>NC_086221.1:6715388-9300130 GCF_035770615.1 Melospiza melodia melodia
TTCCCGGGATCCCCGAAGGCTCCAGGAGGGAGAGAGCTTCGTTCCAAGGGAAGGTCCGACATTCCCGGCGCTGCCTTTGCCCTCTAGCGGGACCAGCGCGAAGGGAAATTCCCCAGCAGCAAATTCCATCCTGCTGGAGCCCGAATGGCAGAAATCCCAACTTTTCCTGAAGAAATGAGCAGCTCTGAGAGGGATTTTCCGCAGGAGAGTTGAGGTTTAGGGGCGTTGGGTGGTTTTGGGGTCCCCTCAGCCGTGGGGACAGGGTGGGACAGGAGGGGACAGGGGGAGGTTCCACATTTTCCAGAGCTCTGCAGGGGCAGAAATGGGGCTGGATTTGGGGAGGGAAGCGCTGGGGGCTCCATCCCATGGGATCAGCGGGATAAAGGCTGGTGGGAAGGTGTTGGAAGGGTGGGTGGGATGGATGAGGATGAGGAGGCAGCAGATCTGTAGGCTGTTGACACGACGACAGCGGCAACAAATCCTGCAATTCTGGATAAAACAACACCAAATTCCCATTTTTCCCAAGGATTTCGGGTCAGCAATCCACGCCTGGGCTGGGTTTTGCATGGAAAAGGGGCGAAGAGGAGGTGCCCACACCGTCCCCATGGATGAGGAGCTGGATCCTCTTCCCAGGTTTTCTCCAGCCGCCTTCGGATGCCTCCACGGGCTCTGAGGATGTGGGCTGAGCTCCGTGGTTTCAGTTCAGGGCTCTGGATTCTCCAGGGATGTGTCATCCCCCTCATGGTGTTCCTTACACGTGGATAAAAATATAAGGGATGAATCCATCCGAGATGGAAAATATCCCACAGCGCTGGGCAGCTCCCGCTGGCTGCGGAAAAACGGGATGGGCTTGGGGGTTCCAGCTCCAGCCCAGGGAGATCCTGGTGGGCTCGGGGAGCTCCAGGGCTCTCTGCAGTTCCACATTCATGGATACCGTCCCAAATCTGTGGATGCCCTCCCACATCAATGGATACCATCCCAAATCAATGGATACCATCCCAAATCCATGGATAACATCCCAAATCCATTTATACGATTCCAAATCCAGGGAATCCCCTCCCAAATCCATGAATACCATCCCAAATCCATGGATACCATCCCAAACCTAGGGGTACCTTACCAAATCCATGGATACCCTCTTAAATCCATGGACACCTTCCTAATCCATGGATACCATCCCAAATCCATGGATACCATCCCAAATCCAGAGGTATCATCCCAAATCCATGGACACCTTCCTAAATCCATGGATACCATCCCAAATCCATTTATACCATCCCAAATCCGTTTATACCATCCCAAATCCAGGGATTCCCTCCCAAAATCCATGGATACTGTCCCAAATCCATGGACGCCATCTCAAATCCATGGATACTTTCCCAAATCCATTTATATTATCCCAAACCCATGAATACCATCCCAAACCCACGGATATCATCCCAAATCCAGGGGTACCTTCCAAATCCATGGACACCCTCTTAAATCATGGATACTGTTCAAGTCCATGGATACACTCTGAAATCCATGGATGCCATCCTAAATCCATTTATATCATCCCAAATCTCTGGACACCATCCCAAATCGAGGGATTCCCTCCCAAATCCAGGGGTTCCCTCCTAAATCCATGGATACCATGCCAAATCCTTTTATACTCTCCGAAATCCATGAACACCATCCCAAATCCATGGATACCACCCCAAATCCATCACACCTGGATGTGCCACACCCCCCTGGAGCTGCACAGGCACTGCCCAGGGGACAGGTCACACCTGAGGTGGCCAAAGTGTCACCTCTCTGAGGCAATGCAGCTCCTGGTCCCTGACCAGGACACCCTGACCAGGATCTCAGGATCTCAGGATCTCAGAACCTCAGGATCTCCCTGAGCCTCTGGGAAGGAATGGAGGAAGAAACGGGACACGGTGAAATCCCATCTTTGCAAATCCAAGCAAAGCTGCTGGGCTGGATGAGGTCTTTCCCTCTACTCTCACTGCCAAGAACAAGCTTTGAATGAATTTCCAAATCTTTATTTCATTTTATTTTTATTTTATGCATTTTGCCCCAGCACCAAGCTCACCCTGGGGGGGAACATCTCCACTTTAATCACATTTTCCATGGAGCAGAGGGGTCTGAGCGCTCTGGATGGGATCTGGGATCACTTTCCTGCATTTCCAGCTCTGGGGGCTCAGGAGAAGCGGCCGGTGGGCAGGCGGGGCAGGCAGGAGAAGGCGTTGGGGAAGAGGCTGAGGTTGATGGGGTTCCCGTCCAGGCGGATGTCCTCGAGCACCCGGCGGATCTGGCCTGCTCCTGGCTGTCACAGAACGTGTCCTCGTGCATCGTCTGGATGTTGTTGTTCTGCGGGGACGGGACACGGGCACGGCCGGGTCACAGGGAGAGGGAGAGGAGGAGGGGGACCAGGACCAGGACCAGGACCAGGACCAGGACCAGGACCAGTAAAAAAGACCAGGACCAGGATCAGGGCCAGGGCCATGACCAGGACCAGGAAAAGGACCAGAGTCAGAGCCAGGACCAGGACCAGGACCAGGACCAGGACTAGGACCAGGACCAGGACCAGGGACTAGGACCAGGACCAGGACTAGGACCAGGACCAGGACCAGGACCAGGACTAGGACCAGGACCAGGAAAAGGAAAAGGACCAGGGTCAGAGCCAGGACCAGGATAAGGACCAGGACCAGGATAAGGACCAGGAAAAGAACTAGGAATAGGACCAGGACCAGGACCAGGACAGCAAGGATGAGGAGGAGGAACAGAACCAGTCCAGGACCAGACCAGGACTAGGAAAAGGACCAGGACCAGGATCAGGACAATGAGGATAAGGAGGAAGACCAGAACCAGTCCAGGACCAGGACCAGGACTAGGAATAGGACCAGGACCAGGATCAGGACAATGAGGATAAGGAGGAAGACCAGAACCAGCACCAGCACAAGAACAAGGACCAGGATCAGGACAATGACTAAGAGGGAGAGGAGAATGAGGAGGAAGAGGTGGGATCTGCTGAACTCAGACAAAGCCCATCCCACCTGGAGGTGCAGGGAGCGCAAGCTCTCGGGAAGGGGCACCGGGATAAAATCCAGCTGGTTATCGGAGAGATGGAGGAACTGCAGCTGCTTCAGGTCCTGCAGGGAGAGGACAGAGGTGAACCCCAATAGGGATGAACCCCTAGAGATGAACCAATAAACCTCCTAAAGATGAAGCCCCGAGAGATGAACCAATGAGCCCCCTAGAGATGACCCCCAATAGAGATGAACCCCCAGAGATGAACCAACAAACCTCCTAAAGAGGAACCCCCTAAACATGAACCCCCAAAAGATGAACCCCTAGAGAGGAACCCCTACAGATGAACCACCTAAAGATGAACCTCCTAGAGGTGAACCCCCAACAGATGAACCAATGAGCCACCTAGAGATGAACCCCTTAAGATGAACCCCTGAGAGATGAATCAATCAGTCACCTAGAGACGAACCCCAATAGGCATGAACCCCCAAGAGATGAATCAGTGAACCTCCTAAAGATGAACCCCCAAGAGATGAACCAATGAGCCACCTAGAGACGTACCCCAATAGAGATGAACCCCAATAGGGATAAAATCCCAATAGAGATGAACCCCAATAGAGATTAATTGATGAACCTCATAAAGATGAAACCCATAAAGATGAACCTCCTTGAGATGAACCAATGAACCCCCCAAGAGATGAATTCCCTAAAGATGAACCCCAGTAGAGATGAACCCCAACAGAGATGAGCCCCCAAGAGATAAACCAACGAACCGCCAAGAGATGAACCCCCTTAAGATGAACCTCTGAGAGATTAATCAATGAACCCCCCTAGAGCTGACCCCTCTGGATCTGATCCCCCTGGATCTGACCTCCTTCTCCCCTCCCTCCACCCCCGTCCCCCTGTGTCTGGCAGAGCCCCCCGTGTGTGGGGCGCACCCGGAAGGCCTCGGGGCGCAGCCCAGCACTGGGGATGCGGTTGAGGCGCACGTCCAGGCGCACGAGGCCGCGGGGCAGCTCGGGCAGCGCCGTCAGGAGGTTCTCGGGCAGCAGCAGCTCCTGCAGGCTCGGCAGCCCCCGGAAGGCGTCCGCGTCCGCCCACGAGATGGAATTGCTGCTCAGGTCGATGCGCTTCAGCTTCTCTGAGGGCAGAGGAGGACAGGGACAAAGCCAGGGTGGTTTATTCCCTGCCGCCCTGATTTTTTAAGATTTTCTAATGTTTACATTCTTGTAACCAACTTTCTCGCGCCGTTTCTGTAAATAACTTATCGTCTTGCATTCTTTTATGGAGGAAAAGAAATTCGATGGGCCGTTGGTTTGCCCAGTGCCATTGGAGAGGCGGGATGCTCCCGGTGGTGACCCCGACGTACCGAGGCCGCGGAAGTCGCCGGCGCGCACGGCCCCGATGCGGTTGAAGCGGGCGTACAGGTACGCGGTGTCCGGGGGCAGCGCCGGGATCTGCTCCAGCCCCGCGTCGTCGCAGTACACCGAGCTGCCCCAGGCACAGGCACAGCACGCAGCTGGGCAGCCCTGGAAACAAGCAGTGACCCCATGAAATACCCAGAGCAGTGGGAGGAGCTCATCCAGCTGTGGGGACATGGATCTGTGGCATCCAGAGCTGTCACAGCTCCCCGACCCCATGAAATACCCCAGAACAGCAGGAGGAGCTCATACAGCCATGGGGACATGGGTCTGTGACACACAGAGCCCCCTGACCCCATGAAATACCCCAGAGCAGGGGGAGGAGCTCATCTTGCCATGGGGACATGGAATTGGTGACACCCAGAACTGTCACAGATCCCTGACCCCATAAAATACCCCAGAACAACGCAGGGACATGCTCACACTCTGGGGACACGGAATCCATGATGCCAGAGCTATCACGGCTCCTGACCCTATAAAATACCCCAGAATGGCGGGATCTGCCCACCTGGCTGTGGGGATATGGATCTGTGACACCCAGAGCTGTCACAGCTCCCTGACCCCATAAAAGACCCAGAACAGCAGGAGGATTGTGTCCACTCTATGGGGACCCAGAATCCATGACACCAAAACTGTTACAGCCCCCCAACCCCATAAAATACCCCAGAACAGCATAAGGAGCACACCCCACTGTGGGGACATGGATCTGTGCACACGGAGCTGTCACAGCCCCCCGACCCCATAAAATACCCCACAACAGTGGGACCTGCCCACCCTGCCATAAGGACACAGAGCTGGGGACAGCCAGAGCTGTCACAGCCCCGCATCCTCCAGGGAAGGACAGAACTCCAAGCAAAAAAAACCCCATAAATATATGAAAGTGCCCAGGATCAAACTCCCTCCTGCAGGAGGAGGGGAAATTAGAGCCCCCAAATTCAGATTTTTACACCAAAGCTCTCCTGGTCCCTTTAAGTCTCCCACTGGAGGAAGCAGAAACTCAAGAAAATTCTTTTGAATCAAGAAAAATTCTCGATCCCACCTGTCCCCAAGGGGTAAAACCGAGCCCACACCTGATCCCCTCCTCTCCCCAAGGTTCCCAAACCCATTCTAGGGATGGTTCAGAGCAGCTCAGCGCCAATTTCCTTTCTCCTCCCACTTAATTTTTCCCAGCCTGGAGTGACAGCAAAGGAATAAAGATATTTATCCTCGCCGCAGGATTTTAATTGTCACTAATCTAATTGCCAAC
Source organism: Melospiza melodia melodia (assembly GCF_035770615.1). Classification (NCBI taxonomy): domain Eukaryota; kingdom Metazoa; phylum Chordata; class Aves; order Passeriformes; family Passerellidae; genus Melospiza; species Melospiza melodia. The sequence goes on from NC_086221.1 coordinate 6,721,068, forward strand.
TGTCGCGAAGCCTCTGCTCATTAAAGCCTCGCTGCTTTGCTGGAGTTCATTTTTTCCCAGCAAATTTCTCTCTCTGCAGCCCTCCTGTGAGCAGACTCAACCCCCAAAACCCTGCGAAGAGCTGCTGGCAGCACCAAAATTCCCTTTTTTCCCCCCAAAAACTTCACCTGTGCGACATGGGGATGAATCCCAAGGGAGCACAACTCACCTTGTCTGGGGATGGGCGCTGGGGGCACGGGGCCAGCACTGCTTGGGGGCTGCAGATTTTGGGGTTCCAGATGTGGTTTCAGCCAGCTCTGGGAGGGTTTTGGGGTCCTTGGGCCGGGGAGCCAAGGTGCCAACCTCGATCTGCAAACAAAGCCGGGTGTGAGTGTGGGGGATTTGTGCCCTCTGGGGAGGGGTGGCATCAATCAGGGTCACTGGATTTGGGTCATTAATTCCCTCTTGGAAAGCTCTCCAAGCTCTCTTGGCCCAGAGGGATGAAGGAATCCTCACATCCAAGAGCTGGCGGGGGTTTGGTTTGAGTAAAAACCTTCCCCAATCCCGGGAGAGCTGCCAGGGCTCCTCCTGCGGTGCCACATCCACCCCTGCATCAAATCCCCGTCCAAAGATGGAACCAGGGCTGTCCTGTGTCCCCCTCACCTTGGGGACAAGGTCCCCGTAGTCATAGAGCTCCTCGTAGTTGCTCAGGTCCAGGATGTCCCCATAGCTCTCCAGGGTCACGTCGTAGTTGTCCAAGTCAGGTTCTCAAAGAGGCTCAGCTCAGCCTTGGGTTTCTCCTCCTTCCTCCTGTCCTTGGCTGGCGCCACCCAAAGTGTCCCCAAGCACAGGGCGGCCACCCCCAGCCAGCCCAGGAGACACATCCTGCACCTGGCCGGGGTCACGGCACCGGGAATGTCACCAAGGGCCGGCTGGGGGACAGCCCCGGGCTGGGGGGGACAGGCGGTCCCAAATCCTGGGGGGACAGACAGCCCCAAACCTCGGGGTGGAGGGGACAGACAGACCCAAAACATGGGGGGACAGACAGCCCTGGGAGGGGACAGACAGCCCAAATTCCGGGGGGACAGACAGCCCCAAACCCAGAGGGGACAGACAGCCCCAAACCTCGGGGTGGAGGGGACAGACAGCCGCAAATCCTGGGGGGACAGACAGCCCTGGGAGGGGACAGACAGTCCCAAACTCCAGGGGGACAGACAGCCCCAAAACCTCGGCGTGGAGGGGACAGACAGCCCCAAACCCAGAGGGGACAGACAGCCACAAATCTCGGGGTGGAGGGGACAGACAGACCCAAATCCTGGGGGGGACAGACAGCCCGGGAGGGGACAGACAGCCCAAATCCCGGGGGACAGACAGCCCCAGCTCCATGGGGGACAGACAGCCCCAAACCTCGGGGTGGAGGGGACAGACAGCCCCGGGAGGGGACAGACAGAGGGGACATTCCTGACCCTTTTCAGCGCATTTCACGCTCGGCTGTGCAGGAGAGGCCCCGCGGGGCTGCCGGGGCTGCCCGGCTTTCCCAGCCCCGGGAGGAAGATGGGGGGCTCGGGGGGTGATGAAGGGCTCGGGGGGTGGATGAGGGGGCTCGGGGGGTGATGAGGGGGCTCGGGGGGTGATGAGGGGCTCGGGGGATGATGAGGGGGCTCGGGGGTGATGAGGGGGCTCGGGGGGTGATGAGGGGCTCGGGGGATGATGAGGGGGCTCGGGGGGTGATGAGGGGCTCGGGGGATGATGAGGGGGGCTCGGGGGGTGATGAGGGGTCGTGGCCCTCGTGGGGATGGGTGGAACCAGCCCCTGGCCCAACAAGCCCAGCAGAGGAGGAGAACAGCCCCAGGAGCCCCAAAACTGCTGCTCCCCCCTTCTGCTCCCACATCCGGCTCTAAATCTGCTTTTCCAACATCCTGGCGGGCCAGAGGCCACGGGGTCCGTGTGACAGCACGGAGACATCCCCGGTGCTGGCAGCTCCACATCCAAACCCTCCAGGGCCCATTCCCAAAGGAGAATTCCCTCCCGTGGGACACCCACGGCAGAGCAGGGCGAGGGTCCCGACCCCCCTTCAAATCCCAAATCCCAAGCCCCAAATTCCAAACCCCAAATCCCAGACCCCAAATTCCAACCCCCAAATCCCGAATTCCAAATCCCAACCCCCAAATTCCAAACCCCAAAATCCCAAATCCCGAATTCCAAATCCAAACTCCAAATCCAAACCCCAGATCCCAAACCCCAAACCCCAAATCCCAAATCCCAAACCACAAATCCCCAACCCCAAATTCAAATCCCAAACCCCAAATTCCAAATCCCAAACCCCAAATTCCAAACCCTAAATCCCAGACCCCAAATCCAACCCCCAAATCCCAAATCTCGAATTCCAAATCCCAAATTCCAAATCCCAAACCCCAGATCCCAAACCCCAAATCCCAAACCCCAAATCCCCAACCCCAAATTCAAATCCCAAACCCCAGATTCCAAATCCCAAACCCCAAATTCCAAATCCCAACCCCCAAATTCCAAACCCAAATCCCAAATCCGAATTCCAAATCCCAAACTCCAAATCCCAAATCCCGAATTCCAAATCCCAAATTCCCAATCCCAAACTCCAAATCCCAAACCCCAGATCCCAAACCCCAAATCCCAAATCCCAAACCCCAAACCCCCAACCCCAAATTCAAATCCCAAATCCCAAATCCCGAATTCCAAATCCCAAATTCCAAATCCCAAATCCCCAATCCCAAATTCAAACCCCAAATCCCAATCCCAAACCCCAAATCCCAACCCCCAAATCCCCAACCCAAATTCAAATCCCAAACCCCCAAATTCCCAAACCCTAAATCCCAAACCCCAAATCCCAAATCCCCAAATCCACCACCCAGCCCGGAGTTTTTCCACTCCATCCCGAGGACGCTGCTCCCAAATTCCTCCTGTTTCCCCCCAGATCTGCCCTTTCCCAGCGCTCTGAGACCCCTTGAACCCCCCAAACCCTCCCGTCCTCCAGCTGGGGGGGCTCTGGAGGGTGCCAAACGAGGCCGGCATGGACGTACCCCCTGTCTGTCCTTCCTCCTCCTCCTCCTCCTCGTCTGCAGGGGCTGGGGAAGGGCTTGGGAAGGGTTTTTAAGGCACGGAGAGGAGGAGGAGGAGGAGGAAGGGGCAGCTCGGGGGTCTGGCCGAGGTGACAAACAGGACGTGGCCAATCAAACCCGCCGTCCCCCTGCTGGCTCCTTCCATTGTCCCCCAAGGCCACCAGCCCGGGGGTGGCTCCGCTCCAGCAGCCCGAGAGGGGCTGAGAGGGGCGGGAGTGGAGCGGTGACATCCCCAGGGTGTCCCCAGGGACGGTGGGGACAGAGCCAGGGCAGGAGCGGTGACATCCCCAGGGTGTCCCCAGGACGGTGGGGACAGAGCCAGGGCAGGAGCGGTGACACCCCCAGGGTGTCCCCAGGGACGGTGGGGACACAGAGCCAGTGCCACCCCAGCAGGTGCCACCAGAGGGGGACTCCCGGCTGTGTCCAGCCCCAAAGCACCCGGGGGGACCCCAGTGATCAGCCCAGGGTTTGGGGGGGCTGCAGAGACACCCCCCGGGCAGGGATGGATGGGGACACCGAGCTCACCCAGCCCTGCGCCCCTCCCGGGAGGAGAGGAACCCCAAATCTTCACTCTCTGGGGTGCTTTGGGGTTTTTTTTTGAGGGGGGGAGCTTGTGTGGGTACAGAGGGGGCTCAGGACCCCAAATCTTCACGCACTGAGAGGTTTTGGGGTTTTTTGGGGAGGGGGAACCAGTGTGGGTTCAGGGGGAGATCAGCACTCCCAACCTTCATTCTTTGGGGTGGTTTTTTTGTTTTTTGGGGGGACGAGGAGCTGCTGTGAATGCAGGGGGAGCTCAGCACCCCAAATCTTCACGCACTGAGAGGTTTTGGGGTTTTTGGGGAGGGGGAACCAGTGTTGGATGCAGGAGAGGGCTCAGCGCCCCCAGTCGTCACTCTCTGGGGCGGTTTGGGGGTTTTTTGTGGACAAGGAGACGCTGTGAACACAGGGGGAGTTTAGCATCCCAAACCCTCATTCTTCGGGGTGTTTTTTTGTTTTTTGGGGGGACGAGGAGCTGCTGTGAATGCAGGGGGAGCTCAGCACCCCAAATCTTCACGCACTGAGAGGTTTTTGGGGTTTTTGGGGAGGAGGAACCAGTGTGTGTGGCGGGCGGGGGCTCAGCACCTCCAATCTTCATTCTCTGGGGTGTTTTGGTGGTTTTTGGGAGGAGGAGCCAGTGTGGGTGCAGGGGGACGCTCAGCACCCCCAACCTTCACTCTCTGAGGTGGTTTTTGGGGTTTTTTTGGGGAGGGGGAGCCTCACTGGGGCAGGGTAGGAATTCCCTATGCCCCTCTGTGTCCCCATCCCGGGGACAGAGGCTCATCTCGGGGGGCCAGCACCCCCCTCCTTGGGGACGTCACCGCGGGGCTGGCGCACCCCAGGAGGGGCAGGACGAGCGCGGCAGCCCCCCCTGGGCAGCCTCGTGCCCACCCACCCACCCACGGCCGCGAAAATGTTCCCGGTGCCAGCGGCGCATCGCCCCCCACGCACCCACCCACCCTCCCGCAGCGCCCATCTGCTCTGGATGGGGGGGGGGGGGGGCGACCGGGACACCCCCACAGCCCCCCGGGGACACCCGGAGCCCCCCAGACGCCGCCGTGTCACCCCCCGGCCCCGCTCATTAGCGGCCGCTAATCTTCATTAAGCCCCTCATTAAGCGGCTCGGTGGGCACCGGGACGGGGCCGAGGGGACGGACGGGGATGCGGCGCTGGGAACCGCGGCTGGGGAGCCCCAACCCCCCCAAACCCCACTGAGGAGGGGTGCCAGCCCTGGCCGTGACCCCACGGGAGCTGCCAGCCCCAATCCCGACCCCCGTTCCCAATCCCAATCCCAATCCCTCGGGTTTTAGGGAGCAGCTTTGGGGTGCTCAGCCCCCCCAAACCTTCAATCCCTGGGGCGGTTTTGGGGTTTTTTTTTGGGAAGGGAGAACTGGTGTGGGTGCAGAGGGGGCTCAGCACCCCAAACCTTCAATCCCTGGGGTGGTTTGGGTTGTTTTAGGGGAGGGGAAGCCGCTGTGGGTGCAGGGGGAGTTCAGCATCCCAAACCATCACACACACACAGAGATTTTGGGGTTTTTTTGGGGAGGGAGAACTGGTGTGGGTGCAGAGGGGGCTCAGCACCCCAAACCTTCAATCCCTGGGGTGGTTTTGGGGTTTTTTTTGGGGAGGGGAAGCCGCTGTGGGTGCAAGGGGGAGTTCAGCAACCCAAACCTTCATTTTCTGGGCTGGTTTTGGGGTTTTTTTAGGGAGGGGGAACCGCTGTGTGTGCAGGGGGGGCTCAGCACCCCAAACCTTCACACACGGAGAGGTTTTGGGGTTTTCTGCGGAGGGGGAACCAGTGTGGGTGCAGCGGGAGCACAGCACCCCAAAACTTCACTCTCTGGGTGGTTTTGGGATTTTTGTGGACAAGGAGCTGCTGTGAATGCAGGGGGACTCAGCACCCCAAACCTTCGATCCCTGTGACAGTTTTGGGGTTTTTTTTTTGGGAAGGGGGAACTGGTGTGGGTGCAGAGGGGGCTCAGCACCCCAAACCTTCAATCCCTGGGGTGGTTTTGGGGTTTTTAGGGGAGGGGAAAGCCACTGTGGGTGCAGGGGGAGTTCAGCATCCCAAACCATCACACACACACAGAGATTTTGGGGTTTTTTGGGGAGGGAGAACTGGTGTGTGTGCAGGGGGGGCTCAGCACCCCAAACCTTCACACACGGAGAGGTTTTGGGGTTTTTTGGGGAGGGAAAGCCGCTGTGGGTGCAAGGGGGAGTTCAGCAACCCAAACCTTCATTTTCTGGGCTGGTTTTGGGGTTTTTTAGGGAGGGGGAACTGCTGTGTGTGCAGGGGGGCCCAGCACCCCAAACCTTCACACACGGAGAGGTTTTGGGGTTTCCTGTGGAGGGGGAACCAGTGTGGGTGCAGCGGGAGCTCAGCACCCAAAACTTCACTCTCTGGGGTGGTTTTGGGATTTTTGTGGACAAGGAGCTGCTGTGAATGCAGGGGGGACTCAGCACCCCAAAACTTCACTCTCTGGGATGGTTTGGGGGTTTTTTAGGGAGGGGGAGCCGCTGTGGGTGCAGGGGGAGCACAGCATCCCAAACCTTCCAATCCCTGTGGCAGTTTGGGGTTTTTTTGGGAAGGGAGAACTGGTGTGGGTGCAGAGGGGGCTCAGCACCCCAAACCTTCAATCCCTGGGACGGTTTTGGGGTTTTTAGGGAGGGGAAGCCGCTGTGGGTGCAGGGGGAGTTCAGCATCCCAAACCTTCACACACGGAGAGGTTTTGGGGTTTTTAGGGGAGGGGAAGCCGCTGTGAGTGCAGGGGGAGTTCAGCAACCCAAACCTTCATTTTCTGGGGTGGTTTTGGGGTTTTTTGGGAGGGGAAGCCGCTGTGGGTGCAAGGGGGGGGGCTCAGCACTGCTCCCCTCATTGAGAAACCCAATCCCAACGTGGGGACATGGCTCCGACATCCCCGGGGAGGGAAAGCCCCGCTGGCAGAGGGGATTCAGAGCGCGGTTATAAAACAGCGGGGTTGCAGGGGGAGGAGGGTGTGAGCGTGCTCTGCACAGCACAAACGCTCCCAAACCCCCTCGGCCCCCCCGGCCCTTCCCACATCCTCACACCTTCCCCCGCTGCCGCCCTCCCGCTCCCATCGGGAATCGCAGGGGATGAGGAGGAGGAGGAGGAGGAGCGGCTGCTGCAGCCAACCCAGCCCAGCCCGATCCCGCTGCTGAGAGAGGGGCTGGGACCCCATGGATGCGGCCCCGAATCCCAGATTTACAGGGAAAGGTTCGGGATGCTGGGATGGGGATGTGACCCCACAGATATGTCTCTGCATCCTCAGGTTTTACAGGGAAAGGTGCAGGATGCTGGGATGGGGATGTGACCCCACAGATATGTCTCTGCATCCTCAGATTTTAAAGGGAAGGATGCAGGATGTTGGGATGGGGATGTGACCCCATAGATGTGTTCCTGCATCCTCAGGTTTTACAGGGAAAGGTGCAGGATGTTGGGATGGGCTGTGCTCCATGGATGTGGCCCAGAATCCTCAGATTTTACAGGGAAGGATTCAGGATGCTGGGATAGGGATGTGACCCCGTGGATATGGATGTAGGATTTTGGGATGGGGATGTCACCCCATGTATGTGTCCCTGAATCCTCAGATTTTAGAGGGAAGGATTCAGGATTTTGGGATGGGGATGTCACCCCACAGATGTGTTCCTGCATCCTCAGATTTTACAGGGAAAGGTGTGCAAGGTGTTGGGATGGGGCTGTGGCTCCATGGATGTGGCCCCGAATCCCAGATTTTACAGGGAAGGATTCGGGGCACTGGGATCAGGCTGTGACCCCATGGATGTGGATGCAGGATGCTGGGATGGCGCTGTTATCCCACAGATGTGTTCCTGCATCCCAGATTTTGCAGGAAGGATTCAGGATGCTGGGATGGGGCTGTGACCCTATGGATGTGGATGTAGGATTTTGGTGTGCGGCTGTGACTCCGTAGATGTGTCCCTGAATCCTCAGATTTTACAGGGAAAGGTGCGGGATGCTGGGATGGGGATGTGACCCATGGATGTCCCCCTGCATCCTCAGATTTACAGGGAAAGATTTAGGGTTTGGAATCCAGGGGCATCCAGGGATTCTCTGGGAATTCCATCCCAGCCAAGAACTCCTTCCCAATTCAGCATCACCCCAGCCAAAACCCCAAAAACCCCAAAACCCCAAAACCATTGGAGAGTCATCCCCAAGCAAGGAAATTTTGGATGGAGCAGCACCTGAGGAAGGCGAGGACGGATCAGGGAGAGGCTCAGGGTCCCTTGTGAATGATTTATTTCCACTGCTGCAGGGAGTGGGAGTGAAAACCCGTAAAGTCGCCGGGTTGGGAGGCCGCGGGCGCCGTTGGGAATATCTGTACATTCTACCAGTCTATATACACATCAGATATAAATATACATAAATCCAGGGGGGCTCCGTCCGGGTTTAGGGCTCAAACCTGTCCCCACCCAACTGCAGGGAGAGCTGCAAAGGAGATTTTACCCTCCTTAATTAGCAGGAGGTTTTAATTAATGGGAAAAGGGGAGCGTCCCTGTGCCAGCTGCAGGGAGGAGGGCACGGTGCCCGTCCGTGGCCGTCCTGGGCAGGGTCAGTTCTGCAGGCTGGGCACAAAAGGAGCTTTCTTTGATTTATTTAATGCTCATTGCAGTTGGGTTTTGATTTTTTTTTTTTTTTTCCCTCTCTCTAATGCTCGGCCTTTAAATCCAAATCCTGAGACTCGGGAAGAAAAGAAGAGAATAATCCCCCCTAAACCCGGAGACCCAATAAATGCAGGTACAGCTATAGAGGGGGAAGAGATACATGTGGGGATGGGGAAGAGCAGGGATAAAAATAGCCCTTCCAAAGGATGATTCTTCCCTTTTCTTCTCCCTTCCTTTTATTTCTAATAAAAAAAAAAAAATAAAAAAAATAAAAAACAAGGCAAAGCCCAGCCATGTGTGATTGGCTCCGGAGAGAAACTGAGCCGTGGATGTGGCCCTGGAGCCTCAGATCTCAGAGGGAAGGGGGGCAGGATTTTGGGATGGGGATGTGACCCACAGACCTGATTTTACAGGGAACGATTGCAGGATTTTGGGATGGGGCTGTGACCCCACAGATCTGATTTTACAGGAACGATGCAGGATTTTGGGATGGGGCTGTGATCCCATGGATGTGGGTGCAGGATTTTGGGATGGGGCTGTGACCCCTTTTATGTGGCCCTGTATCCCTCCAGTTAAGAGGAAGGATTCAGGATTTTGGGATGGGCTGTGAAGAATTCAGGATTTTGGGAAGGGGCTGTGATCCCATGGATGTGGTCCTTGATCCCAGATTTTAGAGGGAAGGATTCAGGATTTTGGGATGGGCTGTGGCCCCATGGATGTGGTTCTACATCCAATGATTTTAGAGGGAAGGATTCAGGATTTTGGGATGGGGCTGTGATCCCACAGATGTGTCCTGGCATCCTCAGATTTTGCAGGAATGATGCAGGATGCTGGGATGGGGCTGTTGGTCCATGGATGTGGCCCTTGATCCGAGATTTTACAGGGAAGGATTCAGGATTTGGGATGGGGCTGTGACCCCATTTATGTGGTCCTGTGTCCCTCAGCTTAGAGAGAAGGATTCAGGATTTTAAGATGGGGCTGTGATCCCATGGATGTGGTCCTTGCTCCCAGATTTTAGAGGGAAGGATGCAGGACACTGGAACGGGGCTGCGGCCCCAGGGGTGTGGTTCTACATCCGAAGATTTTACAGGGAAAGATGCAGGATTTTGAGATGGGGCTGTGAAGAATTCAGGATCTTGGGATGGGGCTGTGGTCTCATGGATGTGGTCCTTGGTCCAGATTTTACAGGGAAGAAATCAGGATTTTGGGATGGGGCTGTGTCCCCATGGGTCGGTTCTAGGATGGGGATTTGAAGCCGGGCAGGGTCTGCTCTGCCCAGGGGGTGTGGGAAGGTGTTCCCCCCACACAGGGGCAGGGAACCCTCCCTGCTCCATCCCTGCACATGCACAGCTCCAGACGGGATTTAGATCCTCCTCCTCTGGAGAAACGTGGAGCCAAAGCTCTCCAGAAGGGCGACAGGAGCGTCCCCATCCCCTGCGATGGCCTGATTGTCCATCCTCCCTGACTTCTACACATCCCACCACCCTCAGCCCCTGCTCATCCCATCCCAGCTCCAAAACCCACCGGGAATGTTTCTTGGTGCTGCACACACCCCGAGCCCAGCGGCTCCATCCGGACCGAGCCCAAAACTTGCGGGGGCACCAAGGGAGAGACGGAACCGGGGACAAGGGCCGGGGGACAAGGACAGCGAGCTGCGACACGGCACAGCGCGGTCCCCAAGGAGGCCACCGCTGTCCCCGCAGGGGCAGGAAAAGGGGGAAAACGAGGAGAGGGATGGAGGCGAGAGAGAGCAGGGGGAGAGAGGGAGGAGAGAGGGTCCCACGTGTCTGAAGTGTCCGAGCAAAGCCTGGGAGAGGCGGGGCGAGGCTAAAACACCACGGACTGCAGCAGGCGGAAACACAGCATCAGGTCCAGAGGGATGGGCGGCTTCAGCAGGTTCCCGTCCAGCCGCAGGTAGCGCAGCCGGGGCACGCTGTCAGGTCCGAGGGAGAGAAATCCTGGACGGACACCAGCGAGGTGGGGCAGATCTGGGTGCCGTTGATTTCTGCGGGACAGGGGACACACGGGGGTGAGGGACAGGGGACACACAGGGGTGAGGGACGGGGAAAAGGGAATGCGGAGAGGAGAAGTAGGATTCAGGTCAGGGAAAGGAGGATGTGGAGAAGAGGAAGAGAGGGATGAGGGTTAGGAAAGGGGGAATGCGGAGAGGAGGAGCAGTAGGTTAGGGAAAGGGGAATGTGAACAGGAGAACGAGCAGGACGTGGGGTAGGGAAAAGGAATGTGGACAGGAGGAACAGAGGGATTCAGATTAGGGAAAAGGGAACCTGGAGAGGAGGAACAGAGGGATTCAGATTAGGGAAAAGGGAACATGGAGAGGAGGAACAGAGGGATTCAGATTAGGGAAAAGGGAATGTGGACAGGAGGAACAGAGGGATTCAGATTAGGGAAAAGGGAATGTGGACAGGAGGAACAGAGGGATTCAGATTAGGGAAAAGGGAATGTGGACAGGAGGAACAGAGGGATTCAGATTAGGGAAAAGGGAATGTGGACAGGAGGAACAGAGGGGTTCAGATTAGGGAAAAGGGAATGTGGACAGGAGGAACAGAGGGGTTCAGATTAGGGAAAAGGGAATGTGGAGAGGAGGAGCAGTGAAATGACGGTTTGGGAAACGGGAATGTGGGCAGGAGGAGCAGGAATATGGAGAGGAGGAACAGAGAGATGCGAGTTAGGAAAAGAGGAATATGGACAGGAGGAAGAGCAGGATGAGGTTAGGGAAAGGGGAATGTGGGCAGGGGGAGCAGCAGGATGTGAGTTAGGGAAAAGAGAATGTGGAGAAGCGGAAGAGTGGGATACAGGTTTGGGAAAGGGGATGTGGATAGGAAGAAGAGCGGGATGAAGGTTAGGGAAAAGGGAATGTGGACAGGGGGAGCAGTAGGATGCACGTTAGGAAAAAGGGAATGTGGAGAGGAGGAGCAGTGGGATTCAGGTCAGGGAAAAGGAAAATGTGGGCAGGAGGAGCGGTGGGATGTGAGTTAGGGAAAAGGGAATGTGGAGAAGAGGAAGAGCAGGATGTGGGTTCAGGAAAAAGGAACGTGGAGAGGATGAGTAGTGGGATGTGGGTTTGGGAAAAGGGAAATGTGGAGAGGAGGAACAGAGAAAAGGGAATGTGGACAGGAGGAAGAGTGAAATGTGGGTTAGGGAAAGGGAAATGTGGACAGGAGGAGCAGGAATGTGGAGAGGAGGAAGAGCGTGATTCAGGTTAGGGAAAAAGGACTGTGGTGAAGAAGAAAGCAAGATGCAGGTTTGGGAAAAGGGAATATGGAGAAGAGGAAGAGCAGGATGAGAGTTAGGGAAAAGGGGAATGTGGAGAGGAGGAAGAGCGGGATATGGGTTTGGGAAAAAGGAATGTGGACGAGGATTTTTGAACCCCCCTGCTGTTGAACCCCAAATGGGGGTTATTTTGCCACCAAAAGGGACAATCCCAGGCTGCTCAAAGCCCCAGCGAGAGGGAAAATCTGGCTTTTGATGAGGAGCGAAGTAGGTCACGTTCCTCGGGAGCGCAGCAGCTCGGGATGCGGCGGCATTCCGGAGACAAAAGGGATCAAAGGGATCACCCCGCCCCGGAGCCTCTGCCGTGGGACTGCAGATGGATTTCCCTGGGATGGTGTGGGGCAGCCCTGGCTGCTCTGCCTCCATGGGATGTTCCCTCACCATCCCGAGCCGTGTGTTTGCATCTCTCCCTAAAACATCTGCCCAAGCCTTCCTTGTTAAATATCCCGATTTTTTTTTCCAGGAAAAGAGCCTTTCCAAGGGCAGGTGGCTCCAAAGAAGACAGCTGGAAAAAGTCCTGCAGCACCACAGGGGATTCACTCTGCTCCTCCCCTTCCACCCAGATCCTCCCTCCACCCACCTCATCCCACCCCTTTGAAGGCATCACATCCCACCAGGTGAGAAATGACCTTTCCAAGGTTTTTCTCCCCAAAAAACCCCATGGGACTCACTCTCGATGGAGTTGTTGTTCAGGTAGAGGTGCTCCAGCTTGGGGCTGATGAAGGGCACGTTGGTGAGCTTGTTGTGGGCCAGGTGCAGCACCAGCAGGTTGGTGAGGTTGAAGGAATTTTTGGGCAGCCCCTTGTCCGAGATCTGGTTGTAGTTGAGCCGGATGAAAGCCAGGTTGGGAAACTCCTTGAAATAATCGCTGGGGATGTCCTCGATGTTGTTCCTGTCCAGGAAGAGCTGGTGGATGCGCTGGGCACGCCGGGGGGCATCTTCCTCAGGATGTTGTGGGCCAGGTTGAGCTGCATGAGGTTCTTGAGCCCCTTGAAGGTGTTCTTGTTGAAGACGCCGTCGCTCAGCTTGTTGTGGTGCAGGTCCAGCAGCACCAGGTTCTCCAGCTTGTTGAAGACCCCGGGAGGGATCTTGGAGATCTGATTCCTGCTGAGCCTCAGCTGCTCCAGGTTGGGCGGCAGGAAGGCGGGCACCTCCTTCAGCTGGTTCCTCTCCATGTAGAGGAAGATGAGGTTCTCCAGCTTCTCCAGCACCTTCCTGTCCACCTTGCGGATGCGGTTGTTGTCCAGGTTGACCCACTTGAGGCCGGTGGCGTTGCGGAAGGACTCCTCGGGCAGGTCGGCGATGAAGTTGTTCTGCAGGTACAGGTAGTGGATGCGCGCGGGGATGACGGGCACCGTGCGCAGGTTGCGGCTGTCGCAGTACAGCGCCGACGGGAAGTCGGGCGGGCAGTAGCACTCGCGCGGGCAGTTCGGGGAACACGGACGGGGGGCCCGGAGGGAGGGGAGGGGGCAGCTCTGTGGGCTCCACGGGCTCCTCGAAGGGCAAGGGAGGCCGGGTGGGCCGGCGGGGCGGTTTGCGGCGCTGCCCGCTCGCCGCCAGCGCCAGCGCCAGCGGGAGGAGGAACGCAAGGGTCGCCCTCATGGTCCCGGTGATTTCCTGCAGGGACACGAGGAGGAGGGTTGGGTGTCAGGGAAGATGGAACAGGAAAGCCCTATAAATATGATTGTCTGGCAAAAGATTTTGAGAGTACAGAAACTATTAAGTGAGATGGAAATGAAAGCAAGCTTTGAGATCCCTCAGTTACTGAACAACTGAGCAACAATGGTGTGGCCAGCTGAAGGTGATCCCCTTTTGATGGAACAACACCCTCTGCTTGCAGACAGGCCCAAGGGTCAGAGCAGACCCTACAGCCTGGCAGAAGGGCCCAAAGAGGAGTTTTTAGGGTTTAAAATGTAAGACAGTATGGTAATGTAGTGATTCTTATAGGCTGTATGGAAATGCTGTAGGATTTGTATCTTGTTCTAGATTGGTTAGTGAGAATCAGAATATTCAACACAGAAGATGATTTATTTATTGTAATGGGAAATTTGCTGTCTTGTCTCTTAGCTCTTAGCTCTTACCTCTTGTCTCAAAGCTCTTGCCTTTTACGCCTTACCCCTTTTACTCTCTCACCCTCTCATCCTCTGCACCCCTCTCTTCTCTCAGTCCTGCTCTGAGCTGTGTTTGGCAGCTCCCAGCACAGCCCCGCACTTGGCCCTTTGCAATAAACCCCAAGTTCCCAGCCCTGGCTGCGGAGATCTCTCCTCTCCATCCATCCCAACCGTCCTACCCCGTCAATCCTACAGCTGGGCGTTGCAGACATCTTTTATGAAAATCCTTTCCATTATCCATGGAATTCCTCTCCCTGCCTCACCGTTATCCATGGGGAATGTTGCTGTCGTTGTTTAGTTTTGTTTTTAATTCGGGTTTTTATTTCATGCTCTCATCCCGCTCCGCCCGGGCCCTCCCCAGAGGTCACTTCCATCCTCTCTTCCCAAAGGACGGATCAGCCCTTCAGTCTCCTTCATGGATTTGGCTTCATTTGGCACTCAGGACAGCCAAATCCATGATTCCAGAGGAAATTGGCTCTGGAAAAGCACCGGAAAGGAAAGGAAAGGAAAGGAAAGGAAAGGAAAGGAAAGGAAAGGAAAGGAAAGGAAAGGAAAGGAAAGGAAAGGAAAGGAAAGGAAAGGAAAGGAAAGGAAAGGAAAGGAAAGGAAGGAAAGGAAAGGAAAGGAAAGGAAAGGAAAGGAAAGGAAAGGAAAGGAAAGGAAAGGAAAGGAAAGGAAAGGAAAGGAAAGGAAAGGAAAGGAAAGGAAAGGAAAGGAAAGGAGAAGCCTTTGGAGGTGCTGGAGCTGCTGGTGCCAATTCTGGGGGGAACTCCAGCACTTCCAGCACAGCAGAGTGGGGTTCCCTGCCTATCGTCCCTTTCCAGCCCATTTCCAGCTCTCCTCACACCTGGAACCCCCAATTTCCATCACCTCTGAAGGGAGAAAATCCCCCACCCAACCTGGGAACCGCAGGGACCCCCTGGCCCACCCCCCTTCCAGAGCCACCCCTGCCATCCCCAGCTCCCTTTGCAGCCCACCCCACGCCTTCCTGGGGCTCCAAGGAATTGACTTTCTCCAGGAAAAAGTTCCCGTTTTGGCCCCTCCTGCCGGCCCAGCCTGTTCCTGCCCCATCTGGCTCCGGTTAACCCCGCACGCCTCCCGGGCCGGCTGCTTTCCATCAGGGCTCTGGCATCTCGCTGGGAAAGGGAGGGAGGAGCAGGGAAGGAGCCAGCAGAGCCCGGAGCTGCCGGGTCCCGAGCCCAGCAGAGCTGCAGCAGGTCCTGCTCGGGGATGGACGTGATCCCGTCCCTGCATTCTGGGATTGGCGACAGGAAAATGGGAAAATCCACGACAGGGAAAAGGCTGTTTGTGCAGTGACCTTCCCATTCTGGCAGAATCCTGCTCCTTCCCCAGACACACCACATGGGTGTCGCTCACAAAGCTTTCCATGGGCTCCCAGAGCTTTCCATGGCATTTCAGAGTTTCCCATGGGCTCCCAGATCTTTCCATGGGCTCCCAGAGCTTTCCATGGGCTCCCAGAGCTTTCCATGGGCTCCCAGAGCTTTCCATGGGCTCCCAAAGCTTTCCATGGCATTCCAGAGCTTTCCATGGGATCCCAAAGCTTTCCATGGGGTCCCAAAGTTTTCCATGGGCTCCCAGAGCTTTCCATGGGCTCCAAAGCTTTCCATGGGGTCCCAAAGCTTTCCATGGGATCCCAAAGCTTTCCATGGGATCCCAAAGCTTTCCATGGGGTCCCAAAGCTTTCCATGGGATCCCAGAGCTTTCCATGGGCTCCCAGAGCTTTTCCATGGGCTCCCAAAGCTTTCCATGGGGTCTCAGAGCTTTCCATGGGATCCCAAAGCTTTCCATGGGGTCTCAGAGCTTTCCATGGGATCCCAAAGCTTTCCATGGGCTCCCAGAGCTTTCCATGGGCTCCCAGAGCTTTCCACAGGGTTTTTCCTCTGCTCCAGAACCTGGATTTTAACCCCACAAACACCCGAGGGAGAGCTGAGGTCAGAGCTTGGCCCAGTGCAGAGGGGAGGGAGCAGCTGGGAGGTGACATTCCAGCTGGGAGGTGACCATTCCAGCTGGGAGGTGACAATCTTCCATCCAGGACCCGACATTCCAAGCTGTGATCCAGGTGTTGGATCCACTCAGGCCACCCAACAATGTCCCAGCAGGGTTGGGGGACAGGGCAGCGCTGTCACCCCACTGACCCTGCCCTGTCCCCTCACACACGAGGGTTTGACACCCCAGATGTTTGTGGACTCGGCACAGAGCAGGAACAGCCACCCCAGCCGGGAATTCTGGCTGGAGAGTGACAAAATCCTGCGGAATTCTGTCGGCACAGACGGGCAGTGGTGGGAGGGTGACGCCACCCCTTTTACCCACCCTGCGGGGACTGTCCCAGCCCTGTGGCACTGCCACCACCCTTCCCCTGCCGTGCCTGTCCCCATCCTGCCTGGGGAAAGCAAGACACACATTTTTTTTTTTTTTTCCTAACAAACTGCAGGAAAGCAGCGACATTCCCAAAAAAAACAGGGATGCAACGAGCCCGAGGCCACCAACACGTCACAGTTGCTGCAAGATTCCAAGCCAGCTCTCCCAGGAAAAGCTGGAAGCGTGTTCTCCACCCTGTTGGGTTTACTGGCATGAATTCCAGGAGCAGAATTCCCATAATCCCACCCCTGATCCCGCCAGAGCCCCAGCACAGCCTGTGGGGGCAGCTCCATTCCAGCTGCCCACAAGGAATCCGCGCCACTGGAAACAAAGTTAAGTCATGGAGCAACGCAGGAATTCAGGAAACCGACGGCCTGGCGTGGAAAAAAGGCTCAATTCATGGACGAAACCAGCCCTGACACCTCCTCCGCTCCGCACGGCCAAGGCACCCAACAGATCCCGGGGTTTTTCCCAGAAGGAGGCAGCTGCTTCCTCAGCCGTTCTGCTTACAATGGACAAAAAAAATTAAAAAAAAAATCCTTGCAACAGCTGGAAATTCCAGCCCCGAATGCCACTGGGGTTTGCTCTGCGCATATTTTCTGTTCCCTGCATCCCAGTAACCCCCAGCTCCAGCGGCGCTGGCTGCCAGCCCGGGATGGGATGGGATGGGACGCCAAGGGCAGGGAGAAGCCGCCAGCCCAGGGCGAGAGGGAGCCGTGCAAGGGTCACCGAGGGGGATTTGTCACGGCAAAGTCCCCTCGATGTCCCTCGGGTGCCTCAGCAGCGGTGAGGGGACAGCGAGCAGCTGGATCCTGGTGTTTGTGCGAGATCCCGCTCCCCGCAGAGGGATAAAGGGAATTTAAACCCTGGGAGAGGCAGGAAAAGCCTGGATGGCTGAGCAGGGCCCCTTTCCAGCACGTTCCCGCAATTCCCACCAGCCCTGGTGGGGGAAAAGCCCCTCTCCAGCCTGGGAGCGGGAATGTCGGAGCAGAACAAGATAAAAATAAACCACAAGGAGCAGGCAAAGCTCCTTCCTTGGCTTCCCTCGCTCGTCCAGCCCCGCTCGTGTCTCTGCGAGAGCCCGACCCAGCTCAGAGCTCGTCATCCAGCGCCTCTGCAGCGCCGGGAATGGTGGAAAAAGGGGCGAGGGCAGCCAGGCTGTCACCCGGGCGTCGCCGGGGTCCCTTGGGAAGCGCAGCCCTGATGCAACAACCCCGTGAGTCTCGCCCTTTCCCAGCCCTTTCCCAGACAGCAGCGGAGCCGGGGCTGGGTCCTGCTGCATTCCTACTGGGACGGAGCTGTGTCCGTGCAGGGATCGGTGACACCAGCCAGGACACTCCGTCCTGTCCCATTCCCACTGGGATGGAGCTGTGTCCGTGCAGGGATCGGTGACACCAGCCAGGACACTCCGTCCTGTCCCATTCCCACTGGGATGGAGCTGTGTCCGTGCAGGGATCGGTGACACCAGCCAGGACACGCCATCCTATCCCATTCCTACTGGGATGGAGCTGTGTCCGTGCAGGGATCGGTGACACCAGCTGGGACACTCCATCCTGTCCCATTCCTACTGGGATGGAGCTGTGTCCGTGCAGGGATCGGTGACACCAGCTGGGACACTCCATCCTGTCCCATTCCCGCTGGGATGGAGCTGTGTCCGTGCAGGGATGGGTGACACCAGCCAGGACACTCCATCCTATCCCATTCCTACTGGGATGGCACTGTGTCCGTGCAGGGATGGGGTGACACCAGCCAGGACACTCCATCCTATCCCATTCCTACTGGGATGGCACTGTGTCCGTGCAGGGATCGGTGACACCAGCCAGGACACTCCATCCTATCCCATTCCTACTGGGATGGAGCTGTGTCCATGCAGGGATCGGTGACACCAGCCAGGACACTCCGTCCTGTCCCATTCCCACTGGGATGGCACTGTGTCCATGCAGGGATGGGTGACAGCCACCAGGACACAGCCAGGGCATGGTGACAACAGCGCGGAGCTCCTGCCAGGAGGGTCCCTGGATCCCCAAAAGCTCATCCCGTTCTCTGCTCCCGGACCCCCACAGCCCCCAGGATCGTCCCCAAAGGCTCATCCTGTCCTTTATTCCTGGATCCCCAGAATCCCCGGGATCCTTCCCAAAGGCTCATCCCGTCTTTTATTCCTGGGTCCCCACAGACCCTCAGGATTCTCCCCAAAGGTTCATCCCTTCCCCTGCTCCTGGGTCCCCAAAGTCTCCAGGATCCTTCCCAAAGGTTCATCCCTTCCCCTGCTCCTGGGTCCCCAAAGTCTCCAGGATCCTTCCCAAAGGTTCATCCCTTCCCCTGCTCCTGGGTCCCCAAATCCCTGGGATCCTCTCCAAAAGCTCATCCCATCCTTTGCTCCCAGTTCCCCACAGTCCCCAGGATCTTCCCCAAAAGTTCATCCCGTCCTCTATTCCCAGGTCCCCAAACCCCCAGGATCCTTCCTAAAGGCTCATCCCCATCCCCAGCTCCTGAGTCCCCACAGACCCCGGGATCCTTCCCAAAGGCCCATCCTGTCCTTTTTACCCGGGTCCCCAGAGTTCTTGGGATCCTTCCCAAAGCTCATCTGTCCCCTGCTCCTGGGTCCCCGCAGTCCTCAGGATCCTCTCCAAAGGCTCATCTTGTCCTTCACTCTCGGATCCCCACATCCCCGGGATCTTTCCCAAAGATTCATCCCGTCCTCCTCTCCCTCCTCCCGTAGGAGGGCAGCCCTGGCCGGGATCACCTTCCCGCTGCTCCCTGGGTCTCAGCAATTCCTCCCTCCCTCCCTGCGTGTCCCGGCCCTTCCCAGCTCCGCTCCCGGCTCAGATCCTGCTGCCACAAGAACTGGGAATGGCTGCATGGGGACAAAAGGGGATCCCAGGGACAAAAGGGGATCCTGCTGCCGCACGCACTGGGAATGGCTACACGGGGACAAAACGGCTGCCACATGCACTGGGAATGGCTGGAAGGGGACAAAAGGGGATCCCCCTCACGCACTGGGAATGGCTGCACGGGGACAAAAGCGGATCCCCCACACACACTGGGAATGGCTGCAAGGGGACAAAAGGGGATCCCGGCTGCCACAAGAACTGGGAATGGCTGCAAGGGGGGGGACAAAAGGGGATCCCACTGCCACACGCACTGGGAATGGCTGCACAGGGACAAAAGCGGATCCCCGCTGCCAAAGCGCCGCCGGCTCGGACCCCCCACACGCCCCGCTCGCCCCCCCCAGCAGCCGCCTCGCCTCGTTCCGCTTCTCCCTCAGGCTGGGAAGCGGCTCCGACGCCTCATTCCCTCCTCCAAGGGCAGGGGAAACCTCCCAGGGCTGCGCTTTGATCTCTGGAAGCGCTGATCCCTCATTGCCCGGGGAGCAGGGACTCGATTCCCGCATTCTGGCTGAGCCAGGAAACGGCGCTGGGATGCCCTGGGTGCCACACGAGGTACGGTTGGGATTGTGGGATCCCAGCATCCCATGGTCCCAGGATCCCAAGGATTGCAGGATCCCAGAATCCCAAGGATTGCAGAACCCTAGGACTGCTGTATCCCAGGATCCCAGGATTGCAAAAATCCCCAACCCCAAAATCCCAGGATCCTAGAATCCCATGATCCCAGAATCCCATGATCATAGGATCCCAGGATTGCAAGATCACAGGATCCCAGAATCCCATGACCCCAGATCCCATGATCGCAGGATTGAAAGATCCCAGAATCCCAGGATTGCAACATCCCAGGATCGCAGAATCCCAAAATCCCAGGATGCCAGAATCCCATGACCACAGGATCCCAGGATTGTAGAAACCCAAAATCCCAAAATCCTAGGATTCTAGAATCCCATAATCCCAGAATTGCAACATCCCAGAATCCCAGGATTGCAAGATCCTAAAATCCCAGAATCCCATGATCACAGGATCCCGGGATTGCAGGATTCCAGGATTGCAGGATCCCAGGATTGCAGGATCCCATGATCGCAGGATCCCAGGATTGCAGAATCCCATGATCACAGGATCCCATGATCACAGCATCCCAGGATTGCAGGATCCCGGGATTGCAGGATCCCAGGATTGCAGGATCCCAGGATTGCAGATCCCAGGATCGCAGGATCCCAGGATTGCAGGATCCCACGATTGCAGATCCCAGGATTGCAGGATCCCAGGACCTCCAGGAAGTTTCCAAGCCCTCACACGCCGCACACCAAGGAGATCAATTCCCATGTTTTGCTTTGGAGCTGCTTTTCCCCAAACCTCTCCAGCCGGCGGGCAAGGGCAGGTCTGGGATCAGCCTCTTCCAAGTAACAAAACTCCTTTTCCTTCCAACAAAACTCCTTTTTTTTTTTGTTTTTTTTTTTTTCCCCAGGATTTCGGCGAACATCGTTTTGTTTCCCGCTCGTTCCTCCTGGCGGAGCGGGGACAAAGAACCCCGGGACCCCCCGAGGGGAGGGGGCTGCACTCCCCCGCCCGCCTGGAGCTGAGCTCCGGGCAGGAAAAGTGGGATTACATTCCCTGGGAATGCTCGGTGCGATCCAGGCAGGAAAGAAAGGCTTTACCACCAACATTTTGGGCAGAAAACAGCCCGTTGGAGCTGCGGGGCTGCTCGCTCCCACCCTGCTCCCGTCTGAAATTCCCTGCTCCCCCTCCATGGGAGCAGCCCCCCAAAGCCAGGACGGGGTGCCCCGATGTCCCCGGAGGCTCCTGGTGGCATTCCTGCCTCCGGAGGGGTCTCTCCTCCCCTCAGCCTCTCCCTTTCCTCGCTTGTTTTCCCTCCTGCTCCCAGGGCAGGGATTGTGCAGCCCTCCCAGTTCCCCCAGTTTGGCTGCAGAGCCGAACGCGCTGGGCTTTGGGCTGTGGGGGACGCACAAAGGGCACCTCGTGTCCCACCAAAAGCGCCTGGCAGTGGCCACAGCGCTGTCACACCCCCCAAATCCTCCCCTCGTCCACCCCAGAAACTCCTGGAAGCGGAGCAGAGAGAGAACAAAGACTGCAGAGCGCCGCAGGACAGAGGAGCCAAGAGGAGAGGGGGGAAAAGAGGAAGAGGAGCAGATGTTTTTGGGGATGGGAGGAAGGCCGGAGAGGGCAGAGCATCGTGGAGCGCTGGCTGGGAGGCTCAGGCAAGGTGAGGAGAGCCTGGAGGGGGAAGCACCTGCCCAGAGCTTACCTGTGTGCACCTCTCCCTCCTCCTGCCTCCTATTAATCCCCAAGACAAGTTTCTCTCGGGCTTCTCTCTCCCTCCTCCTCCTCCACCACCTCCTCCTCCTCCTCCTCCTCCTCCTCCTCCTCCTCCTCCTCTGTGCTCCGCCACGGGCGAGCCCGGCCGGGCGCGGGGGTTTTGTGGTTGGGAATGCGGGGGGCGGAGGGCGGGGAGGGAGGGCTGGGAGCGCTGGGAGGGAGCACTGGGAGCACTGGGAGGGCTGGGAGGGAGCTCTGGAAGCCCTGGGAGCACTGGGAGGGCTGGGAGGGAGGGCTAGGAGCATTGGAGGCACTGGGAGGGAGGGCGGGGAGGGAGCACTGGGAACACTGGGAGGGTTGGGAGGGAGCACTGGGAAGGAGCACTGGGAGCACTGGGAGCACTGGGAAGGAGCACTGGGAGCACTGGGAGCACTGGGAAGGAGCACTGGGAGCACTGGGAGCACTGGGAGGGAGCACTGGGAGCACTGGGAGCACTGGGAGCACTGGGAGGGAGCACTGGGAGCACTGAGGGGGAGCACTGGGAGCACTGGGAGCACTGGGAGCACTGGGAGGGAGCGCTGGGAAGGAGCACTGGGAGCACTGGGAGCACTGGGAGGGATCACTGGGAAGGAGCACTGGGAAGGAGCACTGGGAGCACTGGGAAGGAGCACTGGGAGCACTGGGAGCACTGGGAGGGAGCACTGGGAGCACTGGGAGCACTGGGAGGGAGCACTGGGAGCACTGGGAGCACTGGGAGCACTGGGAGGGAGCACTGGGAGCACTGAGGGGGAGCACTGGGAGCACTGGGAGCACTGGGAGCACTGGGAGGGAGCGCTGGGAAGGAGCACTGGGAGCACTGGGAGCACTGGGAGGGATCACTGGGAAGGAGCACTGGGAAGGAGCACTGGGAGCACTGGGAAGGAGCACTGGGAGCACTGGGAGCACTGGGAAGGAGCACTGGGAGCACTGGGAGCACTGGGAGGGAGCACTGGGAGCACTGGGAGCACTGGGAGGGAGCACTGGGAGCACTGGGAGCACTGGGAGCACTGGGAGGGAGCACTGGGAGCACTGAGGGGGAGCACTGGGAGCACTGGGAGCACTGGGAGCACTGGGAGGGAGCGCTGGGAAGGAGCACTGGGAGCACTGGGAGCACTGGGAGGGATCACTGGGAAGGAGCACTGGGAGCACTGGGAAGGAGCACTGGGAGCACTGGGAGCACTGGGAGGGTTGGGAGGGAGCACTGGGAGCACTGGGAGGGAGCACTGGGAGCGGGGCACGCTGACAGCAATCCCGTCTTTCTCTGGCAGCCGAGAGCGGCGGGATCGGCGCGCGGCAACAATTCCTCTTCCTCCTCCTCCTGCTGCTGCTGCTGCTGCTGCTGGCGCGGAGGCAGCTCCTTGTTTCAAAACAAAGCTAATTAATCACGGAACAAGCCCTGCCCTCGCCGCCGGCTCCGCTCTCCCAGGGGCGGGCTGGAGTCTGTGCGCAGGGTGGCTGTGCCCTGTCGCCTTCCCACATCCATCCCTGTCCCAGGATTGCCGGGATTTGGGATCCAGGGGGGCACAGGAGCCCTGGGAATCGCCTTCCCACATCCATCCCTGTCCCAGGATTGCCGGGATTTGGGATCCAGGGGGGCACAGGAGCCCCCCAGACCAAGGAATTGCCCTCCCACATCCATCCTTGTCCCAGAATCTCAGGGATGTGGGATCCAGGGGGCACAGGAGCCCTGGGAATCGCCTTCCCACATCCATCCCTGTCCCAGAATCTCTGGGATGTGAGATTTGGGGGGCAGAGCAGCCCCCCAGCCCCAGGAATTGCTATCCCACATCCATCCTTATCCCAGAATCCCTGGGATTTGGGATCCAGAGGGGCACGGGAGCCCCCCCAGACCCAGGAATCGCCATTCCACATCCATTCCTGTCCCAGAGTCCCTGGGATTTGGGATCCAAGGGGGCACAGGAGCCCCTCAGACCAAGGAATCCCCATCCCACATCCATCCCGATCCCGGAACCCCCAGGATTTGGGATCCAGGGGGGCACAGCAGTGCTGGGAATCGCCCTCTCACATCCATCCCTATTCCAGAATCTCTGGGATGTGGGATCCAGGGGGGAACAGCAGCCCCCCAGCCCTGGGAATTGCTATTTCACATCCATCTCTGTCCCAGAATCGCAAGGATTTGGGATCTGGAGGGGGGGGCACAGCAGCCCTCCAGCCCCAGAAATTGCCATCCCGCATCCATCCCTATTCCAGAATCCCCGGGATTTGGGATCTGGGGGGGCACAGGAACCTCCCAGACCAAAGAATCGCCTTCCCACATCCATTCCTGTCCCAGAATCGCCGGCATCTGGGATCCATGGGGGCAGAGCAGCCCCCCAGACCAAGGAATCCCCATCCCACATTCATCCCTATTCCAGAATCTTTGGGATGTGAGATTTGGAGGGGCGCAGCAAACCCCCAGACCAAGGAATCGCCCTCCCACATCCATCCTTGTCCCAGAATCCCGGGGATATGGGATCCAGGGGGGCACAGCAGCCCTGGGAATCGCCTTCCCACATCCATCCCCGTCCCAGAATCTCTGGGATGTGAGATTTAGGGGGCAGAGCAGCCCCCCAGCCCCAGGAATTGCTATCCCACATCCATCCTTATCCCAGAATCCCTGGGATTTGGGATCCAGAGGGGCACGGGAGCCCCCCAGACCAAGGAATCGCCATTCCACATCCATTCCTGTCCCAGAGTCCCTGGGATTTGGGATCCAAGGGGGCACAGCAGCCCCTCAGACCAAGGAATCCCCATCCCACATCCATCCCGATCCCGGAACCCCCAGGATTTGGGATCCAGGGGGGGCACAGCCGTGCTGGGAATCGCCCTCTCACATCCATCCCTATTCCAGAATCCCCGGAATTTGGGATCTAGGGGGGCACAGGAACCCCCCAGACCAAAGAATCGCCTTCCCACATCCATTCCTGTCCCAGAATCGCCGGCATCTGGGATCCATGGGGGCAGAGCAGCACCCCAGACCAAGGAATCCCCATCCCACATCCATCCCCACCCCAGAATCTTTGAGATTTGGGATCCACAGGAGCCCCCAGCCCTGGAAATCGCCCTCTCACATCCATCCCTATCCCAGAATCTTTGGCATTTGGGATCCAGGGGGGCACAGCAGTGCTGGGAATCGCCCTCTCACATCCATCCCTATTCCAGAATCCCCGGAATTTGGGATCTGGGCGGGCACAGGAACCCCCCAGCCCTGGGAATCGCCCTCCCACATCCCTGGTGATTCCAAAATCTCTGGGATTTGGGGTCTGGGGTCTCCTCCCTCCCTCCCTCCCCACCATCCCCCTCTCTCCACCCGCAGCAGCCCCGTGAAACCCGAGCTGCTCCGGCTCCTCGAAATCCCAATCCCAAACCCACCCAGGAGGGGCTGCTCCTGCCCTGGCAGCCAAATCCGGAGCTTTTCCCCAAAATCCCCCCTCTCTGCACCGCCCCTTTTGCCTTAAACCTTTAAGTTAATTTATTTTATTTTTTGGGGGCTTTTCTTTTTACCCCCAAACCCGAGGGTTGCTCTTTGCTGAGGGATGGAGCAGGACGATCCCAAACCTGAAATGCAGCAGGTAGATGGGGAGGGAGGCAGGAAAAAGCACCGAGAGGACCCACAGAGGAATTCCACAGAGGCTGTTCAAACAAAAACTCGGGATGGAGGCTCGAGTTTGCCAGCTGGAAAAGCGCCAGGATCGATAGGGAAAGGAGATGCTGTTTGAAAGGAGATGCTGCTGGAATTTGATGCTAATTCCTTTCAAAACCGGTCCCAAAATCCCCCAAATCTATGGGGACTTGTTCCATGGGGGTTTCTTTGGTTTGATTTGGTTTGGTTTGGGTTTTTTTGGGGTTTATTTTTCGGTTTTTTTGGTTGTGTTTTTTTCGGCTGTGGGTTTATTTTTTTTTTGGGGGGGGGGTGCTTTGAGGTTTTTTTTTTGGGGTTTTTTTGTCGTTATTGTTTGGTTGGTTTGGGGGTTTTGGGGTTTTTTTTAGTTTTTTTGGGTTTTTGGGGGTTTTTTTGGGTTTTTTGGGGGGTTTTTTTTGGAGTTTTTTTTTGTTTGTTTTGGTTGGAGTTTTTTGGGTTTTTTGGGGTTTTGGGGGGGTTTTGGGGGAGTTTTTTGGAGTTTTTTTTTTTGTTTGTTTTGGTTGGGTTTTTTGGGTTTTTTGGGTTTTTTTTTTTCTGGTTTTTTGGGGGTTTTTTGTTTGTTTCGGTTTTGTTTTTTAATTTTTTTTTTCTTTTTCCCCTGCTCGTTCACAGCTGCCCAGCCAGCCATGGAAATGGAGAAATTCAGGCACCAAAGCGGCACCTCCTGGCACCAAAGCGATGCCAGCCGTGCCAAGGTGCCACATCCCCGACCTGCACCCTGCCCTGCCCGACCCCGAGAAAACTCCAAATTCGGGAGGCACCGACCCCTCCCCGCCGCTCTGGGGGTGACGGCGGGCGCTGCTCTCATCTCGGCCCGGGGAATTTGTTTGTTGAATTTTCTCCCTGCAGGAATTCTCTCCCCGGCTGCGGCCAAGTTTCGGATCCACCTTCAAAGGCGCCCTTTGACATTTTTCAGCCCTCGGACGTGGCTCCAGGCATCGTTTTTTTCCATGGTTGGAGTAAAATCCTGCCTTGCTCTTGCAGGGAAAGGTGGGGCTGTGTGTCCCCGGCCTCGGCCTTGATGTGGATTTTCAGCCATTCCGGCGGTTTTTCCCCTTTTTCCCGGTTTGTCCCACATGGGTTTGGAGCCAAACCCCTCACGGGTCTGGCAGAGGTGGGAGAGGGGATGTGCAGAGCTTGGGAATGGCAGGGGACAGGGCCAGGACAGCAGGAATGGCTGAGGGGACCGAGGAGAGCACGAGGGACAGAGGTGGGAATGGGGGGACACAATGGGAGGAATTTGGGTCCCAGCGTGTCCCACCAGGAGTGGGGAGGTTGGAGCATTGTGACCATTCCCTGGCCATTTCAGCCATTCCTTGGTCACTCTGGACATTCCATGGTCACTGTGGACATTCCATGGTCATTCTGGATGTCCCATGGTCATTCTGAATGTCCCGTGGTCACTGTGGACACGTTCTGGTAACTCTGGACATTCCATGGTCACTCTGAACATTCCATGGACACTCTGGATGTTCCATGGTCATTCTGGATGTCCCATGGTCACTGTGGACATCTTCTGGTCACTCTGGACATTCCATGGTCGCTGTGGACATGTTCTGGTCACTGTGACCATTCTCTGGTCACTCCAGCCATTCCTTGGTGACTCTGGACATTCTATGGTCACTCTGGGCATTTCATGGTCACTCTGACCATTCCCTGGTCATTCTGGCCACTCCTTGGTCACTCTGGACATGTTCTGGTCACTCTGGACATTCCATGGTCACTCTGGACATTCCAAGGTCACTCCAGCCATTTCTGGTCATTCCAGCCATTCCATGGTCACTCTGGTCATGTTCTGGTCACTCTGGACATTCTCTGGCCATTTCAGCCATTTCCTTGTCGCTTCAGACATGTTCTGGTCACTCTGGACATTCCATGGTCACTCTGGACATTCCATGGACACTCTGGATGTTCCATGGTCACTCTGGTCATGTTCTGGTCACTCTGGACATTCTCTGGTCACTCTGGACATTCCATGGACACTCTGGATGTCCCATGGTCACTCTGGCCATGTTCTGGTCACTCTGGACGTTCCATGGTCATTCTGGACATTCCATGATCACTCTGGATGTCCCATGGTCACTGTGGACATGTTCTGGTCACTGTGACCATTCCCTGGTCATTTCAGCCATTCTTTGGTCACTCTGGTCATGTTCTGGTCACTCTGGACATGTTCTGGTCATTCTGGACATTCCATGATCACTCTGGATGTTCCATGGTCATTCTGGCCATGTTCTGGTCGTTCTGGACATTCCCTGGTCACTCTGGACATTCCATGGTCCCTCTGGACATTCCTTGGTCACTCTGGCCCTGTTCTGGTCAGAAGGGAAGGGAAGGGAAGGGAAGGGAAGGGAAGGGAAGGGAAGGGAAGGGAAGGGAAGGGAAGGGAAGGGAAGGGAAGGGAAGGGAAGGGAAGGGAAGGGAAGGGAAGGGAAGGGAAGGGAAGGGAAGGGAAGGGAAGGGAAGGGAAGGGAAGGGAAGGGAAGGGAAGGGAAGGGAAGGGAAGGGAAGGGAAGGGAAGGGAAGGGAAGGGAAGGGAAGGGAAGGGAAGGGCGGTGCCAGGCTGGAAAATCGCGCTCAGCCTCCCCCGGGAGCGGCTCCTGCCCGGCCCCTCCGGCTGCCCCCGCACGCCAGAGCCGCATCCAGAGGAGCCCGGGAGAAGGGCTTGGCTCCGGGAAAAACGCGCTGCAGTCGGGAATGAGCGAAGGGGAAAAGAATTCCGGGGTGTAACGAGCGGATCGCGCCTCACGTGGCGGCTTTGGGGCCGCGGGGAGCTGAGATGGGGAGGGCGAACCGATCCCTGCCCTGAACCAGCCGGGAATGGCCTGGGGAAGCGGCTGCAGCAAAGCTGGCCCGGCCCCAAAGCGCTCCAGAGGAGGTGGGATTTGGGAATTTCGGCGGCGCTTTGGTTATCCCGGCACAGGGATCCACAGGGAGGGAGGGAGGAAGAGGAGGAGGAGGAATTCCGAGCATATTCCAGGCATCCCAAACACCCATCCCTGCTTTCCTGGTGCCCCCATGCATCCCTGAGCATCCCTGAGCCTGGGATGGGATCCTTGAGCCTGGAAAAGGATTCCCACTTTTTATTCCCACTTTTTATTCCCAGTTTTCATCCCCAAGTTTTATTCCCAGTTTTCATTCCCAGGTTTTATTCCCACTTTTTATCCTCAGTTTTTATTCCCAGTTTCTATTCCCAGTTTTCATCCCCAGGTTTTATTCCCAGGTTTTATTCCCAGTTTCCATTCCCAGTTTTTATTCCCAGTTTTCATCCCCAGGTTTTATTCCCAGGTTTTATTCCCAGTTTTTATTCCCAGCTTTTATTTCCAGTTTTTATTCCCAGTTTTCATCCCCAGTTTTTATTCCCAGTTTTCATCCCCAGCTTTTATTCCCAGGTTTTATTCCCAGATTTTATTCCCAGGTTTTATTCCCAGGTTTTATCCTCAGTTTTTATTCCCAGTTTCCATTCCCAGGTTTTATTCCCAGTTTTTATTCCCAGTTTCTATTCCCAGTTTTTATCCCCAGGTTTTATTCCCAGGTTTTATCCCCAGTTTTTATTCCCAGTTTTTATTCCAGTTTTTATCCCCAGGTTTTATTCCCAGGTTCCTACGAGGCACCGGGGCAGCCACGACGACTTCGCTGCCTTTAATCAAATCCCTTCATTAGGTTGTTTAATTAGCAGGGGAGCTCCGGGAGCGCTCCCAGGAGGAATTTGCGGCACAGCCATTAAGGCCCAATTAATCCAAATTTTATCTCCAGGAGTTCATTTAAACCTTCCCCGTTTCCACCTTTAAACCTTCCCTGCTGACCCCACACCAGGGGAAACTTCCCTGGGAGTGCCCAGAGGGTTTGGGGAGCTCCAGGGACCCCCTTGGAGCATCCCAGAACCCCCAGGCCTGCAGGGAATTCCAGGGAATTCCCACAGAATTCCAGGGAATTCCCACATCTGATCCTTTATGGACTGGGGAGGGATGTGCTGAGTCCCACTGGGGCTTGTGGGGCACAGGAAAAGGGTCAGGGGAGGAGAGGAAAGGCTTCTAATCCCAAAAATCCCAAATTAATTGGGGTTTGCCCGGCAGGGAGCAGATTCCACATTCCAGCTGTTGAATTCCATGATTTTTACCCATGGATAAAAATCCAGCCCTTTTATCCAGGGAATTCCCACATCTGATCCTTTATGGACTGGGGAGGGACGTGCTGAACCCCACTGGGGTTTGTGGGGCACAGGAAAAAGATCAGGGTGGGAAAGGAAAGGCTTCTAATCCCAAAAATCCCCAAATTAATTGGGGTTTGCCCGGCAGGGAGCAGATTCCATGTTCCAGCTGTTGAATTCCATGATTTTTACCCAAATTTCTCAATATGATCCTGCAGGGATTGGGGAGGGAAGTGCTGAACCCCACTGGGGTTTGTGGGGCACAGGAAAAGGGTCAGAGGAGGAGAGGAAAGACTCCTCAACCCAAAAAAACCCCAAATTAATTGGGGTTTGCCCAGCAGGGAGCAGATTCCAGCCTCCAGATTCCGCCTGTTGAATTCCATGGTTTTTACCCACATTTCCCACCCCTTTGCAGAGAGCAGGGTCAGCTCGGGGGGCTCCTGCCAGCTCCAGGTTTGGGCAGAGCTCAGCCCCAAAACAGCCCCAGGAGCCGCCAAAATCTTTGGAAAATCTGGGATTGGAGCTTTTTTCCCAAAAAAGGGCTCCTCTCTCAGCTCTGTGGCTGTTCCAGGGTTCCTTCCAGATGGATTTGCTTCTCGTTTTCCCAGCTCCTGGGCCTTTTGTGCTTCCTGCGGATTTGTGTAACCCCGCTGTCCTCTCTGGAATTTGCAGATCCATCCTCGGAGGGTTTTGTGTTATTTCCTCCCTCGTTCCCCAAGCCCAGTAAACAGCTGCTCCTGCAGGCCACCCCCAGACCTGCACTTTCCATCTTTGTGGGTTTTCAGAGCCCTGAAAAATCCTCACATGGAGAATTCCACAGCAAATCCCATGTTATTATTTTATTTTTTATTATTTTATAACCAATTATTATAATTATTTTATCATTTACTAGGAGCTAGTATTTAAATTCCATTTTATGCATCCATTATTTTTATCTTGACTTTATTTTTTTGTCAGATAATTAAACCATATATCCCCACATTATCCGAATCACTCGCCATCAATACACTTTCAATTAACGTTTCTCTATATTTCCTAATATCAAAAACAACAATCAAGCATCATCATCGCTCCACAAGCACCCCCAAACAGACATAGAGTTGACCCCAGAAATAGCTCCCCCCAAAAAAACCAAACAAAAATAGAAATAATGATGATAAATCATCGACCAATCCCCCACCAAATTTTATGTTCTTGGAGCTTATGGAAAGCATGAAACTGAAGATGCCTTCGGATTTCACATGGAGCCATTCCCTGCATACTCAGGCGTCCCCAAATCCCCAAAAATTCTCCAATCTTTGGTGAAGACCTTCCCTGGGTCATCACCGCTTCACCCAGGCTTGGAATTTGGCCAGAATTTCTGGCTGGAGGTGGAAATTTCCATCCCAAAATGGAAATTTTGGGGCAGCTCAGGGTGTTTGGTCTCTCCCATGGATTTCCCTCAGGTTCTGCTCATCCCACCCCTGGGAATTCCGGGCTCAGGGGTGTGAGGTGCCTTTCCTTGGGTGTCCCCAGCCTCAGCCATGTCCCCTTTCCCAAATCCCTGCATCCCTGAGCCCCATCCCTTGGGAATTCGCTCTGGTGGCCCTCAGGCTCCAAGGAAAGCTGACAAGGTGTCAAAGCCTCCTGCACCTGCCTCGTTTTCCCTCTCTTTTTGCCTTCCCGAGGAAAATACCCAGTTCTGAGGATAAACACCCGATATTCTGGGGATAAACACCCAGTTCTGGGGATGGACACTCTGTTCCAGGCATGAACTCCTGGTTTTGGGGATAAACATCCAGTTTCTGGAGATAAACACCCTGTTCTGGGGATGAACACCCTGTTCTGGGGATAAAAACCCTGTTCTAGGGAACAGCTCCTGGTTTTGGGGATGAACACCCAGTTTCTGGGGATAAACACTCAGTTCTGGGGATAAACACCCAGTTTTGGGGATAAACACCCTGTTCTAGGGACGTACTCCTGGTTCTGGGGATGCCTACCAAGTTTCTGGGGATAAACACCCAATTCTGGGGATGAACACCCAGATCTGGAGAGGAACTCCCAGTTCGGAGGGTGAACACCCTGTTCTGGGGACAAACACCTGGTTTTGGGGATGAACACAGAGTTTCTGGGGATCAACATCCAATTCTGGGGACGAACACCCAATTCTGGGGGTGAACACCCAATTCTGGGGGTGAACACCCTGTTCTAGAGATGAACTCCCAGTTTTGGGGATAAACACATGGTTCTGGGGGTGAACACCTGGCTCCTGGGTGTAAACACCCAGTTCTAGGGATGAACTCCTGGTTTTGGGGATGCACACCCAGTTTTGGGGATAAACACCCTGTTCTGAGGATGCAGACCCAGTTTTGGGGATAAACACCCTGTTCTGAGGATGCAGACCCAGTTTTGGGGATAAACACCCTGTTCTGAGGATGCACACCCAGTTTTGGGGATAAACACCCTGTTCTGAGGATGCACACCCGGCTCTGAGGATGCACACCCGATTCCCGGGACAGCAGCAGGGCCCGGCTCCCATCCAGCCTGTCCGGAGCCGCTGCTGCCCCGACACCTCCTCCTCCCTCCTCCCTCCCTCCTCCTCCTCCCTCCCTGCCCCGTGACGCTCCAGCGAGAGGAATCTGGAGCGCTCCCAGAGCCGCGGCTCGGCTGTTCCCAAATGTCAGGTGGAGGTGGAGGCGCAGGAAGTGTTTTCATCCCCGAGGCATCCACAGCTCCGCTTCCAGACCCTCCCAGGACCGATCCCTCCTGCCCGGGGACGCTCCCGAGGGGTGG
The DNA here is from genome assembly GCF_035770615.1 of Melospiza melodia melodia. NCBI lineage: Eukaryota > Metazoa > Chordata > Aves > Passeriformes > Passerellidae > Melospiza > Melospiza melodia. Next base: position 6,752,867 of record NC_086221.1, read on the forward strand.
AAGGGATGGAGCAGCTGCAAAAGCACCGCTGGTTCCTGCTCCTTAAAAATCCACCCGAGCTGGCCCGGAACAGGGAAAGTTCTGGAAGGGAAGGGGAGGCACCTACAGCCTGGATGGGTGGAAATGTGGGGATGGAAAATGGATGGAAATCATCCATCTCTTTCTGGTTCCAGAGGGGTTGGGAGAGGGAAGGACGGGGCAGAAGGCAGCAGGTGCCCCCCGGGTGTGCTCCAGCCCTGGGGCTTTGCTGGGCCTGGAGGAATCCGTGTTTTTGTGGGAGGAAATGAGGCAGCGCTGCTTTAATAGGAAATCAAAACACAGGGAAGGAACACAGAGCGGGACACGGGCCTGGAAAAAAGCGGAGCCGTCCAGAGCTGTCTCGCCAGCAGCCCCGACACTGCCAGGGGTGCAGGGCCACGCTGCCCTCGGCTGTGCCCTGATCCCACAGGAATGTCCTATAGGGATGATCTGGCTGTGCCCTGATCCCACGGGAATATCCCACAGGAATATCCCATAGGGATGATCAGCCGTGCCCGGATCCCACAGGAATGTCCTATAGGGATGATCAGCCATGGCCTGATCCCACAGGAATATCCCACAGGAATATCCCACAGGAATATCCCACAGGAATATCCCATAGGGATGACCAGCCGTGCCCTGATCCCACAGGAATATCCCACAGCAATATCCCACAGGAATATCCCATAGGGATGACCAGCCGTGCCCTGATCCCACAGGAATATCCCACAGGAATATACCACAGGAATATCCCACAGCAATATCCCATAGGGATGATCAGCCATGCCCTGATCCCACAGGAATATCCCATAGAGATGATGTGGCCGTGCCCTGATCCCACAGGAATATCCCAAAGACCTCCATAGGGATTCACCCCTGTGGGGTGGCAGGGGATGCTGGGGGGATAGATGGATGGATCCATGGATGGATGGAATCCATGAATGGATGGATCCATGGATGAATCCATGGACGGATCCATGGATGGATCACAGATGGATGGATGGATGGAATCCATGAATGGATGGATCCATGGATGGATCCATGGACGGATCCATGGATGGATCATGGATGGATGGGTGGATGGAATCCATGGATGGATGGATGAAATCCATGGATGGATCCATGGATGGATGGAATCCATGGATGGATGGGTGGATGGAATCCATGGATGGATGGACAGACGGGTGACCACATCAGCAGACCCATCTCCAAGGACAACCCCTGATGCTCACCACAACTGCCCTGACATTTCCAAGAAGGAACAATTCCACACCCGCCTTGGAGCTCTTGGAAACTCCCCCAGGATTCCATGGTTTCCTGCAGGATTGGGAATGAGCGTGGACACGGCCCAGCAGGGAAAGCTGGGGAAGGAATCAAACTCCTCCCGGAGCTGTGGAAGACAAAGCTGGAGTGAGAGACACAATCCAGGGAGGTTTCCATGATCCAGCCCTGTCCTGGCTGTCCCTGGAGCAGCACCCCGGGCTCCAGCCATGCAGGAGGAGCCGAGAGCTGGAATCTCGGCCCGGAATTCCCTAAAAACCTGAGCTTTGTTATCTCTGTACCCATCCCCGCATTCCTGCATCCACCCGGGAGCTCCAGCAGCTCTGAGAGTGGAGAAATCCTTTGAAGGTTCTCCTCAGAGGAGACCTGCTGGGATCTCTGGAGCTGTGGAGCTTCTGAACAACCTCGCTCGGAAGCGTTTAATTGGGAGGGCTGGGAAGGGGCGAGGAGGGAAGGGAGGGAAAGGCTGGATGGGAGCTGGGAGCTCAGGGATTTGGGATTTGGGGTTGTCCCGGTGATGCTCCAGCACTGCAAACCCCCGGGGATCGTGTTTGGGAAGCGCTGGGAGAAGGGAAGGCAGGAGGAGAAACATTCGGAAGGAGATTCCAGACCATTCCCGCAGCCGCTTTCCCCACAAAAAGCTCCTTCAGCCGCGGCCAAGGGCAACACTCGCGCCTCGGGAGCTGCAGGAAACGCGGAGATTTTCCAGCACATTCCCTGCCCCGCTCGGGCGGGGGGAGAGGCAGCGACCGGGGCGGATTGAGACTGGGAAAAGCTTTAAAGCTTTCCCTGGATCAGCGGGATCAGCCCCAAAATCCACCCCACATCCCATCCTAGCAACCCCGGAGGCGTTTCCGAGCGAAATCATCCTGGGATTCTTTCCCCCACCCCAAAATCCCACGGGACATCCTTGCTGGGAAAGGGGGGACACAACTGGGGGTCCTCACCCTGGTGTGCGCTGCTCCCCAAATCCTGCGGAGCTGGGATTGGGGTGCCCGGGGGTCCCCTCGCACCCATGGGTGACGGGGGGGGGGGGTCCCCCATGCACGGCCACGTCGCTGTGAAGCCGCTTCCCGGCCCAGGGGGGTGTAATTAATACCAGACCTCGTTTGGGCTGCTCGCTAATTAACCCCGCGCCTCTGCGGCTTTCCCTTTCCATTTCCTCATGGATTTGGGGGGTAGAGCTGAGGAAAATTCTGGAAACACTCCAGAAAGGGAATGGAGCCCCCCTGGGATAATCCCTGGCACCATCCAGGGGTGAAAAACACTTTTGTGGAGTCCAAAACTAAGGAAAAACCATTCCCACCCCTCCCGAGCGGGAGGAGGACCCGAAATCCTGCCAGGATTTTTGGGGGTGATTCCCAATCTGACACCTGGGGGTGTCCCACACCAGCAGGGCAGGAATTTAATGTCTCCATCTCTGTTAAACACCCCTGGATGGAGACATTTACCCAGATCTGCCCTTACTGAGCAGCCACAGATGGAAAAGGTCGGGAAAAATCAAAAATCCGCTGTAATTTCCCAGAGGGAAAGCTCGGGGAGGGGATCCTGCGGGGCTTTCCTCAGGCAGCTCCACAGCAAAGGGGAATTTTTCCTCCTTTTAAAGCACCCGGAGAGGGGAAAAAAATAGAATGGAATGGAATGGAATGGAATGGAATGGAATGGAATGGAATAAAATAAAATAAAATAAAATAAAATAAAATAAAATAAAATAGTAAAATAAAATAAGAAAATGAAATAAGAAAAAATAAAATAAAGTAAAATAAAGTAAAAAAATAAAATAAAATTAAATAAAATTAAAATAAAATAAAATAAAATAAAATAAAATAAAATAAAAATAAAATAAAATAAAATAAAATAAAATAAAATAAAATAAAATAAAATAAAATAAAATAAAATAAAATAAAATAAAATAAAATAAAATAAAATAAAATAATATCTCCAGAACATCGCTGGAATCATCCCCATCCATCCCCATCCCTCCTCAGCCCTCGGGGGCGTTCCGTGAGAGGATTAAATTAATTAAATCCTGCAGCCGGCGCCGGGCTGGGTATGATGGTGAATTATTCATCCCTCCAATAACGCGGCTGATTTATTAATGAAAAGGTCAGAGCGCCGCTGGAAGAGGAGAATTGTTGGGAAAAGCGCTTTGGGATTGGGAGGATTCGGGACGGGCTGCGAGGAACAGCCCAGCTCGTCCCCATCGGCGCGGAGCCGCACGTTCCCGGCTGGAAAATTGGGAATATCGGAGCCTGGAGAGAGAAAAAGAGGGAGGAGAAAGAGGAGAAAGAGGAGAAAGAGGAGAAGGAGGAGAAAGAGGAGAAAGAGGAGAAAGAGGAGAAAGAGGAGAAAGAGGAGAAAGAGGAGAAAGAGGAGAAAGAGGAGCGGCCTCCGCTGCCGCCTCCCGGCAGGAGAACCCGGGGAGCCGAGCAGACCCAGAGCTTCCACATCAGCAGAGAAGCGATCCCGATCCCGATCCCGGTCCCTCCCCGAGGCAGGGAGCTCCCGACTCCCTCTGGAATTTTGGGGATCCCGGGGTCCGGAGCGCTTTTCCCTGTGGTTGTTCCTGGGGGTTGGCAGCGCTGAGCGCCCTGGCCGCGATTTGGGCACCCCCTTCCCTTTGCTCGGCTTTCCAGGAGGAGAAAAGCGGCCAGGGTGGGAATTTTGGGAACATTTTCAGGCTTTTCACACCTCGGGGTTGTCACGGGGCTGTGACAGAGGAGGGAGAGCTCAGGGAATCCCAAATCCAGGTTCAGCCCTTTCCATGTTACCGGGATGGCAAAGGGAGCGCTCAGAGCATCCCAAATCCTTCCCTCGGTCCCTGAATAACAAAGGGAGCGCTCAGAGCATCCCAAATCCTTCCCTCGGTCCCTGAATAACAAAGGGAGCGCTCAGAGCATCCCAAATCCTTCCCTCGGTCCCTGAATAACAAAGGGAGCGTTCAGAGCATCCCAAATCCTTCCCTCATTCCCTGAATAACAAAGGGAGCGCTCAGAGCATCCCAAATCCGGGTTCAGCCCTTCCCTCATTCCCTGGACACCAAAGGGAACATTCAGGGAATCCCAAATCCGGGTTCAGCCCTCCCCATGTTCTTGGGATGGCAAAGGAAACATTCAGGGAATCCCAAATCCGGGTTCGGCCCTTCCCTAATTCCTGGGACAGCAAAGGGAGCGCTCAGAGCATCCCAAATCCTTCCCTCATTCCCTGAATAACAAAGGGAGCGTTCAGCGCATCCCAAATCCAGGATCAGTCCTTCCTTCATTCCCTGGGTAGCAAAGGGAAGGTTCAGGGCATCCCAAATCCAGGTTCAGCCCTTTTCACGTTACTGGGATGGCAAAGGGAGTGCTCAGAGCATCCCAAATCCAGGTTCGGCCCTTCCTTTATTCCCTGGGATGGCAAAGGGAGCATCCCAAATCCAGGTTCAGCCCTTCCCTCATTCCCTAAATAACAATGGGAGAATTCAGGGCATCCCAAATCCAGATTCAGCCCTTCCCACCTTCCTGGGACAGAAAGAAGGCACTCAGGGAATCCCAAATCCGGGTTCTGCCCTTCCCTCGTTCCCAGGACAGCAAAAGGAGCTCTCAGAGCGTCCCAAATCCAGATCCATGGCCCGGGTTCAGCCCTTCCCTCATCGCCTGGGATGCAAAGGGAGCTCTCAGAGCATCCCAAATCCAGATCCATGGCTCGAGTTCAGCCCTTCCCGCACTCCCGGCGCAGCTGGGGCCGCGTGTCTGGCTCCGAGGTTTCCCTCCGGCTCTGGAGGGAGAGATAAACCCGAGCCCGGGAGCCAGGGAGAGGCTCCCGGCCACAACGCGTTCCATTGAGCAATTCCAGAGGGAGGGATGGACCGGGGGAAAGGGGGGAGACACCCCCGGGGGGCTCTGGGGGCCGGGATGGAGCCGAGGAGCAAACCCCGAGCAGGTGGAGGGGCCGAGGCGGCGTTGCTGAAGCTGTTTTTGGGGAGAAAAGGGATTTTCCAGATGTTTCTGCCGGGATGGGGTTTGCTGTGGATTCCTGCGTGATCCCTCGTTTATGGGGGAGCTGAGCCCCAAAATCGGCTTCTCGCAGCCCCCGAGGGCAGCAGGAGGCGGCGGTGACTGCCTGGGGACACCTGGGAGCTGTCCCTGCTCGGATCAGGCGCACACAATCCCAGATCCCCTCCCGGGAGCACCGGGGGTTGTTTCTCCCTCCTCCGGGAGATTTCCCATCATCGCATCCCGGGGCTGTCGGGAAGGAGCCGCTTTGATCATCGCTGATTATCGCTGGGGGCTGACAGCCCCGCCCGGGCTCTGCGGCACCCACGGACCCCGATCCAGCCTCTCCCAGCTCCCCGGGATTGAGGGAACGATCCCAAATATCCCAATATCCACCCCAAACCCAGCTGTGGCTGCCCACAGACCCCAAATCCAGCCTCTCCCAGATCTACAGGGCCCAGGGAATGATCCCAAATATCCCAGAGCTGCTCCAGGTTCTCCCATTTCTGTGGGACTGAAGGAATGAGGGAATGATCCCAAATATCCCAGCTGCCATCCCCAGCCTGGAGCGGCACCCACGGACCCCGATCCAGCCTTCCCCAAATCCCCGGGAATGAGGGAATGATCCCACAAATCCCACAAATATCCACCCCCAGCCCAGCTGTGGCTGCCACAGACCCTGATCCAGCCCTCCCCAAATCTCCGGGAATGAGGGAACGATCCCAAATATCCCAGCTCCCATCCCCAGCCTGGAGCGGCACCCACGGACCCCGATCCAGCCTCTCCCCAAATCCCCAGAGCTCAGGGAATGATCCCATGGGGCCCAGGGAATGATCCCACACACGATCCCAGAGCTGCTCCAGCCTCTCCCAGCTCCACAGGGGTTGAGGGAATGATCCCAAATATCCCAATATCCACCCCAAACCCAGCTGTGGCTGCCCACAGACCCCAAATCCAGCCTCTCCCAGCTTTGTGGGGCCCAGGGAATGATCCCAAATATCTCAGAGCTCACCCCTGGCCCAGCTGTGGCTGCCCACAGACCCCAAATCCAGCCTCTCCCAGATCCATAGGGCCCAGGGAACGATCCCAAACATCCCAGAGCTGCTCCAGGTTCTCCCATCTCTGTGGGACTGAAGGAATGAGGGAATGATCCCAAATATCCCAGTGCCCAACCCCAGTTCCCATGGACTCCCTGAAGCCCATCCCAGCTCCACAGGGTGCAGGGAATGATCCCAAATATCCCAAAACCCATCCCCAGATCAGCTGTGGCTGCCGTGGGCCCTGCTCCATCTGCTCCCAGTTCTATGGGACTGAGGGAATGATCCCAAATATCCCAGAGCTGCTCCAGTCTCTCCCAGATTTATGGGGCCCAGGGAATGATCCCAAATACCTCAGAGCTCACCCCTGGCCCAGCTGTGGCTGCCCACAGACCCCAAATCCAGCCCCTCCCAGATCTACAGGGTCCAGGGAATGAGGGAATGATCCCAAATATCCCAGACCTGCCCCAGCCTCTTCCAGCGCCCTGAGGCCCAGGGAATGAGGGAATGATCCCACAAATCCCAACATCCACCCCAAACCCAGCTGTGGCTGCCCACAGACCCCAAATCCAGGCTCTGTGGTGCCTAGGCAATGAGGGAATGATGCCACGGGGCTCAGGGAACGACCCCAAATATCCCAGAGCTGCTCCAGCCTCTCCCAGCTTTATGGGGCCAAGGGAATGATCCCAAATATCCCAACTCCCATCCTCAGCCTGCTCGTGGCTGCCCATGGACCCCCTGAAGCCCATCCCAGCTCCACAGGGTGCAGGGAATGATCCCAAATATCCCAAAATTCATCCCCAGATCAGCTGTGGCTGTCATGGACCCTGCTCCAGCCTCTCCCAGCTCTGTGGGGCCCAGGGAATGAGGGAATGATCCCACAAATCCCATCTCCCACCCTCCAAAGGGGGGAAAGGGGAGCACGGCGTGACCCCAAGCCCCAGGGCACACATCCCCCTCGTGCCACCTGCCCCAAATGCTCCTTTTGTCCCCAAAATCACCGCCAGGACCCCCCAGTCCCCCCCCGATCCTCGGTTCAGCTGCAGAGCAGCAGCGCCGCCCACGCCCCGCTCCTGCCTCCTGTTTATCTCCCAGCACTTTGGTTTATTTTTTTTTTTTTCCAGTTTATTTTTTTTTTTTCCAATGTATTTTTTTCCAATTTTTTTTTTTTTTTTTTTTTCCAAATGCTCTGCTTTTCTCCCTGAGGAGTTTGGCAGCTCGGGAAGAGCTGGAGCAGGGCAGGGAGGGCAGAGGTGCCCGGGCAGGGCTCCAGGATTGGAAATTTTGGGAATTTTTGGGGATTTTTTGGGATGCCAGGTGGCAGGAGCAGGCAGGAGCGCTGATGGCTTTCCCAGGCAGCTGATGTTGCTTTTTTCCCTTTATTTTTTTTTTTTTTTGCTTTTTTTTGGATTTTTTCGGTTCATATTCGGGATGCTTTGCAGACAAAAACAACATTTTAGGGAGGGCAGCTCGGGGCCGTGACCTTCCCGAGCCAGGGGGACCCTGAGGGCTCCAGGACGGGCAGCTCAGCATTAATTAACTTCTATATGGAATTAATTAACTTCTGTATGGAATTGTTTCATCCTACATGGAATTAATCCATCCTACATGGATTTATGTTTGCCCTATACGGATTTACATTTGCCCTGCAGGGATTTTTTTTCTGTCTTATTTGGATTTATTTCTCTTACAGGGATTTTATTTGTCTTATTTGGATTTATTTCTCTTATAGGGATTTTATTTGTCCTACGGGGATTTTATTTGTCTGATATGGATTTATTTTTCCTAGATGGATTTATTTGTTCTTCAGGGATTTCATTTGTCCTATAGGGATTTATGTTTGTTCTGTAGAGATTTTATTTTTCCTATAGGGATTTTATTTTTCCTATAGGGATTTCTGTTTGTTCTATAGGGATTTTATTTGTCTGATATGGATTTATTTTTCCTAGATGGATTTAATTGTTCTAGAGGGATTCTATTTGTCCCATAGGGATTTATGTTTGTTCTATAGGGATTTATTTCTCCTATAGGGATTTTATTTGTCTTATAGGGATTTATTTCTCCCATAAGGAGTTAATTTGCCCTGTATGAGTTTATATTTCTCCTATAGCGATTTATATTTGCCCTGTAGTGATTTTATTTATCCTGCAGGGATTTTATTTCTCCTGTAGGGATTTATTTGTCCTACAGGGATTTAAATGGAAACACTGCAGGCCTTGGAAAACAGGGATTGGGGATCCAAGAATGGGAACACCCCACGCATCCTCCCAGCTCTGTGGGGCTGAGGGAGTGATCCCAAATATCCCAGAGATGCTCTCTCAGCTCTATGGGGTCCTGGGAATGATCCTAAATATTCCAGAGCTGTGGGGCTGAGGGAGTGATCCCAAATACCCCAGAGATGCTCCAGCGTGTCCCAACTCTATGGAATTCTATTTGGGAATGATCCCAAATACCCCAGATCTGCTCCAGCCCCTCTCAGCTTTATGGGGCTGAAGGAATGACCCCAAATATCCCAGAGCTGTTCCAGCCCATCCCAGCTCTATGGGAATTCTATTTGGGAATGATCCCAAATATTCCAGAGATGCTCTCTCAGCTCTATGGGGTCCTGGGAATGATCCCAAATACCCCAGAGCTGTGGGGCTGAGGGAGTGATCCCAAATATCCCAGAGCTGCTCCACCCTCTCCCAGCCCTATGGGAATTCCATTTGGGAATGACCCCAAATATCCCAGATCTGCTCCAGCCCATCCCAGCTCCATGGGGCCACAGGAATGACCCCAAATATCCCCAGAGCTTCTCCACCCTCTCCCAGCTCTGTGGGAATTCCATTTGGGAATGATCCCAAATATCCCAGAGCTTCTCCAGCCTCTCCCAGCTCTATGGGGCTGAAGAAATAACCCCAAATATCCCAGAGCTGCTCTCCCAGCTCTGTGGGGCTGAGGGAATGATCCCAAATATCCCAGAGCTGTGAGGCTGAGGGAGTGATCCCAAATATCCCAGAGCTGCTCCACCCTCTCCCAGCCCTATGGGAATTCCATTTGGGAATGACCCCAAATATCCCAGAGCTGTGGGGCTGAGGGAGCGATCCCAAATATCCCAGAGCTGCTCCACCCTCTCCCAGCTCTGTGGGAATTCCATTTGGGAATGATCCCAACTATCCCGGAGCTGCTCCAGCCCATCCCAGCTCCACGGGGCCGCAGGAATGACCCCAAACACCCCAGAGCTGCTGATCCCAGCGGATCCCCGGCCAGCCCAGCCCTCCCAGACGCGTTTGGCCGCGTGTCCGTGGAGGTGTCAGAGCGGGCCAGGGACAGGAGGGAACGTCGGGATGAGGAAACGCTTCAGAGTTTCCAGCCCTGCTCCGAATGAATCCTTTAACCTTTTCCAAACCCTTTTTTTTTTTTTTTTTTTCCAGTGGCTGAGAGGAGCTCGGAGCCTCCTGGTCTGGAGGGAATCAGGGAATTTGGGATTTTGGGGGATTTGGGATTTAGGGATTTGGGATTTAGGGATTTTGGAATTTGGGATTTAGGGATTTGGGATTTAGGGATTTTGGAATTTGGGATTTAGGGAATTTGGGATTTAGAGAATTTGGGATTTAGGGATTTGGGAATTCAGCACTTGGGGTTTGTAGGGAAGGGGATGGAGACCACAGGCCGGAGGGGACCCAGGGGCACTTACGGGGGGCTGGGGTTTGGGATGGGGTGAAAGGATTCAATGGGAATGGGAATTTGGGATGGGCTGTGAGGATTTTCTGTGGGGCTGGGAATCTGGGATGAGTGGTAAGGACATTCTGTGGGTCTGGGAGTTTGGGATGGACTGGAGGACATTCCATGGGGCTGGGAGTTTGGGATGGGCTGTATGGATTCTGTGGGGCTGGGAGTTTGGGATTTGTGTAAGGATTCCATGGGGCTGGGGGTTTGGAATGGGCTACAAGGACATTTTATAGGGCTGGGAGTTTGGGATGGGGTGAAAGGATTTTCTGTGGGGCTGGGGGTTTGGGATGGGCTGAAAGGAAAGAATTCCATGGGCTGGGAATGCAGATGGGCCACAAGGATTCCATGGGGTTGGGGGTCTGGGATGGGGGGAAAGGACCTTCCCTGGGGCTGGGAGTTTGGGATGGGCTGTGAGGGTTTTCTGTAGGGCTGGGAATTTGGGATGGGGCGGAAGGATATTCTCTGGGGCTGGAGGTTTGGGATGGGCTGTAAGGCCATTCCGTGGGGCTGGGAACTGCCAGGACCGAGCCCATCCCCACAACAACCCACAGACCCAGAGACACCAGGCAGGAACCGTGCGAGATTCCAAGCCTGGAACTGGGGCAGGATGGGGGAAAAGGCTGCCCCAGCACTTCCCAACATCCCCCAGCCTTTCCCAGCCCCAGGAAGGCACAATGCAGGATTTGGGATTTGCCGCCTCTCCCTCGGCTCTCCCCACGCCGGGCCAGCTGTGGAGCAGCTCCCATGGAACTCCGGCGGTTCCAGGAGCTCCGGGAGCCTCCAGCAGGGCCGGCTCAGCCCCGCTCAGAGTTTCCAGCCGCTCGCTCGGCTGTTGCTCCGTCTCCGGGTGACCGAGTCCCTCCAGATTCCCTCAAATCTCGGTCCAAGAATGTTGTTTGGGCTGAAGAATGCGCGGCTGGGAAGGGAAAAGGGAAAAGGGAGGCTCGGGGTGAGCGGGGAGGTCGAGGCAGGGCTGGATCGGCTCTCCCTGCTGACCTGACCTTCCCTGCAGTTGGTGGGCAGATGTGGGGCCTCCACCCCAGAGGGATCCCCGAATCCTTCAGGGTTCCTTTCCTGGAGCCTCTCAGGATTCCCTTTCCTGGAGACCCTCAGGATTCCCTTTCCCCCTTTCCTGGAGTTCCTCAGAATTCCCTTCCCTGGAGTCCCTCAGGATTCCGTTCCATGAGTCCCTCAGGGTTCTTTTTCCTGGAGTCCTTCAGGGTTCCCTTTCCCCCTTTCCTGGAGCCCCTCAGGGTCCCTTTCCTGAAATCCCTCAGAGTTTCCCTTTCCTGGAGTTCCTCAGGATTCCTTTCCATGGGTCCCTCAGGGTTCCTTTTCCTGGAGCCCCTCAGGGTTCCCTTTCCTGGGCTCCCTCAGGGCTCCCTCAGGTCCAGGGTGGTGGGAATCCATCGGGACCTTTCCCTGGGCACAGGGAATTAATTCCGGGGGGCCCACAGAGAGCAGAGCTCTGCTGCCAGGGAGTGCCTGGAGCAGCAGGAGGAAGAGGAGGGAAAGGAGGAAGATGAAGAGAATGAGGGTCCCCTGCATGGATGGAACAATGAGAGGTACCTGGAGAGAGGAAGAAGAGGAAGAAGATGAAGAAGAGGAAGAGGAGAAGGAAGAGGAGGAAAATGAGGAAAAGGAGAAAGAGAAGGAGGAGAAGGAAGATGAGGAAGAGGAGGAAGAAAAGGAAGAGAAGCGTTCCCTGTATGGATGAAGCAATAAAAGGTATCTGGAGAGAAGAAGAAGAGGAAGAGGAGGAAGAGGAGGAAGAGCAGGAAGATGAAGAAAATGAGGGTTCCCTACACGGATGAAGCAATCCAGAGGTAGCTGGAGAGAGGAAGAAGAAAAAGAGAAGGCAAATGAGTAAGAGAAGGAAGAGGAGGAAGACAAGGAAGAAGAGGAAGAGGAGGAAGAGGAGGAAGACAAGGAAGAGGAGGAAGATTCCTGCTCCAGCTGCCACCACACCGCTCAGAGGGGATCAAACCCCTCCCCACCTCCCTTCCCTGGGGTTTTCCTCCCTTTCCCTGCCCTCTTTTCCCACTTTCCCCGCATCCTCCCTGCCTGCAGACGGGCTGTGCTTTCCAGGCACATTTCCCATCCCAAACACTCGGGATTTCTGGCCGAGTCCCCGCTGTACAGCGTGTCCCTCCAAGCGCGGCCACCGAACCGCGCTCACATCGCTGCTGCCGCTCCTCCTCCTCCTCAGGATCCCCGCAGGGCTCCCCCGCCCCGGGAGGATGTTTGGGCTGGGAATTTCCTATGGAAAACAAGGAGGAACGGAGCCCGGGGGGGGAGCTGGCACCTGCTGAGCGCTGCTAAATGATTCCAGGCTGCCGGGAGGATCCGGGAGCTCCGGGTTCCTTCCCTTCCCTTCCCTTCCCTTCCCTTCCCTTCCCTTCCCTTCCCTTCCCTTCCCTTCCCTTCCCTTCCCTTCCCTTCCCTTCCCTTCCCTTCCCTTCCCTTCCCTTCCCCCAGGGGATGGATGAAACCCCCAATCCTGGATGGATGAGACCCCCAAATCCCAGGGGAGGGATGAAATCCCAAATACCCAGAAGAACGGATGCGACTCGAAATCCCAGAGGATGGGTGAGATCCCCAATCCTGAGCGATGGATGAGATCCTGGTGGGAGGGATGAGATCCCCAAATCTTGGGGGATGGATGAGACCCCAAATCTCCAGGGAATGGATGAGATCCTGAATCCCTGAGGGATGGATGAGATCCCAAATCTCCTGGGGATGTATGAGACCTCAAATCCCAGGGATGGATGAGATCCCGAATCCCAGGGGATGGAATGAAACCCCAAATCTCTGGAGGATGAATGAGATCCCCAAATCCCAGGGGATGGAATGAAACCCCAAATCTCTGGAGGATGAATGAGATCCCCAAATCCCAGGGGAGGGATGAAATCCCAAATACCCAGAAGAATGGATGCGACTCGAAATCCTGGGGGATGGACGAGATCCCAAATCCTGGGGGGTGAACGAGACCCCAAATCCCTGGGGGATGGATGAAATCCTCAATCCCGGTGGATGGATGAGACCCCAAATCCCAGATGGATGGATGAGATCCCAAATCTCCAGGGGATGGATGAGACCCCAAATCCCAGATGGATGGATGAGATCCCAAATCTCCAGGGGATGGATGAGATCCCAAATCCTGCGGGATGGGCGAGATCCCAAATCCCAGGAGAATGGATGAGATCCTAAACCCTGGGGGGTGGATGAAACCCCCAATCCTGCTGGAATGGATGACACCCCAAATCCTGGGGGGATGGATTAAATCCCCAAATCCCAGAGAATGGATCAAATCCCCAAATCCTGATGGGACTGATGAGATCCCAAATCCTGATGGGATGGATGGGATCCCAAATCTCTGGGGGATGGATGAAACCCCAAAATCTCTGGAGGATGGATGAGATCCCCAAATCCCAGGGGAGGGATGAAATCCCAAATACCCAGAAGAATGGATGCGACTCGAAATCCCAGAGGATGGGTGAGATCCCAAATCCCAGAGAATGGATCAAATCCCCAAATCCTGATGGGACGGATGAGATCCCAGATCCTGAGGGATAGATGAGACCCCAAATACTGGGTGGTGGATGAGATCCCAAATCCCAGGGGATGGATGAGATCCCCAAATCCTGGGAATGGACGAGATCCCAAAATCCTGGTGGGATGGATGAGACTCCAAATCCTGATGGGATAAATGAGATCCCAAATCCCAGGGGATGGATGAGAACCTCAAATCCCCGGGAAAGGATGAGACCCCAAATCCCACGAGGATGACTGAGACCCCAAATCCTGATGGGATGGACGAGACCCCCCAATCCCACATGGATTTTTTCCCAGCCTGCAGAAACGCCAGCTTGGCAACCCCAGGCTGCCAAACCCGAAGACAAATCCCCGCTGTCACAGTGGCCCCTTTGCTGGGGAATTTATTTACTTTGGATGCCGCTGCCTTATCGTCCGTGGAAATGTTTATCCCAAATATTTAACGGCAGCACGGCACAAACTGAGCCTTCCTGGGGAGCACTCGGAGCAGGGCCCACATCCCCCCTCCTGGAAGTGTAAAAAATTCAGGGAAAACTCCCTTTTCCCCCCCAACATCCCCAAAACCTGACATTCCCTAATCTGACGTTCCCTAACCTGACATTCCCCTCCTGGTCATGTAAAAATTCAGGAAAAATTCCTCATTTTTCCCCAACATTCCCTAACCTGACATTCCCCTCCTGGCCAGGAAAAAAATCCGGGAAAAAAATTCCTCGTTTTCTCTCCAGCACCCCCAAAACCTGACATTCCCTAACCTGACATTCCCTAACCTGACATTCCCCTCCTGGAAGTGTAAAAAATTCAGGAAAAATTCCTCATTTTTCTCCAGCACCCCCAAAACCTGACATTCCCTAACCTGACATTCCCTAACCTGACATTCCCCTCCTGGAAGTGTAAAAAATTCAGGAAAAATTCCTCATTTTTCTCCAACATCCCCAAAACCTGACATTCCCTAACCTGACATTCCCCTCCTGGTCATGTAAAAATTCCTCATTTTTCCCCCACCATCCCCAAAACCTGACATTCCCCTCCTGGTCATGTTAAAAATTCAGGAAAAATTCCTCATTTTTCCCCCACCATCCCCAAAATCTGACATTCCCTAACCTGACATTCCCTAACCTGACATTGCCCTCCTGGTCATGTTAAAAATTCAGGGAAAATTCCTCGTTTTTCCCCCCACCATCCCCAAAACCTGACATTCCCTAACCTGACATTCCCCTCCTGGTCATGTTAAAAATTCAGGGAAAATTCCTCATTTTCCCCCCACCATCCCCAAAACCCGACATTCCCTAACCTGGCCAGAGGCCTCCTCGCAGCTCCCTGATGAGAAACGCAGGAGAGCCCTGACAAACAACATCCCAATCCCGCTAAGTCGTTGAGCAGAGGGAGCCTGGAAAGTGCCAACACTCCTGAGAGAAAAGGCTGGAGAGAGAGAGAAAGAGGAGGGAGAGGAGGGAGAGGGAGGAAAGAAATCGCAGGTTATTTATAACGCCAGGCAGCACCAGGGGCTCGCCAGTCTCTCCTGCAAAGCTGCGGCGGGGAGGTCACTCCCTGAAAAATCAAAAAAAAAAAAAAAAATTAAAAAAAAAAAAAAATTTTAAAATAAAAATAAATCCCGGAATCCCCGCCGAGCCCCGGCCGTGCCAGCGCAAGATTCGGGATCCGGGGCGGGCACGGGCGCTGCGGCTCGGGAGCCTCCCCCCCCGCCGATGCTGCCGGTGCCACGGCACAGCCCGCAGCAGCCTTTGCACAGGAGGAGAGCGGCAGCGCGGTGAGTCCGGCCCGGCCTTCTGCAGGCAGCTTTTTTTGGGTTGTTTTTTTTTTTTTTTTTATTGTTTATTTGGGGGTTTTTTTATATGTTGGAAGGCTGGTTTCTATCGCTGCGCCCCGGCTGCGCGTGGGGTGGCACAGCTGGAGGGATGGGGATGTTGGAGAGGCGCTTCCCCTCCTGCCGGTGCCCATCTCCCTTCCCACCCACTTCTGCCGGTGCCCATCTCCCTTCCCACCCACTTCTCCCGGTGCCCATCTCCCTTCCCACCCACTTCTGCCGGTGCCCACCTCTCCTGCTGCCCGATTCTCCTGCTGCTCCTCTCTCCTGCCCACTTCTCCTGATGCCATCTCCCTTCCCACTCACTTTTCGTGCTGCCCCTCTCTCCTGCCCACTTCTCCTGCTGCTCCCCTCTCCTGCCCACTTCTCATGATGCCCAGCTCTCTTCCCACCCATTTTCCTCATGCCCATCTCCCCTCCTGCCCACTTCTCCTCATGCCCATCTCCCCTTTTGCCCACTTTTCCTGATGTCCGTCTCCTTTCCCTCTTTTCCTGCTGCTCCTCTCCCATGCCATCCATCTCCCCATCCCCATCTGCCCTCCTGCCCCTCTGCCACCTCCGTGCCCACTTCTCTGGGATCTGGACACCTTCCCTGATGTCCATCCAGGCTGGGTGGAGGCCCCCATCCCATCCCATCCCATCCCATCCCATCCCATCCCATCCCATCCCATCCCATCCCATCCCATCCCATCCCATCCCATCCCATCCCATGGATCCCATCCCATCCCATCCCATCCCATCCCATCCCATCCCATGTTCCATCACCCCACGGATGCCCCCAAACCCTTGGCACGAGGAGCTGACCCCCGGTGCAGTCCCTGGCACAGGACAGGAACATCAGGACCAGGTCCCACCCCAAACCTGGGGGTGAAGCCCCAGGGAGGGGAGAGAACCCCAACAATCAATGGGGGGACAGCGGGGGATGCTGGGGGACAGAATTTGGGGTCACCAGAGGGGTGAAGGGGGGCACTGGGAAAGGTGGGTTGACACCAGGCATGGGGGTTTCCCCCCAGAGATGGGGATTTTGCCCCCATGTACAGGGTTTTGCCCCCAGAGATGGGATTTTGCCTCCAGGGATGGGGTTTTGTCCCCAGTTGAGGGAGTTTTGCCCCTGGGATGGGTTTTTTTTCCTCCAGGGATGGGGGTTTAGCCCCCAGGAATGGGGTTTTAGCCCCCCATGTATAGGGTTTTGCCCCTGGGATGGGGTTTTTTGCCCTCAGATATGGGGATTTCCCCCCAGAGATGGGATTTTTGCCCCCTAGGGATGAGGTTTTTGCCCCCATGTATAGGGTTTTGCCCCCAGGGATGGGGGTTTTGCCCCCCAGGGATGGGTTTTTTGCCCCCAGGGATGGGTTTTTTGCCCCCAGGGATGGGGTTTTTGCCCCCAGGGATGGGGTTTTGCCCCCATGTATAGGGTTTTGCCCCCAGGGATGGGGTTTTCCCTCCAAGGATGGGGTTTTGCCCCAAAAGGGCCCCCAAGAAGGGGCTGCCAAGAGGGTGGAGGAGCTGCAGGCTCTGGTATGAGAGCAGGCACAGAGCCCTGGAGCAGCAGCAGCAGGAGGAGGAGGAGGAGGAGGAGGAGGAACAGGAGCTCCTCTGGCCCTGCCAAGCTCCCCGTGGCACTCAGCATCCCCAGATCCCGTCCCGAGCAGGAGCAGGGAGAAAAGGACAAACCCCAAACCTGGATCCCCCAATCCCTCTCTGTTCCCGTGCCAGGCTGGCAGGGCAGGGCACTCTGTGCCCTCTGGCAGTGCCAGCCCGGGTGTCCCCTCCCTGCTGCAGCCTGGGGGACACGGCCAGGGGCCACCGGGTGACCTCAGGGCCACCCCTGGCACGGCAGAAAGGGGACATTGGTCCTTGCTGGTCCCTGCTGTCCATGATGTCCCTGCTGTCCCTTGCTGGTTCCTACTGGTCCCTACTGGTTCTTACTGGTCCCTGCTGTCCTCTGATGTCCCTGGTGGTCCCTACTGGTTCTTACTGGTTCCTGCTGATCCCTACTGGTTCTTACTGGTCCCTGCTGGTTCCTGATGTCCCTACTGGTTTCTACTGGTCCCTGCTCACCTCGCTTGTCCCTACTGGTCTCTGTTGGTCCCTACTGGTCCCTACTGGTTCTGGATTATCCCTGCTGTCCCCTGATGTCCCTACTGGTCCCTGCTGGTTTCTACTGGTCCTTGCTGGTCCCTGTTAGTCCCTACTGGTTCCTACTGGTCCCTTCTGTCCCCTGATGTCCCTGCTGGTTCCTAATGGTTCTTACTGGTCCCTGCTGTCTCCTGATGTCCCTGCTGGTTCCTAATGGTTCTTACTGGTCCCTACTGGTTCTTACTGGTCCCTGCTGTCTCCTGATGTCCCTGCTGATCCCTACTGGTTCTTACTGGTCCCCTGATGTCCCTACTGGTTTCTGCTGGTCCCTGCTGATCCCTACTGGTCTCTGCTATCCCTGCTGTCCCCTGCTGTCCCTCCTGGTCCCTGTTAGCCCTTACTGGTCCCTGCTGTCCCCTGCTGTCCCTACTGGTCCCTATTGGTCTCTGCTGTCCCTCCTGGTCCCTACTGGTCCATACTGGTCCCCGTTAGTCCTTGCTGGTCCCTGCTGTCCGTGCCGGAGCAGAGCTGGCAGTGACGCCCTCCCAGCCACGTCGGATCCTCTCCCGCTCCCAGCAGCCAAATTCCTGGAGGGATTTCAAACTGCCTGGCTGCAGGAACCGCCCGTGCGCTCGTTCATCCCGGGAATGAGGAGCCTGGATGGCTCCAGGGCTGGAATCCTCCCGCTCCCAGCCCCACCTGGCCACGGCAGGAGAAGGCCAAGGGGATCGGGGGCGGCTTTGCCTCACTCCCTGATCTCCTCCGGATCATTTCCAGGTGTTGTCCCCTCTCCCTGGTGCTGCCCCCTTTTCGTGCCTGGGGAAACGGGAGTTTGGAAGAGATCTCAGCTCCAAAACCAGGCAGGATTTGTTTACCAGGATCTGCATCCCGCGTTTCTGTGGGGGAAGGGAGAGCTGGATGAAACCCACAGCGATTCCTGTCACCAGCGAGCGAGCGGAGCATAAATAGCTCCTTCAAAAGATGCCTCCAGCTCCTTCAAAAGGCTCCTCAGGCTCCCGGAATCGCCCTGATCTGGCAGATTCCGCTCTCAGGCAGAGAATTCAAATCCCTTCTCCAAGGGGATCCAAATTCCTCCTGCTCCCTCCCACGCGGAGCCAACCCGGGGCACCTCGTGTGACCCCAGAAAAATCCACACGTCCCCAGGCTCTGTTCTCTGCCCAGGAACTGGGATGGAATGAGCCAGAAATCAGGATCTCACCAGCACATCTCCTCTGGGGTGGAGATTCCTCCCAAATCTCCGCTGGGATGGAAATTCCTCCCAAATCCACACTGGGAGGGAGTTTTCTTCTCAAATCTCCACTGGTTTCCCCCACATCTCCACTGAGGACTAAGGCTCCTCTCAAATTTCCACTGGGATGGAGATTCTGCCCCAATTTCCACTGGGAAGAAGGTTTTCCCCAAATCTCCACTGGTTTCTCCCAGATCTCCACCAAGGAGGGAAGTTTTTCCCAAATCTCCACGGGTTCCTCCCAGATTTCCACTGGAATGAAGGTTCCTCCCAAATCTCCGCTGGTTTTTCCCAAATCTCCACCGGTTCCTCCCAGATTTCCACTGGGATGTAGGTTCCTCCCTAAATTTCCACTGGGAGGGAGGTTCTCCCCAGATTTCCACTGGAAGGGAGGTTTTCCCCAAATCTCCACCAGGGCCATAATTTTCTCCAAGGTGAAAAGTGAGAAGATCACACAACTCCACCCAGGAGAAATATCACACAGCCAGGGATTTTTGGGCAGGATTCCTTCATTTCCTGCTCCTCCAGCCAGCCCTGCCTTCCTCCCCACCTCACCCTCCCTGGCCTTTGTCCCCTCTCAGGTCCCTCCATCGCCATGCCTCGGCCCACCGCCCTCATCCTCATCCTGGCCGGGCTCTGCGCGTCCTCGCTGGGCCAGTACAACGAGGAGGAGGACCTGGCGTGGCTCCAGTACTACCTGCGGCAGTCCCGCGCCTCCTCCTACAACTACGTGCCCTACTACGAGGAGGAGAGCCCCGCGTACGCCTACTCCTACCCCAGCGCCACCGACACGGAGCCGGAGCCCGAGCCCGAGCCGCAGCAGGCGGCGCCCTGGCGGTGTCCCCAAGAGTGTGACTGTCCCCCCAACTTCTCGTCGGCCATGTACTGCGACACGCGCAACCTGCGCTACCTGCCCTTCGTGCCGTCGCGGATGAAGTACGTCTACTTCCAGAACAACCTGGTCACCTCCATCCAGGAGGGCGCCTTCGACAACGCCACCGAGCTGGAGTGGCTGGCGCTGCACAACAACCAGATCAGCAGCGACAAGATGGGCAAGAAGGTTTTCGGGAAGCTGCAGAGGTTGGAGAGGCTCTACATGAACAACAACAACCTGACCCGGCTGCCCAGCCCGCTGCCGCGCTCGCTGCGCGAGCTCCACCTCTCCTACAACCAGATCTCCAAGGTGCCTCCCAACGCTCTGGAGGGGCTGGAGAACCTCACGGCGCTCTACCTCAGCCACAACTTCATCTTCGAGATGGGCGCGTCCCTCAAGGGGCTCAAGTCGCTGATCCTGGCCGACCTGAGCTACAACAACCTCAGGAAGGTGCCCGACGGGCTGCCGGCCTCGCTGGAGCAGCTCTACATGGAGTACAACTACATCAACGCCATCCCCGACGAGTACTTCCAGGTGTCCCCCAGGCTGCTCTACGTGAGGATGTCCCACAACAGCCTGACCAACCAAGGGCTCTCCAGCAACACCTTCAACAGCAGCAGCATCCTGGAGCTGGACCTCTCCTACAACCGGCTGCAGAAGATCCCGCGGGTCAACACCAACCTGGAGAACCTCTACCTGCAGGGGAACCAGATCGATGGTGAGCAGGGGTGGGGAAGCGGGGTGGGGAACCCACAGGAACCATCTGGTGTGGTGGGAAACCCAGAGGAGCAGGTATGGGAACGGGAATGGAGATGGGGATGGGAATGGGGACAGGAATGGGAACAGGAACGGGTACAGGAACAGGAATGGGAATGGAGATGGGGATGGGAATGGGGAATTGGAATAGGGTGGGGATGGAAATGGGGACAGGAATGGGAACAGGAACAGGTACAGGTATAGGAACGGGAATGGAGATGGGGATGGGAATTGGGTAGGGACAGGAATGGGAACGGGAACAGGAATGGGAATGGAGATGGGGATGGAAATTGGATAGGGACAGGAATGGGGACGGGAACGGGAATGGAGATGGGGATGGGAATTGGATAGGGACAGGAATGGGAACAGGAACGGGAATGGAGATGGGGATGAGAATTGGATAGGGACAGGAATGGGGATGGGAACAGGAACAGGAACGGGAATGGAGATGGGGATGGGAATGGGGAATGGGAATAGGGTGGGGATGGAAATGGGGACAGGAATGGGAACAAGAACGGGTACAGTAACAGGAACGGGAATGGAGGTGGGGATGGGAATTGGATAGGGACAGGAATGGGGATGGGAAGGTGCCAGTGCCGCCATCAGCTGTTGCAGGGAAAACACAGAACCCCGCAGCGGGGAGCTGCCAGCAGCACAGACACGGGAACAGATTCCCAAATGTTTGCTTTCCAAAGCGGAGCTGCCGCCGTCTGCCCACAAACGCCGCGGAGCCACCGCCGGCTCCTCCTCCTCCTCCTCCTCTGCGGGTCCCGCTGACCTTCACAGCCCCCCAAAATCGGGGATTTGCGGCTCCGTCCCCTTTGGAGCATCCGGAGCGCGGTCCTGCCCCTCCGCCCCACCGAGGGTCCCTCTATGGGTGCAGCCCCCAAATCCCAGCGCTCCCGCCCTGCATCCCGCTGCCTTTTCCTGGAGCTCTGCTGCCCTCTAGGCTCAAATCCTGCACGGAAAAAAAATCCCAAAAAAATGTATTTTGGAGTTTGTTCCATCTCCCGCTTCCTGATGTGCTGGGCTGGAATTTCCCTGCCCGGCGCTGGCAGCGGAGGAGCAGAGCTCACCACCCCCTAACACCACCCCCAAACCCTAAACCACCACAAAACCCCCCAAAAAAACCACCAAAAAAACCACAAACCCCAAAACCCCAAACCCCGAGGCCTCACCACCTCTTCTCGCCCCACAGAGTTCTCCATCAGCAGCTTCTGCTCCGTGGTGGACGTGGTGAACTACTCGCGGCTGCAGGTGCTGCGGCTGGACGGCAACGCCATCAAACGCAACGCGGTGCCCCCGGACGCGCCGCTGTGCCTGCGCCGCGCCACCGTCATCGAGATCTGAGCCCCCCCAGGACTGGTGTCCCCCACATGGGGATCCCCTCGTTCCCGCTTCCCCGCCCGACTCGCAGCGCCGTCGCTGGTTTTTCCGGAATCGTCCCTTTTTGCACTCGGATCCCGGCTCTGATCCCGCCACAGGCGTCCCATGAAGGGGACATGGGCGGCTCCTGTCCCAGGGTGGGGTGGGACATGGCAGGGGTGGGGATCATCCTGCTTTGGACAGGGGGAAATCCCAAACTCGATCCCAAATTCGGGTCTGAACCCCCCTGGGAGGAGTTTCCTTCCATGGGGATCAGATCCTTTTTCTGGGGGGAAATCCCAATCCCAAATCCAGGTCTGAACTCCCTAAAAGGAGCATCCTTCCATGGGGATCAGACCCTTGTTCCATGGGGAAATCCCAAACTCGATCCCAAATTTGGGTCTGAATTCCCTGGGAGGAGTTTCCTTCCATGGGGATCAGACCCTTTTCCCATGGGGAAATCTTTCCATGGGGATCAGACCCAGAAGGAACATCCTTCCAGGAGGATCAGACCATTTTTCCATGGGCAAATCTCAATCCCGACCCCAAATTCGGGTCTGAATTCCCTGGGAGGAGCTTCCTTCCAGGAGGTTCAGACCCTTTTTCTGGGGAGAAATCCCAATTCCCAAATCCAGGTCTGAACTCCCTAAAAGGAGCTTCCTTACAGGGGGTTCAGACCCTTTTTCCATAGGGAAACCCCAATCCCAATCCCAAATCCAGGTCTGATTTGGGAGGAGCATCCTTCCCGGAGGATCAGACCCTTGGTTCCATGGGGAGATCCTGTGGGGGAATCCCATGGGGACCAGATCCTTTTTCCATGGGGAAATCCCAATCCCAAATTCGGGTCTGAACCCCCTGGGAGGAGCATCCTTCCATGGGGATCAGACCGTTTTCTAATGGGGAAATCCCAATCCCAAATCTGGATCTGAACCCACTGAAAGGAGCATCCTTCCATGGGGATCAGACCCTTCTTGCATGAGAAAATCCCATGCGGAAATCCCAGGGGAATCAGACCCTTTTTCCATGGGGAAATCCCAATCCCAAATCCAGGTCTGAACCCCCTGGAAGGAACATCTTTCCATGGGGATCAGACACTTTTTCCATGGGGAAATCCTTCCAGGGGAATCAGACCCTTTTTCCACAGGGAAATCCCAATCCCAACCCCAAATCTGAATCTGAACCCCCCTAAAAGGAGCATCCTTCCATGGGGATCAAACCCTTGTTCCATGAGGAAATCCCATGGGGAAATCCCGTGGGGATCAGACCCTTTTTTCCATGGGGAAATCCCAAATCCAGGTCTGAACCCCCTGGGAGGAACATCCTTCCATGGGGATCAAACCCTTTTTGCAGGGGGGAATCCCATGAGGATCAGACCCTTTTTCTGTGGGGAAATCCCAATCCCAAATCCGGGTCTGAAACCCCTGGGAGGAGCATCCTTCCATGGGGATCAGACCCTTTTTGCAGGGGGAAATCCCAAAAAAAAATCCCAACCCCAAATCTGGATCTGAACCCCCTGGGTGGAGCTTCCTTACAGAGGGATCAAACCCTTTTTCCATGAGGAAATCCCATGGGGAAATCCCATGGGGATCAGATCCTTTTTCCATGTGGAAATCCCGTGGGGATCAAACCCTTTTTCCATGGGGAAATCCCAATCCCAAATCCGGGTCTGAACCCCCTGAAAGGAGCATCCTTCCATGGGGATCAAACCCTTTTTCCATGTGGAAATCCCATGGGGATCAGACCCTTTTTCCATGTGGAAATCCCATGGGGATCAAACCCTTTTTCCATGAGGAAATCCCATGGGGATCAAACCCTTTTTCCATGGGGAAATCCCATGGGGATCAGACCCTTTTTCCATGTGGAAATCCCATGGGGATCAGATCCTTTTTCCATGTAGAAATCCCATGGGGATCAAACCCTTTTTCCATGGGGAAATCCCAATCCCAAATCCAGGTCTGAACCCCCTGAAAGGATCATCCTTCCATGGGGATCAAACCCTTTTCCCATGGGGAAATCCCCATCCCAAATCCGGGTCTGAGCCCCCTGGGATGAGCACCCAAGGGCTTGGGATCTGCAGGAGTGAAGGGTTAAAGCTCTCCAGGCTGGAGGAGCAAATCCATCCCTTCCCTTCCCTTTTCCCCCCTTTTCCATCGACCTGCTCCAGAAGTAACGGGGAGAAACCCTAAAAGAGAGAAACCCACCTTGGGATCCGAGGGAAACCCCTGAGGAACAGAGGGATCCCAAATCTTCCTCCCAAACCCCTGGATCAGGGCAGGGGTGGGGAAAAATCCTGGAGTTGTCACCCCCCTGAGCTCAGACACCCCAATGAAAACCCCCAAAACCAATCACGGAGCCACGTTGGAATTCCCTAAAAATCCCAAATCCCCCAAAATCCCCCAACTCGGCCCCTCAAGCGGCTGAGTTTGAGGATTGAAGGGGCAGCCGAGCTTTTGGGGGCTCACCCCGACCCTCCGCGTCGTTCCTGCATGCGAAGATCATTTTAAAAAAAGAAAAACCCCAAAAAAATCCCGTAATTTCACCAGCATGAACTGTAAACCCCAAAGCCGTCAATAAAACCTTTGCAGTGCCTGCACCGAGCGCTTCTCCTCCTCTCCGGGATGGATTTCCAGCCGGAATCCAGGCTGGAATTGCCGTCTAGTGGTTGGACCGGGTACGGCACGGAGCTTTCACCGGGAAAAGGGAAAAAAATTCATGGAAAAGGGGAAAAATCTCCATGGAAAAGGCTCAGCGGGAGTGGGGAGGGATGGAGGCAGCACCGGGGTTTTTTAGTTTTTTTTTTTTTTCTGGACCCTCCTGGCTTTGGTTGTGGGGATTTTTAACAGCTGGGCTGGGGGGTGGTTGGAAAAGTGGATGGAAAAACAAGGGGAACGTGAATGGAAAAATAAGGGGAAAAAATGAATGGCAAAATGGATGGAAAATAAGGGAAACATGGATGGGAAAAAATAAGGGAAAAAATAAGGGAAAAAATAAGGGAAACATGGATGAGAAAAATAAGGGGAACATGGATGGGAAAATAAGGGAAACATGGATGGGAAAGTAAGGGAAAAATAAGGGAAAAATAAGGGAAAAATAAAGGAAAAGTAAGGGAAAAATAAGGGAAAAATAAGGGAAAACATGGATGGGAAAAATAAGGGAAACATGGATGGGAAAAACTGAGGGAAAAACTGAGGGAAACATGAATGGGAAAATGAATGGAAAAATAAGGGGAAAATGGATGGGGAAAAACTGAGGGAAAAGGGATGGAAAAATAAGGGAAACATGAATGGGAAAATGGATGGAAAAATAAGGGAAATGAATGGAAAAATAAGGGGAAAATAAGGAGAAAATGGATGGGAAAAAAAGGGGAAAATGAATGGGAAAATGAATGGGAAAATGGATGGAAAAATAAGGGAAACATAAATGGAAAGATAAGGGAAAAATGGATGGGAAAATTGGTGGAAAAAGAAGGGAAAATTGGTGGAAAAAGAAGAGGAAATGGATGGAAAAATTAATGGAAAAATAAGGGAAAAATGGATGGAAAAATGAATGGAAAAATAAGGAGAAAATGGATGGGAAAATAAGGGAAAAAAGGGAATTTTTACAGAATTCCACACAGAGGGAAGCAGAAAGTGCCATGTCCCAGGGTGGGAGCAGCTGGAGGAGGAGGAGGAGGAGGAGGAGGAGGAGGAAGGGCTGCACACCCAGGGCCTCCCAGGAACGAGGCAGAGATTTTTGGGTTGAGATTTCTGCGTTTTTATTAAAGTAACAAAAAGCGTCAGGGCTGGAAATTGGGGGGATAAAATGTGCTGTACATCAGGGAGCAGCTGATCCATCCTACAGATCCTCACAGGATTCTGAGAGTTTGCACCAAAAAAGGAGGAAAACAAAAAAAAAAATCCAAAAAACAAACAAACAAACAAAAAACCCCCCAAACCAAATAAACAACAACAATAAAAAAAAGCCCCAAAAACCCTAAAAAAAACAAAAAAAATAACCCCAAAAAATCAACAAAAACCCCAAATTAACCCTCTGGGAAAAAACCAAACAAAAAATAAAAAACCCTAGCAACAGAAACTAAACAAAATAAAATCCCATCATAAACAAAAAAAAAAAAAAAAAGCAAACAAAAAAAACCCCAAAGAAACCCAAAACAAACAAAAACCCCAAAAGAACCCCAAAAACAAAAACCCCAAAACAAGCGTACACAAAAAAACAAAAAAAAAAAAGCAAACAAAAAATGAAATACCCAGCAACAAAAAAAAACCAACAAAACAAAATTAAAAAACCCTCAAAAACAAAACAAAAAAATCCCCAAAAAGTAAAACAAAAAAACCCAAAGAACCCCAAAAACAAAAAGCCCAAACCAGCGCCCAAATCAAAACAAAAAAAAACCAAAAACAACAAAAAACCCAAAACAACCTCCCACAAAAACACAAAAAAAACCCAAAATAAACCCCAAACAAAAAATAAAATACCCTAGCAACAAAAAACCCAAAATAAAACAAAACCCCCTCAAAAACAAAACAATTCCCAAAAAACCCCAAAGAACCCCAAAAACAAAAACCCCAAAACAGCCCCCCAAAACCAATAACAAAAAAAACCCAAAAAACCCCCAAAAATAAAACCCCCTAGCCAGAAAAAAGAAAGCAAAACCCCCCTCAAAAAAACTAACAAAAAAACACCCAAAAAACCAGAAAAAAACAGCCCCAAAACCAACAAAACCCCCAGAACAACGCCCCCAAAAATACAAAAAATACTCAAAAAAAAAGAAAAAAAAAAGAAAAAAACCAAAACCCTAGCAACAAAAAACAACAGAAAAAAAAAAAAAAAACAACAAAAAAACCCCAAGAACACAAAATAAAACCGAATTAAAAACCCACAAAAAAAGAAAAACTAAACAAAAAAATCCCCACCAAAATAACCCAAAGAAACAAGAAGCAGATCCCGTTTGATTAAAAATTAAAATTAAAATATAATAATAATAATAATTAATGACAGCAACCAATCCCCTCAAAGACATTTTCTCACAATCCACACCAGGAGAGCTCAGGAATTCACAGCTTGAAGTGGTTTCTACCCAAATCTGGTTGGTTTTGAAGCTTATTTTTAATTAAAAATTAAAAAAAAAAAACCACCTTGGAGATGAGGCTAGTTTAGGGTTCCTTTGGTGGGGAAATCCTGGAAATTTTCTGGAAAATCAATTTCTCCCATGGAAAACTTCTCTGGGGGAGAGGGAGGGGAAAAATAAAATCAAATTTCGATGCTACATTTTTATTAAAGTAACACAAAAGTCAAAGTGAGGAATTCCCCCGAAAATTAAAGTGTTGGGATGTGTTTTGCTGGAAAATAATTTGGTTTTTGGGTTAAAATCAAAGCACTGGGATGCGTTTTGCTGGAAAATAATTTGGGTTTTGGGTTAAAATTAAAGCATTGGGATGCGTTTTGCTGGAAAATAATTTGGTTTTTGGGTTAAAATCAAAGCACTGGGATGTGTTTTACTGGAAAATAATTTGGTTTTTGGGTTGAAATTAAAGCATTGGGATGTGTTTTACTAGAAAATAATTTGGGTTTTTTTGGTTTTTGGGTTAAAATTAAAGCACTGGGATGTGTTTTACTGGGAAATAATTTGGTTTTTTTTGATTTTTTGGCTGTGGGTGAGGTCACCTATTGCACAAGTGGAAATTCCCCTCAGAGCTTCCTTCCTGCTCTGCTGACGTGGAAATTCCAGTGGAGAGGGAAGTGATGCAAGCCCAGAGCGCCTGCAAGCACAAAGAAACTGATATTTAAATGAAAATATATAAATATTTGAGAATTGACGTTGATTTTTCAGTTCTGGGCTTGAAAAAGGAAATAAAATCTGAATTTTAGAAAGGGGGAGAAATGCAATGATGGGAATGATGCAAGCCCAGAGTGCTCTGATCTCCTCAAGCACAACCAACCTGACATTTCCATTAAAAAAATATAAATATTTGAGAATTTCAGCTGAATTTCTAGTTTTGGATTGCAAAAAAAAAAATTAAAAATCTGAATTTTAGAAGGGGGAGAAATGCAACGATGGGAATGATGCAAGCCCAGAGTCTGCTCTGATCTCCTCAAGCACAAACAACCTGATATTTCCACCAAGAAATATATCAATATTTCAGAATTGAGGTTGATTTTCCAATTTTGGACTTGCAAAAAACCCCAAAAATCTGAATTTTAGAAAGGAGGAGAGAAGTGATGCAACTCCAAACTCTGATCTCAGGCACAAACAACATTAAAAAAAAAAAACAAAAAAAAAAACATTAAACGACATTTTAAAAAATATAAATATTTGAGCACTGAGGTCGATTTTCCAGTTCTGAACTTGCAGAAATAAATCTGAATTTTCAAAGGCAGGGCCGGGCTGCTGGGGTGGGTAATTTGATTTATTCAGGATTTGGAAACGTGGCTGCACGAACCTCTGAGAATTTGAATCGTCAGGAAAAGGGGAAGAGAGAAACAAAAATCCAGGAAGTTTTGCAACAACCAAACCCCAAATTTCTCCACGGTGGGGTGGGAAAAGGGGAGAGGATTCGGGATTTCACAGGAAAGGCTCCTTCCCAAAATCAAGGAGGGGTTCAGGGCATTTAGGTCCCACTGAATTTGGGATTTAAAGGTGAAATCCTAAAGAAAATCCATTTAAAAGTTCTCAGACGTGTTCGTAGCCCCTTCAGAAAATCAAGGTGGGGTTTAGGATGTTTAGCTGCCAATAAATTTGGGGTTTAAAGGTGAAATCCGAAATAAAATCCATTTAAAGGTCCTCAGTGGTGTTTGTAGCTCCTTCCCAAAATCAAGGTGGGTTTAGGGCATTTAAATTTGGGATTTAAAGGTGAAATCCTAAAAAAAAAACCCTTTTAAGGTGCTTGCAGTGCTCATTGCCAGCATCAAATGGGGTTTAGCACTTTAGGTGCCAATAAAAATATATTATGAAATATATAAAATAATAGAATGCAAATAAATTTGGGATTTAAAGGTGAAATCCTAAATAAAATCCACTTAAAGGTTCACAGTGGTGTTTGTAGCTCATTCCCAGCATCCAGGTGGGGTTTAGGGCATTTAGCTGCCATTAAATTTGGAATTTAAAGGTGAAATCCTAAAAAAAAAAAAATAAAATCTTTTAAGGTGTTTGTAATGCTCATTCCCAGCATCAAATGGGGTTTAGGGCATTTAGGTGCAACTAAATTTGGGATTTAAAGGTGAAATCCTAAATAAAATCCACTTAAAGGTTCTCAGTGGTGTTTGTAGCTCCCTCTCAAAAATCAAGGAGAGATTTAGGATCTTTAGGTGCCAATAAATTTGGGATTTAAAGGGTTTTCTTTAGGAATTCACATTTAAGGGTTTCTCACAGGTGTCTGTAGCACCTTCCCAAATCAAGGTGGGGTTTAGGATCTTTAGCTGCCACCAAATTTAGGATTTAGGATTTACTGCTAAATCCTAAATAAAATCTGTTTAAAGGTTCTCAGTGGTGTCTGTAGCCCCTTCCCAAAATCAAGGTGGGATTTTTGGCCTTTAGCTGCCACTAAATTTGGGGTTCCGAGGCCAAATCCCCAAAACCCACCCGGGCAGAGCCTCCCTGAGCGCAAAAGGAAACGCAGAGAGCAGAAATTTTAAATCGTGCAAAGTTTTGTACCAAAGGGATGGGACACCCAAAACACCCACAGAGAGCAGGGAGAGCCCCCCAGAAACGCAGATTTGGGGAGAAAAGGCACCAAAAAGGGGGTGACACACACACCAACCCCTGCAGGACGAGGAGGGCAGGGACACGAGGACACGGAGGGGACACAGAGGGGACACAGAGGGGACACCAGGGCAGAAAATCCACAGGTCCAGGGTGGTGGCAGCAGCAGGAATGTCCCCTCAGTGCCACCTTGGGGACACTGCCAGGTGTCTCTGCCATGCTCCAGGTGCCAGGGGAGCCCTTCCAGGGGTTGGGACATCCCAATGTCCCCAGTGTCACCCAACAGGGCAGGGCAGAGCTGCAGCACGTCCAGGAGGGTGACCCCAATGTCCCCAGCCCTGAGTGACACCAAATCCAGGCCACAAATCTCCACCTGGAGATGCAGCAGCAACAGCAAAGGTGACAACAGCGTGGTGACAAGGTGACCAGACTGGCTTCGCCCCCCTCGTCCCCCATTCCAAGGTGAGCAAAGCCAGCCCCAAAATCATCATCCAACATTAAATCAGGCAGATTTCAGCTTCGTAATAACAATAAAAAAAGGGAAACTCACGAGGTTGCAACAGCTTTAGAAAAGGCACCTGGTCTGGGGTGGTGGCAGCTGCAGGAATGTCCCCTCAGTGCCACCAGGGTCACCTTGGGGACACTGCCAGGTGTCTCTGCCCTGCTCCAGGTGCCAGGTGAGCCCTTCCAGGGGTTGGGACAGGACATCCAGGAGGGACATCCCAATGTCCCCAGGGTCACCCAGCCCTGAGGTGACACCAAATCCAGCACTACAACAACACCTGGAGATGCAGCAATGGTGACAACAGGGTGGTGACAAGGTGACACGGCAGCCACACTGCCCAGCCTGGCTTCACCCCCTCATCCCCCATTCCAAAACCAGCCCCAAAATCATCCTTAGGTAGATTTCAGCTTCATAATAATAATAACAATAATAATAATAATAATGAGAGAAATAAGCTCACAACAGCTTTAGAAAAGGCACCTGGTCTGGGGTGGTGACAGCTGCAGGAATGTCCCCTCAGTGCCACCAGGGTCACCTTGGGGACACTGCCAGGTGTCTCTGCCATGCTCCAGGTGCCAGGTGAGCCCTTCCAGGGGTTGGGACAGGGCAGAGCTGCAGCACGTCCAGGAGGGTGACCTCAATGTCCCCAATGTCCCCAGCCCTGAGTGACACCAAATCCAGGCCACAAACCCAGCACTGCAACACCTGGAGATGCAGCACCAGCAGCAAAGGTGACAACAGCGTGGTGACAAGGTGACAAGGCAGCCACACTGCCCAGCCTGGCTTCGCCCCCTCATCCCCCATTCCAAAGCCAGCCCCAAAACCACCATCAGGCAGATCTCAGTTTCACAATAATAACAATAACAATAATACAAAAAAAAAAGAGAAACTCACAAGCTTGCAACAGCTTTAGAAAAGGCACCTGGGGCGTCGCCTCGGCTCAGAGCGGCGCCCGAAATTTTAATTTTGGATTTTCTGGAGGTTTTTTTTTTTTTAAAAAATATAAATAAGCTCTTCATCTCAAAAATAGATCCTCAGCTTGAGGTATTACAGTAGCCTGTGTCTCGGCAGTGTAAGGACAAGGAGGAGGAGGAGGAGGAAAAAAAAAAAAATTTTTTTTTTTTTTTTCTTTTTGTCGTGTTTTGTGGGGGTGGGTGTGGGGCGTCTTTTTGGTTTTTTTTTTGTTTTTCTTTTTTTTTAACTGGAGACAGTCATGATGTAGTTTTTGGAAGGGCTGCTGCGGCCCAGCATCATCTGGTTCTTGCAGGTGAGCATCCCTCCGTAGGGGCTGGCGTGGTGGGGCCGGGCGGCCTGGTAGAGGACGCAGATGGAGCCGTCCTCGCCGATCCTGTAGGACACCTCGTAGGGGTCCACCCAGAGCGTGAGCTCGCGGGGCAGCAGCTGGAACAGCTGGGGCACGGCCAGCCCGCCCTGCCCCGCCGCGCGGCTCAGCAGAGGGTCCATCCTCTGGTTGACGCGGATGCAGCGGTAGCCGGAGCCTTTGGAGGGCTTCTCGGGGAACCAGTGGTGTCTGTAGTGCTCTGGGGAAGGAAAAAAATGTGAGAAAATAATATCCTACAGGTGGGTGGGGTTTAGAGCCTTTATCTCCCACTAAATTTGGGGTTTGAAGGTGAAATCCTAAAGAAAACCCTTTTGAATGGTTTCTCGGGGAACCAGTGGTGTCTGTAGTGCTCTGGGGAAACAAAAACACCTGTGAGAAGATAATATCCTACAGGGAGGTGGGGCGTAGGGTCTTTATCTCCCACTAAATTTGGGGTTTGAAGGCGAAATCCTAAGGAAAACCCTTTTTTCTAAATGGTGTCTGTAGTGCTCCGGGGAGGTGAAAAAGAGCTGTGAGCAGGGATATTCCAAAGGCAGATGGGGGTGAGGGCACTTGGGTACCACTAAATTTGGGGTTTGAAGGCGAAATCCTAAAGAAAACCCTTTTTTCTCAATGGTGTCTGTAGCGCTCTGGGGAAACAAAAACGGCCGTGAGAGAAGATATCCCAAAGGTAGTGGGGTTTAGAGCCTTTAGCTGCAACTAAATTTGTGGTTTAAAGGCCAAATCCTAAGGAAAACCCTTTTTTCTCAATGGTGTCTGTAGTGCTCTGGGGAAACAAAAACACCTGTGAGAAAATAATATCCTCCTACAGGGAGGTGGGGTTTAGAGCCTTTATCTCCCACTACATTTGGGGTTTGAAGGTGAAATCCTAAAGAAAACCCTTTTGAAGGGTTTCTCGGAGAACCAGCGGTGTCTGTAGTGCTCTGGGGAAACAAAAACGGCCGTGAGAAAATAATATCCTACAGGTAGGTGGGGTTTAGGGCACTTAGATACCACTAAATTTGGGGTTTAAAGGCCAAATCCTAAAGAAAACCCTTTTTTCTCAGTGGTGTCTGTAGTGCTCTGGGGAGCAAAAAAGAGATGTGAGAAAGGGTATCCCAAAAGGAGGTGGGGTTTAGGCGCCACTAAATTCCGGTTTAAAGGTGAAATCCTAAAGAAAACCCTCTCAAGGGTTTCTCAGTGGTGTTTGTAGTGCTCTGGGAAGTGAGCAGGGATGCCCAGTGGGCAGGTGGGGTTTAGGGACTTTAGCTGCCACTAAATTTGGGGTTTAAAGGCCAAATCCTAAAGAAAACCCTTTTTTCTCAGTGGTGTTTGTAGCGCTCTGGGGAGAGAAAAAGAGATGTGAGAAAATAATATGCTGCAGGTAGGTGGGGTTTAAATTCAGGTTTTAAAAGGTGAAATCCTAAAGAAACCCCTTTGAAGGGTTTCCCTGTGGTGTTTGTAGTGCTCTGGGAAAGGAGAAAAGCTGTGAGAAAAGACATCCCAAAAGTAGGTGGGGTTTAGGCGCCACTGAATTTGGGATTTAAGGGCCAAATCCTAAAGAAAACCCAGTGAGAAATGGTGTCCCAGGAAAGGCTCCTTCTCAGCAGGCAGGTGGGGTTTAGAGCCTTTAGCTCCCACTAAATTTGGGGTTTAAAAGCCAAATCCTAAAGAAAATCCCTTGAAGGGTTTTGCAGTGGTGTCTGTAGTGCTCCGTCCCAGCAGGCAGGTGGGGTTTAGGGCCCTTAGACACCAGCAAATTCAGGGTTTAAAGGTGAAATCCTAAAGAAAACCCCTTGAAAGGGTCCCTCAGGGAAGCAGCGCTGTCTGCAGTGCTCCCTCCCAGCAGCCAGGTGGGGTTTAGAGCCGTCAGCTCTCACCAAATTCAGAGTTAAAAAACCCAAACCCCAACAAACACCCGGGCAGAGCCTCCCTGAACGCCGGGAGCGCAAAAGGAACCGGGCAGGGCAGGAAATTAAACCGGGCAGGGCAGGAAATTAAAACTGTGCCAAAAGTTCCGCACCAAAGAGTTCGGGACCAAAAGTTTGGTACCCAAATCCCTTTTCCAAGGGTGGCAGCGAGAGGGAAGCACCACTGGGCACCTCAAATGCTGCTCTTCACCCCAAAAACCCCATCAGGACAGTGCCAGGGGCTGTGGGGGCAGATAGGGCACCCCAAAGCTGCCCCATCCCACAGCTCAGCACTCTGCTACCCCTTATCACAGCCCGGCCACCCCTCCTGGGGCTGATAAGAGCCCCGGGCCGGAGGGAGGGAGCCCCGCACCGCCCAGGGAGGGACACGGGCGGTGACAGCGGCACGGACCGGGCAGCACTGGGGACACCGCCGGGAGCGGCGCTGGGATGGGACAAAGGGACACAAAGGGACAGATGGCAACGAGAGTGGCACGGGACACACCCGAGGGGTGCCCGACCCGAGGGGACACGGGGGGCACTCGGGAGGGGACACCCGGTCCCGGGAGCGACATGGAAAAGGACATCAGATCCTGGAGGGGACACGGGGGACAGCCCAGGAGGGACAACAGGACCCAGCAG
This sequence comes from Melospiza melodia melodia, assembly GCF_035770615.1. Lineage (NCBI taxonomy): Eukaryota > Metazoa > Chordata > Aves > Passeriformes > Passerellidae > Melospiza > Melospiza melodia. The sequence continues at coordinate 6,786,668 of NC_086221.1, forward strand.
TGACACCGGGGCCACTCGGGAGGGGACAGCAGGTCCCGGGACTAAGACGAGAGCGACACCAGCTCCTCGGAGCAACGACTGGGGGGCACTCGGGACGGTCATCAAGTCCTGGAAGGAGCACAAGGGGCACTCAAAGGGACGCCAGGTCCTGGAAGGAGCACAGACGGCACTAAAAAGGACGCCAGGTCCTGGAAGGCACACGGGGGAAGCGCTCCGGTGTCCCCCTGGCCCCGAGGGCCGCCAGCGGGCACTGTCACCGCCCTCTCCCCGAGCTCACCTGTGAGCGCCTCCCGCAGCGCCCCGCTGAAGACCTGCAGCTGCTGCTCGCTGACGCAGCCCCGCGTCCGCAGCAGGCCGGACACGAAGCCCACGGCGGCGGCGATCTCGGGCACCATGTCGGCCCGGGGCCCGCGGCGCTGGCTGTGGCGCTGGCTCATCCCGGCGGGGACGCGGCGACACCCGCGACGGTCCCGGCGGCTCCGCGGCGCTCGGACTGGCGGCCGCTGGCACTGCGGGCGGTTTATATAGGGCGGCTCGCGCGCGACGTCACGGCGCGGCCCCGGCGTTCCATTGGCCGCGCCGCATGCAAATGAGGGAATGCAAATGGAGCGGTATGGTAATAGCGGCTGAGCTCAGCGCGGTGACGTCACAGCGCGCGGGGGTGTGGAGGGGGGGGGGGCGGTTACCGGGGGAGGATCGGGGGGGACAGAGGGACACAGGGACAGAGGGACACAGGGACAGAGGGACAGGACAGGGACAGAACAGGGACAGAGGGACAGGGACAGGACAGGGACAGAGGGACAGGACAGGGACAGGACAGGGACAGAGGGACACAGGGACAGGACAGGGACAGGACAGGGACAGAACAGGGACAGAGGGACACAGGGACAGGACAGGGACAGGGGGACACAGGAATAGGGATAGGGGACAGGGACAGAGCGACACAGGGACAGGGGTACAGAGGGACACAGGGACACAGGGACAGAGGGACACAGGGACAGAGGGACAGGACAGGGACAGAACAGGGACAGAGGGACACAGGGACAGGACAGGGACAGGGGGACACAGGAATAGGGATAGGGGACAGGGACAGAGCGACACAGGGACAGGGACAGAGCAACACAGGGACAGGGGTACAGAGGGACACAGGGACAGAGGGACACGGGGACAGGACAGGGACAGGGACACACGGACAGAGAGACAGGGACAGGGATAGGGACAGGACAGGGACAGGGGGACACAGGAATAGGGATAGGGGACAGGGACAGAGCGACACAGGGACAGGGACAGAGCGACACAGGGACAGGGGGACAGAGGGACAGAGGAACGGGGATAGGAACACAGGGTAGGGACAGGGGGACAGGGACAGAGGGACAGGACAGGGATAAAGGGACAGGGGGACAGGGTAAAAGGACAGGACAGGGATAGGGACAAGGAGAGGGGTAGGGACAGAGGGACAGGGGGACAGGATAGGGACACAGGGACAGGACAGGGACACAGAGACAGAGGAATGGGACCCGGACAGGGAAAAGGACACAGGAGGAGGTGAGAGGTGACAGTGCCACCCCCTGAACCTTCTGAACTTCCTGAACCTTCTGAACCTCCCGAACTTCCTGAAGAAGGTTCCAGTTGTCCCTGCAGGACATGAGGGGTGACAGTGCCCCCCCCCCCCCCCCCCCGCCCCCCGAACCTTCTGAAGAAGAGGGAGAAGTTTCCAGGTGTCCCTTGGAGGACACAAGAGGCGACAGTGCCACCCTTGGACATCCTGAAGAAGGGAGAAGGTTCCAGATGTCCCCTGGAGGAGTTGAGGGGTGACAGTGCCGCCCCCACCCCACGCGAGGAGGCTGAATGGGACACCTGGGACCTCCCAGCCCCACTCCAGGCTGGAGGAAGAGCAGGATGCAGGAGGAGGTGGCACCAGGGCCGTGTCCCACGCCAGGACAAGCCAGGGCAGGCAGGGCTGGAGCAGCCACGGAGCCTCCAGGTGCTCCCAGCCAGCCCAGAGGGAGGGACAGGAGGAACCCTGATGCTGTGGGAGATGCAGGAGCACCTGGAAGCCACCACAGGAGCTCCTGCTGAAACTGGCCCCGAGCTAGAGAGCAGTGGGAGGGCGAGCTCCTGCCTTTGATCATCCATGGGAGAGCTCAGATGGAGGCAGGGGTGGGATCCTGGGTGAGATATTCCCCGCCTGAGCTCCAGGATGGGTTCAACCAACGTCCCCCAGTTCCAAACCGACCTTCTCCAATTCCAAACCAACCCTGTCCAGTTCCAAACCAACCTTCTCCAACTCCAAACCAACCCTGTCCAATTCCAAACCAACCTTCTCCAATTCCAAACCAACCCTGTCCAGTTCCAAACCAACCTCCTCCAACTCCAAACCAACCTTCTCCAACTCCAAACCAACCCTGTCCAATTCCAAACCAACCTTCTCCAATTCCAAACCAACCCTGTCCAGTTCCAAACCAACCTCCTCCAATTCCAAACCAACCTTCTCCAATTCCAAACCAACCTCTCCCAGTTCCAAATCAGCCTCCTCCAGTTCCAAACCAAATTCCTCCAGTTCCAAACCAACCTTGAGCTCCTGGAGGGGGACCTGGACCCAAAGCTCTGCTCTGCTCCCCAGAAAAACGCCCTCTGCTCCCCAAATGAGGTTCCAGGTGCCCGCCTGGCATCTCCAGATCGGCACAAGAGGGAATGGACACGCTGGGGTGGGAGGTTTCTAGCAGGGTTTGATGTTTGAGGTGCAGTTGTGAGACTGGATCAGGTTCTTTGGGGTTTTGTCTGCTTGGGTTTTGTGGATTTTGAAGGCTGGAGCTCGGGAGGGTTTTTTGGGGGATGGTTGTTGTTGATATGGAAAAGGTTTTCTTACATTTCTTACATTTAATTTGTGTTTTTGATTTATTACTGTATATGACAGAAGGGTTTGGTTTTATTTGGTTAAACTTTTCATGGGTATTCAGAAGATTATTTTAGATATTATTTTCAACAGAAGCGCTGGGAGCAGTTGGGATGAGGAATCCCACCTCTCTGGGGCTCCTCAAGGTTCTGTCTCTCTGGAAAATTATCCTGGACTTCTGACCCTTGGGTTCCTGTAAATTATCTTGGACTTGCTGATCCTCTCCTGTCCCACTAGAAAATTATCCTGGACTTCTGATCCTTGGGTTTCCACTGGAAAATTATTCTGGGCTTGTTGACCCTCTCCTATCCCACTGGAAAATTATCCTGGATTGCCAATCCTTGGGATTCTGTCCTTTTAGAAAATTATCCTGGATTTCTGACTCTTTCCTGTTCCACTGGAAAATTATTCTGGACTTCTGATCCTTTTCTGTCTCTCTAGAAAATTGTCCTGGGCTTGCTGACCCTTGGAATCCCACTGGAAAATTATCCTGGATTTGCTGACCCTTTTCTGTCCCACTGGAAAATTATCCTGGATTTCTGACCCTTGGGTTCCTGTAAATTATCTTGGACTTGCTGATCCTCTCCTGTCCCACTAGAAAATTATCCTGGATTGCTGATCCTTGGGGTCTTGTCCCTCTGGAAAATTATCCTGGATTTGCTGACCCTTTTCTGTCCCACTAGAAAATTATCCTGGACTTCTGATCCTTGGGTTTACACTGGAAAATTATTCTGGGCTTGCTGATCCTCTCCTATCCCACTAGAAAATTATCCTGGATTTGCTGACCCTTGGGGTTCTGTCCTTCTAGAAAATTATCTTGCACTTGCTGACCCTATTCCTGTCCCACTGGAAAATTATCCTGGATTTGCTGACCCTTTTCTGTCCCTCTGGAAAATAATCCTGGACTTCTGATCCTTTTCTGTCCCTCTAGAAAATTATCCTGGCCTTTCGAGTCTTCCCTGCAAAATTATCCTGGATTTGCTGATCCTTGGGGTTCTGTCCCTCTGGAAAATTATCCTGACCAAGGGGCAGCATCACCCGTTTGTACCCCTAAAAATGAGGATGGCACTGAGGTTTTCCAGAACTTCCAGGTCTTAAATTCCCAATATTTCCCAGGATTCTGGGCTGTAATAGGATTTTTTTTTTTTAATTGAGGCGTTTTGCTTGCAGCCTGCAGCTGCTTTTATTCCTGCAGCTGCTTTTATTCCTGCTCTGATTTTATTCCTGCTCTGGGTTTATTCCTGCAGCTGCTTTTATTCCTGCTCTGGTTTTATTCCTGCTCTGGGTTTATTCCTGCTCTGATTTTATTCCTGCTCTGATTTTATTCCTGCTCTGATTTTATTCCTGCTCTGGTTTTATTCCTGCTCTGGGTTTATTCCTGCTCTGGGTTTATTCCTGCTCTGCACAAGGGATTTCCCACCCAGGGCTGTGCACAGGAATTGGGAATGGGACAGGAATAAGGGGAAGGAAAATGGAAATTTGGGGATTGTGGGGAAGGGAAATTCAGAGTTCCTGACCCCATTTCGTGCCCCGGGTTGGGTCAGGTTTGAGAGCAGACACAGCCAAAGGGTCCCCAAATCCTCCCCTCCCCATCTGCCACCCCAGAGCAGAAGAAATCAGGCAAATCTCTCACCACAAACCAGATTTGCCTTTGTAAGCTTTGAAATAAACCCAAGGATTAAAGTCTAAGGATTTTTTTTCCTATTTCTTTTCTTATTTATTTAATTTTTTTTTTTAAGATGTGAGAGGCCTGGGAGGGCCCAGCACAGGGGATTGGATATTTGGATATTTTGGATATCCCAGAGCCCCCTGGAAGAGGCTGGACAAACACCCAGAGCTCTCAACACATCTGGGCACACGGTTCAGCAGGAAAAATGGGAATCAAGAAAAAAAAGAAATGGGAATCCAGCAAAACCATCCTGGTGGGAAATATCCCCCATGTGCAAAAGCAGCCAGAAAAACCAAATTAAAAAAAAAATTAATTTAAAAATTAAATAAATAAATAAACAAAATTAATTTTAAAAATCTAAAATGTAATAAATTAAAAACAAAAATTAAAAATAGTTAATTAAAAGAAATTCAAATAATGGATAAATTTTTTAAAATTAATTTTAATGAATTAAAAATGAAAATGAAAATAATTATTTAGAATTAAATTAATAAATACAATTATATTTAAAATAAAAATTAATAAATTAAAAATAAAAATTAAAAATAGTTAATTAAAATTAAATTAAATTAATTAATAAAACTATTTTAATTTTTAAAAATAATTTTAATAAATTAAAACTAAAAATGAAAATTATTGATTAAAATGAAATTAATAAATAAAATTATAAGAAATTTTGAAAATAATAAATTAAAAATACAAATTAATATAAAATGTATTTCACTGAGCTGAGATTGGCCATCCCAGCTGGGATCAGGGCTGGTTCCCCCCAGCCTGAATAATTTTGGGATGGAATCCTCCAGCCCTGAGTCACTGGCTCGGAGCAGCCTGGCCCAGAGCAGCTCTAATAACCAGGGCTATTAATGAACCATTAGGGGCTAACCGTGCTCATTAGGCACTGATGATGATGAGGATGATGAGGATGAGGCAGCCCCACTGGGCAGGTTCCCCTGGTCCCCCCAGGATGGGGGAAGTGGTGGCACCATTCCCCAAATTCCCATTTCCTCCTGATCCCCCCTGTGTTCACCAGGCTCCTAAACCAGCCTGGCCCCGTTAAACCCTTCCAAGGGGGGATTTCCTGCGGGCTCGGGGCCCTCCAAGCGGCTTTTGTGTCCTCATTTCTGCCCTCGGGGTTTGAAGGCAGAGCTTGAGGCTCAGTGCAGCCTCTCAGAAGAGTTCCAGAGCAAAGGAACCACCAGAAAATCAAATTTGATTTCTTTCTTTCTTATTTTCTCTTTCTTTCTGTTATTTTTCTATTTCTCCTTCCTTCCTTCCTTCCTTCCTTCCTTCCTTCCTTCCTTCCTTCCTTCCTTCCTTCCTTCCTTCCTTCCTTCCTTCCTTCCTTCCTTCCTTCCTTCCTTCCTTCCTTCCTTCCTTCCTTCCTTCCTTCCTTCCTTCCTTCCTTCCTTCCTTCCTTCCTTCCTTCCTTCCTTCCTTCCTTCCTTCCTTCCTTCCTTCCTTCCTTTGAAATTTCATTTCCTTTCCTTTCCTTGAAATTTCCTTTCCTTTCCTTGAAATTTCCTTTCCTTTCCTTGAAATTTCCTTGAAATTTCATTTCCTTTCCTTGAAATTTCCTTTCCTTTCCTTGAAATTTCCTTCCCTTTCCTTGAAATTTCCTTTCCTTTCCTTCCTCTTATTTTCCTTTTCTTATTTTCTCTGAGATTGATGCTGTTCTGGCTGGGTTACTTTTCCACCCTGCATTTAGCTGAGAGCATTCTGATTTCAATTTTAAAAAAACCCAACAAAAACCAACAAGGCAAACTCAGCAAATTTCTGCTCAGGCATTGCCCAGGCTGGGGCTGGAACTGGTCTGACAGGAACCAGGAGCTCACAGAGGCTCCCAAACCCTCCTGGCTACCCAAATGAGCCTCCAAACCAGTCGAGCCGGAAATTTTACAATAAAATAAAAACGAAAATAAATTTAAATACATTTAAAAAAAAAAAAAAAAAAAAAAAAAAAGGGAGAACATTTGGCGCCCAACCAAGGGTTAAACCCAAGCTGCTCTCAGGGACTGAGGCTTTGCAAGTCAGCAGCTCGGCGTGTTTCATGTTCAGTTCCCACGCCTTGCTTGGGCTCTTTGTGGTTTTGGTTTGTTGTTTTTTAGGGTGACGACACCCCCGGTCTGCAGCTTGTAGGGCACGAGGCACAAACCCCAACCCCAAACATCCTGGAACCCCAGCAGAGGCAGCGGCCCACACAGGGGGACTCGGCACCCCCTGTGCCCAGCAGGAAAACAGCCCCAGAATTCAGAATTAACATAATTAACATTTCATTAACTCTCAAATCCTGCTCATCAGCTGGGTCCCGCTTGCTGATTTTTTTTTTTTCCTATTTTTTTTCCCCTCTTTTGTTTTGAAGCCCTCACCACAGACGAAAGAGGCCTGGGCAGGTTCCTTCAGCCGCCCCAAGCTTCGGGAAGGATTTCAAGCTTATCTTGGTCCATTTGAGCTGCTTTTCTTTAAATTTAGGGGGGAAAAATTGCTAGGAATGGTCCAGAACTGTAAAAATAATGGATGTATTTATTTGTTTATTTTTTTAAATCAGCACCACAGATGAAAGAGGCCTGGCCACCTCCCCTGGTGGGTCCCTGCAGCCACCCCAAGCTTTGGGAAGGATTTCAAGCTTATCTTGGTCCATTTCAGCTGCTTTTCTTTAAATTTAGGGGGGAAAAATTGCTAGGAATGGTCCAGAACTGTAAAAATAATGGATATATTTGCAATAATCCTGGTAACCATCAAAAAATCCCTGTCCCCAAAACACCCCAAACAAGGCAAAGTGCTGTCAGTAGGAAGGCGACTTGCTGAATTTATTTTTTTTCCTTTTTTTTTTTAAATGTAAAATGTAAAGTGTAAAATATAAAATATAAAGTGTAAAGTATAAAATGTAAAGTATAAAATGTAAAAGGTAAAATATAAAAGTGTAAAGTGTAAAATGTAAAATGTAAAGTATAAAGTGTAAAGTGTAAAATATAAAATGTAAAGTGTAAAATGTAAAATATAAAAATATAAAGTGTAAAATATAAAATGTAAAGTATAAAATGTAAAATGTAAAGTATAAAATGTAAAATGTAAAGTATAAAATGTAAAATGTAAAGTGTAAAATGTAAAATATAAAGTATAAAATGTAAAATATAATATATAAAATATAATGCATTATATATTAATGTAAAATTTATAGAATACATTATATAATACATACAAATTTATATAATATATTATATAATACATAATAATATATTTACATTAATATATAAAATATAAAATGTAATGTGTAAAATGTAAAATGTAAAATAGAAAATTAAAATGTAAAATGTAAAATAGAAAATGTAAAATGTAAAGTGTAAAATATAAAATATAAAAATAAATATAAATATAAATATAAATATAAATATAAAATACAAAATATAAAAGATAAAATATAAAATATAAAATATAAAATAACATGTAAAATGTAAAATATTAAATATAAAATGTAAAGTATAAAATGCAAAATATGAAATTTAAAACAAAATAAATATAAAATATAAAATATAAAATATAAAATATAAAATATAAAATATAAATATGAAATTCGAAATATGAAATATTAAATATGAAATATGAAATACAAAATATAAAATATAAAATGCAAAATACAAAATATAAAATATAAAATAACATGTAAAATGTAAAATATTAAATATAAAATGCAAAGTATAAAATGCAAAATATGAAATTTAAAATTTAAAATATAAAATAAATATAAACTATAAAATATAAACTATAAACTATAAACTATAAACTATAAACTATAAACTATAAACTATAAAAATAAAATATAAAATATAAAATATAAAATATAAAATATAAAATATAAAATACAAAATACAAAATACAAAATGTAAAATATATTTATTTTTCCAGGACAAGCTGGCCCTGGCAGCAGCAGCAGCAGTGTTGGCTCAGGAGATCAAAGCTCCGCAGGGCCCTGGGAACAGAGCGGGGCCCCAGGTGAGCCGTGCCCTGCTGTGCCCCACCCCAAGCCGTGATAAAATCTGCCCCAGCCCAGGGCAAACAGCACGTGGGGGCACAGGCGGGCACAGGCCAATTGCCCTCGGTGATTGCTCCTCATCAGGGCGCGGCCGCCCAGCCAGGCCTTGCCCTTTCCCCTCTGGAAACTCCCAGGACAAACACGGAGCGCAGTCAAAACAGGCACTCCCTCCCTCCTGCACACACCTGGGGACAGGCGCGGTGACACCGAGTCCCTGGCACTGCCACAGAGACGAGAGAGATCAGGGGAAATTTACAATAAAATAAATTTATTCTCCAGGATGGAGAAAACCAAGCCTGGGAGATGGCACCTCCTGTTTCAGGCAAAAAAACAATCAGGACACAGCAGTGGTGGGATAAAGGATCAAAATTCCTCCCCTCTGCCTGATTTTTTCAGGCCAAAAAAACAATCAGGTCAAAGAACTGGTGGGATAAGGAATGTACTGAGTCCTTGGCACTGCCACAGAGATACCCACAGACAGGAATCCAGGGAAAATGTGGGAAAATTTGTGGAAAATTTGTGGAAAATTTTTTCTCCAGGATGGAGAAAACCAAGCCTGGGAGATGGCACCTCCTGTTTCAGGCAAAAAACCAATTATGAATAGCAGGAATGTGCAGGACCAAAATTTCTCCCATCTCCCTGAATTTTTCAGGCTAAAACCAATCAGGACCCTGCACTGGTGGGATAAGGAACTAAAATTTCTCCCCTCTCCCTGAATTTTTCAGGCCAAAAAAACAATCTGGACAAAGAAATGGTGGGATAAGGGACTAAAATTCCTCTCATCTCCCTGAATTTTTCAGGCTAAAACCAATGAGGACACAGAAGGAATGTGCAGGACCAAAATTCCTCCCAATTCCCTGATTTTTTCAGGCTAAAACCAATCAAGACAAAGAACTGGTGGGATAAGGGACACACCAAGTCCTTGGCACTGCCACAGAGACACACACACACAGAGATCCAGGGAAAATGTGGGAAAATTTGTGGAAAATTTATTCTCAAGGATGGAGAAAACCAAGCCTGGGAGATGGCACCCACTGTTCCAAGGCAAAAAAACAATCAGGACACTGCAGGAATGTGAAGGAACTAAAATTTCTCCCCTCTCCCTGAATATTTCAGGCTAAAACCAATCAAGACACAGCACTGGTGGGAAAAAGGATCAAAATTTCTCTCCTCTCCCTGAATTTTTCAGGCCAAAAAGCAATCAGGACACTGCAGTGGTGGGGTAAAAGACTAAATTTTCTCCCCTCTCCCTGAATTTTTCAGGCCAAACCTCCCTCCTCGGGTCTGTCTCACACCTTTCCTTCTAAGGCAGGCTGGACTGAAGGATTTCCCCTTTCCCTGCTGACACGCAGCTACGAAAAACAGATTTTTTCTTTTCTTAGAAACGAGAAGTACAAAAATAAAACCAACAAAGAAAAAACCCCAGACCTCTGGCTGAAACCACAAGACAGGAATTTTATTTTTTATATATTTTTTTTTAAGGGTAACTGGGCTGCCAAAATGCAGCTCAGCCAGGCTGGGAGGAGCTGCCAGGGCAGCACATTGCCCAAAATCTGCATTTTTTTTGACAGTTTTGAAGAGAGGGGAACGCGTGGTGCAGCTCCATGGCAACATAATTTTAGCATTGCAATATTAATTATTATTAAATATTATTAAATTATTTTCAAATGAAAGAGGAAATGGTGAAGAGCATCCCAAACAATAAGAAAAAGCCATTCCAGATGTCCCAAATAGCAAACCCAGGCACAGATCTGAGCTGAGCCTTATAAATCCTTCCATCACTAAAAACATTGAATAAAGAAATTCGGTGAAGAGGCATGGACAGGGAATGGGAGAATTAAATATATTGAATTAAGAAAATAAAGTGGAGGAAGAAAGGGGCTGGTGGAAAGGCCCAGCAGAGCAGGGAAAAATAAAAATACCCCACAAATAAATGGCTCCAAGGCCCCTGATCTGAGCTGAGGATTACATAAATCATAAAAACCCCCCATAAATGGCTCTGATCCCACTGAGGGGTTGTTCCTATTTGGGACCAGGGACATTAAAACGGGAATGGCCCAGCAGAGCAGGGAAAATCCTCTATAAAATCCCCTATAAATGGCTCCAAGGCTCTCCCCTCCCTCTGCCCTTGCCAAGATAACCCCATGGCCGTGCCCTTGGAGCCTGCAGAGGCTGGAAAGGCAAACAGAGCTTTAAAAGGGTCTCAAATTCCAACCTCCCACTCCCTCCTCCTCCTCCTCATCCTCAGGAGAGCTCCTGAGCTGCTCTCACAGGCCCCCAAAGGCCTCTGGAGCAGAAAAAAACAGCTAAAAATATCTCCCACCCCCTCAGCCTGCCGGATCCACAGCCCTGGAGGGTTTTCCTTGGCCTCTGGCCACGTTTGTCAACCATAAATGAGATTTTTTTTTTTTTCACTTTATTTCCCACCAAGGCCCTGTTGCGCTCCAAGCGCTCTGCTCAGGAATCCCAGCTCTGAGCTCCTCAAATCTCCCAGTTTTGAGGCTTTTTTGCCCCATTGTGAGGGGTGAGCAGAAAAGAACCCAGCTAAAAATATCTCTCACCCTGCTGGATCCAAACCCCTGAAGGGTTTTCCTTGGCCTCTAAATGAGATTTTTTCCACTTTATTCCCCCAAGGCCGTGCTGTGCTCTAAGCGCTCTGCTCAGGAATTCCAGCTCTGAGCTCCTCAAATCTCCCAATTTTGAGGGGTGAGCAGAAAGAAACAACTAAAAATATCTCCCACCCCCTCAGCCTGCCGGATCCAGAGCCCTGGAGGGTTTTCCTTGGCCTCTGGCCACGTTTGTCAACCATAAATGAGATTTTTATTTTTTTTTTTTTTTCACTTTATTCCCCCAAGGCCATGCTGTGCTCTAAGCGCTCTGCTCAGGAATCCCAACTCTGAGCTCCTCAAATGTCCCAATTTTGAGGGGTGAGCAGAAAAAAAACCCAAATAAAAATATCTCCCACCCCCTCACCCTGCTGGATCCAAACCCCTGAAGGATTTTCCTTGGCCTCTGGCTATGTTTGTCAACCATAAATGAGATTTTTTTCCATTTTCCTGGCTAGGCTGTGCTGTGCTCCAAGCGCTCTGTTCAGGAATTTCAGCCCTGAGCTCCTCAAATCTCGTAATTTTGGGGCTTTTTTATTTTTGCGGCTTTTTTTGCCCCCCTGTGTGGGTTAATTGATTAAGAGGAGGTTTTGGGTGAGAAAAAATCTGGAATTGCTCCTGCTGATCCTCAACAAGGCCTGAAATGCAGGAATGAACTGAGGGAAGAAGGGAATAAAGAAAAAAAATCCAAATTTCCCTTTGGGCTGCTGCTGTTTTGGGGTAGAGATAAACCACAGGGATTTGATGGATTTTAGAAGCCATGAAAGGATTTTAGAAGCCACGAAATTCCTTCATTTTCCATGTGGATTCCCTGAAATTCCCTGATTTTCCCTGTGGAGCAGAGGGTGATGCTCAGAATTTCCTCACCCCAAAGCTGAGTCCCCTTTGCTCCTCCTGTTCCAAGTACAGCCAGAGTAAAACCACAGGATATTTATGGATTTTAGAAGCCATGATATTTTTTAAAAAATGGGTTTTATAAGCCTAATGGATACCCTGATAAAATACCCTGATTTTCCCCATGGACCTGGTGTGTCCCACCTGAACCTGGATTTTTCCCAACCACTCCTCAGGTTTAATTTGCTTCAGAGCTGAAACAAGAGAAACAAAAATTACTTTTTTTTTTAACAAAAAGGAAGGGAAAAATTGGAAAATTGGAGTTGTTCTCCTCCAGCCTCACCCCAACAGCAGCAGCACAACAAGGTCCACTTCAAAGGTGTCACCTGAGCCACACCTGACCTGAGAAAATCATCAGCAGGGCCCCTGGGGATGCTAAAAATTGCCCCCCAATTACTCTGTGGGCTGCTAAAATTCAGCATAATTGCCTTAATGACAACTAATGACACCTGGGCTATGCAAAGAAAGGCAGCACACGTGGGATGAAAAAGGCTCTGACCACATCTGGCCCAGGGTGAGAAGCTCCTGCTGGTCCCACTCTGCTCCTTGCCCTGCCCAGCAGGTTCCAGCTCCTCCAGAAGATCAAAGCCCTGGGTGTGATCCTCGGTTTTGGCTCTCTCCAGTTTGGGATAAAGGGATTTTCCAGCATCTCCCAGTGTCCTTCAGCTGGGGCCACTGTAATCTGGTTTTTTTCCCCTGTTGATTTCTTTATTTTTTGCTGATTTTTTCATATTTAAGAGCAGGACCCGCCTTATCTCCCACCACCCACATGAGAGGAGGGATTTGCAGCCAGGTCAAGGAAAAAGGGCCTTGCCTTGAATTTGGGGTTTTCCTTCTCCAGATGATGAAAGCCCTGGGTGTGATCGTCATTTTTGGCTCTCTCCAGTTTGGGATAAAGGGATTTTCCAGCATCTCCCTGTGTCCTTCAACTGGGGCCAACTCCTACTCCCCTTTTAAGCTGCATTTATTTTTTTATCCCCTTTTATTTGTTATCCCCCTTTATTTTTTATTCCTCCTTTATTTTCATCCCCTTTTATTTTTACTCCCATTTAATTTTTAGCCCCTTTTTTTTATCTCACTCTTTTTTATTCCCCCCCTTTTTACCCTCCTTTATTTTCACCCCTCTTTTTTATCCCCTTTTAAGACCCATTTATTTTTATTTTCAATTCCCATTTATTTTTATCCTCCTTTATTTTTTATCCCTTTTTATTTTTATCCCCCTTTATTTTGTATTCCCCTTTTATCCCCTTTTTATCCCCCTTTATTTTTTACCTCCCTTATTTTATCCCCCTTTATTTTTACCCCCCTTTATTTTTTATCTCCCTTATTTTATCCTCCTTTATTTTTTACCTCCCTTATTTTATCCCCCTTTATTTTTATCCCCCTTTATTTTTTACCCCCCTTTTATCCCCTTTTTTACCCCCCTTTATTTTTTACCTCTCTTTTTATCCCCCTTTTTTAATCCCCCTTTTTTCACCCTTCTATTTTTCTAATCCCTCTTTCCCAAGCATTTGAAGTCACCAATTCTCCTTTACTCCCCCACAAACCTTCTGAACCCCCCCAAAAGTTCCCCAGTTCTCCCCCAGGACTCAAAACTCCCAAATTCTTGGAGAACCAAAGGATCTTTTATCTTTTATCTTTTCCCTTTCCAAATGAGCCACAACTGCTTTGGAGAGGCTTGAAATGGGGAGGAAAAAAAATCAAATTTAAAAAAGAATTCTGGCGAATAATCCCACCCTCAGCAGCAAAACGCTTCTTAAAGAGAAAGGAAAATATTGTGCTGAGCACAGGGGGGATAAAAAACCAACCCTGGAGTGTTTATCCCTGGAGCTGACAGATCCCAGCTGTTCCCAAATCCCAAATTCCCAAAAAAGGGCCGCGCTTCCCTCGCCTGACGCGGCCGCGCGGACGTCAGCGGGAGCAGCAGGGAGCTCCAAAACAAATGACGTGGGAGGAAAAAGCTGCCAGGGAGGGCTGGAGAACAGCCAGGCTGCCAAAGATGGAGATCCTGACGGGATTCCAGCCCTGGGGAGCCCCGGGAATGTCGGGGGGCTGCTGGAGAGGGGCTGGGGTTGGAGGGGTGAATCCAGCCTGGAGGTGGGGAAGGAGTGGGAGAGAGACAATCCACCCTATTTTCCTGGCATAAAATAGAGAATTGTCAGTGGGAGAAGAAATCCTGCTCCTAATGTACAGAGCCAAGGGGTTCTGTCCTTTATTTCTGTGGGAGAAATAAAGTATTGGGAAATGGAAGAGGGGAGAGGAACGTCAGGGATTCTTGGGAGTGGGACAGATCCAATCCCTGTTTTCCTGCCCGAAAACAGGGAATTATCAGTGTGAAAACAGATCCAGGTCTGTGTACCAGTTTTGTTTTCTTCCCTGTGGGAGAAATAAATGATTGGGAAATAGGAGAGAAAGGAAAGTCAGGGATGCTTGGGAGTGGGAGAGATCCAGTCCCTATTTTCTGCCAGGATTGTCAGTGGGAGAACAAATCCTGCTCCTAATGTACAGAGCCAAGGGGTTCTGTCCTTTATTTCTGTGAGAGAAATAAAGGATTGGGAAAGAGGAGAGAGGAACATCAGGGATGCTTGGAAGAGGGGAAGGAGTGGGAGAGATTCAGTCCCAGATATCTGGGAAAAAATAGGGAACATCTGGCAGAAAATAGGGAACAGGAAAACAGATCCTGTTCCATGTCCCAGTTTTGTTTTCTGTCCTGTGGGAGAAATAAAGGATTGGGAAATAGGAGAGAAGAGAAGAACATCCAGGGAAATAGGAGAGAAGAGAAGAACATCCAGGATGAACCCAGCCTGGAAGAGAGGAAGGAATGGGAGAGATCCAGTGCAGGGAAGGAAAAGTCCACATTACAAACTTCAAAAGATCCATTATTAGGTTAGTGGGGAAAATAATCTAAGTATCAGTTCTTAATTAAATAGTCTCATCTTAAAAGACCTTATAACAAAAAAGTTAACCATTTTTACCTTACTAATAAAAAAGTACAGAACTCATAGTTATAGGACTTTTTCATTAATAAAAAAATAATAAAGACCTCAGTCCAAACATCTCAAACACCTTCAATCCCAACCTCAAAAAACTAATACACCCTCAAAAGCCATGATCCCCTAACCCTCCCCCTCGAGATATTCCCAATTTCTGCCTTCGTTCCTTAATTTTCATTCAGGTTTTTAACTCATTTCCCTTAATTTTTCATTTCAGGTTTTTCCCTGCTCTGCTGACTGAAGCATTGCTGAGGGAACAGGAAATTCTGTCCCAAATGAAAACCCTTGAGGGGGATAAAAGGGTGTTGGGAGATAAACCCCATCCAGCTAGGTTTGGAAGGGAAATTTCTGCTATTTCCAAACAAGGCCAAGTGGCTGAGCCAGCGTGGGGACAGAGATGATGTCCCTGCCCCAGTGAAGGTCACCTTAAACCCCGCTCAGGAAAGCTGAACTGGGGGCTCAGCCTGACTCCAGAGCTATTTTAAACCCAGGGAGGTTGAAGGGCACCTGCTCCAGCAGGGAATGTTTTATTTAAAGGCTATTTGGTTGCTCAAGCTGGGCTCAAAATGTCATTAAATTATTAAAAATCCTTTTTTTGTTGTTTTGTTTTAATTATCCATGCCAGGTCACTCATATCTTCCCCTCCAAGTTGTGTCTTCCTCCTTGATTTTTTCCCCCTGCTTTTGCAACATCTGTCAGGTTGGTTTTGGCCTGTTTTGGTCCTTTGCACTGCACCTCATTTCCTCCCAGACCATTTTCTTGTAGTCACTAAATAATCCTTTATTTTAACCAGCAGGAATTTATGGATGTGAATGAGAGGAGCTCACACCCTGTGCTGGGGGGGATGTGACGATCCACAGCCATTTTTAAACCCTTTTATTTTATTTTTTGGGAATTTTTTTTTGCAAGAAACGTGGGGTCAGCTGGGTTGTCTGTGGTAAATATTTCATGGGAAGCTGATCCAGCCTCCCTGCCCAGATGGCTCCAGCTCTGGAGCTGGGATTAGGGGGGACAGGCAGATGTTGCCTCAGCACAAGGGGTTAAACTGGGATTAGATGGGCTGGGATGGGGCTGGGGGGCAGAGAATCCTGGGAGAGGGAGAAGGAGAAGGAGAAGGAGAAGGAGAAGGAGAAGGAGAAGGAGAAGGAGAAGGAGAAGGAGAGAAGGAGAAGGAGAGAAGGAGAAGGAATGAAGGAGAAGGAGAAGGAGAAGGAGAAGGAGAAGGAGAAGGAGGAAAGGAGAAGGAGAAGGAGAAGGAGAGAAGGAGAAGGAATGAAGGAGAAGGAGAAGGAGAAGGAGAAGGAGAAGGAGAAGGAGAAGGAGAAGGAGAAGGAGAAGGAGAAGGAGAAGGAGAAGGAGGAGAAGACGACGACGACAGCGCACACCAAGATTCCTCCATCTTGCCTCCTAGACCCCCATTCTAAAAACCCCAAAATTCTCCTTTTTCACCCTGTGACAAATTCACCACCATTCTACTCAAACCCCTGTGGCATGTGACTCCTCACACAGAGCTGGGAATTGTTCCCAAGGGCTAAAATCAAAGGCACAGGTGGTTTTGACTCCATTCCAAGGTCTCTGAGCCCCTTGCCAGGGCATTGAGTCAGCCAGGAACGGGCTGCGTTCCCACAGCCCGGCAGAGCCGGGGTTATTTGGGGAACAGGACGGGCAGAAACTGAGCTGGAGCTGTTTCACAACACCCGAGAGAGCTCGGGGTTTGTTCACAGAGCAGGGAAAACGAGGAGCGGGGAAAGATGAGAGAGATGGGCGGGATGGACAATGGGAGAGGGCAGCAGGGCATGGAATCATCAGGGGGAAATTTCCGGGCGCTCCTCGAACATCCCCGGGGACAGGAGGGGGACAGAGGGGCCTGGAGGAGCCGAAGGGGGGCGGCTGCAGGATTTCGTAAGGCGGTGAGTCAGAGCTGGCGTTTCTGGGAAGCAGGGAGGGAGGGAGGGAGGCAGGAACCGCCCCCGGGAGGGCAGCGCTGGGAGCCGGGAAGCGGCGCTGCTGCCGGGGCTGTGGAGAGCAGGGCAGTGGAGACCCAGGGGAAGGTGGAGCTGGGGTTTGAGCTTGAAAATGGAGACATTTATAGTTATAGTTATTTCTATTTATATTTATACTCATATTTCTGTGTGTATTTCTATTTCTATGTATATTTCTATTTCTAGTTATAATGATATTTCTATTTATTTATCCATATTTATGGGTATAGGTATAGTTGTATTTATTGATACTACTTATATCAATATATACTTATATTTATACTAATATTTCTATGTGTCTTTCTATGTGTATTTCTATGTATATTTCTATGTGTGTTTCTATTTCTATGTATATTTCTATTTCTAGTTATAATGATATTTCTATTTATTTATCCATATTTATGGGTATAGGTATAGTTGTATTTATTGATACTACTTATATCAATATATACTTATATTTATACTAATATTTCTATGTGTCTTTCTATGTGTATTTCTATGTATATTTCTATGTGTGTTTCTATTTCTATGTATATTTCTATTTCTAGTTATAATGATATTTCTATTTATTTATCCATATTTATGGGTATAGGTATAGTTGTATTTATTGATACTACTTATATCAATATATACTTATATTTATACTAATATTTCTATGTGTCTTTCTATGTGTATTTCTATGTATATTTCTATGTGTGTTTCTATTTCTATGTATATTTCTATTTCTAGTTATAATTATATTTCTATTTATTTATCCGTATTTATGCGTATAGGTATAGTTGTATTTATTGATACTGCTTATATCAAGATATACTTATATTTATACTAATATCTCTATGTGTATTTCTATGTGTATATTTATATTTATATTTATATTTATATTTATATTTATATTTATATTTATATTTATATTTATATTTATATTTATATTTATCCATATTTATGGGTATAGGTATAGTTGTATTTATTGATACTACTTATATCAATATATTATATTTATAATTTATTTATATAAATTATTATCATATATAAATTATTTATAATTTATATATTATATACTTATATCAATACTTATACTAATATTTCTATGTGTATTTCTATGTATATTTCTATGTGTATTTCTATGTGTATTTCTATTTCTATTTCTATTTCTATTTATATTTATATTTATATTTATATTTATCCATATTTATGGGTATAGGTATAGTTGTGTTTGTTGATACTATTTATATCAATATAGACTTATATTTATACTAATACTTCTCTGTGTATTTCTATTTGTATCTATATTTCTATTTCTATTTCTATTTATATTTATTTCTACTTATATTTATACTAATATTTCTATGTCTGTTTCTATGTATATTTTTATGTATACTTCTATTTCTATGTATATTTCTATTTCTATCAATATCTACATCTATATCCCCATCTATATCTATATTTATGGGTATAGGTATTGATGTGCTTATCTATACCATTTATGTTTATGTTTATTTCTACTTATATTTATACTAATTTTCTATGTTTATTTCTATTTATATTTTTATGTATACTTCTATTTCTATGTGTATTTCGATGTGTATTTCGATGTGTATTTCGATGTGTATTTCTATGTGTATATTTCTATGTGTATATTTCTATGTGTATATTTCTATGTGTATATTTCTATTTCTATTTCTATTTCTATTTATATTTATATTTATATTTATACTTATATTTATATTTATATTTATATTTATATTTATATTTATATTTATATTTATATTTATATTTATCCACTGAGCTGGTGGGACTCAGAGAGAGAGGAGCTTTCCTGCCTGTCCCAAACAGGAAGAATGGCCTTTGGTGGAATGGGATGAACTTTAAGGTCCCTTCTAACCCAGCCCACTCCGAGATTCCGTGATTCCATGTCTCCCACAGGCTTTAAAACCCTGGAGAAACAAACTCTGCCTTTATCCTGTTTTTTGGGGTTTTTTTACCTATCAAAGTGCTCTATTTCTATTAAAAAATGCTTAAAAAATTCCTCTTCGCCTCAGATACGGATTTGTGACAAAGAGGAACAACAACTCAGCTTTCAGGCTTGCAGCCGCTTTTCTTCTCCGAATGTTGCCGGAAAATCTCTAAAAAACTCCTGGAAAATCCCTCCACCACGGCTGGGAAGAAGAGCAGGCAACATTGACACCTGCTGTCGGGAATTTTAACAGCCACGCACTCCAGGATTCCCTGAGAGAGCCATGAAAACGCGCAAAAAAAAAAAAAAACAGAGTTACAACAGAGAGGATTGCTCTGAGAAAGCTTTATTTAATCATGATTATTGCACACAATGAAAATCCGAGGGATGGATTGGCCGGGAAAGGGTTGGCAATCACTGGGGCCAGTTGCAGCAGGAGCAGGCGGGGTCGAAGACCAGCCCCTGCTCGCAGCTCTGCACGAAGGTCTGGCCGTTCAGGCAGTTGTAGAAGTTCCTCTTGTTGTTGGGGTCTGCGTAGATCCCGTTGGGTTTCCCGGCACAGAATCCAGAACCACCGGAGCCGCCGGAGCCGCCGGAGCCGCCAGAGGTGGTGGTGGGAGCCTCAGTGATGGGAGGAAGGGGCTCGGAGGGGGGAACGCAGTCTGGAATGCAAGAATTCAACCAGGAATTGGGTTATTCTAACGTTCCTGGTGTTTCATCCCACACCTACATAGGAAGCTCCTCCATAAAGAGCTGCTCCTTTTGCTGGTGGTGTTGGGAGACTCAAATGGGAGGAGGGGGAACAGAGTCTGGAATTTAGGCAGGAAAGGGTTGGAAGTGTTTGATTCCTCCCCATCCTTCATGGGAAGGTTGGGAGTCTCCGTGAAGGAGCTGCTCCTGTTGCTGATGGTGGGAACCTCAGTGATGTGAGGAAGGGGCTCAGAGGGGGGAACGCAGTCTGGAATGCAAGAATTCAACCAGGAAAAGGGTTATTTTAACATTCCTGGTGTTTCATCCCTCTCACACCTCCTTAGGAGGGTTGGGGGTCTCCATCAAGGAGCTGCTCCTGTTGCTGGTGGTGGTGTTGGGAGACTCAAATGGGAGGAGGGGGGACACAGTCTGGAATTTCGGCAGGAAAGAGTTGGAAGTGTTTGATTCCACCCCATCCTTCATAGGAATTTTGGGAGTCTCCATGAAGGAGCTGCTCCTGCTGTGGGTGGTGGTGGGAGCCTCAGTGATGGGAGGAAGGGGCTCAGAGGGGGGAACGCAGTCTGGAATGCGAGAATTCAACAAGGAAAAGGTTTATTTGAATGTTCCTGGTGTTTCATCCCTCCCACACCTCCATAAGAAGTCCTTCCATGAAGGAGCTGCTCCTGTTGCTGGTGGTGGGAGCCTCAAATGGGAGGAGGGGGAACAGAGTCTGGAATTTAGGCAGGAAGGGGTTGGAAGTGTTTGATTCCACCCCATCCTTCATAGGAATTTTGGGAGTCCCCATGAAGGAGCTGCTCCACGAGGAGCAGGTTTGTTTTAACGTTCCTGGTGTTTCATCCCTCCCACACCTCCATAGGAAGGTTGGGGGTCTCCATGAAGGAGCTGCTCCTGCTGCTGGTGGTGGGGCCCTCAGTGATGGGAGGAAGGGGCTCAAATGGGGAACACAATCTGGAATTTGGGTGGGAAAAGGGTTGAAAATGTTTCATCCCTCCCGCACCCCTGTAGGAATTTCGGGAATCTCCACCAAGGAGCTGCTCCTGCTCTCTGGAGCCACTCACCGCTGCTCTGCAGCCCCAGGCCCTTCTTCAGGCTGGAGATCAGGGGGTATTTGCCTTCCTTGCAGAAATCCCCAGTGAAGTCATCCATGTCCAGGGCCCACACCATGGCTCCTCCAAAATTGTTCTTCTTCAGCCAGTCCACCTGTGGGGAGGAAAGTCCTGGTGAGCGCCAGGAATTGATCCCACAGGAGAATCCAGCCCCATCCCAGCACTGCCCCCAAGACCTTGAGGCCGAAGCTCTTGACGTTGTCGTAGCCGACCCATTCGCTGCCCTTGTAGGCGTAGGGGACATCCTGGGGTTCATCCCAAGCCTGGGTGGCTCCAGAGCTCAGGAGAGAGCAGATCTAAGGAGAAGGAAGCAGGAATGTTATCCACAAAAAGGGAAAAGCCCAGGCCCTGGCCTTGCCTTGGCTTCATCCTCTGGTTTTGTGCTGCCTCCCCATTCCCTGAGTGCACAACTCCCTCCTGGTGATTCCATGGAGAGCTCTGTGCCTGAGCCGTGCAGAGAACTCCATGGGAGCTTCCTGATCAATTCCTTCAAATGAAACCTCCATGGGAGCCTCCTGATCAATTCCTTCAAATGGGAGCTTCCTGATCAATTCCTACAAATGAAACCTCCATGGGAACCTCCTGATCAGTTCCTTCAAATGAAACCTCCATGGGAGCCTCCTGATCAATTCCTTCAAATGAAAACTCCACAGGAGCTTCCTGATCAGTTCCCTCAAATGGAAACTCCATGGGAGCTTCCTGACCAGTTCCTTCAAATGAAACCTCCATGGGAGCCTCCTGATCAATTCCTTCAAATGAAAACTCCACGGGAGCTTCCTGACCAATTCCTTCAAATGATTTGAGCGAGGAATGTGATGGAACATCCCTACCTCGTAGTAAGCCAGAGTTCCAGCCTCCCTGGTGTAGGGTCCAGCGGGGCCAGGGCCGGATGCTGGAGCTCCAACGGAGGTGTCAGATGGGTTCTGCAGGGTGAAGCTCTTTCCATAGGTTGGGAATCCCACCAGGAGCTTCTCAGCTGGGGCACCATTGCTCTTCCAATAATTCATGGCGTATTCCTGCAAGAAACCATTCCCTCTCGGATCTTTGCTAGGATTTGAAGGATGAATTCCTCGAAATCTCACCCAGGATCTGGGAGCTGTGGGTGTCCCAAAGAAGCACTCACAACGTTGAAGTATTTGTAGTCGCCGCTGTCGGCAGGGCCGGCGAACAGGGGGCTGTTCTCTCCGGTGTTCCTCTCCCAGGAGCCGTGGAAGTCGTAGGTCATGACGTGGATGTAATCCAGGTACCTGCAGGGAGAGGGGCTCTGTCCTCACCCGAGGGCCTGCAGCTGCCGTCACCCCACCCTCAGGGGCTCTTTCACCTCATCACTCTCAGGAAATCCCTCAAATCCCACCAGGGACCCCAGGTTTGTCACTCACTTGCCAATCTCAGCGATCTCGTAGCCAGCCTGGATGGTGGAGAGTCCAGCAGCCACAGCAGCAGTGACCATGAGCCGCGGCCTGTTGCTCTGCTTGGCTTCCTGCTCGAAGGCTGCCACCATTTCCTGAGGGACCCAAGGCACAGCGATCACCTGGGGGCTCTCAGGGCTGAGGCTTTGCAGCCGCCCAGGGCTCAGGGGCAGAGCTGTGGCCAGCAGGGTCTGGAGCCAAGCCCACCTTAACCAGGACGGTGAAGAGAGACTTGTCCTGGGCAGGGCTGCCCCTGGAGCCGGGGTATTCCCAGTCCAGGTCCAGCCCGTCAAACTGATACTGGCGCAGGAATTTGATGACGGAGTTGATGAAGGTCTGGCGGTTTTGGGGCGTGGAGACCATGGTGGAGAACCTGGGCAAGCAGAGCAGGAGAGAGGTGGGGTTCCCATGGAGCCCCTTCCCCTTCTCATTTTGTTCCTATGCTGCCATTTAGGGCTGGAAATGGTTTGAACTCACTTGGCTGTGCCGAAATTCCACCCTCCAATGGCCAGCAGGGTCTTCAGGTCTTTGTTCCTGAAAGGGAAGAGGCAGGAACCTGAGTTATTGCATGTCATAAAATCGTAGAATGGATGTCCACAGCACCCCTGAGCTGCTAGCCCCATGCTCAGAGGATGGGGCTGTCCCCATGTCCTGGCTTGGCTGTGTCTCTGTCCCTCTTCACTCAGCATCCTTGTCACCAAAAAGGACAGGGAGGGAGCAGAGAAGGGCACAGAAGGGCACAGGAGGGAGCAGAGCCCTGCTGGGGCTCCCAGCACTCACTGGTTCTTGAGGCCATTGAAGGACTTGTAGAGGGTCTCGTCGTTCCACTCGTAGGTGGTGATCTCGTTGTTGTTCATGCCGGCGAAGGCGTAGATCAGGTGGTTGCACAGGCAAGGGTCGACATTTTCAGGGGTGAACTTGCCCAGGCCAGGCCTGTACTGGGCCCAGTTGGTGAAGTAACAGGTCAGCACATAGGCAGTGCCTGCGGGGAGACAGCGGCCGTGGAGGGGCTGCAGAGCCTGGGCACGGCATCCCTCACTCATTCCAGACTGCAGGGCAAGACCTGTTCTGTTGCATCTGGATGGCAGCAGGCTTTTGTCAAGTGGGCAGTTTTCCTTATCTCTCCCACAATCACTTCTCACTATGGACGGACATCTGCTGATAACAGCTCTTGATTGATAAGAGCTACACTGCCTGACTGATAAGAACTACAGCATCCCACTGGGAGCTGCTCTGCCCATAAAGAGGAGCCAAGCATTGCTACCCAAATATAATCTGGAGATTCTGGAACACCAGCACAGCTTCTCCACTGAATTTAGCAGAGGAGCAGCAGCTGCCTCTTCTTCCACTGGTTCTGACCCTGTCGGTGTTGCTCTAGTGCACCGCACTATTTATATTATCCTTTTATTTCCTTCCCTGTAAAAGAACTGTTATTTCCTCTCCCATATTTTTTACCTGACAGCCCCTTAATTTAAAACTTATAGTAAATTAGAGGGGTGGGGAGGGTTCACATTCCCCATTTCAGGCGAGGCTCCTGCCTTCCTCAGGGCACCTACCGAGCTGGGCGTTCAGCAGCAGGGCCAGACCTGCAGGGCACAAGGAAACAACAACACACGGTCACTGCTGCGCCTGGGCAGTGCAAACCCTGCAGCAAGGCTCTGCTCACAAGCTCAGGCACAACAGTTTCACTCAAGTTTCTCCATGCACTTCATTTCTCCGATGATTTCAGGTAAAAGCACCAAAAAGAACCCAAACAGATGCCAAAGGAATCATTGGGGTTTTAGGTTTATGTCTAAAAGCACATCTCAATTGCAGCCTGCAATGAACTCTGTCAATGCTCAGGCAGAAGAGTTTTGCTAACATTTCACCAAGCACTTCATTTCTCCAGTGATTCCATGAAAAAGCATAGAAAAGAACCCACACAGATGCCAAAGGAATCATTTGGATTTCAGGTTTATATCTAAAAGCACATTTCCATTGCAGCCTGCAGTGAGCTCTGTCCGTGCTCAAAGCAGAGCAGATCCCCAGCCCCAGCAGCGCTAAAGAAGAGAAATTTCCCTCCCCAAAGGAAACTGAGAAATCTCTGACAGAAAAGAGAGAGAGCAGCGTTTTCATCCCTCCAGCCCCCGGGCAGGCAGCAGAGCAGCAGCGCCAGAGCCCCCAGCCCTGCTCAGGAGGGCACCGAGCTCCAGCCCAGCAGCACTCACCGGTGAGCAGAGTGAGCTTGGCCATCCTGGACCAGACTGACGTGCTCGGGCTCTCTCCCTCTTTTATACCCTGCTCCTCTCTGCTGCCAGCGTGGGACCGCAGCGATGGACAAACATTACGCAACTTGGCAGGGAGCGGTGTCACCAAAGCTGTCACCAGCACAATGGGCCCGGGCTCTCCAGCTGCAGGGGTCACTGCCTGGGGCTGTGCCACGTCCTGGAGCTGCGAGGGCAGATAAAGAGCGGGATTAGATTGTGGGGTTGTTCAAATGTTGTTCCAACAGCAGCTCTGTGTCCCCCGATGGCTGCAGGGGTGACCTTGTGCTGTCCCTGAGCCCTTCCCAGGGGCTGGCACTGCCCAAGCCCAGCCTGGGTGTCCCTGGTGGCAGCGGCCCCAGGCAGGGCTGAGCGGGGCTCTGCCTCCAGCCCGGGCCCTGCTGGGGGCTCTGAGCTCACCTGGGCTGTGGGACAGAGGGACCCTGGGGCTCTGAGCTCACCTGGGCTGTGGGACAGAGGGACCCTGGGGCTCTGAGCTCACCTGGGCTGTGGGACAGAGGGACCCTGGGGCTCTGAGCTCACCTGGGCTGTGGGACAGAGGGACCCTGGGGCTCTGAGCTCACCTGGGCTGTGCGACAGAGGGACCCTGGGGCTCTGAGCTCACCTGGGCTGTGCGACAGAGGGACCCTGGGGCTCTGAGCTCACCTGGGCTGTGGGACAGAGGGACCCTGGGGCTCTGAGCTCACCTGGGCTGTGCGACAGAGGGACCCTGGGGCTCTGAGCTCACCTGGGCTGTGCGACAGAGGGACCCTGGGGCTCTGAGCTCACCTGGGCTGTGGGACAGAGGGACCCTGGGGCTCTGAGCTCACCTGGGCTCTCCTCTGGCAAACACAGGAAGGTTCTTTATTTCTTGGAGGTTAAACTCCACAAGGCACTCTCCGCAGTATGAACCCAGTTAATTTTCCTCTCAAATTTGTCCCCACCTTTTCCCGCTCATCTCTTTCCCAAACTGAGACACCCCTGTGTTGCTGAGCATTCCCATTTTTCCCTAAGTGAAGCTCCATCAGCTGAATGCCTCAAAATATCCTTTCCACATTTGATCTTCTATCCAGATGGAGACTCCAAGCTCCCCGCCTATGTGAGGAGCCTGGGGATTGGATTTCTTCCCTTTTCCCAACTCAGGAATGGGGACACGGCTGTGTCCCTGCACTGGAAGGTTTAATTCCCTGTGGGGTGACATGAAGGTGGCTTTCCAGGAGGTCATCCAGCCTTGGATGACTGGAAACCTGGAAAACAATCTGGTATCAGATGCTGGCTGATCTGCAGATTAAAATGTGCCAACCTGAGCCTTGGAATTTGGTGCAGGCACGGGGTGGGACACAGCTGATAACAGGACAACATCCTCAAGGAGTATTTTTCCAATGTTTTTCTTGGTTGATAAAGACAAATTCAGCTGGGATAGGTCTGGAAAATCCTACCCTCAGTGACCTCTGGAGCATTTTCAGCTCTGTTATCCAGGGAAGGTGTTTGGGTATAGACACGAGAGCATTTGGGGCAGGATCAAGGACACTGATTTGTTTTCATGTGGGGGTAACAAATCAGGAGTTTTCCTTCAGGACTGATCCTGCCCTTCTCCTGTTCTAACAAAGGTGTTTTGCTGTGGGTTCCCTAGGAGTGCTGGGAAGTGACGAAGGGCACAAGGATTGGTCCTTGCTGAAAAAATTCCAATTAGAAAGAGCAGACAGGGACCTTCCGACTATTCCAGTGTTGGGTTGCAGAGAGATTTCACCACTCTGGTTTTTCCAGCTGCATCTTCCCGGTAAAAGTCTCATCCTGCCCATTCCATTGGCTGCTGGGAACACCAACACTGGAATTACCAAAACAGAGGTGTGGCACAAGGCTTGCTGCAAACAAAGTGAATCAGAATCAGCTTCTGCTGCGTTGTCCTCCCACTTGTTCTTGTGACCATGGGTGTCAGGAGATTAGGGAAAGAAGATGACAAAAACAACGCTTCTTACAGAAGAATTTTGCTTTATCAGGTGGAGAATGACTCAGTAAAAACCAATGTGGTTTTTCTTTAGTGATGGGACTCCTCATGTCTGCTTCCAGAGGAGACCCCACCTCACCTGGGTGGGCAAGACACAGCTCAGATCACCAAGGTCCCTCTGTCCGACAGAGGGAAAAGGGAAGAAATCCAATCCCCAGTCTCCTCACACGGGGGGGAGCTTGGAGTCTCCATTGGGACAGAAGATCAAATGTGGAAAGGATATTTTGAGGCATTCAGCTGATGGAGCTTCACTTAGGGAAAAATGGGAATGCTCAGCAACACGGGGGTGTCTCAGTTTGGGAAAGAGATGAGCAGGAAAAGGAGGGGACAAATTTGAGAGGAAAATTAACTGGGTTCATACTCCGGAGAGTGCCTTGTGGAGTTTAACCTCCAAGAAATAAAGAACCTTCCTGTATTTGCCAGAGGAGAGCCCAGGTGAGTTGAGAGCCCCAGGGTCCCTCTGTCGCACAGCCCAGGTGAGCGCAGAGCCCCAGGGTCCCTCTGTCCCACAGCCCAGGTGAGCTCAGAGCCCCAGGGTCCCTCTGTCCCACAGCCCAGGTGAGCTCAGAGCCCCAGGGTCCCTCTGTCCCACAGCCCAGGTGAGCTCAGAGCCCCAGGGTCCCTCTGTCCCACAGCCCAGGTGAGCTCAGAGCCCCCAGCAGTGCCCGGGCTGGAGGCAGAGCCCCGCTCAGCCCTGCCTGGGGCCGCTGCCACCAGGGACACCCAGGCTGGGCTTGGGCAGTGCCAGCCCCTGGGAAGGGCTCAGGGACAGCACAAGGTCACCCCTGCAGCCATCGGGGGACACAGAGCTGCTGTTGGAACAACATTTGAACAACCCCACAATCTAATCCCGCTCTTTATCTGCCCTCGCAGCTCCAGGACGTGGCACAGCCCCAGGCAGTGACCCCTGCAGCTGGAGAGCCCGGGCCCATTGTGCTGGTGACAGCTTTGGTGACACTGCTCCCTGCCAAGTTGCGTAATGTTTGTCCATCGCTGCGGTCCCACGCTGGCAGCAGAGAGGAGCAGGGTATAAAAGAGGGAGAGAGCCCGAGCACGTCAGTCTGGTCCAGGATGGCCAAGCTCACTCTGCTCACCGGTGAGTGCTGCTGGGCTGCAGCTCGGTGCCCTCCTGAGCAGGGCTGGGGGCTCTGGCACTGCTGCTCTGCTGCCTGCCAGGGGCTGGAGGGATGAAAACGCTGCTCTCTCTCTTTTCTGTCAGAGATTTCTCAATTTCCTTTGGGGAGGGAAATTTCTCTTCTTTAGCGCTGCTGGGGTTGGGGATCTGCTCTGCTTTGGGCATGGACAGAGCTCACTGCAGGCTGCAATGGAAATGTGCTTTTAGATATAAACCTGAAATCCAAATGATTCCTTTGGCATCTGTGTGGGTTCTTTTCTATGATTTTCATGGAATCACTGGAGAAATGAAGTGCCTGGAGAAATTTTAGTGAAACTCCAAACAGAAACTCTTCTGCCTGAGCATGGACAGAGTTCATTGCAGGCTGCAATTGAGATGTGCTTTTAGACATAAACCTAAAACCCCAATGATTCCTTTGGCATCTGTTTGCGTTCTTTTTGGTGCTTTTACCTGAAATCATCGGAGAAATGAAGTGCATGGAGAAACTTGAGCGAAACTGTTGTGCCTGAGCTTGTGAGCAGAGCCTTGCTGCAGGGTTTGCACTGCCCAGGCGCAGCAGTGACCGTGTGTTGTTGTTTCCTTGTGCCCTGCAGGTCTGGCCCTGCTGCTGAACGCCCAGCTCGGTAGGTGCCCTGAGGAAGGCAGGAGCCTCGCCTGAAATGGGGAATGTGAACCCTCCCCACCCCTCTAATTTACTATAAATTTTAAATTAAGGGGCTGTCAGGTAAAAAATATGGGAGAGGAAATAACAGTTCTTTTACAGGGAAGGAAATAAAAGGATGATGTAAATAGTGCGGTGCACTAGAACAACACCGACAGGGTCAGAACCAGTGGAAGAAGAGGCAGCTGCTGCTCCTCTGATAAATTCAGTGGAGAAGCTGTGCTGGTGTTCCAGAATCTCCAGATTATATTTGGGTAGCAATGCTTGGCTCCTCTTTATGGGCAGAGCAGCTCCCAGTGGGATGCTGTAGTTCTTATCAGTCAGGGAGTGTAGCTCTTATCAATCAATAGCTGTTATCAGCAGATGTCCCTCCATAGTGAGAAGTGGTTGTGGGAGAGATAAGGAAAACTGCCCGCTTGCCAAAAGCCAGCTGCCATCCAGATGCAACAGAACAGGTCTTGCCCTGCAGTCTGGCACAGGAGCTGTGCCCACAGTGGGGATGCCGTGCCCAGGGCCGGACCATGCCAGGCTCTGCAGCCCCTCCATGGCCGCTGTCTCCCCACAGGCACTGCCTATGTGCTGACCTGTTACTTCACCAACTGGGCCCAGTACAGGCCTGGGGAGGGGAGGTACACCCCCGAGAACATCGACCCCAACCTGTGCAACCACCTGATCTACGCCTTCGCCGGCATGAACAACAACGAGATCACCACCTACGAGTGGAACGACGAGACCCTCTACAAGTCCTTCAATGGCCTCAAGAACCAGTGAGTGCTGGGAGCCCCAGCAGGGCTCTGCTCCCTCCTGAGCCCTTCTCTGCCCTTCTCTGATCCCTCCTGTGCCCTTCTCTGCCCTTCTCTGCTCCCTCCTGTGCCCTTCTCTGCCCTTCTCTGATCCCTCCCGTGCCCTCCTGTGCCCTTCTCTGCTCCCTCCTGTGCCCTTCTCTGCCCTTCTCTGCTCCCTCCCGTGCCCTCCTGTGCCCTTCTCTGCTCCCTCCCTGTCCTTTTTGGTGACAAGGATGCTGAGTGAAGAGGGACAGAGACACGGCCAAGGCAGGACATGGGGACAGCCCCATCCTCTGAGCATGGGGGCAGTGG
Organism: Melospiza melodia melodia; assembly: GCF_035770615.1. Lineage (NCBI taxonomy): Eukaryota > Metazoa > Chordata > Aves > Passeriformes > Passerellidae > Melospiza > Melospiza melodia. The sequence goes on from NC_086221.1 coordinate 6,816,062, forward strand.
CTCTTGGCCTTTCCCACCAAAGTGACCCAGGGTGCACTGACCAAACCCTTGGGGTCACTCCAGTTCCTGTCCCTTTCTTGCAGGAACCGCAACCTGAAGACCCTGCTGGCCATCGGAGGGTGGAATTTCGGCACACAGAAGTGAGTCCAACCAGCTCTTTCCAATTATGACTCCTGGGAGAGGGAGGGAAAGCAGGAAGAGGTTGGATTCCAACCCCACCTCTCTCCTGCTCTGCTTGCCCAGGTTCTCCACCATGGTCTCCACGCCCCAGAACCGCCAGACCTTCATCAACTCCGTGGTCAGGTTCCTGCGCCAGTACGGGTTCGACGGGCTGGACCTGGACTGGGAATACCCCGGCTCCAGGGGCAGCCCTGCCCAGGACAAGTCTCTCTTCACCGTCCTTGTTAAGGTGGGCTTGGCTCCAGGCCCTGCTGGCCACAGCTCTGCCCCTGAGCCCTGGGCAGAGGCTGCAAAGCCTCAGCCCTGAGAGCCCCCAGGTGATCGCTGTGCCTTGGGTCCCTCAGGAAATGGTGGCAGCCTTCGAGCAGGAAGCCAAGCAGAGCAACAGGCCCCGGCTCATGGTCACTGCTGCTGTGGCTGGAGGACTTTCCACCATCCAGGCTGGCTACGAGATTGCTGAGCTGGGCAAGTGAGTGACAAACCTGGGGTCCCTTGTGGTCCTGGGGTGGGTTCCCTGGGTGGGAAATAACAGTTCTTTAATAGCGAAGGAAATAAAAGGATAAAATAAACAATGCAGTAAACTAAAACAACACTGACAGAGTCAGAACTCAACCTGACACCCTGTGGACAGGCAGTGAAAGCCCCTGAGGGTTTCCCAAGTTCAGGGGCTGTGGGGTGATGGCAGCCCCAGCTCCGGGCCCTCAGGTGAGGACAGAGCCCTGCTCCCCACAGGTACCTGGATTACATCCACGTCATGACCTACGACTTCCACGGGCCCTGGGACGGCTCCACGGGCGAGAACAGCCCCCTGTTCAGCAGCGGCAGCACCCTCAGTGTTGTGAGTGCCTTTGGGGCCTCCGGCCCGGGGCTCCCCGTGCCACAGCACAGCCTGAACCCTGCTGCCTTTTCCAGGAATACGCCATGAACTACTGGAAGAACAACGGCGCCCCAGCCCAGAAGCTGCTGGTGGGATTCCCAACCTATGGAAAGAGCTTCACTCTGCAGAACCCATCCAACACGGCCATCGGCGCTCCCAGCTCCGGGCCTGGCCCTGCAGGGCCCTACACCGGGGAGGCCGGGCTCCTGGCTTACTACGAGGTGTGTGAGGGACTCATCGCGGCCCGCAAGGGCAGCCCTGACGCTGCTGGCAATTCCAGCACGAAATTCCTAACCTGGCTCATGTTCTCACTGCTCTTTGTCACACATCTGCACCTTCCTGAGCACCCAGGTTTGGGTTCCAACCTGGCTGACATTCCCACTGTTCTTTCTCCCAGATCTGCACCTTCCTGAGCTCTGGAGCCACCCAGGTTTGGGATGCGCCTGAGGATGTCCCCTACGCCTACAAGGCCAACGAATGGGTCGGCTACGACAACGAGAAGAGCTTTGGCCTCAAGGTCTGGGGGCAGTGCTGGGATGGGGCTGGATTCTCCTGTGGGATCAATTCCTGGCGCTCACTGGGATTTTCCTCCCCACAGGTGGACTGGCTGAAGAAGAACAACTTTGGAGGGGCCATGGTGTGGACCATCGACCTGGATGACTTCACTGGCAACTTCTGCCACCAGGGCAAATACCCCCTGATCTCCACGCTGAAGAGGGGCCTGGGGCTGTGAGCGTGCTGTGAGTGACGGGGAGGGACATGGGACACGGGCTGTGTGCCCCAAAGGACACAGAGGGGTGGGCAAGGGGGCATTGCAAACATCGTCCCTTCCCCAGTGTGAAAAACGATACCCGCTTCCAAAAAAGTTTTATTAAATTTTGCTTCCGAAAAAGGTTTATTAAAATATTAAATATTACCATGTTTATATATTAAATATTATTAATATTATATTTATTAAATTATTAAATTTTAGTTCCAAATAAAGGTTTATTAAAACTTTATCAAAAATATAACAGAAGACTGAATAGAGAAAATTTAAAGGATTTTTTCCATGGCATGTGCTGGTTTACACAATGGAGGTTTTGCCTTTTAACCCTTTAGCCCTTCCCAAAGTTTTGTCTATTGACTCCTTCTTCCCTATCCAGTGGTGGAGTTTCACTTCCTTAATTCTTAATTGGAAATCAGCTGTTGCCGTAGTAACAACCCCACCCTCCCAAATGTCCCAACAGGCCACCCCATAATAACAACACAAGGAGAGGATAAAACATAACTATAAATCTATAAAACTTCTCCTAAGAGATATACATGATATTTAATTTAATTGATATTTAATTTAATTGTGAGAGTCAGCCATGGCATTACTCATGTGTCACACCAAGGAAAATTCTGCTTTCTTTTCACAGCACAGTCCTCACGTCCCTGCAGCTGCTGGAGGTGCAGGAGGAGCTGCAGTGACAGATCCTGATCCCAATCCTGATCCCGATCCAGCCCAAAGATCCCTCTGATCCCATTGCACACAATGACAATGATTCAATAAACCTTCACCCAAAACCAACAACTTCCTGGTTCCACTCGTTTCTTCTTTTGTGTTTTTTCACTTCCTGATTCTCTCAGGATGTTGGTGTGAAAAACAGGTTCAGTCTCCAGTGGAAATGTAAACAGTTTAGTGAAGGATAGTGGGAGACGAGGACCATGGAGCAAAGGTGTGAAAAACACATTCACTCTCCTGTGGAAAAGTTTAAAAGGAAAATAAAGGACAATAAGGCACAAGGACCATAGAGCAAAGTGTGAAACAGTGAAAAACACCTGTGAAAAACCGTGAAAATGTAAAAAGTTTAATAAAGGACAACAGGAGAGCAAAGGTGTGAAAAACACTTTCACTCTCCTGTGAAAATTAAGAAGTTCAATAAAGGACAATGGGAAACAAGGACAAACATTGTTGGGTCAGCCAAGAGCACCCTGTTATCCTCGGGGATTCTCCTTAAATACCTCTTAGTTAAATCATTCTGTTGAATATTCATAGTTTCTTATGCATATCAATAAACTAATTTACATATTCAGGAGCTATTTTACATGGCCCCTCCTTGCTCTGCCTTTTTAGAGCCTGTGTTTCCTGGCTGTGCTTTTGGGATGTTATCCCATCCGAGCAGGCATTTTAACACAAAATTCATTATTCACTATTTCACTGCCATGTCCAAGCTTAACTAACAACAGAAATAAAAACCATATTTTTATAACAAAGTTACTTTAACACCACACATATAAAATCCATTTTAATATTAGCAAAAAGCCAATATTATGTATCTATAACACATAGTTATGTATTTCACTACTAAGTTTAAGTAACAACAGAAATGAAACCTGTATTTTTATAACAAAGTTACTTTAAAATCATACATATGAAATCCACTTCAATGTTAGCAAGAAGCCAATATTATATGTATCTATAACACATATCAGCCATTTCACTACTAAGTTTAATTAACAACACAAATGAAAACTATCTTTTTATAACAAAGTTACTTTAGTATCACACATATAGAATCCATTTTAATTTTTGCTAAGTGCCAATATTATGTATCTATAACACATAGCATCTATTTCACTACTATGCCCAAGCTTAATTAACAACACAAATGAAAACTATATTTTTACAACAAAGTTACTTTAACACCACACATATAGAATCCATTTTAATATTAGCAAAAAGCCAATATTATGTATCTATAACGCATAGTTATGTATTTCACTACTAAGTTTAAGTAACAACAGAAATGAAAAGGTACTTTAAAATCATACATATGAAATCCACTTCAATGTCAGCAAGAAGCCAATATTACAATATGTATCTATAACACATATCAGCCATTTCACTACTAAGTTTAATTAACAACACAAAGGAAAACTATCTTTTTATAACAAAGTTACTTTAGTATCACACATATAGAATCCATTTAAACATTAGCGAAAAGCCAATATTATGTATCTATAACACATACTTATAGCATCTCTTTCACTACTATGTCTAAGTTGAAGTAACAACAGAAATGAAACCTATATTTTTATAACAAAGTCACTTTAACACCACACATATAAAATCCATTTTAATACCTGCAAAAAGCCACTATTCCAATGTGCATCTCGGGCAGGTTTTGGCTTCCCTCCCAGCCGGCATTTCTCGCTGCCGCTCCCTGGCAGTGCCAGGGGAACGGGGGCAGGAGCCGCTGTCACACCGCCAGCGCTGTGACCTCACAAGGCAGAGCTGCTCCCGGAGCCAGCCCGGCCGTTCCCGAGGGAAATGCCCAATCCCGGCTTTTCCCCGGCCCCCTGATGCCCAACCCCGGCTTTTCCCCGGCCCCCTGATGCCCAACCCCGGCTTTTCCCCGGCCCCCTGATGCCCAATCCCCGCTTTTCCCCGGCTCCCTGGTGCCCATAACACCCGCAGCTGTGCCAGGCCGGGATGGCAGCAAGGCAGGAGCCCAGAGGTGAGAGCTGGCCCAGGTAGGGGCACCTGGAGGGGCTGACATTGCTTCTCCTTCATCCCCCATCCATCCCACCGTCAGCTGCTCCAGCGGCTTCTCAGATCCCAGTTCCCTGCTCAGAATGGGATGGGGAAAATCCGCCCTGTTCAGGAAAATCAATCCACAAACATCAGAGGTTTGTGGCCAAAAGAAGAAAAATCCGCCCCTGTCAGGAAAATTAATCCACAAACATCAGAGGTTTGTGGCCAAAAGAAGAGAAATCCGCCCTGTTCAGGAAAATTAATCCACAAACATCAGAGGTTTGCGGCCAAAAGAAGAGAAATCCGCCCCTGTCAGGAAAATTAATCCACAAACATCAGAGGTTTGTGGCCAAAACGGAGACAGAGGAGTTCTTTTGCTTTATTCCAATAAAAGGAGAGGCCATGGGGTGTTCACCTGGGGTCTCCAACTTTTGGAGGATGCAGCCTCCTTTATATCCCAATTTTCCTCTCTCTTTCCCCATTTCTGAGGTACCTGAGAGGTTCAGACTTCCCAAAGATTCCCCTCTAATGTACAACCCTCCCTTTTCATTTTTAATTTAGGGTTTTCTCCCATTGCTTATTTCAACTTTCAATATCCAATTTAATTTATCAGCAAACCTACAGCTTATTTATAAAGGTAAATATCTTTTTTTCCCATTCATCAAGAATGGGAATGGGTTGAATCCAATCCATGGTTGGGTTTCCATCCATGGGAATCCTTCCCATCATTTCTTTTCTCTCTCAGTGCTGGTTTTTACCTACCAGCAGACCCACAGTTTGTTTGGAAAGACAAATTGCTTTTGAAAAATAAATCTGTTTGAAAAGACAAATCCCTCATTCCTCTCAGCCCCTCGTGGCTTTGAGGAAGGGTCTGAGAGGAACGAGGCAGAGGGAAGGGCAGACCCCTCTTAACTATCCATGGCAAAGACAAATCTGTCGTTCTTTGTGGAAAACAAATCAATTTTCTTGTGAAAAACAAATCTGTTTGGGAAAACAAATCTGTCACTGCTTGGGAAAAACAAATCCATTTTCCTGTGAAAAACAAATCGTTTTGGAAAGACAAGTCCCCCATTCCCCTCAGCCCCTCGTGGCTTTGAGGCAAAGAGCAAATCCCTCCCAAATACCCCAGGGCAGGGGGATTAAGGCAGAAGGCAGCTCATGGTTACCTTTTTTTCTCTTTTTTTTCCTCTTTTCTTTATTTTTTTCTCGTTTCTCCGGCGTTTCCCTGTGCCTGTCCCCTCAGCTATGTCCAAGCTCATCTCCTTTGGGACCACTCAGGACCGGAAAATGTTCCCCTCCAGCTTTGCCCCGGACAGGCTGGGCATCGAGGTGCTGGGCGTGAGGGGCAGCCCCTTGCTGGGGCCGGGCTCCTACCTGGGGCCAGAGGTGAGCTCCTCCCGCCTTCTGGGGTTTTTAGACAAGTTACGGGGTCCCTCCTGCCCCGAAAACCTGCTGGGAGATGCCCCACATCCTCCTGGAGAAAAGGAATTTTCTCCTTTCCCACCCGATCCTTGATGTTCTGGAATAGTCAGAAATTAAGGGGATAATTAAAGGAACAAAATAAGGAAATAATTAGGAATGGTCAGAAATTAAGGGAATCATTAGGAATAGGTTTATTAGGAGTAGTACCATGAAATCCTCCCTGAAAACCTGCTGGGAGATGTCCCAAATCCTCCTGGGAAAAGGAATTGTCTCCTTTGCTTCAGGCTCTGCGGTAGTGAGAAATTGAGGGGAATTATTAGGAACAACATTTGCTGCTCAGAGAATTCTGCCGCTGCAGGACGTCCCACATATCCTCCTGGAAAAAGGAATTGTCTCCTTTCCTGACCAGTCCTTGAGGATCTGGAATAGTCAGAAATTAAGGGAATTATAAGGAGTAAGTTTAATAGGAAAAGTGTCTGCTTTTCATGCTGCACTCCTGCCCTGAAAACCCACTGCAGGATGGAAAAAGGAATGATCTCCTTTCCCAACCGGTCCTTGAGGATCTGGAATAGTGAGAAATTAGGGGAACAAAATAAGGAAATAATTAGAAATAGTCAGAAATCAATGGAATAATTAGGAATAAGTTTAATTGGAATAGTACCATGAAATCCTCCCAGAAAACCTGCTGGAACATGTCCCAGATCCTCCTGGAGAAAAGGAATTTTCTCCTTTCCCACCTGATCCTTGATGTTCTGGAATGGCCAGAAATTAAGGGAATAATTAAAGGAACAAAATAAGGAAATAGTTAGGAATGGTCAGAAATTAAGGGAGTCATTAGGAATAAGTTTATTAGGAATAGTACCATGCAGTCCTCCCTGCAAATCCACTGCAAGTTGTCCAAATCCTCCTGGAAAAAGGAAATTTTCTCCTTTCCCAGCCAATCCTTGACGTTCAGAATAGTCAGAAATTAAGGGAGTAATTAAGGGAATAAAAATAAGGAAATAATTAGGAATGATCAGAAATTAAGGGAATAATAATGGGAACAGTATCATGCACTCCTGCCCTGCAAACCCACTGCAGGATGGAAAAAGGAAATTTTCCTGGAAAAAGGAATTACCTCCTTTCCTAACCAATCCTCGAGGCTCTGGAATAGACAGAAATTAAAGGAATAATTAGGAATAACCCTATTAGGGATAACTTTTGCTGCTCAGCTGACTCTGCCCTGCAAAGGATGGGTTTTGAATAATGCCAAATGAATTATTTTTGGGTCTCAAATTGCAGAACAACGTCCTGCAATCGTCCTGGAGCACCCGGCCCATGAGCGCCCTGGGCTACGTGATGGGAGCCAGGACGGCCCCGAGATTCCAGCAGAGGGCTCAGGTGAAGGAAAAGTGCCAAAAAGAGGGGAAAAGCGGGAAAAAAAGAGGAAAAACGGCCAAATAAGAGGGGGAAAGCAGCAGGAAAAACCCAGGGAAAAAGCAGAAAAAAATACAGGGGAAAAGCAGAAAAAAACCAGGGGAAAAGTGGCTGAAAAGAGGGGGAAAGCGCCCAAAATAAGAGGGGAAAAGCAGGAAAAAAAATTAGGGGAAAAGCAGCCAAACAGCAGCCAAAAAGAGGGGGAAAGTAGCCAAAAAAAAAAAAAAAAAAAGGAGGGAAAAGCAGCCAAAAAGAGGAGGAAAAGCAGGAAAAAAAAGGGGGGAAAAGCAGCCAAAATATTCCCCAGCCTGGCTGTGCCATGCCCTGGGTGCTGCCACAGGAATGTGGAATTTCGGGTGGGAATGTGGTGGAATTTTTGGGCGGGAATATTGAACTTTGGGTAGAAATATTGGAATTTTGGGTGGGAATGTTGGAATTTTGGGTGGGAATGTTGGAATTTTGGGTGGGAATTTTGGTGGAATTTTGGTGGCAAGTGGAACTTCAGGGGGGAATGTGGAATTTTGGGTGTGAATCTGCAATTTTGGGCAGGAAAGTGGGATTTTTATGGGCATGTGGAATTTTGGATGGCAATGTGCAATTTTGGGGGTGAATGTAGAATTTTAGGTGGGAATGAGGTGGAATTCCGGGAGGAATGAGGTGGAATTTTGGGTGGCAATGAGGTGGAATTTTAGGTGGGAATGAGGTGGAATTTGGGGAGGGAATGAGATGGAATTTCAGGAGGGAATGAGATTGAATTTGGGGTGGCAATGAGGTGGAATTTTGGGAGGGAATGAGATGGAATTTTGGGAGGGAATTTCGGTGGAATTCTGGGAGGGAATGAGGTGGAATTCCGGGAGTAAATGTGGTGGAATTTTGGATGGGAGTGAGGTGGAATTTTGGATGGGAATGAGGTGGAATTTTGGGCAAGAATGAGGTGGAATTTTGGATGGGAGTGAGGTTGAATTTTGGGAGGGAATTTCGGTGGAATTTCGGGAGGGAATGAGGTGGAATTTTGGATGGGAATGAGGTGGAATTTTGGGAGGCAATGTGCAATTTTGGGAGGGAATGAGATGGAATTTCGGGAGGGAATGAGATGGAATTTTGGGAGGGAATGAGGTGGAATTTTGGATGGGAGTGAGGTGGAATTTTGGGAGGGAATGAGATGGAATTTCGGGAGGAAATGAGGTGGAATTTTAGATGGGAATGCGGTGGAATTTTAGGTGGCAATGTGCAATTTTGGGTGCCAATGTGATGCAATTTTGGGTGGGAATGAGGTTGAATTTTGGAGGTGAACTCTCCCTGAACTCCCCTGGTTTTTGGCCTCTTTTCCCCTGGTTTTTGGCCGATTTTCCCCGGTTTTGGCCGCTTTCCCAGACCGTGACCCCCGGCCCCGCCGCCTACGGGCCCTTCCCGGCCGAGCCCCGCCCGGCCCGGCCCGGCCCGGCCCCGGTCCCGTTCAGCTCCAGCAGCCCCCGGTTCCCCACCCGCCTGCAGGACCGGGACCGCTACCCCGGGTAAGGAAAACCCTTTGTAAAATAGAAAATAAAATAAAATAAAATAAAATAAAATAAAATAAAATAAAATAAAATAAAATAAAATAAAATAAAATAAAATAAAATAAAATAAAATAAAATAAAATAAAATAACATTGGTTAACATTGGAATATTTAGGTTAATATTGGAATTTTTTTTTGTTAACATTGGGACATTTTTGATAATACCGGCACATTTTGATTAACACTGGAATATTCTGGTTAATATCGGAATATTTAGGTTAATATTGGGACATTTTGGATAACACTGGGATATTTTGGATTACACTGGGATATTTTATGTAACATTTTGGTTAACATTGAATCATTGTAATTAACATTGGAATATTTAGCTTAACATTGGAATATTGAGGTTAATATTGGAAATTTTTTTTGTTAACATTGGGACATTTTTGATAATACCGGGACATTTTGATTAACACTGGAATATTCTGGTTAATATTGGAATATTTAGGTTCATATTGGGACATTTTGGATAACACCGGGACATTTTGGATTACACTGGGATATCTTGGATTACACTGGGATATTTTATTTAACATTTTGGTTAACATTGGAACATTGTGATTAACGTTAGAATATTTAGGTTAACATTGGAATATTTAGGTTAATATTGGGACATTTTGGATAACACTGGGACATTTTGGATTACATTGGGATATTTTATTTAATATTTTGGTTAGCATTGGAACATTGTGATTAACATTAGAATATTTAGGTTAACATTGGAATATTTAGGTTGATATTAGAATTTTTTTTGTTAACATTGGGACATTTTACACTGGGATATTTTATTTAATATTTAGGTTAATATTGGGACATTTTGGATAACACTGGGATATTTTGGATTACACTGGGATATTTTATTTAATATTTTGGTTAATATTGGGACATTTTGGATAACACTGGGATATTTTGGATTACACTGAGATATTTTATTTAATATTTTGGTTAACATTGGAACATTGTGATTAACATTAGAATATTTTGGTTAACACTGGAATATTTAGGCTAATATTGGAACTTTTTTTTGTTAACACTGGGACATTTTTGATAATACCGGGACATTTTGATTAACACTGGAATATTCTTGTTAATATTGGAATATTTAGGTTAATATTGGAATATTTAGGTTAATATTGGAACATTTTGGATAACACTGGGATATTTTGATTTACATTGGGATATTTTATTTAATATTTTGGTTAACATTGGAACATTGTTTATTGGAACACTGATTAACACTGGAATATTTAGTTTAACACTGGAATATTTTGGATATTAGAATATTTTGGATATTAGAATATTTTGCTCAACGCCGGGACACTTTGGGCCGACGCCGGGACATTTTCATTCAACCAAACCAGCCCGAAAATGCAGATAAAATGCATTTAAATCAACAAACAAACAATTGCTGCTCCCCAGGCCTGGCACCTACGACATCCGGGAGCCTCAAACCAAAAAGGTCTCGTGGCCCTCCCGGTTTGGGGCTCCCAACTGGGCAGCGCTGCCCCAGCCGGTGCAGAGGATGATGAAGATGCAGGTGCAGAAGGTGAGGAAGGCTCAGAGACAGGAAATTCCCTTTTTCCCTCCATATTTTCACTTTTTTTGTTGTCCTTTCCTGCTCCTGAGACAGGAAATTCCCTTTTTTTCTTCATATTTTCACTGGTTTGTTTTCGTTTCCTGCTCCTGAGACAGGAAATTCCCTTTGTACTTCATAATTTTCTCTATTTTATACTCCTTTCCTACCCCAGTACTTCTGAGAGAGGAAATTTCCTTTTAATTTCCCATTTTCGCTGTTTTGTTGTCCTTTCCTGCTCCTGAGACAGAAAATTTCCTTTTTATTCCCCATTTCCTCCACCTTTTTCTATCCTTCCCTACCTCAAAGCTTCTGAGACAAAAATTCACTTTCAATTCCCATTTTCCACAATTTTATTGTTTTTTCCTATTTCCTGAGAGAGAAAATTTCCTTTTTTCCTTCACATTTCCACAATTTTTTTGGTTATTTTGCCCTGCCCAGAGCACAAAACACAAAGTGATTTTTCTCTCAATCAATCCCAGTTTGCAAAACCCCCCAAAAATCCACTTTTACACAGAATTTTCTCCAATTTCCACCCCCCAAAATGAGCAAAGTGGGGCCTCCGCTGCCTCGTGGGGCTAAACTGGTACAAAAATCTCATTTAAATCCCAATTTTGGGTCTCACCCTTTCATTTCCTGGCACATTTTCGTCGTTTTTAATGGAAAATTTGGGTTTTTTTTAGATGACTGTGGATAAAAATTTCCAGAAAAACCAGGGCAGGGAGGCGTACCTGAAGCTGCACCACGGCTGAGGAAAAAATATCTTTATTTGGAGACATCACTGCAGCTCCAGGCTGAATAAACCAAATATTTTAAATGGTTTTTAATGTTTTTAATGCTTTTTAATGTTTTTAATTTGCTCTGCTCATGTCAATCCTCTCAGCCCCATTCCAGCCCATTGGGAAGAAATTGAAATCCAGAATTTGTTTTGAAATCGATTGAAGGTGGTTTAAAATATTTTGATGTGTTTGTAAATGTGTTGGAGATATTTTTAAAAATTTATGGTCGTGAGCTGAAAATAAAAATATATAAAAATATCTAAATATATAAAATCAATTTTAAAGTAAAATAATAATATGTAAAAATATATAAATATATAAAATCAATTTTAAAGTAAAAATTCAAATTCTAAACTTTCTTTTAGTTAAACATGTCTCTAAACTGTAAATTTATATTCCCACTTTTAAAGTTTTTTTAAAGGTAAAGGCTTTATTAAAGCCTCAAATTAAAATCTTACATTTAATTTTAAACTTTAGATTCTAAAACCACATAATTTTATATCCCAAATATTTTTATATACCAAATAATTTTATATCGCAAATAATTTTATATACAAAATAATGTTATAAACCAAATCATTTTATATACCAAATAATTTTATATCCCAAATATTTTTATATACCAAATAATTTTATATACAAAGTAATTGTATATACGAAAAAGTTTTATGTATCAAATATTTTCATATACCAAATAATTTTATAAACCCAATAATTTTCCAAGAATTCCCTACATTTCAAATTCTAACACTCAGAGAATTTTTTTATGTTTTTTGCCCAAAATATTTACCCTGAAAATACTGAGGGAAAGAGGCCGGGTTGGGACAGGTGGATTTTTGCATTTTGGCTCCTTCCCTGCTGAAATGAAAATATTCTTAATTTAAAAAAAAAAAAAAATTGCTTGAAACTGAGAATATTGACACAAAAATAAACGTGGCCTGAAACAGAAAGTTCCTGGTGTTGGGGCAGCTGCTTCCCCTCCAACCTTTAATTTCTGTACTTCCAAACCTAATTGTTAATTTAAATTCAATGAAATCAATAATTTAATTCAAAGTAATTTAATTAACAATTAAATTTTAATTAATAATGAAATTATTTTCAATTAAATTGATTTAATTGAAATTAGATAAAATCTCAGATAAAATTCCTTTTATTATGAACATAATAAATTATTATTATATTCCTTTATTTAATTTAAATTTATTTAATTTAAATGTATTAGTTTTTATTAAATTGATAAAGGAACATAATAATACAAAATAACTTTAATAAATACCTTTATTAAATAATTCTAAATACCTTTACTACATAATAATTATTATTCCTTTCTGAAGAACATAAAAATCACAATTTGCCCATAAGGACATCATTTTTTAAAATTATGAACACAATAAATTATTATTATATTATTTTCTTAAATTAATAGTTATTAAATTTAAAATTATTATTTTTTATTAAATTGATAAAGGAACATAATAATACTAAATACCTTTACTAAATAATAATTATTATTCCTTTCTGACGAACACAAAAATCACAATTTACTCGTAAGGACATAAATTTTCTTTTATTATGAACATAAAAACTACAATTTTCATTCCACCTTTTTTTTTTTTTTTTTTTTATTTCCCCTACCCAGCAAGGGATTTTTCTCCTTGCAGAAACCAAAAAAAAGTTAAAAAAAGATAAAATTTGTGGATATTTACAAACATTTACAGGTTTTCTGTACATTTTTCACTCTGTACAAGCAAGGCACCAGCAGAAGTGACAGTGGCACACACAGCGGGGAGTCTGAGATTTAATTTCAGATTTTTTTTTTTTGGCAGGAAATCATTGAAAAAAAACCTTTTTTTATTAAATTTTTGTCCTGGGGAAGAGGGGGGATCCTTTTAACAGCACGGAGGTGAAGTTGGAATTTTTGGAAGGTTTTGGACCAAACCTCAGGAGCTTTTTCTGATGGGAACTGAACCCGGATTTTGGGTTAAAGAAAACCCAAATGGTTTTCCCAAAGAAGCCAAAGAAAAACTTTTTTGGTTTTCTTTTACCCTAAAATAAAGAGGATTTTTCTTCTTTATTTTCTGTAAGAAAATGCTGAAGGGAAATGAAAGCAAAGCCCTCCAGAAGCGGCAAACAATGACAACAGTGGTGTGGAAATAAAGGGAATAAAGGGGGGAAAGAAAGGGAGGAAATAAAAGGAATAAAGGGAGGAAAGAAAGGGAATAAAGGGAGGAAAGAAAGGGAGGAAATAAAGGAAGTAAAGGGGGGAAATAAAGGGGGGAAATAAAGGGGGAAATAAAGGGAATAAAGGGAGGAAAGAAAGGGAATAAAGGGGGGAAATAAAGGGGGGAAATAAAGGGGGGGAATAAAGGGAATAAAGGGAGGAAATAAAGGGAATAAAGGGAATAAAGGGGGGAAATAAAGGGAATAAAGGGGGAAATAAAGGGGGGAAATAAAGGAAATAAAGGGGGGAAATAAAGGGAATAAAGGGGGGAAATAAAGGCTGGGTCCTCCAAATCCAAACCCAATCCCAATCCCCGGGTCCCCAAATCCAACTCCTGTGTCCTCCAAATCCAACTCTGGATCCTCCAAATCCAAATCCAACCCCTGTGTCCTTCAAATCCAACCCCTGGGTTCCTCCAAATCCAGTCCCTTGGTCCTCCAAATCCAAATCCAAATCCAAATCCAAATTCAATCCCTTGGTCCTCCAAATCCAGCCCCTGTGTTCTCCAAATCCAAATTCAAATCCAGATCCAATTCCTGTGTCCTCTAAATCCAAATCCAACCCCTGGGTTCTCCAAGTCCAAATCCAACCCCTGTGTCCCTCCAAGCCCTGGATCCCTCAGCTCCAGCTCCTGTGTCCTCCAAATCCAATCCCTTGGTCCTCCAAATCCAAATCCAGCCCCTGTGTTCTCCAAATCCAAATCCAAATCCAAATTCAAATTCAAATCCAAATCCAGCCCCTGTGTTCTCCAAATCCAAATCCAAATCCAAATCCAGCCCCTGTGTTCTCCAAATCCAAATCCAAATCCAAATCCAGCCCCTGTGTTCTCCAAATCCAAATCCAACCCCTGGGTCCTCCAAACCCAAGCCCAGTCCCTCCAAGCCCTGGATCCCTCAGCTCCAGCTCCTGTGTCCTCCAAATCCAACCCTTGGGTGCTCCAAATCCAATCCCTTGGTCCTCCAAATCCAAATCCAGCCCCTGTGTCCTCCAAATCCAAATCCAAATCCAAATCCAGCCCCTGTGTTCTCCAAATCCAAATCCAAATTCAAATCCAGCCCCTGTGTTCTCCAAATCCAAATCCAAATTCAAATCCAAATCCAGCCCCTGTGTTCTCCAAACCCAAGCCCAGCCCCTCCAAGCCCAGGCTCTCTCAGCTCCTCAGCAATGAAACCCCCCCAGAGCGGAGCCCAAAGCCCCCCCAGACAATTCCCAGCTGGTTCTCCTGGGCCAGTGAGCAGAGGGAGAGCCGGGTGGGAGCGGGGCCCAGAGACCCCTCCTCAGCTGGGCAGCCTCTCCTGAGCCCCGGGGGAGCCCCCCAGGGGAATTTGGGGAACGTCCCCCCCTCACTTCTTCCTGCGGATTTTGGGTTTCTTGACGGGCCTCAGGTAGGGGTTGTCGATGACGTTCTCCTCGCCGTTCCTGCTGCCTGCCAGGGAGCTGCTCTGCTGCAGCACGGAGCTGTTCTCCTTCTCGGGCCCTGCGTCGTCCTGGCACGGAAAAAAAACAGCAAAAAAAACAAAAAAAATCACAAAGTCAGGCTTGGAAATCCTCCTGCTCACAGAATCCGTGGTTGCTGCAAGTCGCCGGAGCGTCCTGGGGTAGGGGAAGGTGTCCCTGCCCGTGGGACGGGATTTTTATGGTCCCAGACTGTTCCAGGATTCCAGGTTCTAAGCCCAGAGGCTGTGGGCAGGAGGGACAATCAACAACAAGGAGCTGCACCAGAGGCCAGGACTCGTGGCTTGTGAGACAGGAAAATCCCCTGGGAAAATGAAAATTCAGGATGCCCTGAAAGCTCCAGCTGGACTCTGCAGGGAGCTGGGGAACCAGGACAATGCTCAGCTCCATTCCCCATTTCCCAAGGAACAGAGCCAGAATTCCAAGCTGGAGAACCAGGACCATGTTTAGATCCATTTCCCAGGAGACAGAGCCAGGTTTCCCAAGCTGGGGAACCCTGACAATGTTCAGTTCCATTTCCCATTTCCTAAGGAGGCAGAGCCAGGTTTCCCAAGCTGGGGAACCCTGACAATGTTCAGTTCCATTTCCCATTTCCTAAGGAGGCAGAGCCAGGTTTCCCAAACTGGGGAACACTGACACTATTCAGTTCCATTTTCCATTTCCCATTTCTCATTTCCCAGGAAACAAAGCCAGAATTCCAAGCTCAAGAGCCCTGACACTGCTCAGTTCCATTATTCCCCATTCCCAGGAGGCAGAGCCAGGTTTTCCAATCTGGGCAACCCTGACACTGCTCAGTTCCATTTCCCATTTCCCATTTCCCATTTCCCAGGAGGCAGAGCCAGGTTTTCCAAGCTGCAGAACCCTGACACTGCTCAGTTCCATTTCCCATTTCCCAATTCCCATTTCCCAGGAGGCAGAGCCAGGTTTTCCAAACTGGGGAACACTGACACTGCTCAGTTCCATTTCCCATTATTTCCCACTCCCAGGAGGCAGACCCAGGTTTCCAAGCTGCAGAACCCTGACACTGCTCAGTTCCATTTCCCATTTATTTCCCATTCCCAGGAGGCAGAGCCAGGTTTCCAATCTGGGGAACCCTGACACTGCCCAGTTCTATTTCCCATTTCCCATTCCCCAGGAGGCACAGGCAGGTTTCCAAGCTGCAGAACCCTGACACTGCCCAGTTCCATTTCCCATTTATTTCCCATTATTTCCCACTCCCAGGAGGCAGAGCCAGGTTTCCAAGGTGCAGGAACGGCCCCAGGAGCCCCCCAGGGTGGTCCCACCGTGCTCATGTGCAGCGGGAGGTTCTCGGTGTCCGCCTGCTCGTCCTGCTCCGAGGAATCCGTCTCCTCCATCTGCTGCATCTCCAGCTCCGAGGGCAGCAGCGCCGTCAGGTAGGGCACGGTGAAGGGCCTGGCAGCAATCACTGGCAGCAGGGAAAACGGGAGACACAGTCAGCGAGCTGGGAGAAATTCCTGCCCTCAGAAACGAGCGGCGAAGTTATGGAGATCAAACATTTCGCTGGTTCTGGGTTTGGACGCATTTCGTTTTCCTTTTCCTTTTTTTTTTTGGATACTTTTCCTTACACTTCCTAAGGATGAGGAAGGAAATCCTGATCCCTGAAAGATGGCAGTCTCTAGTTCCCAATTTTCTGATCCCCAGAAGATGGCAGTCTCTACTGCTTCCCAAATTTCTGATCCCTAAAAGATGGCACTCTCACCTTCCCAATTTTTTGATCCCTAAAAGAAGGCAGTCTCTATTGCTTCCCAATTTTCTGATCCCTAAAAAATGGCACTCTCTATTTCCAATTTTCTGATCCTTAAAAGAAGGCAGTCTCTATTATTGCCCAATTTTCTGATCCCTAAAAGATGGCACTCTCACCTTCCCAATTTTCTGATCCCTAAAAGATGACAGCCTCTACTACTTCTCAATTTTCTGACCCCTGAAAGATGGCACTCTCACCTTCCCAATTTTCTGATCCCTAAAAGGTGCAATCTCTATTATTTTCCCAATTTTATGATCCCTAAAAGATGGCAGCCCCTACTGCTTCCCAAATTTCTGATCTCTAAAAGATGGCACTCTATTTCCAGTTCTCTGATCCATAAAGGATGGCACTCTCTACTTCCCAATTTTCTGATCCCTAAAAGGTGCAATCTCTATTATTTCCCAATTTTCTGATCCCCTAGAAGATGACAGAGTCTACTGCTTCCCAATTTTCTGATCCTTAAAAGATGGCACACTCTACTTATTTGGATTTGGGATGAGATTTGGATTTGGGATGAGATTTGGATTTAACTTCTCCACCAGGAAAAGAAAGGGAACCTCGAGGAACTGCTTTCTTCTTTTCCTCCACACTTTAGCCCCCAACCCCTCCTTTCCCAACCTCCCATTGTGGCCACCCTTAAATCCTTCCCCCAAACCCTCTGATTTGAAGGATTCCCACTCTCAGCAAGGCCAGCACCACCACGGGACGATTCCCAAACCCTGCAGGGAGGTGAAGCCATGGGGTGACTGACGTGGGAAGGTGCTGACATCGTCCTTGAAGAGGCTCTGGGTCTCGCCTGTCTTGGCCATGAAGCGGGTGAGGGCCCTCTCCACGTCCCGGCGCTGCGACGCCGCCTTCTCGCGCAGCACCTGGTAATCGCACACCGGCTCGCGGTACGTCTGCACGAGGGAGAAGGGCAGGGTTACACCTCCGAACCTCGCAGGGATGGAGCAGCTCCTCCTCCAAACCTCACAGGGATGGAGCAGCTCCACATCCAAACTGCACAGGGATGGAGCAACTCCACCTCCAAACCTCACAGGGATGGAGCAGCTCCTCCACCTTCAAACTGCACAGGGATGGAGCAGGTCCACCTCCAAACCTCACAGGGATGGAGCAGCTCCACTCCCAAACCGCACTGGGATGGAGCAGCTCCACCTCCAAACTGCACAGGGATGGAGCAGCTCCACCTCCAAACTGCACAGGGATGGAGCAGCTCCTCCACCTCCAAACCTCACAGGGATGGAGCAACTCCACCTCCAAACCTCGCAGGGATGGAGCAGCTCCTCCACCTTCAAACTGCACAGGGATGGAGCAACTTCACTCCCAAACCTCACAGGGATGGAGCAGCTCCACCTTCAAACTGCACTGGGATGGAGCAGCTCCACATCCAAACCTCACAGGGATGGAGCAGCTCCACATCCAAACCTCACAGGGATGGAGCAACTTCACTCCCAAATATCACAGGGATGGAGCAGCTCCACATCCAAACTGCACAGGGATGGAGCAGCTCCACCTTCAAATATCACAGGGATGGAGCAGCTCCTCCACCTCCAAACCTCACAGGGATGGAGCAGCTCCTCCACCTCCAAACCTCACAGGGATGGAGCAGCTCCACCTCCAAATATCACAGGGATGGAGCAGCTCCACCTTCAAACTGGACAGGGATGGAGCAGCTCCTCCACCAAATATCACAGGGATGGAGCAGCTTTACTCCCAAACCTCACAGGGATGGAGCAGCTCCACCTCCAAATATCACAGGGATGGAAAAGCTCCAGCTCCAAACAAATATCACAGGGATGGAGCAGCTCCTCCACTCCCAAACCTCACAGGGATGGAGCAGCTCCACTTCCAAACAAACATCACAGGGATGGAGCAGCTCCTCCACTCCCAAACTTCACAGAGATGGGAGGAGTTATGGAGCAGCTCCACCTCCAAATAAATATCCCAGGGATGGAGGAGTTGTGGAGCAGCTCAACTTCCAAACTTCACAGGGATGGAGCAGCTCCAATTATGGAGAGCTCCACCTCCAAACAAACATCCCAGGGATGGAGCATCTCCACTCCCAAACATCCCAGGGATGGAGCAGCTCCACTCCCAAACATCCCAGGGATGGAGCAGCTGCAGGCTCTGCTCTTCACCATCTCCAGTGTTTTGGACAGTTAAGAGTCCAGCAGGCAAAACTCCAGGGATCCTGCACTGGGAATGGTCTGGGAGCAGGCAATGGGAAGGATCCCATCCCAAGGAATGCCCACAACCCACAAACAAGGAATATTCAAAGCCAGGAAAAACAATACTTTGGATAAATAGCACCAGCACTGAAGTAAAAAAAAAAAAACAAACCACTTCTGGGGTTCTGGACATCAAACAGATCCCAGCCAGCACAAAAATGAGAAATCCAGGGGTTCTGGCTGATTTCTGGATGGCAAGGGATGCCCACAACCCACAAGGAAGGAATGTATCAGGTCAGCAGGAATATTTTGGATAAAACGGCAGCAGCACTGCAGCAAAACCTCCCCAACTCCTGGAATTCAGAGAGAGCCCAAACAGCACAAAAAAAAATGTTGTTTTCACTCACTGGTGTCTTGATGTAGGTGTGAGGATCTGGGAACTCTGGGAAATGGCCAGGAATGTGGGGTGGGTGAGGTTTGTTCTGCCCGGCTGTCAGGGCCTTGGGGGTCACGGGCTGGTTTGTCACTGGAGCTGCAGGGGGGAAAAAACAGCACGGGAATCAGGGAGCACAAAAAGGGAAAACAACAAAGGAATCGGGGAAAACACAGAAATAAGGGGGAAAAAAAACCCACAGGAATTAGGGAAAACAGCACAAGAATCAGGGGAAAATACCCACAGGAATCGTGGAAAATACCCACGGGAATCAGGGAAAACAGACACAGGAATCAGGGAAAAAAACCCCACAGCAATTAGGGAAAACACAGGGATCAAGGAAAACAGCACAGGAATCAGGGAAAACAACAAAGGAATCAGGGGAAACCAACATAGGAATGAGGGAAAACACAGGAATGAGGGAAAACACCGCAGGAATCAGGGAAAAGAACACAGGAATCAAGGAACACAAAAAAAAAAACAACAAAGGAATCAGGGGAAACACCACAGGAATGAGGGAAAACTACCACAGGAATGAGGGAAAAGAACACAGGAATCAAGGAACACAAAAAAGGAGAACAACAAAGGAATCAGGGAAAACTACCACAGGAATGAGGGAAAAGAACACAGGAATCAAGGAACACAAAAAAGGAGAACAACAAAGGAATCAGGGTAAACACCACAGGAATGAGGGAAAAGAACACAGGAATCAAGGAACAAAAAAAAAAGGAAAACAATAAAGGAATCAGGGAAAACACAGAAATGAGGGAAAACAAACACAGGAATTCTCCTTCCCAGGGTGTCCCCAAAGCTCTGCTCCCATCCCTGACCCGGGATTTGGATCCCGAAGGGAAAAGGATCCCTTGATCCTTCAGACCAATCCCCTCCCGAGGGAGCCAGGCCCCTTCACCCAGCACAGGAGCCCCAGATCCTGGGCTTGTCCCACAGAAAGCTCCTGGGGAAGGCAGTGAGAGGAATGCCAGGAATCCCAGGCTGGAATTGCCAGCCCAGGGAGGGCCCCCCATGCACGTACGGGCAGTGATCACCATCCTCTGGGAACGCTTGGCGTAGGCTGGAAGGGTTTCCACGTTGAAGCCTGGAGCACAAAAGGGGAAAAGAGGAATTGGTCCTGTCCGAATCCAGGATTTTTCCCAAATTGAACAAGAAAGGGATGGGCCAGGGGAGCGGATCGTGGGGAGGATCATGGAAAAGCATCAGCTGTGTGTGGCCACAGCACGGAGCACCTGTCAGGGACGTATTTTATGAAAATTCCTTTTCTTTAGGATTTTTCTTCCTGAGAAGCTGAGAGGCCTCAGGAACAAAATGCAAACAATGATTATCTGCTGCTGGGGAATGCAACAGGTGCATCTGTGATTGGTCTCATGGGGTTGTTTCTAATTAATGGCCAATAACAGCCCAGCTGGCTGGGACTCTCTGAGAGTCACAAGATTTCTTTTTCCTTTTCCTTTTCCTTTTCCTTTTCCTTTTCCTTTTCCTTTTCCTTTTCCTTTTCCTTTTCCTTTTCCTTTTCCTTTTCCTCTTCCTTTTCCTTTTCCTGCCTTCTGATGAAATCCTTTCTTCTGTTCTTTTAGTATAGTTCTAATACAATACAAATCATCTGTGGTGGTGTTCACAGGGGTTCCAGGACGAGGGAAGAGATGAGAATCTGACTCCATGCTCCACAAGGCTAATTTATTATTTTATGGTATATATTATATTATATTATATTATATTATATTATATTATATTATATTATATTATATTATATTATATTATATTATATTATATTATATTATATTATATTATATTATATTATATTACATTATATTATATTACATTACATTATATCATATCATATCATATCATGTTATATAATATTATATAACATAATATAACATAATATAATATAATACATTATATTATATTATATTATATTACATTACATTACATTACATTACATTACATTATATTATATTATATTATATATATTAAAACTATACTAAAAGAATAGAAGAAAGGATTTCATCAGAAGCCTTGCAAAGGAATAGGAAAAATAATGGAATAAATAACAAAATCTTGTGACTGACCAGAGACTCTGAGCCAGCTGACTGCGACTGGCCATTAATTAGAAACGACCACATGAAATTAATCAAAGATCTACCTGTTGCATTCCACAGCAGCAGATAATTATTATTATTATTTACATTCTGTTCCTGAGGGTTCTCAGAAAAAAATCCTAAGGAAAGGATTTTTCATAAAATGTGTCCGTTATCGTAAAACAATAAAATAATTATTTTATTATCATAAAATATTAAATGTAAATATAATTAAAAATAATAATTTTATTATCATAAAATAATAAAAAATCCTTCTGACTATGGGGGCGGGAGGAGGGAGCTGCTCACCCATCTCCACCAGGGTCACCACGATGTCCGAGAGCGTGGGCTGGGTCCTGGCCGTGTGCTCGCAGTAGGACTTGGCGCTCCTGCCGATCTCCGAGATGTCTGCAGGGCAAAAACACCGGGGCTCAATTCTCACTGCTGGGGCAGCTCCAGGGATGGGGAACTGGGGGCTGATTCCAGGGATTGGTGCCTTGGATTGGGGCTGATTCCAGGAATTTGTGTCTTTGGATTTGGGGCTGATTTTTGAGATTGGTGCCTTTGGATTTGGGGCTGATTCCAGGGATTGGTGCCTTGGATTGGGGCTGATTCCAGGAATTTGTGTCTTTGGATTTGGGGCTGATTCCAGGGATTGGTGCCTTTGGATTTGGGGCTGATTCCAGGAATTTGTGCCTTTGGATTTGGGGCTGATTTTTGGGATTGGTGCCTTTGGATTTGGGGCTGATTCCAGGGATTTGTGCCTTTGGATTTGGGGCTGATTTGTGGGATTGGTGCCTTTGGATTTGGGGCTGATTCCAGGGATTGGTGCCTTTGGATTTGGGGCTGACTTTTGGGATTGGTGCCTTTGGATTTGGGGCTGATTCCAGGGATTGGTGCCTTTGGATTTGGGGCTGATTCCAGGAATTTGTGCCTTTGGATTTGGGGCTGATTTTTGGGATTGGTGCCTTTGGATTTGGGGCTGATCCGAGGAATTGGTGCCTTTGGATTTGGGGCTGATTTGTGGGATTGGTGCCTTTGGATTTGGGGCTGATTTTTGGGATTGGTGCCTTTGGATTTGGGGCTGACTTTTGGGATTGGTGCCTTTGGATTTGGGGCTGATCCGAGGAATTGGTCCCTTTGGATTTGGGGCTGATTTGTGGGATTGGTGCCTTTGGAGCTGATTTTTGGGATTGGTGCCTTTGGATTTGGGGCTGACTTTTGGGATCGGTGCCTTTGGATTTGGGGCTGATTCCAGGGATTGGTGCCTTTGGATTTGGGGCTGATTTGTGGGATTGGTGCCTTTGGATTTGGGGCTGATTCCAGGGATTTGTGCCTTTGGATTTGGGGCTGATTTGTGGGATTGGTGCCTTGGACTGGGGGCTGATATTTGGGATTTGTGCCTTGGAGTTGGGGCTGATGTTTGGGATTGGTGCCTTGGATTTATTTGGGATTTGTGCCTTGAACTGGGGGCTGATTTTTAGTATTTGTGCCTTTGGATTTGGGCTGATTGCAGGGACTGGGGGCTGATTTTTGGTATCTGTGCCTTGGATCGGGGGCTGATTTTTGGGATCGGTCCCCCGGGTTTGGGGCTGATTTTTGGGATTTATCCGCAGTGCCAGCCAGAGCAGGGCTGCACTCCGTGCCCCGCCAGCTCTCTCCCCACCCTGTCCCTGTGTGAAAAGCAGGACCCAGCCCCTCCGTGGGCGGGCAGGGGGCACTCACAGCTCTGGATCATCTCGGTGAGCGTCTCCACCGCCGCCTTCTCGGCGCTCTCGAAGCCGGCCTCGGTCAGCAGCGAGCTCACCACCACCTGCAGCGTGCGGCGCCGCGCCAGCTGGTAATTGTCTGCGGGGGTGCCAGCCTGCTTGCTGCCCCTCTGACAGGGCAAAAACAGAGTTACCCATGGCATGGGATCCATGGGGATTGTCTGCGGGGGTGCCAGCCTGCTTGCTGCCCCTCTGGGACCAGGGAAATGGGAAAAGTTATCCATGGAATCCATGGGATGGGATCCATTGGATGGGACGGAATCCATGCAGTGGGACGGGATTGAATGGGATCCATTGAATAGGATCCATGGGATGGGATGAGATGGGATGGGATGGAATGGGATCCATGGGATGGGATGCAATGAAATGGGATGGGATGCATGGAATAGGATGGGACCCATGGGATGGGATAGGATACATTGGATGGAATGGGATGCAATGGAATGGGATGGGATCCATTGGATAGGATGGAATCCATTGGATGGGATGGGATGGGATATATGGGATGGGATGGGATGGGATATATGGGATGGGATTAGATGCAATGAAATGGGATGGGATCCATGGGATAGGATGGGATTGAATGGGATCCACTGAATGGGATCAATGGGATGTGATGGGGCAGGGAGCAGGGAATGGAAGGGCTTGGGAGCAGAGACTTGGGAACAGGGGAGGGTCACAGAGCAGGTGGAAGGACCATGGATCAGGGACTGGGAAGGGACATGGAGCAAGGATTGGAAAAAGGTTAGGAGCAGGCAATGGGAAGGGTGACATCGCAGGAACACAGGTACACAAACATACACATGTGTGTCCTATACACTCCCATGGGCACGTGTATATATTCCTATGCACTCTCATGGGCACGTGCGGATATGTTACATATATATATATAAATATTTATATATGTATATATATTTACACACGTGTCCTTATAGAACCTCCCAGACACTTTTTGGGACGCGGCCCTTTAAGGAAACCCCCACAAGCCCCGCCCTGTGCCCCGCCAGCCAATTGAAGCGCGCCATCCTCAGCCAATCAAACCCCGCCTCCCTCTGGCCTTCCAGCCAATCAGCGCCTCCCTCCCTCCACCCGCCGCCTCCACGCTCCGCGGCCTGGCCGCGGCCGCCTCCGCGCCCCGGAGGGATCGGACGCTGCCGCCCCGCCCGGCCCCGCCGGGGAGCCGCCGGGAACCCGCCCTCACAGCCCCGCGCCCCGGGAATCAGGCGCCGTTACCGTGCCGGAGCCCCCGGACGCTGTGTCAGCCATCTTGGAGCCATATGGAGCTGTGCGCATGCGCCAGGTGCGGGCGCGGCTGTGGGCGGGAGCGCGGGGCATTGTGGGAGTTGTAGTGCAGACGGAGCGACGCGCGGGGCGTTGTGGGAGCTGTAGTGCGGAGGAGAAGCAACATCTGGATGCGCCCGCCCTCCCTTCCCCCGCACATCTGGAGATCCCAATGGATGGAACGAGATGGGATTGGTGGTCCCGCCCATCCCAAACCGCACAGGACACGGGGAGCGCGAGGATTTTGTTGAGTCGGCAAAGTCTCCGTTGAAATCTGATTGATCACATCCCAATTCATGATATTCTGATTTATAACATCCCGATTTATGGCATCCCAATTTATTATATCCTGATTTATGATACCCCAATTTATTTATCTATATATATATGTATATATATATTATATTATTTATTATTATTTATTTATGACAATCCCAGATTTTGATTGTGATTTATTGTGATATATCTCACATTTTGGTCATGATTTATTGTGATTTATGCCACATTTTGATCCTGATTTAGTCCACATTTTGGTTGTGATTTATCGTGATTTATCCCCTATTTATATAGTGATTTATCCCACATTTTGATTGTGATTTATTGTGCTTTCTCCCACATTTTTATCGTGAATTATTGTGATTTATCCCACATTTTAATCGTGATTCCTCCCACATTTTGATCACGATTTATCGCGATTTCTCCCCCATTTTGCACGGAGCCCCGCTGCCAGCAGAGGGCACGTTGGCACCGAGAAATTCTGATTATTTCTTCACTCACAAACCAAATCAGCAGCGCTGAGTGAATCCGTGGCCATTTTCCCATCCCTCAGCTGTGAAAATCCCCAAGGATGGCAGCCCCAAAAGGAGGGGACAAACCCCGATAAAGTCCCCATGGATGGCAGCTCCACATGGGGACACATCCCAATAAAGTCCCCAAGGATGGCAGCTCCAAGAGGGGAAAATCTTAATAAAGTTCCCATGGATGGCGGCCCCAAAAATTGGGGACACAATCCCTGATAAAGTCCCCAAGAATGGCGGCCCCAAAAATGGTGACACAACCCCAATAAGTCCCCAAAGATGGCAGCTCCAAATAAAGGGGACAGTCCCAATAAAGTGACCATGGTTGGCAGCCCCAGAAATGGGGACAATCCCAATAAAGTCCCCAAAGATGGCAGACCCAAAAATGGGGGACAGTCCCAATAAAGTCCCCAGGGATGGCAGCCCCAAAAGGAAGGGACATGAAGGGACAATCCCAATAAAGTCCCCAGGGATGGCAGCAGCCCCCAAAGGGGGACACTGCATGGGGATGGCAGCCCCAAAAATGGGGACAATCCCTGATAAAGTCCCCAAAGATGGCAGCCCCAAAAATGGAGGACAGTCCCAATAAAGTCACCATGGTTGGCAGCCCCAAAAATGGGGACAATCCTTGATAAAGTCCCCAAGAATGGCGGCCCCAAAAATGGTGACACAATCCCAATAAAGTCCCCAAGGATGGCAGCAGCCCCTAAAGGGGACACTGCATGGGGATGGCAGCCCCAAAAATGGGGACAATCCTTGATAAAGTCCCCAAGAATGGCAGCCCCAAAAATGGGGGACAGTGCCAATAAAGTCCCCAAGAATGGCAGCCCTAAATGGGGATACAAAGGGACAATCCCAATAAAGTCCCCAGGGATGGCTGCCCTAAAAGGGGACACATCCCAATAAAGTCCCCAAGGATGGCAGCAGCCCCAAAGGGGGACACTGCATGGGGATGGCAGCCCCAAAAATGGGGACACAATCCCTGATGAAGTCCCCAAGGATGGCAGCCCCAAAAATGGGGGACAGTCCCAATAAATTCCTCAGGGATGGCAGCCCCAAAGGAGGTGACAGCTCCAGTAAAGTCCCCATGGCTGGCAGCAGCCCCAAAAGGGGACAATCCCTGATAAAGTCCCCCAGAATGGCAGCCCTAGATGGGGACAATCCCTGATAAAGTCCCCAAGAATGGCAGCCCCAAAGGAGGGGACACAAAGGGACAATCCCTGATAAAGTCCCCATGGTTGGCAGCAGCCCCAAAAGGGGACAATGCCAGATAAAGTCCCCAAGGATGGCAGCCCCAAAGGAGGGGACACGAGGGGACAATCCCTGATAAAGTCCCCAGGGATGGCAGCCCCAAAGGAGGTGACACGAGGGGACAATCCCTGATAAAGTCCCCAGGGATGGCAGCCCCACAGGCACAGCTGGAGCTG
This sequence comes from Melospiza melodia melodia, assembly GCF_035770615.1. Lineage (NCBI taxonomy): Eukaryota > Metazoa > Chordata > Aves > Passeriformes > Passerellidae > Melospiza > Melospiza melodia. The sequence continues at coordinate 6,842,782 of NC_086221.1, forward strand.
CAGCAGCAGCTGGGAGGCCACGATAGCTCCTGAGCTGTCACCTCCCTGTCCATGGGGACATGGCCCTGTCACCTCCCTGTCCATGGGGACAGTGGCCCTGTCCCTCCCTGTCCATGGGGACAGTGGCTGTGTCACCTCCCTGTCCATGGGGACATGGCCCTGTCCCTCCCTGTCCATGGGGACAGTGGCTGTGTCCCTCCCTGTGCCATGGGGACATGGCCCTGTCACCTCCCTGTCCATGGGGACAGTGGCTGTGTCACCTCCCTGTCCATGGGGATGGTGGCCCTGTCCCTCCCTGCTCCTCCTCTCTCGGCTGGAGCTGTCCCCAAATTCCTTCCGGAAGGTTCTGCCCTTGTTCCCTCCCGTGGGGGATTTTTAGGGACCCTTTTCTGGCAATTTTTGAAGAATTTTGTGACCAAAATCTCGATTCTGGGTCACATCCCTCAGGGGCAAAACTCCCCTCAGGATTTTTCTCTCTGGGGTTGGGTGTGAGGAATCCCAGCAGGTTTTGGCAACCTGAAATGATCTGAGGGAGTTTTCCACGCTCTGGGTGGGCAGGAAGGGAGAGAGGGTTTATATCCCAAATTTTTTGCGGGTTTTTTATGGGGATATTGGGTTTTTTCTTTTTTTTGTTTGTTGGTTTTTTGTTTTGTTTTGGGGGGATTTTTTAATTCAGCTTTTTTTGTTGATTTTTTTATTTTTTGTTTTGTTTTGTTTTTTCCTTTTTTTTTTTTTTTTGAGGATTTTAAACTTGAGGATGAGCAGAGGAGGGGGTTTTAACAGGAAAAGTCTCAAGAATTCGGAACTTTTCAACTTTTCCCTGATTTCAGCAGGAATGATGGAGATGGGATTTTCCTCATCCTCACCTGCAGAGCCGGGGCTGTTTTGGGGGGGGAAACACTCAAATATTGATGAAATTCAAATATTCAGGCATTGATAAAATTCAGATATTCAAACATTGATGAAATCCAAATATTCAAACGCTGATAAATTCAAATATTCAGATGTTGATGAAATCCAAATATTCAGATGTTGATGAAATCCAAATATTCAAAGGCTGGTAAATTCAAATATTCAAACGCTGATAAATCCAAATATTCAGATGTTGATGAAATACAAATATTCAGACATTGATAAAATCCAAATATTCAAACGCTGATAAATTCAAATATTCAGACATTGATGAAATCCAAATATTCAAACGCTGATAAATTCAAATATTCAAACATTGATGAAATCCAAATATTCAAACGCTGATAAATTCAAATATTCAAACGCTGATAAATTCAAATATTCAGATGTTGATGAAATCCAAATATTCAAACGCTGATAAATTCAAATATTCAAACATTGATGAAATCCAAATATTCAAACGCTGATAAATTCAAATATTTAGATGTTGATAAATTCAAATATTCAAACGCTGATAAATCCAAATATTCAAACGCTGATAAATCCAAATATTCAGACGCTGATAAATTCAACTATTCAGACGTTGATGCAGTGGTTTCCCAGGGGCCCTGCCAGGCTCGGGGGCACCCCGGGGGGGTGGCAGGCCACGCTTCACGTGCACACAACTGTCACCTGCTGTCACCTGCTGTCACTTGGGGCCTCTCTGCTGTGACAGAGGAGCCGCCACAGCTGGGGCGGCCGTTGGGGCTGGGGGGGACACAGGGACAGACAGACAGACAGACAGAGGACAGGGACAGACAGAGTGACAAGCAGGAAATGGGGGAAAAAAAACCAACCCAAAATCGCCCCATTTGGTGGCATTGGGATGCTCCAAACCCTTCATTGACTCAGGGAAAATGCAACCCCAATATGTGGGATACTCCAGAAACAATCCAAATCTTTGGGATACTCCAGAAACAATCCCAATCTTTTGGGATGCTCCAGATGCAATCCCAATCTTTGGGATACTCCAGAAACAATCCCAATCTTTGGGATGCTCCAGATGCAATCCCAACCTTTGGGATGCTCCAGATGCAATCCCAATCTTTGGGATGCTCCAGAAACAATCCCAGTCTTTGGGATGCTCCAGATGCAATCCCAACCTTTGGGATGCTCCAGAAACAATCCCAACCTTTGGGATACTCCAGAAACAATCCCAATCTTTGGGATACTCCAGAAACAATCCCAACCTTTGGGATACTCCAGAAACAATCCCAATCTTTGGGATACTCCAGAAACAATCCCAACCTTTGGGATACTCCAGAAACAATCCCAATCTTTGGGATGCTCCAGATGCAATCCCAGTCTTTGGGATACTCCAGATGCAATCCCAACCTTTGGGATGCTCCAGAAACAATCCCAACCTTTGGGATACTCCAGAAACAATCCCAATCTTTGGGATACTCCAGAAACAATCCCAATCTTTGGGATACTCCAGAAACAATCCCAATCTTTGGGATGCTCCAGATGCAATCCCAGTCTTTGGGATGCTCCAGAAACAATCCCAGTCTTTGGGATGCTCCAGATGCAATCCCAATCTTTGGGATACTCCAGATGCAATCCCAGTCTTTGGGATGCTCTAAACCCTTTCTTGAGGCAAGGAAAGAAATCCCAATCTTTGGGAAAATGCAGTCCCAACATTTGGGATGCTCCAGAAACAATCCCAGTCTTTGGGATGCTCCAGAAACAATCCCAATCTTTGGGATGCTCCAGATGCAATCCCAATCTTTGGGATGCTCTGAACCCTTTCTTGAGGCAAGGAAAGAAATCCCAATCTTTGGGAAAATGCAATCCCAACTTTTGGGATGCTCCAGATGCAATCCCAATATTTAGGGCGCTCCAAACCCTTTATAGAGGAAGGGAAAAATACAACCCCAATTTTTGGGGTGCTCCAGACGCGACCCCAGTCTATGGGATGCTCCAAACCCTTTACTGAGGCAGTATCCCAATATTTGGAATACTCCAAATCCTTTATTGAGGCAGGGAAAGCTGCAACCCCAATACCTGGGATGCTCCAAACCCTTTATCAAGGCAGGGAAAAATACAATCCCAATCTTTGGGATTTTATCCCAAACCCTTTATCGAGGCAGGGAAAGATGCAACCCCAATATCTGGGATGCTCCAAACCCTTTATTGAGGCAGGGAAAGGAATCTCAATATTTGGGATGCTCCAAAACTTTTATAAAGGCAGGGAAAGATACAATCCCAAACCCTTTATCGAGGTAGGGAAAGATGCAACCCCAATATTTGGGATGCACCAGATACAGCCCCAATATTTGGGATGCTCCAAACCCTTTATCGAATCAGGGAAAATGCAATCCCAGTCTTTGGGATGCTCTAAACTCTTTATAGAGGCAGGGAAAGATGGAACTCAAATATTTGGGATGCTCTAAACCCTTTATAGAGGCAGGGAAAGATACCACCCCAATATTTGGGATTTTATCCCCAATTCTTTATCAAAGCAGGGAAAATGCAATCCCAGTCTTTGGGATGCTCCAAATACTTTATTGAGGCAGGGAAAGAATTCCTCCCTTCCCCATAAATTCCCCATCCTTTGGTTGATTTCTGCCCAGCCTGACCGCGGGTGTGACAATCCCACAAAATGTCCCCAAAAAGGGCACCCGGGAGGGGTGGCTGCAGCTTTTCCAGCCATGAATAATCCCCACAGTTTTGTGGAGAACAGCTGGGAGGGCGTTTGGGGAGCTGTGCCACATCTGGGTGTCCCCAGAGCCGCGCAGGTGGCACCTCGGTGTCTAATCCTGCCAGCCCAGCCCGGGCTATCGAGGCCCTGTGGGGGCAGAAAGGGCACAGATAAAGCAAAAACTCCTTTTTTTTTTTTTTGAAGCTCCAGACAAAGATAAAGCAAAAAACTCCAATTTTTTGCTTTTTTTTTTTTTTTTGGTGCTCCAGGCAGAGACAAAACAAGAAGTCCTTTTCTTTTTGGGTGCTCGTGCAGCTCCAGACAAAGATAAGAGGCTGCCCTGGGTTATCAGCACCCCACAGATTAAAGGGGGAAGAGCTGCCTGCACTTCCAGAGGCAGCTGTGCCATCAAACTGCAGGGCTGCAATGGAAATCCCACCATTTTCCTCAGCCCTGCAGGGTTTGGAATGGAAATCCCAAATTTTGGAATGGAAATCCCACAATTTTCCTCAGCCCTGCAGGGTTTGGAATGGAAATCCCAAACTTTGGAATGGAAATCCCAAATTTTGGAATGGAAATCCCACAATTTTCCTCAGCCCTGCAGGGTTTGGAAAGGAAATCCCAAATTTTGGAATGGAAATCCCAAATTTTGGAATGGAAATCCCAAATTTTGGAATGGAAATCCCAAATTTTTCCTCAGCCCTGCAGGGTTTGGGAAATTCCAAATTTTGGAATGGAAATCCCACCATTTTCCTCAGCCCTGCAGGGTTTGGAAAGGAAATCCCAAATTTTGGAATGGAAATCCCAAATTTTTCCTCAGCCCTGCAGGGTTTGGAATGGAAATCCCAAACTTTGGAATGGAAATCCCAAATTTTGGAATGGAAATCCCACAATTTTCCTCAGCCCTGCAGGGTTTGGAAAGGAAATCCCAAATTTTGGAATGGAAATCCCACCATTTTCCTCAGCCCTGCAGGGTTTGGAAAGGAAATCCCAAATTTTGGAATGGAAATCCCAAATTTTTCCTCAGCCCCCTCCAGGAAATCCAAGGCCGCCTTTACCCCCCCCCAGATTTCAGGGGGTCCCCACAAACCCGTTGTGCCCCACAAATTTATTTTTTACCCGCCAAACGCCACAGCGAGCGCTCAGAAGTGTTTCTTTACTTCCTGCAGAGCGAAAAATCGGGCGGGAAAAACCAAAAAAACAACAAAAGCTGCTGAGCAACGATTTCTGCTCACCTGCAGGGCTGGGTGCGCAGCTGAGCGCTGCAGAGCAGCCTGTGCACCCCTAAATCTCCTCTGAACCCCACACCTGCAGCCCAGGCTGGTTCTGAGGCATTTTGGGGGGAGTTTTGAGCTCAGGGATTCTGCTGGGTGGGGGTCCTGAGCTCGGGGCTGAGCTTTGCAAAGCTCGGCTTGAAAGGGTTTGAAAAGGGTTGGGCAGGGTTTGGTAAAAGGGTTTGGAGCATCCCAGAGATTGGGAATGCATCTTTGCCTGGCCCTGTGAAAGATTTGGGCCAGCCCAAATATTGGGATTTCTTTCCCTGCCTCTATAAAGGATTTGGGGCATCCCAAATATTGGGGTTTCTTTCCCTGCCTCTATAAAGGATTTGGGGCATCCCAAATATTGGGGTTTCTTTCCCTGCCTCTATAAAGGATTTGGGGCATCCCAAATATTGGAATTTCTTTCCCTGCCTCAATAAAGGATTTAGAGTATCCTAAATATTGGGGTTGCACCTTTCCCTGAGTCAATAAAGGATTTGAAGCACCCCAAATGTTGGGGTTGCATCTGGAGCATCCCAAATGTTGGGGTTGCATTTTCCCTGTCTCTATAAAGGGTTTAGAGCATCCCAAATACTGGAATTGAATTTGGAGCATCCCGAGGGTTTGGAGGATCCTAAATATTGGGGTTGCACCTTTCCCTGAGTCAATAAAGGATTCAGAGCACCCCAAAGACTGGGGTTCCATCTGGAGCATCCCAAATGTTGGGATTGCATTTTCCTAAATATTGGGGTTGAATCTTGCCCTGCCTCTATAAAAGATTTGGAGCATCCCAAATATTGGGATTTCTTTCCCTGCCTCTATAAAAGATTTGGAGCATCCCAAATATTGGGATTTCTTTCCCTGCTTCTATAAAGGGTTTGGGACATCCCAAACATTGTGATTCCATCTTTCCCTGCCTTGATTTAAATGTAGGAAAAACAGCCCCTCTCAGGATTTTAGGGGACAAACAGCCAGTGAAGTTTGGGGCTTTGGGAGGCAAATATCCCATGAGATTTGGGGTTTTGGGAGATGGACACCCAGTGAATTTGGGGTTTCTCCAGGACAGGTCCCAGCACAGCTGCTGGCAGCCCCACCCTGGCAGCCTCAGGGACAGCAGGGGTGGAGTCTCTGACTTTGTTGTATTTGGAGATTATTTATTTATTTATTTATTTATTTATTTATTTATTTATTTATTTATTTATTTATTTTCTTATCAGTTCCAGTTTCAGCTCACCCAATGTTTAGGCAGCTCTGATCTCCTTTTCAATTAATTGCAGGAGTCTCACTTTGAGTGTTTCTCCTACTAACGAGCATTTCCTTACTCCTGGTTTCGGTTTTATTTTCATTTTTAGTTTCATATATTTATATATTTTTATATATTTTTTATTTATTATAAATATATATTTTATATAAAATATTTTTATTTTTATAAATTTATTTTTATAAATTTATTTTTATAAATTTATTTTTATCCCATGTGCGGGAACCTCAGGAATCACTGCTTGCTGAGCTGGAGGAGCTTTATTCACCCCTGAGATGTTTTTACACAAATTTAGCCTCGCTTTACATCAAAGCCCGTTGGTTTTACATTTCTGCTGATTTAAATACAGTCACACCGAGCTGGTTTCACCACCACAACATCCTCTGCTGGCTGCTGGAAGGAGCAAAGCCCTGATCTGCCCGGATCCACCCGATTCTGAGGCAAATTCTCCCCTAAATCCCTTTTCCCATGAGCCAGCCAGGCCCTGTCCTTGTCCCCAGGCTGCTCAAACCCCTTGGCAGCTTCTCCCAGGGAACCAAATCCCACATTTCCCCTTCCCTGGGCTCCCAGCAACTCCTTTGTCCTCCTTATCTCCAGGTTGGCACCTCCTGCGTGTGACAGTGCCCAAAAAAAAAAAAAAAAATCCAGATTTTGGCTTGGGGATGCTGTTAAAATAATAATAATAATATTCCCAAATCTTGGATTTCCACCCCTCGGAGCAGGCAGGACTTGAAAGTCTCCCTGGGTTTTGTCACTACAAAAAGGCAGCTCTGAGAGTGCCTAAATCCTGTGTGAGGCTGATTAATTTACACCCTGTTAATTACCAGGTGCCTTTCCAAGGGGCTGCTGCGGCCTTGCAGTGCACAATGGCATTTTCAAGGGGAATTAAACCCTTTGTTTCTGTGTTTGCGGAGTTGTTTTGAAAGGCATCATCTCCCACCTGGGGGTTTTTCTCCCATCCTGAAGGCCTTTATTACCTTTAATCAAAGAAAACTATTAATAATTAATCACCTAAATAAAAACAGGCTCCGTGCCTTGGAAATGCAGAATAAATATGGTGAATTTTAGGTTTCCATGAGGGTGCCTGGAGTGTCTGAATGTTGTGATTTCACCTGGCTGGGGGGGAAGCTGAGGCCAGGAGCAGCTGAATGCTCTGAGCAGAGCAAAAACCAAAAATCAATCCTCAATCCCTGGCTCTTCCCAATCCCTGGCTCTTCCCAGTATGGATTTCCACCCTGAATATTGAATTTCACAATCCTCAATCCCTGGTTCTTCCCAATATGGATTTCCACCCTGAATATTGAATTTCACAATCCTCAATCCCTGGCTCTTCCCAGTATGGATTTCCACCCTGAATATTGAATTTCACAATCCTCAATCCCTGGTTCTTCCCAATATGGATTTCCACCCTGAATATTGAATTTCACAATCCTCAATCCCTGGCTCTTCACAATATGGATTTCCACCCTGAATATTGAATTTCACAATCCTCAATCCCTGGTTCTTCCCAGTATGGATTTCCACCCTGAATATTGAATTTCACTATCCCCAATCCCTGGTTCTTCCCAATATGGATTTCCACCCTGAATACTGATTTCCCCAATCCCTGGTTCTTCCCAGTATGAATTTTCACCATAAATATTGACCCCATATTTTTATTACCCACCCCATTAGTGGAAAAACCCTCATTCTTCTCTCGACAAAACTCATTTAGGAGACTAAAAAAAACCAAGAAATTGCTGCCGCAAGTGTGAGAGCTGAGCCGGGGACCTGCCCAGGGATGATTTGCAAGAACCGCTGTGGTTTCAGCTCTGAGAACCCCCAGGCTTGGGGACAGGGGACAGAACCAGGCTGGGTGTCCCTGTCCCCTGAGGGCTCCCCAGGCTGAGTGTCCCTGTCCCCTGAAAGCCCCCCAGGCTCTGCAGAGAGGTGACAGCACCCAGGATCTGTGGCCCTGTCCCCTGAGAGTCCCCAGGCTGTGTCCCTGTCCCCTGAGGGCTCCCCAGACAGGGGACAGCACCCAGTCTGAGTGTCCCTGTCCCTTGAATCCCCCTTCAGGGGACACCCCCAGGCTGGTGTCCCTGTCCCTTGAATGCCCCCTCAGGGGACAGCACCCAGGTTCAGTGTCCCTGTCCCCTGAGAGCCCCCCAGGCTCTGTGTCCCTGTCCCTTGAACCCCCCCTCAGGGGACACCTCCAGACTGGTGTCCCTGTCCCTTGAACCCCCCCTCAGGGGACACCCCCAGGCTCTGTGTCCCTGTCCCCTGAGAGCCCCCCAGGCTCAGTGTCCCTGTCCCAGCGCCAGCAGCTGGCAGGGCACACGGCAGCCGGAGGAAGTGGCAGGGCCAGCTCTGCTGCCAGCCCCGGGCACAGTGGCAGGGCCCAGGCAGGGTCAGACATTGCCAGGCCTGTGCTGGGGTCTCCAGGAAACCTCTGCAGGCTCAGAGCCAGCAGCCCCAGATCCCCTTCCTGCCAGCACCAGGGGGGTTTGGGGGCTTTGGGGGCTTTGGGGCTTTGGGGTTTTGGGGGGTCTGGGGGCTTTGGGGGGTTTGCAGCAGGATTTGTTGGCAATTTCAGCCCTTCCGCGTCCTGCCCAGGGGCTGGGGGAGCCCCCCAGGACCCCAAACCTGAGTGAGGGCAGCAAAATTCTCCTCATCCTCCTGCCCTGGGGCTGCTCCAGTGTTTCCCAAGGAATTCCCAGACAGAATCCCAAATTTCAGCAGGTATTCATCTCCCAAAACCCCAAATTTCACTGGGTATTTGTCTCCCAAAACCCCAAACTTCACCAGATGCTCAACTCCCAGAACCCCAAATTTTACCAGGTTCATCTCCAAAACCCTTAATTTCACTGGGCGTTGATCTCCAGAACCCCAAACTTAACAGAGAGTTCATCTCCAAAACCCCAAAAATTTGCTGGATATTTGTCTCCCTAAACCCCAAACTTCACCAGATGCTCATCTCCCAGAACCCCAAACTTCACTGGGTGTTCAGTGGGTGTTTGCCACTCAAAACCCCAAATTTCACAAGGTGTTCATCCCCAGAACCCCAAATTTCACTGGGTGTTCATCTCCCAAAACCCCAAAACTTCACAGGGTGTTCATCTCCAAAACTCCGAAACTTCACTGGATTATTATCCCAGAATAAAAAAAAATATTCTTCCAGAATAAAAAAAAATTCATTATTCCAGGAAATCCTTCAGGATTCCCTCCATTCCTGGACAGGGAATGATTCTCTCCAGGCTCCATCTTAAACCTGGCTTAAATCCTCCCTTCCCTGCCCTGAGCTCAGCTTTTAAATTATTCTCCCAGGAAATCCCAGGAAATTCCATTTGTGCTGCTCCTCCGAGGAGCCCCAACCTCACAACATCAAATAAAAATATTTTAAAAATAAAAATATATATAAAAAACCCATAAAAATAATCTGCAATCCCAAATTAATTCTTTTAAATTTTTAAAATATTTAAATATATAAAATATTTAAAATATTCAAAAAATCCAAACCCATGGAATCTCCCATCAGGGCAGGAAGGATGGACAAGGCAGGGGCGTGGAACAAAAGCTGAATTTTAGATGTAAAACATCAGGGCAGTGGTTTTTGTTTCACTGTTTGCATAATTGGTGACCACAGATAATCCCCTGAAATGACCTAAATTTGTCCCATCCGGGGGCTTTCCAAGCCCAGGTTGTTTTCTGAAATTTTGGTTTCAACTTTGTTTTTTTCTTTTTTTTTTTTTTTTTTTTTTTCTTTTTTTAATTTTATTATTTTTTCTTTCTTTCTTTCTCTCCTGGTGAATTCTGGTTCTAAAATGCTGATTTTTGGAGTAAAAATGAGATTTCACCCAGGGCTGCCTCGCTCTGGTTCCGAGTCTGAGTCAAGGAAAATGAGATTTCACTGGAGATTTCCTGGGAAAAGGCAACTGAGGCACCAAACAGCTGGGAAATGGCAAAGGAGGGCAAAAAACACTCTGAAAAATCAGGATAAATGAAACATGGGATCAGGAGAAAATTCCCTGTGGGATCAGGAAGATTTTCCTCATGGGATCAGCGGGAATTTTCCTACAGGATCAGAAGGAATTTTCCTATGGGAAATTTCCTCATGGAAGGAATTTCCACAGGAATTTCCTCGTGGAATTAGGAGGAATTTTCCCATGGAATCAGCAGGAATTTTCTATGGGATCAGGAGGAATTTCCCTGTGGAATCAGAAGGAATTTCTTCAAAAAATCAGGAGGAATTTCCTCATGGAATCAGGAGGAATTTCTCTATGGAATCAGCAGGAATTTCCCTGTGGAATCAGCAGGAATTTCCTCAAGGAATCAACAGGAATTTCTTCAAAGAATCAGGAGGAATTTCCTTATAGGATCAGAAAGAATTTCCCCATGGGATCAGGAAGTTTTTCCTCATGGGATCAGCAGGAATTTCCTCATGGAATCAAGAATTTCATTACAGGGTCAGGAGGAATTTCCCCATGGAATCAGCAGGAATTTCTTCAAAGAATCAAGAGGAATTTTTTCCACAGGATCAGGAGGAAATTCCTCATAGAATCGGGAATTTCCTTACAGGATCAGGAAGAATTTTCCTATGGAATCATCAGGAATTTCTTCATAGAATCAGCAGGAATTTTCCTATGGGATCAGGAGGAATTTCTTCATAGGATCAGGAGAAATTTCCCTACTGAATCAGGAGGAATTTCCTATGGAATCAGCAGGAATTTCTCCATAGAATCAGGATGAATTTTTCTTCAGGATCAGCAGGAATTTCCTCATGGAATCTGCAGGAATTCTCCTATGAACTCAGCAGGAATTTTTCTATGAAATCAGGAGGAATTTCTTCATAGAATCAGGAGGAATTTTCCTATGGAATCAGCAGGAATTTCCTCATGGAATCAGGAATTTCTCCATAGAATCAGGATGATTTTTTCTACAGGATCAGCAGGAATTTCCTCATGAAATGAGGAGGAATTTCTTCATGGAATCAGCAGGAATTTTCCTATGAAATCAAGAGGAATTTACTATGGGATCAGGAGGAATTTTCCTATGGAATCAGGAGGAATTTCTTCATAGAATCAGGGGGAATTTTTCTACAGGATCAGGAGGAATTTCCTCATGAAATCATGAGGAATTTCTTCATAGAATCAGGACGATTTTCCTCATGGAATCAGGAATTTCGTCTTGGAATCAAGAGGATTTTCCTATGGGATCAGCAGGAATTTCTCTCTGGAATCAGGAGAAATTTCCTTATGGAATCAGGAATTTCCTATGGATTCAGGAGGAATTTCCCCATAAAATCATGAGGAATTTCCAGTCCCCATTCCCAGAGGTGTCCAAGGAATTCCTGGATGTGACAGAGCTGGTGACAAACTGGGGACCATTCCCAGGCTGGGCTGGGAGATCCTGCAGGGATTTTCCAGCCCCAGCACTTCCAGGAACACACAGAAATGACCCCACATTCCATGGGAAACTCCCACTTTTCATCACCAACATCCCAAAAAAATCCCAATTTTATCCTTCAGCCAAGACCAACCTCACCCTGCCGAGCTCCTGGAAACCTCTGAGGGTTTTTTTTGTCATTTCCACTCCCAAGGAATTTCCTTTTTTAACCTTGCCCAAGCCAGGAAATCGCCTATCTACGGCCAGCAGTGACCAAAATTTGGTTTTCCTGGAATTTTCCCCCATTTTTCTGCCCACACTCAGACATTTTAAGCTTTTTAGGATGCTGCGTTTTAATTTTTTTTTATTTATTTTGCATTTCCAGCCTCTCCTTGTGGCTTTCAGAGGCTCCAGTTCTGCCCAGTCATCATCTGGAGGGAACAGCAGCTTGTGCAATGTTCCCTTCCCCCTTTTTTTGGGGCCACAAACACCAGAAAAGGAGCAAAAACCAAAATAATTAAAATAAGAAAAATTTAAAAATAAAAATAAACAAACAAAATAACAAAAATTAAAAAAAAAATAACAAAACCAGAAGGCCCAAAAGGAACCACTGGGGTTTAAATAACAAAAATAACAAAACTTTTGACTCCTTTGCTGGAGTCAAAAGTTTTGTTATTTTTGTTATTTAAGTTTTGTTATTTTTGTTAATAATTAAATGGCATAAATGGCAATATTAAATGGTATAAATAGCAATTATTAAATGGCATAAATGACAATAATTAAATGGCATAAATTGCAATATTAAATTGCATAAATGGCAATATTAAATGGCATAAATTGCAATATTAAATGGCATAAATTGCAATATTAAATGGCATAAGTTGCAATTATTAAATGGCAGATCCCAGAAATTTTTTCTCTGTTCCTGAGTTTTGTGTGGATTTTATTTTATTTTATATATTTTTATGCTATTAAATATTTTCTTTTATTTTATATATTTTTGTGTTATATATTTTTAATTCTAGGTTTATTATTATTTATATTTGATGTATTTTATATATTTTAATTTTTATGTTATATTTTTATTTTTATATCTTTTCTTTTATATATTTTTTAAATTTATATATATAAAATATTTATTTTCATATATAAAATAGATAAAATTTATATTTTCTATTATATATTTATTTTATGTATTTTATATTAAAATATTTTACTTTATATATTTTATATATAAAATAAAACATATTTATATTAAAATTGTGTAATATATTTAATATATAAAATATTTAAATATATATACACACAAATATATGATTTTTAAATATAAATTTTATATATATAATTAAAAATTATATATAAAATATAAATTTTATATGCTTTCTAGCTTATCTGGGCAGCTCCCCCCACGGTTATCTCCCGCACCAGGGGGAATTTTGGAAGCCAGCAGGCTGCAAACATGTGCACGGCTGATTATTTCCACAGCCTTGAAAAAAATGTGCTAAAAAAAGAAGAAAAAAGGGAAAAAATGGGGGGGGAAAAGAAAAAAAAAAGGGGAAAAAAGGAGAAAAAAAAAGGGAAAAAAAAGTTATAGGAGAAGAAATTCAAGTGTCAGGGGTTGCCGGACGCCTCGGAGCGGGGAGATGAAGGGGATGCAGCGGAAACGCGCGGGGGGTGGCGCAGTGTCCGTCTGTCTGTCCCCCCGTCTGTCCCCGTGTCCCCCCCCAAGATGGCAGCAGCGCCCCACGTGCGCCCGTCCCGCCAGAGCACCCCTGGCCCCGCCCCCTCCGCAGCGCTCAGCGCTCTGATTGGTCAATACCGTTATAACCACGCCCCTCAGCTCGGCGGGCGCGGCGCTGCCTCTCTCTGATTGGCTGCAGCGGGGGGGTGCCGCTCGGTGATTGGCTGCGGCGCGGCTCGGGCACGCCCCCTCCCGGCGCGCGGCGGCGCTGGGGGCCGGGGCCGGGGCGGGAGCGGCGCCAGTTCCCGGCGTCCCGCGGCGGAGCCGGCGGTGCCCGCGGCGCCTCCTCCGTGCGTCCCCTCGGCGTCCCCTCGGCGTCCCCTCAGCGTCCCCAGAACCCCTGCCCGCCCCCTTATGGAGCTGCTGTGCGTGGAACCCGCGGCCCGCGCCCCCCGCGCCGGGCGGGACCCGCATCTGCTGGGGGACCGGCGGGTGCTGCAGAACCTGCTGAGCCTGGAGGAGCGCTACAGCCCCCGCGTGTCCTACTTCCAGTGCGTGCAGAGGGACATCCAGCCCTACATGAGGAAGATGTTGGCCTTCTGGATGCTGGAGGTACCGGGATGCTGCGGGGTTTGCACCCAAAAAACCCGGGGGACAAGGCAGAGCTGACGGGTGTCGGGCACAGCGGTGGTGCCGGTGGGGATGGAGGGTGAAATTCGCTCTCCTGTGCTAAAATTGGGATTTTTTTTTTCCTCAAAAGCTCCGGGCAGGGCTCAGCTCAGCCCCAGGGGGAAATAATAACGCTGCTGTTAAGTTCCTGAAATTAAAAATGAATCTGCGGGTGAAGTTCAGGGCAGGGTCCCCATAAATGACAATTCCGCAGCGCTCCGTCCTGCCTGTCCCAGCCGATGCTGCGGGGAACGCTTCTAAAAAAAAAATAAAAAAAATCCAGAATATTTAAATTTTAAAGAAGATTTCCCCCCCCCCCCCCCCCCTTGCTGTCATTATTCCCGCGATCCCCTTTTGTAGATAAACCCCGCTTTGGGAGCGGCTCTAAAAGCAGCGAGGTGGCACCGGGGGATGTCACGACCCGCGTGTCATTGTCCCCATCGCTGCCGGCAGCGTTGGCTGCAGGAGGAGCAGAAACCGCAGTAGATTTGGCGGTGTCGAAAGAAGGAAGTTCGCTGTGACAAGTGGCTGGGGACAGATAAGAGGCGCAGGGCTGAAAATTTGGGAGCCGCTGGACTCCTGCTGGTGGGGAATTTGTGGAATTTGGGGACGATTTGGGTGATGCCGTTGATTGCCATCGCGGCCCTGGAGAGCTCCAGGTGGAATTGGCAGCCCTGGATGCTTCTCTCCACCCCCCCCCCCAGCCAAAAAATGCGATAAAAAAAAGGAAATTTGGAGCTCCAGATCTGCCCGGGGGATCCCCAGCAGGGCACAGCAGAATTGGGGCCAAATGGGGCAAATTCCGATTTATCCACGTGCTCCAGGTGGAATTCCCAGCCCTGCATCCTTCTCTCCACACCACCAGCAACCTGAGGGAGGGAAACTGAGGCACTGGGAGATCCCTGGGTTTCCATTTCCTGGGTTTTGGGGCACATCCTACTCCAGTATAGAGGGATCTAAAGGATTTGTCCCATTCAGAGCTGCCCAGGGCAGGGGTGACAGCTGGCAGGGGCATCCCCAGCAGGGCACAGCAGAAATGGGGCCAAATGGGATAAATTCAGATTTATCCACGTGCTCCAGGTGGAATTGGCAGCCCTGGATCCTTCTCTCCACCCTCCAGCCAAAAAATGCGCCAAAAAAAGCAAATTTGGATCTCCAGAGCTGCCCAGGGCAGGGGTGACAGCTGGCAGGGGCATCCCCAGCAGGGCACAGCAGAATTGGGGCCAAATGGAGCAAATTCAGATTTATCCACATGTTCTAGGTAGAATTTCCAGCCCTGGATCCTCCTCTCCACCCTCCAGAGCTGCCCGGGGCAGGGGTGGCAGCAGACAGGAGCCATTCCCAGAAACGGGGCCAAACGGGGCAGATTCAGGTTTCTCCACGAGCTCTCTGGAGCTGCAGCTGCTCCCCACAGGAAGGCGAAGCCTCGGGGTGACACCACGGTGGGGAGCAGCTCCCTGTGACGAGTGTGAAGCAGCAGCTCTGAGGCCGAGCTCAGCTCTCTCCCCTCACCAAAACTTCCTTTTCTCCCCGCGCCGCGTCCGAGGCAGGTGTGCGAGGAGCAGAAGTGTGAGGAGGAGGTGTTCCCGCTGGCCATGAACTACGTGGATCGCTTCCTGGCCTCGGTGGCCGTGCACAAGAACCACCTGCAGCTGCTGGGGGCCGTGTGCATGCTGCTGGCCTCCAAGCTGAGGGAGACCATGCCCCTGACCGTGGAGAAGCTCTGCATCTACACCGACAACTCCATCACGCCCCAGGAGCTGCTGGTAAACCCCTGAGTTCCCTCCCTGTGCCCAGTTCCTGCCTGGCATCTTCTTGGCATCTCCTGATCCCATCCCTCTGCATTCCCTTACTCCTTGGTGAAGGATTTTCCATCCTACCCATGCTGGGCAGCAGAATTGTCCCCTCAGCTGTCCCCATCCTGGTTCTGGAGGAAGTTTCCTGTGCCACCACTGTACTGTCACTTTGGGCTGTCACTCTGGGCTGTCACTGCAGTGACATCTCCAAGAGTCACAACTCTGGTCCCTTCCCTGTGCCCAGCTCCTGCCTGGCATCTCCTGATCCCGTCCCTCTGCATTTTCCCCCTCCTTGGTGAAGGATTTTCCATCCTCCCCATGCTGGGCAGCAGAATTGTCACCTGCTGGCTGTGGATGAAGTTTCCTGTCCCAGCTATGAGCTGTCACTGCAGTGACATCTCCAAAACTCACAGCTCTGGTGCCTTCCCAGTGCCCAGATCCTCCTGGTATCTCCTGATGCCATCCTTCTGCATTCCCTTCCTTCTTGGTGAAGGATTTTCCACCCTTCCTGTACTGGGGACCAGAATTGTCCCCATCCTGGTTATGGAGGGCATTTCCTGTGCCACCACCAAGCTGTCACTTTGGGCTGTCACTCTGGGCTGTCACTGCAGTGACATCTCCAAGAGTCACAACTCTGGTCCCTTCCCTGTGCCCAGCTCCTGCCTGGCATCTCCTGATCCCATCCCTCTGCATTCCCTTCTTTCTTGGTGAAAGATTTTTCCATCCTCCTCGTGCTGGGCAGCAGAATTGTCACCTCTTGGTTCTGGAGGAAGTTTCCTGCCCCAGCTCTGAGCTGTCACTGCAGTGACATCTCCAAAACTCACAGCTCTGGTGCCGTCCCAGTGCCCAGCTCCTGCCTGGCATCTCCTGATCCCATCCTTCTGCATTCCCTTCCTTCTTGGTGCAGGATTTTCCACTTTCCCCATGCAGCAGAATTGTCCCCTGCTGGCTGTGGATGAAGTTTCCTGTCCTGTCACTCTGAGTTGTCACTGCAGTGACATCTCCAAGCTCTGGTTGGCATCTCCTGTTCCTGCTGTCCTGATCCCGTCCCTCTGCATTCCCCTCCTCCTTGGTGAAGGATTTTCCACCCTCCCCGTGCTGGGCAGCAGAATTGTCCCCTCAATTGTCCCCATCCTGGTTGTGGATGAAGTTTTCTGTGCCACCACCAAGCTGTCACTCTGGGTTGTCACTGCAGTGACATCTCCAAGCTCAGGGTCAGGGAATGTGAATTTCCCACATCCCCACCCCAGTTTCTGCAGCTCTGCCTCCCTCCCCCAGCTGCAGAAATTGGGGGAATGTGGGAATGTGGGAACTGAGGGGAATGCGGGAGATTTCGCTTCCACAGCAGCAGGAAAAAATTCAGATTTTAGGTGCAGAGTGAGGCAGCCGAATGTCTGTGAGGGGTTTGTGAGCTCAGTGGGTGCTCCAGGCTGCTGGGCATGGGTGCAATTCCTGCTCTAACCCCTGCATTTCTCATCCTGCGTCCACAGGGTTCCATTCTGAGCTCTGAGAGGCCAAAAGAGTCTGATAAAAACCTCTGAGATCCAACCCTGCGAGCTCAGCCTCGGCCACAAGGGAGGAAATGGGAGAAAAACCCTTTTTTGGGGGCCTCGGGAGGGAGCAGTGACCTCTCCTCAGTGACAGAGCATCCCTGGGGACCCCGGGGGCTTTTTGGGGTTTTCTCATCGGTTTTGGGGTGGGATCTGAGCCCCAGAACCCCCAAAACTCTCAGGTGTGACTCAGGGGCACCGCAGAGCTCTGAGCTCAACCTGGTTTTTCCCAATTCTGGGGGAAAATCCCCTCCCCTCCAGAACAGTCATTGGTGGGGGGGTGATTGCCTTAATTAACACTCCTAATTAGCTGATGAGGGATGGGGATGGCCGCAGGAATGGGGTGCCCCATCCCTGGGGGACACCACGGCCTCTCCTGGTGATCCTTGCAGGTTTAAATCTCCACTATAAAGGGAATACCCAGGGATCTGTAAAGGATCACCCTGGCTGAGGGCCCTGAGGGAGTTAAATCCAATTTACTGGATTTCCATGGATATTCACGCTGGCTGAGGGAGTTAAATCTGAATTGTCCATGGAAAGGTCTCTTCCCATGGATTTCAACCCTTTTTGGAGCTCATTCTGCTCCAATAAAGAGGGAATGGAGGGAATACCCAGGGATCTGAGGGATTCACCCTCACTGAGGGCCCTGAGGGAGTTAAATCTGAATTTCCTCACCCCAGAGCTGCTCCTTCCCCCTCTGTGCTCACCCCCTGCTCCAGTAAAGAGGGAATGGAGGGAATATCCAGGGATATGAGGGATTCACCCTGATTGTGGGAGTTAAATCTGAATTGTCCATGGAGAGTCTTCCTCCCTGGATTTCCATGGATTTCAACCCTTTTTGGGGCACATCCTGCTCCAGTAAAAAAAAAAAATACTCAGGGATCTTTGAAGGATTCACCCTGGTTGTGGGATTTAAACCCAGGTTACTGGATTTCCATGGGTTTTAACCCTTTTTGGGGCACATCCTGCTCCAATAAAGAGGGAATGGAGGGAATACCCAGGGATCTGAGGGATTCACCCTCACTGAGGGCCCTGAGGGAGTTAAATCCAATTTAACTGGATTTCCGTGGATATTCACGCTGGCTGAGGGAGTTAAATCTGAATTGTCCATGGAAAGGTCTCTTCCCTGGATTTCCATGGATTTTAACCCTTTTTGGGCCCTGAGGGAGTTAAATCTGAATTTCCTCACCCCAGAGCTGCTCCTTCCCCCTCTGTGCTCACCCCCTGCTCTTTCCCAACGCCCAGAGCAGGGCCAGGGGAGCTTCTCCAGCAGCCTGGGGACAATGGCACATCCTGGTGGCCCCGGGCCATCCCTGCAGGAAGCTGGCTCGCATTCCCGGCCTCTGCTTCCTCCTCCTCCTCCTCCTCCTCCTCGGGCAGGGGCTTGGCAGCAGCTCAGCCCTTCAGAAGGACACAGAAGCGCTCTGGAGTCATTCTGGGGGAGAAGGAAATGATGCAAGGAGGGATTTGTCCATTTGGAGGAAGTTGGGTTTCCGTCCAGGCCCTTCTCTGACCCACCTTGGGGTTGTTTTTTTGTTGTTTTTTTTTTTTTTAATTCAATTCTTTATTTTTAAATGTAATTCTTTATTTTATTTTATTTTGTTTTGTTTTATTTTGTTTTATTTTATTATTTTATGTTATTTTTTATTTTACATTATGTTATGTTATTTGATGTTATTATTTTATTTCTGTTATTTTATTTGATGTTATTATTTTTATGTTATTTTTTATTTTACAGTATTTTATTTTATGTTATGTTATTTTATGTTATTTCTGTTATTTTATTTTATGTGATTATTCATATATTATTTTATTTTGTAATTTATTTTATTTTTATTTTACATTATTTTACGCTATTTTATTATTTTATGTTATTTTATGTTATGTTATTATTTTATTTTATTTTTTATTTTATTTTTTATTTTATTTTATATTATTTATATGTTTTCTTTTATTTTATTATTTCATTTTATTTCATTTTTATAAAGACTTTTCTGGCCTGGCTGACAGGGGGTTTAGCTGCTCAGAGCTTGGGTGGAGCAGCTTTGGGACAGGAATGGCACCTGAGGGGACAATGGGGTGACAAATTGTGCCCAGGGTGGGTTTTGGGACAGGAATGGCACCTGAGGGGACAATGGGGTGACAAATTGTGCCCAGGGTGGGTTTGGAGCAGCTTGAGCAATTCTGCTCCTTTGAGCAACCCGGGGCAGGTTTGTTGTGCAAGGGGAAGGGAGGCAACAACCAGAAAAAAAAGGGGAAAATGAAGATGTGAGCTTGGGAAAGAATTGTCACCGTTGTCACTTCCTCAGAGTGTCTGTGCTGAGCTCCGGGGCGGCGCTGGTGGGATCCTGAGTTTGGGGCAGAAGGGGATTTGTGCTGGGTGGGGGAACAGAAACGAAAAATGAACCTGAGCCTGACCTGAGCCTGGGGCAGCTCTGGAGCCTCGGCAGGGACACGGCCAGGGCTGGGATTGTGCTGTGGGGACAATGGGGACAGCCCAAGGGACAGCCCTTCCCCATCCTGGAGCCTCCTGGGCTGGCATTGTGCCGTGGGGACAATGGGGACAGCCCAAGGGACAGCCCTTCCCCATCCTGGAGCCTCCTGGGCTGGCATGGTGGCACAGGTACAGCGTGGGGACAATCCCTCTGCCCTTGCCCATCCTGGAGCCTCCTGGGCTGGCATGGTGCCATGGGGACAGTGGGGACAGCCCAAGGGACAGCCCTTCCCCGTCCTGGAGCCTCCTGGGCTGCCATGGTGCCATGGGGACAACATGGGGACAGCCCATCTGCTCTTCCCTGTTCTGCACTGGCCCTGGAGCCTCCTGGGCTGGAATTGTGCCATGGGGACAGTGGGGACAGCCCAAGGGACAGCCCTTCCCCATCCTGGAGCCTCCTGGGCTGCCATGGTGCCATGGGGACAGTGGGGTAAGCTCCTGTGCCCTTCCCTGTCCTACAGTGGCCCTGGGGCCTCCAGGGCTGGCATGGTGGCACAGGGACAAAATGGGGACAACCCCTCTGCTCTTCCCTGTCCTTCTGGCCCTGGGGCCTCCTGGGCTGGCATGGTGGCACAGGGACAGCGTGGGGACAAACCCCTCTGCCCTTCCCTGTCCTGCCTTGACGCTGGGGCCTCCAGGGCTGGCATGGTGGCACGGGGACAGCCTGGGGACAGTCCCTGTGCCCTGCCCTGTCCCCGGTGCTCCTGAGCCCCCCGTGACGCGCCGCCCTCTGTGTGCCCTCAGCACTGGGAGCTGCTGGTGCTGGAGAAGCTCAAGTGGGACCTGGTGTCGGTGATCGCCAACGATTTCCTGCCGCACATCCTGCACCGGCTGCCGCTGCCCGCCGACAAGGTGGAGCTGGTCAAGAAGCACGCGCAGACCTTCATCGCCCTCTGCGCCACAGGTGGGGGCCGCTGGCACGCCTGGCACGCCTGGCACGGGCTCCCCTCCTTTTCTGGGGTCTTCTCTGTGGTCAGGGTTCGAGGTGGGATGGAGCTGTGGGATGCCAGGGGTGTGTGCCAGGCTCTGTGTGCCCGTGAGAGGGCGGCTGGGGGCCCCAGGATGGAGAGTTGAGAATCTGATTCCGTGTCCTCAGAAGGGCAATTTATTAATATAGAATAGAATAGAATAGAATAGAATAGAATAGAATAGAATAGAATAGAATAGAATAGAATAGAATAGAATAGAATAGAATAGAATATCTATTATGTTCTATATTATATTATATTATATTATATATTATATATTATATTAATAATATATTGTATTAATGTATAATATTATAATACTGTATTCTTTTATTCCATATTATAATATAATGCATATTATATTACATTATATTATATTATATTATATTATATTATATTATATTATATTATATTATATTATATTATATTATATTATATTATATTATATTATATTATATTATATTATATTATATTATATTATATTATATTATATTATATTATATTATAATATATTACATTATATTACATTATATTATATTATATTATATTATATTATATTATATTATATTATATTATATTATATTATATTACATTACATTACATTACATTATAATATTTTACATTACATTACATTACATTATATTGCAATATTCTTTTATTCCATGTTATAATATAATATATTATAATATTCCATATTCTAATATAATATATGCATTACAATGCATAATAGAACGAATATGATATTTTCTATATTATACCATATCATACCATACTATATTATACTATACTATATTACATTATGCCATACTAAAACTATACTAAAGAATAGAGAAAGGAGGGAATGATAATAAAAGCTTGTGACTGCTCAGAGTCCCGCCACAGCTCACTGTGATTGGTCATTAATTAAAAACAACCACACGAGACCAATCAAAGATTCACCTGCCACATCCCCCAGCAGCAGATAATCACTGCTTGTATTTCATTTCTGAGGCCTCTCAGCAGAAAAATCCCAGAGAAAGGATTTTCCTAAAACGCCTCTGTGACAATTCTCCTCCACCCCGCGCTGCACAGAGCCCTCTGTGGGGCCCTGCAGGGCGAACCCCGACCCCAGACCCCAGCTGACCCTCTGTGACATCTCCTCCTCTCCCCTCTGTGCTGTGCTGGCTGCAGACTGCACGTTCGTCATGTACCCGCCGTCCATGATCGCCACCGGCAGCATCGGCGCCGCCGCGCACGGCCTGGGGCTGCCGGGCAGCGGAGAGGCCCTCACCGAGCTGCTGGCCAGGACCACGGGCACCGAGCTGGTCAGTGACGGGCACCGGGGCTGGCACCGAGCTGGGAGCGGGTACTGGGGCTGGGGAGTGCCACTGGGGCTGGCACCGAGCTGCTGGCCAGGACCACGGGCACCGAGCTGGTCAGTGACGGGCACCGGGGCTGGCACCGAGCTGGGAGTGGGTACTGGGGCTGGGGAGTGCCACTGGGGCTGGCACCGAGCTGCTGGCCAGGACCACGGGCACCGAGCTGGTCAGAGCAGGCACAGGGCTGGGGAGTGTTACTGGGGCTGGCACAGAGCTGGGGAGTGGGCATTGGGGCTGGCACAGCTGGGGAGCACGGCTGGGGCTGGCACAGCTGTGCTGAGTGTTACTGGGGCTGGCACAGAGCTGGGGAGTGGGCATTGGGGTTGGCACCGAGCTGCTGGCCAGGACCACGGGCACCGAGCTGGTCAGTGACGGGCACTGGGCTGGGTAGCGGGCACCGGGGAGTGCCACTGGGGCTGGCACCAAACTGGGAGTGCCACTGGGGCTGGCAGCAGGGTGGGGAGTGTTACTGGGGCTGGCACCAAGCTGGGAGTGCCACTGGGGCTGGCAACAGGGTGGGGAGTGTTACTGGGGCTGGCAACAGGGTGGGGAGTGTTACTGGGGCTGGCACCAAGCTGGGAGTGCCACTGGGGCTGGCACCGAGCTGGGGAGTGCCACTGGGGCTGGCAGCAGGGTGGGGTGTGTTACTGGGGCTGGCACCAAGCTGGGAGTGCCACTGGGGCTGGCACCGAGCTGGGGAGTGCCACTGGGGCTGGCAACAGGGTGGGGAGTGTTACTGGGGCTGGCACTGAGCTGCTGGCCAGGACCACGGGCACTGAGCTGGTGAATGAGTGCCACTGGGGCTGGCACTGAGGTGAGGAGTGTTCCTGGGGCTGGCACCGAGCTCTGAGTGGGCACTGGGGCTGGCACAGCTGTGGGAGCCTTGCTGCCACTCAGAGGAAGGGTTCTCCATCAGGACAGGACAGCTGCATGGGGAGGGGGTGGGCTCTGTGCCTCTGGAGATGTTCCAGATCCACCTGATGTGTCCCCTGTGCCACCTGCTCCAGGTGAACGTGGTGAGGGAGGGACTGGGATGGACTGGTCATGGTGATGGACTGGTCATGGTGATGGTGAGCCCAGGGATGGTCTGGCTGTGGTGGTGGAGAACCTGAGATGGACTGGTCATGGTGATGGACTGGCCACAGGGATGGTCAGCCTGGGATGGTCTGGCCATGGTGATGGTCACTGGGATGGCCATGGTGATGGTCACTGGGATGGTCTGGCCATGGTGATGGTCACTGGGGTGGTGTGGCCATGGTGATGGTCACTGGGGTGGTCAGGCCATGGTGATGGTCACTGGGATGGCCATGGTGATGGTCACTGGGATGGTCTGGCCATGGTGATGGTCACTGGGATGGCCATGCTGATGGTCACTGGGGTGGTCTGGCTGTGCTGATGGTCACTGGGGTGGTCTGGCCATGGTGATGGTCACTGGGATGGTCAGGCTGTGCTGATGGTCACTGGTCTGGCCGTGCTGATGGTCACTGGGGTGGTCAGGCTATGGTGATGGTCACTGGGATGGTGTGGCTGTGCTGATGGTCACTGGGATGGTCAGGCCATGGTGATGGTCACTGGGATGGTCAGGCCATGCTGATGGTCACTGGGGTGGTCAGGCTGTGCTGATGGTCACTGGGATGGTCAGGCCATGGTGATGGTCACTGGGATGGTCTGGCCATGGTGATGGTCACTGGGGTGCTCTGGCTGTGCTGGTCTGGCCGTGCTGATGGTCAGCCTGGGCTGCAGGGATGGACTCGAGGGCCCTTCCAGCCCCATCTGCTCTGGGTTCTGTGGGGTTTTGCTGTTCAGACGGTGCTGCCCCGGTTTGAGGAGAGCCCGGGGCTGATGCCAGGCACAGCCTGGCAGGGCAGGGTGGGCTCGGAGCCCTTGCAGTGCCACACAAAGGGCAGGATCCGTTCCCTGCCCGGGCAGGTGTTGGCAGGATCGGGTTCTCGGCCTGCGACGGGGACAGGGACGCTCAGGCTCAGCATCTGCTCCCCTCAGTGTCTGGTTGCACCTGGGGGGGACAGGGGGGGCTGGGACATGAAACCTTCCAGCTCTGGGGGGGCTCTGCAGCCCCTCAGCGCCCCGGGAGGGGGCACAGGGACCCTGTAGGGCTCCAATCTGAGCTTCTCCTCTCCCCTTTGATCTCCTCCCCTGCCCAGGTGGGTCACACTCCCCTGCCAGGACCTGGGGCTGGCTTTGTCCAGGGGGAGGCTCCTGCTCTGTTTGTGCAGATGGAATTTTTTTGTTCTCTGGGGCCTTTTTGAAGAGAGAATCAGTGCAGCCAGCTGCTCCCAACCTGCTCTGGGGGCCGGGGCTGTGCAGGGAACAGGTGGGAAGCAGGGAGGGCTCTGTGCAGGGAGAGGAGCTGAAATGGAGCCCGGCACCCTCCTGTCCCCTCCTGTCCCCTCCTGGCCCCTCCTGTCCCCTCCTGGCCCTCCCCAGCATCTGCTGTGCCCTTGCCCAGGTGTGGGTGCCTCACAAACAGCCCCAGCTCGGGCAGGGCCAGGGCAGCTCCTCCTGGGATTGAACACAGAGCTTTGGGTTCCTGCGAGAGCTCCTGAGCTCAGCTCCCTCATTTGTGCTGCTGCTTCTCCCTGAGCGTGCCCAGGTGCCCATGGAGATGCCCAGCCCATGCCCAGGTGCCCATGAGGATGCCCAGCCCCTGCCCAGGTGCCCATGGAGAGGCCCAGGTGATGCCCAGCCCCTGCCCAGGTGCCCCTGGTGATGCCCAGCCGCTGCCCAGGAGATGCACAGACCATGCCCAGGTGTCTGTGGGGATGCCCAGCCCCTGCCCAGGTGCCCATGGAGATGTCCAGAGGATGCCCATCCACTGCCCAGGTGCCCATGAGGATGCCCAGCTGCTGCCCAGGTGCTCATGGAGATGCCCAGCCCCTGCCCAGGTGCCCCTGGTGATGCCCAGCCGCTGCCCAGGTGCTCATGGAGATGCCCAGGGGATGCCCAGCCCCTGCCCAGGTGCCCCTGGCACTCAGGGCCGGGGCAGGAGGAGCCAGGCAGGGGCAGCAGGGCAGAGGAGCCGGGCAGGGGGAGCCGGGCACAGGAGCCGGGCAGAGCAGGGCAGAGGAGCCGGGCAGAGGAGCCGGGCAGGAGGAACAGGGCAGGGGGAGCCGGGCAGGAGGAACAGGGCAGGGGGAGCCGGGCACGGGAGCCGGGCAGAGGAGCCAGGCAGGAGGAACAGGGCAGGGGGAGCCGGGCAGGAGGAGCCGGGCAGGAGGAGCCGGGCGTTGCTATTTTCGCTCGCCACATCCTCTGTCAGTTTCTAAGAACCGCCGCGGATTCCTGGTAAGAGATTTCAGGGTGTGACCATGTCCCGTGAGGTGCAAACTGTCACCAGGCCGGGCTGTGCCCCTGGGGTGTCCGGCGGGGAGTTTCCTCCTGCTTTTACGGCTCGAGGGGGAAAAACCAGAGCAGGGTTTGCGTTTCTGGCGAGGTTCTGTGCTGTCCCCCAGCTCTGGGGTGTCCCAGAGGGGACAGGAGGGTGGAAACCTTGTCAGAGGCTCCGTGGTTCTCCCAGCGTGGATGGGAGGTGCTGTAGGGTGGGTTTGGGGTCAGGGAGGGTCCTGCTGAATCAGGGGCGCGCAGCAGAATTCCTGGGAATGCTGGGCTGGAGGGGCTGGGGAGCTGGAGAAGGATCCATGTCCCAAGGACATTCACATTTTTGGGATTTGGGACGTTTGTCCTGCTCTTGTCACCCATCTGGAGCCACCCCCTGGCTCCAGGACTTTGGGAACCTCTGCTGACACATTCCAGGGAGGCGGGAGGACAACCAAAGTGTGGGGATTTACCCGAGGAGGGACAAAGATGGAGAAAATCTCCTTTTGCTGCTGGTCAGATGGAAAAAAAAAAAAAATCAATAATTACTTTCATTTCTTTCATGCCCTGCCCTTGCAGATGAAGTCAATGTCTTCTCTTGAAATATCACGTCTGCTCGCAGAAAAGCAATATATTCTCGTCATAGTCATAATAAACCATAGTCAATAAACCATCCCACTGCAATCCAAGAGGTTGCTGGGGGGTCAGAGATTGAAGCCCTGAGAGGTTTTGTTTGGGGAAATCCCTGGGCGAGGAGCTCGGGCGACAGGGACAGAGCTGTTCTGCAGGAGCAGCGGGAGCGGGATCTGATGCCCCATCTGTGTTTGCCCGTTCCAGGACTGCCTGAAGGCGTGCCAGGAGCAGATCGAGGCGGCCTTGGCCGAGAGCCTCAAGCAGGCGTCCCAGCCCCAGCAGGAGCTCAGCTCCAAGGCGGCGCCGTACGCGGACACCCAGCCCGTGCCCACCAGCACCCCCACGGACGTCACCGATGTCAACCTGTGACCAAGGAGCCTTTGGCCGGAGCTCCAGCCCCTCCCTGGACACCCCCAGCTCGCCGCACGCCCCCTGCCCACCCGGGAGCCTGGAGGGGGAGTTGGAATCGTTTCTGTGTTGGTGTTCCCCGGGTTCCTCACGGCCACTTCCAGCCCGCGTGAGGGACGGAAACGGCAGAGCCGCCCCAGTCCTGGTGACCCCTGGCTGCTGTGGGGCTCGGGGAGCAGCTGCTTGGTCCTCGTTGCTTCGTGCCCCCAGCTCCAGGGGACGCCGTGCAGCTGCTTGTGCTTGGGGAGGAGCCGTGGGGCTTGTTTGGGTTTTTTGCTGTTGGATGTGGGAATTTTGGGGGACGCGCCTCGGGAGGAGCTCGGGGTCCCCCCATGGCTGCTTAATTTATTGTTCACTGCTGGGAAAAGGGGAGGGAGGAGAGCTGGAATCGCTCAGGGTGCTGGGTGCTGCTCTCCTCTCCTCCCCAGCAAAGTGCCTTCACCCCTCTCTCCCTTCCCTGGCTCCCTGGGCAGCGGCAGACTCTCCTCAGCAGAGCTGCCTTTGGTAGCTTAGGCATCAGACTAGGATTCAAGGAAAACCTCTGAACGTGCTGCTATGGTCTGGGATGCGTCTCCACTCTTCCAAGGCAGGGATTTCAGATCGTGCTCAGGAGGGAGCTGCGTCCGGTCCGCGTGGATCTGGAGCTGCCTCCTGACAGGGTGGAAAACTTTGCTGCGCACTTGAGTTGGGAAAGCAATTACCGCATTTTTGTATCGTTGTTGTTGACTCCTCGTTAGTTTTTTTTATAAAAATTGTTGTAAAACAGGAAAAAAAAACAAAAAAAGAAAAAAAAAGGAAAAAAAAAATAATGCTGCTTTTCTATAAGAAATCCAGAGTGGAATTAGCCAGGAGAAGCCAGAGACTCCACAGGGATGGGAAGCAGAATCTGCTGCTGCTCCCTGGGGACATCTGCACGTGTGGCTGTTGTCCTCCCGCGGGGGATGTGTGGAAAAGGAGGTCGAGATCTTCCTTTTGGATGGCACCAAGCCCACAAAAATCCGGCGGAAAAAGGTGGGGCTGCTGCTCCTCCCAGAGCCTGCCTGGCCCGGAAACCCACGGAGCCGCTGCCTCCTGCGAGCAGGAGGGCTGGGACAGGGCCTGCCTGTGCAAGAGGAAATGTCTTTCTTTCTTTTGTTTTTTGTTTGTTTGTTTTTTTTTTTTTTTTTAATATATAAATATATATATATATATCAAAGTGAATTTTTAATTTAAGAGTAAAACTGGTTTGGTGTTCACTCGCACGAGTCTCGCTGCTGGGAGAGCCAGAGAACCCCGTGATGTTGCAATAAAATATTTTAAACAAAAAAAAAAAAAAAACCCAAAAAAACGGTGGCTCGAGGGTTTCCCTGTGCTGTTCTTGGATCTTTTCCTGGTTTTGAGGATCCCTTGGGAGCTCCAGCCCTGCTTTTCCCAGCATGGAGTGGGGAGAGGACCCTGAGGGACACTCAGGGGTGGTGGTGGAGCCAAAACCCTTCCTGCGGGTGAGGTGGCCCTGGAGCAGAGGCATCACCTTCTCCCCAGCAGGGCGAGGGGCCCTGGAGCAGCTCGGGGGGTGCCAGGACAGTGCCAGGAGCTCTGTGCCAGCCCAGGCTCCCTCCTGTGCCCATCGGCCTCGAATCAGATAAAATCAGCGAGTCGCAGAAAAGGCTGAGGGGCGTGGGGACCTCGGGGGTGGCAACAGGGGGCACAGCTCAGGGTGCAGCAGGGGCTCCTCTCTGTGGCCCAAAGCTGCAGGGCACAGGGCTGGCAGTGACAGTGACTGCAGGGCACAGGGCTGGCAGTGACAGTGACTGCGGGGCACAGGGCTGGCAGTGACAGTGACTGCAGGGCACAGGGCTGGCAGTGACAGTGGCACCAGGGCACAGAGCTGGCAGTGACAGTGACAGCAGGGCACAGGGCTGGCAGTGACAGTGGCACCAGGGCACAGAGCTGGCAGTGACAGTGGCAGCAGGGCACAAACCTGGCAGTGACAGTGGCACCAGGGCACAGAGCTGGCAGTGACAGTGACAGCAGGGCACAGGGCTGGCAGTGACAGTGACTGCAGGGCACAGAGCTGGCAGTGACAGTGACAGGAAGACACAGAGCTGGCAGTGACAGTGGCACCAGGGCACAGAGCTGGCAGTGACTGACTGCAGGGCACAGGGCTGGCAGTGACAGTGGCAGCAGGGCACAGAGCTGGCAGTGACAGTGGCACCAGGGCACAGAACTGGCAGTGACAGTGGCACCAGGGCACAGGGCTGGCAGTGACAGTGACTGCAGGGCACAGGGCTGGCAGTGACAGTGGCAGCAGGGCCTGGTGGAAAAGTCTCCCCTGGGTTTGGTTTTCCACCAGAGGTGGCACTCGGGCACAGTGCCAGGAGCACACCAGGCAGGTGACCCACGGCCAGGTGAGGATGGTGGCCCTGTGGCTTCAGGAAGCAAACCCTGAGAAGCTTTTTTTGGGAAAACCCCTGGGCAAGGAGCTCCAGCAGCTGGTGGGGACAGGGACAGGCTGGGAGCACGCGGGGCAGAGCCAGCCCTGACTGAGTGACAGGGCTCTGGTTTTATTTCTGAGTACACGGACAAGCCAGGGTGTCCAGGGACAAGCCAGAGGGTCCAGGGACAAACCAAAGTGTCCAGGGACAAGCCAGGGTGTCCAGGGACAAGTCAAGGTGTCCAGGAACAGCCAGAGTGTCCAGGGACAAGCCAGAGAGTCCAAGGACAAGCCAAGGTGTCCAGGGACAAGCCACAGTGTCCAGGGACAAACCAGAGTGTCCAGGGACAAGCCACAGTGTCCAGGGACAAACCAGAGTGTCCAGGGACAAGCCACAGTGTCCAGGGACAAACCAGAGTGTCCAGGGACAAGCCAAGGTGTCCAGGGACAAGCCAAGGTGTCCAGGGACAAGCCAGAGTGTCCAGGGACAAGTCAAGGTGTCCAGGAACAAACCAAAGTGTCCAGGGACAAGCCAGAGTGTCCAGGGACAAGCCAAGGTGTCCAGGGACAAGCCAGAGTGTCCAGGGACAAGTCAAGGTGTCCAGGAACAAGCCAAGGTGTCCAGGGACAAGCCAGAGGGTCCAGGGACAAGTCAAGGTGTCCAAGGACAAGCCAAGGTGTCCAGGGACAAGCCAGGGTGTCCCCGGGCTCCTGGGTGGCACTGCCAGCAGCACAGTCCAGCTCTGAGGGCCCAGCCTGTCCCAGTGCCCGCTCAGAGCAGCAGCACCCAGCAGGGCTCTCCTGCCCCGGGCTCGCAGCCTCGTCCCAGCCCTTCCCCGCTCACTCCATGGCCGGCGCCCGCTCCCCCTCCACGTCCCTGGTGCCGGAGTTGATCAGCTCGCGGCGGATCTCGGCCGAGATCTGGGGGTGGCTGTGGAACTTGAGCAGCTCCAGCAGGGCCTCCTTCTGCTCCGAGGCCAGGTCCTCCTTGTAGCGCTGGGCCAGGGCCAGCAGGCTCTGGTGCCACAGCACGGGCAGCGGGCGCCGCTCGGCGCGGAAGGCCAGGAAGTGGAACACCAGCGCGTCCAGCACGCGGAACGGCAGCGCGTACTTCTTGTCGATGAGCAGGCGCAGGAAGATGCTGTTGGCACCGCTGTACTGCATCTCTGCCAGCTTCAGCAGGGCCGCACTGAGGGGGGGACAGCACGGGCACAGCTCAGGGCGTGGGGCAGGGGACAGGGGATGGAGCCATGGGGACATGGGAGAGGTGAGGGGACAGGGGATGGAGTCATGGGGACATGGGAGAGGTCAGGGGACAGCTCAGGGGATGGAACACGGGACAGGGGATGGAGCCATGGGGACATGGGAGAGGTGAGGGGACAGCTCAGGGGATGGGGCATGGGGACAGGGGATGGAGTCATGGGGACATGGGGGAGGTGAGGGGTCAGGGAACAGGGACATGGGGACAAGGGAGCAGTCAGGGGACAGGGGATGGAGTCATGGGGACATGGGGGAAGTGAGGGGACAGCTCAGGGGATGAGGCACGGGACAGGGGAGAGGTCAGGGGACAGGGGATGGAGTCATGGGGACATGGGGGAGGTGAGGGGTCAGGGAACAGGGACATGGGGACATGGGAGAGGTCAGGGGACAGGGACACAGGAGAGGTGAGGGGTCAAGGGACAGGGACATGGGGACGGGAACAGTAAGGGGACGGGATGGAGTCACGGGGACACAGGAGGGGTCAGAGGACAGGGACACAGGAGAGGTGAGGGGGCAGGGGACAGGGACATGGGGACCAGGGAGAGGCTCAGAGTCAGTTCACAGAG
Organism: Melospiza melodia melodia; assembly: GCF_035770615.1. Taxonomy (NCBI): domain Eukaryota; kingdom Metazoa; phylum Chordata; class Aves; order Passeriformes; family Passerellidae; genus Melospiza; species Melospiza melodia. The sequence goes on from NC_086221.1 coordinate 6,873,387, forward strand.
CCACTGGGACACAGGATGGGGTGACGGGTCAGGGCACAGGGACACGGGGACAAGGGCGTGGTGAGGGGTCAGGGGATGGAGCCACGGGGACACAGGACTGTTGAGGAGCCATGGGACAGGGATATGGGGACATGGGACAGGTGAGGGGTCAGACAACAGGGACATGGGGACTAGGGAGGGTCTTAGAGTCAGGACACAGAGCCACAGGGACACAGGAGAGGTGAGGGGCCAGGGGACAGGGACACAGGAGAGGTGAGGGGCCAGGGGACAGGGACACAGGAGTGGTCAGGGGACAGAGCCATGGGGACCAAGGAGGGGCTCAGAGTCAGGACACAGAGCCACAGGGACACAGGACAGGGTGAAGGGCCAGGGGACAGAGCCACGGGGACAGAGGAGGGACCACAGAGGTCAAGGGGGACCAGGCAGAAGCCACAGGGACCAAGGAACAGGCAGAGCCAAAGCCATGGGGATGCAGAATGGAGCTCGGGGACTGACAAGGGACCACAAGGGCCAGGGGGACTGAAGTCCTGGGGACTGAAGAATGGGCATGGGGGAAATAGGCAGGAGCCACAAGGACCAGGGAGGGACCACAGGGGTCAGGGGGGCCTGGACTGGACCATGGAGCACTGAGGCACAAAGCTGAGCCTTGAACCTCAACCCCAGAGGGAGCTGAGCGGCCCCTCACCACCTCCGAGGGGCTGGAGAGGCTGAGGGCTGGGTCCAAGGCGCTTCCCAGGGCCCCTGCAGGAGAAACTCTTCCCCTCCAGCCCCTCAGGGCCTCACCTGGAGTGCAGCACGGGGATGGAGCACTTGCTGAGGATGCTGCCGATGATGATGGCCTCCCTGAGCGTGCAGGTGCCAGACTCACACAGGGGGATGAGGATCCCTGGGAAGGGGAACAGTCAGGTGTCACTGAGACATTCTATGGAAAACCTTTTCCTTAGGATTTTTCTTCCTGAGAAGCTGAGAAGCCTCAGAGGAAAAGAAAAACAATGGTTATCTGCTGCTGTGGGATGCAACAGGTGCATCTGTGATTGGTCTCATGTGGTTGTTTTTAATTAATGGCCAATCACAGTCAGCTGGCTCAGACTCTCTGGTCAGACACAAAATTTTATTATCATTCCATTCCTTTCCTTTCTTCTATTCTTTTAGTATAGTTTTCATAGATCATTTACTTTTAATATAACATATATCCTAAAATAATAAACCAGCCTTCTGAAACATGGAGTAGTCAAGATTCTCTTCCCTCATCCTGGGACGCCTGCGAGCCCCACCACAGTCAGGCACCAACCACCTCCATGCGCAGCTCAGCCCCTTCCCCCTAGAAACCCCCACTCCTGCAGCATCACCTGGACACCCACGGGCATGCACCAGCCCCTCGGGGACCCTGCAGGAGCCCTACCCTTGAACCAGGCTGCTGGTTTGAACAGAGCCTTCTTCAGAGCCATGTACAGGTGGAAGTTGAGCCGCTTGTACTCGGCGATGTCGTCGCGGATGCGCGGCAGCAGCACCAGGTTGTAGAACCTCTGGGCCATCCTCTCCTTCAGGTTGGAGGAAAATATCCTGCGACCGGCAAAGCACGAAGGGATGGGTGAGGAAAGGAGGCCAGATGGGCAGGTTGGTGTTTTGTAACCAGTTTTGGTGATCTGACTGTGGTTATGGGAACGAAAACGCCAAAGATGCCATGGCAGAGGGTCCCTGAGGGGACCTTACCTGGTGGGGTCCGTGAGGGGACCTTACCTGGTGGCCTGGTACATGGCAGCCGCTGTCCACGTCTCTGGCTCGGTGATGTAGAGGATCTGCTCCCAGTTGGACAAGGCAGGGATGATTTTGAACGCCTTGGGGAGCTTCCCACTCCTGTACTTGGACAGCACCTTCAGAGACAGGGACAGGGGCCAGGCCGCGAGTGAGATAAGTGACAGCAGGGACAAGAGCGTGTTATCACCTCAGGGTGGTGGCTGTGGGTTTGGATGCTCCATCCTCACCTCCCTGACACCCCTGTAGACCTCCAGGACACGGGGGTCGAGCTGGGGCATGGGGCAGCCCGAGATCTCCGACAGCGCCGTCTCCACCTCCGTCTGCTTCTCCGTGATCTTCTCCATGATGATGTCGGCCAGCGTGCGCCTGGGACGGCAGGGACGGGGTCAGGGGACATAGGAGGGGTGGCAGGGACAGTGGGGACATGGGAGGGCTGGCAGGGGACAGGGGCGAGCCAGAGGCTGACAAGGGATGGGGGCCAGCTGGGGTCTGTGCGTGCACCAGGGGGACAATCGGGGGTAACAGGGGGGTGACACGATGGGATCACATCACAGGGGATGGAGGTGACCGGGGGGCTGACACTGGACAGGGACTGGGACAGGAGCAGGGGCGACTCGGGGCTCCATGGGGCTGACACCGGACAGGGCACAGCCCAGAGCGCTCACCTCAGGGGTGGGTTCTTGTTCATGAACATCTCGATGGCTTTCTCGTCCTCGGGGTCCACCTCCACCTCCCCGCCGTAGTCCCCGCTCCGTCCCGCGGCCGCCGCCGCCTTCTCCAGCGAAGGCCACTCCTCATCCTCCTCCGAGTCCGGGTCGGGACCTGCGGGGAGCGGAGCTGGCTCAGCCCGGGGCCGGGCACCCTCGGGTATTTTAAGATCGGCTTTTCGCAAATATTCAAATTCATATTTTATGTCTTGTGTTAGAAAGTGCTGCTGTATTGATTCTCTTAAGTAGCGTGTTAAATACAGTTTTAGGTTATAAAAAAGGTTAAAATAGAAATTATGCTATATAGGATACTTTTTTTTTTTTTAAGAATGGACTCGCAGCGAGATAGCAGCCACAGGACACCTGAATCTTTCAGAGAAAGTGAATTTATTGCCCTCTTATCAGAAGAAACGAACTTCTTTCTGCCTCAAAGGTGCTGTTAGGATTCAGAGGAAGTAGTTGTCGATGACCAGACAGAATCCTGTGTTTGAATGGAATTTATGCATCATACATAATAAAAGTGTAACAAATGCATAAGTGTATGAATACGCAACAGACTGTCGTTTTTAAGGGTTAATCCTTTGTTAACGTGGGTCCTTTTTCGGGTTCGTGCTGCCCAGAAAAAGGTTACGGACCCGGACTGTCCGTAACTCTTTATCTCTAGTGTCTCATATTGTCCTAATTCAAATTGTCCAAATTATTATTATTACTCTAATATTACTCTATTATTATTATTCTGTTACTCTATTACTTGTATTAGAATTTTTATTTTTATAACTTTTAAAATTTTTAAGACGAGCGACTGGCGTTTTTAAAATTTAAAAAAACCAAGCGATTGGCGTTTTTCACCGGGGGCTCACCGAGAACCGCGCTGCGCTTTCGGGGGGCCGCGGGCGCTCCGGGGCCGTGCTCGGCCTCCAGCTCCTCCTGCTGCCGCCGCGCCTGCTCCAGGATGCGCCGGGACAGCCGCGCGTCCACGAACCCGTCCCCGTCCCCGGTGCCGCCATCGCCGCCCGGCTCCTCCGCCCCGCGCTTCTCCCGCGCCCGGAACCGCGGGGCCGCGTCCTGCAGGATCTGCTCGGCCAAGGGCAGCGCCGGCGCCGGGCCGGAGCCCCGCGCCCGCCGGGCCTTGGGCATCGCGGCGGCACCGGGCACGGCGCAGCGGAACCGGGGCACGGCGGAGCGGCACACGCGGGATCTGCGCCCGCCTCTTCCGGGGCCACCGGCACCGCCCGTTCCGGTGGCGGCACCGGCACCATGGGGGTCACCTGGTGAGAGCGGGGGATCCGGGACGGGGGAAAGCACCGGGAAGGGCTCCTGGAATGGGGGTGGAACCGGGGTAGACTCCTGGAATGGGGGTGAAGGCACCGGGATAGACTCCCGGAATGGGGGACGGAACCGGGAAAAGCTCCTGGAATGGGGGGGGAGGCACTGGGAAAGGCTCCCGGAATGGGGGACGGAACCGGGAAGGGCTCCTGGAATGGGGGACAGCATCGGGAAGGGCTCCTGGAATGGAGTGGAGGCACCGAGATAGACTCCTGGAGTGGGGGACGGAACCGGGATAGATTCCTGGAATGGGGGGGAAGGCACTGGGAAAGGCTCCTGGAATGAGGTGACAGCCCCGGGGACGCGGGGAGAGTCTCCGGGCGAGGATGCGGGGATGTCCCGGCGGGTCCCCGAGCCCCGGCCCGTGTCGCAGCGTGTCGCAGGTGCCGGTGGCCGAGGGCAAGAGCGTGCAGCAGACGGTGGAGCTGCTGGCGCGGCGGCTGGAGGCGCTGGGCGCGGACAAGCAGGGCACGTTCGGCGTGGACTGCGAGACCTATCACACCGCGGCCACCCTCGGCACGCAGGGTCAGCTGAGCCCTTCTCCGAGCTTCTCTTTCCCTTCTCCTTCCCGTCCTTTTCCCCCTTCTCTCCTCCTTCCCCACCTTCCCTGGAGGCGCCTGGATCTGATGCTGCTTGATGTGGTTTAGGGGTTACAGTGGCAGTGGTGGGCTGGCTGATCTTGAAGGTCTCTTCCAACTTCTGATGATTCTACAGTTCCTTCTTTCCTTTCCCCTTTCTCCTTTTCCCTTTTCCTTTCCCCTCTTCCCCTCCTTTTTTCCCTTTCCTTTTCCCTCCTCCCTCCTCTCCCGGCTCCCCACATCCCTTCCAGGCACTGATGTGATTTTCCCCACACAGCCCTGGCTCTGCTGAGCCTGTTGTTCCCAGCCAGAGGAATTTCCTGGGTTCCCACAAAATTCCTGCCTTAAAGCAGCTCCTCTTCCTGCCTCTCGTCCTTGCTTTAATTCTGCATCCTCACGTGTTGTTATGGCATCCACTCAGGCAACGGCTTGGGTTTTCTGATGGAAATTTATAGGGGAAAAGAAATCCTCGGCAGCACCGGGATAAAACATCAGCAAGTCTCGGGGTGAGGTGAAAGGAGAACCCCAGGAGCTCCCACTGCCCAGAGGGAGCTGGGCTCGGCCTCTCCTCCTCGTTCCAGCTGCCAAAAAAGCAGGAAAAAGCTGCTCTGGAACATCCCAATGGGTCTGGCTGGGAATGGCAGCTCAGCAGAGCCAGGGCTGTGAACACATCAGTGCCTGGAAGGGATGTGGGGAGCCAGGAGAGGAGGGAGAAGGGAAAAGGGAAAAAAGGAGGGGAAGAGGGTTTGGGTATCTCGGGGTCATTCTGAGCAGCAGAGAATCCGAGAGAATTCGTTTTCCCAGCCCTCGCTGTCGTTGCAGGGCAGACAGGGAAGCTGATGTACGTCATGCACAACTCCGAGTACCCCCTGAGCTGCTTCGCCCTCTTCGAGAACGGGCCCTGCCTGGTGGCCGATGCCAACTTTGACACCCTCATGGTGAAGCTCAAGGGCTTCTTCCAGAACGCCAAGGCCAACAAGATCGAGAGCCGCGGCACCCGCTACCAGTACTGCGACTTCCTGGTGAAGCTGGGCACGGTCACCATGGGCCCCAGCGCCAGGGGCATCTCCGTGGAGGTGAGAGCCCTTTGGGAAAGGTGGGGAATTCATGGATGGGCAGGGGGAGTCCATGGGAGAAGCTGGAGAAGGTTTAGGGGGGATTGGATTGAGGGTGTCCTGAGGCGAACCAACGGGGAAGATGGAGAGGGGTGAGTTAGTGACAAGGGCGTGGAGTTCCAGGCAGGGATGGATGGGATGTTGGGAAGAAATTCTTCCCTGGAAGGTGAGAACACCCTGGAATAGATGTCCCAGAGCAGCTGTGGCTGCCCCCAGATCCCTGGAAGTGTCCAAGGCCAGGGGACCTGGAGCAGCCTGGGACAGTGGGAGGTGTCCCTGTCCTGGATGAGCTTTATCCCCAAACCATTCCACGATTCTGGAATTCCCTGTCCTGTCTGTGTCTCGGTGGTGTTGCTGGTGCAGCAGGCAGCTGCGGATCTCCTCTCCTGAGGTTTAATCCTTGGTGCTCCAGGGCTGTCCCTGCAGTGGGAATCCCTGCAGGAATTCTATCCCGATAAAAAACTGATTAAATTCCAGCTGCACAACAGGAGCACCATCCCTCAGGTTAATCAGGTAAAGGGGATAAAACCTCTCCAGTGCCAATTCTGTGCTGATTTGGGGCTTGCTGTCCTTCCCTTTGAATTCTACCTTCCCTTCCCTTCCCTTTGGAAAGGGTCTCCTGCATGTTCCCAGCATGTCCTGTTTGTATTTACCCATCCTTGTTAGATGCTGAATGTTTTGAGATGTTTCCATGAAAAGCCTTCCCTGCATGGAAGCTCCGGGGCTGTGGGGCTGTGATCCCAGGTGGAATTCTGCCCCTGACACCATCTCCAAGCCTGTAGGGATGAATTCCCAGGTGGAATTCTGCCCCTGTGAGCAGCTCCAAGCCTGTGGGGATGAGTTCCCAGGTGGAATAGTGCCCCTGGCACCATCTCCAGAGCTCTGGGCTGTGTTCCCAGGTGGAATTCTGCCCCTGACACCATCTCCAAGCCTGTAGGGATGAGTTCCCGGGTGGAATTATGCCCCTGTGAGCAGTTCCAAGCCTGTGGGGATGAGTTCCCAGGTGGAATACTGTTCTTGCTGCTAGTTCCAAACCTGTGGGGATGATTTCCCAGGTGGAATACTACCCCTATGAGCAGCTCCAAGGGTGCAGGGCTGTGTTCCCAGGTGGAATTCTGCCCCTCTGAGCAGCTCCAAGCCTGTGGGGATGTGTTCCCAGGTGGAATTCTGTCCCTATGAGCAGTTCCAAGTCTGTGGGAATGTGTTCCCAGGTGGAATTCTGCCCCTCTGAGCAGCTCCAAGCCTGTGGGGATGAGTTCCCAGGTGGAATAGTGCCCCTGGCACCATCTCCAGAGCTCTGGGCTGTGTTCCCAGGTGGAATTCTGCCCCTGTGAGCAGCTCCAAACCTGCAGGGCTGTGTTCCCAGGTGGAATTCTGCCCCTATGAGCAGCTCCATGCCCGTGGGGATGAGTTCCCAGGTGGAATTCTGCCCCTGTGAGCAGCTCCAAGCCTGCAGGGCTGTGTTCCCAGGTGGAATACTGCCCCTGTGTGATCGCCAACGACTGCTGGAACCTGCTGATGGAGTTCATGCAGAGCTTCATGGGCAGCCACACGCCCGGCGTCCCGTCGGTGTTCGGCGCCAAGCACGACAGCACCTACGGCCCCGGGGACACCATGGTGCAGTACATGGAGCTCTTCAACAAGATCCGCAAGCAGCAGCAGGTGCCCGTGGCTGGCATCAGGTGAGGAGGAGCCCCTGCAGCTCCTGAGTGCACCCTCACCCTGCCTGCACCACCAGCTTCTCCAAAATCTGCCACAGCAGCTGCTCCTCCTGGAGATTTCCCCGTTTCAAACTGTGCAATTCTGGGTGTCCTCCGTGGTTTGGGATGGTTGGATCCAGTGGTTCCGTGGTTTTTTGGACAGTGAAAGGAGAAATTCCAGAAAAAATACATTCTTAAATGTCTATTTTTTTATGTTGACATCGGTGTTTTGTTGTATTTCATCCCAATAAAAGGATGGGTTTTGGGAGGAGGAGTTGTCCCTGCAGTGAGAGTTGTGTTGTGAATTCCCAGTCTTCCCTTGGATTTGCTTTATGCTCCCAAAGCAAATATTTCCCTGTGAAAAAAATCCAGGAATTCCCTAATTTTCCTCTTCCTGGCACATTCTTACCTTGCCTTCATCTGCAGGTGATGGAAATATCAAAATATGCTGCCTCCCTTGGATCCATTGGTTCTGTGGCTTTTTGGTGCAGGGAAAACAGAAATTCCACAAAATTACAGACATCTCTTAAATTTCTATTATTTTTTTTTATATCCACATAGGTGTTTTGTTGTATTTCATCCCAATAAAAGGATAGGGTTTGGTGGTTTGTGTTGTAAATTTCCAGTCTTCCTTTGGATTTACTTCAAGGACTTTATGCCCCTAAAGCAAATATTTCCCTGTGAGAAAAAAATCCAGGAATTCCCTAATTTTCCTCTTCCTGGCACGTTCTTACCTTGCCTTCATCCTCTGTAGCTGATGGGAATGTCAAAATCTGTTTCCTCCCTTGGATCCATTGGTCCTCTGGTTTTGTGGACAGTGTTTTGTGCAGGGAAAAGAGAAATTCCAGAAAAATACAGACATCTCTTAAATTTCTATTATTTTTTTATATCCGCATCGGTGTTTTGTTGTATTTCATCTCAATAAAAGGATGGATTTTGGGAGGAGGAGTTGTCCCTGCACAGTGAGGGTTGGGCTGGTTTGTGCTGTAAATTTCCAGTCTTCTTTGGATTTAATAAATTTAATCAGCACAGGGCTCAGAAAGAGATGGTTCATGAGCCATAAGAAATGGCACAATGTCCCCTAAGTGAGGTAAAAATTCCAACATGCTGAATACACTGAATTTTTTGCAGATTTTAGCCCCAAGTTCACGACTGTTCAGTGGTGAAAATTCACTGTCCTAAACTGGGAAAACTTAGAGAAACAAACTGGGATTTATAGGGATGGTTATCCCTGTCCTGTTTCCCATTACAAACCTTAAAGTTTAAAATAAAAAATCCCTGTTAATGAGCAGATTAGTCATGGTGAATGTCGGGAATGCTTTGTTAATTCCGTAACCAGAGATGTCAAAACTCTGCTCGTGTGCCTAAAAACCATGGAAGTGTGTGCTGGAATCCCTGGGGATTCCTGGGGTTTTATGAATTCATTGTGCTGCTCCTGGAGCTCCAAAAAGGGACCCCTGGAGCTGCTTATTTCACTCCCTTGATGGCCAAAATTACTCTTTTTCCCTGAAAAAAATCCCAATTTTGGCAGTCAAATCCCAATTTGGAAGGTTGGTTGTTTTCTCAGAGGTAGAGGTGAGATCCTGCTCCATCATGGATGCGGTTTTTTTGCTTCTGCGCCTCTCAAAATCTCTGTCAGTGTTGTTCCATTCCCTAAATCCATTCCCAAGAGGGATTTTTAAATTATTTATATTTATTTATTTATACAGGTGATGTTATCAGGGTCACGAGTGCTTCACTGGCAGAGCCTGTCCCAAGTCTCACAGCCATCAGAGTTGGTTTTTTTTTGGGATGACCCCTCATCACCTCATGGATCCTTTGGGGTGTGTCCCCTCATCACCTCATGGATCCTTTGGGGTGACCCCTCATCACCTCATGGACAGTTTGGGGTGTCCCCTCATCACCTCATGGACACTTTGGGGTGTCCCCTCATGACCTCATGGATCCTTTGGGGTGACCCCTCATCACCTCATGGATCCTTTGGGGTGTCCCCTCATCACCTCAATGACCCTTTGAGGTGTGCCCTCACGACCTCAAGGACACTTTGGGGTGTCTCCTCACCAAAAGGAAGACCCCTGAGGGTCTTCACCTCAGCACCTCCTTAGCCCCCTCATCATCTCAGGGTCTTCAATAGTACACCCCCCCCCCCTTGGCCTCCCCTCAGGGATCCTTTAAGGTGTCCCCCCAATCCCCTCAGGGTCTTCATCACTCAGAACTCCCTTGATCCCCCGGGTGCCCCCTCATCGCCTCAGGATCTCCATCTCAAGGCATCCGTCACCTCAATGCCCTCACAGATTCCCCCTTGTGCCCCCCCATCACCTCAGGGACCCCCGTGGGGCGCGCCCTCGCCATCCCCTCAGCACCGCCATCACCTCAGGGGCGCCGTGGGGTACCTCCCACCCCACGCCACCCCCTCGGGGCCCCCCGCGCCGCCCCTTTAAGAGCCTCTTTGTCTCCGAGACACCCTTATTTACCCTCCCGAGCCTCAACCGAACTTCGGCCCCGCGATTCACAAAGCCCGGTACGTCACGGGCGGGGGCGGGACTCGAACCTGCGCCGGCCCGCCCCCCCCGGCGCCCATTGAACAGCGCCGCCTGCCGGCTGCGCAGACTGCGTACGCCCCGATACCGCTCTGCCCGCCGCGGCGTACGCTACGCCAGCGGAGTGCGTACGCTACGCAAACAGCGTAAACACCCGAGCTCTTCGCCTGTGTGCCGCGCTACGCAATCGGCGTAAGCGGCGAAGAGGGAGGCGGGTGTTGGCGTTGAGCGACGCGCGCTCCAGCTAATGGAAAGGCGGGGCGGGGCGCAGTGGCCAATGGGCGGGGAGGGGGCGTGGCCGGCCGGGGCGTCTCGCGCTGGGTGACAGCTCGCGCGTGCTGGTGATGGCGGTAAATAAAGGGGACGGGGGGGCGGGGGGGCGAGGGGAGGTGTGCGGGGGGGGACACGCGGGACGCGACCCCTCCTGAGGGCAGAGAGGGACGGAGGGCTGGGGGGATATGGGGGCTGAGGAGAAGGAGGAGGAGAGGAGAGGAGGGGTCTTCGGTGATGCCCCCCTCAAAGGGACCCCCCCGCCGTGCTCCGTGGTGGGGCTGAGGCGGACCCCGCTCCGCTCCCCCCTCATCCCTCACGGGGGTCGCCGCCTTTGTGTGCGGGCGGGACCCCCGCGCCGGGCTCGGCGGCTCCGCAACTTTGCCTTTGTTGAGGGAACATCCTCCGCTCTCCACGTTCCCCCCCTCATCCTCGGGATCCACTCCCACCTCTCCCCAGATTCCCCCTTTATTCTCCTCTTCCTAAAATCCCCCAAACCCCTCTTCCACCTCCTCCTTGCCGGGATCCTCTCCCCTTCCCTTCGCCGGGACCATGAGGGGGTGCTGGGGGTCGTGGCTTTGCTGGGAGGGGGGGAAAAAAAACCCCTTTAAAAACTCCCTTTAAACCTCCGTGCTAAGCTGGAACGGGGAAAGGGCACCAAAACGAGGAAATTCGGTGCGGGTTTGTGTTTATGTAGGAAAAAAAACAAGCTTAAAAAGCCGTGCGTTTGTGTCCCCAAGAGGGGGGAAGAGCTGAACTTAATCCGGGGGAGGGCTTGGCAGCAGAACTGCTCCAAAATCCCCTTTTTAAACCTCCAAGGGGATCCCCCTTTGCCACGATCACGGATCAGGGATAACCGAGCCCTTTAAAACGGGAATCCAGCGTAATTTTAGGAAAAAAAAAAAAAAAAAATCTCCCGTTAATCGCTTTACACGTAGGGAACGAGCCTGATCCTTGTGTCAGAGCAGCTGCGGGTGGAGCGGCGTGGGGCGAGCATCCCGTTATCCCGAAATGCTGGAGCTGGGAAAGTGGGAAGTTTTCTTCACTTTGTGGAGTTTTGTTTTGCTGTAGTTTTTAGTCAGGCAGAGATGCCTGGAGTAGCCGGGCTCGTCTGGTGTGAAACGAGGCGAAATTTGGTCCTTTCGCGTTCTGCTGCCTCCGGGAAGATGCTCCTGGAGCCCAGGGATGGAGGTGGAGATCCCGGGGAAAACCGATGGATTTTTTCCTGGAGTTCTCAGGCGTTTTTGGGAGGAAGAAATGCAGAAAGCAGCGGATTAAAAGGGATGATTTGTAGGGCTGGAAGCAAAAAAATGAAGTGTTGTGGAGGGGGCTGAGAGCTGAGGAAATGTGGCTGGGATGTGGGAATGAGGATGGGAGGAAGAGCTGGAGGATGAGAGGGGATAAACGAGTGGAATTGTGAATTAAAAACTCCCCGTGCATGCGAGCAGTGTGGATTAAATTCGGATTAAATGAAGTGTTGGGAGCTGCCCCGTGTGGAATTTTCACCAAAATTTGGCTGCTCTGCCCTGGGGGGGCTCCTGTGCTTTATGCAGGGTCAGAGAGGTTGGGTGATGTTTAAAAACCCGAAAAGGAGAAGGCAGCAAAAGCGTTTGGTGTTTCATTTGGTGTTTTCAATTGCTGGGTGCTGATATTTGGGAGGGATGTGCCAAGTGTGAGCAGCATTTGATGTCTCTGTGCTTTCAGCAAACCATAAATGTGCATTTATCCCTCCCCTGATCATTCTCCCAGCCGACTCCAAGTGGAAAAGGATGTTTTGAAGTTGGCAGATTTCTTTTTTTCCAGCGTGGAATAATTCCTGGTTTTGTGCGGGCTGGGTTGGTTACAAGAGAATTTTGCTTGTTCAGGAGCAAAGCTTGGACAATAGTCACACATGCAACGGGTTAGGGGCTTAGAAAAGAGCCAAAAAAGCCCAAAGTGGGGATTTTTTTGGGGCTGTTTTGTGGCCAAGGATTGTTAGGGAGGAATCTCTTGCTGCAATTCCTGCTGAGATCCCGGCTCCATGTGGTGCAGGGCTTGTGAGGATGCAGAAATTCGGGTTGGGGAGGGAGTGCTGCCAATTGCTCAGTGGGGACAGAAAAAAGCACATTCAGGTTCTGGGTGTCTTTATTTTTTTTTTTTTTGCAGAGGATTTCTTGTGGCTGCTGCAGCTCTGCCCACATCACAGGTCATTCTCCTCAGTGCTGAACACACTCACTTGTTAATTATTATTTTTGAGCAGCCCTGTGTTGTCTCAGCACCTCTGGACACGTGACAAGAAGCACTTGCTCAGCACCAAAAGTGATTTATTCACTATAAAGGACTGAAAATGCCTTTTAGATCCTGATTTTCTCGGCCTTTTTTCCCCCCCCTGTTCTGTTTATATACTGAAATGTCACAGGGACTCATAAAATGAAATTTAGTGAGAAGATGTTAACCCTCAACCCTCAGAGGATGTTAGTGGATTGATTTAGGGCAGTTAACAAATGGAAATAATTCAAAATAATACTAAATTCTAAAAAATCCTACAAAATTCAGCTGTTGGTAAGTGTGGATTCCTTCCTGGCTGCTTTTAGCTTTGGGGAAGTGTGAAAGGTTTTCTGAAATTGACCCCAGCTCTGAGGCAGAACAAAACTGAGGGGTTTGGTTTAACATTGTTATAAATAAACAGAGAAATAATAAATAAGTTTGCCTGTAAGTGGGAGCAGGGGTTGAGGTGAGGAGGGATGGGAAGATGGGGTTGAAGTTTCCAAGGTTTCCCCTCCAACCCTTTGTGTTGTGCAGGAATTCTCTCCGGTGAGAATGAGAACTTTTCTCACTTTGTTTAACAACATTTGTGGGTTTCAGCTTGAAAATTTCATCAAGGCTTGGGTTTGTTGCTGGGGTTTTTGTTTTTATTTTTTTTTCCCCTTTGGGGAATGAAACGTTGGGAGATGTTTTTATCTCAGCAGCTTGATATTCATAAATCCTTCATTTTTCCCAAAATCTTCACCCTTTCTCAAACCCCTTCAGCTCTCCCAAACTCTTAACCCTTCCCAAACTCCCTTCACCCTTCCCAAACTCCCTTCACCCTTCCCAAACCCCCTTTCTTCACTGTTCCCAAACTCCTTTATTTTCCCCAAAATCCTCGCCTTTCCCAAACCCCTTCACCTTTGCAAACTCCTTCACTTTTCCCAAACCTCTTCCACCCTTCCCCAAAATCTTCACCCCTTCCCAAACCCCTCCACCACTTCCCAAACCCTTCACCTTTTCCCAAACTCTTCACCCTTCCCAAACCTGTCCATCCTTTCCCAAACCCCTTCACCTTTCCCAAAATCTTCCCCTTTCCCAAACCCCTTCACCCTTTCCCAAACCTTTCACCCTCCCCAAAATCTCACCTTTTTCCAAATCCCATCACCTTTCCCAAACCCTTTCACCCTTCCCCAAACCACCTCCACCCTTCCCAAACCTCATTCACTCTTTCCAAAATTTTCACCCCTTTCCAAACTCCTTCACTTTTCCCAAAATCTTCCCCTTTCCCAAACCCCTCCACCCTTCCCAAACTCCTTCACCTTTTCCCAAACTCTTCACCCTTCCCAAACCCATCCATCCTTTTCCAAACCCCTTCACCTTCCCAAAATCTTCCCCTTTCCCAAACCCCTTCACCCTTCCCCAAACTCCTTCACTTTTCTCAAAATCTTCTCCTTTCCCAAACCCCCTTTCTTCACCCCTTCCTAAACTCCTTCACTTTTCCCAAAATTTTCCCCTTTCCCAAACCTTCCCCCCTTTTCCCAGACTCTTCTCTGGAAAAAATCCCCCCTTGAATTCCAGTTAGAGAAGGAGCTCCCTCATTAGTGTCAAACCCTTAATGAGCTTTTGCTCCTAAGGATGCTGAGCAAATCCAAATTATTGAACAGAAATTATACAAAAATCCCATTCAGAGCTGGGAATATCTCAGCTGTTGGTTGATGTTTCCCTGTGTGCCCACAAATTCTTTTCACTTTGGGGCTTTTGGAGGTTTTTGGATCAGGTGAGGCTTTTGTGGCTCAAAATTCCAGCCCAGAGCAGCCAGAGCACCCCATGGAAACAAAACAGATTAAAAAGGAGAAGAGATAAAGTAGCTGGAGGTGAGATTCTGCCCTTTGCCACCTTTGGGATGGAATTTGAGGTGAAATAAAGCTGATTATTTATCAATTTGCTGTAATTGATATCCCGGTGCACTGAGGGAAATTCAGATTAAACCCCACTGTTCTGCTGGCTGTGAAAGGGAAAATAAAATTCCCTTTTTACAACAGCATTAAGGAGTGCCTGTAGTAGGCAGAAAACAACACAAAGCTGCCAAGTTTATCTATTTTTTCCTAATTGTTGTTAATGAGCTTTTAGCTTGCAAGATGATCATGAGGAGCACGTGAGCTGTTCCACCTCCAGCTGGTGACAAATCAGCTGCAACCCCTCAGAAAACAGCAAATTCTTGGGACCTACCTCGAGATTTTTGCAAGAACACTGGCTGGGTGAGTCCCTTTAATTAGCTAATTATGCTGGGAATCACTGAGAAGTCGGGATTTACTGAGGGAATAAAAAAAATACCTAAAAAAACCCGGAGCTTTTCTTGGTGCTCTCACTTCTCTCGTGTCTCTGCCGGGCTCTGAAATTCAGATTTCTGCTGCTTTTCTTTTCCAAATGGAGTCAGAGAGCTGCAGCCCAGGGATGTGACAGCTCCAAGTTGCTCTGAAATGTGTCCTGAGGAACGTGGCAGCCGTGGCAAATGGAATTTTTAAAGAGAGATTCTCACTGAGGAGGTGTTTTGGTGTTTTTGCTGTAGTTTTAAGGAGTTTGCTGATTAAAATACCAAAGAAATAAAAAGCACGTCCTCAGGAATCCCCCCCACACAAGGCTGGAATCTCTAAATAACTTGGATTTTAAAGGAAATAATTGTTGAGGGGGAGGTGGTGTGGACTACAAAAACATTCTAGATTTAGAAGAAAATGGCATTAATTATGCTGAAAAAATTGGCATTATTATTAAAATGGCATTAATTATGCTGAAAAAAAAATCCATCTAAAACTCTGTTATTCTTTAAAAAACCCCTGAAATCAGCTGTTTATTCCCTGGAGCTGTGAGCAAGAGCCCTGAGCTTGGATTTAATGATGTTTAATCATTCTTTCAAAAGCACAGAAAGCACTAAAAGCTTGTTCAGCTGAGCTAGAATGAACTGAAAGCTGGAACTGAGATTCAAAAGTGATTTATTTGCAGAGGTAAATCCATAATCCCAGCAGTCAGGAGTTAATCTGGCCTCAGACTAAGACTAAAGCAAATCTGTTTAACTAAGAATAGTTAATTCACCTGAAGCAGAGCAGGGATGGAGATCCTCCTCAGCAGAGTTTGCTTGGGAGGAAATAAAATATATAAAATAAAATAAAGAGTGGAAACAGCAAGGGAGGGGGGAAAAAATCTCTTTTGGATTTTTTTCTGCTCTTTTCCTGCACTTCTCAGTTGGTTTGGGTAATGTGGAAATAAATCAGAATTAGGAAGGAAATAAAATTTAAAGGGTTTAGGAGCAGCTTTTTGTGGCATCAAACCCAAATTCACCTCTCCCTCTTTGCCCTCCTTGTCCTGTTGTTGTTTCATTGAGGACAAATTGAGGGGATGAACTTTAACCCCTGAGGAGGATAATTTATTAAAATCACAGATAATTTATTAAAATAACAGATAATTTATTAAAATAACAGATGCTGCAGGACGGGCCTGCCTTGATCTGCAGCTCTTAAGGAAGATTAACACCCCAAGAGTTCACAAATCAGGGTCCTGCCTCCACCTTGGCCCTCACAAAATCCTGAAATTCACAAATAAATGAAATATTCCAGCCTAAAATGCAAATCAGGAATGATTCCATCAGGACCAAGGCACCCCTCACATCCTGAAATTCACAAATAAATAAAATATTCCAGCCTAATCTGCAAATCAGGAATAATTCCATCAGGGAAATGTAGATTTGGACAAGTGAAATTTTTCCTTTTGTACCCAAAAATTGAGGCACAAACCTCAGGGGAGGCTGGGGCTGAGGAGTCAAATTTTAGTTGTATTCTATTTTTAACACATTTAGTTTCAAATTTAGTTTTATTCTTTTAGTTTTTAGTTCAGATCTCTGTTTGGAGGGAAACAAAAGAAAACAAAAAAGAGCAAAAGAGGAGAGCAAAACTCCCGTTACATTATTGTATTTACAATATTGTATTTGATTATTGATTATTGATTATTGTATTTACACTACAATATTGTATATTGATTATTGTATTTACAATGCAATAAATCAATATATTGATTATTGTATTTACACTACAATATTGTATATTGATTATTGTATTTACAATACAATAAATCAATATATCGATTATTGTATTTACAGTATAATAAATCAATATATTGATTATTGTATTTACAATACAATATTGATTATTGATTATTGTATTTACAATACAATATTGTATATTGATTATTGTATTTACAATACAATAAATCAATATATCGATTATTGTATTTACAATACAATATTGTATATTGATTACTGTATTTACAGTACAATAAATCAATATATCAATTATTGTATTTACAATACAATATTGTATATTGATTATTGTATTTACAATACAATAAATCAATATATTGATTGTTGTATTTACAATACAGTATTGTATATTGATTATTGTATTTACAATACAATAAATCAATATATCGATTATTGTATTTACAATACAATATTGTATATTGATTGCTGTATTTACAATACAATAAATCAATATATCAATTATTGTATTTACAATACAATAAATCGTCTTCAGTGTTAAATATGCAAATTCTCATTAACCCATCTACTACAGCATGCATATCTTATAACATTTCTACACAACCTATAAAAATCACTACATTGCCAAGCTACGTTTCCATGTTAAACCCTAAATCTTATTCTTTAAGCCTTATCTACTTACTTGCAGAAAAAATTGTTTCTTCCAAAAAAATTACATTCAACTGGTCACAACTAAAGTATCTCCAAAGTTGCTTTCATTTCAATCTCACATATAGTTTCTATGTTCTCAAAATCTTTTACTAAGCAGTCATATTTGAAAAACTTTCTTGTTTCATCCTGCCCAAACACTCTGACTCCTTGGGATTCACCAGGAAAAGCAGAGGGAGGTGACAGCAAAAAAAAAAAAAAAAAAAAAAAAAAAAAGCAGGATTTGGGTTATTTTATCCGTGTTTTCCTACAATGCTGCAAAAAAATAGTTTAAAAAACAACACCAAATGTGCTTTGTTTAATGTGCTAATGGTTCTGTGCTTCACTTCTGCCATTCCCTGGAGGAATGAGTGAAAAAATCTGAGCTTCCCACCTGTCCTGGCAGATGATTTTCAGGGATTTGTGCTCTTTTATTTATTCTGGAATCACCTTTTGGACAAATAAAGCAGCATCACTGCAGGGCTGAGCCCCCAGCGCCTCTCCCGGCCCCTGAATTGGGTTTTATTTCACTTTTTGCAGATTTCTTTAGGAAAAGAAAGTGGCTGCTGTCACCAGATGGCTTTAATCGCGTTCCAAACGTGCAGCAATGGCACAAAGAGCAGAATGAGCCCGGCTGGTTTCTTGTAACTCTCCTTTAGGGGCAGCGGCCAAATCGGTTTTGCTGCATTTGGCTCTGGGGGTTTTAGAGGGAGCTCCCTGTGAGGTTTCCCCAGGGTTCTGAGCCTGCGAGGCAGCAGAGCGGGGTTTGCCCCGGGGTTGGAGTGATTTACAAGGTGAGAAGTTTTCAAATCGCCTCTCAAATAACTCTCAAAAGTTATCAGCTGAACTAATGCCCCTGTTTTGATTTTATTCCCTGGGGGTTTTATTCGGTTTTACTCATCCTGAATGGATTGCAGGGCTCCAAGTGGTTCCTTCTCCCTCCTTTGCTTCCCCATCTCCATGCAGGGGAGCCAAGTGCTTCCCTCTCCCTCCTTTTCCTTTCTCCCTGTTCTTTCCTCTCTCTCTCTTTTTCCCTTCTCCCTCTTTTTCTTGTCCCTTCTCCCTCTTTCTTCCTTCTTCCTCCTTTTCCCTTCTCCCTCTTTTTCCTTTCTGTCTTTTCCCCTTCTCCCTTTTTCTTTTCCCTTCTCCCTCTTTCTTCTCCTTTTCCCCTCTTTTTCCCTTCTCCCTTGTTTTCCCTTCTCCCTGTTTTTTCCTTTCTCTCTCTTTTTCCTTTCTCTCTCTTTTTCCTTTCTCTCTCTTTTTCCTTTCGCTCTCTTTTAACCTTCTCCCTCATTTTCCTCCCTTTTTCTTGTCCCTTCTCCCTCCTTTTCCCTTCTCCCACTTTTTCCGCCCTTTTTCTTTTTCCTTTTCCCGTTTTTTTCCTTCTCCCTCTTTTTCCTCTCTTCTTCTTTTCCCTTCTCCCTCATTTTCCTCCCTCTGTCTTTTCCCTTCTCCCTTTTTTCCCTGTTTTTTCCTTTCTCTCTCTTTTTCCTTTCTCTCTCTTTTCCCCTTCTCCCTCTTTTTCCTCCCTTTTTCTTTTCCCTTCTTCCTCTTTTTCTCTTCTCCCTCTTTCTTTTTCCTTCTCCCTTTTTTTCCTTCTCCCTCCTTTTTCCTCCCTTTTTATTTTCCATTCTTCCTCTTTTCCCCTTCTCCCACTTTCTTCTCCTTTTCCCCTCTTTTCCCTTCTCCCTCCTTTTCCCTTCTCCCACTTTTTCCTCCCTTTTTCTTTTTTCCTTTTCTTTCTTTTCCCTTCTCTGTGGGCATGATTTCCTGGGAGAACCCAGCAGCTCTTCCCCTTTGGGAATTGAGGAGAAATTCAATATTTTTTGAAAATTACACTTCACAGAAGCAACAGCAACCAGCTGTTTGATGAATCCCTAAAAAAATTTATTTTTCAGGCCTGGTTTTTTGTTCCAAAGTAGAAATTTGATGTGCTGGGGATCTGCTTTTATTTATTTATATTGATTTTATATTTTTCTTTTATTTATATTTATTTATTTATATTTTTTAAATTCCATAGATCTGCTGTGGGACTGATTTCCTGGGAGAACCCAGCAGCTCTTCCCCTTTGGGAATTGAGGAGAAATTCAATATTTTTTGAAAATTACACTTCACAGAGCCCATGACCAACCAGCTGTTTGATAAATCCCCAAAAAATTCTGTATTTCAGGCCTGGTTTTTGTTCCAAAGTAGAAATTTGCTGTGCTGGGGAGGCTGAAGGGTTAAATCCCCCCCACTGTCGCATATGGCAGTGAGCAGAATCACAGATGTTGATGATACAACATAATTAGTATTCTTTTATGTAGATGAAGGCTGTCAGTGGTACCACAGTGTCTGCACTCCTGCACGCTGGAATTTCTGCCACTTGCTCTCACCGAGGTTAAAGATTTGAAATAAAATTTCATTTTTTTTTTTTTATATCCACACCTTGAGGAGGAAAATTAAGAGGGAAAAAAGCTCAGGGAGGGGAAAAGGTGAGGAAAAAGGGATTTTTCCAGTTTGGAAAAAAGAGACCAAATCAATCCTTTGTTTAAGTGAGGATTTCCAAAATCCTTTCCACATGTTGGGGTTTGGGAGGGAATGAGCCCAGCCCGAGGGAAATGTGGGAATTTCTGATTTAAATCAAATCCTCAGGGGTTCTGTGGGTGCCCAAGTGGCCACTTGAGCTTTCAGTGCAGTCCAGGAGAAAGAACTGAAGAGCTTTGAGATTTCTCTGAGATCCCACCCTCCACAGCAATAGCGCTGCTAAAGGTGACAATGAAAGCAAATTTCTGTCACTGAAATGCATTTCCTTCACCTGCCCTCCCGTGCAGTGAGGGCTCAATCCCTGCCCCAAAGCTTTGGCAAATGTTCGATTTTACACCTCATTAAATGATGTTTTTACCACATTTTCTGTGTGCCAGGCCCTTGTGTCACTAACTTCGTTCAGATCTGCTTTTCCATTCTCTGTTTTGTCCCCATTTTTCTCTCCTCTCTGGTTATTTTGTTGCACTTTGCACCTGCCAGCTCCTCATTGCTTCCTTTTTATTGTTTGAGAAACCACCTAGAACTGAAATTTACCTGAGCACAGCTTTTCTTTTTCTGATCTTTCCCCCTTCTCCTCCCTGTGTCTCTCACCAGGCAATCCAAGCAGCCAAAAATCCAAAGTGATCACAGGATTTTTTCCTCCTGTTTGTTTTATTTTTTTCCTTTTCTTGACTCCCATTTTTTCCCTCTGCCATATGTTGGGTCACCCACTACAAAAAGCCTCACCATGAAGAGGCTCCGTGTGATCAGCAGATTTTTTTTACAAATAAAAAAAAAAAAAAAAAATGAAAGCAGGGAATGAAATGGAATTTTGTGTGTGAGAATTTGGGATGCTGGGGGTAATTCCAGAGAATTATTTCTGGGATAAATGAGTTCTGCACTGAGGGGTTAATGATGCTCCTGCCAGCGTTCCAGGCTTGGTGTCTGTGATCACCAGGATATTTTCCCCCCTCTCTCTGTCTCTCTCTCTCCAGGGCTTTGGAGCTGCCTGGCAGTGAGGAATTCCCAAGAATTGAATTCTCTGGGATCGTGGGAGGACGATGGGGCTGCTGCACGGCCGGGACGCGGCGGGGCCGAGGAGAGGATGTGTGAGCTGCACCCCGTGAGTGCTGAGCCCCCAGAGCCTGGAGGGGCTGGGAAAGGAGCCACAGTTCACTGGGGAGCTTCTGTCAAACCAATCTTTTATCAGGACTTAGGATTTTAGATCTTCATACGTTTATAATCCTGTAATTCTTTAGTGTATAACTCTAAACTCTATGGTTGAGGAGAGGATGTGTGAGCTGCACCCCGTGAGTGCTGAGCCCTCAGAGCCTGGAGGGACTGGGGAAAGGATCCACAGTTCCCTGGGGAGCTTCTGTCAAACCAATCTTTTATCAAGATTTAGGATTTTAGATCTTCATACATTTATAATCCTGTATAAATACGTGGCTGAGGAGAGGATGTGTGAGCTGCACCCCATGAGTAACCTGGGGATGTGACCCCTCCTTCTGCCCCAGAGCCTGGAGGGGCTGGGAAAGGATCCACAGTTCACTGGGGAGCTTCTGTCAAACCAATGCCTTCAGATTTTAGCTTTTTATACATTTATAATCCTGTAATTCTTTAGTGTATAACTCTAAACTCCGTGGTTGAGGAGAGGATGTGTGAGCTGCACCCCGTGAGTGCTGAGCCCCCAGAGCCTGGAGGGTCTGGGAAAGGAGCCACAATTCACTGGGGAGCTTCTGTCAAACCAATATTTTATCAAGATTTAGGATTTTAGATCTTCATACATTTATAATCCTGTAATTCTTCAGTGTATAACTAAACTCCGTGGCCGAGGAGAGGATGTGTGAGCTGCACCCCATGAGTAACCTGGGGGTGTGACCCCTCCTTCTGCCCCAGAGCCTGGAGGGACTGGGAAAGGATCCACAATTCACTGGGGAGCTTCTGTCAAACCGATGGCAATTCCTTGTGTTTTTTGCCCCCAAGGTTGGGGCAGCAACACCTCCTGTGAGACGTGGGTAGATGCAAACAGAAAGAATTTGGGGAGTGCTGTGCAGGGCCAGGAGCCAGATTTGATGATCCTAACCCTTCCAATGACCCTACAAGATCTCAAATGAGTGTCACACCTCTGAAACCTTTTCCCTTGTGTTTTTCCCCCCCAAGGTCGGAGCAGCAGCTCCTCCTGTGAGACATGGATAGGTACAAACAGGGAGAATTTGGGATGTCCTGTGCCGTACTAGGAGTCAAATTTGATGATCCTAACCATTCCAATGACCCTACAACAACATCTCAAATCTGTGTCACAGCTCTTTCCCTTGTTTTTTTTTCCCCCAAGGTCGGAGCAGCGACTCCTCCTGTGAGACATGGATCGATGCAAATGTGGGGAATTTGGAATATCATGTGCAGGACTAGGAGTTAAATTGGATGATCCCAACCCTTCCAATGACCCTACAAGGAGATTTCCAATGCATGTCAACAGCTCTAAAACCCTTTCCCTTGTGTTTTATCGCCCCCAAGGTCGGAGCAGTGACTCCTCCTGTGAGACATGGATTGATGCAAATGTGGCAGATTTGGAATGTTGTATGCAGGCCAGGAGCCAGATTTGATGATCCTAACCCTTCCAGTGACCCTACAAGATCTCAAATGAGTGTCACACCTCTAAAACCTTTTCCCTCGTGTTTTTCCCCACCAAGGTCGGAGCAGCAGCTCCTCCTGTGAGACATGGATAGGTACAAACAGGGAGAATTTGGGATGTCCTGTGCCGTACTAGGAGTCAAATTTGATGATCCTAACCATTCCAATGACCCTACAACAAGATCTCAAATGAGTGTCACACCTCTTTCCCTTGTTTTTTTTTTCCCCCCAAGGTCGGAGCAGCGACTCCTCCTGTGAGACATGGATCGATGCAAACATGTGGGGCGGCTACGACTCGCCCAGGACCACTCGATCCTGAACCCCCAGAAGTGGCAGTGCGTGGACTGCCACACCACCGAGTCCCTCTGGGCCTGCCTCAAGTGCTCCCACGTGGCGTGCGGGCGCTACATCGAGGAGCACGCCCTGAGGCACTTCCAGGAGAGCCGGCACCCCTTGGCCATGGAGGTGCACGAGCTCTACGTCTTCTGTTACCTCTGCCAGGATTATGTCCTCAACGACAACCCCGAGGGTGACCTGAAGCTGCTGAGGAGCTCGCTGTCGGCCATCAAGGGCCAGAGGAGCGGGAGGACGCTGCGCTCCATGGCGCTGGCCGAGGATGCCTGGAGGAGGAGGAGCCCTCAGGGCCAGTCCCAGATGCTGACGGCGCTGTGGCACCGGCGCCAGGCCCTGCTGGCGAGGGCTCTGCGCACCTGGTTCCACAGGAGCTCCCGGGGACAGCTGAAACTGAAGGAGAAGAAGCAGATGGAGGAGCTGGAGAGGAAGAAGGAGGCGGCTCGGCAGCGGCGGCGCGAGATGAAGAGGCAGCTCCTGGAGGAGCTGGCCAGCACTCCCCCCAGGAAGAGCGCCCGGCTGCTGTCCCACGTGCACAGGGAGAGCTTGATCCCAAGGAAATTCAGGGAGGTGGCCACAGCTTCCCCTACCTCAAGGCAGAGATTGAAGCAGTTCTACTCCATCCGCAGGCAGCCCCTGATGACGCCCGGGGTGACGGGGCTGAGGAACCTGGGCAACACTTGCTACATGAACTCCATCCTGCAGGTGCTCAGCCACCTCCAGAAGTTCAGAGAATGTTTCTTGACTCTTGATCTCTGTGAAACAGAAGAACTTTTAGCTAAAACTGTGAACGGGAGGGCCAGGATGCCAGGCAGGCTGGCAAACGGAGCTGCTGCCAGCGAGCCGGGGAAGCCTGACAAGGTTCAGAGCTCCCCGGGCGCCTTGAACGGGGGCTCCTCCATCAGCCGCAGCCTGGAGCTGATCCAGCCCAAGGAGCCCAGCTCCAAGCACATCTCCCTGTGCCACGAGCTGCACACCCTGTTCAGGGTGATGTGGTCTGGCAAGTGGGCCCTGGTGTCGCCCTTTGCCATGCTGCACTCCGTGTGGAGCCTGATCCCCGCCTTCCGCGGCTACGACCAGCAGGACGCGCAGGAGTTCCTGTGCGAGCTCCTGGACAAGGTGCAGCAGGAGCTCGAGTCCGAGGGCAGCAGGCGCAGGATCCTCATCCCCTTCTCGCAGAGGAAGCTCACCAAGCAGGTCCTCAAGGTGGTCAACACCATCTTCCACGGGCAGTTGCTCAGCCAGGTATGGAGTTGCTTTTCCGCAGGGATCACTTGGAGCTGTTCGCACCAAGGAGCTCTGCACGTTGAGGATCCCATTGAGGAGTCTCTTAGGAGTTCCCGATTCCTGAGGGAAAAAATCCCTTGGATTGCCACCATTTCCATCCTTGGAAATGCACAAATTCCATTTCCATCCTTGGACATGCACAGATTTAGCACAAATTCACTTCAGTTGTGCCACTACTGGATGAGACCTGCACAAGCACAGAAGTCCTGCCCCTGCTTTTAGGGTTGGAGTGTGTTTAGTCCTGAGGTTTTAGGCAAAGGCTCTGCACATTGAGGATCCCATTTAGGAGTCTCTTAGGATTTCCCAGTTCCTGAGGAAAAAATCCCTTGAATTGCCACCATTTCCACCCTTGGAATTGCACAAATTTAGCACAAATTCATTTCAGTTGTGCCACTTCTGGATGAGACCTGCTCAAGCACAGAAGTTCTGCCCCTGCTTTTAGGGTTGGAGTGTGTTTAGTCCTGAGGTTTTAGGCTCTGAATGTGTTTAGTCCTGAAGTTTTAGGCTTTGAATGTGTTTTTAAGGTACCTTTGCAGTTTTTATGCCCCTTTTCCTTGTGGTTTTTTGCCTCCCAAAGTTGGAGCAGTGACACGTCCTGTGAGACATGGCTGAATGCAGATGTGGGGAATTTGGGATGTGCTGTGCAGGGCCAGGAGTCAGATTTGATGATTTTAACCCTTCCAGTGACCCTACAAGGAGATTTCAAATCCATGTTACAGCACTAAAACCCTTCTCCTTGTGTTTTTTTTTTTCACTTCCCAAGGTCAGAGCAGTGACACCTGTGAGCCATGGGTGAATGCAAATGTGGGGAATTTGGGATGTGCTGATTTGATGATTTTAACCCTTCCAATGACCCTACAAGGAGATTTCAAATCCATGTTACAGCACTAAAACCTCTTTCCTTTGTTTTTTGCCTCCCATGGTGGAAGCAGTGATACCTGTGAGCCATGGGTGGATGCAGATGTGGGGGATTTGGGGTGTCCTGTGCACGGCCAGGAGCCACATTTGATGACCCTTTTGTCCTTCCAGTTGATGAAAACCCAAAGTCCCAAAGCTGTGAGCATTCCCTGCGTTTCAGTTCCACCCCACAGCCAGCCGTGTGTCCCTGTGTCCGTGTGTCCCTGTCCCAGGTCACCTGCAGGACGTGCAACTACAAATCCAACACGGTGGAGCCCTTCTGGGACCTGTCCCTGGAGTTCCCCGAGCGCTACCACGCCCTGGAGAAGGGGATCCTGCCCGAGCCCCAGGCCGAGTGCCTGCTCACCGAGATGCTGGCCAAGTTCACCGAGACCGAGGCCCTGGAGGGGAGGATCTACGCCTGTGACCAGTGCAACAGTGAGTGCCAGCGGTGCCACCAGCCTGGCACTGTACAACAGTGAGTGCCAGCAGTGCGACCAGCTTGGCACTGTGCCCAGTGCAGCAGTGAGTGCCACCAGTGCCACCAGCCTGGCACTGTGCCCAGTGAGTGCCACCAGCCTGGCACTGTGCCCAGTGCAACAGTGAGTGCCACCAGTCTGGCACTGTGCCCAGTGAGTGCCACCAGGCCTGGCGCTGTGCCCAGTGCAACAGTGAGTGCCACCAGGCCTGGCACTGTGCCCAGTGCAGCAGTGAGTGCCACCAGGCCTGGCGCTGTGCCCAGTGCAACAGTGAGTGCCACCAGGCTGGCACTGTGGGCTGGCAGAGCACGGATGTGCTGGCAAACAGAGCCTGGGATAAATCCTGAGCCACAGATCGGGAGGGTAACTCGGGTTTGCTTTGATTCTTTGGGAGGAAAAAGAAATTAAATTTATTTGTTTATTTGTTTATTATTAGTTTATACTTTGGAATTAAAACAGCTGAGGGGTTCCGAGTGGCTTTTAAGGAATTCTGAATGGCTCAGGAATTCTACTTCAAAGGAATTTTGAACGGCTTTTAAGGAATTCTGAATGATTTTAAAGGAATTCTGAGTGGCTTTAGAGGGATTCTAAATGGCTCAGGAATTCTAGATCACTGAGATTTTAAATGGCTTTTAAGGAATTCTGAATGACTTTACAAATTGTAAATGATTTTTAAGGAATTCTGAGTGACTTTAAGGAATTCTAAATGACTTTTAAGGAATTCTGAATGACTTTAAGGAATTCTGAGTGACTTTTGAGGAATTCTGAGTGGCTCAGGGAGCATTTTCCAGCTGGAAAGAGTCAATGAAAAGGCCCCAAGTGCCAGGAGCAGTGAGGGCACTGCACAAATCCAATTAACAGGTGCAGTGCTAATTGGGATCTCTGGCAGCCACCCGGTCCCTTCTGCTTTTCCTGGGAGGAAGAGGAGGGAGGAATTCTTCCTCTTTTCCAACTTTGCTGTTGCTGGGAGCATTTTAAAAAAATGCTTCTGTGAGAAGCTCAAAGCAGCAGAGAGAATAAAATATGGAATATTTGTGAGCTGGAATTGTTGGTTGGAATTTTGCAGCCCAGGAAATCTTTGGCTCAACATCCCAACAGGAAAAATTCTGATTTCTCACTCAGAGGTGACAAATATTTGTGTGATGAGGAGAAAGAAATTCTGAAATTTATTCCGTGCTGGAAAAAAAAATAAAGATTTCACCTTGTGCTGGTTTTTCTCTTTGGGGAATTAATTGATCCTGACAATCTTTGCTTTTGGGGGGGTTTGGGGGTTTGTTTTTTGGCAGGCAAACGGCGAAAATCTTCCCCCAAACCTCTTGTTCTGAGTGAAGCTAAGAAGCAGTTGCTGATCTACAGACTACCTCAGGTCCTCCGGCTGCACCTTAAACGCTTCAGGTGGGGAAATTTTGGGGGAAAAATGACCAAAAATTTGCCTTTAAATGCCCTCAGTTCCTGCTAAAATCAGCTGTGTAACTTCTGAGCTGTCACGTTTGTGAAACCCCCTTGTGTTGCCTCTTTGCAGGGTTTTTGTTTTTTTTTTTTTTTTCTGTCACAATTTAATATTTTGTGCATTTAATTCTTAATTTTTTCGGGTTTTTTTTTTTCTGTCACAATTTCATATTTTGTGCATTTAATTCTTAATTTTTTCCGGGTTTTAATGGAGTTTGCAGGCAGCTTGGAAGGAGAGGTCAGTAAGCTGAGTGGAAGGTGGGAGATTGAGAGAATTCAATGCCAATATTGGTGTTTACCTGGGGAGCAGAAAGCAGGAAAAGCTGAAAATACGAGGAAAAGTCTCTGCAGTGGTCAGGGTGGGTGTAGGAGGGTTTTATGGGTAGCACTGAGGGTTTTAAAGGTGGTCAGAGGAGAAATCTGGCTCAAAAATACCCAACCTAAAATAAAAACTATCAGTGGCAGGGGGAGACCTCACCTAAAATAAAAATTATCAATGGCAAAGGGAGATTTTGGGGTGAAACCCCTGGATTTGGTGGCACTGAGCACCGTGAATGTGGGGTTTGTGTGTTTGGGCCATTCCTGCAGGGGATTTTGGGGTGAAACCTCTGGATTTGGTGGCGCTGAGCAGCCCTGAGTGTGGGATTTGTGTATGAGGGGGATTTTGGGGTGAAACTCAGGACTGAGCACCTTGAATGTGGAGTTTGTGTGTTTGGGGGGTTCCTGTAGGAGATTTTGGTTCAAACCCCCAGATTTGGTTCTGCTGAGCACTCTGAGTGTGGGATTTGTGTATGTGGGGCATTCCTGCAGGGGATTTTGGGGTGAAACTCCCAGATTTGTTTCTGCTGACCACCCTGAGCATGGGATTTGTGTGTTTGGTGAGTTTTTGCAGAGGATTTTGGGGTGAAACCCCCAGATTTGGTTCTGCTGAGCACCCTGGGTGTGGGATTTGTGTGTTTGGGGCATTCTTGCAGGGAATTTTGGTTCAAACCCCCAGATTTAGTTCTGCTGAGCACCCTGAGCACAGAACTTGTGTTTGGTGGGTTTTTGCAGAGGATTTTGGTTCAAACCCCCCAGTTTTGGTTCTGCTGAGCACCCTGAGTGTGGGATTTGTGTTTGGTGGGTTTTTATTGGGAGTTTTGATCCAAACCCCCAGATTTGGTTCTGCTGAGCACCCTGGGTGTGGGATTTGTGTCTTTGCGGGCGTTCCTGCAGGAGATTTTGGTTCAAACCCCCAGATTTGGTTCTGCTGAGCACTCTGAGTTCAGGCTTTGTGTGTTTGGTAGGTTTTTATTGGGAATTTTGATTCAAACCCCCAGATTTGGCTCTGCTGAGCACCCTGAGTTCAGGCTTTGTGCGTTTGGTGAATTTTTGCAGAGGATTTGGGGCGAAACCCCCCAGATTTGGCTCTGCTGAGCCCCCTGAGCACAGAACTTGTGTTTGGTGGGTTTTTGCAGGGAATTTTGGTTCAACCCCCCCAGATTTGGCTCTGCTGAGCCCCCTGAGCCCGGGCTTTGTGTTTGCAGGTGGTCTGAGCGCAATCACCGCGAGAAGATCGGGGTCCACGTGCTCTTTGAGCAGGTATTAAACATGGAACCTTACTGCTGCAGGGACTCCCCGGCCTCCCCGGGCACAGCTGGCTGTGTCTATGACCTGGCAGCTGTGGTGATGCATCACGGCAAGGGCTTTGGCTCAGGACACTACACAGCCTATTGCTACAACACGGAGGGAGGTGCGTGAGCTGGCCTGGCCAAACCCCCCCAAACCTCTCCCCTCCTCCCTTTCCTTGCGTTTTCCCTCCCTTGGAATCCTCCCTCCAAAATTCCACTTCCTTGGGATCCACTCCTTGCCCTTCAGTAGTTTGTTTTTCGCTGTGTATTCTTATTTTTTTTTAATTTTTTAAGCATTTATTTTTTATTTTTGCTTTATTTTATTTTTTTTTTCCCCCCTGGGAATGGTGGGAATTCTTCATTCTGCCCAAGCTGCTGCAGCTGGGTTTGCTCAGGATCCTGGGGGCTCAGGAGATGAACAGAACGGGTTTTGAGGGTGGAAAAAACAGGAACTATTCATGAGCAACATCCGCAGCTGCACCAGGACAGGCTCTGCCTCCCCGGGCCACAAACTGGGAATTTTTGGCTGCCTAACTCAGCTTTTGGGCTGATGAAATCATGATTTGATATTTGTAAAGTTATATTTTAAAAATTGTGTTTAAAATTATGTATTTTTAAATTACATTAAAAATTCTATTTAAAAATTCTATTTAAAAATTCTATTTTTGGCTGCCTAATTCAGCTTTTGCGCTGATGAAATCGTGATGTGATATTTGTAAAGTTATATTTTAAAAATTGTATTTAAAATTATGTATTTTTAAATTACATTAAAAATTCTATTTTAAAATTCTATTTTAAAATTCTATTTCAAAATTCTATTTTTGGCTGCCTAATTGAGCTTTTGGGCTGATGAAATTATATTTGTAAAGCACCCCAAAAAATTAGATTTTAAAAATTCTATTAAAAACTATATTTTTAAAATTCTATTTAAAAATTCTATTCTATTCTATTTATGGCTAATTGAGCTTTTGGGCTGATGAAATCATGATTTGATATTTGTAAAGAACCCCAAAAATTATATATTTTAAATTATATATTTTCATATAATATTAAAAACTACATTTTAAAATTCTATTTAAAACTATACTTTAAAATTATGTTAAAAACTTTGTTTAATTTATATTTAAATATTTAAATAATATAACATGTATAATATATTATATTTATATAATACTATAATACTATGTAATGTATTATAGTGTATATATATTGTAATATATATATTGTAATATATATTATATATATATATTGTAATGTATTATAGTGTATATATATAATGTATATTACACTATATATATATAGTGTAATATACATTAATAATGTATATTAATGTATTTAAGCAATTGTATTAAATTTATATTTATATTAAAATCATGCTTATTAAAAATATAATTAAAATGATATTAAAATTGTATTAAAAATGAAATTAAAGCCATTTTCCAGCTTACAGGAAAAGCCAGAGGTGCCTTTTCTCCTGTGGATGTTTCCTGTGAGCAGCTCCAGGGTTCAAAGGGATCCAGCCTCAGCTCAAAAGGATTTTTTCCCTGATTTTTTCCCTTTTTTGCAGGGTTTTGGGTGCACTGCAATGACTCCAGGCTGAATGTATGCAGTGTGGAGGAGGTGTGCCAGACCCAGGCCTACATCCTCTTCTACACTCAGAGAACGCTGCAGGACAGAGCAGGAATGCCACAAAAACCACTCCAAACTCAGGTGTTTGCCACCCAGAGCCAGTGACAAGGACACACCAGTGACACTGCCACCAGGGGAAACGCTCCCGGCTGCTTTGGGGACTTTGGGGGTTCAACTTGCCCTGATTTGGGGGGAGCTGCAGGGGATGGGAATGGGGCAGGGATGGGATTGGGGCAGGGATGGGATCGGGGATGGGATTGGGGCAGGGATGGGAACGGGGCAGGGATGGGATCGGGGATGGGATTGGGGCAGGGATGGGAACGGGGCAGGGATGGGAACGGGGCAGGGATGGGAACGGGGCAGGGATGGGATTGGGGCAGGGATGGGATCATGGCAGGAATTGGGGTCAGGGCAGGAATGGGATTGGGGCAGGGATGAGATAATCAGGAATGGGATCAGGGCAGGGATGGGATTGGGGCAGGGATGGGATCAGGATAGGAACGGGATCAGAGCACAGGGCAGGGATGGGATCATGGCAGGAATGGGATCATGGCAGGAATTGGGGTCAGGGCAGGAATGGGATGGGGCAGGGATGGGATCAGAGCAGGGACAGGATCAGAGCTGGAATGGGGTCAGGGCAGGAATGGGATTGGGGCAGGGATGGGATAATCAGGAATGGGATCAGGAATCAGGGCAGAATTGGGATCAGGGCAGGAATGGGATCAGGGCAGGGATGGGATCAATCAGGAATGGGATTGGGGCAGGGATGGGATCAATCAGGAATGGGATTGGGGCAGGGATGGGATCAATCAGGAATGGGATCACAGCTGGAATGGGGTTAGGGCAGGGATGGGATCAATCAGGAATGGGATCACAGCTGGAATGGGGTCAGAGCAGGGATGGGATCAGGGCAGGAGTGGGATCAGGGATTAGAACAGGGATGGGATGGGATGGGGCAGGAGTGGGATCACAGCTGGAATGGGGTCAGGACAGGAGTGGGATCAGGGCAGGAATTGGGGTCAGGGAAGGAGTGGGATGGGGCAAGAATGGGATCAGGGCAGGGATGGGATTGGGGCAGGAATGGGTTTAGGGATGGGATCAGGGATCAGAAGAGGGATGGGATCAAGCAGGAGTGGGATCACAGCTGGAATGGGGTCAGGACAGGAGTGGGATCAGGGATCAGGGCAGGAAAGGGATCAGGAATCAGGGCAGGAATGGGATCAGGGCAGGAATGGGATCAGAGATGAGAGCAGGAATGGGAGAGCAGGGATGGGATCAGAGCACAGCCTGGAGTTCCATCCCAGGCTGGATTTCAGCTCCATCCCAGGCTGGATTTCCCTGATTTCCATCCCAGGCTGGATTTCAGCTCCTTCCCAGGCTGGATTTTTATCCCAGGCTGGATTTTCCCTGTATTTCCATCCCAGGCTGGATTTCCCTGATTTCCATCCCAGGCTGGATTTTCCCTGTATTTCCATCCCAGGCTGGATTTCCCTGATTCCCATCCCAGGCTGGATTTTCCCTGGATTTCCATCCCAGGCTGGATTTCAGCTCCATCCCAGGCTGGATTTCCCTGATTTCCATCCCAGGCTGGATTTTCCCTGATTTCCATCCCAGGCTGGATTTTCCCTGGATTTCCATCCCAGGCTGGATTTCCCTGATTCCCATCCCAGGCTGGATTTCCTGGCAGCAGCAGCAGCTGCTGGTTCCCAGGGCTGGGCTCGTCCCTGTCTTTCTCTCGGGTGTGAAACAGAAATCATGTTTTTATGATTTTTTTTTGTTGTTGTTGTTATTTTGTAAATCTTTACTCTTTTTACACCTTGTTTTTTTTTGTAAGCTGAAATTTCTTATTAAGAAAAAAAAAAAAAAGAAAGAAAAAACAAAGAGAGAAAAAAAAAGAGAAAGAAATTCCAGTGGGTTGTGTTGTTATTCCATAAAATTTAATAAACCTCTGGGGGGTACAGGAGGAAATTCCATGAACATCCTCGAGGAATGAATGGGAAACCAAATCTTCCTCTCAGCATTGAACCTTTTGTCCTTGTCACTGCTCCAGGCAGGACAGGGGGGACCAGAGCAGCTCCAGGTGGGACCAGAGCAGCTCCAAAGGGATTTTAGCAGCTCCAAGGCAATCTCAGAAGCTCCAGGTGGGATGAGAACAACTCCAAAGGGATTTGAGCAGCTCCAGGTGGCATCTGAGCATCTCCACAGCTCCAGTCCTGGTGGGATGGTGAGCTCTGCTCGCAGCAGCTCCAGCTCCTTCCTGGGACGGGAGTCAGCACCGTCAGGGGAGCTGATTCTGCTCTAAGATCTGGTAAAAAAGGGTTCTGTGGGGTTTGGGGTGGGCTCACCCCTGGTTTGTGTCACCTCAGTGGTGACAGTGCTGTCCTGGGGGGGGGGCAGGATGAGTTTGGGGGGTTTGTTCAGCCTTGGGGGGCTGCAGCTCCAAAGCCTGGTGAGCAGGGACAGCAGCCAGGGCAGGGCTGGATTTGGGATATTTTGAGGGTGGATTTTGGGAAAGGTTCCTCCCCCCCAGAGGGTTTGGGTCACTGCCCAGGCTCCCCAGGGAATGGGAACAACCCTGAGGCTGCCAGAGCTCCCCAGGGAGGGATTTTGGGCTCTCAGGGGTGCCCAGGCGGGATTTTGGCATCTCGGGGACACCCAGGTGGGATCCTGGGGTGCCTGAGCAGGGCAGGGGTTGGATTCGATCCCTGCGGGTCCCTCCCAGCTCAGGATGTTCCCGATCCCGCCCCTCGGTGCCTGCCCCGCGCTGACCGGAGCTACGGCACGGGCTGCGGCGCCATCAGGTCGATGTCGGTGAGGTTCCGGGCCACCCAGACCCCGGCGGCAAAGAGCCCCAGGTTCAGCAGCAGGTTCCTGCAATCACAGAAAGCCCAGAAACGCTGAGCTCGGGAAAGATTTTGGGAAAGTTCATCCGAACCCAGGCTGTGCCCGATCCCCACCCTGAGCACGCAGTGCCGCCTCCAGGGATGGGCGCTCCAAACCCCCCTGGGCAGCCCCTTCCAGCCCTTTCCATGAGGAAATTCCTGCTCATGTCCAACCTGAGCCTCCCCAGCCCAGCCTGAGGCCGTTCCCTCTCCTCCTGTCCCTGTTCCCTGGGATAAGATCCCAAATCCCCCTCGGCTGTGCCCTCCTGGCAGGAGTTGTGCAGAGCCAGAAATTCCCCCTGAGCCTCCTTTGCTCCAGGCTGAGCCCCTGCCCAGCTCCCTCAGGACTCTCCAAACCCTGCCCAGCTCCCTCAGGACTCTCCAAACCCTGCCCAGCTCCCTCAGGACTCTCCAAACCTTCTCAGCTCCCTCAGACCCTTCCCAGCTCCCTCAGACCCTTCCCAGCTCCCTCAGGATTCTCTAAACCCTTTCCAGATTTCTCCAAACCCTTCCCAGCTCCCTCAGGACTCTCCAGGCCCCTCCAGCTCCGCTCCCTTCCCCGGACCCGCTCCGGCCCCAAAATGTCCTCCCTGAGGCGAGGAGCCCGAACTGGACGGAGGGACAATCCCTGCCCTGCTCCTGATCCAGGCCGGGGACGGACACCGGGCTCCCGATCCCGACCCGGACGGAGCTCTGCTCCGGGCCCGGCCTCCATCCCGGCCCCATCCGTGCCCCGGTCCCGCTGCCGGTGCCGACCTGCGGAAGTCGTTGCGGTCGGTGGCGAAGCGGAAGGCGCTGCGCAGCCAGGTGCGGATGCCCCGCGGCGGGGCCGCCACCGCCCCGGCCGCTCCCGCGGCTCCCGCTCCGGCCGCCGCCACCGCCGCCATTGCTGCCGTGCGCGCGCCCCGTGCGCGGCGTCACCGGCGCGGCGTGACGTCACCGCCGGCGCGCGGGGCGCTGCGTGAGGGCAGCGGCGGGAACGGGAGCGGGATCGGGATCAGGGATTGGGAGCGGGATTGGGATTGGGAACAGGATCAGGGATTGAGCGGGATTGGGATGGAGAACGGGATCAGGGAGCGGGAGCGGGATCTGCGATTGGGATCGGGAGCGGGATTGGGAATGGGATCGGGGATCGAGATTGGGAACGGGAGCGGGATCAAGGATTGGGAGCGGGACTGGGATCACGGATTGGGATCGGGGATTGGGAATGGGATCGGGGATCGAGATTGGGAACGGGAGCGGGATCAAGGATTGAGAGCGGGACTGGGATCACGGATTGGGAGCGGGGATTGGGAACGGGAGCAGGATCAGGGATTGGGAACGGGATCGGGGATTGGGAGCGGGATCGTGATTGGGACTGGGAGCGGGATTGGGATCGGAAACAAGAGCGGGAACGGGACCGGGATAGGGATTGGGATCGGGCTAGGATCAGAATTGGGGCTGGGATCGGGACCAGCACCAGGACCGGGATTGGGATTGGCACTGGGATCAGGATCAGGAGCGGCACTGGGATTGGGACTGAAATCGGCATCGGGATTGGGACCGGGATCGAGAGCGGAACCGGGATTGGGATCAGGACTGTTATAGGTTAGTTGCGGTGGGGAATTAATCACCGACTAATAAGTCCAAATAAAATGAAATTTATTAATTGATACAGCAAGCGATAATAGGCAACGTCAGCGCCCCGGGCGCGCTGGGCGACAGGAGAGTCCCCGCTCTAACACTGCCGCACACTTCTGATTTTCTGTGGAGTTCTTAAACAGTCCTGCTTCCAGGTTGATGTGTAGTACTCTGCGTATTCTTCTTTTGTGTCTAGGTGGTCATAGTCCACCCCCCAGAGGTCTGAAGATGAAGATTGGTATTTTCCTTTGTCTGATTCCTGGAATTTTAGGCTTAATCTGCTGAGTTCCTGGAATCTTAGGTTTACTGAGCGAGCGGATAAGCTGATACTGTGCTATCAATCATAGCAAGCCCATCACCCATATTAACAGTTTACTAAACACATAAACAAATGTTTGGGAAACCCAGTCTTTGGTTTCACCTTCCTTATCCTTTTAAGCCTGGAAATTTACTTAAGCAAACAAATTGAGGTGGTGCAACTTTGTCAGCTTTGATGAACAAACTTAAAGTTTCAACCCATTACAGAGCCCAGGGGAGAGGCTCGGGTGGAGCCCCAAAGCCAAGAGCTGCACGTTTTGGGGTGCTCGGTGTGCCACGGTGGCAATGAGGGTCCTGAAGGGCCCTCGGTGGGGTGAGGACTGTGGTTAGAGTGAGGTTTATTATAGTTTTTATTATAGAATGCTTTTAACAATAAAAGTAACTTATTCTTGTGCAGAATTTCTGGAATTAGCAGAGTTTTCCTGTTATTCCCATTTCCCTACTGCTCCTCTCTGGGGACACCCAGGTGACCAAGCCAGGCCTGGATCCGTGGGGACATCCTGCCACACTGTCCATCCATCCATCCATCCATCCATCCATCCATCCATCCATCCATCCATCCATCCATCCATCCATCCATCCATCCATCCAATCCTGCAGCCTCGTCTGTCCCTGCTGCTGGATCCTCTCCCCAGATCCCACTAACTGATCCACCCAGATTGATTTATGGCAATTAGTGACCCTCATTAAGGGGCCAGCTGGAGATCCAGGCGTTACCCCCCTGGCAGGAGCAGCCAGATCCCCTGGGCTGCCCCGGCCCCACACCCTGTTTGGGGTTTTGGAAGGGTTTAGCCCCATTCTAATGGGCATGGAAGAAGGCCTTTGAACCTATCCTTTGTTCACAATTAACCTTTTTAAGTCTTAAGTTGATTTAGGAGCATTTGAATTAAAGCTTTGATGCCGAATTTTGCCCCAAAAGGCGATAATAAGCTGCCCAGAGACTGGATTTAAGGCCTGTAGGCAGGAGGTATTTATTGGCAAGGCGTTGGAGAAATCACTAAATGGATTTCTGAGTTATGTACAGCAAAAGCAGGTTTTTATACAATTTTAAACAAGGATTACATCATTTATTACATGCATATTCATAGGCAGGCAGGAGTATAGGCGGAGTCTTCTGGGAATTCTTGGTCTTCCTTAGTTAAATTTTAAGCTTTTCCTAATTTGGACATCTTCCTGTTATCCTTGGCATGTTTTTTTCCATGGCTTGGCTGAAGTTACTGTTGTACTTGGCTTGATTCTAACGGCTTGGCAGGTCACTTTAACTTATTGGCTTCCACTTCTGCTTCTTCAAATATTCTAATTCCAAAGTTTCTTCTGTGAGTGTATTTTAGATTATTCATTAATTTATCTAGATATCTGATCAAAGTTCTTCCTAATAGTGTATTTTAGGTTATTTATTAACTTCTGCGATTCCCTTGATATACTTTTAAGTGTCTTTTAATTCTTTTATTTCTCAGAAACTATTGTTCATTATAATGAATGGCTTCAGCTTTAAAGATGTTGCTTTTTGACAGGAACTTTCTGCTTGTGGCTGAGTTCTGCAATAATAACTTTTTGAAGCATAATTTTAGAATACTGCTTGTACCCTTGAAACTATAGCTTTAGAATATATAAAAAGGAAATGTGCTTATCTCACACCTTGATAAAGCAGTGATAAGCAGCTTGAGAAAGGAAGATGAACATCACCTCAAGGATTTGTAGTTTTGACCGAGGGAAGCTGGACATCACTGCTATGAGGTTTATAGTCCTTGCAATCAAAAGGTGGACCCACATCTGGAATCTGGACCTCACCAGATGGGATTCTTCATCCTTCTTTCGGAAAGCAGACTCCCACCATCTGGGGATGCTCCTTTTCTGGGATACATCCTGAAAAAAACTAAATCACAATAGTGTATGGAATTGTGACGTAGAAATTTGGAATAGAAACTGCTGATGAGTAAAAATTGAGAATATAAACTGCTGATGAGTAAAGAATAGGAATAGAAACTTTGAAACTATAGCTTTAGAATATATATATTATATTAAATATTCTATATAATATATATTCTATATTTTATATATAATATATATAATATAGAGTATATGTTATATATTATAGAATATATATATTCTATATATATTATATAGAATATATTCTATGTATTCTATATATTATGGATAATATAGAGCATATATTATATATTCTAGAATATATATTATATAGAATATATTATATATATTCTATATATAATGCATCATATATAGAATATATAGAATATATTTTATATATATATTCTGTATAATACATATATTATATAAAAACTGCTGAGAAAGCTGATGAGTACCCCTATAAATACCTGTGAGCCTCAACTATCAGTGTGGAGGGAAAACTTCCCCCACTGTACCCAGCGCTGTATTGCTCATACTTTTATTAATTAATAAATTGCTGATTTATTAATGAATAAATTGATTCCTGCTTGAATATTTGCCTAGCCAACCTTCTAATTTATAACACCTCCCACGTTCCTGGAAGGTCAGGCCATGTGCATGCAGCAATCCGCATGGCCGGCCCGACCAGTTCCGACCAGTTCCTTATCAGCGCGTCCCAGCCCAAGCCCCCGCGGCTGCCGGGGCCGTTCCGGGCCGCGACAAGGTGATAAACGCAGAAATCCTCGGGGCAGGGCGGGATGGCCGCGCCTGGAACCAGCCCCGCAGCCCCCGGAGCGCCTTTCCCGGCGGGAATGCCGGGGGATAGGGGGGAGGAGAGCCGGGAGGCGCCGGGCTGCCTCGGGAGGGGATGATCTGGGTGGGCAGCGGCCTTGGGAGACCCTCCCGCAGGGCCACGAGGTGACGGACGGACAGACGGACCCGCCGGGAGGGGACAGCAGCGGCGCCGGCACGGCAGCAAAGGTGGGTGCCGTGGAGCCCCGTCCTGCCAGGGCTCTCCGAACTCCCCAACCCTGCTTTGTTCCCTCCTCGGTTCTGCTCCAGCTCCTCGGGAATGCGGGGGGGGGTCCCGCTCCCCGAAGTGTCCCGGGACAAGCCTGGGAGCAGCGCGGGCACCGAGCGGTTGGTGCTGGAGCTGGGGGGTTCGTGCCCCGAGGGACCCCGGGATCCCCTTTTCCATGGATATTCCATAACCCAGAATCTCCTTTTCCGTGGATATTCCATACCCTAGGAGCCCCTTGTCCATGGGTATTCCATACCCCAGGATCCTCTTGTCCATGGATATTCCACACCCTGGGGGTGCAGGACCCCTCTTCCATGGATATTCCACACCCTGGGGGTGCAAGGACCCCTTGTCCATGGATATTCCACACCCTGGGGGTGCAGGACCCCTCTTCCATGGATATTCCACACCCTGGGGGTGCAGAATCCCCTTGTCCATGGATATTCCACACCCTGGGGGTGCAGGACCCCTCTTCCATGGATATTCCACACCCTGGGGGTGCAGAACCCCTCTTCCATGGATATTCCACATCCTGGGGGTGCAGGATCCCCTTGTCCATGGATATTCCACACCCTGGGGGTGCAGGATCCCCTTGTCCATGGATATTCCACACCCTGGGGGTGCAGGACCCCTCTTCCATGGATATTCCACACCCTGGGGGTGCAGGATCCCCTTGTCCATGGATATTCCACACCCTGGGGGTGCAGGACCCCTCTTCCATGGATATTCCACACCCTGGGGGTGCAGGGACCCTCTTCCATGGGTATTACACACTCTTGGGGTGCAGGACCCCCCCTCCATGGATATTCCATACCCCAGGATCCCCTTGCCCATGGATATTCCACACCCTGGGGGTGCAGCACCTCTCTTCCATAGATATTCCACACCCTGGGGGTGCAGCACCCCTCTTCCATGGATATTCCACACCCTGGGGATGCAGGACCCCTCTTCCATGGATATTCCACAATCTGGGGGTGCAGGACGCACTTTTCCATGGATATTCCACGTCCTGGGGGTGCAGGACCCCTCTTCCATGGATATTCCACACCCTGGGGGTGCAGGACCCCTCTTCCATGGATATTCCACACCCTGGGGGTGCAGGATCCCTCTTCCATGGATATTCCACACCCTGGGGGTGCAGAATCCCCTTGTCCATGGATATTCCACACTCTGGGGGTGCAGGACCCCTCTTCCATGGATATTCCACACCCTGGGGGTGCAGGACCCCTCTTCCATGGATATTCCACACCCTGGGGGTGCAGGATCCCTCTTCCATGGATATTCCACACCCTGGGGGTGCAGGATCCCCTTGTCCATGGATATTCCACACTCTGGGGGTTCAGGACCCCTCTTCCATGGATATTCCACACCCTGGACCTCTTCCATGGGTATTACACACCTCTTCCATGGGTATTACACACTCTTGGGGTGCAGGACCCCCCCTCCATGGATATTCCATACCCCAGGATCCCCTCTTCCATGGATATTCCATACCCTGGGGGTGCAGCACCTCTCTTCCATAGATATTCCACACCCTGGGGGTGCAGCACCCCTCTTCCATGGATATTCCACACCCTGGGGATGCAGGACCCCTCTTCCATGGATATTCCACAATCTGGGGGTGCAGGACGCACTTTTCCATGGATATTCCACGTCCTGGGGGTGCAGGACCCCTCTTCCATGGATATTCCACACCCTGGGGGTGCAGGACCCCTCTTCCATGGATATTCCACACCCTGGGGGTGCAGGATCCCCTTGTCCATGGATATTCCACACCCTGGGGGTACAGGACCCCTCTTCCATGGATATTCCACACCCTGGCGGTGCAGGATCCCCTTGTCCATGGATATTCCACACCCTGGGGGTGCAGGGACCCTCTTCCATGGGTATTCCATACCCCAGGATCCCCTTGCCCATGGATATTCCACATCCTGGGGGTGCAGGATGCCCTTTTCCATGGATATTCCACGCCCTGGGGGTGCAGGACCCCTTGTCCATGGATATTCCACACCCTGGGGGTGCAGGACCCCTCTTCCATGGATATTCCGCGCCCTGGGGGTGCAGGGACCCCTCTTCCATGGATATTCCACGCCCTGGGGGTGCAGTTTGCGGCTCTTTGCTCCCACCCCGAGATTCCCGGGGGAATTCAGATCCTCGGGGCGGGATCAGGGAAGCGGCGCTGCCCGGGCCGTGCTCGGGGGCGGAATCAGCGCCGGGAGCGGGGCGGGAAGAGGAACGGAAACTCCTGGGGGAGGCACCGAGAGCTCGGGGAGGGCTCCTCAGGAGGGATCCCGCTGGACATTGGTGTGGAACGAGAGCGGGGTGCGGGCCGGGAGGATTGGGGTGTAGGGAAGGATTGAGATTCAGGGGTGCAAGATTAGGGTGCAGGGAAGGATTAGGATTCAGGATTGAGGTGCAGAGGTGAAGGATTGGGATCCAGGGACGCAGGATTGGGGTGCAGGGAAGGATTGGGATCCAGGGACACAGGATTGGGGTGCAGGGAAGGATTGGGATCCAGGGACACAGGAGTGGGGTGCAGAGGTGCAGGATCGGGGTTCAGCATTGGGGTGCAGAGGTGCAGGTTTGGGATTCAGGAGTGGGGTGCAGGATTGGGATTCAGGATTGGGGTGCAGGGAAGGATTGGGATTCAGGATTGGGGTGCAGAGATAAAGGATTGGGATTCAGGATTAGGGTGCAGGCAAGGATTGGGATGCAGGGAAGGATTGGGATTCAGGATTGGGGTGCAGGGCTCTCCAACCCCTCCATGCTCCAGTGCTGCCA
Source organism: Melospiza melodia melodia (assembly GCF_035770615.1). Taxonomy (NCBI): domain Eukaryota; kingdom Metazoa; phylum Chordata; class Aves; order Passeriformes; family Passerellidae; genus Melospiza; species Melospiza melodia. The sequence continues at coordinate 6,913,716 of NC_086221.1, forward strand.
CCCCTCAATTTAAGGACAAAAATGGGGTTTCATGCTGGCAGGGGGCTCACCCAAGCCCCCGCGTCCCTTGGGGACATCACGGGGTGACGCGTGGGGTTGGCAGGGACACGTGGGCAGGGACAAACAGAGCCTGGGGCGGGCAGCGGGGGTGCCAGGGCACTGCCAGCCCCGTGTCACCCCCAGGGTCTCGGCGTCCGTAGCGGTGTCCCCGGAGGTGTCGCGGGGCTGGCAGCAGCAGCAGCAGCACGGGTGGCACCTGGCTGGCTGGCAGTGTCCCCAGGGCGGCAGTGACGTCCCCGGGGGCCGTGCTGAGCCGGCCTCTCCCTGCCTTGCAGCGGATCCCGCAGCTCCCGGAGGCGCCCTCGGCCAGCATGTTCCACCCGCCGGGCTGCAGGAGGAGCTTCCCCAGGGAGGTACGTGCGGCTGCCAGGGATCTCCTGGGTTGGGGTTCTCCTGGAGCTCTCCTGGAGCTTTCCTGAAGCTCTCCTGGGTTTGGGCTCTCCTGGAGCTTTCCTGAAGCTCCCCTGGGTTTAGGCTCTCCTGGAGCTCTCCTGAAGCTCTCCTGGGTTTGGGCTCCCCTGGGTTGGAGCTCTCCTGAAGCTTTCCTGGAGTTCTCCTGGGAAAGCTCTCTTGGGGATCTCTTTGGGCTCTCCTGGAGCTCTCCTGGGGTTCTCCTGGGTTGAGGCTCTCCTGGGTTGGGATGGGAGCCCAGCATCGCCCCGGGGCCACCCTGGGTTCCCCCTGCCCCATCTCCACCCCTGGGGATGCTGAGGAGCCAGCAGAACACCAGGGTGGGGAGGAACCCTGGATGATGCGGGCTCTCCCAGGGCGGCCGGGTGGGCTCCTGGGGCTCCCCATCCCTGCCTGCTCCTGGGGCTCTCACGGCTCTGGTCTCTCCACAGCCTGCTCCGTGGTGGGATGGGCCGTGGCCGTGTCCCCCTGATGGCCCTGAGGACACCTGGGATGGGCCACCTTGGGACGGGCCACCTTGGGATGAACCACCTTGGGATGAACCACCTTGGGATGAACCACCATGGGATGGGCCACCATGGGATGAACCACCATGGGATGGGCCACCATGGGATGGGCCACCATGGGATGGGCCACCATGGGAGCAGCAGCCCAGGAGACGCCGGCGCAGGAGGGGCCCGGTAAGGGACAGGGCTGGGGGACACGTCCCAAGGATGGTCATGCTTTGTCAGGGAGACCCTCCCAAGTCACCAAACCCCGTCCCCAAAACCATTCTGGACACGTCTGGATCCACTCGTGGTCCCCCAGGCACAGACAGGAGTTGGTGGCTTTCTAAATTCCCAAAAGGAGTCTGGAAATGTCGGGATCCAGCAGAAATCTAAAGGATTTCACAGGTTCACCCCCCAACCCCAGGATTAAGAATGGCAAAATAAATATGTAATATACCTATGTAAATGTATTTATATATATATGAATTTATATATATATGCCTAAATATAAAAATGCATTTATATATAGATATATATATAAAAATGTGCATATATATATAGGTATATATATAAAAAGGTGCATATATATAGGTACATATATAAAAAGGTGCATATATATATATATAATATATATACACCTATATATAAAAATAAATTATTTATTTATTTATTTACTATTTATAAAAATTTAATTTTATTATAAAATATAATTTATTGTAAAAATATTCGATAATATTTTATTATAAAAATTTTATTTTTTATTTATATATTTTTATTTATTATCACTAATCTGCAGTGCAGTGGGGATGGTGTTATGAATGAGGTCCTGTGTGTCTTAATTTATTAAACCACAAAATCAGAACTTAGCAGCAGTTTTAATTGAGCAGCAATTTTATATAAAATTAATACAACCAAGTAAGCATGTACAGAGTAAATTTGGCAGTGATTTCAAGGCTGATTCCTTAATTATCTCAAGGTCTATTCTATTTTGGGATGTTATTTATCTCAAACTACATCCTGTATCCTATTTTCTCATGAACATCTGAAAACATCTGTTTTGTGGCACTAATTACATGCCTTTTTCCTCTGTTACTTTTTAACAAATATTTTCTTAAATATCAAGATATTTACAATTACAATATATTTATTTATATTATTTATTATGTAATATATAATATTATATGTTATATGTTATATGTTATATGTTATATGTTATATAATATATAATATATAATATATAATATATAATATATAATACAATATATTATATATTATATATTATATATTATATATTATATATTATATATTATATATTATATATTATATATTATACATTACTATACTATAGTATATAGTATATAATATATACTATATTATATATATATTTACAAATACAATATATTTACAATTGTTAGCCCAAATCACATTCATTTATCACAATGGTTACACCAGGGCGCTGCTAATTAAATCAATAGTTTCAAAATTAATTAGCAATTACAGTTCAGATTGTGTTGCTCACCCAGACCCACACAAATCTCTTTGGCTCACTCCAGGAGTGATCTTGAAGGGCTCCAGAAATGAACCCACACTCACTCCAGGGAAATTCCCCTGTTCAAAAGTGGGGTTCAGCTTTTACAGCATGAAATGACAGATGTTGGGGGGTTTGGGGAGCATTTTTCCTTAAAAAAAATAATCAAATTGCTGCCCTCTGGTTCCTCCCAAGAAACATCTGCCCCTGTTCCCTGCCAGTGCTGTTTGCTCTCGGGGTTTCACATCCTCGTGGGGTTTCACATCCTCGTGGGGTTTCATTTTGGGATTTTGGAGTCACTGCTGCTCTCAGGGCTCTCCAGCGCTGCTGGCAGCCTGGTCCTCCCCCTCCACTGCTGCTGATTTCCACACCAGGTGAAATCTGAGCTGGTTCACCCTAATTGCGTCCTGCCGCTGCTGCAGGGAGGGATTTACCCACAGCCCCCAAAGCAGCGAGCAGGAGAGGCACAAAGAGCCGAGGGTCACAACGGGGAGGGGGAGCAGCAAGAAATCCCAAAAATCCCAGTGGGTTTGTGGGGGGAAAAAAAAAAATCCCAAAAATCCCAGTGGGCTCGTGGGGAAAAAAAAATCCCAAAATTCCCATGCTGAGCGTCCTCACCACGGCCGTTCCCTTTGCAGCCCAGCCCCAGAGCCTTCCCTGGCCCTGGGGACGTGCCCTGGAACGAGGAGGAGCAGGACAGGAGGTGGGCACCCCCCGAGTGTCCCCTGCCACCGCCCTGGCCTGACAGAGCAGCCGTGCCAGGAGCTGAGGGTGACTTTGGAGAGTGCTGGTACCAGGTGAGGGCTGGTGGCACCTGGCCATGGTGGCACGACAGTGGTGACATGGGGCAGGGGACGGTCACTGCCCTGGTGACAAGGACAGTGTGTGGGCACCCTGTCCCGTTCCCTAAATCCAGTTTTTCCCTGCAGGATCCGCCGCCTGACCCCTGGCCTGAGTACCCCGAGGAGAAGCAGCCCCAGCCCCAGCCCCAGCCCTGGCCCCCGTCCGGCCCTGCAGGGTGGGTGACAACGAGTGACACCAGCACGGCTGTCCCTGCCCGTTGGCATCGCACAGAGGCCCCTCCCGAGCCAACCCCGCCATGCTGGGGCTGGCTGGAGGCATTCCTGAAGAAATCCAAGGAAATCCCCGAAATTCCTGCAGGAATCCAGGGAATTTCCCCCAGCACCGCCCGCCCTGGAGCCACCACCCGGCTGGGACACGACGGAGCCGCCCCCGGCAGCTGCTCCCGGTGCCCCGGGCGTGGTGTCCCCGACCCTCCCGAGGTCTGTGCTGCCCCCAGGCCGGCTCCTCGCTGCTCTCCATCCCCTCCCGGGCCAGCCTGAGGAGCTTCTGCCGCTGTTTCCCACCCCGCAGGGCACAAGCCGCGCTCCAGGAGGAGCCAGCCCGGGGCCAGGAAGGAGCCGCAGCCCCCGGAGCCTCCCCAGCGCCCGGAGCCGCCCCCAGGGGCTGCAGAGAGGCAGGAGCAGCCGCAGGTGAGGGGTTTTACCTGTCCCACCCCGTCCCACAGCAGGGCTGTGCTCACCCCGAGCCCCGCACGCTGTGCTGGTTCCCTGCAGGATGTGCCAGCGGGGACTGGGGGTGTTCTGGAGCCCCCCAACCCGGCCAGGAGCCCTCTGGAGAGCCCAGCTGCTGATGGTGGTGCTGATCCTGGTGCTGCAGAGCTGCAGGTAGGACATTCCCCCATGCCAGGGGTGCTCCCAGCCCTGGAGCTGCCTGGCTCAGGGGTGCTGGGGCATCTCCCTCCTCTCTGCTCCAGCCCTTCCCCCTCTCCACCTTGCTTTTTTTGCCAGGTGTGGAGTTTTTCCAGGCTTTTCTCAGTGTTTCCTGTGGGTTCTAAGTGTCCCGTCCATCCCATCCCATCTCATCCCATAGATCCCATCCCATGGATCCCATCCCATCCCATCCCATGGATCCCATCCCATCTTATCTCATCTCATCCCATTGATCCCATCCCATCTTATCTCATCTCATCCCATTGATCCCACCCCATCCCACCCATTTCCCGTCCCCAGGTGGAGCTGGGAGCTGGGCACAGCCCCGTGGGCAGCCAGGATCAGGGTCCCTGTGCTCCAGGAGCAGATCCAGCCCCTCCTGAGGAGACTTCCAGGAATCCTGAGATCCAGGAGCACCTTGAGGTATGGGGCTGCTGGGGAGGGACACAGGACCAGCTCCAGGCTCCCCAAACCCTCCCCACCAGCGCACACAGCTTCCCCTGGGGATGGCTTCTATTTTTTTCTATTATTTTTTCTCTTTATTTTTTCTATTTTTTCTATTGTTTTTTCTATATTTTGTATTATTTTTCCTGGTTTTCACTATTATTTTTTCTATTATTTTTTCTATTATTTTTTCTATTATTTTTTCTATTATTTTTCTATTATTTTTCTCTTTTTTTTTCTATCTTTTTTCTGTGTTTTTTTTCTGTATTTTTTCTGTATTTTTTTCTGTATTTTTCTATATTTTTTCTATAATTTTTTCTATTATTTTTCTATTTTTCCTATTTTCTATTCCCACCCTAAAGCAGAGCCTGCAGGGAGGCACAGCCCCCTTTCCCAAACCCTCTAATCCCCTCACTGTGGACTCCACAGTGCCCCTGCCCAGTGTGGGGAGGGACTAATCCCACTCTGAAATTTAAGAGTTCAATTAGCGGTAAGAAATAAGTATTTATTTATTATTGATATTATTTATTTATTTATGTATTTATTAATAAATAAGTATTTATTATTGGGGTATTTATTATTATTTATTTACTTATTAAATAAGTATTTAATATTCTTTATTAATATATTTATTTATTTATTTATTTGTTTGTTTGTTTATTTATTTATTTAAATAAATAAATAAATAAATAAATAAATAAATAAATAAATAAATAAATAAATAAATAAGTATTTATTTATTAGTTAAGTAAAGCAGAAGTGGCAGTGCTGGGTGCCTGGCTGCAGCCAGAGGCACACACACACAATTTTCAGTCCTTTGTGCTGCTGCAATTGCGCAACTTCCTCAAATTTCTTGGCACATTCTCTGGGCCGAGTTTGCCACAGCTCCACCCTGGGTCGCTGCAGGGTCTGGGGGTCCATCCAGGACCCTCCCCTGGTTTTCTCCTGATGCCTCTTGACCCCTGGCATTCTCTTTTTGTGCCGTTTTGTTCTCTGCCTGTGCTATCTTGGTTCTGCGTTTTGTTATCTGCTGCGCCAGCCTTGCTTTGTGCCCATTTTCAGTTCCTCAGCCCGCAGAAGCCGTTACAAATTCGCCTTCTGTCTGAAAGCTGTTGCAATTCACCGGCAATTCCCGTTTGTAGCAACAACAGTTTCCCAACTTTGGCTGTCTGTGCCGCGCAGGCGGAGCCGTGCGGTGTCCCCAGGGCTGGCGGCGGTCACGGGTCACCTCCCCAGAGCCCGGCAGCCCCTCCAGACCCTGCCAGGAGGGAAATCCTGGAGTGCAGCAGCTCTGGGGAGGCAGAGCTCAGCCCTCGTTCCTGTGGGGCTGGGGAAACTGAGGCACGAGCTGCCCAGGCTGGGGTGAGTTTGGGGCGTGGGGCAGCTCCGTGTCCCCACCCCAATGGGGGACAGCGCTGTCCCCGTGTCCCAGCACAGCCACTCTCTGTCCCTCAGCCTCTGCAGAGCCTTCATCCTCCTGAGAACCCTCAGCTTCCTCCAGGACCTGCAGCAGAGCCCAAAGCCCAGCCCAGCCGAGCTGCTCCAGCCGCCTGCACCCCACCAGAGACCTCCACAGCGCCCCAGAGCCCACCTGGGGCTGGTGCCACCAACCAGGTACGGGGTCGGGGTGTCCCCAGTGTCCCCCCGGGCTTGGGGGCGCTGCCAGAACCCAGGGGGGTCCCTGTGGCTGCGGGATGTGGGGTTTAGGGGTGCCTTTGTCTGGAGGCACAGCCCGTGTCGGCCCCGGGAGAGCAGCCAGGGCAGGAAGCCGAGGCTCAGGGGTGTGACCACACAGCATCACAACAGCGTGGGGAGCTGCTGCCAGAGCCTCAGGGCAGGGCCACGGGCTCAGCACCCCAAAACCAGCAACAAACAACCCCTATTTTAACCCACAAACCCACAAATACCATCCAAACTCCTGCAGAGCACGGCCACGGGGTCGGCACCCCAAAACCAGCAACAAACAACCCCTGTTTTAACCCACAAATATCAAAATATCATCCAAACCCCTGCAGAGCACGGCCACGGGGTTGGCACCCCAAAAGCAGCACCAAACAACCCCTGCTCCTAGCCCACAGACCCACAAATATCATCCAAACCCCTGCAAGCCCCCCAAAACACCAAATTCACACCCAGCATTGTTCCCATCTTACTGCTGCACTAAGGGCACAATGTTTTTCGTGTTACTGGACACACTGTGCCCTTAGTGCAACAGCAAGACAGGAAAGAACATCTTTAGCAAGAACACAAAAAAAACTTTCAATAAAATATCCACAAAAGCACAAAAGTAAGCGTGGTTACCTAATAAATAACTAGCCAACAGTGAGCTCGCCTTTACAATATGCACAAAATTCATTAACACTAATACAAAGATACATACCTACCAACAAAGTTCAAAATTTACTAATCACTCGTATTAGTACTCCCAACAGTTTGTCACTGCTCTGTCACCCCTCCCTTGGGTGCCACCCCACTCCCCCTCTTTGCCCCAGCTTCTCTCCCTCATTAGCAGTAATTAATAGTAATTAATCTGCTCTGGAGGGTTCTCCTTGGCTTCCTCAGAGCTCCATTGCAGGCCTGCTCACACTCTGCTGTCACTGGATTTGTGCTGCGGGTTTAAGGGGTTTGGATGATATTTGTGGGTTAAAAGAGGGGTGGTTTGGTGCTGGTTTTGGGGTGCTGACCCTGTGGCCCTGCCCTGTGGGTCTGGGAGCAGCTCCAGGATGGGGGGGATCTCACCTGAGGAGCTTTGGGAGCCATGCTGGGGGGTGAGGGTGTGAATTTGGCGTTTTGGGGGGGCTTGCAGGGGTTTGGATGATATTTGTGGGTTAAAATAGGGGTTGTTTGTTGCTGGTTTTGGGGTGCTGACCCCGTGGCCGTGCTCTGCAGGGGTTTGGGTGATATTTGTGGGTTTGTGGGTTAAAATAGGGGTTGTTTGTTGCTGGTTTTGGGGTGCTGACCCCGTGGCCATGCTCTGCAGGAGTTTGGATTATATTTGTGGGTTTGTGGGTTAAAATAGGGGTGGTTTGTTGCTGGTTTTGGGGTGCTGACCCCGTGGCCGTGCTCTGCAGGGGTTTGCAGGGGTTTGGATGATGTTTGGGGGTTTGTGGGCTAAAATCAGGGGTGGTTTGGTGCTGGTTTTGGGGCGCTGACTCTTACACTCGTCTCTTTATGTGACGTTTCTCAGCTAGCTAGCTGTCTGCAAAGCTCTCTACAGCAAACCAGTGGCTCCTTCCGTGGGGTGGCCATTCCTGGGCTGGTGACTGACCAGCGTGGCTCAGTCCCTTTCCCCTCTGAGCTCCCCGTGGGGTTTTGGAGCCACTGCTGCTCTCAGGGCTCTCCAGCGCTGCTGGCAGCCTGATCTCCCCCCCCTCCACTGCTGATTTCCACAGCCAGGTGAAATCTGAGCTGATTTCATCCTGCTGCACAAAGGGGGACTCACTCACCCTTGGCCTTTCCCCCGTGCCAGGCTGTGTGTGGCCAGCAGCAGCCCTGCCCAGAGCCCCCCACACCATTCCCAGCTGGAATCGACTCCCGCTCCGCTGCTGTGCTCAGGAGGAAGGCAAAGATCGAGCTGGTGAGTCCTGGGGGGCACCTGAGGGGCCGGGGGCAGCTCCAGGACGGGGAACGTCACCCGAGGAGCCTTGGGGACAATGCTGGGTGGTGAATTTGGTGTTTGGGGGGAGCGTGCTGTGGGGTTTGCAGGGCTTGGTGCTGGTTTTGGGGTGCTCACCCTGTGGCCGTGCCCTGTGGGTCTGGGGGCAGCTCCAGGATGGGGGGGATCTCACCTGAGGAGCTTTGGGAGCCATGCTGGGGGGGTGAGGGTGTGAATTTGGCGTTTTGGGGGGGGCTTGCAGGGGTTTGGATGATATCTGTGGGGTTGTGGGCTGAAATAGGGGTGTTTTGGTGCTGGTTTTGGGGTGCTGACCCCGTGGCTGTGCCCTGCAGGGGTTTGGATGATATTTGTGGGTTTGTGGGCTAAAATAGGGGTGGTTTGGTGCTGGTTCTGGGGTGCTGATGCTGTGCCCTGCACTGCAGGTGTTTGCAGGGGTTGGGATGGTATTTGTGGGTTTGTGGGCTGAAATAGGGGTTGTTTGGTGCTGGTTCTGGGGTGCTGAGCCCACGGCCCTGCACTGCAGGGGTTTGCAGGGGTTGGGATGGTATTTGTGGGTTTGTGGGCTGAAATAGGGGGTGTTTGGTGCTGGTTCTGGGGTGCTGACCCCGTGGCTGTGCCCTGAAGGGGTTGGGATGGTATTTGTGGGTGTTTGGGCTGAAATAGGGGTTGTTTTGGTGCTGCTTTTGGGGTGCTGACCCCGTGGCTGTGCCCTGCAGGGGTTGGGATGGTATTTGTGGGTGTTTGGGCTGAAATAGGGGTTGTTTTGGTGCTGCTTTTGGGGCGCTGAGCCCGCGGCCCTGCACTGCACGGGTTGGGATGGTATTTGTGGGTGTTTGGGCTAAAATAGGGGTTGTTTGGTGCTGGTTCTGGGGCGCTGAGCCCGCGGCCCTGCAGTCGTACCAGCAGTTCAGCCTGAGCGTCGCCGTGGTGGCCACGATGCTGCTGCACGAGGAGCCCTCGATGGAGGCGGCGCTGGGGGTGGCGCTCAGGGCCAACCTGCGCCAGGGCCGCCTGCACCACCTGCAGCAGCTGGAGCAGTTCATCGACAGCCTCGACTCCGTGGGCTCCAGCGGCCTCTGAGGGCTTTGGGCCCTCCTGCCCTGCGACAGGGCGGTGACGGCGCCCTGGGGTGCTCGGGAGCCTGCAGGGTGAGGTGGGAGGCGTTGGCAGCCCCCGCGGAGAAGGAGGGCGAGCGGGATGTGTTTGGTTTTTTGGCCCTGCCCAAAGCCCTGAGGGCAGCCAAAGCGTCGCTGGTTTGACTGGAGGGAGGGCGGCAGTGCCTGTCCTCCTTTCCTGACGGCCGGGAGTGCGCCCCCAAACCCCAGCGAGTGTTTTTGGGTTGAAATCTGCAAATAAACCGTGTCCTTTTTGCAGCCCTTGTTGTGTTCCTGCAAGGGAGGGGTCCCACGATGAAGCCCGGCTGTGGCAGAGGGCACAGATCACCCCTGGGGACCCCCCAGCCCTGGTGACAGTGTCAGTGTCACTGTGGGGTGGGAAGGAACAGGGCAGAGCCTGAGTTCAGATTTCAGCCAGGTTTTATTGGAGTTTGTCACCTGAGACCAGAGCTGTGCCCTGGTCCCCTCCCCATGGGGACACAGTGCCACCAGGGATGGATTGAGGTGGCAGTGGGGCCCTGGTGACATTGGCAGTGTCACAATGGGCTGGGAAGGAACAGGGCAGACCCTGCTTTCAGATTTCAGCCAGATTTTATTGCAGATTTGTCACCAGCAGCAGCAGAGCCGCACCCCTGGTTCCCTCCCTGTGGTGGCAGTAGGCCACAGTGCCACCAGGGATGGAGATGGGGCCCTGGTGACAGTGTCAGTGTCACAATGGGCTGGGAAGGAACAGGGCAGACCCTGAGCTCAGATTTCAGCCAGAGTTCAGATTTCAGCCAGATTTTATTGGAGCTTCGTCTCTGGTCCCCTCCCCATGGGGACCTGATGCCACCAGGGATGGCGAGGGGTGGCAGTGGGGCACAGAGCAGCCCAGGGCAGGTCACCCCGCGTTCCCCAGCACCGGGGGGACGCCGGCAGCTGTCCCTGTCCCCACCTGCCGCCTCGTGGGAGGTGCTGGGGCCGGCCCTGCCCCGCTCCCTTCCTGCTTTACCTGTTCCTAATTGCGGGAGAGCCGGGCAGGAATGGCAGGATCTGCTCTGCTCTGCTCTGCTCCACCGGGGGGCAGCGACCCCAGCAGCTTCTCCCACCAGCCCTGGGCACCTCCAGGATGCGATTGGAACGCGTTGATGCCCTGGCAGGAGCTGGCAGTGCCCCTCGGGACGCCCAGCCCGCTGTCAGCACACGCTGCAGTGCTTGGCCGTCCTGCCCCTGCCCCTCTGCATGGGCTCCCTGCCCAGGGGGTTCATGCCGGGCTTGGGGATGGGCTTCCCGAAAAAGAAACCCTCCTCCTCCGAGCCTGAGTCCGAAGATGAGGAGCAGGTGGGGCACCAGGAGTCCTCCTCCTCCTCCTCCTCCTCCTCCTCTGTGCCGTGCCCTGCCCGGGCGCCGTGTCGGGGACGGGGGGTGCCCGCCTGCAGCTCTGCAGCTCTTCGGGCTTCAGGGGACCCCAAAAGGGCTCTGGGCTCCTTGGGGGGCTCTGGGTTCAGCTGGGGGGCTGAGGGGTGGCCGGCTGGGGGTCCCAGCGCCCCTGGGTGCTCCTTGGCAGCGTCGCCGCTCCGCTCCCGTGGGGCTGCGCCGAGATCCCCGGGGCTCCTGAAGGCGGGGTGCACGGGGGGCTGCTCCGGGAACGCCTCTGCCAGAGGGGAAAGGAGCAAGGAGAGGCTGAGCCTGTCCTCCCACAGCCCTCCCACAGCAAGGGGCGTCTCGGGACACGGCGGGCTGGCACCCACCCACCCAGCCAGCCTGGGGAGTTTATCGCTAATTCCCACGGGGTGACATTCCCAGGACAGTCCCCAGAGCCTGGATTTGCTCCTGCTCCCCCTCCCGCCCCATGGCAGCAGGATCCCACCATCCCCAAAATCCCCAAAGTCCCCAGAGCCTGGATTTGCTCCTGTTGCCCTCCCACCCTGTGGCAATGGGGTCCTACCAGCCCCAAAGTCCCCAAAATCCCTGGATTTGCTCCCACCCCACGGCAGAGCCTCCTACCATCCCCAAATCCCTGGATTTGCTCCCATCCCATGTCGGAGGCTCCTACCATCCCCAAAATCCCCAAAGTGCCCAAAATCCCCTGGATTTGCTCCTACCATCCCCAAAATCCCTGAATTTGCTCCCACCCCATGCCGGAGGCTCCTACCATCCCCTTGCCCCCCGTCCCTGCTGCTCCGGGCCGCGGGCGCGCACTCGGGGGACGGAGCGGAGGCGATGGCGGAGTCCGAGGAGTCGGAGGCGCCGGAGGAGCCGTCCTGGCCGCGGCCGCAGGAGCCGGAGCAGAAGAGGCGGCCGCGGTGGCAGCTGAGGGGCTGTCCCCGCAGCGGGGCCCGGCACAGGCTGCAGCACAAGCAGGAGGAGCGGGCGTGCCAGTGCAGCCCTTGGTGGGTGACCTGCTCGGTGTCCGCGCCTGTGGGGGCAAAACACGGGTGAGGGGAAGGGTCTTCAAAATAAAAAACCAAAAAAACCCCCCCAAACCAAACCAAAAAACCAAAAACGACCCTCCCCCAAAAAACCCAAAAAACCCCAAAATCCATGCTCCGAAATCTGGGGGAGCCCCCCGGGGGTGGCGGCCGCACCGATGGGGTCCCCGCACGCCTGGCACGGCTCGGCGAAGAGGCTCTCGAAGCAGCCCCGGCAGCAGGGCCGCCCGCTGCGCATCACGTAGCGCTGCCCGCGCAGGGGCTCGTCGCACTCCAGGCAGCAGAAATGCTCCAGGTGCCAGCGCCGGCCCTCGGCCTCGATGCACTCCTCCATGAAGATCAGCTGGAATGGGAATGTGGGAAAATAGGTGTGATTCGCGCTAGCAAAATCGGAACGGTAATCAATATTGATACGGTAATTGATAAAAGAGTTAGAAGGTGTAATGCCAAGAAAGAAAGGGAGAGGATCCATCCCCCCCTCTCCTTTCCTGCAGATGTTCAAGGCCCTCAGCCTCGATGCACTCCTCCATGAAGATCAGCTGGAACGGGAATGTGGTTGAACAGGTAGGACTCGCGGTGACAAAATTAAAACGGTAATCGATATTGATATGGTAATTAATAAAAGAGTTAGAAGGTGTAATGCCAAGAAAGAAAGGGAGAGGATCCATCCCCCCCTTTCCCGCAGATGTTCAAGGCCCTCGGCCTCGATGCACTCCTCCATGAAGATCAGCTGGAATGGGAATGTGGTGAACAGGTGTGATTCACGCTGAGAAAATTGAAACGGTAATCGATATTGATACGGTAATTGATAAAAGAGTTAGAAGGTGTAATGCCAAGAAAGAAAGGGAGAGGTTCCATCCCCCCCCTTTCCTGCAGATAGATGTTCAAGGCCCTCGGCCTCGATGCACTCCTCCATGAAGATCAGCTGGAATGGGAACGTGGGAAAATAGGTGTGATTCACGCTGAGAAAATCGGAACAGTAATCAATATTGATACGGTAATTGGTAAAAGAGTTAGAAGGTGTAATGCCAAGAAAGAAAGGGAGAGGTTCCATCCCCCCCTTTCCTGCAGATGTTCAAGGACAGGAAAAAGCAAGAGATAACAGTTGCTAAAAACGAACAGAAAGAAGGGAAAATCTGGTTGGGTCCCAGGAAAACGTTAATTATATGAGATATATTGCTTTGGTGCTTAAATATAATATTATGTTCGTTTTGGCTTGCATTATACTGGCTTGGTGCGCATGTGTAACCCAAGGGTGAGTTGAAGGACATCGAGGAAGAGGAGAGGCCTTCATCAAAAACGACCCCCAAAGAGTTATGCGACCACCGAACCGAGTGGTGGAGCATGCGTGGCAAAGGTGGTGATGAGGGCGGAGGTAGAATTGTGACAAACCGAAAATGGGAGGGGATGGCATTGACACGTGGCGTATAGGGGGGAATCTTCACTTGGCAAGCTCGTACGCGAGATGGAAAGGGTCCAGAGCCCTGCACCCCGTACCCCGCGGTTATCTTTTGCTCATGCGCTATTATTGGAACCAAATTATCCCTTATTTTTAATATTGACAATTGTTTTCCGGTTGTTCAGTAACTAACGGACCTTAAAGCTTGCTTTCACTTCAGTCTCGCTTATGGTTCCCATATTCTCAAAATCTTTTGCCAGGCAATCCTATTGACAAGGCTTTCCCGTTCCATCCTCCCCAACAGGCGCCCACCTGGTCGCAGGAGGCGCAGCGGGGCCGGAAGAGCTCGGCGTGGTGCCGTCCGCAGTAGATCCTCCCATCCTGCTGGAAGTAGATGAGATCCACCAGCTGCTGGTGGCAGAAGTGGCAGGAGAAGCAGGACGGGTGCCAGAACTGGTCGCCCAGGCGAGACGCCGAAACCCCCGGGTCGCCTTTGTTCAGCCTCCGGCCGCACTGCAAGGCACAAGGACACGAGGTGTGGGGCAGGGCTGGCTTTTGGGGACGGCTCCCTGCCAGGGGGTGGCAGCTGGAGGGGCGGCTCACCTTCCTGCAGGGACGGCCGTGGCAGGGCCCTGGCACGGGGCACGCCAGGCCCTGTCCCAGAGCCTCCTGTCGGCGGCGGGCGCTGAAGGCGCGGAGCTGGCGCCGCTCCTCCTCGGCGAGGCCGGGGCAGTAGCGCTCCTGTGGGGCACGGGGGTCAGGGCACGGGCTCTGCTGGGGCACCCCCGTCCTATCGCCTCTCCTATCCAACAACCTCCCAGCACGGTTACAAACACAGCCAAAACCTCCTTCTGAATCAGCCTGATCCCAATAGCAATCTGTATCCACTCCGGAGCAGAAAGCCTCACCTCCTTCTGGGAATGAAAGTCCATTATAAACTTCAAAATCCCCATCAGCCTGAAAATAGACTTCTACTCCCTTACCTTCTTCCTCATTGCACTATTTGTATCATGATCTATCCTACATGTGGCCTCAGACCCCTACATTGCAAAATTTTTCACCTATCTACTATTCTTCCTAATCGCCATACTCATCCTCATCATCACCAACAACCTATTTGTCCTGTCCACTGGCTGAGAAGGAGTCGCAATCTCATCCTTCCTTAGGAGTTTAGCTTTTATCTTTTCCAGACATTTATAATCCTGTAATTCTTTAGTGTATAACTCTAAACTTTAGTGGTAGACTCTAAAACTTTAGTGTATAACTCTAAACTTTAGTGTGTAACTCTAAACTCCACACACAGTGTCGGCTGCTGCTTTCCCATTTTTACACAATTCCTCTCCAGGCCCGGGAATCAATCACCTCACCGCCTCAGGCTCTGAGAGATGGGAACAAAAGGGAGCAAACTTGGGGTCAATGACTTCATTACCTGAAGGTGTAATTGGAAAATTAACCCCCAATATACAAAAGTGTGAAAACCCTGTGACCCGTGGTCCATTTTTAGGTGGGCTTCATCTGCCCTAAATGCACCTGAAGGCCCTTCAATAAATAAAATTGCTTTTTATTCCCTTAATTTGGCCTGGCCTCTGTTTTTGGGTAATCTCAAGACCAGATGAGGCCAGGGAGATAAGGTCTAAACTTTAGTGGTAGACTCTAAACTCCACAAACAGTGTGAGCTGCTGCTTTCCCATTTTTACACAATTCCTCTCCAGGCCTGGGAATCAACCACACTTCACTGGTCAGGCCCTGAGAGATGGGAACAAAAGGGAGTTGGGGCAGCAAACTTGGGGTCAATTATTTCATTACTTTTATTGACCCCCAATATGCAAATGGCCCAAACTTATAGAAGTGCGAAAACCCCATGACCCCGTGGTCCATTTTTGGGTGGGCTTCAGCTGCATTTAGGGCAGCCGAATAATGAATAAAACTGCTTTTTACTCCCTTAATTCGGCCCGGCCTCTGCTTTTGGGTAATGTCAGCCCCAGGTGGGCGCGGGGAGGGGAGCAGCAGCCAGAGGAGGGGGTCTCACATCGCAGTCCTGGGGCGGCAGCTGCTGCAGGAGCGCTCTGGCGCGGAGCCGCGTCCGGTCACGGTCAGAGCCCGGCTGGGGCGAGCACGGCGGCACCTTGGGGGAAACACCGAGTTCAGAGAGGGGTTCAAATGTGTTTAAGGGGCTGAAATGTGTGTGTCTAGCCCCGGAAACGGGGTGGGGAGCACCCACCTCGGGGGGCTCCAGGTACTCCTCCAGGGCACAGCCGGAGTCGCTGTCGGACGAGGCCGGGGGGAGGCCCCCGGTGGTGCCGCAGGGAGAGGGCTCGTCCTGCTGGGGCCATGCAGGGCTCGGCAGGGACATCAGCTGGGGACACAGAGAGAGCCACAGGTGTCAGAGACAGGGCAGGGATCCATCCCTGGACACAGATCCTGCGTCCCTGTGCCAGCTCTTCATCCCTCGGAGGGACCCCAGGCCATGCAGGGCTCGGCAGGGACATCAGCTGGGGACACAGAGAGAGCCACAGGTGTCAGACATGGGGCAGGGAGCAGGGATCCGTCCCTGGGCACAGATCCTGTGTCCCTGTGGCAGCAGGACAAGCAGCTCCTCATCCCTTACAGGGACTTGGGGCACGTCCAGCTGGGACGATGCTCCGAGGCACCACAACCTTGAGACCTTCAGCTGAACCACTGCGGGAATCCAAGAGATTTTTGGGGGGCTCCTTTCTCTTTGGGGGTTACAGCAAACCCACACTGAGGATACAGGCAGGCTGAGCACGAAGGGATGGGATGGGATGGGATGGGATGGGATGGGATGGGATGGGATGGGATGGGATGGGATGGGATGGGATGGGAATGGGGATGGGATCCATGGGATGGGATGGGATGGGATGGGATGGGATGGGATGGGATGGGATGGGATGGGATGGGATGGGATGGGATGGGATGGGATGGGATGGGATGGGATGGGATGGGATGGGATGGGATGGGATGGGATGGGATGGGGATGGGGATGGGGATGAAGCCAGGCAGGGGACACCCCAAACGCCCAAGCTCAAGCTGGAACAGGTTTTGGAAAACAACAACCCCCACAGCAGGAGCTTTCCCCCAGCTGCCACGGCTAATCCCGGGTCTAGTGGCCCAACCCTGAGTGGGAGCAGACCGAGGTTGAGCCCAGCTCAGTGGAAAATAATTCCCTCCCCTCGGGCTGCCATTGTTCTGCCCAGGGCTGTCCCAGCCCACAGCACAGCCTGGCTCGGGGTCGGGCAGTGAAACCCATCCGGAGCCCTCCCCTCCTCCCCACGTGGGCTCTCTCCAGCACGGCGCTTCCTTCCTGCCCCGGCTTCCCAAAACAAAGGCCAGATGCTGATGTGGTGGCTCCCGGGGCTCCCTGGATGCCAGCCCAGAGCCTGACGCCCTCAGCCCACATTTCCTGCCGTGCCATGGGGAGCCAGGGTGGGATGGAGGGAAAATCACGGGGCCGTGACCAAACACAGCCAGGGGTTCACCCCTGCAACGCCCACCACGCATGGATCAACCCCTCTGGAAAATGTTCCACGCACAAAACAGCCTCAGGGATGAGGGGTGAGAACCCCCAGACCATGAAATCTTGGTCTTTCTCCACCTCTGCCACCGCCAGGATCCATTCCCTGCTCCACACTGGGATGGTGCTGGTGTGTCCCCCCTGCCAGGGACACCCCAGTGTCCCCAGTGCTCCCACAAACAGCGCCTGGGGCTGCTGGGCTGTGTTGGGGGCAGCTCTGGGGCCGGCAGCAGGTGGGATCAGCTCAGGTTTCCCTGCCCTGCTGCCGGGTCAATGATTAACGCATCGGCTAATCAGCGAGATAAGACAAAAGGGCTGCTGGCTTCTTCCTGCCGTTTGGGGTCTGGAAGCCTGGGGGGACGCAGGGCTGGTTGTGGGGTGCTGTTCAAAGCTGTGCTTTGGGATAGGGATGAAATAATCTGGGTGTTTGCTGCCCAAAACGAGCCCCGGCCTTGCTGGCTTGGTGAGGGACCAGGGCTGGGCCAGGGAGAGCCTGGGGTGCCGAGTGGGGACCCTCGTGTCCAGCCCAGCTCTGCTGCTGCCTGGTTTGGGAAAATGTCCCCATTTCTCCCTCCCGTGGGATGCGGGGGCATTCCCGGCTCGGCTGGGCTCATTAAGCCTCCAAGCTGCATTTGTGTAATCTCTTGGAACTTCGCTGTTAATTGGACCCCTGCGATGCCCGGGGGGACTCGGGAGGGGTGGCAGCGCCAGCCTGGCCCCATTCCCGAGGGGTGGCACTGCCAGCCTGGCCCCATTCCCGAGGGTGGCACTGCCAGCCTGGCCCCATCGCCGAGAGCCACAGGGACCCCGTGGCAGGGCCACCAGCACGGTGGGGCGACACCGGCGTGGGGAGGGCGGCTTGGGCAGGGCGGGGATGCGCCGGAGAGCGCGGCCCAGCCCGGTTTGATGTGATTAGCCCGGCTGGCAGCCGTCTGGGCTGTAAACAAGTCCCTGTAATTAGCCCCAGACGGTGACAGAGGTACGCGCCTCCCATGCTAAAGAGCCAGGCAGCCCCAGCAGGTCCGGCTCCTCCGCTGCCCAGCCCTGTCCCCTCTTCCTTCCTGCCCTCCCTTCGCTGCCTGCGGGCCCTGCCCTGCCCTGCCCTGCCCAGGGATGCGGGGATGCTCCCAGCCTGCAGGAGGTGGCACCGCGGTGGCACTTTGGGGTGGCCTGTCCCTGCCAGCGAGTCCCTGAGAAGGGACGTGCGACAGACCCGTCGGGCAGGCCGGGTGGCACCTGGCTGTCGTTTGCCCTGGCTGCAAACCCTCCCTGCTGCCCGCGGGAGCCGCTCCGGATGCGTTTGCCCGAGCTCCTCTCTCGCTCTCCCCAAAGCATCGGAAGCCGTCGCGGCTCCCTGGGCGCAAGAGGCTGAAATTCCTGGGAATGTTAATCGGCTTTGGCTGGGCGGGAGCGGCCCCCGCCTCCAGCTGGCTGTGGGAGCCCGTGCGGGCTCTGCTGCCAAGGTCACACATTAACCCGGAGCTCGGAATTCAGCACGGGCTCCGCGCTCCCAGCCCGCACAGGGAGCCGCATCCCATCCCATCCCTGCAGGGTCCCCAGGGAGACACAACAACTCCAAAAAGCCCCTCAAAGCAGCGCTGGCAGCTCCCAGGGGCACGGATCCACGCTGGCCTCACCCACGGGGTAAGCTGTTTGTGCTTGAGCTGCCGTCAACACAGCTGCAGGAACAGAGATGCAGAGAAGTAAAATGCAGAGAAATAAAATGCAGAGGAATAAAGGTGCAGAGGAATAAAGGTGCAGAGGAATAAAGGTGCAGAGGAATGAAGGTGCAGAGGAATGAAGGTGCAGAGGAATGAAGATGCAGAGAATGAAGATGCAGAGAATGAAGATGCAGAGAATGAAGATGCAGAGAATGAAGATGCAGAGAATGAAGATGCAGAGAATAAAGATGCAGAGAATAAAGATGCAGAGAATGAAGATGCAGAGGAATAAAAGTGCAGAGAAATAAAGGTGCAGAGAAATAAAGGTGCAGAGCAACAAAGATTCATAACAACAAGGATGCAGAGCAAAAAGATGTAGAGCAAAAAGATGCAGAAAAATAAAGATGCATAACAACAAAGATGCAGAGCAATAAAGATGCATCTTTTGGGGTGAGATAAGCTGAGGTCGGGCAGGGAGAGCAGGAGCAGCCAGTCCTGCCCGACCTGGAGCCGGTCCCACCGAGGAGCCCACGGTGCCTTTTTGGAGCTGGGGTGGCACCAGCTGGAGCAGCCCTTGGTGCCACTGCTGGGCACAGCAGAGTCGCGGCCCTCGCTTTAAAAACGCCTTTGCAGCCCCCCAAATGACGAGGGAGGGTCTCAGCATCTGCTCTGCCGCACAGCACTGTGTCACCAGAGGGGACCGTGGCCTGTTGGCTCACCAGGGATGTGCCAGCGCTGCCAAAGGCTTTTCCTGTGTTTTCCCGCAGGCGCGGCAGGAGCAGTAACCCATTAACCCATTAACCCACCCTGGCTCAGCCATTCGTGCACCCGCAGGTACGGACCGAGACCCCCGCCCCTCCTCTCCCTGTGGCCACCAGAACGGAGCCCCCCGCCCCTCCCTGGCCCGCCACACTTCACCCCCGCAGGTCCAAGGGCTCCAGCTCCATCCCCAGTCCCGACCGATCCCATTCCCGGCCGATCCCAGCAGGGATGGTGGCACCAGCGCTGCCCGCGCACCTGGCACAGCCTGGCACGACGGGACGCGCCTCACCTCCTGCTCTCAGGGGACAATTCCCGAAAACAAAGACAGCGGTGTTATCTCCTCCCAGAAAATCTCGGAACAGCCCAAATCCCCCCGCGCTGCCCCATCCCCTTCCCCTCGCAGGACCCTCCCGCTGCCCCCCGCTCTCAATCCCCCTCTCCCCCAGCTCCATCTCCCCCGGGAGCGGGCAGAGCCGAGTCCGGCTGTCCCTTCCATCCCCACGAACCTGCCCTATCCCGGGATTCTCTCCCATCCCCACGAACCTGCCTTATCCCGGGATTGTCTCCCATCCCCACGTACCTGCCCTGCCCCGGGATTCCTTTCCAGCCCCACGAACCTGCCCTGTCCCGGGATTCTCTCCCATCCCCACGTACCTGCCCTGTCCCGGGATTCTCTCCCATCCCCACGTACCTGCCCTGTCCCGGGATTCTCTCCCATCCCCACGTACCTGCCCTGTCCCGGGATTCCTTTCCATCCCCACGTACCTGCCCTGTCCCGGGATTCCGTGATTCTCTCCCATCCCCACGTACCTGCCCTGTCCCGGCGCTCCGGGCCCCGCTCGCCGCCGCTCCGGGCTCGGCCGCCCGCTCCAGCCCCGCCGTCCCGCCCTGCTCCGGAGCACGCCAGGGAATGGAGCCTGGGCTGCGAAAACTCCGCAAAGCGAAAGGAAAACATCCAAGCCCAGCCAGGGAAACACTTTTTTTTCTGTTTTTTTTTTTTTTTCTGTTTTTTTTTCCCCTTTCTTTCCTCTCTATTTCCCCCCCCCTGCCTGCCCAGGCGCTGCCGCCGCGGCTGCCGGGGTCCTAATTAGAGGCTTTTTAGCCTAAACCTCGGGAGGCAGCCAATGGCTGGAATTCCAGGGCAGGCAGGGAGGGGAAAAGGGGGGGGGGACATTAACCCTACAGGGGAAGGAGCTGCCGATGACATCTGGCTCGCTCCTGCCTCTCATTTTCCGAGCGCCCGCGCCCTTCCCTCCATCTGCGGCTCGGTTCACCCCGGGTCGCCGTTTGATGGCTTTTTATGATCCCGCGCGGTGATTTATTTCCCCGCCGAGATCACAAAGAGTTGAAGCTTCATGAAAGAGGGGGAAGTGTCATTACACCCCAATTGAGAGGTGGAGAAACCTTGGCTGGGCTCTCACAAAGGAGTTAGCCAGCGGCAAGTCGGGATGCCCCAGTTTCCACAAGCCCTGCACACCTGACGAGGCTCCTCCAGACTGCTGCAATTCCACCCCGGCAGGAGCCAGGGGAAAAACTGATCAGAGCACGGCGTCCTGCTGGTGTTCCCGTGCATTTCTCACCGCGCCGTAAGATTTTCCTGCCCGCTGATGTGGTTTTGGGGGCTGAGAATCGACGCGGCATCCCCCAAAACTCCCCCAGACCCGCAGGGACCAGGCTGGGTCTCTGCCACCTGCGCGGTCCCGGGAGCTGGGGCTGGTTTGGGAGCCCTGAGGGGCGCAGATGGCTGGGGTTGGTGCTGGGATCGGGGCTGGGAGCGCAGCCAGAGCTGGTTTGGCACGGGAGGTGCCAGGCTCCGTGACAGTGCCCGTGGCACCGCTGGGCGAGGCCGTGCAGGGCGGTGCTGGGCACAGCTCGTGGTGCTGCTTTGTGGAAGTGGTTGGCCCATCCCAAGGTCAGCTGGGATGGGGTTTGTGATGCCTTCTTAGGATTTTGGCTTTTATCTTTTCCGTACATTTACAATCCTGTAATTCTTAAGTGCATAACTCTAAATTCCATATCCAGTGTGAGCTGCTGCTTTCCCATTTTGACACAACAATTCCTCTCCAGGCCTGGGAATCAACAACACCTCACCGCCTCAGGCCCTGAGAGACGGGAACAAAACTGATTTATTTAGGGGGAACAAACTTGGGGTCAACGGTTTCATTACCTGAAGCTGTAATTGGAAAATTAACCCCCAATACGCAAATGAACCAAACGTATAAAAGTGTGAAAACCCCGTGACCCCGTGGTCCATTTTTGGGTGGGCTCCATCAGCCCTAAATGCACCTGAAGGCCCTTCAATAAATAAATAAATAAATAAATAAATAAATAAATATGCTTTTTATTTTCATAATTTTATTTGATCTCTGATTTTAGGCAGCCTGGATGAGGAGCAACCTGGGACAGTGGAAATTGCCCCCTTTAAAAAGGGATTTTTTAAAGTCCCTTCCAACCCAAACCATTTGAGGATCCTCTGCACAACCCCATGAGCAGGAGGAGGAGGAGGAGGAGGAGGAGGAGGAGGAAGCACCTCAATGCTGCTGTGCCCCCCTGTGCAGGGGTCCCTGTGAGGTCCCCAATGTCCCCACGCTGTTATTCTGCTCCCTGCCCCTTCATCTCGGCCCCGGCGCCGTTGGACTTTGTCCCCGCGGGTGGTGGCAGAGCCCCCCCCTCGTCCCCTGCTGCCCCCATGCTCCTCCATCCGTCCCCAGGGCGGAAAAGTTCCCGGGCAAAGTCCTGGCTGGGCACGGGGAGGGGGACAGAGGGGTCACCGGGGCTCTCCTGTGTCCCCTCCAAGGGCAGGACACGGCTCGGCGGCTCCGTGTGGCCGCAGTGTCCCCAAAGAGGGCGGGACGCGCTTGGTGGCGCTGGGATGGGGCGCTGGCAGCTCCCCCCGACGCCCCTCTAGAGTCTCTGTCTACTCCAGACCCCCCAAATCCTCCTCCAGGGACCCCCGAGGGCATCCTTCCATCCCAGACCCCCCCAAATCCCCCTCCAGTGATCCCCCTCCAGCAACCCCCAAAGCCCGACCCCCAAATCCTCCTGTGATGCCCCTCTCCTTCCCCAGACCCCCCAAACCCTCTCGCTGACCCCAAAATCCCCTCTCCCAGACCCCCAAACTCTCTTAGTGATCCCCCAAACCCTCTGTGATCCCCCCAAACCCTCCACTGACGGCCCCAAACCCTTTGTGACAACCCCAAACCCTCAACCGACCCCCTAAACCCTCCACTGACCCCCAAACGCTCTCAGTGACCCCCAAATCCCCTTCCCCAGACCCCCAAACCCTCCACCGACACCCAAACGCTCTCAGTGACCCCCAAATCCCCTTCCCCAGACCCCCAAACCCTCCACCGACACCCAAACGCTCTCAAGTGACCCCCAAATCCCCTTCCCCAGACCCCCAAACCCTCCACCGACACCCAAACGCTCTCAGTGACCCCAAATCCCCTTCCCCAGACCCCCAAACCCTCCACCGGCCCCCAAACGCTCTCAGTGACCCCCCAAACCTTCCCCAGACCCCCAAACCCTCTCACTGACTCCCAGATCCCCTTCCCCAGACCCCCAAACCCTCTCACTGACTCCCAGATCCCCTTCCCCAGACCCCCAAACCCTCTCACTGACTCCCAGATCCCCTTCCCCAGACCCCCAAACCCTCTCAGTGACCCCCCAAACCCTCCCCAGACCCCCAAAACCTTTCCGCTGACCCTCCTCAGATCCTCACCTTCCCCAGACCCCCCAAAATCCTCCCGGGACCCCCTAAACCCGCCCGTCCATCACCTCCACCCTGACCACGCCCACCAGGCCACGCCCACCCAAGCCCCGCCCATCGGGCCCCGCCCCCTCGGCGCGGCCGCTCCCCCCTGGCGCCCCCTGGCGGCCGCGCGGCGCTGTCGCGGTGTCGCTGCTCCGGCGGGCCCGGCCCGGCCCCGATCGCTCCGGGCCCCACCGGGGACCCCCGGACCCGCCGGGCCGGGCAGGGCCAGGGCCGGGCCGGGGGCCCCGACGCGCTGCGGGCCCCGGGAAGGGCCGGGCCGGGCGCTCCGGGCCGCAGGTCCCGGACGGAGGAGCCGGGAGCGCCTCAGGTACCGAGCAGCGCCCGGAGCGAGCGGGGCCGCGGCATCGCCCCCGTCCCCTCCCCTCGTGCCCTCCCCGGGCTGCCCCCGCCGCTCCTCGCAGCCAAATCCCCGGGAGCCCCCCGGGACTCGCCCCTTCTTCCTCTGCGCCCTCGTTCCCACGGGCTCTGCAGGCCCGTCCTTCTCCCTCCATCATTTTCCCCATCCCTCCATCTCCTTCCTCATCCCTCCATCCCCTTCCTTCTCCCTTCATCCCCATCCCTCCATCCCCTTCCTCATCCCTCCATCCCCTTCCTCCTCCCTGCATCCTTTTCCTCATCCCTTCATCCCCTTCTCTCCATCCCCTTCCTCATCTCTCCGTCCCCTTCCCCGTCTCTCCGTCCCCTTCTCCCTCCCTGCAGCCCCTCCTCAATCCCCCATCCCTCTCCTCTTTCCCCCTTCCCCTTTTTGCCCCTCCTGCCCCCAGAGCTGCCCCCCTGCTCCCTCCTTTTCCCGGCTCTGTCCCTGCGTGTCCTGGAGGGGCTGGTGTGGGTCCAGCTGCTTTTCCACACCTGGTGTCCGTCTGTCCCCCGTCCGTCTGTGTCAGGGAGCCCCCTCCTGAGCCTTTGGGATTCGGGGAACCTTCTCCAGCTCTGGCTCTAAGGAGGGTGAAGGCACGAGGGGGTTTTGGGAGGATGGGGACGAGCTGGGAATTTGGGAGAGGCTGCTCCAGGCAGGGCTGAGGAGGGTTTGGGTTGGGATGGGGGAGTCTGGATGGGGCTGGTGGCCTTAGGAGGGACCCAGCCCTGCTGTGGGGCCGTGCTGGGCTCTTGGGGTGGTTTTAGGGCCTGGCTGGGCTCTGAACTGGCAAACAGGGCTGGGGAGGAGAGCTGGGAGTGCAGGGCAGGAGCCCGGGGAGTTGGGAATCTCTGTGGCTGTGTGGAAGGGATGCTGCTGGAAAATTCACCTGTGGGGAGCAGGGGGAAGCACCCAGGGAGTGCTCAGGGAGCTCCTGGTGGGTTTTTAGTTTATTTGTTCTGTTTTCAGTGTAAAAACTGCCTTTGGTAAGCCACAGCACTTCAGGCTGACCCCTCACAGATGGCGTGGAGGGAGAGGAGTGAAGAAAGAAGAGGCAGAATATTTTCTCCTTGCTGTTATTCCTGAGGGATTTGCTGGGGTGGGAGTGGGAGAGCCCAGGCAGAGAGGAGCCAGCCCCCAGCGCCCAGATGAGCTGGAGCAGGATCTGTGCTGAATTCCTGTGAGGGAATAAATAAATAAATCCCTCGGCTGTCTGGGGCAGGGTGTGGGGTGGCACAGGGGAGGAAGGGCTGGTGCTGCTCTAGGGCTGGCAGGTGTGTGCAGGAGGGCACCTGGCACCGCCTTTGTTTGTTCTCAGCTCGCACAGAAAGAAACTTTTCCTCTCTCCTGGGCGCTTGGCAGGGCGTGGGGCACGGTGGGGAATTCTGCAAGGGCCGAGGGGTGCAGTGGGAGGTGATTTATGGGGCTGTTTTTGGTATGTAGAAATGGAGTGGGACCCTTGGGCAGCTCTGCCACTCTGCGAGCTGTGGGTTCATTGGGAGGAGTGGGAGGCAGGGACTTGAAATGGAAAGAGATTTGCAATGGGAAGAGGCTCCCAATGGAGAAAAGTTTGCATGAAAGGGGTTCCAAGGGAAAGAGGGTTTCAAATGGAAAGAGGGTCCCAATGGAAAAAAGTTTCCAATGAAAGAGGTTTCCAGCAGAAAGAGGTTCCCAATGGAAAGACATTTACAATGGAAGGAGGTTTCCAGTAGAAGGAGGTTCCAAATGGAAAGAGGTTCCCAGCTGGAAGGAGATTTCCAATGGGAAGAGGTTTCCAATGAAAAAAAGTTTCCGATGAAAGAGGTTTCCAGTAGAAAGAGGCTCCCAGTGGAAGGAGGTTCCCAAATGGAAAGAGGTTTTTAATGGAAAAAGGTTTCCAATAGAAAGATATTCCCAATGGAAGGAGATTTCCAATGGAAGGAGGTTTCCAATGGAAGGAGGTTTCCAATGGAAGGAGGTTTCCAATGGAAGGAGGTCCCAAATTGCATTTTCCTGCCCTGGTGCCAGGCTGGGGATCCTGGTGGATCAGGTGGAGACACTGAGCTGCTCTCAGGGCACACCTGGCATCATCCCCTGTCACCTGCCCAAGTTCCCATCAGGGATGACAGAATTTCTCATTTCTCACTACACTTCAAAAAAAAAAAAAAATCAACAGAAAAACCTAGGAGCATTTCTCACTGTGAGTGCTGAGCACAGGAGTGTTCCTCAGTGCCTCCTCCCTGCCTGATCCTTGCCCTGACCGGGTCAGATATCAGAATTTTTGTGTTTTCTGGGTCAGATATCAGAGTTTTTGTGCTTTCTGGTTGGTTTTTTTTTTTCCTTCTCCTCCTCCAAAGCAGAGCAGCTGCTGTTCTCTGACCCTGAAGGACCTTCCCTGCACTGAAGGCACCTTCACATTCCTCAGCAGCAGCAGCAGCTGCCTCACCACCCCTGGCTGCTCACTTTTATTTCCTTCACCCTGCTAAACCCCACTCCTCTCTAAGATCCCAAAGCCAAGAAACAACATATCTCCTATTTAAATTTTTTAAAAATTATTTTTAGCTGTGTATTTTTCATTGCTGTGCAGAGTTTTCTGTGTTGATATAAATGTAATTAATTCAACACAAAATGCACCTGCTTTCCCTGGGTTGTCTGAAGGGAAGTTCAGTCACTCTCCCACCCCCTGCTTTTTCATTTTCTCTGCTTTTATCATTGTTTAATTGTGTTCTCCTTGCCAGGTAGAAGATGGGATGTTTTAGGTGAAACCTGCTTGCCATGAAATCCCGAGGGAGATAGAGGGACTGCAGTGGGAGCTCCTTCTCACTCCTCCACAACAAATCCAACAACTGCCTGATGGTAAGAATTGGTTTTAATTAACATTTGTGACATTAATCAAGGAGCAGAGCAAAGAGTTGGGGCTCCAGCCCTGCTGGGACGGGGAGGGCACGGCTGGGGAGGTGGGTTTGGGATTTGGGATTTGGGATTTGGGATCTGATTGTGCCACCTTTTGTGTCCTGTCCCCAGGGATTTCCTCTCTGCCTGGCGTCATGGGGAGCTGCTGCAGCTGTCTGTGCCCAGACAGCATCCCAGACAACCATCCCACCAAATTCAAGGTAAATTTGTGTCCTTCCAACCCCATCAGAGGGTCTGGGACATCTCGGGGGAGAGCAAACTCCTGCGCACCAACATCCCTCCAGAGGATTTGCAAATTCATCACTTCTAGTTTGGGGGTTTTTCATTTTATTTTTCCCCCTTTTTCCTTAAGAAACTCCTGCTGAAAACGAGTTTGTGTTTGCTGCTAAACTGCCTCTGCTTGGGAAATGCAAGGAAATGGGGGGGACTGGAGAGAAGAACCTTTTATTGCTCAGGGCTGTGCTCCAGACAGAGCAGCTGAGCTGCCAAGGGCTGCCAGCTCCTGCCAGCCACGGATCCCTGCTGGCAGCTGGGGAAAAGGCAGCAGGAAATGGGGGAAATCCGTGGAATTGCAGGAAATGGGGGAAATCCGTGGAACTGCAGTGCCTGGAGCTGCTCAGGGACACCTGGGGGCCCTGTCCAGCTCTGGGTGCTCAGAGCATGGGGGATGTGGAGGGGCTGGAGGGAAGGGAATGGGGCTGGAGCACCTGGAGAAGGGTCTGGAAAATCCTGAGGGAGCTGGGAAGGGGCTGAGCCTGGAGAAAAGGAGGTTTAGGGGCAATTTGGGATCTTGTCCCAGGGAACAGGGACAGGAAGAGAGGGAACGGCCTCAGGCTGGGCTGGGGAGGTCAGCAATGATGAGAGAGACAGGGACACTCTGAGAAATGGTCAGAAAAATGCAAATTTATTGTGGACTAAAAATCCAAATTTATTGTGGACTACCTATGCTCATATACTATTTTGGGAAGGCTGCAATGACTGGTTAATCATCACATAAACAAAATTTAGTATTTTACAACATCTCTCGCTTGCAGAGATCTTGGTGTGATTTTCTTATCCAGTAAGCCAGCCTGGTTTGATCTTCCTGCAATCTTCAGAGCTGGTTGTTCTTGCCAAGGCATCCTGATGATCAAATCTCTTATGGTAACCAGGTCCAAAGTGTTGTGTGTCCCAAAAAGGGGAGGTTTGGGCTGGAAAGCAGCAGGAATTTCCTCGTGGAAAGGGTGGTCGTGCCTTGGAAGTGCCCAGGGAGTTCCCCACAACTTTCCCAATCGTTGTTCTTGGGAAAGGCTGCTGAGAAGATCAGAAGAAAGAATGAAAAACAATTCTGATGTTAACCTGTTACTGTGAACACACGGAGCGCGTCACGGAGAACGCGCGGAGTGCGTTACGGAGATGACAGAAGGGCGGTTTCTTAATTAACCAACGTTAATTTGTTAATGAGCACCGGTGTCCCTGCAGGTGACCAACGTGGACGACGAGGGGCACGAGCTGGGCTCGGGGGTGATGGAGCTGACGCGGCGGGAGCTGATCCTGCACTCGCACAAGCGCGACGCCGTGCGGTGGCCGTACCTGAGCCTGCGGCGCTACGGCTTCGACTCCAACCTGTTCTCCTTCGAGAGCGGCCGCCGCTGCCACACCGGCCAGGGTCAGTGCTGGGACAGGGACAGGGCCTGGGGGCTCCCTGGGGACAGGGACAGTGCCCAAAGGGACAGGGACAGGGCAGGGACAGGGGCTGGGACAGGGGGGCTTCGACTCCAACCTGTTCTCCTTCGAGAGCGGCCGCCGCTGCCACACCAGGCAGGGTCAGTGCTGGGACAGGGACAGGGCAGGGACAGTGCCCAAAGGGACAGGGACAGGGACAGGGGAGCACCCTGAGGACAGGGACAGTGCCCAAAGGGACAGGGACTGGGGGGCTTCGACTCCAACCTGTTCTCTTTCGAGAGCGGCCGCCGCTGCCACACCAGGCAGGGTCAGTGCTGGGACAGGGACAGTGCCAGGGGGGACAGGGACAGGGCAGGGACAGGGACGGGACAGGGACAGAGGGGCTGCAGGTCTTTGGCTCCAACCTGTTCTCTTTCGAGAGCAGCCACCGCTGCCACACCGGCCAGGGTCAGTGCTGGGACAGGGACAGTGCCAGGGGGGACAAGGACAGGGCCTGGGGGCTCCCTGGGACAGGGACGGTGCCAGGGGGAACAGGAACAGTGACAGGGACAGTGCCTGGGGGGCTCTGAGTCTGACCTTTTCTCCTTCGAGAGCGGCCGCCGCTGTCACACTGGCCAGGACAGGGACAGGGACAGGGACAGGGGACAGGGGCAGGGCAGGGACAGGGACAGGGACAGGGACAGGGACAGGGACAGGGACAGGGGAAGTGGCAGTGCCTGGCCAGGGTCAGTGCTCGGGACAGGGGCAGGGCCTGGGGGCTCCCTGGGGGCTGGATCCATGCCTGAGGGGTTCCCTGGATAAATGGTCAGTGCCTGGGGGCTCCCTGGGAGCAGCAATGCTGAGATTTCTCTCCCCTTGATGCCTGGAGAGGCTACCTAGACAGAGTTAAAGGAATAAAGTAGGGATTTGTTAAAATACAGTGACAGTGACCCCTGTTTATTAAAATATGGTGACAGGGCTGCTGGGGAAGGGCTGTCCCTGTCCCCTCACCTTGTCCCCCCATCCTGCCTGCCCAAGGTGAATTTTCGGGGATACAGCATAAGAGCCTTGGCTCCATCCAACATGGACTCAGAGTCATGAGTTTTCACACTTTTATAAGTTTTGCTCCATTTCCATATTGGGGTCAATTGTCCAGTTCCAGCTCCAGGTTGTGCAGTCCCATCCTCCCAGTTTGCTCTCCTCAATTTGCTCAGAGCTCTGATTTTGGAACTCTGTGACAGAGGAGAAGGTTTCCCACCACGTTTCCCTGATGTTGAGAGCATGGAGAGGGAAGTGACTCACCCGGGAGCTGGTGCCAAGTCACAGCAGCACTGGGAATAGTCTGGGAATTGAGGAATCGCAGTTTTACACTGGTGCCTCCTGGTTCCTTCACCAGTCTGGCTCTGATGCTTTTTAAAAGAGCCGAGCATTTCCTTGGCGTCTGCATCCCCTGGGAGAGAAGCAAAAGTTGTTTCCTCGTTCTGTTCATGTGTTTGTAAACTCCAAAAGGGCTCCCGTGAGCGCTCAGGGTCTGTGTGAATCTGCGCTGGCATCTGCTGCTCTTTAATGTTTATTTCAGTGGGGTTTTCCTCTCCCATCAGGGAATTTGTCCTTTGCTTTCTGCTTTGCCTTTTGCAGTGGTGAAAATGTAATCCAGGGATAAAAGTTCTGCCCTCTGTGTGGTTTGGTTCTGTTCAGGCCCAGGCAGGGGGGATGAAGCAGAGCTCTCACACCCTGCAGAGTTTTTATCAGGCAGAAATGGGAGGGGTGATGTGTTTTGTTGAATTTTCTCCCTTCTTTAAAGGATTTTATCCTGCTTATTAATTTTACCTGGAGCCCTCCTTGCTGATGCTGCTCCCCACCTGATGCAAGGCAGATCCAGCTGGGTTTTTTGGTGGAAAATGAGGATGTTTGGGAGCAGCCCTTGTTGCCAGGCTGCTCCTGTTGCCATGGCTGTGCTGTGTGTGTGTGTGCCAGCCTGGGATTGGCTCCTGGGCTGGGCTGCTCCTTCAATCCCAGAGATTTTTTTAAAAAATTTTATTTTATTTTATTTTATTTTATTTTATTTTATTTTATTTTATTTTATTTTATTTTATTTTATTTTATTTTATTTTATTTTATTTTATTTTATTTCATTTCATTTCATTTCATTTTTTATTTTATTTTATTTTTTATTTTATTTTATATTTTATTTTATTTTATTTCATTTCATTTTATATTTTATTTTATTTTATTTTATTTTATTTTATTTTATTTTACTTTATTTTATTTTATTTTATTTTATTTCATTTTTTATTTTATTTTATCTTTTACTTTATATTTTATTTTATTTTATTTTTTATTTTATTTTATTTTATTTTATTTTATTTTTATTTTATTTTATATTTTATTTTATTTTATTTTATTTTATTTTATTTTATTTTATTTTATTTTATTTTATTTTACTTTATTTTATTTTATTTTATTTTACTTTATTTTATTTTGTTTTATTTTATTTTATTTTATTTTATTTTTATTTTTATTTTATTTTACATTTCCATCCCTCCCTCCCGTGCACGGGGCCCAGCCCAGCTTTGAGGAGTCACTGCCTGGATTTTCCCCTGGGGTTCAGCAGGAGAGGGGAGCGGCTCACCCGGCCCCCCACACCTGTGTGGGCTGAGATTCCACTGCACTGAGGGGGTTCAAAGCCAGCCTGGACTTCTGGCAGGTTGGGAGTGGAACTGGATGATTTTTAAGGTCTCTCCCAACCCAAACCATTCTGTTTCCCATGATTTCTGCTGTTATTTCCTGAATAATCCACAGGGTTCTTAGTTGTGGCTTGATGGCATTAAACAACAGCAGAATAAATCAGAATTCATTTAGGAATGCGAACAACGCATCTTTTTAAATTTTTAATTTTTTTTTTTATATTTTAAAATATTTTTTTTAAAGCAGGATCATTTCCTCGCTGTTCTAACCCTCCTCTCTCTCTGTCCCCTTGGCAGGGATTTTTGCCTTCAAGTGCTCCAGAGCAGAGGAGATCTTCAACCTGCTGCAGGACCTGATGCAGTGCAACAGCATCAACGTGGTGGAGGAGCCCGTGGTGGTGACCAGGAGCAGCCACCCTGCGGAGGGGGAGCTGGCCCACAGCCCCCAGGGCCCCCCCGGTAAGGGACAGCACAGGGACACGGGGCTGGGCTGTGCCTTGGTCTGGAAAGTCTGCTAAGAAGGCAGGAACGTGCCTTGAAATGGAGGATTTAAACCCCCTCCCTCCTAATAATTGTAATTTTGAAATTAAGGGGTTCTCAAGGGAAGGTGTGTGATAGGAATAACGATTTTTTTATCAGGGAAAAAAAAAATTAAGTAAAAAGGCAGTAATACAAAGCAGCCCTGACAGAATCAAAGCAGGAGCTGGGTGGTGGCACAGTCCCATTCCATGGTGGCAAGGGGACAGCACAGGGCTGGGCTGTGTCTTGGTTTGGAAAGCCTGCTAAGAAGGCAGGAACCTGCCTTGAAATGGAGGATTTAAACCCCCTTCCCTCCTAATAATTGTAATTTTGAAATTAAGGGGTTCTCAAGGGAAGATGCGTGATAGGAATAACAGTTCTTTGTTAGGGAAAAAAAAATAAAAATAAATTAATTATAATCCCTCCTGATTATTGAAGTCAAGGGGTTCTCAGGGGAAGATATGGGAGGAGGAATAACAGTTTTTTTATTAGGGAAAAAATAAAAATAAAATAAAAATGCAGTAACACAGAGCAACCCTGACAGTCAGAATATGGCCTGACACTCTGTAGGTCAGGGTGGTGGCACAGTCCCATTCCTTGGTGGTGGCACAGTCCCATTCCATGAGGCTCAGTCCTCCTGCAGTGCCAGATGTGGTTCTGCTGGAGCGTTGGAATGGCTCAGTTCCTGTCTCCATGAGGAATTCTTTAGATTCAAAGGAGGGCCTGGCCCTGGGATGGCGCCTGCACAGGCTGGTTTTACCTTCCAGGGTGTCCACAAGAGCCCAGCTCCCTCTGGAAGTGTAATAATTCTATTTTGTACCAATGTAATGCTCCTCTGCCTTGATTCCCTCACAGGTCTGGGCTACACTGGGCTTCCCAATGGATTTCACAGCTTCCCTGGAGAATCCCGGTCCTGCTCTGCAGCCCAGCAGCCCTCAGTGAGCAGCCTGAGACATTCCTCTGCGGGGGAAGACTCTACCCACCCTCTCCTGGGGCCTGAGGAGCAGGTAAACCCATCCTCAGCTCTGCTGGCTGCAGTTCTGGGTTTCCGTCACCCAAAGCTCAGGGGATCCTCACACCTTGTCCCTCTTTTCATTCTCTTTATTTCATTTTACTCCTGGTGGCTCCTCCTCTTTGATACTTCACCAGAACTGGTGTTCTGTCAAAAAAAATCTGAGTTTTGTCCTCAACTCGTTGGTATTTGGGTGGCAGTGACCTGCCAGCTGTCACACAAACACCTAAATTCTGACTTAGAAGGCTTGATTTATTATTTTATTATATATATTATATTAAAACTATACTAAAAGAATAGAAGAAAGGATTTTATTAGAAGGTTAGCTAAGAATAGAAAAAGAATGATAAAATCTTGTGACACACTGAGACAGTCTGGACAGCTGTACTGTGATTGGCCATTAATTAGAAATAATTAATATGGACTAATCGAAGATGCACTTGTTGCATTCTACAGCAGTAGATAATTATTGTTTACATTTTGTTTTTGAGGCTTCTCAGGAAAGGATTTTTCATAAAACATGTCTGTGGCAGGGAAATTCCTGCAGCTGTCCATCCATGAGGACACGCGGCGTGTGTGTGCAGCTGCGCTCTCATCCCAGCCCACAAAACCCAAACCAACTCCTACGTTTTACCTCCCAAAACCTCCCCAACTTCCAAAATCCCGTCTCCTCTGAGGAATCCCCCTCTCCTGGCGGTTTCTCAGCTGCTTTGCCCTGGCCTGTGCTGTCTCCTCCTTTCACTGTCCCTCTGCTTCTCTCTCCTTGCAGTCCCACACCTACGTCAACACCGGCGAGCCGGAGCCGAGGGGCCGCCACTGTTTGCACCCCCTGCCTGAAGCCCACCCTCCTTTCCCCCCTAGGAACCACAGCTGCTCCCTGGAAGACCGGAGCCCCCAGGTCCTCCTGCAGCCAGGGGAGGTGAAATTCGTGCTGGCTCCCACCTCGGGTTACCGCCGGCTGTGCCGGCAGCCCCGGCCATGCCGGCCTCACCTCTGCGCCCCCAACAACAACAACAACGAGCGCCAGCAGGGCTGTCCGTCCCCACAGTGTGTCTATGAGAACCTCAACGGGCTGGTGGCCCCCAGCAGCTCGTCCCTGTGCCGGGCTGGCCGCCCCAAGGCGTCCCGGGAGGACGGCAGCTGCTCCCAGCGCCGCTCGGCGCTGCTGCACTACGAGAACCTGCCGGCGCTGCCGCCGGTGTGGGAGCTGCAGCCGGCCCAGCACAGGGATGAGGACGCTGGCCTGGCACCCACACCATCCCCAAACGGCTTCTCTGAGGCTGGAGAGGAGGAGCCCCTGCAGAACCCCGCGGGCTCGGAGCCGCGCCGCGCTTTCCTGCCCAGGCCCCGGCGCAGCCGCCTGCCCAACGTCTTCAGCTTCGACTTCCCCCGGCCCTGCCCGGAGCCGCCACGGCAGCTCAACTACATCCAGGTGGAGCTGGAGCCCGAGGCCTGCAAGGGACAACAGGAGCCCAGGGTGGCGGCCCCTGGCAGCCCCGGTGCCCGCCGCACCGACTCCTATGCCATCATCGACCTCAAGAAGACGGCGGCCATGTCCAGCCTGCAGCGGGCCCTGCCCAGGGATGATGGCACCTCGAGGAAAACTCGCCACAACAGCACTGACCTGCCCCTCTGAGGGCCCCAAGTGCCAGCCCCGTGTCATGGCTTTGGTCCCTGCCCCTCTCTGTGTCCTGTCCCCCCTGAGTGTGGCTCCCTCTCTCGCCATTGCCATCGCCGGGGCCCAGCGTGGCTCCTGCAGCTGCTGCTGTTGAGGCTCTGTCTGTCTGTCTGTCCTCCCCTCTCTGTGTGTTGCTCGTTTTTCAAGCCTTGTGGGATGTTTGGTGGTTTTTCAAGCCTTGTGGGATGTGTGGTGGTTTTTCAAGCCTTGTGGGATGTGTGGTGACTCTGAGGGTGGAATTGCGGTGGCGCAGCCTGGGCTGGGGCAGGGCAGAGGCAGCTGGGCAGTGCCTCGGGGCAGTGCTCCCAAAACTGAGCTGCTTCAGGAGCTCTGTGCAAATGGAGCTTGTTCCTCGTGGATTTCACACCTCCAGGAGAGCTCCGTGGTGGGGCCACTCCAGAGCTGGGCTTTGCCTTGTGCTGCCAGTGGTGCCTGGAGATGAGGAGCTCACGCCGTGGCCTTTCCCCCCTCAGCTCGTTGTTCGTTCCTGAAGCTTTTATCCTTCTGTCCCTGTCTCAGATCCAATTTCAATTGGGCAGCTGCAATGAAACCAGGAGGACACAGAGCCATGGGCACACACTGTGATCACAGAAACCTGATTGCCTAAATCCTTAAATTCCCTCCCCTGCTTTAGAAGAGGAGGGAAAGGCCACAACCATGAGGGAGACTGGAAGTTTGGTCTAGAAAACTTCACTTGTGCCATACCCTGCTTTGTTTTTTTTGGTTTTTTTTTTTTTTTTTTTACCAGGGTTCTATTTGGCAGCTACTGAGAAGTGCTGTGGGTTTATTTATTTGTTTACTTATTTATTTATGAGCCGCTCCTTTGCATCCCAGTTCGTTGCCAAACTGGTGCCAGTCTGCAGCCTGTGCTCGCCGGGGCTCGCTCCTGCTTGGGAGGACGGGTCCCAAAAGAGCTTGGTGGCTTTGCTGAGCCACCAGCTGGGGGAAAAACACTGTGGAGAGGAGCGGCTGGGCATGCAGAATGTATGAACTGGGGGGGCTGAGTGTCGGGGGGTGGGTGGGAAATGGAATGGGAGCCGTGGGAGTGGGAGCAGAGCCGCCGGGCAGCCGAGCTTGGAGCGGCATCAAAGCGACACCCACGAGCCCGGCTGGGGCTGGGAGCAGCCCGGCTCGGTGGCAGCAGGGGATGTGCACTTTGTTCTCTCAGCTGTGGGCCTGGGAGGGCTCAGGTTCTGGGTACATTCGTGGCCTTTTGCTGTGGATTTCTGTCTCGATGCCGGGGTGGCGCTGGGCTGCCCTGGGATGTCCCCTTGTCCCTCCCCGTGGGACGCGCGGCACCTCGGCCTTTCCCTGGATTTCTGTGCCTGTTCTGATGGAGAGCAGTGCTCTGGGGTGCTCTGGGATGCTCTGGGGTGCTCTGGGGTGCTCTGGGGTGCTCTGGGATGCTCTGGGGTGCTTTGGGATCTTGTGGGATTCTCTGGGGTGCTCGGGGATCCTCTGGGGTGCTCTGGGATGCTCTGGAGTGCTCTGGGATGCTCTGGGTTGCTCTGGAGTGCTCTAGGATTCTCTGAGGTTCTCTGGGATGCTCTGGGATTCTCTGGGGGGCTCTGGGATCCTCTGGAATGCTCTGGGATTCTATGGGATTCTCTGGGATGCCCTGGGATCCTCTGGGATGCTCTGGGATCCTTTAGGATGCTCTGGGATCCTCTGGGGTGCTCTGGGATCCTCTGGAATTCTCTGGAGTGCTCTGGGATGCTCTAGGATTCTCCGAGGTTCTCTGGGGTGCTCTGGGATGCTCTGGGGTGCCCTGGATCCCCCCTCCCTGCCGGCTGTGCCCGTGTTCCTCCTGGGACAGGGGCTGGCTGCAGTGCCAGCCCTCGTGTCCCCCTTGTCCTTTTCCTGCTGTTGACCCCCGTGGATGAGGAAGGAGCCCCATCCCCCAGCTCCAGCTCCAGGCCTTGCGAATTCTCAAGTTCTGCCTTTTTTTAATTTTGTTTTTTGGTGCTGTCCTGTCCTGTTGAGCTGTTGGGGACAAGGCCAGGTGTCCCCGGTGCCAGTGGTGCCATGTTTGTGTCGCAGAACGTGCAGTCCTTGGCTTGCTGTTGCACTATCAATTCCAAGTGTGCCACGTGCTTCAATCCACTGGTTTTTCTTTTCATTTTGGAGGTCCTTGTGCTCGTCTTCCATTCTTTCATCTGTCCCTTGTGCCACCTGTAACTGAAAGGAGACCCAAGTAATATATTTTTATATGTATAGCAAATGACTTTATTTGAAAGGAAAAAAAAAACAAAACAAAAAACAACCCCCACCCCAAGTAATGTATCCCCCTAAATCCAGCTTTCATTTAGGGAAGTGAGAGAAGAAATTGTTTATATCTATCTATCTATATAAATATATATATATATATATATAATATAAAAGTTAACTGCGTTAAGCTTTAAATAAAGTATTTAAATAAAGAATTTCTAAGCTGTCAGTGTCACCCTGTGGGACAGCACAACTCCCTCCGGAGCCTCAGGAGGAGCCTGCTGGAAATACAAAATCCCTTTTTGCCCAGAAAGGGAAAAAAGGACGGAATGTTTTCCAATTCCATGAGGGCCCTTCCCAGGGAAATTAAATTCCAGGGAAGGTGCTGGGGTGGCTCTTTGTGCCACCCCAATTCTGGGATCAGAGAATTCCCCCTGCAGTGCTGGGTTTGCCTTCTTTTTTCTACTTTTTGCTTCTTTTTTCTACCTTTTCCACCTTTTTTCTACCTCTGTCAAGGTCAGGATTGAAGGCACATGAGATCATGGTTTGTGTTCAGGTCAAACGCAGAAAATCCAAAATTTTCAGCATCCACAACTCCAGCACTGGGGTTCCTTAAAAAATCTGGCAAAATCCCATTTTGGTGGCTCCAGCAGAGCTTTGTGTTGGGAAATCGCTTGTTTTTAAAATTTCAAAAGTTTAATAGTAATAAAATGTTTATAAAAATAGTAATACAGTTGGAGTAATAATAATTTGGACAATTTGGATTGGGACAATATGAGACAATAAAAACAAAAAGTTACGGACAGGCTGGGTATACCTTTTTGTGGGCAAAATAAGCCTGAAAAAGGACCCACGTTAACAAAGGATTAACCCTTAAAAACAGCAGCCTGTTGCATATTCATACACCTCATAGATGATGCATAAATTCCATTCAAACACAGGATTCTGTCTGCTCAGTGCCAACTTCTTTCTCCAAATCCTTTGAGGTGGGAAGAAGTTAATTTCGTCTGATGACGGGGCAAGAAATTCCTTTTCTCTGAAAGATTCAGATGTCCTGTGGCTCTAGGGATGCTCTAGGATTCTCACTGTGAGTCCTCTCTTTAAAAAAAAGTACCTTACATAGCATAGTTTCTATTTTAACTTTTTTTATATAACCTAAAACTATATTTAACACACTAGTTAAGAGAATTAACACAGCATCACTTCCTAACACAACACATATAATATTAATTTTAATATTTGTGCAAAGCCAATGATAAAATATGCATTTTTCACATCTAAAACTGTATTTAACACACTATTTAAGAGAATCAAAACAGCATCGCTTCCTAGCACAACACATATAATATTTATTTGAATATTTGCGAGAAGCCAATGATAAAATACGCATTTTTCACAGGATTCTGCTCGGGTGTTCGGGGCCGTCCCCGCAGCTCGGGTGACACTTTTGGGACTCTCCCTGAGCTGTGTCGCAGCTTCCTCTAGTGGCCGTGGGGGAAACGCTTCCAGAGGAGGATCCGGGCTGGAATTCCAGTCCGTGCTCCCTTCATCCCTTCAATTCTGTGATTTGGGGTCTGTTTTTCCCTGTGGTTGTTTTATTCGGCTTGGTGATGCTCCCCCGGTGCGTTGTGTCCTTATGGAACCCTGTAAATGTGGATTTTTATGGATTTTCCTTTGGGCCTGGCACCTTCTGCTGGGCTTTCCCCAGGTGAAGCCTGCAAATGTGGATTTTTATGGATTTTCCTTTGGGCCTGGCACCTTCTGCTGGGCTTTCCCCGAGTGCTGCTGGCTCGGATGGGAAACTGGATCGGGACACTCCAGCCGTGGAACGCCCTCAGCAGGATTCTCACCTTGGATGCATCCATGAATGTGCCTTTGGCTCTCAGGGGTCCATCCTGCAACAGCTGAGTGGGAAAAACCCTCCCAAACCTGCTCTGGAATCTGTCCCTGGAGCTGAGGGGATGCTCTGAGATCTCCTCTGTGCCAAGCTCACGCGGTTCAGCTTGGTGCTTTGGCAACTGGAAAATTGAGGGACGAGCTGCTTCAGGGAAAAGTTCGCCGAGATTTTGGCTCCCGAAAAAAAGGGTTTAGGCGGCAAAATGAGGTGAATTTGGGTGGCGCTGAGCCCTGGGGGTGGGGATGGTTCTGTGTGATCCCATTTGGACTGTCCTGGCCTTGCTGGGCTCCTTCCCGCACCTGGAATTGGGATTTTGGGATGTCTCGTGAGCAGCCGTGGCTGAGCAGAGGGAATATCCCTGCCTTGACCTTTTGAAGTGGTTCTTGTTTGAGTCTGAGTTAATCCATCACATTTCTCCCCCTGGTATTTCCTCCCTGGTCAATGCACACAGATTTTCCCCTTTTCCCCTTCCCAGGAACCTCCTGATGGGAGCAGAGCTTCTCCCAGTGCTCCATGGTCTCATCTGGGAGGGTTTTTTTCCCTTCTCACCCATTTCAGGTGCTGGAATCCCTGTGAGCTCTGCGTTCCTTACAGTGAGGGGAAAGGGGAGGTGCTGGAGGTTAAAGGATCTTTATTCCCGCAGACACTCGAATGTGTTTGTTGTTTCTGAGGAATTCTTCTTGTTTCTGAGGAATTCTTGTTGTTTCTGAGGAATTCTTGTTTTTTCTGAGGAATTCTTGTCTTTCTCACCTCACCCGTGCCGCTCACTGGCAGCAAAACCAAAGCAGGGGTGGCATTTCCAGCTCCCTGTTTTCTCGTTGTCCCTCCGTGTGACGCCGCTCGAGCGGAGGATCATTAATGAATGATTGCTAATGAACCCCATTTCCTAATTGCAGCCCCCGGGAAGGCTGCATTGAGTCTTCCTGGGAATTTTGTCTTTTCCCCAGACTTGGCTGCTCTGGAGGTGCTGCTCAGAGGCAGCAGAACAGGTTTGGGTTCCTGTGCTGGAGGTGGATTCATTACTGAGAGCCCTGGCAGCTTTGAAGTTGGCAATTACAGGCCAGGAGATGGAAAAAGCTCCTTGTAAAGATGGGATCTGATTTGTTTTCCCTTCCCTGAGTGAATGGGATTTTTCCAGGTGCTTCAGCGTCACCTCAAGCTCCTGCTGTCACTGTCACCTGTGCTGGTGCCACTGAACATTTTATGTGGCAGAGAAGAAAAGCTGCTCTGAGCAACTGTTCCTTTGGGTCATTCCCAGGGAAATCCAGGCTGAGCCTCTCTGAGGAGCAGCTCTGTGACCCGAGGAGGGCTCCTGAGGTGTGGAACTGCACAGAATGAATGCAATGGCGTGGTTGTCCCTGCTGGTGACCCATGGGGAGAGCTTTCCAGGACAATTCCTGGTGCTGCTTCCCCTCCAAAATCCCTCTCCAGCTCCCTTAGAGCCCCCTTTAGGTTTTGATCATCAAGAAGCGGCTGATCCTCACCTGGTTTGGGAATTTAAATGCCAGACCTGGAGCCCAACCATGTATTTACAGTTTATTTACCCATCTTTTGCTCACAGGAAAAAGAGGAACCTTTATTTCGATGTGAGGGAAGCTGTTCCTGCGTGCTGTGACCTCTGTTTTGGAAACAAAGTACCAAAAGCAGCTCGTGAAGGATTCCCAGTGCTTGTGTGGGTTCATAAACACAGCTGCTCTGGGGGCAGAGAATGCCAGCCTGGTTTGGGTTGGAAGAAAAATAAAAATTATCTGAATCCACCCCTGCCATGGGCAGGGACACCTCCCACTGTCCCATTTTGCTCCAAGCCCCATCCAGCCTGGCCTGGGACAATTCCAGGGATCCGGGGGCAGCCACCAGCCCCTTCCACCCTCACAGGGAAGAATTCCTTCCAATATCCAACCTGAATTTCCTCTCTTTCAGCCTGAACCCCTTCCCCTTGTCTCTCTCTCCAGTTCCTGGTGAGCAGCCCCCTTCCAGCTCCTTGCAGCCCCTCCAGGTCCTGGAAGGGGCCGTGAGGAATCCCCAGAACCTCCCCTGCTCCATCTCCCAGGGGTTTGGGTGCTGCAGAGTCCCAGGAAATCTCCTGGTGGAGAGGTGGAACTCCCTGAGCTGGAGCTGGGCCACCAAGCCAACGCAGAAGAGAAACTGAAAGCAAAGCAGAGGGAATGCCCAGAGCCTGGCCCCGAGGGAAATCCTGGGTGTGAGATCCCTGCTCTGTGTGGGGATCCCCACATCTCTGCTGCTGGAATCCCCAAACCCTGCTGGAAACCCCAAATCCTGCTGGAAACTCCAAATCCTGCTGGAATCCCCAAATCGTGCTGGAATCCCCAAATCCTGCTGGAAACCCCAAATCCTGCTGGAAACCCCAAATCCTGCTGGAAACCCCAAATCCTGCTGGAAACTCCAAACCCTGATGAAAACCCCAAATCCTGCTGGAATCCCCAAATTCTGCTGGAAACTCCAAACCCTGATGGAAACCCCAAATCCTGCTGGAATCCTCAAATTCTGCTGGAATTCCTAAATCCTGCTGGAATCCCCAAATTCTGCTGGAAACCCCAAACCCTGCTGGAAACCCCAAATCCTGCTGGAAACCCCAAATCCTGCTGCAATCCCCAAATCCTGATGGAAACCCCAAATCCAGCTGGAAACCCCAAATCCAGCTGGAAACCCCAAATCCATAATTCCTGCTGCAGCAAATCCCTCAGGTGTCTTCTCCAAGAGCTGTCTTGCTTGGATTTGGGATGCAAGCAGTGGAAAATATCTGGGTAACAGCCCCTTTGCTGGGAAATATTTTGGTTATCACCAAAAAAGCTTTGGTTTGTTTGCTAGAAAATATTTAGATGGTGACCGAACCCAACTGGGGGGTTTCTGTCCAAATAGTGAAAGCAGGAGCAGGTAGGACAGCTCTGGGGAACACCTCGGAGCAAAGCGGAGAAGGAACCTGGGAACCACCTTGGAGGGAATGAGAGGAGGAATCTGGGACCACCTTGGAGGAAACAAGAGGAGGAACCTGGAGAACATCACTGAAAAAGGAAGAGAAGGAACCTGAGGAT
Organism: Melospiza melodia melodia; assembly: GCF_035770615.1. Taxonomy (NCBI): domain Eukaryota; kingdom Metazoa; phylum Chordata; class Aves; order Passeriformes; family Passerellidae; genus Melospiza; species Melospiza melodia. The sequence continues at coordinate 6,954,596 of NC_086221.1, forward strand.
CACCTTGGAGGAGATGAGAGGAGGAACCTGGGGACCATCCTGAAAAAACAGAGAGAGGAACCTGGGGACCACCTTGAAGGAAATGAGAGAAGGAACCTGGAGAACATAATTGAAAAATGAAGAGAAGGAACCTTGGAGAAATGAGGGAGAACCTGGGGATCTCCTTGGAGGAAATGGGAGAAGGAACCTGAGGACCATCTTGGAGGAAATGAGAGGAAAAACTTGGGACCACCTTGGAGGAAACAGGAGGAACCTGGAGAACATAATTGAAAAAGGAAGAGAAGGAACCTGAGGATCACCTTGGAGGAAATGAGATGAGGAACCTGATGATCATCCCGAAGGGAATGAGAAAAGAACCTGGGGACCATCCTGGAAAAGGCAACAGAAGGAACCTGGGGACCATCCTGGAGGGAATGAGAGGAGGAACCTGGGAATCACCCAGGAGGAAACAAGAGGAGGAACCTGGAGAACATCATGGAAAAGGCAAGAGAAGGAACCTGAGGACCATCCTGGAGGAAACAAGAGAAGGAACTGGGGATCTCCTTGGAGGAAATGAGAGAAAGAACTGGAGAACATCATTGAAAAAGGAAGAGAAGGAACCTGAGGATCACTTTGAAGGAAATTACAGGAGGAACCTGGGGATCTCCTTGGAGGAAATGAAAGATGGAACCTGGAGAACATCATTGAAAAAGGAAGAGAAGGAACCTGGAGACCATCCTGGAGGGAATGAGAGGAGGAACTGGGGACCATCCTGGAGGGAATGAGAGGAGGAACTGGGGACCATCCTGGAGGGAATGAGAGCGGGAACTGGGGACCATCCTGGAGGGAATGAGAGCAGGAACTGGGGACCATCCTGAAGAGAAGGAACCTGGAGACCATCCTGGAGGGAATGAGAGCAGGAACTGGAGACCATCCTGGAGGACACGACAGGAGGACCCCGCTGTTCTCCACCTCCTCGCCGTGCCCTCCTCGCCTCCATCCCTCTCTCCACGGGCGGAAGGCGAGCAGACCAAAGCCTTTCCCGAGCACCGAGTCCCTTTGTCCCGCGGCCAGGGCTGGCGAGCAGCTCCGGGGATTTTGGCCAGCGCAGCCCGGACACAGCGCGGTGACGCCGGGTCCCCGGTCCCCGATAAGAGCTGCCCCTTATCTCTCGCTGCCCTTTGATGGGGCCGATCCCGCAGCGTCCCGGGGCACAAAGCCGCCCTTGAGGCCGGCCCGGATCAGAGCCGGCGCTGCCTCCCGGGATAAAAGCGCGGCCCCGGCGGGCTCTGCCCCTCCCGAGGGCTGCGGGCACCATGAGGTGGCTGCCGGTGGTGCTGGCGTGGCTGCAGCTGGCCCAGGGCGCCGTCAGGTGGGTGACAGGGACAGAGGGGATGGCGAGATGGTGGGAGCGAGGAGGATGTGCTGGGGGAACGGAGCGGGGCAGATCCTGGGGGATGGAGAGATCCTGAGAGAGCATAGAGAGATCCTGGGGGATGGAGAGATCCTGGGGGATGGAGAGATCCTGAGAGAGCATAGAGAGGTCCTGGGGGATGGAGAGATCCTGGGCATGGAGGGATCCTGAGAGAGCATAGAGAGATCCTCGGGCATAGAGAGATCCTGGGGCATGGAGAGATCCTGGGGCAGGGAGAGATCCTGGGGGATGGAGAGCAGATTCTGGACAACGAGAGATCTTGGGGGATGGAGAGATCTTGGGGGATGGAGAGCAGATTCTGGACAACAAGAGATCCTGGGGCAGGGAGAGATCCTGGGAGAACATGGAGATATCCTGGGCATGGAGAGATATGGGACATGAGGAGCAGAGTCTGGGCAGGGAGAGATCCTGGGATGTGGAGAGATCCTGGGGGATGGAGGGATCCTGGGCATGAAGAGCAGATTCTGGGCATGGAGACACCCTGGGAGAGCATGGAGAGATCCTGGGAGAGCATGGAGAGCAGATCCTGGGATGTGGAGAGATCCTGGGAATGGAGATCAGATCCTGGGAGTGGAGAGATGCTGGGAGAGCATGGAGAGATCCTGGGGGAACATGGAGAGATCCTGGGAGAGCATGGAGAGATTCTGGACATGGGGAGCAGATCCTGGGAATGGAGAGATGCTGGGAGAGCATGGAGACATCCTGGGCATGGAGAGATCTTGGGAGAACATCCTGGGATATGGAGAGATCCTGGGACAGGGAGAGATCTTGGGATGTGGAGAGCAGATTCTGGACAACGAGAGATCCTGGGCATGGAGAGAGATCCTGGACATGGAGGGATCCTGGGAGAGCATGGAGACATTCTGGGCATGGAGAGCAGATCCGGGACATGGAGAGCAGATCCTGGACATGGAGGGATCCTGGGATGTGGAGAGCAGCTCCTGGACATGGAGGGATCCTGGGATGTGGAGAGCAGCTCCTGGGATGTGGAGAGCAGTTTTTGGGGTCACGGAGAGCTCCTGGGATGTTGAGAGCAGTTCCTGGGGATCTGCAGAGCTCCTGGACACGGAGAGCGCCTGTCGTGTCTCAAAGGAGCCCAGGGACCAAGCCCTCTGAAAATGCTGAAATCTTCTTCTTTCCTGCTGTGCTCTGCCTGTGCCTGTGCAGGATCAGCCTGAAGAAAGGCCTGTCCATCCGGGACCAGATGAGGGCAGCTGGGGTGCTGGATGATTTCCTGAGGCACATCAAATACGATCCGGTGAAGAAATTCCAGCCCAGCCAGGGCTCCGTGGTGAGGGAGCCCATAGCCAACCACCTGGATGTGAGTGCCCTCCCTGCCCGTCCTTCCTGCCTCAGCCACCTGGGCACCCCTGAACCTCCAGCACTGAGAAACTGCTTCATCCCCACCCTTAAACTGCTTTTCCCCCACCCTTAAACCACTTTTCCCCCCACCCTTTAATTTCTTTTTTCCCCACCCTTAAATTGATTTTTTTTCCCCCACCCTTAAATTTATTTTTTTCCCCACCCTTAAACTGATTTTTCCCTACCCCTAAATTGTTCTCCCCCCACTCCTAAATTGATTTTTTACCCATCTTTAAATTGCTTTTTTACCCACTATTAAATCGCTTTCCCCCCCACCCTTAAGTTGCTTTTTCCCCCACTTTTTAACTTCTGGTTTGAACCCCAAGGAAGTTTACCCCCAGCCACAAAGAGCCAGGCTTTTCTGTACGAAACAAACCCACAATAATGATTTAATATTTCATTTTTTGGGGGAGTAGGGGCAGGATAAAAGCTCAGCCTGGCTGGGGGATGCCAGAGGGGAACCTGCTCTGTCCCTGATCCCCCGCCCAAGGAAAATTCCCTTTTTTTTCCCCAGTCCTCCTACTTTGGGGAGATCAGCATTGGGGAGCCCCCCCAGAAGTTCCTGGTGCTCTTTGACACCGGCTCCTCCAACCTGTGGGTGCCCTCCACGGACTGCAAGAGTCCTGCTTGCTGTGAGTAGCCCGGGATGCTGCGAGCAGGGACGTTCCTGCTCCTAGGAGTAATTAGTGCTCACTAATCAGTGCCAATTATCCCAGCACTGCAGGGCTCAATGTGTTTCTGAGCACCCCAAAATGGGTTTAGGTGCCACATCCTTGTCCCTGTTCTTCCCCTGTCACCTTGGGGACATCATGATGCCAAAAACGTGACCCTGGGATGCTGATCTGGGATTGCTGTGGCTTCCTTGGGGAGTTCAGAGCCCTCAAATCCCCACAAGCCACCCCAGGGACCTCAGGGGGGCTCCCTGACCATCCCAGCCATCTTCTGGGTGCTCCCTGGCCATTCCTGGCAATCCCACTGATGGAGCACCCAGCAGTGAAATCCCACTGCAGAACAGGACCTCATTCCTGGGAATTATCCCAAGGAGCATCAAGCAGTGAAATCCCACTGATGGAGCACCCAGAAATGAAATCCCATTGATGGAGCACCCAGAAATGAAATCCCACTGCAGAACAGGACCTGATCCCCAGGAATTATCCCAGGGAGCATCCAGCAGTGAAATCCCACTGCAGAACGGGACCTCATTCCTGGGAATTATCCCAAGGAGCATCAAGCAGTGAGATCCCATTGATGGAGCACCCAGAAATGAAATCCCACTGCAGCACAGGACCTGATGCCCAGGAGTTATCCTAAGGCACCATCCAGCTCCCTTAGGAAAATTCCAGGGGATCAGGTGAAATCCCAGGTGAAATCCCATGGCAGAACAGGACTTGCTCCTTGAGAATCACCCCAAGGAGCGCCAAGCAGTGAATTCCCACTGCAGAACAGAACCTGATTCCTGGGAATTATCCCAGGGAGGTTCCAGCAGTGAAATCCCACTGATGGGGCACTCAGAAATGAAATCCCCCTGCAGAACAGAACCTGATTCCTGGGAATTATCCCAGGGAGGTTCCAGCAGTGAAATCCCACTGATGGGGCACCCAGCAATGAATTCCCACTGCAGAACAGGACCTGATCCCCAGGAATTATCCCAGGGAGGTTTAAAAATCCCATGGCAGAACAGGACCTGCTCCTTGGGAATCACCTCGGGGAGCACCAAGCAGTGAAATCCCACTGATGCAGCGCCCAGAAATGAAATCCCACTGCAGAACAGGACCTGATCCCCAGGAATTATCCCAGGGAGGTTCCAGCAGTGAAATCCCATGGCAGAACAGGACCTGATCCCTGGGAATCACCCCAAGGAGCACCCAGCAATGAAATCCCACTGATAGAACATCCAGCAGTGAAATCCCACTGCAGAACAGGACCTGATCCCCGGGAATTATCTCATGGAGGTTCCAGCAGGGAAATCCCACTGATGGGGCACCCAGCAATGAAATCCCCTGCAGAACAGGACCTGCTCCTTGGGGATTATCTCATGGAGGTTCCAGCAGGGAAATCCCACTGATGGGGCACTCGGAAATGAAATCCCACTGCAATACAGAACCTGATCCCCAGGAATTATCCCAGGGAGGTTTAAAAATCCCATGGCAGAACAGGACCTGCTCCTTGGGAATCACCTCAGGGAGCACCAAGCAGTGAAATCCCACTGATGGGGCACCCAGAAATGAAATCCCACTGCAGAACAGGACCTGATCCCTTGGGAATCACCCCAAGGAGCACCCAGCAGTGAAATTCCTCCTCATGGCATTTCACTGCCCATGCCCAGGGCTTTCCCTCTTCTTCCTCCCCCAGTCAACCACGCCAAGTTCCAGCCCAGTGCCTCGGCCACCTTCACGCCCAGGGGCCAGTCCTACAACGTGTCCTACGGCAGCGGCTCCGTCACCATCGTGCTGGGCTCCGACACGCTCAGGGTGAGTGCCCAGGGCCAGGTTTGTGGAGAGCTGGGTGGTTGGGGTGGGTGTGTTGGGCAGCAGTCATGGGAGGTCAATGAGCAGGAGGAAGATGATGAGGGACGTTAAAATGAGGGCTCATTTGTGTCCTTTTTTGTCTAGGGGCGTTATTGGTTGTTTTGTGACTAGGTTGGTAAACTGTCACAGACATCTTTTCATGAAAAATCCTTTCCTTAGGATTTTTCCTCCTGAGAAGCTGAGAGGCCTCAGGAACAAAATGTAAACACTGATTATGTGCTGCTGTGGGATGCAACAGGTGCATCTGGGATTGGTTTCATAGAGTTGTTTGTAATTAATGGCCAATCACAGTCAGCTGGCTCGAGCTCTCTGTCCAAGCCACAAACCTTTGTTATCATTCCTTTCTATTCTTAGCTTAGCCAGCCTTCTGATGAAACCTTTTTTTCTATTCTTTTAGCATAGTTTCAATGTAATATATATCATATAATAATAAATCAAGCCTTCTGAAACATGGAGTCATATCTTCGTCCCTTCCTCATCCAAGAGCCCCTGCGACAAACCCAGTCACCAGCTGGCCTTTGGCTGGCTTTTACCCCAATTCCCGTTTTTTTTCCCCAGTTTTCCTCTCTGCCTGGTGCTGTTGGCACCTCGGGAGCAGCAGCCTCCCCTCAGATCCCCTTTCCCTGCAGATCCAGAGCATCACGGTGACCCAGCAGGAGCTGGGGCTGAGCCAGGAGGAGCCCACGCGGCCGTTCTACTTCGCGGCCTTCGACGGCATCCTGGGCATGGCCTTCCCCTCGCTGGCCGTGGGGGGCATGGCCACGGCCCTGGGCGGCATGCTGGAGCAGAACCAGCTGGCCGAGCCCGTCTTCAGCTTCTACTTCTCACGGTGAGAGCCCTGCAGGGCACTGCGAGTGTCCTGGTGTGCCCCGCATGTCGTGGTGTCCCCTGATCTCATGTCCTGGTGTGCCCTGTCTGCGTGTCGTGGTGTCCCCTGATCTCATGTCCTGGTGTGCCCTGCGTGTCGTGGTGTCCCCTGATCTCATGTCCTGGTGTGCCCTGCTTGTCGTGGTGTCCCCTTATCTCGTGTCCTGGTCCCCTGCATGTCCTGGTGTCCCCATCCCTCATGTCCTGCTGTCCTCTGTCTGCACATCTTGGTGTCCCCTGCCCGCATGTTGTGGTGTCCCCTACTTTCACATCCTCATGTCCCGGTGTCCCCTGCGTGTTGTGGTGTCCCCTGCCCTCATGTCATGGTGTCCCCTATGTGCACATCCTGCTGTCCCCTGCTTGCACATCCTGGTGTCCCCTGCCTGCATGTCACAGTGTCCCCTGCCCTCACATCTTGGCGTCCCCATCCCTCACGTCCTGGTGTCCCCTATCTGCACGTCCTGGTGTCCCATGCCCTCATGTCATCATGTGCCCTGCACATCCTGGTGTCCCTCACCTCCTGGTGTCCCCTGACTGCATGTCCTGGTGTCCCTCACATCCTGGTGTCCCCATCCCTCACATCCTGGTGTCCCCTGACTGCACATCCTGGTGTCCCTCACATCCTGGTGTCCCCTGACTGCACATCCTGGTGTCCCTCACATCCTGGTGTCCCCTATCTGCACGTCCTGGTGTCCCATGCCCTCATGTCATCATGTGCCCTGCACGTCCTGGTGTCCCTCACCTCCTGGTGTCCCCCGACTGCACATCCTGGTGTCCCTCACATCCTGGTGTCCCCTGACTGCACATCCTGGTGTCCCTCACCTCCTGGTGTCCCCTATCTGCACATCCTGGTGTCCCCATCCCTTACATCCTGCTGTCCCCTGACTGCACGTCCTGGCGTCCTGGTGTCCCTCCCATCGTGGTGTCCCCATCCCTCACATCCTGCTGTCCCCTGCCCGTCCCCCTGAGGGTTCCTCGGGCACTCCCCCCTCTCCATCCCACGCTGACCACAGGGCTCTCCTGGCTCTGTTTCCTCACAGCCAGCCCACCTACGACTACGGGGGCGAGCTCCTCCTGGGGGGCGTGGACCCCCAGCTCTTCCAGGGGGACATCACCTGGGCGCCGGTGACACAGAGGCTCTACTGGCAGGTGGCACTTGAGGAGTGAGTGGCGTTTGCGCCTCTGGCCATCACACCCTGCTCTGCAGGGCTCCAGGCTCGATGCTTGGGCTTTAAGGGTGCCCAAAGCCACGTCCTTGTCCCCGTTGTCCTGCCAGGGTTGCCATCGGGCAGTCAGCGACCGGCTGGTGCAGCCAGGGCTGCCAGGCCATCGTGGACACGGGGACATTCCTGCTGACCGTGCCCCAGGAGTACATAGAGAGCGTCCTGGAGGCCCTGGGAGCCCAGGAGACCAGCTATGGGGTGAGTGTGGGGGTTTTGGGGGGTCTGGAGCAGTGGGGAGCCTGCGTGGGAGTCAGAGCCCTGGGTTCGACCAGGTCCTACAAAAGCTCAGGTGGCACCTGCAGGAAAAGGGACTGCAGGGGGACATCAGGCTGAGAAGGGTGGGGATGCTCAGCCTGGAGAACATTGTGTGGGAACCTCACAGCCCATTCCAGGATCTGAAGGGGCTACAGGGAAGCCAGAGAGGGACTTGGGACAAAGGTCTGGAGCGACAGGGGAAGGGGAGATGGGTTCAGAGTGAAAGAGAGGAAATTTAGGGTTGATCCAGGGAAGGAATTCTTCCCTGTGAGGGTGGGGAAGGGCTGGGGTGATGTCCCAGAGCAGCTGTGGCTGTGCCATCCCTGGCAGCGTCCCAGGCCAGGCTGGAGCACCCTGGGGCAGTGGGAGGTGTGGGACCCATGGTGGCACTGGATGGGCTTTGAGGTCCCTCCAACCCAAACCATTCCAGGATTCCATGGGCAGGTTTAGATGAGATTTTGGGAAGAAATCTTAGGAGAGGGGCTGGGATGGAATTCCCAGAGCAGCTGTGGCTGCCCCTGGACCCCTGGCAGTGTCCCAGGCCAGGCTGGAGCCCCCTGGGGACAGTGGCAGGTGTCCCTGCCATGGCAGGGGTGGCACCGGGCAATTTAAATTCCCTTCCCACCCAAACCATTCCACGATTCCGCAGTGTGGCGCTGCCAGGGGCGGGGTGTTTGTCCCCGCCGTGTCCCCTGGCTGCCACGAGCCCTGTCCCTGTCCCCTCAGTACGCCGTGGACTGCAGTGACACCCAGAGCATGCCCCAACTCACCTTCGGCATCGGCGGCGCTCGGCTCGCGCTCCCCCCGAGCGCCTTCGTCCTCAACGTACGTGTGGGGTCTGTGGGGTCCGGCCCAAAATTCCACGGGGTTCCATGGGTGCTGGGATCCATCCCCAGGGTTCCCAGGAACATCCCCGGGGTTCCTGAGAGTTCCTGAGGCACTGGGAACATCCTGAGAATTCCTGAGGGTTCCCCAGGCACCAGGAATATCCCGAGAGTTCCTGAGAGTTCCTGAGGCATCGGGAACATCCTGAGAGTTCCCAAGAGTTCCCAAGGCACCAGGAACATCCCGAGGCACCAGGAACATCCCAAGAGTTCCTGAGGGTTCCCCGGGTACCTGGGGAGAGTTCCCAAGAGTTCCCAAGGCACTGAGAACATCCTGAGAGTTCCCAAGGGTTCCCAAGTCATCAGGAACATTCCGAGGCACCAGGAACATCCTGAGAATTCCCAAGAGTTCCCAAGTCATCAGGAACATTCCGAGGCACGGGAAGATCCTGAGAGTTCCTGAGGGTTCCCCAGGTACCGGGAACATCCCAAGGGTTCTCCAGGCACTGGGAAAATCCTGAGAGTTCCTGAGAGTTCCCTGGGTACCAGGAACATCCTGAGAGCTCCTGAGTGTTCCTCAGGCACCGGGAACATCCCCAGAGTTCCCAAGAGTTCCCAAGTCACCAGGAACATCCTGAGGCACCAGGAACATCCCGAGAATTCCCAAGAGTTCCTGAGGCACCGGGAACATCCTGAGGCACCAGGAACATCCCGAGAATTCCCAAGAATTCCTGAGGCACCAGGAACATCCCGAGCATTGCCGAGGCCCCGGGAACATCCTGAGAGCTCCCAAGAGTTCCCCAGATATTGGGAACACCCCAAGCATTCCCAAGAGTTCCTGAGCCACTGGGAACACCCCAAGAGTTCCCGAGGCACTGGGAACATTCTGAAAATTCCCAAGAGTTCCCCAGTCACTGGGAACACCCCGAGAGTTGCCCAGGCACTGGGAACTTCTCAAGCATTCCCAAGGCATCAGGAACGTCCTGAGAATTCCCGAGGCACCAGGAACATCCCAAGCATTCCCGAGGCCCCGGGAAGGTCCCGTAGCTCCAGCAGTGATGCTGTCGGTGCTGACCCCCCGTTATTCCCCCCTCCAGAGCAATGGCTACTGCACCCTGGCCATCGAGGCCACCTACCTGCCCTCCCAGGACGGGCAGCCCCTCTGGATCCTGGGAAACGTTTTCCTGAAGGAATTTTACACCGTCTTCGACATGGCCAACAACCGCGTGGGCTTCGCGCCCTCGGCCTAGAGGAAGCAAATTCCAGCCCCTCTCCCGGCCCACGGGGTGCCACAGCATTCCCAGGGACGTTTCTGCTCCTTTCCATCCCCATCCCTCGGGATTTGCGTGCCCACGGATCCTGTAACAAATAAACCCTGCCGTCCAAAATGATCTCTGAGCTCCTGGGTTTGTGGGGAGCAGCTTGAGGGGTTCCCTGGCTCACAATTCCCTTTTCCAGCAAGGTAAGTGCTGGGATAGCTCAAGGGATGAGATTCCATCCCCATCCCTCAGGATTTGTGTGCCTGTGTGCCCATGGATCCTGTAACAAATAAACCCTGCCATCCCAAATGGTCTCTGAGCTTCTGGGTTTGTGGGGAGCAGCTTGAGGGGTTCCCTGGCTCACAGTTCCTGAGGGGTTCCCTGGCTCACAATTCCTGAGGGGTTCCCTGGCTCACAGTTCCCTTTTCCAGCAAGGTAAGTGCTGGGATGAGCTCCAGACCCTGGGATAAATCCCCAGGGATGGGTTTCCATCCCCATCCCTCGGGATTTGTGTGTCTGTGTGCCCACGGATCCTGTAACAAATAAACCCTGCCATCCCAGATGGTCTCTGAGCTCCTGGGTTTGTTGGGAGCAGCCTGAGGGGTTCCAGGGCTTACAATTCCTTCCTCCAGCAAGGTAAGTGCTGGGATGAGCTCCAAGCTCTGGGATGAAGCCCCAGGGATGGGATTCCATCCCCATCCCTCGGGATTTGTGTGCCCACGGATCCTGTAACAAATAAACCCTGCCATCCCAGATGGTCTCTGAGCTCCTGGGTTTGTGGGGTTCCCTGGCTCACAATTCCCGAGGGGTTCCCTGGCTCACAATTCCCATTTCCAGCAAGGTAAGTGCTGGGATGAGCTCCAGACCCTGGGATAAATCCCCAGTCTCCACCTCCAACCCTGGGGAAGCCTCAGAGTGGAAGCCCCTGAGCCTCCCTGCAGCCGGAGGAGCTTTGCCAAAGCCCTGTGGTGTATCAAGGTGGGATCCTGAGGCCGTGAGGTGAGTCAGGACACCCAAATGACCCCTGAGCCCTGAAATGGGGCTGGAAAGCCGCACTGGAATATCGGGAATTGGGAATACCGGGATGGGGAACCCCGGGCAGGGTGAGGTTGGGTGACCCCGCTGTTTCCCAGAGTTTCTGAGAAGTTCTTTATCACCAGAACTTCTTTATCGCGACACCCAAATGACCCTTGAGCCCTGAAAAAAAACCTTGGAAAATTGCATTTTTATCCCATTATGGGGAATGGCAGGGAGTGGCCCAAGGGGATGGGGAACACGCCGGGCAGGGGGAGCTTGGGTGACCCCGCTCTTTCCCAGCACCCAGAGTGGTTTTTTAGGTTTTTAGCAGTTCTTTATCACCGGAGCTCGCTCTCAGATGCGTTCGGGGCTCCGTCACCTCCCGGGGGAAGGACACAAAGTCAAAATATTGACACAGGCTGAGCGCGCTGAGACCGAGATTAGGAGGGCACCGACAGCAGGGAAGGGCATTCCTCATCCTCCTCCTCCTCCTCCTCCTCCCCCTCCCTCTGGAATGGGAATTTTCTGCTGGAAACAGGGCGGTGGTGCCCAGCAAAGGCTGACCACGTCCCTCTGCTCTTCGCTGTCCCCTTTGCTCCCTGCAGGACCTGCCCGGACCCGCCAGGAACCTCGTGGGGATTTCGCGAGCTTCTGAAGGATTCCCAGCATCATTCCACGGCCAAAAGCTTGGACGGGAGCTGGACGGCTCCTGCCCATTCCCAGAACACCAGCAGCAGGAATTTCCACTTGCTGGAAGGGGTGTGTGCGGCTGTGCCTTTGTTTTCCGGAAAGCTGGAGCTGGGAGAAAAAAAAAAATCCTTTAATTGGGTGATAACGACGGCGTTTGGCTTTTGATCGGCGTCCCGTGTTCGGGCTGGGGGTCAGGAGGGGAATCAGGGTGGATGTGGGGACACTGCTGCCCTGCCAGGGCCACAATCGGATGGAGGATGGTGCAAGGAGTGGTAAAAACCTGGTGCGAGGAGCTCCGTGAGCCCCGTGTGGTCCCAGTTCAAAGGGATGCAGGATCCTGATCCAAAGGGATGTAGGATCCTCGTCCAAAGGGATGCAGGATCCTGATCCAAAGGGATGCAGGATCCTGATCCAAAGGGATGTAGGATCCTGGTCCAAAGGGATGTAGGATCCTGGTCCAAAGGGATGTAGGATCCTGGTCCAAAGGGATGCAGGATCCTGGTCCAAAGGGATTTAGGATCCTGTTCCAAGGAGCTCCAGGATCCCTGTGTGGTCCCAATCCTAAGGGATATAGGTGTAGGATCGTGGTCCAAAGGGATGCAGGATCATGGTTCAAGGAGCTCCAGGATCTCCCTATGGTCCCAGTCGAAAAGGACGTAGGACTGTGGTGCTAAGGGATGCAGGATCCTGGTCCAAGGATCTCCACGATGCCCCGTGTTCCTGACAGAAAGGGATGCACCATCCTGCTTCACGGCACCGCACAACCCCAGCACAGCGCTGCCTTCACCTCCCACCCCATCCCTCCTCTCCCGAGCCGATTTTGGGGTGGAAATTCCCACTTTAGAGGAGAAACCACACATTTTTGGGGAGGACGCTGCCCCGTTTCAGGGCAGGAAAGCGCCGAGCCCGAGCTCCGCCGTGGCCGGGCGGGGACTACAAGTCCCGGCAGGCGCGGACTGCAGCTCCCGGCGTGCCCGGGGCCGGCAGCGCAGCGAGGGCAGCGGAACGGGCCGGGCGGGCGCTGCTGCTGCCCTCCCTCGGCACGGGGCCGAGCCGGGCCGAGCCGAGCCCAACCGGGCCGGGCTGCGCCGAGCCGAGCGGAGGAGCGCGACAGAACCGAGCCCAACCGGGCCGGGCTGCGCCGAGCCGAGCCGAGCCGAGGAGCCCGACGGAACCGAGCCCAACCGGGCCGGGCCGAGCCGAGCGGAGGAGCCCGACAGAACCGAGCCGGGCCGAGTGGAGCCGAACTGAGCCGAAGAGTCGAATAGAGCGCAGCCGAACCCAGCCGAGTGGTGCCGAACCGAGCCGGCCGAGCGCAGCCGAGGGAGCCGAACAGATCCGAACCAACCCGAGTGGGGCCGAACTGAGCTGAGAAGAGCCGAGGAGCCGAACCGAGCGGGGCCGAGCGCAGCCGAACGGGGCCGAACCGAGCCGAGGAGCCGAACCGAGAGCAGCCGAGCGAGGCCGAACAGAGCTGAACCGAGCCGAGGGCCCGAACCGAGCGAGGCCGAGCAGAGCCGAGCGCAGCCGAACCGCTTCGTTTCCTCGCCCTTCCCCACGGGTGAGTGCGGGGCCGGGGGTCCCTGGGGACAGGGGGGCCCCCTCGGCTCGGAGCCCACCTTGTGGGGTGCTGGGGCGGCTTTGGGGTGCTCCCCCCTGTCCTGCGCCATCCCGGAACTCGGAGTTGCTTTTTTCCCCCCTTATTTTGCTGTAAATAATCGGCCCCCCTCGCCCCCGGGAGGCTCCAGAAGCTCGTCCCGGTGCCCTCTCGCAAAACTCGGCGGTCCCAGGGGTTTTGAGACCCCCGGCAGCTCGGGGGGACCTGCCCGGGTCGCTTTTCCCATGGGGAACCCCTCCGAACACGCCTGGGGAAACTGAGGCACGGATGCTCCGGGACACCCCCCCGGTTTGGGGGACGCAAAGTGGGGACTTTTCCCATTTAGAAAAAATGGGAAAATTGAGATACCTCGTGTCACTCGGCTTTTGGGGGGGTGGCCAAGGGGACACACAGCGTGTCCCTCCTTCCTGGGGAAATTCGGGGGGGAATAGAGGGGGCTGCCCCGGAGCGATTAATTACATTCATGAATTAATTACGAGGCAGGAAAGGATTACGCAGCCCCTAGAGCTTGGGGGCAGTCAGATGATGGAGGAAATTTCCTTAAAAAAAGTAAACCCCCCCCCCCAAAAAAAAAAAAAAAAAGTGAAAAAAAAAAAGAATAGAAACACGAAGAAAATCTGGTGGTTATTGTGCTGGTGTAAGATAAATAAATCAGCCGGTGCGAGTCCGGGGAAAGCAGGGCTCGTTTCCAGGAATCCCGGCGTGTTCCCCCCCTTGGGTGTTTTTTATATAACAGAGGCCGGCAGGCAGCGGAGGGAGCCTTTGGGGGGGTTATTTTATTTTTTCTTTCCCCCGCCTTCCCTGTGCTTCCCTGCCGTGTTTGCTCGGCTTCATGCGCGGCTGCTCCGGGCCGGGAGCGGGGCTGGTTTGTCCCAGCCCGCTCTGGCTCACCTGCTGCAGCAGGGGGCAAATCCCAGAGCTGGGCAAGGGTGGGAATTTGGCATCGGGGTGGTTAGATCTGGGGGGGACACCCAGATTTGGGGTGGCTGGATTTGGGGGGAACACCCAGATTTGGGGGGAATACCCAGATTTGGGGTGGCTGGGTTTGGGGGGAACACCCAGATTTGGTGGCTGGATTTGGGGGGAGCACACAGATTTGGGGGGAACACCCAGATTTGGTGTGGCTGAATTTGGGAGGAATACCCAGATTTGGGGTGGCTGGATTTGGAGGGGACACTCAGATTTGGGGGGAATACCCAGATTTGGGGTGGCTGAATTTGGGGGGAACACCCAGATTTGGGGGGAATACCCAGATTTGGGGTGGCTGAATTTGGGGGGAAATACCCAGATTTGGTGTGGCTGGATTTGGGGGGAACACCCAGATTTGGGGTGGCTGGATTTGGGGGGAAATACCCAGATTTGGGGGAACACCCAGATTTGGGGTGGCTGAATTTGGGAGGAAATACCCAGATTTGTTGGCTGGATTTGGGGGAAATACCCAGTTTTGGTGGCTGGGTTTTGGGGGGAACACCCAGATTGGGGTGGCTGGATTTGGGGGGGACACTCAGATTTGGGGTGAATACCCAGATTTGGGGTGGCTGGATTTGGGAGGAACACCCAGATTTGGTGGCTGGATTTGAGGGGAACAGCCAGATTGGGGTGGCTGGATTTGGGGGGAAATACCTAGATTTGGGGTGGCTGGATTTGAGGGGGACACTCAGATTTGGTGTCTGGATTTGGGGGGAATACCCAGATTTGGTGATGGTGGGTCAGGGCAGCACGTGCTGAGGAGCAGTGGGAATTTGGGGTTGGGATGGCTGGATTTAGTGGCTGGATTTGGTGGGAACACCCAGATTTGGGGTGGCTGGATTTGGGAGGAACACCCAGATTTGGTGGCTGGATTTGAGGGGAACACCCAGATTTGGGGTGGCTGGATTTGGGAGGAACACCCAGATTTGGTGGCTGGATTTGAGGGGGACACTCAGATTTGGTGGCTGGATTTGGGGGGAACACCCAGATTTGGGGGGAACACCCAGATTTGGGGTGGCTGGATTTGGGGTGAATACCCAGATTTGGGGTGAATACCCAGATTTGGGAGGAACACCCAGATTTGGGGTGAATACCCAGATTTGGGGTGGCTGGATTTGGGAGGAACACCCAGATTTGGGAGGAACACCCAGATTTGGTGCTGGTGGTGGGTCAGGCCAGCACGTGGAGGTGTTTTCCGAGGGATGCTGGGTTTGTTTCCTGCTGAATCCTGGGTTTGTTTCCTGCTGAATCCTGGGTTTGCTTCCCGAGGGATGCCGGCCCCGCGTGTTTTGTGTTTTCTGAGCGATCTGCCCGCCCTTATCAGTAGGAAACTGCAAACTGTGCTGGGGTGGAGCTGTTGGATGGGGCCATCCGGGTGTTTGGGATGGAGCCCTGAGCCCAGCCAGGGATTTCAGATTTTATTGCTTTTTCCACTCTGCGCGCATGTGTCTGTGTGTGCTCCTGGTCTGCCCTGCCCTGTTTTCCTGGAACGCTGCAATGGGGATGGGAAAAGCCCCTTTTGGGGATGATGTGTGGGGTCACCATTCCCAGGGCTGAGCAGCACAAAAAAAGCAGGGAAATGGGATTTTGGGAGGGTGTCCCCCTCCAAAAATCCACAGTGCTGAGGGTAAAAACATCATCCTGGTGTTGTGGGGTGCTGGAATGGGGAGCTGGGTCTGGTGTGGTGGGATCCCACCGCTGGATTTGATGTTTCTCCCTCATTTCCTGGGGTGTCGATGGCAGGGATGGAGCTGCCGCACCCCTGTCCCCTCTGTGGGGACAGAAATTCCCCAAATCTGGAGTTTTTTTGGGGTGGTTTTAGAGGGCACCTCAAGCTGGGTTTGCCTCAAGGGAGCAGTTTTGTCAGTGTGTGTGGGGTTATCCCATATCCCAGGCAAAGAGGAAGCGGGCAGGGGCCAGCAGCAGTCAGGTGATGGGGGAAATTTCCTTAAAAAAAAAATTAAAAACCCCAAAAAAACCCCCAAGGTGGCCTTCACCACCTCCGTGAGCTTTTCCAAGCTGTGTGGAGGCAGCTGGGGTCACTCTGGTGGCTCTGTGACACTTTGGGGGAGTCTCAAAGTGGGGATTTCTCCCTGACCACACTGGGATTTTGCGCTCATCTTTATTTTCCTCTTTCTAGAGAGCCCCCCATGGCCCTGCCCTCATCCCTCCCAAATTCCTGTCCCTGCTCCTGGCACCTGGCTGCTGCTCGGGGCAGGATTTCCCTGTGGATTTCCCAGTTTTTAGGATGATTTCCCCCCACTTTATGTGTGATTTCTCCCCAGTTTTTAGGATATTTTCTCCCCACTTTGTGGGTGGTTTCTCCCCAGTTTTTAGGATATTTTCTCCCCACTTTATGGGAGGTTTCTCCCCAGTTTTTAGGATAATTTCTCCCCACTTTATGGGGTGATTTCTCCCCACTTTCTGGGATGATTTCTCTGCACTTTGTGGGATGGGCACCGTGGGATGGTTTGGGTGGCATCACCTGGCCGGGCTCACCTGGGGAGGCCTCAAGGTGTCCCCAGTGTCCCTTCAGGTTGTGCCACCTTATCTTGAAAGCCTTTTCTAGGAATCGCCCCCGGGGTTTTGTCACCTTTTGGCTCCAGACAAACTCCCCACACCCTGAGCTCTTGCCTCCTTTGCTTAAATGGCTGCAAATTCCGGATAAACCTGAAATTCCCAGTGTGGGGATGGCCAGGGGGGTTCTTGGAGCCTCGGGGACCAGCAGAGCTGGCTCCTGCCCAGGCTGTGCCCTCGGGATTTTGGGAATATTTTGGATGAAATGAGGAAGGGGCTTCACCCACCTGGCACAGATTGCTGCCAGGTGAGGAGGGAGCTGGTTTGGGCTGAGCATTTTGGGCAAAAAGAGGCAGGAAAATGAGAAATCCCAACTGGGATTTTGGGGGAATGGGAACATTTTGGAGGAAGTGAGGAGGGGGCTGCATCCACCTGGCACAGATTGCTGCCAGGTGAGGAGGGAGCAGGTTTGGCTGAATATTTTGGAGAAAAAGGGCAGGAAAAGGAGAAATCTGAGTGGGGAAAATCCCTCTGAGCTCCTCCTGCACTGCTCCAAGCAAACGTGCCTGGGAGATTTTGGGGAGTGGGAATATCTTGGGGGAAATGAGGAAGGGGCTTCACCCACCTGGCACAGGTGAGGAGGGAGCAGGTTTTGGCTGAGCATTTTGGGCAAAAAGGGGCGGGCAAAGGAGAAATCCCAGCTGGGATTTTGGGGTGGTGGGAACATTTTGGGGGAAATGAGGAAGGGGCTGCATCCACCTGGCACAGGTGAGGAGGGAGCAGGTTTGGCTGAACATTTTGGGCACAAAGGGGCAGGAAAAGGAGAAATCCCAGCTGGGATTTTGGGGTGGTGGCAACATTTTGGGGGAAATGAGGAAGGGACTTCACCCACCTGGCACAGATTGCTGCCAGCAGGTATGGCTGAACATTTTGGGCAAAAAGCGGCAGGAAAAGGAGAAATCCCAGCTGGGATTTTGGGGTGGTGGGAACATTTTGGAGGAAACAAGGAAGGGGCTTCACCCACCTGGCACAGGTGAGGAGGGAGCAGGTTTGGCTGAACATTTTGGGCAAAACGAGTCAGGCAAAGGAGAAATCTGAGTGGGGAAAAAAAAACCCTCCGAGCTCCTGCAGGGCTCCAAGCAGAGCAACGTGCCCGGGAGAAGGGGCACCGTGCCAGGCCAGGGGCTGGGCTGGCACCAGGGGCTGCCAGGGGAGCAGTTTGACCTTGAGGGAGCAGGAAAAGCTGCGGGCAGAGCCTGGCACCGAGGAGGGCACAGCACGAACCCCTCAGAGCGGGTGAGGTGGGCACGGCAGGGGGTGCCAGGGGGGTGCTGGTTGGGGAGGGCGAGGCAGGGGCCGTCCCCAATTTGTTTATTTATTTCTGGGGCCTGGTTCCAGGAGCTCCGAGCCTCCGGGCTGGGTGCTGGGGGCTGGACGTGGGGTGTTTATAAATGTGACATGCTTGTGGGGATGGGTGGAGGCGGTGATGGGAGGGGACAGGGGGGTGACACCGCTGTCACCTGGTGCTGGTGGCACCAAGAGCGCCCGGAGCTCCTGGGATGGTTTTGTCGGGCATCGCCGCTTTCCGGGGTGGTTTGTCCCCAGTTTTTGGGTGGTTTCTCTTCACTTTGTGGGATTATTTCTCGCCACTTTCTGGGGAGGTTTCTCTCAATTTTCTGGGATGATTTTCCCCATTTTATGGGGTGGTTTCTCCCCCCTTTCTGGGATGATTTTCCTCACTTTATGCGGTGGTTTCTCCTCCCTTTCTGGGATGATTTTCCTCACTTTATGGGGTGGTTTATCCCCACTTTTTAGGATGATTTTTTCCCCCCCTTTCTGGGGTGATTTCTCCCCATTTTCCAGGATGATTTCTCCCCACTTTATGGGTGGTTTCTCTCCATTTTCTGGAGTGATTTTTCCCCACTTTATGGGGCAGTTTCTCCCCACTTTATGGGTGGTTTCTCCCCAGTTTTTAGGATGATTTCTCCACACTTTCTGGGGTGATTTCTCCCCATTTTCCGGGATGATTTCTCTCCACTTTATACGATGGTTTCTCCCCACTTTCTGGGATGATTTCTCTCCACTTTGTGGGGTGGTTTCTTTCCACTTTGTGGAATGGTTTCTCCCCATTTTTTGGGATGATTTCTCCCCACTTTCTGGGGTGGTTTCTCTTCATTTTCTGGGATGATTTTCCCCACTTTATGGGGCAGTTTCTCCCCACTTTCTGGGATGATTTCTCCCCACTTTCTGGGATGATTTCTCGCCACTTTGTGAGTGGTTTCTTTCCTCATTCTGGGATGATTTCTCCCCCCTTTCTGGGTATATTCTCCCAATTTCTGGGACGATTTCTCTCCACTTTCTGGGACGATTTCTCTCCACTTTCTGGGGAGGTTTCTCTCAATTTTCTGGGATGATTTTTCCCCACTTTATGGGGTAGTTTCTGTCCACTTTATGGGTGGTTTCTCTCCATTTTCTGGAGTGATTTTTCCCCACTTTATGGGGCAGTTTCTCCCCACTTTATGGGTGGTTTCTCCCCAGTTTTTAGGATGATTTCTCCACACTTTCTGGGGTGGTTTCTCTCTGCTTTCTGTGATGATTTCTCCTCATTTTTTGTGATGATTTCTGCCCATTTTCTGGGGTGATTTCTCCCCATTTTTTGTGATGATTTCTCCCCATTTTCTGGGGTGATTTCTCCCCCTTTTCTGTGATGATTTCTCCCCATTTTCTGTGATGATTTCTCCCCATTTTCTGGGGTGATTTCTCCCCCTTTTCTGTGATGATTTCTCCCCATTTTCTGGGGTGATTTCTCCCCATTTTCTGTGATGATTTCTCCCCATTTTCTGGGGTGATTTCTCCCCATTTTCTGTGATGATTTCTCCCCATTTTTTGTGATGATTTCTCCCCACTTCTTAGGCCGATTTGTCCCCATTTTCTGTGATGGTTTCCCCCCCCTTTCAGGGGTGATTTCTAGGATTTCGGGGCGGGTTGCAGCGCCGTCCCAGCCCCCTGGAGCAGTGTCAGCCCTGCCAGTTCCCCCGATTGCTCATTTATTTACGCGCTTCTTTCCAAAGGCCAACACCCAGACCCCGGGCCGGGCTTTTCCTTGGGGGGCTGCGCTCCCAAATCTCCTTTTTTCCCTCCTTTTCCCGGGATGTGCAGCAGGACCTGGAGCCTCCCAAGGTCACCTCGGTCCCTTCCTCTGTCCTGGTTAATCACCGTGCCCGGGGTGGTGGCTTTGCCCATCCTCCTGCCTTGTTCACACTTTTATTTTTAATTGCTGCCCTGGAGGAGGCCGGGGCTGTGAATTCCCGGTGATGTTTCCATCAGGGCTCTCCTGCAGCTCCTGCCCGGCTTTGTTTGGGGGGTCTGGCCCCTCTTTTGAGGGGTCCCTTTGCCTCTCTGTGCCCCCAAACCTGGCCAGGAGTTACCATCCTCCCCATCATACCCAGCTGGGTGATGCTCAGCAGCCATCCTTATGCTGGGTGGGTTTTTTGGGGGGTAAAAAAGGCGATTTTTGGGGTGGAGAGACGCCAGAGCAAGGCTGTGTGTGTGTTATTAACCCCTTAATGGCTGCCGAGCCCAGCTGGGCTCTGCTGCCCACACCTTGGCACCACCAAGGGGGTTTTTAATGGAAATGGAAATGGGTTTTTAATGGAAATTCAGCGGCACAAAGGACACACAGCCCCTGTGTGAGATCAGGGCCTGATGCTTCTCTCTCCACCAACTCCCTGCTCCCTCCTGGGTGTGCCAGCCTTACCTGGCTGTTTGGGGAATGGTTTTTTGTTTTTTTGTTTTTTTTTTTTCCTGTGGGATCCCTCAGCCCTTTCCAGGGAACAGGGGGGGCAGGGAAAACACTTGGCCTCTGCCCCAGCTCCTGTTAACAGCGTCCAGCTCCACGTTGCTGACATGCCGGGGCTAAAAACAGCCCTGGTGACTCAGAGCCTCGGTGCTGCTGTCAACTGACCCCGGGCTGGCTCTGCCAAGCCCCTCCTCTGCCTGCTCCTCCTGCCTTCTGCAGGGCTGCGAGCTCGGGGTGTGGGCAAGGAGTCTGTGGATGGGGCTGGGATGGCTCCTAGGGATCTCAGGAGCTTTGCTGCAAACGGCTCCTGGGTGGAAGGAGCTTCTGGATGGGGTTTGGATGGCTCCCAGGGGTCACAGGAGCCCTGGCCCAAACAATTCCTGGGTGGAAGGAACCTCTGGATGGAGCTGGGATGGTGCCCAGGGGTCACAGGAGCTCTGATCCTGGGTGGAAGGAACTTCTGGATGGGGCTGGGATGGTGCCCAGGGGTCACAGGAGCTCTGATCCTGGGTGGAAGGAACTTCTGGATGGGGCTGGGATGGTGCCCAGGAGTCACAGGAGCTCTGATCCTGGGTGGAAGGAACCTCTAGATGGGGTTTGGATGGTTCCCAGGGATCCCAGGAGCTCTGCCCCAAACAGGTCCTGGGTGGAAGGAGCCCCTGGATGGAGCTGGGATGGTGCCCAGGAGTCACAGGAACTCTGGTCATGGATGGAAGGAGCCTCTGGTGGAGCTGGGATGGTTTCCCGGGATCCTACACAGCTCCTGGGATGGTTCCTGGGGTCACAGGAGCTCTGATCCTGGGTGGAAGGAACTTCTGGATGGGGCTGGAGTTGTCCCCAGGGATCTCAGGAACCCTGGCCCAAAAAGGTCCTGAGTGGAAGAATCCTCTGGATGGGGCTGGGATGGTTCCCAGGGGTCACAGTGATCCTGTTCCAAACAGGTCCTGGGTGGAAGGAGCCTCTGGCTGGGGCTGGGTCTCTGCATGAGGCTGGAATTGTCCCCAGGGATCTCAGGAACCCTGGCCCAAACAGGTCCTGGGTGGAAGGAGCCTCTGGATGAGGCTGGGATGGTTCCTGGGGTCACAGGAACTTTTCTCCTAGGTGGAAGGAGTCCCTAGACGGGGGTGGGGATGGTTCCCAGGGATCCCAAACAGCTCCTGGGATGGTTCCTGGGGTCCCAGAACCCTGCCCCAAACAGGTCCTGGGTGCAAGAATCCTCTGGATGGGGCTGGGATGGTTCCAGCCCAACTCCATTTTCCCAGCCCAGGGAAGCACAGGACAGGGACTGACCAGGCTGCACCCCCAGGGAATGCACCTCCCTTCCCTGTGCTGCTCAGCAGCTCAGTTATTCCTGGTTATTCTTGGTTATTTCTGGTTATTTCTGGTTATTTATTTCTGGTTATTTATTCCTGGTTATTCCTGGTTATTTCTGGTTATTTATTTCTGGCTATTCCTGGTTATTCCTGGTTATTTCTGGTTTTTTTCTGGTTATTTCTGGTTGTTCCCGGCCCTTCCTCGCTCTCCCTCCAGGGCTGTGCTGTCACCAGCAGTCCCCCTGGCACTTGGGGGGTGGCTCCATGGAGGATCCCCAGAGCTGCTCCAGGAGGTGACAGAGCCCCGAGCTGTCCCCGAGCCCTGCGGTGACACGGGGGTGGTGACACGGGGGTGGCTGCTCAGAAACCACTGCTCAGTGCAGGAGGGGACATCGGGCACTGGCCTGCAATCCGGCGGCCGTGACAGAGCCACTGCCCCAGCTGGCAGTGCCACCTGAAGGGACACAGCACCTGCAGTGTCCCCAGGCTCAGGTGTGCCTCAGAAACCCGAGCTGCCCTGAGGCATTGAGGCATTTTCCAGATTTAACCCCGGGGATCGTGTTACCGTGGCGGGGGAGGTGGCACTGAGGTGGCACTGAGTGCCTGACGGGCGCCACGCACCTCCTGCCACCCTCTGAGTGATGAGAACCCCCAAAGCCACCGCACCAGGGCCCTGCTGGGGTTTATTGCCAGCTCGATCGGGGCCGTTTATGAGTGGAAAAATCAATGAGCAGCTCCGGGAGGGAGAGGGGACAGCAGGGGGACAGGGCAGGGAGCATCACCCACCCAGGCCCAGCTGGGCTGGGGACTGAGGGAAAAGGAGAAGGAAGAAGTGAAAACAGCTTTGTGCTCACCACGGGCCGGCCCAGCCTTCCCTTCCTTCCTTCCTTCCTTCTTTCCTTCCTCGTTTTTGATTTTCAAACCTGGGGGTGGCAGGGAGGGAGCACCAGGGACCCCAGCCCAGGGTTTGTTCTGATGTCACCAAGCTGTCACCTCATCACACACCCACAAAGCCACCCCGTGTGTGCCCCAGCCTGGGGACGGGCTCTGCTGTCACCCTGCAGGGACAGGGGACAACGAGGCTGGGGTCACCTGGGTGCAGAGCAGAGGGGCTGGGGGACCCTGGAGGTGCCAGCAGGTCACTGAGGGGACTGGGCACCCTGCAGGTCACTGAGGGGACTGGGCACCCTGCAGGTCACTGAGGGGTTTGGGGACCCTCCCAGTGCCAGGCCCAGCAGGTCACTGAGGGGATTTGGGGATCCTGAAGGTCTCAGAGGGGGTTTGGGGACCCTCCCAGCCCAGACCCAGCAGGTCACTGAGGGGATTTGGGGACCCTGAAGGTGCCAGGAGGACACTGAGGTGATTTGGGGACCATGAAGGTGCCAGCAGGTCAGTGAGAGGACTGGGGACCCTGCAGGCCACAGAGGGGTTTGGGGACCCTGCAAATCTCAGAGGGTATTTGGGGACCCTGAAGGTCACTGAGGGGATTTGGAGACCCTCCCATTGCCAGGTCCTGCAGGTCACGGGGGTTTGGGGACCCTGCAGGTCACAGAGGGGGTTTGGGGACCCTGCAGGTCACTGAGGGGATTTGGGGACCCTGAAGGTGCCAGCAGGTCACAGAGGGGATTTGGGGACCCTGCAGGTCACTGAGGGGATTTGGGGACCCTGCAGGTCACAGGGGGGTTTGGGGACCCTCCCATTGCCAGGCCCTGCAGGTCCCAGCTCCCCCTCACCCCAGGCCAGCCCCAGTTCCTCATTTTCAGCAGCCACGAGGGGTGCAGGGAGGGGAAGTTACCAAAAATCCTCCTCCAAACCCGCTCGTTTGTTTTGTGTCCCTGCAGCCCAGGAGTGAGAAAAGGCGTGGAAAAATTGATGCAGCCACTGCCCCAGGGGACAGGGGACAGGGCTGGGTGTGTGCCAGGGACACCTCTGCACAAAGCTGTCCCTTGTCACTGCAGGGATGTGGCACACAGGGATCCCTCACCCCCTGTGATTATGGGGGGAAAAGGGGCTGGAAAAGGCAAAGTTTGGGGAGCTGACAGGAAAGATGGAGAGAGAAAAGGGCCTGGAGTGCCAGGACAAGGGAGAATGGCTTCAGAGGGCAGGGATAGATGGGATTTTGGGAAGGAATTCCATCTCCCACTCCAGTGGTGCCTCCCTGTGCAAAAATCAGGGATGCCTCTCCTGATTTTTCCATCTCCCCACCCTTGCTCTCTCTCCAGCCTCTCCAGCATTTTCAAAGGGTTCCCAACTGCCCTCAAAGAGGGAAAACAACTGGAAAATGGATTCCTGTGGGTGTTGCTGCCTCCAGGGACAAGGCTGGCTGGGGCTCTCCCAGTAAGGACCAGTCTGGGGCTCCCACTGGTGACTATGGCTCGGTGGGAGAAGCACTGGGTGCCCTCCCAGCAATAACAGGGTGGAGCTGCCATGCCATGGGCTCCTGTGGGCCAGGGGAGGGTGGGATGTGTCCCCAGGGTGGGCCCCGTGTCCCCATCCTGTCCCTCCTGACTCAGAGTGAAAGCAGAAGCTGCTCAGCACTTTGGGGGCTGGGGGGGTGGGGAAGCCAAGCAGAACCAAAGGGGTTATTTTAAACCTGACCCAATTTCCCCCTTCTCCTCACCAAGCCAAGCCCTGGCCACCCTTCCCCATCCTCATCCTCATCTCCTGCAGCTCTTCCTGGCAGTTTTTTGGCTCTCCCAGCCCTGTTTTGTGTAAGGAGGCACTTGGGGGTTCCTGCAGCCAGGCTGGGTGGTGGCACCAGGGCCAGCGGGGCTCAGTGTGCTGTGGGTGGCTTCCCGTGACACCCACGAGTGCCAGCCCTTCCTGAGAAAAGCCTCCCTCCCTTCCCTTCATGTTTGGGGTTTTACATCCCCCGTGGGCATCCCCTGTGGGGTTCCCCCCTTAATTCAGCCTTGGTTTGGGGTTGTACATCCCCATGGGTTTCCCTCTTAATCCAGCCTTGGTTTGGGGTTGTTCATCCCCTGTGGATTTCTCCCTTAATTCTTGGTTTGGGGTTGTCCATCTCCATGGGTTTCCCTCTTAATTCCTCGTTTGGGATTGTCCATCCCCCATGGATTTCTCCCTTAATCCAGCCTTGGTTTGGGGTTGTACATCCCCCGTGGGTTTCCCTCTTAATTCTTGCTTTAGGGTTGTACATCCCCTGTGGATTTCCCCCTTAACTCAGCCTTGGTTTGGGATTGTACATCCCCTGTGGGTTCTCCCCTTAACTCAGCCTTGTTCCATCCTCTCTGGGGCCTTTTCCAGGGTTCTGTTTCTCACCCCAAATCCCCTCCGGTGCCCTCCTCCAGGTCTGTTCCCACATTTCCCTTCACCAAGCTCCAGTGGATCGCTGCCCCCAGCTCTGGGCTGCCATCCCCCTGGGGCCAGGCCACCCTGGCTGATGAACTCCCTTCCCCTGGCTGCTAAATAACTGCTCTTGAGCTGTGTCACCCTTAATTCCCCTCCCCTGGCCGCTCAGTAGCTGCTCTCCAGCTCTGTCATCCTCCACACTGCCTTGATTTCATTTCCCCTCCGGGTAACTCGTGGCACACCTCAGTGTGGCTCTCACCACCGGGGCCCTTCCACCTCTGAACTTGCATTTAAACAGCAAAACCCTGTTTAAATTCCTCTGCTTTCCCCTCGCAGCTTTCCCTCTGCCTCCCGTGTGCTCCGCTTCCCTGCCACGCTGCTGCAGCATCTCCTGCATCCCAGCGGTGCCGCTGCAGCATCTCCTGCATCCCAGCCCTGCCGGGGTGGCCGGGGGTGGCTCCTGGAGCCCCGGCAGGCGTCCCCCACCCTCCGGAGCCGCCGTCCCCTTTGTCCCAAGGAACAAGGGCCGCTCTGTGCCGGGCTGGGGCCGCTGTGGTGCCCCCGTCCCCGCGCTCGCGTGCGGCTCCGGCGCAGAGCACAGAGCCGGCCTTGTCCCGAGCCAGCTTTGCCTGCTCCTGCCCCCGGGCTTTGCCAGCTCCTGCCCCCGGCTCCTGGCACCCTCCGGCCTTTTCTTGCTGCTCTGCCCTCACTTTCTGTTTCCCTTTGGCTGCCGGGCTCTGCTGGCTCCGGGGTGAGTGCACAGCGCGGGGTCCTGGCTGCTCCATCGGGGTTCCCTTCCTGCCAAACCCTAAATTCTCCCCTCCCCTCGCCAATCCCATGTCTGGCCACCCTTCCCCATCCTCATCCTCGATAATTTTCCTTCTCTAGAGCTTCCTGGGGGTGCTTTTGGCTTCCTCAGCCTGGTTTTCTGTAAGGGCACAGCTGTGGGGGGGGTGTCACAGCCAGGCTGGGTGGTGGCAGCAGGTCCTCAGCCAGCCCTGGGATTCCCCTCCTGGTTTAATCACGAGCCAGAGTGGATGTCTGTCCGTGCCTCAGTTTCCCTGCTGTGCTGGGCTGTGGGTGACGTGCAGTGTCCTCCTGGCAGGGTGACCTCCGAGCCAGAGTGGGTGCTGTGGGATATCTTCGTGCCTCAGTTTCCCCACGGTGCCACACTGTCAGTGCTGTGCCGTGTCCTAGCAGGCTGTGGGTGACGTGCCATGTCCTCCTGGCAGGGTGACCTCTGTGCCAGGGTGGGTGCTCTGGGATGTCTCTCCGTGCCTCAGTTTCCCCACTGTGCCAGTCTGTGGGTGATGTGCCATGTCCTCCTGGCAGGCTGTGGGTGACATGCTGTGTCCTCCCGGCAGTGTGACCTCTGTGCCAGCGTGGGTGCTCTGGGATCTCTCCGTGCCTCAGTTTCCCCACGGTGCCAGGCTGTCGGTGTCTTCCTGGCAGGCTGTGGGTGACGTGCTGTGTCCTGGCAGGCTGTGGGTGATGTGCCATGTCGTCCTGGCAGGGTGTTGGTGACATGCTGTGTCCTCCCGGCAGTGTGACCTCTGTGCCAGCGTGGGTGCTCTGGGATCTCTCCGTGCCTCAGTTTCCCCACGGTGCCAGGCTGTCGGTGTCTTCCTGGCAGTCTGTGGGTAACATGCCGTGTCCTCCCAGCAGGGTGACCTCGGTGGCCTCCGTCCCCGTGTGCCGCCATGGCGTCGCGCATCGGGCTGCGGATGGAGCTGATGAAGCAGCAGGCGCAGCAGGAAGCCGAGCGGGAGCGGGTGCAGCAGCAGATGATGATGAGCTACATGCAGCAGCAGCGCATGCCCGTGGCCTCCAGCCCCGCCATCAACACCCCCGTCCACTTCCAGTCCCCTCCGCCCGTGCCCGGGGAGGTGCTCAAGGTACCCTGGTGTCCCCTCCAGGTGGTGATGGTGGGGGTCCCAGGGTGAGGGGAGAGATGACATGACTCCATGTTTCAGGAGACTGATTCATTATTTTATTATATATATGATTTACATTACATTACATTACATTACATTATTATATTATATTATTTTATTTTATTTTAATATATAATATATAATATATAATATATAATATATAATATATAATATATAATATATAATATATAATATATAATATATAATATATAATATATAATATATAATATATAATGTATTATGTACTATACATATTATATATTATATATTATATATTATATATTATATATTATATATTATATAATATGTATAATTATATAATATATACTATATAATTAAATATTATATACTATATATATAATTACATATTCTATATTATAGAATATAATGTATATATTCTATAATATAGAATATATAATAATATATATAGTATATATAATATATATTATATATATACTATAATAATATTATATGGTATTATATAATATATCATGTAATATGTATGATATATGGTATGATATAATATATCATATTACATTATATACATATTACAATATATTACACATTACTATATATACATATTACATTCTATTATTATATTATATCATATGATATTATATTATAATGATATACTAAAACTATACCAAAAGAATAGAAGAAAGGATTTCATCAGAAGGCCAGCAAAGAATAAAAAGGAATGGAATGATAATAAAATCTTGTGACTGACCAGAGTCCGAGACAGCCAGACTGTGATTGGCCATTAATTACAAACAACCACATGAGAGCAATCACAGATGCGCCTGTTGCATTCCACAGCCGCAGATAATCATTGTTTATATTTCTTTTCTGAGGCCTCTCAGCTTCTCAGGAGAAAAGATCCTAGCAAAAAGATTTTTCATCAAATATGTCCGTGGCACCTCCACCCGGGTTCCTGATGGGTTCTGTCCATGCAGGTCCAGTCCTACCTGGAGAACCCCACCTCCTACCACCTGCAGAAGTCCCGGGACAAGAAGGTGCAGGCTTATCTCTCGGAGACCTACGGGAACAAGTTTGCTGCCCACGTCAGCCCCGCCAGCCACTCCCCCAAGCCACCCCCGGCCGCGTCCCCCGGCGTCCGGCCCGGCCACGTCCTGTCCTCCTCTGCGGGCAACAGCGCTCCCAACAGCCCCATGGCCATGCTCAACATCGGCTCCAACCCCGAGAGGGAGGTGAGCAGTGTTCCCTGCTCTGGAAATTCTCCAGAGTAGAAATCCATTTTGGTTTGGGTGAAATGTGCGTCTTTGAGTTAAGTGTGCAGTTTGAAAGTTGATGTTGAACCTTCGCCTCGTCTCGACTGTGGGTGACAGGAGAGGGATGAAAGTGAGCGGGCAGCAGGCAGGGAAGGCTCTGTGTCCCTCCCACGTGTCCTTCCTGTCCCTCATGTCCCACATCCCTCTGTCATGCTCCAAAGGAACCGGGGAGCCCAGCATGAGGAAGCTCAGGAAGCTCAGGCAACTTCTGGCTGCCTGTTCTCGTAAAAGCCTGTGCTCAGAGAAGCTGCTTCAGCCAAAAGTGGTGGCCAGACAGAGGGACAGAGAGACTGCTACGAGAGCAGGACAACCTGACCCAAGAATTCTTCCTGATAAAGAAGAATTGGTGGCAAATGTCACCCGAAATCTGTAAAAATATGTATGAACCTGTTGTGAAATGGCAGGCATATGTACTGAGAGGGGGATAAAAAAGGATCTGGAGCTCCCAGAGGTGTGCATGTCTGGTAAAGAGAGTGATCTCCACATGCTCCAGCACTGTAATAAACATTTACAGCTTTACAACTTTCACAAAATTGTAGAATTTGTTTGCTTTCCCCAGGCTGCTGGGGGAACTCAGGGTGTTGGGAATGGCAGAGGAGCCCACGGTCACTTGTCCCTTTCCCTTTCAGTTTGATGAGGTCATTGATGACATCATGCGCCTGGATGATGTTTTGGGCTACATGAACCCTGAAGTCCACATGCCCAACACGGTGAGTGGGGGGTGACAGGGAGGGCCTGGGGGTGTCACAGCCCTGTCCTGGCAGGTACAGAGGTGGTACAGAGGGGACCCTCTGCCACATCCCCACAGTGGTCCCTAAGCCAGCCTTGTCCTTGGAGGCAGTGACACCCACAAGAATCAATTTTCCAGCTTTTGTCCCCCTTGAGCACAGTTTGAGCCCTTTGAAAAAGCTGGAGAGGTGGGAGAGAGGGTGGGGAATAGAGCCAGGAGAGGTTTCCCTGCCAGGAGCTTCCCCAGAGCAGCACCAGGGGCAGATCCATGGGGCAGCTGGTGCCTCCCAGTGGGATTCATCCTGCCCAGCCCTTCTCA
The DNA here is from genome assembly GCF_035770615.1 of Melospiza melodia melodia. Classification (NCBI taxonomy): domain Eukaryota; kingdom Metazoa; phylum Chordata; class Aves; order Passeriformes; family Passerellidae; genus Melospiza; species Melospiza melodia. The sequence continues at coordinate 6,983,831 of NC_086221.1, forward strand.
GGTGTGATTCACCTGCCCTGTTGTGGATGTTGGCCATGGGAGGGGATCAGCTGTGCCCTTTCAAGTCCTGTTTTCTTTCCTGCTCTGGTGAAAGCTGCTTTGAGGACCTGGGAGGACAATTCCAGCTGCCCAGCTGGGTGTGATCCCGGTGCCCAGCCCTGCATGGAGCTAACCCAGCTGTCCCTCTGCTTTCCAGCTGCCCATGTCCAGCAGCCACATGAATGTCTACAGCGGGGACCCTCAGGTGACAGCGTCGCTCGTTGGCGTCACCAGCAGCTCCTGCCCCGCTGAGCTCACCCAGAAGAGAGAGCTCACAGGTACGTCCTGGCCCCAGAGCAAGGGGCAGAAAGGGGGGTACAGGGACCCCAGTGCCAGCCCTGGGGCAGCTTTGTCCCCTCTGGGTGACACCCTGGGTCTCTTGCAGATGCTGAGAGCCGAGCCCTGGCCAAGGAGCGGCAGAAGAAAGACAATCACAACCTGAGTGAGTTCAGCTCTGCTTTCCCCATCGCTCTTCATCCTCATTCCTCTGAGCTGGGCCCCCTTCCCATCCCAGCTGACCCTCAGGGGAGCCCCCTGAGCCCCTCCTTGCTGGCTGTGCAGAGTGGGGTGCAGGGGACACCCGGGGGGATCAGGTTGGTTGGGAACCCTTTGGAAAAGCTGGAGAGGTGGGAGAGAGGGATGGTGAGGGAGCAAGGCTGGGGAGATGGGAGAGCCAGGAGAGGTTTCCCCCTCAGGAGCTTCCCCGGAGGAGCACCAGGGGCAGATCCATGGGGCAGCTGGTGCCTCCCAGTGGGATTCATCCTGCCCAGCCCTTCTCAGATGGGAACCCTGTGGTGGCGCTCACAGGGGTCTCAGGATGAGGGAAGAGATGAGGATCTGACTCCACATTTCAGAAGGCTTGATTTATTATTTTATGATATATATTACAGTAAAACTATACTAAAAGCATAGAAGAAAGGATTTCATCACATGGCTAGCTAAGAATAGAATAAGAAGGAATGATAACAAAGGTTTGTGGCTGTCTGTCCAAGCCAGCTGACTTTCATTGGCCATTAATTAGAAACAACCACATGAGACCAATCACACATGCACCTGTTGCATTCCACAGCAGCAGATAATCAGTGTTTACATTTTGTTCCTGAGGCCTCTCAGCTTCTCAGGAGGAAAAATCTTAAGGGAAAGATATTTCATAAAATATGCGACAAACCCAAAGGGAGGATCAGAGCTGCTGGGCCAGGCGTGGAGCAGGGCTGGCTCCTGAGCTTCCTCATCCTGGGCTCCCCGGTTCCTTTGGGGCACAACAGAGGGATGTGGGACACGAGGGACAGGAAGGACACGTGGGAGGGACACAGAGCCTTCCCTGCTTGCTGCCTGCTCACTTCCATCCCTCTCCTGTCACCCACAGTCGAGAGGAGGCGAAGGTTCAACATCAACGACCGCATCAAGGAGCTGGGAATGCTGATCCCCAAAGCCAACGACCTGTAGGTATCCATGGCTCCTGCACGATTGGGGTGGTGCTCACAGGGGGCTCAGGATGAGGGAAGAGATGAGAATGTTGACTCCATGTTTCAGAAGGCTTGATTTATTATTTCATTATATATATTATATTAAAACTATACTTAAAGAATAGAAGAAAGGATTTCATCAGAAGGCTGGCTAAGAATAGAAAAAGAATGATAACAAAATTTTGTGACTCACTGAGACAGTCTGGACAACCGGACTGTGATTGGCCATTAATTAAAAACAACCACATGAGACCAATCACAGATCCACCTGTTGCATTCCACAGCAGCAACAGGCCTCATTGTAAATCAACGTTTACATTTTGTTCCTGAGGCTTCTCAGGAAAAAAAATCCTAATGCAAAGATGTTTTAGAAAACATCTGGGCTACACAGGATTGGGGTCACCGAGGGCTTTTTGGGTGGAGTGGCCACACTGCTGGCAGCCAGGCCCATCCCTTTTTCCATGCTGGGTGACAGGGACGTGCGCTGGAACAAAGGGACAATCCTGAAGGCGTCCGTGGACTACATCAAGAGGATGCAGAAGGACCTGCAGAGGTCCCGGGACCTGGAGAACCACTCGCGGCGCCTGGAGATGGCCAACAAGCAGCTGCTGCTCCGCATCCAGGTGAGCTCCCCTGGCTCTGCCCTGTCCTCAGCCCACCAAACCCTCACTCCTGCCCTGCTGAGGGCATGGCCAGGGTGTCTCCTGTGACCGTGCTCACAGGGGTCCGAGGATGAGGGAAGAGACGAGGGTCTGACTCCATGTTACTCCATGGACAGGATCTGTCCATGTTACTTCTGTAACTCCATGTTACAGAAGGCTAATTTATTACTTTATTATATATATATCTGTATCTATATCTATATCTATATCTATATCTCTATCTATATCTATATCTATATCTATATCTATATCTATATCTACATCTACATCTACATCTATATATCTGTATATATCTATATCTATATCTATATATCTATATCTGTATCTATATCTATATCTCCATATCTATATCTATATCTATATATATCTATATCTGTATCTATATCTATATCTATATCTATATCTATATCTATATCTATATCTATATCTATATCTATATCTATATCTATATCTATATCTCCATATCTATATCTACATCTATATATCTATATCTATATCTATATCTATATCTATATCTATATCTATATCTTATTATATTTATTATTTTATTTATATTTAATTATATATATAATATTAAAACTGTACTAAAAGAGTAGAAGAAAGGATTTCATCACAAGGCTGGCTAAGAATAGAAAAAGAAGGAATGATAACAAAGATTTGTGGCTCGGACTCTCTGTCCCAGCCAGCTGACTGTGATTGGCCTTTAATCAGAAACAACCACATGAGACCAATCACAGATGCACCTGTTGCATCCCTCAGCAGCAGATAACCATTGTTTGCATTTTGTTCCTGAGGCCTCTCAGCTTCTCAGGAGGAAAAATCCTAAGGAAAGGATTTTCCATAAAAGATGTCTGTGACAGTCTCCTGCCTTTTTTTGGCTGGGAAGTCACCAGGAGCAAGGTCTTGATTCAAACCTGATGGCTGAGGCTCACTGCAGTGTGCTGAGCTTGGCGTGGATCTTCCAGATCCTTCCCTGGTGGCTTCTCACCTCCCTAAACATCCCTGTGCCATGTCCCTGAGTGTGACACCCCCTGTGTGTCCCCTTGGCAGGAGCTGGAGATGCAGGCCCGTGTCCATGGGCTGCCCACCTCCTCTGTAAATGTCCCTGTGCCATGTCCCTGAGTGTGACATCCCCTCAAAACCCCTCTGTGTCCGATGCAGGCCCATGTCCATGGGCTGCCCACCTCTGTAAACATCTCTGTGCCATGTCCCTGAGTGTGACACCCCCTGTGCGTCCCCTTGGCAGGAGCTGGAGATGCAGGCCCGTGTCCATGGGCTGCCCACCTCCTCACCCTCGGGCGTCAACGTGGCCGAGCTGGCTCAGCAAGTGGTCAAGCAAGAAGCCAGCGGGGACGAGGGTACCCTGGATCCACTGCTGCCACCCGCAGAGGCCGAGTCACAGCCTCAGCCAGCGCTGCCTGTGCCCCCTCAGTCCCCCTATCACCAGCTGGACTTCACCCACAGCCTGAGCTTCGATGACGGCTCCTTCCCGGACAGCCTGGAGCCCAGCTCCTCCTTCCCATCCCTATCCAAGAAGGAGCTGGACTTGATGCTGATGCAGGACACGATGCTGCCGCTGGCCTCTGACCCCCTGTTCTCAGCCATGTCCCCCGAGGCCTCCAAGGCCAGCAGCCGCCGCAGCAGCTTCAGCATGGAGGACGCGGACATGCTGTGATGGGGCAGCTGCCAGGGCAGGGCTTGCGGCTCAGCTTTGGGTGGGCACGGCCCAGGAGCCTCCTGGCAGGAGGAGCCCGTCCCACCACACACCTGGATCTCCCCAGGAGTTCCTTTGTCTATGCAAGGAGGGCTCGGGTGCCACCGAGTCTGTCACAGCTTCTTTTGGCCAGGAGGAGGAGGAGGAGGAGGATGGACCTTCCTGGCTCGGCCTGACCGCAGATTGCGCAGCCTGGCAGTGACATCTGGGCTGCTTTGCCTTTCAGCTGAAGCCTCCTGGCCTCACCCCCTTCCCTGGGGTGGTGCCTGGGAGCCTGGAGCCCCCGTGAGCTTTGTGTCCTGTTTGGTGTCTCCTCGCCTTGCTCTGGGATCCTTCATCCCCCCCGAGTCCTCCTCAGCCCCTGGATGCTTCCCAGTGCACCCAGTCCCTCCTTGCTGGGAGCACTCACTGCCTCTGGGGTCCCAGCAGGGTTAATTAGAGTGCATTCATTAATACAGCACCACTGGGGGGTGTTGAAGGTTCCAGAACACCTGGAATGGGGGGGTTTGATGCTCCACCAACCCCCTCGTTGTCACCCCCAGCACCCCAAAACCTCGGGGCAAGGCTGCCAGGTGACCCTGAGTGTCCTGGAGGTGTCCCCAACCAGTGTTTATGCCCTGTGACACCCCCAGCTCTGTCCTGGAGGATAAAAGGGTTAAAAGGGTTTTCCTGGGAGGATAAAAAGGGTTTTCCACTTCTTTTTTTGGGGATACTCCTTGCAAGTCCTGCCCCACGTGGGCAGGAAGCTCCAGGCTGTGAGCAGGGAATGGTTGGTGCCAGCTGCCAAAGCTGAGCTGCTGCCCCCAGCTGGAATTCAGGGCTTGTTCCTCCTCCCAGTGTCACCAGTTTGTTCCACAGCTCTGGACTGGGGAGCTGCTCTGGGCTCTGCCTCAGGTCCTGACTTCCAAAATCCAGCTGGGAATGAGCTGGGAAGGGCAGGGGAAGGATGGAAAACCCTCCAGGGTTTATTGAGGGACAGAAGCTGGAGAGGAGAGGAGACCCCTTGGGAATGGTCCCCCCAGGTCACTGTGTGTCCCCATCATGGGGCTGGGTGACCTGGGGGGACATAGAGGTGACCTGGAGGGACAGAGGGATGTCCTGGGGGACACAGGTGGCCCCTGGTGACAGGATTTGGGTTTGGAGGTAGGGGCCAGCCCCACAGGAAGGGTCTGTGCTGGGCTGTGGGGTCACTGTGTGTCCCCATCATGGGGCTGGGTGACCTGGAGGGACACAGGGATGTCCTGGGGGGACATAGAGGTGACCTGGAGGGACACAGGGGTATCTTGGGGGGACACAGGTGGCCTCTGGTGACAGGATTTGGGATTGAAGGTGCCCCACAGAGGGGTCTGTGCTGGGCTGTGGGGTCACTGTGTGTCCCCATCATGGGGCTGGGTGACCTGGCGGGACACAGGGATGTCCTGGGGGGACACAGGGATGTCCTAGGGGGTCACAGGGATGTCCTGGGGGGACACAGGTGGCCCCTGGTGACAGGATCTGGGGTTGGAGGTGGGAACAGCCCCACAGAGAGGTGTGTGGGATGTGAGGGTGTGGGGAAGTGCGGAGTGAGGAGGAGCTGGAGCAGGGCAGGGACCTGAGGGGACACTGGGTGGCCTGGGAGGGGCTCCAGGTGAGGAAGAGGAGGATCCAGGAGAGCTCAGAGCTCCGGGGGTGTTCACAGGAGGCCTTGGCACCCTTTGTGTGCTGCCATCAGTGCCTGCAAAGAGAATTGTCCCCACCAGGGTCACCCCTGGCCGTGCTGGGGACCTGGCTGTGGGACAGTCTGTGCCCTCCAGGGCACGAAATCCCACAGGAAATTCAGATTTTTGTGGCTTTAGGGTGCCCTGGCCACTGCTCAGCACGAGGTGTCTCCCCTGGCAGTGAGTACACAGTTGTGGATTATAATTACTATTTTTTTTTTTAAATCTTTTTGGGAGTTTTGTTTGTTTGTTTTTTTTCTTTTTTTTTTTTTTTAATGCACTGTGCTCTGATTAAAAAATTTTACTACTGTTTTATAAATAAATGTATAAAAGAATGAACTGGAATGGAAGAAGAATCATTAAAAATATATTTATTTACAACATCCCTGGAGCGTGGCAGCTGCTTCTTTGTCTCAGGGTTTTGCAGAACCCCTCTGGGTGCTGGGCCAGGCAGGTTTTGGGGGCTCTCCTACTCAGTGCAAAGGGAAAAAAAAATTACTTTTAAAGTAGAATTTAAAAGTTGTGTGTTTAAAAGTTTGTGGGATAAGTTTAAAACTTATCCCACATCTGCAGGCCCTCAGCCACGTGTCAGGTTCCCACTCCCCTCAGTGCTGGTGTTAAACACACACAGGAGGGGGGAAAAAGCAAGAAAATCCACCTTAAATTGGAAAATCACAGGGATTTGTATTGGAAACTTTATTAAAAGGAGAAGGAGGGAAAAAAGAACAAGAAGAGGCTGAAGGTGCTGGGACCCCTGGGCCGGGCAGGGTTTGGGATTCTTCTGCCCAGTGCAAAGGGAAAAAAAATTACCTCTAAAGTAGAATTTGTAAGTTTTGCCTGGTAAAACTTATCCCAAGGCACGTGCCAGGTTCCCATTCCCCTCAGTGCTGGTGTTAAACACACACAGGATGGGGAAAAAAGCAAGAAAATCCACCTTAAATTGGAAAATCACAGGGGTTTATCTTGGAAATTTTATTAAAAAGAGAAGGAGGGAAAAAAAGAGTGAGAAGAGGCTGAAGGTGGTGAGGGAGGGAGAAGGAACGAGTGGCTCCAGACACTTTAGAGAGAAAAAAAAATTAAAAAAAAAAAAAAACCCTGATTTGATTTATCAGGGGAGCGCGAGCGCTAAATAGAGAACAACGCCTGAAGTGTGAATTATTTCCTATATTAACACAGAGAAAAAACTGATAGCCTTTTCATGTCAGGAGAATAGCACGTGGGGAGGGAGGGCAGCCCGTGACATTGTTCCAGCCTGGGCTCTGCTCACTCTTTATCAGCCTGAGATCAAAATTTATTCCCAGGATGAGGCCTGCGGGCCCGGCTGAGGCCCTCAGAGATTTTTAAGGGCCTAATTAAGAAAACAGGATGAAAATGGCGAAATAAGAGGGCAATTTACTTCTTGCAGAATGGGGAGATCAAATCAACTTATGAGCAATTAATGTGCACAAGGAGAGAATAAAGGGACGGCGGGATGTGGAAGAGGGGCCTCATTTTAATGACATGCTCTGGTGTTGGCATAGAGGATTACTCTGAAGGTCAGATGGAGATTGAAACGACCTTGCAGGTTCTTAACCCTCCTTCCAATTAACAGAACCAACTCAGAAATGCAAAAGAGCCAGGCTCGGAGCGCTGTCATCCCTTTATGTGCTGCAAAAATAAAATTATAAAGGGGAGAGGGGGGATGAGAAGGGCTTTCCTTGGGTTCCATGGACCAGAGGAGGCTCTTAATTACAGCCCGTGAGGCAGCCACAGAAAATTCAGGAAAAATCGGGAAAAATCGAGAAAAATCCAGAGAAAAATCCAGAGATTGAAACGACCTTGCAGGTCCTTAACCCTCCTTCCAATTAACAGAACCAACTCAGAAATGCAAAAGAGCCCAGCTCGGAGTGCTGCCATCCCTTTATGTGCTGCAGGGAGGGGGGAAAAATAAAATTATAAAGGGGAGAGGAAGGATGAGAGGGGCTTCCCTTGGCTTTCCTTGGGTTCCACGGCCTAGAGGAGGCTCTTAATTACAGTCATGGAAAAATCAGGAAAAATCGGGAAAAATCCAGGGAAAAATCAGTAAAAATCCAGAAAAAAATCCAGATATTGAAACCACCTTGCAGGTTCTTTACCCTCCTTCCAATTAACAGAACCAACTCAGAAATGCAAAAGAGCCCGGCTCAGAGTGCTGCCATCCCTTTATGTGCTGCAAAAATAAAATTATAAAGGGGAGAGGGAGGATGAGAGGGGCTTTCCTTGGGTTCCATGGACCAGAGGAGGCTCTTAATTACAGCCCGTGAGACAGCCATGGAAAAATCAGGAAAAATTGGGAAAAATTTGGGGAGAAATTGGGAAAAAACGGGAAAAACCCAGGGAAAAATCATGAAAAAAAACGGAAAAAACAGAGAAAAGGGAGAGGGGGAGAGCTGGAGGGGCTGGGGGATGAGTCAGGGCTGGGGGCTGCGTGTTGGGATGGACTGGGACCAACTGGGAGGGACTGGGATGGACTGGGAATGAGACTATGATGGAGTGGGAGGGACTGGGGTGGACTTTGAGGGATTGGGAGGCACTGGGATGGACTAGGAGGGACTGGGACAGACTGGGAGGGACTGGGATGGACTGGGATGGACTGGGACGGATTGGGATGGACTGGGACAGACTGGGACAGACTGGGAGGGACTGGGATGGACTGGGACGGACTTTGAGGGATTGGGAGGCACTGGGATGGACTGGGAAGGAATGGGATGGACTGGGAGCGATTGGGACGGATTGGGATTGACTGGGAGGCATTGGGATGGACTGGGAGGGACTGGGACAGACTGGAAGGGATTGGGATGGACTGGGATGAACTGGGATGGTCTGGGAGGGATTGGGATGGACTGGGATGAACTGGGATGGACTGGAAGGGACTGGGATGAACTGGGAGGGATTGGGATGGATTGGGATGGACTGGGAGGGACTGGGAGGGATTGGGATGGACTGGAAGGGACTGGGATGAACTGGGAGGGATTGGGATGGACTGGGACGAACTGGGATGAACTGGGAGGGATTGGGATGGATTGGGATGGACTGGGATGGACTGGGAGGCACTGGGCCAGACTGGGAGGGACTGGGATGGACTGGGATAGACTGGGAGGGACTGGGATGGACTGGGACGGACTGGGAGGCCCTGGGACAGACGGACAGAGCCGCGGGATGGGCACAGCACTGCAGGGTCCTGCTCCCACCCTGCCCCTGGCATTTTCCCAATTTCGGGGCGGCTCCCTCGGGAAGGAGCGGGGATGGGGACCCGGGAGGGGCTGGGGGGACCCCGGGAGGGGCTGGGGGGACCCGGGAGGGGCAGCGGGGCCGGGGGGCTCGGGGTGCCCGGCGAGGCTGCAGCGGGGCTGAGCAGCCACAAGAGAGAGCCCGAAGGTTGCGGAGCAGCCGGGGCCGGGCTCGGGCACGGGAACGGGAACGGGAACGGGAAAGGGGATCCCCGGCACCTGGACACCGGGATTTGGGATCTCAGCCCCCAAACCCATCCATCCGCAGGTGAGACCTCACCTGCAGAGCTGCCCCAGCCCGGGCTCCCACCTGGAGCTCACCCAGAGGAGGAACCGGGGATGCTCCAGGGCTGGAGCCCCTCTGGAGCCAGGGGGGACACCTGGGGATGCTCACCTGGATGGGAGAGGGATCCAGGGACACCTGGGGATGCTCACCTGGACGGGAGAGGGATCCAGGGACACCTGGGGATGCTCACCTGGACATTACGAGGATCCAGGAACACCTGGGGATGCTCACCTGGACGGGAGAGGGATCCAGGAACACCTGGGGATGCTCACCTGGACGGGAGAGGGATCCAGGGACACCTGGGGATGCTCACCTGGACGGGAGAGGGATCCAGGGACACCTGGGGATGCTCACCTGGACGGGAGAGGGATCCAGAGACACCTGGGGATGCTCACCTGGACATGACGAGGATCCAGGGACACCTGGGGATGCTCACCTGGACGGGAGAGGGATCCAGGGACACCTGGGGATGCTCACCTGGATGGGAGAGGGATCCAGGAACACCTGGGGATGCTCACCTGGATGGGAGAGGGATCCAGAGACACCTGGGGATGCTCACCTGGATGGGAGAGGGATCCAGGGACACCTGGGGATGCTCACCTGGACGGGAGAGGGATCCAGGGACACCTGGGGATGCTCACCTGGATGGGAGAGGGATCCAGGGACACCTGGGGGGGCTCACCTGGACGGGAGAGGGATCCAGAGACACCTGGGGATGCTCACCTGGACATGGGAATGATCCAGGGACACCTGGGGATGCTCACCTGGACGGGAGAGGGATCCAGGGACACCTGGGGATGCTCACCTGGACGGGAGAGGGATCCAGGAACACCTGGGGTGGCACTGGATGAGTTTTAAGTTTTCACTTCCAACCCAAACCCTTTTGGGATTCTGCGTGGGAAGTGCCCCCTGCAAACCCCAGCTGTCCCTGGGAGCTGATGCTGGAATTTTCCTGTGGGGCTGGGAAAATAAAGAGACTTTTTAACACCTCAGGACCCATTTCAGCGACACCAAACCCGGGAGAAGGGGATGGATTTTGCAGGTGGGGAGCAGCCCCACAGCTGCCTTGGCTCCCAGAAAGCAGAGCAAGGAAATCTCTGCAATAAAAATTTATTTATTTATTTTTGCAATAAAGAGGGAGAGGCTGCAAAACCTCTGATGCCTGTCCAGAAACTGACTCCAAAGAGAAGGGGCTCTGTGGGTGAGTCTGGCTAGGGAGGATCTGTTTGGCCCTGCTGCTTTCCCATCAGCAGCTTTTGAGGGACTGGGGAGCCCTTGGGATTTTTTTGGGCAGCCCTGAATCCCAGTTCTGGGATTTTCCTCCCAGCTGGGTGACCCTGGAAATGGGGGATTCCTCATCACACTGCACCCCAAATCCTGGCAATCGGCTCCCTCTGCCTGAATCCCAACCCTGGGATTTTCCTGCCAGTTCAGAACATGGAATTCCTCATCTCACTGCACCGCAAATCCGTGACCTCTACTCCCTCTGCCTGAATCCCCATCCCGGGATTTTCCTCCCAGTTCAGAATGTGGGATTCCTCGCCCTAAACCCCTTCAGGCTGCACCCCAAAGTCTGGCTATCAGCTTCATCTGTCTGAATCCCCATCCTGGGGTTTTCTTGCCACTTGGAAATGTGGAATTCCTCCCCCTAGACCCCTTCAGGCTGCGCCCCAAATCCTGGCCATCAGCTCCCTCTGCCTGAATCCCAGTCCTGGGATTTTTCTCCCACCTGGAAATGTGGAATTCCTCACCCTAAACCCCTTTAGGTTGCACCCCAAATCCTGGCAATCTGCTCCTGCTGCCTTGGAGCCACTCTGAATCCCAATCCAGGATTTTCCTCTCGTCTGGAAATCTGGAATTCCTCACTGTAAACCCTTTTAGGCTGCACCCCAAATCCCAAATCCTGGCCATCAGCTCCCTCTGCCTGAATCCCAGTTCTGGCATTTTCCTGCCATTTTGGAACATGGAATTCCTCATCCCACTGCACCCCAAATCCTGGCCATCAGCTCCCCCTGCCTGAATCCCAGTCCTGGCATTTTCCTGCCATCTGGGAATGTGGAATTCCCACCCCAGCCCCTCCAGGGCCCTGCTCTGTTTGTCCACCTCCCACACCACCCTGGAGCTCTTTTCCCCCCCAACGCTCTGGAGCTGCTTTAATCAGCTCCCAGTTTTCATTTCGTGCCTTTCTCTCTCTCTCTCTCTCCTTTTTTTTTCTTTTTTTCTTTTTTTTTTTTTTTTTTTTTTTTTTTTTGTGAGGGGGCAGTGAAATTTATACAATATTTAAGCAGCATAGTGGAGTCCTGGAAGATATTATTAATGTAAAAGGGACAGGCTGGAAATGCACTTGAACCTGGTTACAATTAGAGGGTGATTTTTCTAAAGGTCAATGAATTCAGATAATATCCACAGGGGGGAAAAGAAATTTAATACCTTTTTAGTGAATTAATTAATTATAATATTATATCAGCTTGGGGTTCTTTTCCAGAATGATTAAGGGAACGATCTGTCTTAGGAGAGGCTGGGGGGAAGTCAGGGAGAGAAGGAGAGACTGGCAGAGAGAGGGGGGAGGCTTTAATGGGAGAATAATGGAGCCTTTTCTTCCCTTTCCAAACTTCCTGGGTTTGCAGGACGCACGACCCCGGCCTGCTGGGTGCACATCCCTCCTTTCCAGCCTCTCCAAGGGCTCCTGCAGGGATTATTCTGAGTTTTCCTCTCCCTTCTGGAGGAATTCTTCTGAGTTTTCACCTCCCTTCTGGAGGGATCATTCTGAGTTTTCCTCTCCTCCTTTCTGGAGGGAATATTCAGAGTTTTCACCTCCTTTCTGGAGGGAAAATTCAGAGTTTTCACCTCCCTTCTGGACGGATTATTCTGAGTTTTCCTCTCCTCCTTTCTGGAGGAATTCTTCTGAGTTTTCAACTCCCTTCTGGAGGGATCATTCAGAGTTTTCACCTCCCTTCTGGAGCGATTATTCTGAGTTTTTCTCTTCCTTCTGAAGAGATAATTCTGAATTTTAACCTCCCTCCTGGAGGGATTATTCTGAGTTTTCACCTCCCTTCTGGAGGGATAATTCTAAATTTTCCTCTCCCTTCTGGAGGGATTATTCTGAGTTTTCACCTTCCCAAGCTCCTCTGGATGCTTCAGCACCTCCAAGGCTGGACATGGTGCCAACCTCCAAAGCATTTCCATCCCTGGTGCCACCAACGGGGTTGTGGCCAGCTGGGAGGGCACAGAGATTCTGGATGGATTATTCTGAATTTTTACCTCCCTTTTGGAGAGATAATTCTGAATTTTCACCTCCCTTCTGGAGCGATTATTGTGAGTTTTCACCTCCCTTCTGGAGCGATTATTGTGAGTTTTCACCTCCCTCCTGGAGAGATTATTCTGAGTTTTCCTCTCTTTTCTGGAGGGATTATTCTGAGTTTTCACCTTCCCAAAGCTCCTCTGGATGCTTCTCCACCATCTCCAAGGCTGGATGTGGTGCCAAGCTCCGAGGCAATCCCAGCCCTGGTGCCACCAGCACGGTGCCCAGAGGGGTTGTGGCCATCTGGGAGGGCACAGAGTCCCCAAGAGCCACCAGAATCCGCGGCTTGGCTTTGCTCCAGCCTGGGCAGCCCCCAGCCCTCAGCGCTGTTGGTTCATCTGCAGCCCAGGCTGAGGCTGGAATTTACACTCCCTGCTAATCCAGCCAGCCTCGGAAATTAATTACAGCCCTGTGCATTAAAAATGAACATAACCTTTCTGGATCCCTGTTCCCGTGGCACGGGAGAGGGCCGGGGTCCCCCCAGAGCTGCCGCAATCGGAGCTGCTTTGCCTCTCACCCTTCCCCTGCCCTGTTTTTCGGAGATGTGCAGGGTTGAACTCGTTCATCGCCAGCCTGGGAGCTGGGAGAGTTCGGGGGTTTGGGGGTGTCTCTGCTTCCGGGGGTTTGGGGTGTCTCTGCTTCCAGGGTTTTGGGGGTGTCTCTGCTTCCAGGGTTTGGGGGTGTCTCTGCTTCCAGGGTTTGGGGGTGTCTCTGCTTCCAGGGGTTTGGGGTGTCTCTGCTTCCAGGGTTTGGGGTGTCTCTGCTGCTGGCAGAGCGTGCAGGGAAGGGGGAGGTTGGGGGGTCCCCTCTGGCCGCCCTTGGGGGGTTAAAGCAGCACCCACGGGCTGGGCTGGGCTGGGACCCCCAAACTCACCCGGGAGCTTTGGCTGCAGGAGAGATGGGCTGGGGAAAAAGCTCTCGCAGGTGTTGTTCTGCTGTTCCAGGAGCTACATTTACACTAAAATAAAAGTGACTTTATTTTATTTTATTTTATTTTATTTTATTTTATTTTATTTTATTTTGCTTCATTTTATTTTTATTTTATTTCATTTTATTTTGCTTTCTTTTATTTTACTTTATTTTTATTTTATTTTTTTTATTTTATTTTTTTATTCTGCTTTATTTTTATTTTATTTTTTATTCTATTCTATTTTATTTTATTTTACTTTATTTTTATTTTATTTTATTTTATTTTATTTTATTTTATTTTATTTTATTTTACTTTATTTTAATTTATTTTATTTTAATTTAATTTAATTTAATTTTATTTTATTTTATTTTATTTAAATAAAATTTTATTTAAATGCTTTATTAAATTAATTATTAAAATACTTTAATATATGTTAAATTATATAAAATATATACTTTTATACCATATATTTTAATACAGTATACTTTTATAAAATGTACACTTTTTATATTTTTAATATACTTCAAAATACTTTATTAAGTTAAATATTAAAATAATTTATTAAAAGAATATTTTGTTATTTTACTTTATTTTACTTTTATTTTATTTTAGTTTAGTTTAGTTTATTTTGCTTTATTTTATTTTATTTTATTTTACTTTATTTTACTTTATTTTATTTTATTTTGCTTTATTTTTATTTTATTTTATTTTATTTTATTTTATTTTATTTTATTTTATTTTATTTTATTTTATTTTATTTTATTTTACTATATTTTATTTTATTTTGTTTTATTTTATTGTATTTTAACGTGGGAATTCCAGCCCATTGCCACCCTCTTGCTGAGCTGCAGGGACCCCAGTGCAGAAAGGGGTCTGGAGGCTTTGGGGTGCAGCATCTCCACACCCTGCCCTGGCCCTCTGGGACCCTTCCTCAGCTCCCTCCGAGGAATTTTGGGCATTTTCCCAAAAAATCCATCCCGTGCCCGGCCTGGCTGACGCTGCTGGGCGGTGGAATGATTGGATGATTTGGATTTTAATGGATTCCATCGTGTCCCACCCTCGTTCCACAACCCCAGAGTGGGTTTGGACACCCCCAGCGATGGAGCAGCTCCAGGACGGGGTTTAGCAGGGCCGGGTTGGGGTGCTGGGCTGGGGGCTCAAAACGGGGTTCTGGGCTGCCAGGGGGTGTTCATCGCTGAGCCTTCATCACTCAGTCTTCATCCCTGAGCCTTCATCCCCGAGCCTTCATCCCTCAGTCTTCGTCCCTCACTCTTCATCCCTGAACCTTCATCCCTGAGCCTTCATCCCTCACTCTTCATCCCTGAGCCTTCATCCCTGAGCCTTCATCCCTCAGTCTTCATCCCTCAGCCTTCATCACTCAGTCTTCATCACTGAGCCTTCACCCCTGAGCCTTCATCCCCGAGCCTTCATCCATGAGCCTTCATCCCCGAGCCTTCATCCCTCACTCTTCATCCCTGAGCCTTCATCCCTGAGCCTTCATCCCTCACTCTTCATCCCTGAGCCTTCATCCCTGAGCCTTCATCGCTCTGTCTTCATCCCTCAGCCTTCATCCTCAGCCTTCATCCCTCAGCCTTCATCCCTCAGCCTTCATCCCTCAGCCTTCATCCCTGCAGATGTTCATCCCTGAACCTTCATCCCTGAGCCTTCATCCCTCACTCTTCATCCCTGAGCCTTCATCCCTCACTCTTCATCCCTCAGCCTTCATCCCTGAGCCTTCATCCCTGAGCCTTCATCCCTCACTCTTCATCCCTTAGCCTTCATCCCTGAACCTTCATCCCTGAGCCTTCATCCCTCACTCTTCATCCCTCGGCCTTCATCCCTCACTCTTCATCCCTCAGCCTTCATCCCTGAGCCTTCATCCCTCACTCTTCATCCCTCACTCTTCATCCCTGAGCCTTCATCCCTCCTCCTCCTCCTCCTCCAAGAGCACAGAGAACTTCCCAGCCCTTTGGCCGCATCTCCTCTCCCCTCCTTCCCCATTTCTCCTCACCCCCCCCCCCCATTTTCCACCGAACCAACCCTTTCATCCCCCTTCCCTCCCCCTCCAACCCTCACCCTTCATCCCTCACTCTCCACCCTTCATCCCTCAGCCTTCATCCCTCCTCCTCCTCCAAGAGGATTTGAGAACTTCCCTCTGAATTTCTCCTCAAACCCCCCCCCGTTTTCCACCAAACCAACCCTTCCATCCCCCTTCCCTCCCCCTGCAGCCCCTCCACCTCCCTCAGACTGCCGGCAGAGCGCCAGCCCCGCTCCCATTGTGCTATCTTTGGGTCCTAAATTAAAATTTATGACATCTTGAAATGAGCAGTGAGGGTAATTTTGCTTCTGAGCGAAGATGCTAATGAGTCCCCTTAATGGCGTGAATAAGGAGTTGACGGGTCGTGTGTCACTCGTGCTGGTGGTGTAATGGCCGCGGTAAGTGGCTGTAATTACACCCTGTCTCGCTCTATTTTGGCAGCCGTGGTGGGAGAGCAGCGCCTCAGCCGCGGCCGAGGCAGGGGGGAGGGAGAAAGGGAAAACGGGGAGAGAAAATCCTGGTTCCTCACGGGCGCTCTCTGCGCCACCCAGGCTCCTCATCCCCTCCAAAGCCCCTCCTGGCCTGGCCAGGTTTGGCTCCTGTAGGATGGGTGATGGCTGAGGATGGATGAGCTGCTCCATCCAGGGTAGGGGGGAAAAGGGAAAACGAGGAAAATGAGGAAAATGAGGAAAAGAAATCCCAGGGTGTTCTCTGTGGCGCCCTTCATCCCCTCCTGTGGGGCTTTGGAGCAGTGGCTGTGCCAGATTCCAGGTGGGATGGTTGTGGCTGTCTGATGCTCAGCTGCTCCATCCAAGGCAGGGCAGAGGGAAAAAAGGAAAAGGGGGAAAGAAGATCCTGGTTCCTCATGAGCGTTCTCGGTGCTCGCCTGGCTCCTCATCCCCTCCTCTGTGACTTTGGAGCAGTGGTTTTGCCAGGTTTGGCTCCTGTAGGATGGGTGATGTTTGGGGATGCTCTGCTCCATCCAGGGTAGGAGGGAAAAGGGAAAATGAGGAAAAGAAATCCAGGTTCCTCACGGGTGTCCTCTGTGCTCCCCAGACTCCTCATCCCCTCCCGTGGGACTTTGGAGCAGTGGCTTTGCCAGGTTTGCTCCAGTAGGACACTGGATATATTGCCTCCATTACAAGGAAATATATAAATTAACTTTCTGACCCAACAGGCTGATGCCACGGAGTTTATTTTGCTTTTCTGACCTGTCACCTTCACTTCTTTCTACTGCAACGTGGATCCTTTTGCCCAGTAATGTCTGATAACATGGACACACATCTGTCTCTATTACAACATCTAAACTCTCAGTTTATTCTTACAATCACATTACTGCACCATAAATCCCTTTATCATCTTATCCACTGCAGTTTCTTACTCACTTCAGGCATATTCTTACTTACAACTATAGAAAGATAAGTTTATGATTTCTCTGTCATGTCCGTGTGGTTTCAATGAAATAATTTCAATGATTTCTCTGTCATGTCTGTGTACCTTGCTTTCACGCCAATGCAAACTTCTTCCAGCTTCTTGCAAATCAAACCCTCCCGAGCCTGTGAAGATTTCTGCCTCTCCCATTCCCACAGGATGCTCCACACCCCCCTGGCACATCCCTTGATTTCCCCTTGATTTGCCCTTGATGTTCCCCTTGATTTGCCCTTGATATTCCCCTTGATTTCCCCTCAATTTTCCCCTCGGATTTCCCCTTGAATTTTCCCTCAATTTTCCCCTTGATTTTCCCTTGATTTCCCCTTGATTTTTCCTTTATTTTCCCTTGATTTTTTTCTTTGATTTTCCCCTCTATATCCCTTCTAATTTCCCTCAATTTCTCCCTCGATTTCCCCTCAATTTCCCCTTGAATTTCCCCTTGATTGTACCCTTGATTTTCCCCTTGATATTCCCTTGATTTCTTCCCTTCGATTTCCCCTTGATATTCCCTTGATTTTTGCTTAGTTTTCCCTCAATTTTCCCTCTATTTCCCCTTGATTTCCCCCTCTATTTCCCCTTGATATTCCCTTGATTTCCCCTTGATTTTTTCCTTGATTTTCCCCTCTACATCCCTTCTAATTTCCCTCAATTTCCCCCTTGATTTCCCCTCAATTTTCCCCTAGATTTTCCCCTCAATTTCCCCTTGATATTCCCTTGATTTTCCTCTCAATATCCCTTCAATTTTTCCTCAATTTTCCCTTGATTTCCCCTTGATTTCCCCTTGATATTCCCTTGATTTTCCCCTTGATTTCCCCTTGATTTTTTCCTTGATTTCCCCCTCTATATCCCTTCAAATTTCTCTCAATTCTCCCCTCAATTTTCCCCTCGATTTCCACTTGAATTTCCCCTTGATTTTCCCCTTGATATTCCCTTGATTTCCCCCTCGATTTCCTCTTGATTTCCCCTTGATATTCCCTTGATTTTCTCTTGATTTTCCCCTCGACATCCCTTCAGTTTTCCCTCAATTTTCCCACGATTTCCCCTTGATATTCCCCTGATTTCCCCTTGATTTTTTCCTTGATTTTCCCTTGAATTTTTTCCTTGATTTCCCCCTCTATATCCCTTCAAATTTCCCTCAATTCTCCCCTCAATTTCCCCCTCGATTTCCACTTGAATTTCCCCTTGATTTTCCCTTTGATATTCCCTTGCTTTTCCCCTCGATTTCCTCTTGATTTCCCCTTGATATTCCCTTGATTTTCGCTTGATTTTCCCCTCGACATCCCTTCAGTTTTCCCTCAATTTTCCCACGATTTCCCCTTGATATTCCCCTGATTTCCCCTTGATTTTTTCCTTGATTTCCCCCTCTATATCCCTTCAAATTCCCCTCAATTCTCCCCTCAATTTCCCCCTCGATTTCCATTTGAATTTCCCCTTGATTTTCCCCTTGATATCCCTTGCTTTTCCCCTCGATTTCCTCTTGATTTCCCCTTGATTTTTTCCTTGATTTTCCCCTCTATATCCCTTCAAATTTCCCTCAATTCTCCCCTCAATTTTCCCCTCGATTTCCACTTGAATTTCCCCTTGATTTTCCCCTCGATTTCCTCTTGATTTCCCCTTGATTTTCGCTTGATTTTCCCCTCGACATCCCTTCAGTTTTCCCTCAATTTTCCCACGATTTCCCCTTGATTATTTTTTTCCTTGTTTTTCCCCTCGATATCCCTTCCGTTTTCCCTCAATTTTCCCTCGATTTTCCCCTCGATTTTTCCCCCTTGCTTTTCCCGAGGACCCTTCCATCTCCTGGGGACACCAACACCTCCATCCCAGCTCTGCCACGTCCCCAGGTGCCCGCAGAGCCAGCCCAGGTGTGTGACAGGACACACGTGGCACCTTTGAAGGGGACAAAATCAACAAAGTTCGGGATTTCTGTTCCCAGGCCCGCCGGGATCGTGACCATTGAAATATTGAAGTACTCGCATATAAACGGCGCTTTCAAGTATTTTTGACAAGGGTACTAATTAAATCTTAATTGACACTGCACTAATTAGCTTCTTAATTACATGGAACCACATAATTAGCAGCACACTCTGTGCTAATTGTTAATTAGGAAAACCAGGCTTCCCCCCCCGCTCCATCCCTCCCCTCCTGTTGTCGTTTTTAACTAAAGAGGCTCTGGTGGGAGGAGGAGGAGGATGAGGAGGGGTTTGTGCTGCCAGCACGTGGCACGGGGGTGGTTTTGGGCTCCAGGTGGGGTTTGGGATGGGGATGGGGCGCAGGCACACCTGTGAGAGGGATGGGAGCTCTCCTCGGTGATGAAAAACCCCAAAATCTGCTCCAGCATCTCCCTCCCCACCCCACCGTGCCCATCCTCACAGGGGAACAAGCCTGGACTTTTCCAGCTCTCTCCCTCTCTGATTCTTTTTAATGTATTTTTTTTATCATTTTTTAAATTGTGCAGTTTTTCCAGGGAATTAAAAAAAATAAAAAGTGGCCCAACACCTGCTGCAGAGCCCGACTCTCCCAAGAGCCTGGAGGAATGGGATGCGCAGCTGGGATTGCAGCACCGTGTTTATGGGGAAGGAGGTGGAGGGGGAAAGAAAATAAAGAAAATATCTGTATTTTCATCAGGGGGAAAAGGGGAGGGAAAGGAAAGGGGAGAGGGAAAAAAAAAAAAAAAAAAGAAGAGGTGAGAAAATTGTGCTCATTTGACAAATCTTTCTAATTAGGGGCCAATTATGTCCTCAGATTCCTAATTGGGATTCCGGCAGGTTTTCAGGCTTGTAGGGTAATTACAGGCTCGTAATTCTATTAAGATGGAAATTTGGGAGAAATACCTTATCATAACATTTAGATTTTGCCATCTGTGTTGACGGGGCTGCAGCTCGGGTGGGAAGGGGCTGCTTCACTGCCAGGGTGAGCCTGATCCTGATCCGGGTCCTGGTCCTGATCCATGTCCTGATCCTCATCATGATCTTCATCCTGATCCTCATCCTGATCCTGATCCTCATCAAGATCCTCGTCCTGATCCTCGTTCGGATCCTGATCCTGATCCTGATCCTGATCCTCATCCTCATCCTGATCCTGATCCTGATCCTGATCCTGATCCTCATCCTCATCCTCATCCTCATCCTTTTGCTGATCCTTGTCCTGATCCTCATCATGATCTTCATTCTGATCCTTGTCCTGATCCTGATCCTCATTCTGATCCTCATCCCAATCCTCATCCTGGTCCCAATCCTCATCCCAATCTTCATCCTGATCCTCATAGTTATCTTCATCCTGATCCTGATCCTAGTCCTCATCCTGGTCCTGATTCTCATCCAGATCCTTGTCCTGATCCTCATCCTGATCCCCATTCCAATTCCAAGCCTCATCCTCATTTCATCCTGATCCTGATCCTGATCCTGATCCCAATCCTGATCCTCATCCTCGTTCCATCCTGATCCTCATTCCAATTCCAAGCCTCATCCTCATTTCATCCTGATCCTCATCCCACCCTGATCCTGATCCTCATCCCATCCTGATCTTCATCCCAATCCTGATCCTCATCCTCATTTCATCCTGATCCTCATCCCACCCTGATCCTGATCCTGATCCTCATCCCATCCTGATCCTCATCCTCATTTCATCCCAATCCTGATCCTCATCCCATCCTGATCCTGATCCTCATTTCATCCTGATCCTCATCCCACCCTGATCCTGATCCTGATCCTAATCCTCATCCCATCCTGATCCTCATCCTCATCCCAATCCTGATCCTCATCCCAATCCTGATCCCAATCCTGATCCTGATCCTCATCCCACTCCTCAGCCAGTGCCGTTGGCATCCCCACGGGCAGAGGGGAAAACGGGGACGGGGGACCTGAGCCTGGTCTCAGATCTGTTGTGTCCCCAGCGTGCTGGGACCCTGGATCCAGGTGGAGATTCCCAGGATCCTGCAGGGTTGGACACCCCCAGGTCCATCCCTGCCCCATCAATCCCAACTCCAACCCCAGTCCTGTGGCGTTTCCAGCCGGGAATATCCAACAGTGAATTTAAAAGGAAGGAAGAAACAGCTCCCTCATCTTCCTCAGGTTTGCCTTGTCACCTGTGCTTGTGCCATCCCTGGATGGGTTGGGACACTCCTGTCCCCATTCCCCCCACGAGCATCTCTACAATTCGGGGTTCCCCAAATCCCTAAAGCTAATTTTCATTTTTGTTCCCCAACTCTTGGCTAACGAAACCAGCTGTGGGTAATTATTTTAATCTGCATTCCTGGGCGGGAATGCAGCTTCCCCTTCTGGATCCGCAAATTTAGAATTTAAAAAAAAGGGAAAGAATTAAAAAAAAAAAAAAAAAAAAAGAGCAAAACCCTTCTCTCCATGAGAGTCTGGCTGCCTTTGATCTTTTGTGTGAAGCCTCTTATCAGGAGCAGAGTAGGTTTACACTGGAAGATACAGGGATAATACAGAGATAAGCTGCAGCCCCAGCTCTCCTTTGTGTGGCAAATTCGATAGGACTGGCAAAATGTTTACCGGGAGAGCCTGGCAGAGAAGGAGTCCCCAGCTCAGCTGAGAGGAAAATGATAAATTTAAATTTAATATTAAATAAATATTTATTATTAATATATATATTTAATATTAATAATAATAATTGCTTTTCGCAGGGTAATTAAAGAGTGGGGGCTCAGCCCCGTGATGGGGTGGGAGCAAAGGGTTGGTTTGCTGGGAAACCTCTTGGATTTTTGGGGTTGAATGGGACTGCCAGGACCCCTTGTGGGGAAATTCCATGATCCAGATGTGTCAGATATTCAACCACTGGATCATTTTATTGGGATGAGAGTGGAAATGGCAGCACTGGGGTTAAAGGAGTGACCCTGGGGGTGCTTTGGTCACAAATTTTGGCTCTCGGGGTGTCACAAATTTCAGTTCATGGACTGTCACAAATTTCAGTTCTTGGGATGTCACAAATTTCAGCTTTGGGATGGATCAGAAGCCAGAGCTTCCCAGAGGCTCAGGAGCATCATTTGGAGGGGAGGGAGAAGATCTGGATGGGGAAAACTGCTGGGAACCCCTTGGATTTTTGGGGGTGGATGGGACGGGCCACTGCCACGTCCACACAGGAAATTCCCTGATCCAGAGGTGTCAGATATGCAACCACTGGATCATTTTATTGGGATGAGAGTGGAAATGGCAGCACTGGGGATAAAGGAATGATCCTGGGATGCTTTTGGGGTCACAAATTCCAGCTTTGGGGCGGATCAGGAGCCAGAGCATCCCAGAGGCTCAAGAGCATCGTTTAGAGGGGAGCAAAGAGACCAGGATGGGGAAAACCACTGGGAAAACCCTGCTGGATTTCTCCTCCTGGAGGAATTCCCCAACTCTTACAGGTGCCAGGAGGAATTTCCCAACTTTCCCAGCACCCCAGACACCCCTTGGCAGCCGGGCAAGGACATTTCTCCCTCCCAGGACCCATCCCTGGGGTCGCCCCAGGAGCAGCCCCCACCTCCTGCCTCTCTGTAATCTCTCTCCTATTAATCCAGCTTTTTATTATTATTATTATTGTTATTATTATTAAACATCTCTCTTCTCCCAGATCATCTCGGAGCCGCGGCGAGGTCCCCGGTAATAGCTCCATAAATTTCAGCCATAAAAAGTAATGGAGGGAGACAAATGAGATAATTAGGAATAAATCTTGGCGAGGTCTCTATTCATCAACATCCCCCAGAACTGGCCAATATTCCAAATCATTAGCAAAGCCCGTAATTAACAAAGAGCCGAGGCTTCCAGCGTTAATAAAGCTCGCTCAAGTTGAGATTATCAGGTAGCAGCTGACGAATCAGCCCTGGTAATATTATGGCCTTTGTTAAGGATCTTCTTGCTTTTTTTTAAAGCTAAAAACCCCGTGTCTTTTTTTATTTCCCCCCCCTCTCTTCTGCTAAATTTTAATTAGATTTTTTTTTTTTTTTTGCATCTGTAGAGGGCAAGGGAGGGGACAAAGGGATGGGAATTTTTTTCTTTTATACTTTTTATGATGGCAAAAGAAGAACCTGATAGGTTTTTTCTTTTTTTAATTTTATTTTTTTCTCCCCTCTCCATTTCTCACTACTTTTATTCATTCCTCCACATTCCACTGCAGGGAGTTCTCCAGGCTGGTACCAATTAACAGGCAACTTTTATTGATTCTTTCCCCTAAAAACCTCAGGGTTTTTTGGAATATTTGAGGTGCCAGCTCAGCTCTGTGAACCCGCCACCCCCAGCGCCTCGTTTGGGTTAAAAACAAAAGGAATCAGCCAAAATTCAAGTGCAGGGATTATTTTCCCACACTGGATTAGGAATTTTGAGGGTTTCTGAGGAGTTTTTCTGTCCCTTACCCACCTGGACAACGTGGGCACCACAAACTCAGCCCCCCATATCCTTCATCCTCCCCAGCTGGCACGGAGTGTTCAGATAATTAAAATTTAACTCATTTAATTAAAAATGAAGCACTTAAAAATAACTTTTAAACTGTTTTAGAGCTGCAAGGCTGCTCAACCCACTTCAAACCCCAGGGAACCTCAGTTTGGGGGTCTCTCTGCCCCAATTTCAGCCTCTTTAAACTCTCTTAAAATCATTTATTTTATTATAAGCTAAAAAATGCTTCAAATCAAGCTGGGTGAAATCCTCGCTGCTGCCAGGGGTGTCTCCAGACGAGGTGCAGCCACTTGGCTCTTCTGGAATGAAAATGTGACCCTCGTGTCTTCATTTTCCTTGATGTTTTTTCTTGATTTCCCCTCGATTTCCCCTTGATTTTTCCCTTTGATTTCCCCCTGATTTCCCCTCAGTTTTCCCCTCGATTTTTCTCTCAATTTTTGCCTTGATTTCCCCCGATTTTTCCTCAATTTCCCCTTCATTTCCCCTTGATTTCCCTCTAGATTGTCCCTTGATTTCCCCTCGATTTCCCCTCAATTTTTCCTTGATTTTCCCCTTGACGTTTCCCTTGATTTTTTCCTTGATTTCCCCTCGGATTTTCCCTTGATTTCCCCTCAATTTTCCCCTCGATCTCCCCTTGATATTCCCTTGATTTTCCCCTTGATGTTCCCTTTATTTTTTCCCTTGATTTCCCCCTCGATTTCCCCTTGACTTTTTCCTCGATTTTCCCCTCGATTTCCCTTCGATTTCCCCTCAAATTTTCCTCGATTTTTCCTCGATTTCCATTTGATTTTCCCCTTGATTTTTTTTCTGGATTTCCCCCCCGATTTCCCCTCAATTTTCCCTCAATTTCCTCTTGATTTCCCCCTTGATATTCTCTTGATTTCCCCCTTGATATTCTCTTGATGTTCCCCTTGACTTTTTCCTCGATTTTCCCTGGATTTCCCCTCGATTTTTCCTTGATTTCCCCTCAATTTCCCCCTCGATTTCCCTTTGATATTCCCCTTGATTTTCCCTCGATTTTCCCTCCATTTTCCCCTTCATTTTCCCTCGATTTTTTTTCCCTTGATTTTCCTTCGATTTTTTTTTTTTTCTTTCTTGATTTTCCCCTGATTTTCACGAGGACCCTTCCATCACCTGCTCCCAGTCCGCGGGCTCTGGTGGCACTGGTGGGACTGGTCCCGGCCTCACTAGAGGGCAGCATCCAGCCTGGAATGGACCGGGAATGAACGGGGAAATTCGGGAACTATTCGGGAATTATTTGGGAATTATTCGGGAATTATTCGGGAATTATTCGGGATCCGCCCCGGGAGCATCCTCAGCACTCGGCACCCCCAGGGTCCACCGAGAGCATCGGGTTTGGGATTTGGGGCAGATTTGGGGAGATTTGGGTTCCTGCAGGAGCCACTTGATCCCAAAATCGGGGTGGGATTTGGGAAATTTGGGTTCCTGCAGGAATTTGGGTTCCCAAAATCTGGGTGGGTTTTGGGAGAGATTTGGAGAATTTGGGTTCCTGCAGAAATTTGGGTTCCTGCAGGAATTTGTGGTCCTGCAGGAGCCGCTTGTTATATATAAAAATACAAATACAAATACAAATACAAATACAAATACAAATACAAATACAAATACAAATATAAATATAAATATAAACATAAATATAAATATAAATGTAAATGTAAAATGTCCATCTAATACATACATATGTTATATGTATCATACATATAATATATATGTATAATATATACACAAATCTATAAATATACATATATAATATATAAAAATATGTGTATATATTGGTATGTGTATATCTAAAATATATTTAACATATATATAAAATATATATAAAATACATATATATGTGTATAATGTGTGTATATATAATGCCACTGGGTGAATATAGAAAAATCTATATTTGTGCAATATATATATATGAGCCTATCTATATATAAATGTAAATACATATTTAATTTTTAATCTATTATACATGTACATATTTAATAATGATAATATATTTATAGATCATATTATATTTTAATATAATTCTATAATATATTTTGATATATTTATTTTTATGTCTTTTTATATAATATATTTTAGAGAATATATTTCAATATAATGTTTTATAGAATCTACTTTACCTTACCATTTTTATTTTAATTAAAATACATTCTAGATATAAATTATTAAAATATTAAATATAAATACATTAAAATATATTTTGCTTTGAAATTTGTGATACTTCAATATCATATTCTGGTGTAATGTTTTAATATTTTATTTAAACATGATATTTAAATATAATATTTTTTAAAAATAGAATATATATTTTTTACCATATCTTTTTTCATCCCATAAATCAGTTTAACCCATGCAGGGCTAAATCCAGCACCGAATTTTCCTCTCCTCAAAAAATTCCCCTGAATTCCTTTCAAACATTGGCACCTCCAGCTCTCAGATATTCCTGAATTCCAGCCCCTCTCTGGTTTCCAAAAGAAAACAACCGGGCAGGAAATCATTATTTGGGTTTGGGAGGCTCCTCTTCCTGAGGGGCTGCCTGGAAAAATCACTGGAAAAGCTGGAAAAGATGGAAAAGCCTCTGGAAAAGATGGAAAGTGTGGAAAAGGCTTTGGAAAAGGTGGAAAGGCTCTGGAAAATGTGGGAAAGGGTTTGGAAATGCTGGAAAAGGTGGGAAACATTTGGAATAGGTGGGAAAACCTCTGGAAAAACTGGACAAAGCTCTGGAGAAGGTGGGAAACCTCTGGAAAAGTTGGAAAATACTTTGGAAAAGGTGGAAAGGCTCTGGAGAAGGTGGAAATGGCTCTGAAATAGGTGGGAAAGGCTCTGGAAAAGCTGGAAAGGCTCTGGAAAAGCTGGGAAGCCTCTGGAAAAGGTGGAAAAACTCGGGAAAACATATAAAAGGCTCTGGAAAAGCTGGAAAGGCTCTGGAAAAGCAGCGGATTTCTCGTCCAGAGGACGCTCACGTTTCTGGCAGGTTCTGGAAAGGCTCAGGAAAAGCTGGAAAGTCCCTGGAAAAGGCTTTGGAAAAGGTGGAAAGCCTCTGGAAAAGATGGAAAGGCTTTGGAGAAGCTGGGAAGGTTCTGGAAAAGCTGGAAAAGGCTCTGGAGAAGCTGGAATGTCTCTGGAAAAGCCCTGGATTTTCCATCCAGAGGATGCTCACATTTCTGGCAGGTTCTGGAAAAGCTGGGAAAGGCTCAGGAAAAGGCAGAAAAGGTTCTGGAAAAGATGGAAAGGCTTTGGAGAAGCTGGAAAAGGCTCTGGAAAAGCTGGAAAAGGCTCTGGAGAAGGTGGAAAAGGCTCTGGAGAAGGTGGAAAAGACTCTGGAGAAGCCAGAAGGGCTCTGGGAAAGCGGGAAAAGGCTCTGGAGAAGGTGGAAAAGGCTCTGGAGAAGCCAGAAGGGCTCTGGAAAAGCTGGAAAAGGCTCTGGAGAAGGTGGGAAAGGCTCTGGAGAAGCTGGAAAGGCTCTGGGGAAGCTGGAATGTCTGGAAAACCCTGGGTTTTCCATCCAGAGGATGCTCACATTTCTGGCAGGTTCTGGAAAGGCTCAGGAAAGGCTCTGGAAAAGGTAGAAAAGGCTCAGGAAAAGCTGGAGAAGGGTTTGATGAAGCTGGAGAAGGCTCTGGAGAAGCACTGGGTTTTCCATGCAGAGGATGCTCACGTTTCTGGCAGGTCCAGGAGGGGCTGTGGGACACGGGCAGTGGGAAAAGTGACGCTGCTGGGGCCGGGGAGGGCTGAGAGCAGCAGAGGAGCCGGTGGCCCCGAAACGTTAATTCCTTCCAGCTGCTGTCAGGCTGGCAGGTTCTCAAAGGAAGTTTAATAGACTGCAGTCGTCTCCCCTCGGCCCCGTCCCCCCATCCTGCCAGAATCTGGGATTACATGAGCTGCTCTGCCTTCCAAAAAAACCCAGGTTTATTTTATTTTATTTTTATTATTTGTTCCCCCCCCCCCCGCTTTGGCTCTGGGAGTGTTTTCTTTTCTGTGTGAGTGTGCGCGCACGCACGTGTGCTGCCTCCCAGCTGAAGCTGCCCCTTGGATTGCAGGGATTTTGGGGGGATTTTGGGGTGGCACAGAGCAGGAGTGGGGGTTGGAATGAGGAGGAGGAGGAGGAGGGTGAAGAGGAGGATGAGGAGGAAAAGGCTCCCTGGGCCTCCTTGCTGGAGCGCTCCCCAGCCCCGCCGTGTGAACGGGGAGGAAACAGGATGGAGAAAGTATTTGGAGTGGAAAATAAAAATGCTCTCCTGCTTTATTGATCGTGATTGAGGACAGAAATAGCCCAGGCTGCTGACAGCCCTCCCCACCGAGGCAGCAGCCAAACGTGGGGCTCATCCATGGAAAAACCAGGAGGAGTCTGGGGAGCTCAGGGCAGGTTTGGATCCCAGGGGCTCCTGCAGGATTTCCAAACCTCCCCTTGTCCCTTTTCCAGGGGCTGAGCAGCCCCTGGAACCCATCAGCAATTAAACAACGAGCTCCCATCATTAATATTCCCATTCCCATCCCCTCCAATGTCCCAGGAATGATCAATCCCCAGCAGGGATTGCAGGAAAAGGAAACCCCTGTGCCCAGCTGGCATCGGGCACTGCCCACCCCAGGGAGCACTGGGGGCACCCTTAGCCAAAATACTGGTTTAGGTGACTTAAAAATCATGAATTTTAATGGATTTTAGCCAATTTTATTGAATCGTTTCACTTAAAACATCAAACTCAGGGCCAGCCAGGCTGGGGAAGGTGGGCAGGGAAACCCAGGGTGCCCAGGAAAGCCCAGCAGGATCAACACAGTGTGGGCACGGTGCTCCAACTCTGAGAAAACCATAAAAACCAAGTGCTGGCAGGAGAATAATTAGTTAAAACCAAGCACATCTGTTGTTAATTAATTCCCAGGCAGGAGGGTTTAACTCTTGCCCTGCCCAGCGTTTTGCAACCTGCACGGCCAGTGCCAACTTGCGTCCAGGGGAAAGGTTTAAATCAGGGTTTAAATTTTTCAAGTTTGCTCTGGTTCGTCATTCCCTGCTCTGGGTCACCAATCCCTGCTCTGATCCACCATTCCCACATCCCAGAACCACCCCTGGGAATCCCAGGAGCTCCTGGGGTGTGAGCAGAGCAGCCAGCACTGCCCAGGGCAGGGAATGCACCTCAGGTTTGGGGTGGGGGCTGAAATAAATTTGTCTTTGCCCCTTCCAACCTCCAGCCCTGAGGAGCAAGGTGGGAACAACTCTCTGAGGTGGGGTTTGCAGAGGGCAGAGATCTGGGCAGCCCTGTGCTGATTATTGCTCTTTTATTTGCGTTTTCCCCAAGGCAGCCGTTGCGGAAGCATGAACATCACACCCGTGGAGGAAAACACACCAGGATCCCATCCCCGCTCTGGATGGGGACCTGCTCCTTTGGGAGCAGCACTAAAGGGCTGAGGAGGAGCAGAAGGGGGGCTCAGGGTGTGTGTGTGACCCCCACCCCACCCAGCCAGCCCTCAGGGCCCCCCTGCACTGGGGGAATCTGTTCCCCATTAAGCGGCTGCGGCTGGTGGGAGCAGCCCTGGCAGCTCCACGCTCCCTAATTAGCAGCAGACACGAGGCCAGGCTGGGGAAGGCCAGAACCTCCGTGCCAAGGATGCGAAGGGTTTGGAGCAGAGCCCGTGGAACAGCTCTGCCAGTGCCACATGGGGCCCTGATCCTGTTTGTGCCAGGCTGGGCAGGGATGTGCATCCCACCCCTCACTGCTTCACCCCAAAGCCAGCACCCCCAGCCCTCCCTGCGGGGTGTGGGGTGGAGGAAGGCTGCCCACACCATCCTCTGTGCCTCCTCTGTGCACTTGCACCACGCCGGGCTCTTGCTCACCACTAAAAATAGGATTCCCGGCTGAGCTACAGTGCTGGAGGGCAGCGAGCCCAGATCCCCAGGCAGCCACTGTCACTGTGACCAACTGACCCATTTGGCCCCGGTTTTTAAGTGATTTTCCCTCCTCACTCAGCTTCAGCCCAGGCAGCAGCTGAGCTGGGCCAGCTGAGCCTTTCCAAGGGCAGCCAGACCCCAGAGTGGGGTCGTGGTCCCTGGCCCTGGTGGCATGGCCTGGCACGGGTGGGGGTGGCCAAAACCACCCCAGTTCCAAGGGCAGCAATCTCACCAGCCCCAGCCCTTCCATAGGAATTTGCACAATTTATTTTCTCCTTCGAGTAATTCGTGCTCTGGGGCTGGTGAAGCAGGTGACATCCGAGGGATGGTGGGACAAGAGCCAGGGTTTGTCCCAGGGGACCCCTGGGATTGTCCCAGTGGAGCCCAAGGCACTCCAGGACCTCAACCTGCTGTTCTCTGGAGCCAAGGACACAAAGTCCTCTTGCATTTTCCTTCCCAGCACAAGGAGCCAACAGGAGCACCCTTGCGGGCTTTCACTGACCTGTCCCATGTCCCCAAAGCCAGCTGGGAGCAGGATGGGCTGCAGGGACAGGGGACACGGAGCCTCTGTCTCCAGGGAGTGCCCTGCAGAGCACGTGCTGGGCCAGCTGCCAGCCAGAAATGAAGAAAGACTTTTATTTACAGTAAAAAGGAACAAAAAAAAAAAATCTATAAAATACCGTGACACTTCCCTTCCCGTCTCCCCAGCCTGTCAGGGGGTGTCTGCCACCCTCACCCAGCCACCACCTGTCCCTGGGATGGTGGCATGGGGACAGCAATGCTGGGGTCATTTGGCACCAATTGAGCCACCATGCCTGGGACACACTGGGGACACATGGGGGACACAAGGGGGACACACGGAGCTCAATGAGAGGAAAAGCTTGTTCCAGGAGGGCTCAGGCTGTGGGTATTGCACTTGGCAGCCAGGCTGGGCACGGAGGGCAGGGGGCTGGCAGGACGTGTCCCCCAGTTTGGGACACCACAGTGGGCTGGAGGCTCCAGCATGTCCCCGGTGCCCAGAGGTCACCCAGCCCTGGTGCTGTCCCTGCTCTGTGCCACCCCCTGTAACCCCCTTGGAGCACTGTCCTGGCGTGGTGGCAGTGGGATGGGCTGTCCCCAGTGTCAGGCTCTGCAGGATGGGTGTCCCCAAGGCCAGGCCCCAGGGTGGCTCTGCAGGATGGGTGTCCCCAAGGCCGGGCCCCAGGGTGGCTCTGCAGGACTGTGTGTCCCCAAGGCCAGGCCCCAGGGTGGCTCTGCAGGACTGTGTGTCCCCAAGGCTGGGCCCTGGGATGACTGGGATGGGCTGTCCCCAAGGCTGGGGTGGTTCTGCAGGACGGGCTGTCCCCAGGGTGGCTCTGCAGGACGGACTGTCCCCAGTGCTGGGGTGGCTCTGCGGGATGGTCTCTCCCCAATGCTGAGGTGACTCTGCAGGACAGGCTGTCCCCAAGGCCAGGACCTGGGGTGGCTCTGTGGGACAGGCTGTCCCCAAGGCCAGAACCTGGGGTGGCTCTACAGGATGGCTGTCCCCAGTGCTGGGGTGGCTCTGCGGGATGGGCTGTCCCCAGTGCTGGGCCCCAGGGTGGCTCTGCAGGGTGACTGTCCCCAATCCTGGGATGGCTCTGCAGGGTGACTGTCCCCAATACTGGGATGGCTCTGCAGGGTGACTGTCCCCAATACTGGGATGGCTCTGCAGGATGGACTGTCCCCAATACTGGGATGGCTCTGCAGGGTGGCTGTCCCCAGTGCTGGGATGGCTCTGCAGGGTGGCTGTCCCCAATCCTGGGATGGCTCTGCAGGGTGGCTGTCCCCAATACTGGGATGGCTCTGCAGGGTGGCTGTCCCCAGTGCTGGGATGGCTCTGCAGAGTGGCTGTCCCCAATGCTGGGATGGCTCTGCAGGGTGGCTGTCCCCAATACTGGGATGGCTCTGCAGGATGGACTGTCCCCAATACTGGGATGGCTCTGCAGGGTGGCTGTCCCCAATACTGGGATGGCTCTGCAGGATGGACTGTCCCCAATACTGGGATGGCTCTGCAGGGTGGCTGTCCCCAGTGCTGGGATGGCTCTGCAGGGTGACTGTCCCCAATACTGGGATGGCTCTGCAGAGTGGCTGTCCCCAGTGCTGGGATGGCTCTGCAGGGTGGCTGTCCCCAGTGCTGGGATGGCTCTGCAGGGTGGCTGTCCCCAGTGCTGGGCTGGCTCTGTGTGACAGTCACTCCTGCTCTCGGCTCAGGTGGCAGGAGGCTCCCACAGTCCCCCGGTGCTGGCAGAGGTAGAGCAGGCCCAGGCACCACCAGAGTTCCCGTGGCCCTTTCGGCTCAGCCTTCCCCGGGCAGGACACGCTCCAAGGACGAGGATTCCAGCGGGGGATCCACTCTCCTCCTCCTCCTCTTCCTCCTCTTCCTCAGCAAGGCCTCCTGAGGGCCCCGCCGGAGCCTGACCCACCATGGGAGATCTGGGGGGTCCTGGCACAGCTCCCCCCGCCCAGAGGGGCCCTCAGGAGGAGAAGCAGAGCCCGCAGCACTCCATGCAGATCTCCAGGCAGTCGGCAGACTCGCAGCAGGCGTCGATGATGCCGCAGTCCATGTCGCAGGGCAGGTCGCAGTCTGCGCACTCGCCCGAGTTGCAGCAGCAGCAGCAGATGCAGGAGTCCTCCGAGGTGCAGGAGCCGCACGTGGCGCAGTCCAGCACGATGTTGCACAGGGTCAGGAACTCGCAGAACAGGCAGGAGAGGATGCAGTGCACGCAGCAATCTGGGGAGGAACGCGGGGTGAGACAAGGCCGGGCTGGGGGAGCATCTGAGGGTGGAAATGCTCCCTCAGGAATTCATGGAAGGGAGGGAAAAAGGGGTCAGGAGTGAGTCTCCCTCAACACCCAGCCCTCAAGAGACCAGTTTTGGAGGACAGGAGATGGCCAGGAGGGTCCTGGGGTCCTGCTGAGCTCAGAGGATGCCACCAAGAGATCCCAAGGGATGAGGGGCCTGAGGAATTGGAAGATGCCACCCAAGAGATCCATAGAGATGATGAGTCCAGGGCTTGGAGGGTGCCACCAAGAGATCCCAAGGGATGAGGACCTTGAGGACTTGGAGGGTGCCACCAAGAGATCCCAAGGGATGAGGGGCTTGGAGGATTCCACCAAGAGATCTCAAGGGATGAGGGCCCAAGGAGTTGGAAGGTGCCACCAAGAGATCCCAAAGCATGATGAGCCCAGGGCTAGGACGATGCCACCCAAGAGATCCCAAGGGATGAGGGGCCTGAAGAGTTGGAAGATCCCACCAAAGAGATCCACAGGGATGAGGGGCCCAGGACTCAGAGGGTGCCACCAAGAGATCCCAAGGGATGAGGAACCCAGGGCTTGGACGATGCCACCCAAGAGATCCACAGGGATGAGGGGCCCAGGACTCAGAGGGTGCCACCCAAGAGATCCCAAGGGATGAGGAACCCAAGGAGAAGATCTGGAAAGCGCCCTCAGGGTTCAGCAGTACCTTCCTGCGCCTCAATGGGGATGTGGGAGGAGGGTGACTTGGAGCTGCCCTTGCTCTTCTTGCTGCCCTGGCTGTTGATGGAGTGGTGGGGCTGCAGCTTTCGGGGAGGTTTCTGTGTGCTGGGCACAGCTCGGCAGATCCCGTTCCCCGCGTCCCCGTTGGGCAGCAGCTGCGTGCAGGGACCAGGGGACTGCAGGGGTGGCCCCACCTGGGGCTGGCCTGGAAGGGAAAAGCAGAATGTTACCAGCCCTGCCCTCTCCACAGGGAGAAATGTGTGCCCAGACCCCGGGGAAAAACGGGAATCTGGTCACCAGCTGGACACAGGGTGAGCTGGAGGGTGGGTGGGCCAAGGGGATGGGTGGCACAGACATATTTTATGAAGAATACTTTCATTAGGACTTTTTCTCCTGAGAAGCTGCGAGGCCTCAGGAACAAAATGTAACCAATGATTATCTGCTGCTGTGGAATGCAACAGGTCCATCTTTGATTAATCTCATGTGGTTGTTTTCAATTAATGGCCAATCACAGCCCAGTTGTCTCAGACTCTGGTCGATCACAAGATTTTATTATCATTCCTTCCTTTTTATTCCTTGCAAGCCTTCTGATGGAATCCTTTCTTCTATTCTTTTAGTATAGTTTTAGTATATAATTTTTAATATAATATATATAATAAAATAATAAATTCTTTTAATATAATATATATAAAAAATAATAAATAAAATATTTTTAATATATATAATAAAATAATACATCTGAAACATGGAGTCAAGATTCTCATCACTTCCCTTGTCCTGGGACCCCTGTGAACACCACCACAGACGGTCTCAAGCTACGTCAGGGAAGGTACAGGTTGGATATTAGGAAAAAGTTTTTCATCAAAAGAATAATAAAATATTGGAATGCTCTTCCCAGGGAGGTGGTGGAATCACCATCTCTGGATGTGCTTAAAAAAAGACGGGACATGGCACTTCGTGCTGTGTCTGGTTGAGGTGTTGGGGCATAGGTTGGACTCAATGATCTGAGAGATCTCTTCCAACCTCATTATTCTGTGATTCCGTGAGGGAGATGGAACAGGAGATGTGGAAAAGGCGGCTGGAGGGAAGGAGACAAAGGCTGCTGAGAGAGGAAGGGATGGAAAGACACCAAAAAATGCAGATTTGTCATGAAAGATGGGCTGAAACTCTTCAGAGGACCTGAAGGAGGAGATGTCCCTGCAGGGCCAGGAGGGATGAAACCACCAAGAGCTCCTGAGTGTCCCCAGAGCCACAGGAGATGAGGCACCATTGCAGAGCCACAGGAGCTGAGGAACCACTGCAGAGCCACAGGAGATGAGGCACCACAGCAGAGCCACAGGAGCTGAGGAACCACAGCAGAGCCACAAGAGATGAGGAACCTCTGCAGAGCCACAGGAGCTGAGGCACCACTGCAGAGCCACAGGAGCTGAGGAACCACAGCAGAGCCAGCCTGCTCCTCTCCCCAGCCCTGCAGGAACCGGCCACTTCCTTGAGGTCTCTGCAACCTCTGGCTGAACTTCTCTGCAGGAGGAGGAAAATAACTCATTTCTGTGGCTGTGCCTCCCTCCAGCCTCTCCTGCTGCAGCCCTGTGTCCTGCCAGAGCCAGAGGGGTGGCTCGGCCCTTGCTCCTGCCCGCGCTGCCTCCTCATCCTCACCTGGGGGAGCACTGGGAACCAGCACAAGGTTCCAGCAGCCATCATCCTCCTCAGTAAGGCCACAAGTAAAGTAAAGTAAAAAAAAAAAAAAAAAAAAAAAAAAAAAAAAAAAAAAAAAAAATTTAAAAATAAAAATAAATATAAAATATAAAATAATAAAATTTAAAAATAAAAATAAAAAATAAAAAATAAAAAATAAAAAATAAAAAATAAAAAATAAAACATAAAATATAAAATATAAAATATAAAATATAAATAAATAAAATAAAACCCTGTCTGGTGGTGCTCCAGCCAAACTTTGCTTTTCCTCTCCCAGGGCAGTAAACAAGGGATGATTCAGGGCAGAGGCTCGAGGGCAAAGGCACCTCCTGGCACCAGGGAACAGGAGCTGCTTTCTGTGCAGGGCACAGGCGGCCCCTGTCCTGCAGCCACCAAAATAAAACAGATGGAAGGTGAAAATAAAGTGGGTGGAAGGTGAAAATAAAGTGGGCGGAAGGTGAAAATAAAATAGATGGAAGGTGAAAGACACGAGGGGATGGTCCCAGTACTTCGTTTGACCAGGCTGAGCTGGGCTTGGGCTGCACAGGGAGGTTAAAGTGGGAATTTGGTCTTTGAAACACGCTGGGAAAGGAATTTAAAATAGCCAGAGGTGAGCAGGAAGAGTGGGCTGAGAGCAGAGAGTGGGGAGACACAAACCAGGTCTTGGATAAAACTGGGATTGTCTGCCCTTCCTAAAAACCTCACGTGTGACCGTGTTCACAGGTGTCTCATGTTGACGGAAGAGACGAGGATCTGATTCCATGTTTCAGAAGGCTGATTTATTATTTTATGATATACATTTACATTAAAACTATACTAAAAGAATAGAAGGAAAGGTTTCATCAGAAGGCTAACTAAGAATAGAAAGGAATGATCACAAAGGTTTGTGGCTTGGGCTCTGTGTCTGAGCCAGCTGACTGTGATTGGCCATTAATTAGAAACAACCCCATGAGACCAATCCCAGATGCACCTGTTGCATCCCACAGCAGCAGATAACCATTGTTTGCATTTTGTTCCCGAGGCCTCTCAGCTCCTCAGAAGGAAAAATCCTAAGGGAAGGATTTTCCATAAAAGATGTCCGCGACACTCACGGAGGGTTCGCTCATTATGTGCCCTCACCCAGTGCCCTCTCCTGCCCCGTGCGTGGCACCGAGGTGCCCAGGGCTGTGCCAGGAAGGGGCTGAGCCTGCAGGGACCCAGCAGCAGCAGCAGCAGCAGCGCAGCAGGCTGGGACAGCAGCTGGATTGTCTGGGACTGCAGCAGCGTGCACTTGGCGCTCCCCATTTCGCTGCATTCCTCAGATTAAACTGTTTGTAAATCAAAATCACGCTGTGGCTCCGGCCAGGGGCAGCCAAAGGCAGCCAGGAATCCCCCCTCAAAGTTAGGGAAAACAGCTCCCATTGTTTTTAGGACAGCCTTTAAGAAACGAGGACAAAACTCTGCTAAAAGAGGCACCTTCAGCTCCCCTGTAATGCAGGAGTGGGGGAGCAGCCTGGAAAACAGGATTTTGGGGGGAAACTGCCTGTCTACAGCTCTTCAATAACAAAAACCTCCGGGATGTTTGTAACCTGAAACCCAAAACTTTGGGTTTCCCATGGAGGTGATGCTCTGGATGCCCTCAGGCTGTCCCAGGGCAGCATCACCAGGGTCCCTGAGCCACTGCCAGGGCCTGGATCATTGTGGCCACCTGGGTCTGCTGTTCCTGCCTGAAGCTGAACACACAGCATGCCAAACCTGCAATCCCTGTGTCCCAAAATGCTGCAAAACTGGATTTGAGCAGAGAGCTGAGCCTCAGAGGGGCCAATCCTGGCACTGGTGGGCAAGGACATCACCCTGCACCCTCCAGCCTTTTCTGCCTGGTTCCTCCTGAGCCTGCACAAGCCAGGCTGGCACAGGAATGCCCCATCCCATGGGAGAGCCTAACTGTGCTCCTCAGGGCGTGCCAAAATGGGAACAACCCCAAAAACCAATGGTGACCGCCCAAGAGCAGTGGGGACAGCAGAGGTGACGCTGCTCACCAGGAGGAGGGTGCCCCAATCCCCCCCAGCCTTGGGGGGCTGGGCTGGGCTGGGGAGGGGGCCGTGCAGGGCTGAGCTGTGACTCAGGCGTGCAGAATGTCTGTGGGCAGCCGGCCCAGCTCGCAGATGCTGCGCGAGGGCTCGGCCGCGGGAACCGGGAGCTCTGCTGTGCTCTCCTTGTGAGCTCTGCTGTGCTCTCCTTGTGAGCTCTGCTCTCCTTTCCTGAGCTCTGCTCTCCTCACTGAGCTCTGCTCTCCCTGTGAGCTCTGCTCTCCTCACTGAGCTCTGCTCTCCTTGTGAGCTCTGTTCCCCTCATTGAGCTCTGCTCTCCTCACTGAGCTTTGCTCTCCTCACTGAGCTCTGCTCTCCTTTCCTGAGCTCTGCTCTCCTCACTGAGCTCTGCTCTCCTCGCTGAGCTCTGCTCTCCTCCTGCAGTGCCTGCATTTCCCATCCTCTCCCCTTCCCTGCCTGCTCCCTGGAGGGGCAGCCCCATTCCCAGCCTCCCTCATCCCCCCCCTGGGGACCCTCCATCCAGTTCACACCCCTTGGAAGGGACCTGGGAAGCTTCCATCCATTTTCTGCCTCTTGCAAAGGGACTGGGGAGCTTCCATCACTTTACACCCCTTGGAAGGGGAGCTTCTGTCCACTCTACACCCCTTGCAAAGGGACTGGGGAGCTTCCATCCATTTGGGGTTTTGGGGGATGCTCCTTTCCCAGGCAGGCTGATCCCCCTTCCCACCACAGCACCCCAGAGAACCCCAACCCTTCCCAAGCAGCTCCAGGTGCCGCCCTTCCCTTCCACCTCTCCAGGTGACTCAGCCTCGCTTCAGGCTTTGATGTGGGGAGGAACAAAGCCGGGAGGAGCCGGGTTCCCACCTCAGCCCTGCTCTGTGATGAGTCCCCGAGGGCAACACTCACATGTCACAGCTTCGGGAGCGCCGCAGAGCTCGGCCCGGGGGCTTTTTGTCAGCACTGCCGGGGGTTTGTCACCTTCCAGGGCTTTCAGGGGTTTGTCACCTTCCAGGGCTTTCTCCTTCGAGGGTTTGTCACCTTCCAGGGCTTTTGAGGGTTTGTCACCTTCCAGGGCTTTCTCCTTTGGGGGTTTGTCACCTTCCAAGGCTTTCGGGGGTTTGTCACCTTCCTGGGTTTTCTCCTTTGGGGGTTTGTCACCTTCCAGGGCTTTTTCCTTTGGGGGTTTGTCACCTTCCAGGGTTTTCTCCTTCTTCAGGGATTTGTCTCCTTCCAGGGTTTTCTCCTTCTTTGGAACCGCGGGGCGGGCAGGGGACCGGGGACCCCTCAGGGCAGGGAGGGAGGGCTCAGGCACCTCTGCAAGAGAAACGGGGTTAGAGCTGAAAACGGGGTTAGAGCTGAAAACGGGGTTAGAGCTGGAAACGGGGTTAGAGCTGAAAACGGGGTTAGAGCTGAAAATGGGGTTAGAGCCGAGCCCCTGGGTCAGACAAACTCCCAAACACTGCCCACAGACTGGGGCAGGAGGTCTGGGCTCTCCTGTGCCACACAGCACACAAGGATGTCACCAAGGGATGCCAGCCAAGGGATGCCACCAAAGAATGCATCCAAGGATGAATCCAGGGGATGAACCCAGGGGATGAACCCAAGGGAGGAACCCAATGGATGCCACCCAAGGGATGAACACAAGGATAAACCCAAGGGATGAACCCAAGGGATGAACCCGAGGGATGAACCCGAGGATGAACCCAAGGGATGAACCTGAGGGATGAACCAAAGGGATGCCAGCCAAGGGATGAACCCAGGGGATGAACCCAAGAGAGGAACCCAGAGGATGAACCCATGGGATGAACCCAGGGGATGCCACCTGAGGGATGAACACAAGAATAAACCCAAGGGATGCACCCAAGGATGAACCCAAGAGAGGAACCCAGAGGATGAACCCATGGGATGAACCTGAGGGATGAAAACAAGGGATGAACCCGAGGGATGAACCCGAGGGATGAACCCCAGGAATACCACTAAGGGATAAACCCCAGGGATACCACCAAGGGATGCCACCCGAGGGATGCCACCAAGGGACGAACCCAAGGATGCACCCAAGGGATGCCAGGATGCCACCTGAGGGATGCCACCCAGGGCTTGGGCAGCCCAGGACGGGCACCGGGGCTGCACCACCCCCCAGCTGCTCCCCCCGCTGCAGCACCATCCCAAAACGCCTCCCCAAGCTCTCACATTCCTCCTCCAGAAAGCCAAGGGATCTGGTTACACTCGGCAGCCAGCGCTGGGTTTTTCATCCCCCTTCCCATGAAAGAGCCACTGTCTGCCCTGCCGGGGCTGGCCGCCACCTCCCTCATCCTCTGCACTCTGGGGCAGCACCAAGCCCTGCAGGAGCCCTCCGTGGGGCAGGAAAACCCTGCCAGCCCCTGAGTCATCCCCATGGGAGAAATCCCTGTGCCAAACACCCCCTGGCAGAAAGGCAGGAGGGGGCAGGACCACCTTCAGTGCTGCTGAATTCCCACGGGGAATTTGGGGTGCCAGGGGTGCCCGGGGCTGTGCCACACTGCCCCAGCCCCCCCTGCCCTCTGCCCATCCCTCAGAATAGCAAAGTCTTGCACAACAGGGGCTGGAACACACTTTATATAAAACTAAATTATAGGCTGGGCAGAGGGAGGCAGAGCACAGAGCCATAATTGCCCTGGCTGGAACAGGAGCCCTGCAAGCAGCCAGGGAGGGCAGGGGAGGAGGGAAAGAGGCCTGGGATGGTTCATGATCCTCCCTAAAACCAGGGTCCCACACACCAGAGCTGAGGGGGAAAGGAGGGCAATTAGGGATAATTAAATATCAATGTTATTAAAAGGAGAAAACGAGGGAAGTTGGGGGGTTCCAGCTGCACCCCAGCATCAGCAGGAGCCTGGAAATGCTGCAGCCAGTCTGGGGTGGTGCTGCTCTGCTCCACAACACCCTCCAAAATCATCCACGTGCCTCAGTTTCCCCTCTCTGCCCTCCCCAGGGTGCAGATCCAGCCTGGAGCTCCTGAGACAGGGTTGGGTTTTTTTTGGGGGGGAATTAAAACTCATGCCAGCACAGAGCCCTGCTCACACAGAGCTCTCACCGGCGAGGAGATTTTGGGGCTCAACCAAGGGAAACCCAGCAGCTCCTGCTGAATCTTGCACGACAGCATTGGCTCCAAATCCCAACGGAGCGCGAGCCCCAGATGGGAGAAAAGGCATTGCCATGGCTCTGCAAAGCCCAGAGCAGAACGGAGAGGTGAGGAGGGCAGGCCGTCACCTCCCCAGGGCTGTGGGGGTGAGAGACATCCCCAGCCTCTGGCACGGCCCAGCCCTGACCCAAAGGCAGAGGTGGAATCCTGATGGATGAGGGTGGGAAACGGATCATGAGGGAAATGGATCATGTGTGAAATGGATCAATGGAGTGTGGGAAATGGATCATGAGGGAAATGGATCATGTGGGAAATGGATCATGAAGGAAATGGATCATGAAGGAAATGGATCATGTGGGAAATGAATCATGAGGGAAATGGATCAAGAGGGAAATTGATCATGAGGGAAATGGATCATGAGGGAAATGGATCATGTGGGAAATGGATCATCACGGAAATGGATCATCAGGGAAATGGATCATCAGGGAAATGGATCAAGAGGGAAATTGATCATGAGGGAAATGGATCATGAGGGAAATGGATCATGAAGGAAATGGATCAATGGAGTGTGGGAAATGGATCATGTGGGAAATGGATCATGTGGGAAATGGATCATGAGGGAAATGGATCAAGAGGGAAATTGATCATGAGGGAAATGGATCATGTGGGAAATGGATCATCAGGGAAACGGATCATGAGGGAAATGGATCAATGGATTGTGGGAAATGGATCATGTGGGAAATGAATCATGAGGGAAATGGATCAAGAGGGAAATTGATCATGAGGGAAATGGATCATGTGGGAAATGGATCATGTGGGAAATGGATCATGAGGGAAATGGATCATGTGGGAAATGGATCAATGGAGTGTAGGAAATGGATCATGCGGGAAATGGATCATGTGGGAAATGGATCAATGGAGTGTGGGAAATGGATCATGCGGGAAATGGATCATGTGGGAAATGGATCATGAGGGAAATGGATCATGTGGGAAATGGATCAATGGAGTGTAGGAAATGGATCATTGCCCTGGCCAGGAAGGGGCTGGGGGTGCAGGAGTTTTGGGGAAAAGCAAGAGGTGTCTCATTCCAAGGATGCTAGAGATGAGGAGCTCTGAGTGGAGCCACAGCTGAAGCTCCCACAGAGCTCCCCGAGCTCTGGTTCCTGCTGGGGACAAGGACAGGCCAGGTGGATCCACAGCGATATCCAGGCTGTGCTCCAGCTGGGATGCAGCCCAGGCTCGTCCCTGCTGTGCCCACTTCACACTTGTAATTACCCTGCACAAGCCTCACACACAACCACAGGCAGGCAGGGAGGAAGGTGGCAATTAAATTAACTCCCCCGGGAACAAGCTGGCCAGGAGAGGGACAGAAATAGCCAGGAATGAAGTTTGGGTGAGCTGATCCTTCACACAGCCTCACATCCCACAGGCTGGATGTGGGGATGGGGCTGAGCCCCAGCCGCCCCTGGAATGGGGTGGGGAAGGACCCAGGGAGGGGTGGGAGAAGGTGGGAATGTGTGGGGTCAGAACAGAGCCCACAGCTCCCTGTCCACTGGGATCCACAGGGGAATGCAGGGGGAATGTTCAGGGAAAGGCAGAGGGAATGGGAAATGCAGGGGGAACGTTCAGGGGAAAGGAGAGGGAATGGGAAATGCAGGGGGAATGTTCAGGGAAAGGCAGAGGGAATGATCAGGGAAGGGCAGAGGGAGTGGGAAATGCAGAGGGAATGTTCAGGGAAATGAAGAGTGAATGCCCTGGGAAGGGCACAGGGAATGCCTTGGGAAATGCCCTGGGAATGTTGTGGGAAATGCAGAGGCAGTGCCCAGGGAAATGCAGAGAGAATGCCCTGGGAAGGGCACAAGGAATGTCCTGGGAAGTGCAGAGAATGCCCAGGGAAATGCCTTGGGAATGCTCTGGGAAATGCAGAGGCAATGCCCAGGGAAATGCAGAGGGAATGCCCAGGGAAATGCAGAGGGAATGCAGAGAGAACAACCTGGGAAATGCAGAGGCAATGCCCTGGGAAATGCAGAGGCAATGCCCAGGGAAATGCAGAGGCAGTGCCCTGGGAAATGCCGCAGCAGCAGCTCCCCAATGCCCCCAAGCAGGGGCAGCAGCTCTGCAGGCACAGGAGGAGCTGAGCAGACCCTTCCATCACTGGCACAGCTCATCCCACAGCTCCCTCTCCTTTAAATTCCCCAATCCCTGCCCTGCTGATCCCCCCTGGACCCCTCCTCCCCGCTGCCCCCAGAACAGGACCAGCTTTGACCCAAATCCATCAGATTTAAACCCAATTGTGAGCCTGGGCCAAACCCTGAGGCCAGCCAGCCCTTGGGATGGGACATCTCACTTTCCCCCAAAATTCCTGCACCTCAAACCCTTCCTGGGCAGGGCAAATCCTCCTCAGAGCCTGGGATGGGCAGCACAAGGGAGATGTGGGACAGCAGCTCAGAGCTCTGGATCTTGGGCGCAGAGGTAACGAGGCATTCCAAAAACAATAACTTCAATAAATCACAGCGCTGCCCCAAGGTACCAGAGATCAGCAAAGCGATAAATGTGGGGCTGATTTCTCCTGCCAAGCCCGGGACATGCACATGGAGCCGATTTTCTGATTATTCTCCCCGATCCCAAAGTCCAAATCCATCGGTCATGGGAGTCCTGAGACATCAGGGAGCCCGGGAAAACAGGACAGGAGAGAGGAGAGATGCAAAAAAAAATGGAAGTTCATGGCTGGAAATGCAAAATTCCTGCAAATTCCCAAGTTCCAACATCCCTCTGGGGGATGCAGGAGCTTCTGTGGAAAAGATCCTTGTGCTCCCAGTGGGAATTCCTGATGGGCTGAGCTCAGCATTCCCAAAGAGCTGGACAAACAAAAGGCAGGAGCCACAAACAGGAGCCACAGCTCCCAAAAATCTGTGGGTTCCCTTCTCCCTCCCTGCGCTGCCCAGACCCCCAGAGGCAAAGCTGGAGCTGTGCTTTGGGGTCCAAACTCAAATTTAGTCCCAGTCCGGGTCTTTTCCCTGCTGTTTTCCCTTTGTTTTCCCCCACTCTCTGTCCCCACAGTGTGTTTGGGATGGTTTCTGTTGGATTTGGGATGGTTTCTGTTGGTTTGGGATGGTTTCTGTTCGTTTTGGGATGGGGATTCATGCTGAGGATGAGGAAAGGAACCTGCTCCTTCCCAGCTTTGTGTCCTGGGAAGTTTTGCTGTCTCTTAAAAATTCCTCTTTCCCTTGCAGCTCCCCACTGGAATGGTGCCTTAATACCAACAAAATGTAAATATATTTACATTAAATTGATTTTTGTGCATAAGGAATAATTCCTCCCAAATTGCTGCAGTGTGGGAAGACGCAAAGCTGGAGCTGTGCTTTGGGGTCCAAACTCAAATTCAATTCCAGTATGGGTCTTTTCCCTGCTGTTTTCCCTTTGTTTTCCCCCACTCTCTGTCCCCACAGCGTGTTTGGGATGGTTTCTGTTGGTTTGGGATGGTTTCTGTTCGTTTTGGGATGGGGATTCATGCTGAGGATGAGGAAAGGAACCTGCTCCTTCCCAGCTTTGTGTCCTGGGAAGTTTTGCTGTCTCTTAAAAATTCCTCTTTCCCTTGCAGCTCCACACTGGAATGGTGCCTTAATACCAACAAAATGTAAATATATTTACATTAAATTGATTTTTGTGCATAAGGAATAATTCCTCCCAAATTGCTGCAGTGTGGGAAGACGCAAAGCTGGAGCTGTGCTTTGGGGTCCAAACTCAAATTCAATTCCAGTATGGGTCTTTTTCCTGTTGTTTTCCCATTGTTTCCCCCATCCTCTGTCCCCACAGTGTGTTTGGGATGGTTTCTGTTGGTTTTGGGATGGTTTCTGTTGGTTTTGGGATGGTTTATGTTGGTTTTGGGGTGAGGATTGGTGCTGGGACATGAGGAAAGGAACCTGCTCCTTCCCAGCTTTGGGAAGTTTTGTTCTCCCTGTTTTCCAGTCCAGGCTTAAAAATTCCTCCTTCCCCTGCAGCTCCCCAT
The DNA here is from genome assembly GCF_035770615.1 of Melospiza melodia melodia. Taxonomy (NCBI): domain Eukaryota; kingdom Metazoa; phylum Chordata; class Aves; order Passeriformes; family Passerellidae; genus Melospiza; species Melospiza melodia. Next base: position 7,027,257 of record NC_086221.1, read on the forward strand.
TGGAATGGTGCTTTAATACCTGTAAAATGTAAATATATTTACATTAAATTGATTTTTGCTGCATAAGGAATAATTCCTCCCAAACTGCTGCAGTGCCAAAGGTGCTTCTTGCAGGGAATTGATGTTTTGTCTTTCCTGAAACCCCTTGTAGGAACATTTCTCGCATTAATTTGGTTTGGCAGGAGCTGGTTGGAGCCACGAGGACCTTGCGGGGATGGGGTTTGTGGGGACACCAACCTGGAACTGGGGTTTTGTCACCCAGGTCAGACTCCAGCAGGGATGGACTGGATGGACCTGGCTGGTCCTGGCCTGTCTGGCCCCAAAATCCCTCCCTCCCTTCCCACCCAAATCCTATAAATAACAAATAACAACAACTCCCAGCCTTGCTGAGCTATTTGGGGTTTTTGTGGGTATTTTTTTTTTTGTGCTTTGTTTTGCTTTTTGTGCATTTAGGAAGTCACTTCTCACAGAAACCACTTTGTTTTTTGACTGCATTCCTCATTTTCGCTGTTTATCCAAAGCTTTGCCCAGGTGAGGCCAAAGGGTTTCCAGGTGGGAAGCAAAGCTGGGCTGGATCCTGGGCAGCAATTTGGGAGGAATTATTCCTTATGCAGCAAAAATCAATTTAATGTAAATATATTTACATTTTATAGGTGTTGAGGCACCATTCCAGTGTGGGGCTGCAAGGGAAGGAGGGATCTTTAAGCCTGGACTGGAAAACAGGGAGAACAAAACTTCCCAAAGCTGGGAAGGAGCAGGTTCCTTTCCTCATGTCCCAGCACCAATCCTCACCCCAAATCCAACAGAAACCATCCCAAAACCAACAGAAACCATCCCAAAACCAACAGAAACCATCCCAAAACCAACATAAACCATCCCAAACACACAGGGAATGGGGGAAAACAATGGGAAAACAACGACTGGGATTGAATTCAAGTTTAAGGAGCAACTGGGGCAGGAAAACTCCCCCCAAAAAACGGAAAATCTGGGAAATCAAAGAAGGAAATCCTGGGTGTCCCTAAGGAAAAGCAATTATCCCTGGAGCCTGGAAAGCAGCTGAGGTGAGGCCTTATCAGATCCAGGGAGATTCTGGGAATTACAGAGCAGGGAGAAATGATGGAGGGAGTAATTAATGCCCAGGCCAGGCTGGAAATTGGGTAACCTTGGGGGTTAAACCAGCACAGGTACTGCCAGGGGAAAAAAAAATGTGTCTTGCCCAATTTAAGTCCTTTAAAAAATAAAAGTTAATTGAGGAGGGGATGAAGGGGAGCTGCTCAATAATCTGAATTTCTCCAGCTCCTTTCATCCCAGCATAGATTGAAAAACCAGGGCCCAGCACACCTTCCCTGAGCTCCAGGGATTTTCCTTTAAAAATTGCTTTAATTATGGGGAAACTGAGGCAGGAAAATGGGATTTTCCCCCCCCAGAAAAACCTGTGGAGATGGAGCACAGAACTCTCTGTAGGTTGGGGTTTCTCCCATGCACAGGTCCCCAAAAATTCTCCAATTTTGGGGGCACGGGAAGGGATTTTGGGACTTTCCTGGTGCCCATCCCACAGAGGGGGGAACTCCAGGCATGGAAAAATCTGGGAAAAATCAGCAGAACTGCAGCAAACAGCCCGAGGAGGGTTTGGGTTTCTGCAGCTCCCAGGCTGGAGCTTTCCAAGGAAATTCAATCAGGATTTGGAGCAGCAGCAGGGGCAGCACAGCCCCAAGGCCCAGCTTTGTTTTGCTCAAACCCAGAAACTTTGAAATAAGCCAGAAATCTGCTTTTTCTTCTTTTTTTTCCTCCTCATGTTTCTTTTCTTTTTCTTGGTGAGTTTTGCATTGCTCAAAGAACAAACACCAGCGAAGCGTTTTCGGGAGCTGACAAGAAAAAAAACTTGGAAAGAGAAACCAGAAATGTTGCAAAAACTTCTTTCTGTGGGGTAAAAAAAATACATTTTTGTTGCTTTCAGGGCTTTTTTTCGGGAGGGGCTCTTTGCACTCTGTGTGCAACTCTGCAACCCTGCATTTAAATCAGTGCTGAGACAAGGAAAAAACCCATTTATTTTGATTTTGGATGGTTTTTTTCTTGGTTCCTGAGTGAGGTGGCCTCGATTTCTGCTGAGAATTCCCTGCTTGGGGCAGCCCAGGGCTGTTTTGGGGCTGAATATTTCGTGTTTGGGGCCGAATGTTTTGTGTTTGGGGCCGAATATTTTATGTTTGGGGCCGAATATTTCGTGTTTGGGGCCGAATATTTCCTGTTTGGGGCCGAATATTTCCTGTTTGGGGCCGAATATTTCCTGTTTGGGGCTGAATTTTTCATGTTTGGGGCTGAATGTTTCGTATTTGGGGCTGAAAGTTTCGTGTTTGGGGCTGAATATTTCAGGTTTGGGGCTGAATATTTCAGGTTTGAGGCTGAATTTTGCATGTTTGGGGCCGAATTTTTCATGTTTGGGGCCGAATATTTGGTGTTTGGGGCCGAATATTTCGTGTTTGGGGCCGAATATTTCGTGTTTGGGGCTGAATATTTCATGTTTGGGGCTGGGCACTCCTCCTCTTATACCTCAGGGCAAAATCCTTGGGAACAGACAGAAAAAATTAAGGAAATCAAAGGAAATGTGTGTGTGCCAAAGCCTGAGCTGGGACAGCTGGGACACAGGCAGGGATTGGGGACATGGATGGGGACACGAGGGTGGCAAATGTCCCCTCTGGGAATGGGAAAAGGGAGGTGGGACTGAGCAAATTTTGCTCATTTCAAACCCAGGTTTTGCTTCTGGAGGTGGATTTGTGTCCATCTTCACATGGAGAACGAGGAAGAGGAGGAGAAGGAGAAGGAGAAAAAAGGAGAAAGAGGAGGAGGAAGAGGAGGAGGAAGAAGGAGATGGAGGAGGAGATGGAAAAGAAGGAGGAGGAGAAGGAGGAGAAGGAAGAAGAAGAAGAGGAGGAGGAGGAAGAAGAGGAGGAGGAAGAAGATGACAGAACCTCTCTTGCTTCCCACTGTCCCTGCTCCTCCTCCCTGAAGGAAGAATCATCTCACCAAGCAAAAAACTCTTGTTTTTTCTCCTGTTTTCTGCTGATTCCTCTAAAAAAACAATCACCAGGACGGACAGACAGACAGACAGACAGAGAGACTCTTCTCTCCCAAACTACCTGTGGCTATTTCAGGCTGTGCCCCCGTCCCTGCTGGGTGGGAGGAGCTGTGGTGGCACCCAGCCCATCTCTGGAGATGCCAGGGAATGAAATTTTGGGGGATAAAATCTCCACGTCCAGCTGGGGACCTGAGCGGGGCCACCCCCCCCCATCGTGCCTCAGTTTCCCCGTTTGTTCCCCATCCTAGAGGGAGGGTCCAAATGAGCCGGGCTGGTTTGTAAAACTCGGGAAAGGGAATGCAGGGAGAATTCCCAGGCTCTGAGCTGCGTGACAGAGCTGCTGGCTCTGGCCCAAAGCCACCAGGGCTCTGCTCCTGAGTGTCACAGGGACAGACAGACAGACAGACAGACAGCCTGGGACACGCTCGTCCCCAAAACCACACGGGGAGGGAGGAGGGAGAGTCAGGGTTTGGGATGGGGAGCACAGAGCTGATCCTGAGGAGGAGCAGGGTGGGATGAAGGCTCTGGAGGAGGAGCAGGGTGGGATGAAGGGAAGCTTGGGCCGGCTCTGCTCAGTTCACACTCAGCTCTGGGGGAGCTGAGGAAGAGGAGGAGGGGGTTTGGGATGGTTTGGGATGGAGGTGAGGCCACTTCAACGTGGGAAAATGGAACTGGGCACTGATGGATGTGCCTTAAACAGGGAACACCAAACTGGGCACTCAGGGATGCCCCTGAAATACGGGAACACTGAACTGGGCGCTGATGGATGCCCCTTAAATTTGGGAACAACAAACTGGGCACTCACAGATGCCTGTTAAAATCTGGAAGACCAAACTGGGCACTGATGGCTGCCCCTTCCAACAGGGACAAGAAGTCCCCAACAGGGACACACCAAACTGGGCACTCACAGATGCTTCTCTAAGATGGGAACACTGAACTGGGCACTGATGGATGCCCCTTAAGTTTGGGAACAACAAACTGGGCACTCACAGATGCCTCTTAAAATCTGGAAGACCAAACTGGGCACTGATGGCTGCCCCTCCAAAATGGGAACACTGAACTGGGCACAGATGGATGCCCATTAAATTTGGGAACAACAAACTGGGCACTCACAGATGCCTCTTAAAATCTCAAGACCAAACTGGGCACTGACGGCTGCCCTTCCAAGATGGGAACACTGAACTGGGCACTGATGGATGTCCATTAAATTTGTGAACACCAAACTGGGCACTCAGGGATGCCCCTGAAATATGGGAAAACTGAACTGGGCACTGATGGATGCTCCTCTAACACGGAAACACCAAACTGGGCACTCGGGGATGGCCCTCCAAGATGGGGAAACTAAATTTGGCACAGATGGATGCCCCTGAAATTTGGGAAAACAGAACTGTGCACTCATGGATGGCCCTTAAATTTGGGAACACCAAACTGGGCACTCTCTGATGTCCCCAGTGAGGTCCCAGTGCTCCTGCTGATGCCACCAGCACCCCTGGGAGCTGAACCACTCTCTACCCACCCACAGCTTTGGTGTGGCCACAGGAAAGGCAGAAAAGCTCCAAAACCATTTCCACCAAAGCATTTCACGGATTTTGAAGCCGCTTTTTGAACCCTCCCTCAGCTGCTGGTGCAGGAGCTCAGCAGAGCTGGGGCTGGGGACAAACCCCTTGCAAAAATCTCCTTGCGTTCCCAGCTCGTCATTTCCCACCTGGAAAAGGAAGGAAATGCAGGGAAATCAGCCCCAGGGAATGCAGCTGCTGCATCGGGGATGAGTTTGGAGCAGAGCTCTTCCAGCTGCAGGGGGAACAGAACAGGAGGGTGAATTCTCCAGAGCCAGCAGGGGCCGGTCCAGCTGTGCTGGTCCCGCTCTGCTCACCAAATTTTGGGAATTTTTTGGGATTTTGGGAGCTGTTCCCAGGCTGGATTTGCCCCTTTTGTGTCTGGCTTGACAAACCACCATGTGCTCCTGCAGCCTCCTGCTCGAGGGGGTTTTAGTCCCTCCCTGGGGTTTTTAATACAGTTTTTAGTGCAGTTTTAATGCAGTTTTTAGTACAGTTTTTAGTACAGTTTTAATGCGGTTTTTCATGCACGTGAAGCTCAGCAGGGCCAGAGGGGCTCGGGGGGCTCATCTGTGAGGATTCCCCCAAATTTTCACCCATTTCTGATCCCTGTAACGTGCCCAGAGCAGCCCCCGTCCCTCGGGGGGTTTAACTCACACCCCCCTCCCCGGGCTTGGCACCGGGACAGAAACTGAGGCAGAGTTTGGGACTGAAATCCCAGCGGGGCCGGCGGCTGCTGAGCTCACACACAGACACAGCAGCACGGGAAACGCGGCCGGGCACAAACGCACACTCACGTGTTCACAATCACACACAAACACACACTCACATGTTCACAATCACACACAAACACACACTCACATGCTCACAATCACGCACAAACACACACTCACATGCTCACAATCACGCACAAACACAGCCAGGGGCACAAACACACACTCACATGGTCACAATCACACACAAACACACACTCACGTGTTCACAATCACACACAAACACACACTCACATGCTCACAATCACACACAAACACAGCCAGGGGCACAAACACACACTCACATGCTCACAATCACGCACAAACACACACTCACGTGTTCACAATCACACACAAACACACACTCACATGTTCATAATCACACACAAACACACACTCACATGCTCACAATCACGCACAAACACAGCCAGGGGCACAAACACACACTCACATGCTCACAATCACACACAAACACAGCCAGGGGCACAAACACACACTCAAATGCTCGCAATCGTGCATAAACACACACTCAGATGTTCACAATCACACACAAACACACACTCACGTGTTCACAATCACACACAAACACACACTCACATGTTCACAATCACACACAAACACACACTCCAATGTGCACAATCACACACAATCACACCCAAACTCACACCCAAACACGGCCAGGGCACCAGCACAGCCTCACATGTTCACAATCACACACAAACACTGCCAGGGGCACAAACACACACTCAAATGCTCACAATCGTGCATAAACACACACTCAGATGTTCACAATCAGCCCCAAATACTGCCAGGGGCACCAACACACACATTCAGATGTTCACAATCACACACAAACACACCCAAACTCACACCCAAACACTGCCAGGGGCACAAACACACATTCAGATGTTCAGAATTCTGCACAAACACTGCCAGGGGCATGAGCCGATGCTCAGATATTCACAATCCTGCAAAAACACACACTCAAATGTTCACAGTCCTGCAAAAACACACCCGAACTCACACCCAGACACTGCCAGGGGCACAAACACACACTCAGATGTTCACAACCCTGCACAAACACACACTCAAATGTTCACAATCGTGCACGCTCCCCGTGCCCAGCAGTGCATCCCCACAGCCCCAAACTGCAGCCGGTGCCCCATAAACGCACCCCGGGAGCCCCTGCACACACCCCCACTGTGCACACACCCTGCCCAGCACCCCAAAACCTTCCCTGGGATCCCCAAAACCTTGCATGCAATCCCAAAAACTTCCCTAGGATCCCACAGCCTTCCCTGGGATCCCAAAACTTTGCACGGGATCCCCAAACCTTCCCTTGGATCCCAAAACCTTCTCCATGATTCCAAAATCTTTCTCGGGATCCCACAGCCTTCCCTGGGATCCAAAACCTTGCATGCAGTCCCAAAACCTTCCCTGCGATCCCACAGCCTTGCAAGGGATCCCAAAACTTTGCAAGGGATCCCAGAACCTTGAAAGCGATCCCAAAACCTTCCCTGGGATCCCACAACCTTCCCCGTGATCCCCAAACCTTGTATGTGATCCCAAAACCTTCCCTGGGACCTCAAAAACTTCCCTGGCATCCCACAGCCTTTCCTGTGATCCCAAAACGTCCCCTTGGATCCCAAAGCCTTCCCTGGCACCCCAAAACTTTGCACGGGATCCAAAACCTTGCATGCAATCCCAAAACCTTCCCTGCGATCCCACAGCCTTGCAAACGATCCCAAAACCTTCTCCATGATCCCAAAACCTTCCCCGGGATCCCACAGCCTTCTCCATGACCCCCAAAACCTTCGGCGCGATCTCAAAACTTTGCACGGGATCCCAAAACCTTCTCCATGAATCCCAAAACCTTTCCCGGGATCCCCAAACCTTTCCCGCGAGCACACAGCGCTCGCTCCCCTCCAGCCTCGCTGCCCCTCTTTGTCCCCCCATGTCCCCCCTTTGTCCCCCGTACCTGGCGGCGGTCCCGGTTCGGTTCGGGGCCGCTCGGGCCGGGGGCTGCCGGGCCGGGACATGGCTGCGGGAGGCTCGGCGGGGCTCGGAGCGGGGCCCGGCCCGTCCCGGTGCGGTGCCGGTGCTCGGTGCCGCTCACCTGGGGCCCCGCGGGGCTCCGCGCCCGCCCCCGCGCCCGCCCCGCATCCCCCGGCCCCGCCGCTGGGCTGGGCTCCGCTCCGGGGCTTTGTCCGCGCCGGCCCCTTCCAAAAATAAAATTTAAAAAAAAAAAAAAAAAAAAAAAAAAAGAGACAGAAAAAAAATCGAATTAAATTAAAAAAAAAAAAAAAAAAATAATGAGGTTGGGAGCGCGGACCCGCGGCCAAGCCGCGCTCCCGGAGCTGCTGCCGGAGGCTGGAGCGGAGCCGGGAGCGGGGAGAGGCGGAGGAGGCTCCTGGGCCGGCCTCGGGTTTGGGATTGCACAGCTGGGCTGAGCCCTCGGCTGGGGCTGAGGGAAACTGCGGGGGGAGAGCAGCGCTGAGCCGGGTCTGGACCCTTGGGTGGGTGGTGGAGCCCCTTGGGTGGGTGTTAGGAGCCCCAGGTGGGTGTCAAAGCCTTGGGTGGACATTTGGATCCCCTTGGGTGGGTGTTGAAGGCCTGAGTAGGTGTTGGTACCTTCCAGGTGGGTGTTTGGACCCCCTTGGGTGGATATTTGGACCCCCAGGTCGGTGTTGGACTCCCTTGTGTGGGTGTTTGAGCCCCTTAGGAGGGCGTTTCAACCTCTTGGGTGGGTGTTTCGACCCCTTAGGAGGGTGTTTCAACCCCTTGGGTGGGTGTTTCAACCCCTTGTGTGGGTGTTTCAACCCCTTAGGAGGGTGTTTGAACCCCTTGGGTGGGTATTTGGAGCCCCCCAGGTGTGTGCTCCAGCCCGTCCACTTTCCCCCAGGCACCAAACCCAAGCGGGACCTTTGTTCCCTGACTCCCTGGCGTGCCCAGTGAACTCCTCTGCTTCCCCCACCCCTCCCTGCCTCAGTTTCCCCAGCTGGAAAATGAGGTTTGGCTCCCTGGGGCGATGCTGGGATGGGAGGTGACGGCGTCACAGTGTCACAGTGTCACACTGTCACTCTGTCACACTGTGCCAGACCAGGGGTCACTCCCTGCCCTCTGGATTTTGCCCTCTGGAGTTCCAGCTCCGTGTTCCAGAGCCCTGGGAGCTCCTCACTGGAGTTCAGGTTGAAATTCTAAGAGTAGAGCTGCCACTGGAGTTGTGATAAATCAGATTGAGGAGGATGCTGATGGTCAAATGGGCTCTTTAATAAATAGTTTTACACCGTCTGCCACAAGTCCAAATGGGCCAACAATGGCCTCTCCCTTTATTTGAATAAAGCCAGAAAGGACTCCTCTCTCTCCTTTTTGGACATAAACCTCTGTGGATTAATTTTCCCAACACGCTGAAACAACAGCTTGGCCTGACAGCCTAAAAAAATAAAATTTAAAGAGTAGTGGGGAAGCTTAATCATGATTTTGGGGCTCCAGGATCTGTGCAGCCCCAGCTGTGTGGGGAACAGGGTTCCCCAGGCTGGCAGCCCCAGCTGTGCCATGCAGGGAAAGGTTTTACAGGGATTTTGGGGCTGGAGAGCAGCAGGGCTTTACCCACAGCAGCCTGGGCTGCCACCTGTGCCACGGGCAGTGGGACAGCCTGGAAAAAATCCGTGCTGCTGCTTGGCATGGGCAGTGATGGGCCAGCAACCAGTGCCCCCATCTCTGGGGGCTGCAGGGCCCGGGGCAGGGTGGTCTGGGGGGAAATCTGGTCCCATCCCGACACTGGAAAAATCCAGGGATGGAGGAGAGCAGCAAAACACTGGCTGTGTCCAGGGGGTCACACTCAGCACACTGAAGGGAGCGTGGCCACAAAAACAAGGATGTTTTACCCCCCAAAATAACAGAGGGTGATAGAAAGGAGCAGTGAATCCCTCAATGATCACACCAAGCCTCTTCCTGCACTGTGAATCCCTCAGTGATCACACCCAGCACTCTCAGGGTCCCATGAATCCCTCAGTGATCACACCCAGCCTCATCCTGCACTGTGAATCCCTCTGCAATCACACCCAGCCTCATCCTGCACTGTGAATCCCTCAGTGATCACACCCAGCACTCCCAATGTCCCAGTGAATCCCTCAGTGATCACACCCAGCCTCATCCTGCACTGTGAATCCCTCAGTGATCACACTCAGCACTCCCAATGTCCCAGTGAATCCCTCTGCAATCACACCCAGCCTCATCCTGTGCTCCCAGTGAATCCCGCAGTGATCACACCCAGCCCCATCCTGCACTCCCATGAATCCCTCAGTGATCACACCCAGCCCCATCCTGCACTCCCATGAATCCCTCAGTGATCACACCCAGCACTCTCAGGGTCCCAAGAATCCCTCAGTGATCACACCCAGCCCCATCCTGCACTCCCATGAATCCCTCAGTGATCACACCAGCCCCATCCTGCACTGTGAATCCCTCAGTGATCACACCCAGCTCCATCCTGCACTCCCATGAATCCCTCAGTGATCACACCCAGCACTCTCAGGGTCCCAAGAATCCCTCAGTGATCACACTCAGCACTCCCAATGTCCCAGTGAATCCCGCAGTGATCACACCCAGCACTCCCAATGTCCCAGTGAATCCCTCTGCAATCACACCCAGCCTCATCCTGCACTGTGAATCCCTCAGTGATCACACCCAGCACTCCCAATGTCCCAGTGAATCCCTCTGCAATCACACCCAGCCTCATCCTGCACTGTGAATCCCTCAGTGATCACACCCAGCACTCCCAATGTCCCAGTGAATCCCTCTGCAATCACACCCAGCCTCATCCTGCGCTCCCCCCGGGCCGGCTGTGCTCCGAGGAAGGCTCTGGCTGTGGGATCTGGCCGGCTTTGTGCAAACAAGGCCGTTCCTGTAGGTGTGTGACTGCACTGACCCACATTCACAAACCCTGGCATCCCGCGCCGCTCCCGGCTCCGCCGCCGCCAAAATAAACCCAAAATAAACCCAGGCCAGCTCTCGCAGCTCCCGGTGCTCCTCGGGGGGAGCAGGGGCTGGGCTCCACCTCCCCTGGATCTACACCCCAAAACCCCTGGATCTGCTCCCCCCAAACCCCCAGATCCACACCCCATCACCCTCAGATCTTCACTCTATAACCCCTGGATCTACATCCCAAAATCTCTGGATCTGCATCCCCAAACTCCTCTGGATCTGTGCCCTAAAACCCCCAGATCTGCACCCCAAGCCCTCCAGATCTACACCCCAAATTCTCAAGATCCATGCCCTAACCCCTCCCGATCTACACCCCCAAACCCTCCTGATCTGCACCCTAAACCCCTCTAATCTATACCCCCAAAACCCCAAGATGTGCACCCAAAATTCTCCAGATCTGCATCCTAACCCCCCGTGATTTACACCCCAAAAACCCCAAGATCTGCACCCCCAAAATCCCAGATCTGCACCCCAAACCCCCCTGACTTACACCCCAAAAACCCCAAGATCTGCACCCTGAATTCCCCCTGATTTGCACCCCCAAAATCCCAGATCTGCACCCCAAACCCTGTGGGCTCCCCGTGCCCCAGACTGGAGGCGTTGGGAGATTTGAACCTCCCTGACCTTCCCGTCTCCGGCAGGATTTAGCGCTAAAACCTCGACTTTTCTGTTCAAAGAAGGTTTTGCAACATTCCCGGCATCCATCCCTGGGCAGAGGCTCGGAAAATAAAATAAATAAACAAGAGAAAAACGCGTGTGATCCTGGAAAACAAGGAATGAAAGAGCGGGGTGGGATGGGGCTGGGACAGAGCTGGGCTGTGTTTTTTTGGGGTCTGAGCCATCACCCCCTGATTCGTGGAGCAGAATTTCCCTGTGCCTCTGCACACACAAAGTCTCTAAACAAAATAAGCTCCTCAAGGCCCTTCTGCTCTGCCTGCCTGGCTGGGTCTGCAGTGAATGACCCCAGTGTTTTACATGTGCTGCTGAAAGGATTTTGATGAGTCACGAGCTATTTCTGTAAATAATTAAAAAAAAAAAAAAAAAAAGAAGGAAATGGACATTCAATATTTAAAAAAAAAAAAAAAAAAAAAGGGGCCCTGTGAACGTTCATCTTCAGAAGACGGAAAAATTAAAAACTTCCCCAAAACTTCGCTGTGTGCTCCTTCATGGGTTTCTGCACGGAGTGAAGTTTTGAGGAAGTTTTTAATTTTTCTGCACCCCAAAACCTCCAGATTTGCACCCCAAAATCCCCAGATCTGCGCCCCAAAACCCCCAGATCCACACCCCATCACCCCCAGATCTGCCCTGCACAATGCCCGGGATGAGCTGAGGTTTCTGGAGAGGTTGGGGTGGCAGAAGTGGGAGCTGACGCCCATCCAGGTGTCCAATCCCATCCAGGGCCTGCTCCCACCTTTTCCTGGGCTTTTCCTTCCCACAATTTTTCCTCTCCTCATTTTCTGAGCCCCCAGAGCAGGGGGGTTCACAGTAATCCCACTGGGATGAGTGGGCTGAGTGTTTTGGGGTCCCTTCAGCCCCGATCCCAGCCACAGAGACCCCCAAAACACCAGGGAAGGCTCAAATCTCGGAGCAGGAACCCTTTGGAAATTTCCCTTCCTGACCCTGATATTCCAATTTCTTAATGCTCATTTAGGTAAAAACCAAACTCAAAAACCTCAAAGTTCTCCCTCTTTTTTTTGGTTCTTTAGAGCTCTCTGGAAGCTTTGCTGGCTCTGGGTTATCCAAGGCAGTGACTTCCCCCAGTTGTGCTTCAGGGGTGAGCAAAAATCCCAAAGATTTGGAGTAAAACATCGGGCTGAGTAAAAATCCCAAAGATTTGGGGTAGGTAAAGCATCTGGGTGGGCAAAAATCCCAAAGACTTGGGGTAAAACATCGGGGTGGGCAAAAATCTCAAAGATTTGGGGCAAAGGATTGGGGTGGGTAAAAATCCCATGGATTTGGGGTCCAGCTGGAGGGAAGGGAGGGATCCATGTGGACACAGCTCTGGAGCAGAGGGGTGGGTGCCTCCTGCCAGCGTTTTTTGGGGTGCAGGAAGTCGTGTCCCAGTGTCCCCTCCCATCCACAGACTGGTTTTGCAATCAAACTGGGAGAGCTTTCATATCTGTGCCAAAGGGAAAAAAACCACCAAAAAATAACTAAAAAAAAAGAAAAAGGATAAAAAAGTTTCTAGTTCAAAAGTTAAAATCATCTCCAAGTGTTAAATCCATCAGAGCCAGCGATGATCCCAGGGTGGTTGGGGAGGGGGAGATGGGGACCCAAACCAAAATGGGGAGGGGGAGATGGGAACCCAAACCAAACTGGGGAGGGGGAGATGGGGACCCAAACCAAAATGGGGAGGGGAAAATGGGGAGCCAAACCAAACTGGGGAGGGGGAGATGGGACCCAAACCAAAATGGGGAGGGGGAGATGGGACCCAAACCAAAATGGGGAGGGGGAAATGGGGACCCAAATTGAGCTGGGTGAGGGGAAATTGGGGAGCCAAACCAAACCAGGGAGGGGAAAATGGGGACCCAAACCAAACTGGGGAGGGGAAAATTGGGACCCAAACCCCCAGAAATGGGGAGGGGGAGATGGGACCTAAACCAAACTGGGGAGGGGGAAATTGGGGACCCAAATCAAGCTGGGGAGGGGGAGATGGGAACTCAAACCAAACTGGGGAGGGGGAAATGGGGACCCAAACCCCCAGAACTGGGGAGGGGGAAATGGGAACCCAAACCAAGATGGGGAGGGGGAAATGGGGACCCAAACCAAACTGGGGAAGGGAAAATAGGGACCCAAACTGAGCTGGGGAGGGGGAAATGGGGACCCAAATCCCAGCTGACCCCACACTCACCGAGCAGATGAAGCCACTTTTCTCCCCTCTCCTTCCTTCCTTCCAGGGCCGGCCTTTGCTCCTGGAAGGATTTTTTGGGAGAATTTCCTCACTGAAAAGGGAGTCAGGAACTGGGGAGGAGCTGCCCAGAGAGATGGTGGAGTCCCCATCATCCCTGGAGCTTTTCAAGGTGGGGATCACAGACAGATCTCAAAAAATCAGTGAATTCTGTAAAAAAATTTGTCTTTTCCTGGAGCTTTTCAAGTTGGGGATCACAGACAGATCTCAAAAAATCAGTGAATTCTGTAAAAACTTTTGTCTCTATCCCTGGAGGTTTTCAAGTTGGGGATCACAGACAGATCTCAATAAAATATTGAATTCTGTAAAAAGTTGTGTTTTTTTTTTTTTTTTGGATTTTTTTTTTTTTAGTTTGTTTTTTTTTTTTTTTTTTTTATTTATTTTTTTATTATTTTGGGGGGTTTTTTGGGGTTTTTTGGTTTTTTTTTTTTTGGTTTTTCGGGGGTTTTTTTTGGTTCTTTCTTCTTCAGGGGTTTTTTTTGGTTCTTTTTTTTTGGTTCTTTTTCTTTGGTTCTTTCTTCTTTTTTTGGTTCTTTCTTTTGGTTCTTTTTCTTGTTCCCCCCACAGCAACCTCAAGCAAAGCAAGGCCCAGCAGCAGCAGCACGATAGGTAATTTCTTTTTATTGCATTTTATAATGCCATTGTCCATACAGATTACATGCAGCTAGACCTACTGTACAAGGGTTTACCGTCTGCCCACGCAGACACACGGAGAGCTCGGAGTACAAATACACAGCCAGGATTTTCCTTTTTTACAGCACGGGGAGGGCAGCGAGGGAGCCTCGGGGTCGCTTTTTACACATCCGCCCTCCCCTCCGCCCCCTGGGACCTCACCCCACCTCCCCAGCATCGCCTTCCCGCCCAGCGCCGCGCAAACCGGGGGGGAAAACGGGGGAAAAAAGGGAAAAAATGGGAAAAAATGAGAAAAAAAGGGGAAAAAAGGGGAATAAAATAGGGAAAAAAGAGGGAAAAAGAGGAAAAAAATAGGAAAAAAAAAAAAAAAAGAAAAAATAGGAATAGGAAAAAAATAGGAAAAGGAAAAAAAAATAGGAAAAAATAGGAATAAAATAGGAAAAAGGAGGAAAAAAAGAGAAAAAAAATAGGAAAAAAAGAGGAAAAAAGAGGAAAAATATAGGAAAAAAATAGGGGAAAAAAGGGGAAAATAGGAAAAAAAAGGAATAAAAGAGGAAAAAATAGGAAAAAAAAATAGGAAAAATAGGAAAAAACTAGAAAAAATAGGGAAAAAAAGAAAAAAGAGAAAAAAAGAGGAAAAAATAAGAAAAAATTGGGAAAAAACAGGAAAAAACAGGAAAAAAAAAAGAGGAGAAAAAGAGGAAAAATAGGAAAAAAAAAAGAAAAATGGGAAGAGGAAAAAAATAGGAAAAATAGGAATAAAATAGGAAAAAAGAGGAAAAAAAGAGAAAAAATAAGAAAAATAGGAAAAAATTAGGAAAAAATAGGGAAAAAAAGGGGAAAAAATAGGAAAAAAAGGGGGAAAAAAGAATAAAAGAGGAAAAAATAGGAAAAATATAGGAAAAAACAGGCAAAAAAAGGGAAAAAAATAGGAAAAAACTAGGAAAAATAGAAAAAAACAGGAAAAAAAAGAGGAAAAAGAGGGAAAAAAGAGGAAAAAATAGGATAAAAAAGGAAAAAATAGGAAAAAAGAGAAAAAAAGGAAAAAAAACGGAAAAAATGGCAAAAAATAGGAATAAAGAGGAAAAAAAGAGGAATAAAAGAGGAAAAAATAGGAAAAATATAGGAAAAAAACAGGCAAAAATAGGAAAAAAAAATAGGAAAAATAGGAAAAAAAGGAAAAAACTAGAAAAAATAGGAAAAAATAGAAAAAAAGAGGAAAAAAAGAGGAAAAATAGGGAAAAAGAGGAAAAAATAGGATAAAAAAAGGAAAAATAGGAAAAAAGAGAAAAAAAGGAAAAAACAAAAAATGGCAAAAAATAGGAAAAAAGAGGAAAAAAGAGGAAAAAAAGAGGAAAAAAGAAGAAAAAAAAGGAAAAAATAGGAAGAAAATAGGAAACAAAATAGGAAAAAAGAGGAAAAAAAAAAGAGAAAATAGGAATGAAATAGGAAAAAAATAGGAAAAAAAAGAGGAAAAAATAAGGAAAAAAAAAAGAAAAAAAAAGGAAAAAAAAAGGAAAAAAACAGGAAAAAAAGGTGGTGGCAATGCTGGCGCTTCCCGGATGTCCCCAAGGCGATGTCCCCAGTCTGTCGCAGCTCCATCCTCCCAGCCCAGCCCCTGGCTCTGGAATGTCCCGACCTTCCCCAGCGCCCGCAGGATGAAAACCGAGATCCAGGGAGAGGCTGCGGGGCAGCGAGGTTGGCCAGGGGTGTAAACAAAGCCAAGAAAACCCTTTGGTTTGGTGCAGGTTCAGCAGCTCCTCCTTCCCTCCCAGCGCTGGGTTCTGACCCACCCCGTCCCCAGGTGTGGGGAGAAGAAATCATTGAGGAATTAATAAAATAAAAATAAAAATTAAAAAAAAAAAGAAAAATAAAACAAGGACAAAACCGTGGAAAATGAATAATTCCTTCAGTGGGAGATACCAGAAAAATGCCTTTAGGTCCAGGGAGGTGCCCTCAGCTGCCCCCAAGGGTGGAGAGAAACAGAAAATAAATCACAAAAATACAGAATAACCCCCCCCCCCAAAAAAAAAAAAACAAAAAGAAAATTTGTGTTGGTAGGTTGACAGCCAGAATATCTCTATCTCAATATATACAGACACACAATTCCGTTTGGTCCTTGATCCTCCCTCCCTCCCTCCCCAGCAGCGTTTTGAGGTAAAACTCGCAGAATTCCGGAAAATTCCAACCAAAAATGAAGCAGAGGGGCGGGAAGGGAGGAGGCAGCGAGGCAGGAGGGGACTCTCAGTACCTGGGCTCAGGTGGAGCCTGCAGAGGTGGCCGGGCTGGGTGGGGGTGAGAGAAGGAATTCAATTTACCCAATTTAATTTAAATTAAATTGAGTATCAAACCAGGCACGTTTCCCTTTGGAATCGTGGAATTCCCAGGGTGGGGGGGAAAAGGCATCACCTGGAGCCACTGGGCTTTTCCAAACCTGTGCGTTGTGTTTTAAGGAAAAAAAAAATCCTCTTTTCTATGGATAGATTTATTTTTATATATTTAATATACAGGGAGTGCTCTTGGATGGGGCCGAGGAGCAGAGGGGAAGGAGCCCCTGGGTTTGGGGAGGGATTTGGGCTGAATCCATGGGGATCTGCAGGCCTTGGGATGCATTTTGGGGGTGTTTGTACCTCTGGAAAAATTAAAAAAAAAATAATAAAAATCACACCCCAGGGAGGTTGGAAAAAAAAAAAAAAAAAGGGAAGGTAAAGGAAAAGGGTGAGAAATGGGAAAAAAGGGGAGCAGCTACAGAACCCCCCAAAAATCAGCTGAAGAGCTGGCAAAGAGGGATAAAAATCCCCAAAATCCCAAAAGCCTGGATGGGGACAGAGGTTCCCTGTGGAGGGCGATGAGGGGTGGCCCAGCATCCCAAAGTCTGGAATGTTCCTGCTCCTTCCCGGGAATAAAGCAGCAAAAGGCGAGAAAAACCCCCATGGCAGCTGTAAACGTGTCCCAACAATGATTTAAATTAAAGAGTGGGGGAAAAAAGGGGAAAAAATGAAGAAAAAAGGGGAAAAATGGAAAAAAGGGGGAAAAAAGGAAAGGAAAGAGGGGAAAGTAGGAAGAAAAATAGAGGGAAAAGGGGGGAAATAGGGAGAAGAAGAAAAAAAGAAGAAAAAAGAGGAAAAAGAGGAAAAAGAGGAAAAAGAGGAAAAAGAGGAAAAAGCAAAGAGGGAAAACAGGAATAAAGAAAGATGAGGGCAAAAAGAAAAGAGGAAAATAAGGGGAATAAAGAAAAAATAGAAAAGGAATAAAAGACAAAGGGGGAATGAGGGGAATAAAGAAAAAGGAAGAAAAAAGGAGAAAATGGAGAGAAAAAAAGGGGAAAAAAACTAAATAAAAAAGAACAAAAGAGGAAAAAGTAAAGTAGATGGGGAAAATCCACGGCGCCTCGCAGCTCCTGGGGCAGGAGTGGGATGGAGTGGGATGGGCACAGCAAAAGGGGCTCCTTGGTGCCCCCCAGCCCGGGCAGGGTCTTTGGTGCCCGGCAGAGCCCGGGAAGGGGCCGGGCACGGGGAATGCACCGGGAATGAACCGGGAATGAACCGGGAAGGAAGAGCCTGGAATGGGCTGGGAATGAACGGGGAGTGAGCTGGGAATGAGCCGGGGATGAGTCGGGAACGGTCCGAGGATGCTCGGGAAGGAAAGCCTGTCCCGGAGCCGGGGATGCTCCGGGAATGAGCCTGGAATGAGCCTGGAATGAGCCTGGAATGAGCCGGGAATGAGCCGGGAACACTCCGGGAATGAGCCGGGAACACTCCGGGAAGGAAGGAAGGAAGGAAGGAAGGAAGGAATGAAGGAAGCGCAGTCGCGGCGCTCGCACGGCAGCCGCGGGCACGGGTGACACCTAGAGGGGTGTCGGGGGGATTTATGGAAATGCGGGGATCCGGGCACGGGAGAGACCCCCGGGCACCGCCCCAGCGAGTGGGACACACCCGGGACACAGAGGGGGACACAGGGACACCCCAGCCCCTGCAGCCGGCTGGGCATGGAGGATGCGCCGGGCAAGGAAAAGGATGAAAGGGATGAGGGGGAAAGGAAAAGGATGAGGGGGAAAAAAAAAGGATCAAGGGAAAAGGATGAGGGGAAAAGGAAAAGGATGAGGGGGAAAAGGAAAAGGATGAGGGGGAAAGGAAATGGATGAAAGGAAAAGGATGACGGGGGAAAGGATGAGGGGGAAAGGATGAAGAGGAAAGGAAAAGGATGAGGGGAAAAGGAGAAGGATGAAGGGAAAAGGATGAGGGGAAAAGGAAAAGGATGAAGGGAAAAGGAAAAGGATGAGGGGAAAAGGATGAAAGGAAAAGGATGAGGGGGAAAGGAAAAGGATGAAGGGAAAAGGATGAGGGGAAAAGGAAAAAGATGAGGGGAAAAGGATGAAAGGAAAAGGATGAGGGGAAAAGGAAAAGGATGAAAGGAAAAGGATGAGGGGGAAAGGAAAAGGATGAGGAGAAAAGGAAAAGGATGAGGGGGAAAGGAAAAGGACGAGGGGAAAAGGAAAAGGATGAGGGGAAAAGGAAAAGGATGAGGGTAGTCCAGGCTCACCCCACAGCCCCAGGAGCCCCTCGGGGGGGTGCCCTGGTTTGAAAACCAAGTGAGGATTTTTTGGGATGCTCTGCTCACAGCATTTGGGTGCTGTTTGACCACAGCATCCCCAAAAAACCTCACTTCCTCTTCAAACCAGGACAGGGGGTGACAGAGGTGGCACACGGGGACAGGCGACACCTTGCCCTGACCCACGGCTCCGGGTGTGGCACTTCCAGCCCCAAACACAGCTCCTGTGATGCCAACGGTGACACAACCGCCGGGAATGTCACATCCCAGGAAAACGGGACAGAGAGGGACGGAGGAGACCTCGGGGTCACTTTGGAGGGCCCAGAGATGGCCAAAAAAACCCAGAGCAGCTCCAGATCCATCACAGCAGATCCTGCTGGGTGCCAGGACAGCCAGAGCCAGCCCGGCTGTGCCAGGGAAGGGGAGGATTCCAGGGGAAGGAGAGGATTCCAAGGAAGGGGATGCTCCTGAGGGAAGGTGATGCTCCCCAAAGCCACCACGGGACACTGGAAATGCCACACTGCCTCCCTGGCACTGGGTGCCCACATCACCACCCCAGAAAGAAAGAGCAGGGAGAAGAGGGGTGTTTGGTTGTGTTGTTCTCGTTATTATTAATACTTTTTCATGTTTTTTGTTGGTTTTTTTTTTTGGCATGAATACCATCTGTTCACCTGAACTACGGACCTTCTGTCTCTAAGAAATCTTTTGGTATCTTCCCATCTGGACGCAAACAAAAGGATGAGGAAAAGAAAAGATGAAAAGCAGAATTTCCTCCCCCCACACCCCACCAGCAGCAGCAGCAGGACTTGGCCACCACAGGGATCCTCCAGGGCCAGCTTTGATGACCCCCAGGTCCCCTGCAGGTGCTCAGCTGTGGGGATGGTGCCCCTTTGCTGCCCTGGCCCAGCTTTGGGGGTGCGATGGGGGGCACTGGGAGTGCCTGGAGTGACGTGGGAGCAGTGGCCAACCCTGCTGGCTGGGAGGTGGCAGCACTGTGGCTGATGGCCAGCAGGACAAAGGGAGCTGTGACCTTGCTGCCAGCACTGCTGGGGATGGTCAGCAGTGATGGTCAGCAGTGATGGTCAGCACTGATGGTCAGCACTGCTGGTCAGCACTGATGGTCAGCACTGATGGTCAGTGGGGATGGTCAGTGCTCCTGGGGATGGTCAGTGCTGCTGGGGATGGTCAGTGCTGCTGGGGATGGTCAGCACTGATGGTCAGCACTGACAGGGTGGTCAGCAGTGGTGGGAATGGTCAGCACTGATGGTCAGTGCTGCTGGGAATGGTCAGCAGTGATGGGAATGGTCAGTACTGCTGGGAATGGTCAGCACTGCTGGTCAGCACTATTGGGGTGGTCAGCACTGCTGTGGCCAGCAGCCCCCCTCCAGCTGGGGCTCAGGGAGGGTGGCCAAGCCTCGAGGCTGCTCTGCTTGCCCCGCAGAGGTGACAAGGGGACACGGTCCCAGCACCACGCGGCTTGGTGTCCATCCCAGCTCCGTGCCAACCCCCACACCCTGCACAGGACTCAGCCCCGTTTCTGCTGTTTCTTCCCCCAAAGCTGGGTGGAGGCAGCACGTGGGCAGGGTCCACGATCCCTCCGTAGTGCAAAGCCCACTGGGGGACACAGAGGTGACAGCAGGGCCCTGCCATGGCTCCCCAGGGCTCAGGGGACAGAGGTGCCTTCCCTGCAGGAAGGAAGGAAGGAGGGACCGCTTTGGACAGGAACAACCAACCCACCATCCTCGTCCACCAGTCACTAACCAAGGGAGGAGGGCAGGAAAAGTCCAGCTCTTGGGGTTTTGCTTCCATGTCGTGGTGGGGCCAGTCCGTCCCCAGGCAGTGGCAGCGTGAGGGACACGCCAGCAGCAACAGGTCGGTGCCATTGTCATTGTCATCGTCCCAAGGAAAACCCTTTTGCTTTGTGGAAGTGCCTCGAAAGAACCAGGAGAGCGCCAAGGTCACCTTGGGGAGGTGGGAGCGTGGCGTGGTCTCCGTCCAGGAGGGTGGGAAGGGTCTGCCCCGGGCTGGGGGAGGAGGAAGGAGTCCTTAGGACAAGTCCTCCACCGGCAGCTCCTCCTCCAGGTCCCTGTCGTCGGCGATCGTCACATTCTGGTTGGTGGTGGCCATCAGTGACACGGGTCTGCTGTCCTCCTCGGCCTCAGCTGGCTCCTCCTTCACGTGCACGGGGTGGCTGTGGGGAGGGGGAGCCTTCAGCCTCGGGGAGTGGGTGCCACCACCCAAAACTCCCCAAATTTTCTGGTCCAGAACCCCCTCACCCTTGGAGAGGGAGCCAAAATCCCATTTGCTCTGAGAGGTGCCCACAAGCAGCCCCTGGTGGTTTTGGGGAAGGGGAGCCTTCAGCCTCAGGGAGCTGATCTCATAACCCAAAACTCCCCAAGGTTTTCGTTCCAGAACCCCTTCACCTGGGGATGAGAGCCCACCAGCAGCTCCTGGTGACTGTGGGGAGCCTTCAGCCTCAGGGATTGTGTCCTACCACTCCAAACTCCCCAAAGTTTTTGGTCCAGAACCTCCCTCACCCTGCGAGCAGAAGCCAAAACCCCCTTGGCCCTGAGAGCCGCCCACAAGCAGCTCCTGGTGGCTTTGGGAAGAGGGAACCTTCACCCTCAGGGACTCGATCTCATAACCCAAAACTCCCTGAGTTTTTTGGTCCAGAACACCCTTGCCTTGGGGACGGGAGCCCAAACCCCCTCACCCTGTGGGGATGGGAGCCCAAACCCCTCACCCTGGTGCCGGGGGCTGCCCGTGCCCCACGTGCCAGCCTCCCTGGGCACCCCCGTGCCCGGGCAGGGCCAGGCTGACCTGTACTGCTGCGGGGACAGGCGGGGGCTGTTGCTGCCGTTGCTGTTGACCTGCTCCACGGTGCTGCTGACGTCGTCGTGGCCCACGTGCAGCATGGCACTGGCCGAGCTGGTGTTGATCATGGTGGGGCTGTTGAGCAGGGGGAAGCTGCTCTCTGCCAGTGCAGCCTGCGACAGGGAGCATGGAGGGATGTGGGATTTGGGTTGGAAGGGCCTTAAATCACATCTCATCCCACCCCCTGTTGTGGGCAGGGACACCTTCCACTGTCCCAGGTTGTTCCAGCCTGGCTTTGCAGACTCCCAGGGATGGAGTCGGTGCCAGGGCCTGCCCACCCTCACAGGGAATGATCTCTTCCATGTATCAAACCTAAATTTCCCTCTTTCAACTTGAACCCAATCCCTTGACCCTCATTTCCTGATGAGATGCAAAGCCCCAGTGGAGAACAGGACTGTGGAGGGTTGAGAGTGTCCCCATGTCCCTGTCAGGGCCAGGGCTGGGTCCTTACCTGGTAACTTGCATTAAGTGCTCCATAACCGAGTCCTGAAATCATATTTTTGACTAAGGTGGGACTCCTGCAGGAAACAGAGAGAAAACAGAGGGATGCAGGGCTGAGCGTTCCCAGCCTGGGCACGGGGCTGGTGGCAGCTCTGGGGCTGTGTCCCACGGGGGAAGGAGCACCCACCCTGTCATCTTTGGTGGCCTTCTCTTTTGGTACTCGTGCTCGTCCACGGTCCACACGGCGCCCTTGACGTTCTCCACGCGCACGAAGCACTTGTGCAGGCTCAGGTTGTGGCGCACGGCGTTCTGCGGGCACACGGGCACGGCCTCGGTGCCGCAGCCTTGCCAGCCTCCCCCCTGCCCAGCCCCACACCTCCTGGGGGTGTCCTGCCCCCCAAAACCCCGCTGGGTGCTCCCTGACCCCATTGGCACCGAGTGGTCACGACCTGGCTTGGAGGATGCTGAGGAAGGTGGGGACAGGGTGGGACAAGGGACAGCGGCTCCACTGCAGCTCTGGCGATGCTCAGCAAAGCCAGCTCCTCTTTCCTTTCCTTTTTCTTTCCCCCCCACCCCAACCCCTCCCCTGTCGTTTTGGTCCTTTCCCTCCCTTTCTTCTTTACATCGACCATCTTTACATTTCTAAATGTAAAATAAAGAGACACACACGTAGGCAGACAGCGCAGCCCCGAGAGATACCAGCTCCCTTTTCCCCTTCCAACTCCCTGCCATTTGCTACTGCCCCTATTTCATTACCAATTTTAATTTGCCTCTAATTAAATCCTGTGTATTTTTCCGACTCACTTGCTAATCCATGAGGGAGGCAGGAGGCTGGAGTGGAATCTCTCCGAGCTATAATTACAAAGGGCCTAATCACGCCGGGGCTCTGCCTTTGAATAAATTTCCTTGCATTAAGGTTCTCAGATTCTCTGCCTTGCAAATGAGAATGACCCCAATTTCAGGAAGTTGGCCTCGGAGGGTTTTTTTTTTCTCTCCTTTTTTTTTTTTTATTTCGAGTCCTGATTCGTGATGAGAGACTAATTCGTTACGCTAAAACATTAACAGCAATTTAAAAGGTCGAACGGGGGCTGTATAAACAAAGGAGCCTGGCCAGCACAACAAGGCAAAAGGAGACACAAGGACTGAGCACCCCCCGTGCCTTGGAGTGCCAGAGTGCCCAGAACTCAGCAATGGCACCAGCATCGCCCCTTTGGATTGGAATTTGAGGAGAAAACAAAGCTGGGATCGTCCCTTGTCATCCATTTGTCCGTCCATCCCTTCATGGATCCATCCATGGATCCATCCACAGATCCATCCATCCATTGTCCACCAATCCATCATCCTCCATCCATCCATCCATCCATGGATCCATCCATCCATCCCTCCATCCGTGGTGCCAGGGTGACACGGTGACAAGCAGCAGGACAGGCTCCTCTGACCCTTTGGGGACACTTTGTGAGCATCTCCCAGGGTCCCTGGGGAGGGAGCTCCAGGCCCAGCCAGGGCTGCCTGATGGGATTTTGGGGGAACCCCCTGGGTCACCCCTGATTCAGCTCCTCAGGGGACACTTGGTGTGGCTGAAGCCAGGCCCTGTGTCCCAGCCTTGTGTCACTGTCACCAGAGGGACATGCTCCATCTGAGCCATGCCCTGGCACAGGGCTCTGGCACCCCTCAGCCCCAATCTCTGCACTGCCATCGCCCACAGGGACATCCCTGGAATTCCAAGAGGGACCTCAGGGTGCAGGACAAGCCCTCGTCCCCCACTCTGTCCTCACCCCAGGACTGTCCTGTCACTGTCACTGTCACTGTCCCTGGGAGCACACACAGGATGTCCCTCCCTGCCAGGCTGGGTCCTGCCCACACTCCCTCCTTCCTTTTGTCCAAACAAATCCCTGGATTTGCCAAACTCCAGCAAACTGCAGCCAGGGGTGTGGCAAAGCCAGAACCCCCCTGTCCTGTGTCCCCTTTTTGCCCTGGTGACATCCCCTGCTCTGAGGCACAGTGAGGATGGGCCTGGGAAGGCTCGGGGGGGGATATAAAATAAAATAAAATATAAAATGAAATAAAATGAAATAAAATGAAATGAAATAAAATAAAAAAATAAATTAAAGAAAATTAATACAATAAAATAAAGTAAAATAAAATAGAAAATAAATTAAATAAATGAAATACAGTAAAATAACTAAAATAAAATAAAATAAAATAACTAAAATAAAATAAAAAAATGAAATAAAGTAAAATAAAGTAAATAAAATATAAAATAAATAAAATAAAATATAAAATAAAATATAAAATAAAATAAAATAAAATAAAATAAAATAAAATAAAATAAAATAAAATAAAATAAAATAAAATAAAATAAAATAAAATAAAATAAAATAAAATAAAATAAAATGTGATGCTGCATCCCTGGTGCCTGGCATGCCCCATCCCTGTGCTGCTCCCTGGTCACAGAGGAGGTCCCAGGCCAGCCCCTGCTTTGGGGACAGAGGGGACGTGTCCCCCGCCTCAGCCTGAGGTGGTTTTGTGCTTCCAGGCAGTGTTTGCTCAGAGCCAGCCCAGCTGCTCTGTTTGCTTCTCATCTCTCTCCTCTAATGATGTTTGCTCTGCACCCTCCACCCACTCCCTGGGCCCTGCTGGGGTCTCCCCGTGGCTTCCCCACCTTGGTTCCAGCACTCCTGTCCCATCCCAGGGGGGAGCTGCAGGAAAGGAGGGAAAAACCCCAGAAAAGTGGTTTTCAAGAAGAGGAAATATGTTATTTTTCCCTGTGTATCCCTTTCCAGAAGAAGCCTGGCCTTGGGCACTGGAAGTTGTGAAGGGAATTGTCCTTCCCCCACCTCAAGCTCTTTTTAATCCCTTTTTGGGGCTAGAACAGGAAAAAATAAAGAATAAAAAAAAAGAGAAGCAGAAAACTGAGGGATGCCCTTCTCCACCTCTGCCCCTGTTAACACGGGTTATGTGGAAAATGCAAAAAAACCCCAAAATATTTATTCCTTTCAGCAACAAAATGACAGAAAAAAGGCAATTTCACCTCATTGCAGAGGGGGAAACTGAGGCTCTGGGGACAGTGATGCCACAGAGGGCTCTGCCCCATTGCTGCCACCCTGTCCCCATTCCAGGGCTTTGCCCAAATGCCTGATTTCCACCCAAAAGCTTCCCACAGAAGCAAAGCCTGGCTCTGCAGCAGCGACACACGGGGGCCCTGAGCTCCTGGAGAATGGATTCCTCCTCCCCAAGCCTCTCCAAAAGCTCCATCTCACTTGCACCTTGCTGATTTTAATTATTTTTATTTGAACTAACAGGTTTCCCTCTGCCACTTCACTCCTTGCTGCCCTGAGCAGGAGGGAGCTGAAGCTGCCTCTCAGTAAATATGGGCAGCAGGAAACAATAAATAAATAAATCTCCCCTCTTGGTTGAGGCAAGAAATGAATCACAGAATCACAGAACTGCTCCTTCCACACCCCCCTGCTCCTCTCAGATGGCTTTTCTCAGCTTTAATTTCTACAAAAAACAAAGAGGGAGCAGCCCCAGCACTCGTGTGCTGCTCCAAAATTCACTCCAGCAGTGAATTCACCCCAAAATTCACTCCAATTTTGGGGAGAATTCACTCCCCAAACCAGCAGTGTCACCTGCCCCCAGGTTATCATTAACCTCATTTGCTATTTCCAGTCTCTCCTCCTCTCCTGCCTCTGCCCTTGCTCTCCACAGAAAATCCCTGGATTTCACCACACAGCCTTTTGCTGTATCCCAGTGCAGGGATGATGCATCCCCACAGCCCAGCGAGGCGTTTTGGGGGGCAAAAAAAGTAGGATTTGGTCCTAAAATAATTTCTTACAGCATTTTAGAGCTGGGCAATGAAGTGGTCCTTTAGCACAGGAGCATCTCCTGCAGCAGCCAGGCCTGGGTGGGACGGGGTGAGGCATGGGGGGAATGGGGTGAGGCTTAGGGGAGAATGGGGTGAGCCCAGGGTGGGTTGGGATGAGCCTGGGGTGGGATGAGGTGAGTCCAGGGTGGGTTGAGGTGAGGTTTGGGTGGGTTGGGGTGAGCCAGGATAGGATGGAGTGAGCCTGAGCTGGGATGGGGTGAGCTCAGAATGGGTTGGGGTGAGCCTGGGGAAAATGGGGTGAGCCTGGGGTTAATGGGGTGAGCCCAGGCTGGGGTGAGGAGAGCCTGGGGTGGGTTGAAATGAGCCCAGGGTGGGCTGGGGTGAGGTCTAGGTGAGCTGGGGTGAGCCCAAGGTGGGATTGGGTGAGCCAGGATAGGATGGAGTGAGCCTGAGCTGGGCTGGGGTGAGCCTGGGGGAAATGGGGTGAGCCTGGGGTTAATGGGGTGAGCCCAAGCTGGGTCAGGGAGAGCCCAGGGTGCCAGGCAGAGCTGCTCTCACCTTCCAGGTGGCCGTGTTCCTCCGGAAGTAGGCGAACATCCGCGTGAACCAGTTATAGATTTCATTCAACGTTAGCTGCCTGTCGGGGGTCTCCAGGATGGCCTGGGCAGCCAGAGAGGGGACAAGGCTGTCACTTGTGGGGTTGGACACCACCCCAAGGGGTTCAGCAGGTGGGGAGGGGGATGAGGGAGGGTTTTGGGGTGCAGAGCTGGTCCCTGGGGCTCTCACCTGCCGGATGAGCGAGGCGTACGTGAAGGGCGGCCGGACGTCGGCGTTTTTGTAAAACTCGTGGTTCTGTGCAAGCTCTGCAAAGACACAACAAACAGAGGGGAGGGCTGCAGTGAAGGAACCCTCTGAGCCCCTCAGGGGGGCGCTGAGCCCCAGCCCCGAGCTCACCTGAAGAGATTGGGGTGCAGAACTTGTCCGAGTTCCTCCTGCGGATGGGCCCCACGTTGTGTAAAGTGGAAGAGCTGATGACGGAGGGGCCCTGCCGCAGGGGGGTGATGGGCGCCGTGGCCGAGGTGGGGGGATGAGGTAAACCGTCAGGAAACGTGTCAGAAGTGCTCTTGGAGAGGCTGGCGCTGGAGACCAGGTTCAGCTGCACGGACAGGCAGGGAGGGAAGGGGTTGGGAAGGCTGGGAGAGCATCGGGAGCGGCGGCGGCGGCGGTGCCAGAGGAGGTGGGGAGGGGATGGCAGGGGAGGCTTGGGGGGCTTGGGAAGGGTGGGATGCAGCCAGGGGGTGGGGATGGACCCAGGGGATGGGGATGGACCCATGGGATGGGAACGAACCCATGAGATTGGGGATCAACCCATGGGATGGGAATGAACCCATGAGATTGGGGATTAAGCCATGGGATGGGAACGAACCCATGAGATTGGGGATCAACCCATGGGATGGGAATGAACCCATGAGATTGGGGATTAAGCCATGGGATGGGGATGCACCCATGGGATGGGGGTGAATTCATGGGATGGGAATTAACCCATGGGACTGGGATGAATCTGTGGGATTGGGGTGAATTCGTGGGATGGGGATGGACCCCATGAGATGGGGATGGACCCATGGGATGGGAATGGACCCATGGGATGGGAATGAACCCGTGAGATTGGGGATTAACCCATGGGATGGGGATGGACCCATGGAATGGGAATGAACCCATGAGATTGGGGATTAACCCATGGGATGGGAATGAGTTATAGATTTGGGACTGGGATGAATCTGTGGGATTGGGGTGAATTTGTGGGATGGGGATGGACCCCATGAGATGGGGATGGACCCATGGGATGGGAATTAACTCATGGGATGGGGATGAGTCTGTGGGATGGGAACTAACCCATGGGATGGGGATGAATTTTTGGGATGGGGGTGAATTTGTTAGGATGGGAATTGACTCATGGGATGGGGGTGAATTTGTGGGATGGGGGTGCAAGAGTGGGATGGGATAAACCGGTGGAATGGGGGTGACTCCCTGGGATGGGAATTAACCCATGGGATGGGGATGAATTTATGCAATGTGGATGAATTCATGGGATGGGAATTAACCCATGGGATGGGGATGAACCCATGGAATGAGGATGAACCCACGGAATGAGGATGAACCCATGGGATGGGGATGAGTTAATGGGAAGGGGATGAACCTGTGGGACAGGGATGAACCCATGGGATGGGGATGCACCCACTCCATGCCAGAACTGGTGGAGCAGCTGCATCTCCCAGAGGGTGGCCAGGGCACATCCACCCCCCAGAGCCCACCCAGGTGAGCGTGCACAGGGCAAGGAGGGGACAGCCGCCATCGGGGAGGGGACAAAGAGGGCAGGAGGGGACTCACGCTTACAGGCTGGCTGAAAGGCTTTGGCTCTGAAGGTCTCATGTGGAGATGGGCCATCATTGCTTGGAGACGCTCGCTCTCCTTGGCCAGCTGGGGGAGGCAGGAAGCAGGACAGGGACGGTCACACAGTGCCAAAGTCACCATGGAGGAGCTGCCATGAGCCCCCAAACCTGATCTGGACATGCAGCAAGCCCCAGGGTGTCCCCCAGGTGCCACCTCCCGAGAGCCCCAGTGGGGCTGTGGCCTGTGGGGGCTGCTGCAGCCACCATGGAGGGCACAGGGGCCACTCCAGCTCCGTGTGTGCACTGGGGGAAAGATCCACAGAGCCATTCCCAGAGCCCCCAAGCTGCCACCCACCAGCAGGGCCACCCACAGCAGCCCTGGGTGCTCTTGTCCCTGTGCTTGCTGTCACTGTCCTGTCCCCTCTGCCTCCCCAGCAGCTCCCTGTCCATCGGTCCATCCATCCCCCAGCCTTCCCACATCGCTGTAATTGCTCTCCCTGCCTGTTTACTCCCTGCACTGAGCAGAGGCTGAAATATTCACTGTGGCACCAGGAGAGATTTTGAGCCCGGCGCAGCCGATGGGATCTGACACCCCACTCCCCTCCCGTCACCTTCCCTTTCCACGGGGACCCCTCAAGCTCAGGGGGAGTCCCCACGCTCCAGCCAAGCCCCCTGGCAGAGCTGGGCGAGGAAGGGGTTAAAAGCAGGAGTTTGCAGCAAGTTTGGAGCAGCTCGGTGCTTTCTGTGCCGCGGCGCTCATTAGAGCTGACAGCTCTCCCCTCGTGATGCAGCCGGCACAGCGGGAGCTCCGCGCTCCAAACTTTCTAATTGGTGGCTCCGTGGCAGGTTCCTCTCTGCACACACACGGCTCTGCTCTCGCCCTTCAGCTTCTTTTTTTTTTATATTATTATTATTATTTCCCTCCTCCCCTTTTCCTTTCCCTCCCCTCTTTAAGCCCCAGTAATTGCTTTCAAGCTTTGGCGAGGCGTGGGGAGCGGGATGGACGGCAGGGATGGTCTGAGGGGACACAGCCTCCAGAGCCACCCGGGTCTGGCTGTGTCCCCCCATCCCACAGACCCTGTAAGGACCCTAATTCTGGGCGGGGGGGTCCCAAGGGTGCTGCAGATCTTGTCGTGATGTGACCCCTGTGGTGTCACACACACCACGCTGAGCCCCTGCCACCCCAAGCATTGTCCCACCATGGGGGTGACCCCCACGCCCCATCCCACAACCCCTAATTCTGGGTGGGGGGGGGGTCCCAAGGGTGCTGCAGGTCTTGTCCTGATGTGTCCCAGGACAGTGTGTCCCCTGTGTTGTCACACACACCATGCTGAGCCTCTGCCACCCCAAGCATTGTCCCACCATGGGGGTGCCCCCCCTGCCCCATCTCATTTTCCAACCTCCCCCATTTTCTCCCCCCCTTTTCCCGGTCAGGTCCCTAATTCTGGATGGGGTGGTCCTAAGGGTGCTGCACTTGTCCTGCTGTGTCTGTCCTGTCACCAGTGTCACCCCTGTGTTGTCACCCACAGCCACCCCTGCCACCCCAAGCATTGTCCCACCATGGGGGTGCCCCCCCTGCCCCATCCCATTTTCCAACCTCCCCATTTCCTCCCCCTTTTTCCCTCCCCTCCCTTCTCCATTAACAGAATTATTTCAGAGCATGCTGGGGGCTCAGAGAGGCTGGCAAAGGCACTATTTAAAGAACTGCCTGGCCAAAAATAGCAGCCCAAAGTTGGGCTCCAAAGACCACAAAAAATAAGTGGCCTGGTTTTCATGCAGCCCCGTGGCTCCCAGGGAGGTGGCACAGCCCATGAGGGGACAAACCCTCCCATTTTCCACATCTGTGGCATCTCCCGCTACCCACAGGACACTTTGGGATGAGACAGGAATGACTTTGAGGGCTTGATTTCCACCTGGATGCAGGGAAAGTGTTTGGGAAGGGAGTTTAAAACAAGTCCCCACTTGGGTGGTTACAGTCCCCAACCCTGTCACCCTCTCCTGAGGGGAGCACAGGGTGACAAAGAGGTGGCACAGCCCACATGGGGACAAACCCTCCCATTTTCCACATCTGTGGCATCTGCTTTTACCCACAGGGACACTTTGGGATGAGAGGGGAACGAGTTTGAGGGCTTGAATTTCACCTGGATGCAGAATTCCTCTTTGGGAAGGGTGTTTAAAACAAGTTACAGTCCCCAGCCCTGTCACCCTCTCCTGAGGGGAGCACAGGGTGACAGAGAGGTGGCTTTTTGTCCCTGTTTCCATGGGGACACCCACCTGTATCTCCAGCTGCTGTACCACTTGCATCTGGACTCGACACTGGGCCGTGCTCCGGTCATCAAGTGCATGTTCTGTGTTGAGGTGTCTGTGAGGAGAACACGGAGGTTTGCTTAGGCCTGGGCATGCCCAAAGCTCGGCCCCCTCTGCTGGGGCCACACCTGGGAGCAGCCCTGACCTGCAAATTGCTCAGGGATGCTCCAAAGCGGGGCGAGCACCAGGGAAACTGAGGCACGGAGGTGACTGAGCAAAGCAGGCTGTGGCAGCAGCCCAAACAAAGCCGGGCTGGAGGACGCTCAGCCCCAGCCCAGGCAGGGCTGAGGAGCAGCCTCTGGCACAGGGGCAGCCCCGTGGAGGTTCCTGGAGCAGGCAGGAGGTGCCAGCAGGACCTGAGGAGCAGGTTCCCATGGCAGGGTGCCTTCCACGCTCTGAGGAAAGCCCTGAGGGCACACGGTGCCATTTCCAGGCCGCTCCCCTTCCTGCCTCGTGTTTGTGAGGTGCTTTGTTGAAGGAAGCACCAGCACCTTTGGTCCTCGCTGCCCTCCCTCCTCCTCCTCAGGGAGAGGAAGGCTCCTGGTGACAGAGTGACAGAGCCAGGGACAGCCTGGCATCACCTCACCCCCAAACCCACCAAAGCAGCAGCCCGGGGACACAGCCAGCCCTGGGGATGTCACAAGGCCAGGTCCTGTCCTTGCCGGGGAGCCTCACTAGAGGAGCAGGATGGTTTGGAGAGGGATTCTGGGGAAATGCCACCCTGGGAACACCCCAAAAGGTGATGCTGGGGGGTCCCAGGGGCCGTGTGCCAGATGTTCCCCAGGATTAAAGCTGAGACACCCCAGAGAAGGCGCCTCAGCCTCCCAGGCTGGCTCTGGAGCACAGAGGAGTCTCACCCTGCTGCCTGCGGGAGCCTCCCAGCCCCAGCGTGCACAGACACGTCAGGGAGCCAGGCCCTGCTGCCAAACCCATCCCTGAGCAAAGCCCCCAGAGCCCCAGCCCTGCCCCTCTGCCTGCCTGGCACTGCCAGGGCACGGCTGCCTTCTGCAGGGGAACAAAGCCAGCTGGGAATGGAGCCAATTCCCACTGACCCCAACCCAGCACAGCTGCAAGGCCACGCTGCCCCTCCAGCCCAGCACAGCTGCCCATGGAGGGGATGCCCAGGGGATGCCCAGGGGATGCCCACGGGATGCCCAGGGGATGCCCAGGAGATGTCCAAACTCAAGGCAGGTTCCAGCTCCAGTTGGGCTTGGCTTTTGGGAGCTGCAAATTTTCTGTCCATCTGTCCCACACCTCAGCACATGCCCATGTTGGCACGGAGGGGACAGAACCCCTTCCCCAGTGCTGCTGGGGGGCTGCCCTGGTGCCCATGGTGGCAAAGAGGGACAGAACCCCTTCCCTCGTGCCCATGTTGGCAAGGAGGGGACCCTGCCTGGCACAGCACAGCTCCGCCAGCCCCCTGACCCAGCTCTGGGCATTCCCTGCCAGCTCCAGCTCCACCTCCCAGCCCGGAGCTTGCTCATCTGGCCCGTGCCACTGGAACATGCCCTGCCAGGCAGGAGGAGATGCCTTATCTGGCTTCACCCCATGACTCAGAGGAAGGAGCACACAGGAGGCTGAATCATCCTTCACTCATCCCCCGGCTGCCTTCACACCTCCTCATCCTCCTGGGCAAGGCTTGGCACAGTCCAAGGGATGTTCCCACCCAGAGCCAGCCCTCAGAGGGTGGCAGAGGACAGAGGGTGAGTGTGGAAAGCCCCAAATCCTGCCTGCTGCAGAGCGCGGTGCTCGGCCAGCAGACAGCCGGGGAGGCGGGGGAAGGAGCCCCGTCAGCTCCTTCTGATGTCTTTGCTAAAAATCCCGGCTACAAAGAGATCTAATTGCAAATGAACTAATTAAGTAAACCTCTGACGAAGCGTGAAAACAATTTGTTTGACCCTGACGCTAGCAGAGGGCTCTCAGACAGCAGAGTTAATCAGTCAGCGCCGGAGCCCACAAGCGGTGTCAGCGGTGCCATCTGCCATCTGCTGCCTCCCCCCCGTGTCCCCAGCAGGGCTGCCAGCCCCCCTCGCCTGCTGCCGGGCTCTGGCCTCCTCCACATCATTCACTCATCCCATGGCTTGGCTTGGAAGCGCTCATAAAGCTCATCCCATTGCACCTTTGCCCCGTGCAGGGTCACCTTCCACTCCCAGCCAGCCCAGACTCGGATATTTCCAAGGATGGGACGACACCGGCAGCAATTCCTGCTGGGTTTTCTCCTTCTCCATGAGGTCACTCAGCTCAGGGTACACACTTTGGGACGCCTGGATCAATTCCCAAGATCTTCCCCTCCATGGAATGGAGGAATGCAGGGACAGAATCATCCTCTTTGGGATGCCTGATCTGTTTTCTCCTCCTCCATGAGGACACCTAGCTCAGAGAGCACATTTTAGGATGCCTGTTCTCCTGTTTTCTCCTTCTCCATGAGGTCACCCAGCTCAGGGCACACACTTTGGGACGCCTGGATCAGTTCCCAAGATCTTCCCCTCCATCAATTCTGTCCCTGATGGAATGCAGGGACAGAATCATCCTCTTTGGGATGCCTGTTCTCCTGTTTTCTCCTCCTCCACGAGGTCACCCAGCTCAGGGCACACACTTTGGGACGCCTGGATCAATTCCCAAGATCTTCCCCTCCACCAGGTGCATTTTATCCCAGCTGGGACAGAAAAACCTGCCCCAAAGAGGTGACACTTACTTGACAAACTGCCCCAAGTCCTCACAGAGGGTTTCGCAGCCAGGCCACTTGCACTCTCCGTGGCCGTAGAGCGGGTGGGAGCCGGGGGTCTCTTCGTGGGAAGAGCTGCACAAGAGGGAAAGGGGCCTTCAGGTGGGGCAGCTGGGATGCTCCAGCATTCCCAGGGCACCCATGGGACACCCCACAGTGACAGCTCCCTGTCCTCTGTGGGTGCAGCAAAACAGTGCCAGGCCTCTTTTATGGGGTGGGCAGAACGCCCCATCCCTCCCAGCCCTGTGGGTGATGGATCCCAGCCCCTTCCACCTGCCCAGGAATAAAACCACAAAGTGCCAGGGCCCGACCCGGCTCTACCTGTCCCTTCTGGGCGTGTGCATGGTGCTCTGTCCATTGGGCAGAGGGTGGTGGGAAATGGGAGGCGAGACCTTGGCGGCCGAAAACGAGGTAGAGTTGGAGGTGTTGGTGGTGAGGTCAAGACCTTCCTGCTTAATGCTGTCCTCCACGGGCTGCGTGGCCGTGACCTCCTTCCAGAGCTGCTGGAGGTCTGAGGGACAAACAGCTGAGGCACAGGAGAGCAGTGTCAGCAGGGACATGAGACAGCACCCAGGGCTTCTTTCCTGCTCCCTGACTCCCCAAATCTCACCCAGCACCGGGAGAGCATCACCTGGAGCTGGGCACAGCAAGCAGAGGCTGCAGGGCCCCATTGGGAAACACAGATCAAGGCACCTGCAGCACTCACAGAGCTGTTCTCAGAAGGGAGAAGAGCCTGATTTCCCAAATCCTGGCACCCCTCTGCCAGAGGAAGAAGTGTCCCAAATCCTGACAATCCTCTGCCAGAGGAAAAGGTGTCCCAAATCCTGGCACCCCCTTGCCAGGGTACCCCAAATCCTGACACTTCCCTGCCAGAGGAAGAGGTACCCCAAATCCTGGCACCCTTCTGTCAGAGGAAGAGGTGCCCCAAATCCTGACACTCCTCAAGAGAGCTACCCCAAATCCCAGCACCCTTCTGCCAGAGGAAGAGATACCCAAATCCTGTCCCAAATCCTGTCACTTCCCTGCCAGAGGAAGAGGTACCCCAAATCCTGGCACCCTTCTGCCAGAGGAAGAGATACCCCAAATCCTGACACTCCTCTGCTAGAGGAAGAGGTGCCCCAAATCCTGACACTCCTCAAGAGAGCTACCCCAAATCCCAGCACCCTTCTGCCAGAGGAAGAGATACCCAAATCCTGTCCCAAATCCTGACGCTTCCCTGCCAGAGGAAAAGGCACCCCAAATCTTGACATTCCTCTGCTAGAGAAGAGGTGCCCCAACCCTGCACCCCTCTGGAACCCACACCCCAAACCCCGCACATCTCCAGCTACTGACACCACCACCCCCCAAACTTTGGGGGCACCACAAAACCCAACACCAGCGCCCCTCCCCAGCCCCCCTCAGGCAGATCTGGGCAAGCTCCACGCCAGGGACCCCCCCAGGCTGTGATCCTTACCTTGGGGCAGGCTCTGCAGGGGCACCGTGCCCTGCCCCGGCGGGAGGCTCACCAGGCCCTGGCGCTGCAGGTTTAACAGGTGCTGCTGCTGGAGCTGCTGCATCTGCAGGAGCTGCTGCTGGAAGGCCAGCTGCTTGTTCCCCAACGGCTGCTGAGACAAAAGGAGGGACAAATCCCAGCTTTATTGGCGGCCTGGCAGGGCAGGAGGGGGTTGGAGGTGGCGGCGAGGGGCGCTGGCAACGAGGGGTGGCAGCGCTGGGGACGCCGAGCCCGGCCGTGCCTCCATCCTGCTGCGGGGCCTGCTCGGCTCAGAGGCTTTGATCTATCGGAAGAGGAGGGGAAGGAAAGGGAAAAGGGGAAGGGAAAAATAAAGCGCTGGAAGGAAAGGGAGAGAGAGGAGCTGGGGGTTTGCTCGGAGGAACGCACAAAGCTTGGCTGGGGGGTCCCCAAGGGGGAGGCTCAGCTGTGGGGTTGGTGTAAAAAAAGGGGGGATCACAGCAGGCAACAGGCACAGAACCCTCCTGTAAGGCAGAAATTTAGCCCTGTTTGTCAAAAATGACTGTTGTGAGCCCTTTCTCGGTGAGGGGATGGAACTGGTGCAGGGAAGGGGGTGCCCAGTGGCAGTACTGGTGTCCCCACCCCAGCCACAGCCACCCCCTAAGGAGGTGACCCTCCGTCACCCCCCAGAGCTGGCCAGGCTCTGACCAGCAGCGCTGGCCCTAAACTAGTTAGGCAGGACGGGTCCCTGGGGAGGCGCCGAGAAATCCATGAGAATTAAGTGAAGGGGAGAGAATTCAATTAGGGCTGGGGACAGGCAGCTGCTAATCCGAGCTGGCCGGGAGAGGGGAGCTGCCCCGGGGCTGCCCGGCCTCATTAGTGGGGCAGGCGGCTCCGTGACCCCGTGAACCCCCCCAAACCCCCCTGCTTGGGCAGACGGTGCCGGCGGGGAGCCAGGCTGGGGCACGTCCCCCCCTCGCTGCGCTCTGCACCCCCCAAAGCAGCATTTCCATGTTCGTGCTCTGACTGAGCAGCACAGAGAGCTCTGCAGGCAGGACTGGCCTTGTTTTGTGAGCACCAGGGGATTCGGGCCCCCCAGGCACTGGGAATTCCAGGGAACTGGTGATCCCTGAGGCTGCATCAGCAGGGAGCAGCAGCCAGACTCTCTGTGGCAATCCCTGAGTGAGTTTGGGGCCATCCCAGTCCCTGAATTTGGGGCCATCCCAGTCCCTGAGTGAGTTTGGGGCCATCCCAGTCCCTGAGTGAGTTTGGGGTCACACCCAGGGTCTCACTGCATGCAGGTGGATCCCTGTGGATGTTGTTGGTGCTCAGCCTGGGATTTGTGAATCCAAGGCTGAGCCAAACCCCTCTCTGCAACACCAGGCACCACCACCAGTCCTGTCTAGGGCACAGGCTGAGTTTAATTCCAGTTTCTCAGCCTCAGGGAGATGTGTGGGCTCTCCCTGTCCTCTCCACCTCTTGGCCACGGTGGAATTGCCTCCCCAGAGTCACACCTGGATCCTCCCTGGCTCTGTCTCAGCCCTGCACCTCTGAGGCTTAAAGATCAAGGCACAAATCAAAGCAATTCCTGCTCAGCGAAGAGAAATCCCCGACTGCTGAGCCACGAGGGCTGCAGGCCATGGGATCAGCAGGATGGAGGGAGAAGGGCAGGGCCAGGCTGCAGCCTGAGAGCTTTAACAGCTTCTCTGTCCCCCCAGGGTGTCCCCTCCCGGCGAGGGGGAGCTCTGCCACAGTGTGGGATGGACACACTGTGCTTGTCTTGCTTCGGAACAGCAGCTGGCATGGAAAGGGATGGGATGGGACGGGACAGGATTCTCCTCCTCTTCCCGGCTCCACCACCGCCCTCCCCGAGGGCCCCGGGGCAAGCCCGAGCTCTGCTCCAGCACAGCCTCATCCACGTCACTTCCAGGCTGAGCTGCTGCGAGGGGATGAGGTCAGGAGGATCCCTGGGCACGCTGCCTGCATCCCACAGCCCAGCCAGGCTTCTCTGACCTGGCCTGGCTGGATTCAGACCCCTGAGCCCCCTGAGCCACTCCTGGCTCTGGCAGGGACGCTGTTGAGCCTGGTGATGTGAAGGTTGAACCTTCACGTGCCTCAAATCCACGTCCCTCCAGCTTCCACAGACCAGGAACAGGAGGAGCAGCCCCAGGAACACAAATCCAAGCCAAAGCAAGGGCTGATGCAAGGGGAAGCCAATCTGCCACCCCCAGGGAACACCACAGACCCCCAAAGCCCTGAGTGATGGGTGAAGGGTTGCAGAGCCATCCACCAGCACATGGACTCCAAGCCAAGCCTTCCCTGGAGAAACCAGGCTGGGGAGAGCCTGGGTGACAGCGCCAGCACTGCCAAAACCTCACACTCTGCTGATCCTCATAACTCTCATTTCCCATTGGAAAAAACACTCCCAGAGGAGCTGGG
This sequence comes from Melospiza melodia melodia, assembly GCF_035770615.1. Taxonomy (NCBI): domain Eukaryota; kingdom Metazoa; phylum Chordata; class Aves; order Passeriformes; family Passerellidae; genus Melospiza; species Melospiza melodia. The sequence continues at coordinate 7,064,168 of NC_086221.1, forward strand.
GCCAAATCCTGGCCTTGGCTCCCCCAGCTCATTCCCAGCCCTTTCCCAGCCCATTCCCAACACATTCCTGGCTTGGGGTTGGGGGTCTGCAGCATCACCAGGCTTGGTTCCCCCAGCTCATTCCCAGCCCATTCCCAGCTCATCCCCAGCCCATTCCCAGCTTAGGGCTGGGGGTCTGCAGCATCCCTGAGGTTTGGTTCCCCCATCTCATTCCCAGCCCATTCCCAGCTCATCCCCAGCCCATTCCCAGTCCATTCAAATCCAAGTCTTGGCTCTCCCAGCCCATTCCTGGTGTGGGGCTGGGGGTCTGCAGCATCACCAGGCTTGGTTCCCCCAGCTCATTCCCAGCCCATTCCCAGTTCATTCCCAGCCCATTCCCTCTTAGGGCTGGGGGTCTGCAGCATCCCTGAGGCTTGGCTCCCCCAGCTCATTCCCAGCCCATTTCCAACACATTCCTGGTGTGGGGCTGGGGGTCTGCAGCATCACTGAGGCCTGGCTCTCCCAGCTCATTCCCCGCTCATTCCAGTCCATTCCCTCTTAGGGCTGGGGGTCTGCAGCATCCCTGAGGCTTGGCTCCCCCAGCTCATTCCCAGCCCATTCAAATCCAAGGCCTGGCTCTCCCAGCTCATTCCCAGCTCATTCCAGCCCATTCCCAGCCCATTCCCGGCGTGGGGTGGGGGTCTGCAGCATCCCCGTGCATTAGCCGCAGCTGAGCGGGTGCAGCCAGCGGGGCAGGAGGCGCCGTCACTTTGATTTATGAGCACATCAGGAGGAGTTTGCGCCGTGACACGCGGGACTGACAGCAGCACTTCATTAAGCTGACACCGGGGTTAGGAGGCAGCAGCTCCCCCTCCCCGCCCTGCCTGCCTCAGCACAGGGACAACCCCTGCCCTCGGCAGCTCTGGGGACACACTGGGACCTTCCCAGGGGATTTTGGGGGGTCTCTGCAGCCCGTGGCTCCTCCAAGCATCCTGGGAGGAGTAGGATGGGAGACATGAGCACAGCTCCTTGTTTATCCCGCACTCCAGGATGCTGCTGGAGCATGGGGGGTGGCCCTCACACCCCAGTACAGGAAAATGCTGTAGGAAGGGCTGGGATGTGCCAGAGCTCAGCCCCATCCTGGTGGGATGCATGGATTCATGGATCAGCTGCTCTGGCCCTTCCTCATGGCCCCAGTGTGGCACAGCACCCATGGACACGGAGCATCCTTAGGGACAGGATGCTGCTGACAGGCTCTTCCCACCCGTTTCCATCCTCTTGTCTGTCCTTTTCTTCTCTGGGGCACTCCCCAGGGAATATCAGAGCTGCTCCTCTTGGAGATTCTACCCCTGCTCCTGGGGATATCAGAGCTGCTCCCCTCAGAGATTCAACCCCTGCTCCTGGGGAGAATAGAGCTGTTCCTCCCAAAGATTCTGCCCTGATCGTGGTGAGACCAGAGCTGCGCCCCTCAGAGATTCTGCCCCTGCTCCCTGGGATATCAGAGCTGCTCCCCTAGAGATTCTGCCTCTGCTCCGTGGGATATCAGAGCTGCTCCCCCTGAACATGCTGCCCCTGTTCCCAAGAACATCAGAGCTGTTCCTCCTGGAAATTCTGCCCCTGTTCCTGGGGATATCAGAGCTGCTCCTCCCAAGATGCTGCCCCTGCTCCAGGGGAGAATAGAGCTGTCCCTCCCAAAGATTCTGCCCCCGATCGTGGTGAGACCAGAGCTGCTCCCCTCAGAGATTCTGTCCCTGCTCCCTGGGACATCAGAGCTGTTCCTCCTGGAAATTCTGCCCCTGATCCTGGGGAGAACACGGCTGTTCCTCCTGGAAATTCTGCTCCTGGGGAGAACAGAGCTGCTCTCCCTGGAGATTCTGCCCCTGCTCCTGGGGATATCAGAGCTGCTCCCCCTGGACATGCTGCCCCTGCTCCCAGGGATATCAGAGCTGTTCCTCCTGGAAATTCTGCCCCTGCTCCCTGGGATATCAGAGCTGTTCCTCCTGGAAATTCTGCCCCTGCTCCCTGGGATATCAGAGCTGTTCCTCCCAGAGATGCTGCCCCTACTCCCTGCTCTCCCCGGCGATGCTGCCCCTGCTCCCAGCTCCTTCCTGGTGTCCTCCCCACCTGCAGATCCCACTCTGAGCTGCTGACTAACGGAGAGGAGCCCTTGGAATCAGGCAGAGGGGAAGCAGAAGGTGTTTGGTTTACAAATCCTGCAGCAGGACCGGAATTAAATCCAGCCGTGGGTTTCCAGGAAAAGATCCAAGGGCGGCTCTGTGGAGGCATCCCAGGCACTCCAGCTCTTCCCTGAATGTCAGGGAAGCCACAGCATCACCATTTCCAGCAGGCAAACATCAAACTTTAGGAACACCACCCACGCAAATTTTTGGGGTGAAACCAAAGCTTATGCAAGGATTTTGAGGAAGGGAAACACTGACATCCCCTTGCTGAGATCCCCTCAGTGCTTTTCCCAGCAGGAGAGCTGGACACACACCCCTCCAGCAGCATCCAACACCCCTTCCCCCCGCTGCTACACCCTTTCTTGTTGGATAAATTTCCCATCTCCTCTGTACCATTTAATTAAAAGTTAACACGAGCTTTTTAAAGCAGAGCCCGCTAAGCAAGCGCTTTGTTAGAGCTTAATTATATCCCTGCTCGGTGCTGCAAGAGAACATCACCAGGGCCAGCAGGAAAGTCCTTGAGGAAGCTCACATTTACACCTCCCCCATTTCCCCGAGCACCAGCAGCTCCTGGAGATGGTTCTGATAACCCTGACCTGGAAATTCACCCACAGCCCACGGTGAGAGCCTGAGCCACTGCAGCCACCCTGGTCCCCTGATGCCAGCGTGGCTTTGCCAGTTGTGCCACCCCAACACACAGCCTGGGCCTTGAATCTTCCCTCCTTGCCAAAAAACTGAGTTTCAAGCGCTGGGTGTGCACCAGGGTGCTGGATTTTGGGAGGAGCGATGGCCACAAAGAGCCCCAGAGTTGCAGGGACGTGGAGGGAGTGGCTCAGGAACAGGTCCCTTGTCACTTGGAGCCCATGGAAGGACACTCAGGGGAGGGGCAGCAACGCCAGACGTGAATTCTGCAAAACTGCAGAATTCTCCATGTGAAATTGCAGAATTCTCCACAGCAAAAATCTCCACGTGAAGCATTTTGGCAAGAGAGAGGGGCAAAAGCACCCAAGGGAAAGGAAGAGAGCAGAGCTGGCCCAGCCTCTGTGTGACCCCAAAACAGAGCCACAACCCCTTGGGGAGCATCACTGTGCCCTTGGGGCACAACCTGCTGTGTAAAGGGGGTTCTGTAAGATTGCTGCAACCACAGGGGCACAAAATGAGTCTCCAGCAGGCACTGCCAGTGTGATTCTGGGGGGCTGAGTGCCCTGCCCATCTCAGAGTCTCCTGCTGGAAAAGCCCTTTCCTGGGATCCCTGCTGTTTGCCACATTCCCTGGGCTTGGAGAGCCACCCTTTTCCTTCCTGGTGGGCATAGCCCAGCTCTGTTGCCACCTGCCCAGCCCTGCCCACTCACCAGGGCACCGCTGTGCCAGGACTGGGCTGCCCAAGCTGAGCCTGGCAGGGCAGGGCAGGGCAGGGCAGGGCTGGGCTGGGCCTTCTCTGATGTCACCACGGGGGGATTTGGGGAGCCCTCGCTCTGTGCTGGGGGGATGGCACCTGTCCCTGTCACCAGGGAGGGTCCAGCGCCCCTCCAGTGCTGCCCCACACTCCCCACACCCACACCAGATCACAGACAGGAGGAAGAGGAGGAGGAAAAAGAGGAAGAACAACAACTGCCAGTGACTGGACTGGCAGACATCAGAGCAGCATGTCCCGTGTCCCACTGCCATGGGCTCCCTGGGGGCTGTCCCACACCCTGCTGTGTGCTGCTGCCCTCCAGGTGAGCTCACCTCTTTGGGTTGCTGCTTCCCGGCTTGCTGCTGGGTCAGCAGCTGCAGGTGAAGCTGCTCCTGCTGCTTCTTGTAGTATTCCTGCAGCTGGGGAGGGGAGAGAGCAACGGCATCAGCAGGGGAACCACCCTGTGCCACCTCACCACCCCGTGCCCACCTCACCACCCTGTGCCCACCTCACCACCCTGTGCCCACCTCACCACCCTGTGCCACCTCACCACCCCGTGCCCACCTCACCACCCCGTGCTCACATCACCACCCCGTGCCCACCTCACCACCCTGTGCCACCTCACCACCCTGTGCCCACATCACCACCCCGTGCCCACCTCACCACCCACCCTGTGCCACCTCACCACCCCGTGCCCACCTCACCACCCCAGTGCCAAGACTTTGCCACAGCCACTCCAGCTCCTGGCACTGTCACCAGGGCTCCCTGTGTCACCCAGTGCAGGGCAGGAGGGAAAGCAGCAGAGGAACTCTGGGCACGCATTGCCAAGGGGTCTGGATGCCCATGGCCCCTGAACCCCCTCCCAATGCCCACCCTCATGTTTATTTTAATGCCAACCTCGACAGAAAAGCAGGCTGGGGTGCTCTGGCACATCACAGAGCACTTCAGGGTGGGGAAACCTCAGTTTTGGTGTGATGGGACCCCAAAACCCCCCTGACAAGTGCTGTGAGAGTCCCAGCTGGGGAGGACCAGGAGCACCCACCACCCCTGGCCTGTGAGAGCTGGGGGCAGCCAAAACAGCCCCTCAAATCAAAGCAGAGCTCTTTAACCCCCCCTGGATCCCCAGGGAGCCTCCAGAGAGGGTCCCAGTGCCCACAGGCAGCGCTGGCACCTGCCAGCATCGCCACCAGCTCCCAGCCTGGCCCCTGAATAAACCGTGGGTGACGGATTTGCTGCGGGCAGGGAGGGGGAGGAAGGCACGGGGAGGTCAGTGAGACCCCCCCCAGCCCCTTCAGGGGCTCAGGAATGTCCCTGGGGATGCCGGGATGCCTTTATCAGCCCCAGGGCTGGCAGCAGCCGGCGGCTGTTTGTGTCTGGGAACAGGTTTGGAGGGGCTGGGTGTTTACCCCCGAGCCAGGGAGCTGCAGAGTGGCCGGGCTGGGAGCAGGAACATTGGGTCAGGGGTGAGAGGTGTGATGTTTGGTTTGCTGCCGGTGGAGAATGTGAGCTATTCCGGCCTGGGTTGTTTAATTTGCAGTCAAACGTGTTTCTTTATCCGGCTCCAAAGAGGCTTGTGGAAGGACCCACCCAGGGTAGTGTTTACCCTTTGTTCTTTCCCCGGGGCCAACCTTGAATCCTTATCGGGCTGTTTGGAGTAAACAGGTACTGGAGGCAGGAGGAAGGGTGTGGAGGATGCTTGTGGGGTTTCTCCCTCTCTCCCTCCTTCCCGCTGCCGGGAGCTGTTTACCCAAGCAGACAGATTTTGTTTCAGAGTGGAAATCTGCTTTTTTTTGGTTTTTTTTTTTTTTTTTTTTTTTTTCCTTCTCCTCCTTTCTCTTCCCTCCCCATCTGACTAAAATCTCTGGAAAGGCCGAGCAGGGCCATGAGAAACAAAGCTCAGCTCTGGAGCTGGACACAGGCACCTGCCCAAAGCCCAGCAGTGGCCACGGGGGCTCTGCTTGGGGCACACTGAATCAAGGGCATCCACCCTGACCCCAGCTTCTCCCCGGAGCTGGGCAGCCCCAAATCAGCTTCGAGCAGGGATTTTGCAGGTTTTGAGACCCTGGCTCAGGGTGGCAGCACCGTCAGCACCTGCAGCTCTTTCCATCCCTGGACGTGCTGGGAATCCCAAAGGAAAGGTGTGGAAAGCAGAAGGAGGAAAGGACCCATTTTTGTGCCTCCAACCAACCCCAGCACTCCCAGAGGCCGGTGGGAATTGCCTGGCTGGGTTCAGTGTTACCTGTTGCAGCATTATTGCCTGCTGCTGCTGCAGGAGGGCCTGGAGCTGGGGTGGGGACAGGATCTGCTGCATCTGCTGCGGCGTGATCATCTGTGGGGACATCATGGCCACGGACACGGGGACCTGTGACAGCAAGGACACGTCACCACTCCCAACCCCGACCTCCCCGAACACCAGCAGTGCCTCTCCCAGAGAATCCTCCATGTCCCCCATGTCTCTGTCACCTCTGCATGTCCCATGGTGCTGGCTGGCACCAAATGAAGCTTCCTGAACCACGAGAGCTCTGAACGAGCTGAGAGCTCTTTCTTAATTGCAATTTAGCTGGAGGATCAAACCACAGCTCCCTCCCCTGCTGGGAGCATGGGAAGGGTGGAGGGAAACGCCAGGGAAGTGGGAAGATACCGATCACCCAAATAACTCTGCAGTGCAGAGCACTGAGGAAGAGGTTACGGGGTTCTCCAGGCACATCAAAGCTTTACCTCCATCTGACACCAGTAACTCCTGTAATTCCTGTGCCAAGAGGAGGGAGGGCCGAGGGAACCTGCCAGCCCCTGCCTTTGGTTATCAAAACACGGCTCCACACCCTGGGCAAAGCTGCTGGGAAGGTGTCAGTGATGGATCCCAGCCCTGCTGGGCCCTGCCCAGGTGGAGCAATGCCCGGATGGAGCCATCAGGAGCTGCCTTGTCCTGGCCTCCCACCAATCCCACCAGCCCAAAGCCCTTCCCGAGGCTCTGGGCAGGGCTAGGGCTTCATTGTAATTGAATGGCCCCCCTGGATGCCTCATATTCCTGGGAAAGCAAATAAGAATTGCTGGTCAGGAGCCACCAGCAGCCACGAGCTCTTCCAGGGGATCCCAGGAAGAAGCAGCAGCTCCTTGGCATGTGGGATGGGGCAGAGCACGAGCCAGGATCCAGCTGCACGCCAAGGAGCCAGTTCTGACCCAAACTAAACAGCTCCTCAGGATCTCAGGACCTCAAAGAGCAGAGAAACCCAGCAAAATCCCATGGAGAGCCTGGTTCCTGCCAGCCCTCCCAGTGATGCCAGCCTGGAGCCCTTGCAGCCACTCCAGCAGGGATGGCACCACAGTGTGGCCCCGTGCAGTCCCTCCCATCTGTGATGGGTGTCCAGGTGACCTTCAAGGGAGATTGCAAAGCCTTATCTATTTACTCAGGCATTCTGCTGCAGGGAGGCGTCGGGCACGGGGCGAGCTCTGTTCGTCACCAGCGTTTCCCCCTCCAGCCGAGCTATCGATTAAACTCCTCTGACTTCCCACCCAAGGGCTGGAACTCAGCACCCTGCAAGGCTCCAGCACCCACCAGAGAGCCCTGAGCACCAGCACCCAGCGCAGAGCTGCTGTTTGGGCACCCAGGTGCTCGCAGCCAGCTGTGCCAAGCCCTGAGTGAACATCTGGGCAGAAGGGAAGCTGGCAAGGAGTGTGCGCCCAGTAGCACTGCTAATTTCCCTTTGCCTATTCATCAACTCCAGCACCCACCAGAGAACCCCAAGCACCAGCACCCAGCGCAGAGCTGCTGTTTGGGCACCCAGGTGCTCGCAGCCAGCTGTGCCAAGCCCCGGGTGAACATCTGGGAAGCTGGCAAGGAGAGCGAGGTGCGCGCCCAGGAGCGCCGCTAATTTCCCTCTGCCAATTCATCAGCCAGCGACGTGCTCGGAATGAGAGCCCCTAATTAATTGCTCCTCCACATCCCCCCCAAGCCCGGGCGGGCTCCCCGCCCCCTCCCGCGGCCCCTCGAACACGTTTGCTGGCATTTTCAAATCGGAGGCATCCTAATTACCGGAGAGTTATAACACCTTCCATTTCTCGCCCAGCGGACTGACACCCTGTCAAGAGCAAAGAGAATTGCCAGAGGTTTTGACAACACTAATTGCCCCTATAATCTAAAAACACAAAGGAGAGGCGATTAGTCGAGAGGGCCCCAGCTCTCGATCCGACATGAGGTTTTCACAATGTTACAAGAAAACAAAAGTGACGCTTTTTAGAGTTTGATGGCTGCTAACAAAAGCAGAATTATATTTTCATACAACCTTTGTCTGCATTAAATGGCTTTTTTTTTTTCCTTCCCCCCCGCTCGGATGCGGAGCTGACACGGAGAAATGGTGGCGGATCCGTGTGGGGGTGAGGTGGGGATGGGGTGAACTTGAGAGGGGCATCTGAGCTCTGCTGCTTCCTTGGCTGCTGTGAAGAATTTCCCCACAGCGTGGAAAACGTTCCTCTCCCCGTTAAGGTTTCCAGGGAAAGCAGCAACTTTTACTAAAAGAGGAAATTCCCACTTCCAGGCGGTTTTGCTCCCATTCATCCCACGCCTCAGTGCTGGGAATGTTCCAGCACTGCCTTGACCCTATTGTGGGCCAGCAAACCCCAGTGCTGGGGGGTTTCTGTCCCAAGCTCTGGGGACACTGCCAGCTGCCTCTGGTGGGGACAGGGAAAGCTGCTGCTCTGGCAAAACGAGATGGGAATGGAAATGGGGATGGAGATGTCCATCCCAACCTGGCCAAAAGCCCCACAGGGATGGGACACCCCCTCACCTGCACCCATGGCCCTCAGTGACAAGATTCCCTGCGGCAGGATATGAGGCCAGCCTGGCATCCCTGGATATAACAGTGGGATCTGGGCAGCAACTGCCTCAAAAACTGGAATACACGAGAGCTGAAGGGTGCCAGGCAGAGCAGCACAGGGGCTGTGAGGAGTGAGTGCCACCCAGCTGAGGGGTGAGTGCCACCCAGCTGCCACCAGCCCAGGACACCAGAGCAGCACAGGGGCTGTGAGGGGTGAGTGCCACCCAGATGAGGGGTGAGTGCCACCCAGCTGCCCCCACCCCCAGGCACGGGAGCAGCCAGGAAATGTCCCTGCAGCCAGCACATCCCTGGGGAAGCAGGTCCCGGCAGCAGCAGCAGCGGTGGCTGGGGACCAGCCCGACGCGTCACGAGCTGGCATCTGCCAGACACCGAGTCAGGAAGGGTTTGACTCACGCCTTGGCCGGCTGCCACCCCGCAGAAAGTGCTTACTAACAGCTCTGGCTGCTCCCAGAAACAGCCGGCGCTGCTCGGGCCGGCCAGCAGCATCTCCAGGGGCTGCTTTTCCAGGCGGGCCCGGCTGGAATCCCCGTGCCAGAGGCAGTGGGTGGAAAAGCAGGCAGGTATTCCAGGGAATATTCCCTCCCTGAGCCAAAGCCAGCTGAGGGAAGCAGGACTTGGCCGTGTGGAACGAGGCAGGATGGGGAGCGAGGCTGTTGAGAAATTTTTCCTGGATTTTTTTGGGTTGTTTTTACGGGAAGCGGGTTGAACTCGCAGGCACAAGGCAGAGCGGGGGAAGCCACAGCCCGGCAGCCTTGGCTTGCAGTGCCACGGTGCTGTCATCAGAGGGACAGTGCCCTCCTGACCCTGGGGACAGCTGGCTTGGCACGGCCTGGGGACATCCTCCATCAGCATCCAAACATCCCTGCTCTGCTGTCACCCGGGCTGGGAGGTCACTGCAGGAGCCACCGTGTCCCCAAGGGCCACACGTCACTGCCACTACGGGAAGGGGCAGCTCCTGCTCCACGCCTCAACCACACAGCCCAGACCTCGTCCCCCCATCCCTGCTGGCTCTGGGATCACGGGGATGAGCACCCCTCTCTCTCTCTCTCTCTCTCCTGGTTTTCCACAGAGCTCAGGGATGCACATCCCTGCTCTGATCCAATCCTGGGGTTTAACTCCCAGTTACAAACAGCAGGGAACATGTTTGTGCTGTTTTTTCTAATTTTAACCACTCTTTTCAAATCCAAACCAAACAGAAACAAATTGAGGAGACTGGGAACAGAAGGGAGGGAACAACCACCAAAAGCAGCTTCAAGTCGTGCTGTTGTAAGGGCAGGGGATGAGCAAATCCCACCCCAGAGCACCCAATTCTCACAGGACCAGAGCAACCCCAACCAACCTTCCTGGCACATCCTGCCCTCCCTTCCTGCACTCAGCATCCCTGGGTGAGCTCCAAGATCCAGCTGGCTCAGACAGTCTGGGAGTGCTCCCAGTGCCAGGCAGTGATGCCACTGACACCGAGGTGACCCCAGCCATGGCTTATAAACCCTGAGGGGTGGCACAGGGCCACCCAAACGCTGCTGTGCCACCTCTAGACCTCACCAGGCTGGCATGAGACAATGCACTGAAATCTGCCCAGGGTCAGAGGAGAAATAAAGCTCAGCCCCACGTGCCAGGCTGGGTTTTGAGGCCGTGGGTGGTTTTAGGAGCAATTTTAGGAACACTCTGAACCAAGTGAGTGCCCTGGGTGGGGTGGCAGCAGGGTGAGCAGGTGGGGGGACACCAGCGTGGAGGACACCAGGCCCTGATGTTCAGCTTCCTGTGAAGAAAAGGAGGAATCAATGCCCGGCATGTTCAGCCCAATGTGTATCCTCGTTAGAGCATCCTCATTAGCACATCCTCGTTAGCGCAGCCTTCCTGCTGGGGAGGCCCCAGTCACACCTGGCTGGGCTCCAGTCCCTGCTTGGGGACAGTGGCAGCCCTGAGGTGACAGCACTGAGCCCCCTCCTCAGCCAGCCCTGTCCCCCAGCACCAGCTGGGCAGGATCCCCATATCCCCTCCATGAGCACGGGGGGCTGGCACAGCTCTGTCACCGAGATTCTGCAGGGATTAAAGTGACTTTGCTCTTCTGTGAACCCAAAACACCAATCCCAGAGTGGGATGGTGGCAGTGGCACCGGGCTGGCAGAGCTGGGGGCTTTGGGATGGAGCAGGGACAGACAGGGATGCTCCAAGCTCAAATGGAAAAACCTCGGTGCGAGCCAAGACAGACGGACAGGCTGCTGCTGCTGCTGGATTTTTTTTTTTTTCCCGGAGAGGGAACGCAGAAGGGCTGGTATTGATCTGTCTTCATTACCCATTTCACTCAAGTTTCAAATCAACAAAATACACTTTTCCGCTCTGCTGCCCTCCCCGCTGCAGCAGACAAAAGAAAAGCAATTTCCCGCAGTTTGCTCCAAACTCCTCTTTCCTCCCTTCCCCGGGTGCCCTCCAGCCCCTCTCCCTTCCCAGCCACTTGATCCCAGCAGAGGCAGCTCTGAGAGCACCCAAAGAGGGCACCCCATCATTCCCAGGTGCCTCCAAGCCAGCGCTGGGGTGCTGCTTTTCCAGCACCTTCTGGGTTTTCCTGGATCCCAGGGGGATCTGCTGCTCCCACCATCCCAGGATGACAATGCCCTGCAACACCAAAAGCCCCCAAAAGCAACATTTTGTCAGTGCCCACCAAGTTTTCAAGAGTTTTAAAGTTGTAAAGAAATAAACTTATTTCTAAATGTTTTAGAACACCCAGAGATGGGGTTTTGGGTTTTTTTTCCCCTTTCCTGCAGCTGTAAGTGGAGTGACAACATGAGACTGTCCACACACACCTCATGGCATGTGGGAAGAGGGTCCCTACTCCAAAACAAACCCCAATCCAAGATGCTGCTGAGTCCAGCAGCTCCCTGCTTGTTTTTAAGCTCAGGCTGTTGGGAATGTCATTAATCCTGCTGGCTTGGTGCCCCAAAACTGTCCCATCCCCATCAGTGGGGTGACAAGGAGAGTGCATAGTGTGGGCAAGCACGGGGGTCTCCCTGCCAGCACTGGGACCCTCCTGCTCATTCCTCCAGGACTGGGGGCCAGGAACCATCTGGCACAGAGCTGAAAGGAGACAAAATTCCCCACGCATGTGGAAATCCCTTCCCAAAGTTGTGGGGCCGCACATCCACAGGCAGCAACCCCAAGGACACCCCAATTCTCAAACATCCCCACCCTGCTTCGCTTCCTGCTGCCTCCAAGCCAAGGAGGGCTGCGCTGGGACCCAGCCTTCCTCCTCCTCCTCCTCTTGCAGCCGTCCTGGCCAGTCTCATCCACACCACGGTGCCTTAGATAAACTTCCTTTCAAAGGAGTCTGCTTAATCCCCTATCTCCCCTCGGTCAGATCCCGCTCCAGCTGCCGGCGGGGCCGCGGGGGGAGGCACTGCCGGGCGCTGCTGAGTTATGAGCTATTTCTGACTCACGTCTACAACTTTCACAAGTCCTTTTTGCAACACGGAGAGAGAGAGAGAGAGAGAGAAAAAAGGGAGGAGGGGAGGGAGGGAGGGAGGGAGAAGAAGGAGATCCAGTTCGCTCCGGCGAAAGCCGCTGGCCAGATGGGCAGCAGGGAGGGGAGGCTGGGGAGCAGCGCGGGATGTTCGGCTGCGTCCAGCCGGGGAGAGCACGGAGGGATAAGGAGCAGCAGGAGGAGGAGGAGGAGGAGGAGTGCAGGGACACACACCCACGGAGGGGAGCGAGGCGCCGGTTACCGGAATCTGACTTCACCCTCGCCGCCTTTGTCCTCTGCAGACATTTTCCATGCAGTGACTGCATTTCCTTCCTGCCGGCACCGCTGGAAAAAGCCGCCTGTTTGTGCCGTAGGAGCCCTGACTAATTCCCACTGCTCCCACCCAGCTGCTGTTTCCCAGCCCGGGGGGTTCTGGGCTCTCCTGACCCCTTGGCAGCTCTGGGATTTGCTGCTGGATGGCTCAGCCATGCCCTGGCACAGAGGATCCAGGGATTGCCCATCCCAGCCTGGCTCCTGCTGCCACCCGGCTCAGCCTGGCACAGGCAGGACCTCCAGCTCCGAGAGCGCTTGTGCTAATTACTTTCCTTTGTTAATTAAACCCACGTGGCTCTAATAAGGTAACCTGCTGTTCTCCGATAAATTTAATTAGCCTGAAGGGAGAGCCCCTCCGCACAGCTATTTAAATTGTCACTTCCCATCGCTTGGGCTTTGCTTCTCCCTGCCTCTCCCTCTCTCCAGATTTCACCCCTCTCCTGCCCATTTTCTGCCCTTTTCCTCTGGCAGAGAAGGGGAGCAAAGGGAGGTGCCCCATCCCTACAGGAGCAGGATGTGCCAACCCAAAGCCCATTTTCCTGCCAGTGCCACAAATCCCCATCCCAGCTGGGCCTCTGTCCCATCCTGGAGGACCTGCCCTGGCTCCAGCCCAAAGGACTGTTCCCTTTTCCAGCCCCCAGCATCAATCCTGGGATGCTCCAACCCTGGGAAACTCTGTCTCCAAAACACTGTCCCAAGAAGTGGTGACACACAGTGACATCCCCTCCCCAACCATCCCCACACACAGATAAACCTCCCAAGAAACTTCTGGAGGTTCCCAGAGGATTTAACTCCTGGAGTGCTCCAGCCGTGAGGTGACAGGGGTTTGTGCTGTCCCCAGGAGGGGGTGACAGGGGACATTGGGGCTCACCTGCACCGCTGGCTGCTTGCCCTCGTTGCTGCTGGGGGAGCTGAGCCCCGTGGCCTGCTGCAGCAGGAACTGCCGAGCCACCTGCAGAGCCTGCAAGAGAGACACAGGGGTGGGCATGAGCAAGGCTCCCTCCTCCTCCTCCTCCTCCTCCTCCAGCTCTGGCTCCTTCTCCATGGATTTCCCTCACGGGATGGGTTTGATACACAGAGAGGGCAGCACTCCCCAGTGCTCCCTCCTGCCACACCAGTACATCCCATTAGAGACCAGCACCTTCCCAGTTCCCATGGGGACAAACAATCCTGTCCTCTCCCAAAAATCCCCACCAGTACATCCCATTAGAGACCAGCACCTTCCCAGTTCCCATGGGGACAAACAATCCTGTCCTCTGCCAAAAATCCCCACCAGCTCCAGCATTCCCACCTCACAAGGGTCATTCTCAAACCCCAGCTCTGGCACAGCCACTCAGAGATCTGTCCCCTGGTTGATTTATTTCACAGCCACCAGCACCACAGCTGTCCCCTTGTGCCCAAAGCCACCGTGGGTATTTCATTTTATTAACTGGATTGTGGCAGAAAGTTCCAGCCAGGTTTAGGGGAAGCCAAGTGTGGGATTCCAGCCTGAATCAATCCAGGAATTTGTCTGAGTGCATTTGATGGTGATCCAAGAGGTGCTCAGCAACCCACACAAGTGACCACCATGAAACCTGATTGTTTTTAGGGGGGTTTGCCTAGAAAAAGTGAAGAGTTCTTCAAGTTTTTACAGGGAATCCCACAAAAAAAATCCCCCCCGGGAATCCCACAAAAATAGGGAGAAAACAACAGAAATTGATAAAATGCACTTGTGAAAAACACAGGTACAAGAGAGCCATGCCCAGCACTACAGGCAGCTGGAGAAAATGGGAAATTAAGGAAAATCCTGTGAAGAGATGAGGAGAGGAGCAAGCGTGAGCTGAGAAAAAGAGCTTGGGAGCCAGGAAAAGGAGTAAAGCTCTGAGGAAAACAACCCAGTGCTCCCAGACCTGTTTGCTCCTTATTTCTGCTTTACAAGGATTCTTTTCCTTCCTTCTGGGTTTTTTTTGGGCACGTTTTTGAAAAATCTCCACCCTCCTTCCCTCCCCAAATCCACTCACAGCTCAGCACACACCTCACCTGTTGATCCAAACCAAGGAGCACCCACAAAACCCTAACCCAGAGCCCCTCCTCAAATGGAGCACCCATGAAAAGTAATTCCCTGCATTTTAGGTCCCATTTCAGGTCCTCCCTGTGCTCCTGTGCACAAGGGAACTCTTGGGATGAGCACAGGATGCCCCAGCTGTGCCACATCTTTGGGTGGAAAATCCACCTGACCCACTCTGTGCAGCTGGACAGGCACTACAAGGGCACGTGGAAAATGAGAGGGAATTTCCAGTTGGAGGCTGAGAGCAGAGGGTTTAACACACCCAGCCTTACTTTATAAAAAAATTGTAATTTCATAGCAGGAGGCTCAAACCAAACACCCCAGACACAACACTGGGCACCCTTGGCTGTGTTTGTCACTGTCCCACGAACCAGAGAGCCCCAAGAAAATCAAAACCTGAGGGATTTTATAAGTAAATGGATCCTAACTTCCTATTCCTGTGGTGAATTTACCAGAGTTGTGCCCCAGGATTGTGCACCCAGAGCTGACCCATGGCCACTGAGCAATAACTCCCAAACTTCCTTTATCCAAACAACTCAAAACTCAGATCCTGGAGGACAAACACCACAATTCACCGCTGGGAATCACTGATGGAAAAATCCCATGGTCCTGATCCCGAAGTTGCCTCAGCCCCAATGTTTTCTTTTTTCTCCAGGGCATTTTATTTTCCCTGTTATTACCAGGGATAGATGTGCATCGGTAATGCGAGCACAAAAACCCTGTGACAGTTATGACAGCTCAAGGTCTGATATTTTAATTACTTTTAGAAATGAAAACAGTAATTCCAGTTAAAAGCCAAGGTGGAGGAATCCACTTGATGGCAGCTTGGGCCCGAGGCTCCCACCAGGATGGGTGCTGGAGCATCTCACATCCCCACAGCAAATCCCTGAGCTTTAGTTGCTTTTCCAAGTGTCTTTTAGCAGAGTTTTCCATGAATTTGGATTCTCCATGTGCAATTCCTGCCATTTTTGCAAGCACCACCTCACAGAGGACACCCAGTGAGGGCAGGGCCCTGCCCCAGCCTAGCAAAAATCAGCGCAGCAAGGATGAAAAATAAAGGGAGAAAAGCCTCAGGAGCAGAACTCCAGCATACAAAAAGTGCTGCACAAAACTTCTCCAGCACACAAAAAGTGCTGCACAGGATTTCTCCTGAAATTTCTCTTCCCAAAGTTCAAATTTCTCTTCCCAAGGCCTGGCTGGCCCGGGGTGGCGGCTCGGCCCCACCGCGCCGCCTCTCAGGGGGGAATTTAATTCACTCCCCGCTGGCTCCCTCACTTTGGTGTGCTCTGAAGCACGAAATTACAAAGATTTACAGGGAAAAAAAACCCGACATGGCCTCACAATTGCACACAGGGGCCTCTCTGGCAAGGGCCCGGAGCTGCCCCCTCCCTCCATTGCCTCTGTCCCCTCTCCATCCTGAGCTGGGCTCAGCTGCAGACAGGGATGGAACCTGCTGCAATATCCCTCAAACAGAGATGGAACCTGCTGCAGGTCCTTTAAACAGGGATGGAACCTGCTGCAGGTCCTTTAAACAGGGATGGAACCTGCTGCAAGGTCCCTCAGACTGGGATGGAACATGAAACCTGCTGCAAGGTCCCTCAGACAGGGATAAAACCTGCTGCAGGTCCCTCAGACAGGGATGGAAACCTGGACAGAGCATGTGGAGCACCCAGGATGGAGTTTCAGGAGGCAGAGCCACCTGTCAGCTGCATTTGTTGCCCAAACAAGGCAGGAGGAGCAGCCCATGGTGGGGGGATGAAGATTTCCATCAGTCAGAGCCTCTCCTTGGGGCTGAGGAGGTGGGAAGCAGAAGGAAGACTTTCCCTGTGGGAGTAGATGGGATTTTACCTCTGTGAACCAGAGGGAAAACGATTTATAAATAAAAATCAACACATATCCAGGGTGTTATCCCGGCGTTATCCATCAGCACATCAGCAAGAATTGGGAATGAATTCCTTGTGTCAAACTCCCTCTGATCACCAAATGATCCCAGAAAAAATTTGCAAATGCTTCTAGAAAAAGTTTGCAGATGATCCCAGAAAAAGTTTGCAGATGATCCTAGAAAAAAATCTGCAAATGATCCCAGAAAAAATTTTGCAGATGATCCCAGAAAAAGTTTGTCTCAGACACAGATAGGGCTGGTTTGGCCCTGCCCTCCCCAAACGCAGCACACTCCAGGATGAGGAAGAGGATGGGCACCTGGACATTGCTGGGGGAGGCCCAGAACTTCCTTGGGGTGTGGAACACACCTGGGATTGCGGGGAGAGGTGGGAGATGCTGGAGGGTGTGTGCTGGCATGGGGAAGGGGTCCATGAACAGCCAAAATTTCCATCCCAGCCATGCTGGGACCAATCCCACCCTGCCAGGACCTGCTCCCACAGCACTGGAGATTTTCCTGCTCCCAGGATCCCACCAGGGATGCTCATCCCTCCCCTCAGACCCCAAATCCCCAAATTCTCTGAACCATCCCAAAATCCAGACATCCTCCAGCAGGGGAGCAGCCTCATTTTCCAACTCCCACCCAGCCTACCTGAGGATTATCCTGATTTTTCCCTCTCCACCCCTGGATGTGCTGGATGTTTCTCCAGACCCCCAGCAAGGGCAGATTTTGGCTGATTTTTGCCTTTTCCATGGTAAACAACACAAACTCCCCTTTGTGCCATGGGGAAATACCAGAAAACAAAACAAAAAACAAACAAACAAAAACAAACAACCCCCCAAATAAACAAACAAAAAACCACCAAAACAAAACAAAAAAAAAAAAAAACAAAAACAAAAACAAAAAAAAACAAAACAAAACAAAAAAAAAAACAAAAACGAAACAAAAAAACCCAGGAAAGCCAAACCTGGCTCCAGCCCTGGAATAGCCCAGGGAGAGCTGCCTCACACCACACCTTGGATTAATGTGGGATTAATCTTCATCCTTGCCTCTTCCTCCTCAAAACCTGCCCCAGCAGAGCCTCTCTGAGGCCTAATTGGCAATAAATGGGTCAAGAGCTCAAAAAAAAAGTTTGGACAGCATGGAGACATCCATGGTCATTAGAAAAGGAGGAGCCACAGCCTCCCCCCAAAAAATCGACACAAAATAATCCCAGGACAAAGGAGAATCTTGCTTGGGGGATTTGGAAGTGCCTCAATTACCAGATATTTCACTTCATGAGGATGGAGTTTTTAATTCCAGCTGGGAAGAGCTGCCCAAAATCATCTGAGGGATTTTCCACCTGGATCACAGCTTTATATGGTGTTTTACCTTCCAAAAAGAATAAAAACACCTGAAAATTTCCATTAAAGCAAGAACTTTGCATGGAATGAAGGAGGAAGGGGATTTTTATCTTCCCTTTTCCCTCTGATCCTTTTGGAGGGTGGAGAAAGGTTGGGAAGGGATGAAAAAAAATGGTAAAAAAAGAAAGAAAAAAAAAAAAGGGAAGATTTTTTACACTAACCTCATAAAAATGACATCGTCACATTCCAGAATTAGAGCCATTAAAACAACACACAGGGATATTTTTAGCTGGATATTAACAGTAAATGATGCCATATTGAGGAGCACTTCCACCAGCCCAGCCCTGGCCTCGCTTAACCAGAACCAAATGGCTCCAAAGAGATCCAAATGAACAAAAAATGACATAATTCCTCACAGGAAAATGAAAAAAAAAAAAAAAATTCCCTTTTTACACCCAGCTCTGTGTCTGTGGCCCAGCCCCAGCTGTTCTGTCCTGTTCCAATGCTCCTGGATTTTATTCCTCTGCTCCTGACTCCTCAGTCCTCACAGGAAAGGGGCTAAACCCAGCCCCAGTAATTAACAGGACAAGGAACAGCCTCCTGACAATCCCATTCCGTGCAAAAAAAGGGGAAAAAAGGGAGGAAAATGAGGGAAAAGGGGGGAAAGGGGAAAAAGGCAGAAAAACTGGAGAAAAAGGAGGGGGAAAAGGGGAGAAAAAGGGGAAAAAATGGGAAAAATAGGGGAAAAGGAGGAAAAAAGGAGGGAAAAAAAGGTGGGGGGGAAAAGGAAAAACTGCTCCTGCATTTGTCCTCAGTGAAATATTAAATATGAACCAGGGAAGTGAAGAGAGAGATGAGTTTCACTTAAGTGCTCCGGCCTCGTTTTTATCTTAAATACCCTAATAATAGAGGATTACACAATATATTTGAGATGTGATCACATGTTTTATGGAATGGTATCTCTCCCAGGGCAGCAAAGTGCCTCTCCTCCCCCTCCACACCCTTCCCCAACTCCCAAAAAAGTCCCGTTTGCTCCTTCTCCAAAACAAGTCTTATTTTTGTTTATTCCTCCCCGTTTCTTTGACGTCTGTCTGCAGCAAGCTGCAATTTTTTGGGTATTTTTTGCGCCATAAAACAACACCAGAGCAGCTGGATTTTCCAGCTGGCTCCTTTTCCATGGATTTAGAGCTGCAAGGAGCTCCTGTGGGGTGCCAGACTCAGGGATTGTCCCCTTGCTTGTCCCAGGACATCCCTGCTCCACGAGGTTTGCACGGATTTGGGTTCTCCATGCGGAAATCTGCTGTGTCTGCAGGGATCTTCTTCCATCCTTTCCCTCCATTCCCTGCACTCCAAACCTGCGGCGACCCCATCTCTCTGCGCCCCATGGATTCAAAGAATTCCAAAAGCTGGAATTCTTTGCAGCAATTCAGCAAAAAAAAAAACACACCCAGGAAAACCCCAAATTGTGGCTGAGCAGTGGTTTATTCCCACTCCTAAAATTCCAGAGGATCCTCCACCACAGGGATGTGCCACCCCCATCACCCCATGCCCCCTTTCCTTTCCCCTTTCCTTTCCTTTTTCCTTTCTCCTTTCCTTTCTCCTTTCCTTTTTCCTTTCCCTTTTCCTTTCCCCTTTCCTTTCCCTTTTCCTTTCCCCTTTCCTTTTTCCTTTCCCCTTTCCTTTCCTTTTTCCTTTCCTTTCCTCTTTCCTTTCCTTTCCTTTTTCCTTTCCTTTTTCCTTTCCTTTCCTTTTTCCTTTCCTCTTTCCTTTCCTTTTTCCTTTCCTCTTTCCTTTCCTCTTTCCTTTCCTCTTTCCTTTCCTTTCCTTTCCTCTTTCCTTTCCTTTTTCCTTTCCTCTTTCCTTTCCTTTCCTTTTTCCTTTCCTCTTTCCTTTCCTTTCCTTTTTCCTTTCCTTTCCTTTTTCCTTTCCTTTCTCCTTTCCTTTTTCCTTTCCTTTCCTTTTTCCTTTCCTTTTTCCTTTCCTTTCCTTTTTCCTTTCCTTTCCTTTTTCCTTTCCTTTCCCTTCCCTTTTTCCTTCTCCCTTTTTCCTTCTCCCTTTTTCCTTCTCCTTTCCCAGGAAAAAGGGAAGGGAAGGAAAACGGGAAAGGAAGGAAAGCTGGCGGATCCCTTTGGGAGGTCCCTCCCCGTTCCCACAGCAACAGCGGGGACAGGGGAGGGGTCCCGGGCCGGGGGCTGCCCCCGGTGCCCCCGGGCGACCTCTCCCCTCCGCCAGCCCCTGCACAAAGCTGCCGGGAGCTATTGAGGCTTTTCAGCCCCATCCGAGCATTGAAATGCAGGGATTTAACCCCCCCCACCCCGGGCTCGGGAGAGGAGGGAGAGGAGGAGGAGGAGGGAGGAAGGGGAGGAAGGAGAGGCGATGCCCTTTCCACCCTGCTCTCCCCTTCCAGGCTCTCTGTGAAGTGGCATGGATTGGGAGGGATGAGGATGGATGGATGGATGGATGGATGGACGGATGGATGGATGGATGGATGGATGTTGAGACCTGGGTGACCCCGTCTCAGCAATCCTTGCTCCAGGGACACCCCACAACAAGGTCTCTGAGCACCCCACAAACACCCCCATGGCCTCAACATCTCACCCACCTCGAGGCAGCACCCTTGGAGAGCAGCTTTAACCCAAAAATTCCCTGCCAAGACCTGTCTGGCCTCACACTTGTATAAACAGCGAGGTGACAGGCACTGGAAAAGGTCAAAAATGGAATCTGGGCACAGAAATCCCCACAGACACAGAGCTTTGGGGTCACCAGGATCAAACCCCCACCCCTGCAGGCTTCCCAAGGTTTCTTGGAGGGATTTCATAAAGCTCAAAGAGAATCAGGATGGAGAGCTGCCATTCCAGGATGAGGGAGAGAGCACACGGAGCAGCCCAGCCATCCAAACACCCGGGCAGAACGCTGGGTGCTCCCGGGGATGGAGCAAAGCCTCCATCAAGCACCTAATTGTCCAAAACTCCGCTGTGGGGACATTTATTCCTGACCCCAGCTGGTGCTCAGCCCGCTCCCTGAAGCAGGAAGATGGATAATCCTCGGGATGGGTTCTCCCCCTTCCTTCCCCAGGTGCTGTCGCTGGAGGTGTCACTTGGTATTTTTGGAAAAAAAACAAAACCCAAGTGACACCAAACCCTCTGCTTTAACAATCCCACATGGCCAGCCAGCTTCCCACCAGGAGAAACAACACAGGGGTGAAACGAAACATCAGCATGAACCAGGAGAATCCACAAGGACGAAAATCCTGATTTTCTGGAGGAGATCCCCCCATTTCACAGCCACGATTTGCATCTTTTTGGCTGGGGGGACACACAGATCTCCCGTTATCCGCTGGAATTCCAGGAGGGAGGGCAGGGAGCTCCTCAGAGGGGCACTGGCAGCAGCATTACACGCATGATTACCCTTTGCATGCGGGGAACAGGGGCTTAGCGGCGTGCGGAACGCCTGTTATCCAGGTAATGGATTTACAGCACTCCCTACTAAAGTATCAGACACAGCAATTTTTTACAGCTTTCACGCTGGAATTTATGGCTCAGGGAGGCGATCTCCGTACGAGGAGAGGGATCATTGCCTTATTTAGTAGCTGAGCAGGGAAATTGATGTTTTTTCGCCAAAGTTTGTTTGGAAAGGTAAGCTGCAGGCACGTCCTCAGGGCTGAGAGGGGACACGTGTGTGGCAGGGGCTACCCCAGGGGCACATCCAGAGCTGCTGCACACACGTGTCACTGTCACACGTGTCCTGTGGGTGAGGTTCAATCTCCAGGAGTGCTGGGAATGGGAAAGCAGCTCCTGGAAAACCAAAATCCTCTCAGGCAGGACCTGCTCCTTGTGTTACAGCCAAAGTTTTTGGTGTCTCAGCCCCGTGGATTGATGGCGGGCAGAGCAGGCAGGAAAAAAACCAGCAGGTTTGGATGGATGGGCTCTGCTTCCCAAGGCATGTAGGACAGGGACAAACCCTTGATTTTTGGGGCACTCGACCACGAATGGCCAAACCTAGTGCAGCCCAACCCTGAGTACAAATCGCGGCAAAACCCAATGCTGTCCCCAAACCGCATCCTTGCAGGACCCCGCTGCCTGTGCAAGCCAGCTTTGAAGGAACAGGTTTGGATAGGTGGGCTCTGCCTCCCAAGGCACGTGGGACAAGGACAAACCCCTTGATTTTTGGGGCACCTCAACCACGAATGGCCAAACCTGGTGGAACCCAACCCCGAGTACAAATCGCGGCAAAACCCAATGCTGGCCCCAAACCGCATCCTTGCGGAACCCCGCTGCCCGTGCAAGCGGGGCTTGAAGGAACAGGCCAGCCTGCATTACCTGCTGCTGCTGGAAGTGCAGGAGCTCCACGGGGCTCATCTCTCCGTTGGCCTCGGCTCCGGCGGCTCCGTCGCGGCTGCCGCCCCCGGGGCCGCCCCCGCTGCCGCCGCCGCCGCCGGCATCGGGCTGATTGCTGAGGCTGCTCACCCCGTTCTGCGCCGAGGGCGTCGAGCGGATCGTCTCCGAGGCAGATTCAACCATCATGACTCGCTAGCAGGACCTGGAGAGGGGAGAGAAGAGCCTGAGAACGGGGGCTGAGATCCCGGTGGGATGGGTGTCAAACCGCGTTGGGTTTTAGTCGCGTTCGGTTCGCACCCCAAAAAAATAAACGGGGAGCTGCTGCAAACACGGTGCACGCCCCTAGGCAAAGCAAGTGCGACCCAGTCCTTAGGAAAACCCACAATTCCAGCTTTCCCTGAGCCTGGTGCGGGGCACTGAGCTCCAGGAATTCGTTTGTTTTCCCCAAATTTCATGGTGAGAGCACACCTGAAGCCCCAGCGAGACACAGAGCTCCAGGAATCCGTTTGTTTTTCCCCAAATCGCAAAGTACTTCATGGCGAGAGCACACCCGAAGCCCCAGCGAGACACAGAGAGCCTGCACCTCATATTCCACCCTGAAAATCCTAACAAAGTCAAAACATTCCCTCCAAGTGCTTCATCTCCCAGCAAACCACCACTTCCCAGCTGGAAAAACCACCGGGCAGGAGGTGCCAGGCTGAGGAAACCCAGAGGAACGGCAGAGCTGGGATGTGGGAACGAGAGCCCAGCAAAACCAAGACTGGAAAATCCTTCCCTTCTCCCAGTTTTTGCTCAGTGGGCTCGGATGAGTGGCAGGTTGGTGGTTGTGAAGCTGAAGGTGCCTTTTTCTAGGAGAAACTCCTGGTTTTGGGCTGGTACTGGAGAAAACGGGACCAGCACACCCAGCACTGCTCTCTGCCACATCCAGCCCTGACACACAAAACTGGCAGCACAGAATCCACCCAGGAGTGAGGGTCTCTCCCTCCTTCCCAACACTTGTTTTCCTCCATGGAAAAGCAGTTTTGTTTCCACACCCCTCCATCCCACCAGCACGGGCTCAGCGCTCACCCACCGCCGCTCGCGGAGTTTGGAACAAGACAGGAACAAAACCAGAGGGATGGGATGAAAAAACACCACCCCCCTTTCTCTTTCCACCCTCTTTTCTTCCCTATTTCCCCCCTCCACACCCCAAAAGGCAGCGAGACAAACCAGGAACAACATAATTGCTGAAATGTGGCGTGTAATAATCGCTATTCAGGGGCTGATCATTCATATTAAACAGGGAGCAGCGAGCTGCTCATTTGCATGTTGGAGATTATCTGCATTTCAAAAGTCATTTCCGCAGGGGATATGAGTGACATCCATTCCCAAGGGGAGCTCCTGGCTCCCTCCCACTGTCCCAGGGCTCTGGGGGTGACACACCGGTGGCTGTGGGACAGCTCAAGGTTAAGGGGATTAGTGGGATTTGGATTTGGTTGGAGCAGCTTCACAACGATGGGAAGCTGCTCCAACCTTAGCAGCAAAAATCTGGAATAAACCCCTCACTCTTTCCTCGAAACTACACTATTTCCTTCCCCACTTTGAATTTCAAGGATTTCAAGTTCAGAAATAGGAAATTATTGCTGTTCCTATTCCCGTTTTCCCTCTGAAATCCACAAGGGCCCACGGGGAACGCTTCGTGTCCGACCCTCGAACGGCATCACCAGGGTCAGAAACTCATCAGGATTCCAGCAGGGATTTCACTTTTACATGGAGAACAGGAATATCCAGAGTTACAACAGGAAGTATTAAAAAAGGGGGAAAAAAAATAATAAAAAAAAGAGACAGTTTTGGAAAGGATATAAAACTTTCCTGGCTTCGGGCATAAACTGGAGTTTAACTGTTGGGAATTAGGAGGAAATCTCTGCTGGTGGAGGAGCCGTGGGCTCGCTCTGGTGGTTCCAGCCCCTGCCAGAGGCGGGATGCTGGAGCAGATTCCTGCAGCCAGGGTGATTCCCGGAGCTGGGGACACCGGGCCAGCTGAGCTCCCTCTCCAAGTCCTGTAAAACTCCACTTCCCGTTCCCAAACCCCTCTGGGATGCTGCAGTGTCTGCGATCCCAACAACGCTGCTAGGGAAGTCATAAAAGAAAGTCATCACCATAATAATGGAAATATTTCCATTCCTATAAAAAGTTTCGCAAAACCTTAAAGAAGAAGAAAAACTGAAAACGAAGCCGGGTGTCTGCGAGGTTATAAACTGGATTTAAATTAGCAACAAGCACTTTTCCAGCCAGGACGGATCTGGGATGAGTGGGAAGAGCAGAACTGGGCTGAGCGATGCCAGAGCACACGTGCAGCCCTGCACAGAGCCGGGGGGGATCCGCAGCATCCCCGCTCCTGCTGCTCATCCCTCGCAGTTCAAACACCCGCAGAGTTCCAGGGATTCTCCTCCTCGGCAGGATCAGACCTTCCCCCAGGCACAGCGGCAGGGACGGAGCCCAGACAGTCAGCGGGAAGATCCAACAACACCCACATCCAGAGGGGAAGGGTGGGTTTGCTTAAAAGGGGAGGGAGGAGCCCCCTCCAACGGCAACAGCAACAGAAGCTGCACAAATGGATCGTTAATTACCATTAATTACCATTTCAGACTCGCTGAACCACCGCTCCGCGTTTTTTGTTCCCCCCTTTTATCCAACCACGCACCTTCCGCAGGACAAAGGGAAGGAAACGGAGAATTACAAACGGAGCAACGAATCCCCCTGCCTTCGGCAGGACCATATGGCAACGAGGGTGTATTAATTACCGCGGCTTTTAATTAACAATTGCTTCATCTGAGCAGTAACATTTCCTTGACATCCCCCGACTCGCCGCTAACCTGCGCGGAGCACGCTGCATCCCAGCCATCAATCCCGCTTTATTGACATCCATCCCTCCCGCAAACAGGCACGATCCCAGGGTTTTCCAATTAACACCTCCGCACTCTCTAATTAGCGCAATTAACGGGCTGATGGATGCCCGGAGCTTCCCTGGGAGGGAGGGGCTGGGGATGCGGCTCCCACTGCTTGTGCCACAATTCCCATGGGAACACCGTGAGTGTGCCATGCCAGGAGCTGGCACTGCCACCGAGCCCTCCAGAAGGGAAGGATGAACACGGAGGTGACCAAAACCACGGGCTCGAAGCGATGGATGTGGGATTTCAGGAGCAGCAAGAGCAGGGTGAAGCAGTGATTTCCCCCCCCAGAAAAACTCACAAGGAATTTTGGCCCATCCAGACCCGTTCCAAGCGATGCCACTGCTCCACCTGATTCCAAGCACAGGAAAATTCAGTGGCACTTCCCAGCCTCCAGGACCTGCTGGAACAGCCACAGCCACACCACGAGCTCCTCAGAAACCACTGCCCCAACACCAATTTCAGCAGCTTTCCCTATTTTTCATTATCCTCGACAGCTCCGTAATTTTGGGCTGCCCTTCGTGGGCCGTGCACTGACCCGGTGTCACCTCCACCCTGCTGTCCCTGTCCTTGAGCCCCCATCCCCAACCACCGTGGGTTACCCTGCCCTGAGTGTCCCCAGCCACAAACTCCAAGAGCTCCTAAACCATTACCCACGAGGGAGGGATGAGGATTTAACAGCACTGGGAAAACTTTCTATGAGCTGGGACAGCACAGGCGACACACAAACTGACACTGAGAGGTTCCAGGGGCTGTTTCCCACCCTTCCCACCACATCCCAGTCCCAAAGTAGAATTTCAGAGTTATCCCAGTCCCAAAGCAGTATTCCAGAGTTATCCCAGTCCCAAAGCAGTATTTCAGAGTTTTCCCAGTCCCAAAGCAGTATTCCAGAGCCCTCCTCCCTTCTCCAGCCTAGCCAGGACACAGAGGGGAGCAGGCCTTGGGTACCAGCGGATCCCCAAGGAGCACAGAGCCAGCAAGCCCTCAGAAATCTGCAGGATGCTCCTCTGCACAGCTGGAAGGAGAAGAGGACTCAGGCAAGCTGGATGCCAGGCCCTGGATCTGCTCCCAGCTACAGAAAGTTGAGCAACCTGCCCGTCCTGCTCCGGCACCGACAGGCTTTAGGAAGCGGCTGCTAATCCTAAAAGGCTTCGCTGGAAGAGAAGCAGCAGCCCAGCATTGCTCCAAGAGTGGCTTTTTACCCTTTAATTAACACATAAACACATGGAAATGTGGAAAGGGGATTAAAATAAAAGTCTGGGGGAGCTGAGACGAATCCGGAGCATTACTGTAAATTAGAAGATATTTAAGGAACCAGGGACCGGCTAAGCCCAGGCACTGCTTTAATGGGATCTCACCTCTGGGCACTTTCATCTCCCACTTTCATCTCGCTCCCAGCAACTTCTTTGGGAAGAGCCAACCTCTGGTGCTTCACCTTCACCCCCTGGCTCTCCTCACCTGCCTCGGGGCCAGCCCAGCCCAGCCACACTCGTGGGCACCAGGGACAGGCAGGCAGCGAGGAGCCTTTGCTGAGAGCCACAGCGAGGTTCTCCTGCCCCCAAAATGGGGGATCCTCGGATCAGAGAGCTGGGGAGCACCTGGAATTGTGAGGACTCCAATGTGGGAAAGCCTGGGATGGTTCCTGTGCTCCTGGCAAGCCCCACCTGCCTCTCCAGAACCTGTCACCCCCGGAGCATCCTTTGCTCTCCAGAGCTGCCCCAAGTGCAGCCAACCCCACAGGAGATCCCACACATTCCCAGAGACACCAATACCTGCCTGGCACCTCTCCCGCTCCCTTCCAAGCTTCCAGGAACACAAAACCTCTCCCAGAGTGGGTGTGGGACCGGCTGGAGGTGGCCAGGCCGGTGTTGGCACCGTGGGGCTGCTGCTCCATCCTGGAGCGCGTGCCCGGCTGCCCCATCCTGCTCCATCCCTGCTTCCCTCGCTGTGCTCTTGAAAAGATTAAAAAAAAAAAGGAACCCCACTCCATCTCATTAAGAAAGTAAACACAAGAGCCGTCTAAGTGTCTAATTAAGCTTCTAATTAGTCCCTGCTTGTTACTAATGCAAATTAGATTACGCCGCTTAACTACAGCATGTCCACAACACCCTTGTTAATTGCGGCCTTTTGAAATTAAATTACTCCCTAATTAGCATATCAAAGCCATTGATTCGGAGCCAGGAAAGATGAGGGCAGGAGGAAGCCTAACGCCAAGTTTTGTTAATCAGGGACGTCTAATTAAATAGTGACGTGGAGCACGGGGCTCCCACCTCGCTGCTCCGGAGCCACCACACGTGGGGACCCGGGGACAGCCCCTCGGTGGGTGCTGGAGGTCTCTGGATCACTGCTGGGGTGATGGAGCAGCCTGTGGGCCACCATGAAGGTCCACCACCTGTGTCCCATCAGGTGGGGATGCAGGTCTGGTATCCACGTCCCAATGGGTCAGGATGCAGATCCAGCACTTGTGTCCCATCACAGTGGGATGCACGTCTGGTATCCACATCCCAGTGGGTCAGGATGAAGGTTTGGCACCCAAACCCCATCAGGTTGGGACGCAGATCCAGAACTTGTGTCCCAATGGGTCAGGATGCAGGTCTGGTACCAGTGCCCCATCAGGTGGGGATGCAGGTCTGGTATCCACGTCCCAGTGTGTCAGGATGAAGGTCTGGTACCAAAGCCCCGTTAGGTTGGGATGTAGGTCCAATGCCTGTGTCCCATCAGGTCAGGATGCAGATCCAGAACCTGCTTCCCACCAGGCAGGGACGCACTTTTGGTATCTGTGCCCCATCAGGTGTGGCTGAAGGTCCAACACCTGTGTCCCATCAGGATGGAATGCAGAACCAGTTTCTGTGTCCCAGTGGGACAGGATAAAGGTTCGGTACCTGTGTCCCATCAGTTTGGGATGCAGGACCAGCACCTGTGTCCCATCATGCCAGGATACAGGCCTGGCACCTCTGTCCCATCAGTCTGGGATGCAGGCCCAGTGCCCAAATCCTGCAGGATTCCCACTGAACTTCCCAAAATCCAGGACGTCCCCATGAAGCCACATCAGCCACCACAGTGCCAGTGCCAGCCCTGCATCCCCTCATTTCTCATCCCCCTAAAAACTTGCTTTCCTTCAGCCCAACACCATCCAAATGGGAATTTAAAGATCCCAAAACTCCCTTCCGTGCACAGGGATCAGGGTCACCCTCTCCCCAGCCCCAAAACCCTTGGTGACCCCACCAAGAGGAGCAGGAGAGGCCCTCAGTGAGGACAGGTGGGGCTGGGAGAGCCTCTCACCTGTCACATCCCAAAGCCACAAGAAGTGAGGGGACAGTGCACAGGGGGAGGTGACACCGGGCTCCTGACACCAAATCCCCCCTTAGGGCACCGGGCTGGGGGACACATCCCCTCACCATCCCTGAGGAGCCCTTGGAGGGGACACCACCACCAAATCCCACACCATTCCCCCAAAGAAACCCCAAAACCACCTCTCTGCTCTCATCTGGGGGATCCCCCAACACCTCCAACCCCAAATTCCCACCTGGACATCAATAACAGAGCCACCAGCGAGGAGACTGCACCCAAAGGCAGAACCACTCCAAGGAGAGTGAAAGTGAAGCCTAATTTTGAAGTTATTTCAATAACTTCCTGAATGACCCAGTTCTTCCCATTTTATAACTTTTCCTAGATTTTTTTTTTTGGTGTTTTTTTTTCTTTTTTTTTTTTTTTTGTTTAAAGAGGTGGGAAGGGAAAAAAAATAAAGGGATGAAGATTGGAAAAGTTTAATAGAGGGAGAAAAAGTCTATTAAAAAAAAAAAAAATAAGGCAGGCAGCCCGTCTCAGGGGAAGAGCTGAAATATTAAAGAAAGGAAAATCGCTTCTCCTGCTGCCGAGCCAGGGCAGGAGAATGGAGCAGCTGGAAGAGAAGGAACGGGGCACTTTTAATTGAAAAAAAGGAGATTCAAATGAAATATCCAATATCCCCCGTTAAAGAAAGGAAGAAAGACGGACCTTGGCCGCCGAGAAATTGCTGAAAGCCCAAACTTTTCTTTCTCAGAAGTTATAGGAAAGAGGGATGAGAGAAAGGAAGGGAAAAAAGGGTCTTTCATCCGAGAGGAACTCGGGGGGAATGGAGGATGAGGGCGGGGAGAGACAGAGAGAGAGAGAGAGCGAGAGCAAGTTTTATTCATTTATTTTATTTTATGAGATGAGTAAAAATAATATATTTAAAATAAAATTAAAAAAAAAAAAAAAAAGAGAGAGAAAAGGCCGAGTTTTATAATGTCCCAGTGTTTGGAAGCAGCGGAAGGGAGCGGAGAGGGGGGAAAGCAACTAAGAACAGAAGGGCCGGCTCCAACCACCCGCCGCACGAGCCTCTCTCCCAACGAGATTCAATTAATTGATAACAAGAGGCATCAAATTAATTTTTCAAGGATGTTAGATTTTGATGAAGGAAAAAATCTCTCTGATTTTAATCGGGGCGGCGTTTAAAAGGCATAAATGAATATCCCTTTCTAATCATCTGAGGCGCCGAGGAAGCACCAAGCGGTTAACGTGGAAATTCAAATCGTTTAATTGGGGAGGGTGGGGGAAGAGGGGAGGTGGCCGTGGTGGGGGAAGGGGGCCCGGGGTTTTCTTTTTAAAGAGCTTTATGAAGAAATTATTTTTTTAAAAAAATTATATTTCTTTCAAGCTCTCCCCCACTCCCCGTCCTTCTCCCAGCCCCGGAACGCAGCCGCACTTGGAAAAACCCATCTCAGAGCTTTTTTGCTTTTCAATAGAGACTGTTTCCCAGCACAATCTAATTAACAAAAATGATAATGAAGATGGTGGGGAAAAAATTTCAGAGGGAACAAAATTAAAAAAAAAAAAAATCCCTCCAAACTCCCAGGGAAAAAAAATCCCAAACCCACAGGATAAAGTGAGATTCCCATCACGCTCAACTCCCATCCATCGCTCTGTGTTTCCACATGGGATGAGGGTTTTAGGATTTGGGATGAGGTTTTCAGCACAATCCCCCCAAAATCCCATTTAAATAATTGCCAGCAGCTCCCATTGCTGGCGTGGGATAGAGCTGTAACCAACACGGCATCACCCACACCAGTTTCCCAAAGGTTTTTCCAGCATCTCCCCGTAAATCCCAGCTCGGTTCAAGCCTCACCCACACGCCCAGTGCCCAGCTCACACTTTTTTTGTAAAATTCACACACTGGGGACACATCCCCCTGGTGCAAATCCCACCTGGAACTCCTGCTGCAGACACCAGAGCCCTCATCCCGCCCGGAGCACACGGAAAGCTCCGGCCAAAATCTTCTCTGTTCCCAGCCAGGATGGTCCCACACCTGCCTCCCAGAGCCTGGGACACCTGAGGAAGAGGAGGCATCTTCCTCTTGGATGGAGGCTCAAGGACAGTGCCCTGTGGCAGTGAGGAAGAGCAGGGACACAGGAAAATGTCCCGACTCGATCCCTGCGAAGGCGAAAGCTCCCGGAAAAGGGGAGCGATGGGGGAAGCTCTTAAATCAAAATAAACCCCAAACTCCAGGGGCTCCCCGCTCCCCACCCCATCAGGAGAGGTTGAAAACGGCAAGGATGGAGCCAGGGAGGAAGAAATGCCCTGGAGCAGGTGAGGGACACTCTGGATGCCAGGGCTCGGGCTCGGCCTCTCACGTCCTACCCCGAGTGAAATTTCCCAGCTGAGTTCGTGGGGAGTCAGACTGGAAGTTGCTAGACGTCTCTCCTGGCCTTCAAATAATCCAGAGGGGAGGGAAAAACAGGCATGGTACCTATGGAGCAGGAGGGAGGAACTCGGACGCCACAAGTTTTCCCAGACTCCGTCGTGTCTGTGCAAAAATTCGTCCGGAAAACGCTCTGGTTAACGCACTCCCCGATGCTTTCCACGGCAAATCCCATTCCTATGCAGGAAGAGGCCTGGTTTCCATCCAGAAATTGTGCTGCTCATGAGGAGGGAGCAGAAAAAAAGCAACGGGGGCAAGAACTGTCCTTGGGCATTTTCAAACTCCTGGTCTGAAGTCCATTTTTCTTCGCATCCCAGTCGGAGGCAGCGTGACCCGAGGCTGGATCCGTCTCTCAGCCCTGCCAGAGCCTGGTTCCACACTTCCAAACAGCTTCCCTGATTTTATTCCTGCACAGCCTGGCTTCTCCACGGCCAGCCTCAGCATCTCCTGGTTCCTCTGGGCACCTGCCACCCCCACGGAGCAAACCCAGCCCCGCAGACGAACGCGGCTCTGGAATAACCCCGCAGATTTCTCCCCTAAAATGTGGGTAGCAGCGTGTTCAGCAGGGCTGTGCTGGGATCTGGGAATGCTGCTGGGTGCCCACGGAGGGGAGTGGGTGCTGCATTCCATATTTGAGGCCTTGGGAAGAGAGCAGGAGAAGCAGGAGCATCCCTTGGCTGCGGGAAGCGCTTTTCACCAGGACTCTGTGCTGAAATCAGGAGGTCACTGTGGTGCCCTTCTTGGTGTCATCTGGATGAGCCACGTCCAGCCACCACATCCTCTTCCCAGGAATGTCCTCTTCCTAAGAATATCCTCTTCCTAAGAATATCCTCTTTTTAGGATGCCCTCTTTTCAGGAATATCCCCCTCTGTGGCTCTTCCATGGGGAATCCGGGAGGCGCGGCCTGTCCCAGCGTGGATGGATCCCACAGGGATGGCAGCAAAGCTCTGCCACAGCTCCAGCGTCCCTCTGGATGCCAGCCTGGCACACAGGGAAGGGCTCTGGTCCCACAGCATCACTCCAGGGTCACTCTCAGCACTCCCAGGTCGTGCTGATCCATCCAGGCTCCCGAGCATCCCCAGAGCTCAGCGACAGCGGCGTCTTCAAACCCAGCACATCCTGCTGGACTGGGACAGAGCTGGGCAAGGGGGAATCCATGTCCTCAATCCCTGCTTGTCCTCCTGGCATTGCTGAGGTCCTGAAGCCAAACTTTAGGGTGTCCTGGCCCCCAGGTGGCTGCTGCTGCTCCAGCTCGGTGGCCAAGGAAAGCCCAGCACCTTCCCAGAGCCGTGGGACACCGAGCACCCTGCAAATCCCAGGGATTATTCCCAGGAATTGGGCTCCCTCCACCCCTCCTAAAAATAACCCTCATCCTTTAAAAATATTAAATAATGATTCACCAACTGCTGTCACCCTCCTGCAGTCCTGTGGGCACCCTGGGGTGCTGGGGCAAGGAGAGGTTTGAGGTCCTCAGTGCCCACCTGGCTCCCAGCGCGTCCCCTGCCTGAGCAGGACTCACCAGCAGACAACTGGAAGCTGCTGTTTTAGGGGAGATCCCAAAAACATCCCAGAGCTGAGGGCTCTGGCACGGGGGCACAGGTGAGGGTGCCCACCTTGGGCTGGGTGCCCGCCCTCTGGGTGTCACCTTTGTCCCCGGGCAGGCACAGCACAGCCCCCGAGGCCCCGCTGGCACCGCTCCTCCACAATCCGCTCACATCCTCTGCCCACATCTCCCGTGGGCACACAGAACTGTCCCCAGGCTGTCCCTGGGTGGGCACAGAGCACTGACATCACCCACTGCAGGACATGGTGTCACAGGGGCTGTCACAGGCCGGGTACCAAGCCGGGGGATGTCTCCTGTTGTCCCCAAACCAAAAATCATCACATTGTGCCGAGGGAAGGCGACAACACCGGGATACAGAATCAGACAAACTGTGGGGGAATCAGACAACAGCTGGGGACACCAAATCCCTCAGGGACACGAGCCACATCCCTGTGTCCCCCATGTCCTCTCCTGCCCACTGCCAGGAGTTTTCAACCCCCCTATCATTATTTAAACCTCCAGATAAACCCAGCAATTTGTGCTCGTTCCCCGAGCGCTTGGGAAGGACCCAGGCTGCAGAGGAAGGAGCTGTTTGTCCCCTCTGAGAGGACAGGGCTGTGTCCCTCCATCCTTTTCCCAGAGGGACGGGCACAGCCCTGTCTGCATCCCAAATTTACAGCT
This sequence comes from Melospiza melodia melodia, assembly GCF_035770615.1. NCBI lineage: Eukaryota > Metazoa > Chordata > Aves > Passeriformes > Passerellidae > Melospiza > Melospiza melodia. Next base: position 7,096,826 of record NC_086221.1, read on the forward strand.
GGAATTTTACAGAGGATGCAGCGCTCCCAACGCATCCCCTGCTCCGGCACGGTGGGGACACGAGGGAGCAGCAAGCACCGACCCTCCCAGAGCCAGCAGCAGCCCCCAAACCACCCCCTCACCTGCCAAACCCCCTCCCACTGCGTTCCCGCTCTTCCTCGGGGAGGATTTTAAACCCCCAGCCCCACAGAGCAGGGGGATCACCCCAGCATTCCTGATTCCAAGCGGTGCCGGTGTCGGGGCTGCTGGAAAACCTGTGGGATGAGGCATGAGGAGGGGTTTGGTCCATGGGTGCAGGCATGAGGAGGGGTTTGGTCCATGGGCTGCTCCCACAGCTCCAAAGTCTGACCCAGATTTGAAACCGTGGCTCCACTTCCCAGGGAAAAGGGAATTTGTTCAGTGGGAGCCCACCAGAATCAAGGGAAAGATTTCAATGGATTTAGGAACAGCCCTGCCCTGTATTATTTTATAAATAAAACCTGGGTTAAAAGGAGAAGTGGGAATAGCCCACACAGGGCAGTGGCTGCATCCAGAGGGTCCTGAGCATCCCTCAGGATGCAGAGCCCAGCCCTGAGATCTGTCCCATGGGAATGGCTGAGCTGGGCCCTGCAGCCCCCGGCACCTCTGGGTCTGACTTTGGGAAAGTGAAATCCCGGTTCCAGCCCAAATCCCACTGCTGTCACTTTGGGGAAAGGGGATGGAGTGAAGGGTGTGCTGTGTTCGGGAGCAGAGCTCAGCCAGAATTCCCTTCCCAGGGTTTCTCACGCTCCCCCACCTCTCCCAGGATGGATTTTTGGACATTTCCCTTCACTTGTTTCTCTTGAGAGCAAATTGAGGGAGTCTCTCTTCCCCAACATGCACAAAAAGCCAAAATTACAGAGATCTGCCCCAATTCTTCCTCTCCTTCACCTCCATGGGACAACAAGGGCTCTGCTGCCAAACCCAGACCCCCTACAAACCCTGAGTGCCTTGGGGACAGAGGGACAAGAACGGGTCCTGCCAGAGAGGCAGAACTGAGGATGAGAACCCCACGCTGTGAGTTCCAAGAGGCTGAGACAAGCTGGGAGCAAAGGGATGAACAGGAGCAGCACCCTCCTCCTCCTCCTCATTCCCCAGCTTTACCCATCCAGCAGGTGACAAGAGCCCCTTTTGTGCTCCAAATTAAGAATTCTTGTTGATTTTGAGGGTTTGATTTATTAATGGGGAACATCTGTGGCAGCCTGACACCCCAAACCCTGCAGGGGCTGAGCACAGGGCAGGGCAGCAGGGGATGGGGATGGGGGACCCTGCCCTGCCCACAAACCCAACCCCATCCCAGCAGGACAAAAATCCGCCCAGGAAGCTGCAGGGAAAGCAGGCTGGGGTGTAAAGGAGAAATGTAAATTTTCAGGAAATAATCCCAGAGAAAGGCAAAGCTGGAGACTTTATAATCCCACCTGAATCCACCTCGCTGAAAACCCAGGGCTTTGCAGCTCTGCCCGGCCCGGCATTTCGTTCATTTCCGAAATTAACATTTCCTGCCTCAAAACTTACAGCACGCTTCCCCCCGTGCCTTTATTTGCTGCTCCTCTGTTTCTAACAGGCCTGGTGATGCCGCGTTTCTCTTCCCCATCCAAGCTGCCCCACGCTCAGGGAATTTCCCTCCCACTGCTGGGACAAGGGACACAGAGGGGACACAGGGGAGCTCTTCTCCCTGCCCAGAATTGTCTCCGCCCAATATTCCTGCCCAGATCAGCCCAAAACTCTGAATTCTCAACAAGAATTTCAGCTCTGCCGGGTTATTTCCTCCACAAGCTGTGGCTCCTCCAACCCCGCTGTGCCCACCCTGAGCCCCAGAAGCTTTTCCCGAGCCTGCAGTGGGGCACTGTGCCCCATCCTGGCATGTCCCCTGCCATCCCTGCCAGGCATTCCCTTCTCCAGGAGCCGAGGAAGCCCCAGGTCCCTGCAGGCTGTGGGGTCCCCCCTGCTCCAGGAGCACCCTCCCAGCAGCTCCAGGATGGTGTGGGCAAGCTGGGGTGCCCCGTGCTGGAACCCCCATGCCAAGGGATGTGCCATGAGCCCTCCCTGGGCCATGGAGCACCTGCAGAAGGGCAAATCCCCACTCCCAAGCATGGCAGACACTCGGGAGAGGCAGGAATGTGAACCCAAGGGGCCTCCAGATGGAAGGAACTGCTGGGAACTCGGGATCACAGCTCATCCCTGGCTCCACAGCACAACCCTGGCCTTGTATTCTGCATTAAGCCTCCAACCTCCAGCCCTCCTCCACTCTTCCCTCTTCTTTCCCAAGGCATCTTTTCCCAATCCATGGTGGTCCCATCCACATGCAGCTCTCAGACTCACAACAAACAGCAGAGAGAAAATCACTCACCTAAAATCTACAGGTTGTGGAATAAAGCAGGGCTCGGAGAAAGCGAGGGAAGGGTTTGGGATCAGAGCTGACAGATCCCGGGAGAAGCTGGCACTGGGATGCTCAGCCAGGAACCTGGAATGGCACTGATTTTGTGCCTTTATCAGCCCTGGAGCAGTGAAATCCCCGTGGATGAGCCCAGCTCTGGCCAAGGGCTGCTCCAAGGAGTCGATCCTGAGCCCCTGCTCCGGGTGAGCAGCTCCTCCTGGCCATGGCTCCATGTGGGAACAACAGGAGCAGCATCTCCCCGAGCTGCCCAACACACCCTGACAGCACCCCGAGCACAAACCCATCCCCCTGGGCCTTCCTCCTCTTCCCTTTCCTCCTCCTCCTCCTCCTGCTCCAGCCGGGGCCGTCCCGGTGCTCCCCAGCCCCATCTGCCCATTGCAGCTCCGGAGGAGTTTTCCCAATGAGGCAGAAAAATCCACGTCCAAATCACCTCCAAACCACCCCCACCCCGTGGGATTTTTTTTCCTCCTCTATCCCCTTAAATTATTTTGTGCACTTTCCCACAGTTTTTAAAGGAATCTTCCACCAAACCATTTTATCACCCCGACTTCTCCCTCCGACAAACCCAGCGCGGAGCCCTGAGCGGAGCAAGGCGAGATTTCCTCCACATCCACCCTCTGCTCCTTCATCCTCCCAGGTGAAAAACCCCTGGTTTTGCTGCCAGCCTGGCTCCACAATGCAGGAGGAGGCACAGCTTCCCCAGGAACGCGCTGCCAACAGCTGCTGCCAACCTGCCAGGGCACGGAGCCGCTGGCAAGTGTCACCGGGGCTGGCAACGCCACAACGCTCCACCCCAGAGAGACCTGGGCACGACGGGCTGCAAACACAGCCTGGCTTCTCCTTAAAAAGCAAATAAACCCCCGGAGAAAGGATCCAGACTCACGCCGGGCTCCTTTCCCTGCGCATCCCGGTGCCAACCCCGTGCCCATGGCGCAGGGATCCCTCAATGACTTCCCTGCAGCTCCAGCACGATCCCCACAAAATAAATCATGGCTTTGGATCCCTCCTTGCCTCCTCTGATTCTCCTGCCTCTCCCTTTTCCCTGATGCCATTCCACTTCCAAGCACGTTTTTGTCACGGGCGGCCGGATCACCACAACACATTTCGTGCTGAGCCGTGCCAAGAGCCGTTTAAATTAGGAAAAGTTTGTAGAAAACAAAAACAAACCCTCGAGCGGCGTCTTGGCTGGATTTCATCTCCCAAACACTTGGAGAGGGGGGGGGAGGAAAGAGAAAAAAAAAAAAAAAAAAAAAAAAGAAGAAAAAAGATTAGGAAGTTTTTCAAGCTGTGCCCGGCCCCATCTTGATCTACAAGTTCTGTTTGACTTGAAAAGGTGCAGCACAAGGAGGTTTTGTAAGAGATGAAATGGGTGAAATGGGTGCAAGTCCTTGCCCTGAGCTGGCCCAGGTGCCAGCGCTGCTGGTCACAGCCCCACGGCCACTCGGGGGGCTCTGGGGACACCCCAAGGGTCACCAGCTCCGTGCAGGGCCACATCCCAGCCCCTGGGCTTGTTTCAGAGCCAGCTGCTCCCCGAGTTTCAATCAGGTGCATCCACGAGTGGCTCACCGAGGATTTTTACACCTTCCAAGGCAAACCCATGGAAATTCCAGGCTCGGAGCGGTTTTATTTTCTCTCTTTTTCCTTCCCTCTCGTGCTACCAGGGCTCTCCCCTGTGTGGGGAGATGCCCACGGAGCAGCAGGACTGAGCTCCCCACGCTGCAGAATCTCCCTGTCTGAGCTGCGGGAGCTGCAAAGCAGAGAGGAAGGGATAGAAACACAGAGGAAGGGACAGAAACACAGAGGAAGGGACAGAAACACAGAGGAAGGGACAGGAAATTTCAAGTTCCCACTTGCAGAAGTGGCAGGTGACACCGAGGCAGCAGCGGGGTGATTTTGGGAGCAGAGCAAAACCAAGGGTGGCACTGGAGGAGGAGGTGGGATCCCTCCCCACACCCAGAAATGGGGAACAACCCCTGGAGACCCCAAACCCACCTTGCCAGCCCCATCCCAGCGCTCTGCTGGGCTTCAAACCCACGGCGATGAAGGGGAAATAAACCCATCACAGCCCTTCCCGAAATAAGCGAATTTCCCCAAATCCTTCATGCTCCCAAAGCCCACAGCGAGGGGGAAGGCAAGGAGCCATAAATGTGCATGAGTTACAAACCCAGGGACCTCCAGGCTTCTCCTCCCGCCTTTCCCCGGTGGGAAGAATGAGCCTGCTCCCGTTGCCCCCCACCTTGCTGCCACAAAGGCAATCCCAGCCCCACAACTCTCCCCCTCCGGCCCCGCTCCCCGCCGGACCGACAAGAAAGGAGAAAAAAAGGATGGAAGGGGGGGTGAAAAAAAAAAAAATATCAAAGGAGAGAAAACGCTGAAAGGCAAAGCCCCCCGGCCCCTCCCCAGCCCCACAGCGAGACACAAACATCAGCAGACTCAAAGCATCCCCCGAGCCAGCGGCGGAAAAGAAAAGCTGCCGGGCTCTCCGGGCAGCAACTTCACAACTGAGTGCACTCGCATTCCTGCCGGGTTATTAGGAGAGAAAGGCCGAGGGCCCGAGGAGATATTTTAGTGTCACTTGGTTTTATACATCGCACTGATTTTTTTTTTTTTTTGTTGTTGTTGTTGTTGTTGTTTTTTTCCAAACGCTCCCTGCTCTTCCCTTTCCAAATGGGATGCAAAACCTGCAGCTGCTTGGTTTCCAGGCAGGACAGCGGGGCTGGATACGGATTTTAGAGATATTCTGGATATTATCTGTTTCTCCAGCCCCTTCCCCACCTCCCCCAGCAGCAACTTTAATCCGTTTTATTCCACCTCGCTCCGTTTGCTCAGCCTTTCCCCCCTCACCTCCTCCTTCCCTGACCCCGCTGGGCGACACATCCCGGGGTGCAGGGGATGGAGGGGGGCATTTTCCACACTGATCCCCTTCTTCTGCACTTTTCCCCCCACCAAATCCAACTTTGGTGCCACTTTGGATTTTATATTTTACCTGCCCGCGATGCTTGATCCGGCCGGGAATGGACGCACCCCATCCCCACAGTGAGAATCCCGTTAAAAAGGGGCTTTGGGATGGGGGAGATCCACAAAAAAAAAAACCACTCCTAGCAAATAATAAATTAAAATTATACATGAAAACAAACGGGGAGCAGCTCAAAGCAGCAGTTCCCAGCGTTATTTCTGGGAGATGCTGGGAGCAGAGGGCTCCGGGATCTTCTCCACTGCCCCCAATCCCACACCACAAAGGGCAGGAGAAGCCGGAGCCTCCCAGGGCTCCACAGCCCTGACAAAGCTCCCTGGTTTGGCACGGGGAATTCTGCCCCTTCTCCCCCACATTTTCCCCTTTTCCAGTTTGATTTAAGCAATCTGAAAGAGGAAAAAAATGAAATAAAAAGGGGGAGAGCAGAGTAATTTTTCCAAACCTGATTATTTCCTCCACCCACCCGCTCCTGGAGCTTGTTAGATTTATTTCTGATAGACTTTAAGGTGGGGCGGCAATTAAAAAAAAAATTTAAAATCCTTAATTTAGAGTTAAGATTCTGGAAAACCCTGAGACTTTGCTGTGTTTTAATCGAGGATATGGGGAGGCATGAAAGGGAACACATCCCTGCCGACACTCGGGACCGGGTCACGCCGCCTGCCTGAGACACATGTTGGGTTGATTTAACATCAAATCCCTGCTCTCCACGGAACGTATTCCCCGTGTAAATTTTTAACGCACCAGCAGAAATTTGTAAAAGTAAATCCTCCTTCTGGTTTGGGTTAAAAACAACCCAACCTTTTAATACAGAAACTAATAACAATTTTATTGTCTGCCCCGCAGCTTTACGACGCTCGCGGAGAAGTGAGGTCTCAATCCGATGGAAGTTGGGGTGGAGGGTGGGAAAAGGAAAATCTTGGGGTATCAAGTGATGGGGAGGGAAGAGCTGCCTGAAGCTGAGGAGAGATCCCAGGCAGGAATTCGGACATGAATTCCTCCAGGACTACATTAAGAGCAGCAGGAAAGAAAAAAATAATAATCTCAGCGCAAGTTTTCCGAGCGGGCACTTCCCAGCCACGACTCCCGGCAAAGTGGGGTTGGTGAATTATTCCCACTTTCTCCTCTGCACATTTTTCATTTGTATTAAAAAGTGCACAGGAGGGAGAGAGGGGGAAACACACGGCCCTTGGCATGTTAGCGTTTTAAACGGGGAAAGAGAAACCAGCATCGCTCCCGAGCGGAAAAAGAAAACCCAATTACGCTCCACTTGTTCTCTCCCATCCACACCTCCGAACGCGCCTGCCAACTCAAACCAGATTTCCTACACCCAAAGAAACATCCAGAGCCACCCTCGGCACTTCCCGAAGTGCCCTTTCCTCCCGGAGAGGGGGAGAGGGCAGAGCAGACAGAGGCGCGTTTGTTTATCCCACGGAGGAGCGGGGGAGAATAGAAAATCCCTGAACTTTGCCAGCGCCGGGAGAGCATCGCAACGACGGCGGACACCGCGCTGGGAAGGGGATGTTGCCGGAGGCTGATCCAGGGCTCCTGGTGAGCCAGCACACGCTGCCTGCCCGGGAATTTCGGAACTCCCAGAAGACGATGCTCCGTAATAAAAACTCTTCCCGAGCACGTTATCGCTGCCGGTATCACCGGCAGCGTCCCCGCTGAGCCCCCGCGGCACCGGGCATCGCGTCCCGGTTAAAGAGACCCCCCCCAAAATCCTTGGAAAAGCCTCCCCAGCCTCTCTCCCCGTCCAAACAAAGGCGCACGGAACCCCCGCAAACTTTACAAGCGGGCGAAAGGCAGGCGCGGGTGAGCCGCGGGGCAGGCGGCTGCCGTCAGCCCCTCCGGAATCCAAACCTGCGGGGCTTTCTCGGGAATATTCTCCAGCTCCATCCGAAGCCGTGCCTCGTCCTCCTCTCCCTCACCTTGCGCTCTGGGTTAGGGTTTGGACGCTGGATTTTTTCCCAGGGCGCTGCGGGAGCGACGGCCGGGCAGGCTGCAGGTTGTCGGGGACGGCGGCGGCTGCTGCTTCTCGCAGGAATTGCAAAACTTGGGGCAGACTTACGGATTTCTCTCCGAGGAGGGAATCACACCACCCCCGGGCCCAAGCGGCGGCGGGTCGAGGCTGAGTTAAAAAGTGATGGAGGAGGGGGGGAAAAAAAAAAGGGGGGGAAAAACCCACCGGAGCCCCTCCAGCAGCCGGAATTCAACCAGAACTGCCGGAGAGAAAGGAAGAGATGGGGAGGAAATGGGAAGCACCAACAAAGGGAGCAGCGCTGGGGCGGCTGCAGGGCAGGGGCGGCCGGGCCCCCCCCGCTACCCCGGAGCGCTGCCCCCTCGGGGGGTGCGGGACCCCCGAAGCGGAGGCGGGTCCGGATCCGGCACCGGCAGCGCGGCTGTGCCGGCGGCAGCGCAACTTTCCCGGGGCCCGACCCCTCCTTACCGAGGGGGCTGCGACCCCCCCCCCTTCCCCTCCCGGTTACCGGCCGCCCAAAACGCCTCGGGGGCGGCGGCGACCCCCGCGCCCGCCCGGAGCGGGGCAGCCCCGCACGCACCGGGACCCCCGCACGCACCGGGACCCCCGCGCCGCTCGGAGAGCACCGGGACCCCCCCGGGGAACGCTCAGCGCCCGCCGAGCCCCGGCTCCCCCGGCGCCGGCCCCGCTCCCTTTGTCCGGGCGCCGCAACAAAACTTCCGAGCGCGGCGCGGCCGAGCGCGGGGCACGGCCCGCCCGGGGGGCAGCGAGGGGACACCGGGGAGGGGGCACACCACAGCCCGAGCCCCCCGCACCTGCCGGGGGGTCGCACCCCGGGGGGACACCCACAGACGGGATGGGATGGGACGGGACGGGACGGGACCCCGCGCCGCTCGCACCCACCTGGTCGCGCCGCTCGCCGGGCTCCGGGGCGGGCATGAGCCGCGCCGCCGCCGCCGCTGCTGCCTCCCCCGCCAGCCCAGCGCTGCCCTCCCCGCACCGGCACCTTCCCCAAACTTGGACGGGGCGGGCGCGGCGGGGCCGGGGCTCAGGGGCGGCGCGGCATGGCCGGGCCGGGGGGCTCCGTGCCGCGGAGCTCCGAGCGGGGCTGGGCGCGGGCAGCCGGGGCCGGCCGGGCCGTGGCCGCGCTCTCAGGTCCGGCTCGGCGCGGCGGCGGCGCGGGCGCGGCGGCGGCGCGGGGCGGGCGCCGGCCGCCCTACCATAGTTCCTCTAAAGCAGGTGCAGCCGCTTTCCCCGCCCGAGCATCCCCCCCGCGCCCCCCGCTCGCTCGCCCGGAGTTGTTTTGGTTTTTTTGGGTTTTTGGGGGGGGTCTCCCCTCGCTGGTTGGTGCACACCCTCCTCCCTTCCCCCCCCCCCCCAGCCCGGCGTTCTTTGGGCCCCCCCGCGTTTTGCTCATTAATGCCTGCGCTAATTGGTTTCTGCCGCGGTCGGTCCCCGGCGCGCAGCGAAGCTGTGGGGTTGGGGAAAAGGCGGGGAGCGGCGGGGAAACTGAGGCACGGGGGGACTGGGGACACGCACAGGGGCGCTCCGGGTGGGGAAAGGGCGCTCGGAACGCCGAGTTCAACGCGCGGGGCAGAGGCAGGACAGGGGCGCTGAGCCCCATTTTTAGGTGGGAACAGCGAGAGGCTGAGCTGGTGACCCCAACACCTCCAAATCCGGCCTGTGACACCCCCGTGACACCCCCGTGACACCCCAACATCCCATCCCACAGCAGGGACAGAATCCGCAGAGCCCCTGGGGGAACAGAGCTGTGTCAGGGGGCAGCACCCAAACCAGCACCCCGTTATTGCACCCAATCATCTGCAGAGAGGCCCCAAAACTCCGAGACCCAACCCAGCAGGCGGGTGCTGCTCCCAAACCCTCTCCCAGCGCTGGGGACGCGGCTCAGGGTGACACAGCCGGAGCAGGGCAGGGATCAGCGTCCCAGCCTCGCCGCTGCCTCAGTTCGGGGCTGAATTCCCACCTGCCCCAGGCACCTGCACACTGGGGATGGATGATCCCACTCCCACAGGCAGAGGTTTTCCAAAGCCACTGACATCCTGATGGCACCAAAGAGCGGCCACTCTGTTCCCTTTTTTAACATTCAAAAGTGGCTCTTTTGAAATTTCCATTTTAAGAGGTGAAATTGGAATGAAAAGCATTTCGACCCACCTGGATTTTTCTTCCCCCTATAATTTAATTTTTTACAGTAAGACTGTTTATGGTTGGTTTGGTTTTGTTTTGTTTTGTTTTTTTAATAATCTATTATTGAATGAAAAGTTCGGGAATTTCTGTGAGATGGGAAAGCTGGTTTTCTACAACAACATTCTGATGGCCCTAGGAAATATCCCTGGATCTGCCTCCCATCCCATTCCTTCCCATCCCATCCCATCCCATCCCATCCCATCCCATCCCATCCCATCCCATCCCATCCCATCCCATCCCGCTCCAGCTCCATCCAGCCTGGCCTTGAGCACTCCCAGGGATGGAGCAGCCACTTCCTTCACTCCAGGCCTTGTCCAAATCCCTTTCCAGCTCTCCTGGAGCACCTTCAGGCCTGAGGAACCTTCACTCGTCCAGGCTGAGCATCCCCAGCTCTCCCAGCATGGCAGGGCAGATGCAGCCCTTGGACCAAGCCTTGGTGGTTCAATCCCCTCCGTGCTCAGGGCTCAGAGCTGTGGGACACCCCACCCCATCTTAGGGGGTCCCCAGATGGGAATGCAGCATCTTCAACCCCCCAGTCCGGCCCAGATCCCTCCTGACACTCTCCAAACCCTGGGAGTGCTGGAAGCTCTGAGATCTTTGTGATTTCTGCCCCCACCCATCAGTGCACGACAAACACAATGCCCGCTTTTATTCCACCCCAAAGTGGCACTTTTCTGGGTGAAAAACCAGCTCTGAGTGATAAGCCTGGTCCAGGCTGTGCCTGCCCTCTTTTCCCTTTTGAAGACATCAAACATCATCAGAGGGGGAAGGAGCTGCACGTGGGCAGCCTGTGAATCCAGCCTGGCCCCAAATCCCTCTTTGTGGCAGCCTGGAAATGAGGCAGAGCAGGGATGAGGGGTCTGAGAGAGGAGACACAGCTGGATCAGGGTCAGGCAGGGCTGGTTCAGCTCCTTCCCTGCTGGGGTTTGGTCTCTGAGGGATCACCTGGCTGCTGGGAAAGCAGTGGGGATGTCAGGGATGAGGAGATTCCCAGGAAGGAGAGCAGCAGTGCTGAGCTCCCAAAAGAGAGACTACCGGGAAAAAAGGAAGGGGAAAAAAAAACCTTCCTTTGGTTCTTCACCTCGGGCTTGGGTCAGCTCCAGAGGGTCCAGCAGAGGCAGGAGGATTTGGAGCTGTGGGATGAAACATTTTGTGTGGATGTAAAGTCAGAGCAGGGTGAGGGATCAGCCCCAGCCCCGGAGCCCTTCAGCTCTTCCAGGAAAACTCCACCTTCCTCCTCTTCCCAGCTCATCCTCGCTCTCAGCATCTGCAATCCTCTCCCGAACTCCCAGCTGGGGGAAGCTCTTCCTTACAAAGTTGGGCTTTCTCTCCCCCAGGGACTGTCTGATCTCACAACCAGGATTTTGAAAACCTTTCAAACCTGAACATTTTCGGCCAAAGGAAGGTGATCCTGTGCTTGCCCGGAATGGGAACAATCCCAGTTTGCTGGGAGGCTGACAGAAAGCTGAAATCTTCCACAGAAAAGGTGAATTTGGGTTTGTCCTGAATCCCACCTAAGGAAAAGCAGCTCTGAGTCACCTCACCTGAAGCGTCCTCATCCCTCCAGGAAAGTTCTCTCCACGATGAACCCAAAGCCTGTTTGCTCCTGGGCTGGCATTTCTGGCAAACAGGTAGTGGAGAACATCTCCTTTGGTTTCTCTTTTTTATTCTGTGGGAAGAGCAACTTCAGAAACAAAATGTGAGCTTTCTGAATGTGCTCGCTTGAAAAATCAGTGTTCGGTGATGGGAGCAAGTCGCCCTGAACTCCTCTGCTTCCTGCCCCGTCCTGGATTCTCTCTCTCCTGCTTCCAAGGCGAAATAAAGAAAAAAAGCACCTGGAAATATGAAGAAAAAGATAATTAGGGATGGGAAAATGGAGAGAATGAGGGAAGAAAGCAGTGTTTTGGGGAGGGGGTTATGCATTGACACAGCTGAACTCCAAATCCCCATCCCTTCCACGGGGGAAATTCCAACTGATAAGCAGCAAAATCTGACTTTCCACCCAAATTACAGCATCCATTTTCACCCCAGCATCCCGTGATACCCAGAAATGCCCCCACGCCTGCTCCTCTCCTTCCTGAGCATCCCAAGGCCCATCCCAGGCTCCATCCCCGGGTCCATCCCAGGCTCCATCCCAGGCTCCATCCCCGGCTCCATCCCAGGCTCCATCCCCAGATCCATCCCAGGCTCCATCCCAGGGCCCATCCCAGGCTCCATCCCCGGCTCCATCCCCGGCTCCATCCCCGGCTCCATCCCAGGCTCCATCCCAGGGCCCATCCCCGGCTCCATCCCAGGCTCCATCCCGGGTCCATCCCAGGCTCCATCCCAGGTCCATCCCAGGCTCCATCCCAGGCTCCATCCCCAGATCCATCCCAGGCTCCATCCCTGGGTCTATCCCAGGGTCCATCCCCAGATCCATCCCAGGCTCCATCCCAGGCTCCATCCCCGGGTCCATCCCAGGCTCCATCCCAGGCTCCATCCCCGGCTCCATCCCAGGCTCCATCCCAGGCTCCATCCCAGGGCCCATCCCAGGCTCCATCCCCGGCTCCATCCCAGGCTCCATCCCAGGCTCCATCCCAGGCTCCATCCCTGGGTCTATCCCAGGCTCCATCCCAGGCTCCATCCCCGGGTCCATCCCAGGCTCCATCCCAGGCTCCATCCCAGGCTCCATCCCCGGCTCCATCCCAGGCTCCATCCCAGGCTCCATCCCCGGGTCCATCCCAGGCTCCATCCCAGGCTCCATCCCCGGCTCCATCCCAGGGCCCATCCCAGGCTCCATCCCAGGCTCCATCCCCGGGTCCATCCCCGGCTCCATCCCAGGCTCCATCCCAGGCTCCATCCCTGGGCCCATCCCAGGCTCCATCCCAGGCTCCATCCCAGGCTCCATCCCAGGCTCCATCCCAGGCTCCATCCCAGGGTCCATCCCAGGCTCCATCCCAGGCTCCATCCCAGGCTCCATCCCCGGCTCCATCCCAGGCTCCATCCCGGGTCCATCCCAGGCTCCATCCCAGGGCCCATCCCCGGGTCTATCCCAGGCTCCATCCCAGGGCCCATCCCAGGCTCCATCCCAGGCTCTATCCCAGGATCCATCCCCGGCTCCATCCCAGGCTCCATCCCCGGCTCCATCCCCGGCTCCATCCCAGCCCCTCCAGGGCACCGAGCAGAGCAGAGAGCAGGACCAGCCCATCCCTGGGAACCCCACGGCTCTGGGGGCTGCACCCCCGGCCAGCCCAGCGCTGGGGAGGCTGGGGGGTCCCACAGAGCCCCCCGAGGGTCGGCGCAGGCAGGGGAGGCTCCAGGAGCCGAGCACACGGAGCAATCCGGCTCTGCAGCTCTTGGACCCCGCCGGGCTCTTGCGCAAGGGCCGGGGATGATGCAGGAGTTCCTGTAAGCGATGAGAGGCTCCTGGCTGCCCGGGAAAGCCGCAGACTGCTGCCTGTCCGGGGCTGGCACCGCTCCCCTGCTCCAGCCAGCGGCACCGCGGCACCCCCGGGCAGGATCCCCCCGAGCAAGGGGATCCCCACAGCGCCGGAGCTGCGCGGAGCAAGGAGATCATCAGCAATGTGGGCTCAGCTCAGAGCTCAGCGTGGCTTTTGAGGGAGCTTTCACCGCCTCACGCCCCTGGCTGGTGGCTGTGCCGTGCCTCAGTTTCCCCCATTGAGGGCTGGACTCGGCCAGGTTTTGTGGAGCTGGAGGGGATGGGTGAGGGAGGGAAACCCCAGAGCCTGGGAGTGCTGCCCCCACACAGGGGCACGGGGATGTCTGGGCAGTTCGGGGGTGCCCAGGCAGTCCCCAACGCCCCTCTGTGCCCGCAGAGCCCCATCCCAGGGCAGCAAGGAGCTGCAGGCAGCAATGACCCAGCCAGGATGGAATTCCCTGAGCCCTGCCAAGCCCGGCCGTGCCACCAGCACCCGGGCACACGGGGCAGGAGGCTCCCTGTCCCCGCCAGCACGTGCCGTGCTTTGCCTGCGGGATTTCCTCACTTCTTCTCTTTTTTTTTATCATTTCCCAGCTTTTCCAAGAATGTTACTCATCCGGATGAGAGCTTCCAGCATTCAGCTCCCTGGTTTGGGTGAGCTGTTCCCTCCTGGGGCCGCACTGAGATCCTGGGTTTGCCTGAGTTGTTCCCTGTGTTTTCCTGTGCTGTTCCCTCCTAGAGCAGGATTCCTCTCCTTGGTTTGTTATCTCCTAGAGCAGCACTCAGCTCCTATATTTTCCTGTGGTTTTCCCTCCTAGAGCAGCACTCAGCTCCTGTATTTTCCTGTGTTTTTCCCTCCTGGAGCAGCACTCAGCTCCCTGGTTTGCCTGAGTTGTTCCCTGTATTTTCCTGAGTTGTTCCTTTGTGGAGCAGCACTCATCTCCTGTATTTTCCTGACTTATTCCCCTCCTGGAGCAGCATCCATCTCCCTGGTTTACCTGAGTTGTTCCTTTATGGATCAGCACTCATTTCCCTGTTTTCCCCGTGTTTTCCCCTCCTGCTCCTTCGGGAGATGCTCACCCACACGTGGTGGCTGCTGTCACGGTGCCGGTCGGGAATTACTCATGGTGTAAAGTTGGAGGAAGGAGGGAGGGAGGCCACGTTCGCTGCTTTGTCCGCAGTTGGTCATTTCTCACCCTCTGATAGAATTTTTTTCTCCCCTCCTCTCTTTCTTCTCCTGCCAATGTTCTCCGTCCTGGCTCCCTGAGCTCCCTCCTGCTCGCTCCTGTGTTGGGTTGGAGAATCTGCAGCTCTGTGGGGTGAAAAATGTCCTTTGCTGTCCCATGGTCCCCTCACACCTGGCTGGGAGTCCCTCCCCTTGGGAACGCCCTTTTCCCACTCTGCCACTTCCACATTTGCCCATTTCTGCTCAATCTTGGCCCAACTTCCCCCCATCTGTGTCACAATGTCCCCACATGGCACCAACCAAGCCCACCCTGCATCCCCTCTCAGACCTGGTGTGTGACACCTCAGGTGGGTCAGAGGAGGGGCAGAAACACCCAGAAAACCCCAAATCTTCACACCCAGAAACCCCCAAATCTTCACACCCAGAAAATCCCAAATCTTCACACCCAGAAACCCCCAAATCTTCACACCCAGAAAACCCCAAATCCTCACTTCACCCTTGCTCATTTCTGCTCATTCTTGGCCCAACTTCCCCCATCTCTGTCACAATGTCCTCACATGTCACCAAGCCCACCCTGCATCCCCTCTCAGACCTGGTGTGTGACACCTCAGGTGGGTCAGAAGAGGGGCAAAAAACACCCAGAAAATCCCAAATCTTCACACCCAGAAAACCCCCAAATCTTCACACCCAGAAAACCCCAAATCTTCACACCCAGAAAACCCCAAATCTTCATACCCAGAAAATCCCAAATCTTCACACCCAGAAAACCCCCAAATCTTCACACCCAGAAAACCCCAAATCTTCACACCCAGAAAACCCCCAAATCTTCACACCCAGAAACACCCAAATCTTCATACCCAGAAAACCCCAAATCCTCACTTCATCCCTGCTCATTTCTGCTCATTCTTGGCCCAACTTTCCCCCACCTCTGTCACAATGTCCCCACACGTCACCCATAAAGCCTACCCCGCATCCCCCCTCAGACCTGGGGTGTGCTGCCTCAAATGGGTCAGAGGAGGGGCAGAAACACCCAGAAAACCCCAAATTCTCTCTCCAGAGGGAAGGGTGGCTGTGGGAGTTCCTGTCCTGCTGTTCCTTGGGAAGACTCAACAGAAAAGCATTCGGGACACTCACTCCTTCCCCTTCTCCACGCACACCCCAGCAGATCAATGAATATTTTAACAAAGAAATATTTCATTAAAAGAGTTGATTGCTTAATGAACTGTCCCTGTGAGCCATCAAAATGCAATGGGCTTTTTTTTTTTTTTTTTTTCCCTGCCTTTAACGAAGGCAAAGATTCATATCACGAAGAAGTGGCTTATCAAATTACCGTAATAGCCTGAGTAGAGCCAGCCTGGGCAGGGTGAGGGGAGCCCAGGGGCACGAATGGGACTCACCAAGCAAGGTGGGAGCAGGGTGTCCCTAAAAACGGTGCTTGGGATAGTGGGAAGAAGGTTTTCATCCCTTTGGGCTGCCAGGGTTTGAAGGGAAAGAGAATTCTCCATCCCTTTTTATTGCCAACTCAAGAACGTTGTGATAAAGGGATATAAAAGGGGTTTCTGCCATGCGAGGCCATGGATTGCACCGGGGCTCCTTCCTCCTCTGCCTGGCTCTTGGAATCACAAACCAGGGCATGGTTTGGCTTGGAAGGGACCTCAAAGTTGCTCCAGTTCCAAACCCTTTGGGCGACTAGAACAGAAAAGCACCCAAAACTGTAATCAGTGTCTCTTATCAGCCCAATCAGTGTCTCTTATCAGTCTCCCCAGAGCTGCCAGGCAGGACAGGGGCTCGTCCTGCTCCCTCTGCCTTTGGAAGCTCAGTGAAAATGTCCAAAATGTCCCTGCTCACCCCGGGTTCCCTGCAGGCTCCTCCTGCTCAGGGGCTGGGCACGGCTGGAGGGATCTGGCCATTAACAGGCGGGAAATGAACAATAACCTGACAAGAAACGACCAATTTTCCATCAATTAGAGCGAAGCCTCTTTTTGTCTTTCGGTAAAATTAAGTTTTGCTGACTGGCGATTACTTTGGTCTGATGACAATTCATTAACATTTACACGGGGAGGATGCTAATGGCCGGGAGAGGAGAGGAGAGGGAAGGAGCTGCTGCACTTTGGGCAGGAATGAGGGCTTGGAGAAGCTCTGGAGGTCAGGACAGGCCAGGGAAGGAGGGAAGGAGAAGCTCTGGAGGTCAGGACAGGCCAGGGAAGGAGGGCAGCAGGAAGCCCTCCCGCCCCTCTCTGCAGGAACACAACAAGGGCTTTGTCTGGGGCTGGAATTCTGCTCCTTGTGCTGCTTTTCCCCCTCTGGGGCTCTGGGTTTGAGGGCCCTGCAGCGTCCCTGGGGCCAGCACCAGCCCAGGGCCCCTCTGAGCCACTCCTGGCAGCGTGGGGACAATGTGGGCAGCGCTGGGCAATGACAAAGCCAGGCAGGGAAGTGACCACCAGCACCTCCAACCACCCAAACCAGGCACAATCAGCCCCAATTTCTGTTAGAGAGTGAAATGGGAATAAGTGCTGAGTGTGAATATTTGTGTTTGTAGGGATACGTGTGTGTGTGCAAGGCACGGGAGCATTCAAAAATCAAATTATTCCCTGGATCAGAGCTGCTGCATCAGGCCTGTCCTTATCTGAGAATCCATCCCCAAATCAAAGGGCAGGAGTTTCTCAGGAGTTTCTCAGCCCAAATTTCTGCTAGAGAGTGAAGGGGGAATAGGTGCTGAGTGTGAATATTTGTGTTTGTAGGGATATGTGTGTGTGCAAGGCATGTGAGCCTTCAAAAATCAAATTATTCCCTGGATCAGAGCTGCTGCATCAGGCCTGTCCTTATCCAAGAATCCATCCCCAAATCAAAGGGCAGAATTTTTTTAGGTTTCTGCTCCTCTTGCATGTTGGTTGGACACCTCCACACCTGAGCAGGTTTGGGGGAAAAACCACAAACCCTCCTTGCCACAGGAGCCACCTCAACCCTCCTTTCCCCTTAAATAAAAACTTCTGGGACGTTCCCAAGCCCAAAACTTCCCCTTTTATTGATTTATTTGCACAGTGATTCCCAGTCTGGCAGGGAAGGAGCTGCCTCGGATCCCTTCCCCTGGAATGGGGCAGGGATTGCTCATCCCAGGGCGATTGGGAAAGCTCAGGGAGCATTTCCTGGAAGAGGCCTTGGATTCTGGCATGTGTTGAATCAGAGGCACAGCACAGCCCTCCAAGCTCCTGGGACATTTCCCCAAATCCCCATCCTGCATTTAGTAAGGGGAAAAAAATGGTGAAAATGGTCAGGCTCTCACCAGGTTTTTCTGGTTTTCCCCCCATGTTCAGGAAGGGTGAAATTTGGATTTTTTTTTTTTTTTTTTTTTTTTTTTTTTTACTAGGATGGGTGAAGTTTGGATTTTTTACCAGGATGGGTAACACAGGGATTCAGGAAGGGTGAAATTTGGATTTTTTTACCAGAATGGGTAACGGTCCTGGGACATTTCCCCAAATCCCCATCCTGCATTTAGTAAGGGGAAAAAAAATGGTGAAAATGGTCAGGCTCTCACCAGGTTTTTCTGGTTTTCCCCCCATGTTCAGGAAGGGTGAAATTTGGATTTTTTTTTATTTTTTTTTTTACTAGGATGGGTGAAGTTTGGATTTTTTACCAGGATGGGTAACACAGGGATTCAGGAAGGGTGAAATTTGGATTTTTTTACCAGAATGGGTAACGGTCCTGGGACATTTCCCCAAATCCCCATCCTGCATTTAATAAGGGGAAAAAATGGTGAAAATGATCAGGCTCTCACCAGGTTTTTCTGTTTCTTCCCCCGATTTCAGGAAGGGTGAAATTTGGATTTTTTTACCAGGTTGGGTAACACAGGGATTCAGGAAAGGTGAATTGGGATTTCTTACCAGGATGGATAACCCAGGGACTCAGGGAGAGTGAAATTTGGATTTTTTTAGCACGATGAGTAACACTCCTGGGACATTTCCCCAAATCTCAATCCTGGATTTAGTAGAGGGAAAAAATGGTCAGGTTCTCACCAGGTTTTTCTGGTTTTCCCCCCATGTTCAGGAAGGGTGAAATTTGGATTTATTTTTTTTTTTTTACTAGGATGGGTGAAGTTTGGATTTTTTACCAGGATGGGTAACACAGGGATTCAGGAAGAGCGAAATTTGGATATTTTACACAGGGATGTTGGCTCCCTGAGCTGTTCTGTCACTCCATTTATAACTTTATTTGGGAGGGGATTTCCACAAAACCCCATAAAAAACTGGGGTTTCCCATCAAAAAGCTTTTCAAGTTCTTTCATGACCTTTGTTCAACAACGACCTAATTTCACTCCAGCTCTGGCACAGCCTGTTCCTGAGCTGGGAGGAGAAGTGCCATTCAAAATTGGGTCAGTTTTCATTAAAAACCCTCCCGTTCACTGATAGTTTTTCGCGTGTCAGAAGGACTGGGGCGAGCTCCAGACGCCGGCTGCCCTTCTTCACTGGAGAAACGGGTTCATCTTCCTGGGAAATGGCTGCTCAAGGACTTTTGGGCTCTTTTTCTCCTCCCAAAAGCTGGGATGGATGCGGGGTTTTGGCGGTGCCCCTTCCCGAGGCTCCTGGCTGGGTGTTGGGTGTGAGAGTTGAGCTGGGGTGGGGCTGATTGAGGCTGGGCCACGCTGGCTGTGCCCGTGTCACCTGTGTCACCCGTGTCACCTGCCCTGGGGGCGTAGCTCTGAGCTGGCCAGGGAATCCCAGCTCCATCCAGGAGGATGAAAAGATGGGAGTGATGAGGAGGGTGGGAGATGCCATGGCCTGACCTAATTCAGAGCCTAATCCAAAGCCTGCCCTAATCAGGGGGAATCTGAACCTTCAGTCTGATCCCCCCGGGAAGGGAAGGAGGAAGGAAGGAAGGGAGGAAGGGAGGAAGGGAGGAAGGGAGGAAGGGAGGAAGGAAGGAAGGAAGGAAGGAAGGAAGGAAGGAAGGAAGGAAGGAAGGAAGGAAGGAAGGAAGGAAGGAAAGAAGGAAGGAAGGAAGGAAGGAAGGAAGGAAGGAAGGAAGGAAGGATTGGGGATGGAGCACGGATGGGAAGACATCGTGGCCTCGGCTCTGCTCCCACAGTGCTGAGAGCTGCCAAAATTCCCTCTTTGGAGCACGGATCCACTCGGACACTGAGAATGAACCCCCTGAGTGCCGCGGGATGGTTGAAAACCGGCGGCAAAACCGGCAGGAACCGGGCGAGGCGGGGAGGGAGGCGAAGCCAAGAACCGGCGCCCCGAGCTTCTCAAATGTGCAAATTATGCAGCCATTTCACGGGACACTTAGGAGTCAATTTGCAACGCGGCTCAGGGGGGAAATTGGGCACATAATTCCCCTGAACAATAACCGGAGCGGCCGCTTAATTTAACTCCGCGCCTGGACCTCGTTAACGCGTGCCGAGGGGAGGATGCTGCGGGCGCCGCGGCCACGTGCGCGCCTCCCTCCTCTTCCTCCTCACCCTCCCGCGTCCCTCCTCTTCCTCCTCACCCTCCTCATCCTCCCGCATCCCTCCTCACCCTCCTCATCCTCCCGCGTCCCTCCTCATCCTCCTCTTCCTCCCGCCTCCCTCCTCTTCCTCCTCATCCTCCCGCGTCCCTCTTCATCCTCCTCATCCTCCTGCATCCCTCCTCTTCCTCCTCATCCTCCCGCGTCCCTCCTCATCCTCCTCATCCTCCCGCATCCCTCCTCACCCTCCTCATCCTCCCGTGTCCCTCCTCATCCTCCCGCGTCCCTCTTCATCCTTCTCATCCTCGTCATCCTCTCGCATCCCTCCTGCATCCCTCCTCATCCTCCCGCATCCCTCTTCACCCTCTCGCGTCCCTCCTCTTCCTCCTCATTCTCCCGCATCCCTCCTCATCCTCCCGCGTCCCTCTTCATCCTCCCGCATCCCTCCTCATCCTCCTCACCGTCCCGCACGCCCCGGGGTCGGCAGGTCCCAGCCCGGCTCGCACACGCTCCGGCAGCCCCGGCACAGTGGCAGCAGGCTGTTCTCATTACGGCCCAATGAGGCTGTTTACTCACCCAGCTGGAGACAGTTAGAGAGTGATAAATAATGAAAGAGAAAACATGATTTTCCCCTCTGTGGTTTCTATTTGTGTAACCATATGTCACAGCTCAATACGGCCGCGGTTTTTTTTTTTTTTTTTTTCTTTTCTGCTTTATTCAGGAAAGAGTTGATTTTTTTCCACAGTGCTGCGATTTTTCCCCTCCCGACTTCTCTTTTTTCTTTTCTTTTATTTTTTTTTTCCCTCTTTTCTCCGCGCAACAGAAGCATTTCTGTTTGTTTTCTTGTGAAACTCGCTCGGACTCCGACTCCTTAAAGTCTGGCTTGTCCCAGGACCCGCGGAGGTTTGATAGGATTGAGCTCAGCTCCTTTTCAAATACCTGTCACGGGGCTGCGGGGAGAAGAACCAGCTGAGAGCAGCGAGCTGAGCATCCCCCTGGCTGGAGGATAAAACCCTCTGGAGCTCTCCCTGGCACGGGAAGGGAGGGTTGGATGAGGGGTGATGGGTTGGTTTGTTTACCTTTGATTGGTTTCTGCAGGTAACAGAGCACCGCTGCTGTTCGCAGGTGGGGAAACTGAGGCACGGCGCTCTCCATTGGGCTCATCCAGGCACTCTGGAACCCGCGCGATCCATTTCAGAGCGGGGTTTTGAATGGGGAGAGAAGGCTTGGATGAGGGGTAATAGTTTGGTTTTGTGTTGAAAACACCTTCAGTGTTTTCTGAAGGTTGCAGGTGGGGAAACTGAGGCACGGCGCTCTCCAGCGGGCTCATCCCGGCACCTGCACGATCCCCCCCAGAGCGGGGTTTTAAACGGGCAGAGAAGGGTCTGGGGCAGCAGAGAGCGGATCTCCGAGCGCGGCTCCTTCCCCAGGAGCGGCCCTGGCAGCGCCCGGCGCCGGATGGAGCCGGCGGAGCTCGGGGAGCGCATCCCGCCCGTGCCCTGGGGAGGGCAGGTCCCTGCACGGCCCCTCTCCCTCGCCGCAGGTCCCGCCCGCCTTCCTGCCGCAATTACCGCCCGCTTGGCACCCCCGTGCCGCCGTCTCTTCTCCTGCCATGCCCCCGCCGCTCCTGGCACGCTCCGGGCATGAGTTTCCCCTGGCAGGGGGGTTTTTGTTCGCCCCGGCAAGTTCGCCGGCTTCACAACATCCTCTTCCCGCACGATGCATCCTTCTGGGAGGGCAATTATCATAGCGCTGACCTCACCCGTGTCTGCGGCATGAGGTCACCAACGCTCGGGGAGCCGCGCCAGCCCCGTCCGAGCTCGGGTGCGCCCCGAGCTCGGCTCATCCCCATCCGGCACCGGGCTGGCTCCAGAGCTCCCAGGAAACTCGCAATTAATGGTGGCAAAATGCCCAGAGTGGTGCCAAGCCCCAGCATCCCGACCCTGCTGTGGGTTCAATCCGTGGAGCTCGCCCCTGTGTGGAAATCAGCTCCCAACAATCCCATCCTGTCCTTGAGAGTGTTGGAAATCAGCTCCCAACCATCCCATCCCATCCCATCCCATCCCATCCCATCCCATCCCATCCCATCCCATCCCATCCCATCCCATCCCATCCCATCCCATCCCATCCCATCCCATCCCATCCCATCCCATCCCATCCCATCCCATCCCATCCCATCCCATCCCATCCTTGAGACTGTTGGAAATCAGCTCCCAACCATCCCATCCTGTTCTTGAGAGAGTTGGAAATCAGCTCCCAACCATCCCACCCTGTCCTTTGGGGAGTTGGAAATCAGCTCCCAACAATCCCATCCCATCCTTGAGAGCGTTGGAAATCAGCTCCCAACAATCCCACCTTGTCCTGAGAGTGCTGGAAATCAGCTCCCAAGAATCCCACACTTTCCTTGAGAGCATTGGAAATCAGCTCCCAACAATCCCACACTTTCCTTGAGAGAGTTGGAAATCAGCTCCCAACAATCCCATCCTTTCCTTTGGAGAGTTGGAAATCAGCTCCCAGGAATCTCATCCTGTCCTTGAGAGCGTTGGAAATCAGCTCCCAACCATTGCACCTTGTCCTTGAGAGCGTTTTCCAAACTCTCCCGGAGCTCTGGCAGCCTCAGGACCATTCCCCGGGGAGCCTGGGCAGTGCCAGCATCCTCTGGAGGAAGAACCTTCCCCTGATCTCCATCCTAAACCCTCTAAAACAGCTCCAGCCTTCCGTGGGTGCTGTCCCTGGTCACCTTTGTCCTGAAATGGCACCGAGTGTCCCTCACACAGAGCTCCTGCAGTGACCCAGCCTTGGTGGCTCCAGGCCCCATCACACAGCAGTGTCTGATCCCTACAGCATCCCAAAGCCTTGGCTGTGTTGGAATCACCTCAATTAAACTCTGCAAGCACACCTCCTCCCAGGGCTGATCCCTTTTCCAAAGGTAGGGAAACCATTTCTGGGAGCTTTTGTGTGCTGCAATCTCAGCCTGCACGGGCAGAGCCATTCCCACCCCTCCCCGGTGCCCACATCTGCCCTGTGACACCTGCAGGGACAGCTCTGGGGGCACGACAGCCTTTCTGCAGCCTCCAGGTCTCACTGAGGTCCCACTAATGAGGCTGTCGTCCAAAATGTGCCCAAATTCACCGAAATGCTGGGAAAACAGCTGTTCTCCACCCTGCAGCCACCCCATCCCAGCAAAACCACTCCAAGCTCGGAGTCTGAGCCGTGTGCTGAGTGCTGAACACTTCAACGTTGATGGATTTGTCCTTTTTAAAAGCAATTAACTGAGGGAAATCAGGATCTTCTTGCTTCAGGTCACAAGGAGCTCTCACTGCAGGGCTTGAGCTGCAGACTGGGGAGGAGATGGACCCTGTTGGTTCCCTGACCCCATTCCTGGCACTTCCACAGCCCAAACCCTCTCCTCTCCTCCGCTCCTGCTCCTGCTCCTCCCTCCCTGCCAGCACCACCAGATGAGGGCTGGGAATTCCTCACAGGTTAATTGGGGTTATTTCATATTAAAGCCCCTTTTTCCTCAGGAACCAAACCTGCTCAGCCCTGTCCCTCCTGCACAGAGGAGCTGGGGATGTCCCCAAAGTCACTGTCCTGTCCTTCCTGTCCCTCTCCATGCACAGGGGAGCTGAGGATGTCCCCAAAGTCACTGTCCTGTCCTTCCTGTCCCTCTCCATGCACAGAGGAGCTGGGGATGTCCCCAAAGTCACTGTCCTGTCCTTCCTGCCCCTCTCCATGCACAGAGGAGCTGGGGATGTCCCCAAAGTCACTGTCCTGTCCTTCCTGTCCCTCTCCATGCACAGAGGAGCTGGGGATGTCCCCAGGTCACTGTCCTGCTGTGGGACAGGAGGGTCCCAAGCCCCAGACCCTCCTGCCATGGGGTGAGGCCGGTGCAGGTGCAGATGCCCCCATGGCACTGGGGAATCCAAACCCTCTGGAGGGGATGGATCAAAATCCAAAATGGTTTGGACTCCAAGCCCACTGGAAATGCCAGGCTGGCACTGCTGGGGTGTCCTGGCTAGGGGAAAGAGGGGGACAGACCCTCCCTGGGACCTTTTTTCCCCAGCTTGAAGATCCCAATGACTCTCTGGGTTGAGAATGGGATGTTTTGGGGGGGTGTCCCAGCTCCTTCCTGTGTCTGCAGCAGCTCATTAAGGCGCCCACCTTTCCTGCCATAAATCCCCAGGCTCACAAAATCCAAATTTTAGCTGATCGCAGATCAGCTGGGAGCTGGATCTGACACAACTGCGGGGAACATCAAACCAGCTCCATCCTGGCAGCCCTTCTACCTGCACATCCCAAGTTTCCCCTTTCCCCTTTCCCCTTTCCCCCTTCCCCTTTCCCTCCTTTTTCCCCTTTTTTCCCTTTTTTCTCCTTTCCCCTTTCCCCTTTCCCCTTTCCCCTTTCCCTTTTCCCTCCTTTTCCCCCTTTTTTCCCTTTTTTCTCCTTTCCCCTTTCTCCCTCCCCAGCCCTCCAGCCATGGCTGTGCCAGGACCCATCCAGGTTTTCCATGTTTTTCCCACTCCTGGCAGTGCAAACACCCGGCCCCTTCTGCTCCCCAGCCCCTCCTGGCAGTGCCTGGGTTAACAGGAGACACTTGGATAGAAAAAAAATCCATTTTTTTGTTGTTGTTGTAGCAGGAGATAGGGAGAAGAAAAAGCGCTGGGCTCATTTATCTGGCTCCCAGTGTCGCTAATGCCCTCGGCTCGAGGCCAGCGTGAGAGATTGGGAGGTAAATCGGCCAAGTCATGCTGTACAAACATTTCAAAAAAGAAAGATATTTCCAGGCTCCCTCGCAGGAATCCAGCCCTCCTCCTGCTGGGGGAACTGCAGGATCTGGAGCCCACTTCACCTCTGGCTGGGGGTGTTCAAAAAAAGCAGGAATTCACCCCAAAAAGCAGTGCTGGAATTTGGCTGGGGATGCCCCAAAAAGTTCATCCAAAAAGCATTGCTGGAATTTGGCTGGGGATGCCCCTGGGTGTCACAGAGCATCCCCAAGGATATTCTTGTCTGGGCACTGGGCACAGTTTAAATCCATTATTATTTTTTAATTAATTAATTAATTTTTTAAAAAATAATAATGGATTTAAACTTCCCAGGGTCTATGTGGTTTCAACAATATACACAGAGATTTTTTTTTTTTTTATTGCTTGCAACATTTTAATGGATGGGCTCCTTTGTTGTTTGTTAAAGGCCCATTGAAAAATGTCTTTCCACCCTTGTTCCTGTTTCTGGAGCAGTTCATTAACATCCCCACCTTTCCTGCCATAAACCCACGGGCTCAGGCTCGTAAAATCCAAATATCTGCCAGTAAAGAACCTGCACAGGGAATAAAAACCCCACTCAGTGCCCACATAAAGTCTGTGCCACCTGTGGCTGCAGCAGGGAGCCAGGGTGGCACTGCTGGGGTGTCCTGGCTGGGGGAAGGAGGGCGACAGACCCTCCCTGGGACCTTTATTCCCCAGGGAGAAAAAGGGAAAAAAAGGGAAAAAAAAAAAAGGAAAAAAGGGGGAAAATCATTGGAGAATCATTGAAGGTCCCAATGATTCTCTGGGATCTCAGGGGTTGAGTTTGGGATGTTTTTTGGGGGGTACAACACCAGGAGCTGCCAACTGTGTCAGTTCTGCACCAGCAGAGTGGGGAATGCTCCCAGGGCCCAGGGAACGCTGCTGGGGAGCTGCAGCTGGGCTTGGCTGGGTTTTGGGGAGGTAAAACCTGCCTGAACATGGAGCTGCGACTCGCAGCCATGGAGCAGCCTGGGTTTTCCAGGCGCCCGGGGGCCTGGGATGGTGTTTGGATCCGGGATTTGGGGCCACCCTGGGTATGGTGGGCCCTGGGATGGGATGGGATGGGATGGGATGGGATGGGATGGGATGGGATGGGATGGGATGGGATGGGATGGGATGGGATGGGATGGGATGGGATGGGAGTGAGAGAGTTCAGCCTTTGTGTTCCTCCCCTTCCCTTCCCCACCTCGGGGGTCAGAGCAGGAAGAGCCCAGCCAGGGTCCCTGCGAGGGCAGGGCAGGAGCTGCCCCGGGGTGTGCACGGAGCGTTCCCAGCCTCACACTGATCCCTGCTGGGCTGGGGAAAGGCTCCGGTGCCTCGTTACCACACGGACCTGACAGCGAATTTGGCAACACAGAGCCCTGGGGGGACGGGTTTGCCACCTGGGCACCAGCGCCAGCACAAGCAGCAGCGCCCTTTCCCCTTCCCACCTTTCCATTTCTCCTTTCCCCTTTCCCCTTCCCTTTCCCTTTCCCTTTCCCCTTTCCCTTCCCTTCCCCCTTTCCACCTTTCCATTTCTCCTTTCCCCTTTCCCCTTCCCTTTCCCTTTCCCTTTCCCCTTTCCCTTCCCTTTCCCCTTTCCACCTTTCAATTTCTCCTTTCCCTTTCCCTTTCCCTTTCCCTTTCCCTTTCCCTTTCCCTTTCCCTTTCCCTTTCCCTTTCCTTTCCCCTTTCCACCTTTCAATTTCTCCTTTCCCTTTCCTTTTCCTATTTCTAATTTCCCTTTCCCCTTTCCCCTTTCCACCTTTCCATTTCTCTTTTCCTCTCCCTTTTCCTCTCCCTTTTCCTTTCCCTTTCCTTTTCCTATTCATCATTCCTCTTTCCATTTCCCCTTCCCACTTCCCTTTTCCCTTCCCCTTTGCCTTTTCTGCTTTCCCCTTTCCCTTTCCCCTTTTTCCCCCTTTCCCCCCTTTTCCCCTCTTTTCCCCCTTTTTTCCCTTTTCCCTTCCTTTTCACCTTTCCCATTTCCCCTCTCCCCTCTCCCCTTCCCATTTCCCCTTTTCCTATTCCCCTTTCCCGTTTCCCCTTCCCCTTTTCCCTTTCCCTTCCCTCTCTCCCTTTCCCCATTCCTTTCCCCCTTTCCCTTCCCTCTCCCCATTCCCCTCTCCCTGCCCACCCCATCCCTTTCCCTGCCCCCTGGGCTGTCCGGACCCCTCATCCCCCACCTCCCACACCCCATCCCTGATCACCCCCGGCCCCACAGCCCCATCCCCTCTCCCCAATCCCCCCGGGACCCCTCCCATTGCTGGAGGGCACGGGCTGAATCACCGAGCAGGGCAGAAATCTCCGAGTCCTCTTTAGGTGTCCCAGGAGGAGGCAGATCTGAGGGAAGGCAGCGCTGGAGATGCCTGCAGCAATGTCAGCGCTAGAACAGCCGGGCTGACAGGATTCAGAGCGGGGATTAAGCTTGGGATCAGGGATGCGGGGGAAATGAAAAAAGGCTCTGGCTTCCAGGCGTGTCTCCGCTGTGTTTGTGCTCGTGTTTGCCGGGCAGGGACGAGCTCTGGGCTTGCAAAGGCTCCCAAAGAGGCCGGGGTTCACCTCAGAGCTGCCTTTCCTGTTTCCCCTTTCTCTTCCTCTTCCCCCTTCCCCATTTCCCTTCCCCTTTTCTCTTTCCCCTTTTCCCTTTTCCCCTTTCCTTTTTCCCCTTTCTTTTTTCCCCTTTCCCCTTTCCTTTTTTCCCTTTCCCTTTCCCTTTCCCTTTCCCTTTTCCCCTTTTCCCCTTTTCCCCTTTCCCTTTCCCCTTCCCCTTTTCCCCTTTCTGTTTTCCCATTTTCCCCTTTCCATATTCCCCTTTTCCCCTTTCCCTTTCCCTTTCCCTTTCCCTTTCCCTTTCCCTTTCCCTTTCCCTTTCCCTTTCCCTTTCCCTTTCCCTTTCCCCCTTCCCCATTTCCTTTTCCCTTTTCCCTTTCCTTTTTCCCCTTTCCCCTTCCTCCTTTCCCCCTTCCCCTCTTCCCATTTCCCTTTCCTGTTTCCCCTTCCCCTTTTCCCTTTCCCCTTTTCCCCCTTTCCCTTTCCCCTTCCCCCTTTCCCTTTCCCCTTTCCCTTTCCCCTTTCCCTTTCCCCTTTCCCTTTCCCCTTTTCCCTTTAAATTTCCCTTTAAATTTCCTTTTCCAGGAGGATGCCATGGGGATCCTGCTGTCCCTGGAGCAGCTGGAGCCCGGGCAGACCCAGCCCTGCCCCTTGGGACCATCCCTGGTTCCTCCCTGAACATCTCTCTGCCTTTTCCCAGGAGTTTCCAGAACTCAATGTTTCCCTTCCTGACCAAGCTATTCCCACTTTTGGGCCAGCACACCCCTGCCTCCCTCCAGGGCTGGGGTTCCAAGGTGGGCACTGCAAACCCCTTTGCTCCAGGGTGGTTTTAGTGCCCAAGGAAAAGCAGAGCAGCCAAGCTGCAGAACCTGGAAAAAAACCAGGATCATGGGAACCTCGAGGAGAGTGAGAAGGGAGCAGGAAAAGCCAGGAGACCGGGAGCTGTGGCAGGCAGGGAGCACCTCAGTCCCCGTGGCTGCTTCCAGCATGTCCCCAAGGCCACTTGTCACCCTGACACAGCTTTGCCCATCTCCCCCTGTCCCCAGAACGGGGCTGCTGTGTTTGCGCTCCGGCAATGCCCAATCCCCCTTCCCAAATCCTGCTCTGGGTGTTCCCCCCTCAGCTGCAGCCCCCAAGGGTTGGTGCTGCTGCATTTCTCCTGGGAGAGCTGGGGGGGACAGGAGCAGCCCCAGAGGGACGCTGGGGATGGCCAAACCTACCTAAAATTGCTTTTCTCCCGGGAGAAAATGTCCCACCCTCTTCAGAGCAGGCTGGGTCCTCAGCTGGGCTTGGGGCTGAGCCACACCAGGAGCTGGAGGGGGTCCCTGTGCCCCAGCCCCCTCCTCACACTCTGCAGAGGGAAGGGCTTTGGGGTCTCTGTGGGGCAGAGGCAGTGCCTCACCCCAAACTCTCTCCAGAGTGGGGCAGCTTCAATCCCCAGGCTCTGCAGCCTTCAGGCAACGCTTCCAGCCAAAGCAAAGCTGCTCTCTCTTCCCTCCAGCCCATCTCCCTGGCCTTTTCCCCCCTCTCTTATCTCCACAGAGCCCATGAACTTTCTCCCCGTGCTGCCCACCCTGCTCGGGGCTCCTCTCCTCTGTTCCCTGGTTTCATCCCAAGCATCCCTTCCTCCTGAGCGAGCCCAAAAAATAAATCCCTGGAGCTGCTGGAGACATCCTGATGGATGCCACACTCCAGCCTCCTTCTCCTCTCCCCCACTCCACCTCTCTCATCCCAAAACTCCCTCTTTTTCCTGGTGGAGATGCAAAGGCACCAAGTTCTCCTCCCCATCCCTCTTTCCCCTTCTCCCCTCCCCTCAATTCATCCAACCCTCTCTTTTCCATGTGAGATTTTCTTTCCCCTTCCTTCCTACCCCTGTCACCATTTATTATTTTATTTTTTTTTTTATATTTAAGTTTTTCTTTTAACTTTCAAGGTCACCACGGACAGACAATGCCACCAGTGCCTGTTTGATATGTGAGCGCTATTGGCGTCCATTGCCACGGTTTCCGTGGTAACACAGTAACCATTAATTTTCAATTAAAGTAGACAAAAAGCCCGATGACAGCTCCAGGTCTGCTGAAGATGTCAAGAATCCGTATTAATATACAGCAAGAGAGCATAATTGTGTGTCCATCTTCCCGAGCAACGAAAATGGAGGGATAATTACCAGCTAGAAAGCCACTCTGTAATTTTGTTCTTACTGTCACCACAACCCTACATATTAGCATAAATTAAAAGCAGGGTTTATTGTTACCAAAGTGCATTGATATTTCCAGCCTATTTTCTTCCTTTTAACTGTTTGTTGTTGATGGGTGACTCCTGGACACTGGGGGTGAGCCC
Organism: Melospiza melodia melodia; assembly: GCF_035770615.1. Lineage (NCBI taxonomy): Eukaryota > Metazoa > Chordata > Aves > Passeriformes > Passerellidae > Melospiza > Melospiza melodia. The sequence goes on from NC_086221.1 coordinate 7,126,104, forward strand.
ACGGGAGCATCCAGGATGTCAGGAAGGAAGGGATGAAGCTCTGGTGGTGCCACCCAGGTGGAAAGAAGGGAAGGGAGAAATCCCAGCTCCATGTGTGGCACTTTTCCATCCTCCTCATCCATCAGGAGCTCCGTGGATCCCAACTGCTCCACAGTGGGGGCTCTGTCCCATCCCACATCACTGGGTTTCACCACAGAGCTGGAAGTGCTGCGAGTGCTCCACGCTCGGTGACAGCCCAGCTGAATTCATGAATTTGAGTGAATGGAAAAAAAGTGGGTTCCTTGTATCATATCCAGGGAAAGCTGTCCTTCAAAGGGGAATTTAGTGTAATTAGCCTTGAGGGAGCGATCCTCAGGCAGTCAGTCACAACACTGACCTGCTGCTGGATCTGACAGGGAGATTAGAGCTCAACAAAGGGCCTGCTCCTTCCTTCCTTCCTTCCTTCCTTCCTTCCTTCCTTCCTTCCTTCCTTCCTTCCTTCCTTCCTTCCTTCCTTCCTTCCTTCCTTCCTTCCTTCCTTCCTTCCTTCCTTCCTTCCTTCCTTCCTTCCTTCCTTCCTTCCTTCCTTCCTTCCTTCCTTCCTTCCTTCCTTCCTTCCTTCCTTCCTTCCTTCCTTCCTTCCTTCCTTCCTTCCTTCCTTCCTTCCTTCCTTCCTTCCTTCCTTCCTTCCTTCCTTCCTTCCTTCCTTCCTTCCTTCCTTCCTTCCTTCCTTCCGGGGCTTAAGAATGTGGGGCTTGGGGACATTGGGATCAGGGACACAAGGTTTTGGGGCTCAGGGATGTGGGGCTCAGGGACATTGGGATCAGGAACTCGGGGTTTTGAGGCTCAGAATTGTGGGGCTCAGGGACGTGGAGATCAGGTACACTGGGATCAGGTACACAGGATTTTGAGGCCCAGGAGCTCGGGGTTTTGGGGATCAGGGACGCTGGGATCAGGTACACAGGATTTTGAGGCCCAGGAGCTCAGGGTTTTGGGGATCAGGGACGCTGGGATCAGGTACACAGGATTTTGAGGCCCAGGAGCTCAGGGTTTTGGGGATCAGGGACGCTGGGATCAGGTACACAGCATTCCAGGTCTCAGGGCCTCGGGGCTGTGGGTTCAGGTGCTGCCCTTGGTGCCCGGGTAACCCCAGGCTGCTGCACGGCCAAGGTCACCCTGGGCTGAGCTTCCCCAGATGTTCCTCCCTCCTTCATCCCATTCCCCGCAGGGCTGGTCCCAGCGCAGCCTGCCCGAGGATCCCTCAGAGCCATTTATCTCCCATTTATCTCCCTTTCATCCCCCGTTTAGTGCCTGGCACGGCCATCCCACCTCCCCTGCAGGGAAACACCGCTGCTCCCCCAACCCAACCCAACCCAACCCACCCCACAGCCCCGCTGGTTGTGTCCCCATTGGTGACCCAGGGACCCTGTGACACCCAAACCCTTCCAAAACCACCCCAGCCCACGCAGGCAGAGCCAGCAAAGGGTCAAAAAGCTCCCAGCCCTCCTTTCCCCCCCCCTGGATATAAATACCAGCCTACCAGTCGACACAGAGTACATACATCTTAAACAAACACTTGGCCGGGCTGTTTATCTCCACAGCCTTTAAACAAACTCTTTCAAAGGTTTCTGCTGATATGAGAGATTTACTGAAAACCATTCGCCCTTCTTAAAAGCCTCTCAGTTTATGCTGCTCTGGGTGAAAGGAACGGTGTTTGAGCCTGGAGTTTTCTGTCTTCTGACCGCATGTTTATCCGAGGGGCCACTGCTGGCTTTGATAGGAGAGCAGCACGGACACAAATCTTTACGAGGGAAAATATAAAATAAACTGCCCAAAGTCGGGGTGTGCGTGTGGCACGGGTGGAGGGGAGCGGGCAGGGAGGAGGAGGAGGAGGAGGAGGAGAAGTTTTGTCCTTGGCAGGGTCACAGAATCCTGGGACCACTGAGGTTGGAGAAGCTCTCCAGGATCAGCGGGTCTAAGCTGTGCTTGATCCCCAACCTCGTCACCCCAGAGCATTCCTTGGACACCTCCAGGGATGGCGACTCCAAACCTTCCTTTTGCAAAGCCTGAGCACCCTTTCCATGGAGAAATCCTTCTTGAAACTCCACATCTGTGCAGCACATCTGTGGCTCGAGTATTCCGCGTTGCTATCCCACCACAGACATTATTCCTGTGACATTTTTCATGCACCTGAGCACCCTTTCCATGGGGAAATCCTTCCTGAAACCCCACACTCAGCACATCTGAGGATGAGGATGAGGATGGGATGAGGATGGGATGAGGATGAGATGAGGATGAGCCTCCAGTATTCTGAGTTGCTATCCCACCACAGACATTATTCCTGTGACATTTTTCATGCGCCTGAGCACCCTTTCCATGGAGAAATCCTTCCTGAGCACCCTTTCCATGGAGAAATCCTTCCTGAGCACCCTTTCCATGGAGAAATTCTCCCTGAGCACCCTTTCCATGGAGAAATCCTTCTTGAAACTCCCCATCTGTGCAGCACATCTGTGGCTCGAGTATTCCGAGTTGCTATCCCACCACAGACATTATTCCCATGACATTTTTCATCCCTGTGGGGCCACCTGAAAATCTGTATTTTTCTCAGCCCTGCCTGACAGCCAGCTCAGCATCCCATGGATGTGTCGCTGTCACTCCAGCTGGGTCACAGAGCAGGTGCCACAAAACACTGGGAAAAAAACCTGAGGGACATTGGAGCTGCTGCCAGAGCAGCCAGGATGAGGGTGAGGATGAGGATGAGGACGAGGATGAGGATGAGGATGAGGATGAGGATGAGGATGAGGATGAGATGAGGATGAGGATGAGGATGAGGATGAGATGAGGACGAGGATGAGGATGAGGATGAGATGAGGATGAGGATGAGGATGAGGATGAGGACGAGGACGAGGACGAGGATGAGGATGAGGATGAGATGAGGATGAGGATGAGGATGAGGATGAGGACGAGGACGAGGATGAGGATGAGATGAGGATGAGATGAGGATGAGGATGAGGACGAGGATGAGGATGAGGATGAGGATGAGATGAGGATGAGATGAGGATGAGGACACACATCCCAGGCACTTTTCCCTGTCTCGTTGCATTTTCAGCCGCATTCACAGGTTGGGAGCCTGAGGCAGAGGAAAATGAAGAGCTCAGGGACATTTTGGGAGGAACTGGAGCAGAGTTTAAGTGCAAGATGATCCCACTTTGGGGAAGCTGTTTCTGACTCCAATATCAGCTGGAAAATGGGAGAACAGCCTGAGAGAGCCTGTGGAGGAGCTGAGCCATGCAGCGGGGAGAACATTTGCCCTCAGTGCTTGGAAATCAGCCCTGGCTCTGCCCAGGGCTCTTTGCCCAGGTTGTGCCCACACAGATCTCTCTTGGCAGCCCTGCCACAACCACCAGGAAAACTTGGAATAAAGACAGTCCCTGCCCCAAACACCCTGAATCTAAGACAGGGTAAAATATTCCTTTTCCAAGCGGTTTGTGCCACTTGTGCAGTGTTTTCCCAGAGCCCTTGAGGTGCTCCCCTGCTGCCAGCAGCTCTGCAGCATTACGTGTCACTCCTTGTTTACTGTCCTCCCTGGCTGATGACACACACAGGCAGGGACCTGTTTGTTGTCACCGTGACACCCACGTCGGTAAACAAGGCGAGTTTACCCAGCCCTCAATCAGGGAGCTGTCGATGGCAGGGCCCTGCTTCCAACAGCACCACAGGATGCTGAGTTCTGACTTCCAAATCCAATCCCCTCGAGGTCTGACTTCCAAATCCAATCCCCTCGTTGTCCCTCACCCAGCCAGAGGACGAGGGGCTGCTCTTGCATCACCAAAAACCATCAAGATCCACATCAGGCTCTGCAGGAGGAGTTTGCAACCAGGCCTGAAGGTTTTGTTTCCTTTCTCTGCCATGTGAACATTTTTCCTCCTCCGGGGCTCCCTGGCTGCCTGATCTCGCAGGGTTTCAGCAGGAACAAAGCCACGGGACAGGTTTCAGAGTAAACAGAGACTCGTGACACCATTGCAAAAGCCACCCTGGGAGATGTGACCTTGCTGCCCCGCAAAGTGAGAGGCCACAAAGGAAAACCCCAACAGATTCATCCCGCAGAGCCACTGCAGCGTCGTGGCCTGGCTTTGCGGTGCTTGGGCAGGAGCTGGAGGCCCCACATGGGATTTGTGAATGCTGGCATTGATGGCACAGCTTTTCCATCCCCTCCCCGGCCCCTCTGCTCCGGGCAGGAGAAGCTCAGCAGCTTCTGGGTCTCTGGTGAGCCCAGTCTCTGGGGTTGCGAGGAGGAGGAGGATGGGGAGGAGAGTTCCCAGATGTGTCAGCGTGTGGAAACGGGGCTGTTCGGGCTCCTCTGGGGTTTTGTGTGCTCTGCATTTAGGAGAAACCCGGCCGGAGAGCAAAGGTCGGGGCAGAAATGCCGGTATTTATTTATCCAGGAGAGCTCTGAGAGCAACACGAGCAACACGTATTTGGGAGCCTTTCGAAAGAGCAGAGCTCAGAGCTGCTAAACCAGTTTGGTGGCGGCAGCCCTGCGCTCAGGGGGCAGGAGCAGGGACACCTGGAGAGGCAGCTGGAGCCAGAGCAGCGCATCCCACCGGGGCACAACATCCCAAATCCATCCTGGGGGCTCCAGGCATCCCCCCCAGCACAGGGAGCACTCCCAACCGGGTTTTTCAGAGCTTGGATTTAGGGTGTTTGTTTTAATGGGGGGGTTGGTGCTTCCCCACGGGATCCACGAGCCTCTGTGCCAAACCCTGCCCCAAATCAGCGGCCACTTTTGGGAGCTCATGGCCGTGATGTGGAGCAGCCTCTGGGAGGGTCCCCTGGGTCTGAGAGCAGAGCCCAGAGCGGGTCTGGGTGGCACCAGCCTGATTTTATCCCTGATTTTATCCTGTTTTAGTGCTTTGACAGCAGGAGGGACAAAGCAGGAGCCAGGCACACCCCTGGCTCCCAGAAGTTCCTGGCAGTTCTGAGGGACAAAAGGGTTTTCTCTGAAGCTCTCTCTGCTGCTGGGTCCTGCAGGAGGATGGGATTTGCACCCACCCCGATGCTCTCCTGGCAGTGCTTTGGTCAGCAGGGCTCACCTGGTGACCAAAGTGACCTCAGTGGCACCTGGGCATCCTCCTGGGTGCTCTTTCCCCTGGGACAGCAAAAACCACAGCGGGGGATTTTTGGGCACTGAGTGAACCAACTCAAGCTGGGCACGGCAGTGTAGCCAATGGCCCTGCTTGAGCTGCACCTAAAAAAACTCAGATCAGCCTTCTCTGTCGTTTTTGGGGGGGGGATTTTGCCTAAAAAATGAATGACCAACACCTCAACACCTCAGCCTAGCCACGGCTTGGCAGAAAAACAGAAATCCAAGCAAAATCTTTGACCCAAGCAGGGCGCAGCGCCCGGGGGCTCAACAACTCATTTTTTTGGCTGCCCCCAGCCTCCCCTTTGGGCTGCAACACCCCCAGGGCTGCTGTGAGGGGCAGCCTGTCCCTGTCCCTGTCCCCAGGGGTGGCAGAACGGGGGCAGAGCCGCCGGGCCCCCGAGCACGCAGCGAAGAGAAGCCTTTTTGTTCACATGTGTTGGCTCAGCTCAAATAACTCATCGGGGACCCGGGCTGCAGGCTGGAACGGGAAGAAACTCTCTCCAGATGAAAGGATGTCAGAAAATTGTATTTAGTCAACTGCGTGTGTGTGTTAGAAAGGGGCGGAGGGAGGAAGGGGCCGCGGAGGCTGTTACTGTGACTGACTTTCTGACTTCTTAACTTGTCAGCATATCCTAAAGTTAAAAATGCACATGCACACAGGCCTGCAGCCAAAGAGGCTGTCTAGCCGCAAATCCAGATGTGGGGGCCACTGCTCTCCCGCCAGCCCCGCTCTGCCTGAACCGACTTTCAGACTAAACAATTGTGACTTGGCTGTGAGAGCAGCGCAATTCCAGATGCTGCTTTCCTTGCACGTTGTTTTAATTGGGCTGGCAGGCGCAGGGGCTCTTTCAGTGAGAGCAAAGCTTCCCCACGGGACCGCAGCGTTTTGGCAGAGCTCCCACGCTGCTACCTTAAGAGAGAGAGGGAGAAAGGGGGGAGGAAGGAGAGGGAGAGGAGGGGAGGCAGGGAGGTGATGGTGGGGAGAAAAATTGCGAGCGGCTCTGCGAGGTGTTTACGGCCGGGAGCGGCCGCGGCTTTATCTGCTGGAATTCTCACCTGGATTTCTTCTGTATTTCTCTGGGGGTTTGGTTTGTGTCCCTGTGGAAAAAACAGAGTGCTCAGGATGCAGGAGTGGGCCAGGGTGGGGATTTGCAGCCTGGGGTGAGCAGTGCCAGGACAGCCTGGTGGGACTGGGGGCACTGCTCCTCAACCAGGGGCAGCGTCCATGGGGGGTTCCCATGCTGCCCATTCCCCTGGCATTTCCACGAGGATATTCCCCATCCATGGTGGCCATTCCCATGGCATTTCCATTGGGATATTCCCCATCCATGCTGGCCATTCCCATGGCATTTCCATAGGGATATTACCCATCCATGCTGCCCATTCCCATGGCATTTCCATTGGGATATTCCCCATCTATGCTGCCCATTCCCCTGGCATTTCCCCATCCATGCTGCCCATTCCCCTGGCATTTCCATGAGGATATTCCCTATCCATGCTGCCCATTCCCCTGGCATTTCCACAAGGATATTCCCCATCCATGCTGCCCATTCCCCTGGCATTTCCACAAGGATATTCCCCATCCATGCTGCCCATTCCTATGGCATTTTCCATTGGGATATTCCTCATTTCCCCATCCGTGCTGACCATTCCCGTGGCATTTCCATAAGAATATTCCCCATCCTTTCCTCACCCAGCTGTGGGTGAGACCCCAAATTCTCCTTTCCTCACCCAGCTGTGGGTGAGACCTCAAATACTCCTCTCCCCCCCAAATTCACTTCTCCTTACCCAGCTGTGGGTGAGACCCCAAATTCTCGTTTCCTCACCCTACCGGTGGGTCAGACCCCAAACCCTCTTGGTGGACCAGACCCCAAATTCTCCTCTCCCCATCCTGCAGGGGGGTGAGACCCCAAATTCTCCTCTCCCCACGCTGCCAGGGGTGCCTGCCCTGGGCCTGCCAGCCCTTGGTGACTCAACAGAGCAATTTTAGCCTGGGCCGGGCTCCTCTCCCGGCGGCTCCCGAGCCAAGGGAGGCTCAGCCAGCAGCAGGATGGGATTTTAAGGTAGACTCTGGAAAGCAAATAAAACCCCACAGGGAGCACGGGAAGGATGAGGGAAGCACAGAGCTGGAGCACTGAACCGGCTGCTGGCAGCCCCCGGCCGTTTCCAAAACATTTGGGATGTTAAAAATAAAAAGTTTTTCTATTTTTGGAGGGGGGGGTGATAAAATCATAAAATCATAAAATCCCAGGGAATGCTGCCTGGCTGTGGGGAAGGGGTTGGGAACCTCACATGAGATCTGTCCTTGCCACTGTCACCCCCAAAACCCCCAAAAGTGGGGGTGTGGATGCTGGAAAAACTCAGGAAAGGCCAATCCAGCAGTTCCAGGAGCAACAGGTACTTCTGATCCATGGAAATAAAAGAGCCAAAAAATTGTGCTTTTGGGGTTGGGGGCTCTGACAACACAAACAGAGCAAGGAACTGAAAGTGCTGCCCCAAGCCCTGCCTGGCTCCTGGGCTGAGTGCACTGGGAATGTTAAAAAATAATCAGGAAGGTTTTCTAGACAGAGAGGAAAAAAAAAGTCCCAAACACATCCTTGGCCTGTGCCCTTACAAGTCCCTAAACTCTTTTTCCCCCCCTAAATGGAGAGGGGCAATAGTGAGGTTTGGGGTGTTTCTTGCTTTTTTGGGGGGGTTGTTTGTTTGGTTTGTTTTCAAACCTTGGCCTCATTAATTTCCAAGCAAAATTTCCCCCCAATAAAAGGCAAACATGGAAAGAAAAACAAACTATTAGAAAAGAGAGGAGGGAGGAAATGTTATTTAAAAGGTTACCAGACCACATCATTTTCCAATGATATTATATACTCCCTGCAGTATCCAAAATATATATGGGATTGGGGCCAAGAATGTAAAAAAAAAAAAAAAAATAAAAAAAAAAAAAAAGGAGGAGAAGAAGGAAAAAAAAAGGAAGAAAAAACACCCAGCGTAGACACAACATCTGGACAGAGGCTGAACAAAACCTCCATTTATCACACTTAATCCTGCAATGAAGCAGTCAACAGTTTACTTCTGTTTTGCTAATTTAGCTGCTTTCATGCTTCCGAGGTGGAAAAGGCAAAGGAAAAGCTTGGAATTAAGTGTCACTTTGTGAAACTCCTTCTCCTTTTGCTCTGTTTCAGGAAAGTTTTTTCTCTTTTATTTCTTTTTTTGTTTTTTGTTTTAATCCTGTTCTTTTTTATAATGTCACTTTTCCTCCCCCTCCTGATTTCCACCCCCATTTTTTTTTCTTTTTTCCTTTTCTTTTTGGAAAATTAGGCCCAGCACCCCTGGGTGCCCACAACCACATGAGGAACCCCCTGAATTCTTTCCCAATTTTCACCTAAACTGCCCCAAACTGAGAAAAGCCTCAGTGCTGGTGGGATTTACATCCCTTGCCTTCCTCTCTACACATCCCTGTGCCTTTTTCTCCAGCATTAACTCAATTTTCCATGGAAAACCAAACTACACCAGGGCTGGGGATGCCCTTCACCTTCAAGAAATGGGAAATCCAGGGATGATCCGCACATTTTGGAGGATCCCCGGGGCTGATCCCTCATTTTCCCTGGAGAAAAACTCCCATTTCCAGCAGAGAAACCCCCGTTTCCTCCCTCATGTGCGACCACACGTTCCCCTGGAATTCCCACTGTGAATTTTTCACAGATTTCCCTGCCCTTGGGCGAGGCTCTTCCACCAGCCCTGGTGATGATAGCCACAACCACAGCTCATCCCAGCCCCCAGGAGCTCCAGGATACTGAGCATTCCCATGGATCCATCAGCTCAAACTGGAAAATTTTGGCCTCTGGAGCCGTTTCACCCAAAAAATTGAGGAATTTGGGGCTCCCATGAGAAGGGTGGCTTGTCCCAACCTCATTTTATTTAAAATTAAGGCGCAAATCCCCATTTTCTGTTGAAATTTCCACTGCTGTGATAGGAGGGGAGGGGAAAACCTCCCAGAAAACCCATCTGGAGCAGGGAATTCGCCCGTATTGAGCAAACACAATTCTCTGCTGCTCTTGGAGCTTCTTCAGCTTATTTTTGTTGTGTCAAGAGCAAAAGAGACAACAAACATCCCTCCTCAGAGGTTTAATTAATATTTGTTAAGACCAGAATAAGCAACATCTCCGGAACTGCCTGGACGTGGAGGCAGCCCTGGGAATTGGGGTTATTTTTGGGGCTGTCTGGTTCCCTGCACTTGATGTGGTTTCTTGTGTGTGAGTGTGTGTGTGTGTCAAAGGCTTGTCTCAAGGCTTAAAACTGGTTTTTAAAAGAGAATTAATTAAATAATGAGCTGAGAGCTTTGAGATCAGCAGAGGAAAAAGAAGTCCTTTGAGGAGGGAGATGCCCAAAGGATTCCTGGTTTCTCCTGGATGCCACATTCCTTGCCTGGCACACGTATCCATCCCAGATTAGATAAGGAGCTGTTTATCTAATCTTATCTAATCTAATCCAGGCTGGTTGAGCAGAAGAAAGAATGGATGGAGCTTGGAAAAATGGGAGGGGGAAGTTGCAAGGATGGGTGATTCCTTCATTCCCATTCCTATTCCCATTCCCATTCTCATTCCTATTCCCAATCCGATTCCCATTCCTGTTCCCGTCCCCGTTCCTGTTTCTGTTCCCATTCTCATTCCCATGCCCGTTCCCATTCCCATTCCCATTCCCATTCCCATTCCCATTTCCATTCCCATTCCCATTCCCATTCCCATTCCCATTCCTATTCCCGTTCCCGTTCCCGTCCCCGTTCCCGTTCCTGTTCCTGTTCCTGTTCCTGTTCCTGTTCCTGTTCCTGTTCCTGTTCCTGTTCCTGTTCCTGTTCCCGTTCCCATCCCCATCCCCGTTCCCGTTCCTGTCCCCATCCCCGTTCCTGTTCCTGGTCCCCGTTCCTGTTCCTGTTCCTGTTCCTGTTCCTGTTCCTGTTCCCGTTCCCATCCCCATCCCCGTTCCTGTTCCTGTTCCTGTTCCTGTTCCTGTTCCTGTTCCTGTTCCTGTTCCTGTTCCTGTTCCTGTTCCTGTTCCCGTTCCCATCCCCATCCCCGTTCCCGTTCCTGTCCCCATCCCCGTTCCTGTTCCTGGTCCCCGTTCCTGTTCCTGTTCCTGTTCCTGTTCCCGTTCCCGTTCCCGTTCCCATCCCCATCCCTGCCAGGGAGGGCAGGAGGTGGCCAGAGAGGTCACAGGGACAGCAAACATCCCAGCCCTGCCAGCACAGCCACAAAGAGCCCCTTCTGGAAGCCCTTGGGGGATTTGGGGAGGGAATTTGGCACTGCCTGAGAGCAGCTCAGCCCCTGAGGAAGTTTGGGAGCATCACTCCACGTGCTGGCGCTCAAGGGAACCCCCAAATCCCAAATCCACCCCTTCTGCATGGACAAAACGCATCGGAAACGGGGTCTGTGGATGTCCAGCAGAGCTGTGCTGAGCTGGAAGCTCCTCTCTCGGTGCTGGGAAGGGAATTTGTGCCTCTGCTCTCAGCCAGGACTGCTGCAGGCAGCGGGCTCGCTGGTATTTACCGAGGCCGAGGGGCTGCTGGGGCGAGCGCTGAGCAAACAGCTCCGAGCATCCCCGCCCCGAGAGCTCCTGGAACAAAGGAAACCTTCACGGGCACACACAGGGGACAAAGAGCCACCAAAGGGCTCTCCCCAAGGCCACCTGTGGCAGGGACAGAGCTGGGGACACTCAGAGACTGGGGGACACTCAGAGACTGAGCCCAGCTGAGGTACAGTGGGCTCGGGGACACCTTGCCATGGACAGGAGGTGACACAGCGGGGACTGGGCAGCTCTTGGTGACAGACAGGGGACAGGCAGTGACTGCTTCCCTGGGCCAGCTTTTCCCCTTCCCTCACTGGGCTGGGCTGTACAGACTCTGCACTTGCCCAGAACCCCCAGTTTCGCAGGTTTTTTCTCAAAAGAGCCTCTGGCTCAGCCACTTTTAGCATCCCAAAGGGACACTGACAGGCAGAGCAGGCTGGAACATCCCTGAGGATCCCAGGCCTCCCCTCCTGAGCCTGGCTGGGGTTTGGCCGGAGCTCTGGCAGTCCCTCCACCACCACCGCCTCAAAGCCGCCTCTTTGGCGTTGTTGTCTGGCGCGCATTTTTCTTTTTTTTTTCATATTTAATATTAATGGTAATGACTGTGGCAGGGAGATAATAAGCTCCCAGCCAGATTAGAAGGGGGTCGGCTCTTATCTGGGCCTGTTGAAGACTCATGTCTTTCACCTGCTCCTTTAATATCCCCCATCTTTCATTCCTACCGCCGAGCCCCCTCCCACTGTCCTAGAACAAAAGGGGTATTATTGTCCGGGGTCTTTTCAGGCTGGAGCCAGGAAGACCTCCTCCCTCCCCCCAGGCTCTCCCCGAGTGTGCAGCAGTTTGAAATGAGCCTTTTTCCTTCCCCGGCAGGAGATTAGCTCGGTTTGACAAGGCGGTGAACTTTAGGCAGGGTGAAATGGGGTCTCCTTGGGGAGCGCGGGCAGTTCAGCCCTGACTAATTCTGACAAAGAGAGGCACCGAAAAAAAAAAAAAAAAAGAGAAAAAAAAAATCCCTGCCGAAAAAAAAAAAAAATTAAAATAAGAAAAACAAGCGGAGGAGGAGGCAGGAGAGGAGGGGGAAGGAGGGAGAGTGAGGCTGCAGGAGGAAGCAGGGATGGGAGGCCAGAGCGCCCGTTCTGAGTGGGGCTGGGCTGAACTGCAGGGTTTGGAGGGAATCACCTCCTTGGGCACAGCCAGGATTCACAGGGATCCACTTTCTCCTCAGATCCCCTTTCTTTATCACTTTAAAGCTGTCAGGGAACCCTTTAGCCTAAGCCCAACACCTTTAACAGCCTCACTTTTAAACACAAACCAAGACCTCGAACTGGCGTGGCCAAGGCAGAGGGTTTAAAAAAACAACAACCCCAAACCCCACAAAGTGAAAAATCAGGATTTGGATGCGAAGAAAGCCAAGGGCTCCCATCTCAAAGTGCTGCGGGTGCGTCAGAGGCCGGAGTGTGTGCAGGGACTTGTGAGGGTGACGTGCCCAGGCCGGAGGGCGTGCGTGGAGCTGCAGTGACGTAGGTGAGGGATTAGAGGAGAGATTGGCAGAGGGAAAGGCAGACTTGTTTCCTGTGGCTCATCCAGGGGTGTCTTCCATCACAAAAAGGCTTTGAAGTGATGCAGGGAAGGCTCTGGATGATGGGAATGTGACCTGCAGGGCTGGGAGGAGCGAGGCACTGCGTGTTCCCAGTGCTTGGGGCAGAGGAAAGGGAACATTTCCCTGCCTTTCCCTTCACCTGGGCCCTCCCAAGCACAACCCTTGAGAATATCCTGTTTTCCTGGGCCAGGCCTCACAAGGAGGGAAGGCACTGTGCTCTTCTGTAGCTCAGAAACTTTTCTGTTCCATCAGAATTTGCAAATATTTGGTGAAAAGTTGTGTGTCAGCCTGCCCCAGTCCGCCCACAGACGTGCATAAATATCAGATATATTTGAAATTATTTTTTATTTTATTGAAATTAATTTTATATTAGTATAAATATTTATGTTTCTATAAATAATTTATGTATTATTATAAATTTTAAATATTTAGGATTATTTTTGTAGGAATAGCAGGTGTCTGACACGGGCCTTGTCATCCTGAAATTCCTTATGCAAGAGGAGAAGGGGAAGGAAAGGCTGCACAGGAGAGGCCAGGACAGACCCAGGGTTCTGAGTTGTCTCTCAAAACCCCTTTGGTCCCCACAGAAAGGGACTGTCACACTTGTCCCCGAGCACACCCTGATCTGTCACTCAGGATGTTCCCATCGGGGCTCTGAGCCTGGCACAGGCTGCAGGCAGCACATGCTGACACCCATTCCTGCCAAAACCCCAGCCTGGCATGCACAAAGGTGTGTTCTGCTCACCCAGCACCAGCCCTGCTCGCTGCCACCCCCAACGTCCCCGGGGTGAGGTGACACTGCCAGCACTGCACAGCCCTGAGCTCGGGGGGTCCCTGGCCCTGCCCTGCAGGACATTTCCTGCCAGTGGCTCAGCAAACCCCTGAAATCTGCCTGTCCTGCCAGGAGATTCCTCCCTAATGCTCATTAAGCCTCTTGCAAATCCCTGGCTGAACGGGGCTGCACAAGTTTAATAAAGGCAGAGACAGATGCCATCAATCATCCGGGCCCGCCACACATCTGGGGCAAATCCAGGCCCTTTCCTCCCCTTTCTTCTCCCCACCTTTGTGTCCCACAAGGACACAGCAATCACCAGGCAGCTCCTGCCCTGCTCCATCCCAGCGTCCTGGCCCCATTCCCCATCTCCCAACCTTTGGCGTTCAGCTGTTCTCGGGGCATTTCCATCCTGCTCTCCAATGTTTTACCCTTCGGGAGGAGCAGGAATGTCCCACGAGGGGAGCTCAGCACCCCCATGCTGAGCAGGGAGAGGGATCAGGAAGGGGCACGGGAGGCAGGGAGGCAGCAGGAGCTGGCACTTTACCCCTGCCCCTTCCCTTCATCCCCTGCCCCTTCCCCTCACACTCTGATTTTTGGCTTTGCCTCCAGCAGGGACACAATCCCTCAGCAGGGCTCAGAGCTCAGATTTTGGGTTCAATTCAGAGCAGGGCTGCCCATCTGGAACAAATCCACACCTTTCCCAGCGGATTCCATCGAGCGGGAGACAACATTTATGGAGCAGATGTTCCCTCTGGAGGAGCCAGGATCCTTCTTTTAGGGAATGCAGCAGTCCCAGTACTCTGCCCTGCCTCAGGGACAGGACAGCAGCTCCCATTTATTTGTTTTACAACCTCCTCCTCTTCTAAAACCAGTATTTAAAAGCAGAGCTTCATCAGCTCCTCATGGTGCAGTGGAGCTCACCCATACTCTGCTCCTCCAATTCTGGTTTGGTTTTTTTATTTTATTTAATTTATTTTATTTTAATTTTTTTTTTTTAATTTCCAGATGACAGGGGAGAAGATTAGGGGGTGACTGATGAGCCAGCTTTGTTTTTTGGGCAGAGCTAAGCTGTGTTCTGGGGGTGATAAAGACGTGTGGATGTCACAAAATGCTGCCTGCACTTGGTGGATTTGGATTTTCCAGGAGGTGGAAGAGCCAGTGGATGTTAATTTTGGATGGGGACCCTCACTGAGTTTATTTCTCCAAATCTCCAGGCTGGGCTGGAGTCACCAGGAGGACATGGAGCAGGTTTATTCTGCTGCCAGGTGTGGGTGGTGACAGGGGCTGGGCAAGGAGAAGCTGCCTGGGGTGGAAAAAGTGGGAAAAATGGGAAAAGTGGCATCTGGAAACTCTCATTAAAAAAAAATTTGGTGGGTGATTGGTCGATGATTTGTCATCATGGTTTGTATTTTTGTTTGGTTTTTTGGGGGGGAGGTTATTTCTGGGGTTAATTCTGTGTCTGCTTGGGGGTGGTTGTGGAGAGATGATGATGGTTGATTGTTGTTTTTGATAGTAGGAAATGTAGAGGAAGGCTAATTGAAAGTGTATTGATGACAAGTGATTTGGATAATGTAAGGATATATGGTTTAATTATTTGACAAAAGAAAATAAAATAAGATTAAAAAAATGGATGCGTAAAATGGAATTTAAATACTAGTTCCTGGTAAATGATAAAATAATTAATATATCTGGCAACCATTACACTATCTGTGGTCTAGAGGTAGGCAGTGAGCCCTCCGTGATAATAAAACCATGTGGTCACACAGATGTGACCCCCAGGGACACCCGAGGCCACATGAGGATGGCAAAGGGACAACGAGAACGTCCCATTTGTGCCTCAAACCACGAGCCCACCTCTCTCCCCACTTCCCCGAGCTCTGACAGGAATTCCTGATGGGAATTCCTCTCTTTGAGACCACAGGGAAACCAGGGAAAATAGCCCAGCAGGAGCCAGTGCTTAGCTAAAGCCTCCTGCTAAATCAAGTGGTCTTTAAGGGTTTAGTGAGGCTCTTCCCCCTCCATCCCCAGGGCTGGGGCTCTGCTGTCCCCTGCGTGTCACTCTGCGTGACAGACACACAGGGCTGGCCCTAAACTCTGCTGGTCTGGCAGAATGTGTATTTATTAAATTTTTTAAAAAGTGTATTTATTAAATTAAAAAAAAAAAAAAAAGGAAATAAAACAACATTGAGATGGGAGGATTTGGTGCTCTGAGCTCTTTATGCTCAGCACAAGGATGGGTTGTGGATAATGCAGCGCTGTGGGATGGGAATAACGCACGGGGTTTACTCTGGGTTTGTCTCCAGCAGCCGCCCAGGGATCCAAAAATGTTGGATCTGAGCTGTTTGGTGCATCCAGCTGGGATGTGACAGCTCCTGGGTGCCTTTCCCAGCTTGTGGAGGTTTTCCTGATGAGGAAAATGAGGTGGTGGCTTTGAGTGTGGGGCTAGGAGAGTTGAATCCCCGGGCAGCTGAATCCCTGCATACCGCAGATCCTGCAAAAAATTTAAAAAAAATTAAAATTCTGTGATTAAAAAAAAGAGAAAAAAAAAGGTTGATATTGAGCTTTACATGTGGGATCCATTATCCACAGGGCTCTGAGGGGCTTCTCCTACTACCACTCACCCACCCCACCCATGGGGCAGTGGGCACAGCAGCCAGGTTTGCACAGCTGGAATAAATTGCAGGGAGGAGGAGGAGGAGGAGGAGGAGGGGTTTGGGAGAGACAAAAAGCAATACTGAACTCAAGACAGTGTCAGGGGAGGTAATGGGGAAAATGTGTGTGAGACAGGGAGGGGGGGCAGATTTTATTTACCCACTGTTTGTTTGGGGTTGCCCACACACGGTGAGAGCTGGGCTCCAAAATCCCAGCAGGAGCTTGGGCTTGGCCGGGGAGGAGAGGCAGAAGGAGGGAAAAAGAAAATGGGAAATGGAAATGGGGAATGCAGGAGGAAGAGGTGGGGTTAGGTAAGGGACAAAGAAAATGGGAAATGGAAATGGGGAATGCAGGGGGAAGAGGTGGCGTTAGGTAAGGGACAGTGGTGTGGCATTGTTTGGGAAGAGAAGGAGCTGAGGAGATGGAGATTTCTGGTGGGACTGGAAAGGAAATCCCTGGACATTCGCTGTCCCCTCTGGTGTCGGAACTCAGTGCATCCCTCTGGGTGTCCAGAGTTGTGGGGGCCTCAGAGACCAGAGCACCTGGGGATTTGATTTTGACCCCTGGAGCAAGTTACCAGCTTTGTATGAGGACATGAAAGTCTATTTAAACAGAAGTTTAAATAGTATAATAACAAAATTATCACAGGGTGAAAATGTAGATTTTGGGATTTTTGGTATGGGGGTTCAGGGGACAAGATGGAGGAACCTGGGCACATCCAGCCTTTCTTCTTCTCCTCCTTCTCCTCCTTCTCCTCCTTCTCCTCCTTCTCCTCCTTCTCCTCCTTCTCCTCCTTCTCCTCCTTCTCCTCCTTCTCCTCCTTCTCCTCCTTCTCCTCCTTCTCCTCCTTCTCCTCCTTCTCCTCCTTCTCCTCCTTCTCCTCCTTCTCCTCCTTCTTCTCCTTCTTCTTCTCCTCCTTCTTCTCCTCCTTCTTCTCCTTCTCCTTCCTCTCCTTTCTCCTTTTCCATTTTCTGCAGTGATGTTGGCACTTTAGGATTGGTTTAGAGTAGAATTGCACTGTCTAACATTGCTGATGGGTATTGGAAATTAATTATAAATATGTTATGTTTACAGTAGAAGCGTGCTGTCTAACATAGGTGATGGGTACTGGGAATTAAGTGTAAATATGTTATACGGAGTTTGTAGTATAAAAAGTGAAAATGTAGATTTTAGGATTTTTGGAATGGGGGTTATGGGGACAAGATGGAAGGACTTGGGCGTGTCCAGCCTTTCTTCTTCTTCTTCTTCTCGTTCTCCATTTTCTGCAGTGATGTTGGCACTTTGAGATTGGTTTAGAATAGAAGCTCACTGTCTAACACAGGTGATGGGTATTGGGAATTAAGTGAAAATATGTTATATGTAGTTTGTAGTATAAAAGGACAACACAGAGTGCCTGTGGCTGCCCTGCTGAGCAGATCTTGGCTGGGCAGAAAGAAAACTTTATATATCAGAATTAATAAACAACCTTAAGACTGAAAACTGAAGAGCTCAGACTCATTCTTCAGCCGAAACAGAGACATCCTGCACATCTCAGGGCTGCAATTAACAACCAAAACCCCGAAACTCTGGAAAACCACCGAGCTTGGCCAGGCCTTGTGCTGCCCCAGCAGCCTCTGTGACCACTCTGAGCATCCCTAAAGGAGGGATAACCCACCCCAGAGCTCCCCAGGGAAAGGTTTTATCCTTCCCCCCTCTCCCCCCCCATCCCATGTCATGAAATATTGGAATTAATATAATAACACACCTTGATAATATTATCCCTGGTCGAGTCCATAAAAGTCCCCTCTTGCATTACGGCATTTGAGAGACTATTAAGTTTTAAGGCCACGAGACCTCCATGAAGGAGAGGAGTCATTTCCATTTTCCCTCTCTTCTGAGGGCACTGGGGTTTATGGGGCACTCAGGGACTGGGATTGATGACCCCCGTGGCCACCACATGCAGGGCCCAGGACAGGGGGTCACTGGGGTCCCCAAGGATGGGGCTTCCAATAAAATCATCTTTTTATTTTCCAATAAAATCATATTTATTTTTTTTACAGAATATAGTTTGATGCAGAATTTGATATAGAATATAATTTGATGTGGATTTTACAGAATATAATTTTACAGAATATACATTGATTTAAAATTAGATATAGAATATAGTTTGATGCAGAATTTGATATAGAATGTAGTTTGATGCAGATTTTACAGAATATATTCAAAATTAGATATAGAATATAGTTTGATGCAGAATTTGATATAGAATGTAGTTTGATGCGGATTTTACAGAATATAATTTTACAGAATATATGTTGATTCAAAATTAGATATAGAATATAGTTTGATGCAGAATTTGATATAGAATGTAGTTTGATGCAGATTTTACAGAATATAATTTGATGCAGAATTTGATATAGAATAGAATTTGATGCGGATTTTACACAATATAATTTGATGCAGAATTTGATATAGAATATAGTTTGATGCAGATTTTACACAATATAATTTTACAGAATATAATTTGATGCAGAATTTGATATAGAATAGAATTGGATGCAGAATTTGATATAGAATATAGTTTGATGCAGATTTTACACAATATAATTTTACAGAATATAATTTGATGCAGAATTTGATATGGAATATAATTTGATGTAGATTTTACACAATGTAATTTTACAGAATATAAATATATCTAAAAATATATGTAATATATATATATTTCGCTCTTCCCAAATCCCAAGTTTTCCTGCAGAGAGATGAATTCAGGGAGAAATGAGGCTGTGAGTTTGACATGGAGCTTCCAATAAAATAATCTTTTGGAGTTTTTTTTACAGAATATAATTTGATGCAGCATTTGATAGAGAATACAATTTGATGCAGATTTTACAGAATATAATTTTACAGAATTTGCTACTGATTTCTGGCACTTGGCTCTTCCCAAATCCCAAGTCTTCTGCTGCCAAAGAAGGGACTATTTTTTCTTTTTCTTTCTCTTTTTTTCCAGTCTATTTTTTCCCTAAAGCACAATTTCACGAAGCAAAACCAAACCAATTCCACCCAAGCCAAATAAAATCCTTTCACTGGCCGAGACAACTTTGGAGATGGAACCACTGCGGGCTCAGAAAAGCAGCAGGCCAATTAAAAAAGCAAAAAAGCCTTTTCCCATTTATTATTATGCAAAATCTCCTGCTCTTTAGGGCAATCTCATGATTATGAAGGGGTCAGGGGAGCTGATTTATGATTAGAGAGCTCTTGGCATTGGCAATATTGTATATGTTTTAATTTTGAACCTTAATAATCCATCCAACGTGCGGCGCTTGGTGGTGACACTCATTTCTCACGTAGATTTTCACAGCCACCTTCACCTCCTTTCCAAACCTCTTCCCTGTGCCAAAGTCAAACAAAATCCAACTTTTCCCTCTGGAATCAACCTCCCAGAACCCTCCAGGGTGGGTTCCTTGTCACCAGCCAAAGTGACAAAGATTCCTGCTCGCACCAAGGGGAGGCTCCTACTCATAGAAAGGCAAAATTCAGTGTTTTACTGGGTTTTTTTA
The DNA here is from genome assembly GCF_035770615.1 of Melospiza melodia melodia. Classification (NCBI taxonomy): domain Eukaryota; kingdom Metazoa; phylum Chordata; class Aves; order Passeriformes; family Passerellidae; genus Melospiza; species Melospiza melodia. The sequence goes on from NC_086221.1 coordinate 7,145,354, forward strand.
GGTGAATTTTTCCTCTGGAAGGGAAAAAGAATTCCTGGCTTCTTTTCTGAACTCTTATGCGTAAAGACACCTTGGTTTTGCTCTTTGGTGTGGTTGCAGAAGCACCAAAAATGAATTTCTGCTGAGGCACCACCTTGGTTCACTGTGCCTGGCACAGTTTGGGTCACAACCTGTGTGCAGTAGGGTGAAAAAAAGGGGAAATCAGGGCTGGTGGGTGAATTCCAGCCTGGGAATCTTGTTCAGGGAGGATTCAGGACGGTGCAAATCTGGTTCAGAGCTCTGATTTCACAACATTCCCACTCAAACCGTCCCAAGTTTCCTGCCCAAAAGCACCAAAAATGAATTTCTGCTGAGCCAGCCCCTTGGGTCGCTGCACCCAACATGATTTGAGTGTCCAGCAGATTGAAAAAAGGGGGAAATTAGGGGTGGAGGGGTGGTGGGTGAATCCTGAGCTGGGGAACCTCATTCAGGGGGAACACGTGAGGGGCAAACCTGTCTGGAGGCAGCTCAGGCTCTGTCCTGCTCTGATTTCACAACATTCCCGCTCAAACCACCCTGAGTTTCCTGCCCAAAAGCACCAAAAATGAATTTCTGCTGAGCCAAACCCTTGGGTCGCTGCATCAACCATGATTTGAGTGTCCAGCAGGGTGATAAAGACAAATCAGGGGTGGTGGGTGAATTCTGAGTTGGGGAACCTCACTCAGGAGGAACACACGAGGTGCAAACGTGGCTGGAGGCAGCTCAGGCTCTGATTTCACAGAATCACAGAATCACAGAATCACAGAATTTTCAAGACTGGAAGAGACCTATAAGATCATCTAGTCCAGCCGATGTTCTAACTGTTCAACTAGATCATGGCAGCAAGTGCCACATCCAGTCTTTTTTTGAATTCTTCAAGGGATGATGCCTCTACCACCTCACTGGGTAAATGATTTCAGAGCATTCTGACCCCCCCAACCCCGAGTTTCCTGTCCAGAAACACCAAAAATGAATTTCTGCTGAGCCAACCCCTTGGGTCACTGCACCTGCCATGATGTGAGTCACAACCTGCGTCCAACAGGGTGATAAAGGGGGAAATCGGGGCTGGTGGGTGAACTCTGAGCTGGGCAACCTCACTCAGGAAGAACACACGAGGTGCAAACCTGTCTGCAGGCAGCTCAAGCTCTGATTTCAGAGCATCCTGACCCCACCAACCCCAATGCCATGCCCAGGACACCCTCCCTGCCCCCGGGGCTGTGTCCCTGTCCCTCTGCCGGCCCGAGGTGTTTATTGAATTGTTTTCCCCTGCTCCTGGTGGCGGCGTTTCCCTGCCATTAAACCCTGCCAGCCTGGCTCTGACTGGGTAATTTAAAGCTATAGTTAAATTATGACTTCTCTGAACCTGTTGTGGCACTGACGCATAACCCTAATTAAATGATCGCATCCATTCCAAAGCCAGTCTTTTCTCCCCTCAAACGTTAATTACAACATAAGAGGCTTTAATGGCTCGCCTCACCTCCAGCTCCTCGAAAGAAAGGTCATGCGATTAATTTTCGTCATTAATCTTTTCCCAATGTGGACATTGTGCTGTCACTGGAGCCTATTAAACCCCCTTTGTCCCCCTCCCCTTCTTCTGCCTTCTCCCCCCTTCCTTTCTCCCCCCCCACCCCCCAAGTGAATGAGAGAACAAAAATATTTGAGCTCCACTTTGGCTCTGGTGCCTTCTCGGGGCTTGGGACGTGTCCCATGTCCACCTGAGAGCAGTGGGGACAAAGTTCTGCAGCACAGGGGATGATCTGGGGGTGGTGGAGATGATTTGGGGATGACTTGGGGATGGTGAGGATGATTTGGGGGTGGTGGGACCCTCTAAGAGCTGCACAGGGCACTGGGGTGGTGACATGAGGGCACCTCCTTGGTGGTGGAGGTGGCTGAGGCTTTGGTGGGGACAACTGGATGGACCCAAAGGCAGATTTGGGGGTGGTAGGGATGATTTGGGGATGATTTGGGGATGATGGGGACAATTTGGGGGTGGTGGGACCCTCTAAGAGCTGCGCAGGGAACTGGGGTGGTGACACGAGGGCACCTCCTTGGTGGTGGGGGCTGCTGAGGCTTTGGTGGGGACAACTGGATGGACCCAAAGGCAGGAGATTTGGGGGTGGTGGGGACGATTTGGGGGTGGTGAGGGTGATTTGGGGGTGGTGAGGGTGATTTGGGGGTGGGGGGGATGATTCAGGGCTGCGCAGGGCACTGGGGTGGTGACACGAGGGCACCTCCTTGGTGGTGGGGGCTGCTGAGGCTTTGGTGGGGATAACTGGATGGACCCAAAGGCAGGAGATGGCTGGAGATGGGGACATGGGACACAGGAGGGGTGCAGAGGGCCTGGCCATGCCCATCCAGGGTGGGCACAGCTCCAGGAGCAGAGCCAAGACCCTCCAGCGGCTGCAGCCACCACTGCTGGGGGATCTGTTTCAAAGCCCTTTCTTGGGTTTTCCCTCCTGTTTTCCAAAGGAAATGGGCATTTTCTAACCTCCACAGAACCTCCCTGAGTGCCTTAACCCCCTGATCTCAGGACCCTGCCCTGGTTTGGGATCTGGGCGGGCAGGGGGGGCTCCGAGCACACCCACCCCCCTCCGTTAATTCGCTGTATTGTTTCAGCCGAAACCAGGCCCTGAATAATTCCCTTTTATCCAGGCTGACGTAATCAGGGAACGAGTTGCTGCTGGCTGGGGGCTGCCAGAGCCGGTGGCACCGTTTGGAGCAGCAGCTCCAGGCACAGAACCTCGCCGGGATCGGGGCCGGCGGTGCCGCGTCCCCAGGCTCGCTCAGTGCCCCACTTTGAGGGGCTGCCAGCTCTCCTGAAGGGCATGACCCACTTCCCAGCCCTCCCTCCAGCTCGCTGACATCCTTTCCTTGCCGTCCCCAAGGGCAGCAGCTCACGGGGGAGAATCCTGGAGTGTTTTAATAAAGAGGAGACAGATGGCAGTCACCTCCTCGCTGGGTAAACGCGGAGTGGGAAGCGCAAAAAGAGAGACAGGATGAGCCTATTTTGACTGGGATCTTTCCCAGTGACTCCTCAAGGATCTCCCTGGGTTTAGACACCTGAGGATGTGGATTCTCATCCGTCTCCCTGCAGCTCGTGGCCCCTCTGGCAGGATTTGGGCTCTTTGGCTCATCCTGGGGTGAGCCCGGCAAGGAATCCTGGCTGTGATTTTGCCAGAGGATTTGTAGGCAGCAAGGGCAGGAATTCCTGCTCCATTCCTGCCCCAGGCCCTGTTCCTGCCCCATTCCTGCTCCATTCCTGCCCCAGGCCCTGTTCCTGCCCCACTCCTGCCCCATTCCTGCCCCAGGCCCTGTTCCTGCCCCAGGCCCTGTTCCTGCCCCATTCCTGCCCCATTCCTGCCCCAAGCCCTGTTCCTGCCCCATTCCTGCTCCATTCCTGCCCCAGGCCCTGTTCCTGCCCCATTCCTGCCCCAGGCCCTGTTCCTGCCCCATTCCTGCCCCAGGCCCTGTTCCTGCCCCATTCCTGCCCTAGGCCCTGTTCCTGCCCCATTCCCATCTGAATTTAGGAATTGGACTGAGCATCTGGCTGGGGTGTCTGCAGTGACAGCCACACAAGAACCTCTCAGCTCTGCAGGAACCCCCTGGGCCTCTTCCCACAGCCTTCAGGGATGGTGAAATTCCCAGAAATGGGTGCTGGATGGGCAGACACAGCAACATTCCCGCCTGGGTTGTGCCAAGCTGAGCAGGGAGACCTCGGTGCCTCCCTTGTGATGGGGTTAAATCAGCTCCAGGAGCTGCCAGGGAATCCTTCCCACCCAAACAAGCCTGGAAAGAACCAATGCAAAAGGACAGAAATCAGGGAAACATCTGGAATCACAACCTGGGGCTTTGCTGGTGTCATTGGCGTGGAATTACAGGAAAAAAATGGATGGGGAAGTGTGACAGCAGCACCCTGAGCTGGGGGAAGTGACTCCAAACCTGCTGGGATCAACAGATCTGGGCTGGTTTCACTCCCTGGATGATGCTAAAAGCACCTGATAAGGGAACAGCAGCCAAAATATGAATCCTGCACGAGCTTCAGACACTACAACCCTAATTAATACATCCCTGACTGCCACTTTATTGCTGGAAAATAAACAGCTGATGGATAAAGCCTTCCCAGAGACTCCTGTGCCCTGGAGCACAGGGACACTGCAGCGAGTGGCTGCTCAGCAGCGTGAAATCTCAGACCTAGGACGGAATATAATTGGGATATCCTATAAAGAGAGGGAAAAAAGGGATTGGGGATGAGATTCTTGTGCTCCCCACGAGCTTTATGTCCCCAAAACGACAGCCTGGGGACTCGTGCCCTGCTGCTGCCGCACAGACAGGTTTGCCGTGATAAAATCCACATCAGGATTTCTGAGGCCCCAGGTGCTGAGGGTGCACCCAGCTCAGATCCCAATGGTTCTTTTGCCACCTCTGCAAGCAGCCATGGGAACACTCAGCTCTGGAGGTTGGGCTGGATTTCCCCCTCAGGGGGTGAAATGAGGACCTGACCTGGCTCTATTGGGAGCACTGGGAGCTGGACCCTGGTCTGGGATCTGGCTCAACTGGGAGCACTGGGAGCTGTACTCAGGCCTGGGATGTGGCTCCAGTGGGAGCACTGGGAGCTTTACTGGGGTCTGGAACATGACTCTACTGGGAGCACTGGGAGCTGTACTCAAGTCTGAGTCTCTCTCGACATCGAGGAGCAGCAATTTGGCTTCATCTTCCATTCTTTCAGCTCGGGCTATTCCATCACCCTGCGATTCTCTAGTTGGGCTCCAAACCTCCCCAGAGGTTTAGGGAGAAAGGCAGCAGGGCCAGTTTAACTTTAAATCCGATTTTTCTGCCCAGATAACGCCGTGCCCAGGCATGGGCAGCGGTGGCACTGTGGGATCGAAGCCAGCGGATCCCGGCTGGCATCAGATCCCGGCTGGCATCAGGTTCCTGCCCAAACCCCGCAGAACCCAGACAATGGCAAACCCCTCTGGCTTCCCCCGGAGCCGCCCCGGCTCGGACACCGCCGCTTTTTTTTTTTTTCTCTTTGTCCCAAGGACATTGGGGACATCACGTCCGCAGTGCTCCGTGTAGCAGGATAATAATAATTAATAACCATTAGCAACAATAAGGATAATACCAGCGCCGGGCCGGACTGACTGTGCAGAAGAGACACTTTTTTTTTTTTTTTCTCCCCCTCACTTTAATGAAAACAATGATTTGACTTTGAAGAAAGTGACTTTTTTTTTTAAGTGAAAGCGGAATCCGCTCCCCTGCCCCCCCCCCCACTCCTTCTTCGCCCCCCTCCCTCCTTTTTTTTTTTTTTTTAACTCTCCTTTTTTCTTTTTTCTTTTAATACTCTGCGTTCTATCATGCAAATCCCCTTTCAAATTATGAGAGTATTAGAGCCATCAGCGGTAATGTCACCGCCACAAAATGAGAGCAGGGACTTAAGCACCTAACGAACAATGAAATGTGCGAGCCCTGGGACAGGACAATTAAGAACTGGGCTTAGCCAGCCAGGGAAATTTATTGCTATCAAATCCATATTTCTATTTTCCCCCTGAACAGTAACCTATTTGAATATGATTAAAGGGTTTCATTAGAGCTGAGAGAAAGGCCCGTGTCCCGCCGTTCCCTGTGAGCTCACAAACACGCGCGCTTCGGGGAGGAGGAGGAGGAGGAAAGGGAGGAAGGAAGGGAATGGGGCCTGCATGGGATGCTTGGCCAGGGTCACCAATACAGGACAGGGCTCTGCCTGCAGCATCAGGGAGCTCCAGCGCTGCTGGAGGAGGTGAGGAAGAGGAGCAGCACCCACTGGGGGCATCTTGGGTGCTGTGGGGAACAGGGAATGGAGGGTTTGATCCTGTACCCACTGAGGGGCATCTTGGATGCTGTGGGAATGCAGGGCTTGGTCCTGAACCCACTGAGGGGCATCCTGGGGTGTATTCGTAATCAGGGAATGCAGGTCTTGGTCCTGCACCCACCTCCCCCTGGCCATGTCACCCTCACCAGGGACACCAGGCACAGGCAGGGCTGCAGCCAGATGTCCCTTCCTCCCTCACTCTCACACAGGATCTGTCTGAACAGGGAGGAGAAGAGGCCGAGGTTTGGCCAGGTGAGCCCTGAGGAGCACCTGAACCCCCAAAAGCTTTCCCAGGTGTTCCCTGTCCCTCAGTTTGTGTCCTGGACAAGCCCCATCCCCAAGCGCACAATCACAGGAGCTCTGCACTCTCAACCTGCCTTTACCCAGAGCCCACCACCAGTTTCTCATCATTTCTGGGCTCTCACACCATGAACATTCCCTATTTTGGCGGTGAGAGGAACCTCAGCCTCTGCTGTGCTGTTTATTTACTTACTATTCCCACCCCACAGTCCATCCATCACAGGAGCTCAGTCCCAGCTCCCAGATCCTCCCCAGAACAGCATTTTCTGGCATTTGCAAGCTCGATTGAGCTGTTCCTTTTGTGCACCTCAGCTCCTGGTCACGCTGCAGAGCCCACGTCAGCGGGGCTGGGATGGATGGAGTGAGGCAGGGGAGCAGAGGGGAAGGGGAGCTGATTTCTGCAGCTCAGCAAACTTGGGGAAATGGAGTACAAAAGTTTTGGAGGGAATGGAAATAAAGAAAATAAAGAGGGAAGGAAGGAAGGAAGGAAGGAAGGAAGGAAGGAAGGAAGGAAGGAAGGAAGGAAGGAAGGAAGGAAGGAAGGAAGGAAGGAAGGAAGGAAGGAAGGAAGGAAGGAAGGAAGGAAGGAAGGAAGGAAGGAAGGAAGGAAGGAAGGAAGGAAGGAAGGAAGGAAGGAAGGAAGGAAGGAAGGAAGGAAGGAAGGAAGGAAGGAAGGAAGGAAGGAAGGAAGGAAGGAAGGAAGGAAGGAAGGAAGGAAGGAAGGAAGGGAAAGAAAGAGAGAAAAGAAAGAAAAGAAAGGAGAGAAAAGAGAGAAAGAAAGAAGGAGAGAAAGAGAGAAAGAAAGAGAGAAAGGAAGGGAGTGGATGTGCTCCCTGTGACCAGCTTGAACCCATCAGCACAGGTGCTCCTTGCCATTGATAATTTCTCCAGAAGGGAACAACAGCTCGAGGATTTGTGGCTCTGGCTCCCTGCTGGTGTTTCTGGCCCACAGGGATGCGTTTCCCACTGCTCCAAGGCAGTTCACCCCTAAATTCCACCAAAGCACCCCAAAATCCTTGGCTGTCTCCTTCCCCCTGCCCTCAGAAATTTAACCCATTAACACCCAGGAGTTCCATCCCAGACCATGCAGGGACCTACCCTCCCACTATGGGATCACCAACTTTTAAAAGAACAGAGAGGCTCCTAGCTCACACTTGAATTTCTCTCTTTCTCTGTTTTCTGGGGGAAAACATCAGGGTCTTTTGGGAAACATCAGGGATCTTTTTGGGAAGACATCAGGGATTTTTTTGGGAAGACATCAGGGTTTTTTGGGGGGAAAACATCAGGGGTTTTTTGGGGGAAACATCAGGGTCTTTTGGGGAGGAAACATCAGGGTTTCTTTGGGAAAATATCAGGGATTTTTGGGAAGACATCAGGGTCTTTTTGGGAAAACGTCAGGGGTTTATTTGGGGAAACATCAGGGATTTTTTTTTGGGAAGACATCAGGGACTTTTGGGACACTATCAATATTCCGGGCATCATTTAGGAACTCATTTAAGCCCCATCAGAGTCAATGGAACTTCTGGACATGCTCAACTTAAGCGAGTGCTCAAACCCCTGCCCGAGCAGCTGCCAATGACCATAATTAGCAATTCTCCCGCAATTACGCAGACCCGAGCCGGGTGAAACCCTCGATGCCACCTCGGGGATGCAGCCCAGGATTCCCTGGCTGGGCCCAGGATTCCCTGGCTGGCTCCTTCCTCCGTCCCTGGTTAATTAGCGCTCCCTAATGAGCTGTGGGCATGGGGAGGGCTGTGGGGACACGCTGGTGGCAGCTTTGTGTCCCCCTGCCTGCCTCCCCTGCCCACCCCCACCCTGGCGAGGCATCACAGCTCCTAACGAAACGGAACTGCTGCCAGATGAAATATATTACTATTAAATACTTAATTCTTCTAGTGAGCGGAGAGCAGCCAGTATGAATACGATTATTAAAGAAAATTACTTTGGCTGATCAGATATTTCTGCATACTAATTTCTGACCCTTCTTTCCTCTCTGCTTGCTTCTCATCCCTTAGAGACCAGGACAGATAAAATTCCATCACAAATAGCTGATTACTGGGGCTTGCATTAAAATCAAATTTTTTTTTTTTTTTCCTCCCGGCGCTAATGTCCTTGCCTAAAGTAGAGGCAGCAGCTGTCAAAAAAAAAAAAAAAAAAAAAAAAAAAAGGAAAAAAAGCCTCGAGATTGGTCTAGATCTGAATATCCTGAACTTTGAGGCTTCTGCTGTTATCAGCTGGATCCAAACGCTCTGGGAGCAGCTGTGCTGGAAGGTTTGGAGCAGGAGAAGAGAAGGAGGGATGTCCTGGCTCAGGGCAGTGATGGGCAGGAGGCTCTGTCCCTGCTCCTGCCCCATTTCTGCTCCAGGTCCTGCTCCTGTCCCACTTCTGCTCCAGGCCCTGTTCATGCTCCAGTTCCTGTTCCTGCCCCATTCCTGCCCCAGGCTCTGTTCTTGCCCCATTCCTGCTCCAGCCCCTGTCCCTGCTCCATTGCTCCCCCATTCCTGCCCCGTTCCTGCCCCATTCCTGCCTGGGAATCCCTTCCCAATCCAATCACCCACTCTGGTTCCTGGTAAACACGGCAGAGGCCAAACTGCTGCTGGGAGCAGCTGGGAGCAGGAGGATGGACCCTGCTCCAAACTGGGAGCAGGAGGATGGACCCTGCTCCAAACTGAGAGGAGGAGGATGGATGCTGCTCCAAACTGGGAGCAGGAGGATGGATGCTGCTCCAAACTGGGAGCAGGAGGATGGATGCTGCTCCAAACTGGGAGCAGGAGGATGGATGCTGCTCCAAACTGGGAGCAGAAGGATGGACGCTGCTCCAAACTGGGAGAAGGAGGATGGATGCTGCTCCAAACTGGGAGGAGGAGGATGGACCCTGCTCCAAACTGGGAGCAGGAGGATGGACGCTGCTCCAAACTGGGAGGAGGAGGAGGGACCCTGCTCCAAACTGGGAGCAGGAGGATGGGACAGGGCAGGCAATGGGGTGAGCACAATGTGGGGTTCAGACCCACAGGGCTTCACCCCTTTCCCCCTCAGTCAGGGATAAATGTGGGACCTACACAAGCACCCCTCTGAGTCCAGTCGTGGAAACGTGGAATGGTTTGGGTTGGAAAGGACCTCAAATCTCATCTGGTTCCAAACCATACCATGGGTGAGGCCACTTCCCACTAGACCAGAAACTTCCTCCAAGTCCTGCATCACCCAGGCCATGATGCCCCTGTCACAAAAAGAACCCACTGAAATAATTCCCTCCTGCCTGATCCCTTCCCCAGCAGCGCCACCTCCTCCCCAGCCTGGAAGGCTCCAATTTACCTGCTCTGAAATAAAGACACTTGCGCAGGTGTCAGGGTGCTGAAGCCCTAATTACAGCCTGAGCACCTCGTTAATTGTTCAATCCCAGCTCCTGTCGGAGTGGGGGATCCTCTCTGCCCTCTCCCCCTCCTCGGGGAGCTCCTGCAGGAGCAGGAAAGAAGCAAAGAGGGGATTTAAGCTGAACTTTGGAACCCTCAGAGCTTGCTGGGGTTGGGAGGTGAAGGAACTAAGTTGGAATTTTAGGTGGATTTGTTCCTGAGGAAATGTCCCGGTGCTGGGGAAGGGGAAAGGGGAAAAAAAAAAAAGGGAAAAGGGAAAGGGAGAAAGGAAAAGGTAAGGGAGAAGGGGAAAGGGAAAAGATGAAAGGGAGAAGGGGAAAAGGAGAAGAGAGAAGAGAAAAGCGGAAAGGGAGAAGGGGAAAGGGAAAAGAGAAAAGGGAGAAGGAGAAAGGAAGAAGGGGAAAGGGGAAAAGGAAAAGGGAAAGGGGGAAAAGGAAAAGGGAGAAAGGTAAAGAGAAAAGTGGAAAGGGAAAATGGAGAAGGGAAAGGGAAAAGGGCAAAGAGGAAAAGGAGAAGAGAGAAGAGAAAAGAGGACAGGGAAAGGAGCAAAGGGAGAAGGGAAAAGGGGAAAAGGGGAAAGGGAAAAAGAAGGGAAAAGGGAGAAGGGAGAAGGAAAAGGGAGAAGAGGAAAGAGAAAAGCGGAAAGGGAGAAAGGAAAGGGGAAAGGGAGAAGGAAAAGGGAGAAGAGCAAAGGGAGAAGGAAAAGGGAAGAGGAAAAAGGGAAGAGGGAGAAGGGAAAAGGAGAAAAAGAAAAGGGAGAAGCAGAAAGGGGAAAGGGCAAAGGGGAAGGCCAATCCCTCCGCAGCAGTTTTTGTGTCCTCCTGGGCTCCCCAGCCGCCCCCCAGCCAGGCCTGGGGCTCTGGCACCATCTGGGAGCCCCGGGTCTGGCAGGCACAGCCGGGCAGCGCCGGCCCCGGGGCCGTGTGTGTGCACAAGGACAGGAATGTTTGTTTTTCCTTATTGACTCTCTCGGAATAAACGCCAGGCCGGCAGGAAAGGGGCTCAGAGGCAGCTGTTTACCAAGTGTTTGTGATAAAAACCCTTCTCCATAGGAACAGGTGGCACGGGAGCGGCCCCGGGCAGCGCCAGAGCAGGAAAATGATATTTGTACCTGGCTGGGATGAAGCAGAGCGATGCGAGCCTCCCCTGAGGCCCTTCACGGAGTTTTGGGGCTGTCACCTGTGTCCCTGCCAGCAGCAGAGCTGTCCCCCCGTGCTGCCGCTCCCCGCCCTCGATAACTCATGGCAGCAACACTTGCACAAATCTTTAATTGTTTAGTTTAAAGAATTGTGTTTTGACCGCAAGGGGATTTTGGCTGGGGCTCAAGAGCTGATAATGATATTTTGCTGCCAAGACGTCGTCTTGGCTCTGCCTGTGTTAATGTTCGCTTACAAGAAGCTCCAATTAACTGCATCAGCTCTCACTGAGAGAGAGGGAAGGGGGAGAGGGGGCGGCTTTGGAAAAGAAAGAGAGAGAGAGAAAGGGGGAAAGAGAGAAAGGAAAAAAGTGAGAAAGGGGAAAGAGAGAAAGGGGAAAAGACAGAAAGAGGAAAGAAAGGAAGAGAGAAGAGGAAGGGAAGGGAAGAGAAGAGAAGAGAAGAGAAGAGAAGAGAAGAGAAGAGAAGAGAAGAGAAGAGAAGAGAAGAGAAGAGAAGAGAAGAGAAGAGAAGAGAAGAGAAGAGAAGAGAAGAGAAATCCCCCAGCATGATCACCCAGGTCCAGCTTTGCCCCTTTTTTCCCCCAAATCCAACATTAGAGCTGAAATATTTAGGAATCCAGGCAGTTCCAGGCTGTGTGTGAGACCACACTGGGAGGATCTGGGACAGTTTGGGGTAAACCCCATCCAGGCTGGAAACTGGGGCAGTCTGTGCTTGTCCCCGTGCCCTGCAGGTGCCAGGGGCTGAACCCAAACCCAGCAGAGCCTTCGGGAGCTGCAGCCGCGCCCCGCAGCAGCTGCATCCCTGCGAGGGCACATTCCTGCCTGTCCCGGGGCTTTGGGGGGTCCAGGGGGGGATTCCTGTGCCCCGGCAGGGTCAGATCCTGCCCTCGGCTCACGTTACACAAACCCGAGGACAGGAAGATTTAGGAGTGGAGATGCCACACAGAGCCGGGCGTTGTTTGCGCGCCTTTGAAATTGGAGTGAGGGAAGGAGGGAGGGATGGAGGGGGGCTCGGGGCCGGCCCCCTCCTCGCAGTTCCTTTCTGGCATCGAGGGGAGCTGCCTGCGCCCTCTCCCTGCCTCTGTTGCTTCAGGTGCAGCTCTGTTTTCTTACATGTTAATTTTTTCCTGTTTTATTATCCCGTCCCTCAGCTGCTACCAGAAACCCTGGGCCGGTGCAAGGGAGCGTTTCCTGATTTTCCTTCGGCCACAGCTGGGACACATTTGGGCAGAGGGACAGCTCTGCTGGGGCACGTTTGGGCAGGGACAGCTCTGCTGGGGCACGTTTGGGCAGGGACAGCTCTGCCATCGCTACTGGGACACGTTTGGGCAGAGGGACAGCTCTGCTGGGACACGTTTGGGCAGGGACAGCTCTGCCACCGCTGCCAGGGGCTGGCTGCTCCTCCGGGTGGCTCCTGCTGCCACCAGACTCTTCCAGAGGCCATGGGATGTCCCATGGGATGTCCCCAAAGCCTCTCTGAGCTTTTCTCGCTGAGTCCTCTCCGTCACCCCGAACCACAGCGACTCTGTCCCCAACTTGGGGTTGTGTTCTTCCAGCTGCTCTCCATGGTTTGGGGCAGAGCTGGGGAGTCTGGAGCTGGCTGTGCCCGCATCCAGCTGGAATTGCTGTCCCCAGAGCCACCCTGTCACCCCTCTCGTGCTCCTTTGGGTGCTCTGCATCCCCTGGGGAAAAAATTCTTCCTGTTCATTGAATTCTTCCTGTTCACGGACAGGAGGAGCGTCAGGAGATGAAAGCTGAGTGCTGCAAACATTCCCCCAGCAGGGACATCCCAGCCATCCCTGTGTGGTTTCTCCTGTCCTGGCCCAGCTCAGCAATTCCCCAGGACAACCTTTCCCTCCTGCAGTGGGGCACAAGGCAGGATCGGGGCCATTCCCAGACCTGGAGCCCAGAGAATCTCAGGGATTCCCACCTGCTCCCAGACACGGGTCCAGCTGCAGGCGGGGATGGGCTGGGAGACAAATCTTCCATTTATATTTTAATGTCAATAAAATGGCTTTATTTTGTGTTTTATTGCGGTGCTGGGGCAATGAAAGCCTCCTTTAGCCCCAGGGAGCCTCTCCCTGCAGGAGGTTTCCTGATTGGAATTGGGCAGGAGGTGCCTTCGTGTTCCATCCCAAAGCTGCTCCATCTCAAACCTCCATCCCAAAGCTGCTCCGTCATCCCAAACCTCCATCCCAAACCTGCTCCATCCTAAACTTTCTCCATCCTAAACCTGCTCCATCCCAAAGCTCCATTCCAAATCTGCTCCATCCTAAACTTTCTCCATCCCAAACCTGCTCCATCCCAAAGCTCCATCCCAATCCTCCATCCCAAACCTGCTCCATCCTAAACTTTCTCCATCCCAAACCTGCTCCATCCCAAAGCTCCATCCCAAAGCTCCATCCCAAACCTTCTCCATCCCAAACCTCCATCCCAAATCTTCATCCCAAACCTTCATTCCAAAGCTGCTCCATCCCAAATCTTCATCCCAAAGCTGCTCCATCCCAAACCTCCATCCCAAAGCTGCTCCATCCTGAACCTGGGCTCCTTTATCCCAATAAACCCCAAGGATGAAGCTCCTGCAGGTGAGCTGGGGGTTCCCTGCTCCTGGCAGCCCCAAATCCTCCCTTCAGCGTTTCAAACCCTGATTCACATCCAGCCCCCAACCCAGGGGCTGACTCAAAAAAAATCCTCATTTTTTTTAAGTATAAGAGTTTTGAAATGTTAAGGTTTCTAAAGTACAGTTTTTAAAGTTTTTCCCGTTTTTAAAGTGCAATTATTAGAGTTTCTGGAAGGTTTTTTTTTTTTGTCTCTGCTCCTTTTCCAAATGCAAAAACTTCTGGGTGCACTTTTTCATTCCTCTCCTCTTTATTTCCACGGAAGATTCTCTCCTTTCCCAGTCAATAAAGACACCCAGGACACAGATTAGCATTTGGCCCTCTGCTCATCTGCTGGATTAATTTCCACTAAATTATAAGTAAAGAATGATTGATTATTGTGATGATTAGGAATTTATCCTCATATAATACCTTTCATCTGCAGAGGCACGGCAGGATCTCGGAGCCAGAGGTGCAGGGGGAAGTTGAGTGTGGGTTTGAATCCCGAGGAATTGGAATTGTTGCTTTGATTCCCTGATCTTGCTCCAAAGAGGGCAGAGAACGCCGTGGTGGGACAGACATCGAGGCAGGGATCAGGTCCCGCAATCAAAACCCAGTGATTTTGAATTTGTTTTGATGATGTGAAGGTGGGAAAAGCCCCAGCTGGGAGCTCCAGGCAGAGATTCCTGCTCTGCCCCACACGTGTCCTGCCCACCCCGTGAGCCCAGCTGGGAATCAGGGGGGGTTTTAATCCAGGAGTGAAATTCCTGCTGGTTTGGGTCTGAAACGCTCAGGAAGAGCCACAGAGCAGCCTCGGATGGATGGGTCAGCTCCCACTGCATCCTCCTGCATCCATCAAGGCCTCACAGACACCCTGCTCAGCCAATTTTGTGTTTGCAGCAGCTCAAACTCAGGGAGTGAAGGCTCATCCCAAAAAAAAGGGATTTTTGTAGGGGACATCCACAGGGCCAAGGCTCCTTTTGGGAGAGCCCCGGGCTGGGCTGAGGCTCCTCTCTGCAGGGAGAACTCTGGGGAAGGAGCCCAGATGTGCAGAGCCCTGATGGCTCGTGGACAGCCCTGATGGATCCTGGAACATTTCAATTCCTCCTCAGCATCTCTGCCGCCCACCTGGGGAGCTCTGGCAGGCGCTGGGGGGATATCCCAGCTTCTCCTGGCCAGGCCTGAGGGATTTATCCTCTGGGCAGGGAGGATGGGATTCATTCCCTGGGCAGAGGGGATGGGGAGTCATTTCCTGGGCACAGATTCATTCCCTGGGCAGGGAGGATGGGATTTATCCCCTTGGCAAGGAGGATGGGGATTCATTCCGTGGGCTGAGGTTTATTCCCCGGGCAGAGGGGATGGGGATTCATTCCCTGGGCAGAGATTCATTCTCTGGGCAGGGAGGATGGCTGGGTTTATTCCCTGGGCAGAGAGGAAGGGGATTCATTCCCTGGGCAAGGATTCATTCCCTGGGCAGAGAGGAAGGGGATTCATTCCTTGGGCAGAGAAGATGGCCGGGTTTATTCCCTGGGCAGGGGATGGGGATTCATTCCCCAGGCAGAGATTCATTCCTTGGGCAGAGAGGAAGGGGATTTATTCCTTGGGAAGGGAAGACCAGGATTCATTCCCTGGGCAGAGAGGATGGGGATTTATCCCCTGGGCAGAGATTCATTCCCTGGGCAGAGAGAATGGGACTCATTTCCTGGGCAGAGATCCATTCCTTGGGCAGGGAGGACCAGGATTTAATCCCCGAGCAGAGAGGATGGGCATTCATTCCCTGTGCAGGGAGTTTGGGGGTGCATTCCCCAGGCAGGGAGGATGGCCGCGTTTATTTCCCAGGCAGAGAGGATGGAATTTATTCCCCGTACAGGGAGCCCAGCCGGGTTTATTCCCTGCGCAGGGACGGGGATTCATTCCCTGGGCAGAGAGTTTGGGGACTCATTCCCCGGGCAGGGAGCACAGCCCGGTTTATTCCCTGGGCAGAGAGGACCAGGATTCATTTTCTGGGCAGGAAAGATGGCCGGGTTTATTCCCTGGGCAGAGAGGATGGGGATTCAGTCCCTGGGCAGAGAGGATGGGGATTCAATCCCTGGGCAGAGAGGATGGGGATTCAATCCCTGGGCAGAGAGTTTGGGGCTCATTCCTTGGGCAGGGAGCCCAGCCGGGTTTATTCCCCGAGCAGGGAGGGTGGGATTCATTCCCTGCACAGAGAGCCCAGCCCGGTTTATTCCCTGCACAGGGGATGGGGATTCATTCCCTGGGCATGGAGGATGGGGATTCAATCCCTGGGCAGAGATTCATTCCTTGGGCAGGGAGGGTGGGATTCATTCCCTGCACAGGGAGCCCATCCCGGTTTATTCCCTGCACAGGGAGCCCATCCCGGTTCCAGCCGCGCTCCCCCATGCCCAGCACGGGCCGGTCGCCCCCGAGCCGCCCCCGGCCCGGCCCCAGACAGCGCTCGCACAGCAACTGTCTGCCCGCCCGCTAATCCCTCGCAGGTGACCCCAAGACAGCCGACGCCTCTCGCTAAACTCTCGCATTCCTCCGCGCCGCCTTAACCCCTCCGTGCCCGCGGCCCCGGCCCTTCCCCGCGGGGCTGCAGCCGCCTGGAGCATCCCCTTCCCAGAGCTGCCGGTCAGAGGTTAAAAGCCTAATGTATTATTGTAAAGCAGAGAGAAAAAGCCCCGCTTTCGGCCCTATAAATCTTCCTAACAACCTCGGCACATGTGGGAGCCAGACGGGGGCTTCTCTGCCGACCCCACCCACCGCCCGAATTCTCTGCGGTACCCGCGGGCTGAGCTCCATCCCCGAGCCCCGGGTGGTGCCCGTGGGCAGGGCAGGGATGGTCCCGCTGGCACGGGGGGCAGCAGCCTCTGCCCAGAACTTCTGCCATTGGTCCCGGCTCTCCAGCATCACCCCAGAGTGAGGGATACCCTGGAGCAATGAGGGATATCCCAGAGGAGTGAGGGATACCTGGAGGAGCTAAAGATGCCCTGGAGGAGTGAAGGGTACCCTAGAGGAGAGAGGGATGCCCCAGAGGAGCAAGGAATATCCCATAGAAGTGAGGGATGCCCCAGAGGAGCAAAAAATACCTTGGAGGAGTGAGAGATATCCCAGGGGAGTGAGGGATACCCCAAAGAAGTGAGGGACATCCCATAGAAGTGAGGGATAACCCAGAGGAGCAAAAAATACCTTGGAGGAGTGAGAGATATCCCAGGGGAGTGAGGGATACCCCAAGGGAGTGAGAGATATCCTAGAGGAATGAGGGATACCCCAGGGGAGTGAGAGACACCCCAAAGAAGTGAGGGACATCCCATAGAAGTGAGGGATAACCCAGAGGAGAAAAAAATACCCTGGAGGTGTGAAGGGTACCCTGGAACAATGAGGGATACCCCAGAGAAGTGAGGGATAGCCAGGGGAGTGAGGGATGCTCCCGGCCCTTTGGGCAGCACCAGGACTCGCCCCGCGCCCTCTCAGGATGTCCCCGGTCCCCTGGCACTGTCCCAGCGCGGTGGCTTCAGGGCTGGGGACGGAGAGGAAGCTCCGAGGGCTGATTGTTCCCAGGGTATCCATGGGGAGGGACCAGGGCAGCCCCGTCTGGGAATTCCTGGCTCCTCACGCTGCTTCTGTGCCACAGAACGCCTGTTTGGGATAACAGCGCCTCTCCCAGCTCTTCACTCTGCTTCCATTTTATTCCTCTTGAACTCAAACAAGACCTCAAGAACCGAATTATTCCTGGTGCAAAGGGCAGGGAACGCCGGATCAATGGGAGTGTTTAATACCTGTGTGAGCTTTGCTGCAGCACGGCAGCAGCTGCGGGAACAAAGGCTCGGCTTTGCTCTTCTTCCCTTTCTTTTTTTTTTTTTTTTCTTTTCTTTTCTTTTCTTTTTTTTTTTTTTTTTTTTTCTTTCCCTCTAAAATACACATATTTGTTTTGGGAGCGATGCCAAAGTTTCTGGAGATCAAAGCGCAAGCGGTGTCCAGAGATGATGGAGACAATGAAGGGTGAGGAAAGGGGAGGAAGATGGAACGGACGGGAAGCCCCGGGAGCTCCGGCTGCGCAGGCCGGACCGTGCCCTCTGCTGGGGGATCGGGGGCACCGGGAACAGCGAGGGGAGCACGAGGGAGAGGAGCCGGGGCGGATTCACGTCCCACGCTCCATCATTGCCCCGCAATCCTCAGGGAATTCCCTGCCTGCAGTCAGACGCCCCTGTCCTGTCCAAGGGGTTTCCCTGCTTGTCCCCACCCCAGGAGGGGACAGCGAGGGGCTGTGGCTCCTGTTTGTGCCCCTGGTGCTGCTGAGCCTGAGGATGAGGAGCACAAACAGGAGAGGAACCCAATCCTTCAGCCCCGGGGTCTGATGGCAGCCTGGAGATTCCAAAATCATGGAATGGTTTGGGTTAGAAGGGACCTCAAAGCCCATCCAGTGCCACCCCCTGCCAGGGCAGGGACACCTTGCACTGTCCCAGGTGGATCCAGCCTGGCCTTGGGCTAGGTTGGATCCTGGGGATTGACTCCTAGGGATTGGGCAGCCACAGCTGCTCTGGGAAAGCATTTTCAGAGCCATCCCGACCTCACAGGGAGGAATTCCTTCCCAAAATCCCATCCATCCCTGCCCTCTGGCAGTGGAAACCCTCTCCCCCTGTCCTGTCCACTTGTTGCTGCCACATTTGTACCCAAAACCCAGCAAAGCTTCCAGGGCAGCCAAGCTCTTTCCCCCTTCATGGACACCTTCCTAGGGTGGGGACAAAAATTGTCCCAAAAATCGTCCCAGATGCTCAAGGATGCTGGAAGGATCCCAAATGGAGCATCTTTCCCCCTTCATGGACACCTTCCTAGGGTGGGGACAAAAATTGTCCCCAAAATCGTCCCAGATGCTCAATGACACTGGAAGGATCCCCCAATGGAGCACCCGGGCCATACCTGACTCACACCCACTGGTTCCAGCTGGTATTTGGTTTTTTCCTTCCTTCATTTCATCCTCCCCATTTTTCCCCAGACTTCAACAAGCCTGAAACTCCTGGAAATCACATTTCCCAAGCTCCTGCACCCGAGCCAAGAGAGGCCACGGATTTATTCCTATTTTTGAAGCAAAACTTGCTGGAAAACCAGGACGGTTTCCAAGCTGCTCTCTCCACTTCCAACAGCCAAACTCCAGATCCAAAAGCCCCCACACAGGTGATGGGTTTGGGACTCCAAGGAAGACCTGGGGAACAGAGGGGTCTTCCCTTGAGCTCCTCCACCTCCCTGGGGCTTGGGCTCCTCCATCCCTGCACCAGGAATGAAACAGGGCCTCCTGTAGCCCTTCAGAGAGTTCTGGAGTGGTTTGGGTTGGAGGGACGTTAAAGCTCATCCAGTTCCACCCCTCCATGGTTCTGGAGTGGTTTGGGTTGGAGGGACGTTAAAGCTCATCCAGTTCCACCCCTGCCATGGCAGGGACACCTTTCACTGTCCCAGGGTGCTCCAACCTGGCCTTGGACACTCCCAGGGGCAGCAAAAACCAGCCCATGGGCCAACACATGCTGAAAACCAGGATGGATCCAGACCAAGCTGGATCCAACACCCAAACTGCAAATCCCAACAGAAGTGATGGGTTTGGGACTCCAAGGAGGACCTGGGGAACAGATGGGTCATTCCTTGAGCTCCTCCACCTCCCTGAGGCTTGGCTTGGGCTCCTCCATCCCTGCACCAGCATCAATTTGCGCCCAGTGGCTTTGAAGCCCTGCGGAAGAGGGATGAGAGGAGCATCCCTGTCACAGCTCTGCCTTCAACTCCCTGCTTTAGATGCCCAGGGTGATGCGAGAGCTCTGCCTCACCTGGACATGCTGAGCAGGCTCTTTCTGAGAAGAAAGAGCCGCCGACAACCGCGAGCAGCAGGATTTGTCTGTGAACAAACTGTGAACTGCGACCGAGTCTCGCTTTCAACCTCCAAATCCCACCTAAAGCGCCGCGCGCCCGCTGCACATCGATCGCGGCCGGCGGAAAAAGGGAATGTTTGTTCCAAGGGCTCACCAGCCATCCCCAAGACACTGGTTATTTGGTAACTTATTCTGTAAACATCCAGGCCTGGCTCGCTCAGCTTGCACAAGGAATTTGCTCTCGGCTCTGTGACGGCGCTCGCTCACAGGGGTGCTGGGATGAGGATCTGACTCCGTGCTTCACAAGGCTTGATTTATTATTTTATGATATATATTATATAATAATATATATTATGTTAAATAATATACATATATTCTATTCTTAGCTAGCCTTGTGATGAAATCCTTTCTTCTGTTCTTTAAGTATAGTTTTAATAGAATACATATATTATATATATTATATTAAAACTATACTAAAAGACACTCCCAGGGGCAGCAAAACCAGCCCATGGGCCAACACTTGCTGGAAAACCAGCAATTCTTCTATTCTTTTAGTATAGTTTTAATATAATATACATAATATATATATTATATTAAAAATGATTTTTTAAAAAATTTCATATTATATTAAAACTATACTAAAGGAATAGAAGAAAGGATTTCATCACAAGGCTGGCTAAGAATAGAATGAGAAGGAATGAAAACAAAGGTTTGTGTCTCAGCTCTCTGTCCCAGCCAGCTGACTGTGATTGGCCATTAATTACAAACAACCACATGACACCAATCCCAGATGCACCTGTTGCATTCCACATCAGCAGATAACCATTGTTTGCATTTTGTTCCTGAGGCCTCTCAGCTTCTCAGGAGGACAAATCCTAAGGGAAGGATTTTCCATAAAAGATGTCTGTGACAGGCTCTGCTTCCTTCAGGCTGGTTTTGAGCGCTGCCCGTCCAGCTCAGGCTCAGCTGAGCTCAGCCAAGCAGGTTTGGTTTTTTATTTTTGGGTGGGGAGCAGAGGTTTGGGCCTGGCTGCCTGATGTGAAGGAGGATTTAATCCTGACCCTCAGGAAATCGCAGCTCCTGCCTCCCCCCCACCTGAGGGAACGAGCTTAAAAATCCTCAAGAAAAACCCAGTGTTTACTTTCTGGGTTTCACATTGCTCCAGCTCATAGTTTTGAGCTTTATCTCAGCCACAAGGACAAGAAAATATTTTTTTTATAAAAGAGGAAACAGACGAGATTTTCACATAACCACATGATTCCTGGGGCTTTAAACATCTCCAGATTTAGGAAGGCTCACCATAAAAATCCCAAGGATTGGTAAAACCTTGGGCTGCTTAGTTTGGCCACTCAGTGCGGCCCAGAACTGCGAGGAGCCCACACGGAGAGCTCTGAGCCCAGGTTTTATCTGAGGCACAGGACCTGTTTGCAGCTGGGGCTTTGCTGCTGGCTCAGGTCTTGGAAGGGCTGGAAAAAGCCATTGCAGCAGATTCTGTGAACATCAGCGAGCTCTGGATCTGGGAAGAGCAGTCCATGAAGGTTCAGGCGAATTGTCTGTGAAGTTTTGGTGAGCAGACACTGGGACCAGAGCAGGTCAGGGCAGCCTTGGTCAGGTGGAGCCAGTTTGGGCTGCTCAGGTGGGATATTCCCCTGCAGCTGGGGAATTCTGCAGCTGGGGAAATTCTCCTGCAGCTGGGGAATTCTATTGCAGCTGGGGAAATTCTCCTGCAGCTGGGAATTCTATTGCAGCTGGGGAATTCTGCAGCTGGGGAAATTCTCCTGCAGCTGGGAATTCTATTGCAGCTGAGGATTCTATTGCAGCTGGGGAAATTCTCCTGCAGGTGGGAATTCTATTGCAGCTGGGGAATTCTCCTGCAGCTGGGAATTCTCCTGCAGCTGGGAATTCTCCTGCAGCTGGGAGCATCTCTGGCCTTTCCCAGCCTGAGCATCCCTCCCTGACCCCTGCCAGTGATGGGCACTGCTCCCTGCCAGCTGCCAGGGCTGGTGCCAACCCCAGGGGCCCTGCAGCCCATCCCAGCACCAACAGGGCCAGGGGAGGATGAAGCCAAGGGCAAAAGGCTCCTTTGCCCCCCGAGCCTGGCGTTGGATCCGTCTCTGTCTCGCCGATGGTGAGAGATAAGTGAATCCCCCGCGCCGTCTGACAGGCGGGGAGACATTAATAATTATGTACTATTTAAGGCTGATTGAAAATGAAGAGGTGGAGGTGTTGGGACAGATGTGGCAGTGCCAGATGGATTGTGATTAGATTAGCACCGTTCCATTTGACGGGATCTGAACCATGCTTTAATCATTTATTGTGAAAGCTCCGCTCCACGCGGGCGCGCGGCGCTCGCTCCCTGTTGCTCCACGTCCGTGACTCCGGATCACCCGGCTCCGGAGCTGTCCTGCCGTGAAACGTGTCGTGTTTACAGCCGGTATTTCCAGCCCCGAGCCCTCCCTCTGCCTCTCCTCTCCTTGTTTGTACAAAGCCTCCCGCGACTGGCGAGCGGAGCCCGTTCCTCCCTGCCAGCGGATAAACAGCGCTCAGCCCTGAGCCCCTCCACGGCCTGAGTCACACCCCGGGCCAGGCACACCCCAGGCAGGCGGGAAATGCTCAGAGCAGAGCTGGAGCTGCTCCTGGAGCAGATTTTGTGCCCCTCTGCTGCTCCAATTCCAGCAGATTCCGAGAGCGCCCACCCCGCTCCATCCCAATGGGATTCCGGGAGGATCTGTGCTGCTGGGAGTGGTTTATCTGCACCAAATGCACCCAAAACGCACCCAAAAATGCCTCTCCAGGCCGTGCCACAGCTCCACGACAGAGCAATGCAGCGGTCCAGGAGGACAAGGGGAAAATGCCATAAAATTCCAGTATCCACTCGAGATCCCTGGAGCAATAACGGAGGCAGGAAAGGATTACCTGGGTAGCTGGGAAGTAGCTGGAGACCCTCGCTGGCAGTGTCATGCAATTTTAATTATCATAAGTGGTCCAGATCTCCATGGATGGAAAAAGTTATTATTGTTATTATTCCCTCCAAACGTGAGGGGTTTCAGTTAAACACACATCCCTGGCTATTAATCACGCCACGTGTTCGATGGAGCCAAAGTAATTAGCCACGAGTTGGACTGCAGGGATCACCTTAAAACAAAGAATAATGCATGGGTTTATTCTTCTTTTTGAAGCAAAAACACCCCATGGGCCAACACTTGCTGGAAAACCAGGATGGATCCAGACCAAGCTGGATCCAAAACCCAAACTGCAAATCCCAACACAGGTGATGGGTTTGGGACTCCAAGGAAGACCTGGGGAACAGAGGGGTCTTTCCTTGATCTCCTCCACCTGCCTGGGGCTTGGGCTCCTCCATCCCTGCACCAGGAATGAAACAGGGCCTCCTGTAGCCCTTCAGAGAGTTCTGGAGTGGTTTGGGTTGGAGGGACATTCAAGCTCATCCAGTTCCACCCCTGCCATGGCAGGGACACCTTCCACTGTCCCAGGGTGCTCCAACCTGGCCTTGGGCACTGCCAGGGGCAGCCACAGCTTGCCCACCCTCACAGGGAGGAATTCCTTCCCAAAATCCCATCCATCCCCACCCCCTGGCACTTAGAATCCATCCCCCTTTCTCCTTTCCATCCTTTGGAAATCTCCCTCCATTTCCTCCCTTTGTCCATTTTACTGTTCCCTACATGCCAGACTTGAGGTGTGCATGGAATAGAAAGCTTTGGGATCCCAAAATCCATTTTCCCTGGATCCTGGGAGGGGTTTTTGGGTGGAAGCTGCTGGTCCCAAGCCCAAGGAGCAGCAGAGGTGGTTGGGTATGAGAGGCTGCAGATCCCTGCACTGCTGGGGAAGCGGGGCCAGATGAAAGGCAGACGAGCTGTGAGCTGTTATTATTCTGTCTAATAGAGTTTAAAACTCGAGCCCTCCTTTCTGGAGAGTGCAGCACAATCAAAACCACATTTCTGCTCCATGTGGGCACTTTTCCTGCGCTGACTTGTTTTCAAAACAGATGTGAATTCTTCGCCAGGGCTCCCGCCCCTCTCCTTAAAGAGCAGAAAATGTCATCTCTGCTGATGTATGCAAACCCAAAAGGCCCAGAGGAACTCCAAAATGCCATTTCCAAGTAGGTCAGGGGCTTTGTCCTACCCCAAACCCCAGCTGTTCCCACAAGTTTCCAAAATGGGTACAAAGAGGCCTCATAAGGAGGGAGAATGGGATAATTCATCCACGGATGGCCCCAGCCTCAGCCTGGTGCTGGTGCATGCCCCCAGGCACTCTCAGAGCTTGTCATTATCTCTAATGCAACTTCAGAAGTTTTGGGGGTTTTGGTGATGCTTTCTAGACTTCTTAACCCTGACCTCAAAACCTCAAAGCCTCCAGAAATTGCAAATACCTGGGATTCCCTGCAGCTCTACCTGTCACTTCCCTGGAGAGCACCAATCCTGCCCTGGAACTCTCAGGTTTGGCTCCCAGGAGGGTGTGGGGCCTGAATCCTGCTTGGGGCATCTCCTGTGGTGCTGCAAAGCATCCCTGGAGCATCCCGAGGGGTTTCTGTGCACAGAGGTGCTGGGATTGCACAGTGAGGAGCTGGGGAGATCCAGCTGGGAGTGCCCAGCACTTTCTCTCCATCCTGTGAGCGCCAGGTGCTCCCTGTGAGGCAGCAAAACCTCCCTGACACATCCCCAGAGAGCCAGAGGGGTTTGCAGGAGGAAACACCGAGTTCCCCTCCCAGGGATATCCCTGCTCCCAGCCTGGCTGGTCCAGGACAGCTGAGGGTGGGACTGGGGCATCCCAAGGGCTCAGAGATCACAGCCAGCCCTGCTGAGCCCCGGGAGAAAGAACCTGCAGAGGGATGAGCTGGGACAGCAGGGATGGAAACACAGGAATGGAGCAGCCAGGAGGGAGCAGGGGACATCCAAACGGGAATGGAACAGCCAGGAGGGAGCAGGGACACCCAAACAGGAATGGAGCAGCAGGAGGGAGCAGGGGACACCCAAACGGGAATGGAGCAGCCAGGAGGGAGCAGGGGACATCCAAACAGGAATGGAGCAGCAGGAGGGAGCAGGGGACACCCAAACGGGAATGGAACAGCCAGGAGGGAGCAGGGGACACCCAAACAGGAATGGAGCAGCAGGAGGGAGCAGGGGACATCCAAACGGGAATGGAACAGCCAGGAGGGAGCAGGGGACACCCAAACAGGAATGGAGCAGCCAGGAGGGAGCAGGGGACATCCAAACGGGAATGGAACAGCCAGGAGGGAGCAGGGGACACCCAAACCCCTGTGGGACAGGAGGGGCCTGGCTGGGGCAGCTCTCAGAGGGTGCAAGTGGCACGGCTGGGCTGCTCCTGTCCCTGATCCTGTCCCCACTTCTGTCCCCGCTCCTGTCCGTGATTCTGTCCCACTCCTGTCCCCACTCCTGTCCTTCTTCTGTCCCTCCCTGGTTCTCCAGGCCCTGCCCTGTCCCTCCTGTCCCACTCCTATCCCAGTCCTGTTTCTCTCCTATCCCACTCCTGTCTCCCTCTTGTCCCTCCCCTGTCCCTCTCCTGTCCCTCCTGTCCCATTTCTGTCCCTCTCCTGTCCCCACTCCTGTCCCCTCTTCTATCTCAGTCGTGTCCCCCTTGCTATCCCACTTCTATCCCACTCCTGTCCCCTCTCCTGTCCCTCCTGTGCCTCTCTTAGCCCTTCTATCCCACTCCTGTCCCTCTCCTGTCCCCTCCTATCCCTCTCCTATCCCTCTCCTGTCCCACTCCTGTCCCTCTCCTGTCCCTCCTATCCCACTCCTGTCCCACTCCTGTCCCTCTCCTGTCCCTCTGCTGTCCCTCCTGTCCCTCCTGTCCCCTCCTATCCCTCTCCTGTCCCTCTGCTGTCCCTCCCTGGCTCTCCAGCCCTCCCTGGCTCCCGTCCCAGCCGCCGTTCCCGGCTCCCAGCTCCTCACTCCTGTTTACAGAAATGGGAATTTGCATGATGAAAATAACCTGGGACGGATTTTGATTTTTTACTGCCCTTGGCAGAAGGCTCGGAAAAAACCGGTGCATAGTCAATTACTGGAATTTTTAAACACAAATAATATTTTATGTGATCAGCGGGCTGGCCCGGGGCCTGGGCAACCCTGAAAGGAACAAGCCATCAATTGTGTGCCTGCACAGGAGCCCTGGGCAGGTGCAGCCTGTGTTGACCTTAGCACAGCAGCCTGGGCTGCCTTAACCCATGAGGGATGGGATTTGTGAGCCTCAGGCTGGGAATTTCTTCTCTCCCTTCGTTTTTCCAGCAGCGTGGCCGGACACGGTTTGGGTTGGAGGGATGAAATCTCATTAATTAAATCTCATCCAGAGAGACAGAGAGGGGGGTTTTAATCCAGAAGTGGGGATACAGGAGAAATTCCTGCTGGTTTGGGTCTGAAACGCTCAGGAAGAGCCACAGAGCAGCCTCAGATGGATGGGTCAGCTCCCACTGCATCCTCCTGGATCCATCAAGGCCTCACAGACACCCTGCTCATCCAATTTTGTGTTTGCAGCAGCTCAAACTCAGGGAGTGAAGGCTCAGCCCCGGGAAAAGGGATTTTTGCAGGGCAAAGGGCAAGGGGACACCTTGCACTGTCCCAGGGTGCTCCAGCCTGGCCTTGGACGTTCCTTGGACACGGAGAGGGGGATGGACGTGCGAGGTTCTGCCGCTGCATCCCAAACAGCCCATCCATCCCCGAGCAAATCCCCGGAGCTGGCGCTGGCAGGGAAGGGGTTAAGCAAAGCAGGGAAGGGGTTAAGCAAAGCAGGGGCCCCTCGCCGTCCCCCCCAATCCCCCCCAATCCTGGCAGGCTCCCCAAACCAACAGAGCTGGGAGCTCATTCCCAGAAACGCTCGAGCGGGGCAGGCGCGTTCCGGGAAGGACCCGCACGGGCCAGAGGAGCCCGGGAGGAGCAGGAACCTCCCTGGCAGCCAGGGGCTGTCCCTGGGACCAGGGGGATCGGGGGGATCATGGAATTACACCCCTCAACTCTGGGCCCAGAGCTGTGCTGACCCACGGGCTTCCTTCTACCCATCCCATCTGCGGAGAGGGAGCGCGACTGGGATGACTCAGGGAGGCAGGGTGATGTTAATTCATTAATTTATCACAAATAGTTTTTATTTTAAAGCACCGAGGCGGTGGAAGGGCTTTAAATTTCCAGGACTGCTGCCAGTTTCCTCCTTTCTCTGCACGGTCCCCTTGGCAGAGGCCGGGCTGTGGGGTGAATTCAGCGTTGCTGCTTCCTGCAGCTCCACGGTGGAACTGCCCCAGGGCAGAGGGGCAAAGCCTTGGCACAGCCACCGGTCCTGCCTTCAGACTGCTCCAGACAACCCCAGCGAGGACGAGGAGGAAGAGGAGGATGAGAAGGAGGAGGATGAGGAGGATGAGGAGGAGGAGGAGGATGAGGAGAAGTGCCCGCCTGCTCTGAAATAGGCTAGAAGGAAAAAAATAAAAAAAGGAAAAAAAAAAGGAAAAGAAAAAAAAAAAAAAGAAGTGCTGTTGTTGTTGTTCCAGAGCCAAGGGGAAGAAAAATTCCTTCCCAGTTTAAGGATCTCTAACACCTGGGTAGAGTTTCACTTCTCTCAGCTGCCTGCTGCAGGCTCCGAGCGCTACTTCCTAATAACCGCGGGCTGCCTCCAAAGCTCACTCAGCCAGCCGGATTCTTTCCACCCGTCCAAGGCTGATCAGACTTTCTTGGATGATTGGGAATCATTTGACACCCCGAGTGTGCCCAGGGGAGAGCGAGGCTGTTTTCAAGTGGCTCCTTGAATGAGTTTTTCATGCGCACTGAGCTGGGGCACGAATTGGCTGCGGGGAGGCTCCCGGTGCGTTTTCCATGTGCCTCTCCCAGCTGGAGAGGAGCTCACACACGGCTCCTGCCAGCTCCCTGCGCTCACAGCGGGAGGAAGAGGATGAGGAGGAAGCTCTCTGCAGGCCAGGCCAGCTGTGCACGCGTCTGTCCTGTGCTGGTGGCTGAGACAGATGTGGCTCTGGTGGCACAGCTGGATGCTCCCCCCGAGCTCTCTACAGCTTCCTCACGCCCACCCCATGTGAGTGCGGCCCTTCCTGGAGGTTCCTTGGATGGGATTCCTGTGTCAGGAGGGGCTGGGTGACCCCTCTGGCCTGGCTGGAGCTGCCCCTCACTGTCCAGATCGCTCAGCCTGGCTGCTCCCTGTCGGAACTCAGTGCATCCCTCCGGGTGTCCAGAGTGGCCAGGGGGCTCAGAGACCCTGGCACGCAGCCCAGAGCACCTGTGGGTTTGATTATGACCCCTGGAGCAAGTTACCAGCTTTGTGTGAGGACCTGAAAGCCACAGAAGTTTAATTAGTGCAATAATCAAATTATCACTGGGTGAAAAAGCAGATTTTGGGGTTTTTAGGATATGGGTTTTGGGGACAAGATGGAGCGACTTGGGTGTGTCCAGCCTTTCTTCTTCTCCTTCTCTACCTCCATCTTCTGCTGTGATGTTGGCACCTTTGGATTGGTTTGGAGCAGAAGCTCACTGTCTGACACAGGTGATGGGTATTGGGAAGTAATTGTAAATATTGTAGAAGTAGTTTTTAGTATAAAGACATAACACTGCCCTGGGGGTGGGCAGAGTGCCTGGAACTGTCCTGCTGGACGGACCTCAGCAGGGCAGGAGAAAAACTTTTATAGATAAGAAACAATAAACAACCCTGAGACCGAGAAATGAAGATCTCCTATTCATTCTCCGAACGCGTGGCCCAAACAGAGACACTGCAACCTCCCGGGAGCTCCGAGCTGCTGCGGTGCCCCCAGCCAGGGCTGCAGCTCATTAGGGGAAGAAATGAACCCTTTCAGCAGCGGCCACAAGCTGGAAAAGCTTTGGGATGTGTCCAGAGCCTGGTGGTGGTCAGTGAGGGCTCTCCACCCTTCGGAGAGCTCTGGCTCCCAGAACTGAACACAAGGGAGGCTTTGAGGGCTGGGAAAAACAGCTGGGGAGGGACAAGGCTGGGACAGGGCACACACAGGCCTTGGCCACCCCAAAAGTGAGGGGGCTCCGTCCTCTGCAGTGCCCCAGCCTT
This sequence comes from Melospiza melodia melodia, assembly GCF_035770615.1. Taxonomy (NCBI): domain Eukaryota; kingdom Metazoa; phylum Chordata; class Aves; order Passeriformes; family Passerellidae; genus Melospiza; species Melospiza melodia. Next base: position 7,173,546 of record NC_086221.1, read on the forward strand.
GCTGGAGTGTGCCCAGCACAAGCGAGGGGACAAAAGGTGTCTGGGTGGAGAGGAACATTTAAATCTTGATTTATGCATTTAAATCTTGATTTATGCATTTAAATCTTGATTTATGCATTTAAATCTTGATTTATCCATTTAAATCTTGATTTTGGCCATGCAAGGGGTTGGCTCCTAGGGGATTTGTCACCTGCATCAGCCGGGATTGGCATGGGGACATCTGTCTGTGCTGTGTGTCACTGGGGATGTCACAGGGAATGTCACTGCAGCCTGTGTGAGTCCCCAGTGTCACCAGGGCAGCAGGGAGAGCCCCCACAGCCCCCAGGCTCGGCATTGCCGGCGCGGGGTTAAGTAAATATCTGCTAAATATCTGCCTGCGAGCCGAGGAAATGAGTCAAGAAACATCGGGGGAGAAGAAACGCAGAGCTCCGAGAGACAAACCCGCGCACAGCCGCTCCTGGGCGTGCTCCCGCCTCCCCTCCAAGCAGGGACACGCAGGAGGGAACAAATCCCGGGGATCTGCACCTGGCAGTGCCCTCTGTGCCCACCTGGGAGCTCCCTCCGTGCCCACCTGAGCCCTGCCCATCCCGGGCATCCCCACCTGGAGCTCCCTCTGTGCCCACCTGAGCCCTGCCCATCCCGGGCATCCCCACCTGGAGCTCCCTCTGTGCCCACCTGAGCTCCAGGCATCCCAACCTGGGAGTTCCCTCCGTGCCCACCTGAGCCTTGCCCACCTGGAGCTCCCTCTGTGCCCATCTGAGTCCTGCCGAACTCTGTGCACACCTGGGAGCTCCCTCCGTGCCCACCTGAGCCCTTCCCACCCCGAGCATCCCCACCTGGAGCTCCCTCTCTGTGCCCACCTGAGCCCTGCCCACCGCGGGCACCCCCTGCTCCATCCCCCGTGCCAGGAGGGGCTGCGTTGGCACTTTCACCCGGGATGTGCCAGGGCACGAGGAGCTCCCCGCTCCACCCGGGGGAATCCCGGAGCTGCCCCAGGTGATGCCAACGCCCCCAGGTGATGCCAACGCCCCCGATCTCCCTGGCAGCCCCAGGGCAGGCTCTGAACGGCATCCAGAGCTCCAAAAAAACCCCCAAAACCACCAGGCTGAGAATGAACCGGGCCCGGCAATCGCGGCTGACGGGGGAGGAATCGGATCCCGGCTCCCCCTCGGGCTCCCCCTCCTCCCCCGGCCCGCCGAGTGCAGCTGCCTCCGTTTGGCTCCGTTTGGCTCATTTGGCTCATTTGGCTAATTGGCTCTGTCAATCAAGTGTCACTCAGGGCTCCTGCCCGGCCGAGGGGAGCTGAAATGGCAGGGGTGGGGAAGGAGAGGTGAGAGGAGCTGTGAGACCCCCGAGGTGAGACCCCCAGCGCTGCTCTGTGCTCCATCCCAGGGAATTCGGTGCCTCAGTTTCCCCCCAGGGACTGAGGTGACCAAAGGGACCCCAAGGGGGCACAGCTGGTGGAAAATACAGAAATCCGGGCTTGGAAATGTCACGTTTGTCCAGCCACAGGGATTCCGGGCTCGTTTCTGTGTCCCGTGGGGGTCACAGCAACAGGCACTTGGAAATTGGGGGTGGAAAAAGGAAAGGAAAGGAAAGGAAAGGAAAGGAAAGGAAAGGAAAGGAAAGGAAAGGAAAGGAAAGGAAAGGAAAGGAAAAAGGAAAGGAAAAAGGAAAGGAAAAAGGAAAGGAAAAAGGAAAGGAAAAAGGAAAGGAAAAAGGAAAGGAAAGGAAAGGAAAGGAAAGGAAAGGAAAGGAAAGGAAAGGAAAGGAAAGGAAAGGAAAGGAAAGGAAAGGAAAGGAAAGGAAAGGAAAAAGGAAAGGAAAGGAAAGAGGAAAGGAAAGGAAAGGAAAGGAAAGGAAAGGAAAGGAAAGGAAAGGAAAGGAAAGGAAAGGAAAGGAAAGGAAAGGAAAGGAGAAAGGAAAGGAAAGGAAAGGAAAGGAAAGGAAAGGAAAGGAAAGGAAAGGAAAAAGGAAAGGAAAGGAAAAAGGAAAGGAAAGGAAAAAGGAAAGGAAAGGAAAAAGGAAAGGAAAGGAAAAAGGAAAGGAAAGGAAAGGAAAGGAAAGGAAAGGAAAGGAAAGGAAAGGAAAGGAAAGAGAAAAGGAAAGGAAAGGAAAGGAAAGAAAAGAGAAGAGAAGAAAAAGAAAAGAAAAGAAAAGAAAAGAAAAGAAAAGAAAAGAAAAGAAAAGAAAAGAAAAGAAAAGAAAAGAAAAGAAAAGAAAAGAAAAGAAAAGAAAAGAAAAGATAAGATTCTGGAGCTGGCTCAGGACTGGGTCATTGAGCAGGGAGGGGACAGATGCTGCTGCTCTGTTTGCCCGAAAACAAAGGAGCAGAAGATTCCGCTTGGATTCCCAGTTTGTTTACACAGAGATCAAACCCGCTGCAGTTTCCCCGTCTGCCTTTCAAGTGGCAAAAGCCTCAGGCTGAGGGACGCAGCCCTCACTGCCAGGTGGGCACTGGCACTGCCCCAGCAGCCATGGCAGGAGCTGGGCACTGCTTTGTGTCGGTGCTTTCTCTCTGCCCCGTTTGCAGGAGGGGAAACTGAGGCACGGAGGGGTTTGACGCATAAATCTCGAGCAGTGGATGGGGAAGGGACAGGGGAGGGGGATGAAGGGGAGCTGCTGAATGGGGGGTTCACTTCTTGATGCTGGGAATTGAGGATGGGCTGAGGGAAGTGTGGTGGAAACGTCACATTTAGGGCTTCCAACCCACCCCAAATCCCTGGGTTCTGTAAACCACAAACCCCAGCCAGACCCCCTTGGTGATGAAAGAGTTAAAAGCTCTGGGCCCAGCCTGTGGCTTCTCTCCCCCCCTTCTCCCTGCCCTGGTTTACAAAAACCCCACATTATCAAAAACCTGCCTGGAATCCTCTCAGCCAGTGACACAGAAAATTCACATTACAGAGGCTGCCAGGGCGACAACAAACAGCGACAGTAAATACAAATAAAATACAAATACAGCTGTGGCAGCTGCCCTGCCCGGGACAGTCGTGCTCCACCACCAGCACAGCCCCTGGGGACACTCCTTGTTCTTGTCCTGCCCTGCCACCCCAGCTCAGGCACTCTCAGCTCTTTGCAGCTCCTCACCCCCTGCTCCTCTCTCTCATCCCTCTGTTTCCCTCTCTCCAGGGTTGTTCCCCTCTCCTGTGCAGATCCCGCGCACTTGGGGCTCACAAGGAATGAGCAGGAAGGGCTGGGATGCCCAGGGAGTGAGCAGGGACAGCTGGGGCTCACAGGGAATGGGTTGGGAATGTTGGGACTCACATTCATTGCTTTGATTTCCAGGGGGATTCTGTGGGGCTGACTTTGAGTGGAAAATACAATCAAGGCAGCCTCTCCATGCCAACAATGTTCTGGGCTGGGGAGCATCAGGATCCCCAGGAACCCTCCCTGCCCTGCAGTCCCTGTCCCTGCCCAGCTCCTCCCTCTCTCCCAGGCTCACTTTACGACCAAGGTGGTTCAGAGCCCCTCAATCGCTGGGATTTTTGCTGAGTTCCCTGTTGGGATTCTCTGGTGGGGTTCCCTGTGGGATAACTCAGCAATAATCAGTGCCTGGCCGTTCCTGGGGTGTCCAGGCTCGCTCCATGCCCTCCTCTTAAGGAAAAATTCCCATCCTTTCCATAACTGTCCACCTCTGCTCATTGCTTTGATCTCCAGGTGGATTTTGTGGTGCTGACTTTAAGTCCAGGCTCACTCCATGCCCTCCTCTTAAGCCAAGTGGAAGAATTCCCACTTTTCCATAACTGTCCACCTCTGCTCATTGCTTTGATTTCCAGGGCGATTTTGTGGCGCTGATTTTAAGTGGAAAATACAATTGAGGAAAATACAATTAAGCCTCTCCATCCCAGCAATTTTCTGGGCTGGGGAGCATCAGGATCCCCAGGAATCCTCCCTGCCCTGCACTCCCTGTCCCCTGCCCAGCTCTTCCCTCTCTCCCAGGCTCACTTTGCTCCCAATCCCACCTCATCCCTCCTGTGACCCCGAGGACAAAAATCAGCTTTGTAAACTGGGCTGGGAGGGCAGGAAAGAAAGCAGAAGAGGTGAAAAAAAAAAAAAAAAAAAAAAAAAGCAGTGATTAAGGACAGGAATTGCAGGGATACAAATTCCACCCGGCCACAGACTTCAAATAAACACCAGCTCTGCAGATGATGTGGAAAAAGTGATCCTGGAAAAAATAAAAAAGCCTCCCTCAGCATTGCCGGTGTGAGGCCTCAGTACCTGTGCTGGTGTGAGGCTGGCAGGTGTGTGAAGAGCTGGAGGAAGAGGAGGAAAAAGGAGGAGGAGGAAGGGGAGAGGGGGATATGCAGCCTCAGGCTGGGGCAGGGGAATGGCCGAGATTTTGCTGGGAGAAAAGGGGACAGAGATTCCCTGTGAGCACAGCCCTGCCTGACCACCAGGAGCCTCACCAAGGACCCACTCTGTGCCCGTGCCAGGGGTGAAAATCCCTGAGGAGCTGCTGGGGATGCCCAGCTGATTCCCCCTGAGTCTGTTTCTCACTCCCTGGCCATCCCAGCTCTCCCTGATCATTCCTCGTGAGTCCTAAATCATTCCCTGTCAGTCTTACCTCTCTTTTCTCACTCCCTGGCCATCCCAGCTCTCCCTATTAATTCCCTGGGAGTCCCAACTCATTCCCTGGGAGTCTCAACCCATTCCTTGGACATCCCAGCTCTCCCTGATCATTCCCTGGCCATCCCAACCCACTCCCTGTGTGTCCCAACCCATTCCCTGGACATCCCAGCTCTCCCTGATCATTCACTACGAGTCCCAAACCATTCCCTGATCGTTCCCTGGGCATCCCAACCCATTCCCTGTGTGTCCCAACCCACTCCCTGCTCACTCCCCAGCTCACCAAGGGCTGAGCAGAGTGGGAAGAAGGAAGAGCAAAGCCCAGAAAACTCCTTCCCCATCATATTTACTGAACTGCTCTGAGTTATGACTGGAGGCCAAGATCTGGCTTCAGGCGATTGCCTAAATCATTTAGGAGCTGACAAGGCAGGGAGGGGGGAAAATGTTCTTGTAATTCTTCAGTCTGAGGTACATTAAGGAGCCATAAGCCATGTCGAGAGCTTGAATTACATTAGAGAGATTATCCTGTTACAGTTCATAATCCTGGATAATATAGCATCCAGCAGCACACCTGCCAAGGATAAATCTCACCCTGTAATGGGGCAGTCGTGACCCTGGAGCTCCCTGAGCCCTCCTGGCACGGAGCAGCAGCAGCAGCAAAGGGATGGAGGCAGCAGGGACAGTACAGAGCAATAACAGCCTGGCAGAGGGGGGAAATTCATCATTCTCCCCGGGCTGGGATGCTCCAGGGCAGGTGTGGGGTGGGGAAGGACACCTGAGGGTGTCCAGCAGGGTCTGAGGGAGCCAAAGCCTGGGGAACAAGGAGGGGAGCATGGCAGGCAGGTGGAGAGCAGGATATCTGGGGTCTCCCATTTCCCTCAGGATTTGGGGTCTCCCCTAAGGAATGAGCCCCTCTATCCCAAAGGGATTTGGGGTCTCCCATTTCCCTCAGGATTTGGGGTCTCCCCTAAGGAATGAGCCCCTCTATCCCAAAGGGATTTGGGGTCTCCCCTAAGGAATGAGCCCCTCTATCCCAAAGGGATTTGGGGTCTCCCCTATCCTTCAGGTATTTGGGGTCTCCCCTAAGGAATGAGCCCCTCTATCCCAAAGGGATTTGGGGTCTCCCCTATCCTTCAGGTATTTGGGGTGTTCCCTAAGGAATTAATCTCTCTGTCCCGCAGGGATTTGGTGTCTCTCCTGAGGAATGAGCCCCTCTATCCCTCAGGGATTTGGGGGTGTTCCCTAAGGAATAAGCCCTTCTGTCCCAAAGAGATTTGGGGTGTTATTCTGTAAGGGATGAGTCTCTCTGTCCTGGAGGGGTTTGGGGTCTCCCCTAAGGAATGAGCCCCTCTATCCCTCAGGGATTTGGGGTCGTTCCCTAAGGAATGAGCCCCTCTATCCCTCAGGATTTGGGGGTGTTCCCCAAGGAATGAGCCCCTCTATCCCTCAGGGATTTGGGGTCGTTCCCTAAGGAATGAGCCCCTCTATCCCTCAGGGATTTGGGGGTGTTCCCTAAGGACTGAGCCCCTCTATCCCCCAGGATTTGGGGTCGTTCCCTAAGGAATGAGCCCCTCTATCCCTCAGGGATTTGGGGTCGTTCCCTAAGGACTGAGCCCCTCTATCCCCCAGGATTTGGGGTCTCCCCATCTCCCCCACGGCCCCGCCGGACACTTGACAGAGCCTCTCCTCCCAGCCGTGTGTGTTTTGTTGAAGTGCTCGGAGATAAAGCCCTTTTATCCCGATGAGAGCCCCGTTGCCCTGGTTTCCTCCTCCGGCCTGGGGGCCATTCTTCTCCTCGCTCTTGTTTCTGACCTCAGGTTCAAGAGTGCCAGACCTCCCTGGGAAAAGGCAGGGCAAGGCTTGGCCAGGGCTCCACGGGCTCGGGGAGCAGCTCCCAAACCACTTGGGACAGCAGGAAAGAGAGGAACCCCAGAGCTGAGCCCTTCTCCAAACCTTCCCTTTTGTCTCCCTGTTATTTACCCCTCCATCCTTCCTCAGCCCTCTCCTCCTTTTTCTCACCCTTGTTTTGCTTTCCCTGCCTTCCCTCCTTTCTCCCTCTCCCCCTTCCCCTGCGGCTTTGCCAACTGCCAGCAGATGACATCTCCTTTCATGTTTGGGGCTGAGCGAGGCTCTGAATGTTCGTTTGATTCCGTTAAGATAATAGCTGGTTCACTGTCAGACGCAGACTGATCAGTTAAAACCTTAATCACTGCCTGTCTACTCACATGGCACTTATTTTTTAAGAGATTAATCCCCTAAGCACTGCACCAGCATACATTGAGGCTCAAAGAAAAGGGTGGGTTTTTATTATTATTTGATGCGTTTACTGTTGAGTTTTTTTTCTCCTTTTTTTGGCTCTTTTTGGAAAAGATGCCTCCTCCCCACCCTGCCACTTTTTTTTGGAGCTTTCCCCCCCTCTCTGTGCCTGTCCCTCACAGCCAGGAGGGAGGTGATGGGAGGAGGTGGGAGATGAAGCTGATGCCATGGAGCTGAGATTTGCAGGATGCTGTGGTGGGCTCTGCAGTTAGCCTGGTTGGGCCCTCAGGAGAGCTGGGCTCTATCTGTGCATCCCCAGCCTTTCCTTTCCTTTCCTTTCCTTTCCTTTCCTTTCCTTTCCTTTCCTTTCCTTTCCTTTCCTTTCCTTTCCTTTCCTTTCCTTTCCTTTCCTTTCCTTTCCTTTCCTTTCCTTTCCTTTCCTTTCCTTTCCTTTCCTTTCCTTTCCTTCCTTCCCTTCCCTTCCCTTCCCTTCCCTTCCCTTCCCTTCCCTTCCCTTCCCTTCCCTTCCCTTCCCTTCCCTTCCCTTCCCTTCCCTTCCCTTCCCTTCCCTTCCCTTCCCTTCCCTTCCCTTCCCTTCCCTTCCTTCCCTTCCCGCTCTGTGTCCACCTCAGAAGGGATTTAGGATTTAAATCACCTCAGTTTAGCTCCTCCCTGCATGAAGCAGCACCTCTGAGCCAGCCCCAGACGTGGGACATCACCCAGGGTGTCACCAAGGTGCCACACAGCCCCAGCCCTCCTATCCATAGGGAAACCATGTCCCCAAAGTGCTGCTGGCACTTCCAGCACCAACCACAGCGTCCTGGGATAACAGAGAGCTGAAATCTCCTCCTGAGCCAGGGTTTTAATTAATGGAGAGCCATTAATTAACGGAGAGCAGCGCATCACCCCACCCCAGCTGGAGGGGGACAATGGGATGGGGACATGAGCTGAGTTCCCCTGCAGCAGCAGCATTTGGAATTCCAACCTTCCAAGGCTCCAAGGGGAGGCTGCCATCCTCACCCCACCTCCAAAGGGACAGAAAAGCTCCTTTTGCCTCAGGTGAGGGCACCTCCTGCAGGTGAGCTTTCCAAATCATCCCCGGGCAAGGGGAGCTTTGAGGTCCCATTCCAAAGCAGCCCATTCGGGATTCTGTGATGCTCCTTCCCTCCTGCTGCAGGCCCCGGGGCTGGCCTGGGGAGGGGGGTGTTTGTTTCACTGCCTCCAGCCACACCACAGACACCAGGAAACATCCGAGTGTCTGAGGGGTTGGGAAACTTTCTCTTCATGTTTGCCTTGTGATCAAAGAAGGGAGAACAGCCACATTCCCGGGTTTGCTTTTCACACTTGTGAGGAAAGTTCCAGAAAAGCCAGCGTTTTATCACCTCCTGGTTAACATTTCCAAATTCAGCTGCTGTGATGGCCATGAGGAATGAGATTCCCGCATCCAGCAGTTCCTGTGTCCATCCCACTGATCCCTCATCCATCCACTGATCCTCATCCATCCCACTGATCCCTGCATCCATCCACTGATCCCCCATCCATCCCACTGATCCCCCATCCATCCCACTGATCCCTGCATCCTGCATCCATCCCACTGATCCTTGCATCCTGCATCCATCCCACTGATCCCTGCATCCTGCATCCATCCCACTGATCCCAGCAGTTCCTGCATCCACTGATCCCTGCATCCTCACCCCACTGATCCCAGCAGTTCCTGTGTCCATCCCTCTGATCCCTGCATCCTCATCCATCCCACTGATCCCTGCATCCATCCCACTGATCCCTCATCCATCCCACTGATCCTGCATCCCCCATCCCACCACATTCCCAAGCTCCCAGACCTTGGATCTGCCTCTCCCTGAGGCCGTGGCTCTATTAAGTGATGTCAGAGAGGTCAGACCCAGCTCAGGGGTGTTGGGGTCTCACTGTCCCCCTCCACAGCAGCTCAGCCAGGGGTTGTTGAGCTGTCCCTGGCACAAATCGGATTCCAAAGAGCCACTTCCAGCAGCTCCTCTGGGAATTCTGCAGCCCCAAGCTGGTGCTGGACACCTGGACAGAGCCCTCACATCCCCATCCTGCTCCTGACCCACACCTGCAGCTCCTGGGTGGATGGAGGAGAGGAGGAATTGCTGGATTCAGGATTTGGTAAGAGAAAAATCAGGAGAGTGTGAAATGGGTTTTGTCAGCTGCTCTTGGAGTTTCCTACTGAAACTGAAAATGGAGTGAGAGAACAGGCCCTGAGTGTATTTTGCATTTTTTGGTGAAGTAAAACAAAGCTGTCAGAAAGATCTGAACTTGTATGGAGAAGCAGAGTTCACCTGCAGGCCTCACTCTGCTCATTCCCCCAGCGATTCCGAGGAGCTGAAAAAAAACCAAGAAAACAAAACACGGAAATTGAAATAAATGATCCCCAGAATCGGGGGGATGGAGTTTTAAGAAAGCTCACAGAGGAAAGGGACGCAAAATTCCTCGCCGCGAAGGGATAAAGCAATTTTGAACTAATGGAGATTAGAAGAACTCTCCCACAGGACTGGTTATCCCATAAATTAATGGGATCAATGGTGTCACAGCCCCCAGGCACAGGGTCCTGAGTCATTGCCTTAAGTGCTGTGAGGGGCACAAACGCCCTGTCCTGGAGCAGCTGGGGCTGGGCACTCCTGGAGATTGCACAGGGACAGATGGATGCTGCTATCCCCTTGTTCTGGTCCAGAATTCCAGGTGTCCTGACAGGTACTCCTTCTCAGATCTCTGCTTTTTTAATGTTAAACTTCAACAATCTCAGTCAACACAAGGGCACAATTATCCAAAGGATTTGTTTTTATTTATTATTGGAGCTGTGGCTGTGCTTCTTGCTCCACAGCAGCAGCTTTGTAGTCAGGGTTGATATTAATAAATAATATTGATTATTGATATTAATAAATAATACTATACTATATTATAATGTAATATACACATTATATATTATATTATATTATATTATATATTATATTATATTATATTATATTATATTATATTATATTATATTATATTATATTATATTATATTATATTATATTATATTATATTATATTATATTATATTATATTATATTATATTATATTATATTATATTATATTATATTATATTACATTACATTACATTATATTACATTATATTATATTTTATTATATTATACTATATGATATGATATGATATTAGTATTGTATGATATATGTAAAATATATATTGTATTAAATATAATAAATAGTATAATTATTAATATTAATAAATAAATTATTGTTGATTATTGATATTAATAAATAATGACCAGCCAGGAGTTAACAATAATTCCTTAATTATGGATGTGATCTCCATTCTGGGCCTTTCTCTGCCTAAGATCCTCACCCTGGGCTGAGGAGCTTCCATGTGCTGAAGGAAATTGCAGCCAAACTTCCAGGGGTATGGGAGTGTTTGAGTCCCCCTGGAAATGCCAATGGCTCCAAGGCTTCACCCTCAGAGCCCAAACCTGGGGTGAATTTGGAATTCAACAGCATTTCCTCAGGATTTCACCCTGAGATCCTTCCTCCTCTATCCCAGCACCTCAGAACAATTTTAAAAGCCTTGAAAATAAACCTTATGCAGAGAAGGGATTGTTGTTGCTTCTCAAAGGGGCTCCAAGGCAAAGGACAGGAAAGAACCCCACAAAGTCCCATTAAATTTTGCTGGAAGTGCTGAAATCCCAGTGCCTGCCCCGATTCCCATCCCAGTGACCTCCAGGAGCATCCCTGCCCTGATTTCCATCCCTGCCCCTCATTCCCATCCAGTGACCTCCAGGAGCATCCCTGCTCTCTCAGCAAATGGAAATGTGACAGATTGACCAGCAGAGCTTCCTGCACGGATTTCTCACAGATTGCTGCCGGACCTACAATGGAAACTGATAAAAATACACAGCACCTCATCTCCTGCTTGTGACACTCTTTCCCTTGTAGGGGATAAATCCTTCAGCCCAATCCTCTGGTGGGAAGCAGAAAAGGAGCAGCAACCCCTGTGACCCAACAAGTGGTCAAGCAGAGGTCAAGGGGCCGAAATGGGGCCAAAAAGGGCATTTTGTGCCATGCCCATCTGGTGGCAAGCAGCCAGGCAGGACCCCAAAGGTGCAGCTCGGCTCAGGCTCCAGGCCTGGGCTGTTCCTTCCCCCAGACAGTAGCAATTATCATAATCAAGCAGTTGACTCCAATTACGCCTTCCTCTCCTGGCAGCCGGGGGATGGACACGGCCCAGGGAAAGTTCGCAGCCACGTCGCCTTTGCATATCTTAATCTGAAATGACAGGGTGTGACACGGGGGGCCGGTGACCCTGCCAGCCTTCAGCTGTTCGTGTGGCAACAATTTCCAGCCCCAAATTACTCCCAGGCAGGGCTTGATTGGAGGTTCAAGGCAGCAGGAGAGAGAAGCCATTTAGGGGACTGAAACATTCTTCACAGCCCTATTTAAATACAATTTACATTCCAGGCTCTGCTGTTGGTGCATTGTTAATTGCACCTCGTACCTCAGTTTATTTTGTAGTTGAAGGGGGTTTCGCTTTGCTGTTGTTTTTCAAAGGCCTCCTTTGCCTGCTTTTTTCTCTTTTCCTAAGGGGCTGTTCTCAGAATACACTTCCAGTTCCTGGAAGGGAAAATAGATTAGTGGATTTAAAGGCCAGAAGGGACAAACAGATCATCTCGGTGACCTCCTGCAGAAGACAGGCCAGGACATTTTGCTCAGTAATTCCTTTGTCTCCCGTTTGTCCAGACTTAACCCAATCCCCTGCAGTGGCCAGAACACCCCTGCCAGAAAGGCTGGAGCCATGGAATCACAGGAATCTCCAGGTCCTGAGGGAGATCTTCCAGTGCAGCATCACCTGGGGGAGAGCTGGGCAGTCCTGGGCTGCTGGAGCCATGGAATCATGGAAATCTCTGGGTCATGGGGGAGATCTTCCAGTGCAGCATCACCTGGAGCAGTCCAGGTGGAGATCTGCACAGTTCTGGGCTGCTGGAGCCATGGAATCATAGGAATCTCCAGATCTTCCAGTGCAGCATCACCTGGAGCAGTCACACAGGGAGATCTGGGCAGTCCTGGGCTGCTGGAACCATGGAATCATGGAAATCTCCAGGAACTGGGGCAGATCTTCCAGTGCAGCATCACCTGGAGCAGTCCTGGGCTGCTCGAGCCATGGAATCACAGGAATATCCAGGAGCTGGGGCAGATCTTCCAGTGCAGCATCACCTGGAGGAATCCAGGTGGAGATCTGCACAGTCCTGGGCTGCTGGAACCATGGAATCATGGAAATCTCCAGGTCTTCCAGTGCAGCATCATCTGGAGGAATCCAGGAGGAGATCTGCACAGTTCTGGGCTGCTGGAACCATGGAATCATGGAAATCTCCAGATCTTCCAGTGCAGCATCACCTGGAGCAGTCACACAGGGAGATCTGGGCAGTCCTGGGCTGCAGGGACAGCAGGGACAGCCTGGTTTGATGGTGGCATCTCAGAGCTTCAGATGAAATCAGGTCCCGGCTGTGCTTGGTGCTGGGGAGAGAGGACAGAGCCAGCCAGGAATGTCACCAGCACAAAAGGACAGAGTCAATTGTGCAGGCACAGAGAAACCTCAATTTCCAGCATTTCTTTAGCACTGCTGTGTTTGTCGCCTCACCTGAGGTTAATTTAATCCAATTATGGACAGAAAGTCCTGCACAGTTGAATTTTGGGCGTGCAGACATTTCTCTCTTCTCACAACTGACCAAAGGCTGAGTTCTAATGTGCTCCTAACAAAGCAAAAAGGGATTCCAAAATCCCTTTTCCTCAGCCATGCAGAAAGGGTGACTGGAGAGATGGAAAATGGATTTTGAATTTCCCAACGTGGGTGGAATTTCAAACCTCAGCTCTGCTTGCAAAAAAAATATATAAAAAAACCAAAACAAGACCAAAGCATCTGTTGGGGAGCAGAGGGGGTGAAACACTGCAGAATTTCCCATTCTTCTTTTTCCAACTTGTTGGAAAAGCCAAAGTCTCTCCAACGGCTTGGGATAATTTGTGACCTTGGGTTTTCCACCAGGCTAAAATCCAACTTTGAATCCTGGCAGCTGGAGCTGGGATTTGGGAATCCTTGCTTTAGGAATGCCCTGAGAGGTTCAAATGTAGTTTGACAAGTGGGATTGTTCAATGTGGAGAAGAGAAGCTTCACAGTGACTTATGATTGTGATTGTGGCTTTCCAGTGCCTGAGGAAACATGGAAAGGGAATATTTACATGGGCCTGGAGGGGCAGGACGCAGGGAATGGCTTCAGACTGTCAGAGGGCAGGGTTAGATGGGATATTGGGAATAAACCCTTCCTTGTGAGGGTGCAGAGGCCCTGGCACAGGCTGCCCCTGGATCCCTGGAGTGCCCAAGGCCGGGTTGGATGAGGCTTGGAAAACCTGGGATAGTGGAAGGTGTTGCCATGGAATGAGATGAACTTTAAGGTCTCTTCCAAGCCAAAGCATTCTGTGATTGTCTGAGTGCCATCCAGCAAGGCAGAAACCTTTCCCCTGAAGCTCCAGCCCCCCAGGCCAGTCTGATTCTGCCCCAGGGACACCCAGCAGCACTGCCAGCCCAGAGCTGTCTTGGCATTCTTTTCTTTGAGCCCCATCTGCTGGAGTCCCACGATTTCGTGACACATTTGATCTTTCCCTCACTTGTTCCTATTTCCAAAGCCCCCTCTGAGCCTTTGCAGCCAAGGGCAGAAGCCATAAACCTCAAGAAATGAAATAAAACAATAAAATTGAGGAATCTCAGGACAGCCCCATGATTCCACAGCTTCTGGGTGTCGCTGGCTGGGAATCCCTGGTGCTGGAAGGAACCTCCTGGGCCTGGTTCTGATTTCCATGGGTTCCCATGGATTCCCTGCTCTGGCCACAAAAAGGTGTTGGTGTAAATGACAGCTCAGCTCACTTGACCCCAGCCAGCCTCCTCCTAATTTCCTGCAGCTCTGGGGAGGTCTGACTCAGACACCAGCTCGGCAAAACTTGACGGAGAGACAGACAAATGTTCTCCCCAACCTGCTGCTGCTGCTGCAGAGGCCTCGCAGCCAATTATCCCAGTGATCTCACTCCTCCCTCCCTTCCTTCTCCTCTCTCCCCCTTTTCCCATCACGTGCCCGCTCCCAGCACACGCACAGTGCTCCTGCAAGGGGAAAAAAAGGGGAAAAAAAAAAAAGCAGGAATGTGGAGGGTTTGGGAGCCCCCTGAGAGCAGGTAGATCCATCTGAGCAGCGCCTGCCTCCTCCAAGGAGGGAGGAGATCGGTTTACATAAGTGCTTTGCCATATGAGGGAATAATTCAGAGGTATTAATAGAGGTTAAAGTTTCCCAAGGAATCCCAAACAGGCCCCACAGACACAGGTGGGTTCTTTCACTCACAGGGATGGGGTGGAGTGACACAGCTCCAGTGGGGGTGCCCAGGGGTGGGCACTGCCAGAGGGGTGAGTGGGAGTGACCCCAAAATCTCTGTTGGGGGGACAGGAATGGCCAGGCAGGGTGCTGGGTGCTCACAGAACCGTGGGATGGGTTGGTTGGAAGGGAGATGGATCATCCCATTCCACGTCCTGCCATCTTCCACTGCCCCAGGCTGCTCCAAGCTCAATCCAGCCTGGCCTTGGGCACTGCCAGGGATCCAGGGGCAGCCACAGCTGCTCTGGGCATTCCCAGGGCCTCACCAACCATCACAGAGAGGAATTTCTTCCCTATACGTGATCCAAACCTGCTCTCCTTATCTGAGAGGGAGGAGCTGAGTTCCAGGGCAAACTTGGATCAGAAAGGGATCTGTGTGGGACACTGGCAACACACCCAGGCAGGGACACACATGGGATGAGGGTTGTGATGTGTCCCACTGAATCCCAGCACCTCTGAGGCTGGAAAAGCTCCTCAAGGCCAAGCTCTGCCCAATCCCTACTTCGTCACCAGCCCAGAGCACTGAGTGTGACATTCAGACCTTCCTTGGACACCTCCAGGGATGGGGACTCCAAACCTCCCTTTCCATTATCTGACCACCCTTTCCATCAGGAAATTGTGAATTTATCTCAGCCCAGACACAATCAGGGATGTGTGGAGTGGTCTGTGCCAGTGCCACGCTGGGAAATTCTGCGATTTCTGAGCTTTTCCTGAGCTCAGGTGCCACAACTAACCTGAAACCTCCTCCTGCTTTC
The DNA here is from genome assembly GCF_035770615.1 of Melospiza melodia melodia. Lineage (NCBI taxonomy): Eukaryota > Metazoa > Chordata > Aves > Passeriformes > Passerellidae > Melospiza > Melospiza melodia. The sequence continues at coordinate 7,188,562 of NC_086221.1, forward strand.
CCACAAAGCCCCAGCCATGATCCAGCTCCTGAAGAGGTGGCTTCATGCTGACTAAGAGGATAAACCAGGGGGGTACAAGAAGAGCCCAAATCCCCTTTTGTTTGGATTAGGATCCCAGATAATGTTGCTGATTCCCCAACACGGAGCTTTTCACAGCACAGAGAGTTTTACACCACCCTAAAAATAATCATCTCTCAGATCCCCAGTGATTTCTGAGCTTTCACCCTGTAAACACGCACAGGACCAAGCTCCAGCCCACCCTACCTGGACTGTGCTGCCTTGCACGGATTTGGGATTTGGCCCAGGGCCTTGGGATCACAGCCCTGCCCGGAACATGTGGCGGCTGCTCTGCCCCAAAAGGGACTAACAAAGAAATAAGAATATTTGTTAATTTTTTTTTTCCACTGCAAAGCAGTTAAACCTCCTAAGACACTTTTTCCAGACATCTAAATCCTTTAAAAATATTCTCTAGACTCCATAAAACTTACATTTTCCCTGGGTTCTCCTGTGAGTTATTAAAAAGCTGAAGTCCCTACCTTAAGAGCTTAGAGCTTGGTCATGAGCAGAAAGCCAACAAGGTGGAGTGACAGCTCCTTGTGCATTCAGAGACAAAGCCCAGACTTGCTGGGGATGCAGAGAACAGCCCAGCCTGGGTTTTTTTGGGGTTTTTGGGGTATCCAGGCTGAGGCAGAGGGAGGGATGAGTGTTTGAGATCGCTGATGGGCACAGAAATGTTTGGGGCTGTTGGAAATTGTTACCACGTCCTCAGTGTTTGCTCTTTTCTCAACAAAATGCTTGGCAAAGTTGGATTTTAATGGCATTTGACTTGGTTTCTACCAAAATCAAGTTTTATTCTCTTGATACACAGGCCAGAAGAAAGTTTTTGGATGCTGCTGTCCGTCCATCCATCCATCCATCCATCCATGGATCCATCACCCATCCACCCACCCCCAGAGTGCTGTAGTGACAGGACAAGGGGAATGACTGAAGAACTGAAAGAGGGAAAATTTAAATGTATGGATGTCCCTGGAAAATTTAAATGTATGGAGGCCCTGGCACAGGTTATCCTGTGGCTGCCCCGTGCCTAGAAGTGTCCAAGGCCAGGCTGGAATCAACCTGGGATAGTGGAATATTTTAGGGGCTGGGACTGGAAGAACATTCAGGCCTCTTCAAACCCAAACCCTTCTGTGATTCCAACCCAGCTCAACACGGAGGGGCTTCAGACAGAGCCAGCACAGGGTGGATTTTTCCAGGATTTTTCCATCGCTGCTTTCCCAGATCGGTGCTCCAACAAGGCTGGAATCAAAGGGATCTAAAACCCTCCCTGCTTGCCTTGAACATCAGTTTGTCTGGGCCGTGAACTCTGCCGACAGCAGCTCCAGTGAAGTGCTCTGCTCTCACTTTTCCCCTTTTTTCCCCCTTTTTTAAAAGCTTTCCCTCCCTGCTCTTCCCCGGCTCCCTCCCAGAAGCACCGGTGGTGTTTTTAACCCAGGCATGAAACAATCCCAGAGCCGCAGATTGTGATGTTTCAGATAACATACGGAGAATGTAAATCCTGTCAGCAAGTGCAACAGCCGTAAAAGGCTAAAATGGATTCCTGCGGATTAGAAATAAAGCACAGAAAGGGCCCTGTTCTCTCACTTTCCTCATCCCACAACCTCCTCCACCCCCCTCCTCACTCCCCTTAAAAAAAAAAAAAAAATCTCCTGGAAATACAAGGGGTGGGTTTTTATTTTTTTAATTATTTTTATTATTTTTTCTTTTTTTTTTCTTCTTCAACTTAAAAGAAAAATAAAATACATTCCAGGAAAAGGACTGCTGCTAAGAAAACTCAAACCAGAAAATGCTTAAAGATGTTTTAATGACTTAAACACAGGGCCAGGATTGTGCCTAAAAGTTTCCACATTTAAAAAATGAAAAAAAAAAAAAAAAAAAAAAAAAAAAAAAAGAAAGAAAGAAAGAAAGAAAGAAAGAAAGAAAGAAAGAAAAAAAAAAGGGGGAAAAATTCAATACGAAACGTCCCCCTAGTAAAAGTGCTGCTGGATTTCTTGCCGGATTTCTCTACCAAATCATCGGATTTAAGCCGGGGGTTGTTAAATGAGCTTGGTTTAAGGAAAGTTTACACTTCTGGTCCAAACAAAACAAAACAAAACAAAACAAAACAAAACAAAACAAAACAAAACAAAACAAAGCTAAAGAAAAAATAAAAAGAAAAATAAAAAGGGAAAAAAAGGGGGAGAGGGAAATTAAATACGAAACGTCCCCCAGTACAAATGCTGCTGGATTTCTTGCCGGATTTGTCTCCCAAACCATCGGGGTTGTTAAAGGAGATCCGTTTAAGCAAAGTTTACGCTTCTGGTCCAAAGCAAAAAAAAAAAAAAAAAAAAAGGAAAAAAGGCAAAAACAGAGGGAAAATTTGGGGAAAAAAGGCAAAAAAAAAAAGGGAAAAAGGGGAAAAAGTAAAAAAAAATTATAAAGGAATAAAAAGGGGGGGGGGAGGAAAAAAAGCGCAAAATAAAAAAGAACGCAAAAAAAAAAAAAAAAGCTCCTAAAAATAATGAAGGCCACGTGAGCGCAGGTCCGAGAGGCTGTTAACAAGCAGCTGACAAGTTTCTGCGGGAGGAATTAGCCCCTCATTTAGGAGGAGATTAGCAGAAATCTTCCCTCTCATTACGGAGCGAGCCGCGCTCGCTGCGCCGGGGCCGCTCCTGGAGCCCCGGCCCGGGCCGGGCTTCAAGGGCGGCTTCAAAGGCCGAGGGGTCCCCGCTGAAGCCACCCCATGTAATTTGTCACGACTGTGTTGTGGAGGGCCCCGGGAGCTGAGGGGAGCCTCTGAGGGCAGAGCTGGAGCCACTGCGGGGTCACGGCCCCGGGCAGGGCTGGGCTGCAGCTGCCGGAGCCGGGCAGGCCCTGAGGGGCTGAGGGGAAAGAGCCGGGATCCCGTGGGGGTGAGAGAAACTGGGCTCAGACAGACCCAAAAGGTAGGGAGAAACTGGGCTCAGACAGACCCGAGAGGGAGAGAGAAACTGGGCTTAGACAGACCCAAAAGGGGAGAGAGAAACTGGGCTCAGACAGACCCGAGAGGGAGAGAGAAACTGGGCTTAGACAGACCCAAAAGGGGAGAGAGAAACTGGGCTCAAACAGACCCAAAAGGGGAGAGAGAAACTGGGCTCAAACAGACCCAAAAGGGAGGGAGAAACTGGGCTCAAACAGCCCCAAAAGGGAGAGAGATTCTGGATTCAGACAGACCCAAAAGGGGGGAGAGAAACTGGGCTCAAACAGCCCCAAAAGGGGGAGAGGAACCTGGTAAAACAGCCCTGAGACGGAGAGAGAAACCTGGCTCAAAAAGCCTCAAAAGGGAGAGAGAAACTGGGCTCAGACAGCCCCAAAAGAGAGAGAATCTGGGCTCAGACAGCCCCAAAAGGGAGAGAGGAACCTGGCTCAAAAAGCCTCAAAAGGGAGAGAAAAAACCTGCTCAAAGAGCCCCGAGACTGAGAGAGAAAACCTGCTCAAACAGCCCCGAATGGGAGAGGGGAACCTGGCTCAAAGGGCCCCAAAAGGGAGAGAGGAACCTGGCTTTAAAAGGCTCAAAAGGGAGAGAGGAACTTGGCTCAAAAAGCCTCAAAGGGGAGAGACTAAACCTGCTCAAACAGCCCCGAGAGGAAGAGAGAAAACCTGCTCAAACAGCCCCAAGAGGAAAAGAAGAACCTGGCTGAAATGGCCCCAAAAGGGAGGGACAAAACCAGCTCAAACAGCCTTAAAAGGGAGAGACAGATCCAGCTCAAACGGCCCCAAGAGGGAGAGACAAACCCAGGTCAAACTGCCCCAAAAGGGACAGACAAACCCAGCTCAAACAGCCCCGAAAGGGACGGACAAATCCAGCTCAAACAACCCTGAGACCTCCACGAACAGCTCCATCATCAAGTGGCATGGATTCGCCACAGCTCTGTCCTACCTGGAGTGTCCTGGGCAGAAAGAAACCCCAAATCCCTTGACAGAAAATCAAACGGGCCGAGCTTTGCCTGTGGCTGTGCCCTGTTACCGATGGGGGACAGGGAAATTTGCAGTGTTCCAGAGCAAAAACATCACCTGGGTGGAACCCAAAAATGTCCCTGTGTCCTGTCTGGAGCCAAATGTCCCACCCTGCTCCCACCACAGCAGCCCTGCAATAAATTTGCTGAAGCCAAGGCTCTTCCACAGCTTTGAGGGGAGGAAACTCCTCTCCTACAAGGATTCTTGGTGAAAATAAACCAGTGTGGGGTGTGGGACAGGGGATCCACCAAAGCACTGCTCTCCACCCCTTTGCACAGCAGGAAGGACCTGCTGAGGCTCCAACCCAAAACAACTCAGCAGCTGCTCTGCCACCTTCTCCCCTTCTTCATCCAAAAACCTCATTTCTCTTTTTCACTCTCTGTTGGGGAGGGCTGGGTGATTCTTGAGGTTTTATTATTATTGTTGTTATTATTATTGAGAATGTACAATCGTGTTTCAAAGCCCAGATTTCCATCCAAAAGAGTAGGAGGCCGTAGTCAGACTTCCCAGACCACAAAGACGCACAGCTCTGTGGCTTTTCCAGCCAGAGTTTCCATTGTATTCTTCCCAGATGAACTTATAAAATGTGTGTGTGTTATGTGTCAGTGTGTGCGCAAATGTGCGTGGTTTTACCTCTCTTAAAAATTATAAAAAAAGAGTTAAAAAAAAAAGAGTGAGCAAGTGAGGCTTTCAGGAGGTTAATCACTGACCTGCTGCCAAGTTGGATATGTGCATGGAAGGGGGGAGTCGAGGGTTTTAATCCCAGTTTTTGATAAATAGAAGACATTCTAGTCATAATAAAACGTGTTTTACACTTGAGGGGAGGAATAAGGGGGAGAAAAAAGGAAAGTTTTGGCCAGGCACTGCGAGCTCCTGAGCCCAAACAATGAGGTTCAGAAACATAACTGTAACGCATTAGTAAATTGACAATGAAATTGCAGTTACTTCACTGGCTCTTTATTAAATAAACACAGCCCGAAAGGGACCTGTCTGCCCCGGAGGTATTTGCAGAGGGTTCACGTTACAAACCCAACACCGGCACCGCTCCCCCCCAGAGCAAACACATTCCAGCCGGACCCTGCGAGGTGGGGCCGGCCCTGCTTTCCCCCCCTGTGTCACTTTTTCCCTTTCGGGGAGATCCCGGGTGGATTTTAAAGCCTCTGGAGTTTCACCCGCAACCACAGCTCCCCTCAGGGCTGGGTGGGAGAAGGGGGTGTGGGAATGGGATGTCGGTGGAGCAGCCCCTTCCCCACACACCTGGCCCTGTCCCTGCCCTGCTCCTTCAGAAAGCTCTGAATTTCCTTCCCATCCCAGCCCCAGCTCCTGGGGGCAGTTCTGCCCTTCCCCACCTTTCCCACTGAATCCCAGCAACAAAAATTCCCCCACCCCATTCAACCAACCACCATGGAGCCCTTGGCAGCTCAAACAGCCCCGAAAGGGAGAGAGGAGGCTGGGTCAAAAAAGCTTCAAAAGGGAGAGACAAAACCTGTTGAAACTGCCCCAAAAGGGAGAGAGGAAGGTGGCTCAAAAAGCATCAAAAAGGAGAGACAAAACCTGTTGAAACTGCCCCAAAAGGGAGAGAGGAAGGTGGCTCAAAAAGCATCAAAAGGGAGAGACAAAACCTGCTCAAACAGCCCCAAGAGGGAAAGAGGAGCCCCCAAGCAGTGACCCCCACACTTCCTACTCAGCAGCTGCTCAAAAGGGGCTTCCAACAACATCTCTACCCCTGTCCTGCTCTGGATTGATCTCATCAACATTCCTGATGCTTTGCCAAAGCTTTGCCCACAGCCATCTGAGGCCACAGCCATGAGTGGAACCAAGATACCCCACCAGAAACCTCTGGAGAACCACCTGGAGCTCCCATGCAAGGTGAAGCCACCTTACAAACCCTTCACCGGCAGCTCTGCCCGAGTATTCCAGCCAAATCCCAGCCCCATTCCAGCAGGGAAGCTGGGGTAATCCATCCCTGTCCTGCTCTGGATTGATCTCATCAACACTCCTGATGTTTTGCCAAAGCTCTACCCACAGCTGGAACCAAGATCCCCCATCAGAAACCTCTGGAGAACCACCTGGAGCTCCCACACAAGGTGAAGCCACCTTACAAACCCTTCACCTGCAGCTCTGCCTGACTATTCCAGCCAAATCCCAGCCCCATTCCAGAGGGAAGCTGGGGTAATCCATCCCCCCCCCCACACACACAGACAAAAGGAACGTCGGCGTGTTCAGCACCTTGCGAGGCCTTGAACGGCTGCCAAGGGCCTTTGGAGAGGGGCCAAGGCAGTCCATGAGATGTGAGGGATCAGGATTCTCAGCAGCCCATGGGGTCTGGAGCAGGCTGTGCTACTGTTGGAGCCTGGTCACGACACGCTCCCCCTTGTTCCGAGATGTACCTCCTGTGGAGGCAGCTTTTCCCCGGCAGGGATTCCATCCCTGGCTGCCAGGAGCAGGGAAAAGCCTCTGCTCCTCTTCCCTGCAGCACCAGATCTCAAAGAAGCAGTGGGTTAAGCGTTTTCCTGCTCTGCTGTCATCGAGGGCTTTGTGGGAAAACATCAGGCTCCCACAAAGGTAAAACACAGAGATGGGAGGAATCCTGTGGAGCAGAGAATTTACCTGTCACTGATTCCATCCAACCAGTCTCCACCTGGACTTCGAATTTCCCCAGCTCGAGGCTCATATTTCCAAACCTTCATGCAGATGTCTGAGGGAGTGGGAAACCACACCAAAATTCTTTTTTTTTTTTTTTTTTGGGTAATTTCTTCAGCACCTTCTCCACAAACCTGAGCCTTGGAACAAGGGCATCCCACTGCCACTGAGGAGCCTCCTGCTCCTGCAGGGAGCAGCCAGAGCCAAGGGGATGAAGAGGAAGCAGAGACACAACCACTGATGGGAATTTCAGTAACGTGGGAGATGAAATTGGCATGTTTTGTTTTTGTTTGTGCTATGGAAATCAGCAGGTGAAAGCTCAGGGCAATAACATGATGTGTGGCTTTACAAAATTCTGTGTCAAAGACAGGGCTGGGGATGCTCTGCACCTAAACATGGGCGTAGGGAGCACTGGAAGGTGATTATCTGGGTTCCTCCTCTTGGTCCCATCCCCTCAGGTGTCCAACTGCTGTAAAATCCACCAGGACCAAGCTCACACACCAAGTGTTTCCTTTGCCATCCCGTTTTTCCACGTGAGCGAACCGTGGTGTTGGCACATGGAGCCTTTGGAAGGGCTTAGCGAGGGGGGAGCAGCAAATTCTCGGGGATTTTGGGATCTTAAATCAAGGCTAGATGTCTCTCCCTAGGGGACAATGCTGTGGCTCCAGCAGGGAGTGCCTGGAGCGTGCAGGAGAGGGTGGGAGTGGGCAGCGGGTGAGCCCAGCTGCTCCAGGGGATTCCATCTGGCCCCGAGGCTGAGCGTGGAATCACAGACACGGCCCCTTCCCTGCCAAAAGCAGCTTTAATTTGGTGAGTGAGTGCAAAGGAGAGCTTTCCACAGAGTTCTTTCATTCCTATAGACTGGTGGAGTTTCAGATTTAATTTTTTTTTCTCCCAACTTGGTGCAGCCTCCGAGTTTCCTTGTGAAAATTCCATGCTGGTTCTGTCTGTGAGTTACCTTTTGCAGACTGCCCAGGTGCAGCCTCCTCTTTAAAGGGGTTCTGACCTTCTCCTGCCTGGGACAGGGGTGAGTTTCCAAATCCCGCTTTAAGAAAAAGCCACTGTGGATTTGCCCTTTGTGGGCAAGGCATGAGGGAGAGAGGCTGCCGGACAGAATTTACAGGGAGTTAAACTCTTGGAGTTTCCATCTTCTCCCCATCCAGGTGGTTCTCTCTCTGCTGGCAGTGGAAATCAAATCCCCTTGATTTCAGAATGCTCCCACCTTCCCCTGCCCCATTTTCCAAGCCTTCCTTTGCCATCTGGGAAAGAGGGCTCGAAGCCACCCTGCAATGAAACCTTACCCTGCCTCTTTTTCCAGCCTGTCTGACAGAACAAGTCAGCTGTGGGCCTCAGCCCCAACTTTAAACAACCCCCCAATCCAGCAGGTCAGGCCATTTTAGCATCTGTACCTTTTATTTGTAGCAGACTGTTAATAATTAAGTGATGCCTTTCATACAGACATTTACAATAATTTAACCTTGCCCTTGCTGTGTAATTTATTCTTCGCAGAAGCCAATAAAAATAAAGGCCCCATATTTCGTCCCCCTCGCTCATTCTCTGTCCATATATATAAATATATACACACACATACAGCCAGGAGAGTGTAATAGGTTTCACATATTGTTCCATAGGTATCATTAGGGTACCAGAGCCAAGTGTCTCAGTTCATATGACTCTTTATAGGTGCCTTATAATCCACATAAAATTGAGTTTATGTTTCCTTTCCATCTGCTGATTCTAAAACAAGATGAGGAAGGGTTTTCTCGCTCTTTTTCTCTGTTTTTTTTTCCATCTTCACTCCAGTCCTCACTGCATCAAACTCAAAATTTAAAGAGGAACCAACAATCTCCAAACTGGTCATCCTTTATTATTCATCTTTGGTGATGCTTTATCTCTGACCATGATAAGTATTTAAGTCTCCAGAAAAAAAGGTTGGAGCAGAGACAAATATCAAACCTCCTGCCCAGGGAGGAAAACCCTTCCCAAGTTTGCCATGGAGTCATTTTTCCTGTTTCTAAATCCACATAACAGAACCCAGCAGGTAGATGGAATAGAAGCAAGGGAAGGGACTAAAACCTGAGATTTATTTCTTCTCCAAAAAAAAAAAAAAAAAAAAACCAAAACAAAAGGAGAGGGAAAAAAAAACACAGGACAGGGAAAAAACGAGCCAGAGCTCAAAGTATTGGCTGCACTTCCACAGCAAGTCCTAAAGAGGCTACGCAGAGAAACAAAAGAAAAATATTTTCCCCTAAAGAAACATTCGTAAAAACACATTTATTAAAGCCCCAAAAATTCCATAACACTTCAGAGCCTCGATGCTCTGGAGAGTGCTGGGCTGAGCACGGGGCCTGCCCTGCAGGGCCTCCCAGTTTGCCCAGTCCAACCCAGCCAGGGCCACCAGCACAGCACAGCTTGGCCTGATCCTTGTGGAAGAGGGCCTAGAGCCTCAGCTGGGCTGTTCTGCACTCCAAAAATCCCCTTTAATGCCCTTCCTGTGGTCTAACCTGCTCTTAAATCCTCTGCTTTAGTTATTCCAGCTTTTGCAGGGGAGCCATGCCATGGGATGGGGCTTGGAGCAGGCTGGGATGGTGGAAGGTGTTCCTGGCTATGGCAGGGGCTGCAATGAGATGGGATTTAAGGTCCCTTCCAACCCAAAGCAGGCAGGGATTCCGTGTTGGAACCTCTGTGGCACACAGGGGACCTGTTTCCCCTGGTAACAACGCAAAAATTTCCCATTCCATCCCAACCACAACTTTTTTTTTTTCCCCTGGATCCTCTGGAGCAGCAGCTCCATGAAATCCCCCTCACTTTTTTCCCGGGGCTGTTTTCCAGCAGGAGGACAGGGAAGGACGACCCAGACCCTGATCCCCAGCAGGGCTGGCTCAAAACTGCTCCGTGGTCCCCGTGAGGTGATGGAAAACTTTCCCCAGCATCAGGTGTGAGTGTGAGCAGCTCCAGTCCCACCCCGAGCAAGTGTTATAAACACACAGGCACAATCTAAATATTTATGGCACATGAAATCTCCCGTCTGCTGTTGCTCAGAGCCCAGAGCTGAGGAGGGAGGGGGAGTTAAGAGGTGATTATTGTGAGGGGCCTGAAAACCCAAAATGTGGGACTGAGCTGAGTCCAGTGCCCTGGAATGGTCACTGCACTGGGGCCAGGTGTCAGCTCAGCTCCCTGACAAGGATCTGAGGGGTTTGTCACTGCTGGGCCTGGCTTCCATGGGGAAACAGCAGATGGAAAACACGGCCCTGGCTTTGTGGGCTCCTTTTCCTCTCTAGCACCTCCTGAGAGAGCGGCTGCTCCAGCTCGTAAAACCTTCCTGGGGCTGGGAAGGAGGAGCAGAGCACGCCGGGCAATTATTTCCCTGGCCTGGAGAAAAATTATGATAGAATTTGTTTTCTTATTCGTGCTATTTTTTGCTCAGATCTCTGGGGGTTTTGTTAAAGGTTGAAATAAAATTTTCAAAAAAAACCAAACCCAATGAAAACACAAGACAACAGAAGGAGAGAGGCAGGCTGGGGAGTTCCATGTGTTTCTGGAACAATTGCCCATTGATCCAGCCTGGAAAGTGCTGAGTATCTGGAGGTGATAGGACTGTCTTGGCAGCAAGAAGCGGAGCTGCTTGAGGAAAAATGCTCCACTTAGCAAAGTTTGGGGAGCTGGTATTGCCCAAAAAGGCTACACCAACACAAATGCTGCCCATGCTGCTCTCTGGGCTCACACCAAACTCCCAAGAGAGCTGCCAAGGTGAATGATGCCCACAGCAAGTCCTTCCTCCCCTTCTGGGAGCTGCTGCTTATTATCGCCTTCCTGATGAGTGATTCCTGTCAGGAAGGGTGACACCACACAGAGCAGTGGGATTTCAGCTCCTGGTGGCTCTGGTTTCTGGCTGGCACAGCCCAGGAGAGCAGCACGTGGCCATTCGTGCACTGCTCTGCTCTCCAGGGAGTGTGGGTGCCTGAGCCCCCAAAGCCAGTTTAACTCAGTGGTGGAGCAGAAGGCTTTGATGCTTTTTCTGAGTGAGTCCCAAGGCCAAATGATAAAATCCAGGCAATTTCAGCTCCAGCTGGGAATTTGTAGAGAGTCTCACCAGGATTTGTGTAGGTCTGAGCACAGGCCACAGACAGGACCAGCAGGACATGTGTGGGTCCCTCTGGCGTAAGCTCCACCAACCCAAACCTCATTTCTCTAAAACACAGCTTCGTTTTTTTTCCCCAGCCCTACTCTGCAAAGCCACCCTCATCTTCAAGGAAGCCCTCAGGGCCTCCAGGGGCTGCCAAAGGAGAGCAAACACAGCAACTTCCACATCCCCTGGAGCCAGGAGCGGGGCATGGATGGCTCCGGAGAGACTGCAGAGAACCCAGCCCTGCACAGCCAGGGCACGCTGGGCTTGGCACACCCGGGGCACACCAGGCTTAGCACACCTGGGGCACGCTGGGCTTGGCACACCTGGCTGGTTTTGGCATTCCTGGCTCGTGTTTACACCCACACCCAGAGCGGCGCCAGCCCCGCGCCCCGGCCATGGCAGGCCTGGCTGGGCCGGGCTTCCCCAGCACAGCCCTGCTGAGGAATTCTGCTCCCAGGAGGCTGGGAGAGTTTTTTATAGGGAAAAAAAAAACAGTCTGCCCTTGGGAAAGGTGCTGGTTTAGTGTTTTAAACGTGTAAAGTTGGATATCACCTCACATGGCCTAGCACACGTTCATCCCTGGGACTCGGGGATTCATCAGTGAGACAAGGGGCAGCTTTGGAATCCTTCCCGTTCCCCATTTCTCCCTGATCTCTCATTTAAACCTCTCCTACACCTCAACAAAGCACATTCCTCCAGGAACAACAGCCCAGCCAAAGGTAAAGCTACTGTGGACGTCCAGAAGCCTCCAGGCTACACCACGTCTGAGCTCAAGCCTCCAAAAAAGCCAAACCCCTCCAGCTCAAACTAATAGACACATCTGCCAACAGCTTCTTTTAATTTTTTGGAACCACTCTCTAGATGACTTCATTGCCAAGAAAAAGAAGAGATATTTATGATAGCAACTGGAAAGCCTTGAAATTCCAAGTCAGATCCTCGGTGGTGTAAACTGAGGCTGCTCCAGCGAGTCAGGGGGCCACTGCCAATTCACACAGGTTGAAGTGGCTCTCTGCTCTTATCTCCTGGCTCCCCAGCACGCAGGGACAATTAAAGGCAGCTCAGGCAGGCACTCCATGAATCTCTGCCTCTCTCTGCTCTGAAGTCATCCCCTTGGAAAAGAAATAGAAGGGCAGAAATGCAGGAGTGAAAGCAGACATTTGCTCCTGCCTTGAACTCGGAGCTGCAGCTTCAGCAGGAAAAGCAAAAGCTGGAGGGACACAGAACACCTGCTGAGAGTGGCCAGCAATTTCCTTGAATGTTTTGTTCTATAAATCAGGGGGAAATACATGGTTTTAAAATGGGCTCAAGTAGGTTTAGTTTGTGGGTATTAAAAGCAGGTAAGGCAGGGAGAGGTTTCAGTAACAAAGGAGCACGAGGGAGCACTGGAGACACAGAGCCCCTGAGCAGGTGCCTGGGTTTCTGGAATATTCAGCAGGTGCTGATGTGCAGCTCAGTGAATCCCAAACTTTCCTGTCCTGAAAAATGTTCTTCCCATCAAAAAAACCTTTCCTGGGGTGGTTTGGTTCCGAATCAGGGGCTGGTGTGACATGGGGTGGGTCTGTCACTTGCCTAGGTTGTGTGTGAGGAGACATCTCTGTGGTTAATCAGGGGTTAAATAATGGACTTTGGAATTAAGAAAACTCAGAATTTGGTCCCCAGAAAAATAAAATACAAGCTGAGGTGTGCACCAAACACACACCAGACTTAACCTGGGAGTAACTTTACTCATGGTAACAGTTCCCCTCGTCTTAAACTTCATATTGGTGAAGTGATGGAGACTCCTGCAGGACCCTACAGAGCATTCGAAAAATTATTTTAAAAAATTTAATTTTTGTCTTTAAAAGCTCCATAAACCAGTGGTGAGCTCCTGTCACCCTGGGACAGGGGTTTGCACCCTTTGTTAGATCTGAATTTAATCTCAGGATGGAATTGTATGGCCAGCCCTGAAAAGGGAGTTTATAAAGGACAATCTGAATTACAAGGCCATGAATGGCAGCACTTTAATCACCCCATTAAAGCCACCAGTCCCTCCCAGCAAAGGCTGCTGGAGCCACTGGGCAGGTGGAAGGATCCTCATTGGCTTCAGAGATTTTGGGATCAGGCCCAGATTTTCTATAGATTTCAACTATTTTATATCCTTTCAGTCCTTACTCAGCCAGATATTTTAAAATATGCTAAATATCTGCCATTCCTAATCCCAAATTCCAAATTTTGCCTGGGTGTAACTGTTGTGCCAACTGGGTACTGGGTGAGCTCCTTGAAGAGGCTTTTCCTTGAATTTGGGATGGGATTTTCCTGTGATTTTGGTGACACTTTAATTCCTTTAAAGCACTTGTCCCCTTTTGTTCCAGCCCACACTGACACTGCTGTGTGGGGATTTTAATTGTGGGGGTTAAAAAAAAAAACCCTTTCCAGTTATTTGGGGTTTTCTCAGGAAGAAAAGACAGAAAAAATATAATAAAGAGAAAATGGGAGGTTGAAAATGATTTGGTTTCGGGGGAAAATATATTTTTGGCATTGAAATGAGGAAAAGCACCAGGGTTAGAGAAAAAACCTGAACTGAGCTCTGAAACTTTACCTTCCTTTAATTATCCAGGTGACATTTCAGATATTTAGTCTGATTTTTTTTTTGTTTTGCATCTGCATATTGAAAACACCCTTTTAAAAACACTTTCAAAAAAACCCCAGCTGCTCCTGAACATTTATTTAGCAAAAAGTAAATTTTATAAAAATTCAATTGCAAAGTAGTTAAGGTATTTGAATTTTATATATATATATATATACATATATAGATTTTTTTTTAAAGGAAAGAAGAATCCCAAGAAAGAAAGTATTTGATGGCTAATAATCTCATTTCAATATAATAGGACCTTTCTTTTGCAAAGAGCAAGACAGGTTAAAAGATATAATTATGACTTTGCAAACTCTCCCAAGTGCTACGAGATCATCTGACAGTTCTGATCCCGGGCTCAGCTCTCAGAGGGGAAAAGTCTTTGTCTAGTTCGAGAGTTAAAGAGACAGGATCCCTATTCCACCCTCTGCCTACATTGCAATTTAACTGTCAAAAAAATCCAAGCTGCAAAATTGTCTTATTCCAACACAGCGCAAGGAAAGAGAGAGAGGTTTGAGACTGACCTGTCAAACGCACCCTCTTTAAAAATGTATAATATATTTTAAACATTTTTTTCCAGAGGTACTTAAAGGTTAAAGATGTGCCAAAGAAGGAGGATGGATTTTTTTTTTTTCTTCTCCCCCTTTTCGCTGAAGCTTTTTAAAACAATTAAAACCAAAAAAAAAAAAAAAAAAGGAGAGGGAGGAAAAAAAATTTGAAATTAGGGATCATCAGTGTAAAAAATCCCCTGAAGATCAAAAGGAACACATTAGAATCACATTAATTCTGATTTAGAAAAAAAAAGAAAGGAAAAAAAAAGAGAATAAATCCCCTCTTTGAATGGGAAGAGAAACTTGGAGGACATTTAAATGGTGTTTCCATTGTCAGGATGTGCAGGAAGGTGGAGCAGAGTGTCAGGGAGAGATGGAGCCACGGGCAGAGCTGGAGCCTGGTGACACTCCAGGATATTCCTGGGCTTTTTAAAGCTTGCCTTTTTTTCGTGTTTCAAAATAGGGAAAGAAGGAGAGGAAAATATTTTTCCCAAGTAACCAAACAAAAGGAGCCATTTCCACGGGGGGGTTTCCAAGGAGCCACAAACAAACAATTCCCAGTCATTTTTTGACCAAATATAGATGGCAGAGAGCAGCTGGACATGGCCAGAGGCTCGTCCATGGTGCCACCACCCGGGCACGTGGCTGTGTCCCCACACACCCCTTGTCACTCCACAGGGACACAGGGGCTGGGAGCTGCAGGAATGCCAGGCTGGCATTTGGGAGCGCGGGATTTGGGTGTTTGTGGGGTCACAAGATGGGTTGGGTTGGGTTAAAAATCATTTTATCCCTCCCCACTGCCATGGGCAGGGACGCTTCCACCATCCCAGGGTGCTCCAAGCCCTGCCCAGCCTGGCCTTGGGCACTTCCAGGGATCCAGGGGCTGTCACAGCTTCCATGGACAACCTGTGCCAGGCTGTAAAAAACTGTAAAAAAATTCCTCACTGTAAAAAAATCCCATTATTTATCCTGCTGCGAGTCAGGAGTGAGACCCCCACATACAAGGAGTCAGTCCCCATGGGACTGTGATTTCCCACCTGACAGAAACCAAGTGGGAGCACGTCCAGGTCCATTATCCACCTCCACCCCACCCCAAAAAGCTGGGAATTGGAACTGGGATCTCTCAGCCCTGCAGAGTTTTTGGAGTCTTCATCTGCTGCTTGTCCAAGGAGCCAGGTGGGTTTTCCTCCCTCCTGAACTGGGATCTGCTCCTTGCCAGCCATGCCTTGGTGGGTGGGTGACAGGGTTGGTGGCTTTGGGACAAACTTGTGAAATAACATCTCTCCCTGTCCCACCTGCCATTGGAGGTCATTCCCATCATGGTTCCTCTCCCAAACTCACCAGGAAAAAATGGGAATTTCATCCAGGCTCTCAGCTGATCCTTCCAACCAAAGGCTGAGTGAAAGTCACAAACTAAAATCTAGTTAGGACTTTTAGAGCCAAAGGACAAAACCTTGGGGATTTTCCCAAATTGCTGATGACCAAATAGTCCCAATCCAGCAGCACCTGCAGACTTGCATCACCTGCACGGCTGGGCTGATGTTTCAGGCTTTAAAGAACTCGGAAACAGCCCCTGATTTCCTTGGATTTATCCAAACACCAAGGCTGAGGGCACACCCAGTAAATCCACCCTGAATGGTATCAGCACAATCCAAGATAACCTGGCACCAGGCTGATAAGGGGCAGGAAAATCAACCCACCCCTGTGCCAAATTCCTGCCTTTCTAGCCCTCCTCATCCTGTGTTTCCAGGTGGGTGGGGAAATCGAGGAGTTTTGCAGCAGCAAAAATGTCAGATATGGAACTTGGGAATGGGGGGAAGTTGTGTGCTTATCTTCAATATTTAATAGATATCAACCTCTGAGCTGGGGGTGACCAAACTGAAATAAAAATAAAAATAAAAAAAAAACAAAACAGGGATGGGGACCTCCTTAAAGCATCCTGGCAAATGGATTTGGGAAGTGTCACAGCCCTGAGTGCCTGGGACCTGCAGGGTGACAGGGCTTTTGGGATTGCTCACTGAGAGTGAGAGCCAAACTGGACTCCTGCCCCAGGAACGCTGCCAGATTCCTGCTCTGAAAGGAACGATGAACCTTTGGGATGCTGCTCCTGTGACTGTGCACAAGCAGGGATCACAGCTCCTCACGCAACGGCTCCAGTCCTGCTTCCCTTCCATCACAGGGGTCTTCCCAGAACCCAGTGACACCAAGGTGTGCTCCTGATGGCTCATCCCAAGGCTCCCAGGAGCTCTTCCTCTCATGGATGTCCTCCCAGGAAGACAACAAAGCCTTTCCCATCCTTTCCATCCCAAATTCTCCTCGGTCTGCCTCAGCCTTTCCAGAGGTGAGGTGGTGGTGGGGCTTTCCCTGGTGCCACCAGGAGCAGGATCTGGGTCTGCTTGGAAAAATCCTTGTGCCAAAGCTGAATTCCTTATGGAAAACTCCTAAATTCCTTGTGGAAAGCAGCCCCCTTCCATCAGAAGGGTCTTCCCTGAGGAGCTGGCCTAGAACCCAGCAGTGAGACCAAGGTGTGCTCCTGATGGCTCATCCCAAGGCTCCCAGGAGCTCTTCCTCTCATGGATGTCCTCCCAGGAAGACAACAAAGCCTTTCCCATCCTTTCCATCCCAAATTCTGCTTGGTTTGCCTCAGCCTTTCCAGGGATGGGGCTTTCCCTGGTGCCACCAGGAGCAGGATCTGGGTCTGCTTGGAAAAATCCTTGTGCCAAAGCTGAATTGCTTGTGGGAAGCTGCCAGGATTCTGCCCACAGATGAATCCAAACTCATGTGCTTTGTACAGCTTCCTCTTAATCCAGCCTATTTTCCAGCTCATCTTGCCTGGTTTGGGATGAGTTTGGAAGGATTTGTCTCTCTCAGCCAGGGACAGCACCAAGAGGGCTGCGGGTGTTGGGAGGGAATTCCAGCAGTGAAAATCATGGATGTAGCTCTGAGGAGATAGTGGGGAGTGAGACACTGCGAGTGTCACCTGGTGAGAGGACAGCGTGTGACAAAGGGGACACAGATTCCAGGAGCACCCATCCAAAGGGGAAAGGGAATCAGCAGGAGAAACCCCAAGAAATCTCAGATAAAGCCATCCACGTGTGGATTTATCCTGTTAAAATCACAGAATGGCTGATCCAGACCACGGGGAGCAGCTTTTCCAGGGTTTTCTCAGGAGGGGAATTCTGCAGGGGGTGTGAGGCTGGTGGTGCCAGTGCCACCCTGTCCTGGGTGTCCCCACACTGATGGAGCTGCCCCAGGCTGGGCAGGGCTCTGGCACCGTCCCTGTCCCCAGCTGGGCCCCCCTCAGTGCTCAGCTCTGGTTTGCTTTGATTGATTTTGTAATTGCTCCTTTAATTGAACAGTTACAGCAACACTACCAGGGAAAGGTTCCAGGGCTGGGAGGGGAGGTGGGAGGGTGTGGGGGTGGAAGGGGAATTGGAGCTGGGGAAAGAGCAAAATGGGTTTTTCCCTGTTTCTCCAGATGAAAACACAGGGAAGAGGCAGGGGATGAGTTCCTTCAGCAGGAGCTGAGGAGGAGGAGGAGGAGGAGAGCCGAAAACAATAAATTACAGGAGGAGAAGAAGAAAAATGAGAAGTGGGTTGAAAAGTGTGGCAGGGCCAGAGGGTCCCAGGGACTGCTCAGCCTCCAACTGACATCGGCTTCCTGAGGGCTGGGAGTGCCGGCCGAGGAAAGTGGGCCACAGGCAGGGAAAGGGGGAAATGGGAGAGCTGGGAGGGGGAACCAGCAGGACAAGGTGGGAAAAGATCTCAGCAAAACGTGCAGGAGCAACGTGGGGAGGAAGGGAGAAGGAAGGGAAAGGCATCCCTGTGTCTGAGGAGCTGCAGAGGGGAGGGAGAACAGGTGAGATCAGGGCTGTGCTGCGGAGGGATTTCTGACAGGGAAAAGGACAATGGGACAATGGGAAGGCATTGTTCCGTGTGAGGGTGGGCATGCCCTGGCACAGAATTCCCAGAGAACTGTGGCTGCCCCATCCCTGGAAACCCCCAAGGCCAGGCTGGACGGGGTTTGGAGCACCCTGGCATGGTGCGAGTGTCTCTGCCATGGCCGGGGGTGATATTTAAGGTCCCTCCAACCCAAACCATTCCACAATTCCATGACTCCTTGATGTAAGCCCACACCGTGCCCGGCTGTGGGGCAGGCACAGTGAGCCTGGAGCTCACCAGGAGCGTGTCAGGAAAAGGACAGGAGAATCCAGACGGGGTCAGGGGGGAAGGTGCACGCAGAGGCCACGGAGCAGCTCCACAGAGGAGCAGCTCAGGTTTCAGGAGAGCCTGGAGCTGCAGGGGGACAGGAGGTGGGCTCTGCATTCCCTGGCAGGCAGCACAAGGCAGGTTTAAAGAATATCCTTCCATTTAGGAATTTGTTTATTATTCTTAACTGAGCGGCTCAGACAGACAGCACGGCATCCACGCTGGCTGCCCAGGAAGGCAGGGAAGGGAGGGACAGGAAGGCACATTTCCACACTGGGGGCAGAGGGATTTGTGCCCTGCTGGGCCAGGGAAGGGGCAAAAAGCTTTGCCAGCTCTGGGGGAGAAGTGTGGAACAGACTCAGCTGGGGTGGGATCCAGCTGAGTGCCCAGAGGGGTCAGAGCTGAGCTGCTGTCCCCAAACCCAGCAGCACCTTTGGGGTGGCTGCTCCTGTGACACTTCAGACCTTGAGATTTGAGATCTTGACTTGAGATTTTAATTCGAAATTCCTCAGACTCTGGAGCAGAAGTGTTTTCTAGGGAGGAGGGAGAAGTGATCTCTCTGCTGGTAAAATCCACTCATTCTGTGAGGAGTCACGAGGCACCAGGACATTGGTGGTCACAGGAATCCCCTCACCTGGCAGGTGTGTCCATACTGGGGGGTCAGGGCACATCTCCCAGCTCTGCATTTGGAATTTCTGGACTGTCTGGAATGTGTTCATCTGCTGCAGAGAGGGCCAAGAACACAGCAACCCAGGCCAGGCTGGACATTTCCCTTTGTGAGGGTGGTGAGGCACAGGGTGCCCAGAGAAGCTGTGGCTGCCCCTGGATCCCTGGAAGTGTCCAAGGCCAGCCTGGGATGGTGGGAGGTGTCCCATGGTAGGGTGTGGAAGTGGAAAAGCTGTGTTTTTCATCCCAAATCTGCCAATATCCCTGACCCTGGTGTGCAGGGTGCTGCAGATTTGGGTGCTGGACACCCATCCTGGTGTGAGCACCAGCAGGACAGTGAGGGAAGGACAAACTGCCCTCCCCCAGTGCCCTGTGTGCTGGAAATGAGGGTGAGGAAGGTCATTCAGGATAAACCAGGGAGGGGAGTGCAGTGGGAGCCAAGGAGCTCTCAGCAGTGGGAGGCGGTGGAGGAGGAGAGAGCGGGAATGCCACACGTGGGGGAGCAGAAAATGCCAGGAATGGGAGCAGGGAAACGGTGGCAGGCGGAACAGGAGGCAGGAAAGGTCCCTCACCCTGGCCATAAGCAGGGCTGGGTGTTAACTCCCGGGATTATCCTGCCCCGGAGGCAGGAGGGCTCCACACCTGTGACAGGAAACCCTGCTGGGAACTCGGTGCAGAATGTCTCAGTGCTGGGGGAAATTCCTTCCCCATCCTGGAACATTCCTGTTCCCATCCCTGGAACGTTCCTGGGAGCAGAGCAGCAGGTAGGGGAGCTCCCACCTGTCCCCCATAGCAGGGAGCAGAGAGCTGCCCGGTTAGAAATTTGTTCCCCATCCCTGGAAGATCCCAGGATTATCCTGCCCCAGAGGCAGGAGGGTTCCACACCTCTGACAGGAAACCCTGCTCTGGAAATTGCTGGTGCTGGGTGCAGAATGTCTCAGTGCTGGGAGAAATTCCTTCCCCATCCCTGGAACATCGCTGGGAGCAGAGCAGCAGGTAGGGGGGCTCCCACCTTGCCCCTCCAGCAGGGAGCAGAGAGCTGCCTGATAGAAATTCCTTCTCCATCCCTGGAACATTGCTGGGAGCAGAGCAGCAGGTAGGGGAACTCCCACCTGTCCCCCATAGCACGGAGCAGAGAGCTGCCTGCTCGAAATTCATTCTCCATCCCTGGAACATTGCTGGGAGCAGAGCACCAGGCAGGAGCTCCCACCTGGCCCCCCCAGCTGCCTGTCATCCCCTGGCAGCCCCCAGCCCACCTTTCACCACCTCCCCTGCCACCTCTCCCCTCTCTCCTCCCTTTTGCTCCCACTCTCCACTTCCCTCTCATCCCTTTTATTTCCCCTAGCAGTGACTCTCTCATCTCCAGGCCTCCCAGACTCATCTCACCTGTGCCCCATCAGCAGAGCTCAGCACTTTCTCCTGTGGCTCCAAAAGCCTTTCAGTGGTCAGTCCTCCCCCAGCACTCCCTGGACAGAGTCTCCCTCTCTCCCTGCTCCCTTCCCCCTCCTCTTTCTCTCCCTCCCATAATATTTTCCATATGAAGAAGCCTTCCTGAAGCCTCACACTGCCCTCTTGGCGAGTCTGAGGCGGGTTAGAGGAGACCCTGGGAGCCTTTAATCCTCTCTCTCTCTCTCGCTTTCATCCTCAGCCACAGCTGGACGCCCCATTGATGTGGAACAGACCAAACACCAGGCCCCTCACTAAGCTGCTGCTGTGGGGCCTCTCCTCCTCCCCAGGAGCCCTGAGCAGTGTCCAGCTCCTGAGCAGGGTCCAGCAGCCCCTCCACACCCAGCCTGGGGGTCCCAGCTCCCCCCTCTCACTGCCCCTGCTCCTTCCTGAGCCATCTTGCAGCATTTTATTCCGAGAGTTTCCCTCATCCCGTTATCCCCCTTTGCCAGGATTGTTTGGGGTCGATTCCCCCCAGTCCCTGCAGAGCTGGGTGAGGGTGAGGAGCTGCCCTGTGCTGATGTAACTCGTGGTTATGTCCCAGGGAGGGCCTGGTGGGCTCCCCCAGCTCAGCACTCGGGTGTTCAGCCTGCAGTCAGCTCAGACTTTTGGAGAAAAGCATTTTGTAAAGCCCACTGCAGGTGAGGCAAGGATGTCTTGGAACTGAGGGATGGTTTGGGTTGGAGGGGGTGTGAAAGATCACCCAGTGCCACAGACACTGGCACAGGGATCCCTGGGGGTGTCCCAGGCCACGCTGGACGGGGCTTGGAGCCACCTGGGCTGTGGGAGGCGTCCCTGCCATGGCGGGGTGGCACTGGGGGCTGTGGCAGGGGTGGCACTGGGGGCTGTGGCAGGGGTCCCAGGTGGCACTGAGGGCTGTATCAGGGATCCCAGGTGGCACCGAGGGTGGCACTGGGGTCTCAGTGCCATCCCAGGTGGTACCGGGGGCTGTGTTGGGGGTCTCAGGGTGGCACTGAGGGTCGCACTGGGGGCTCGGGGCGGTGCCGGGGTGGCACTGGGGGCTGTGGGAGGTGTCCCTGCCATGGCAGGGTGGCACTGGGGGCTGTGGCAGGGGTCCCAGGTGGCACCGAGGGTGGCACTGGGGTCTCAGTGCCATCCCAGGTGGTACCGGGGCTGTGTCGAGGATCCCAGGGTGGCACTGGGGGTGTCACTGGGGGCAGTGTCGGGGGTCCCAGGGTGGCACTGGGGGTGGCACTGGGGGGGGCAGTGTCGGGGGTCCCAGGGTGGCACTGGGGGCAGTGTCGGGGGTCCCAGGGTGGCACTGGGGGTGGCACTGGGGGGGGCAGTGTCGGGGGTCCCAGGGTGGCACTGGGGGCAGTGTCGGGGGTCCCAGGGTGGCACTGGGGGTGGCACTGGGGGCAGTGTCGGGGGTCCCAGGGTGGCACTGGGGGTGGCACTGGGGGCAGTGTCGGGGGTCCCAGGGTGGCACTGGGGGTGGCACTGGGGGCAGTGTCGGGGGTCCCAGGGTGCTCCCGGGCTCTCGGTGCCGTCCCCGGCCCGGGGACACTCTCGGGGCTCATTCCTGAGCCTCCCCCGCCCCCTGGCGGTCCCGCTCCGCCACTGCAGCCCCCTCTGCTCTAAAAACCCCAAAAAACCCCAAATCCCCGATATTTTCAGAAAAGTCTAACCCAGAGACGCTTCTGTGGGTGTGACACAGCCAGAGTGAATCAGCTGCGATCAGCTGCAGCTCCAGGGTTTGCTGGAAGGCAGCAGAGAGGGGATGGCTCCATCCTTAAGCTCCAAAGGAACTTTGGGGAATCCAAGAAGACAGGGAAGAGGTGGATTGATAACAGAGAACAGAGAAAGGGGTGAGGAAATGATCCGAGTTGTCAGGAACACAGCTGAGGAGGGAAAATCAAAATATTTGGGATGCAACCGTCTGGAGTCAGTCTGGAGTGGAAGGACTGAGGGGAGAATGGGAATGGGAATGATCTGATCTGATCTCTGAGGTCACAGTGGTATAACGGCATTGAAGTGGAGCAAGGCATCAAAGCCAGGGAGAGGCAGCGCTGGGAGGAGTGTTCAGATGGCGCTGGTGCCTCACTGGAACAGGAAAATGCTGCAGCCTCAGCTGCTTAAAGAGATCTTTAGAGATGCCCTGGACAGGCCTGATCCCGCTGTGTCACTGGGCTGGCTGAAGTGACCTCCTGAGACAATATTCATCTCCTCCCCTGGGATTCTGTCATTAAAATCACATTGATCCTCTGCCAGACATGCAGCAAAAGGCCCAACTTCATCACATTCCTGCTGCTCCAAGATGCCAGGCCCTGGATGGGCATCTCCTGACGGCCTGTCCTGCCCCACAGAGCCTCTCCCCTGGGGCAGAACCTCCCATGGATGCAGCAAACACCGTGGGAAGGGCTGAGGAGCAGCTCTTGGCTCAGTTTGGAGGCAACCAGTTGCAGGAACTGAGCTAATTGCAGCCTCCTGGGATTTGTTCAGCAGAGCCCGAGCGTGTTCCCCCTTCTCGTTACCGAGCATCAAGTGCCTGATGAGAGAGGGATTTGGGGACAAGACAATGCAGAGATATCTAGCACAAAATGATTAGCCAGAATGTATTGTTAATAAGCTGCTTATTCATATAATTGGAAATTCTTTGCAGCTGGGGTGTCAGTGGAGGCTGAGTGTGCCGCTCTGCTGGAGCGGGGCAGGTACCGGCCCAGGGGACGCCGTGCTGGCACAGCAGCTCCTGCTCCTCCTTCAAGGGCAGGGAAGGACACAGGGAGGTGAAGGAGAGGCAGAAAGGCTCAGCCAAGCCCTGCTGGTGAGGGGCACAATTCCCAGTGTGGAAGCACGGGGTTTCTGGGAGCAGGGAGAAGCACAGACCTTCTCCTTACAGCACCCAGAGAGAGAAGGGGCACGTGATGGGGAAGATGAAACAGGAAAGCCTTATAAATATGATTGTCTGGCAAAAAATTGTGAGAATATAGAAACTATGAGATGGAAATAAAAGCAAGTTTTGAGATCCCTCAGTTACTGAACAACTGGAAAACAATGGTGTGGCTGGCTGAAGGTGATCCCCTTTTGATGGAACAACACCCTCTGTTTGCAGACAGTCCAAGGGTCAGAGCAGACCCTGCAGCTTGGCAGAAGGGCCCATAGAGGAGTTTTTAGGGTTTAAAATGTAACACAGTGTGGTAATATAGTGATTCTTATGGGCTGTATGGAAATGCTGTAGGATTTGTATCTTGTACTAGATTGGTTAGTGAGAATTAGAATATTCAACACAGAAGATTTATTGTATTGTAACGGGAACCTCGCTCTCTTACCCTCTTACTCTCTTACCCTCTCATCCTCTTTCTCTTTCTCATCCTCTCTCCCCCTCTCTTCTCTCAGTCCTGCTCTGAGCTGTGTTTGGCAGCTCCCAGCAGGGCCCCGCACTTGGCCCTTTGCAACGAACCCCAAGTTCCAGGCCCAGAAGAAGATTTATTGTATTGTAACGGGAACCTTCCTCTCTGATCCTCTCTTTCACTCTCCCATTCTCTCTTTACCACGCTCTTGCCTTCTCTCTCTTTACCTCTCCCTCTTTGGGGCCTGCTCTGAGCTGTGCCTGGCAGCTCCCAGCAGGGCCCTGCACTTGGCCCTTTGCAATAAACCCCAAATTCCAAGCCCTGGCTTCAGAGATCTCTCATCTCCATCCATCCCCACCATCCCACCCCCTGACGGGGCTGTGGTTGTGGGATGCACACGCAGCAGCTCCAGCACTCACCTGGAGCACTGCACAGCAGCTTTGTGTGGGTTTGCAGAGTTCCTCAGAGGGGCTGGGGGAAAGGAGGGAAAGAAGCCATTCCCCATTTCCCCCTGTTAGCCCTGCAAAGCACCTGGGTGCAGAATCAGCTGCAGGAAACCCATGTGAAATTCAAACTCCACATTTGGAATTTCAGATTTCAAACCCTGGAACATTTCCCTCCCACCAGCCAGGGAGGAAGAGGAGCCAGGTGTGCCGACCTCACCACGGGCCAGGGGGACAGGAGGGTGACAAAACCAATGCCACCAGCCAGGCGAGAGCAGCAGCAGCCTCTGGCACCAGGAGAGGCTGCGTGCTGGGCACAGCCACTTCCCCAAAAGCACCCCGAGATTGCTGTCATATTAATTTTGTAACAAAACATGGGGAGGTGTTTCCGCTTGAGGCAAGAGCGAGAACTCAGCACTTCCCCCCGAGCTGTGTCACTGCCAGGCAGGAGAGGCCAGGGGCACCCAGGCTGGCACGGGACACGCTGGACAGCCCCCAGTGATGCCCCTTCCCTGGCCATGGAGCTGAGAGCCCTGTTCCTGCTGCCACTCTGCTTCCCAGGTAGGAGAAGGGCTCGGGGGACAGGGAGAACCGTCCCCACCTCCTTCCTGCTGCCCTGGGAGCTCCTGCAGCACCAGCACCAGGCTCTGGGCTGGGCAGTGGGCGGCAGGGAAGGGCAGCCCCAGTTCCCTGGCTGTAGGAGCATCGGGGGTGGGATGGTTGGGATGGAAGGAGAGGAGCGATCTCTGAAGCCTGGGCTTGGAACTTGGGGCTTATTGCAAAGAGCCAAGTGCAGGGCCCTGCTGGGAGCTGCCATTTTAAACCCTAAAAACTCCTCTTTGGGGCCTTCTGCCAAGCTGCAGGGTCTGCTCTGGCCCTTGGAGCTGTCTGCAAGCAGAGGGTGTTGTTCCATCAAAAGGGGATTACCTGCAGTGGCCACACCATTGTTTTCCTGTTGTTCAGTAACTGAGGGATCTCAAAGCTTCCTTTCATTTCAATCTCACTTATAGTTTCTATATTCTCAAAATCTTTTGCCAGACAATCATATTTATAGGGCTTTCCTGTTCCATCTTCCCCAACACCTGGCTCCTCCAGGTTTCCAGGATGGTCCATGCTGGGATCACACAGCCTTTCCCACCACTCTGGCCCTGCTCAGCTCCTCTGAGGGCAGCCCTGGGTCAGGGCAGTGTCTGTGCTCACAGGGGTCCCAGGATGAAGGAAGAGACGAGGATCTGACTCCATGTTTCACAAGGCTGATTTATTATTTTATGATAATATATTATATTAAAACTATACTAAAAGAATAGAAGAAAGGATTTCATCAGAAGGTTGGCTAAGAATAGAAGAGGAAAGAATGAATAACAAAGGCTTGTGACTGACCAGACAACCCGAACCAGCTGACGGTGATTGGCCATTAATTAGAAACAACCACCTGAGACCAATCCCAGATGCACCTGTTGCATTCCACAGCAGCAGATAACCATTGTTTGCATTTTGTTCCTGAGGCCTCTCAGCTTCTCAGGAGAAAAGATCCTAAGGAAAGGATTTTCCATAAAACATGTCTGTGACACAGGGCAGGGGTGCTGTGGTCAGGGCATGGTCCCCATTTGGCTGCAGGGGTGAGGGGACAGCTGCAGCCACTGTGCCACACGTGGCTTGGAGGGTCAGCACCTTGAGCACCCTGTGAGATTGAATCCCCCGCTCAAATCTCAATGCTGCCCTTCCCATTTCCAAGCAGGTGGATTCAGCATGGGGAGGGACTTTGGGGTTTGGAGTCCTTCCAGCCACCAGGGTCCACGGGGGAGGTTGGAGGCAGTTTCCCTGTGTGCCCTGAGGGGCAGCCCTGCACCTTCACAGAAAGGGTGATGGGGAAGGGAAAGGGCTGCCCAGGGAGCTGGGGGAGTCACCACCCCTGCAGGTGTGCAACAACAGACTGGAGGTGGCACTGAGTGCCATGGGCTGGGTGACAGGGTGGCGTGAGGACATGGAAGGGGCTTGGTGATCTCAAAGCTCTTGGTGATCTCAAAGGTCTTGGTGATCTCAAAGGTCTTTTCCAGCCTTGTTGATTCTGTGATTCTGTTGTGCTGTAATTCTGTGATCAGCTCCCCTCTCCCTCACCGCATCTGATCCTTCCAGGTCTCCAAGGCCAAGCCCCAGAAGCCTACAGACGACGGGAAGGGGGGACACTGTACATCCAGTGTCCTTATGCAGTGGGGACTGGTGACTCTGAGACAAAATACTGGTACCTCACCCTGGGAAGTGGAAGATTTAAAGAAGTCCTGCGCACATACTTATATGAAGACACCCGACAATCCCAGGATGGGAGATTTCAAATAAAGGATAACAAAGCTAGTAAGACTGTTTCTGTCACCATGAGTGGTCTCAAGGCAGAGGACTCAGGCACATATTTCTGTGCTGTTTATAATTCTTACAGCTACACATATCCAGGGCTAAAGGCGATCTCACTGATTGTTTTCAGGGGTGAGTACCTGTACCCCACCCAAAGCCAGGCCTTGTCAGGAAGCAGCATCACTCCTTCCCCTGCTCTACCCCCCTCTCCCCCACAGCTGAGCAGCTTCCCCTGGTCCCCCCAGCCCCATCCCCAGCCTCGCTCCCTGCTTTCCCTCCCACACAGGGAGAGAAGGAGCCCCACAGCCCTGCCTGGTCCTGCTGGCTCCCACTCCCCCTGCCCTGTGGGAGTTGCCCCAGGGCATGGTCTGTCCCAGGTGCCCCTGTGCCCAGTACTGACTGGGCAGTGCCACCTTTGGTGTTTCACAGAGCTGCTCCAGTGGGAGCTGGACACCCTGACAGTGCAGTGCCCAGAGGGGAGTAATGCCTGGTGCGCAGATGGGCTCAAATGCACAGCCTCTAGGATGGGAAAAACACCTTCAGCACGCAGTGAAATGAAATCCCTGCAGGACAGAGTATCAGTGCAGTATAATGCTCGAAGGGCTCTCGTCACCATGAAGAACCTGCAGATCCAGGACTCTGGTGTGTACTGGTGTGCACTGGACTCTGAGCGCACCCGGAAAATGGAGTTTGTGCTCTCTGTGTTCAAGAGTGAGTACCTGCCATGTTCTCTGTGTCCCCATGAGTACCTGCCATGTTCTCTATGAGTATCTGCCATGTTCTCTGTGTCCAAGAGTGAGTACCTGCCATGTTCTCTGTGTCTCCATGAGTACCTGCCATGTTCTCAGTGTTTAAGAGAAAGTACCTGCCATGTTCTCTGTGTCCCTGTGAGTACCTGCCATGTTCTCTGTGTTCAAGAGTGAGTACCTGCCATGTTCTCTGTTTTGCAGGGACCCAGAGGTACTGCAGTGCTGGGCAGGGGGTGCTGCTGTGGGATGCCCCTTTGTGGTCTCAGCACACATCCTGGCTGTTTTGCAGGAACCCAGAAGCTCACAGCCGAGGAGTCAGCCAACATCACTGTCGAGTGTCACTACAAGATCGCCGACTACCGCACTGTCAGCAAAGCCTGGTGCAAAAAGGAAGAGGGAAAAACATGCAAAGTGCTGGTCACCACCAAGCCAGAGTCCCCAGCAGCAAACAGCACAGCTTTGGAGCGTGTCAGGATCCAGGATGACACCCAGCAGGGCATTGTGACCATCACCATGGAGCAGCTGCAGCTGCAGGACTCGGGCGTGTACTGGTGTGCGCTGCAGCACAGCTCCGGGCTGCTCCGCATGGAGGAGATCACACTCAACATTTCCAAGGGTGAGTATTGGTATTTTTACCAATATGGCTGGACAGGACGTGCCTGAGCTTGTCTGGCCCCTGCTGCTGAACCAAATAGTGACAACTGTGGTGTTTCACTGCTGAATGCAGAGCAGCCCCACAGTGACCATTCCTCTCCTCGTGTCTGTGATTGCAGCGTTGCGTCGAGGACGTGTTTCATACTCTGAAAACCAAAGTCAAGAAACTCTTCTGGGTGACAGGTAAGGCCTAAATGAATCTCTGAGCCTGAGCACTCACAGGTTATTCGTGTTATACACTTGTGGCAGGCAGGCCCTGGGCACTCTGCCTCCTGCCTGTAGAGGAATTGGATATGACAGGATCCTCACCAAAGGTGGCCTCTCCTTCTCCAGCTCCGGCCCTAACCCTAAATCCAAAGAGGCAGATTGGTAAAATCATGATAGAGCCTTCTCCTTCTCCTTCTCCTTCTCCTTCTCCTTCTCCTTCTCCTTCTCCTTCTCCTTCTCCTTCTCCTTCTCCTTCTCCTTCTCCTTCTCCTTCTCCTTCTCCTTCTCCTTCTCCTTCTCCTTCTCCTTCTCCTTCTCCTTCTCCTTCTCCTTCTCCTTCTCCTTCTCCTTCTCCTCCTCCTCCTCCTCTTCCTCCTCCTCCTCTTCCTCTTCCTCTTCCTCTTCCTCCTCCTCC
The DNA here is from genome assembly GCF_035770615.1 of Melospiza melodia melodia. NCBI lineage: Eukaryota > Metazoa > Chordata > Aves > Passeriformes > Passerellidae > Melospiza > Melospiza melodia. The sequence continues at coordinate 7,216,977 of NC_086221.1, forward strand.
TCCTCCTCCTCCTCCTCCTCCTTCTCTTCTCCTTCGGCTCTGCAGTTCACATGAACAGAACCACCAGATTCTGCCCCTCAGCCTCAACTTTATTCCCTCCTATCTGAATATTTAACAATGAGACAGTCCTTGGCTGCTCTTATTCCATTTACCAGTTAAACGTAATGGATTTTTCTCCCTTTGTACATCTGCTGTCATCATTGCCACAGCAGCACCTAAGAGCAGAGCCATCCCTGCTCCTGAGAGCCTGGAATTGTGCTCGGAGCTCTGAACTCTGAGCTTTGTTTCTAAAGCCTGGAGAATGGTTTAGGAAAAGCTCAGAAAATACGGCCAAGTAGAAAAATCAAGAATCAGGAAGCAGGAAAGGTCTCCAGTGTCTCCTTCCCCTTCTGAATCAGCAGAGACTTGCCCAGGCTCACAGAGGGAGGACCCTGCAGGATCTGCAGGAGAACCAGACCCTCCTTCCAACTGAGCACATAAAACCTGTCCCTGTCCCTCTTTTGGCCCCTGTTTGGTGATGGGCTGTTAAATCATCCCACCCTGGTAACTGCCTTCCTCTCCTCCACCTGCAGTGAGAACACCTTCCTCATCCTGTCCGTGGTGCTACTCATCCTGCTGCTCCTGGCCCTGCTCAGCTGCACAGCCCTGGCTGTCAGGTACTACAGGCTGCTCCTGAGAACAGGTACGTGGGGCTGGGGCTGTCCCAGGTGAGCTCAGAGCCCTGGGAAGGTCAGTGCCTTGGTTTGGAAAGCCAGGGGTCTGCTGAGGAAGGCAGGAGCCTCCCCTGAAATGGAGAATGTGAACCCTCCCCACCCCTCTGAATTGCTGTAAATTTTAAATTAAGGGGCTCTCAGGCAAAAAAATATGGGATCAGGAAATAACAGTTCTTTAATAGGGAAAGGAAAAAAAAAAAGATAAAATAAACAATGCAGTGCACTAGAACAACACTGTCAGAGTCAGAACCCAACCTGACACCCTGTGGGTCAGGGTGTTGGCAGCAGTCCCATTGGAATTGTGGCTCAGCCCTCCTGCAGTGTCAGGAGGGATCCTGGAGAAAAGGGTGTAGTATTGCTCTGAAGATCCAGTGGAAGAAGAGGCAGCTGCTGTTGCTCTGGGGAATCCAGTGGAGAAGCTGTGCTGGTGTTCCAGAATCTCCAGATTATATCCGGGTAGGAATGTTTGAAATCTCCAGATTATATCCGGGTAGGAATGTGTGAAATCTCCAGATTATATCCGGGTAGGAATGTTTGAAATCTCAAGATTATATCCAGTTAGGAATGTTTGAAATCTCCAGATTGTATCCAGTTAGGAATGTTTGAAATCTCAAGATTATATCCAGGTAGCAATGCTTGGCTCCTCCCCCTGGGCAGAGCATCTCCCCATGGGATGCTGTAGTTCTTATCAGCCATGCAGTGACATTCCATAGCTGTTATCAGCAGATGTCCCTTCCCAAGGGAGGAGTGATTGTGGTCACTCAAAGAGAGAGATAAGACAAGCTGCCCACTTGACCAAGGTAATCTGTTTTAGATGGCAATTGAAAACATCTTGCATTGCAATCTGGAAGTCAGGTTGGAGGTCTCAAGGCAGGCTCGTCCCTGCCTCCCCTCTGAATAAATCAAACCCAGGTTCCTCCAGAGGTGCAAACACCTTCGAGGAGGAGTAAAGAGAGCAAAAAGTGTTCCCCAACCCCAGAGCAGAGGCACATCCCATCATGGGCAGTCCCAAACCTCCTCAGGCAGAGCTTTTCATGGATTTCTCCTCATCTAAACCCTCTGGTTTTGCCTCATTCCAAAGGTAACAGAGAAGCAGAGGACACCAGTGACCGAGCAGAGGGCACAGCACAGGTAAGGAAAATGGAACATTTCCCACAGGGTGCCAGACCCCTGAGCAGCAGCCTGGGAGGAGCTGTCAGACCCAGCTGGTGAGGAGCTTGGAGCTCAGTTTGGTTATAAACAGGAGGGAAATTGTATTTAATGGCAGCAGAGAGAGGAATATTCATAACTGGAGAGAAAGGGGGGTAATTAATGCAAGGAAACTCCAGCAGGAGCAAACCCAGTGGAGCAAATTCTGGTAACCCTTGAGAAGAGACTCAAGGAGTAGCAAGCAGGGTCAGAGCATGAGGCTCCACCTGTATCCAGGAGAGGTGGGGAAGAAAAGAGTTCCCTGTTCCTTCACCTCTGTCATGACCAGAGATAAAATTGGACACAGCTTCTCCTTTCCTTGGGAAGGAAAATCAGAGAAAATCAGAGGTGAAATTTGACACAGTTTCTCTCTTTCCTTGGGAAGGAAAACCAGAGGTAAAATTTGACAAAGCTTCTCCTTTCCTTGGGAAGGAAAATCAGAGGTAAAATTGGACACAGCTTCTCTTTTCCTGCACAGCAGCAGCTGTGCCCTGGCACTGACTCATGCTAACAAGTGTTTTCCCTTTCTTTTCCCAGCCTGGCAGCACTGGGAGGAGGGAAAGTTCTCAGGATGGCAGCAAAGGTCCAGCATACATCAACCTGGATGTGCAATCCCACCCCAGCCCTGAGGATCCTCTTTACTGCAATGTGGAACCGAGCCAGGCTCCCAGGAACCCCCAGCACGTGGAATATGCCATCATTGCCTTCAACCAGGCCCCAAGGACCAGCAAGGAATGAAGCACAGAACACCAAACAAGCCAGAAATGGGAGGAAGGAACTGGAATACACAGTGGGAGTGAGGACAGGAGGTGTGTGGACGGACAAGCTGAGTTTTGCTGCTGTATGTGTGGTGTTTGCTGAGCATTTTCAGCCCTCCCTCTTGCTTTAGAAAGCAGAGGTTTTGCCGCTCTTGTGGCAGACAGAGCTGTGGAGGCATTCCCAGGATCTCTTGTACATCTGCTTTTCCAATCCCATTAAAGTGCAGAACCTTGGAGAGGCAGGTGTGCAGAGGAGCGGTGTGGACATGGCTGGGTGGGATATCCACCCCAAATCCTGCCCCAGTCCCAAGAATTCAGCTCCTGTGGCCAAGCAAACTCATTCCAGTGCTGCAGGGATCAAACCTCGCTGTGGCTGGGTTCATTTCCAAGGAATGGGCTGGGGACGTGAGTGCTGGATTCCAAGAAAAAGCAGAACCAGCTCCTGCACTTCCCTGTCTCTGCTGGAAACGCTCCAAATGACACATTTCGTTTAACAGTCATGTGGGCAGCAACGTGAAATGAGTTTTTGGGGCTCAGTTTTTGGATTGCAGAGATCCATTTTAGGTCTTCTTCTAGTCAAGCTGAAAGAACTTCATCGTTTTTAGTTTACAATTCACTTACAATTGTTGAAATTATTGTATAAAAGGCTCAGCCAGCACAAAGTCCCCACAAGAGCCTATTTTTAAATTTACTTCTGTTTTATCATTGCTGATGATCTCACAAAAGTGTTTGCCTGTGACTTTTTCTTCACTAGAAATAGATTTCCACAAATACCACTCCTGATTTCCCTGCCCAAGCCCTGCTGGAGGTGACAGACCAAAGGGGCCTGACCCAGCCCTCACTCACATCCAACAGGCTCCTTTTGCCAGGGCTGCACCAGGGAGGCTGATGGAAATTTTTTGAGATTTTTCAGAGTTGACCTGGCAGAAAAAAAAAAAAAAAAAAAAGAAAATGGTTTTGGAAATGGTCCGTTCAAGCCCAACATTCCCCCAAAAATTTGCTCTTCATGGGTCAAGCTGTGGAAGAGATCCTCCCTTTCATCTTTCCAGAAATTCCCCCCATGCGCAACTCCTGTAAATAATTTATTTGTAATTTATGATTTATCTCCATCGTGCTTGGAGTGCCAGGACGAGGGGGTGGATTCCCACCTCCACAGGGATTTTGGGAAGGAATTTTTCCCTGCGAGGGTGGGCAGGCCCTGGCACAGGTGCCCAGAGCAGCTGTGGCTGCCCATGGATCCCTGGCAGTGCCCAAGGCCAGGTTGGATGGGACTTGGAGCAGCCTGGGATGGTGGAAGGTGTCCCTGCCCATGGCAGGGGTGGAGCTGGATGAGCTTTAAGGTCCTTCCAACCCAAACCACTCTGTGATTCCATGATTTCTTTAAATCCTGCTCCACGATTCCATGAAATCCTGCTCTGGTGGGAGCAGACACCCAGCCTGTGGCCCCAGCCCGCCACGTGCTGCTCCCTCCCAGTGCTGATGCCTGAATTTCCAGCCCACGAGGGCAATGCCTGTTCCTGGAGCATTGCTCAATGTGCAGGATGAAGAGGATGCCAAGTTCCTGTGCTCCTTCCTTCCGTCACAGCGAGCAGGGGGAGAGGAGCTGCCCCTGGGCTGGGCCAGCTCGCTCCTCTCCTGCTCCTCTCCTGCTCCTCTCCTGCTCCTTCTCTGCTCAGCCCCATGGAGAAGCTCCTGAACCTCACCTTGCTCTTCCTGTCAGGTAAGATCCCCACGTGGTTTTGGGGTCAGGTAAAGGGGGAAGGATTAAGGCAAAGCTTTGTCTCTGTCCGAAGGCTCCATCCTCACTTTTCCCTTTGTTTACCAAACCACCCATCAAAGGGTGATCCCAGAGCTCCCAGGTTTCCTCACAGGGATCCTTTTGAGTCAGAACAGGAACCGCTGATGAGAGAAGTCCTGTGTGCAACGTGAAATTGCAAAATTCTGGGCTGTTTGCATTAGCAGATGGGATTTACATAGAGATGCAAATGGCCACAGGTGGGGCTCAGGGGCAGGGAAAAGAAAGCCAGTGAAGGGTGCAGCTCTGAAATCCCACACACCTGGGTTTTCCAGCTTGGAAAGGAATGAAATGAGGTGCAGGGCCCAGCTGGGGCTCTCTGCAGCACTTTGGGGAGCCCAGATCTCAGAGCAGAGCAGGGAAAGGCAACAGACTCGGGCTGTGGGAGCACAGGAACCTGTCCCAAAAATTGGGGCGAGTTTGGGAAAAGTTCACTGTGCTTTGCACCCGAGAAAAGAGGAGGAGCATCAATGGTTCATGATCTGTCAGCAGAGTTGGTTGAAAAGAGAATGACACAACATTTTCCAGGGAATCTGTCAGTGATTCTGTTGGAGAGATGTTTTGCAGTGCTGTGGGAATTCTGGGGCTGGGGGAAGGAAGGGGAAATGGGAGAAGCAGTTAAAGAGTTTTGGAGGGGTTGAACAGGACTGGGCTGGATATTCCATGAGGTAAATTATGTTTACATGGAACAACACATCAAGATAAAGCCCTGTAGGTGTTGGATTGCAGAGATCCATTTTAGGTCTTCTTCCAGTCAAGCTGAAAGAACTTCATAGCTTTCAGTTTACAATTCACTTACAAATGTTGAAATTATTGTAAGAAGTGTTATTAAAAGGCTCAGCCAGCACAAAGTCCTCACAAGAGCCTATTTTTAAATTTACTTCTGTTTTATCATTACTGATGATCTCACAGAAGCATTTGCCTGTGAGTTTTTTTCACTAGAAATAGATTTCCACAAATACCACACTGCACTTCTCTCTGGAAGTATGAATAGCTCAGACTGTCCCCTCTGCCTGTCACAAAGAGGAATGGAAATTAGAAATAAGGAACCCAGACAATTAAAAAAAAAAACCTCAAGCAGACAAAAACCAGTTGTCAACATGGTTAAAATTAGTAAGGTATTAAAAGATAGGGTGGAAAAAAAAAGTTAAACTGGATTTGATAAGTGGGATTCAGAAGGAACCAGTGAGCAGGGCACTGGTTTGGGGGTGTCACTGGGACCAATTCCAGAATATCTGAGCCAAGATCTGAGCACAGTGGGTTGGTCATGGGGAAAGTGGATGGGTGACATCCTACAGGTGACAACCCTGAGGGTGACAGCCAGTCCTTCAGGTGACAACCTATGGGTGACAACCCTACAGAGACACACCTACAGGTGATAACCCCACAGGTGACACTCCTACAGGTGATAACCCCAGAGGTGACATTCCACAGGTGACAGCCCTATGGGTGGCAGCACTACAGGTGAGGCCCTATGGGTGACAGTTCCACTAGTGACAGCTCTACAGGTGACATCCTACAGGTGACATCCCTATGGCTGATAGTCCTACAGGTGACACCCTATGGGTGACAGTTCCACAAGTGACAGCTCTACAGGTGACATCCTTATAGGGAGACATAGTCCTACAGGTGACATCCCTATATCTGACAGTCCTACAGGTGACATCCCTATATCTGACAGTCCTACAGGTGATAGCCCTACAGGTGACACCCTATGGGTGACAGTTCCACAAGTGACATAGTCCTACAGGTGACATCCCTACGGGTGACATCACTAGAGGATGAAAAGGACATTCGACAACTCGACAATGAGGGATAGACCTGGGAGAACCTTGGCTCACCTGTACCTCCATCCCCCCATCCCTGCATCCCTCCATCCCTCCGTATTTCCGTCTTTCCGTCCCTCCATCTCTCCATCCCTCTGTCCCTCCGTTCCTCCATCCCTCCATCCTCCATCCTTCATCCCTCCGTCCCTCCATCCCTCCGTCCCTCCATCCCTCCGTCCCTCCATCTCTCCATCCCTCCGTCCCTCCATCCCTCCATCCCTCCATCCCTCCGTCCCTCCATCCCTCCGTCCCTCCATCCCTCCGTCCCTCCATCTCTCCATCCCTCCGTCCCTCCATCCCTCTGTCCCTCCATCCCTCTGTCCCTCCATCCTCCATCCTCCATCCCTCCATCCCTCCATCCTCCATCCCTCCATCCCTCCATCCTCCATCCCTCCATCCTCCATCCCTCCGTCCCGCAGCATCCTGCGCTGCCGAGAACGTCACCGTGGTGGCCGTGGAGGGCGACACCATTTCCATCAACTGCTCATACGACGCGCGGCAGTGGTGGCGGGACAAGAGCTGGTGCCGCCAGCTGGGCCGGGGGCGCTGCCAGCCCGTGGTGAGCGCGCCGCCCGCCTGGCTGCCCCTGCCCAGGCCCAGCCGGGGCAGCACCTCCATCAGGGACGACGCCCGCGCCGGGCTGCTCACCGTCACCATGCGGGGCCTGCGCCGGCGCGACGCGGGGCTCTACCAGTGCCAGACGGGGTTCCTGGGCCACACGCGGAGCCTCAGGAGGGTGCGGGTGGAGGTGCTGGCAGGTGCGTGATGGGGGCTCCGAGTTTGGAGGGTTCCTCGTGGAATTTCGGGGCTTCCTACCTGGAGTTTCACGGGTTCCTCGTGGAATTTCAGGGGTTCATATTGGAATTTCTCGTGCCCTTACTGAAATTTCATGGGTTCCTATTGGAATTTCATGTGTCCCTATTGGAATTTAATGAGTTCCTGTTGGAATTTCACAGGTTTCTACTGGAATTTCACGGGTTCCTACTGGAATTTCATGGGTTCCTACTGGAATTTAATGGGTTCCTGTTGGAATTTCACAGGTTCCTACTGGAATTTCATGTGTCCGTATTGGAGTTTCACAGGTTCCTACTGGAATTTCATGTGTCTCTTTTGGAATTTCATGTGTCCTTATTGGAATTTCGCAGGTTCCTATTGGAATTTTACATGTCCCTATTGGAATTTAATGGGTTCCTGTTGGAATTTCACAGGTTCCTACTGGAGTTTCATGTGTCCCAATTGGAATTTCATGTGTCCCTATTGGAATTTCACAGGTTCCTATTGGAATTTCACTTGTCTCTATTGGAATTTCACGGGTTCCTACTGGAATTTCATAGGTTCCTATTGAAATTTCACAGGTTTGTACTGGGATTTCACGTGTCCCTGCTGGAATTTCGCCAGTTCCTACTGGAATTTCACGTGTTCCTGTTGGAATTTCATAGGTTCCTACTGGAATTTCACAGGTTCCTCTTGGAAGTTTACAGGTTCCTATTGGAATTTCATGTGTCCATACTGGAATTTTATGGGTTCCTGTTGGAATTTCACGGGTTCCTATTGGTATTTCATGGGTGTCTGCAGCTGCCAAGGACCCACTTGAGTCAACATCTAGTTTTGTCTCGCTCTAAGGAGGTTCTGTATTTCATGGGCCTCTCTTTATTCCTGATTTACAGCAGCGTGGCCTCACTGTTAGAGGGTATCTGAAATATCACCTCCTTATTGCTCCCAGTGCCCCATCTCACCTGGGTTGCCTGTCCAGCTAACATCACCCAGAAACATCTGCAGACTAAACTGTTGTGTTTCCATCAGCAGCTGACCTGGTGACCCACGTGCCAGAGGAGCCCAGAGCTGTGCAGAGCATCTCCAGGTGAGCCCAAAACTCCTCGTGCTGAGATCTTTCATCTTCCTAGGACTAAGGCAGCACCACAAGAGATTTTTTTCAAGGTTGGACCATCCCCTTCGTGGTTGTGTTTCTGGTTCCCCACAGGTCCCCTCCTGATGTGGATTTCACTGTTTTCTACATCCTGGCTGGATTCCTGGTGGCCAAGTTCATGGTGGCTGTGCTGGTCGGTGCTGTTGCCCACAGCAGGAAGAACAGGGAGAGAGGGCAGAACCCAGAACTGGGTGAGCAGCAGGAGCTCCCAGTCCCTGCTGACCTTGGACATGATGGAATCGGCCTCTCCTGGGAGAGCTCTGCATGAGCCAAGCCAAAGGAATCCGTGGAAAAGGCAAATCCATGGAAAAGGCCACCTGCCATAAGGAAAGGACCACTACTAAACACAGGTCTGGAAGAACCTGTCACTCTGGAGAGGTTCCCATCTTCTTCATCACCTCTTCCCCTTGGTGTCTCATCCCCAGGCAGTTATTCCAGACCTCATTCCCAGGACCATTCCATCATGCTCTGAACTGACACCCATCAGCTTCCTGTCACCTCAGGTGACAAATTCTGTCTTTCCAAGGGGAGGAAGAGCAGCTCCCAAAAGCTGCTTTGGACAGTGGGGATGGTTGGAGAAAACCCCTGTTGGAAAGGGCTGAGGAACTGCAGGACACACCAGGACAGGGATGGGGTCTCCTTGCACCTCTGAGGCAGCTTCTCCTCTCTGAAGGGACTTTGTGAACACAGGAATTGTCTCTCTGTTGTTCTCCCTGTGTTTTCTCCCAGGCTCCCGAACCCGTGGGCACTCACGTTTCTTTTTCCCTGCAAAACTGAATAAAATCCAGCTGATTCTCTGGCTCGGTGTGGATTCCTGCAGGACACCAGGTGACAGAACAGAGGTGATGCTTGGGACACCCTGGAGTGTTCAGAACATCCAGGAACATTCAGAGCCTGCAGGACAGGCTGGAACATCCAGAGGCAGCAGAAACAGCAGCTCAGAGCCCAACCTCTCGTTGCCCACAGAAGCAATGACCGAAATTTGCTTAATTACACTTTTGGGTTCTCATTTTTAGAGTAGTTCTGTGTTTTGTCCAGAAATTGAAATTCATGGTGGGACATCTGGCAACCTTTGTCCTTCTGAGATCTTTCCCTCCAACCACTGCGAGGTTCTCAGTTTTAAATCAGCAACTTTTGAGGAAAAAATTCTGTGTTGGTTGCTGTCTTCTGTCTAGACAGTGACTTGTATGACTGCATCCACAGAGAGGAATTTGCCATCTGAAATAAAAAGAAATTAATCAACAACTTTCTGATTACCCTCAAAACCAATGAATGTAATTTGGTAGGATTGTATTAATCAAAAGCAAATGGGTTTGGGGCAGAAACATTTCTGGGGCTGGTTCTGTCCTTCCCCTGTTCCCTCTGTGCTGACGTTGGCTCTGTGATCTGGACACTCTGTGGGATTTGTTTTTTCCTCTCTTCCCCCTCAATGAATCACAACTCGAGGTTCATCAGAACTTTTGGGGCTGTTTGCAAAAAAAAAAAAAAAAAACCAACAAAAATGGAACTCCCTGTCCCTCATTGCTCCCATCCTGTGAGGGCCAGCTGGAAACTCCAGCCCTGTGTTTGGTGCAAAATGCTGCCCCAAATTCAAGGTAACTCTGATCAAAGCCCCATCAGAGCTCACATTCCCTTTCACCACACATCCCCTCTGCTCTTCCCCAATTTCGTGAGGCAAGGAGGAAACATTTGCAGCTGTGGATGAACCAGGGCTGATGTCCTCAAACCAAAACCACTTCAGTTAAAACCACCCAGCTCGGTTTGAACCCAGCTGCTGAGGGTGGGCATGGGGTGAGGGAAAAGAAAGATGCAGAATTCTGGAAAATAATTGCACTTTTCTAACAGCACAGGCGGGCAAACCCAGAGGAAAGCTGGGGTGCATTTCATTTCTAAATTACTCTATTTTTTAAATAGCAGGGAGCTGTTTCCCAAATAGAGGAAACTGCTCGAGTCTGGTAGCAGCTGATAGAGCACCACAGCCAGGCCAAGCGAGCTCCTTCCTCTGCACTTAAATATTCACCAAAAAAGTATCAATTACTGCCCATTCTGATGAGATTCAGCAGAGTGGTAAAAAAATCTGCTTTATTTTAAGCCTATGAGATTTTTCCTGGGCTTCAGAGAGACAAGGAATGCGTTTGACATGTTCTAATAAACAAGGGGCTGCTTGGAAAATATTTGTCAATTTTATAGTGTCAATTGTCATCAGCTTGAGCTCCTGGGGTGGAATTTACTCTCCAGTGTAGTGATTCGTTTTCCAAAGAAATAACTCTGCATTTCCCTGTTTGTTGTTTATTAGCACGCACCTGTCCTCCAGGATAAACCCAGCTTGACTTTATTACAAATTACACCCCTGTTGATCCAACTGCAGAATCCTGTGATCGTGGTGAAACGAGCAAAACATCCCTCAGGGATTATGGATAAATCCCCAAACTCAGCTGACTGAGGTTTTCCTCTTAATTCCATCAGCTAGAGATGCTGAACAGGGGCACAAAAATGGGTTTAGTTTTTGGGTATCAAGATTTCAGGAAGATTCCAGCCTGGATAGTGGGCGGCAGGGGAAGGAAGGAAGGTGGGAAGGGATTGGATCCTGGATTGGATAAACTCTGCTCTCCGAGTGATTCTGCAGCTCTGAATTGAGGGTGAGAGAGAAAAGTAAATTCTTGTTGATTGCTTTGATGTGGCCACAAAAGTCTTTTTACCATTATATCCAAGATTATTTTATAATTCTACTGCAAATTGTCTGGGAAAAAAAAAAAAAAAACCCAAAACCTAGAAAATGAAATCATAATAGCTAAAGAAACTGATTTCTGACTTCCTAAACAGGCTTGCGTGATTGTTCTCCTCATTTCCTGCGCAGCTTCCCATTCTCTGATCTTACACGCTGTCATTTCCTTTTTTTCTTTCTGTTTGTTTGTTTGCATTAGGGTTTTATTTTGTGTGATCATCATTGTGTTGACCAATTCTGGGAAGAATTCATGACTGCCAGTTTTGTGCTGTGGGGGTTTTGAGATGGTGAAATGTTGGTGTGGAGTTTGTGCTGCCCTCCCCTGGCCCGTCACAAAATTCCCAAAACAAAGAGCAAAAACTTCTCAGTTTATAAATTTTATTAGCTGGAGAGTGTACACAGTACTTACAATTGCATCTATTAAAGACCAAAATACACCTGAAAAAATGCATCATATAAAAAAAATTAAAAACTTTGAACTATGTACAAACTTTGCCTGACGTTACGTTAAGCTCAGGACCCTCCCACAAAGAAAAGTTGATTTTTCAGCTCTTTTTAACATGCATTTAGCATCACTTGAGGACCATTTTCTTCCAAATCCTGATCTTTACGCTCCTAAAAATCTGGGTTTTGATGGGTTTGATGCTTCACTGCTCTGGGTCAATCAAACACATTCTCCCCCAAACTTCTTCTTTCATCCTTACTCCAAAAGTGGAATTTAGAATGTTAAACTCACTCCTAAAGTGAAGTTTTTACTCAAGTGTAGCCAATCTATAAAGAATTTTAATTACTAGGGAGGTTTGAACTGGACATGTCTCCAGTTTTCACAGATTTGCCTGGAAAATAAAGCAAATATTTTTGGTACCGTGGTGTTGACTGCTGGCTCCAACCTCACCAAATAAACACAACTTTCAGCAGTGATACACAGAACACAAAACAAATAAAAAAAAAATAATAGGAGCACTTGGGCTTTCACATCACTATTAAAACATTAACAGTAAGACTTTCTAGAACACAAATCCATATTTCTTCACACACAACCTACAACAGCAGATCAGAGAACCTAGATATGAAGGGATATTGGGAAAAAAAAGTTTACAAGTTCTTTAAGAAAAGTAAATTATTTCTTTAAAAAAATGAAACAAAATCTATGTCAGAGCAATAATCTTGCTTCCTGAATTTCCAGCTCTCAAAAAGATGTTTCAGGACAGATTTAGCATCAACCGAAGAGCAAAAAATATCATGGAGAGGGCTTTACTCCAGCAAATATTCCACCAACAAAATGTACAGATGCTCAAAAAAAAAAATATTTACAGTAATGCTGCAAATTCAACTCAAATCCCTTAAGGAGAGCTGCACATTCCTGGAATGGGGAGAGCCCAGGAAGTGCTGGGTGAGCTTCAGGTGCCAGCTGAGCAAAACCAGTGCTGGAACTGGACAAGGGTTTAAGGCAGAGGCAACCAGAGGCCCTGAGGATGCCATCCATGTTAAAAACGCCCTTGGAATGATCAGAAATAAATCCTAATTAAGAGCCATGAGCAGAGTGTCAGATTGCTCATCTGACTTGGGACGAAAGCTGAAAGAAAGGAGATTTATTTGCCTGCCAGGAGCCAGGGCAGCTGCAGGTGTCCCTGAGTGTCCTCACAGGAGCAGGGGCACAGCAAGGAGCTCAGCTGCTTTTGGAGATCCAACCCCAAACCCCTCCGAGGCTCCTCCTGCCCTTCCACCTCAACAGGCTCCCTCTCCTCCCCAGCACTGCCTGCTCACAACGAGGATCCAACTTCTCTCCTCTCTCAGGTTCAGGATTTTCATTTCATCCAAAGGAAATGGCATTTTCCAGGCTCTGTTCTTTTGTGTCCTCTTGATTTGTCCTCCACTTTGTCTTTAGCCGTGAGCTTCCAGTAAATTGGAAATTATATTTCCTTCCATCTCTTCCCAGCTGCATTTCCTTGTCACTTCAGTTCAGCACTCACTGGATTTGACACAGTCTCAGCCATCCTTGGCAGCTTTTCCTCACTCTTCAGCTGCACCTGGCCGGGTTCCCATTCACCCAGCACATTCCCAACCCCAAATTTCACTGCTGTGATCCAGTTTGAGCTACAGGACACAAAACCCTGGAAATTCTGGGACTCCAGCAGAGCAGCTGTGTAACTCGTCAAGGTGAGCAGTGCAATGGTGAGAAATCACCTGTTAAATGCTTGTAACTACTGCTCCCATCATCAAAATTCAAATTATAATAGAGCAGGCTTAGAATCTAAATTAAAACTGTTCTGGGGAGATGCTCAGACAAAGCCAGCTGTAGGTCATGGGGAAATCCTATTTTTTAATAATGTAAGTATTGCTCCTTTGCTAAGTGCCACTTCTGTTTGGTTTTTAAGAGCTTAATTTATAAAAAGCATGAAAGGTTCAGTATCTGCTGAGTCCTTCAGGGAGCTCAGGCTGAGCTGCCCCAGCTGCTGCTGTCCTGAATCATCCCTTGGAATTGCAGAAATGATTTAGGCACCAGAAACTCCATCCCAGCCATGGCCAAGTGCCACCTCTGTGACACTGAGGGCTCCACATCTCTTGGAGGAACCATGGATTTCACTGGCAGGTGAGAAAAATAAAATTAAAAAAAAAAAAATCCTTTGGAAGAGAGTCACTGAAAAGTTTCAATCCTTTCTACACTCGCATCCAGTTTTCTTCCAAAGCAAAAGGACTGGCAATGAACATCCAAACCCAGCCAGAGACTGATTCACTGACCCAACCCCCCCCACATCTCCCTCTCCCACCCCACTTGCAACAGAGACACAACACATCAAGTCCTGCAGGAATCTTGACTATTTCTAGCATTGATTGGATGGCTGAACCTTTCCCAGAGAAGAGCTTCTTTACACATTTACAGGGTGGAATTGAAAAGAATCCCCTTCAGTTTCTGCCAGGGCCAGAAGTGCAACAGCAATGCCCAGCTCAGGGAAAACCCAGTCCAGAGGGGTGAGGAGTGGATGGAATAACAAATCTCACGCCCAGCCCTGCTCAGTGCTGCTGGAGGAGCTGGAATCTGTCCCTGGACAGGGCTGAGCTGCACCAGCCACAGGGGCTGAGGTGGGAAAATGAAGGAAAAACCAGAGATGAGCACTCGGACTCTGAATTCCCTGTGCTGGATCAGGAGAGGGCACCAAGGAGGTCTGAAAGGTTCTGGTGGAAGAGTTGAAACCTCAAGCACGTCCTCAACACGTGGTGCTTGCTCTGTGGAAAAGGACAGGCTGTGGCAGGGAGATTGTCCCACTCCAGGGGTCACTGGGCACTCTGGGCAGGCAGGGCAGGCTGGCAGGAGGGATGGGAATTCCCTTCAGGTGTTTTGCCCTGGAAGCAGGGGTTAGGAGACCCTGATCATCTGTGTCATTGCTTCTTCGTTGCTTTGAGATGGATCCTGCAGACACAAAAGGGTGGAAATTTCACATTTTTCCATGAAGCAGAGAGACCCACACACAACCATCAGGAGGAGACACTCCTGCACTTCCCGTGAGCCCCAAAACTGTCCTGGTTTTCCTGGGTTTTACAGGCCACAAAAATCCTAAATACCTTCCAGGAATTTGTTGTTTCTGGTATTTAGGACCAGTATTTAGGAATGATTTTGGTTCAAAATAAGAAACACTCCCTAAAGGCACAGGACTGCTCCAAAGCACTGAGCAACCACAGAACCTGTTCATTCTACTCCATTAAGTCCCCTCCTTTGAAAAATGCCTTGCACCTTTTATGCAAATCAAGATGCAGCTAAGAATCAGATGTTCCCATTTTTTAATTTTCCATCAGATGCAAAGATAAGGAGTCACTACCTTTAATTGATGTCCTGAAAGAACAGCCCAGTCCCCAGGCAGAAAGGCTGTTTTACAAACACACAATGTTTGTGTGCATTTATCCTAAGAACTACAAAGTGACCACACTTCTACCCACATTATTGTCATTTAATTCCTCAGGGCAAACATCCCTTGCTCTCCACAAGCAGTGACAGGAGGGTTTATTCCCAGGTTTTATTTATTTTATGCTCGGAATAAATCTAAAGGCAGGGAGGGCCAAGGGGCAGCAGATAAAAAATTCAGAGGGAGGGAGGGACAAGCAGCAAAGCCCAAAACCCCAAACAAAGCAGCACAGACACCTCTGGTGTGCGTCCTGAAGGGTTAAAGAGGGGATTTGGCCCCAAACCCCACTGACCTGCATGTGAGGGCTGTCCTTTTCCTTGGGGGAGAAGAAGCGCCCGCCCTCTCCGCGTTTCCTGGCCATGGCGTGCCGGTGCCGCGACTCGTGCAGGTATTTCTGCAGGGAGGGAGGGAGGGAGAGCAGCTCAGGGAGAGCCACTCCTCCCATCCCATCCCATCCCTGCCTTCCCAGGGGAAATTCCAGTCCCCATCCATCCATCCTTCTTCTGCCCCACAACCCTGCCAGTCACTGCCTTCCCAGGGGAAATTCCCAGCCATCGGTTTTCCAGGGGAAATTCCAATCCACATCTGTCCTCTGCTTTACATATTCCCAGTCTCTGCTTTCCCAGAGGAAATTCCCAGTCCCCATCCATCCATCCATCCATCCATCCATCCATCCATCCATCCATCCATCCATCCATCCATCCATCCATCCATCCATCCATCCATCCCCCTACATATTCCCAGTCACTGCTTTCCCAGGGCAAATTCCCAGTCCCCATCCATTCTCTGCCCCACAGATTCCCAGTCCCTGCTTTCCTATGGGAAATTCCAGTCCCCATCCATCCCCTGTCCCACAGATTCCCAGTCACTGCCTTCCTAGAAGAAATTCCCAGTCTCTGCCTCCCCAGGGGAAATTCCCAATCCCCATCCATCCATCCATCCATCCATCCATCCATCCATCCATCCATCCATCCATCCATCCATCCATCCATCCATCCATCCATCCCTCCTCTGCCCCACAAACTCCCAGTCACTGCTTTCCCAGAGGAAATTCTCAGTCCCCATCCATCCTCTGCCCCACACATTCCCAGTCCCTGCTTTCCCAGGGGAAATTCCCAGTCTCTGCCTCCCCAGAGCAAATTCCCAGTCCCCATCCATCCTCTGCCTTGCATATTCCCAGTCACTGCCTTCCTAGAATAAATTCCCAGTGCCCATCCATCCCCTGCCCCACAAACTCCCAGTCACTGCTTTCCCAGAGGAAATTCCCAGTCACTGCTTTCCCAGAGGACATTCCCAGTCCCCATCCACCCCCTGCCCCACAGACACTGTGCTGACAATCAGTACATGCTCCCACACAGCCCCAAACACTCCCAAAACCCAAAATAAGCAGAGCACTTAAAAAATTTACTCTGATGCAGCACATCAACAACCAAACCACTGTAAATCAGAGGAACACCAAGATTCCAACCCTCATTTTGCAGCCCAGCTGGGATTCTGTGCCTTTGCCACAGAGCAATTTTGTGTTAAATCTGAGTTTTATCCTCACCCTTCTCTCTTTGGGGATTTTTCCCTCTGCTTCCAGCTTGGCCCGTGCCTGCCTCCTCTTCAGGATGCGGTGGTACTGCTTGGCATTGACGTACAGGGGCTCCTCCTCCAGCATCTCTGCTCCAGGCAAGGGGATCCTCTGGATGGCTGGGACTGAGCCAGCCCCAGGCACCATCTGTGCACACAGGGGGGTTTAGTGCTTGCAGCTCAGCACACAAACTCAACAAGAAATGGCATTCAAAAGCTCAATATTGAAACAGAAAGTGGGTGTTGCTCGGGTAATGCAGCTGCTTAAATGAAAAGGAGCAATGAAGCTGCTCTCAAACTGCAAATACACCTAAAACCAATCTCAACCTATGCAAAACCAACCCAAACCTATGCAAAACCAATCCAAACCTATGCAAAACCAACCCAAACCTATGCAAAACCAACCCAAACCTATGCAAAACCAACCCAAACCTATGCAAAACCAACCCAAATCTATGCAAAACCAACCCAAACCTATGCAAAACCAACCCAAACCTATGCAAAACCAACCCAAACCTATGCAAAACCAACCCAAACCTATGCAAAACCAACCCAAACCAACAATTCCTCATCAGTCCTGCTGGCTTTTCCTGATAAAGTGTGGGGGTGCTCACAGGGGTCCCAGGATGAGGGAAGAGATGAGAGTCTTGACTCCATGTTTCAGAAGGATGGTATATTATATTATATTATATTATATTATATTATATTATATTATATTATATTATATTATATTATATTATATTATATTATATTATATTATATTATATTATATTATATTATATTATATTATATTATATTATATTATATTATATTATATTATATTATATTATATTATATTATATCATATCATATCATATCATATCATATCATATCTATACTAAAAGAATAGAAGAAAGGATTTCATCAGAAGGCTTGAAAGGAATGGAATGATAATAAAATCTTGTGTCTGACCAGAGCCTGAGCCAGCTGGGCTGTTGATTAATTAAAAACAACCACATGAGACCAATCCCAGATGCACCTGTTGCATCCCACAGCAGCAGATAATCATTGTTTACATTTTGTTCCTGAGGCCTCTCAGCTTCTTAAGAGAAATAATCCTAGCAAAAGGATTTTTCATAAAATGTGTCTGTGATAATAAAGGTAACATTTCAATACAATTCCTTGTGTTGCTGCTTCTTGGACAATTAAACAAACAGGACGTGGCTGGTTCTTCCCTTTCTTTTGGGTATCTTTTATTTCAATGATTTCATTTCAGAGCATCACTGCAGAGCTGCTGACATCTAGTGGGGACCAGCAACATTCAAGAGGTTCACACTACAAAGAAACAGGAACTGGCAGGAAAAACCTCTATAAATGATGGAAACAAATCCTAAGGGATCCTCAAGAAAATCAGAAGTGAATAAATATATTTAAACCTTTGCTCATCAGCTCACAGCTCAGTTTGGATTTCAGTTTCTACATTTCTGAGCTGCTGTGGGAGAAAGTCCAGAGCAAAGATCACAGCAGGATCCAGTCCTTTGGAGCTGAAAATTTGTGTTGTTTAAACTTTAAACTAATGGAACTTACAGAGAGGACTGAGCATGGTATCTCAATCTCAGACAAAAGTTTATCACAGAACCAGGGAATCACAGGATGGTTTGGGGTGGAAGGGATTTTTAGGATCCCCCAATTCCAACCTTCAGGGACATCTTCCACTATCCCAGGTGCTCCAGGCAGGGATGGAGCAGCCACAGCTGCTCTGGGGTCCTCAGGACCTCCCCACCCTGCAGGGAGAAATTCCTCCCCAACATCCCACCCACCCGTGCCCTCCTTCCACTTCAAGCCATTCCCACCATCCCATCCCTACCCTTGTGAAAAGATTTGAGTGCAAAACACCTCAAAGCTCAGCCTGCAGAGGCAGCAGTGGGGATTTCACACCTACCATGACCATTCCCCCTGAATTGACCACGTTGCCAGCCACTGGCAGTGTCACTGTCACCGTCCCCTGGCCACTGCTGGTGGTGTTGGTGTTGGCTCCTGTCTGGACAATCTGGGCTCCAGCCAGGCTGGCTGCAGGAATGGTGATCATGCCTGTAACAGGGACTGTAACTTTAAGGAAGTAGAAAACAAAAGGAAAGGGAAAAAAAAAAAAAAAAAAAAAAAGAAAAAAAAAAGAGAGAGAGAGAGAGAAAAAAAGAAACAGAAACACGCACACAAAAAGAAGGGAACAGCATTAGTCCCACTTCTGTGTTTTACTCATTCATCCTTCCAAATCATGCAGAGAGTCAGGAAAGTGCTACAGTGAGGGATTAAATTCCATCAGAATTCCATCAGGTTTTTGCATTTGTAACCTCACTGTGAGTACCCACGTACTCTTGAGGTGGAAAAGCAAAATTCAGGGGTTTTATTCTACCAGGCCTTGCCAGAGACAAGGAGATTTTCTGTTTCTGGAGTGAATTCCTGCAGAGCACACAAACGCCTCAATAAATAAAAAGCCTCTCCAGGAGGTGCCCTGGCTCCTCCCAGCCCTCCTACCTTGCTGCAGGATGGTGCCATCAGCATTCACAGGCTGGTACACGATGGTCTGGCCCTCAGCAGCCTGGGCAACCTGCTGGCCTTGCACTGCAATCTGCTGCTGGGTCTGAACAAAACAAAGAGCACAAAAACGTCACAAGTTGCCTCTTTTTCCCAGTGTTTACAATTCCTGAATGAACACATGGTGCTTGAGGTGTTCCAGGTGTCTATTTCTGCTGCCTCATTAGCAGCAGTAAGAAACAGGCTGGAGCACAGAGCAAATACCTGGAGATCAAACACCTGAAGCACATGTAAGATGCATTTTCCAACAGTTCAATAATGAAAAAAACCCCAAATTCTAAGTTTCCTGACTCACTATGAAGATGTGAAAAGAAGAACTGTTCTGCTCCAAAATTTAGTTTTGGTCCTAACCAAAAGCATCAGCAGAAACCCCAGGTGTGACTGGACTACTGCACACAATGGCCCAAGTATGGAATTAGCAATGCTTCATGTTTTCAAAATTCAACAGAGAGACAAAAACGACCACGAACCAATAAAATACAGAAACACGATGGAGAAAAACATGCAATCTGATTTTTCTGCCCCAGAGTCATGTATGAAACACTACAGAAACATGACACTTATTCTCAAGTTCTCCTCAATATTAATAATTCCTTTTTTTTTTATTTATTTATTTTTTTTTTACTTAACCACATCTTTAAAAGTTTCTCTTCCTGTTCCTCTGCAGAAAAGCCTTTCATGCTGGTGCAGTTACCTGTGTCTGGCCAGCAGTAACTGCAGTCTGGGGCTGCTGTATAATGATCTGCTGGGTCTGGCCCTGCTGCCCCTGTACCTGCACAGCCTGCCCACCTTGAATCTGAATCTGACCTGGCTGGACCAACTGAATCTGTGGAAGAAAGAGTCAGAAAGGAACATTAACTATGCCTCTGATTTCTCCCTCCTCAGCCTCAGCATGACCAAGTCATCCCTGAGGGTGATTTGCTGTTGCACAGAAAAAGGAAGCAGGGAGTCTTCTCTTTTTCCAGTTGAGAATGAGGAGTTTGAATGGATTGCCACGCAGGGCAGAGGGAGCAGAGCGCTGTGTCACCGTGCTCCAGCAGCTCTGCACTGCTTGCACAATAAATCACCCAGGAGAAATCAATTATTCACATCCACTGGGAACAAACAGGCAGGTGGAAGAGGAGGACTAAGATTTAAGACATCTGAGGGGTGTTCATTATCCAGCACTCAGAAGTATTTCTGGGATTTATAAAGTTGTCCTCAGCTTTGCAGAGTCTTTCCACCACTGTGGAACGTTCTTAGATTGAAAAAGAAGAGCTGGAATATGGTTTGAAGTTTGTGTTTAAAAACACAGTTATGGACTTTCCTCCACCAACCAGACTGAGAAAACCTCATACAAATTACAGTGGTTTGCAACAAAGGAAATGTTAAATAAACCTCTCAAAACACCAAGACATCATTTGCCTTCCTGGACTGTGCTGGGTTCCTAAATCCCATCCTAAATCATCAGGGCACTTTCATTATGCCATGGTCACAGTTCTTCTCTTTGCTTTTCAGCAACACTTCAACCACCTCCTTAAATTTACCAACTGTCTTTTAAACAAGTAATTACTTCCAAAAAATTCCATTTTCTGTACCTCCTTCACTATTGCCTTCTGTGCAACAGGGATGTTTAAATCCCCCTTCAGCCATCACACATTAGAGGGGCTCAAGCACAAATTACCTTCTAAAAGCTTTCTTAAATGTTTTTGGTTTTTTTTTTTTAAATCCTCTTTCTAAGCCATAAATTGAACAGGCACCAGATTCCCAACTACATTGCAAGGGCCAGATAAAATATCCCAAGAGACAAAAATCCTGCTCTGTGGGAAGGTATCCCACATGACAGATATCCCTATTCCCTAGGAAAGTATCCCTCCTATGGCAGCAAGGTGCAACTGGATGAGCTTCAAGATCTCATCCAACTCAAATCATTCCATGATGAAAAACCCCAAACCAACCCAGCTGTGTTTTAGCACTGATCTAAAATCTTTGCACCAAGCCACAAACCATAAAAACTGAGCTCATAAAGGAATTCCACTCATTCCCACTGTGCCAGAGCCACCAAGCACCACCTCAGCCTGCTCAACAAACAAAAACCCTGCTCTGTGGGAAGGTATCCCACATCATAGGTACCCTTATCACAGGTATCCTTATCAGAGGTACCCCTATCCCCACAGGAAGGTGTCCCTGCCTATGCCAGGAAGGTGCAACTGGATGAGCTTTAAGATCCCATCCAACCCAAATCATTCCACGATGAAAAACCCCAAACCAACCCAGCTGTGTTTCAGCTCTAAAATCTTTGCACCGGGCCATAAAAAAACCAGTTCATAAAGGACTTTTACTCATTGCCACTGTCCCAGAGCCACCCAGCAGCAGCTCAGGCTGGGTTTGGGGTGCTGAGCAGAGCCCTGTGTGGCAGTGGCAGCACCCCAGAGCTGTGCAGTGTCCCCAGGTGTCTCACCTGCTGCAGGCCCTGTGTGCCAGACACGGGCACCTGCATGATGGTCTGGCCCTGGCCCCCGGGCACGGCCTGCACCATGATGGGCTGGCCCGTGGAGGTGATGAGCTGCCCCCCGCTCACCTGCACCATCAGAGGCTGCCCCTGCACCTGCAACAACAAAACAACAATGAAAAACCCACCAGAGCAGCCCCAGAGCCCAGCCCTGCCCACCCTGTCTGTGGGGAACGGGCACCGAGCTGCTTCAAACCAGCTCTGGCTTAGTGAGTTATCTGCTTCTCTTGCAGTCTGGTTGTTGTAAAGCATGAAAATCCCATTTTCCAGCCACATTTTTCATGCACAGCCCAAGAGCAAAGTGGGATAAAAAACTTCATTATTCACCTCACAACTACTGATTCTAAGTTGAGGTTCCTATTGGGATTTGTTAGGTTTTCTAGTTGAGGTTCCTATTGAGAGAACTCTTCTGACATGGAGGTTCTGAGGTGGCTCTCTTCAATTTTATGCCTACAACATTCTCATTTCCAAACTGACATGGATGGAGCATGGGATGTGCTGGAGAAGAAACTCTCCATGGTTATTGAGGGAAATTGTAACTGGAGCAACACAAAATGGAGTTCAGGGAGGAAAAATCAAAGTGGATGGGCAGCAGCCCACTTCTGGACCTAAAAAAGGTTTAGATTGGATAAATATAAATATAAATAATAAATATAAATTATAAATATAAATGTCCAAGGCCAGGCTGGACAGGGATGGAGCACCCTGGGGTAGGGGAAGGTGTTGGGGTGGGAACTGGGTGAGCTTTAAGGTCCCTTCCCACCCAAACCACTCTGGGATTCTCTTTGGGCTGAGAATCTCTGGACTCTTGGACCTGGTCTCTCTCTGGCCACTGGGAAAAAGACCCATGAAAACAAAAACAAGGGGAAAACCTTTCTGTTTGAACCCTCTCACCTGCCAAGCCCCCAAATTCCTCACACACATCTTGGAAAATACTCTACCTCCACAGCCTAAATGCAAAATGAGTCTCATGAACTCGGGGATCACAAAATCTGATTTGTTTGGGAACAAGAACATCACAATGTGGTAAAGCCACCAAAGTTTCACACCCCAGAGGGTGAGGAGCCAAATCCTGCCCTGGGAATTGGAGTTTGCAGGTCCCCACTCTGTCCCTGTCCCATCCAAAGCCCTCAGCCCCTGGGCTGGGTCACACAGGGAGGAGCATGCTCAGGTCAGCACAGAGAAGCACAGGCAGCAGCACAATGTCCAAGAAGCAGAAAGGAAAACAAGAGACATTCCAGGATTTTTGTTAATGAATCACAGCAAGGCAAACTAGGGAAAAAAATAAAAAAAAAGGTGGGAAGAACATAACAACAACCAGAGGTCCCAGTGAGCCCAGCAATCCAAGTGAGGCAGCATCTGAGAGTTGAACTCTGAACATAAAAAATGCTGTGTTGATTCTGCAGCTGGCAGGGCCATCTCAGCCCCTTGGAACCACCCTGCTCTGAAGAATTACAAACCAAACAAAACCAAAACCCTGAGTGCAAAACTGCCACAGCTGCCCAGGGTCTGTCAACTGCTCTACAAAGAGCTCCTGGAAAGCCTGGGTGAGTTAAGGAAGACACTTCACACTAAAAGCAATTTCTTTCCAAGCTGGGATGTATTTGCTGTATGGCTCCTGGATTATTCACAGGTAAATAAGAAATTGGATCTCTCAGTGCCACAGAGGCCAATGTTGTCCCCAGGTGCCCTCTGAGTCCCAGCTGAGAAGGTTCCACTGTCCAAGCTCAGCTCTGGCACCAGCTCTGTGTGGTGAAGGCAGAGCCCTCCTCAGGGAAGAGCTCAGAACCTTCATTTCCTCGGAATTACAGGAAATCTTTGGGTTTTATCCCAACTGCTCCTTCCTCATTTTGCTGTTTAGAACTTTAAAATCTCCCTGAACTTTATTCCTGCCATGCACCAATGGGAACAGCTCCAATGCCAAGCCCAGAGGCAGCACCCAGCAGAAATTCCTGCTCCACATCCCCCTGCCCCTCCTGGAACCCCTGGGAAAACACAGCATTAGATATGTGCTGCTGGGGAGGGGCATGCAGTGCTCAGAAACACAATCAGAGAGGTCACCACTACCTGGAGGGTCTGCACTTGCTGGCCTGAGGCCGATGCCACCTGGGCCTCAGTCTGCAGCTGGACAGCTGTGACACCTCCCTGCTGCTGGGAACAGGAACAGGGAGAGCTTGAAACATGGAAATGCACAACACGCTGCTGCCACAGGGGAGGGGATCACACACACTGCTCCAGGAACACCAGGAATGGGAGTTCTAGCAAAACTCAGGATGGAGTTCCCTGGAACTGCACTGCCAGGTTCAATATTCCAACTCACAGGGAACAGGGCAGGGCATTTTGCAGGATTTCAAGCTCAGTTTCAGGGGTTTAGCTTTGAAGTTCCAGGTTTAAATATTCCAATAACAGGGAACAGGGCAGGGCATTTTGCAGGATTTCAAGTTCAGTTTCGGGGGTTTAGTTTTGAGGTTTCAGGTTTAAATATTCCAACTCACAGGAACTGGTGATTTTGGGCAGGTGATTTTGTAGGATTTCAAGCTCAGTTTCAGGGTTTCAGTCTGCTCACTGCCCAGGTTTTGGCACAGTGAAGGGTTCCAGATTTTGGGCACACTTGTTTGTCCCAACAAAGCCCTTCCTGAGCTCCTCTCTGCCACCCCTGTGTCAGTGACTGTCCCACCAGTGACCCTGAGGGACAGTCTGGAGGCTGCAGGAGCAGTCAGAGCTAAAAGCCTTTTCTATCTTTAGCCTCTTAGCAAAGAGTCCCAGAATACTCCCAGTAACTGTGTTAGCATGGGGAGATGGAGGACAGCTCCCTCCCAAGTGCTGTAACAGCCTGGTAAAACAACTGATTTTAGCAAAATGTTTCACATCAGACACAGGCTTTAAGAAGTTGTATTGAAAATGAAAGCCAAGAGTTGTGTTTATCTCCTTTTCACCTAGAAAATGTCAATAAACCAATTATATCTTTGGTTATCTGCTGCAAACAGCTATTTCAGATAATCCTTAATATAAAATGTCTTCATCTCAAGTGCAATCCTGTTCTGGCTGGAAAAATCAACTCCAGCTAAACCCAGGGGAAGGATTTGGTCCCTCCTGAGGCCAAAGCAAAGCAGAGCTCCCTGGAAACATCATCCAGTGGCTCTGCCCTTTGCATGGCAAACCACCAAACCCCCCCAAACTAGAGCAGAAGGTGCAAGAAAAATTCAGCAGCAGCTGGAAAAACACCCCCACATCTGGATATGGAAAGTTGAACAGCCAAAAATCAGTAAACCCTCCAAACACAGCCCTGGTGTTTCCACACTGAAATGTGAATTTCTTTGTGAGATAGATGAGTTCAGCCAAAGCTCCTTGGTTGGTTGAATTCCTGTTCTGTGTTTGTTTTGATCCACCTGTTGTTCTGAAACAAAGAATCTCTATAAATGTTCATTTGATAAAGCTGGAGGAAACCTCTGTGGGCTTGAACAAAACCTATTTCAACTTTGGGGGAATTTTTCTTGTGGATTGTTTCTGTTAATATTCTATTTCCTCCATTTTCAGAGATGTGTTAATATATTTTTCTTTTTACTTTCCCCATGTCACTACCGTTTTACAAACTTCCTGCTACACTCAAATGTGGTCACTTGTACACCTGCATTTTCATTTTAATTTTATATACATTTTTGTATTTAAATAAAATTTTATATTTTTTATTTAATTTTAAATATATATATTTACTTTTAATATTTAATTTTAAATAAATATATATTTGATTTTAATATTTAATTTTTAAAACCACATTTACTCTGACTTCCAGGCAGGTGCCATCAGTGACAGAAGTCAGGTGAGCAGGTACCCAGGAGGATCAGGATTGTGCTGCTGAAACCAAGTTCTTTCCAAGCTGGGATGTATTTGCTGTTTGGATCCACATGGCTCCTGTGTTATTCACAGGTAAATAAGAAATTGGATCTCTCAGTGCCACAGAGGCCATTGCTGTCCCCAGATGCCCTTTCAGTCCCAGCTGAGAATGTTCCACTGTCCAAGCTCAGGCTCTGGCACCACCTCCCCTCAGGGAAGAGTTCAGATCCCTCATTTCCTTGGAATTACAGGAAATCTTTGGTGTTTATCCCAACTGTTCCCTCTTAGGGGTGCACAGGACTCCCCCATTCCCCCATTCCATACCTGCTGCTGGATCTGCCCTGCCTGCACCACGATCTGCTCCGTGGAGCTGCTGCTGTTGGCTGTGTACTGCTCCATGGTGCCTCAGCCCTGCAGGGAAAACAAAAATCAGGTGATCTGCTGTCCCCAGGCCTGGCAATCCCTGCTGTCCCCAAGTTTGGCAATCCCTGATGTCCCCAGGTTTGGCAATCCCCGCTGTCCCCAGGCCTGGCAATCCCTGCTGTCCCCAGGCCTGGCAATCCCTGCTCTCCCCAGGTTTGGCAATCCCTGCTGTCCCCAGACCTGGCAATCCCTGATGTCCCCAGGTTTGGCAATCCCTGATGTCCCCAGGCCTGGCAATCCCTGCTGTCCCCAGGTTTGGCAATCCCTGCTGTCCCCAGACCTGGCAATCCCTGATGTCCCCAGGTTTGGCAATCCCTGCTGTCCCCAGGTTTGGCAATCCCTGCTGTCCCCAGGTTTGGCAATCCCTGATGTCCCCAGACCTGGCAATCCCTGATGTCCCCAGACCTGGCAATCCCTGATGTCCCCAGGCCTGGCAATCCCTGCTGTCCCCAGCAGCTGCCAAGCCAAGCAAACCAGGAGCTGCCCCAGGGATTTTCTGCTGCTCCATCTCAGCAATAAACAGAGGAAACCCTTCAGGCCCATCCGACCTGAGGGAGCAGCAAAACCACCTCAATTCTGGCCCAGATTTCATGGATTTCACCAGTTCTGTGAGTCTGCACAGCCTGGTGCCCACACGGGGAGTGGCACTGCTGGGAAAGCTCAGGAAATGCAAAACCTCCAGGTGTGAAACTGAACTGCACCTCAAGAATTCAGCAGAGCTGTGAAGGTTTCTCTCCTTGTTGTTGTTTTTCTTCCCTCTCCTGCTCTCATGGGATGGTTTGGGTGGGAAGGGACATTAAGGACAATCCAGTGTCACCCCTTGCTGTGGGCAGGGACATCTTCCACCATGCCAACCTGGCCTTGGACATTTCCAGGGATCCAGGGGCAGCCACAGCTCCTAATCCTCACCTTCACAGGGAGGAATTTCTTCTCCAAACAAATATTCCTATACTCAAGTACAGCCTTCATGGATTTTGGGAAGCAGATTTCCCAGCACCTCCATCCTCTCACTGCCCCTCATTTCTGGGCCCTTTCCCTGCACACATCCGTGCTGAAATAAAACATCTTTTCCCTGCCACTGCTTCTCTCCTCACTGGCCCAACAGCAGCAGAATTCCTGCCTTAGTGAGGTGTTTGATTTATGCCACGACCGAACAAGGTCCTGCTACACTGCTGAATGAAACCACAGCCGGGAACTTTAATTTTCCAAGGCTAAAGCAACAAAACCTCTGGCCCCCTCCATTTTTCAAGGAATGCTGACAGGATTAAGTCACAGACTCTCTGTACCCGTTGCTGTGGTTACTGCTGCTGTTTGAGTCCCATCCTTTGCCCATTTCCTGAGACTTTTTCACAGCCAGAGTAAAAGAAGATAGAATATTCTTTCTGAAAATGCTGCTGTCAGGTTCCCATTTCAATTTCACACTGGATTCTTCATTTCTGCTCTAAATTAATTTTTTTAATTAAAACATTAACTGTTCCATAACCCCAACACTCTGCAGCAGCTGCCTGAAGTTCTGGACAAGGTTTTGGATCCTCACCATCCAAGGGATTATCTCATCCCATTCGTTAAACACAGAGCAGCCAAGTTAAATATTAATGATCAGGGATCAATCAATGGCAGAGGATGGATGGCAGCTCCTCCCCCAGTGAGCTCATGGGCAGCTCGTCCTCACCGGGAATGCTCTGGGAACCAGGGAGTGTTGCAGTCCCAGCAGCAGAGATATATATATATAATTATGCATTAAATATAAAAAAATAATTATACATAAATATATAAAAATATATTATATATAAAGACATATTTATGGGCATAATATATATAAATATATATATTTTACATAACTAATATATATACATATATGTATGTATATATATATATGTACTGTATATATATATATATATATGTACATATATATATGTACATATATATATATGTATATATATGGGACTCATTAAGATCCTTAAACTCCTGCCCCTACACAGGATAGCTCCAAAAATACATACAAATATTTATACATATACATATAAAACACACATAATTTATATTTATACAAATCTAGCTGCACCAGGAGCAGTTTCCTCAACAACCAACCCACAGCAAGAGCGAACCAGTGCCACGAACAGCCCGAGAGCTCCGGAGCATCGCTCGAGCCGTGTCCCCGAGCTCCGTTCCGCGGGATCCACCGCTCCCGGGACACCGCACGCCCACACCGGAGCGGGATTTGGGATTTAACACGGGGGCGGGCGGAGCACGATATGTGGAGCCCGGGCTGTGGAAGCCAGGGATGAGCCGGGGCTGTTGTGGCACTGCGGGAAGCCCCGGCCCGGGGCTCTCCCGGTGTGCTCGAGCCCCCGGCCCTGCCGCCGGACACATCAGGGCAGCAGCACCGCGCACACCGGCACCGGACGGGGGAGGCTCCCGGGGCGGAGCGCGCCGGGGGAACAGGCCGGGCCCCCCTGCGGCGCCGGGCCCCGCGCCCCCCGCCCGGCCGCGGAGTACCCGACCCCGCTGCTCGCGGCCCCGCTCGCCCCGCGGCCCCGGCGCGGCCGCACCGAGCCCGGCCCCGGTTCCCCCCTCAGCCCCTGAGTGGCCGCGGCCCCGCCAATCCCGGCGCGCGGGGGCTCCATATTGGCCGCTCGCGCTCACCGTGCCGCGCTGCCCGGTCCGCGCCCCGCGCTGATTGGCTCCGCCGCGGGGCCCCGAAGCCCAATCAGCGCCCGCACTCGCCCGCCGCGCAAAATGGCGCCCAACCGCGGACAAAGGGGGCGAGGGGCGGGGCCCCGCCCGCGCGAGGGGCGGGGCCCCGCCCGGCCGCGGCCGCCCAACCGCGCGCCTCGCCCTGCCCGCCGCCGCTGCGCCTGCGCGGGGGCCGTGGCGCGCGCGCGCGGGGCGGGCCACGCCCAGCTCTAAGCTCCGCCCCCTGCCCGGAATGTTCTGGGCTGGGACCATGGAGCGGGTCCGCCCGCGCGCGCCGCCGCCATGTTGTGTGGGGCGGGGCTGCCATGTTGTGTGCGGCGATACCGCCGTGTTGTGTGCGGCCACACCGCCCTGTTGTGTGCGGCAATACCCCCGTGTTGTGTGAGGCGATACCGCCGCGTGGGCTGAGAAGGATCCGCCAACTCTCCGGCGAGGCGGATCCGCCATTTCGCCGTGAGGCGGAGCCGCTGAGGCTGAGGCGGTACCGCCAATGTCCCCCTGAGGCGGAGCCGCCGTGCCGGCTGAGGCGGGGCGCTGTGGCCGTGAGGCGGGGCCGCCCTTGCGGCTCGGCCGGAGCGATGTGGGCGGCGCTGGGCAGGCTCGGCGTGGCGCAGGCCGTGGGCCCGGCCCGGTTGATCGCTGTGCGCCCCGCGGGTGCGGCGGCTGAGGGGTGGGAGGGGAAGGAGGAGGAGGGTGATGATGGTGATGAGGGTGATGAGAAGGAGGGCGGCAGCCTGGGGGTGCTCATTGTGCGGTGACCCAGGGCTGGGGCCTCCTCCCGGGCCGGAGCTGTAGGCGCAGGGGGACCGGGCCAGAGGCACCGGCATCTGTCATAGACGTCCCACTGTCACAGATCAGGCTTAGTCTCGCCCCCTCTAACACACTCTTACTGCCTAGCTTGAGGTTCCTAATAATTGTTTTTCTCTCGTCTTTCCAGCCGCAGGAGCCTTCTCCATACCCCACGTTACCATGGCCACCCACTTGTCTAAGGATCAGGAGAGAGTGCGTAGGAAATGGGTTACATGGGATATTATTGTCTGTGCAAAGAGGCTTTCCTCTCATTACAGCCCTGACAGCACGGCACTGGCTGCATCCTGCAGCTTCTGAGAGCTGCCAGTGCTGAAATCCGTGTGCTTTTTGTGTGTAATGTCAGTGGGGCAGGTGCTGTGCAGCAGCACAGAGCTCACCTGCCTGCCTGAGCACCTCGGTGCTGCTGGAGGGGTTTCACTAATCCAGCTGTGCTCCCTGTCACATAATTACCCTTTTAAGCTTTGATTTTGTAAGATTACCTGCTGAGCTGGCACATGATGCTCATAAATGATCTTGTTGAGGAGGTGTAGTGGGTTTGTAATTCTGTGTACGGGGTGTGTAATTCTCTGTAGTGGTTTTGCAATTCTCTGTAGTGGCATTGTAATTCTCTGTGTTTGGTTTGTAATTCTCTCTATTGGGTTTGTTAGTCTCTGGATTGAGGTTGTAATGCTGTGAATTTGGTTTGTAGTTCTGTCTGTGGAGTTTGTAATTCCACACATGGGGTTTGTAGTTCCCTCCCTCGGGTTTGTAGCCCGTGCCAGCTCAAACGCTTACACCCTACACAGCAAACTCAAACCCTGCCCCTCTTGCTGCCCATTCCCTGGCCACCAGAGCCCTGTGTGCCCTCTGAGGAGGTGTTGTTGCCCTGCCCTGCAGATCAGGTGTGTCAAGGGGGACCTGTTCTCGTGCCCGAGCACGGACGCCCTGGCTCACTGCATCAGCGAGGATTGCCGCATGGGCGCCGGCATCGCCGTGCTCTTCAAGAAGAAGTTTGGAGGCGTCCAGGAGCTCCTGGATCAAAGTGAGTGGTGCCTGAAGGAGCTCCTGATTTCCAACAGGGCGGATGTTGGAGCTGTGTGGGGCAATGGAGTGTGGCTGTTGTAAAAACACCTTGGTTTTTGTGCTTTAGAGAAGAAGACGGGGGAGGTGGCGGTTCTGCAGAGGGATGATCGCTACATTTACTACCTGGTAAGGGCTGGGGTGGCACTGGGGCACCTCCCTGGAGCTAAACTGTCACATTAATAGCTAGGGGGGTTTGGTTGTGTTCATGGAATCAGGGAATCACAGAATGGTGGGGTGGGAAGGGACCTTAAAGCTCATCCTGGGCAGGGACACCTTGCCCTATCCCACCTTCCCCTATCCCGTCCAGCCTGGCCATGGACACCTCCAGGGATGAGACAGCCACAACTGCTCTGGGCAGCCTGTGCCAGGGCTTCACCACCCTCACAGGGAACAATTCTTTCCCAATATCCCATCTAACCCAGCCCTCTGGCAATGTGTAGCCATTCCTGTTGTCCTGTCACTCTAGGCCCTTGTAAATAAATATTCTCTGTCTTGTTGGCTCCCATCGAGCACTGGAATGTTCCTCTCAATAAGAGGTGTGTCCTTAAGCATTGTCTGTGAGGAGCAGCCAAGCTGTTGTGTGCATCTGCATTTCACCTGTTACATGGACAGAGCTGGCTGCTAAATTAGAGTGTTTTAAGCTGTGAAATGTTCTTTGCTCAGGTCTTTCCACAGAGGCAAGTTTGGGCGTGGAGTTTTGGGATATCAGGGAATGTGTGTTTTGTATTTGTAACAGACAGAGATTTGCAGGGATGATGCCCAAGGCACAGCTGAGCTTTTCTATTTTTCTGTAGATTACAAAGCAGAAGGTTTCTCACAAGCCCACCTATGAGAGCATGCAGAAGAGTTTGGAAGCCATGAGAGCTCACTGCCTGAACAACGGAGTCACCGACATCTCCATGCCCAGGTGAGGGGCTCAGCAGCTGATACCAATGTTGGGAGTTTCATTTCTAGAAGGATGTCTGAGGGATGATCCCCTACTCTGAAATAAGAATTCAAGCATCCACCTCTATCCAGCTCCTCTGTTCAACTGGGCAAATCTAATTTCCATTTCCCTGTGCATTTGTTTCCTTGTTCTCCCCACATTCTGTGGGTTTATGGGGAGCTGTGGCAGGGCCACCCCAAACTGCAGCTGCTGGTTGGGCACAGCACAAGGCCCAATGAGGCTTTTTTGGTGCTTTGTTTTCCAGGATTGGATGTGGACTCGACGGCCTGCAGTGGGAAAAGGTGTCAGCCATCCTTGAGGAGGTGTTTGAGAACACTGACATCAAGATCACAGTGTACACCCTGTGAGCAGAGCAGCCCAAGATCCCCATTTCCCCCAGTTTTGGGAGCAGAACCTCTGAACGGACAAGGGGGGACCTGTGTGTGGAGCACGTTCTGCATTTGGGTGTCACTGACTCGTGTGACGGTGACAGGGCCTTCCAGCAGCAGCAAGCTCCAGAGAAGTTCATTTGGGCTGTTAATTAGCAGGAGGCGGCGGCGCTGTGCAAAGCCCGGGGGAGCTCCCGGTGTGTCCCTGCAGCCACCAGGTGTCACTGGGGCTCCACGCACTGAAACGGAGCCGCTGCCCTTGGGCACTCGGGGTTTCTGTTGGGGCTGGCACCTCTGCTTCGTTCTGTTTGCCGTGCCCTGCCTGGCACGGGGGTCACCCACCTGTCCTCACACGTGGAACGGTTTCATTTCTCCCTTCCTGCCACAAATTGGGTTTGCTGAGGTGGTGCTCACTCAGGATCATGGTGTGATGTGAAATAAACACTGCCCTGCTGTTGGATTGATACCTGTGGCTCTTTGGGGACAGGCTGGGGGTGCAGGGAATGCTGGAGGGGGGTAAATACACCTGGTGGGTGTGTTTTATACAGCTCTATAATTTATAGTCTGCAGAGCTCTGTTTGGTGAGGATCCAAACAGGCTGATGTGCTCTAAAAACTCACAGGATGGGGTTTAAGGTGGGGTTTTGACATTTCTTTGTTTGGTGCATTAGTAGTCCAGGTGTTACACAGAGGTTGGTGTTTGTCACTCAAAACAAAAACAAATCAATACCACCCCTGCTTCTGAGATCCATGGAAAACTCCTGATTTGGCAGAGTTAGTTTGTTCCAGAAGTGAGGAACTGCCACAGACCTTCCCTTTGTGTTTGGTTTTTAAATCCTCCCACAAATAACAAATCTTTTGGACTTGTGTTGCTCTGCATGCCCAGAAAAGTGCCAGGTGTGTTAAAGAAATAGAAAAAATGGGACATGAGAGTTGGGAATTTTGCAGCATGACAGGGTTCTTGATTGGATTCCTTGGGAAGGGACTGGGTTACTCAGTTCTGTTTGTCTTTATCCTTACTCTCCTTGTTCCTTGCCCATATTTTGTAAACCAGTTTGGTGGGGAATTGCTGTAGCTGGGAAAAACAACAGAGAGGAATTTGGAGCAATGAGCTGATCCAGAACAGGCATGGAGGCTGCTCATGGATTCAGTCTTTCCCCTTATTTGTGTCTGGGTTTTTGTTCTGGTTCCTTACTCATGGCATCCCCATGAGCTTTGTTGTACATGGAAAATGATCCTGCTCTCCAGCACTTGTGTGTACTCTGGAAATTTTTTTGGCATTTAGTTCTCCCTTCCCAGCTACAAAATATTCCCTGTGTGGCTGTCCTGGGATGTCCTTGAACTCAGACTTGTCAGGTTCAATTTAGGACTTCTTGCAAGTAGAGAAGAAGGAATAAACAGTGTTTTGGCTTTTGCAGTGGCTTCCCTTTTTATTTCACTCTGCTTTTCCCAGGTTTATATCCCAAATGACATTGTTTGATATCGAGTGCTTGGGCACCATCATGATTTGGAAGAGAGCTGTTGGCCCTGAATTAAATCACAGCTCTGACTATAGAGGAGAACAGAGGGAGAAAACTTCTTTTTCACCTTTAAATCAATTTCTTTTCCTCTTTCTAATGTATTTATCTAACCAGCAGCTTTGT
Source organism: Melospiza melodia melodia (assembly GCF_035770615.1). Taxonomy (NCBI): domain Eukaryota; kingdom Metazoa; phylum Chordata; class Aves; order Passeriformes; family Passerellidae; genus Melospiza; species Melospiza melodia. The sequence goes on from NC_086221.1 coordinate 7,250,230, forward strand.
TCTAAGGTCTCTTCCCATGAAATATTCCCAGAATGTGATCCCACAGCCTGCCTGTGGATCACTGCCATCCCTTTCACCACAGAACGGGTTTGGTTGGGGCAGGGAGGGGGAGGAACAAAAAACACCCAAAAAATCCCAAACACCAGAGGTCTGTGTTGTGTGTGTGTGTTTGGAGTCCCACAGGGCCTTGTCTCCCACAGGCTGGTTCTCCATCCTGCTGGAATCAAAGCTTTGGGAAGCAGGACTGTCCCAGGTGTCCAGGTCTGTCACATCTCTTCATGGATCCTTTCTGACCCTGGGGAGGGAAAAGAGACATCCCAGAGACTCAGAGGTGACTCTTCAGTACCCCATGGAGAAGGGAATTCTGCAACCACTGGGATTTCCTTTATTGGTGTTTTTTAGACTTTGGGGTGTGAGTAAAATCCCTTTCAGTCTCCATCCTCTCCCTTTTGTCCTGAACATCATCCCTGTGGGGAACAGGGGGGTGTTCGGGTGGCCCTGGAACCTTTTTATTCTTTATTCCCGAAGGAGAAGACAGAGAAGCACTAAATCCCTTGGGAATGTGCTGTGGGGGAACCCCTGGAAGGGGAATCCCACTGCCTGGCATTGTTAGCAATAGTCAGCTGACAATAAGAGAAACTGGCACCCAAATTAAAGAGAGCAGAGTTAATGAGTGACCCCCTCACTCACCTGAGCCTCAGTGCAAAATCTCCGCCAGCTTCTCCTCGTAGTACTGAAAATTCTCCTGAATATCCTCCCAGGGCACAAAGGCCTTGGCCTCCTCCCCTTCCTCCTGCTCCACAAAGTTCTTCCAGACATACTCAAAGTCTTGAGGCTTCATGATCCTCAGCTTGCAGCCGGCCTCCTTCATGCTCCTGAGGGCCGCCTGCATCTCGGGCTCCTCCCACATGAAGAGCCTGCCCACCATGATGGTGAGGCGCAGCCCCTTGTTCTTGCGCAGGGCCTCGCAGATCCTCTGGGCGCAGGTGACGCAGGGGCTGGAGGACACGTACCAGGTGACGTCGTGGCGGGCACCGGGCTGGCACGTGGGCAGGATGGTGTTGAAGAAAGCCATCTCGGCGTGGGCGGCCGCGTGCTCGTCCTCCAGGTAGCCCCGGCTGGTCACCGGCTCCTTGCCCTGCGTCTCCACCACGTAGCACAGGAAGGTTTTGTTCCTGCCCGAGCTGTACTCCACGTTCCTGAACTGGAATTTGAAGAAGATGGCTGGGAGACGTTCCCTGGGAGAAGAAAGCAGAGAGGAGGCTCAGATTTAGATGAGGGTCACACTTCTGGGTCACCTCTACCCGTGGGCAAATCACTGCATCACCTCTGATTTCTCTGTGATCCAAGGTTTAGGCTGGGAGGTGTTCCCTGGGAGAGGAGAGCAGAGAGCAAGCTCAGAAGCAGATTTAGGTGAGGAGAGCAGAGAGGAGGCTCAGAGGCAGATTTAGGTGAGGGTCACACTTTTGGGTCACCTCTACCCATCACCCAAATCCCATGAGCAAATCACTGCATCACCCCTGATTTCTGTGTTCCAAGGTTTAGGCTGGAAGGTGTTCCCTGGGTGAGGAGAGGAGAGGAGAGAGCAGAGAGGAGGCTCAGATTTAGGTGAGGGTAACGCTTTTGGGTCTCCTCTACCCATGACCCAAAACCCATGGGCAAATATCTACATCACCCCTGATTTCTGTGTTCCAAGGTTTAGGCTGAGAGGAGGCTCAGAGGCAGATTTAGGCGAGGGTCACACTTTTGGGTCACCTCTACCCATGACCCAAATCACTGCATTGCCTCTGATTTCTCTGTGTTCCAAGGTTTAGGTTAGAAAATATCCAGGATCAAATCCAACTTTGCTGTTGAAATGTGGATTTCCTGCTGGAGTTCCTACTGATAAACTTCACCTACTCTTTTAAGTTATTGTCCACATCTCCCCTTCTGTGACTCTGAGATCACCTGGTGGTGGAACATCTCATGGGATGGCTCTGGAGGTGGGAAGGGAAAGGGATGGAAAAGTAGGAAAAATAATCCATGTGCTCCCAAGAATAGCACATTTCCTGCTTGGCATCCTGGACAATGAGTGCTTCTTTGGCTGAGGATTCTTTATTTGATGATTTTTTGAAGGGCAGACATGAGACACCCATTCCAGAGCGATGCCTGCAACGAGTGATTTCCCAATAACATCAGGTTTTTAAATACATCAGAGGCACAGGGAATTTCATCCCTGACTTAACTCCCTGACAGCAAAGGGGTCACAGCAGTGACGAGGTTGGCTCTGCTTTTCATGGAACAGCTGAAGCAGCAGCAACCTGCTCCAGATGGATTGACTCAGGCTGGATTGACTGGGAGCTGCATTTAGCCAGCCCTTCCTGATGGATTTTCTCGCTTATCTCGGCGTGTGCCTGGGCTTAGCTGGGATGTTCACTTCCATTCTGCTCCCAGCACTTTGGAATCTGCATTAGTTCAATTAATAACGTTCCAAGAAGGAATAGAAGCAACACTCAGAGTCTATTCCAGTGCCTGGCAACTCTTGCCATGAAGAAATTCCCCCTGATGTCCTCCCCTGGCACAATCTGAGGCCATTTCCCCTCATCCTGTTGTCTGGGAGAAGAGGCTGATCCCCACCTGGCTCCAGCCTGCTGGAGAGTGAAAATGTTTATGGAAATAATTTAGAAACTGTTCACAAACTCTGAATTCCCCGATATTCTCAATATAAACCCCTGCTCTGACACCAGGCTGGGGTGGCACAGCTCACCTGAGGAGAGGAAAGGTCAAAATGGAAACCACCACTGAAAAGCATCATTAAATGATATTTTTTAGGGATTTCTAAATGCTCCAACCTAATTTATCAGTTTTCCCTGGGTGGCAAAGTGATAGATCATATTGAGACCAAAAAAAAAAATTGAATTTTGAGGCCAGAATCTTCAATCTGGGGTTGAAGTTGCTGAAATCAGGTGGGCTGGAGGAAAGAGCAGCTACCCAGTGTGACCCTGGCACTGTGACACAGGAGAGAAGAAAACATCTAATAAAGAAATAAAAACGGGGATTATCTAAAAGAGTAACAAGGAATTATTCCTACAAGAAGCCTCATTTGCACCTGGGGAAAGTGGAAATAAATGTGGCAGGAAATGCTCCCAGATTGGGATTACAGGCTGTGTTCAGCCAAAAAATAAAAGGGATAATATTCTTAAAGAGAGTAATTGGCTTCCCAGGGATTCCTGGAACCAGACTCCTCCTGGAGCTGTGGGCAGCAGAGAGAACTTGGCTGGGAGTCCTGAGATGCCCCTAATCCAAGGGCTAAAGCTGAAATGCAATTTAATTGGGTTTAAGTGCTTCTTCCCTGGCTGCCCTTGTGTTTCCTCATCACTCCCATGGCTGCCTTGATTGGCTGGGAATTTGTAAATCACTGCAAAAACCCTGGTGGTGATCCCAGGGCAAAGCCTGGCCTGATCTCCTGGTGTCCTCCTTAAAATGAAACTAAAAAATTCCCTGGGGTTTCTCGACATCTTTGGGGCTCCTTTAGGATTTTTGTTTCATTTCCTCACTGTCCCCTTTGCAGGGTGGAAAATCCTGTCAAATCCTGGAACATCCATGGCATTCCAATAAAAGATTTAACTGCAGGATGGTGCTGAGGGACTTTTCCAGCCATGGTTAGCCCAGAGTCTTGGGTTTAGCAGGGAAGTTTGGACATCCTGCTCAGTCCCTCAGCATTTCTAACTGCAGGCTGAGCGCTCCAAGGCTAGAAAACCCCATTTCCTCATTCAAATTCATTTTAGGACATGTCTTAGGTGTTCAGAAGTTGGCCCAGTGGTTTATATTCACAATTTCGCTCCATTCCTAGCAGAGGGATGTTCTTTCCTTAAAAGCCACTGCTAATCATTTATTTCTGTGATTATGTGTGACAGAGACTGCCCCAAGAAGGGATTTTTTTTCACATTTTGAGAAGAGAATGGAGATTTTTCCTCTCCTGAGCAGGAATGGAACCCAATTTTGTGGCAGGGCTGCTGTCCTGCCTCACTCATCCTGGTTGGAACAAGCAGCCAAATTTCACCTGCAGGGCCCGTGGCACAGCCCAGAAGGATTCCAGGGGATATTTTGGAGGCCTGAGTTTTAAGCTTTAAGTTTAATTTTTAGTTTTAAGGAGCTGGAAGAAATCCTGGATTTGGTTTATTTGCTGGGACACTTCTTTGGTGATGAGGGAAATATGAGGGGAGAAGGATTCATCCTGCTGCTCCTCCAGGGACAGACACCCAGGGCTTTTCCTACTTGCAACTGTCAATTATGGCTGAGTTCAGCTTCCACCAGAGCCCTGGGATATCCTGCTTTTCCAAAGGCCAGGCTCCCTGCTGCCCTGCTGCCTTCAAAACTGCCTCTTGTTTTGGAGCTTTTCTGCTGGTTGGGCTTTTTGGTTTCTTTATGAAAGTCAGGTTCCAGCTGTGGCTGTGGAGCTCTTGAAAATGTGAACCTTTAGGTCTCTTGAAAAATCTGTCCCTCAGGCCCATCAAGCCAATCAGCCATAGCAGGGGTGTTTTTTCTGATCCACAGGTGGAGAAACTCTCAGACAAGAGCCATTGATCACAGCAAGAAATCAATACTGAGCTCTCATCAAAGCCAGCACCTCCATCCTCATCCTGTCAGTGGGGCTGGGGGGGAACCAGCACTGCAGAAACAGAGCTGTTCTATAAAACAAGTGCACTTTTCTGCCTGCCTGGTTGGGAGCCCTTCCTCTAAAAGTCAGCAAAACTTAGAGCAAAATCCCACAACAAATCCAAACCATTTCAGATTCCTCCAAAACGCGCTGCAGAAGATGCTGCTTGTGTTGGCCGACCTAAAAGCCGAGACAGAGCTCACTGAACTCCCCCAATTCCATATTTAAATCCCAGTCTCTTACCCTGTGACAATCTCAAAGGGTGGCAGGTCCTCCCTCTTCACCTTCTTCTTCTTCTTCCCCTCGCCCTCCTCGGTGTTGTCGGGCTCCCCGTTCTGGGCATTGCTGGGCTCCTCCTGCTTCTCTGCCATCTTCCCCAGGACACTGGGACCGAGCTGTGGCCACTGGGAGAGAGAAAGAGCAATTTCTGAGAGCTCTGGGAGCCGAGGGAGGAGGGAAAACAGAGCTGGGAGTTCCTGCCCCAGGCACAGTTGTCAGGAACTAAATATGGAACAAAGCGGCGCCGGTGGCAGGGGCTGGACAGGCTTGGGTGACCCAGGGCTCTCAGGTGTCACCTCCTTCCCCTGCTCTCTCCAGCTCCTTTCAGCAGCCCCTTTTGCTCCCCTTTTTAATTTCAAACCAAGTGACAACTCCTCAGTGGGCGGGAGGAGCCCAAATTTCCCTGATGGAAAATCCTGGAAGCTCTGGGGTGTGTTTATCCCGAGGGGTGCCGGGTGGCTGGCACGGGGCACCCCCTGCTCTCACAGCCCTCTCCCTCCTCTGCCAGAGGATTCCACGGCTGACCTTGAGGGACCAGCTCAGCCTGGCCTGGCTCAGGCAAGAGGGGAAAGGGTCGTGGTCATTTTGCTGGACAATCTCTGGTTTTGGTGGGTTTGGCTTCCTGGATCACCTGGAGCACCCTGTGGTTCCTCCCACCCTGCTCATGCAGGGGGAAATCTCCTGGTGGGAGCTGTAAATCCAAGCCAGAACCTTCTCCCCGATATTTGGAATTCCAGCTGGAATTCCCAGTGGGCAGCAGTGCTGCTTCTCCCATTGTTCTGCATTTTCCTCCTGAGTGTTCCAGAAGTTCCCAGTGCACTGGGTGTATCTGGGCTGGAGGGGCTTTTCCTTCTCTTTTTTGTTCCCTTCAGGATTATATGAAACTCTCCCAGCATCTCACTCTCAATTTCAATAATTTACAGTTTGTACCAATCCTGCCTGAGCTGAGTTTAATTAAAAACCTGAGTGAGGTTTTCCCAGGGACCAATCCTGGCCATGCCGTGGGGCAAAGGAGGGGTGAAAAGTGTGGCTGGGCAGGATTTTGGAATCAAAGCACACTGGAAATCAAACCTGTGGGCTCTGCTCAGGACCCCCAGCACTAAACTTTGAGTAAATGTGGAATATTCAGCTGTATTTGATGGAGTATTCAGTCAGTATTCGTGGAAAAACCTGCTCTTAATTTGAGGAGGAGAGGAGGAATTCCATAAAAATCAAATCACTGGGAATATCTGCTTTGGAGCCAAGTCAGCCTTTGTGATCCTGTTAAATTCAGCTCTTTAGAGCCTTGGCAGGAGGCTGCACCATCACAAAGTGAAATAAATCCGCACCACCAGGCAGGCCATTTATTATCAGAGAAAATTAATAGCAAATTATCACAGATAATTAATTCTGGCTGCTTTTCCCAGCCCCCTTGCCATCACCCTGCCTTTGCTGGGCTGGATATCCTTGGTAGCTTTCCCCAGTGCCCCCATGGATGCAGTTTTTGGGGACTTTGAAGAGTTGTTGTTTGGGTGGTGTTGTTTAGGTGACAGAGCTGGCAGTGGTGACAGCCCAAGCAAGGATTTGACAAATTTCAAGACATCCTATCCATGGAACATATATCTTCCACGGTGCAGGATTTTATTTCTTTTTAAGCCTAGAATACTTTCCTGCAGGGCTGGGGTGGTGTTTTGCCTCCTGTGTGGTGACAACGCTCAGATTCCACCTCCCCTGTCCAATTGCTGTCACCTCTGACATTTCAGGGGCTGCTTTTAGGGTGGGAATCCTCTCCCAATGACTGACAGCTCATTTCCTCCTAATCCTGGTATTTTCAAGCAGCATCTCAGCCCCTCTGCAGTCCCTCTGACCCACTCTGCTTTATTTTTGGAAGCTCTTCATGGCTGGGGTCCCAGTTTTGCTGCAGCTTTGGCCTGGCCCCTGCGAGGGCTGAGCTCTAATCTAATCTGGGGAATGTGGCACCGAGGCTCCCCCTGTCTCCAGCCCTTCCCAGCTGCTCCCCAGCTCCTTCTAGGGCAGTGCTTGGAGCAGCCGTGATCCAACCCCCACTGCAGCCAAAAATATAAAAGGGCACCACGGAGCTGCTGCGTCCGAGCTGGGGGTGGGCGAGGGCTCTGGGGGCTGCCTGTGACCCCAAATGTGTCCCCAGGGGCTCAGGGAACCCCAAATTGCAGAGTTTGTCTTGAGGCTCCTCTCCACCTGTCCCTGTCCCCACTGATTTCATATTTTACCCACTTGGCTCTGAATTTGTTCATAAAACCCTTCTGGGATCATCAATCCCCACCCTGAGCACTCAGTGCCACCTCCAGGGATGGGCGCTCCAAACCCCCCTGGGCAGCCCCTTCCAGCCCTTTCCATGAGGAAATTACTGCTCATGTCCAACCTGAGCCTCCCCAGCCCAGCCTGAGGCCGTTCCCTCTCCTCCTGTCCCTGTTCCCTGGGATAAGATCCCAAATCCCCCCCGGCTGTCCCCTCCTGGCAGGAGTTGTGCAGAGCCAGAAATTCCCCCTGAGCCTCCTTTGCTCCAGGCTGAGCCCCTGCCCAGCTCCCTCAGGACTCTCCAAACCCTTCCCAGCTCCCTCAGGACTCTCCAAACCCTTCCCAGCTCCCTCAGGACTCTGCAAACCCTTCCCAGCTCCCTCATGACTCTCCAAACCTTCTCAGCTCCCTCAAGACTCTCCATTCCCTCCCCAGCTCCCTCAGACCCTTCCCAGCTCCCTCAGGATTCTCTAAACCCTTTCCAGATTTCTCCAAACCCTTCCCAGCTCCCTCAGGACTCTCCAAACCTTCTCAGCTCCCTCAAGACTCCCCAAACCCTTCCCAGCTCCCTCAGGACTCTCCAAACCCTTCCCAGTTCCCTCAGGACTCTCCAAAACTTTCCCAGCTCCCTCAAGTTTCTCCAAACCCTTCCCAGATTTCTCCAAACCCTCCCCAGCTCCCTCAGCCCTCCCATGGGATCACAGTTCACCCGCAGGGGACACCAGGACAGGCCTCAGGGACAGCCTGTGCTGGGAGAAGCTTCCAGGCTCTGCTGGAGTTTGGGATTTTGAGGATCCTGCATCCATCCAAGTCCCGAGCAGCTTCTTCAGTGGCTTTAGAGGCACCTCTGAGCACTCTGATGGCTTTTGTCCCCAAACAGGGGTCTCTGCCGCCCTGTGTCCCCTGCAGGCTCTCACCCTGATTAAGTTTTTCTAAGCCTTCTGATGTTTGCATTCCTGTAACAAACTTCCTCACACACTTTCTGTAAATAACTCGTTGTTTTGCATTCTTTTATGGAGGAGGAGAAATTTGATGGACTGTTGGTTTGCCCGGTGTCATTGGAGAGGTGGCACTGTCACCCTCCAATCCAGTGTCACTTTTGGAAATCTAGAAGTGTTGGAGTCAGAAATGAAATCTAAATCTATAAACTAAATCTATAAATGTTGGAAATCTAGTAAAGTTGCAGTCAGAAATGAAATATTCTCTTTTCACCCTTGAGAGAGCTGCGTGTCCGTGTCATTTTGTGCCCCACAGTGACAGCTGTCCCTGTCCCTGCAGCAGCAATCCCTGGAGTTAACCTGGCTGTCCCCATCACCCACACCTGCCCGCCACAGCCCCTGCCAGGAACAGGCAGCTTTTATGGCATTGTGGGGCCACAGGAACATTTTGGGACGGATGGGAGAGTGAAATGAGAGCCTGGCTGGGTGAGTCACGGCTCAGCCCTGCTCTCCATGCCGAGGGACAGCTGGTGGCACTAACAAATGTCTCCCTGGAGACACTGTCTGGCACCAGCCCCCTCCTGCTTTTTCCAGCTGTAACTACGGGACAAATAAATAAATAAACACTGACAGCTTCCCTTCCTTCCTTCCTCCCTTCCTTTGGCCCTCTCCTCCTGCCTTTCAGAACCCAGGAAATTCCTCTGGAGGGCTCCAGCCCCTGCCCAGGGGGCTCAGAGACCTTGGCCCAGCTCCCAAGACCCCTGTGCCTTTGATTTAGCCCTTGGTAAAAACAATTAGCAACCTTTATATGAAGAATTACAAGTGAAGAAAGTTTAAGAAGAATAATAGTTTGTTATAGGGTGAAAAATAAATTTTTGAGGTTTTTAGAATGGGGGCTCGGGGGTCCCTGTGTCCTTGATTTTGACCCATGGAAAGAACAATTAGCAACCTTTATATGAAGAATTAAAAGCCAAGAAAGTTTAAGTGGAATGATAGTGAATTTATCACAAGGTGAAAAATAGATTTTTGAGGTTTTTAGAATGGGGGCTCGGGGCTCCAAGAGGGAGGAATTTGGGTGTGCCTTGTCCTTTTTCCTTCTTCTTCTTGGCCTCCATCTTCTGGGTGATGTTGGCACTTTTAGATTGGTTTAGAGTAGAAGCTAACATAGGTATAGAGTCCAACACACGTGATGGGTATTGGGAAGTTATTGTAAATAGTGTACAGGTAGTTTTTAGTATCAAAAGATAACACCAACCCGACCTGCCAGACAGACCTCGGCGGGTGGGAGAAGGAATTTTATAGACAAGAAAACAATAAACAACCTTGAGAATGAGAACTGAAGAGTTCTGACTCCTTCTTGGACTGCCAGGCTGGGAAAAGAGATTTCTAACACATCTCAGGGTCACTGTGAGCAGCAGAGACTCTGAGACTGCCTCAGCACCAAAGGGCTTCAAGGAGGGCTGGAAATGCTCCTGTGCCACCTGGGCAGTGCCCAAATCCTGCTGCAAGGCGCTCCAGGGATGCTCCCACCTGGGCTCCTGCCTCACCTTCATGCCCACCCTCCTGGCTCCCATTCCCAGGCTGGCACTGCAGGAGCCTTGGCAGGAGCTGCTGCCTCCCCAATTAATTGCCAGCCCAAGTGGGATTAATGACAGCTCCCAGCGGGGCTGCAGCTGCCAGGAGAGCTCCGGGCACAGGGATTGGTGTCCTGCAGCACCAGAGATGTGTCACCTGCACGGAGGTGACAAACCCTGGCTGGCACCTGGGCGGGGGCTTGGACAGAGCCAGGCAGGGAAATCAGGGAGAGCTGGAGCAGGGGTGGGAGAGATGATGGAGAGGGGAAAGGGGAGAGGGGAAAGGGGAGAGGAAAATGGGGAGAGGAAAAAGGGGAAAGGGTAAGGGAAAAAAAAGGGGAAAGGAAAAGGGGGGAAGGAGGGGGGAAAGGAAAAGAGGGAATAGGAAAATGGGGAGAGGAAAAAGAGGGAAGGGAAAAGGGAGAAGGAAAAAGGGGAGAGGGAAGGGAAGGGAAGGGAAGGGAAGGGAAGGGAAGGGAAGGGAAGGGAAGGGAAGGGAAGGAAGGGAAGGGAAGGGAAGGGAAGGGAAGGGAAGGGAAGGGAAGGGAAGGGAAGGGAAGGGAAGGGAAGGGAAGGAAAGGAAAGGAAAGGAAAGGAAAGGAAAGGAAAGGAAAGGAAAGGAAAGGAAAGGAAAGGAAAGGAAAGGAAAGGAAAGGAAAGGAAAGGAAAGGAAAGGAAAGGAAAGGAAAGGAAAGGAAAGGAAAGGAAAGGAAAGGAAAGGAAAGGAAAGGAAAGGAAAGGAAAGGAAAGGAAAGGAAAGGAAAGGAAAGGAAAGGAAAGGATTTGCCCATTCCAAAGGCAAATCTGGGGTTGGGGCTGTACAAACAAGGGCTTGGACCAACCTGGGACAGTGGGAGGGGTCCCTGCCCCTGCCAGGGGTGAGATGGGATGTTCCTTTAGTTCCCTTCCATCCCAAACCATTCCAGAATTCCAGGGTTCTGTGGAACCAAGGCTGCTTTGGGGCTGTGCTGCACAGTCTGGGCAAGAAACCCTCCAGATGACTTTGAAATGTCATTAAAGTTATTTTTATGCAAGGGGGTTCAGTGTATCTGTTTAAACAGCAAATGCACCAAATGATGCTTTAAATATTAATACGGGAGGGTGTCTCACTGAATTTAATTTTCCCAATTGATTTCAAGTTGCCCTGGATAGCACAGGGAGGAATATTTGCTATTTTTGCTGCCTGTGAGAAGAGGCAGGAGGCAAAGAAAATCTCTTTCTGCATTTACAGGTGGGCTGGGAGGAGGAGAAACTGGAAGGGAAACAAGAACAAGGCAGTCAGTCCCAGCAGCTGGCAAAAAAATCTATTAATCTTCATTTCAGATTTTCCTTTGCCTGCAGAAAAAGTGGGAAGAGGAAATCGACCCAATTTATGAAAGCTGATCAAATATGCATTCATCTATTTAATTGGAAATATTATTAAAGAGTCGCAGGTATGAGCCAGATCTAGAGCCATCAATTTAAATGAGATTTAAATAATTCTATCCCCTTTCCAAAAGGAGATAAAGGCTCCTTTAATCCCTCCTGCCTTCTCTGCATGGCCCTGCTCATCCCTGTTCCCTGAAATCAGCCTGAACTCCCCCAAATCCAACCTTCAGCCAGGGCCCACCTTCATTTGTGGGAAAAATAATTTACATTTGTCCTTTGGCATGAGGGGCTTGCTGGGAGACACAGGAGCTGTAAATATGAGCAGTGGTATCACAGAAAAGAAATCCCTGAAGTGTTACAGGATTTATTTTTTTATTCCTTGTTTTTTTCCCAGCAGTTTTTGATGTCACCAGTGCTGCATCAAAAACCCTCCCGGCCTTTTCCTGCAGCTCCTCCTTGGGACACACAGCCCTGGGGAGGGAAATCCTGAGCCGGGGGGGAAAATAATGGATCAAAGTGACAGAACCACCAAATTTTTGCTGGGCTGGTGGCACAGAGGAGCCTGTGACAGGGATGTCCCCAAGGAGGGACCTTGGGCGCCTTTTGGGTTCCAAACCTGCCCCAGGAATGAGTCCACCTCTGGAGCCTCCCCAAATCCCATCCCCGGATCCCTCACCCCAAACCAGTCCAGCAGTAAGAACTCGGATTTATTTATTTATTTATTCTCCAAAGAGAATATTCTCGTTTTATTCGAAGCAAATACAATTTATTACAATTTTACAGCCCCGGCTGAGCCCCCCCACCCCCAATTACAGCCCAAATTAATTACAGCCCAAATTAATTACAGCCAGTGCCAGGATAAGATCCACGTGCCCCTTCTCTTTACATTTAGTGCTTTTAGCAGTTTAAAACGATGTAAATTCTGTCTGGAGACACCAGAGCTTTTCCAGGGAAAAGGGGAAAACAAGGATGAGTCCCTTGTGTCTGATCCCATCCCATTCCTTTGGAATTCCTGTTGTTTTAACCTTTCCTGATTAATAATTGCACAGAAACGCTCCAGGATGAGGCACTTGCACCGCACCTGACAGATTCTGCTTTTTGCCAATCATATAATTAATTATATTATTAATTATAACAACCTTTGAGGCAGTGGGAGCAGACTCACCGATTTTACACACTCTCATGTCTCTGTACTTAAAAAAATAAAGAACAAAATGAAGTTTTCTTCAAAGGCACTGCTGTGAGGTTTTCAGTTCTGCTCAGGAATGGCACATGGAGGTGGAAAAGAGGAATTTTCTCTCGGGGGAAGCATTTGGGTGCTGCTCGTTGCTGCTTTATCCCCCAAACAGGAGGCAGAGCCCAATCTCCAGCCAGCAGCAGAGCAAGACCCAGCCCTGCTGGCAGATAAAGAGCTGAAAAATACACAAATTGGGGCATACAGAACATGGAGCAACAGCACAAAGAGCAAAAAAAAAAAAAAAAAAAAAAAAAGGAGAATTTTTTTTTAAATAATCAAATATTTTCTAAAAAAACCAAGTAATTAAAAAATCAAGTAATTAAAAAACAAGTAATTTCTTTAAAAAATCAAGTAATATATATATTTAAAAATCAAGTAATTTCTTTAAAAAATCAAGTAATCTCTTTCTAAAAATCAAGTAATATATAATCTTTTTAAAAATCAAGTAATTTCTTTAAAAAATCAAGTAATCTCTTTCTAAAAAATCAAGTAATATATATATTTAAAAATCAAGTAATTTCTTTAAAAAATCAAGTAATCTCTTTCTAAAAATCAAGTAATATATATCTTTTTAAAAATCAAGTAATTTCTTTAAAAAATCAAGTAATTTCTTTAAAAAATCAAGTAATCTCTTTCTAAAAAATCAAGTAATATATATATTTAAAAATCAAGTAATTTCTTTAAAAAATCAAGTCATTTCTTTAAAATCAAGTAATCTCTTTTAAAATCAAGTAATCTCTTTAAAAAATCAAGTAATCTCTTTCTAAAAAATCAAGTAATATATATCTTTTTAAAAACCAAGTAATTTCTCTTCAAAAAATCAAGTAATTTCTTAAAATCAAGTAATCTCTTTAAAAAATCAAGTAATCTCTTTAAAAAATCAAGTAATATATATATATTTAAAAATCAAGTAAAAATCATTAATTTGTTCAAAAAATCAAGTAATTTCTTTTAAAAATCAAGTTTATATATATATATATATATGTGTGTGTGTGTGTGTATATATAAGACAAATTCAAATGCATCATTTCCCTCTCCCCTCATTGGAAAAGGAAGTGAACACGCTTTTTTCCCCTGTAAACTCGGCACACCTCAGGCCAGTTCCGGACACAAGGAGGGATTTCAGGATTTCAGTCGCTCTTGCCCGGTTCCAGCTGGGGGTTGTCCTTCCAGACGCGGATGGTGAGGCAGGTGGCCATGGCCAGCCAGCCCAGGTAGGGCAGCAGCAGCAGCGCTGCCAGCCGGTTGATGCGGGTACCAGGAGCAGAAGGTGCCCAGGGCCAGCCCGTCCAGGCACAGCACATCGACCACAGCAGCTGCGGGGACAGATGGTGGCACGGGGCTGGGGAACGCGGCACGGACCCACCCGGGCTGCCAGAACGGCCCCGGCACCAAGGAGGGATGGGGGGCTGGCACTGGAGAGACCCTGACCCCAAATATTGGCCCTGGGCTCTCATCAATGACACCTGGGTAACAGCACAAGTAATTAACGTGCTCTGCTCATGAAGGGATCCCCAGATGAACACCCTGCTCTGAGCCCCTTGCTGACAGAACAAACTGAACAAAACACCTGAACAAACTCTGCAAAATACCCAGGTACAGGTGGGGAAGTGGGACAGGGATGGGGGGCTGGCACTGGAGAAACCCCGACCCAAATATTGTCCCTGGGCTCTCATCAGTGACATATGAGTGTGTCACACCGTGAGTAATTAATGTGCTCATCTCTGCTCGTGATGGAATCCTGCAGATGAGCACCCTGCTCGTGTCCTCTTTGCTGACACAACCTGCTCGTGCAGATGAACACTGAACAAACTTTCCAAAATACCCAGGTACAGGTGGGGAAGTGGGACAGGGATGAGGGGCTGGCACTGGAGAGACCCCGACCCAAATATTGTCCCTGGGCTCCATCAGTGACATATGAGTGTGTCACACCATGAGTAATTAATGTGCTCATCTCTGCTCGTGATGGAATCCTGCAGATGAGCACCCTGCTCGTGGCCAGTGTCCTCTTTGCTGACACAACCTGCTCGTGCTGGTGGCCACTGAACAAACTTTCCAAAATATCCCGGTACAGGTGGGGAAGTGGGGGGGGACAGGGATGGGGGGGCTGGCACTGGAGAGACCCCAACCCCCAGGGCGCTGTCCCTGGGCTCCCATCAGTGACCCCCGAGGTGTGTGACACCAGGAATAATTAACGTGCTCTTCTCTGCTCATTACGGAATCCCACCCTGCTCGTGGCCAGTGTCCCTTTGCTGACACAGCCTGCTCCTGACAGTGGCCACTGAACAAACCCCCAGCTGCACCTTTCACCCCCAGAGTGACAAAACCCAGGTGAAAACGCCAATTCCCAGCTGTGCCTCTGCCACCTCGGGCCTTGGCACCTGAGGCACAGCCTGGCGGCCCTGCCCGGGTGTGGCACTGCCCAGCCCCGCCCTGCCTGTGCCCGATAAGCCCCCAGAGCTGCTCCCCTCAGCGATGTGACAGTGCTGTTGTCACCCAGGGTGTGACCCCACAAAGGGCTTTATCTCCCAGCCCCGACCCTTAACTGGGGTGCAGCCCTGGCAGTGCCCAGCCCCGCTCCCCACCCCGGCTATCACAGCGAGCCTGCAGGGGCTGACACCCTGTGTGTGTGGCTGCAGCCCCAAATTCCCGCATCACTCCCCTCAGCACGGCCCCAGAGCGCCCCAAAGCGGCAGGGAAGCCCCATTACCATGTTGAGGTTGTGGGCACCGAAGAACAAGGGTGGCCATGCCCAGTTGAGCAGCAGCTGAGCCCGTAGAGCCCCATGGGCACGATGGCCTTGCTGCTGCAGCCCCCCAGGTCGCTCCACACCAGGTAGGGAGCGTAGCTGTGGGGAAGGAGAGCTGTTAGTGCCACCCTGGGCAGGGACAGAGCCCCTCCTGCCCCTGCGTGTGCCCCAGCAGAGACTGGCAGCACTGCAGGGACAGGGGACAGCTCTGGGCTGGGTTAGGTTGGAAATCAGGGAATGATTTTCCCTCAGAGGTGCTGGCACTGCCCAGGGATGGGCACAGCCCTGAGGTTGCCAGAGCTTCACGGAGTTTGGACACTGCTCCAGGGATGCCCAGGGTGGGATTTTGGGATCACCCATGTGCACTGGATGATCCCCTTGCAGCTGGGGCTGTTCCATTATTCCATTCCACAACTCCCTGTCCCTCCCTGCTCCCAAACCTCCCCTGTCCCACCAAAGTGGCCCCTGGCCCCTACCCAGTGCCATGGCTGGTGGTGGCATCCCCAAGGCTGTGGCACTGCCTGCAGCATGCCAGGATCACACCTGGCTGGGTCAGGGTCACACCTGACAGGGTCACACCTGGCTGGGACAGGGTCACATCTGGCTGGGTCACACTGGGGAGGGACAGGGTCACACCTGGCAGGGTCACACCTGGCTGGGACAGGGTCACACCTGGCAGGGTCACACCTGGCTGGGACAGGGTCACATCTGGCAGGGTCACACTGGGGAGGGACAGGGTCACATCTGGCTGGGTCACACCTGGCTAGGACAGGCTCACACCTGACAGGGTCACACCTGACAGGATCACACCTGGCTGGGACAGGGTCACATCTGGCAGGGTCACACCTGGCTAGGACAGGCTCACACCTGACAGGGTCACATCTGGCAGGGTCACATCTGGCTGGGACAGGGTCACACCTGACAGGGTCACATCTGGCTGGGTCACACTGGGGAGGGACAGGGTCACATCTGGCTGGGTCACATCTGGCTGGGTCACATCTGGCTAGGACAGGCTCACACTTGGCAGGGTCAGGACACCCCAAAGCTGGGACAGAGTCTGGCAGGGTCACTCTGGCTGTGCCAGGGGCAGCAGGACAGCAGGACAGCAGGACAGCAGGACAGCAGGACAGCAGGACAGGACACTCACCCCATGCCCGTGTACAGCATGGTCCAGGCCACAGGGAACACTCTGCGGGACGGGCACCACGAAGGCTTTTTCAGCTTCTCGTACCACGCTGGGATCTCCTTCCTGTTCAGGAACCAGCCAAGGAACCCTCCCACGTGGGGCAGGACGGTGAAGCCCACGGTGTAAGCCCACATCCTCCCTCAGGGGCTTGGAATCGTCTCTTTTCCTGCTCTGAGTTAAAAGCAAAATCACAGCATCACTTTTAAAGGATGGGTTTTTTCCCTGCTTCCATCCTCTAATTCCATGTCCCATTTCAGTCCCTAAGGCAGGTGGAAATGATTTAATGTGTTCAGCCCTCTCTGAAATGGGGATTATTCCTGCCTGGGATGTTTCCCCCCTGATTTTTCCACTCTTTCACTGCAATGTTCTGGTGTTTGGGCTGTCCCCATCCCTGCTCCTGGGGCTGGCAGGCTCTGAGATCCCTCCTGGAGCTGCTCCCCCTTCTCTGTTGCCCTCAGGATGAAAACCCAAACTCCATCCAGAATTCCCCATGATTTTTCAACGTGGGTTTCTATTTTAATTTCTATTTTAAAAGAGGTCTGTGACAGAAAAAAATCCTTCCAGCAGCTCCAGGAAACCACAGCAGAGAGAACTCTCACCTTTGCACAGGGGGAGGTTCTGAATTTGTTCACGGAGCTCCTTTTGTATAAAAGCAGGGGAAATTTTTTCTTTAATAATAAAAATGTTCCCACACAATGCAGGGTAAGACCAGGACACATCCAGAATTCAGTGTCTGTCCTGCATCTTCCCCTGCAGGGAACCCAAACCTGCCACTCTTCCATCGTCCCCAAATTCCCCTTCCCTCAGGATCCGTGCAGGAATTGAACCCTGATTAACATTTCTCGGGAATTCTGGGCAGGAGCTGCCAGCAGAGCAGTTCTGAGCTGTCAGCACGGGCACACGATGCACCTGGGAGGGTTTGGGATTCAGGAATGCAGGAGGAGCAGCCCCTGAACCGGGGAAATGGGGAACAGGGGATGGGACCGAGCTCCACAGGCTCTGCTTGGCTTTCAGTTCACAATTAACACTCTGCTAATTAGCTCGCTGTTATTGCTGTCACCACACCGGGCTTGGGAGGGCCAAATTCCCACCTCACCGAGGAACAAACACCCCGAACACCACCTTGAGCAACAATTCCTTCACCTGACAATTTATGGCGCTCTCGAAGTACCCACAGAACCAGGAAACAGCTGAAAACCAACCCAAATTCAGTTCTGAAACCGACCCAATTTCAGTTCTGAAAACCGACCCAATTTCAGTTCTGAAAACCAACCCCAATTCAGTTCTGAAAACCAACCCGAATTCAGTTCTGAAAACCGACCCAATTTCAGTTCTGAAAACTAACCCAAATTCAGTTCTGAAAACCAACCCGAATTCAGTTCTGAAAACCGACCCAATTTCAGTTCTGAAAACCAACCCCAATTCAGTTCTGAAAACCGACCCAAATTCAGTTCTGAAAACCAACCCCAAGTTCAGTTCTGCTTTAAATGTGACCCAGTCCTGCCACATTCTGCTCCCCACACACCCCACAGGAACGGAATATGGGAAAACACTGAATTTCCCCAATTCCTTTGGGGCTGCAGAGGGGAAGGAGGGTTGGAAGACTTTCTTTTGGTTTTTCTCAGGTGCCTGAGCCTTACCTGGGTCAGCGCCTCGCTGTGCCTGGCCGAGGGAAGGGCTGGGACATCCAGGATGGGCTGTCCCTGCCACTGGTGATCCCCGAGTGCTGCAGCTGCAGCCGCGTTTCACCCAAACGGCCCCAAACGGCCCCAAACTGGGGCGGGGAGCTGGGGCTGGGGCTGATTAAACTGGGAGCTGCTGCTGGGGACAGGCACTGCGAGTTTGGGGTGGTGGAACCCTGGGGACAGTAACTGGGAGTTTGGGGTAATGGAGTTTGGGGACAAACGCTGGGAATTTGGGGTGCTGGAACCTGGGGACAATGACTGGGAATTCGGGATGGTGGAACCTGGGGACAATCATTGGGAATTCGGGATGGTGGAGCCTGGGGACAGTTGCTGGAGTTTGAGGTGGTGGAGCCTTGGGATAATCATTGGGAATTTGGGATGGTGGAGCCTTGGGATAATCATTGGGAATTCAGGATGATGGAGCCTGGGGACAGTCGTTGGGAGTTTGGGATGCTGGAGCTTGGGGACAATTGCCAGGAATTTGGGGTGCTGGAATCTGGGGACAATCACTGGGAATTCAGGATGATGGAGCCTTGGGATGGTCTCTGAGAATTTGGGATGCTGGAGCCCTGGGACAATTATTGGGAATTCAGGATGGTGGAGCCTGGAATTTGGGGTGCTGGGGCCCCAGGACAATCTCTGGGAGTTTGGGATGGTGGAGCCCAGGGACAATCACCGGGAATTCAGGATGGTGGAGCCTGGGGACAATCATTGGGAGTTTGGGGGGCTGGAACCTGGGGACAATGACTGGGAATTTGGGATGGTGGAGCCTGGGGATAATCATTGGGAATTCAGGATGATGGAGCCCTGGGGACAGTCGTTGGGAGTTGGGGATGTTGGAGCCCAGAATTTGGGTGCTGGAGCCCCAGGACAATCTTCAGGAATTTGGGGTGCTGGAACCCAGGGACAATCACTGGGAATTTGGGGTGATGGAACCCAGTGACAATCATTGGTAATTTGGGATGCTGGAGCCCCAGGACAATCTCTGGGCGTTTGCAATGGTGGAACCTGGGGACAGTCATTGGGAATTTGGGGTAGTGGAGCTTGAAGACAATCACTGGGAATTTGGGATGGTGGAGCCCACCCTCCCCCAGGCCCTCATTAACACCCCAATAATTAACCTGGCGTTTCCCAGGGCCACCTGTGCGTCCCTTTGGCCAAAATTTCCCTGGCAGGTAAAACGAAGCTGTTCCAGGGCTGTGTAAAATGGCAGAGGGAGAAGCCAGAAATCAATTTCCATTAGGGAGCTGTCTGGCAGGGCTGGCAAAATGAAACACTAATTCCCAGCAGTTCTGGGTCATTACCTGGATTTCATGGAGGCAGGAGCAGGGCTGGCTCCTCACACGCTGCAACAGGAATCAGGAAAATCTCCTCTTTCACTGAGCTCCCAAGGAAATTATTCTTTTCATGGGAGGAGAAAGAAAGAGAGGGAAAAATCTGCTGTAAAAAGCCAGATTTTCAGCCAGCCTGAATGCTGCCCTGCCGTGGGTTGGTCCAGTGGAATTCCCAGTTCCAGTGACAGATGCAGAGCTCGTTAATCACAGCCCTGCTTCTCCTCCTGAGCCTGTTGCTATTTGTGACTGGAGATTTGTGTCATGGAACCATGCAGCTCTAAAAGATCCTGAATGGTTTCCATCCCAGTCAGCCCCTGCTGCCCCCACCGGCTCTGGCAAAAAAAAAGCACCGAATTTGACAATTTTCAGCTGGAGATTTTTGTCCCCCTGGGCACGAGCCCAATCCCACAGGCTTGGCAGGAGTGTGTGCCCAGGCTGGCTTGGCATGGAACGTGCTGGAAGGTGGAGAAGCTGAGGGTCAAACCCTAGCGATCAGTGGATGTGTGAGGCTGGGATTGCTGCTGGTGATGGGGGAACAGAAAATGGGAGGAGGGAAAAAACAACAGGGGCAGTTCCAGGCCTAAAAGTTCCTCCTGTCCTGGGCACGTGCTGGAGCAGGAAACAGCCCTGGGAATGATCTGGAAAAAGGGGATTTGTGGGGATGGAGATGGGGAATTGGTGGGGATGGAGAGGGAGAGATTTGTGGGGTGGAGATGGGGAATCTGTGGGGATGGAAGATGGGAGATTTTGGGGACGGAAAGGGGAATTTGGGCATGTGGGGACGGTTTCCTCATCTTCCCATGGATTTCCACCTGGATATTCCAGCTTTGGATGCTTTCTCAGCAGCCCAGGCTGAGCTGAGCCTGCTCTGCAGTGGAACTGTGTCCATCCCAGGACTGGGAAAGAGCAGGATCAGGTTTGGGAAGAACTTTTGGAGCTCCAGTGCTGGAACCAGGGTGGGTTTATGTGGCATAAATCCATGCCCAGCCACCCCAAGGGATGTGTGTGATGCCCTTGGGGTTCCTCCTGCCCTGGGCACGTGTTGGAGCAGGAAACAGCCCTGGGAATGATCTGGAAAAGGGGATTGATGGGGATGGAGAGGGGAATTTGTAGGGATGGAGAGGGAGAGATTTGTGGGGTGGAGATGGGAGATTTTTGGGGATGGAGATGGGGGATTTGTGGGAATGGAGACGGGGAATTTTTGGGGTTGGAAGATGGGAGATTTTGGGGATGGAGATGGGGAATCTGTGGGGATGGAGACGGGGAATTTGTGGGGTTGGAAGATGGGGAATTTGTGGGGATGGAGATGGGAATTTGTGGGGTTGGAAGATGGGAGATTTTGGGGATGGAGATGGGGAATCTGTGGGGATGGAGATGGGGAATTTTTGGGGATGGAGACAGGGAATTTTTGGGGTTGGAAGATGGGGAATTTGTGGGTTGGAAGATGGGGAATTTGTGGGGATGGAGATGGGGAATTTGGGCACGTGGGGACGGTTTCCTCATCTTCCCACGGACTTCCACCTGGATATTCCAGCTTAGGATGCTTTCTCAGCAGCCCAGGCTGGGCTGAGGCTGCTCTGCAGTGGCCCCGTGTCCATGCCAGGGCTGGGCCCGCGGGGATTTGGGGTCCTGGCTGTGCAGCATCCCTGCCGGGACGGGCAGGGAGCTCAGTTACACAACGGAGCTGTTTGTTTGGCTCTCCTTGGCAACCCCCGCACGTCCTGCCCGCCGGGGCTCGCTCCGCGCACGATTCATTGCTCCAATAGAAAGGCCCCGTTCACCGGAATATATTATTGAAAAGCTGCATATTTCAATCCGCCCTAGATCTGGAAATAGAGATGCAGGGTCAGCTCCTGCCGTAAATCTGCACGGCTCCTGCGAGCCGGCGGAGCTTCCCTGATTTACAGCGGCAATAAAGGAGCGGGATGGGGATGGGGATGGGGATGGGGATGGGGATGGGGATGGGGATGGGGATGGGGATGGGGACTCCTGGCTGCCACCAAGGACGTGGCAGGGACAGGCAGGACCCTGGTGGCCATCCCTGTGACCTGCTAGCCCCGAAACTGCGGCAGGAAACGTTTCCTTGTGCTGCACTGAAAAAAAAAAAAAAACGAAAAAACAAATCAAAGCACCACCATACTTTTAATTTCCTTTAAATTTTTTATTTGTTTTGTGGGGTTTTTTTGTTGGTATTTCTTTTTGTTGTTTGAGTTGGTTTGGGTTTAAAAGTTTAATTTATATTTTATATATTTTATATATATATTATATTAAATAATATATATATAATATATATAATTTTTTATATATATAATTATACATACAATTATATATAATATAATATAATATAATATAATATAATATAATATAATATAATATAATATAATATAATATAATATAATATAATATAATATAATATAATATAATATAATATAATATAATATAATATAATATAATATACATAATTATATATTATATTATAATATATAATATATTATAATATAATAGATATATTATAAATAACATATATTATAATATGTTATATAATATATGTTATTATATATTATTATATTATATATTATATGTTATATGTTATATATTGTATAATACATATTATAGAATAGATTATATAATATATATTATATATCATAATAATATATTATAACATATATAATATATATAATATATTTTATATATTAAATATATATGTTATATATTATATAATATATAACACATATAATATATATATTATATATTATGATAATAATATTATCATATGTGGGCTGGGCTGGTGTGCACAGGGATTGGAAAAGGGCTGGAAAGGGGTGGGAAAGGAGGAGGATGGAGGATGGAAAAGAGGGGATAGAAATTAGGAAAGGAAAGGGAAAATTGGAAAAGGAGGATGGAAAATGAGGGATCTGAAGGAGGGATGGAAATGGGGGAATGGAAAGGGGAGATGGAAAGGGGATGGAAAAGGAGGATGGAAAGGGGGAATGGAAAGAAGGGATGGAAAGGAGGGGATAGAAAGGGGAGGGAAAGGGGAGGATTGAAAGTGGGGATGAAAAGGGAGGGATGGAAAAGGGGGATGGAAATGGGTTGGAGCTGGCTGGAAGAGGCTGGAAGGGGCAGAATGGGATAGGAGGGGGCTGGAAGGGACTGGAGAGGACAGAAGGGGACAGAAAGGGGATGGAGGGGACAGCAAGGGGCTGGCAGGAGCTGCCTCCTCTGATAACGCCGGCCGGGCTCGCCCTTATCTCCTGCAGGAGCCGCTGCCCTGCGGCCACAGCAGTGAATTCCAGCGGCCCCGCTCCTGCTTTTATTTTACTGCACAATGCTTCGCGTCTAACCCTGATCACCTGTGGTTTAACCCTACCTGGTCCTGCTACAGCGCATCTTTTACATAAATACCTTTTATTATTTAAAAGATATTTCTAATCCTCTAAAATTAGAGAATTGGAAATATTAGATATTAAATAGTAAAATACCTGGTCTTTTCGCAAAGGCATGTTTTAAAACGCATTAAAAACTTATTTTTAGTTCAATTTGTCTCTCAACCGTGTCATCTCTATTCCAGGGCGTTCTTCATCAGCGCACGTTATTTCAAAAATACACAGAATGCACAAAAATGTACAAAATACACCAAAATATACAAAATACACGAAAATATATGCACAAAAACATACAAAATAACCAAAAAATATACAAAATAACCAAAAATATACAAAAACACCTTGTATAAAGGCATGCAAGACTGTGTAAGCTTTCTGTCAGATTATCCTGCCATGGGATCCCAGCCAGGCCCTGAGAATTCCAGTGAGGGAAACGTGCCTGGCAGGGAAGGATTCAGTTTGAAAAAGGGAAATGAGAAAAACAGGAGTGTTCTCCCAGCTCCTGCCTACTGCCTTTCACTTTGTGCCCTGGAAATTGCCTAGGAAAGCCTTTATTCCCACAAAACTTGGGGGTTTTGGAGTTTGGAAACCTTTATTCCCACAAAACTGAGGGGCTTTGGGGTTTGAAAATCCTTTATTTCCACAAAACTGAGGGGTTTTGGGGTCTGAAAATCCTTTATTTCCACAAAACTCGGGGTTTTTGGGGAGTGACCCAGTTTTGGAGACACTTGACTCAAATCCCATCTCCAGCTCTCCCTTGGCACCAGGTCCTGGTTTCTGTTTGGGGTCAATCCCAAATCTGAATGGCCAAAGGCAAACACTGCACTGACAGCGTGCCCTTAATTATTATTTTTTTTTTTTTTTTTGTGATTTAATTAGAGCAGGATCTGGGTTTGGGGCAGGGCACAAAGTGGATTAGGGGAGCGGCTGCCTCTTTAATCGGGGCCATTTCTCCTCCCTTAAATTTCACCCTTTGCTCTCCCAGAGGCTCTGGGAATCCTCTGGAGATCCCAGAGCTGCAGAGCTGGGGGAGGATTTTGGTTATTTATAACCCCAGGGGCTGGAGGGGGATAAATTCCTTTGGATTCCAATCTTTAATCTGCTGCTGGCGGGTTCTGTGGAAATCCTGAGCCCCCTGCTCCTCCTGCAGCAGATTTCATCCCGAGCTTCCCTCTCTGCTCTGCTCCCAGCACATCCCCAGGGTTAATCCTGCCAGGAATCCTGTTCCACAATCCTGGCATCCCAAAAACCCAGCCCAGGGACCCCTGGCAGGTGGAGCAGCTGCTGGGACATCCCCAAGATCTCCCATCTTCCATCCCCACATTCTCCCTTCTTCATCCCCAAAATCTCCCGTCTTCCATCCCCACAATTCCCCTCCACACCCCAAAAATCTTTCCCTCCCCATCCCCACAAATTCCCCTCTCCAGCTCACAAATTTCTCCCTCTTCATCCCCACAAATTTCCCTCTCCATCCCAAAAATATCTCCCTTTCCATCTCCAAAATCTCCCATCTTCCATCCCCACAATTTTCCCTCTCCACCTCAAAAATCTTTCCTCCCCCATTCCCATAATCTCCCATCTTCCATCCTCACAAATTCCCCTCTCCACCCCAAAAATATCTCCCTCTCCATCCCCAAAATCTCCAATCATCCATGCCCAAAATCTCCCATCTTTCACCCCAATTTCCCCTTTCCCATCCCCACAATTTATCCTCTCCATCCCACAAATTTCTCCCTCTTCCATCCTCACATCCTCCCCTCTTCCATGCCCAAATTCTCCCTTCTTCACCCCCAAAATCTCCCATCTTTCACCCCAATTTCCCCTTTTCCATCCCCAAATCCTCTCCAGGGAGGCTCTGCAGCTCAGGGATGGCACAAGCAGCTGCAGCAGCAGCAGATTTCTCTCCCTTTTAGCTCCTCACTGAAAATAAAAGCTAAAGAAGACCTGGAATCCCAAAATTAAGGAGGCAGCTGAGGCTGGAGAGCTCATGGAGTGAGGAGCAAAACTCCTGGAAGCTTCTGGAAGCAAACCCTGCACACAGCCAGGTGAGTTTGCACTCAGTGTACCATTTTTATTTGACATAGATAGATATTTTTAATATATTACATCATTTAAAAACAGATTATAGGTAAAAACACACACTTTTGGTTTGGTTTTTTTGCTTGTTTTTTGCAGGTCAAAGCCATCACAGCGTGTCCCACACAGTGCAAGGGGACAACTTGTGCATTTCCCCCTCTTCTCCCCCTGGAAAAACAAGGTTGGTGTCCTTGTCCCACCCTTCCAGAGCCACCACCAAGTGTCCCTTAGAGCCCTGGGGACAGCTGGAGCCTGGGGAGGGGACAGACAGCAGGGACAGGCTCCTCCATCCAGGATTCATCCAGGAAAAATTCGTTCAGGAGGATTCATCCAGGAGGGAAAGGGTGGGATCAAACACAGCCCTCAAACTGGCTCAGTTGGAGTAAAAAGAGGCTCAAAAGGTGTAAAAAGAAGCTCAGGAGGAGAAAAAATAGGCTCAAGGGGAGTAAATAAAACTCCTTTGGGTTCTCAGCCCTTTTCCATGCACCACCCTGAACTCTGGGATGAATTCTCCTGGATGAATTGTTCCTGGATCAATTATCCTGGGTGAATTCCTCCTGGAGAAATCCTCCTGGATGGATCCTCCTGGATAAATCCTCCTGCACAGTCCCAGTTCAGCCCTCCCAGTCCCAGTTCAGCCCTCCCAGTCCCAGTTCAGCATTCCCAGTCCCAGTTCAGCATTCCCAGCCCCAGTTCAGCACTCCCAGCCCCAGTTCAGCATTCCCATTCCCAGTTCAGCATTCCCAGTTCAGCACTCCCAGTCCCATTTCAGCACCCCCAGCCCCAGTTCAGTCCCAGTTCATCATTCCCAGCCCCAGTTCAGTCCCAGTTCAGCATTCCCAGTTCAGCCCTCCCAGTTAAGCATACCCAGCCCCAGTTCAGCATTCCCAGTTCAGCATTCCAGTTCAGCACTCCCAGTTCAGCATCCCCAGTTCATCATTCCCAGCCCCAGTTCAGCATTCCCAGCCCCAGTTCAGCACTCCCAGCCCCAGTTCAGCATTCCCATTCCCAGTTCAGCATCCCCAGTTCATCATTCCCAGTCCCAGTTCAGCATCCCCAGCCCCAGTTCAGCATCCCCAGTCCCAGTTCAGCATTCCCAGTTCAGCATCCCCAGTCCCAGTTCAGCATCCCCAGTTCAGCATCCCCAGTCTCAGTTCAGCATTCCCAGTTCAGCATTCCCAGTTCAGCATTCCCAGTTCAGCACTCCCAGTCCCAGTTCAGCATCCCCAGCCTCAGTTCAGCATCCCCAGTCCCAGTTCAGCACTCCCAGTTCAGCATTCCCAGTTTAGCATCCTCAGTCCCAGTTCAGTATTCCCAGTCCCAGTTCAGCATCCCCAGCCCCAGTTCAGCATCCCAGTCCCAGTTCAGCATCCCCAGTCCCAGTTCAAGTTTTTTTTCCACCCAGGAAAGAGCAGAGAGCAGAGGGAGGAGAGGCCCTGACGCCCTGAGAGCTCCCCCCTCTGCGAATCCCCTGAGATAAACGGATCAAACGGAATTTTTCCTTTGTACAGCACCCATGGAAGAGTTCTCCCCCCTGTCCTGGGCTTCCCTAAGGCTCAGTCCTTTCCCACAAATCTGAAAATTCTCCTTTATGGCCTCACAGCTGCAAGGGGGAGCTTTAGCTGGGAAATGAGAATTAAATGAGCACCAAAAGCTCTCCCTGATCCTCTGGAGTTCCAGGAGTGTGTCTGAAGCAGCGAATTAAAGCTGATTTTTATTTTTTCCAAGTCCTGCTGGACACAACCCAAGCAGAGAACCGACGGTGATTTGTAAATTAAGGAGAAAAAAAGAGAAATAACGACGGTGGCTCGTACCCATCGTGGCCACAAGGCTCCATCTGGTGGCGTTTGCACCCAAAAAGGAGCTGGGGAAGAGGGGGAAGCACGGATCGTACTGGTTAAACTGCTTCACAGCAGAGAAATGGCTTTAAACCCGAGGTGAAACTCGCGATTAAACTTCTCCCAAGCTGGGAGAGGAGGTGGCACCATGGGAAGGGGAATTTTGTGAGGAGAAATGGATCTGCAAGGGGACAAAGCATCCAGGGAGGGCCACAAAATCAGAATTGTGGCCACAAAACCTGAATTGTGGCCACAAAACCTGAGCACAGCCAAGCTCTGCTGCCCTGCACAACCGAGCAGCAGTGGGAATAACACAGGAAATATTTTAATGCCTTTCTCTTGAGAGCATTCCCAAAAGGGAAAAGGGAGCAGCCAGGAGCAAAATGCCAAGCTCAGCTATGGAAGCAAGATGCAAAATTTGGTTATTCTGTTAAAAAAAGAGGCAGGGACAGGAGAAATGGGAAGAGTTAAAAATCCAGGCTGGTCCTGCTCAGCCTGCAGAGGGAGAAGAGGGAGGGATCCTTCATCTGCAGCTTGGGCAGGACAGGGAACACCCAGCCTGAGCTCCCTGCTCTGCAGAAATCAGCTTTGGGACGGGAGAGAGGAGCTGGCTCACCCCAAAATCACTCAGGCACGGTCAGGAACAGAACCAGCACCAATCCCTGCCCAGAGGAGCCTGGTGCCCGCTGCAGGGGTGACTGCAGCTCCAGTGGCTCCCAGTGAGAGCCAGGGAGCCCAACTGGGGCAGGGACACTGCCTGTCCTGGCACCCACAGGTTTTAGAGCTGGGGGAGATGCTGGGGCTCCCCCAGAGCTGCAGGGCTGCAGCCAGGAGGGTTTGCATGGAAAAGGGTCGGGATTGTCCATGGAGAGGCTGGGAAAGGGGCTCAAAGTGGTGGGAAAGGCTCAAAGTGGTGGGAAAGGCTCAAAGTGGTGGGAAAGGCTCAAGTGCTGGGCTCAGGAGCAGCAGGATTGGAGCAGCCAGGGCTGGGATCACCCTGGGGCACAGGGATGGAGCTGTCAGTGATGGGGAGGGGGCTCTGCTCCTCTGTCAGTGATGGGGAGGGGGCTCTGCTCCTGCCCCGGGGGCACAGGACCCACCAGGGGCACACTCTGGCATTGTCACACGCTGCCACTGGGGCATTGTGTGCCACATTGGCATCGTCACACCTCTCTGCTCCTCCAGAGCAGCTGGGGGGACAGGGATGTCCCAACCCAGAGATGTCCCATCCCAAAGATGCCCTATCTCAGGGATGCCCCCTCCCAGAAATGCCCCATCCCAAAGATGTCTCCTCCCAGGAACAACCTATTCCAGAGATGTCCCATCCCAGAGATGTCACCTCCCACAAATGTCCCCTCCCAGACATGTGCCCTCCTCAGCCCCTTTTTGAGGCACCAAACCCAACAAAGCAGAGCCCCCCCCGTCCCCATTCCTCTCCTGGGGGTGCAGAGCCCCCAGCCATGCTCTCTCCTGGGGGTTCCTGGGGTCCCCCCAGCCGCGGGGGTGTGGGGCAGAGCAGGGGGTGCCCGGTGCCCCCCTCAGGGGGTGAGGAAGCGCCGCAGCACCAGGTGCCCCAGCACCACCACCACGGCCACCACCAGCAGGTACTTCACATAGACATTGTCCAGGTTCTGCACGGCCTCCTGCCAGGGAGGGGACACGGGGGGGGTCAGTCCTGGCAGTGTCCTCGACCCCCAAACCTCAGCCCCTTGCCCCCAGTCCCTGACCCCTTCAGCTACCCTGCCCCCTGACCCCAAACCTGCCCTCCTGACCCCAAAACTATACCCCCCTGTCCCCAAGCCCTGACCCCAAAACTGCCCCCAAACCCTGCCCCTTGCCCCCAAGCCCACCCCCTGCTTCCAAACTCTGCCCCCAAAACTGCCACAAAACTGTCCCTAAAGCTGCCCCCAAAGCTGTCCACAAACCCTGCTGTCTGCCCCCAAACGCTGCTGTCTGCCCCCAAAGCTGTCCATAAAGCTACCCCAAGACTGCCCCCAAAACCTACCCCCAAAACTGCCCCTGCCCCCAAACCTTGCCCCCTGCCCCTAAACCTGCCCACAAAGCTGCTCCAAGACTGCCCCCAAAGCTGCCTGCCCATAAACCCTGCCCCAAACCTGCCCCTGAGCTGCCCCCAAACCCTGCCACCTACTTCCAAACCCTGCCCTCTGCCCCCAAAGCTGCCCCAAAACTGCCCCCAAAGCTGGCACAAGACTGCCCCCAAAACTGCCCCCACTGCTGTCCCCTGCCCAAACCTTGCTGCCTGCCCCCAAACACGCTCCCTGCCCCCAAAGCTGCCCCAGAGCTGCCCCAAACCTGCCCCCAAACCTGCCTCAAACCCTGCCCCCAAACCTGCCCTCGAGCTGCCTCCAAACACGCCCCCTGCCCCCAGAGCTATCCCAAACCTGCCCCCAAAACTGCCCCAAACACTGCCCCCAAAGCTGCCCCCAAGCTGCCCTCGACCTGCCCCCTGCCCCCAAACCTGCCTCAGAGCTACCCCAAGCTGTCCCAAACCTGCCCCCAAAGCTGTCCTCAAACCCTGCTGCCTGCCCCCCAAATCTGCCCCCAAATCTGCCCCCAAACCTGCCCCAAACTTGCCCAAACCTGCCCAGAGCTGCCCCAAACCTGCCCAGAGCTGCCCCAAACCTGCCCCAAAGGTGCCCAAACCTGCCCAGAGCTGCCCCAAACCTGCCCAGAGCTGCCCCAAACCTGCCCCCAAACCTGCCCCAAACATGCCCAAACCGGCCCAGAGCTGCCCCAAACCAGCCCAGAGCTGCCCAGAGGTGCCCCTGTGCGCTCACCCATCCTCCCTGCTGCGCGATCCAGCGCGCGATGCGGTGCTGCAGCATGAACTCGCCGACGTAGCGCGCGATGCGCCGCAGGAAGCCGCTGACGCCGCGCTGCCACACGTGCATGGCCAGGCGGTACCCGAAGGCCAGCAGGGCGATCACCCGGCCCCAGTTGATGCCGCTCTCAAACAGGCTGCAAAAAAAAAAAACACCCCAGGAGATGCCTGAATTCCTGCCCTGAGCTCCCAGCTCGGAGCTGGCCAGGGCAGCGGGGTCAACATTGAGGAAACGGCCCCAAAATTGTAGCAAGAAAAGCTTGGGTTGGATGTTATTGGAATATTTTTCCTCTGGAAGGGTTGGCCGGCCTCGGAACAAGCTGGGGAATCTTGAGCAGTGCAGTCAACATTGAGGAAATGGCCCCAAAATTGTAGCAAGAAAAGCTTGGGTTGGATGTTATTGGAATATTTTTCCTCTGGAAGGGTTGGCCAGCCTTGGAACAAGCTGGGGAATCTTGAGCAGTGCAGTCAACATTGAGGAAATGGCCCCAAAATTGTAGCAAGAAAAGCTTAGGTTGGATATTAGTGGAATTTTTTTCCTCTGGAAGCGTTGGCCAAGCTGGAGGATCCTGAGCAAAATGATCAGGATTGAGGAAATGGCCCCAGATTGTACCAGGAAAAGCTTAAATTGGATATTATTGGATTTTTTTTCTCTAAAAGGGTTGGCCAGCCTACACTGGGGAATCTTGAGCAGGGCAGTCAACATTGAGGAAATGGCCCTAAAATTGTAGCAGGAAAAGTTTAGGTAGGATATTGTTGGAATTTTTTTCTCTGGAAGTGTTGGCCAGCCATGGAACAGCTGCCTACACCACAGAATCTTGAGCAGGGCAGTCAACATTGAGGAAATGGCCCCAAAATTGTAGCAGGAAAAGCTGAGGTTGGATATTATAGAAAATCTTTTCACGGGAGTTGAGAGAAGTGACTCAGAAATGGAGCCACGCTCAGAATTTTCCATGGGAATCCAAACACTGCTGGGAAAAAGAGGCTCCACAGCAGTTTGCAAATTTACCTGAGTGTGACAAGAGTTAATTTACCTGAGTGTGACCAGGACAGGGACAGAGGTTAATTTAATTTACCTGAGTGTGACAGGGGTTAATTTACCTGAGTGTGACAAGGACAAGGACAGGGGTTAATTTAATTTACCTGAGTGTGACAAGGACAGGGACAGGGGTTAATTTAATTTACCTGAGTGTGACAAGGACAAGGACAGGGGTTAATTTAATTTACCTGAGTGTGATAAGGACAGGGACAGGGGTTAATTTACCTGCGTGTGTTGCCGCCTCAGCCAGCACGGCTGCCCGGATAGGGGAGCAGGAAAAGGACAGAAAGGAAGGAGTTAAACACTGGAGAAAAGAGGAATTAGACACAAACACCGAGCACAGGGACAGGGCTGTCACAGCCAGAGGTGTTTGGAGCACTGACAGGAGCCCAGAGACCCATCCTGCCTGAGCTGGGTGGGCACAGAACCCCTTGGTGCCTCCTCAATCCAAACTTCCCTGGGAAGTCCTGGCAGGAAGGTTTCTAGGTCTGTGCCCTCACTCCTCACCTGTCACTGTGCTTTGGGTGGCTGTCACCTGCAGGAGGCTCTGTGTGTGTCACCTGCAGGAGGCTCTGTGTGTGTCACCTGCAGGCTCTGCCAGCCCATGGAGCCACTCCCATAGCAAGGTGTCCATGAGGACCAGCTTGGGTGGGGACTCTGAGCCACCTCGTGTGTGGCATCCTGCCCATGGCAGGGGCTGGACTGAGGTGGTCTTCAAGGTCCCTCCTGACCCAACCATTCCAGGATTCCAAGATTTCTGTGACCATCCCACCTCCAACAAGCGTTGTTCCCTGGGATGTCCCAGCCTGGAGCAGGGGACAGCAGGAGCTGGTTGTGCCCCAGAGGGGGAGCTGGGACAGGCATGGGGGACATCCCCTGAGGGACCCCAGGCAGCTGGGCAAGGCCTGGGAGGGCACAATGATAGGAGCAGGCAGAAAACACAGGAATAACCCCAGGAAGCTTGAGGGCTGGAGGGTGAAGCTCAAACAGAGTGTGGGTTTAACCAACAGCACTGACCACATCCAACCTCCCCTTCCCTTCTCCTGCAGGGGAAGCCCCCAGCCCAGCCCAGGAGCTCTCAGGCTTTACCTGGAGGCAATTTTGGTGAAGGTCTCGTAGGCGTTGTGGCGGGTGGGCTGCAGGCTCTCCAGCATGGTGCGGAACTCGGCGTCGTAGCGCCGGTAGATGTCGTCCCCGATGATGGCCAGGCGCTGCCCCACCTGGCTGCCCGTGCTGGGGGGTGAGGAGGAGTCAGGCCAGGCTCCGGAGCACGGCCTGGCTCAGGGCAGGGGTGGGAGCAGGGATTTACCTCTCCAGGTCCTGCTGGATCTGCTCGATCTCGGGGTCGGGCGGCAGCTCCGCGCCGCGCTCCTGGCGCTCCTGCTGGTAGCGGTAGAAGGCGTAGCTGCGGAACACCTCCTCAGCCTCCTCTGCCACGCGGCCTTCTGCAGGGACAGACAGACAGACATCAGGCCATCTCCGTCCATTCTCAGGTTTGGAAGGGGCCATTCCCACAGAACCTCCTCCAGACCCACACATGTCCCCACAGAACCTCCTCCAGACCCACACATTTGTCCTTGTCTCCATACAATCTTCTCCAGACCCCCACATGTATCCCTGTCCCCACACAACCATCTCCAGACCCACAAATGTCACCACAGAACCATCTCCAGACCCACACAGGTCTCCTGGTCTCCACACAACCTTCTCCAGACGCACACAGGTCCTTGGTGTGTCCCTACACCCACAAAGCCTTCTCCAGACCCGCACATTTGTCCTTGTCTCCATACAACCTTCTCTAGACCCACACATGTCACCACAGAACCTTCTCCAGACCCACACAGGTGTCTCTGCACCCTCACAACCCTCTCCAGACCCACACATGTCCCTATCCCCCCATAAACATCTCCAGGCCTACAGAACCATCTCCAGGCCCACACAGGTGTCCCTACACCCTCACAATTCTCTCCAGACCCACACATCTGTCCTTGTCTCCATACAACCTTCTCCAGATGCACACATGTCCGCACAGAACCTTCTCCAGACCCACACACACGTCTCTGTGCCCACATAAACATCTCCAGGCCCACAGAAATGTCTCCAGACCCACACATGTCCCCACAGAACCTTCTGCAGACCCACACCGGTGTCCCAGCCCCACTGGAGCAGGGAGTGTTTCAGCCCCACGGTGACAGATCCCTCATCACACACATTCCACAGCTCCAGGGAAGGTCCCCACAGGATATCCTGGATTGGAGCTTGGTTTGGGCTGCTCCAGAAGCTCCAGGAGGGGACAGTGGCTCCCAGAAATCTCAGAAATCCCAGAAATGCAGACTGGCCACGCAGCTTTCCAGAATCTGCATTTCCATCCTGAGATCTTCCTGCCCAGGGCTGGGAAGTGAGGGCACAGCTGTGCTGGCAGTGCTGCCCCACACACCCCATCCCCAAACCCCAAATCACACCAAATCCTCCTCACAGGCTTTGCCAGCTGCTGCCACCTCCCTGTCCTGGCTGGACCTGCCATGCTCAGGTGACACCAGCAGAGCTGAAGGGAAAGGACAGCTCCTGTCACTTTTCCAGGGGTTGTTTTCTGTTCCTAGACAAGGGTTTGTTTGGCAAACAGATCTCCAGACTTCCCCTCTCTTTCACTTTCTTACAGTTGCAGTCTGTGACGTTCCAAGGGGAGAGCAAGAAAATGAAACCAACTGAGTCAGAGTTTCAGGGAGAGGAGGGCAAACACTCAGCCAGACACAAGAGGAAATCTCTGCACCAAAAAAAATTCCCTGGAGCTATTTTTAGGAATGCCAGGACAGGAGGACACATTCCCCCTTCCCATAGGTGCTATTCCCATTGGGATTTCTTGGGATCTCTCCCACCCAAGGGATCTGGGTCAGGGTTTGCCTGGTGGCAAACAGTGCCAAGGGGAAGTTTGGAGCTGCTCAGGGATCTCTGGAAGGGAGGAATTGCTCCGTGTCTGCTCCGTGTGTGATTTACCCTCCTCACCTGCCCAGCAGCACCAGGAGTCACCGTGTCCCACCCTTCACCTGCTGGGCTGAGCTGAGGGTTTTTCCTGCCAGCCCCACTCCCAGTTTCACCCAGTAACTAGGGCAGGGCTGGGCTGGGCTCACATGGGGACAGTGGCCCAGCCTGTCACCACTGCCCTGCCAGGGCACACAGCACCTGCTGTCACCCCAAGGCCACCCAGACTGACTGAGATCTGTGTTTTCCTCTGTGATTTCAACCCCAAACACCTCCCACGCTCTCATGCTCAGGGAAGGAAATGCACAACGCCAGGCAGCTCCCAGCACTTTGTTCTCTCCGTGCCTCCAATCCCACCTTGCTGCCCACCCTGACCATCCTATGCCAAGCACACAATCCTTGGTTGTTTTGGATGGAAGAGAACATCAAGCCTTTCCCCATTCCACCCAGGGACACCTCCCTCTAGACCAGGATGCTCCCAGCATTTCCCAAAAGCTCTGAGCACCTCCCAGTCCAATCCAGCTCCTTACAGAGCTGATCTGTTACCCCAGCCTTGCAAAAAGCCCTGGAGACAGGAAATCCCGTTTTGCCAAAGGAACACAGCAGGGAAATGAATTAAAAACAAAGGTTTGAAGAGGAGAGGAGCACCCAGAGACCCCAGAACCCTTTACCTGAGCTGAGCCCGTGGCTCCCCCGGCGTTCCTCATTCCCCTCATTCCCTGAGGCCATTGCAGAGAGCTCTGGGGATGGCAGCTTCACCTGGAAGGGGATGGAGATGGTGAGTGCCTGGAGGAGCCCTGTGGTCCCTCACAGCCCAAGGAGCAGAGCCCAGTGCTTTTATCTCTGCCAGAGCTGGTTCCTCCCCTGCAGAACACTCATTCTGTACGCACAGGAGGGATTTGAGTGCACTCTGACTTCCCTGGCTCCCTTTCTATAAGGATGCTGATGATGGTTTCGTTTTCTAAGGAGGGTGCTGATGTCATTTTTGTCAATAAAAGAGACCTCCCACCTCTAATGGACTTTCCTACTGCTTCCAAAAGTTGTGGGCTGCATCAGCTCCTGCTCAGCCCAGCCCACAGAGCTTTCCAAAAGTCAGGAACAAAAATTCCAGCAGCTCTGAGGCTCCCTGGCTGTGACCACACTGAGCTGCCTGACATAATCTTCATGAGATGAGCCCTGATTTCCTCCAGGACTCCAATTTCCTCGAATTCCCTTTGCTCTTTACATTCCCCCTCTCAGAAAATAAGAAAATTAAATAAATGGGAACTAAACACAAAGCTCATCTTTTCCCTGAAGTTCACAGGTGTCCTAAAGCTGCAGTTCAGGGCTCATCAGAGCTCCTTGAGGCCACAAAGTTCCTGTCAGGATTAATGGGATCAGGGCAGCTCCTTGCTGCTGTCTGACATTCCAGAGCACATTCCCAGCCCAAACTTCCACAGGGCTGAGCTGGGGACTTTCCTCATCTGCACCAAAGCTGAAATACAATTCCTGACACCCCAAAATTTAAATTGCACCCAATGGGACAAAAATAAAGAAGTGCTGGATAGGGATAAATAACCACCCATGGGTATGGGAGAAGTGCACAAGGTGGTTCAAGCTCATGGCTTCAAACTGGAGATCGTTCAGAAGGCAAAAGAAATGGAAGTACAGCCCATTCGCTGTGGGAGGGGGCCTGGAAGTGCAAAGCTGGGAAAACCACGAGGTCCTGCACAGCTGCACAGGGGCCTGAGCCTGGTGAGCAGGATGGAAATGCTGATTTTTCCTACACTCTCAGTTTGGAGGACAGGATTGCCCCCTTCCTCCCCAAACACAAAATCCCCATCCAAGGCAGAGCTGAGAAGGCAGTGAGGATCATCAGCTGGGACCAGGGGTAAATCCCTGGGAGAGCTGCTGGGCACTGGCCAAATCAGCTCCAGAGCTGCCTCTCCTGGCACTCAGAATCACAGAATTCCCTATCCTGGGATGGTGCAGATCTTTTGGATGGTGTCCATGCTTTGGGGTGGTGCAGATCCCTTGGGATGGTGTCCATCCCTTGGGATGTACAGATCCTTTGGGATGTGCAGATCCCCTGGGATGTACAGATCCTTTGGGATGGTGTCCATCCTTTGGGATGGTGTCCATCCTTTGGGATGTACAGATCCTTGGGATGGTGCAGATCCCTTGGGTGGTGTCCATCCTTTGGGATGGTGCAGATCCTTTGGGATGGTGCAGATCCCTTGGGATGGTGCAGATCCTTTGGGTGGTGTCCACCCTTTAAGATGGTGCAGATCCCTTGGGATGGTGCAGATCCCTTGGATAGTGTTCATCCCCTGGGATGTGCAGATCCTTTGGGATGGTGTCCATCCTTTGGGATGGTGTCCATCCTTTGGGATGTACAGATCCTTTGGGATGGTGTCCATCCTTTGGGATGCACAGATCCCTTGGGATGGTGCAGATCCCCTGGGATGGTGCAGATCCTTTGGGATGGTGTCCACCCTTTAAGATGGTGCAGATCCCTTGGGATGGTGCAGATCCCTTGGATAGTGTCCATCCCCTGGGATGTGCAGATCCTTTGGGTCATGCCCATCTCCTCCTCCACTCAGGAGCCTCCTGTGCTTCCCCCTCTGCCATCCCAGCCCCTGGCCGAGCCCACCTGCACTGGGAGGACTCGGAGCTGTTCCCAAGCTGGGAGCAGCTCCTTGGAGCTGTGGGAACAGTGGGGATCTCCTCTGTACCCCACAGTGCCACTGCTGAGCAGGGTGTGCGTGCACCCAGTATAGAGCTCAGGATCCCCTGGAGCTTTCCCAGCTTGGCCTGTGGGGCAGAGGGCTGTGCCCACAGAGACCCAGGGCTGCCCAGGGGTGCCCAGGGGTGCCAGGGGTGATGGTGACTTTTCCTGCCTGGGATGGGTAAGTGAGGAGTGAGGACTTCCTGGAGCACTGTGCTGCCTGTGCAGCACAGGAGCCCAGAGCAGATGACTCATGATTTTCAACTTGACTTTCATTTCTGAAGCCCTGCAGTGTTCTTTGTTTTCGGTTTCCTTCTGGCCCCTGGTAGCGCTGTTTTCTCTGTCACACGTGATGCTGAGGCCCTGTCACTGCTGTCACCACCCTCACCCGGCCCCAAATGTCCATGTGGACTCCCAGAAGAGCTCCCTGTCCGTCTCTGCAGGGCTCAGGGTGCCTCAGGCCATCCTCTCCAGCTTCCAGAGCTGCTGCCCGTGCTCCTCCTGCTTCCCAGCTTCCCCGTTCCCCCTTTGTTGCAGGAACAAGGGTGTGAACCAGGAGGTGACACCCAGACACCCAGAGACAGCCTGGGGCTGCAGGAAATAAAAACCCTCCATGATGTGAGTCAGGGCTCAAAGCAGGGTGTCGGGGCAGCTGCAGGGTCTCATCCACACTACGAGGGTCCTGTAGGAGGCTGCAAGGGGTTAAAGCAGCTGCAATCCCGATACCCGAGCCCAGCCAGGGGCTCTGGAATCACCCCCTGACTGTTATGAATGCCAGGAAATTGATGGAGCATCCCTTGGGACGAGCCTTGGCAGCGATCCCTGCAGGACAGAGATCCCACAGGATCCCTGATCCCATCCCTGCCCGGCCAGCGGGGCCAGGGCCGCTTCTCCCCCTGCCTCTGCCCCAGGGCAGCAAAATTTGGCCAGTTTGGGGCCATTTGCCCAGTTTGGGGGTAGCACAGTTTGGGGCCATTTGCCCAGTTTGGGGGTAGCACAGTTTGGGGGTAGCACAGTTTGGGGGTAGCACAGTTTGGGGCCATTTGCCCAGTTTGGGGGTAGCACAGTGTGGGGGTAGCACAGTTTGGGGGTAGCACAGTTTGGGGGTAGCACAGTTTGGGGGTAGCACAGTTTGGGGCCATTTGCCCAGTTTGGGGGTAGCACAGTTTGGGGGTTGCACAGTTTGGGGGTAGCACAGTTTGGGGGTTGCACAGTTTGGGGGTTGCACAGTTTGGGGGTAGCACAGTTTGGGGGTTGCACAGTTTGAGGGGTTGAACAGTTCGGGGTTTGAACAGTTTGGGGTTGCCCCAGTTCGGTGGTTGCAAGTTTGGGATCTGCCCACCCAGCACGGCCCCAGGGTGGGCACAGGACCCCCAGCATCCACCCAGCCAAGGTCACCCCCAAACCGTGCTCGGGGGTCCCGGCGGGGCCAGCACAGCCACAGGCGCCGTGCCCGTGTCCGGGTCACCGCCCGGGCGTGGCGGGACGGGTGTCACCCGATCCCCGGCGGGGACAGCTGTGCCCACCGGTGTCCCCTGCCCACCGGTGTCCCCTGCCCTGATGCCGCGGGCACTGTCAACTCCCAGCTGGAAAAAAATCGGTTAAACGAGGAAAAATTCCCTTTTTGGGGCAGCTAAATTCCCTTTTTGGGGCAGCGACCCGCCCGGAGCGGGACCTCCAGCCCTGGCCCGGGGGTTTCTCACACCCACCGCAAACTTTGTCCCTGTCCCCCCTCCCGCACCCCGCACCCCACACTGCCGCTCCATCCCTGCCCATCCCATCCCATCCCGGCCCGGAGAACGGGGATAACCCATCCCAGGAGAGTTTGGGGAGGGGGAAACGGGGGGAAAACTCCGCTCACCGCGTCCCGGCGGGTCGGGATGTCCCGGGAGCTACCGCATCCCTGCCGGGACCCGCTCCATCCCTCCGGCCGCTCCCTTCCTGCCTCCCGCCCGGGCAAAGGAAGCGCGCGGGGCCGAGGAGGAGGAGGGAAAAGAAGAAGAGGAAAAAAAAATCAAGCAGAAACCCAACCCCAGTGACCATAGATAGAGCCGCGCTTTATTCAGATTTATTCAGCTCCCTCTAGAGGCACCAACCCCCGAGCTCCGGGCGAGTTTTTGGGGGGTTCTGGGGGTTCCTTGGGGGAAGCTGAAGCATCTCCCGGTCCCTGCGCGGCTCGGGGGGTGCAGGGTGCGGGGTTGGTACCGCACAGCCTGTGCCATCCCCGGAGATCCGCTCTCCCGCACATCCTCTGCTCCTCCCTGGCTTCTCCAGGAGTTTTCCTCACGGCTGAACCTTAAATTCCTCCTCTGCCAGGCTGAGAGCCCGGTTAAAGTAACGATTTGAGAGTTTATTTTTCCTGGGAGGGAACTTGTATCGATCCAGCAGGAAAAAACAAACCAAAGTCCCCGGCGGCAGAGGTGGCTCCCACCAAGCGCCTCGGGGAATTCGAAATCCGCGGAGATTTTGGGGAAATCGCAGCAGCTCGAGAGAGATTCAGCCCTGGAGGGCTCAGCAATCTGAACCCCAGCTGCCTTTCCTCTCCTCGCTGCTTGGGCCGCTGCCAGGGCGGCTGCTGGGGCTGGCAAATGCCAGATAAGCAGCGGAGCTTTGGGGCTGGGCAGAGCCCGAGCGCGATTATGGCATCACCCGAGCGGCAGGAGCGCTCCGAGGGATCTGCTCTGCCCCGCGATTGTTGGGATTCCTGCCTGGAATGGGTCCCTTGGCTTTGGAATATCTGGAATATGAGGATCCTCTCTCAGCCATTCCTGAGAGAAGCTCAATTGCCACAGAGGGACGGGAGGTGACAGCTCGGGGGAGTCACTGTCCTTTGTTTTGGGATTGTTTTGGCCAGGTGAAGGTGCAGGGCCCCCAAAAGCAGAGGTGTCCCTGGGGAAGAGGTTCCGGAACACGAGCAGCCACAAAGGGCTTCAGGTGAGGGGGGTGAGAGGATGGGGAGAGGGGGGGATGCTCTGAGGAGGGTCCCAGGCCTTGGAAAAGGTGTAAGGATGGAGAACCAGGAGCAAAACTGATCCCAGCTCTCCCATGGCCCCCCAGGGGTGTCCTGGGGGTTCTTCCATCCCTCCCAGCTGAGGAGGGAATAACCTTGGGATGTGCTGGTCAGCAGTGGGCAGCCCTTGGCTCTTGGGGCTGCTTGGCCCGTTGGTGCCAGGCACATCTGCCCCGTGCCACGGAGCATTCCTGGAGCCCTGGGTGATGAAATGGCCCCCGGAGGGGGAAGGGTGGGAGCAGAGGGAGAGGTTTATTCCCATCTCAGCTGCTGGTGTCAGTTCCATCAGAAGGGAGCTGCTGGACGCTGTCAGCACTGACATCATCCCTGCCCGGCTCTGTTTCCACTGCAGGCTCCTGCCTGGGCGCTGGGATGGAAAGCAAGGAGGAGCTGCTCCTGAGTGGGGCTGCAGAGAGCCCTGCACACCCCTGGGGTGTGCTGCTGCTCAGGAGCCGAGCCAGGACAGAAATTACCTGCCAGGGGCAGGGCCAGACAGGATTTCAGCAGAAATTCCTCCCCGTGAGGGTGGGCAGGCCCTGGCACAGGGTGCCCAGAGAAGCTGGGGCTGATCTTGGAGTGTCCGAGGCCAGGTTGGAGCAGCCCGGGACAGTGAAGGTGTCCCTGCTGTGAAAAACGCCAATCACTTGTTTTTAAAAATTTAAAAGTTTAATAGTAATAAAATGGTTATAAAAATAGTAATACAATTAGACTAATAATAATTTGGATAATTTGAATTAGGACAATATGAGGCAATAAAGACAAAGAGTTGCAGACATCCAGGTACCTCTTTCTGGGCAGCACATGCCTGAAAAAGGACCCACGTTTACAAAGGATTAACCCTTAAAACCAACAGCCTG
Source organism: Melospiza melodia melodia (assembly GCF_035770615.1). NCBI lineage: Eukaryota > Metazoa > Chordata > Aves > Passeriformes > Passerellidae > Melospiza > Melospiza melodia. The sequence continues at coordinate 7,290,209 of NC_086221.1, forward strand.
TTGCATATTCATACACTTCATACATAATGCATAAATTCCATTCAAATACAGGATTCTGTCTGGTCATCGTCAGCTTCTTCCTCCGAATCCTAACAGCGCCTTTGAGGCAGGAAGAAGTTCATTTCTTCTGATAATGGGGCAATAAATTCTCTTTCTCTGAAAGATTCAGGTGTCCTGTGGCTGCTATCTCACTGCGAATCCTTCCCTTTAAAAAAGTATCTTACATAGCATCGTTTCTATTTTAACATCTTGTTATAACCTAAAACTATATTTAACACACTATTTAACAGAATTAATACAGCATCACTTTCTAACACATATAATATTCATTTTAACATTTGCGAAGAGCCAATCATAAAATACATGCATTTTTCACACCTGCCATGGCACTATGTGAGCTTTAAGGTCCATTCCAACCCGAGGATTCCGTGGTTCTCAATCTCCTCGGAGCACCAGGTGGCACTGTCCAACTTCCCAGCGAGCCGAGCTGAGCCGGGCTAACCCGGCTGGGAGGCGCAGACGCCGCTGGCTCCGGCTCCGGGCCAGGGGACAGCGGGGACAGCACGGACAGCACGGTGGGACCGGCTCTGCACGGATCAAAGGGGTTTTCCAGGGTTTTTTTTTTGGGTGGGTGGATTCACCTCCTGCACACTCAGCAATTCCCAGAACGGTAAAACCCCACCCAGCAAAGCCCTGTTGTTGGCCAGGTTTGTCCCAGAGTTTCCCTCTGGGGGACCCGAGGGGGACAGGGCACCTTTCCCGTGGTGTCCCCACGCCGGGGTGTCCCCCCGTGCTGGCTCTGGGCTCTGCAGGAGCACAGAACTAAGGAAATGGCTTTTTCCTCCCTCCCGGGCTGTCCCTGCCTGCGGGAGGAGCGTGCTGCTGGCTGAGGGCAGCCAGGGTCAGGAATTCCCCACGGAATGGAGGCTTTCCATGGCCAGCGGGCCGATCCTGCACAAAGCCCCCCTCAGGCTGAAATTCAGAGTCGTTCACCAGTCTGGCAGTGACCCATGAGGTGCTTTGGAGGGGAGGATCCGCTGTGCAACCCCTCGGAGAACATTCCCAGATCCCAGAGCATTCCCAGCCCTCAGAACATTCCCGGCCCTCAGAGCATTCCCAGCATTCCCAGCCCTCAGACATTCCCAGCCCAGAGAACATTCCCTTCCCTCAGAGCATTCCCAGATCCCAGAACATTCCCAGCCCTCAGAGCAATCCCAGCCCTGAGAACATTCCCAGGCCCCAGAGCATTCCCAGCCAGCATTCCCAGATTCCAGAACATTCCCAGCCCTCAGACATTCCCAGATCCCAGAACATTCCCAGCCCTCAGAGCAATCCCAGCCCTCAGACATTCCCAGGCCCCAGAGCATTCCCAGCCAGCATTCCCAGGTCCCAGAACATTCCCAGGCCCCAGAGCATTCCCAGCTAGCATTCCCAACCCTCAGACATTCCCAGCCAGCATTCCCAGATTCCAGAACATTCCCAGCCCTCAGGCATTCCCAGGCCCCAGAGCATTCCCAGCCAGCATTCCCAGCCCTCAGACATTCCCAGGCCCCAGAGCATTCCCAGCCAGCATTCCCAGGTCCCAGAACATTCCCTTCCCTCAGAGCATTCCCGGCCTCAGAACATTCGCAGCCCCCAGAGCATTCCCAGCCCTGACAGCATTCCCAGCTCTGTCACGGGCCGCAGGAGCTGCTGGCAGCCCGGCTCGGGCTAATCTGGGAATTGTATGCCAGGAAGGGCACACCCAGCCGGGACAAAGGCTGCGCTGCTCGCTCCAGCGCTCCCGGGCTTCCCCTGAGCGCCCCGGGGCTGCTCTGGAGCCGGCCCGGCCTCGATGCTCCCTCCCCGCACCTGCCCGGAGCTTGGGCACCTGCTCCAGGTGTGGGGGCACAGTTTGGAGACGCCCTGAGCTGCTGGAGGCTTTCCCAGCCCCGCCTCGTGTTCCTGCCCATCCCTGGGGAACGTCACAGAACGGGGATGTAGAACCCAAACTGCCCTGGTCAGGCTGAAACTGGGGCTGTGAGAGATGCTCACCATGAAACCGGGGCTGTGAGAGAGATATTAACCCTGGCCAGGCTGAAATTGGGGCTGTGAGAGATGCTCACCCTGAAACTGGGGCTGTGAGAGAGACATTAACCCTGGCCAGGCTGAAATTGGGACTGTGAGAGATGCTCACCCTGTTCAGTATGAAATCAGGGCTGTGAGAGAGATACTCACCCTGAAACTGGGGCTGTGAGAGATGCTCACCCTGAAATCAGGGCTGTGAGAGATGCTCACCCTGAAATCAGGGCTGTGAGAGAGATGCATACCCTGAAATCAGGGCTGTGAGAGAGATGCATACTCTGAAATCAGGGCTGTGAGAGAGATGCATACCCTGAAATCAGGGCTGTGAGAGAGATGCATACCCTGAAATCAGGGCTGTGAGAGAGATGCTCACCCTGAAATCAGGGCTGTGAGAGAGATGCATACCCTGAAATCAGGGCTGTGAGAGAGATGCATACCCTGAAATCAGGGCTGTGAGAGAGATGCTCACCCTGAAATCAGGGCTGTGAGAGAGATGCTCACCCTGAAATCAGGGCTGTGAGAGATGCACGCCCTGCTCATCCCCAGGGTGTTTAATCCAGACCATGACAGTGGCAAATTCACTCAGCCATCGTTGTTTTCCTGCTGGTGTGGTTTAGCAGAGCTGTCCTGGCAACAGCCCCTTCCCATGATGCCTTCCCAGGTACCAAAACTCTCCGTCCTTGACACATCCTTAGAAGCCTTGAGCTCCAAATAGACTCCAGGCTGTGCAAAACCGCCCGAGATTTCCCGAAGCTGTAGAAAATGTGGGGTTTGTTATTATTAGAGCTCAGCCTCTGCCAGGGCAAGTGTCAAACACCACCGAGGTGTCGGGAGGAAGGGTTTGACCCGGCTGAGTCACTGCAGGGCAGCTCCTGGTGGGGTTCTGTGTCACCAGGATGTTTTCTGAAAAATCCCTTTGCCAGGATTTTTCTCCTGAGAAGTTGAGGAAAAGAAAAACAATGATTATCTGCTGCTGTGGAATGCAACAGGTGCATCTTTGATTGGTCTCATGTGGTTGTTTTTAATTAATGGCCAATCACAGTCCAGCTGCCTTGGACTGTCTGGTCAGTCACAAGATTTTATTATCATTCCATTCCTTGCCAGCCTTCTGATGAAATCCTTTCTTTTATTCTTTGGTGTAGTTTTAATATACAATTTACTTTTAATATAATGTATATCATAAAATAATAAATCAGCCTTCTAAAACATGGAGTCAAGATTCTCATCTCTTTCCTCATCCTGGGACCCCTGTAAGCACCACCACAGTTCTGGGCCCCTCGGAGGGAAGCAGCTGAGAGGAGCCTGGCAGGGACAGCCAGGCCCTTCCTCAGTGCCACCGAACTCCTTGTTCCCATGGAAAGCAAAGACACCTCAGCCAGGCTGTGCTGGGGAGCTCAGATTTTATAATTCAGATATTATAATTCAGATATTATTTTATATTATAAAATAATTTCTAGAAAAAAATTATATTAATAATATGAATTAATACAAGCCCTATGAGGAACATTTGAAGGAGCTGGGGTTCTTCAGCATGGAGAAGAGGAGGATTAGAGGTGCCCTTATTGATCTCTACAATTCCTGAAGGGAGGTTGCAGACACGTAGGGTTGGTCTCCAACAGAACCAGAGGACACAGCCTCAAGCTACGTCAGGGAAGGTACAGGCCGGATATTAGAAAGAAATTTTTCACCCAAAGAATACTAAAGTACTGGAATGTTCTTCCCAGGGAGGTGGTGGAATCACCATCTCTGGATGTGTTTAATAAAAGACTGGACATGGCACTTGGTGCTGTTAGGGCACAGGTTGGACTCGATGATCTGAGAGGTCTCCTCCAACCTCGCCATTCTGTGATTCTGTGAATATATTATGAAAGAATATATTTGGCCCTCTGAGGGGCCCTCTGAGTGCCACACATATATATCTATATATTGGCTCTCTGAGGTCACTTGTCACCCCGGCGCAGCTGCAGCGACACTGCCACATCCTGCTGGCGGTATTTTAAGGTATTTTGAGGTGGTTGTTTACAAACAGCGCCGTGCTGCGAGGGCAGGGGGAGCTGCTCACGGCCCGTGTGCGATGAAAAGCCTCTGCCAGCCTCGCTGGCTTCCCCTGCCCCATGGAAAACCGGGATCCAGCGCTGGAGAGCTCTCCCAGCTCCATCCCCTTTCCACCACCCTGCTCCTCGCTGCAGCCTTGCCCTGAGCCACTCAGGCTTGTCCTGCTCCTGCTGCACCTCCTGCTCCCTCCTCCATGCAGGGTGCTGCACCAACAGGGAGGGAAAGAAAGGCCTGGAATGATGTCCAGGCTGAGATTCACGGGGCTGGTGAAGCTGCTGTAAAGTTGCATTACAAATGTGAGCCACTCGGATATTCCAGTGATCCGAGCCAGCAGAGGAGAATATTTTAAATGAAATATTCATGGGGATCCTCAGCCTGTGAAAGTGATAGAGCTCTGCAGCCTTCTGTGGACTCACACTAATTTATTTTTTATTATGACCCATTTGTAGGATGATGGGGCCGGGAGGCTCCAGGCGGTCGCCTCCAGCTTCAGATCCCAATTTTTATTTTTTTTTTTTCAGGTGCTCTAAAAGCACAGAACAGCTCCACGATCTGTGCCCCAAATTCCAAACCGCTAAGGATGTAGCCTGGTATTTCTGACACACCAAACCTGGGCTCTGACACAGGCAGCAGTTCCTCCCTGCCCCGCCAGCTCAGACAGGCCACAGGGTCCCCTCTGTGCCACTGGCACTGCCCTGAGGCCACAGGGTCCCCTCTGTGCCACTGGCATTGCCCTGGGGCCACAGGGTCCCCTCTGTGCTGCTGGCACTGCCCTGAGGCCACAGGGTCCCCTCTGTGCCACTGGCACTGCCCTGGCTGAGGAAAGGACCAGCATCAAACCAACAAAGGGCACTCACAGCCCCGGAGCAGATGGGAGAAATATTTGCCAAACAAAGGCTCTATTTTCAAGGAAATCCTCTGACTTTCTGCCTCGAAGACAGAAATGATTCAAGCTCTGGCGCAGGCGGCCGTGGGTAGGAAATTCTCCTGTCATGGGCTCTGCCGCGGCTGCAGTGAGAGCTGGGGCTGCTTTTCCAGGCAGATATCATTCCCGCTGCACATTTGGGAATGACCTGAACCCCTCTGCAGCCTCCAGATGCACCAATTTCATCTCTGGAAGTGTTCCAGGGGAGGTTGGACAGGGCTTGGAGCAAGCTGGGCTGGTGGAAGGTGTCCCAGACCATGGCAGAGGATGAAATTGGGGGATCTTTGTGGTCTGTCCTGAATATTTTCAGGGATGGGCCATCCCCAGCTGCTTCATCCACACATCCAGCACAGCAAACAGCTTTGGGCTCTGCCGGTGGCGTGTGAAATACGCTGCAATAACACCTATAATTCTTGAACACTCCACTTGTGCTCCGTTTTTTCCTCCCCAGCTGTAAATCCTGCCCAGCTCGGCTCTTCCCCCTCCACCCGTGCCTGTCCCGGTTTATGGCACGGCCACAAGAGTGATTTACATGCGGAGTCCCTGCAGAGCGGCTGCCGCCCCGCGCTGTCCCTGGTCCCTTGTCCCGGCTGCAGTGACTCAGCCCCGCAGTGACTAAACCCTTCCCTGCGCTCCGAACGGGGATCGCGCCTTTGTTCAGCGCCTGCGGCTCTGCTGGGAGCTGCCACCGCCCTGGCACAGCCTGACTCATCCCAGGAGGTGATGGAGGTGATGTCCGGCTGCTGCAGCGCTGCTTCCCTTGGAGCAGGGCTGCAATGGGGCTGATCTCGGCGTTTCCAGCCGCTCAAAGTGACCCTGACATAAGTTTAAAATTCTCTTTTCTCAGCCCAGCGCTTGAAGAAGGAGTTAGAGCTCTTTATTTCTCTGTCTTAAGGTTGTTTATTGTATCTTATCTATAAAAGATTTTTCTTGTCTTCCTGAGACAGTCAGAGGTACTCTGCTTGCCCCCTGTGTTATATTTTTATACTAAAAACTACGTGTACAATATTTACAATCACTTTCCAACACCCATCACCTATGTTAGACAGTGAGCTTCTACTCTAAACCAATCTAAAAGTGCCAACATCACAGCAGAAGATGGAGGCTAAGATGAAGAAGGAGAAAAGCTGGCCTTTTTTTCCCCTCATCTGGGTTTGGGAGTCAGGATTCCCTGGGTTTAGGAGTGAGGATTTCCCTCACCTGGGCTTCGGAGTCAGGATTTCCCTCACCTGAGTTTGGGAATCAAGATTTCCCTCCCCTGAGAGAGACAGCCACCCTCCCCGAGGGTGGAAACTGATGAGGCTTTGTTACCCCCCATGCCCAGTCCCCAGTTCGAGGTGATGGAATATGTGCCCAGAAGGAATAATAGGGAAGGAATTCCTGCCTGTGAGGGTGGGCAGGCCCTGGAAGTGCCCAAGGCCAGGTTGGAGCACCCTGGGATGGTGGAAGGTATCCCTGCCACGGCAGGGGTGGGATGAGATGGAATTTAAGATCCTCCCAGCCCAGCCCATCCATGATCCTGTCCCAGCAGGGTGTGCAGGGTGCCCAGGGCACTCCTGCCATGCTGGGATGGGCACAGGGTCCCTTCCAGCTGTGCTCAGAGCATCCCCAGTGCCATCCAAGCAGGAACAGCTCCAAGCTGGCACCCCCATTCCTGACACTGTCACCTGGAGGAGCCCAGGCAGGCTGTGTGCACCAAGGGGAGCAGCATCTCCTGTCCCCCCAGCCCTTGGGGACATTCCCAGTGTGACAGGGGTGGTGGCCTGGCTAACAGGGAGGCACAGCCCACGGGCCACTGCCTTCCCAGCCCGTCACTCAGCAGGAAGCAAGGCAAGGCTGTGGTTTGCTCAGCCAGGGCTGTAATTAGGCTGATTGGCACTAACTTGCCTCAAAACTCTGGGGAGGAGGGGAGAAACTACAGCTCAGCCATTTTATGTGGGATTTTACTGGGAGAAATGGAGGCAGCACAGGGCTGGCTCCGTCCCTTCTCTCTGTGCCATTCCCCTGAGCCCTTTCAGAGCAGACCACCCCCAAGAGGAACCTCACTGCTGCTCCCCCTGCTTCAAACCTGCCTGGCACAGCATCCCCAAAGCCCAGCTCGGGCTGGGATGGAGCTGAGCGTGCCCTGGGGCTGGCAGGGCACCGTGGGCTGCGTGCCCAGAGCACATTTCCTGCCAGGCTCTGATAAGATGTGCCTTCATTCACGGCTGTGCGCTGACCACAGGCCACATGAGAGGCTCAGCACGGCCCACTTGGGAGCAAAGGAAGCACAGCGTGGCCTGGCAGCCCCTCTGCAAGGAGCTGCTGGGAGGAGAGGCTGTGCCTGGCCATGCTGGAACCCTTTGGGGTTCTGCAAGGGCTGGGCATGATGTGGGATCTGATCCCAGTGCTGCTTGGGAAATCTGCCTGTTTGTCACAGAATCCCAGACTGGTTCGGGGTGGGAAGGAGCTCAAAGCTCACCCCATTTCCATCTCCTGCCATTGACACCTTCCACTCTTCCAGGCTGCTCCAAGCCCTGGTGGGACCAGCTCTGGTTCTGGGTGCTGCCCTGATGTGCAGGAGAAGGCCTTGGTGAACAAAGGAGCCTTTTCCTGCGATGTAAGTCCTGTGGGGTTGAGCCAGTGAGGCTGGCAGCGCTGCTCCCACACGGGCACAGCTGTAATGGGTGAAAAAGCAGCAGATTTGGGGCACATTTGAGGAGGATTTTGAAGGTGGCTGTGCACAGGAGGGCTGGGCACTGCAAAACCTCCTGGGCAGCTGATGGAAGGGATGGGAAATGATGAACAGGGCTCTTCCCTCTGCCATCCTGACGGTACAGCTGGCAGCCCCAGCCCCTGCTCCACCCCCCAATTAACCCGTGTTTGCTCATTAGGGGAGTTACAAGCCTGTGCAAACACTTCCATTTGCTCTCGATAAAGCCAAGGGAGGAGAAATCCCTGCCCGTGAGGTGCGGCCGGACCCCACAGGCTCCTCCCAGGGGTCTGGGGCTCCCGAGGGCCACCTGGCAAGGCCGGAGCATCCCTCCTTGCCCAGGTGTCACCCCCTGGCTGTCCCCAACCCCGCTGCTCCCACGGCATTTGTCCCAAACTTGGCCCGGTGTCGCTAACAGCAACTGCTAATTGTTCCCGAGCTCTGTACTATATTTAATTCCCCACTATTATTTTTTCCCCTTTTAATCATAAAAAGCCTAAATTTCCCTCGGGGAAGGTTATTGGCTCGAGTGTGGAAATATACCTGTGCCTTGCATGGCGCTGGGCCACGGGGGCTTTGGCTGTATTTTTAAATCCAAGTACAAAGTGTCTTCGCCATTTAACCCTTCCCAGGAGGGAGAGTGGGAGGAAAGGAGTGTATGGGGGGGGTTCTTCCCTTTTTCTCAGCTCGTGATTGAAGCAGGATGGGTTTGGATGCATGGATTGCAAGGAGAAGAGTGGTGTTTGAGGAATTTACCCCATATTCCTGGCATTGAGGAATCTGGCTGTATTTTTAAATCCAAGTACAAAAACCAGCACCATTTAACCCTTCCCAGGAGGGAGAGTGGGAGGAAAGGAGTGTATGGGGGGGCGGTTTCTTCCCGTTTTTCTCAGTCCTGCTTGGAGCAGGATGGGTTTGGATGCATGGACTGCAAGGAGAAGAGTGGGGTTTGAGGGATTTACCCCATATTCCTCTGGCAATTCCTCTGCTTTTCCCTCTCCCAGACCCACCAGGAATGAGAGTGGGAGGAAAGGAGTGTGTGGGGGGATTTCTTCCCTTTTTCTCAACTCCTGATTGGAGCAGGATGGGTGTGGATGCATGGATGGCAGGAAGAGTGGGGTTTGAGGGATTTACCCCATATCCCTCTGGCAAGGTGGGCAAGGAGAAGAGTGGGGTTCGAGGAATTTACCCCATATTCCTCCGGCAAGGTGGGCAAGGAGAAGAGTGAGGTTTGAAGAATTTACCCCATATTCCTCTGGCAATCCCTCCGCTTTCCCCTCTCCCAGACCCACCAGGCTGCCCCGAGCATCTCCTCCTCCCCAGCCCCGTCCTGCCCCCGCTGTGGGTGTGTTTTGGGGCTGGGGTGCCCCGAGGTAACCCGGAGCCTCACACCTTTGAGGATGTGGGCCAAAGTCATCCAGTCTGAGAGCTATTTCGGGGGAGAGCGGCTGCTCCCGCGGGAGCCCCGGCACAGCCGCCGCCGGAGCCGGGCTGGGACGGGCAGGAGGGAAGGAGGGAGCCGCTCCCGCCTCCTCCCTTCGTGAAATCACCTGAGGGGGCTCAGCCCTTCCCCCGCAGACCTTGGGGCGCCTTTCAAGCGGCTGCTGCAGGGGGAGGTTTGGGGTTTGCCGCTCGGAGCAGATTTGGGGTGTCGCTCTCGTGGCTGTGGATGTTCTGAGCCAAAGGAGCGATTTTGTTCAGTGCTCTGCGCTCTGAAACGCTCGCCCAGAAGGAGAAATGGGATTGAAACAAGCCTTTTTTTCTGGCCTGGGGTCAGTCCTGGTTTCATCCATCCCAGCGCTGCTTTTCTCTGGGGTGGGAGGATGGGGCAGCAGCTGAAAGGCTCCACACAGGCTTTGTGCTGCCTCTGGGTGCTCCTGACCCCTCTGCTGCCCCCAGAGCCACCAGACGAGGGGACAAATTCCCCTCCTGGCCCAGGAACCCCCGTCCTCTGCCTGACCCTCAGCAGAGCCCTCTCACTGCCTGCTCTGCCCGGCACAAGGGACCGAGTGTCTCCCTCCCTCCTCCTCCTCCTCAAACAAAGGCAGCCACAGTTATTTTCCTCCTTCTTCTTCTTCCAAGTTGTTCCACCCTTGAGTTGCCGCCCTTGATTTGGGATCCCTGAGGGGACCAGAAGGCAGAGGGGCCCTGGCAGGGTGCTGGGAAGCTGTTTGGGCACCAGCACCCATCTGCCCTCCCCAGCTGCTCCATCCCCTCCCAGGGCATCTGGACAAAGCTGAGCTCCAGGTGGGATCCTATGGAGCTTTGGGGGTGAGGATCCAACCCCAAGTGATCTGTTCTGGGAATCCAACCCCATCCCAGTGCAGGGAACGCTCCCTGCCAGCACGGGAAGGGTGGGCAGGTGAGGGGAGCTCTGCCAAGGGAGCACCCCGTGGGCAGGGCGGGGGCCTGGGGCAGGGAGGGGACCCTGCAGCTCCTTCAGAGGAGTAATTTCAGCATGAGAAAGGAATGTGGCTCCCGGGCCTGCCAGGGATGGGATGGGATGGAGGCAGTGCTCAGGAGCAGGGATGATTTCTGCTGGCCTGACTCACTGGCAGCCTCCTCGCAGCCGCTTCCTCTCCGGGAGGCAGAAACTCCCAGTTTTTATTTATCACACGGCTTAAAGTAGGGGTGAAGGAAGGAAATGTTCTTATTTTTAACTGCTCTGTCTCCCCGGGGCCTGGGCCAGCGCTGGCAGGGCGAGGTGGCCACAGGAGCATCCCCGTGGCCAGGGCTCCCCCTCACCTGAGCACTGCAGCTCCCCACGGGCTCTGAGCCCATGCTCGGAGTGTCCCTGCGGGCTGGGACCATCGAGGGACCCTGTGCAGAGCGGGGACACCCAGGGTGGGCAGGGGGATGGCTCAGTGCGGGCACAGCCATGCTGAGGGCACCTGAGATCCACTGAGCCCCAGGGAAAATTCATTTCTTTTTCCTTGAAGCCACCTGCCCGTGCTGCTGCTCGTGTGGGGACAAAGCTCGGGGGCCTCCTGGGGGTCCCTGTTTGTGCCCTCCACAAGGACAAAGCTATCACCATCCCAAGGGCTTTGGGGGTCCCTGTTTGTGCCTCTCACAAGGGCAGAGCTGTCACCAGTCTGGGGTGCTGGGGGTCCCTGTTTGTGCCCCCACAAGGACAGAGCTGTCACCAATTCCTGGGTGCTGGGGGTCTCTGTTTGTGCCAATTTGGGGTGCTGGGGGTCCCTATTTGTGCCCCCCACCAGGACAGAGCTGTCACAACTTCCTGGGTGCTGGGGGTCTCTGTTTGTCCCAATTTGGGGTGCTGGGTGTCTCTCTTTGTGCCCACCACAAGGACAGAGCTGTCACCAATCCCACGGTGTGGGGATCCCTCTTTGTGTCCCCCACAAGGACGGGGCTGTCCCAGAGCTGGAGGATGAGGAGGGTTTCATCCATCCCAGCTCCATCCAGGGATGATTTGATGATGTTGTGTCACCACTCCCAGGGTTCAAAGTGGGCACGGTGGCACCCCTGGAATATTTTGGGTTCCTCAGCTGGCTGGGCACCGGCAGCACCCGGTGATGCCATGGGTGGGATGGAGGCTCTGTCCTGCTATTCCCAGTCCTCCTGGGTGGCAGAAACCAGGCCAGGTGTCTGTTTGAGTAATTCCACGGGATTTTTGCACTTTCAGAAGGTTTTCCTTGCCCAGCCATGCCTGGTGAGGCTGGTGGCACTGGTGTGGCACAGCCACAGTGCCCCTCAGCTGAGGCACTGCTCATGTCTGTGCTCAGATCCAGGTGTGAAGTTTGGGACTTTGGGGCTTCCCTTGAGCTCCTGTTGTGAAACCTTCATTTGCTTCTAAAAGCAGTGAGTTTTTGTTGGTTTTTTTTTTTTTTCTTCTTTTCTCATGATCTTCTCTTTCCCCCCTCTGTTGCCCTGAGATAAATGCTTCTAAATTTGTCCTGTGCTGAAAACGCAGCTAATCCTGATGGACCTGAATTCGCATCTCCCCCCCAGAGGAATTGCACTAATTTTTTTCCCTTTGTTCTGCCAGGGGACCTGTCCGTTTCCTAGTGGAAAGAATTAAAAAAAAATTCACTATTTAGGGCAAGGTTTATATTCCCGAAACCTGTGTTTGTTTGTGAGAAAAGAGGACAGGAGGGAAATAAATGAGAAAAGCATCATGCTGCTTTTTTTTTTTTTCTTTTTCCCTCTCCCGATATTGTTTTTACAGCAGGCAAATTTTAATTAAAGTGAAGAACTGGGTCGCTTGTGCTGTCCAGAAGATGCTCTGAGGACGTGCTCCTTCCCCACCTGTGTTAATTTGGGAGAGCTGGCCCAGCCTGGAGGTGTTGGGAAGGCTCCTTGAAGGATTCAGGGCCAGGGTGGGCTCTGGAGGAGGGTGTGGGGGTCTCTCCTCCCTGCTCGCATCCCCTGGTGGTGATGCAGGATTTGGATGTGGCTTTTTGGGTGCTGGGCGAGCCCTGTGCTGCTCCCGGGGCCGGGATGTCACCGCGGAGGGGACAGGAGGGGACAGCGCCGGTGGGAGGCAGAGCAGGTGCGAGCTGGCCCTGCTGGGAGCGGCAGGAGCCACCTGGGCTGCGGGAAAACAGCAAGGAGGGGCAGGAAAATGGCAGAAAAATCCAGCGAGAGCCGCCTGGAGCTCACCTGGGGCTCTCCCTGCTGCGGGACCGGGATGGGGACGGGGACGGGGAGAGGAACAGGGATAGAGAAAGGAACAGGGATGGGGACAGGGACAGGGATGGGGACAGGATAGAGAAAGGAGCAGGGATGGGGAAAGGGACAGGGACAGGACAAGGATGGGGAAAGGGACAGGGACTAGGACGGGGAAAGGGACAGGGACAAGGAGGGGGACAGGGACGGGGAAAGGAACAGGGACAGGGATGTGGACAGGTACAGGTACAGGGACCGGGACAGGGAAAGGAACAGGTACAGGGAAAGGAACAGGGACGGGGAAAGTGAAAGCAACAGGGGCAGGGACAGGGACAGGAACAGGGACAGACAGGGACGGGGAAAGGCAAGGAACAGGGACGAGGACAGGGATGGGGACCTGCGGCTGCAGCAGTGTCACCTGAGGAGGGGCTGCACCCCGGGGGCGGCACAGGAGGGGTCGGGGCCAGGGAAGGAGCGGCGGCGGTGCCCGCTCGCTGTCGGTGCCTGGGGGGCTCCCCGCGACCCCCGGGGCCGTCCCAAACGGGGCAGAGACCCCCGGGCTGGGCTGGGGGCTCCGTGCTGGCTCTGAGCGGCCCGAGCGGGGTTCGTGCCGGGGCTCGGAGCTGGCGGAGCCGAACCGGGGCACCGAACCGGGGCTGCCCGCGGGCACCGGGGCTCTCGGAGGTCACAGAACCGAACCGGGGCACCGAACCGGGGCTGCCCGCGGGCACCGGGGCTCTCGGGGGTCACAGAACCGAACCGGGGCTGCCCGCGGGCACCGGGGCTCGCTGCCGCCGCCCCCCCCGGCGGGAGGCGGGTGCGGGGGTGGGGCCTCCGGTGCCCCCCCCCCGTCCCGGGCGGCCCCGGGTCCCCTCCCCGCTCGCTGCTGCCGGCGGGACTTCCTGATCCCGCCGCATTGGCCGCAGGTAGCGCAGCTGTGCGGGACGGGGCACGGACAGACGGACAGAGCCCATGCGGACACTTAGCTGAGCTTCATCCCCCGCCCCCCCACCCCCCGCTCCTCCTCCTCCTCCTCCTCGTCTTCCTCCTCCCTCCCTGCCCGGCTCCCTTCCTGCCCGGCACATGTAAAACTTGTGCGTGGGGCTCCGCTCCCGTCCCGCGGCAGGAGCCGTGCTGGGCTCGTTCCCCCGGCGGAGCAGAGACCCCTCCTCACCCCCGGAGCGGGGACGCCCCCCGGCTCCGCTGGCCCATGCTGGATTTCGGCCCGGGAAGGTGACTGCGGGAGGAAGCGGCGGTAACCATGAATGAGATGTCGAGTTTCCTGCACATCGGGGACATCGTCTCCCTGTACGCCGAGGGCTCCGTCAATGGATTCATCAGCACCTTGGGGTGAGCCAGGGGCTCCCGGGGCCGCCCCGCGGGGATTCCGGCAGGGACGGGACGGGAGCGGTGGGAGAAGGAGCCGGGAAGCTCCGAGAACGGACGGGGACAGGAGCCGGGCAGGGGACAGGCTGTCCCCGGGCTGGCAGGGGCACGATGTGACCCTGCAGGGACCCCGAGCCCCCTTTCCCTGGCCAGAAGCTGCTTCACCCCATTCAGGGCTGGGGGATCAGATGGGTTTGAGCAGCGCGGGGTCGGTGGGCTGAGGATGGGGACGAGTGAGGGTGACAGCTGGGCCAGCCGGGGACCCTCTGGGGTCATTCTGTGCCCCCAGCCCTGCCCGGTGCGGCCGGAGGCTGCCGGTGTCCCCGGCATGTTCTTCCTCCCTCGGTGTCGCACACAGCCGGTGGTCAGCGGGGATCGCTGCAGGGGCACCAAGCGGGGCTGGGGCACGGGGCAGTGCCAGCCCCGGGCTGGGGGACAGGGCAGTGCCAGCCCGGGGCTGGGAGACAGGGCAGTGCCAGCCCAGGAATCGCTGCAGGGACACCAAGCCGGGCTGGGGGACGGGGCAGTGCCAGCCCCGGGCTGGGGGACGGGGCAGTACCAGCCCCGGGCTGAGGCAGCTCCCTGGACGTGGCAGGACGGGCCGGGGATCTCTGCCCAACCTGGGGCCCTGTCCCGTGTCACTCCCGGGCACAGCCAGGCCAGCGATGCCCCCCTGCTCCCCCCGGGAATGTTTGCCTGGGGACACGGTGGGTGACAGCAGGGCCACCCTGGGGCACGGCCGGGTTCCTCCTTAGGCTCATTCAGGAGCCCAAAGGTGCCCGCAGCCCCGGGCAGGGGGGATGTGGGGCCGTGCCAGCTCCTGCCCCACGCTGCTGCGTGTAGGAGAGGCTGAGCTCAGGCAGGAATGCTGACTTGGATGGGATTCCTGGGGCAGGAGCTGCCCGGCTCTATAATCTGCAGTGAATGCACTTGCTCCCACATGCCTGAGCTGCACATACCTGCGCCCACACGCCTTCCCTCAGCCGCCACCGGGCACGTGTGGCACTGGGCTGCTGCCCACCGGGGCTCCCTGCACCTGGCTGCCCAGGAATGGGGGCAGAAGCGCCCGGACCCGCCGTGTGTGCAGCCCCAGTGCCGGGCAGCAGGTCCTGCAGGCGCAGCCTGTCTGTGCCAGCCCTTCCTGCATCCCCAGGGGGGTTTTGGAGAGCTCTCCTTGGAGAGCAGGGGATGCTGAGCCCTCCTCCAGCCCCTTGGAAATGGGGTCTGCGGGAGGCTCTGCGGGGACCAGCGCTGGTTGTTGTCCCCAGACACGTCCCAGTCGCTCAATTAGAATTAATGGCTCATTTTTCAGAGCTCTGATCCCTTCGCAGCTCTGGCCCTCGCATCCCCCTTTCTGCCAGGTGTTTCTCCAGACTTCCCCAGATCAGCTGAGCAGCAGGGCCTGCTTGGGGAGCCTCTTCTCTGTGTCCCAGCACACCTCTGCTGGGCAGCCCCGCTTTCCCAGGCTCGGTTCTTTCCCTCCTCCCTCCCGAAATTGTTTTCCCCGGTGCCCTGCGACACGGGAGACCCAACCGCACCTTAAATCACTCCCGCGATAAGGGCCAGGTGACTCACCCGGCGTGCTCCTCCTGCCACCGGGACCTTCCTGAGCTCATTTGCAAGGCAAACAGCTCTGGCAGCCCACGCGGCCGCCCTGCCCCTGCGGGAGCCTCCCTGCCATCCTTCCTTGTGGAGGGGCTGCCTCTGGGCTCCGGCTCTGCAGCGGGATCCTCTCTTTGTGGGGTGACCCCAGGAGTGTCCCCAGGCGTTGATCACCGATGTCACATTCAGGGTGGCTGCTGTCACATCCCTGTGGGGTCTCTGGGGTGTGGGGAGCTTTGCAGCCCCACCTGAGGCTCCTCTGCTCCCCAAATATCTCAGTCGGGCACAAACCCTCCCTTTCATCCCTTCTTTGCTCATGAGCAGGAAAAACATCCCTGGATGGGTGTGGAGCTCAGGGGGAATGCCAAGATACCCAAACCAGCCCAAACGCTCGGGTCAGCCCAAAGCAGAGCCCTGGGAAGGCAGAACCAGGCTCAGAGCTGCTCACAGTGACCCTTGTGGGGCTGGGGGCACGGGATGGGCAGGTTGGAGTGGCCAGAAGAGCTTTTGGGGGTGAGAGATTTGCTCGGGAGGATTTTGTGCTGCCCCATCCCTGCCAGGGGCTCCTTTTGTGCTGCCCCATCCCTGCCAGGGGCTCCTGGAACCCTTCAGGGGCTCAGAACGGGCGCTGCCAGAGGGGAAGGGTGGGTGACAAACGCAGCTGGGTGCCAGGCAGCGGTTTCAGGTGAAATCACACCTGTGCCTGTGCTTGCAGGTGGATTTCGGGGTGGAGATGCACTTGGTTAAAGGGTAACTCCAGCTCTGCCGGGTCAGGATGATCCCGTCCCTGCCGGAGGGAGGAGGAGGAGGAGGAGGAAGCCGAGCCCTCCTGGCACCGGGACAGCACCAAAAAGCTGCATTTTTGTGGCTGCCCCGCTCACTTTGCTCTCTCCTCCCTCCCAGAGGGGCTGACCCGGCTCTACAGCCAACAAGGAGCTCTCATGACCCTCCTCTCCCTCCTCTTCCTCACCTCAGGGTTTGCTGGGCTTTCTCTTGGGGCTCTCCTGGCTCTGTTGGGGTTTCTCAGAGGAGAATTCCCCGTACCCTGGTGTGCCCCTTGGCATCCTCTGTGCCACATCTGCGGACGGTTTCTGCCCAGCCCAGGGGGCTCCAGCCGTGCACTGACCCCGGGGAGGGCTCAGGAGGGTCCCATTGCCCCGGATTTTGGATGAGCTCCTTCTCCCCTGCCCTCGGGGAAGGTTCTGCCATCCCAGGGCCAGGGAATCACTTTGTGCTCGGGGTTTGGAAGCAGCGGGGAACCCCGCTGGGGCTCAGAAAGAGCCGGCCAGACGCTCACCCGTGCCTTGAGGGGCTCAGCAGGGCTGCATCCCTCCCTTTCTGCTCCCGGAGGGGAATTTGGAATGGCAAAATGACCTTCCATGGGCGCATCCCGCCTCCTGCCTCGCTCGGGATGCTCCTCCCGCTGCTCAGACAGCGCTTTCCCATTAAAAGGTGCCCTTTGGGGAGCTTCCCTGGCCCATCCCACCGCGGGAATGCCGCTTGTTGTCCCGGCCCCAGCAGCCTCCCAGGTGACTCATGTCCACTCTGTCAGAATCCTTTTTTTTTTTTTTTTTTTTTTTTTTCATTATTTTCAGCAGATTTTTAGCTGAGGAATGTTCACCCAGAGTATCAGTTTAATAAAAAGAACACTTCTTGTTCCTGCCGAGCGTGTAATCCTGGGATTAAAGATGCTGGAAGTGCCCTGAGATCGTTAACTAATTAAGATTTCCAGGCTGGCAGGTCACTCGCTGTCTGTAATCCTGCCCGGTGGGGCAGGGGAGCAGGAGAGGAGAGGAGAGGCTCCTGTGCTCTTTTCTTCAGCGCTGAAAACAAACCCTGCAGCTCAGGCCTTTCCTCAGGGACCCCCAGCAGCAATAAGAGTGGAGGATTTGGGGGTTTAAATGCCCAGATGAATCTTTCCAATGGAGCCTTTCTGCCTGAGGGCCAGGGTTTCACTCCCTGATCCCCCATTCATGGATTGGTGTCCTCAGTCCTTGCTGGTTTTTGCTCCCAGGCTCATCCCAAGGGTTTGTTCTGCCCCGGATCCCCTCAAAAGAACAGAACAGAAACCAAAACTGCCCCTGAGTGACACCAGGGCTGGGCTGGGGCTTTGCATGTCCCCTGTGGTGCTGCAGCTGCTCTGGTTTTTCCTCTTTCCCTCTTTCCCTGCCCTCCCAAGGCTCTGCAACAATCAGGGAATGTCCCTGGTTACTTCCCTGCTGTCCTGACCCAAGGAAAAGGTGTTTGGAGAGCCCCAAACCCCCTGTTTGCAATGCCCTGTCTGCCCACAGCTCATGGGTTTGGGGTTTTTCCAACCTCCCAGGTCTTTGCTCATGGTTTTGAAGCTTCTGCTGCCACCAGGCAAATTGCGTTTCTCCCTTTCTGCGAAACGTGAGGCACAGAAAGCAGCACAGGGGTGTCAGAGCCCGGTGCCAGCCCACGCCTCCTCACAAGGCCACGGCAGCCCCGGGGTCCCCGGGGTCCCCATCCATCAGCACCGAGGCCAAATTCCTCCGTGCCGAGCCAAAGGAATTCTCCCCTCCTCCAGAGAGCGGCCGGGCTGAGGGAAGGAGGCTGGAGCTGTGGCTGGGATGGGTCTGCTCCTGTCTTATCCCTTTGCAGAGCCATCTCCAGCATTTTCGGGTTGTTTGGGGGACACCGAGAATCCCCTGGGGACAGCAGGGACAGCGCAGGCTCCCCTTGCTGCTCCAGGCTGTCCCTGCCCTCCTGTCCCACCATGGTGGTGCTCTGCTGGCCACTCTCACATCCTCCCGAGCATGGGGACACGCTTCTCTCTCTCTCTGCTGGGCAGGAGCAGAGTTCCTCCTGTTTCTGTGGCTTCCCAGGGCTGGGGAAAGCGGCTGAGCGGGTACAGCCTGTCCTGCTGGAGCTCCCAGTTCCCTCCCAGCACAGGGAGCCCCTCGGGGGATGCTCCCCCTCTGATCCCCCTGCCTGCCAGGCTCTGCTTTGCTCTTCTCCCTAACTCTGAAAAGCAACGTCCCAAAATCACCCCCAGCACCCAAAGCCAAGCCTGTCCCACTCACCCCAAAATCAGCACCCAAGGTTGAGCCTGTGCCACCCACCCCAAAATCAGCACCCAAGGCCAAGCCTGTCCCACCCACCCCAAAATCACCCCCAGCACCCAAAGCCAAGCCTGAGGGATTTTGCTCAATGCTGGGAAAGCAGAGGTGGGCAGGGAGGAGACACAGAGCCTTGATCTGATGGGCAGAGCCTGCAGCTCTGATCAGATAATAATTAATAACTGGGTTTGGGGGGCCCTGCCACCCCCATGCACAGCACCTGCACCCTCTGTGTCCCTGTGGGAAGATAATAATTAATAACTGGTTTTGGGGCGCCCCTGCCACCCCTGTGGGAAGAGTTCCCAGCCAGGGAAGGAGAGCTGGTGAATGGAGCTGAGCTCCTCCTGGTTTTGCTGGATTAAAAGTGCAATAACAGAGCTGTGTGTGCAGCAGGGAGAGCTGGGCAGGGCAGGGTCCCCTCTGGCACTGATCGCCCTGCAAAGGAGCTGCAGTGACTGCCACAAACCTCCCCTGGTCCCTCAGTGCTGTGCCAGCCTAAGGCAGGGCATGGAAAACACCCAGGGAAGCGGTGGGAACTGAGGGAAGGGGGATTCTGCTCCTGAGGAATATTTATGGGTGGGAAACAGGAGGTGAAGCTTTGGATTTGTCACTCTGGGCCATGACAACCGCTGTGCACCCTCAGCCCTGCTGCTGCTGACCCTGCTCCTGCTCTTTGTCCCCCTCAGGCTGGTGGACGATCGGTGCGTGGTGGAGCCGGCAGCCGGAGACCTGGACAACCCCCCCAAGAAATTCAGAGGTGAGGCTGGGACAGCTCCAGCTCTGGGAGCAGCTCTGGGGCCTGTCCTGGCATTGAGCAACCACCTGGGATGGGATGGGATGGGATGGGATGGGATGGATGGGATGGGGATGGGATGGGATGGGATGGGATGGGATGGGATGGGATGGGATGGGATGGGATGGGATGGGATGGGATGGGATGGGATGGGATGGGATGGGATGGGATGGGGGCACAGCTCTGCCCTGTGCTGCACCCACCTGGGAGGTGTTGAGGGCCCCAAGTGCTCAGGGTGCTCCACACTCAGGCAAGGGCCCTGTCCTGGCAGGATTTGAGTGCCTGGATCACACAGCCAGGGAGGAGAGAGATGGGAAACGTCCCCAAACCTGTGACTGGGGTGTGGGTTTAGGGCAGCTGCTCCTCTCCTCCCCCTGTTGTCATTTTATGTCTTCTTTTAAATAAGACTTTTTAAATATCAGTTCCCCACTCTGCCTTGTGCCTCCACCTTTTTCTCAGAGTGGCTTTAACAGCACCCAACCCCTGATCACCCTCCTTTCCCCCAACACATCCCAAGACATCAATTCTTCCACTCTCTCAGGATCCCACCGAGCATCTGCCTCTCCACAGGAGTCATTACCATTAATTCATTCATTAATCTAATTAATAACCCATCCAGCACCTCCAGCATCCCCCAGCACCTCCATCCCCATATCCCACCCTGGGCTGGATGCTCAGCAGCCTGGCCGTGCCTGTGGTTCCCAATCTCTTTTCCAGGCGCAGGTTTTTGGGCTCAGCCCTGCTCTCTGTGCTCCAGCCACTGGAGTCATTACCATTAATTCATTCATTAATCTAATTAACAACCCATCTAGCACCTCCAGCATCCCCCAGCACCTCCATCCCCATATCCCACCCTGGGCTGGATGCTCAGCAGCCGCCCCATCCCCTTCCCTGGCCGTGCCTGTGGTTCCCTATCTCTTTTCCAGGCGCAGGTTTTTGGGCTCAGCCCTGCTTTCTTTGCGCTCCCTATCAGGATATCCAGCTGTTTGTTTTAATGGCCGGAAAGGTAGAGCTCTCCCTGCTCGATAGCCATCGCCTGCAGCGAGGTGGAAACAAGGGCTGGGGCTGCTCCCGGCCCCGAGGCTGCGGGAGATTTTCGTCCTCACATCCTGTGGCCGGACCCTGCCCTATCCTGCAGCTCACACGGGTCGTGCCGGAGCTTCCCGCTGGGAAAACAGCCGAGCTCAGCTCCCAAAAGGCTCTTTGGAAATGCCAGAACCCACCTGGGAGCTGTTCCCGCCCGGCTCCACACCTCTCAGCTGTTTGCTTTTTTTTTGCTTTTTTTGTTTCTTGCGGTTTCTCCTCCCTCCCTCCGCAGAGGTTCTTCCCAGCCCAGCTCAGGCGCGGCAGGAAAAGCTTCCACCCTGCCAGGCCAGGGGACAGCGGGACCTTCATCTGTGCCGCTGCTCTCCCTGGTTCCCCAAGGGAGTCACCTGGAGGTTTTGCCCCCCAGGTCTCTCTGAGTTGAAGTTGTGCCCCCAAAGCCACTCTGGGTTGAAGTTGTGCCCCTCAGTCCTCTCTGGATAGAAGTTTTGCCCCCAAAACCGCTCTGGGTGGAGATTTTGCCCCCCAGGTCTCTCTGGATGGAAGTTTTGCCCCCAAAGCCACTCTGGATGGGAGGTTTTGTCTCCCAGCCCTCTCTGGATTAAAGTTTTGCCCCCAGAACCACTCAGAATGGGAAGTTTTGCCCCCCAGCCCTCTCTGGATGGAGATTTTGCCCCCCAGGTCTCTCTGGGTGGAAGTTTTGCCCCAAAGCCACTCTGGGTTGACATTTTGCCCTACGGCCTTCTCTGATGGGAGGTTTCGCCCTCCAGACCTTTCTGGATGGCAGGTTTTGCCCCAAAGCCTCTCTGGGTTCAAGTTTTGCCCTCAGGTCTCTCTGATTAGGAAGTTTTGCCCCCAAAACCACTCTGGGTTGAAGTTTTGCCCCCAAAGCCAGTGTGGGTTGAAATTTTGCCTCCAGAGCTTCTGTGGATGGAAGTTTTGGCCTCAAAGCCACTCTGGGTGGAGGGTTTGCCCCCCAGCCTTGTCTGATTAGGAGGTTTTGCCCTCTAGACCTCTCTGGATGGAAATTTTGTACCCCAAAGTCACTCTGGGTTGAAGTTTTGCCCCCCAGCCCTCTCTGGGTTGAAGTTGTGTCCCCAAAGTCACTCTGGGTTGAAGTTGTGTCCCCAAAGCCTCTCTGGGTTGAAGTTTTGCCCCCAAAACCGCTCTGGATGGGAGATTTTGTCTCCCAGCCCTCTCTGGATGAAAGTTTTGCCCCCAGAGCCACTCTGGGTTGAAGTTTTGCCCCCAGAGCCACTCTGGCTCCAGCCCCACGTCCCCCTCCGAGCTGCCCACTCTGGGCACTGCTCCTGCAGGATCTCCCTTCTTGTCCCCTCTTTCCCACCCCAATCCGTTCTCAGAACTCTGGCCGTGCTTTATCCAGGTACCAAAACCTCCTGCTCCCAACACGAGCTCTGCTGGAGGTTTCCCACACACACAACCCCCGCCGTGCCTCAGTTTCCCTCCTTACAAAGCCACGCTCAGAGCCAGGATTTGGATTTGCAGCCATTTCAGAGTCGCTGTGCTGGTTTTTTTTTTTTACCTCCCCTTGGCTTCTCCTTCCCACCAGCACCTTCCAGTGCAGCTCCCATTAATCACCCATTAATCACCCATTAATTAGCCATTAACGGAGCCCCGTGCAGGTGCTCGGGGGGGGCTCAGGGTCGCTGCCCCAGCCCTGGGGGCTGCTCTGGCTGCGTTGCAAACGGGGCTGGCAAAGGAGATGTGAAACCTGGCCCTGCCCCAGCCGGTGAGAGCGGCACTCCCAGGTAAATAAACACTCACCCGGGCCCGCCGCCAGCCAGGGAAGGGACTTTGGTTTTTTTGTCTTTTGTTTTTTTTTTTATTTTTTTAAATTTTCCTTTTTTGCGTCTGAAAAATTTTTTTATTTTTTTTATAATATATGTTTTATATAATTTATATAATTTACATGTTTCTATAATATATAATTTTTTTTTAAATTTTCTTTTTTGTTTCTGAAATTTTTTCATTTTTAATTTTTTAAAATTTTTTATAATTTATATGTTCTAATAATATATTTTATAAAATTTATATGTTTTAATATAAAAATTATAATTTATATAATTTATAATTTTAATATTAAAATTATAATTTATTATAAAATTATAGTTATAACATAAATCTATAATTAATATAAAAATATAAATTATAATTTTTTGTGTCTGAAAAATTCTTTTATTTTTAATTTTTAAAAATAATTTATATGGTTTTTATAATATATAAATTTATAATTTTTATGTTTTTATAATATATGAATTTATGATTTAGATGTTTTTATTTTTTTTTTATTTTCTTTTCTGTGCCTGAACTTTCTGGGCTGCTATTTCAGGCGTAATTAGGGCGATTCAGGCTGCAGAGCCCTTCCTGCCCTCCCAGCTCGGGAAGGGGGCTGGGAGAGGTGAGGTGGTGTGCAGACATCTGCTGTCCTGCTCCAGTTCCTGGCCCTGGATGTCTGCACTTCCCGCCCACCATCCTGGGGGAAAGCAGGGGAACTGGGGCAATCTGCACTGCAGGGAGCCTTTGCAGGAGTTTTTGGGATGCATTTTGTGCATCCCTCAGGAGCCTGGAATAGAGCTGCTGACGGCGAGGTTTTGGGAGTGGGTGCTTGCAGCATCCAGCGCTGGTGATCCAGGTCAGGGAAGGATGGATGTCTGTGTCCTGATGGCCACCCCAGGCTCCTTCCACAGCTTCTGCAGGCTCAGGGTGTCCCGTGGGTGGCAAAGTGTGGTTTGAGAGGCAGTGAGGTTTTTTGGGATGTTGTGGTTAAACCATTAGGTGCTTAGATTTGATTATTGGCACTTGGTGTGGCTATTGAGGATGTGGATACCCTTCTGAGAACACAGGGGGTTAAAAGCAGAGAATTCTTAGGAAAACTTTCTTTTGGTTCTGGTCAGTGAAAGGTTTAGATTGGGCAGGGCCCACTGGGTTAGTAGAGCTTTGGGTGTAAACCATTCAGGTGTCTTTTGCCAGATGCTGCTCTCAGTTTTTGAAAGATTTCTCACTTAATGCTTTCAGTGTGGTTTTTAACACTCTGTTGTACTTCTCTGCTTTGTTTGCAGCTGGTGCATGGCAGGGGACATGGTACCCCTACTCAGTGCCATGTTCTTTAGGGTAGGTGTTGATAAGGCTGGCTTTGAAATGAGCCAAGGGACCTGGAGGTGGCTGACGGTGTCCCAGCCTCCCTCCTGGATCCTTCCCACCAGGATCCTCTCCTCCTTTGGTGCAGCTGGGCTCCATCAGAGCTCCTTCTCCCCCCTGAAGCTTTCCTTCCCGAGCAGCACAGCCATTTCCGATGGGAACACTCCTCATCACGAGTCCAAGCAGTGCAGTCATTGCTGGACTCATTATTTATCCTGATTTAGAGCTGACCCAGCAGCCAGCACACGCTGACGTGACCTCCAGCAGCCCTCCTCACTAATGGGGGGACCATCCCAGGAGCATCCCTGCCCCTCGGGGACATTGGCCCTGCTGGGGACGCCCTGGTGGCTGTGCAGCCTCGCCAGGCTCTGCTCTGTGCTCTGTTCCCAGATTGCCTCTTCAAGGTGTGTCCCATGAACCGCTACTCTGCCCAGAAGCAGTACTGGAAGGCCAAGCAGACCAAGCAGGACAAGGACAAGATCGCCGACGTGGTGCTGCTGCAGAAGCTCCAGGTGAGCAGGAGCGAGGAGCCCGGAGCTGGCAGTGCCCACCAGCTGGCTGGGCGATGGCATCCACGCCTCTGCTCATGCTGGTTTGGGGTGAGAAGGGATTTCCAGCTGTGTTCTCCCCCTTGTCCCCTGCCCAGCCATGGCTGTGTCACCTTCCTGATGCTTCTTGTGCAGAGGAGCTCTGTGAGCACAGCCCTGCAGCCTGGAGCACTCCAGGACACCCTTCAGCACCCCAGGGCACTCCTCACCATCTCAGGGCACCCCTCATCACCCCAGGACACTCCTCATCACCCCAGGACAATCCTCAACACCCCAGAGCACTTCTCAGCATTTCAGCACACCCAGGGCACCCCAGAGCACCTTTCAACATCCTGGGACACCTCTCAGCGCCCCAGGGCACCCCTCAGCACCCCAGAACAATCCTCAACACCCCAGAGCACTTCTCAGCATTTCAGCACACCCAGGGCACCCTGGAGCACCCCAGGGCACTCTGAGCACCCCGGGACACCCGTGCAGGAGGGAGCCCCGCTTGCAGGACGTGCTCCAAAGGGCTGGGGAAGGGAAAGGCTCCCGTTGGCTTCCCCCAGCCTTGGCCAGGGCCCACATCAAACATTGCACAACGCCTGAGGCAGCTGGCGAGGCCCCGCCGATGATTCATAAAAGCATAAAAGCGAGGCTGGGGAGAGACTTCACTAAATCATCTCATCGGGCCTCCAGCCCAGCCCCAGCCCCGCCATCCCCGGCTCTGCCTGGGCCAGGAGGGGCTGAGCAGTGCCAGGACAGGGTGCCCTGCCCTGGAGGTGCCAGGGCAGGGGCAGTGCCCAGCCCCGAGCCATCCCTGGCACACAGAACCCACAGAATCCCCGTTTTCCTGCCCCCCTTAGCCAGGCTTGTAACGTCCCAGCTGTCCTGGCCACGAGTGGTCCCCGGGGCTCATTTCTGAGCCTGATTGATTGCACCTTGGTTTAGGGCTTGTCTTAAAGAGGTTCTGCCGTTTCCTGGCTCCTTTCTGCTGCTCCCGGTGTTTCCCAGCCCTGCTGAGCTCTGCAGGCACTGCCCTCATCAGGGAGGTGAGAAACAGCCTGAGAGCATCCCCCAGGCCACGGGGTGACCTCCTGAGGCAGGAGCAGCCAGGTCTGGACTGGAGGTGCCCTGCCTGTGATGCCTGTGCTCGCCTTTCTGAGCTTGTGCCCCTCACTGCTGAGCTCCGGTGGGTTTGGACTCTGTTTCCTTCACCCAAAGCAGCTCAGACAGGCTGGGGGAGCTTTTCAACCCCTCTGCTGATGTCCCCCAGTCCCCTGTGGGCATTCCTGACTGGGCTTGGGGACAGAGCCTCCCCATGCAAGGGACGGTGTGGCAACATCAGCCCTGGGAACTCGGAGCTGCCCCTGCCAGCCCCCCTGGCTGCTGGCTCGGATCTGGAGGGAGATTTAGGATATCTGAGGTGCTGGGTCTCCCATCAGAGCCCTGTTGCTCCCTGGGGTTGTTGTTAAACTGCCAGAGCAGCATCAGTGTGGGATTTCTGGGAGAGGGTTTGTTCTCCTGATGGCAGCAGCCACCACTGCAGGGCAGTGATGGTGACTCCAGGTGGCACCCAGAGCTCTGTGGGCATGGAGGGTGACTCCAGGTGGCACCCAGAGCTCTGTGGGCATGGAGAAGTCATCCTGGGTGGCACCCAGAGCCCTGTAGGGACAGGTACCAGGCACCTTCACCTCCTTGGGCACTCAGGACCTGCAGCCCCATCCTTCCCCCCCAATGATTCCAGATGTTTCCCAATTCCTCTGCCCTCAGGTGAAAGGGGTGAGAGAATGATGGGAAAGGGCAGAGGCTCTCTCAGCTCCATCCCTCTCTGTTTCCCATCTTCCCATCTCGGTTTTGGGGATCCCTGGGCTGGAGGTGCCCGGGCTGTGCCCAGCCTGGCGCCGGGGCTGTCAGCACTCCCTCACCATTCCCAGATTTGCTGTGGGAGCAAATTCCTGCCTCACTCCTCATGTGTCAACATCCCATCACTGCTCCCACTGCCAGAGCCAGCCAGTGGAAAATCTCTGTGGTTTTGGAGAGGGGCTGCTGAGCCTTCTTCACTCCTGGGGACACCTCCTGCAGCAGCAGGTCCAGGCCTGCTCCATCTCTGGGCATGGCACAGCTGGCACTCAGCTGGCACCCTGCCTTTGGCTGCCTGGCTTTGGGGCTGCCAGGAGCCCCCAGTGCCCACATCCCCCAT
Organism: Melospiza melodia melodia; assembly: GCF_035770615.1. Classification (NCBI taxonomy): domain Eukaryota; kingdom Metazoa; phylum Chordata; class Aves; order Passeriformes; family Passerellidae; genus Melospiza; species Melospiza melodia. The sequence goes on from NC_086221.1 coordinate 7,316,365, forward strand.
TTTGGGTGTCTGACCCCCATCCCCAGCCTGAGCCCAGCACCCTTGTTTGGTGTTACCCCAAAACCTGCTGTCCTGGGGGAATTCTGGTGCCATTTTGTCCCTGTCCTGGTTTTCAAATCCTCAATTTAAAGGGCTGGTTCCTAGGGCTGGTCAAGGCCACAGCCTGGCCCTGGGCTGAGCTCTTGGATGGCCCTGGGCTGGAATTCCTGGTGGAGTTCATCCCTGGGGGACAGAGGGTGCTGACCCCGATCCCAGCCCGTCCCGTCCCCTCCTTCCCAGTGTGACCCTGCTGGGATTTGCTCCTGGGGAGGGAGGAGGGTGCTGCTCCAGCCTCAGCTCTTCTCCTCTCGGAGCAGCACGCGGCGCAGATGGAGCAGAAGCAGAACGAGACAGAGAACAAGAAGGTGCACGGGGACGTGGTGAAGTACGGGAGCGTCATCCAGGTACGGGGCAGCACGGGGCCAGCAGGGATCAAACATGGGTCAAGCATGGATCAAACATGGATTAAACATGGATCCAGCATTGATCCAACATGGATCCAGAACGGGGCCAGCAGGGATCAAACATGGATCCAGCAGGGGTCAAATGTGGATCAGATACGGATCAAACATGGATCCAGCATGGATCCAACATGGGTCAAACATGGATCCAGCAGGGATCCATCATGGATCAAACATGGATCCAGCAGGGATCCATCATGGATCAAACATGGATCCAGCAGGGGTCAAATGTGGATCAGATATGGATCAAACATGGATCCAGCATGGATCCAACATGGATGCAACAGGGATCCAGCATGGATCAAACATGGATCAAACAGGGATCCAGCACGGGTCCAGCATGGATCAAACATGGATCCAGCATTGATCCAGCACAGATCCATCATGGATCCAGCACAGATCCAACATGGATCCAGCACAGATCCATCATGGATCCAACATGGATCCAGCACATCTGGCGAGGGGCTGGTGATGCCTTGGGGGCTGCACTTCTCATCTCCCCCACCCTTATCTCCTCCAGCTGCTGCACATGAAGAGCAACAAGTACCTGACGGTGAACAAGCGTTTGCCGGCGCTGCTGGAGAAGAATGCCATGCGGGTCACCCTGGACGCCACCGGCAACGAGGGCTCCTGGCTCTTCATCCAGCCCTTCTGGAAGCTCAGGAGCAACGGGGACAACGTGAGCCTGGGGCCCAGCAGTCCCTGAAGGGAGCTCCATGAGCTGGGCTCCACACCCAGGTCTCACCCTCGCTGCCCTTCTCCCATTTTGCTCCCCAGGTAGTCGTGGGAGACAAAGTCATCCTGAACCCCGTGAACGCCGGGCAGCCGCTGCACGCCAGCAACTACGAGCTGGCTGACAATGCTGGCTGCAAGGAGGTACAGGAGGGGCTGTTTTTTTTCCTTCTTTTTTCCTTTTTCTCCTTTGTCCTGGGGTCGTGACCACGCTCTCTTGCTCTGCAGGTGAACTCGGTCAATTGTAACACCAGCTGGAAAATCAACCTGTTCATGCAGTTCTGCGACCACATGGAGGAAGTGCTGAAGGGGGTAAGGAAGGAGGTTTGGCTGCTTGGCTCTGGGGGACAGGACGTGTGAGCAGCCACCTGGCACTGTGACAAGGGCACAAAAGAGCTCCTGGGCTGTAATTCCTGCTTGAATTCATCACCTGGAGAACAGCACAGGGAGGCGGAGCGGGATATTTTAGGATCTGCTGGCAGCAGGGAGCTGAGGGCACAAATTACCGACCTCAGGGTGGTGAATTGGCTTTTGGGGACAACCCCACGCAGTGCCAGCAGTGGCCTCTTGTGCAGGGACAATTCCAGCTGCTCAGCCGTGCAGCAGGGTGGCTGTTGCCTGGGAAAGGAACTTTCCCTGCTGGGCTATTGTTTGAGGCTGAGGTCCTCCAGGAAGCAGCTGGATGGATGTGGATTGTTGGGATCTTACAGCCCTTCATCCCCAGGCACTGTGCTTATCCCAGCTTCCCACATCCTCCTTCCCGGGGTGTTAATGCCTTAAACAGGTCTGGGAGCTGAACCTCTGCCTGCTCCAGGGCTGGAAAGTGATGGATTCACATCCATTTTTCCCTGGGGGTGGAAGCAGAGGGTCACTGCACGGATAATGGGAGTGATGGCATTGCAGGGTGCCTGTGCCCTGTCCCCTGGGATCACAGGAGCCTTTGGGCTGCCTGGAGCATGTTTTAGCAGAGCTCCAGGAGGTTGGATGGGAAGAGGTGGCAGTGCCCTGTGGTCCCCAGGGTCACACAGTCCTGCCATCCAGTTGGGAGCTGTGTCCAGGAGGAATCCTGTCCCTTTTGCAGCAGGAGGGGTCACAAGAGGAGATACATTGCAGGAGAGCCATGGAGAAATTTCTCCACTGACTGAGTGGTTAAACATGGGAACAGGCTCTCCAGGACAGTCACCATCCCTGGGAGTGTTCCAAAATGAGCAGACAAACACTTCAGGATATGGTTTTAGTGGGCGTGGTGGTGAAAGATTGAATTTAATGATCTTGGGAGTCTTTTCCAACCTGCAAGACTCCAGGATTGTTGGCCCCTGACCCTCACCCCTGTGTCCTGCTGCAGGGGGACGTGGTGAGGCTGTTCCACGCCGAGCAGGAGAAGTTCCTCACCTGTGACGAGTACAAGGGCAAGCTGCACGTGTTCCTCCGCACCACGCTGCGCCAGTCTGCCACCTCAGCCACCAGCTCCAACGCCCTGTGGGAGGTGGAGGTGAGCAGGGAGGGCACGGAGGGGGTGATTGAGCTGTCCCAGGCTGTCCCAAGCTGGGGCTGAGCTCTCCCCTGCCTCTCCCCACCCTCCCCCAGGTGGTTCACCACGACCCGTGCCGAGGGGGAGCCGGGCACTGGAACGGCCTGTACCGCTTCAAGCACCTCGCCACGGGCAACTACCTGGCAGCAGAGGTAAGGGGGTGGCAGAGGGCTGCAGGAACGTGCCCTGGGGCTGGGGCACCCCCTTGCAAAGGCAGCGCCCACCTCGGGCAGGGAGGGATGCCCAGCGTTTCCTCTGATCCTCTCCAGTTTGCTCTGGGAGCTCCTGTGGCTCCTCCTTGCTTGACTCCTGACCACCATCATAATTTACCTGGTTTAGGACCAAATTTCCCCCCTGAAATCCCCCAGTGGAGGGGTTCACTTGCTCAGATGGCTGAGTTTGGCTCCTTTTCTGGCCCAGAGGGACAGGAGGGGGTGGCTGGGGCGTTTCTGTGCTCACCCCGTGCCAAGGGACCGACTGGCACAGCCTGGTGCTTGGAAGTGGGACGTGACTCATCCTGCTGTCCTCTCCTGGCAGAGGATGGGGGCAAAATCTGGCTCTGGAAGTGCCATCTGCCAGGTTTTTCTGCTCCCTTTTAAGGCCAGCTCAAAGCCTCCTGAGAGAGGCACAGAGGAATTGCTGCACTTGGATACCAGGGTGTGTCTGGCACTGCCAGCACCGAGGGCTGTGCTCTGCTGCCAGGGCAGCAGGGACATCCTAGGGATGCTCCCCAGCTGGAGAAGACACCCAAGGGCAGCCCCCAGGACCCTTCCATCACTGTGGGATGGAAACCAGCAAACACTGGTGCTCTGAAATGGGTGCTTCAAACCCAAAGACACTCTGTTAACACTTGAAGACAAAAGAAGGTCTCAAGCTGAGCCCATCCTGGGCTGGTGCTGCTCACTGGGAGCTCAGCCTGGAGCCTCCAGGGAGTTCTTGCTGCCACACAGAGCCCAGGTTCTGCTCCCCTGGGCTCCCCCATGCTCCTCCCAGGGCTGGGACACCGTGCACTGGGCACAGGTCACATCCTCCAGCCCCACCTGGGCAGGTTTGCTCTCCGTGCTGCGTTCAGGGAAGGCAGGAGCAGGGATCACACACCATCCCCAGGGGTTTGGAGGGACCGAGTGGGAGGACTGACAGCCGCTTTTCATCTCCCTCTTTAACTTTCCAGGAAAACCCAAGTTATAAAGGAGACGTGGCTGAGCCCAAAGCAGCGCCCACGGTGAGCAGAACCGCTGCTGCCGCTGCCCCAACCACGCCAGCTCTCAGCCAGGGCCTGAAAGCAGGGAAATGCCCCAAAACAGAGCCCCCTGAGGGGATTACAGCCGAGTTTGTCCCTCTGTGCCAGCCCAGCATCCCTGCCTGCACTTAGAGCAGTGTCCCACCATGAGAGGGCCCTGCCAAAGCCTCTCGGAGGGGTCCCAGTGCATGTTGGCTCCCCAGGCCACAGCGAGATGCTTGGTGGATGAGAGAGCTCGATGTTCAGGGGGGTTTTTCTGTGCTGTTGGTGATGTTTGGATCAGGGGGGCCTCATAGCTCAGGTGCATCCACGCTGCTTGTGCTCCACTCATGCGAGGCTCAGCCCCAGCAAAGCTTCTGCTGCATCCCCCCGATGCCCTGGGCACAGGGGACCCCCGAGCCGGGCTCAGAGACCCCCTCCCCACCGTGCAGGGGGGCAGCAGCCGTGCCAGCCGCAGGAACACCGGGGAGAAGATCAAGTACAGGCTGGTGGCCGTGCCCCACGGCAACGACATCGCCTCCCTCTTCGAGCTGGACCCCACCACGCTGCAGAAGACGGATTCCTTCGTCCCACGGTACAGCAGAGGGGTCGGGGAGGAGGCTGAGTGCTGGGGAAGGGCAGTGCTGTCGTGTCCCCGTGGGGGTCACTTGGCAGGACACTCAGCAGGACGCCGTGCTGTTGGCAGGAACTCCTACGTGAGGCTGCGCCACCTGTGCACCAACACCTGGATCCAGAGCACCAACGTGCCCATCGACATCGATGAGGAGAGGCCCATCCGCCTCATGGTACAGCCCTGCTGCCTCCTCCCTCCCTCCCTGGGCTTGTTCCCTGTTCCCCAAGAGCTCTTAGGCTGCTCCTTCCCTCCCAGCACCCAGGGAGTGAAACACCCTGGGTGACCCAAAGGGTTGGGTGGACACCAGCCTGGAGCCCACCCCAGTCACCCAGAGCCCACCCCAGCCCCTCTGATGGGGACAAACTGGGTCACTGTGGTCAGCAGGGGTGGTGGCAGATGGTGGGGACACGCCTGGCATGGCCCTGTCTGTGTGATGCTGCTTCTCTGTTGCTTCCCAGCTGGGCACGTGCCCCACCAAAGAGGACAAAGAAGCTTTTGCCATTGTCCTCCGTGCCCGTGTCCGAGATCAGGGACCTGGACTTTGCCAACGACGCCAGCTCAATGCTGGCCAACGTGGTGGAGAAGATGAATGAGGGTTTCCTCAGCCAGAACGACAGGAGGTAAAAGGGAGATGGGGCCGTGCTGGGCTTCTCCAAGGGCTCCCCAGCAGGATGAGGCCCCTGCCTGGTGCTGGTGCCAGCACTGCCCTTGCTTCCCTGCCCACAACCCCAACCCAGAAGCCTGGCGAGGAAACCAGATAACGGCACAGCCCTGCTCTGGCCCCTCCTAGAAAAATATCCTAGAAAAATATCCCAGAAAAATATCCTAGAAAAATATCCGAGGGGCTGGGAGATGGCCCCACGATAGGGGCAGCCGCCTTAGTCACTGTATTATTTTTAGGTGGGTGGGTTCCTGGTGCTTCCTGAGCAAACACAGATCCCTGTGGGACAGAGCGAGCGGCTCCCGCCCTGCCAGCCTGGCCCACGGGGGTGACCACAGGGGAAGAGGTGTTAAATGCAGAATCCCTGGTGTAAACCACAAGCAAAGCCCCCAGACATTCACCCTGGCGCGTATAGGAACCATAGAGGCTGCAGATCCAGCCACTCCTCCATCAGGGAGTGCAGGACCAGCCAGCAGCTCCCCTGGCAGGTTTCTGAGGCTCTTTGGCCCCCAAAACCCACCAGCATCACTGCAGAGACCTGAGTTGGGCAGGTGAGCAGCCCCAGCCCACTCACCCCATGTCCCTTTGCAGGTTTGTGATCCAGCTGCTGGAGGACCTGGTGTTTTTTGTCAGTGATGTCCCCAACAATGGCCAGAACGTGCTGGACATCGTGGTGACCAAGCCCAACCGGGAGCGGCAGAAGCTGATGAGGGAGCAGAACATCCTGAAGCAGGTGGGTGGCCCTGGGGCCCTGCACCCCAGCAAGGCTGGGGAGTGTCCTGTGGAGATGTCCTGTCCTGCTCAGGGCCTCTCTGGGGGCCAGAGGGATGGAAAACAGCATGGGAAAGGGTCTGGCCTCCAGCTCGTGTCATGGTGTCCAGCTGTGCACAGGGGCTGGTGTGGAGCAGGACACAGCCCTGATCTCTGCTTTTGGGCAGATCTTTGGGATCCTGAAGGCCCCATTCAAGGACAAGGGCGGGGAAGGGCCCCTGGTGAGGCTGGAAGAGCTGTCGGACCAGAAGAACGCTCCCTACCAATACATGTTCCGCCTGTGCTACCGCGTGCTCCGGCACTCGCAGGAGGATTACCGCAAGAAACCAGGTGCTGGGGGGGACTCCCCATCCCCGTGGGGCCTCGGGGGGACAGGGGGACATCACTCACAGCCCTTCCGTGCCCGCTGCAGGAGCACATTGCCAAGCAGTTCGGAATGATGCAGTCGCAGATCGGCTACGACATCTGGCCGAGGACACCATCACGGCGCTGCTGCACAACAACCGCAAGCTGCTGGAGAAGCACATCACCAAAACCGAGGTGGAGACCTTCGTCAGCCTGGTGCGCAAGAACCGCGAGCCACGGTGCGTGCGGGGGCCCTGTGAAGGGGAGAGGGGAAGGGGAGCCACGGATCTTGGGTGGCTGTTTGATAATTGCTGCCCCGAGATGCACAGGATGTCTCTGCTTCGGCCTGTGTGTCCAAAGAACGAGTCTGGCCTCTTCACTTTTCTTGAGGTCGTTTGTTAATTCTTATCTATAAAGTTTTCTTTCTGCCCAGCCGAGGTCTGCTCAGCAGGGCAGCCACAGTGCCACTCTGTGTGTGGTCTTTTATATTACAAACTACGTATAACATATTTACACTTAATTCCCGATACCCATCACCTGTGTTAGACAGTGCACTTCTACTCTAAACCAATCCCAAAGTGCCAACATCACTGCAGAAAATGGAGAACGAGAAGAAGAAGAAGAAAGGCTGGACACGCCCAAGTTCCTCCATCTTGTCCCCATAACCCCCGTACCAAAAATCCTAAAATCTACATTTTCACCTTGTGATCATTTTGTTATTACACTATTCAAACCTATGTGACTTTCAGGTCTTCATACAAAGCTGCAGTTTGCTCCAGGGGTCATAATCAAATCCCCAGGTGTTCTGGGCTGTGTGCCAGGGTCTCCGAGCCCCCTGGCAGGGTCCTTGGCAGCTCTGGACACCCGGAGGGATGTACTGAGCTGCCTCTCCCCCGGCAGGTTTTTAGATTATCTCTCAGATCTCTGCGTGTCCAACCACATCGCCATCCCCGTCACGCAGGAGCTGATCTGCAAGTGCGTGCTGGACTCGAAGAACAGCGACATCCTCATCAAAACTGAGTGAGTGGATAAGGGAGAGGTTTTCCAAAGCAGGGGTGTTTGTCAGGCGTCCACCAAAGCCTCTCACTCTGCAGCTGGAGAGAGGAGAGAAAATTTCTTGAAGGGTTCATTGGTTGGGATAAGAACCAGGAGAAATCGCTCATCAAATACATTCACAGGCGAAACGGGCTCTAGTCAGGGATGTGAATTAAGTTTATTCTTAACTAAATCAGAGCAGGGCAATGAGAAGTTAAATAAAACCCTTACACCTTCTCCCCACCCTACAAGAAAGCCACCACAGGGACAGGCCTGGTCCCACTGAAGCTCCATCACCTCTTGAGGTGCAGCCCCTCCATCCACAGGAGCATCTCCAGATTTCCCCTTCCCTGTCCCAGGCTGAGGCAGTGAAGGAGATGTCCCAGACCCACGAGTACCTGAGCATTGAGTACTCAGAGGAGGAGGTCTGGCTCACCTGGACCGACAAGAACAACGACCACCACGAGAAAAGCATCCGCAGCTGGCACAGGAGGCCCGGGCTGGCAATGCCCACGACGAGAACGTCCTCAGCTACTACAGGTGATATGCTCCTGTGGCACCTCCTGTCCAGGTGAGGCTGTGAGGGTTGCAGGGCCTCACTCCCTCTCCCCCTCACCCCTGGGCAGGTACCAGCTGAAGCTCTTTGCCCGCATGTGCCTGGACCGGCAGTACCTGGCCATCAAGGAGATCTCCCAGCAGCTGGGGGTGGATCTGATCTTCCTGTGCATGGCTGATGAGATGCTGCCCTTCGACCTGCGCGCCTCCTTCTGCCACCTCATGCTGCATGTGCACGTGGACAGGGACCCCCAGGAGCTGGTGATGCCCGTCAAGTTTGCACGGCTCTGGACGGAGATCCCCACAGCCATCACCATCAAAGAGTGAGACACACCAGGGCTTGGGATGGCTCTGAGGGACAGGGCAGGACAGGGGGTGGCAGGGGAGTGTTTGTGGAGTGGGTTTGAGCCCTCAGAGGGAAGTGGGATCCATCTGTCACAGCATCACTGCTGATCACGGTGGCTCAGGAGTGCTCCTGCCAGCTGGGTGTGAGGACACTTGCTGTCCCCAGCTCACCCCCATGTGTCCCCTTGCAGCTACGACTCCAACCTCAACACCTCGCGTGATGACAAGAAGAACAAGTTTGCCAGCACCATGGAGTTCGTGGAGGACTATCTCAACAACGTGGTGAGCGAGGCCGTGCCCTTCGCCAACGAGGAGAAGAACAAGCTCACCTTCGAGGTGCGGCCCCTTGCAGGGTGTGCCACGGTCCTGGCTGCAATGTCCCTGTCCCCCACCATGGATCTGCTGCTCAGCCCCGAGCAGGGCGAGGTCTGGAGCTGCCTTGTCCTTCCCCAGGTCGTCAGCCTTGCCCACAACCTCATCTACTTCGGCTTCTACAGCTTCAGCGAGCTGCTGCGCCTGACACGGACCCTGCTGGGCATCATCGACTGCGTCCAGAACCCTCAGCTGATGATGCAGGCTGTCTACAATGATGAGGTGACAGGTGAGTCCCCGTTTCCATGGTCTGCCAGGGTTTTCCATGGTCTGCCCAGTGCTTTCCAGTTTTGGTGGCAAGAAAACCGGACGCTGGCTTGCTGATGTGGCTGGGTATGCTGTAGGACATGGGGTGGTGAGCCTTGGCTATGCCAAAAGAAATACTTGGTGCCTTCTGCTCATTCTCTGATGAAGTCTAGAGCATTTTCCAGTCAAGTGGGTCCTTCCTTGGTCCTCTGCCACCTCTCTCTCCACCCACTCTAACTGTGGCTGCCTCTGCAGGGAAGAACGTGCGGAGGTCGATCCAGGGCGTGGGGCAGATGATGTCCACCATGGTGCTGAGCAGGAAACAGTCCATCTTCAGCCCCCCCAGCCTCAGCGCTGGCTCTGCCCCGGAGCAAGTGGACAGAGGGAGGAGCATTGAGAACGAGAACATTGTGGTGATGGAGACCAAGCTGAAGATCCTGGAGATCTTGCAGGTTGGAGCCACAGGAGTGGTGGGACCTGTGGGATGGGGGTGTGTAATGTGATTTTCTCAAGGAGGGGCCCAGTTGGTGTGAAGAGGGCACTCAGTCACTTCTGGTTTCTCCTTCCCTGCTGCTTCCAGTTCATCCTGAACGTGCGGCTGGACTACAGGATCTCCTACCTGCTCTCTGTCTTCAAGAAGGAGTTTGTGGAGGTTTACCCCATGCAGGACAGCGCGGCCGATGGGACAGCTCCAGCCTTTGACTCCACAAGTAACTCTCCCACTTTGCTCCTGGTACACCCCCAGCTCAGCAGGCCCCAGGGGCTGGGAGGACGTCCACAGGTGGCAGAGGTGACATCTCCAGCAGAGGTGACATCTCCAGGAACTGCTGCTGGCAGGGCGCAGGGAGGGATGGAGTCTGAGTTTTGGTGGGAACAGAATCAGGGGGCTGGGTTGGTTCCTGTGGGTTCCTGCCAAGACACAGGGCTGGCATTGTCCACCCTTGTCACTCCCTTCCTCTCCCTGCAGCTGCAGCCATGAACCTGGACCGGATTGGGGAGCACGCCGAGGCCATGTTTGGTGTGGGGTGAGTGCCTGTCCCCATAGCTCCCCTGCCCACAGGGCCCTTCTGTCCACCCCAGCCAGGCTGGGAGCTGCAGGTGATGAGCAGGATGAGGCTCTAAAGGCTCCAAAGCTGTCCCCATCAGCTCTAAAGCTGTCCCCATCATCCTCTGAGATCCCTGTTGATGCCCAGTGCTTCCATCCCGCTCCAGGAAGTCCAGCAGCATGTTGGAGGTGGATGACGAGGGAGGGAGGATGTTCCTGAGGGTGCTGATCCACCTGACCATGCACGACTACCCTCCACTCATCTCTGGCTCCCTGCAGCTCCTCTTCAAGCACTTCAGCCAGAGGCAGGAGGTCCTGCACACCTTCAAACAGGTGACACTGAGGGGGCCTGGAGCATCCCACACCAGGCTGTGGGTGGGGGACGTGGCGTGGATCCTGGCCCTTTCCTTGGGAGGGGGATCTGGGAGTGGGATTTGTACCCCAAGCTGGAAAGCCCTGGGAATGTCACTGCAGGTGCAGCTCCTGATCTCAGCCCAGGATGTGGAGAACTACAAGGTGATCAAGTCAGAGCTGGACAAACTCCGCACGATGGTGGAGAAATCAGAGCTCTGGGTGGACAAGAAGGGCAGCACCAAAGGGGACAGCACAGGGGAGGGGAACAAGAAGGAGAAGAAGGAGGTGAGAGCCCTGAGCAAGACCCTGGGATCCAGGGTGGGGAAGGAGTGGGTGGCAGGGCAGGGCTCACCTTAATCCAACACCTGATGCCTCTGCATGGGCTCGATGGGGAGGCTCCTGAGGGTCCTGTGGGGTGTGGCTGGAGGGGCACAGTGTGACCCCAGTGCTGTCGTGTCCCCTGCAGCACGGTGCTGACGAGGAGGTCATTGCTCCAGGAGAGAAGAGCAGTGAGAACTACCAGATCGTGAAGGGGGTGAGTGAGACCAAACCTTGGGGCACTGGTGGGAAGGAAGGGGGCAAAATCCTGGGAGGGAATTCCAAGTTCTGCTGTGCTTCAGTAGAAACAAATCCAAGCCTGGCTTGCTTCTGCCAGCTCAGCACAGGGAAAAGCTGTCACATCCTTGCACTGGGGGGACTGGAGGGGACTGGGTGGGTGACAGCTATGAGGGCTGTGCATGGTACCGAGGAGGGGCTGAAATTTGTGAGCAAAGCAGGGAACACCCAGAATTACAGAGGGAACACGTGGAATGCAGACCAGCCCCAGTGCTGGTGGCCATCCTGAGGGGCTCCAGGCTCAGCCCCTGCCTGCTGTGGTCCCTCTGTCCCCAGATCCTGGAGAGACTCAACAAGATGTGCGGGGTGGGGGAGCAGGTGCGCAAGAAGCAGCAGCGCCTGCTGAAGAACATGGACGCCCACAAGGTGATGCTGGACCTGCTGCAGATCCCCTATGAGAAGGTGGGTGGACAGAAACCAACTGGTCCTGAGTGCCCAGGGCAAAGGGGGCACACGGGGACCTCCCTGAGTGGCCTCCTGCCACTCCCATCCCTCTCAGCTCCGCGTGTTTCTCCTCTGTCCCCTCCTCAGGGGGATGCCAAGATGATGGAGATCCTCAAGTTCACCCACCAGTTCCTGCAGAAGTTTTGTGCTGGCAACCAGGAGAACCAGGCCCTGCTGCACAAACACCTCAACCTGTTCCTGACCCCGGGGGTAAGGAGAGGACACGAAGGGGCAGCAGCACAGGGAGGGAATTCAGCACCACTCCTGGGGCTGAGAGCACAGGATGGGAAACCCAGGAGGAGACACCAGGCAGGGCAGGAGTTGGGGAGAGTTCCTGCAGCTCCCTGGGCTCACTCTGCCCTTTGTCCCCAGCTGCTGGAGGCAGAGACGATGCAGCACATCTTCCTGAACAACTACCAGCTGTGCTCGGAGATCAACGAGACGGTGCCACAGCACTTCATCCACTGCGTGGCCACCCACGGCCGCCACGTGCAGTACCTCGACTTCCTGCACACCATCATCAAGGCCGAGGGCAAGTACGTCAAGAAGTGCCAGGACATGATCATGACTGAGGTGAGGACCTCTCCTGCGGGGCAGGAGTCGGGGGGAAGCAGGATAAAGCTCTTGGAACCTGCACTGTTGGCTGCTTCCTTGAGAAGAGCCTTCCAGCCGTGCTGGATCCTCCCTGGAACCAGCCAGCCCCGTGCTGGTGGACATCTTGAGTGGCCATCAACCATCTCCAGGGGCTCAATGCAAGGTCCAAGAGTGGGTTTGGGAGTCCCACAATGTTTGATTGCACTGCAAATGCCTGGTTTTCCCTGTAAACACAAATCCCTGTCCCCTTTCTGGCCACTACTGCTCATCCCCCAGTGCAGAGGGGACACCATTGGCCTTGGAGGCTTCTGACCCTCCACAATGATTGCGCTGCAAATGCCTGATTTTATCTGTAAACACAAATCCCTGTCCCCTTTCCCAGTCATCCCCCACTGCACAGGGGACACCATTGGCCTTGGAGGCTTCTGACCTTCCTTTTTCAGAGTGGTGACCACTGAACTCTGAGCACTGACCCTTCCCTGCAGCTCACCAACGCTGGGGACGACGTGGTGGTTTTCTACAACGACAAAGCTTCGCTGGCCACCCTGCTGGAGATGATGACAGCAGCCAGGGATGGGGTGGAGGAGAACAGCCCCCTGATGTACCACATCTCCCTGGTGGACCTGCTGGCTGCCTGCGCCGAGGGCAAGAACGTCTACACCGAGATCAAGTGCACGTCCCTGCTGCCCCTGGAGGACGTGGTGCGGGTGGTGACGCACGAGGACTGCATCACAGAGGTACGGGGTGGCAGCCAGGAGGACACTGGGGCTCTGCACTGATTGTCCCCTGACGGTGTCCCTGCTCCTTTCCCCCTCCCTGACAGGTGAAGATGGCCTATGTGAACTTTGTCAACCACTGCTACGTGGACACGGAGGTGGAGATGAAGGAGATCTACACCAGCAACCACATCTGGACCCTCTTTGAGAACTTCACCCTGGACATGGCCCAGGTGCGTGGGGAGGATTGGGTGGGAGAGACACAGCAGTGGTGGCTTGGATGGGGACATCTCGGGGTGGTGTCACCAAGGCTCCCTTCAAGCTGCCTGCAGGGCATGGATGCTTGTGGGACCTCATACAGCTGCCACACTTGGGGCTGGGGAGTGGTCAGGGCACAGGAGCTGTGTCACCAGCCAGGTCCCTCAGCTCAGTGTGGCCCCAGCAGCCTCTGGGCAGACAGGAGCTGGCCCTGGTGCCATCAGCGTCCTCCCTGTCCTGACAGATGTGCAAGAAGAGGGAGAAGCGCCTGCCTGATGCCACGCTGGAGAAGTACGTGCTGACGGTGGTGCTGGACACCATCAACGCGTTCTTCAGCTCGCCCTTCTCGGAGAACAGCACCTCACTGCAGGTGACACGGGTGGGCAGGGAGGCAGGGGAGGACAGCACTCAGCCAAGCCCCCAAAACACGGTTTGGATGCGTGTGCTGACACTGCTGTCCCCTCCAGACCCACCAGACCATCGTGGTGCAGCTCCTGCAGTCCACCATGAGGCTGCTGGAGTGTCCCTGGCTGCAGCAGCAGCACAAGAGCTCGGTGGAGTCCTGCATCCGCACGCTGGCCATGGTTGGTAAGGAGCCACTGCCGTGCCCAGGGCACAGGGGACAGGGCCACCCTGGGCCAGCAGCGAGTAGGACACCCTGTCCCTCCTGTGGGGGTGGCAGGACACCACGGTGAGGGGCTGCCAGCTGGGGATGGGCACATTCAGCTCAGGGATGGGCTTTTGTTTGAGCTTCATCTCAGCACTCCCAGGATAACGTGAGGATAACCAGAGCCTGGGCTTGGCCGGGAGCTCCCTGGTGTGTCCCTGCCCGGACACAAAGCCAGCATTGACAGTGGTTTTCCCTGGCCAGGACTTTGCCCTCGGTGTGCAGCTGCCTGACTCAGCCCAAGGGCTCTTAGCACTGAGTCACCGTGGAAAGGATTGCTGGTGGCTGGGCTCTGGGTGGGGATTTCCCTTTGAAATTGCAGGCAGGGTGCTTGCAGCCTCCCCACGCTGGGCTTTCCCAACCAAAAACTGGGGCTGGGGCCAGTTTCCACCCTGCGAGGTGCCGTGGATGCTGGGACATGTGGGAACATTCCTCCATGCTGGCCTGGAGGAGTTTAGTGATGTATTTACCCCAAATCTCTGCTGCAAATGAGGTGAATACTGGTGAAGGGATGCCCAGACAGGGTGGTGGGACCCAGCTGGGTGACGGCTGTGCCAACCCCACCCCTGTGTCCCTCAGCCAAGAGCCGCTCCATCGCTCTGCCCATGGACCTGGACGCCCACGTGAGCTCCCTGCTCAACAGCAGCTCCACCAGCACGGTGCAGAGGAACACCTCGAGCTACAAGGCAGCCACACGCTCCTTCCCCCGCGTGTCCACCACCCCCAACCAGTGGGACTACAAGAACATCATCGAGAAGCTGCAGGTACAGGGCAGGGCAGGGCGTGGCGGGGCTCAGGTGGGTGCTGGCATTGCAGGGCCCCTCTCCCGTGTGTCCCCTGGCTCTGAAGGGGCTGCTGTGCCTTGCAGGACATCATCAACGCCCTGGAGGATCGCCTGAAGCCGCTGGTGGAGGCTGAGCTGTCCGTGCTGGTGGATGTCCTGCACCGGCCGGAGCTGCTCTTCATGGAGGGGACAGAGGCGTTCCAGCGCTGCGAGAGCGGGGGGTTCCTGTCCAAGTGAGCCTGGCATGGGGGTCCCGGGGGTCCTGGGAAGGGTTTGGGACCCTCACCGTGGGTGCTGGGGGGGCTGCAAAGGGTTTGGGACTCTCGCCATGGGTGCTGGAGGTGCTGGGAAGGGTCTGGGACCCTCATCCTGGGCATCCCTGTGTGCCTGCAGCTGGAGGGGTGATGGGGGTGGTTCCCCCTGGGATGCCCAGGTCCCTCCCAGCTGTGTGACAATGGCTTTGCTGTGCCAGGCTGGTGCAGCACACCAAGGACCTCATGGAGACGGAGGAGAAGCTCTGCATCAAGGTGCTGAGGACGCTGCAGCAGATGCTGGTGAAGAGGAACAAGTATGGAGAGAGGGTGAGCAGCATGATGTGTGTCCATCCAGCCCCACTCCCGGGCTGGCAGAGCCCACCCAGGGGTGCTCAGCTGGTTCTGCCCTGGCCCCAGCCTTGGCACGGGGACATTGGTGACGTTTGTTTGCCTTGGCAGGGCAACCTGCTGCGGAAAATGCTCATGAACAATTACCTGCAGAACAAGAGGTCCAGCTCCAAGGGGGAGATGGGGGATGCTGCAGGGGGAGGTGAGTGCCCCTCTCCTGCCCCTTCCCCTCAAATTCCCAGCTCCCAAACAGCGATGGGACCAGGCCTGGGCTGGTTGCCAGCTCCACAGAGGAGCAGAGGATTTGGGGAAGTGAAGGGGTGGCACTGAGATGTCCTGGCAGTGGTGGGGCTGTGCTGGCTCTTGCTGCCACAGCATCACATCCCCGCTATCCTCTGACACAGGCCAGGACCAGGACTGGTCGGCCATCGCCGCCGTCCAGTGCCGGCTGGACCGCGAAGGGGCCACCAAGCTGGTGGCTGACCTCATCATGAACACCAAGAACGAGAAGATCTTCCAGGAGAGCATCCTGCTGGCCATCCGCCTGCTGGATGGAGGCAACACCGAGATCCAGGTGCTGAGGGGGATTGGGCGGCCAGGGGTTGATGTGGGCAGGGTGAGGGTCCAGTGCTCAGCCCCAGGCAGAGCAAAGAAACCTCTTGTTTGTGCTGAAATCTGATCATTTGGGTTCCCAGCTCCATGGCTGGATTGACAGGCTGTGGGAGGAGCAGGTGGTTCCAGGTTGTTTCTGGAGTTCTGCTGATGCCCTCTGCCGGGAATTCCTAAAATGGCTCAGGGCTGCAGCGCTGGTGGGGGACCTCCAGGGTTATCCCAAACCCTTTGTCACAGGGAAGCTGCAAAATGGTGAAAAACGCAGTGGGGCTCCAGCAAAAATCCAGATTATCCTGGGCAATGCCTGCAGTGCTGAGGCCGCTGCCCAGAGGGACAGGCAGAGACACTTTGAACCCCGTGGTGGGGACCTGAACCCAGTGTCCTTCCATCAGAAATCCTTTTACAACCTCATGACGAGCGACAAGAAGTCCGAGAAGTTCTTCAAGGTTCTGCACGACCGGATGAAGAAGGCGCAGCAGGAGACCAAGTCCACGGTGTCGGTGAACATGAGTGACATCGGGAACAAGCCCCGAGAGGACAAGGACGAGCCAGAGCCTGGCACCAAAGGTATGGGCAGTGTCCCCTTGTCCCCTCAGGAGGGCCAGCACTGGCCTGGGGACAGTTCCTGAGGAGGGGACAATTCCTATGGTGGTGCTCACAGTAGTCTCAGCATGAGGGAAGAGATGAGAATGTTGACTCTAAATTGTAGAAGGTTTGATTTATTATTTTATGATATGCATTACATTAAAACTATACTAAAAGAATAGAAGTCCACCCAGCACTGGCTTGGTGGCAGGCTGAGCTGAGGAGGGGACAATTCCTATGGTGGTGTTCGCAGGGGGAAGAGACGAGAATGTTGACTCTCAGTTCTAGAAGGTTTGATTTGTTATTTTATGATATATAATTTATTAAAACTAAATATATACATATAAATATAATATACAATAAAATAATATAATAATATAATAATATAATAATATAATAACAATAATATAATAATATAATAATATAATAATATAATAATATAATAATATAATAATAATAATAATATAATAATATAATAATATAATATATTAATATAATATATTATATTCACACTAAAAGAATAGAAGAAAGGCTTTCATCAGAAGGCTGGCTAAGAATAGAAAAAGAATGATAACGAAATCTTGTGACTGACCAAGACAGTCTGAGCCAGCTGACTGTGATTGGCCATTAATTGCAAACAACCACATGAGACCAATCCCAGATGCACCTGTTGCATTCCACAGCAGCAGATAATCAGTGTTTACATTTTGTTCCTGAGGCCTCTCAGCTTCTCAGCAGGAAAAATCCTAAGGAAAGGATTTTCCACAGCCCATGTGTGTGCCATATTCCCTGCAGGACGAGGAGACCCCTTCCTGCTGCCTGGCACCCCTACAAGGTACCCGATGGCCGTGGGGTTCCGCAAGGGCCACGAGCCCGGGGAGCAGGGCCAGAACAACGAGATGGGGGTGACAGTGCTGATCATGGAGCCCATCCTGCGCTTCCTGCAGCTGCTCTGCGAGAACCACAACCGGGACCTGCAGGTTGGTGCTGGGCTCTGGGCTTGGGGGAGGTTGGGTGTCACCATAAGACATGAAACAGCACCACGTGGACACGCTGCTGTTCTCAAGGTAAAAGGGGAAGTTTATTTTCTGATTCTAACATTTGTAGATTTCTAAAAGTGGCAGTGGATTGGAGGGTGAAAGTGCCACCTCCCCAATGACACTGGACAAACCAACAGTCCCATCAAATTTTTCCTCCTCTATAAAAGGATGCAAAACATAAGTTATTTACAGAAAGTGCGTGAGAAAGTTTGTTACAAGGATGTAAATATCAGAAGGCTTAGAAAATCTTAAAAAATCGGGGCGACCGTTGGGATCTGCCCCAGTTTGGCCCCAAAATGCTGTGGCACCCAGCAGCTCTGTGCCTCAGTTTCCCCATGTGCAGTGCTCCATCCAGCTGGGGGCTGTGGGAGGAGTTCCTGGCACGAGTGGTTGTGGGACTGAGGTCTGTAGGCTACAGGGGCAGTCCCAGCCCAAATGTCCCTCAAACTGCAGCTGGAGGGGTGTGGGGAGAGAGGGATGGGGTCCCCATTGCTGGGCTCTGCTCCACAGAACTTCCTGCGGTGCCAGAACAACAAAACCAACTACAACCTGGTGTGTGAGACGCTGCAGTTCCTGGACATCATGTGTGGCAGCACCACGGGCGGGCTGGGGCTGCTGGGGCTCTACATCAACGAGTACAACGTGGCTCTCATCACCCAGACCCTGGAGACCCTGACCGAGTACTGCCAGGGGCCCTGCCACGAGAACCAGGTCTGGGGGGCTTCCCCAAACCTCACACACACCGGGGGGGATGTGGGGGAAGCAGGGACGGGTTTTGGGTTTGGAATGTGGGCAGCAGAGATCACAGGGTTCCTGCAAAAAGCAGCTGCTGATTGGCTGCAAATTGGGGGGTAAATAATGGGGGGAAATAATTGAGTGGTGTGAATTGCAGGGAGAGGGGAGGTTTGGGGGCCCAGGGCTGCAGGCAGGGCAATGATTCAGACCAGGGCTGTGCCGGAGGGTGGAGCTGGGAGGACTGGCAGGATCTGTGGGCTAACTCATTGCCTGATTCCCCCAGAGCTGCATCGTGACCCACGAGTCCAACGGGATCGACATCATCACTGCCCTGATCCTAAACGACATCAGCCCCCTCTGCAAGTACAGGATGGACCTGGTCCTGCAGCTGAAGGTGCACAGAGGCCTGGCTGGGGTGCTGGGGTCGTGTCCGTGTGTCACTGCGTGTGTCACTGCGTGTGTCACTGCCAGGACTCGCTGGCAGGGTCACAGGGGGTGCTGTGGGGTGAGGTTGTCACTGCAGAGGGGACCCTGCCTGTGTCAGACCCTTGGGCAGGGCTGGGGCATCTCCACCACGCTCAGATGCCCCTGGCGCAAGGGAGCACAGGATAATTCTGCCCACCCCAAAGCCCTGGGCAGTGGCAGGGCACAGCTCCCCTCACCAAGGGCTTCTCCTCACCAGGACAATGCCTCCAAGCTCCTGCTGGCCCTTATGGAGAGCAGGCACGACAGCGAGAACGCCGAGCGGATCCTCATCAGCCTCCGGCCCCAGGAACTGGTGAGGGAACTGGGAATGTCTGTCTGAGCCCCCAGCCCATGTCCTGGTCATGTTGCAGTTTCTGCCTCCCTTCTCCACAACCCACATCCTCTGCCCTGGGTCCTGCTGCAGTTTCTGCCCCCACTGCTGCTCCTCCTGCCCAAATCCTGGCTGCAGGGGGAAGCAGGGAGTGGGGAGGAGCTCAGTGCCCCTGTGCTGCCCTGCAGGTGGATGTGATTAAGAAGGCCTACCTGCAGGAGGAGGAGTGTGAGAACGCCGAGGTTTCCCCCCGGGAAGTTGGACACAACATTTACATCCTGGCGCTGCAGGTAGGGAGCTGTAAAAGCATCCTGCCAGGCTGTGCTCGCAGGTTGCTCTTTTCCCTCCATAATTCTGCACATCTTCCCTCCATAATTCTGCACATTTTCCCTCCATAATTCTGCACATTTCCCTCCATAATTCTGCACATTTCCTGCAGGCAGATTGGCCTCCCTGGGGAGCCAAATGTGCCTTTGGCTGTGGGGAGCAGCCATGGCTTGCTGGCCATCCTGTGCCCCGTGTCCCCCTGCCCTGCTGTGCTCACTGTCACCACCCCTGTCCCCTCCCAGCTCTCCCGACACAACAAGTCTCTGCAGCAGCTCCTGAAGCCGGTGAAGCGAATCCAGGAGGAGGAGGAGGAGGGAATCTCATCCATGGTACGGAGAGGCACAGCCCCCACAATCCGCCCTCATCCGAGGCTGTAAAAAGCCTTTTCAGAGCCCACCTGGGTTTGTTGTTCAGGATTTGATGGATTTTGGTGTTCCCCAGGGGATTAAAGAGGGAGAAACACTTAAATGCACTTTTAGCCAGAGGTAGGAGCCCAGAGGTGTGTGTGCCCTGCTGTGGGGTGACGCAGGCTGGTGGCCCTGGGGGGGTCCTGCCCTTCCCCACTTCCCCATTTTCCTTCAGAAAGGAAGGGCTGAGTCCTTTGCTGCTGTTCCTTGCCCAGGTACCTCAGATCCCGACAAGATTCAGCAGGAATGTGATTTCCCCGGGGGTTTTGTGAGCGCTGGTTTGTAATTTGTGGATTAGCAGCACTTGGATGTAATTATTGCAGGGAATCGATTGTCTGTCACCGCGGGGAGCACTCGCACCCCTCACTGGAAGCTTTAATTCATTTGCCTTTCCCTGAAATCCTCATCAGCCGTGGGAGATGTTGAGGCACGTTGTGGGAACAGTCGGATCCAGCTTCTGGCTGGATCCTCATCCTCTCCCTTCCTCTCTCCCCATCCAGCTCAGCCTTAACAACAAGCAGCTGTCGCAGATGCTGAAATCCACGGCCCCAGTGCAGGAGGAAGAGGAGGATCCACTGGCTTATTACGAGAAGCACACGTCCCAAATCGAGGCAAGACCTCCTGCCTGTTGGCTCTCCGTGAATCCCACCTGGCTCCAGACGCCTCATGTCTGATTATTTTGCACCAGGAGCTGCCCCCTCTTCCCACCCCCATGCAGGAGCATTATCTCCAGGAGCTGAGGGATGAGCAGCCCCCTGGACCTTTCCCTTCTCTCCCAGCAGCAGTGGGATGCAGCTGGTCCAGCAGCCTCATCCTTGCCATGGATCCCCCATTCCCACCCTCCCACTTACCCCAGCCAGGGCTGCCTCTGCTCAGGGCACTTTGGAAGCTTTTAAATGAGGGGCTGACAATATTTGGACCCTGTGGAGCAGGAGGGAGGAGGGGGAAGGCACAGCTGGGTGTGGGAAGGAGGAAAAAAGCCCCAGCAGGGCAGAATCTGAGGGCTGTGCATCCTGCAGATCGTGCGGCTGGACCGGAGCATGGAGCAGATCATCTTCCCCGTGCCTGGGATCTGTGAGTTCCTCACCAAGGAGACCAAGTACAGGCTCTTCACCACCACGGAGCAGGACGAGCAGGGCAGCAAAGTCAGCGACTTCTTTGACCAGTCCTCCTTCCTGCACAACGAGATGGAGTGGCAGAAGAAGCTGCGCAGTAAGAGCGAGGCAGAGCCTCCCTCCCCTGGGCTGCCCCGCTGGGAATCCGGGGACATTCCTGCAGGGAAAGGGCTGGAATGGCACGGCTGGGCTGCCTGGGCTCTGCAGGGCACCAAAAAACATGGCAGAGTGCAGGGAGTGAGGGTTGAAATCCAGCCATGGGGCTCCTCTGTGCTCTCAGGTTTCTCCACAGCCCGAGGGACACCTTGCTCACGTTCCCTGGGATTCCAGCTGAGGTGTTTGCCCTGGAAAGCCCTTTCAGTTGCCTTCTCCTAAGCCTGGGTCTTGCAGCTGCACGTGGGAAATAAAACCTGTTTCTCTGCCCCCTGCAGACCTCCTCAGGGGCTTCCAGGGTGGAAATCCTGGCTGGAAATCCCAGGAACTGAGTAGAGGGTCACACTACGGATACTGGGGTGCAGCTGAGGAGTAGTGTAGGAGCTGTGAGGGAGGACAGAGCCAAGCTGATTCCAGGGTCTCAGAGCAGGTTTCCAGAGGGCTGGGAGACCAAGGGATATAAGCAGAGCCACTTGACAAGCAGGAATGTTTTCAAAACGCTTCATGAATGGTTTGAAGAAGGTGGGAGGCTGGGTTGGTCTGGGGGCAGCAGCTGCAGAGCCCACAGGGGTCTGGGATGGCACAGAGGGTCTGGGATGGCACAGGGGCTCCAGGAGGACCCGGTTGGCACGAGGCTGGCTGAGGATTGTGTGTTGCCTCCTCTCCCCCCAGGCATGCCGCTGATGTACTGGTTCTCCCGCAGAATGACGCTCTGGGGAAGCATTTCCTTCAACCTGGCCGTCTTCATCAACATCATCATTGCTTTCTTCTACCCCTACGTGGAAGCCACTTCCATGGGTAAGTGCCCAGCACCTGCTGCTCCTCGGGGTGGAAGGGGCAGGTCCTCGGGCTGGATAAAGGCAGATCCTTGGGCTCCTACAACCCCAATCCTTTCTGCTGGATAAAGGATTAATCAGGATTTCAGTTTCCAGCCCTCCCACCCCTTCCTTCCTTCCTTCCTTCTCAGGGAAACCTCTCTTCTCCAGGGCTGCCCTTCCCCTGTTTGTACAATGTGGGGAGCAGTGATGGGATACGTTCGGGTTGTCAGGCAAAGCCTCCATCACCTACAGCAGTTCTGAGCTCTTGGATAAAAGATGTTAGAAAATGTATCAGCAAAACCCATCTGAACCAGCACAAACCCTGCAGTGCAGCATCATCATTTCTGATAAAGAGCTCATTAGCGTGGCTGGACAGCCTGGCAGCAGCAGTGCCCCTGCCTTTAGCATCCGTGTGTTCCTCTTGCCAGGAGTGCTGGATTCCCCGCTGATCTCCCTGCTCTTCTGGATCCTGATCTGCTTCTCCATCATGGCCCTGTTCACCAAGCGCTACGGGGTGAGGCCGCTGCTGGTGGCCCTGATCCTGCGCTCCATCTACTACCTGGGCATCGGGCTCACCCTCAACATCCTGGGCGCTCTCAATGTGAGTTCTGCACCTGCTGGGGCATCAGGAACCTGTCCTGCAACCCCAGAACACAGCCAGCCCCACTCCCTCCTATGCGGAGGATCAATAAAGGCACATCACGCCATGATCAATATGATCAAGTGAAGCCAGTTTATTACAAAAAGCCATTTTTATACTATTCTCTATTTTTCATGCCTCAAGCTAATACATGATTGGTTAAATCCTTTTTACGCACGCATTTTAATATTTCGGTTAATTTTAGTTAGTCTTCCTTCTTCATGCGTCCCACTGGGGTTTTCTTGTCTGTCTTTGCATCCTGAACTGTCACTGTCTGCTTCTGAGCGTGTTCTTCTCATTTTGTGTCCTTCAAGGACATGGTGACCTTACTTCTCGGAGTTTAGTTGTTAATTGCAGCCCCAAGATGTGCAGGATGTCTCTGTTTTGGCCTGTGCATCCAAAGAACGAGTCAGAGCTCTTCACTTTTTGGTCTTGAAGTTGTTTGTTAATTCTTATCTATAAAATTTTCTTTCTGCCCCGCTGAGGTCTGCTCAGCAGGGCAGCCACAGGCACTCTGACCGCCCCCGAGGTGGTGTTGCCTTTTTATACTACAAACTATGTATAACATATTTACCATTACTTTCCAATACCTGTCACCCATGTCAGACAGTGAGCTTCTATTCTAAACCAAGCCCAAAGTGCCAACATCACTGCAGAAAATACAGAACAAGAAGAAGAAAGGCTGGACACACCCAAGTCCCTCCATCTTGTCCCCAAAACCCCCATTCCAAAAATCCTAAAATCGACCTTTTCACCCTGTGATAATTTTATTATCATACAATTTAAACTTCTGTGACTTTCAGGTCCTCACACAAAGCTGGTAACTTGCTCCAGTGGTCATAATCAAACCCACAGGTGCTCTGGGCTGCTTGCCAGGGTCTCCGAGCCCCCTGGCCACTCTGGACACCCGGAGGGATGCACTGAGTTCTGACACTTACTCAGTCTCTATGAAGGCTGCTTTGTGCATATGTTGCAATGTCCATTGTCCTGCAAAAAACTCTCAACACCCTCCTGTTTCTGGCTGTCCCCAGCTGACCAACAAGATCGTGTTTGTGGTGAGCTTCGTGGGCAACCGAGGCACCTTCATCCGTGGCTACAAGGCCATGATCATGGATGTGGAATTCCTCTACCACGTGGGCTACATCGTGACCAGCGTCCTGGGGCTCTTCGTGCACGAGCTCTTCTACAGCATCCTGGTATGATAAATCCAGGAGCCTGGGGGCACAGGCAGCCTGGCTGCTGCTTTAGGAGCTGGAAGGTTCCTGTGACACCTCCCAGGGGCTGATTGATAGCGGAGAGAACAATTCCCTGTGCTCTAATCTTTGCATGGGCTGAGCTTTCTGCCTCCTGACAGCATCTATTGCTGTCTCTCTCCTGGTCCTGGGCTGTATCTCTCCTTCTAATCTGCTGTGTGCTTTATCTGGGTCAGCTGGGAGGCAACGTGAGCTGCTGAGGGCAGAGCCAGGGTACATGTGGCCTATTCTTGGCTCTCCTGCTGTGAATAAGTCACTCCATTCTTCTCTGCTTCCCTTCAGTAAGCTGGGAAACTTAAAGGCTTTGTGAGAAAAGTTAGTCAAGGTCTGCTGAGCGATCCAAGATCTCAGGATAAAAGGGGATATAGATAGGCCAGGCATTATCAAGAGAAGCACCCCGCAGCATTTCTTTGCTCCTGGGTCCTTTCAGCTGTTTGACTTGATCTACCGTGAGGAGACCTTGTTTAATGTCATCAAAAGCGTGACACGGAACGGGCGCTCCATCCTGCTGACAGCCCTGCTGGCCCTCATCCTCGTCTACCTCTTCTCCATCGTGGGCTTCCTGTTCCTGAAGGATGACTTCATCCTCGAGGTGGACCGGCTGCCGGACGGCAAAGCCAAAGGTTGGGCGGTGCTGGGGCTCGTGGGACACCGTGGGACCCCCCACACACATCTCGGGGTGTGCTGGGTGGGGTTTTACACTGGGAGCACTGGTTTGGCGTCACAGAGGGGACAGCTTTGTGCTCGTGCTGCACAGAGCAGGGTTTGGGGTGAGTGCTGGCAGAGAAGGGGGTACAGAGCTACCAATGAAGGGTCAGCTCTGTGGGGTCTCAACTCTGAGAAAAAGCTTCAGAGCCTACAAAAAGAAGGATATGAGGCAAGCTTGTCCCAGGAAGGTTGGCATCTTCCTAGGAGCCCATGGCAGTGGTTTGCTGGGGAGAGGTGCTGCTCTCACAGGGCTGGGGTCTCTTCCTTGCAGATGATCCCTTGGGGATGCAAAAGAACGTGGAGACCTTCATGGAGTCGTGCAGCAGTGACAAAATCAGCTGCTCTGCTGCACCCACTGCCTTGGAAGGTAAGAGAGCCCTGTGGAAATGGCAGCTGTGTGTGGATTTGCCAGCCAGCTGAGGAAAATCCCAGCTTTTCCAAGGCAGAAACTCAATCTGCTTCCTGGGACGTATTGGGCAAGAGGCCTGTGAATTTTGCACTGACCCTGGCATAAAAAATGTTGGGGTGGATTGATTTAATCAGAGAGGAGGTGGGAGCTGCAGGAGCCTTTGGCTGCCGGAGGAGCTGCTGGCTGGGACATCACAACAGCAGCAGCTGCTCCTGTGTCACTGCCACTGCAGCTGGAGCCGTGCCACCGCCAGGCTCTGGTGCTGTGCTGTGCTCTGAGTCCTTGCCCTGCTCTCCTCCCCAGAAGCTGAGCCAGAGCAGTGGGAACGTGCCTGTGACACGCTGCTCATGTGCATCGTCACCGTCCTCAACCACGGCCTGCGCAACGGCGGCGGCGTGGGGGACATCCTGAGGAAACCCTCCAAGGACGTGAGTGGGGACAGCACCTGGGACCTCTTTCCTCTGCCAAACCCTGCTGCAATCACTGCTGGCCCCTCTCCCTGGCAGCTGCAACGTGTCCAGCTCCATCTCTCACGTTCTCCTCCTCCCTGGTGCCTCAGGCACAGCTGTGTCACTGGGCTGGCTGGAGCAGAGCTGTGCAAGACACCCAATTCTCCCTCTCATCCATTACAGGAGTCCCTGTTCCCTGCTCGAGTTGTCTACGACCTCCTCTTCTTCTTCATTGTCATTATCATTGTCCTCAACCTCATCTTTGGGGTCATCATTGACACCTTTGCTGATCTGAGGAGTGAGAAACAGAAGAAGGAAGAGATCCTGAAGACCACTTGTTTTATTTGTGGTGAGCACTGGAAATACAGGAATTGCCCCAAAGTTCTTCCTCCCCTCCCAGGTTGGGGGAAGGAAAAGAATTTCAGCTGGATTCTGTTTTTTATTTATCACTGCAAAACTTGAATCTGTTCATTGAGGGGTCACTGCACTGGGAGGGGTTTAAACAAGGGCATAGCTGGAGGGAAATTCTCAGAGTTGTTCCTCACCCTGCTAATGAGGTGTTAAACTAAAACCACATTGTGGGATTCTTGTGGCTGTGCATCTCACTGCTGAGACCTTCCCTTGGCCAGTTGTGTAAAAACGCAGCATATCACTGGAGAAATATAAAAGAGAAAATGCTCTGGAATCCTTTCAGCCAGCAGTAGGCATTAAAAAAAAAAAAAAAAAAAAAAAAAAAAAGAAAACCCCAGTAAATCTTTCTGCTTTTTTCCTCTAAAGATCCTCTGGGTTTATTTTACTGGGCAGAGGCAGGGCCAGCAGGACATGGGAAGAAATTGTTCCCTGTAAGGGTGGTGGGGCCCTGGCACAGGGTGCCCAGAGAAGCTGTGGCTGCCTCATCCCTGGAAGTGTCCAAGGCTAGGTTGGACAGGGCTTGGAACAACCTGGGACAATGGAAGGGGGTGGAAGATCCCTTCCAACCCAAACCATTCCACGATTCTCTGATTGTGTGATTTTAAACAGAAGTTTCCTGAACCCCCAGCTGGGTTGTTGCCCCCTGGTTTGGATGTTTATGTGCTGAATGCCAACTAATTATTAAAAGCACTTAAATGTCACCTTTGGGAGGGGATGCACTGGGCTCAATTGCCTTCCACGTGTTTTCTGCTCACTCACCTCGTCCCCATCTCCTCCCTGTCCTTCTCCACCCTTCAGGGCTGGAAAGGGACAAGTTTGACAACAAGACCGTGTCCTTTGAGGAGCACATCAAATATGAGCACAACATGTGGAACTACCTGTACTTCATCGTGCTGGTGCGGGTGAAGAACAAGACTGACTACACTGGCCCTGAGAGCTACGTGGCACAGATGATCAAGGTACAGGTGCCCTCAGGGCAGCTCCTTGGCCATCCCAAGCTACCTGCCCCGGGAACAAGGGGCTGGCCAAGGAAAAATAGCTCTGGGAAGTCCTTTTGGAAAATACTGGATAATGGTGCAGTGCCTGAGTTTGTTCTTTGCTGTTTTTTTTTCCACGTGATCTCTTTGAGGGTTTGTCCTGTGGGTTGAACCAAGCAGGGAATGGGGCTTCAATGGGGTTTCTAGGTAAGGGAGGGAAAGGAAAGCAAGGAAAGAAAAATTTCTGCACTTGAGCCTGGGAACCCATCTAGAAATGGACCATGCATGCAAAAATGGCAGATTTTTGCAAAGAGTTTCTTTAATCCCCAAGCACAGGGAGGCTGCCTGTTAAACCCTATCTTCCCTCCTCCTGTCTGACCCCTCACCCCGACTGCCCTTGGTCACATTCCCAGAACAAGAACCTGGACTGGTTCCCCCGGATGCGAGCCATGTCTCTGGTCAGCAATGAAGGGGAAGGGGAGCAGAACGAGATCCGCAATCTGCAGGACAAACTCAACACCACCATGAAGCTCGTGTCCCACCTCACCTCCCAGCTGAACGAGCTGAAGGAACAGGTATGGAAATGGGAAATCCCCTGTAGGAACCCTCTGTCCTTCCCAAAATAGCTACTGAGGGCAGGGAACGGGAGAAAGGATCTGCCCAAGGCAGCACAAAGACAAGCACAGGGCTCCTGCAGCTCTTTTTTGGGGGAATTGGGGACACTTGGGACACGTGGGTTTGGGAAGTGCCTCACCAGCTCAGAGCTTGCTGGCAGAGGCTCAAAGCAGCACAGCCAGACACTTGGGAAGCACATCCAAGAGCAGGAGGGCCTGGAATTGCCTCAGCATGTCCCTGTTGGAATTGCAGATGACGGAGCAGCGGAAGCGCAGGCAGAGGATGGGGTTTGTGGATGTGCAGAACACCATGAACCACTGATACAGCTCCTGCCACCGAGGGACTGCACCTGCGGCAGCTGAGGCTGCTCCTCCCTGGGCTCCAGGCATGGATTGTCACTGCCTGGGGACAATGGACCACATGGAAAGGGCTTCCCAGGCAGCATCTCCCTTAGAGCTTGTAAGCAATCCCAGGAGCAGGGACCGGCCGGAGCCCACACCTGGGCCCAGGTGTTTTTCCAACACCCTCGTAGGAAGATAAACCATACAGGACTTTCATTCCTCATTGCAATAACTCTTTTATTTTGCAACTGTGGAGGGTTGTATCTTTATCTCCATGTGCTCCAGCCCCCCTCAGCTGTGGGGTAAGTAGCTGTAGGGCCGCACTATTTAACTTATTCCGAGTGCCACTTGTCCCTGTGGATATTTGCCAAGCAGCCCTCGTTATCTGCTGTGCCTGCTCCACGCTGACCCCTCTCCATTGACAGAATTCTCTCCATCCTGTGGTGCAGGAAAGAGCAGCTGAACTCAAGGAGGTGGATTTAATTTAATTAACTTGCCAGATGAGGAACTGAGCTTGTCCTAGCGGGAACTAAAGTTTTTTGCCTTCTGTGGACCAAGGATCTTTGGGCAGCAGTAGTAGGAGCCTGCAGGTTTACAGGAGTTCACTGTGAAGGGGTGTCCTGTGTTTTAGTTTCATCTCTGGTGTCATGTTTTACCTTTTTTTTTTTGTTGTTTTGTTTGTTTTTTTTTTTTAGTTGTTATCATTGTTACTTAAGAACTGAAGTGTAAATTGCCTTAACTAAATTAAATACAGAATCATGTTATAATAAAAACTTCAACGTGGTAAAGAAAGTCCCTTCCCTGTGCCCTCTGTGTGATGGGGCTGTGGAACAGAACCCCAAGCAGGGCTGGCACCCAAGGTGCTCCCAGCTCCAGGTGCTGCACATCCCCTGCCAAACGCTGCCATGAGGAGCCACCACCAGCACCAGCCTTGGTTCCTGGAGCTCTGGACCAGAGCCTGCTGCAGTTTTGAATTCTTTCAGTGCCTGCCAGGAAATCACTGCTGAAACCCATAAAAAGGAGCAGCTGTTGGTGCTGTGGAGCCCTGGCACAGCTCTGCTCCAGACACTCATCCTTCCCAAGCCAGCCCCAGCTCCAAGCCCAAGAACAGACACTGATGAAAGCAGTACAGCTCTAAAAGAGAATAAAAAAGCCCATAACAGTGAAGTTGCAGAACATTTGAAATGTGTTTATGGCTCCATCTAGCAGCATGTCATTTAATCCTGCCTTCACCCTCAGCTCTGCACTAACCCACACATCCCTCTCCTCAGGCTGGGGGGGATCTGCACAGAGCTGGCTCCTCCAGCAGCAGCAGCTGATTAAAATCTCAATTAAACTCGTGCTCCACTGTCACCATGGCAAAGTCACCCTCTGTCCTCTGTCTTCTCCAAAGGAAAATAAATGTGGTGATTAAAGTTCTCCCTCCCTGGTCCCTGGGCTAACACACAAACACAAGCACAGAAAGGTTTTCACATCCTCTCTGTTCCGTTCACAAGAACATTTAAAGCTGCACCTCCTCCCTCTGGGCAGCTCCTGCTTGTTCCATTTTTTGAGATGCAAAGGGTCAGGTTTGACACCACAAAGTTCCCTTCCCTACGTTGCTCCAGCATGGATGGACGTGTTAAGCTCTGCCCCAGATTCTCAGCAGCAAAAAAGGAGGCACTAAATATGAAGAATGTAAAGGATAGGGCTGAACAAAAATGCTGTTGCTAAGAGGAATAAGTGGTTTTATTCATCATGGCAACACACAGAGCTTCAGGGATATGTACAGTGGAGAAGCTGGGCCCTCACTTCAACCCTCCTCGGGTTTCTTGGCAGAGAACTTTTCCTGCAGTCTTTTCCACGTCCCTTTTTTCCTGTCTTCCATCTGTCTCAGAATGTCTGCAAAAGGAGAAGGGAGACAGAGATGAGGCCAGAAGAAGATAAGCAGGCAAGCAGAGAAATGAAACCCTCTTAAAACAGCTCTGCCTTCCATCTAATTTCCTTTCCTGACTTCTCTTCTTAATGAATTTTCATTCCAGGCCTGAGGCGAGGTTGGTTTCCCTTCCAATCAATGCAGGGAGTCTCTTATCACCAACAACTGATACTCACTTTCCACGCACTGCAATCAAAGTCAGGAACTGGAGCAGAACAAAGCTGCTCTGGCTCCCAGCTCTGCCCTTCGTGAGGAATGTGGAGAGAGCATTTCTGTGTGGGGCACCTGCTCCTTCCCAGGGCCTGGCACACAAGGAATACCAAGGGAATTGGAAGATGGTGAAGGAGAAGCTGAGCTCAGTGTTGGGCTGATGTAGCAAACGTGTTCCTGCTGTCTGACCCCACAGAGCCTTTGCAAACCCTCTGTGGTTCCTGACAGTGCAAAACCCAATTGATTCCTCACCCCAAAATACTGAGTTACTCCTCAACTGAATTATTCCTGAACTTACTCCTCATCCAACATCTCCACAGAACTGCAGGCAGCCCCTTGGTGCCCTCCAGTCCCAGGGGCTGAGGAGGGGTGCAAGGGAGCACCCCAAAAACCAGAATGTCCCCTTCCCCTGCCCTCTCAGCCCAAGCCCAGCAGCAGTACCTGTGGCCAGGATTGTCCTGCAATCCTCCACTGTCACCCCGGTGAAGGTGGTGTCCTTCAGGCGTGGGTACTTCCCAGGAGAGCAGCAAAAGGAGGGAGAGAGACAAAGAAGTCACTTGCAGTGCATGAAAAAGGCACAAATGTCACCAGCTGGCTCAGTCTGAAAGCGTTTTAGCTGGGATTCTGTTCATCCACACCAAGAACCAGGCATGCCCTGCTCACCCAGCAGCTGCCATGGGTGACCACGGGCACAGCTGCATCATCCACCCCTCAGCTGTCCCTCAGGCACTCCCAGCACTGCTGCCATTCCCAGCCATGCTGCCATTCCCAGGAATCCTGCAGCAGGTACTGCCTGCCCCCAAACAGAAGGGCACAGGCCAGTGTCTCAGCTCTCACCTTGTTTTTGTAGAAGTTGGTGTGGATCCTGACCAAGCTCTCGTACATTTGGTCACAGGCCTCGGGGTCAGGGATCTGCAGGGGACACAAGTGTCACACAAGTCTGGTTTTGCATCTCCACACCAAAATCCCTCCTTGTTCCAAGGGACAATCAGAATTCCCAGTGCACTGCTGGACACTGCCCATCTGCTGTCCTGCTCCAGGTTTTACCCCTCCATCTCCCACCAGCTCAGCCTGCAGGAATAACAACACCTGGGATTCCCAGAATGGATCTGAAACTCTGCCCCAACAAGCTCTGACAGTGAATACACAGCCCCAGAGAACGTTATTGGCTGCTGCTGTGAAATCTGTGCCCCTCCTGCTGCGAGGCCACTGCTGTCACCTGCCTCATTGCAGGGAATCACCCAGGACAAGGTGCCAGGGCTCCCTGTAGGGGGCTAAAAATAACCTGTAATTGATTAGGGAAATCAGCACAAATGACAAGGAACAGCTTGAAGGGTGACTGGATTTCTATTTCAGCTGGAAGATCGGCACAGCCCCTGCTCAGCTGTTTTCCCAGTCTACAATGTTTTCCTTGCTGGTTTTTTATTGTGGTACAGTGAGGCCAGCTGACCCCAGAACTCAGTGTTGGCCCATGAATGGTTAAAATAAGAGTAAAGGTAACACAAACCATGCCAGGATGAAGTGGGAAGAGTAAGGAAAAGGTCTCTGCAGGAGAGAGGATACAGGGACAGCCACATCCCCCTGCAGGTGATCCCCAAGGCTCCAGCAGATACAGCCATTAAAAAGGTGGCACAAACAGCATCCCAACTCTGGAAATCCAGCAAATCTCATTCCATGAGATGGCTAAAGAAGCCCTGTGGCTCTAGTTCCCCTCTTAGAAGCTCCTCCTGCCAGCACATTCAGCCTCTCCACACACAAATTGCCACCACTGCTGCAGGCATCAATTCAGATTTCCAGGATCAGTGGCAGCTTTGGGATCTTGGAGCCAACTGGTGCAACACATTAAGCTGTCCTGAGCATATGGAAAAGCAATAAAACCCTTCCCAAACTGCCTGCTGCAGACTATTCTGGTCACCAGTACACGATTAGGAGCCTCTAATGGCCCCTTGAGGTCTAAAGTGCATCTCTGGAACAATGTTTTTATGCTAAGAAAGGGCACATTTGCATTCTGCAGCAACACCTCCGTGCCTGGGAAGGCCTGCAGCCAAGCCAGGCAGCAGATTCCCTAATTTATTTCAGCAGCAAAGCCTAAACTCCAACAGAATTACAGCTGGAGGCGGAATTCAATTGTACAACCGCTGCATTCCATCAGTGTCAGGCAGTGCTGCAGCATCCCATCATGCCAGCCTCGAGGTAAGGACATCACAGGATTAACTGGATTCCAGCAGGGCTGAGAAACTCCCAGAGCCCTGTACCCCAGTGCCACAAGCACAGCAACGGGGTTCTCCAAAGAACATGGTGTAAAGGGTGCAAGAAGTGGGTACAAACCTGGTATCCTGAGGATGAAACAGCTGTCCTGGGTATGAACCAGGTGTGCTGGGTATAAGCCTTTGTCCAGGGCACCAACCAGGTGTCCTGGGTACAAATTGTCCTGGGCACCAACCAGGTGTCCTGGGCACAAATTGTCCTGGGCACCAACCAGGTGTCCTGGGTGCAAATTGTCCTGGGCACCAACCAGGTGTCCTGGGCACAAATTGTCCTGGGCACCAACCAGGTGTCCTGGGCACAAATTGTCCTGGGCACCAACCAGGTGTCCTGGGTGCAAATTGTCCTGGGCACCAACCAGGTGTCCTGGGTGCAAATTGTCCTGGCCACCAACCAGGTGTCCTGGGTACAAACTGTCCTGGGCACCAACCAGGTGTCCTGGGTGCAAATTGTCCTGGGCACCAACCAGGTGTCCTGGGTGCAAATTGTCCTGGGCACCAACCAGGTGTCCTGGGCACAAATTGTCCTGGGCACCAACCAGGTGTCCTGGGCACAAATTGTCCTGGGCACCAACCAGGTGTCCTGGGTACAAAATATCCTGGGTACCAACCAGGTGTCCTGGGTGCAAATTGTCCTGGCCACCAACCAGGTGTCCTGGGTACAAACTGTCCTGGTCAGAAATTGTCCTGGGCATGCACTAGGTGTCCTGGGTACAAATTGTCCTGGGCACAAACCATTTATCCTGGGCACTACCCAGGTGTCCTGGGCACCAACCATTTATCCTGGGTACAAATCAGGAGTCCTGGGCACAAACCAGGTGGTCCCGGGTACAAACCCGGTGTCCTGGCTACCAATCATTTGTCCCAGGTGCAGCCCCGGTGTCCCGGGCACAGTTTGGAAAGCCCGTGCCCGGTATTCCAAAGCCTTCTCGGGATGTGTGTCCCAAATTCTGCCGAGCCCGGCCCGGGAGCAGCCGGGAGCAGCAGGACTCCATCACCTCTGGAGTTCCCGTTCCCTCCCAGCTCTAATATTCCATGAAGGCCCGAGCACAGCCTCCTACAGCCCAGCGAGCCCGGGGGCAGAACCGCGTGTGAGCCCCGAACCCCGGCCCGGCCCCTCAGAGCCCCCTCAGAGCCCCCGCCGGGCCGCTCCCCGCGCCCTCCCAGGCCAGCGCCGCGGGCGCGCCGCCCTGCCGCCCCTCACCGGCGTGTTCTCGCCCTCGCGGAAGGCCTGCGCCACCTTCTGCCGCAGGAAGGAGCCCAGGTCCCGCTGCTGCTTGGTCTCCTCCACCGGCCATTCCTCGCAGAGCCGCAGGAAGCGCCGGTACCGGCTGGCGGCCATGGCGCCGGGTCACGTGCGCCGGGAGGGGGGGTCACGTGGCGCCGCCGCCGGGTCACGTGCGGCCGCGGCTGGGCGGGAACGCCTGAGGGGGAAAAGTCCTGACAGGGGCGGCGGGTCCCAAAGTGCGCTCGGTGCCCGAGCTGTCGGCAGCCCGGAGCAGCGCCTCCAGCCGTGGGGGCTCCAGCATCCCCCCCTGCAGCCCCTTCCAAAGCCTCACCGCCCTTTCCGTGAGGAAATTGCGACCTGAACCTCTCCCTGGCTCAGCTTGAGGGTGTTTTCCCTTGTCATGTCCCTTGGGAGCAGAGCACGACCCCCTTCAGCTGTCCCCTCCTGTCAGGGAGTTGTGCAGAGACAGAAGGTTCCCCTTTAATCCCCATTTTCTCCAGACTCAGCCGCTTTCTCAACTCCCTCAGCCTCTCCTGATGCTCCTGACCCTTCTGGGCTCCCTTAGCCCCTCCTTGGGCTCCAGACCCTTCTGGGCTCCCTCAGCCTCTCCTGCTCCAGACCCTTCTGGGCTCCCTCAGCCTCTCCTTGGGCTCCAGACCCTTCTGGGCTCCCTCAGCCTCTCCTGCTCCAGACCCTTCCCAGCTCCCTCAGGCTCCCCCTGATGATCCAGACCCTTCCCAGATGGTTTGAATTGAAGGAACCTTAAATTCCATCTCATCCCACCCCCTGCCATGGCAGGGACACCTCCCACTATCTCAGGTTGCTCCAAGCCCCGTCCCACCTGGCCTTGGACACTGCCAGGGATGGGGCAGCCACACTGTGCAGGTGTATGAAGGGTGAAAAGGGAGGACACATGGAGATTTTTCTAATTATTCAGCCAACAAATTGTTTTCTGTGCAGCAATGAAGAGTGAGGGGCTGCCCAACAAGCCGTCCTGGCTGTGGTGTCACACCCAGACCCTTCTCCATCCATGTCCTGCTGTGCTCCCTGAGAATGCTCAGGTGGCTCTGTACAAACCCATCCACAAAGTCTTATCACAGACTTCTGCTGTGAGCCAGGACAATCTGTGGCTCAACCCCTATTGAAATTGAGTGTCTGTGGCTTTTTTTTTACAATTTGTGGTCACGCAATAACCCAACACTGAACAAGAGTCTTCCCAGGTGGAGTCTGGGCCAAGCAAAACACACAACTGGGCCAGATGTCTTAAATTTTCCAACTATAAATTGGAGCAGCTCCCCAGCTTTGTGCTGTAAATCCAAGTGAAGCGTCTCCCTTGGGATCTGGTGTTTAAACCCGTGGCAATAACAGCTCTCTTAAAAAATGATGGACTTAAACAAAGGATAAATGTACCTCAAGGATGCTGCAGGAGGGGAAAAAGAGATGGACAATGGTGGGACTTATTTCCACAATTTTATTTCTATCCCCTCTCCCCAGTAATGGAGTTCTGTAGCTCTGTTCCTTGTGCAAGGACTTCTCCTTCAGATTTCCCACACCATGCAGGAAGGAATTGTGTTTGTTCCATCATGATAATAAAATCTGTCCACAAAAGCTGTAAACATTATTTTTAGAGTCTTTTGTTACTGTCTCCTTCACACACACACACACACACACACACACATACACACACACAATATTTGTATCAAAGAATTTCTGGGTGACCTTTGACGTCCAGTCCCTGACTCAATCTCACACTGTTTTTTTTTTTCCTTTTTTCTTGTATTTTTTAAGCAAAAATCCCTTGATGTGAATGTTTTTTGTGGCTGATACCTGACAGAGTCATTGCATTCCCACACCTCCAGCCCCAGTGGAGCCTCTTTCATAGGAAATCCGTGGAAAATTCCCTGTTCTAACCCCACAGGGATGTTAAAGCTTGGTGAGGTGCAGCTCTTGGTCTGAACACACGCACAGAGAATCCCAGCCAGGGGCACTGGGAATGTTGGAGGGTGTTTTTCCCTCCCACCTGAGCAGGAGCAGGAAGGGAAGCTCCAAATGGAAGCTGCATCTGTTCATTCCTGCCTCAAACCCCCTCCTCCCGCTCGGCTGCGGGGCGAGCATCTCCTGGTTTATCATTAAGACTTTTCCCAAGTAATGCTTTCTTTGGCTCACAAATAAATCAAGGACAGCAGTAAAACCAGAAAGGAGAATAAATCTTCTGATGGATGGCAGAGAGAGCAGATTCTTCCAGCTCTCTGCTTTCCACGCTTCAGTTCAGTGACGGCACACGGAAAATTTTCAGCACTTCCCGACTGATCCGTGCTCGTTCCGTGCCGCATCCAGCGGCTGGAGGGTCCCACACAGCCGACCCCAGGAGGGATTTTCAGGGCTATCAGTCATTAGGAAATCACAGAAATTCTCACTTCCCTTCCAACAGGCTCTGAAGGATTTTGATGAGGTTCTCCAAGCCAAAAATGTAGCCGTGGTCCGGCCCATCGTACGGGGTGGGGTTGGGGTTGCTCTTGGAGCCTTTGAAGGTGGTGTGGGCAAAGTCTATCATCCTCACATCCACCCTGGAGGGGTTCGTGCTGTGAGTTTTTGGGAAGGGGAGGTGTTGATCCACACCCTCCTTGTGCTCCTGCCCGTCGTAAATGATGAGGAGGGAGCTGGAGTAGAACCTGTAGGAGCTTTGCTTCCTGATCACGGCCAGCAGGGCCTTGAGGCGCAGGATGATGGGCTCCAGCAGGTCTGTCCTCAGCTGGTTCCCGTTGCACAGGAACTGCCGCAGGGTCTGCTGGAATCCCTCCGGAGAGAGCTTCCTCCCGTAGTATTTGTCTTTGCACAGGAAATGGCCGGTGTCTGCCTGGTAAACCTGCAAGGGAACGGAGGAATAATCCATGAAATCATCCTGAGTTGTGAGGGATTCACGAATGATGCCTCACATGCCCTATAGCACGTCCCACCACCATAACCAACCCTATCCCAAGACCATAACCAACAACACCCCAATTAGCCCAAGCTTCCAGATAGGGATCTGCTGCCAGTGACACTGAATAAAGATTTTAGCCTTAATGTTTTTCAAATCCTGTGCTGCCAAATTAGTGCCTAACTCTAAACTTATATAACTACTTTGGTGGTTAACATTTGACACTGACACACTGTGGTCAGACAAAACAATACACAAACCATTGTTCTATTTGTCCTTACTTTCTACTTCTTATATATCTGCTGTCAAATCTTAAGGCTATTGCTTATCTCTAACACAGTGCTGCTGTTTCTGAGGCCTGCCTTTTGCAGCTTTCCCAAAACCCTCTGATTTTAAGGATTCCCACATTTTACAGCCTGTGTTCTGGGTGAAAAGAGAATAAAACTCCTTCAATTCACACCAGCCAAGAGCCCCTTGAGGTTCCAGCTTGGCTCCAAGCGAGGAACCAAGGGGGGAACCAACACCCTGAGGGGATGGAGCCTTTACCTGCATCCCACAGATGCGCACGCCCAGCGAGGCCGAGGTGCTCTGCTCACACTTCTTGATGTGCCGAGCTTTCTTCTCCTCTGAGGCGTCATCCCCGTGCTGCCGAGTGCCCATCTTCAGGTCCAGGATGCAGGGGTAGCTGTACTTGGACACCACGTTTTCCAGCAGGAGAAACTCTGAGCGCGACTTAAGGGAAACCCAATACTTTGAAATTCTAATCGAAAGAGGCCTTAAATCAAAGCAACTGCTGACACTCTCCAGAGCAGCTCACAACTGTAATGAGACTTTCTCAGCCAATTTCTCCGACGTGTCATTGCTATGGGCCTCTCGCTGCCAATTCCAGTTAATTTACTGTACTACAGCCCTACCAATTAAAGCCCCAACAGCTCCATTCTCCAGTGACACCGTAGCCCTGGGCTGTCACTCTGACACCTTCCCTAGGTGCTGAGCTCGCTCCGGTGGGTGGGGGAAGTTGTTAAACTCTATTACTCACATGACTGGTGGGTAATGAAGTGTAATAGGAAAATAAAAGGCGAGGCAGCTGCTAATTCCTGTATAGTTGTGTTTTTAAATGCATGCCAAGGGGATCTTTGACTTCTGCTGAGAACTCTTTATGGGAAATGTGTTTTTTTCTTTCTCTTTTTTTTTTTTTTTTTTTACAAGATAACAGAGAATATTCCTTATTTTCCCAGAGTCTGTGCAAAGGATGGGATGCATTCCCCTGCAATAAACCCTACGCTGATTCCCAGCTGTTATCTGTAGCCAGGGCTGTGCTGGAGGGGAGGGAGGAGAAAGGATACGATGCAGTTTGTTCTCGTTGTGCTTGGAGGACATGCGGTTCAGGTGCTGCCGGTGACAGTGCAGTCCCCAGGGGTTGTAGCTCTTCCTTTCTGCCTGCTTCCCATTTGCATCCTCCAAAAGGGAATCTGTGTGGTACTGCAGGTCTGTCCTCAAAAGCATCTTCCCAGGACAGCTAGACAAAGCACACAAAGGGACATGTCAGGTTTATAAGCTCCAGAGGAGAATATTCTCTTCTCTATTTTTTTCTTTTCCTGTAGAGCCTCAAACTTGATAAGGTGGATTTTCAGGGACTCTCAAAGGAACCATATTGATCATACCCAACCTGCAGAGATCCTTTGTTACTCCATAACAGTAATTTTCAGAAAGCCAGCTATTGCTGCCTGCCAATACTTTTCTTTCATTATAATTTAAAGTGTGCTGGCTCCCTTGAAAAGCCATTCACAGCCCCAGCTGCCAGGGATCTCTATTTATCCACCTAATGGGCACAGCACAGGCAAATGGTCCAACAATGGGAATGATTCCCAATTTGGAAAGGCTGGCTCCAAGGAGGGGAGGGAGGGAAAGAGTGATGAGAAGATCTGGTCGCCTTGGGGGGTCATTCCTTGGTCTTGCTCATTCCAACTCCACCACTCCCATCACTCCAAAGGCAGCAGGGATTTTCCACCTCCAGTCCCGGGTGGCCCAGGGCTGCTCTGAACCAGTTTGGGATGAAGGATGTCCTGCAAAAAACCTCTGTGAGGCAAGGGGCTGGGAGCACTGGGTGCCTTCCTGGGAGAGCTCTTCCCTGGGATGGGATGGGATGGGATGGGATGGGATGGGATGGGATGGGATGGGATGGGATGGGATGGGATGGGATGGGATGGGATGGGGTGGGATGGGATGGGGTGGGATGGGATGGGATGGGATGGGATGGGATGGGATGGGGTGGGGTGGGATGGGGTGGGATGGAGTGGGATGGGATGGGATGGGGATGGGATGGGATGGGATGGCACTGAAGCCCCTCTGTTGCCAGCAAAGGGACATTCCATGCTCAGTGACTGTTCTCCCATGGCCTCTCCTCTCCTGTAGCCTGCTGTGCTCCAAGGAATGGGGTTTAGAGCAGAATTTGAGGCAGATATTTGAACAACAACATCCCAGATCCACCTCACTCTGTCCCCACACCAGGGAAGAGCAGAACCACACACACAGGGCTTGGCTCTGCTGTTCTTCACCTTGGCTGGGCCCTTTTGCCCTAAACCCACAGCTGGCCCACCAAACCCATCCCAAACCCATCCAAGTGGCAGATGCCAGCCAGGAGGACTGCAGGGACCCTCACCTGTCTTTGAAGGTCTTGGTGACCTGGGTGTGGCTCCACTTGCATTTGTGCCACAAGGTGACAGCGGGGTCACCCCCAGCGCTGTCCAGGCGGCCGCAGGTGTCGGGCTGGCCCAGGCCAGGGCTCGCAATCAGGGTCAGGTTGCCCAGGCTGTCCTTCTTGAGGTGCACGGACACAATGCCTGGACAGAGGGGAGAACAAACGAGACAGAGATGAGCCCATAGAGTATCATGTAGGCCTGGTCACCACCTGGTGTTTTGGTGGCCTTTCACTGATCCCACTCTGATTTCAAGCCCAATAAAGCATCATTAGGCTGAGACCCTGGAAAATACTCTCAGGATTTTCAAGTGTTCCTCCTCTCAAGGCTCAGTTTGAAATCTGCCTCCTCTGAACCACACATTCCTTTGTCCCCCACCCCTCCGAGGTCTGCTGTGCCCCAGGTGACCCAGAAAAGCCCCCCAGTCCAGAACAGGAGCTCCCAGTTTATTTATCACAAGGGATTTAAGTGCTTTTTAAAGACAGCTTTTTAAAGACAAGGCTGGAAACACTTTTCATTGGCGGGAGGCAAAGGGAGGGTTGAGGACAAGGCATTTTCCAAGGACACCCAGCGTGCCAACTGCTTCTTTTCATTGGAGAGCCCTGGGAGCAGGGCAGGGACGTGGCCATGGGCTGGCAGTTCTGCCCACACATTGTCATGGCCGTGTCCTTCCCCCAGCACCAAAACCAGCACCCAGATATCCCACGGGGAGCTGGTGTGTCACCCGTCCTGTTTTTGTGCCCTCAAAGGACCAGGACTGTGCCTGGAGGTTATTTTTTCCACCCTGAATGCTTAAAACACCATTCTGCATTTGAACATTGCAATTTTCCCTGACTCTGACAGGAATCACAGGGCTCAAATGCCAGCCAGTCCAGCACGGATTTAGCCCGACACGAGCCCGTCCCTGGCACGGGGCCGGCTGGCTGCGCGTCTCAAGTGACTCTGACCTTTCTGGGAAGGGCTGATAACGCCAGCCCTGCTCCCACAGCTCTGCCACGGCTCCCTGAGCCTCCCCACGCTCCGGGGCTGTCTCAGAGCACAGCTGCACCACGGGAAGTTTAGGTTAAATATTAAAAAAATAATAATTCTTCACTGAAAAAGTCATTGGGCACTGCAATCATCTGCACAGGGAGGTGGTGGAGTCACTGTGGATGTGTTTAAAAAAGGCTGGATGTGGCACTCAGTGCTGTGGTTTAGGTGAGGTCTCAGATTGGACTTGGTGGTCTCAAAGGTCTTTTCCAGCCTGGTTCATTCTGTGATTTGGGGCTTGGGGAGCTGCTAGCTCCCAGAGAGGACAGGGACCAGGGACAGGGCAGTGGGACCAGCAAAAGCAGCACTGGAAAGAGCCCAGCTCAGGGCATGGGGAGCTGGGCTGGATCCAGCTGTGCCCAGGGCATTTCCCCAGGTCTGCTGGGCATGTGGGGAGGTGATCTCAGCAGTTTAACAAACAGTTCTGCTCTCCCAAGCAAAGGTGCCAAAGCAAATAAAGGTGCAAAGCCCCTTCTCTCCATTCCAAGAGCAAACACCCAGCAGAGGCTTTGCCTCCTGTGCCTGCCTCAGGGGTTCCCCCCCCTGAACTGTCCCTGCAGCCACCCCCACTGCACTGGGGTGCTCATCCCTCCTCAGGTCCTGCACCCCAAACCTTGGGTTTGGATGCTTTTCCCTCCCCAAGTCATTCCTGGTCCCTTCTGCTGTACAATCAGCATTATTGTGAACAGGCTGGGTTAAATGGGCTGACTTTACACAGAAATGGGGGGAAATCTACCCAGGCTGCTCTGCCAAGGGAGCTGAGGGGCTGCAAACCTTCATTAAGGCAAAAAAGGAATATTTTTAGCCCTCCCAGCCCTCTGTGGTGAGCTCAGGGAGTTCCATCTTGCTCAGGCTCCAGCATTACCTTTTCCCTGAGTCCTATTCTTAAAAAAATCCATATTTCTGAGAGCAAACAAATCTCCTCTCAGCCTGGATGACTGCTTCACATTTTCAGGGGATGTAGGCATGGGAAAAAAAAAAAAAAAAGCCAGCGTGTCTTTCCCTAAATCAAAGCCTTTTCCATTTTAAAAAGTCACGGGGAGGCGACCAGAGCCCTCGATTGCAAACACCATAACCTTAAAAACTGTCCCAGTTCCTGCCTGCAGTCAGCAGGGCTGTGCTCATTTGCATAGTGCTGACGGGCTGGCCCCAAAAATCTTATATATAGCGTGAAAATAAGAGTTGTTAACTATCAGCCATTAATATGAAAATTAATGGGGAGATTTTCAAAGGCGAGAAGCGAGCGTTAAATTGGAAGGGAATGTGATCCTCTCCCTCCTCCCAGCTGGAAATTCAGTCCTCAAAAAACCTACAGCTCAGCCTGGAGAGTGCTTTTTTGTCTCCTGGGGGGATTCCACGGGGGTTTGCAGGTGTCCTGCCATGACCTGTGTGTGGCAGACAACCCCCAGAGCTCCTCCCTTGCTGCAGTGGGCAAACATCTCTGCAAAGCCTTGGGGTGCCTGTCTGTGTCTTTGGTGTCACTGACACCCCAGTGCCCCTCCTGCCGGCACCAGCCAGGAGCCAGAGGGTATTTCTGGGTGCTGTCACCACACTGGTGGCATCCAGAGGCTCTCAGGAGGTTTGTGGGTTTATTTTTGTGTTTACAAGCACATTCATCTACGGCTGAGGGCGCTGGGAACCTGAGCAGAACTGGGCTGGAAAACAAGCCCAGCATCCCCTGGGAGCCCAAGTGGGACAAGACAGAGCCTTCAAAGGGGATAAAAGTCGGTCCTGAGGTCACCAAAGTGCCTGATATGGGTGAGATCAGCAGGAAAAGCCACAGGCTTGGAGTGAAGCTCGAATGATATTTGATCCCCATTGTGGAGAATGTCACCATTACACAGAATGTCACCAGAATGTGACCATTACATAATGGTTCCCACAGCCCAGAAATAGAGATGAGGTACATGGATACGTGTGCATGGGGGATGGAGGGAGGATCATCCCCCTCATCATCCTCACAGGAAAGTGTTCCACCTCTTTAATTGCCTGGGACAGCCAGGAGAGGAATAAACCTCTGAGCCCAATGCCAGACTGGAGAATTGCTTTTTAATTACCCCTCATCATAAATTCTCTGGGATTTGAAATAGGAGAAGACACAAAGGTTTGAATAACCAGGGCACCCCTGGACTGGTTAAACTGGGACTGTTTAACAGCTTTATCAGCGAGGGCCCAGTGCTGCAGCACCAAACCCCAGCTCCTGCCACAGGAAACCACTCAGAGGAAACTTTTCTCCCTTAAGCATCTTTTTAATATTGTCCCATAAATCTGCAGAGGCCCCTGACTTTCTGGGAAAGGGAGAGATTGGGCTTGAAGCACACTGGAGCCGTAGCTGACTGAGCTCTTTGCTGTAACGCCGAAGGACCAAGAGATATTTTAAGTTTTTACGTGACAACCGAGCTTCTCGCCTCCCCCAAAAGCCAGGGTCAGGAGCTTTATGAGCAGCACAAGCCTGGCAGTAAAAGCAGAAAATACTGAAGGAATAAGAAAGAGAAGGGAGGGAAGATGTCTTTAAAAAATGCTGCTGCTCTCCCAGAGCTGCATTCCAGGGGCTGAGAGATTCAGCTGGGAAAGGGGGTCAGGGATGGGGAAAACTCAGAGGAAAACCCTCAGTGCCTGGAAAGGCCCCACTGCAGCAGCTGGGGATGGTTTTTAGGAGGGTGAGGGCTCTGTGCTCCCCTTACCTTTGTACTGAGGCGTGAACTGCCTCATGGCCAGGGGCAGGGACTCGTAGAAGCTCAGCTCCTGCGACACCAGGGGCTTGCAGATGGTGTG
Source organism: Melospiza melodia melodia (assembly GCF_035770615.1). Lineage (NCBI taxonomy): Eukaryota > Metazoa > Chordata > Aves > Passeriformes > Passerellidae > Melospiza > Melospiza melodia. Next base: position 7,358,821 of record NC_086221.1, read on the forward strand.
CTCATCGTAGGTCAGCATGCTGGTGTGGCCTCCCACCTGGTGCACGAAGGGCTGCAGGAGCACAGCAGCCCTGGGCTCGGCAGGGCTCTGACCCACCATGGTGCCGGGCACAGCCCAGGGGGCTGCAGACCCCTCAGCAGCAGCACACGGAGCTGGCAAACACAGGCTGCCACGGGCAGGGCTGGGCCAGCTTTCACCCACTCTGCTGTTCCCCCCGCGCTGGGTTTTCCTCCACGCTGCCCTTTCACCGATGGGATCTGCAAAACAGAGGGAATGAAGGAATTAGAGGAGAGGGGTCACCCAGCAGCTGGGTGGGATGGCATCTGTCAGTGCCCAGGGGCTGGCACAGAGAGTCCAGGGAAGCCCGGTTTTGATCTGCTGGGGACAGGAGACGGCGATCAGAAGAGCTGTGAATCAAAGCAGTGACCTCATCAAGGCAGCAGGATCAGGGATTAACACACTGCAGTCATGCTGTGGAACACCCCCAGTTTGTCCCACAGGCCGTGCCAGGATGGTGCCAGGCCTTCCCTGGGACATTCCCTGCACAGCAGAGCTGCTGCAAAGCCCCTGCAAGTCCCCAGGGGCTCCCTTGCTCTCCAACAGTGCAGGAGGGGTGAGCAACAATTCCTGCAGCTTCCAGAGAAATCTGTTTGGGACATTCCCTGTCATTGAACCCCTGAGCAGCAGCAGCAGCCTTTCCTTCCCAGGCTGACACACCAGGGGCTGTGGATGTGTCACAGCAGCACCTACAGGGCTCACACCCAGATTTCCATCCTTCCCCCAGCAATGCATCCATGCCTGATTCCAGAAATTCCTTCTTGATTCTTACAGCAAGTCTCAGCTCTAAAGCAGCAGTGTAGGAAAACCACAGAGCACATCCCTGGTGCATCCCCAGCAGCGGCACCCACCAACACTGCTCCTTCTCCATTCCTCACAGGAAACCCATGGATGGCTCCTGCACATCAGGAATTAAATCCATTGAATCCCACAGGCACCAAGGATGGCAAAAAGGAGCTGATGTTGGTGCTGGCTTCATACCAGAGATGGACACTCCACATCCCAGACTCACAGGAATGGGAAAAAATTATGAAAATCATCATTTGAGGAGGGGTCCATGGCAGCACAGGCCCTTTCTCCTGATTGCTCCAGCTTCAGCACAGCCTGTGGGGGAGCTTTGCACCCCATTTTTGCCAGCAGAACCCCAGTGCAGGGGACAAGGATGCCTTTGCAAGGTCCAGTTGTGCCAGGAAAGCCTCCAGGATGTGCTGCCAGCTGAGCAGCTCCACCCCTGCCAGCCCCAGGGGACAGATGTGACCCGGGCAGCGCTGCCACCCTTCCTTGTGCAGCTGCCAGGGGTGGTGGCACCTCCTGGAGGCACCTGGAGCTTCCCAGGGTGGGCAGAGCTCTGTGGGAAGGGCTTTCCCTGGAGCTGGACCATTCCCGTCCTGCAGGAAGGATCCAGAGCTGAGGATTCGGATCCCTTTGGCTCCCTTCCAACTCGGATATTCTGTGATGCTCAAATCTCCCCTGCTGGGATTAACCCCAAGGGAGAAGCACCTGGGGCAGGTTCCTGCTTTGTTCCCCACCTGGAGCAGTGGGATGGGGTGGGCTGAAGGCAGGGAAGAGCCACTCCCACCTCCCAACGCTGCTTTATCTCCCCCAGGGTGGGGTTTTTCCCCTCCCATTTTTCCTCCTGGGGAAGGAATTCCTGCTCTACAATTACCTTTCCCCAAGGAACAAAGCCAGGCCCCCGAGCCCAGCGCTTTCCAGCGGCTCCTCGGAGCTTTCCTGGGCGTTAATAAAAGCATTTTGTTAAGTTGTGGCAATTTTTAAAGAGGATTTTCCGCCTCAGGAGCCGCAGGTTTGTTGCGGTTTGTTTTGTGTGGCTTTGCGCCCTCTCTTCCTCCCATCCTTAAAAAGAAGGAGAAAAGCCAACAGCAAGCGGATTTGTCATAACACCTCTTTGGAGCAGGAAACAACATGACTTAAATCCTTTCTTGCTTCTGAGACTGTCCAAGGCTCAGATTCTGCTGCCACAACCCCCTGACAGCTCTGGCAACCTTAGCATTGAGAAGGGAGCTGGGGAAAAACCATCCACAATTTGATAAAGCTCCCGAATGTTTTCTCCCGAGCAAAACTCGGAGCAGGATTTGCTGTAGGAGAAGGAGGTTCTTTTCTGGGAGTTTCTGCTGGGAAGCAGCTCATCCATTCGGAGCAGATAAATGTTCCTGTGAACACTGAGCTCCCCTGAAACAAGACACTGGAAATAAATCACTTCCACTGGCTCAAGGTATCGCAAATGCCAGGAGATATTTACGTCACTAAAAATACACAGAATTACAGATAAATCCAGAGCCTCCAAGAAAAACCAGAATCTGTCAGCGTTTTTCCTCCAGCTAAAGGAAAAGCAGCTCAGGTGCTGCAGGTGGAGATGAGCCAGGAAATACCAGGGAAGGAGGATATGGAGAACATTCCTCTGCAGAGAGGAGAAATATTCCATTCTCCAGGAGAGGGATGGGGATTTGGGGAAACCATGGAAGGTGTCCCTGCTCCTGGCTGGGCTGAATGAGTTCTGTCCCAGTGCTGGGGACAGCGCTGCTCCCCTGGCACTGTCACCTCCCACCCTGCTCCCAGGCAGGGCCAAATGTCAGAGGAGTCTCAGTGAAATAGGCTGTTTGTCCCAGCTCCAAACCAAGCCAAAGGGAACTGGGCACGTTCAATTCTCTAATCTTTGAGTGGCACCTGCCCCATTCACCCCATCCCATCCCACCCCATTCACCCCATCCCACCCCATCCCATCCCACCCCAAACAGGACTCGTGTGGCCCCAGGGCAATGCACAGCCAGGCCAGAAACACCCAGGAATATTAAAATGCAAAATCCCTCTAAAAACAAGAGCTCTGTGCACAGGCCTGTGCTGTCAGTGTCACCCCTCGTGGTCACCTCCCTGCTCCTGGAGCATCCCAGAGCTCCAGAGTCGGTTCCAAGCCCTGCTCTGCTGATTCTTTGCTTCATTAAAAGGCAAGAAAAGCTGAGATATGTGGCTGAGATCTGTGTGTGCACAGCTCCCAGTGCTGGAGCTCACCTGGAGCCACAACCAGCCCTGCATGGAGCCCCAGAGCTGGGACCTGGTGCCACCACAGACATGGTGCCACCACAGACACAATGCCACCACAGGATCCAGTGCCACCACAGACACAGTAACACCAGAGAACCCAGTGCCACCACGGGCATGGTGTCACCATAGGATCCGGCGCCACCACAGACACAGTAACACCAGAGAACCCAGTGCCACCACGGACACGGTGTCACCATAGGATCCGGCGCCACCACAGGATCTGGTGCCACCACACTCTGCAGAAAAGGGCACAGGCTCCGTCACCCCCATGCCCACTGTCTGCCACCCACAGCACCTCCCTCCCCTCCTCCCAGCCCAACACTCTCCAGCCATTCCACCATGGAGAGCCGAGAGCCACCAGCTCCGTGGTCACTGCAGAGATTCCCTCCAGCCCCAAGTGCCGCCTGTCCCTGCTGCTCCCACCCCTTCCCACCAGCCAGAACCTTCCTGCCACCCTCCCAGGCACCTCCAAAGCCGTGCCCACCCTGCCCCGTCCCTGCTGCCCTGGGATGCAGCCCGGAGCTCACCTGGGGCTGCCAGTGCCCACCGGGGGCTGCCTGGGCCGGGCTTCTCGCTGCTTCTGCCTGCAGCTCCAGAGGGAGCAATGAGGGAGCATTTGGGCATGGCCCGAGTGCGGTGGCGCTGGCAGGAGCCCGGAATGTCCAGCTGACATTCCAGGGGGCTGTGCTAGGGAGGGACAGCCTGGCTGGGACAGGGCACAGCCGCGTGTGAGGGGAAGGGAACAGAACGAGAGGAGCCGGCTGCACGCCCCGGCTGCCTTGGGAAATCGGCTCTCCAGGAAAACAACCGCCGAGTTGTTTGTGTCCATCTGTTTTCCACGGAATTCCCCCCCTCAGCTCGGGTTTGTCACCTCCCTGCAGAGTGGGGTGACACTGGGAGAGGGATGGAGCTTCCCAGAGCTCCCAAAACACCCGGGGAGATGCAGCAGGAGAGGCACAGGGGGTGACAGGGGCTGGGGGACACCAAACCCCTCTGTGGCAAGGGAAGGGTGTGGGCAAAAGGAGGGGAAGGCTGGGGCTTGCCCAGAGCTGGGCAGGAGGTTGTCTCTTTCTTGGCTGTTTTTATGGCCTGGAAAGGCTCGGGATGGCCTTGGGCAGCCCGTGCTCCAAAGGACGAAAAGAGTCTTCAGGTTTTTTCTCGGTCTTCAGTGTTTATTAGTTTTTATCTACAAGATTTTCTCTTGGCCCGACAGAGGTCTGCACAGCAGCCAGCCTTGAGCACACTGAGAGCCCCCGGGGTGGTCACTTATCTTTATACCCAAAACTACGTATACAATATTTACCTATTTCCCCCAATACCTTTGACCCTTATTGACCAGTACACCTTTAGTAATAACCAATCCCAAAGTGCCAACATCACCACAGAAGATGGAGGCCAAGAAGAAGAAGGAGGACAGGACACGCCCCAATTCCTCCATCTTACTTCTCCAGACCCCGCTGTACCGAAATTCTAAACCCTGTGTTTCACACTCTAATTAACTTTTCCCTTCACCATTCACCCAGTGAGATCCTCCCATCCTCATACAGGTGTCGTCTCCCGTGCAGGATCAAAGTCCAGCCACCAGACACTTCTGGCAACATTCCAGGACCTCCGAGCCCCCCAAGGGTGGTCTCGGTGACTCTGCACATCAGTCCTGAGGTGCTGAGATCCCACAGGAGGTGAGTGTGGATCCAGAGCTCCAGCCCTGCCAACGGGAATAGGGACACGTCAGAGCTGGGAGCCACGATGGGAATGGAAAAGTCCCAGGGAGCTTCCTGCCAGGGCCACCCTGTCCCCTGCTGCCATCCTCAAGGACAGCCTGTCCCCCTGTCCTGTACAGCGAGTGCAGCCAGCCCCTGCACCCCATAAAAACGGGATCCAGGTGCTTTTTAGGGCATCACAAGAACAGCCAGCCTGGGCAGCACCCGGGACAAGCAGGGGACAGTGCCCACTCTCACCCCCAGGCCCCAGCAGGAATTTGGGGACTTCAGCACAGCCATGCCCAGCCCTGGGGCTCCCATGGGGGAAATGCTGGGGAGGAAAACTCCACAGCTGGGATAAGGATTGGAGAGTGTGGAAATCCCCACTAAATGGAGGGGATAAACCAGCTCAGGAGGAGCAGAGGGATCAAACGAGGATGAAAGAAAGACCCGGATTCCCCAGGCCTGGCTTCCCAGCTCCCCTGATCTTTCCAGGAGAACTGGCCCCGTGCCCTGACTCCGTGCCCATCAATAAGGTGCAGCATCAGCTGTCGTGTCAGCAGCAGGAAAAACATCCCGTGGGAAGGGCTTTAAATGGAAGCAGGAAAGGAAAAGATGAAGAGCTGGGCTCGTTTCAGAGCCCTCGTTGGGCCACGTTTGCCTCCCTGACAGGAGGGGATGCAGCAGCTCCAGCGGATGAGTTATTTATAGAAATGTGCTTCATTAGAGAAATTTACTTTGCAACAAAGTGGGAAAGGGCCCTGAGCAGCTCTGCTTGGCAGTGGGGCTGGCAGGGGAGCAGGGCAGGGGGCAGAACCTGCATTTCCCAGGAAAACTGCCAGAATTCCCAGTGCAGTCTGGCATGGAATGGGGCTGCTCCAGCCTGGAGAGAGGAGATGGAGCAGGGGACACGGTGGGGGTGACAGCCACAGCCCCTGGCACAGGGAATGGCTCCAACAGCACCATTTCCTCACCTGGAACACATTCCAGCTGTAACTTAGCAACCTCACCTGGGTGAGAGCATCCCACCAGGCACGTGGGGCCTGAGGAGAACCAGCCTTGCACTGATTCCCTCCCTTTTGTTCCCAAATCTCAGCAACAACTGCAGGCAGAGAGGAGGCAGCTCCTGCTGGCCATGGAGCCATGGAGCCACCCCCTTCCTGTGCCACTGGAAATCCCCTTTGTCACCCAGAGCCACAGGATGAGATGAATTCATCCAAACTGAGTCACCCCTTTCCACAGAAGTCACAATGGGGAACCACTCCTGCCACACCCCAGGGCTTGGGAGAAGCTGCAACTCAACCTCATCCAAGCAAAAGCACTTGGGACAGTCTGTGATGTCTCAGCACAAATAAAAGTAGTAAATGATTGGTAATAAATTTATTTTTGATATTGATTTTTTACAGAGCTAAATGGAACATAGAAACAGCACCAAGCCATTGAAGTTTGTTCTACAAAACCAGGTTTAATACAAAAAGGATGACAGCAATGCCTGACTCTGCGCTTCTGGACGGTTAAAAAAGCTCCCCCAAACCCCACCAAGAGTTTAAAAAGGTTTAAGAACAGAGGCACCAGTGTTTGAGAGAATTTCTCTGGCAGCAGTGATCTTTATGCATGTGGGAAGAATCAAGGTTGCCTTTATTCCCAATTTATTGCAGTGCAAGGGGCTGGTCCTTGCCTAGGAGAGCTGCTGAATCTCCTGCCCAAACACCCACAGCCAAAACTCTGGGGTAAGAGCCCCCTCCATGCAGGACATTCCCCATTTAATGGGAAAGATCTCCTGGTTTTGCCCCTGGAGAGCTCAGCTCCACCCACGTGGGGAGAGGTGCAGGCTCTGGCAGCTGAGCGGGCACAAGGAACACACCTGGAGTGGCATCACCTGCCCAGGGCTGTGCCCTCAGCCAGCCCAGAGCCCGGGACAGGAGCAATCTGAGCATCCAGCCCCAGGATGTCCTCAAGAGAGCAACCCCCAGGGGCCACAGGGCTCAAATCCCTGCTGGCTTCGCTCTGCACCTCCTCCTGCCTGAGGCCAGCAAAGGATTTGGGTCCTGCAGCCTCAGGAGCTGCTGCAGAGCCCTGGAGGAGCAGAGCAGCAGCTCCTCTGCCGAGCCTGAACTGCCACACTCTGGTGCCATTGCCTGGGAAACAAACGTTCCTGCAGTGGACAGAAAGAGAAGCTGAAGTAACCAAGTGATTACAGACACAGATACAATGCAGCAGGGCTGGGCCAGAGCCAGGCTGCTCCTGGGACCCACGGGGGGCTGCAGGAACAGCGACAATCCCAGAGCTGGCACCTCCCTGCTCTGACACAAACACAGCCACTGCAGCTGCCCAGCTCAAAGCTGAGCCCTCAGAGCCTCCCAAAGCTGCTCTGGAGCAGCCACGGAGCACTCCTGGGCTGCAGCCACAGGAAAGCGCCTTTAGAAGCTTCCTAGATCCTTTATTTTCCACCCAAATTCCCACCCCACACCCCCAAAAAATAAAAAAGCACACAGACTGCAGACTTAAAAGTGTAACAGGGTCACAAACTCTCCTCCACCACCCCCAGCCCAGCCCAAACCACCAAGGCACGTCAGGCTCCCCCCTCTCTCCGGGCCCATTTCACCCAATTCCCCCTCTCCCAATTTTGGATGGATGAAGCCAACACAAAACATTTTCCTTGCTGGGAAGCAGCAAGTGCTTCCTCATTGTCTCTGCACTGATAAAAACAAATGCAAACAAAGACATGCCTGCAACTGCCACCCTAATGTTTCCATGGGAAATGTTCTCTTTCAGCACATTCCCTGATGGACTCTGCCACCAGTTGGCCTTTGCAGAACTGAGGTCAAATTTTGCACCCCCAGCCCTCGAGAGGGGTGTGCAGTTATTCTTTGTAGGTTGTTGTTTGCTTGCCATGGGAGCCAGGTCTCTGTGGAAGGCTCACTTTGGTGCAATCCCAGCTTCCCACCAGCTCAAGCCCATCTTCTTTCCAAGCCAGTATTGCCCTGAACGTGTTTGTTTGGAGAGTTCCAGCAGTGAGAGCAAGCAGAGCCTGGGCCAGGCCCTGCTCCTCCCACCACCAGCGAGGGCCCTGAGGCCTGCACAGGGTCCAGGTCCCACCCTGCTGCTGCTCCTCCTGCTGCCCTCAGTGCTCAGAATCCGACAGGTACGAGGGCTGAGTCCATCTCCACACCAGCATGTCCTCCCCTGCCACCCTGTGTGACTCTGTCTGGATCCGGGACTCGTTGGAGGCCAGGAAATCCACGGCTCTCTCCCACACCCTCTTCATCTTCTTTCTGCAAGGAACAGCAAGAAAATAAATGAGAATCCTGAGCTGGTTGTGCTTCTGAGCCTGCAGCAACTGGGCTTGTGGATTTGGCTGCCTGCTGTTCCCTGTGCAGGCAGAAAAGGGCATCAAACAAACCCTGGTTTAGAGATTTCAGACCAGGGCATGGCCACACAAATCCTGCCTGGGGGGAAGATGAGAGGCTCTGTCAGTGCCCTGAATTTCTGCCTCAATTTGTGCTGCAAAGGGACTCGATGAGCAAATCACCCTCCCCTGTCCTGCACACAGAGATCTCAGCCAGGGGGACACCCTGATGTTCACCCCAGCTTTGGATCCAGCTGTCCTGAGCATCTCACACCAGGGATGGCTCAAACAGCTGCAGTCATCCCTTGCAGGAAAGGAATCATTTCTGGTACAGAGGGAGGATGTTTAACACTTCACAGGAGGACAAAGCAGCTCCATTTAACCAAAACACAAGAAATAACCCAGCAGAAATGGAGCAAAGCATGAGGATCCAGTCCTGCAGCCCCACCACCCACAAAGGAATGAGCTCAACCACAACTCCTGCCTGAGACAGCCCCAAACCCAACCTGAGAAAACACCAAACCCAACCTGAGAAAACACCAAACCCAATCATCTCACTCCAGCTCCCTTCCCAGCTGTGTAACTCAAACTGGCCCCTTTCCAGGCACACAATCACTGCAGTGGAGCCCCAATATCCTGTTCAGCTCATGGGAATTGCTCTGGTCTGGAGAGCCAGGCAGGATGGCTGGGAAAGGAGACAGCACCAGATACCCAGCAGATGAAGCACAGGACACCTGAAGCTCCAGGTCCAAGCAAACCAAACCCAGGTAGTGCTGGACAGAGCAAGGACAATGCATCTGTGGCACTGCACAAGTGACAACACACCTGTGGCACTGCACAAGTGACAACACACCTGTGGCACTGCACCCAGTACCTACCTGGGGCTGGCACACTGATCTGCACCAGGCACAGCCTGAGCTGTGCCCAAGCCTTTCCCAACCCAAAGGCTCCAGCAGCTGCAGGGATTGATTTTGGAGCTGTGCTGAGTCCCATCCTGCTGCTTCCAGCCCTCCTGAGTGCCCAGAGCAGCTCACCTGCTCTGAGGAGGGATCAGGCTGTCCCGCACGTGGAAGATGCCGACGTAGGGGTAACGCTCCAAATTCCGCTCCCACTCCTTGTAGTGGTCCTGGACAACAGCTGGGGGACAGGAGGACACAGCAGTGAGGAATCAACCCTGCAGGAGCACAGCAGGGCTCCCTGTGCTCCCACAGCTCCTACCTATGATCTTCTTCACCATCTCATACATGGCTTGCTCCTCCTCCTCCATCTTGCGCCAGCGATAGCGGAGGTAGAGCAGGATGCCCCAGAGAGTTATCAGACCTAGGAGAATAAAACCAAAGGGATTCAGGAACTGGCAGCTGTGTGCCTGCTGGATGCAGTTTTAGTTCTCACACTGTGACCCAGGCCTGCTGGGAACTGAATCCCAGTGATTCCTTTTGCTCCCCAGAGCAGCTGCACCCCAAAAACCCCTTGGTGCTGCCCCCCTGGAGCACAGGAGCACCTGTGGGTGTGGGATGAGGTGGTGGCAAAGCCTCAGCACGGAGCTGCCCTCAGGAAAGAACCCTCAGCACAACCACAGGGCCCCAGGTCTGCAGATCCCAGAGGAGGCTTTGCCAGAGGGCTCCCCTACAAGGATCACTCTGGAAGACTGTCAGGTTTGGAGAGCTGCTGGACAGGGAAATAAATCCTGGTGCTCCAGTGGCAGCCCAAAATGCAGGAGATGTGTATGGAAGGTTTAGCACTTACAATGCCCCCAGTAGGACTTGAGTGTCTGCAATAAACAGAACTGTCCCTTGTCACCCCCTCCCTGTCAGGTTGGATTAGAAACTCCTGCAGTCACACAGCTCTCGTTATCACCTCGCTGGGTAAAACCCCTGTCTCAGCTGAGGCGTGACAGACTATTCCAATAAAACCTCCAACCCTGAAATGCTACAAGTCATTATTAAAGAGGCTGGAGGACTTGGGAGCTTAGAGCAAGAAAAAAAGAAAAACTGACTCCTTAAGGTAAGTTAACACACTTATTCTGCAGCCCATAATAATGGGCACTTGAGGAATACCCAGAGAGCTCATCAGCTGCCTGATTTAAAGCAACTTTTAAGCACTCACAGCACAAGAGGAGGGCTGTGGGTCTCCTGTGCTGCCAGAACAAAGGTTAATTAGACATTAACTCATCAGCAGATTTATTCCACCTCTGTTAGGTGTTTCCTATGGCTGAGCAATGTGTGATCACAGAGCTTCATCCCTGCAGCTGAGCCCCAAGGGCCACTTACACCAGAAGAACAGGAACAGGTTCATGATGGCCGTGACCATGGCCCGGCGGAAGCGGCAGCCCAGCCCCATCTGGGGATGAGCAGATTCCAGGCAGAACACTTCCTCCACGCTGGAAACAGGCTCTGACAGGTCCCTGCCTTTCAACCTGATGGCAAGAGGAAGAAAATCTCATTGAAGAGAGCAGGCTGCAACTGCAGTCTTTAATCAAGGAGAACAACCGGGCTGCGCATGCAGCTGCCGGCAGGAAATGCCCCCACACCCAGGCACAGCCTCCTGCCACAACATCTGGGGAGTGGTGTTTAGCCAGGGATGGATGTGGCTCCATCCTGCAGCTCCCACTGGCATGCTGAGTATCCCTGCACTGCCTCTCTGACAGCCCCTCTCAGCGTGCACAAGATTGAACTCAAAATTGGATTCCCACCTCCCAGCACAGAGATGGAAACGTTCCCTGAGTCAGAGCCAGTGCTCAGCCCCAGCAGTGGGAGCTGGGGGAGCCAGGCTGGGAGCAGGAGCAGCTCCAAGAGTGGCAGAGCACCAGCACAGAGCCCTGCAGAGCCCTCAGCTCCCTCCCTGCAGCACTGCTGCTCCCAAGGCAGGCTCACTCCACACTGAGCCATCCCCAGGGCACACAGGCACCGAGGGGTGCAAGGGACAGCCAGCAGATCCAGGGGAATGCAACAAAGGGCACTGCATTTTTTAAGCTCCTAATTATGAACAGCCCATTAGACAAAGAGGTTTGCTAATTTACAGGTGCTCAGCTCAGGAACTGCAGAGAGCTTGGCTGGTTCTGGGTTCTGCAGGAGCTGCACACACACAGTTGTGTCCCACCCCCCGCTCTTATTTACAACCCAAATTCCACGGAAATATTTAAAACATGCAGCAGAATCACCCAGTGCAAAGCTCATTTTCAGTCCGGCATCTCAGACTAGCAACTAAAAAATAATCTCATGTAGTTAAAAATGCCAGGGGCAGGGTATTGGGGATGCTGCCACGCTGGATCCAGGGAAGCAGAGCTGTTTGGGGACCAGCCAGCAGAGCTGCTAATTAACAAAATAAAAAGTGGGAGGATATTGTATCCCACAGCTTCTGACTGGAAATGTGCTGGAGTATAAAAACACAAAATTTGAAAACTCTGCATCCCAGCCCACCCACAAATGCAGCCCTGCCCCCAAGGAAGCCGAGCCCTGTCCTGGGAATTTGCACAGCCCAGGAATCAAAGCAGCAGATGCTGTCTGATCCGTGGATCACAGCAGCAGCTGCAGGAATATTTAAGAGCAAATGGAGCAGTGGGAATTCCAGCAAGCTTGCCCACCAACCCCAGCACCACAACTGCTGCAATTCACTTAATCACAGACACATTTAGCAACGTGCAAATGCAAACAACTGTTAAGGCTTTAGAGCAGACTGGAGGCAGCCCACGCTCCCCAGAGGAAGGTGATGATGGCTGCTCACTCTGGCAAAAGTGACCTCGTGGGCAAGTTAAGGAAGAGCTGTAGGTACAGGACCACGGGGAGGACACCAGGAGCACTCCACAGGAGGCACAGCACAACCACTGATGGCCACAAGCAGCCCTGACCTCCCACCTGCATCTCACCTGTGTCCCACAGCCTGGGCTGGGAATGAGACTCCTGGAGGGAGCCCAGATCCCACCCTGCTGCAGGGCTGTGCTTTTCCTTTGGAAGTTTGCCCAGCAAGCTCAGCCACAACCAATCCCAGCCCCTCTGCTGCAGCCCAACGAGCTCTGGGAGCTGAAGGGCACCACTGACCCTGCCAAATTCCACCCCAGATGCCCAACTTTGACACAGTGGGCTCCTGCCCACCCAATTTCCAAATCCCTGCTGCTGTTCAGTATCAGCAGATCCCAAACTTTGACACGGGGGGTTTCTGCTCACCAAATTCCCAAATCCTTGTTGCTGTTCAGGATCCAGTGCAGGGCAGCTTCAAACTTCTGTGAGGAACTGCCAGTTACATTCTGTGCAAAGGAAGCCATAAGCAGATTAGCTCTCCATTCATTTAAAATACTGACCAACACAATTTCATTACAGCAGTGGGAGAATTCACTCCATAGGGGCTGAACCCAGGTTCATTCTTATCAGGATTCTGCAAACTGGAGGGAGGAGAACTAAGCCTGAAGATCTGCCTGGCCTGAAGTCCTCTGACTGGGGAGATGATGCATGAAGCACTCAGTGAAATAACACCATCCCAGACTGTTAGGGCTAACCACTAAATACAACATAATCTTACTGACAGGTTACCAGGAAAGAAATGGAATGCTGGATCAGAGCAGTCTGTCTCCTGACACTCTGCAGTAGAGAAAAATCCTTCTTCTGCCCAGCCCTCAATCCAGGGAAATTTCTGCTTGCACAAGACTGATGGCTCCAGTGAAACAACAAACCATTAAGATTTACAGGGGGTGAAATCAGAGATGGAGGAGAAAATGATTTTCAAAAGAACTGCTGAGAACAGGACTGGCCAAAGGGGAAGTGAGAGATATGGGAGAGAATCAAAGCAGGATGAGGAAGCAAAATGGATGGTGAATTGTTTTAGTGTCTATTATTTATTGCTTTATAAGAGACTAAGCACTGGGTTGTAACAAAGCTGCTCAGAGCCCACTCACCAGCACGTGATCCTTCACCTCACTAACCCAAATGCATTTGCTTTTTAGGTTCTCAGGGTTTCCACATTCAAAATTACCTGGTAAGAAAAGTCAAATAAAAAAATCATGTTTGTAAAAAAAGCTCTGAAAGTACACCAAGAAATGTTCTCCTTTCCTACCAGCCCCAGCCCTGAGCAAAATGATTCCAGGATGAGATTTATATTGCAGGCAGATCAGATGACTATTAATAAAATGCTCAGCCACTGCACTGAGGTTGGATAAGGGCAATCAAACCTCTCACTTCAGAGCTGCTGCTGGATAAGGGCAATCAAAGCTGACACTTCAGAGCTGCTGAACACACAATGAGGGGGAAAGTATTGCTCCTGCCCCTCGCAGAGCACAGAACCACAGCTGCCACCAGGTATCAGGTGTGGAGCTAATGATCAGTGTTCAAAATGCCTCCAAGGAGCTGAAATCCCAGCTCTGCCTCCAACCCAGGCACAGAAATGCTGGCAAGGCACTAAATCCTCTAAATCTTGCCTCACCAAGTTGACTAAACAAATGTGCTAAGTAAATCTGGTGGAAATCCAAAGTCAGATTTGAAAAGATTTAGAATTCTGTGCAGCTTCAGTATCCAAAGGTTTCAGCCTTGAGGTCTGAAATGCAGAAAATGGAACTGAAGCCCTTTTACTGATTACCACTGCTGTGAATCTTGCTGAACAAGTCCCTGCTCATACAGTGGATTTCTAGCAGCCTACTCCATCCCAAATAGCAGTGATGGGCTGGATTTACTCCTGGAGTAGGGACTGTGCTGGGTCAGCTCCTCGTCTCAGAGAGCCTGTCCCACTCTGTGGTGAGGAACAGGAGAGGCACTCACACATCTGCCGCCACATTTCAGCAGAAATGACAATTTCTTAGGACACTTCATGTGTAACAACACATCAGTTTACACTCCTGCCTCTATCCTGAAGACAATTTCAAGCTGTTGGTAGAAAAGAATAACAAACCCAACCAATCCTACCTGAAACTCCCAACACTTCAAGCACAAACAAGGCCCACTCACCCAGGCAGGGTGACAGGAGTGCATCAGCCAAGCACCACTCAGCACAAAAATAAACCCACCTTCCCTGTTTTCCTATTCCCTGCCTGTCTCAGCAGTCCTCAAAGGGAACTGCCTGTTCCATAAACCCCTCCAGAGTGGGACAGGAGCGAGCAGGGGCTGGGAGAGGCAGCTCCTGCAGGCTCAGCAGGGTGGGGATGTGCTGGCACTCACCTGCCTGCACGGACAGGTAATTGTAGAGCTCGTGCAGCATGGCCATCACCACGTCCTTCTGCTTGGCCTGGCAGAACTGCAGGGCACAGACAGGGACAGGGACACACATCAGCAGCGCCGTGGGGACAGTGGGAGTGCAGCTCAAACACCAGACACAACCACAGCACTGCAGTCTGGCTCAGTCCTGCACCACAGCTCCAGGCACGTCTCCTGAGCAGGGCAATGTTGCAGGCACAAGTGACCCTGAGCATCTTCTGGGTGAGTTTTAAGGTTCCTTCCAGCCCAAACCAGTCTGGGATTCTGTGAAGTGCCACCAACCCACAGCCCAGCCTGCAGCACCAGCCTCAGACCCACCACAGATGGATCCATCACCTCCAGAACTTCCCGGCACACAGAACTCAGAATCCAACACAAAACCTTCTCCCTTCTAATGTCTGCGCTGGAAGGGACCTTTAAAGCTCACCCAGTTCCAGCCCTGACACCTTCCACTATCCCAGGCTGCTCCAAGCCCTGTCCAGCCTGCAGGGATGGGGCAGCCACAGCTGCTCTGGCAATTCCATCCCAGCCCATCCCCACCCTCCCAGGGAAGGATTTATTCCCAATATCCCATCCAAACCAGCACAGGGAATCCTGGAATGGTTTGGGTTGGAAAGGATCCTGCCATTATCCCAGGCTGCCACTTTATCCACCATCCAACCTGGCCTTGGGCACCTCCAGGATGGGGCAGCCCCAGGTTTTCCAAAATTCCATCCTGACAGAGGGAGCAGGGCTGTGCAGGCACTCCCCAGTGGAGCCCAGGGAATTAGCTGATTAAATCTTGCACTGTTAAAGCTGGAAACACCTTTATTGCAAACCAATAACACTGCTGGTACAACTGTTCAAAAAGAAATTGATTCATGTAATTGGGAATTTAAATTTTTATCTTTCAGAGTCTCACACACACTCCTAACTTCATCTGGCCCATTAATTTCAACTCATCAAGTCCCAATTTTTCTGTAAAACGACAGAACTAATCATTTTACAGTGATACTGTTATGGGTGGAACAGACTACCTGGAATAATCACTGTTCTGTGAGAGCTCACAAGATTGAGAATAAATAAATAAATGCTTACATCATCCGTTCTTTTGTCACAATCCACAGGCAAGAGATTAACTAGGAGAGAGAAGAGGGTGAGTTAGCTGGCTGCAAACAAGAGCTTTGATCAAGAAAATAATTATCTTTTTAAAAGCAGGCTCAGCTTAGAGCCTGGTTGTGCTATTGTTCATCTCCCCCTGGCAGCACCTGGAGGTGCAAAGAGCCCCTGCAGGAGCTGCTCTGGGAGGAAAAACACCCCAAGGATGGAGCTGATGAATGTGTTCAGCTGGGGAGTGAAAACTGGGGCTGGATGTTTGAACAGCTCCTGTCTGAGAAGCTTCATGCTGATCTTTACACTCCAGTGCTGCCTCTCGCTGCCCACCAGGGTCACCTGAAATATCCCAGCAGAGCCAGGGAGAGAAATGAACGCCCCTGGAGGGCTGATGGCAGCTCTGGGCTCTGCAGGGCTTGAACAGCTCCTGGCACCTGTGGCACAACCCAAACCCGGGCACCACTCCTGCCTCCAGAGCTCCTATCACACACCAGGACAATGCAGTGACAATGGGCAGCTTTATCCCAGCTTTGGGAAGGCAGCAGCTTTCCCAGCCCACACCAAGGGCACTGTGTGCCCAGGGTCAGGACCAGCACCTTCCCAAAACAGCCCCCAAACCCTTCTTTGTTCAGCTCAAAGCCTGAAATATCCCCATTTCCAACTGTTCCAGCTGGGGAAACCCCTTTTCATTTCTCAGAGAAGAGAGAGACACACTCTGCCACACCTGAAGTGCTGAATTGATCTGCTGCATTTCCCCCTTGGACAGAATAAAGGGCTGTGCTGGCAGAGGGAACATCAAAAACACAGCCCAGGTACTACACAGACCTCGTGTGACACCATAAAATCCATCCT
This sequence comes from Melospiza melodia melodia, assembly GCF_035770615.1. Classification (NCBI taxonomy): domain Eukaryota; kingdom Metazoa; phylum Chordata; class Aves; order Passeriformes; family Passerellidae; genus Melospiza; species Melospiza melodia. The sequence goes on from NC_086221.1 coordinate 7,375,107, forward strand.
TGGCCCAGCAGGAATGGCACTCCACATAAACCCCACGGCTCTGAGGGACTGAAGGCCAAACTCGTTTGGAAAAACCAAACTTTTGATTTGCTTCCCATGACTAACAAGGTTCCCCACAGGAAAGGGGAGATGGGAAAAGGGACAGAAACAGAGATGTCAGGTTATGGCAATGAGAATGATAAATGTGATGGGAATGGAAGCAGTAAAGGGAAAGCAGGAAGACAGGTGAGGAATAAAGTTTAAATGAGAATTAAACCAGTGCACGTACACCTCTCCTCTCTCCCGTCCAGCCAGCCTGACCCAGCCATCTTCACCGCGAGGATGCCCAGAAAAATCAGCAGCAGCACCAAGCTGGCGAAGCAGAGGAACTGGGACAGGTAATACTCCAGGCCTTTCCCCTTTCCCTCGGGCTGGGGCCGGGGCGCTGAGCGCAGCAGGGCTGTCCGTGGGGTCACTCCGTGCCCCCCATCGCCGGCTGCCCGCCACGGGAAGCGCCGGATCAGCCCCCCAGCCCTGCTGCCCGCATCCCGCTCTGCCTCCTTCCCAACGCCGGCAGCCAGGTCCTCCTTCCCTCTCCTGAACAGGCTGCTGAACCTGCCCGGGGCCGCCGAGGAGCCCCACTGCGTGCTGGGGGTCACCTCGCTCTCCCGTCTCCACCAGCTGTTGGAGGAGAGCCCCCTCCTCTCGCCCGCAGTGTCCCAGGCACCCCGGGAGCTCTGCGCCCCAATTCCCCCTCCCGATGTCCCCCAGTGGCTCCTGGGTTTCTCCTCGCTGGGAAGGGGTTTGGAGCTGGCCGAGGAGCCAATTCCCCCTCCCGATGTCCCCCAGTGGCTCCTGGGTTTCTCCTCGCTGGGAAGGGGCTTGGAGCCCGCCGAGGAGCCCCAGTAGGGTGTGGAGCTGAGCCCCCCAAGCCCATCCAAGCCCGAGCCCGCCCGGCTGCCGAGCCCCCCGCTCCTCTCTGCCGAGGGGCTCCACTGGGACGTGGAGTTTGAGCCCCGGATCCTGTCCAGGGTGGGTCTCAAGCCACTGCTGAGCCCCCCACTCCTCTCTGAGGCGCCCCACTGCAGTGAGGAGCCCCGAAACCCATCCAGGGTGGTCCCCAGCCCCTGGCTGAGCCCCCGGCCGTGCTCTGCGACATCTCTGGATGTGTCCCAGTGGGACGCAGAGCTCAGCGCCCCGGCCCTGTCCGCCCCCAGGCCCCCGCTGCTCTCTATGGACGTGTCCCACTGCGAGGAGGAGCTGAACCCCCCGTGCCCGGCCAGGGATGGCCCCAGCCCACCGCCACCTCTCTCCACAGTCGTCCCCCATTGCTCCGAAGGGCTCAACGTCCCCAGGCTGTCCCGGGAGGAGCCGCCCTCAACCCTGATGCCTCCAGCCCGGCCCGGCGGGGACCCCCGTGGGTCCCCCCAGGACTGCCCGCCGCTCTCCCCAGACGTCCCCCAGCGGGACGCGGGCGGCCGCCCCACTTCCTCCTCCTCTTCCTCCTCCTCGTCCTCCTCCTCACTCTCACGGGCAGCCGCGCCGGTGAAGCCAGAGCGCTGCCGCGAGGGCGAGGCCTGCGACGGCCCTGCGGAGGAGCGGCCCGGGCTGGGCGGCGCGGTGCGGCCGCTGCGCCGGGCCGCCGCCACCTCCGCCCGCAGGCAGCCCAGCTTCTTGATGTAGACCTTGCGTGTGGTGGCGGTGATGGGCCCCGGGCGATAGCCGAGCGCCAGCAGCTCCTTGCGGAGCTCCGCGTCCGTCAGCTCCGCCATGGCCGCGCCAGGCCCCGCCGGAAGCGCCCCGCGGGCGGGAAGCGACACCGCCATCTTGGGAGGGGCCCCTGGCGCCGCCATGTTGGGAAGGGCACGGGGCGTGTGGGGAAAGGGCGCAGGGGCGGGCGCCATGTTGGGAAGGTCAAGGGGGTGCGGGCTCCGTGTCCTGTGGAAGCCGCAGCTCTCGCTCCGCGCCGCTTCCTCAGGACCGGGAAAATGCGGGAGAAATGGGGAAAGCTTAAGGCGAAAGCTGCCTCATCTGCGCGACGAGCCGGTGTCTATGATGGGTTGTCCCCCATCACTGTGTGGAGCAGCTCCTGCCTCGCTCACACTGATGTTCTGACATTTTTAGGGCCATTCTCCCAAAAAATGTCCCATTCCCAAGCACCTACCACCCCCACACGTGTTTCCATCATCGCTGCCCAGTTGCTGAGCTCTGCCAGAACCTCAGGCAGGACCAGCATCCAGATCCATGAAATATTTCCTGGGAAGGGAGGGTCCCCACACCTAAAACAGCAAACCCAAGCGTTGACTTGTAAATTTATTTTGGCACAGCTGTGATGAACAGTAATTGCTTTTTCCTGCTGCCGCCGCTAAAGAAAGCGATGAAAGCGGCTGAAATACGGTGGCGTCATGTTGGAATTTAATTAAAGGTAATGGAGCAGCGGTACTGAAGGTGCTGAAGGCTGGCTGTGTGCCACGGCAGGTGATGGATGTGTGACACTGGGGTGAGGGACACGCCGTGATCCCTCAGGAATGGCACCTGTGGGGAGAAGGAGGTTTCTAGAGGAGCATGAAACTGAAAGAGCTGAGCTGTGCCTTCCCGATAGGAATCACACAATCCCAGAGTCAGTGAGGCTGGGAAATCTCTCTTAACACCATCGATTGATCCCTACCTGAGTGCCACATCCAGATTTCCTCAGACACCCCAAGGATGGGGGCTCCAAACCTCCCTGAGCAGCCCCTTGCAATGCTAACAACCCTTCCCATGGAGAAATTCCTCCTGATGTCCAACCTGACCCTCCTCTGGCACTGCATGAGGATCTATCCTCTTGTCCTGTCACTAATCCTTATTTCAGGAACCCTCTTCCTTAGCAGGTCCCCAAAGCTCACCTCGCTCTTCCCAATTTATCCAAGAAAGCAGCAGCAAGATGCTGAGATTTGTTTGTCAGGTTGGCAACAGCAAATACATCCTCAATAGAGGCCAGGGAGCCCATTAAAAGAGCAAACTCAGCTGTGCTGGGAAGTGTGAACGCGCTAAGCTGAGCTTCCTCAGTGCTCCTCTGCCAGCTCATGATGTGGAGAGGGGTCTAATGTAAATAAAAAATTCCAATTTGCTCCTATCACGCAGATCCTGTGAGCTCACAGCTCTCACTTTGCAGAAGCTCTGCCTGGGCATGCAGCTGCGCGCTGGCTGAGCTGGTGCAAACCTGGGAATTGCACGAACTCACCTTTTTCTGGAGAAAACAGCAACAAAAGCCCAAACCCATCCCTTCAATTTGTGATTCTGCCCATCAGGGGAATTACCCCAGGCCCAGCAGCCTCATTGCAACAATCTTTAGAAGGAAAGACATGGGATTGGTGTTGGACAGCTGGAGGATGGGGGAAAAGCTGTGATTCCTCCTCAGAAGGAGGTTGGCAGCACCAAAGCTCAGCAGGATCAGGTGCCTCTTCTTTGTGGAGAGAAATCCACGACCCCTTTCCCTTCCTCCCCTTGGGAGAACCCCTGCCTTCCCTGGAAAGCATTTGGCCCCCACAGGGAAGGCAGCAGGAACAGACGTGTCAGACCCTCTATCCCCATGGGCAATCTTTGTTCCCATCCCCTGCCCACAGTGCCAATGCTGAATTTGACTGTGGATTTTCTATTTTTGCAGCCCCTCCATCATCCTCATAGCTCTGGGAGCACCGAGGCTGCAGATGGGCTCTGCAAAAATCGTTTCTTGGCTGGAAAGAGCCGGAGCTGGCCGTGGGAAGCTGGGACAGCACGGAGGGACAGCCTCCACCTTCCCTGCGAGCCCAGAAGCTGCCTCAGAGCTGCTGGCAGTGCCTCCCATGCCAGGGGAGCAGACACGCCGCGCCGGCTGCTCCGGTTCTGGCAGCCTGGCGCGAGCAGAGCCCTGGGAATGGATCCGTGCTGGAGCAGGGAATGGCTGCACCCCAAACCCGCAGCTGAGCCCTTCACTGCTGACTGATGGGCTGCTGAAACCCCCGTCCCCACCCACCTCCTTATCCGTGGCTGTTGGGCGCCAGCCCTGCACATGGCACTGGGGAAGCGTCAGGGCTTTCTTGGGAGCCGACTCTGCCCGTTTGTCACCCTGTCACTCACAGCCACAGCACAGGTGTGACCCGAGAGCCCTCTGCCTGTCCTGGGCCTGCTCAGTTCCTTAGCAAGTCAGAGGTGACTCCATTCCCTTCCCTTTCCCCCAACTATTGGGCTGCTCATCCCACCATGAAATTCTTGTTTGGTTTCTGGAGCAGCAGATTCTTCCTGCCTGGGTGCTGCTGGCTGCCAAAGCACCTTCCAGGGCAGGGGAAAATGCAGATCTGTCCTGAAACCTGGAGATCACTTCCTTCTTACCCAGATCCAGAGCCCTGACAGCCTGGACTGGGCTGGTTGGGGTCCCTCCATCTCTTTCCAGTGGAAATGTTTCTGCTTCTCCTTCTCAGGCACCTGAGAGAGGAAGGAATTTACTCCCAAAAGTTGAAGGTGTACTTTGGTGCCTGTTTGGACACCACAGTTGGTGCTGCAGGACAGGACAGGGGTTCCTGTGGTCTCTGTCACCACCAGCCATTACATCCTGGGCTCATTTATAACTGGGACAACTGGGACAAGCAATGGAAAATCCATGGCGGGGGTCAAAGCTGGCCCTTGCTGATGCAGCTTGTCTGGGTCCAAGGGTAAGAGTCCTGCTGGTGGATCTCCCTCTGGAATTTTCCACAGCGTCAGCCCCACCATCACCCCAGTGGGAAATGGTCCAGGGAGCAAATCCAAGAGGCTCATGTTCACCTTCTTTCTTTCCATCACTTTCCTTCCTGCATGGCCCAGGGGACGTGTTAGCCTAGAGAATGACAGGAGTGAAGGAGCTGGGAAAGGGCACGCTGGAGGGACAGCTCTGACCCACAGTGGAGCTGATGGAGGGGGTTTGGGGGCAGTTTTCCCTTTCAGGGGGAATTCTCCTTTGCTTTCATGTGGCAGAATCAAACCTGGAGTAAAGGTTTGGGTGTCTCTGAAGTGACAAGGCAAGAGGTGCCCTCTGAAGAGAACAAGGCTCTGACCGTGCTGCACACTGGTGCAAATGTGGCACAGCTCCTCCTGTGATTGCCATGCCAGCTCTTCCGTGGATATCACCCCTCTGCAGATGGAGCTCCTGCAGCCCAGACTGCTCTCACTCCCAGCCTAATGGAATGTGTTATTTCCCATCTCCCTCCCACTCAGAGTCATTACAGAGCTTCCACAGCTCACACTGCCTCAGCATTACTGGGAGCTTCCTGGAGCTGATCAGTCCCTGGACAAGGAGCGTGCCTTTGGATCAAACATTAGAGCTGTAATCCGCTGCACGCTGCCTGTTCCATTACCCATTGGGAGCTTTCTCCTCTCCCCAGGGCTGCTTGCAGCAGAGTGCTCCGAGGGGTGTTGTTCCAGCACAAACAGAGCTCTTGGAATGAGCTCAGCGAGAACAGAACTCCTGGTAGGTTGGGAGGATAAAATTGGATTGGAATTGGATATATTCACGTACATACCATTGATCTCATCCATCCGTACTTTACATATGTTGGATTTCCTGCTGCCAGCAGAGAGGAGTAGCTCTCAGATAAGCCAAAGGTATGGAAATGGAGAGCAGGATGTTCAAGTGGAATTAGGGTTTCACCTTGGGGTGTGTTTGAGAGGCAGGAGAAAGGGCAGAGTGCAGTTCCCTCACACTGTGCCTGGCACAGCTGCCCCTCACTGTGCTGGTGGATTTACAGCACCAGGCTGACAGGAGGGGTTTGGGCACTGGGAGAGGCTGCCCATCAGGGCTCCTGCATTCTCCAGCAGTGTGGGAATGTGCCAGAGCACCCTCCTGGAGCAGGGAACTGAGTTAGGGACACACAGGTCCCCCCTTGTGTCACCAGTTCGGCCAGGAGGTCTGGTAAAGGTTTGCCTCGGTTTCCCTTATGGTTAAAAGGGAGGGATAAGACTTAAACTCCTCAAAGATTGATTCCTCAGGCTCTGACACACACTTTCACAGAATCACAGAATCCTTGAGGTCAGAAAATCCCTCCAGGATCATCGAGTCCAACCTGTGCCCACCCTGAGCACTCAGTGCCACCTCCAGGTGCCGCCTCCAGGGATGGGTGCTCCAAACCCCCCTGGGCAGCCCCTTCCAGCCCTTTCCATGAGGAAATTCCTGCTCATGTCCAACCTGAGCCTCCCCAGCCCAGCCTGAGGCCGTTCCCTCTCCTCCTGTCCCTGTTCCCTGGGATAAGATCCCAAATCCCCCCCGGCTGTGCCCTCCTGGCAGGAGTTGTGCAGAGCCAGAAATTCCCCCTGAGCCTCCTTTGCTCCAGGCTGAGCCCCTGCCCAGCTCCCTCAGGACTTTCCAAACCCTTCCCAGCCCCCTTAGGAGTCTCCAAACCCTTCCCAGCTCCCTCAGGATTCTCTCTAAACCTTTCCCAGCTCCCTCAGCTCCTCACAGGACTCTCAGAGCAGTGCTCAGGAAAACAGGGATGTTCCCCAGAACCTGGAGCCTTTCCTCTCTCTTCTTTCCCACACTGGGCACTCCCCATCTGTTAGAGAGGCTTGCAGGACAGAAGACACAAATCCTCCTTTTAATTACGTTGCACATTTATTATCTCACCTCAGATTTTGTTAATCTCTCTCACAAATTTCGTTTACATAAGTGGAGTCTTTCAGCTTGAGCAGCTCCATCACTCTCTCTTCTGATCCTGCAGATATCAGTCAGCTAAACAGAAAAGAGAGACAAGCACAAGTGTCCTTAAAGCTCAGGAAAGACTGAATGAATGCCAGATTTATGCGTTGTTTCCTCCTCCTCAGCTCCCCAGCTGAAAGCTCAGAGGCAAACTGGGGTGAGCACAGGCAGAGCAGAGCAATCCCACAGGGAGAGCAGGACCCCCTTTCCTGGCCTTAAACATCCCAGAAAAGGCAAAGGCTCAGGGACAGCCCCATCCCACCACCCCTCAACCTGCAGGAGGAAGAGCAGCACAACAGCCTGCCCCTGGATATTTGCTGCTGCAATTCCCACACACGGTCTCCCAAAGGAAAGGGAGGATTTGCAGCAAATTGCAGTGTAATTAAGTGTCAGTGTTAAGCCCCCGTGCAGGCAGAGAGGTGTTCCAAGCTGGCTGCACATGCTGAGCTGCCTCGCAGGTACGGCTGCTGTTATAAGCTCTGCTGGAAATTGTTCCCTGGAGACTGAGGACTTTTTGGGAGGAGGAGGAGGAGCAGGGAGGTGGCAAACAGAGCTGCTGGGAAGGGTTGTGCTGCTGCTTCCAGTCAATATCAGCTCTGGGCAGCACTTTAGGAAGGAAATAACCTTCCCAAAAGGGTGCACACGGGAGTGGTTGGGATCTGAGGGCTCCACAAAGTGAGCAAACACGACACAAAAACCCTTCTGGGGAATATAAATATCTCTGTGCTGATGAGCTGGTGAGAAGAAGGAAAGGCAGAATTCCCAAGGCAGAAATCAACCCTCTGACAGTACCATCTGGGGTGTCCTGTAACAGCTCTGCCAGCAGTTTCTCCAGGACATCTTGGTATTTTTCCAGCTGCCTTGGGGTGAGCCAAGCTCTGACAGGAAGGGCTTGCTGTGGAGGAAACCAGAGAAGTCAGAAGAAAAAGGTGAGGGGAGCAGAGGGAGGGAGGTTGGGGTGCTTTGACCCCACTTGGATCGAGTTAGTGGAGGGTTTAGGATTTGGAGGGAAGAGGATGAGCCTCATATGGGGAAAAGCAACATTTTGAAGGCAACACACTCTTGAGTTGTTCAGAGCGCTGTTGCATAACCCGTGGGCTGGCTCAGAAATCCAGATAAAGGCACCTCCTGGCAGCAGGGATGCAAAGAAAATAATTTCTGAACCTTCTAATCCTCCACTGTGTGGCACATCGACCCTTCCAGCCGGAGCCTGCAGAGCTCCTGCCCTAGCAACAGCTGAGGACGAGCTGTGGTCCTGCTCCAGCCCGCTGGACCTGGAGCCAGCTGTGCCTGAAGCAAAGAGCTCTGTTCTGGTGCTGGCCAGCTCGGGGATGTGCTGGGGATTTCACACTTTGAACTGGGCATTTTGCTGTTCAAATCCTGTTACTGAGTGCTGGTGCATCACAAGTGCAGGAGGAGCTGCACATTGAGCTGGGCCTTGGCCAAATCCCAGCCTGGCTGGTCCTGCTGTCTGTCCCACAGGGTCTGTCCCTGTTTGGGGGGATCTGCACCCTCCTCTTGCTGGCAGAGAGTGGCTGAGCTCCCTGCAGGAGTGACTGCCCACACAGGAAACAGTTTGCTGTGCTCAAATGGCAAAGCACAATTTTCAGACTTGGCTCACCAGGTAAGTCTGCCTTTGAGGGCTTAGCCTGGCACTTCAATCCCTAAAATTGCCCATTTTCTGCTCTGTGCACAGACTCAGAGCCCAAGTTTTTACATAAGGCCTCTCCAGTGCACAGAACTGTGGGGACAGAGGTGACACCAAGCAGGAGCTGAAGCAGAACTGGGAGTTCCTGCCTTGCACCTGGCTGGGCTTCACTGCCTGGCAGAGACCTCGAGCTGTTCTCATCTTCCTCAGGGAGAGGCTGTTGGGTCTCAGGGGTGACCTGGCTGCTGAAGGACCAAGATAATTTAGGGTGGAGCTAAAACTTCTCTCTGATGTAAGCAGGCAGAGGACATCTCTTGGACTCCTTGTCCCCTGCATGTCCTCGTGGGCTTCTCAGAGCCCAATGGCTCCACATACCTGGAGGGTCTTGGCTGCATTGACATCCACACCAGATTGCTCAGAGAAACCTTCCTCCTCCAGCTGCTGCAGCGAGCTCAGGGATTTCTTCTGCCCTGCCTTGTTCCTCTCCTTTTCCTGCAGTTTTGGGGCAGAGAGCAGAGGGGGCAGTTGGTGATGCTGGGAGCAGCAGCAAAGCCACTCTGTGCTGTCCCAGCAGCCAGGAATCCACAGTGCTGGGCACAGAACCAGTGAGGTGGTGGAAGGGCCCATCAGCTGTGGCCTGAGTGACCTTTGGGGACTGAAATCCAGCAGTGCTGGGGGCGAGGTCAGGTTACGGGGCACGGTGTGAAGGTCTGCAGTAAACGGGAGCCACGTCTGGTGGGGGAACCCTGTCAGGAGGACATGGGAGCTGACAGCACTGGGACCTTTCCATGGGAGCTGACAGCTCTGGGACCTTCCCCAGCTGTCCCAGAACCTGGCCAGGTCTGTGCTGGAGCCCTGCAAGGAAACTGAGCCCAGCCCTGCACGTGTAGTGCCCTGCATGTGCAGAGGTCACGTTTCTCCAGCCTTTCTGCAGGTCTGTAATGTCAGCCCATCCCCATTTATTCAGTTGCATTTAGGACCCTCTGGAAAAAGCCAGAGGTGCTTTGGAATATGACAGACACACCAGGACACATCAAATGTGGCACAGGCCATGCTCAGTGTGCAGTGTGTGAGCACAGGCGGGGCAGGGACAGCCTTTGGGGACAGATTTCCCCTTTGTTCCCCCAGAAAACCCCAATCCCTGGCACACACGGAGCTACAATGCCATGGGGTACAAACACAGCCCATGTGTGTCCCCATCCTCGCCAAGGACTTTGCAGAACGCCTGTGCTCCCCACAAACAGCCATTGTTACCCAGGGGGAGGTGTTGGGATCGGGATTTCTCCCGGCATCCAGGGGCTCGGCAGTGCGGGGGAAGCTGGCTGGGGCTGCGTTTCAGAAGCTGCCGTCTCCGAGCCTGCCTGACACCTTTCAACGGTATTTGTTTCACTTCAAAAGGAAAAAACGTTCTCTCGGCACGTCCCAGAGGTGACAACCAGCCGGGGGATGGTTAATTATTTGTTACAACAAAAGAGCCATCACTGAGCTGATGCAGCTGCTCTGGAAGAATTCCAGCACCAGCAAAGGGAAAGGACCCGCAGGGACCGCAGGTGACACCCCCACAGGTGTGGCTGACCTTTGGTAGGGGGTCCAGGCTCTCCCTTTCTATCTCGCACCTTAAAAATCCCCTCTGCCTCCCCCCAAAGCCGTGGATTTTGGGAGGAGGGTATCACAGTGTCTCCTGTTGTTGGTGTGCGCTGCAGTTCGGGGGATGAGGGCGGGAGAAATCTATCCTGGTTTATTCATTCCAGAGGGGTTACCTGCATTTTCTGGAAGTCACTCTGGGTGAAAAAGGGCATGAAGCCTTGGGTCTGCTCAGCCAGCACGGACAGCAGGGACACCAGCAGCAAACTGGCCACCACCTTCCTCGAAACCATCCTGAGAGCCTGGACAGCACAGGAAAGGAGACAGCAGGACAGGAGTGGAGAGGGAGGTGTGACAAAAACCTTTGGCTCTCCACCAGCTGCAACCCAGCCCACCTGAGGGATATTTACTCTTCCAGTTGCTCCCGAGCTGAGAACAGAAGTGCTTTGACTGAGAGTAGAAGTGCCTTGACTGACAATTCTCTTCTCAAAGCTGTTTGTGTAAACAGATTTGTTCTTGAGAAACATCTGCAGGGATTTCAAGCCCAGCCCTTCAGGACTGCTCGAGCCCCCCTGAGCTCTGGAGCCCCAGCCCTGCAGCTGTGCTGGTTTAAGACCTGATCACATCCAGAGCAAACCCATCAATCCCAGCATGGCAGACAGAGGTGCTGCAAAGAGAAAATCCTTCAAACAGCTGGTTTTTAAATTTTTGTTTTGATTTGCCTCACCACCGAAAACCTTCCTGGGTGGACTGGATCTCTCAAGAAGCCTCATTGAGTGCAAGGGAAATGGGAAAGGCGTTTTCTGTCTGAGCCTGGAATAAAGGGCTTTAAAAACCACCTCTGAAGTGATCTAAATGTGACTTCACCTCAGGAAAGGACTTATGTAAACATTGAATGTTCTCTTTAAATATTAAAATATTCTCTCTGGACAGACTTAATGAAGTCTGGTCCTACAGCTTAACTTCTCCACCTGATTGGAGCCTGATCCTTAATTAGTTTCAGCAACCCCTTGGTTTGGACATTATTGAGAAGACATTGTTAAGTTAGATTTGACTCCTGAATTAGATTTCCCATAAATATCAGCTGGTATTGAACCAAGGGCCAGTGGAAGTTAATAAATATTCCCTTTCCACAGCACCTGTCAGTCACACCCTCTCCTGTCCCTTCCCTGGGCACTGCGCTGGTGCCATCTCCCCCTGCCCACCCAGACTGGGCCACCAGAGCCACCTCCAGCCCTGGCACATCCCAGGGTGTCCCAGCCCTGTTTCCTGCAGGGATCCAAGCAGGAATTCTCCGGCTCTGCCCTTGCAATGCAGCCTCAGCAACATCAATCTTTGGTGCTTTTTCATTTGTTCTATCACTGCAGTAAATATATAAATAAATAAAATCCTGCTGAATACAAAGAAAATACACCCAGTCACTTCCTTCATCTCTTCTTGGCTAATCCCTTTGGGAATTGATTCTCTCTCCCTCTTCTCCCAGGAAAAAACACCCACACAGACCTCTCCACTGAGAAACAGCCCTACTGAGAGCCCTGCCTTGCTTGGCAAGCAGGACCTGCATTCCAGCCCCGAGATCTCCAGCTCAGCACCTCTCCAGCAGAGAGCACTTGGTGGATTTGCTTCCCAGCTCCACAGGGAAAAGAAAAAAGCAGGAGGATCCCGAGTTCAGCATCAGCACTGTGGGCACACAGGGCTGGGACACCCCTCAAAACCCGGACAAGTGCCAGCCTGGGGGCAGGAGGGGTGGGCAGCTGGCACAGTGACAGGACAGGATATTCACTACTGAGCTGTCTCCCCAAAAATCCAGCCATTCCTGGCACTGGGACCTGTCTGAGAGTCATTTTCTGCCTGCTCAGAGGGCACCAGGGGCTCCCCACAGCTCCGTGGCAGTGCCCAGTGTCTGCCAGGTGCCCACAGGAGGCAGGAGCTGCTGGAATTGGTGCTGCTGAGGTGGGGATAAAGGAAAAGCATTCCCCATTGTTTCAGCATTGATTTTGTTCCCTCCTCCTCCTCAGAGCTGGCTCTGCTGTGGCCAAGAGGTGCCCAGACCTACCTGGGGGTGCAGCCACGGGACACTGGGGGTCAGAGCTCTTCTCCCTCCTGTCACACCTGGGTGCTCCTGCTGCTTCTCCTCCCTTTATAAACCCATCCAGGCACTGCAGTCACTCACCTGTGACCCTGTCCAGCTGCCTGGCCTGCATGGAAACGCCTTTCCCAGGCAGGGAATGCTATCTGCACTGGAGGTTTCTGAGTTTCCCGTTTCCAGGCAGATCCCCTCTGCTCCCTGCCCACGTTCTTCAGCTGCTCCTGGTGGTCCCACAGCTGAGACAGATCAGCTGCTGCCTCCGTTTCTCCATCTCTAATTTAGAGAAATTCCTCTCTCCTGGCTTGTGTTTCTAGACACCGAGCCTGCAGAATGAGTATTTTAGTTGGTGAATGTCCCAGCACTACAATGACACCTGTGTCAATTATATTTCTACTGTAATTGCAAATCACAATAATATCAAAATTGCCACTTGGAGTCTTCAAGTGGCTCCTTCTCCCATCCTCACTGAGCCTGGCGCACCGATCCCCCTCGGGAACACAAATCCTGCACTGTCATCCCTCTCCAGACAAACGAGGTGCTGAGAGAGGGAGGGAATTGTGCAACAACTCATCCACGCTCCCCCAGGACCATCCGCCAGGAGCTGGTGCCAGAGGCTTTGGGATCAGGCCAGGCACATCCTGGAGCTGCTCCTGAGGGACTCTGGGAGCAGCCAGGCGAGGAGCAGGAGGGAAAAACGAGCTGGGAATCCATGAAATCCTCCTGCATCCAGGGGCTCCATGGGCTGGGAGAGCGGGGAGCATTCCTGCCCGCCCGGGGAGGGATACCGGGAACGGCCATTGCCCAGCCAGGAATGGCATTGGTCACCTGGGAGTGGCATTTGTCACCTGGGAATGGCGTTTGTTACCTGGGAATGGCATTGGTCACCTGGGAATGGCGTTTGTCACCTGGGAATGGCATTTGTCACCTGGGAATGGCGTTTGTCACTTGGGAATGCTGTTAGTTACCTGGGAATGGCGTTTGTCACCTGGGAATGGCATTTGTCACCTGGGAATGCTGTTTGTCACCTGGGAATGCTGTTTGTTACCTGGGAATGGCGTTTGTCACCTGGGAATGGCATTTGTCACTTGGGAATGCTGTTTGTCACCTGGGAATGCTGTTTGTTACCTGGGAATGGCGTTTGTTACCTGGGAATGCTGTTTGTCACCTGGGAATGGCGTTTGTCACTTGGGAATGCTGTTTGTCACCTGGGAATGGCATTTGTCACCTGGGAATGGCATTTGTCACCTGGGAATGCCCTTTGTTACCTGGGAGTGGCATTTGTCACCTGGGAATGCTGTTTGTCACCTGGGAATGGCATTTGTCACCTGGCCCCATGGCAGGCAGTCAATAGGACGCGGGCACACGGGTGTCACAGGGAGCTGCTGCTGTCCCAGCTGTCAATAGCGCTCGATTTGGGACACAGCCCTCCTGAAAGGCCTCGTGTCCAGCACTCAGGTGCTTCCCGGATCCCCGGGCATCCTCCCCAGCTTATCACAAAGCTCCCAGAGGCTCCAGCTCAGCTTTGCTCCCTGGAAACCTCCCTGGGAATGTGGCTGGGGGTGATGGAAAGGATGTCACCCACAGAATGTGGGGTGACACCTCCCTTCCCTAAACAATTTGCACAGACCCCATCCCATTCCCGTTTGAATTGACTTTTCCAGTGCTTTTCTTCACATGGTCGTGATGGATGCAGCTGAAGAGTCAGCAGATGGTGCTGGGAAATGACAAATGAGTTACCAAGAAAGGTCACTTTTCCCAAGCACTGAACTTCCCCGTGTCTTGTCCCTCTGTCCCTCCAAGACGCGTCTGTCTGGCCGCTTTCCATCCATCTGGGACGGAGCCTGGGGAAGGACAACCTTCCAAATCAAGCAGAGGGATGGAAATTAATCATATCTGTATTAGCTGCGTGCAGCCTGCCAGCTTCACCTCTTAATTATGCAAGAGTGCTCCGACAGGAAGGAATCGTGGAGCTGAAAATAAAGGATCTGACTCCAGGTCTGGGAGTGCCAGGGCAGGTGGGAGCAACAGGCACCTCCTGCCTCTGGCTCGGCCCAGTCCATAAATGCAGCTTTTGGCACATCCTGGCTGCAAAACAAGGATAAATGAAAACAAAAAATCCCAGCTGGAGGCCTCCCTGCCAGCGCTGTAATTCCAAAATTCCATCCTGCTGCATCCCTGGCACAGTTTGCAGCCTGCAGCCCCCGAAACTCCCCTTTGGGCTGCGGTGCCAAGCGGCAGCAGAGGTTAGAGGCAGCAGAAACACGATGTGCAGGATGGGTTTGAGTGCAGTTCTGCTTGTTCTGAAAGTTAAACATTTGGCATAACTGGGAGTCGTTTTCCCAGGAAACTGGCAGTGGAGTGCAGCCCACTGGGCCTGGCAGCAGTGGTAGTGCCAAGGAACAAGGGGCAGAACGAGCTGCTCGTGCCAGCAGCACCCCCAAACCTCTCTGGAAACCAGCTCTGAGGTGACCTGTGCACCCCAAAACTGGGGAAATGCTGCCTGTTGCCTCAGCTTTCCATGAAAGAGCAAAAGAGGGGGAAAATGGTTTTCTGGACAGAGCCTGGGTGGGTTTGGCTTCTCTACAAGGGCTGGAGGGGACAGGCACTGACCAAAAGCATAACAATCCTCTTTCACTGGGATAAAAAAAAAATTAAAAATCCCTTTTTCTAATAAAATAAATGTCTGGGCTTATAAAAACTTTCTCTCTGCTCAAATAAGGAAAGAAATAAACAGGAGAAAAATGTTTCATTGCCTGGTTTCTCTACATTTTTGGTCACTCCTTTGCCACCCTCTCCCCGATGTGGAAGGAGTGAAGAGAGAAGGGAGAGGAGGTGAGAAAACACCATGGATGCAGCTCAGCTGTTCCCATTTTGGTTTTCAAATCCGAGCCACCCGGTTTTCACTTGAGGGATCAGGAATATTTTTAGGAATGGTACAAAATGCAGCCTCACACCCAGGGAGGGGATGTGACTGGTTTGTCCCTTGGGGCTGGGTGACATCCCTGGGCACCCCACTGTTCTTTTGGGGTGCTGTGACCCCAGGCAGGCGATGGGAGAGCTCAGAGCCAGGGAAATCACTCAGATTTCAGCCAAAGAGATCCCTGCCCTGCTCCCAGGGGATGTTTGTTCACTTTGGTGAGGAGGAGTTCAGCTTTTCCACACTCCAGGCACCCTCTGACCTTTCATTGCCTCATTCCCTCCTTCCCCTGCCCTGTTCCCGTCTCCAACACCAGTGGATCAGGTTGAGCTCTGCAAGCATCACCACCAAGGCACCAGAAAAAACCCCCAGATGGTTTTTGGGGGGCTTTTGAGGGGAAAAGGGGCAGGGAAAACAACTGGAGGGGGAGAAAAGGAGGGAGAGAAAGAAGAAGAGGGAAAGAAGGGCAGGGAAAACAACTGGGGAGAAAGAAAAGGAAGGGAAAAAAGAGAGGGAAAGAAGAGCAGGGAAAACAAGCAGGGGGTGGATAAAAGGAGGGAAAGAAACAGAAGAAGGGGGAAAGAAGAGCAGGGTAAACAAGCAGAAGGAAGAAGAGGAGGAAAAGAAAGAAAAGATGAGGGAAAGAAGGGCAGGGAAAACAATTGTGGGGAAAGAAGAGGAGGGGGAAAAAAGAGAGGGAAAGAAGAGCAGGGAAAACAATTGGGGGGAGAATTAAAGGATGGGAAGAAAGAAAAGGGGAGACAGAAGGGGTCCAGCATCATTGTGCTCAGCAGTGCCAGCTGCCAGCAGATTTCCCAAGACTGGATGATGCCAAATTCCCAGGATTTATTGGTGCTCTCACTGGACTCTCCCTGCTCATCCCAGCACCTCTCAGCAATCAGTGGCCATTTATCTGCCACAGAGGAGAAGGGTTCTGGCTCTCAAGGCACCAATTCATCCTGGGAGGAACAAGGAGGCAGAACTCAGGGTGAAAAAGAGCCTCATGTGGCAGGTCAGTGAGCTCCTGGGCGAGGAATCCCAGGAGAGGCTGGGAGAGGAGCAGCAGCACATCCATCCCAGCTGGGATGTGGGAAAACCAGAATGGAGAATTGTGACAGCAGCAGAAAGATCTGCAGAGCCTCGGGGCCTGTGCAGCCAGGCCTGATCCCAGCACAGGGCTCACTTTTGAGAAAATGCCCCTTTAATCCGTGGATGTTTTGCTTCGGCGCGGAATAGCAACCTCAGCGAAAGCCTCTCAACCACAAAGGCTTTAGAGGGCTAAACAGTAAAGATTGGGAATTAAGAAGAATAAATATTAATGAAAGGGGTGGGAAAATGCATCATTTCTCCAGACAACCCTGCCTGTGCTCCCCTGCACGGGGCTCTTTGGTTTATTGTTCCCTGGAGCAGGAGCTGCACGTGCTGGGATGGAGCCACACAGAGCCTGGAGAGAGCCCACAGCCCATGGGAGAGGGAAAAGGGAGCAAATTGCCCCAAAAAAGGGTCAATATGGGATTCAACATGCAGCAAACCCTGCGCTGCTGTCAGTGGCTGTGGGTCAAGCACAGCCAGAGCCAGAGCTGTTACATAAAGGGATGGGGAGCAGCCCAGCCTGGGCTGGATGGAGGAAATGAATCCAATTACAGGATGAAGGGCACGGGGAGAGGATGGACACATTTGGTCTGGAGCAAATCCCTAAAAGGCTTTAAAGCAGGGACAGCAAGAATGAATCATGGTAATCATGGCGCAGGACACGCAGCCACCACCGAGAGGAGCTGGAATGGGGCAGGAGGCAGGAATGGGGCTCTGCACCTGGCTGGGGGACAGACAGTGCCAGGATGTGGATCTTCTGGGAGCTGGGACACCAGTCTGGCTGTTCCTGGGGATGTTGGGGCGAGGAGTCAGCCCAGCCAGGCAGCAGGGAACAGCCCTGCTGGAAAGAGGAAACAAGCAGGCAACCCCCAAATTTCCTCCGTGCTGATTCCTGTTGCATTTACATTGCTGTACTGTTGCATTCACATTGTTGCATAATTATATTTCCTGAGTCTCGTACCTTCTCTTGATGGTTTTCTCATAGTAGATCTTCTCAGCAGTGGTGTTGTTGCTTCTCGGTCAGGGCTCCTCTCCCAGGCTCTCCCTGACCACCCCGCCCCCTTTTATCTCAGCTCTTTCCATGGGCTACAGCTGCTGCCCAATCAAGGACATCACAGCTGCAGCCCATTTACAATAACTAGAACCAGGGCGGGGTCACTAATACAATAGAGAGATCTTCAACTGCCATACATACAATACATAAGTTAACTCAGGCCCCCAGATACACATTCACTCAGCCCCCTACATTTCCCCCTTTACTTTTACCAATTTTACAGTTACAATATACATATCTGTCCCAGCTCTCAGGCTGCCACAGCTCGCAGCTGTCTTTACTTCTGTAGTCCCAGCTCTCAGGCTGCCACAGCTCGCAGCTGTCTTTACTTCTGTCCCAGCTCTCAGGCTGCCACAGCTCGCAGCTGTCTTTACTTCTGTAGTCCCAGCTCTCAGGCTGCCACAGCTCGCAGCTGTCTTGAATACATACATAGAATATATACATATCCTCCTCTTTTTTTCTTTTTCTTTTTTTTTTTTTTTTTTTTTCCTTTTTTTTCTTTTTCTTTTTTTTTTCTTTTTCTTTTTTTTTCTTTTTTTTTTTCTTTTTCTTTTTTTTTTCTTCTTTTTTTTTTCTCTTTTTTTTCTCTTTTTTTTCTTTTTTCTCTCTTTTTTTTTCTCTTTTTTTTTTCTTTTTTCTCTCTTTTTTTTCTCTTTTTTCTTTTTTTTTTCTTTTTTTTTCTTCTTTTTTTTTTCTTTTTTACTTCTAGCAACTTTATAACTACAATACACATATTTATTTTAGCTCTCAAGCTGCTACAGCTCGCAGCTGTCTTTAAACACACACACAAATCCCTAGATGTTCTATATTTTAGAGTCCCAGCTCTCAGCTGTCCTGAATACATACTTTACAGTCCCAGCTCTCGGCTGTCCTTTCTTCTGGAGTCTCAGCTCTCGGCTGTCCTTTCTTCTGTCCCAGCTCTCTGGCTGCCACAGCTCGCAGCTGTCTTTACTTCTCGAGTCCCAGCTCTCTGCTGTCCTTTCTTCTGTCCCAGCTCTCTGGCTGCCACAGCTCGCAGCTATCCTATCTTCAGTCCCAGCTCTCTGCTGTCCTATCTTCTGTCCCAGCTCTCTGGCTGCCACAGCTCGCAGCTGTCCGGGGGATTCCATACCTTCTTTCCTTGGCTGCATGTTCGAATCACGTCGGGGTCACCAGAATGTTGCATTTACATTGCTGTACTGTTGCATTCACATTGTTGCATAATTATATTTCCTGAGTCTCGTACCTTCTCTTGATGGTTTTCTCATAGTAGATCTTCTCAGCAGTGGTGTTGTTGCTTCTCGGTCAGGGCTCCTCTCCCAGGCTCTCCCTGACCACCCCGCCCCCTTTTATCTCAGCTCTTTCCATGGGCTACAGCTGCTGCCCAATCAAGGACATCACAGCTGCAGCCCATTTACAATAACTAGAACCAGGGCGGGGTCACTAATACAATAGAGAGATCTTCAACTGCCATACATACAATACATAAGTTAACTCAGGCCCCCAGATACACATTCACTCAGCCCCCTACATTTCCCCCTTTACTTTTACCAATTTTACAGTTACAATATACATATCTGTCCCAGCTCTCAGGCTGCCACAGCTCGCAGCTGTCTTTACTTCTGTAGTCCCAGCTCTCAGGCTGCCACAGCTCGCAGCTGTCTTTACTTCTGTCCCAGCTCTCAGGCTGCCACAGCTCGCAGCTGTCTTTACTTCTGTAGTCCCAGCTCTCAGGCTGCCACAGCTCGCAGCTGTCTTGAATACATACATAGAATATATACATATCCTCCTCTTTTTTTCTTTTTCTTTTTTTTTTTTTTTTTTTCCTTTTTTTTCTTTTTCTTTTTTTTTTCTTTTTCTTTTTTTTTCTTTTTTTTTTTCTTTTTCTTTTTTTTTCTTCTTTTTTTTTTCTCTTTTTTTTCTCTTTTTTTTCTTTTTTCTCTCTTTTTTTTCTCTTTTTTTTTTCTTTTTTCTCTCTTTTTTTTCTCTTTTTTCTTTTTTTTTTCTTTTTTTTTCTTCTTTTTTTTTTCTTTTTTACTTCTAGCAACTTTATAACTACAATACACATATTTATTTTAGCTCTCAAGCTGCTACAGCTCGCAGCTGTCTTTAAACACACACACAAATCCCTAGATGTTCTATATTTTAGAGTCCCAGCTCTCAGCTGTCCTGAATACATACTTTACAGTCCCAGCTCTCGGCTGTCCTTTCTTCTGGAGTCTCAGCTCTCGGCTGTCCTTTCTTCTGTCCCAGCTCTCTGGCTGCCACAGCTCGCAGCTGTCTTTACTTCTCGAGTCCCAGCTCTCTGCTGTCCTTTCTTCTGTCCCAGCTCTCTGGCTGCCACAGCTCGCAGCTATCCTATCTTCAGTCCCAGCTCTCTGCTGTCCTATCTTCTGTCCCAGCTCTCTGGCTGCCACAGCTCGCAGCTGTCCGGGGGATTCCATACCTTCTTTCCTTGGCTGCATGTTCGAATCACGTCGGGGTCACCAGAATGTTGCATTTACATTGCTGTACTGTTGCATTCACATTGTTGCATAATTATATTTCCTGAGTCTCGTACCTTCTCTTGATGGTTTTCTCATAGTAGATCTTCTCAGCAGTGGTGTTGTTGCTTCTCGGTCAGGGCTCCTCTCCCAGGCTCTCCCTGACCACCCCGCCCCCTTTTATCTCAGCTCTTTCCATGGGCTACAGCTGCTGCCCAATCAAGGACATCACAGCTGCAGCCCATTTACAATAACTAGAACCAGGGCGGGGTCACTAATACAATAGAGAGATCTTCAACTGCCATACATACAATACATAAGTTAACTCAGGCCCCCAGATACACATTCACTCAGCCCCCTACAGATTCCCATAAGATTATAACCCAGCTGCCCGTGTCACAGCAGGCTCCAGGCTTCCACTGAGAAAACTAAGGGCTTGTATTAGAAAGAAAAAAAAAAAATAAATTGACCCAGTTATGACAAAACAAAGCAGCACGTTCACAGCATCGCTGTGGAAACCCATGAGCAGCCACAACAAGGCCCTCGGGAGTAACAGGATTCCACTTCAAATGAGATTTACAAATTAAAAATAAAAGAGCTGGATTATTTCTGTGTGCTTGAACCCCCTTTCCTGGCTGCCCAGCCAGCCTCAAGTGGACACTGCAGGGTGGGGAGGGGTGCCATGGACACACAAATCTCAGGAATTTGGGAAATCCTTTCCTTTGCCTCTCTGACTTTGCAGTCAAACACCTGCCCCATGCCAGGCAAAGGAGAGAGCTAGACAGAGATCCCTGGCAACTGCCCCAGAGAGCCCAGAAACCAGACCAAAATCCAGACTGGTTCCAGTTTGCCAGGCAGGGAGATCTGAGCGGCGTTTTTGCCGTTGCTCTTGGCAGAGCACAACTCGCTCTGGCTGCAGCCTCGGGAGCTCTGCTGGAGCTGCTGGGATCTGCCAAAGCTGCTGGGATCTGCCAGGATGTCCTGGAGGTCCCAGGATCTGCCGGAGCTGCTGGGATCTGCTGGAATTGCAGCGATCTGCAGGGATCTGATGGAGCTGCTGGGATCTGCCAGAGCTCTGGGATCTGATGGAGCTGCAGGGATCTGATGGCTGTGCCAGCTGCTCCTCACTGTGGGGCCGGGGGAATGTCTTGCACACCTGCCCACTCTGCCACAGCCCCGGGTTGTCACCGAGGGAGAAGTGTTGACAGCACCACGCGGAGCGGAGCAGGCTCGCAGCTGAGCCGGGATTGCTCAGCTCCTTGGCAGGGAAATGACAGGGCCCAAAGAGCGCCTGCCTCTCCCAGGAAATCCTGCAGTGCTTGGGGAGACATTACCTGGATCAGCAGCGGGAGGAAAAGGCTGGGAGCTGACAGAACGTGAAGAGCTTCGTGTGGGGGAGCTCTCCCCACATCCCAGCTGCTTTGTGGCTTGGGGGGAGAGCCTGAGCAGGATGGAGATGGAGAACCTGCATGGAAAACGGGAGCTGGGGTCCCTCCTGCTCAAATTTTGTGCATGAAAGACAAAACACAGCCTGCTGTGCACTCTTATTTTTTGGGACAAAAGCAAGGTCACCTCCCTGTCCACCCCCAGCCCCTGCCCTGGGTACCACAGAGCCACCAGCCATGGCCAGGTAATCCCTGCTGGGGGAGGGCTGGCCCAGAGAACCCAATTGTAAATACATCAGTGTCCTCCTTCTCCCTGCCACACGTTTAAATCTATTTGATCCACTCTAATGGATTGATCTACAAGTTTGTGCACACACATCCTGCTTTGGACGGGCGGCTGGCAGCGCCTCGCCCATCACGGCCTGTCAGCTCCACTCAGCCTCACCTCGAGCGCAGAGCGAATCCAATTACAGGATAAAGGGTTTTCTTCCCCTCCATATGGTCTCTATAACGCTGGGGCTTTATCTTGCCTTAACCCCTTTCCTGGCGAGGGAGCTCCCGAGCCCGGCCTAAGCGGCTCAGCGCCGCGGCCCCGGGTGGCTGCTATGTGATACGGGAAATGGGGTCTTCCCAGGGCACCCAGAGGCACATTCCTCCCTCTTTCCCTGCCCACTGGGGAGGAATGAGCCCCCCAGGGGAGGGAGATTCAGGGCAGCACTGGTTCTAAAAGCAGCCAGAATGAGCCCAGCCATGCAGAGCTGTGCTCGCAGCCAGGGTTCGCGGGGCTGCGCGTCAGCCCAGCGCCAGGAGCTCAGCACAGATGTTCCCTTCGTGACTGATTTGTTGTGCTCTTGCATTTCCCTCCACCTTGCTCTGCCAGGTGTTACCTGGGTGGCAAGTGGCTCCTGTGCCCAGCAGGGCTGGGGTTGGGCACCACAAAGGGCTCCAGGAGCCCCCCTCCCCTGTGTGAGCTGTGCCTGTCTCTGATCCCTGTGAACCAGGCGTGTCGGCTCTGTGCAAGCCGGTTATTTGATTATAATTATCATCCCTTGCTTTACACAGGACATGAAAGCCCAGAGCAGCTCAGGGCCCCGTCACGCCGCGCGCCAACAAACAATGAGCGAGAGACAATCCCTGCTCAAAGCAGGAAAACCTGCAAGGGGCAAGAAAAGCCTTTTCTTGAGGACAAACACAGAGCAGCAAAGCTCTCTTCCCGCATTAGGCAGGGCCTGGAATTTGCTGCTGTCGTAGAGTCAGCACAGAAAACAACCGGGAGCTCTCCTGGAGAGAGAGCAGCTCATAAACTTTCCCTGCTAAGAGACAGCAAATTAAAGCCATCTCTGTGACAGGGCTGCAGCAGGAGCTGAGGTTGCATTCAGGACACGTCCTGGAGGGACCAGGCGCTCTCAGTGGTGTCATTTCCCTGCTCTGGGTTTACTCGAGGCCTTGGCCATTGCTCCGGCTGTGCTGACCTGCCCAGAGCTCTAAATCCTCCAGCCCTGGGGCAGTGACCCCAGGGGACACATCCATGAGGACAGCTGGGAGGGGACAGCCCTCTTACAAAGCACAGGTGACTCAGGCTTACCTGCTCCACAGGCAGCTCCCAAAAAGGGGAAGGGCATGATCCAGGTTGGTTCAAACCCTCTCAGCCCAGTTGTCCCTTTGAAAGGTGGCTGGGGGCCACCCATGAATCCAAATCTCCTCCTCACTCAGCTGCCAGGTGAGTGGAGAGGATCTGCTGAGCCAGGAAAGGTCCCTCTACCAAAAAGTGCAGCTGAGTGTTCCCCCAGCACCCAGACTCAGTGTCCCTGTTCCCCCACAGCTTCCTTTGCACCACTCTTGACTTTGGAAGAGGGCAGGACACCCCAAAGTGGCGCTAGGAAGGGATGGGAGGTGACAATTAACTTTCCCATGGGGTACCTCTGTCCAGATGCAAAGCCTTGGAGAAGCTCCAGAACTTTGGGACGCTGCTGGCACTGGCAGTGAGGTCCAATTGTTTTTGAAGTGAAATCTTGGAGCTGAAGATTTGCTTTCTCTTTTGAAGGTGGGCCACCACAGTGAAATATTGGAGCTGGAGACGGTTGCTTTTTCCCATGGGAGCTGGGAAGTGCACACTGGAATTGAGGCAGATGCACAGTTGGTTTTGTGGATTAGAATTTCTGGGATCTCCTTTGATATTCAACTCATTCTGCAACAACGTGCCAAATTTTTGTACAAATTTTTTGAGCTTGACTATGGCCAGGAGAGGCAGGAAATTCCTCCAGGGAAAGCTCTGTGAGAAGCAGGGCCATGGGACTCCTCCACTTTCCCCTCATCCCCTCTAGGAAGACCTGGAGCAGGAATTTGGTGCCTGGTGGTTTCACGGTGTGACGACTCCAAGAGGCACATCCATCCCGTGAGGAACCCTCATCCCTGTTCCCAGGGCACCTGAGGCTGGCCTGACCCACTTCCCTGCACCACGTCCTACTTCTGCACCCACTGGGTCAGGAATTAGGACACCATCCATGCCAACACCCCCTTAGCCTTCCGCTCCAGCTCCAGGCGTGCAGGAGCCCTCATTCATCCATGACTTTTTCCATGGGCTGTGCCTTGAGGAGGAGGAGGAGGCCCAGCTTACCTCGTTATCCGATCAGCTCCCTTAACCCCCCACATCCCCAGGATTAAGGGAAGAGCTGCCCTAAGGCGCCTTAGGCAGCTCCCCTAGAGAAGGAGCCCCCATGACCCAGAAGGAAGAAATGGGGAAGAAGAACTTGGATGAGATGGAGCATTGGCACTGGCCCTGGGGATCCCACACTCCATGCTGGGAGCCTGGGAGAAGCTCCCTTCCATCCCTCTGGCTCTCCCAGGCTGTGCTGGTCTCTCTGCAAAGAGTTCAGGACATCTTTGCTCTCCTTTGCCCCGTGGCTCAGCCAAGGATGTGATCAGGGCTTACACAACCAAGAGCTCTGCCCCAAAACGCTACCTTTACCAAAAAATTACCAACTGCATTACCTTTGCGATGGGAAGTGGCTTCCCCTCCTACCTTTGCCGAGCTCCAGGCCCTTGGCTGTGTCAGCAGAGCCCGGATTTGGGATGCAGAGCCCGGATTGGGATGCAGACCCCAGCAGTCCCCAGACTGAGCCAAGCACCTGAAACAGAGCCCAGCCAACAGCTCAGACCCACAAAGCTCAGCCCAGTCTTCCCCCGGTGACCTGCCCAAGGTCAGTGGGGCAGAGCTGGCCACTCCCCAGTCCCCAGGTGGTCTCACAGGGTTCTTCAGCTGCCCAGGGACACCCCAAACCTGTGACACACTGTAGACCCCAGAACGGCCCATTTTCACATCGCTCCTCCCAAACTCCCCCCTGCTCCTCCCACCTTTGCCCCTCTTCCCAAGCGCTCCCCACCCCATCCCTTCCTGCCCCCAACACCTTAAACAACATTAAACACTTAATGGCAATTAATACTCTTTAATGCAGGTTTTGGGGCCAACTGGCTGCTTAGAGGGTGCTTAAACCATCAGCCCCTCTCAATCCCGTTGCCCTTGTCATACAAAGTTAGCCGAGCCCCTCGTCAGCCTCCCCCTCCCGGAGGGTATAAAACCACCCCGGGGCGCGGCACCGCCAGCCCCCGGCGCGGCACAGGGCAGGGCACCACCTCCATCCCCTCACCTTCTGCTGCTCCTCGTAATTCATCCATTTTTTGGGTCGGAGGGGAACCTTCTCAAGGGGGTGGGGCTTCCCTTTTTTAATTAACCAGGGTCGGAACTCAGTTCATTGCAGACAATCCCTCCGTAGCCAGGGCAGCATGAACGGGACGGAGGGGATCAATTTCTACGTGCCTATGTCCAACAAGACCGGGGTGGTGCGGAGCCCCTTCGAGTACCCGCAGTACTACCTGGCCGAGCCCTGGAAATACCGCCTCGTGTGCTGCTACATCTTCTTCCTCATCTCCACCGGCTTCCCCATCAACTTCCTCACCCTCCTGGTCACCTTCAAGCACAAGAAGCTCCGGCAGCCCCTCAACTACATCCTGGTCAACCTGGCGGTGGCTGACCTGTGCATGGCCTGCTTTGGTTTCACCGTCACCTTCTACACCGCCTGGAACGGCTACTTTGTGTTCGGCCCCATTGGCTGCGCCGTGGAAGGATTCTTTGCCACGCTGGGAGGTAAGGGATGGGCATGGGAGATTGGGGTTTCCTTCTGCAGGGCTTTGGGAGTCTGGTTCCATCCTTCATGGCACTGTTGGGATGTGCAGAGTTGTCCCTCCATGTGTGAGGCGAGCCCTGCGCTTAAAATGGGGGAGGGAAAGAGATTTCTGTGTGTTTGACGTTGATAGCAAGGAGCCTCCATGGCATGGGGCGGGGAAAGGAAGCCTGGGGAGGGATGCTTGTGTGTAGGGTCCAGTCTGGGGTCACCTGGCCCTGCTTGTCACAAGGTGGTTACCAGAGACCTGCCAGGGATGACCACAGCGTGTTCCAAATCAACGCCAAGCAGCTCAGACCAAGAACAGGCTTGCACTTGAGGTCCTTTCCCAACCTTCACGATTCCATGATTATTCCTTAACCCAAAGGCTTCCCTTTTTGGGGAAACAGAGGGTTTAGAAGGCGGAGAGAAATCCCTCAGGAAGGTAACCCCACAGAAAAGCTAGAGATGTGGAGAGATGAGAGGGCTCACAGCTTATCCAGGGGCAAAAGGAAGGTGAGGAGGATCCAGGGCAGTTCCCAGGCTCCTCAAGGATGGCTCAGCTCTGTCCCAGCTGCACCAGATTTGAGTGCCCTTGGGATTTTCCTTGAGGCGTTTCTCAGGGACGCACACGAGTGCTGCCAACACTTGGCCCTGCAGAAAAACAGGGAGAATTCACTCGGCAGCCGAGCCCACGCAGCCAGCCCTGCCCACGCCACACCTCGTGATGGATCTGACAGCCACCAGTCCTTGCTGGAGACACCCAGAGCCACCACAGGGACTTTGCTTTCCTTCCCCTAAACGGTGCCATTTCCCACAGTGATGCTGCTCTGAAAATACACATTTTAAAAACACGGATATCCTGCCAAAGGCACAGCTGAATGTCCCTATCCAAGGCAAGGAGCAAGGAAAGGCTCGGGTTTGGGGTCTGAAGATCCCAAAGTCTGCTCCATCCCTGCTCAGTGAGCCTTGGGCCGCGTTATTTTGCCTTTCCAATGTTTATACCTCTCAGAGGAGGAGGAGGAGGAGGAGGCTCCTGTTCCCAGGGAAGGAAGTTGGCTGGGAAGCAGCGGGCTGTGCGAGCAGCAGGTCCCCAGCGAATCCCAGCACAGGGTGTCGTTATCAGCAGCTTATCACAGCTGGGGGCATTAGCAGGCTTACAGCACCGACTAAACGCTCCCAAATCCCCTGAAGTTTAATTATCCCTCATAAATACATGTGCACGTTTCCCACCCACACAGTCCCCCCCTCACCGCGCCTCCCCCGATCCAGCGCCAGCAGAAGGCTCGTGAAATGCACAATTTAAAGGAATCAACAGGTTTGGAGGCATCTGGCAGCATTGCCAGGAACTGTGCTTCCCCACGCCCAGGTGGGATTCACTCCCTTGATTCTTAATTTATTAAAACCCCTCCGCCCCCAGCATCCCCTCTGCACGTTATAGGTGGAGGATTCCCAATTTCCTAGCAGGATGCTGCTTATCCCACGCTGATCCCCAGCTCCCCCTGCTCTCCTCTGGAAGCACCAAGCGAAGGTGGAGCCCAGAGGGGCTCTGACCACACCGCGGGCTCTCCCTCTCCTCCCTGCAGGCCAGGTCGCCCTGTGGTCGCTGGTTGTCCTGGCCATCGAGCGCTACATCGTCATCTGCAAGCCCATGGGCAATTTCCGCTTCTCCGCCAGCCACGCCATGATGGGCATCGCCTTCACCTGGGTCATGGCCATTTCCTGCGCCGCCCCGCCGCTCTTCGGCTGGTCCAGGTGAGCCCCAGGGTCCCCAGCAGCTCCTGGATCCCTGCAGGGAGAGCAGGTGGCTCCAGCAGGGAAGTGCTTGGCCTTGGAGGAGGGAAATGAATGTCCCGTTGTCATGGGAGGGAGCGTCACAGCAAGCTGACACCACGAGCACCCAAACCACCTGTACCACCCTCCCAGCATCCCCCATCCTCAGGGAATTCCATCCCTGTTGCCCCCCAGGGAGGGTCCTGGAGCAGATTCCCACCTTTCTCCCTGCCAGGTACATCCCGGAGGGGATGCAGTGCTCCTGCGGGCCCGACTACTACACCCACAACCCCGACTTCCACAACGAGTCCTACGTGCTCTACATGTTCGTCATCCACTTCATCATCCCCGTCGTCATCATCTTCTTCTCCTACGGGCGCCTCGTTTGCAAAGTCCGCGAGGTAAGGGCGGGAGGGGACTGAGGGGACAGGGGGTGGCTCAGGCAGGACTGGGGGATGCGGGTTGGGGTGCAGAGCTGCCCCTCACCGCCCTCTGTGCGCACAGGCAGCTGCCCAGCAGCAGGAATCGGCCACGACCCAGAAGGCGGAGAAGGAGGTGACGCGGATGGTGATCCTGATGGTGCTGGGCTTCATGCTGGCCTGGACGCCCTACGCCGTGGTGGCGTTCTGGATCTTCACCAACAAGGGCGCCGACTTCACGGCCACGCTGATGGCAGTGCCTGCCTTCTTCTCCAAGAGCTCCTCCCTCTACAACCCCATCATCTACGTGCTCATGAACAAACAGGTGAGACAGCCACATCTGGGGGCTCCACGGGCACGTTGCTCCTTCCCAGCAGGATCTCAGTCCATCCTGGTCCTGTGGCACGTCCCTCCTTGCCCCCGGTGCCACCATTGTCCTTTCTCTCCCCTCCCCAGTTCCGTAACTGCATGATCACCACAATCTGCTGCGGCAAGAACCCCTTTGGGGATGAAGAGACCTCCTCCACCGTATCCCAGAGCAAGACCGAGGTCTCCTCCGTCTCCTCCAGCCAAGTATCACCTGCATAGAGAGCATGGACAGTTTGAACTGGGGTGACCTGCCGAGCTCGGGGACCCCGACAGACGCCCCCCAGCCATTCCCTCGTGCCCCGGCCCCCTCCCCTGCAGGGGAATTTGGCTGTGCCCGTCCTGCTGTAGCTGTGCAGACCCCACCCCACACATCCCCGTGGCACTCTGAGCTCTGCCAGAGTGCTCCCACTCTGAGGTGCTCCCAGGAGCACGTCACCTCTGGGGGACTGTCCCTACCTGTCCCCATGGAGTCTGAACAGCAGTGGTTGGTGGGGACCCCAAACCTTTTCCTGCCTGAATCTCACTCCCCGCCAGCATCGCCCTTCCCTGGGCTCCAGAAGCATCACAGGAGCACCAGGGCCTCATTTGCAAAAATCTAAATATTCTGGCAAAGCCCCAGGAGCAGGACCCTGTGGCTGGGATGGCCCCAGCTGCCCCTCACCCTGGCCTGAGCCTGGGGCTCTCTGAGCCACGCTCCCACCGGGATTCCCAGAGGAATCAATTCCTGCAGCCTCTATAAATCAATATAACAAACAGAGCCACGAGCGGGCTCTGCCTCCAGCCCAGCTCCCTCTATCCCCAAGACAACACTGTAGATACATTTTTTTGTCTTGGAACCTGTAAATATTTGCTCATGTCCTTTGAAATCTCTATCCCTCTCAGCCCTTTCCTTTCTCCTCCTGTTGCCCACTCCAAAGCAGAGAAATTCCCCTTCCACCTCTGCTCTGGCTGGACAGGCACGGCCAACCTTGGAGGGTGGGGCCGGGACCCGAGCTCTTTCCTGTACATATTTTATAAATAAATAATCTCATGTCAGCACAAGGACGTCTGCAGTCAAGGAGTAGGGGTTTAAAAAATTAAGAAATAAACAGAAGCAGCACAGAGAAAAACACAGATGCTCAGTCCTTGTCCTTTCTCTTGGGCTGTGGGGACAGGATGCTGGTGGCCAGCTGGGGGAACACAAGACACAAACCTGCAGCTGTCCCAAAAGCCGTGGGAAGGGGGATCTGTGGGGGACACCATCCCCACAAGGTGGCAGCCCCATTAGCTGGAGCCCCAAAGGTGTTTAGACGCAAAAATTGACACACGGGGCACAGCCCTGGCTGCCCAGCCAAGAGTTTTGTACTTGAATATTAAAGATTTCCCCATGTAGCCTTAAATAAAGCTTCAGCTGAGAGCTCCTTGCAGAGTTCAAATTCTCCTCCCTGTGGGCCCCTTCCAGGCAGCGTTGTGACAGAACTGGAAGAATCAGGGAAAAGTTGTTCCCTGTGTCAGTGAATTCATTCAGGAGCGGCTGCAGAGCGACCCCAGTGCCAGAACCTCGCCCTCCTCCCCTCCCTGCTCAGCTCACACCTCCCCTCTCCGGTGTTTTTCCTCCTTTTTGGGTCCAAAGCCACCAAAACCAGCGGGAAGTGCCAGGCTCATCCCTGGCAGGGATAGGAAGCATTTTTGCCCCCAAACACCAGGCCTGGGAAGGGAAGGATGCAGCCCCAGCCCCTCTCTCCTGTCAGGCACCCTCCTGTCTCTGCACCCACCCAAACGTGGGGCTCCTGGAGCAGCTCCCACCCCACTCCTGCTGTGCTGGGTGATTCATGGCCACTCTGCCCATCCCGGGAGCCTTTTTTCTTTCCCTACAAAGCCCCAAACCAAGCTCAGAGCTGATTTCTTCAAACCATGCGAGCAGGGGAGGAGCAGCCACCAGACAACCAAAAACCCTAAACCTCACCCAGCCCAACAGACCCAACCCTTCCCTGACAGAAAGCATCTCATTCAAAGGTTCCTCTTGAAAAATCACCCAGGAGTTCTTCCCTTCCACTTTTCCATAAATCCATGGGTTTATCCAGGCACTGCATTTGCAACCAGCAGGGACCATCCTGGCATCGCCCACTCAGAGCAGGCAGCACCAGCTGCTCCAGTGCTGCTGGCCTGGCACTGCTGCCACCCAAATTCAGATACAAACTGAGGAAAGCAGCCAGACTCATCCAGGGAGTGGAGACAGCTGGAATCTCAGGCCCAAAGGGCATCTCAGTGTCTGACTCCCATCCTCCTGCAGCTGGGACTGCTCCTCCTCACCCCAGCACTGCTGTCAGCTGCTTTAGGAAAAGTGCAGTAATTGGCTCAATTCATTTTAAATCAGTTCTCATTTGTGCAAGCAGCACTCGGGGAAAAGCAGCTTGGAGTTTATAACATCCTGATTTGGAGCATCCACAGGGATGAGGGGGAGATCTCAGTGAGGTTTTGTGGTCTTTGCCCCACAGCCCTGGGCACAGACAGAACCCAAAGAAAAGGGACAAACCAGGGTGCTGGCCCAGTGCTGTTCCCAAAAACATTCCTCCTGCCCAGGGCTGATCTCTCCAATGGCACTGCCTGGATTTCTCCCAGGACATTTTTATCCCATCACTGCAGAAGGAGCAGCTCCACGCCAGAGGGTCTGGCTCTGCTCGTTTGTCTCTGCCAAAGGAAAAACATCTCCTTGTCCAGCCACGAGGAACAAGAAGATTAAAACCCTCAAACACTCCCCCCTTCCCTCAGTGCCATCACACACAGCATTGGAGGTGCCAAATCCCTCTCTGGGGTGCCCAGACCCTGCTACCAGGGGGAAAAGCTGCTCCTTAAGGGGAAAACTGCTGGAATTAGAGCTTGGGAGAAGCCAGGATTGCCCCTGACAGTGCCAGGGGGACCTAGCACAGCCCAGGGAGACCCAGGCAGTGTTTGCCTCCCACCCAGGAGGGTTCAGGAGTCCCCACATCTGTGTCACTTCCCAGCAGGGCCACGTTTGTGTCACATCCCCAGCCCGAATCCATCAGGGCTGCCTGTGTCACGTTAGCAGCAATGAAAGGATTCAAACAGCAATTCCTTACTTTTATGAACAAATAGCCCTGGCTGGATGATTCAGGCAGCATTCAATTCCCAGCCAGAAAGTGTCAGCAAAATCCCAGCCTCTCACATGTAGGTGGATAACTGCAAATGAAAGGAGGGAATTATTAGCACTTAATACCCGGTGGGTTTGCGCTGCCCGTGCTCCTCTCCAGGAGATGCCAAACGCTCCAGTGCTCCTGCAGCTGGGGGGGCCCTGCCAGGGGGGCTGCAGGGATTGGGGTGGTGGCTTTGGACACTGGGATCCGCCTCACCCCGCTGCCAGGGCCCTGCTCCAGCCCAGCCCCACCGGAACCCCCGATCTCCTGCAGCCTGTCCCTTCCACAGCCCTTTTCTCCTCTGATTCATCCTCTCCAGAATCCCTTTTATCCTCCAGACTTCCCCTTCCAGAACCCCATTTCTCCTCCAGCTTGTTCCATCCAGAGCCCCTTTTCTCCTCCAGTCTGTCTTTTCCACAGCCCTTTTCTCCTCCAATCCATCCTCTCCAAAACCCCTTTTATCCTCCAGACTTTCCCTTCCACAGCCCTTTTCTCTCCCATCCCATCCCATCCCATCCCATCCCATCCCATCCCATCCCATCCCATCCCATCCCATCCCATCCCATCCCATCCCATCCCAAGCCCCTTTTCTCTTCTAGCCTGGCCTTTCCAGAACCCCTTTTTTTCCTCAATCCCATCCTCTCCAGAACCTCCTTTCCTTCTCCAGCCTGACCCCTCCAGAACCCCTTTTCTCCTCCATCCTGTCCTTATCAGAGTCCCTTTTATCCTCCATCCCATCCCATCCCATCCCATCCCATCCCATCCCATCCCATCCCATCCCATCCCATCCCATCCCATCCCATCCCAAGCCCCTTTTCTCTTCCAGCCTGTCCTTTCCAGAACCCTTTTTTCCTCCATCCCACCCTCTCCAGAATCCCTTTTCTCCTCCATCCCATCCCATCCTGAACCCCCTTTTTCCCCCCCAACCCATCCCCTCCAGCCCTTTTCTCCTCCCCACACCCCCTCTCCATCTCCCCCTCCCCACCCAGAGACCCTCAGGGACCCCAAGCCCTCGGTGACACAAATCCCCAGCTCCAGAGGGACCCAGAGAGGTTCCCCAAGCCCCTGGGGCCGCTCCTGGCCGTGCAGGATCGTGCTCCTCACTCTCCATTTCTCCTTCACCCAGCCTGCCCGTATTTTTCTTGTTCATCAGACTGACAAATGGGCAGAAAACAGACTCCTGGTGATTTCCTGCACTGGCTGCCCACTCCTCCTCTCCCCTCGGCGATGACTGAGAGCTGAAAAAGCAGGAATAGCATATAAATTTCCTCCCTGCTTTAATAAATACCTCTATTACCTTGTGCTTTCCCCCGGCTCACTGTGCAGCTCCTGCTGCCCGCCAGGCAGACGTGATAAACCAAAATTCACATTTCTGTGGGCAACCAGCAGCAGGGCTCAGGCAGGCTGGCAGCAGCATGGGAGGGGTGAAGCTCCCACCTCGGGGGTCTGGCCGCAGCTCCACATCATCCACGGGGAGATAAATTAATTCATTTATTGCCAAAGGGGAGCTGGGGTGTGTCTGGTCCCTCTGTGGACTCCCTGTGCTGGTTCCAGGGGGAGGAGGGGTCTCATCATTCCCAGACACCTCTGAGCCCCTCGGGGTGAGCCTGGGGTTTCCTGAAGGGTGGGGATGGAGACAAACCCTGCTAAAATCTCTGCAGGGGGAGCAGAAGGGTTTGGTGCTCCCGATAATCCTCCAGGAGGGCCCCGAACCTGCGAGGGATGAACAACTGAGCAGCTGGTTAAATATTCTGTGAGGGTTAGAGAGCATCGGTGGGAGAGGGGATTTCAGAGAGGGAGGGACACAAAACTAAAAATGGAGCCCAAAAAGTGGAAAAAGGAGATGGGGAAGGGAAGGGAAGGGAAGGGAAGGGAAGGGAAGGGAAGGGAAGGGAAGGGAAGGGAAGGGAAGGGAAGGGAAGGGAAGGGAAGGGAAGGGAAGGGAAGGGAAGGGAAGGGAAGGGAAGGGAAGGGAAGGGAAGGGAAGGGAAGGGAAGGGAAGGGAAGGGAAGGGAAGGGAAGGGAAGGGAAGGGAAGGGAAGGGAAGGGCATGCCTGCAGTGGGATCAGCACAGCCAGGGGTTTTGGGGGATTATCCCGTCCAGATGTGCCCTGCCAGCTGTGCTGTGCAGATGTGCAGGGCTGGCCTGCCCCTCCAAAGGGGAGGAGGACCCCGGGAGCAGGGAGGGAAGGGAGGAAGGTGCAGCAGGGAGGGAAGGGAGGAAAGTGCAGCAGGGCTCCAGCCCAGCCTGCTCTCACAGGATGCCGATGCTGCCCTCGAGGGCCGAGCTGCAGGGACACAAAGTTTTGGCAGCCCAGCCTCGATGAGATGTGGTGCCAAGGAGATTTTCCACCCCATTCCCTTTCCTCCTCTTCCTCCTCCCCAGGGATCAGGGCTGCATTCCCAGCGAGGAATCCCCGGGCTGATGCTGGAGGGAGATCGCAGAGGATGGAGAGGAGAGTCCGGGAGCTCCCAGCTCCTTCCAGCCTGGGCTCGGGGTGGTTTGGGCTCCCCAGAGCCCCCGCAGCCCCGCGGATGGAGGTAGAGGGCAGCAGAGGCTGCTCCTTGTGGCAGCCGGGATGTGACGGGTCCTGCCCGCTGGAACCGTCCGAGGAATAAACGGAATAAATGGAATAGATGGAATA
Source organism: Melospiza melodia melodia (assembly GCF_035770615.1). Classification (NCBI taxonomy): domain Eukaryota; kingdom Metazoa; phylum Chordata; class Aves; order Passeriformes; family Passerellidae; genus Melospiza; species Melospiza melodia. The sequence continues at coordinate 7,408,499 of NC_086221.1, forward strand.
GATGGAATAAAGCTGCTCCACGGCAAAGGAGCAGCCAGGCTGCTGCGGTGGGAGCAAGCTGCACATCCCAGCGGGGACGGGGGATGGAGCAGGATGGGTCCTGCAGGCTCTGGGACCTCCCTGCAGTGGCTCTGGGGACAGCAGGGCCACAGCTCGGGTCCCCAGGTGTCCCCTGCCATGGCCACGTGTCCTGCTGGGGCCACAGTCCCAGACAGAGTCCAGACACTGGAATGTGCTCTGATTTCCATGGCATGACACCAACGCTGGCAATGCCACCCCTCGTCGTTTCCAAGAGGTCTAGAGGGGATAAATCAATAAAAAAAAACCCATGTTTACAACCTCCAAATCCCATTCCCAACAGCTTTAGCTGGGATCTCAGGAAGGAGGAGCTCAGCCAGGTGCCCCCATCCTTTTCCCTCTCCTTGTCCCAGTTCCCCCCACACACCAGTGATGGACCCTGGGGGTGAAACAGGGAGAGGAGCTGGGGCTGGGATGGATCCCGGCCGTCCAGCCCCAAGAAGGAGTCGGGGAAGATCAAATAACCTGTCCTGAAACACTGGGGGAGAGGAGCTGGGACTGCAGCAGGAGGGACCCCAGACCCAGGGACTGAGCCCCCTCCTCACTGAGGGCTGTGCTGGGGAGGGGCTGGTGGATTTGGGGTTTGGTTGGAGCCTGTTGCACTCCCCAGGGTTTATCTGGATCCATACCCAAGTGCCAGAGAAAAGAGAGACCCTTGGGCCCAAGCTGGGACAAAAATCCTGAGTTTCGCTGAGCCCTGCTTGTTTAAAGGAACAAAAAAGGGAGGTTTTTTTCCTAATTCCCACCCCAAGAAGCTGCAGAGAAGTGAGGGAGGGGTCTCACTGTGCCCCTGCCCTGAGCTCTGGGCAATCCTGGAGGTCCCAAATGGGGACATGGATAGATCCCTGCCATGGGCACAGGGAGGGACCAAGCGCCACTGGCACATGCCCAGAGCACGACTCTGATGCTCTTTTTCATTTTCTCTTTTCGAGGGCAGCGCTCACAGCCTCCTTTTCCAGTTTTTTCCCCGTTTTCCCTCCTTTTCCTGGTTCTCCTCCTCCCCCTCGGGCTGCTGCCTCCCGCCTGCCGTGCAGATGGCCCAGCATATGGGCAGCCTCCCCTCGTGCTCGCACCTTGTAAGCAGATTCTGTCAGGTTTCGAGAGGAAAAGCTTAATTAAGCAGTTGTGTGTGTACAATCATGTCCTTAATTATCTCCGCGTTTGGCTCCTTTGTTGTTCCCCGTTTGTGAGAAGTTTGGGAACAACCGCGGGCGTCCTGCAGGAGCTTTTTCCTTCCCTGGTTTCTCTTTTTCTCCTGCCTCGTTTCAGGGATTTTCTGGCTGGTGGGAGCTGCAGGATGAGCCCCCCCTCCGGTCCCTGGGATTCGCTGACCCCAGCTCAGTTCCCAAAGCAGAGCAGTTGCCAGCTCTGCCCACACAAAGCGCAGCTTCAGCTGCTCGAAAGCTGCTCCAGCGCAATTTATCACCTCCCACATTCGTGCTCCAGTGCCCCAGCCCTGCCCCAACACCCTCGGGAATGAACAGATCCCGTGAGAGCATCAGCAGGGTGATGCTTCATTGCTCCCAAACCCCATAATGCCAGCCAAGGGGATCCTGCCTAATTAATTCCTCTAATTACCCCATTTCCCAGCTTGGGCAGCAAGCCTGGCACATCTCAGGGTGATGCTGGGTCTGGAGCCACCTGCAGAGATCAGGGACAGGAGGTGGCACAAACAACTGGCTAATTTGTGGTGGTGCTTTTATTTTATGCTCAGAGCACTAAACAGCCATAAACACCCCGAGCTGGATGGTGGAGCTGGGGGTGGTTTTATTGTCTGGAAGTCCTTGAAGTTTGGCCATGAACCTTTTATTAAAAATAACCCCAAACTCTCGTTCCTCTAATTGAGTGTATTTCAGAACCCACACGCTCGCATTTGTACCCAGGTATCTTTATACCACCACCAGTTAGTTTTTATTTACCTTCTAGTGAAACTCATCTTCCTCCTTTAATTCCCAGGCCTGCATTTCCTTTCAGATCAGAATTGGGACCCAACAATCAGCCGTGAATTTAAGGTGCCATTAAATCCTCAGCTCTGCTCTCACAGCTTCCAAACCCAAGCGCAGCAGTGACCTCCCCCTCCTTTTCCAGGCATCCAAGCAGCGAAAATGAATCTTCATCCAGCTGAGAGGTGCCAAGTGCCGGGAATGAGCCCGGGGAGAGCGGCAGGAGCGGTGGGGCTGCAAAGGGAGGGATGAGGGAGATTGGAGGGAAGGAGGAGAGGAACAATCCGTTAGAAATGCATGTTCTACGACTGGCTTTTCGCAAATGTTCAAATGAATATTAGATGTGTTGCGTTAGAAAGTGACGCTGTGTTAATTCCCTGAGCTGGACCAGAGCACGACGTGTCCAAGTGGGGCTGGGGCAGCTCTTCCCCAATTCCCTGCCCCGCTCCCCAATTTTCCACTCCAATTCCCCTCTCTGCTCCCCAGTTCCATTCTCCACTCCCCAAATCCCCACTCCACTCTCCAGTTTCCTGTTCTGCTCCCCAGTTTACCACTCCCTGATTCCCCTTCCCGCTCCCCAATTCCATTCTCCGCTCCCCAATTCTCTGCCTCATTCCCCAGTTCCGTGTTCTGCTCCCCAATTCCCTGCCCCGCTCCTCAATTCCCTGCTGCATTCCCCAATTCCTCTCTCTGCACCCCAGTTCTCTTATCCACTCCCCAGTTCCCTGTTCTGCCTCCCAGTTTTCCACTCTCCAATTCCCCTCTCCGCCCCCCAATTCCGTTCTCCACTCCCCAATTCCCCCTTTGCTCCCCAATTCCCTTCTCCAGTCCCCTGTTCCCCTCTTCACTCCCCAATTCCCTGTTCCACTCCCCATTTCCCTGCCCCACTCCCCAATTTTCCACCCCACTCCCCAATTCCCTTCTCCTCCCCGCAATTCCCCTCTGCACTCTTCAGTTCCCCTCTCTGCTCCCCAATTCCATTCTCCACTCCCCAATTCCTCTCTCTGCACCCCAATTCTCTTATCCACTCCCCAATTCCCCCTTTGCTCCCCAATTCCCCTCTCCACTCCCCAATTCCCTGTTTTGCTCCCCAGTTCCCCTCTCCAGCGCGGGGCAGCTGAGGACAGGGGCGGCTCTCAGGCTGTAATTAACACCCGGCGGTAATTAACACCCGGAGAGGAGGGCTCTGATCCCTTTCATCCTTTCATCCGGGGGCTGCTGGAAGGCACCAGAGCCCGGCAGCTTTGGGGCTGTCTCGCCCTAACCTGGCGTAAATTCAGTCCCTTTTTGGGGGGAATTTGAATTGTTTTTGGGGTGCAGAGAGCAGAGGATTTGGCAGCACCAACATCCAAATCCCTGCTGCTCCTGCCCAGCCCCAGCATCCCCATCAGGGCAGTTTGGGATGCAGGATGTGGCTGAAACCCCAAATTCCATCTCCAGGGGTGATGAGGAGGCAGGTTCAGGGATCCCAACGCTCTCCTCTCTCTATTCCACACAAAAATTATTCCTGTCCAGCAGGAATCTTACACCCTGCGGGAATTTTACACCCTGCGGGACTTTTACACCCTGCAGGAATTTTACACCCTGCAGGAATTCCACCAGGCAGCCCAAAGCAAACACAATATTTTAAAGTCCTTCCCAGCCTAACCATCCCCAGCGCTATTAATAACACTTGTAAGGAGTTGTTCTTGAATAGATATGATTTTTATCTTGACAGCGTCTCCCTAAATCATTTTTATCCCCGCCAAGTTTGCGAGGAGCAGATTTTCCTGAGGGCCATTTATCTCGGCAAATATCCCCACCCCTGTTTATTGCTCACTCCCTCTTTAGTGATGGTTCGGGCTGTTCCCCACCCTCATCCTCAGCTCCCAAATTCTCCATCCCCTCCCTCCACGCGTGTTTAAATAAACTCAAAATCTCCAATTTCTTTGGCTGAGGAGCTGTCGGGAGGTGGGACGGGGGTGTGAGCTCGCTGCCAAACATCCTCCTGTCCTCCCTCCCCCCGTTTTCAGCCACAATTCCGCTTCAGAAAAGGCTCAGGACTGCCCTGATGAATTATCTGAATTTTCAGCTTTTCCCCTCGTTGTGGCAGATGGACAAAGGCACGGGGAAAGCTCCAGGCAGGGGAGGCAGTGGGGCCACATTCCTGCTGTCACATCCATCACTGGAGGGAGAATAAAGAGTTTTGTAAAGAGGAGAACTGAGGGGAAAGGAGCAGATTCTCTGATCCTGCTTGGGAAACACCGATTCTGCTGGCAGATGGCCCGGGCTGCTCCTCCTGGGGGGATGAACCCATCCCAAAGGGGCTGAACTCACCCCAAAGGAGCTGAATTTACCCCAAAGGGGTTGAACTCACCCCAGAGATGCTGAATTTACCCTATAGGGGCTGAACTCACTCTGGGAATGCTGAATTCACCCCAAACATGCTGAATTTACCCCAAAGGTGCTGAGTTCAGTCTGGGAATGCTGAGCTCACCTCAAACATGCTGAATTTACCCCAAAGATGCTGAACTCACCCTGGGAATGCTGAATTCACCCCAAAGATGCTGAATTTACCCCAAAGGTGCTGAACTCATCCTAAACATGCTGAATTTACCCCAAACATGCTGAACTCACCTCAAACATGCTGAATTTACCCAAAAGGTCCTGAACTCACCCCAAAGGTGTTTGTGGATGAATTTTCCTAACCCAAGAAGCCCTCAGGAGGTGAATTCAGTGATCTGAGCTGGGCCCTGCCACCAGCCCCAGCCAGAGCTCATGGACTGGGAATTTGGGAATTTGGGAATGGAGGAGGTTTCTCTTCCCCCCATGCTTTGCAGCACAGAGGGGCTGTGACAGCAGCTCCAAGGTGCAGAGAATTCCCCCGCTCTCGGATACAGGGAGCAGAACATCATTTGTCATCTTTAAAGATACGCAGAGCCGGCGAGAGAATGAATTCTTCTTCATAACCCAGTTCCCAGGATATTTTTACTGTGCACCATAAATTATAATACCTTTTTATTTTTGCTTTATGGCCTGTCCCCCGCCAATTCCGGTGATCTACATCCTCACCCCCCGCCCAGTGCTTTAGGAACAATCCCTGCCTGGCTCTCTCCTCCTCCCATCAGCTCCCCAGCCTCTCTCCTTCCACCTGCAGCTCTTGTTCCTCTTGTCCACCCATGGGAGTCACCAGGAGGGGACCAGGAGGGGACAGTGACACCTCTGAGGTGCTGCAGAGCCTCGGGCAGGGGTAGTGACAGGGGACAGTTGTCAGCATCCAGCCCAAAATGCCCCTGTGGGTTTGATCATGACCCCTGGAGCAAATTACCAACCTTGTATGAAGATCAGCAGGCCACAGCAGTTTAAGTAGAATATTAGTGAAGTTATCACGGGGTGGAAAAGTAGATTTTGGGGTTTTTGGTATGGGGGTTCAGAAGGCAAAATGGAGGGATCTGGGCATGTCCAGCCTTTCTCCTTCTTCTTCTTGGCCTCCATCTTCTGCTGTGATGGTGGCACTTACAGATTGGTTTAGAGCAGAAGCTCACTGTCTAACATAGGTGATAGGTGTTGGGAAGTAATTGTAAATATTGTATATGTATGTTTTAGTATAAAGACATAATACAGGGGCAGGCAGAGTGCCTGGAATTGTCCTGCTGGACGGACCTGGGCAGGGCAGGAGAAAAATTTTTTTATAGATAAGATACAATAAACAACCTTGAGACCGAGAAATGAAGAGTTCTGACTCCTTCTTCAAGGAGTCAGAAAAGAAAAAGGAAAGGGAAAGGGAAAGGGAAAGGGAAAGGGAAAGGGAAAGGGAAAGGGAAAGGGAAAGGGAAAGGGAAAGGGAAAGGGAAAGGGAAAGGGAAAGGAAAAGAAAAAGAAGAAAAAGAAACTTTTGAACTTTTCTCGGGGTCACTCTGAGCAGCTAGAGATGCCAACAGACAGTGACACCTCTGGGCTGCTGCAGAGCCCCAGGCAGGGGTGGCCAAGCCACAGCCCCAGCTCTGACCCACAGCCCTGGCACCTCTAGATCCTCGTCACTGCTGGAGCAGCCCTGCGGCTCCCTGAGACCTCCCTGCGTGGGTGAACCAGCCCTGGGCACACCCTGCCTCTCACACCTGGGCTCCAGGTGCTCCTGAGGTGGGCACAGCTCTGAGCTTGGCGCCGGCCTCGCTCAGCATTGATGCATCAGCACCCAGGGCTGCCTCTGAGCACAGCCAGCTCTGGGGTCCCAAACTGAGGTGGGGCATGGCGAGGGCACAGAAAACAGCTCAGTGCAGCCCCCGGGGTGTTTGCAAGGCCGTGGTGCCCGAGAATGTGGGCACACATCGGCCCTGGGGCCACCAGGAGCCCTGCGAGGAGAGCAGGGCAGCAGTGACAAATGAGTTTAATTCCTGGGCAGACACCGATGCGAGGGGGTGATTAATGAGCCCAGCACCTCATGGTGGCCTCAGGGAGATATTTGGGCAGAGGGTGGAGGCGGCAGGCTGGGAACTGAGAGCGGGCAGGAGGTGACAGCCACTCCCAGTGTCCCTGTCCCACAGCGTCCCTGGCTTTGCTTCTTCCCTCCTATCCACTGTGAAAAATGCGTATTTTATCATTGGCTTTTCGTAAATATTCAAATGAATATTGTGTGTGTTGTGTTAGAAAGTGATGCTGTGTTAATTTTCTTAAGTAGCGTGTTGAGTACAGTTTTAGGTTATAACATAATGTTAAAATAGAAATGATGCTATGTAAGATACTTTTCTTGAGAAAGGACTCGCAGTGAGATAGCAGCCACAGGACACCTGAATCTTTCAGAGAAAAAGAATTTCTTCCTCTCTTATCGAGTTCTTCTCACCTTGCTCAGCCCTGAAGACACCGTTAGGATTCAGAGGAAGAATCCTGTGTTTGAATGGAATTTATGCATCATGTATGAGGTGTATGAATATGCAACAGGTTATTGTTTTTAAGGGTTAATCCTCTGTTAACGTGGGTCCTTTTCCGAGCTTATTTTGCCCAAAAAGAGGTACCCAGACTGTCCATAACTCTTTGTTTTTATTGTCTCATATTGTCCTAGTCCAAATTGCCCAAATTATTATTACTGCTATTTCAATAACATTGATATAATAATAATAATAATAATAATAATAATAATAATAATAATAATAATAATAATAATAATAATAATAATAATAATAAATGTTATTTTAAAAAAACCAAGTGATTGGCGTCTTTCACACACACCCTGCATAAAATCCAGGCTCTGAGCTGGAACTCCCCAAAAATGAGCTGGGACCAGGCTGGGCTGGGGAATGCCCTGGGAAAGGTGGGGACAGGTAAAGCAGGGTTGGCACTCAGGAAGCTCCCAGGGAACAGCAGGAAAACCTCACCCCTTTACTCACCTGTCCTGGGGGCACACCCAGGTGCCTGCAGGAGATTAATGACCTTGGCAAAATGTAATTACAGGCCGGGCCCGCGCCGTTAATGAGCGCGTATTCTCGCTGTCAATGCGCCCTAATTGAAAATGAGTAGGCGACTCGGCTGGCAGTGGAGCTGGCTGCAGAGGCTCGCTGCTGTATTAATTGTAGTAATTAGCAGTCACTTTAGGCTGGAGTCAGCTATAAATAGGGGGTCCGTTCGTTTTGCGCCGAGCGTGATTTAAAATGCAAATAAAATCTGTACGTCGCTGCTCTCCCCCAGCCCCACGAAGCTGCGGGGATGCTCTGGGGAGTTTGGCTTCCAAATGGGAAATTATCCCCTTGTTTGGCAGCCCGGGATGGTGGCAGCAGTACCAGGACACCCTGGAAATGAGGTTTGGTGCTGCCAGGGTGATGGGCACCCACAAATCAGCCCCATCCCACACCCAGGGCTTGGAATGTGCTGAGAAAACTCCAAAAGGGTGATGGGCACCCACAAATCAGCCCCATCCCACACCCAGGGCTTGGAATGTGCAGAGAAAACCCCAAAATTAGGTGATGGTGATGGGCAGCTCCCAAATCAGCCCCATCCCACACTCAGGGGTTGGAAAAACCCCAAAATAGGGTGATGGTGATGGGCACCCCCAAATCAACCCTGTCCCACACTCAGGGCTTGGAATGTGCTGGAAAAAACCCCAAAATGGTGATGGGCACCCCCAAATCAGCCCCATCCCTCTCTCAGGGCTTGGAATGTGCTGGAAAAAAAACCCAAAATTTGGTGATGGGCACCTCCAAATCAGCCCTAACCCTCTCTCAGGTGTTGGAATGTGCTGGAAAAACCCAAAATCCACCTGATGCAGAGCAGACCACTAAGCCAAGCGCTCCATCTCTGTCCTGGAGCTGCAGGGAAAATTTTTTGGGGGGAAAAAGCACTCAAGGACTGTGAAGATCCAGGAAAAGGGAATGAAGGTGCAGGAAAAGGGAATGAAGGTCCAGCCAGGGCAGGCACAGTGCCAGGGTGGGTCCCACGGCCCCAGGCACGCTCTGGAGCTCTCAGGCTCTTCCTGACACGCTCCATTTATTTGATTATCACCAAAGGAAGGACAAGGGAGAGAGGAAGGAGGAGGAATGATCTCTTATTAATGCAGAGCTGCTAAATTACAGCCTGTACGAGCAGGGACAAAGTAACCTGCCTAAAATAAAATCCTGGCTCTGAAAGATCCCCAAAGCAGAGCCATTAAAAATTAAAAAATAAACACAAAAAATGCCTTTTAGCTGCTGGGCAGTCCTTGATTTAGCAGGGACCACCCAACCCCCTGCCTGCTGCTGGGCCGTGGAGGTGTGGGGAACTCGATTTTAGGGAATTAAAAAAAGCTAATAAAAGAGACTGGGGGAGGAATGAACGGCTCCTTGATCAGCTTTGTGAGGAGTTCCTGCTAATTGTGGCTGCAGCTTGGAGCTCATTCCCCCTGTGGCATGGGGGACGCTGTGAGTCAGGCAGGGCCAGCCTGGGGCACGTCTGGAGATGCCACCATGTCACTCTCAGGTTTTGTGTTGCTGAAATGCCCCAGGTATTAAAAGGTAAAAAAGGTATTAAAAGGTAAAAAAGGTATTAAAAAGTCTCTTTTTTTCCAGCCCTGTGACTGAAGAAGAAGTTGAGATTCTCCAGCTGTGCTTTTCAAGGTTGTTTATTTTCTCTTACCTATCACATTCTGAGATCTGTCCAGCAGGTTGGGTTGTGGCACACTGACCACCCTTGGGGTGGTGTTGGATTTTTATACTAAAAACTACCTGTACTTTATTTACAATAATATTTCAATACCTATCACCTATGTCAGACAGTCTGTCTCTAAACCAATCCAAAAGTGTCCATCGAAGAAGAAGAAGGAGGAGAAGAAGAAGGAGAAGAAGAAGAAAGAGAAGAAGGAGGAGAAGGAGAAGGACGAGGACGAGGAGAAGAAGGAGAAGGAGAAGGAGAAGGAGAAGGAGAAGGAGAAGGAGAAGGAGAAGGAGAAGGAGAAGGAGAAGGAGAAGGAGAAGGAGAAGGAGAAGAAGGAGAAGAAAGAGAAGGAGAAGGAGAAGGAGAAGGAGAAGAAGGAGAAGAAAGAGAAGAAGAAGAAGAAGAAGAAGAAGAAGAAGAAGGACAAGAAGAAGGACAAGAAGGACAAAAAGAAGGACAGGACATGCCCAGATTCCTCCATCTTGCCTCTTGAACCCCCATTCTAAATCCCCAAATTTCTCCTTTTTCACCCTGTGACAAATTCACTCTCATTCTACTCACTCTCATGGCTTGTAACTCCTCACACAAAGCCGGGAATTGTTTCCACGGGCTAAAATCAAAGACACAGGTGATTTTGACTCCATTCCAAGGCGTCTGAGCCCCCTGCCAGGGTCTCCAGGGCAATCAGAGGAATGTTCTGGGTTCTAACATCCCAGGATCCAGCCCTGGGGTCCAGCACCTCCTCCCCTGCCAGGGCCTGGCAGATGCTCTGAGCACAAACCCTCAGGCACACGGAGCCTCTCCAGCCCCAGGCTCCCAAAAAGGCCTTCAGAGTGAGCAGCACTGTCAACAAATGTATTTAAATTACAAAAAAAAAAAAAAAAAAAAAAAAAAAATAGCCCAAACCCAAACCTGATGTGCTTTTAAATTGGAAAAGAAATTAATTGCACAGGAGACAGAGGAGAGAATTATTAAAATCTACGTAGCCTTCCACGTTTTCCTCCCAAAATGAGGAGGTTGGATGCTCAGCTGGGGTAAATCTCCTTTAAGTGACACTTGTGTTAATGGTCCTGCCCTGATTTACACCACAGGGTGGGGGATTGGCTCCCTCCCTGCACATCTGTCCTGAGAGAACCAATAAATAAAACTCAAACAAAAAATATTCATCCACCATTTATTCTGCTTAATTATTTAAACTTCAGATTCTGGAAATAATAAAGGAGTAATAAAGAAGAGATTTACCATCCAGCACAATTGCTGGGAGCACTCTGGATAATTTCCTCATTCACATTTTAATCTCTCCCTCTCTCTTTTTGCTTCCTTTTTGCCTCACCAGAATGAATCAATTTATTAAAGTTGTTGCCAAACTGCTTTGCTCTGATGTGCTGGTGGTGATGGAGAGGAGTGGGCTGCTGTGTCCCCCCTGGAGAAGGGGACAGGGAATGTGTGGTCACCCTGGGATCTCTTTTTGCAATGCTGAATGTGAAATACAAAGCTGTGTTTGGTGTCAGGTACATACAGGCAATGTGAGTATTTGTGATTGTGATATGCGTGGAGACCAACCATGGGACAGTTGTGAATTCTAATAATAACTGAGCAAAGTAAAGCATGGAAGAAGGCCTTTGAACTTATCCTTTGTTTGAAATTAACCCTGGTTGATTTGGGAGCATTGGAATTAAAGCGTTAAGGATGTTGCTCTTTGCTTGTAGTTAATCCTTAAAGAGTGGTGCAATAATGACCTTTTGAAGTGTAATTTTAGAATATTGCTTGTATCCTTGAAACTATAGCTTTGGAATATATAAAAATAAATATAAATATAAATATAAATATATATAAATATAAATATAAATATAACTATAAATATAAATATATAAGCATGCTTATCTCACACCTTAATAAAGTAGTGAAAAGTAGCTTGAGAAAGGAAGAGGAACATCAACTCAAGGATTTATAGTTTTGACCAAGGGAAGCTGGACATCACTGCTATGAAGTTTATAGTCCTTGCAATCAAAAGGTGGACCCACATCTGGAATCTGGACCTCACCAGATGGGATTCTTCTTTCAGAAACCAGACCAGCACCATCTGAGGATACTCCTTTTTGGGATACATGCTGAGAAAAACAAAATCACAATAGTGTATAGAATTGTGACGTAAAAATTGGGAAATAGAAACTGCTGATGAGTAAAAATTGGAATAGAAACTGCTGAGAAAGCTGATGAGTGCCCCTATCAATACCTGTAACCCTCAACTATGGGTGTGCAGTTGGAGGGAAAACTTCCCCCACTGTACCCACTGCTGGATTGCTCATACTTTACCATATTAATTAATAAATTGATTGCTGCTTGAATATTGGCCTAGCCAAGCTTCTTATTCACAGCATGAAGGAATCAGCTCAAGCTCCACATCCTGATTTTGGCACCAGCTCCGAGGAGCACAAGGCAAACACAGCGCTCAAAAGAGCAGCAAGGCAGTCCCTGGGGACAGGCACCAGCTGGAAAAGGGAACAAAAACTGTTTGAGAAGATTAGAAACTACAGATAAGAGCACAGACCTGTTCCCACAGAGCTCCATCCCCAAATCTCCAGCACTGGAGCCTGAACAAACAAACCCACAGCCCAGCCAAGGGGCCAGGGACCCCCATTCCCACCCTTTCCCCCCAATCTCCCTGCAAAGTGGCCTTTCCTCTTCCCAGAGCCTCAGAAATAAATTAAAATTTAAAAATATGGGGGAAATTATTCACCATGGAGATTCGGAGAGACAGCAATTAATTAATAAAAATAAATATTGCTAATACTGGGTTTTCACACAGCCCTTTAAATTGCAAATTCCTCTCCAAGCATGCACTATTAATTAAATCATTTACATCCACCGTGACCCTCAGATACAATTATTTATTCTGATAAATAATTTCGTGTTTATCCTGACAAATCTTTTCTTTTTAATGCTGATAAATAATTGGTGGGGAAACGCAGGGCTGGCAACGCGGCCTGGCCTGAGCCTGCCTCCTGCACAGCCCTGTCTGCCTCAATCAGCCTCAGCCCCTGGGCCCCCCCAGCTGATTCCCAGCCTCTCAGAACACAAATAACAATTCTCCAGCCCACATCCTTGCAGGAGAACGCTGTGTTTGTGGAGCAGGGAAATGCTGTGTTTGTGGAGCAGGAAAATGCTGTGTTTGTGGAGCAGGAAAATGCTGTGTTTGTGCAGGAACCAAGGCCTGGGGCTGTTTGAGGCCCAGGGCTAGATGGATGCTTGGGCTCTGGCCTTCCCCTGCCATCAGGGACCCCAGGCCTGCAGGGTTTTCTGGGGTGAAGGAGAGCTCTGCCTGGCTGGCTGATGGACAGACGGACAGGACAGACGGGTCTGACAGACCCAGGGCAAGGATGAGGCTCTGAGCTGCCTGAAAAACCCCAGGGATGAGCCAGAGCTGGAGGAAAATGAAGCAGGAATTCCCTACAGGAACCAGTGCCGGCATCCCAGGGAAATTCATCCACCAACACCACAGGTTTGTGTCCAAAAAGGAGACAGAGAAATTCTGTGACTTTATTCAAATAAAGGGAGAGGCCATGGGGCATTTCTCTCAGAGTTTTAGGGGACACAGCCTCCTCTGCACCTGGGGTAAAGGAATGAACAAAAAGCCAAACAAAGCCCAAAAAGAGAAAAGAAAAAGCACAACAAACTAAACCTCAGCCCTGCACCAAAGCGATTGATCCTGTCAGAAGCAGGAAAAAGGCACCCAACAGAATCACAGAGCGAGAAGTTGCAAAGCAGCAAGAGGTGACAAGTAATTATAGAACAGGGAAATGCAGAGGGAACTCATTTGGATGAGCAGCCACTGATTAACGGGCCCAACATTTATTTTCTTTATTTATGGCCTGGCATCACAGGAAATTGATACAGAGCAGCCCATATACAACATGGCTGGTGACATGTTCAGCAAATGAAGAGGCTGGGAGGAAATCAAACTGAATTATCCCTGCTGTTACTCAGCCCCCCCTTGCCTCTCCTGTGACCGTGCTCACAGGGGTCCCAGAATGAGGATCTGACCCCATATTTCAGAAGGTTGATTTGTTATTTTATGATATATATTACATTAAAACTATACTAAAAGAATAGAAGAAAAGGTTTCATCAGAAGATTAGCTAAGAATAGAATAGAATGGTAACAAAGGTTTGTGGCTTGGGCTCTGTCTGAGCTGTGATTGGCCATTAATTACAAACAACCACATGAGACCAATCGCAGATGCACCTGTTGCATTCCACAGCAGCAGATAACCATTGTTTGCATTTTGTTCCTGAGGCCTCCCAGCTTCTCAGGAGGAAAAAATCCTAAGGAAAGGATTTTCCATAAAAATGTCTGCGACACTCTCCCATCCCTCAGAGGGAGGAGCAGGGGTGGCACAGCCCCAGGTGGCACCTGGGTGTCCCCAACAGGAGGGGAAATTTTGCATTTTCCTCGTGTGGAAAATGCAAAATTCTTGCCCTGGCTTTTTCCAGAAGCTGTTCAGCAGCAGCACGAGCTCATTCCGAGCAGAGTGAACAGGAGAAGCTGCCCAGGTGCTCAGAGCAGAGCAGCTCCTCCTGGTTTGCCCTCACAAGTGCCAGCTCTCGTCAGGATCTGTGTTCTGTGCTGGAGCCTGAGCAGGGTTAAGGCAAAAAGGAGCTGGAAGGATAAAAGCTTTAAAATGGCCAAGAACAGAACACTCGAGTCCATCAAAAACAGGTTTAAAAATTTATAATTGCCGCCCATGCACTGTGCTGTAAACACTCCCTTCTGCTGCAGCTTCCAGGCTGGGCACCTCTGCACCTGCCCCAGTTCTGCTCAGGGGAGACAGGAGCCCCTCCAAATCCCCTCTGTGCCCCTGCTGCCCATTCCAGGGCTGCCAGACGTGGTCAGCACCATGGAGGGGTCTGGGATGCTCCAGCCCCATGGCTGAGGGTCAGCAGGTGCCAAAAATGCCATTGTGAGCCCCCAGTGTGAGCAGGGGCAGTAAACCCCCCCTCTGCTCCCCCTGAGCTCAGCAGAGCCCAGAGCACCCGTTTAGGAGGGACACTGGGTTATGAAACACGGGTGATTTAAATGCAAATGAGTGAAAAAACACCAACTTCCTTTATTAAAATGGAAATTGCACTTCAAGCTGGTTCCTCACAGCCCCGGGGTGTCCTGGTGCTGGCAGCAGCCACATCCTGAGCCACCACCTCGGTGCTTTGGGGGTTCAGGGGGTGCCTGGGATGTCATTTCCAGCCCTCTGCCTACTGCACATCTCACCTTGTGAGAGGTGTCACTCAGCTGCAGCCTCCTGACATCAGCTGTCCCCAAAGTGCCACGCTGAAGAGAATAAATATTTTCCCATTTCCTGAGATCTCCTCACTAAATTTGTTCCTGTAGGAACAGAGAGAGGAAAATTAAAAAAAAAAAAAATAAAGGCAGATATGCCTTGCTGTTCCTCCCCAGGATGGTGGGGAATTGGGATTTTTGGGACACTTGGGGCTCAAGGCAGAGGAGCAGGGATGATTCCTCCCTTGCAGCCTTCCCCATAACCCCCATCCCCTGTGGCTCTGCACAACCTGCCCTGGGATGTGCTGCTTTCCCAGCTCCTCCAGCACGTCCTGGCTGTTGCCTTCAGCCACCAGCTGGCTCCAGTTGCTGGAAGATGATTAAGGCCAGCAGGGACTGGAAAAGTCCCAAGTGGTTGCGCTCTCCATTCCCCCATTCCCCCAGGAGAGCATTTAATTGCCTTTTGAAGGATCCCACAGCCTCGGCAGGAGCTTTCCTGACCACCCAACTCTCCTGCCATTTATTCATCCACAGGGCCTGGCTTGAACTTTGTTTTCCTTTCACTTCCTATTACTGTTCCCCTAATCCTCTCCTCCAGCCCTTTGCCGTCCTTCATCCCTCATCTCCCGCCCTGTCCTTCCCAGCTGCGCCTCTCCAACGTCCCTGTCCTGATCCTCACCACGGGAAATGTCACTGTGAGACGTGGCAGGGCTGAGATGGACCTGAAACCAAAGGCTGCCTGCAAACTGCCCCCAGTGCTGGCCAGGGAGAGCCCAGGATGGACAGGGAGAGACTGGAATGGACAGGGAGAGCCCAGATGGTCAGGGAGAAGATGGTATCCACAGGGAGAGCCCAAAACAGCCAGAGAGAGGCCAGAATGGGCAGGGAGAGCCCAGAATGACCAGCAAGAGCCTGGCATGGTCAGAGAGAGCCCAGAATTGCCAAGGAGAGCCTGGCATCAACAGGGAGAGTCCAAAACAGCCAGAGAGAGGCCAAAATGGGCAGGGAGAGCCTGGCATGATCAGGGAGAGCGTGGCATGGACAGGAAGAGCCCAGGATGGACAGGGAGAGCCCAGGACAGCAGGGAGAGGGTGGCATGGCCAGGGAGAGAGCGTGGCATGGACACACACAAACCCCTCCTTGGCCTCCATCAGGACAGGGACAGACCCCTCAGCCTGGGCTGGGGGCAGTCACCTTCTGGCTCTCACCTCTTCCAGGATTTGTAGGAATGGGAATGGGGAGAGGAGGCAGGTGCTGGTCCCCCTCCAAGGACAGGAGCCTGTCCCTGAACAAACCATGGGAGACACCACAACTGCCTCGTTTCCAGCACTTTACAGAAACACCCATTTGCTTAAGGCATCTAAAAATTAATGTGTGACAAACCCAAGCGGCCCCATGAATCCCCCACACCCCTGAGCAGCTCTGGAAGAAGTTCTGCCAAGCAAATCCTGCAGGAGCTGCCCACGAGGTCACAGCCTCCATCCTCCAGCCCGCTCCTTCCACTCCAGCACCATTTAATCACCATTTGGAGTTAAGCATCCAGCAGAACAGGCGCTGTGCCAGCGTGGTGAAGCATCACTTCATCCATCACTGTCTCCCAAGCTGTCTCTCCTGCCTCCCGGGCATCATTCCTGCCCCTCCCAAAGAGCCACCAAGCCACCGAGCAGGCTCTGAGCCAGCCCCGAGGCTGCAGCTCCTGAGGAATGAGCCGGACTCGCTGTTCCCTGATCGGGTCCCGTCTGCTGCTGATGTATTTATTTTCATTACATCCCATCCAGGGGTGCTCTCCTCCTCCCACCTTCCCTCCAGCCCGGGAATGGAGCCACCTTCCAGCTGATTTCTCATCCAGCAGAGCCAGGTCCGTGTTCCTGTCCCATTTAATTAGCACAGGGAGGGAACTGGGCTGTGCAGCCGCGGAGCTGCTGCCTCCACGCAGGAACCGGGGTGGGCAGAGCATTCCAGAGCATCCCCCAGCTCATTCCCCCTCCCCTGGCACCCAAACCCACCCTGTGCCACCCCAGCCAGCGCACCCAGGTGGGGCACGGATGCTCCAAAGTGGATTTGCTGGGGGTGACTGTAGGAGCTTAAATGAGAGATGCAGGACTCCAGGCAGCTCTCCAAAATGCAGTTTATTGTGTACAAAATGCAGTTTATTGTGTACAAAATGCAGTTCATTCCATCCAAGAGGTTACAGCAGTCCAGGGTCGTGGATGACAGAGCTGTGCCTACAGCTGTCAGCTCCAGCTGCAGACAGGCCTGGAGACCCTTTGGTTTTGGTTCCAATGCATTCTGTACTTTTCTTTAGGTTACAAATGCATTATATACTTTTCTTTCGGTTCCAATGCATTCTATACTTTCCTTTTGGTTCCAATGCATTATATACTTTTCCTTTGGTTACAAATGCATTCTGTACTTTTCTTTTGGTTACAATGTATTATAAACTTTTCTTTGCTGAGCATCTTCATACAGCAGAACCAATCTATACCTTAGCTATTATCTATAGCCTATCATAACTACTATAATTACCATATTCATGTTACTGTTCTCCAGTCACTAAAAGTCAGTACATTACAGTTGAAACTAGAAGTTGTTTTTTGGTTTTCTTGCAGTGGAGAATTCTGAGACCTTTTTTCTACTTGCAGCTTTGCTGATTTGTTTGCCTGTGCTGTCTTTCTGTTTGGTAAAAACATCTTCTTGTTTGGGGTGGGTTTATCCTTTGCTCCAAGCCATAAAAACCCCTTCTAACCAACATATCCTTTGCCTCCTTGGTTACCCAGTGAGACTGGCTCAGCAATTCTTTTCTTCCGTATCAAAACTTGCTTCCATCTCTATTCCTTCACCAGACTCTACATTTAAAAACCTTTCTGCTAAGCACACACATAGCTGTGAGACTTTCTGGTCAAACTTTCATCCTCCCCAAGGGGTGATGAATGGAGCAGCTCTCCCCACCTGCCACAGCCGCTCCCAGGTGGCAGCAGCTGAGTCACGAGTGAATTATGTGAAGTGTGTCCCCATCCTCCCCAGTTCCCTGCACCTGGTGGGAAACAATCGCTAAATCACCTCCCTCTGCAACGTCAATCACCCGGCCAGGCTGCAGGGGAGAGCTTTGATGCAGTTTTTCTAGGTTAAAAACAACAAAAAAACACCAGGGATAACAACAATTAAGAGCCAGAGAAACTCTGAGACCAACTCGACTCGCAGTGCCAGGGTTGAAGCTGCATTTTGGGTTTGGTGGAGCTGGCAGAGATGCAGGGAGGAGCAGTGGGGGCATCTCGGGGTCTGCTGCTCAGCAGGGCAGGATTTAGGGACCCAGTGTAATTTCCAGAGCTGCTGGGCTGGCACCCTGAGCAGGACCTGCAGCACTTTCACTGCTCAGTGCTGAGATATGGAAAGGAGGGAAAGTTTTAGGGACCCAATATAATTTCCAGAGCTGCTGGAACAGCCCTGAGCTGGCACCCTGAGCAGGGCCTGCAGCACTTTCACTGCTCAGCGCTGAGATGAGGAAAGGAGGGAAAGTTTTAGGGCCAGACAGAGCAAAGCTCTTGTGTAATCATTGCTGAATTATGCGGCAGGAGCTGCAGGGGAAATATCCTTGAAGGCTGAGTTTCCCATTGAGGAGCCACTCAGTGTTTGGAGCACACTAATTATCCCTCAAACGAGGATGAGCTGTAATTGGAGGGGTTTAGCACTCACACTCGGCGGTGATGTCATTGAGAGGCAATAAATAAATCCCAGAGTAAAAGGGAGGCAGCAGATTCCCCCCAGGAGCAAGGAGGGGAGTGGGACAGCCTTTCTCAGGAGTGGGGAGGGTTGGGAGAGGATCAGACAGACCCAGAGGAGCCCTGGGACAGCTTTTCCCCAGCCTGAGCTGCAAAGAGATGTCAGGCTGGTGTTTTGACATCTGCAGCTGCAAAGAGACGTCAGGGACCCGTCCTGGTGCTCCCCAGACTCAGCAGAGCTGGCAAAGCAAAGCCCCAGAGCTGGTGCTCTCCTCCAGGGGTTCTTTTCATCCTCAGAGTGTCTGGGAGGATTCAGGATCAGTTGCAGGAAGCCTCTCCTGCTCAGCCCCGTTTGGGGTCAGGCCATGGATTGGGGAAGAACAAAAGCCTGAATTTCTCACCCTGAGCTCCTCACACACCTCGGAGCTGTTTCTGCATCGACTTCCAGAGCCTTTGAATCCACATTTCCCACGCTGAGACCAGGCTGGAGCTGAGCAATAACAGGATGCCATAAACTCCATCTCTCCCAGTAGTGAAATCCAGTAGTTCAATACATTCTTAATATTCAATTACTATTTATGTAACATGCAGCAAAGGATTATCCCATTAAACCGAAATTAAGTGCTTCGTTCATTAATTAATACAACTTATTTCAAGTGCTGCCAACATTTATCCCTGGAAACATATTGTTTAAAACCAAAACTCACAAATGAAGGCAAAGGAACTTATTTGCTTGCTGCTTTTATGTGTGCTCAGAGATGAGCTATGGAGCCTGTGAAGGATCCATCCAGAACACAGGAGAGGAATCTCCCAGGGAACAGCAGAGGAGAAATCCTGGCTGGAAATGCTTTGTGTCCCTCTGGGTGAGGAGGTCCAGGCTCTATTTCCTCCATTTCAGCTTGGACAGAACAGAGAAAACTCTTCTTTCCCAGCCTGGAGAATGAGCTCCACCAGGCACACCCAGCTCCAGCTCCTTGGGGACTGCAGGATGTCACCACCCATGGATGTGGCATCACCCATGGGGTCAGATCTGTGCTCAGACCCTCTGTGACTGTTGCCAGGGGACACTGGCTGGTTATTCCATCCCTAAATTCCTGGAGACCCACATCCTGGTCCCACTCACCCTCTAGGAATTACCCAATTGACCCATCAAACCTCCAGCCCCGGCAGCAAGCGCTGGGAAGGAGCGTGTAATCTAAATTAAGTCGAGAGCCTCTTTCCAAAACAAATTCCTTCTTGAAGAAGCAAGCCCAGACTTCATTACAACAACCCAATTATCCACGAGGCTGAGCTCTGGAGACAAGAGCTCCCCACGAGTGCTTCTCCGTGCTCTGCTCCCGTCACAACGTCCCCTCCATGCAAATGGGAGGATTGGAACAGCTGGAGCTTCCCCAAAACTGGAAATGAGAGGATTGGAACAGCTGGGGCTTCCCTGAAACTGGAAATGGGAGGATTGGGAACAGCTGGAGCTTCCCCAAAACTGGAAATGGGAGGATGGGGAACAGCTGGAACTTCCCCAAAACTGGAAATGGGAGGAACAAGAAACAGCTGGAACTTTCCCAAAACTGGAAATGGGAGGAACAAGAACAGTTGGAACTTCCCCAAAACTGCAAACAAGAGGGTCAGGAATGCAGGAGCTTCCCCAAAACTGGAAATGGGAGGGTTGGGAATTGCAGGATTTTCCCCAGCATAGCCCAGCAAACAAATCACAGCAACAGAGGCAGAACTGGAGCTTCTCTGTGGCAGAGCCTGCCTGGGGCTGGGTTTCTGTGAGCTCCCTCCAGGGCCACTCTTTAGGGTGGAAAAACAGAATTTGATCCCCAAAGTGCCCCATCTCTCAGGAAGGGGAATTAAACATGAGTTACAAGAGCTGTAAATTCATTTTTGAGCCTGTGGGTCTCTCTCTGTTGAAGGAACTCTGCAGGATTAATACTTTTGGAGTCATCTTTCACTCCACCATAAGTCCCACTCTGAGACCCTCCTGCTCCAACCCCAACTCCAACCTCCAGCCTCCATCTCTCTTTGGAAGCACCAAGGAACAGTTTTCCCCTCTTTTCCTTCCTGATTCCAGCTCTGTTTCCATCCCAGCAGCAGCTTTCCGTGGGCTCCTGGGAAGGTCACAAAATTCCAGATGCATCAAATCACCTCAGGAAAAAAAATAAAAACCAAAAACCAAAACAAAAGCCTGCAGAAAATCTTCCTGACAGTTATTTTCTAGATTGAAGAAAGGGGAAAAAAAATAAAAAAAAAGAAGAATTTACAGGTAATTTCCTTGTCAAAAGTTCCTGTCTGTAAATACAATCAAGATAAGAGTGACACGGCAAATAGCTCCTTTTCTCTCCTGAATGAATTATTCAATCCGCCACTGATCCCCTCTAACTGCTCCAGGATTGCCTTCTGCTTCCCTGATTTATTTTACTTTATTTAGTTCTGTAGAGAAGCTGCCGCCAATAATCGAAAGGAATTCAGGCAATTTCAGGATTCTACAAATCCCTCCCGCAGCCCCGGCAGCTCAGCCCGACCCCGGCTCCTTCCCACTCTGATCCAGGATTTCTTCTCCCTCAGGAGCAATCCCTGGATAATCCAGATTACCCTTCCCTTGGAATGGAGCTGAATTTTGGGGCAGGCTGCAGAGAACCTGCAGGAACAGGGGTGTCCCATAAATCTCCCTCTCCATTCCCAAAGGATGGAGGAAACCCCATCCAGTACCTGGGAGTGGGATAACCCTGCTGAGCTGCCAGATGTCTTGTCCCTTAATTTCTCCTGATCTTGTCCTTTAATTTCTCCTCCTTGGAGACACCACAGCCCCCATTAGAGAGTGGGAATTCACCTCTCCCCATCCCCACAGGGAATTATTTTTTAGGACAGCCCCAAAATCCCTGCAAGACATCAATAAAGAGCAGCGCGGCAGCCGGCGTGGAAAGCGAGGAAATGATATTACAGCTGCAAAAAAAACGCTGCTCTGCAGCCACACCAAAGCTAATAAAAATATGACTGGAGAACAGAACTGTTTCGGAGCCGCCAAATAAAATCCAGAGGATGATTCAATTACAGGGGATTAGCGCCAGGCTGGTTGCAGAGCCCAAAGTTCCTCTGCAGGGTTGGGAAGGAGAGAGGGGCAGGTGACGACTTCATAAACCCCCAGCCTGCAGTGTGGGGGCTCCAAAGGATGGAGAGGAGGAGCAGCAAAGCAGAAAGCAGACAAATAAACCCCTCATTCGGCTCACGAAACAAATCATGGGGATTTTTGTTCTTTTTCCCCCGGAGCAGGTTTCAGCCAGGGCAGCGTTTCTTTAGGTTATCGATTAGCAATTAGAGAGGTGTTTTAGCTGCTTCTCTGCTGTGTCCCTTCCTCCCTCCAGAATTTCAATTCCACAAGAGCTTTTCCCACCCAGCAGTGGGGGCCAGGAGGAAAGCAGCACTGCCTGACCCCCTGCCCTCAGGCTTGCCAAAAATGCCTCGGGGAGGAGAGGGGAAGGCGGCACTCGGAAAAAGAAAAATAGGCTGGAAAAGAGAAAGAATCTCGGTTCAATCCAGCAGGAAGCCTCCCCCTGTGGTTTTTGGGAAGGGAAGGATGCTCTCCAGCAGGTCTCTCGCTGAGGAGAGGGGTCGGGATGACAGGGCCAGGGTATGGGGACCTGCTGGTGCCTCTGTTACTGTCACCTACAGGAGGTGGCCCCACAAAATGCCACCACGACATCCAGTGTGAGGGGAGGCTCTGTGGGAAGAAGGCGAAGCTGGATGGGGCTTGGAACACCCTGGGGGATGTCCCTGCCCACGGCAGGATGGGCTTTAAGGTCCCTTCCAACCCAAACCAGCTGAGGATTCAGTGATTCCAGCAGTGGCACATTCCAGCCCAGAATCAATGAAGGAAAAACCGCCGGAATCTCTGAGGAAAGAGAGGCCAGACCCTTTCTTCAACAGCAATTTTCAAACCTTTTTATTTGCTTCCTTGTAAAAAGGGGGAAAATAGAAGGAGGAGAAATAACAAACTGATTTCAGATAATTTGCTGGGGCTCCGGGTGCATTGTAAATGTGTGCTCCAGCCAACCGGCAATTTGATGGATTTCACAGCCAGCTTTTGTGCCGAGCTACATCCTCCACTGAAATTGTGGCTGCCTTCATGTTCTCTTTAGCACACGGCATAATTGCCCCCTGCAATTTGTTGCCTGGAAAGGTTACCAGGAAAGAAAGGAAAAGGGAGAGAAGGACAACTTTGTTGGCGGGGGAACAAGGGAGAAGGGGAGAGGCAAAGCTGGCGGCGTTTGAAATGTGATTTATTCCATGGCAGGAAGGCACAGGGGCTTACCCAGACCCTGGTGGGGATGGAGATCCCACAGGGATGGGATCCCAGCAGCCCAGTATGGGCTGGACATCCCCGCTCGTGTTGTTAGGAAAATTAATCCACAAACACCAGAGGTTTGTGTCCAAAAAGGAGACAGAGGAGTCCTTTTACTTTATTCCAATAAAGGGAGAGGCCATGGGGCATTCCCCTGGGATCTCTCAAGTTTTTGGAGGACTCAGCCTCCCTTTTTATCCCAATTTCCAGCCACATTTCCCTTCTCTCTTTCCCCATTTCTGAGGTACTTGAGAGGTTCAGACTCCCCAAAACACCTGATACCAGAGATTCCCCTCTAATGTACAACCCTCCCTTTTCATTTTTAATTCTTATGGAATTTAGGGGGTTTTCCACATTTCTGAGGTATTTAAGAGGTTCAGACGTCCCAAAACACTTGATACTAGAGATTCCCCTCTAATGTATAACCCTCCCTTTTCATTTTTAATTCTTATGGAATTTAGTGCTTTTTCTTCCTCATTGTTTCTTTCCTCTTTCAATGTCTAATTTCATTTCTCAGCAAACCGAGAGTTTATTTGTAAAAGCAAATACCTTTTCCCATTCATCAACCAGTGCAATCCTTCCCATCGTATCTTTTATCTCCCAGAGCTGGTTTTATCCACCAGCAGCCCCACAGCTTGTTTGTAAAGACAAATCTGCCATTCCCCTCCATCCCAAGGGGGCTGAAACGCCAGGAGGAGGAAAGGAGGAAGCAGAGGGGAAGGGAAGGAGGAAATCCTGGTGGAAAGGCTGAGCAGGGTGGGGAGGGGGCGGCAGGCAGCAGCAGCAGCCAGTGTTTATTAATTTTCTGCTTGGCTGCTCTCGGTGCCACAGCTCCGAGATCATGGAGCAGCTCCACACTCTATTAAATAATTCAATCTGCGAAGAATCCAAGTGTGTAAGCGAACACTCTTATGCGTCTTAAAATTTAATTGTGGAGCTAAACAAGATGAAGTGCGAGGAAGACATAAAAGATATGAAAATAGATGCTGCAGCTTTTGTTTCTCAGGCTGCTCCAGCCCTGCCCAGGAACCTCTCCCCATTTTTCACACGCTGCCGCTAAAGAGCCTGAGCCTCCTTCATCTGCTGCCCCCCTCCCCTTTGCTATTTACAGCTGTGTTTGCAAGCAGCAGGCCTGCAAATCACTTAATATCCATTAGAGCAGCTCCATTCACCCCGCTGGCTCCTGCTCTGGCAGCCCTTCCCTTATAAATCCTCGTGTTCCAGGGTTTAGGGAATCAGCTGGGAGCACTTGCTCCGGCTGCCCCTCTGCAGCCCACAGCCTCCCCCTGGCCAGGCTGGAGAGCCCGTGCTGCTCCTGCAGATCCTCTCCTCCCTTTCTGGAGCCTCTCCAAGCTGAGACTCCATAAATCAGCCCTGCTGGAGGGTGGATCTCAGCTACCTGCAGGCCCTTGCTGCGCAGGCTGGCTGGAGGGATGAGAGCATCCCATGCCCAGAAAAGCTGGGAAACCTCAGAGAAGGGATGAGGGGCTGAGATTTATTTGGAAAGAGGGGTGAGATTGTCTCTTGGGACTGGGGGGTGAAGGAGAAGCCATCACTGGCAGAGGATCAAAACCTGAGGCCCCAAAGCCCAGCAGAAACCCTCGTGAGCTCATCCTCGAGCCAGCCTCACATCCAAGGTGCCAGCAAACTGAGAGCAGCCCTGGAGGTTCACAGCCCAGCTGTGAGCATTAGGGATTTGCTCACAACATCTGCAAGTGCACAGAACATCTGCTCCTGCCCCAAAAACCACACACCAGGCTCGGGGCTGGTCCCACAGCCCCAACAGCTGGTGCAGCACTGCTCCCACCTGCTGCCAGAGCACATCCCCTGGGGCTGGATCCCAGGGAATGGCTCAGTTCTCAGCCACGGAGCTGCAAACAGCCCAGGAGAGAGGTTTGGGGTGGGAGCACAGAGCTGAGGGTCCCCTCTGTGGCACAGCCCTGCTCAGAGCTGCAGCAGCACCGCGCAAACCATCCCTGCAAAAACCACTCACACTGAGCTGCTGCATTTCCCTCTCCCTGCTGGAAGATCAATCACAGCCCTGGCTCGTGGCAGGAGCAGCCAGCTCAGCCCCTCCTGCACCCAAATTTGTGGAATTTCAGCTCTGTTATTGCACCCAGGCTTGCAGGTGTATTCATGTAATTTCTTATTGCAAAGGGCAACAAGTGAGACCTCGGGCTGCTTTGTCTTCATTTGCTCTGCTGCTGAGATTTTTGGGTTGCTCCAGGGGCTGGTGGGATGGGAACTGCCACAAAACCCTGCAAAGCTCCACAGCTTGAGCCTCACCGGCTCCCCAAAAGACAGGGGGGGTTGCTGGGTGGGGGATGAGACAGCAAATCAATATCAATAATCAATAAAATACACCAGCAGGCCGAGGCACACTGGGACAGGGGACCAACAGCAGCAGCTCCACATGGATGTCCCCACTCCAAAAAAAATTGAGGGGGTCTCACCAGCCCCCACACTCCTCCCTGCCATCCCCCCGTGTCAGATCTGCTCCAGCACTGACAGTGATTGATGGGGGGCAGAGCAACAGGTGAATTAAACAGGCACAGCCGCCAGGAGTGGTGCTAAATGTCAGAAAAGATCAACCCTGGCGCTCACAGCGCGGCTCTGCTCCCGCCCAGAGAGGTGATGGAGTGGAAAAGCAGCCTGCAGAGAGGGGAGGGCAGCTCTGGAGGGTGCTGAGCACAGCTCTGAGCCTCGCCAGGCGCCGCAGGCGGGGAGCCTTCAGCTCGGATCCATCAGCTTCAGGGCCTGAGCCAAGCCACGGGGCAGGGGTCGTGTCCTCCCCATGGACAGGAGGGAGCTCTCGGGCACCTCTGAGCTCTGTGTGTGCTCCCTTCCCTGCCGTGTGAGCAGCAGGCTGGAAGCAGTTCAGGACAGCAATGAAGGTGTGAGAGCTAACTCTAATCCCAACGCTAACCCTAATCCTAAACCTAATTCTAACCCTAACCCTATTTCTAACTCTAACCCTAATCCTAACTCTAACCCTAATTCTAACCCTAACTCTAACCCTAACCCTCATCCTAACCCTAATCCTAACCCTAATCCTAACCCTCATCCAAACCCTAATCCTAACCCTAACTCTAACCCTCACCCTGACCCTATTCCAAACCCACTGGCTGCTCCAGATGCAATCCAAGGCATCCCAGCCCCACCAGCCTCCCAGGACCTGCCTGCCTTGCACAGTGCCAGGTAAAAACTCCCTGCTCTCCACAAGGGATGTGTCTCTTCCCATCTCCCTTGCCTTCCCCACACGTGGCACAATCCTCCAGGACAACCCCAGAGGAGATAATATCTGTATTCCAAGGACACCAGCCCTAAAATAATGTTATTTTTCAGTAGTGCCACTTTAAATCTCGAGCAGCTGAAAAACCAATTTGCACTTAGAAGCATTCAATTTGTTTGCAGGTGTTTTCCTCCAAAGTGGCACCAGCTAATCGGGGCTGGCAGGGGAGCCCCAGACAGGTGCCACGTTCTGGGGCACCAGCTGAGCCAGGGTGGGACATTCCAGGAGGGTCCTGGGGCTGGAGCACTGGGGAATTCATTTGTCACATGAAATGAGCGGGGGCAGAGAGGGGCAGAGCTGAGCATCCTCCAGCACGTGGTGGTGTGGAGGGGAGACCCTTGTCCTGTGGACATGGGGGACAGAGAGGGATGTGGGGACAGAGAAGGACACAGGAAATGGAGAGGGATGAGTGGCAAGGTTGACTCTTTGCCCACCTGAGAGTCAGGAGGTGAAAAGGAGGGGAAAGAGGCCAAGAGTCCTGTCCTGCTGCAGGAAAGCCGCTGCCGTGGCATGGAGCTGCCAAGGCTTGCTCTGCCCACAAGATTTCCTCTTCCCAGCAAGAAGAGAGAGTGACTAACCCCAAACCCGAGCCATCCATCACCTTAATCGATGTCCCTGACACCTGGCACCCCCGTCCCTCACCTTGCAGCCGGAGCCTGGAGGTGTGAGGCTATTGATCCCCGGATGCCCGTGTGATTGGAGTCCACAATCCGCTGCCTGCCAAGCCCAGCCGAGCCCAAACCTCTCAAATCATGTTGACACCTTTAGGAGGTGCCGGGCGCTTCATCCTCGCCGGTCCAATATGTAATTATGTCCTTGTCACCGTGATGTAGGGGCTTGGCAGGGCAATAAACCCCGGGGGCACCGCGCCGCCGGCCAGAGCGGCTGCTGCCAATCCTGGCCTGGGGTCAGACTGCAGCAAAGAGAGCTCAATAAAGGCGTGTGTGCAACACCACAGCTGGAAGTTTGTCTGGGAAAACAGCTGGGGGAGATGTCAGGGGCTGCTGTCCCCGTCATTCACTTCCTCACCTTCCTGCTGCCTGCTGTGGAAGGGAGGGAGCAGGTAAGGGCTGGGAGTGCAGCATCTAACCCTGCTCCTTTCATTTCTCTGCTTCAGGCATCACCAGCCTGACCCTCCAGAGATAACCAAACCCTCCCTCTGCTTGTGGCATCCTGGAAGCTGCTGGCAAACCAGTGCTTCTCTCCTCCCCTGAGGGCTCCGGGGCAGCCCAGGCACGGGTGGGCACAGTGGGTGGCACAGCACGGGGCCTCTCCTGCTGTCACAGCCTGCCAGGCTGGAAGGACATCAGTGGCTTTCAGCGTGGCACAGCCAGGTCCTCAGCAGCCTCAGCCGTGGCAAATCCCCTCTCTGTGGCAGCGCTCACAGGGGTTTTCCGACTGGGGATGAGATGAGGGTCTGACTCCGTGTTTCAGGAGGTTTGATTTGTTGTTTTGTGATATATATTACATTAAACTATACTAAGAGAATAGAAGAAAGGATTTCATCAGAAGGCTGGCTAAGAATGGAGTAGCAAAGAATGATAACAAAGGTTCGTGGCTCGGCTCTCTGTCTGGACTGTGGTTGGCCATTAATTAGAAACAACCCCATGAGACCAATCACAGATGCACCTGTTGCATTCCACAGCAGCAGATAACCATTGTTTGCATTTTGTTCCTGAGGCCTCCCAGCTCCTCAGGAGGAAAAGTCCTAAGGAAAGGATTTTCCATGAAAGATGTGTGAGGCAGCTCTCTGATTCCCAAATCCCTTCCAAGCCCTGGAAGGCTGCTCGGGAAGTTGCCAGCGGCCCTGCTGGGAGGCAGCAGAGCTGCTCCCCTGGCTGATGGTTCCCCCAAAGAGCACAAACAGTTCCCAGCAGCTCCATTCCTCCCCTCGGGGCTCGGCAAGCATAATTTTTCTTCACTAATACATCTTTTGCTTGATGAGCTGTCGATGGCAGGAGGATTTAATCTCCCATAGCCTCGCTCTCTCCCAAATCCACTAAGGTGAAGGCACTTCATTACAGAGGCACTCAGCTGTCCGTTCCTATCGATCACACCTTGGCATGGGTGACCTTGGATCGATGAGCTGCCGATAATTTAGTGCCTGTTTGCCCACACCAAATGCCAGCAGGGCCAGCACCAGCACCTGCACCCAGCTCCAGACAGGAGCCCGGCACAGGCAGGAGCTCACAGGCAGGAGCAGGGACACACAACCAACTCAGACAGCAGGATTTGCCATCTGGGGACAATTTGTCCCTTCTTCAAGTGGATTCAGGCCTTGGGCGTGATGTTTCCCATGTCCTGCTCCCAGAGCCCATCCTGGGCAGCATCGCTGTGCTGCAGGGCAGTCCCACTCCCTGAGCATTCCCCCATCACAGATTTGCCTTCAGGAACCCAAGAGTCCCATCAGGATAAGGGCAGTGAGAGCCAGGACAGCCAGTGATGAGAGAGGCCAGCCCAGAGGGGTGACAGAGTCCCTCACTTCCCTCCCAGACCCAAACCTCCCCCTGCAACTCTCTGCTGATTCATCCGCCTCCACCACGTCCCCTCCAACCAGTCACTGCCTTTCTTTTTTAATCAAATCCTTCGCTTGCCTTCCCCTCAGGAGCCAGAGCCATTTTTCTATTACACCCTGATTGATCAGGCCCTGTCCTGGTGCTTCATTTCCCATCCCCACCCAGCGGGGCCGAGGGCCGAGCCCCTCGCTGGGCTCCACCAACACATCCATAAAGGCACACAATTAAGGAGAGAAGGCAGGGGGAAGTTTGATCCTGCTTTTGATTTGCTGCCCCCCCCAGCTGCACAGCCCGCATCAAAGGGAGGGAGAAGCTGGTGTTAACCCTGGAACACGGGGGCACAGGAGGAGGAGGACACGGCGGTGAGTCTGCACTGCTGCTCAGTGCTGGGAGAAAGAGACTCCATCCTCGTGCTGTGCAAAAAAAATAAAAAGCAGGAGGAGAGACTCCAGGGCTGCTCGTTGCTCGTGCTAATGAGTTGTTTTCCACTGTAAGGAACCGGGAGAACAAGCCCAGACTCTGCTAAACAAGGACTGTGGCTACGCCGGGTCAGAGATCAGCCACCCCCCGAAGAGAGCGCTGGCAGGGTGGTAAAAACACGGAATTAAACCTCTTTTCCCTCCTCCCTGCTCATTGCTTGGCAAATTGAACGGCTCCTGTGTGCACAGGCGGCTGCAAAGGCTCGGCGGTGCCTCGTGTGGCACCTTGTGTGGCACAGACACCCCTGGGATGGCCCAGCTGGGCTGGGAAGTTGTGACCGTGTTCACAGGGGTCTCAGGATGAGGGAAGAGATGAGGATCTGACTCCATGGTTCAGAAGGCTTGAGTTATTATTTTATGATATATATTATATTAAAACTATACTAAAAGAATAGAAGAAAAGGTTTCATCAGAAGGCTGGCTAAGAATAGAATAGAATAGAATAGAATAGAATAGAATAGAATAGAATAGAATAGAATAGAATAGAATAGAATAGAATAGAATAGAATAGAATAGAATAGAATAGAATGATAACAAAGCTTCTGTCTCAGAGTCCAAGCCAGCTGGTGTGATTGGCCATTAATTAGAAACAACCACATGAGACCAATCACAGATGCACCTGTTGCATCCCACAGCAGCAGATAACCATTGTTTGCATTTTGTTCCTGAGGCCTCCCAGCTTCTTAGGAGGAGAAAATCCTAAGGAAAGGATTTTCCATAAAAGATGTCTGCGACAGAAGTGGCTTTGGGAGGGCGAGTTGTGCCTGTGCTCCATGGGACACAGCCAGGACAGGAGCCTGCCTGCCTGAGCGCTGCAAAACCCACACACAGGTGAAGTGAGAGGCTGGACCAGTCCATCCCCAGTGTCACCAAGCACAAGGCAGGGACAGCTGGCTCAGCCCATCCTGCCCTTCCCCTGCTCCTGAACATCCCTGCTGGCCTGGAGCTGCCTTATCTGTGCTGGCACACAGCTCAGGGCTGCCCTGCCATCAGCCACCGGCGGATTACAGGGGTTTATCAGTTTATTAGGGGACAAAAGGCGCCCGGCAGAAGGGTTCTGAGACAGTGCAAGCGGCTGATAAGAGCTCCTCAGACACCTCAGCCGTGCCTGGCGCATCGTGGGCAGCGGGACCCTGGTGCAGAAGGGGAGCTCTGGGCATGGGTGGCACTCAGGGGGGCCCAGCTGTGCTGCCTGGATGGGCAGCGATGTGGGAGAGGCTCCCTGGGAGCACCTCCTGCCCGAGCCCTGGGTACCACTCTGAGGCACGAACCCCTCAGGGTCCCCCGGTGGCAAAAACAGAGCAAAAACCGCTCTGGATGAAGCACCAAGGCAACATCTGTGGGAGCACCAGTGGAAAATCCTCAGGAGGTTTTCATTTTCCTTCTAAAGTTTCACCTGACTCCATCACTTCTCCTCCTCCTCTTCCTTTCCTTTTTCTTTTTTCTTTTTTTTTTTTTTTTTTTTTTTTTTTTTGTTTCTCCTCCTATTCCTTTTAATTAACAGCGTAATGGAACTCAATTCATTCGCAATCTATTCTGGCAAGCAACAACCCTCCCCGGACTCCAAATGACCTGACTAATAGGGTTAGAGGCTGTAAAAAAAAGCGCAAGGCGAAATTTTTCAGCTTCCTCATCCTAATTATCTCTTCTGAGCGCCGCGACAGCGCCGTGACACAGCGGCACCGGGGACACGCTCTGCCTGGCCACGCTCCCTGCATCTCAAAGCTGCAATAAAAAAGCCGATTTTTCCCTCAGCCTCCCATAACACACAGCCCAGGGCGAGCAGAGGGAGCTGGGGAGGGATGAGGAGCGAGGGGCCGGCCAGCTGGGCGAGCTGGTGTTGGAGGGTGAGAGGGGAACGCGGATAAATAGGCTGCCGGTTAATGCTATTTAGAGACAGACAGACACAGCAGGTAAATAATGATAATGATACTCTAACGAGCTCGCATCTGCACAGCACCTTGCCTCCTGACTGGATCCCGAAATGCTTTACGAAAAATAAAATGGTCCCAGCACGGTCCTGCAGCCTTTTCCTGGTTTGTTGCCAGTACTGAGGGGGGAATGCTCAGTTGTGCCCAAGAGCACCCTCGGGACAATCCCACATCGCACTCCAGGACCTGTTTGGAAAAGCCCTTCCTGGTGGTATCCCTGAATTTTTCCCAGCCGGACATGTCCCAGCTCTGGGAGCATCATTTATGAGCTCTTAAACTGATTATTTTTGGGATGTGATCTAAAAATGAAAGTTTGGATCCAGGCCTTGGTTTCCTCACAATCTCGGAGCAGAAGCTTTCAACAAACCTGGTTGGGGGCAACCTCCAAATCCTGATCCACCTCCAGGTTAATCACCACAGTAACCCGGAGCTGTTGGGAGCTCTCTGCAGGCTGGAATGGGTGTGATTCCCCAAGCTGTGGGGGAATCTCACCTCCAAACCCTTCGGAGTAAAATATGAGAATTCAGGGCTCAGTTCCAGTGCAGCCCTGCTCTAATTTCCAACTCTATTTGTTCTATTGAGTGGTTATCAAGTTAAAAATGCAAGGACTATGGATTTCTCTCCAGCTTAAACATCTGAAAACAAATGTGCTAATGAGCAATCTGACCACTATAAAAATGATTACTGACAGCACTTCAAGGACCCGGCTTTGCTGCCTTCAGAAGCACCGAGAGCAGCAGAATGCACCCGGCAGTGCCAGGGCCATCCATCCAGCCTTGGCCAGCGGGGATCTCCTGATGAATGCCTTGGGGAGAATAAAACACTCAGGGAGGTAGAAAGGAAAGCCAGGAATCAAATCATCTCTTGCCAAAGCTGCTCCAGGCCTCCCACAAGTGATTCCTGCTTAAGAGGCCGCAGGATGAGATTTGCAGATGCTCTGAACCTCTTCCACCAGTGCAGCTCGGCAGAGAGAGATGCTCCAGGTGGGAAGGGACACTCCCGATGCAGGTGGGGCTTTTCCTTCACCTGGGGCTGTTCCTGGCGGACATTTCCAGGTCTTGCCTCACCGAGGGCTTTTTCCTGTGGGATATTTCCTCCTGCACCCACCGAAGGGAGAGAGGGAAGGAGGGAAAGAGAAATTACCGCTCCAGGAGGGAAGGGACGCTCCTGCTGCATGTGCAGCTTCACCTGGGGCTGTTCCTGGTGGACATTTCCAGGTCTTGCCTCACCGAGGGCTTTTTCCTGTAGGATATTTCCTCCTACATCCACCGAAGGGAGAGAGGGAAGCAGGGAAAGAGAGAAATTACCGGGCTTCAGCTCGGAGGTATTGAACAAAGCCGTGCCCTTCCTCCGGGCCTGGTGACTGATGGTGCGGTCGGAGCTGCCCATCTGTTAGGATATAATCCTCACCGAAGGAACAAAGAGGGGCATTAAAATCCAAACCCTGCTCCATTTGAACACAGATTGGAGATTTATGGGCGTTTCACCGGCCCCTTGTTCCTGTGGTGATTGCCCATTCCGGGCGCTCTTTGTTTTCACAAACAACCGCCCATTCTCTCCGCGCCACCGCTTCAGAGGCAGGGAAAGGGACAGGTGCCAAAGACAAAGTTATTTAAAGTGTCGTTCTAGCATCCCCTGGAACGGACAGGAGCGACGGAGCCAGCCTGAGGCCACGGTGCCAGCACAGATGGGATCCACTCCCATGCCCTGGCACGGCCACTCCTGTGCTGGCACAAGCAGGGCTGGCACTGGGCATGGGGAAGGGCTGCCATGGGGGATCCCATCCTGTCCATCCCATTCTATCCCATGGATCCCATCCCATCCCATGGATCCCATCCCATCCCATGGATCTCATGCCATGCCATGCCATGCCATGCCATCCCATCCCATCCCATCCCATCCCATCCCATCCCATCCCACATCCCCTGGGGCTGCTGGGGAATGCAAAGATTCCTCAGGGGACTCTCTGGCCTCATCCCACGGTCATGCCCAGGGCCCTGCAGGAGCAGGACAGGGAAGGAAGAGGCTGAGAGCGATGCAGGAGGGTGGCATCAGTGACTCAGCCACCCCAGCCTGGCCGTGCCACCACTGCACATCTCCTTCTGGGTGAGACTGAACGAGGCCAGGGAAATGGCCTCATTCCCCCTCATTCCCCCTCCAGGAGGAGGAGGAAGAGCAGGTCAGCTGAAGCTCAGCTCCAGGGCATGAACAGAACTCTCCCGTGCTGGCAGCTGGAGGCAGAGACACACTCAGGGTCACGTCCCGGCTTTGTCACCGATCTGCTGTCCCTCAGCTTCGCTCTCATCCTGCGTTTACCCTCCTTGTCCCTCCAGACTGGAGCATCTTTCACACCTGCCGAGAACTCACAGCCTCCCCACCACGGACAGCTCCAGTCCTCCCCGCAGCGGAATCGGTAACACAAATAAAAAGGAGAATAAAGAGCAAGAACGTTCCCTTGGGGTGGTTTCCTCCCCATGCCCAGGGCCAGCAGCCCCAGGCAGAGCTCAGGGTGCTGCTGCAGGCCTGCCCTGTGCAGGCAGCCAGGAGCAGACAGAATTCCCAGTCCCAGGGCAGCAGCAGCAGCCCAGGCTGGCTCCGAGGGCACGCCAGGATGCAGAGAACACGCTCCTGCCTTCAGATGAATTGGAAGTTAACCACAAACTGCTAAAAGCGTTTGGGGGATGAAAGAGGCTCTGCTGCTGACTAATTGGAGCTCAGGAGCAGCCCAGCTTTGGGTGGTTTTGCCAGAGCTGCCGTGGGCATCCTTGCCCTGGCAGCTCCGAGGCGGGTTTGCTTTAAGCCCTGGTGCATTTGCCAGCCTGGCTGCCCCAGCCGTGCCCTCCCGCGGGGAGCTGAGAGCCCAGGGCTGCTCCTGCAGCCACCGTGGTCCCTGCCATGCACAGCAATCGCTGCAGCTGCTGTGCCAGGAGCCAGTGCCTCTGCTGGCACCCCCAGCCGGCCCAGCCACGACAGCTCCTGATGCTCCTGAGCACCACGGACATGCCCAGCCCACCCCGGAGTGACCATGTCCCCTGTCTGCTGTCCCCTGTCCACTGTCCTCTGTTCCCTGTCCCTTGTCCCCTGTCCCTGTCTCCTGTTCCTGTCCCTGTCCCCTGTCCCCTGTTCACTGTCCCCGGTCCCTGTTCTGTTCCTTGTCCCTGTCCCCTGTCCCTGTCCCTGTTCCCTCTCCCTGTCCCTGTCTGTCCCTTGTCCCTGTCCCTGTCCCCTATCCCTGTTCCCTATTCCCTGTTCCCTGTCCCTGTCCCTGTCCCCGTCCCTGTCCCTGTCCCTGTCCCCTGTCCCTGTCCCCTGTCCCTGTCCCCTGTTCACTGTCCCCGGTCCCTGTTCTGTTCCTTGTCCCTGTCCCCTGTCCCTGTCCCCGTCCTCTGTCCCTGTTCCCTGTCCCCTTTCCCTGTCCCTGTCTCTGCCCCTGTCCCTGTCCCTGTCCCCTGTCCCCTCTCCCTGTCCCCTGATTCCTCTCCCCTATCCCCTGTCCTTTCTCCCTGTCCCTGTTCCCTGTCCCTGTCCCTCTCCCCCATCCCTGTCCCTGTCCCCTTTCCCCTTTCCCCTTTCCCCTTTCCCCTTTCCCCTTTCCCCTTTCCCCTTTCCCCTATCCCTGTCCCCTGTCCCTGTCCCTGTCCCCTGTCCCTGTCCCTGTCCCTGACCCTGTCCCTGTCCCTGTCCCTCTCCCCTATCCCTGTTCCCTGTCCCTGTCCCCGTCCCCGCTCCAAGGATCGATGGGGATTAATCAGGCATCTCGCATCTCCGTTTTTCTCGAGCGCTGCTGGCGGATCACGGAGCGCATCCTCCCTCCCTCGCTGCCAGCAGAGCACTCCAGAGAGCCTTCGCGAGCAATTAACGTCGCCGCCCCCCGCGGGCAGCGGGGACATTCGAGGGAACGAGCTCCG
This sequence comes from Melospiza melodia melodia, assembly GCF_035770615.1. Lineage (NCBI taxonomy): Eukaryota > Metazoa > Chordata > Aves > Passeriformes > Passerellidae > Melospiza > Melospiza melodia. The sequence goes on from NC_086221.1 coordinate 7,443,076, forward strand.
CAGCCGCACAAACTCCCGTTAATTTGTTGACACCGCGGATCGGTGTTTTCTCCTCGCTCCCGCTTCCCAGGGAGATCTCCATCACAAGGAGCTGAGTCAAAACCCAAATCTGTTTTTTTTCCTCTCAAGTTCCTCTGAGCTTGCTCCGTCCTCAGAGTTCTCTCCTCGCTCCGGTTTTGCCAAGCTGGGGCTGATCGCTGATCCCCAGCCTTGCCCATCACCTCCGGGCCATCCTCGGGGCCTGTGTCCAGCCCCGGAGGGCAGGCGGGACATCCCCACCGCTGGCACTCAGAAAATCCAGCTGTGCTCCCGGGCCTCAGCAAGACACCTGCTCCCATTGCTAGGAAAAGTAATCCACAAACACCGGAGGTTTGTGTCCAAAAAAGAAGACAGAGGAGTCCTTTTTATTTGAATAAAGGGAGAGGCCATGGGAATCTCTCAGTTTTTTGGAGGACACGGCCTCCTTTTTATCTCAATTTCCCAGCCACATTTCCCTTCTCTCTTTCCCCGTTTCTGAGATACCCGAGAGGTTCAGACTTCCCAGAATATCTGATACCAGAGATTCCCCTCTAATGTACAACCCTCCCTTTTCATTTTTAGTTCTTATGGAATTTAGGGGTTTTTCTTCCCCATTGTTTTATCTCCCAGCACTGGTTTTATCTACCAGCAGACCCACAGCTTGTTGCAAAGACAAATCCACGATTCATCTCACCATTGACCCCACACCCTCAACTTCCCTCCTGGCTTTAGGATTTCATAAAGAACCAAGCAATTTGTCCAAGCAGTTGATGGGAAGAGTTGAAACTTCAGTGCCCCCAAGCCCCAGGCCATCCTCTCCTCCCCTAAATCCTCTGATTTCTGCCCTCCCTCCATTGCTGGGGAGGTGCCCAGCAGGCACAGGGTGATGCTGCCAGTGCAAACACCAATAATTACAGCATATTTACACCCCACGGCTTGCACTGAGCTGGATGAACTCATTTAAGTCAGCAAGCACGGGTCAAGCCAACAGCAACTTGTCTCCATCAGACCCTCGGCAGGGCCAGGGGAGCTGCGGGAGGGAGAAACCCTTTTATCCTAATTAAAGCACAACCTGGCAGAGCTCAGCTCCCACCTTTCCAACACCTTCCACCAAACTGCTTAATCACAGGCAAATGAGTTGCTGTAATTACAGCAGGAAGGGATTTATCTCGGGATGCAGAGGTGGAGAAGCACGACCTGCAGAGAAAGGCGGTGTCAGCAAAGAGGCTGCTGGACCTGCAGGGGGATCTCCGAGCTCCTAAATCCCTCCCTGATCCATTCCAGAGCCAGAAAACATCAGTTTCTGTGTGCTCAGACTCCGGGGATTGGCTCTGTGTGCTCTCTGGAACTAAAAAACTTCTCCAGGAGGGAGCAGGAGCATCCCTGGGAAGGGAAGGATCCACACCAGGTGGGCACTCACCTGCTCTCTGCTCAGGGAGTTTTGTTCCTGGCTGAGAAATCAAACCCCAAATCTGGTTTTTTTTCCTCTCAAGACAAATGAAGATGTTTTTCCAAGCTGGAATGATCACTCAACTGGGTTTTTTTTCCTGCAGCACTGTTCCCTCTCCCCTGGAACTTTACCTGCAAAGCCCTTTGGGAACAAGGGACAGCCAGAATGGAGAGGAGAGGAGAGGGGCTGCATGGAGCTGTGGGGATATTTCTTCCTTGGCACAGCTCTGCAACATCATGGGCAATGCTTTGAGGGCTCAGGCTGGGCAGGGAAGCCGCAGGAACCTTTTGGTTGTTGCACTGAAGCAGAAACACCAAGGAGTCACAGCCTGAGAGAGCCAGAGGGGCGACGAGGGCACTGGAAAGGGGCTCCTGCAGCAGCTCCCCCTCCTCTGCACCCAAACCCTGCCCCTGCACACAGCTGGAAAAAGGAATTCCTCAAATCCCTTTTTGAGGAATTCCGGGATCTCATCGCAGCAATTGAGTTTAAGTCAATATTTATTCACTGCGTATGGCAACTTCAGTCAGGGACTCGGGAACACAAACACGGCTCAGTGCCTGGGAAAGGCAGGGTTTGGCTTTGCACCATCCCCATCCTGGTGAAAGCTTTGGAGCTGGAGCTGCCCCTGGAAAGTTCTGGAGCATTCCACTGTCACCAGCAGCATGGGGACCTGCCCGAAGCCACCAGGATCAGCACAATGTGTGTTTTTCTGGCAATTGAACCCAGCAGAAGGGGCTGCAGCCCCGGCCAGCCCGGTCTGATCGATGCTTCTCACATGCAAATAGGCAGCACGGCCTCTCTCTGAAAGCTCAGCAGGATTTTTCCATCTCCGTGGGCTCTCCAAGGAAAACTGCACGGAATTCACTCACGACAGCCATCACCGGCTGCATTGCCCAGAGCCTGGCTGCACGTCCCTCAAAATCAAGAGGAAAAACATTTCCCTCATGCCCTGGATTTGGAATTAAGTGCATGCAAAGCACTCGGAGCAAGGCAAGGAAGGGGCTGAATGCTCCCAGTGCTGCCCATCCAAGGCTGCCCCCAAAGTCCTGCCTGGCAATTGTTTGGGAGCTGCAGATCTCTGCTCGCTTTCTGAGCACATTTCCACAGCAGCACCCTGGCCTTTCCCAGCTCCTTCCCCTTCTTTGGCCACAGATTCTTCCCTTCCCACAGCATTTCCCACCTGAGCAGGGTCTGGGCTGCACCCCCTTGTGCAATCCATGGGCTCGGTGGGGAGCAGCTCCAGCCTTTGGATTAAACAGGCAGGAACATGAATAAAAAAACCAAAAAAACACTCAAAGACCAAAACTGCAACAATAACAACAACAAAAATCAGAAGCTTCTGTTACACCCAGAAGCAGCAGGTTCATGCACTTTTGGAAGCACTTCTGAAAGGCAGATTGGATCAATGCAGAGATGGAAAGCACACAGGCAGCAGTCCCTTGTTTTATTCCACACAGACTCACATTAAAAAAAAAAAAAAGAAAAAAAAAAAAAAAAAGAAAAAATCGCCTGAACCAAAAAAAAAAAAAATTACAGTCAGAAAAGCAGAGCAGGAACAATGATTTTTTGATTTCCCATATTTTATTTTCCCCACCAGCGACTTCCAGATCAAACCCACTCACTTTCCAAGCTCCAGCGAGGGCTCTTTGCCCCCCCAGCTCAGGCTGAGCTCTTTGACTTCACAGCCCGACCCCAGCCGGAGCCTGCGACGGCTCCGTGCCCGAACTGGGCAAAAACAGAACCCAAAACCCAGCCAGGTTCATTTTCCTGCCCTGGGACAGTGCCCCAGGGTGCCGTTCTGGGGGCTCCGGCAGCGCTCGGTGCTTTCCCCATCCATTCACCCCCTCCGTGCCCAGAGCTGGCACCAGCGCGGGACCCGGCGCGTTAATTAAAGGTTAATGAGCGTGCTCAGAGCGCAGACATCAGTGCCCTCTGCTGGGACCAGTCAGAAGGTCTGTGGGGAGCGCTGGGCGCCCTGCGGGGGTGGATGTGCCCTGGCGGGGGTGGATGCCCCGCTGGGTGCGGGGGAGGCGCGGTACCCGCTGGGGGAGTGCTCCTCGCACGGGCTCTTCCATCCCCATCCTCATCCTCATCCTCATCCTCATCCTCATCCTCATCCCCATCCCCATCCCCATATCCATCCCATCCCCATTCCATCCCCATCACCACCCCTGTCCCCATTCCCCTCCTTGTCCCCATCTCCATCCCCATCCCCATTCCATCCCCATCCCCATTCCATCCCCATTCCATCCCCATCACCACCCTTATCCCCTTTCCCCTCCTTGTCCCCATCTCCATCCCATCCCCATTTCCACTCCTATTTCCATCCCCATCTCCATTCCTCTCCTTGTCGCTATTCCCATCCCCATTCCCATCCCCATTCCCTTCCTTGTCCCAGTTCCTGTCCCCAACCCCATCCCTGTCCCCATCCATTCCATCGCCATTCCTCTCCTTGTCCCCATCCCCCTCCCCATCCCTGTCCCCATCCCATCCCCATTTCCATCCCCATTCCCCTCCTTGTCCCCATTCCCTGTCCCCATCCCCATCCCTGTCCCCATTCCTGTCCCAAACCCCATCCCCATCCCATCCCATCCCATCCTCATCCTCATCCCCATCCCATGCCATCCCATCCCATCCCATCCCATCCCCTCCTTGTCCCTATCCCTGTCCCTGTCCCATGCCCGGCTCTGCCGCCCCTCAGGGCTCCCCCAGCCCCAGCACTCCGTGTCCCACCCCCGGGCTGGTGGCATTGTCCCTCGGGGAGCGCAGGGAGGAGCTGTCCCTTGTCCCCAAGCCGGGCTCCTCCAGCGCTGGGAGCGGGATGGGCTCTGACAGCGCTCGGGAAAAGCAAATCCCCAGGGCAGGGAGGGAAGGGGAAGGTGGGCTTTACAATTGCTAAATCCACTCTCAGTTTGACTGCATTAGCTTTGCCTTAGGCTCCAAAACATGACGAAAGCCAAGCAGGGAGGGGGGGAAAGGGATTGGGGGGAGAGCGGGGATGGCAACGAAGGAGAAAGCTGTAATTGCAATTGCTGGAATTCACTTTTAATGCTGGCTGCTGAATACAGTAAACACACTCTCAAGTCCAGGGAATAAGCATTGATTTTTTTTTTTTTTTTTGCAAGTGTTCCAGTGAAAAGCTTCAAATCAATCCTGTTCTGTCAGACACTTTTTTGCCTCTTGGCCTCCAATTACTCACTGCCCACATCCACCCTTCCCAGATCTCACCTTCACAGGCACACCTGATGCTGAAGAACTGTTTGATCCAGAATTCACCCTGCTCAGTGGGGCCAGGGAGGGATTCACAACCTCAGCACAGGAAGGGCTTTGCCTGCAAAGCTCTCTTGGGAACAAGGGACAGCCAGAATGAAGAGGAGAGGAGAAGGGCCGCATGGAGATGTGGGGGTATTTCTTCCTTGGCACAGCTCTGTAACATCATGGGTGATGTTTTGAGGTCCTGTTGTCGCACAGAGAGGGAACACAGTCTCCTATAAACTCAAGGCTTACTCAATGATCTTGGAGGTTCTTTCCAACCTTTTTTTTGTGACGACGAGGCAAAGCTGATTCTTTGTCAGGTTTTACTTTCAGGCAAGGCTTAAACAGCTTCTCTGCTCCTGTGGCAGAGGGAAGCTCCAGCTGCCCACACTCGTGACAGAATCCCACACTGGAAGCACAGTGGGACAGGGCTGTGCCAGGGAAATGCCACCCACGAGGGGGACAGAGCTGTCCTGGTCAAACACATCCTGCCAGGGAGCCAGAGCTGACATTTCCTAGCACAAAACTTCCTCCAGAGCAGACACAGATGGAAGCAGACACATCCCACAGCTCCTGTCACACGTTCTCCCGTTTCCTCCCCATTTCCCCCACATGGATCAAGACCTCCTGGCACAGAGGATTTGCTCTCTTTCCCAACACCCAGCACAAGGAAGAGCTACCACTGCAGTGACATGACCTTCAGCTGCTCACAGCCCAGACACTTCCTTCTGACAGCTCCCACATTCACCCTCAAATTATATGTACTGTATATGACTGTTAAGAATAATCACAGTATTTGCAGTGGTGTGTTAGGCACCAAATTATGTATAGGCAAAGCGATTAGAGAGCAGAACAAAGTGGTTGTTCATGCAGCTAATGGCCAAAGTACCACTATTTTCCATCAAGACAATTTGCAGCCAGCGTAGCATCTTCTCACTCCCCAGCCAGGAGCAGCTTTGCATGAAATCTTCAAAAACAACTCTTGTTATCACAAGTCTCAACAGCAGAGCTCGGAGGGGGTTGTAACAGCCTTGATAGTCTTTAATTCTTCTCACCCCACCGCCTTCCCCTCCTGTCCCAAGTGCCTTCCTCTGGGAGATGTGGCTGAGCCTTGTGGCAGCCAAGTTGTGTATCCAGCACTTAATGGCATTAAAACTTGTGCTGACTCCCATCTTTAGATAAAAACCTGCTCTTTAGGTTTGTTTACTAAAAATCAAAATCAATAACCATCTCAGCTCGCTGTCCTACAAGCCTTCAGTCTCAGCCAAGCATCCAGAGCCCTGGGGATGCAAGAATATGCTCAAACCACACACAAAATCTGTGCCCTTCACTGTCACCAAAGTCTTTCCATGGGTAAAATATCCTGGTCCAGCCCCTCCTGATGTCCTCCCTCCTTTTTTCCATGGGTCTTGACCCAAAGCCAAGCACCTGCTTTATAAAGCCTGTCCAAGCCTAGAAGGAACTGTCCTGTGCCAGGCCCTTGGAAAGAGATCCAGCACAGTAATTACTCCAGCCAGACCAACAGGGAGATTATTTTAACAGCAGATTGTCCCATGGGGTAGGAAGGAAACACCAGAACTTCTAGGGAGAGGAGGAATCTCAGGCTGGGGCTGATGAGAACCTCATACAAAGGGTGGAGAAGGCGCAGGAGCTGCAGGGAAGGAAGGGATGAGGCTTTGGGAGCAGGAGAACAGGAATGCTGGTGCCCTTGATAGCTCTGGCTCCAAGGTTGATGGAGCTGCCAGGAGGTACAGCATGTTCTCTCCTATTGATCTATCAATGTCTGCTCTCCAGAGGAGGGATTACTCACTTCTGATAACACAGCAAGGTTGCCTCTGATGAAAATCAATGGCTCTGACCAGCCAGCCTTCGTTTAATTACATCACGCTGTAAATCCGGCGGGAGCAGAATGGGGACATTCTCCACCACCACCAGCAGCTCTGCCTCGTGCTCCTCTCCCCAGTTTTTCACCAGTATCTTCCTGGGATTATCAGGATAAATGGCCTTGACGAGCAGAGCTTTGCTGTCTGTTCTGCAGCCAAGGAAAGGACGCGGGGATTTCTCCATCACCTTGGCCCACAGCTGGCAAAGCTGGCCAGGAGGAGAAGGACACCAGAGATGTGCAGGCGCATTCCTGGCAATTAGCTTGGTGGGAAGGAGGATTGGATTAAGACCGAGTGCGAGATCAGGCAGCTTTTTACAAGCTAAATAAGCAACAAGCAGTTTGAGAGAGATTTCTCCCCCTGTTTACAAGGCCAACCAAGGCCAGGTTAATTAATCTCTCTTTCCAGCTGCCCTTCTCACTAGGGCTTGTTCTTCACTTTGAGCAAAACACCCGAGACAGCTGCTCAGATCTCTCACATTGCAGGGTGATGAAAACAAAGGCACAGATGAAAATTGCTTTAGAGCTTAGCCTCTCACAGAAAACAAACGTGCCCGTGCTGTAATTAGGAGTAAGCATGCGAAAAAAGCACCAGATCTTTGACCAGTGCTTAACCAGGGATAGCAAATAAAAATAACAACAATCCCTTCCCACACACACAGAGCACACACAGAGGCACTAAACCAGGCAGGCCTGTTTTCCCGGAGCTCACAAAAGAGGCCGGTTCAGTCTCTTGATGTGGCACAAAGGCAGATCCCAGGCTGTGGCTCTGTGCATGCTAAACCCGGCAGCGAGGCCCTATCACAGCAAGGCGTTCAAACACACTCTGCTGCCCCTGGGGAGGGTTTATACCGGCACAGACAGCAGCCAGCAGAGCTTCATGAATGGCTCAGAGCTGCTCAGCCAAGGCTGCAGTGCAGAGCATCATCTGAAGCTGTGCCACAGCCCCAGCCAGCAGCTGGACGTGCCAGCATTGCCATTTGGAACTGCCCTGCTGCCTCCTCCTCCTCCTCTTCCTCCTCCCCCAGACATGGTTTAAGGCATTTAGGGGCAGAGATAAATTCTCCCGTGTTTATTTTAGTGAAAAGGCCCCCACGATGTTTTCTTTCCCTCACCATTAACAGCACAATTAGAGCTGTGAGGCCTCAGCCAGCTCTCCCCACACAAAACCCTCCATCCTCAGCCCATCCCTGCTCCTTTCCCAGCGCTCACGCAGCAAACAGAAGGCAAAGGCACAGCAGGCACCAGCAGCAGACACTTGCACAGCCCTGCAGCCAGCCACCAGCTAAAGCCAGGAGCTGTGGTGCTTTAACACAGCTGGCAAACATCTGTGTGGATCTCCTGTCTGAAACTCCCCCAGCTTATTGGGGTTTGGGTAATGGGGCAGCAAGATCTGTCTGGCTGTCCAGAAATCTCAGTCAGCACCAGGCTTTGCCCTGTCCCAGGCAAACATTTCTGATCTCACCAACCCCACGGACAGCAGCCACAAAAGGCCAAAGAAACAGGTCAGGAAAGTGCAAGAGCTGCCTGGCCGTGGGAGAGCCTGCAGGCTCTGAGCATCCCTCACCAGAGACATCTCCCTTCCTCCTCTGTCAAGGTCTCCTCTCCAAGCTCGTCCTCCCTGCCAGCCGGGCACAGCTCTGCAGCCAGGCTTGGAGCAGGAGGCAGGTGCCAAAGCCTTGAGTCACAGGCTCAGAGCCCTGCCAGAGCCTGGCACGTCCCTGAGAGCTGGGCATGCAGGGAAGGAGCAGTCCCCATGTGTGCTTGCTGCTCCTCAGCATCCAGACGTCATCTGCAGCCCACTTGCTAAGGCTGACGCGTTCCAGGGAGGAATCAGACACCCTTGGGAACAGCTCTTCCTCCTCAGCAAGGGTGTCCTGAAGGAATTTGCCAGAAATATGGTTTTCTTTGGGTTTTTCTGAGGGCTCTGCTGGCAAAAGGACAGGCTGCAACTCCAGGGAGAGGGGCTCTGGAGCCAGGCATTCATCCTCCAAACGCGGGGGTAAAAGGTTTTCTGGTCAGGAGCTGTCAGCAGCTTTGGGTTGGAAGGATTGTGGCAGGGATTCTCTGGAGAGAGCCCTCTAAGAAAAAATACAGGGGGAAACACCCTTAATTTCTAGATTATCTTATTTCTTAGCCCTTTGCTATCAATGGCTTTGAGATGTGGCCATGGATATCAGCAGACAGCTTGCACTCCTTATCCCCGGCTGTGGAACAACTCCAGACCAGGGAAACTGCTCCTGGCCCAGTGACCTCGGAGATCAACTCCCCTTTCTCTGCTGTCAACAGAAGGACCCGGGCTGAGTTACCCACAGCACATTCCCAAGATTCTTTCCTCAATTGTGGCTCAAATTGGCTAATGCATTAGGAGATTACAGGGTGGAAAGGGCAGGGGAGATGGAAGGAATGCAATCACCAGGGCCTCATTGCTCCTGGAAGCTCCATTAATGGACAAGGAGCCTTTTGGCACCCAGATAAACCCCAGGCAGGGGGTAGCAGTGAGGAAGGCAGAAGGAAAATGCCTGCAGGGATTGATGCTTTCCTGTTCCACTGGCACCTTGTCCCAGGCCTTCCCTGCATCAGCATTCAGGGGACAGCTCCCTGTCACACACAGCAGCAGCTGACCGCTAATTAATCCCAATGCCAGCGCTGCCCAACCTTTCCCACTCCTCCCACGTTAATTTATTTAATTTATTGCTGTATTACTGCCAGACCCATGAGTTAACTTCTCTCCAAGCAACTGCAAAGGGGAAAGATCTGGAAGTTATCCCAGGGCCGTGTAAGACAGGAAATCATTTCCCACATCAGGTCCTGAGGCTCATTTTGATCATGTAAACACACACAAATCAATTGGCTGCAGGACGGATGCCAGAGGTGGGAGACAGGTATTCCAGGGAGCCGCAGCCACGGCTGCTGGAGCCTGTGCTCTGGGAAGAACATCCCTTATCCTGTCTGACTTTGATGGAGGGATGCCAGCTGGCATCAGGGAAGATTTATCCCTTGTCACACAGCTCCTCTGCAGAGCTCCACAGCAGCGCTGGGAACGCTCAGGCCCGGGAGCAAAGCCTCGTTAATGGATTCAGCAGACCTGGGCCAGCTCCCAGCTCCAGCAGCCTCTGGCCTGGCCTGGCGTGGCCCAGAGCGTGGCACAGCCCAGCCTGGCTGGATTTAGTTCGGAGCTGCACGCTCGCACCCTCTGCCACGCCGTCCCCTTGCTCCGAGCCCTTCCAGCCCAGCTTGTTAAGCCTCATCACAAACTGTAAAGCTCAACGCTGGGTTCCAGCAGTGCCCCGAGCTCGCCACCCAAGCGTTGGGAGATCTCTGCGGGGCTCCAGCAAAACATTTAATCTCTGTTCCTCGAGCCCTCCAAGGGATCATTGCTCCTCCTCTGTTTCCCAATCCCCAGATAAAAACCAACCCCAGATTTAATGGCTGGCACTGGGGCCCCCGAACCACACAGATGGGGCCCAGCCATTGATGCCTTAGGATTTTAGCTTTTATATTTTTCACATATTTGTAATCCTGTAATTCTTTAGTGTATAACTCCAAACTCCATGTACAGTGTCAGCTGCTGCCTTTCCAATATTATTATTATTATTATTATTTTATTATTATTATTATTATTATTATTGTTATTGTTATTATTATTATTAAAATTAAGTCCACTTAATGAGACTTTGCTCCTGGGCTGTTGAGCTCTGCAGAGGAGCTGTGTGACAAGGGATAAATATATTTATATTTATATTTATATTTATATTTATATTTATATTTATATTTATATTTATATTTATATTTATATGATTAATTATATAAATATTTATATTTATATAATTATGTATGTAATTATTTATGTAATTATATAAAATTATATATAGTTATTATTAGAAATTAATTAATAATGAATAACGAATAATTAATAATATGTAAAAATTATAGCTATTATTAATAATAATTTAAAATAGATATAATAGATACAATAATGATAATAAATTAGCAATATAATAATAAAAATAATGAAATAAAAATAAAAATAGAATAAATTAAAAATAAAAATTAAAATTAAATTAAGAATTAAAATAAAAATAAAAATAAAATAAAATTAAGAATAAAAATAAAAAAATAAAATTAAGAATAAAAATTAAAATAAAATTAAGAATAAAAATAAAAAAATAAAATAAAGATAAAGATAAAAATAAAAATAAAAATAAAAATAAAAATAAAATAAAAATAAAATAAAAATAAAAATAAAAATAAAAATAAAATAATTAAAATATAATAAATATCGCCACTTTTTATTTTCCTAATTTTATCTGGTCTCTGTTTTTAGGTAGACCCCAAAAGGCATCCCCCGATGGAGATGCAGCCGGAGCCCACACGCGCACACACAGACAGACAGACAGACACACTCACACACACGCCCCACACGTGCTGCCGCCGCACGCAGCGCTGACCCCGCCGCTTATCGCCTTCCCCCGGCTCATCACACCTCGGCCGCTTTGTGGCAGCGAGAAAGGAGCGCCGCGAACCCGTCTGGGGCAGGGCCCCAAGAGCAGGGAGCTGAGATAAACACGGGCCCGCATTGTCAGGGGCTCCTTATCAGCGCGGGGCTCTGCGCGGGCAGGGCAGGAGCCCGCTGGTATCGCAGCAGAGCACTCAGGCTCTGTTCTGGCAGCTTTGCGGGAAAAGGAGGCTTTTATTGCCAGGAGAAAAGGCAGGTGTGCAGCAGGAGCGTGAGTGGGGTCAGCAGCCTCTGCCCAGCACCCCCTGGCACGGTGTGCCCGCAGTTTAGGGGAACAGAAGGATTTGGGGGGTGACATTACATCCTCAGCTTCCAGGGAGGTGTGGGAACAAGGGGAGATTCTCCTTACCCTGGAGATCCCAAGGGGAGCATCCCTGAGGGGATGGTGCAGGGCAGCAAAGCTGGGCACAAGGAGAGCATCCCTGAGGGGATGGTGCAGGGCAGCAAGGCTGGGCACAAGGAGAGCATCCCTGAGGGGATGGTGCAGGGGCAGCAAGGCTGGGCACAAAGAGAGAATCCCTGAGGGGATGGTGCAGGGCAGCAAGGCTGGGCACAAAGAGACAATCCCTGAGGGGATGGTGCAGGGCAGCAAGGCTGGGCACAAAGAGAGAATCCCTAAAGGGATGGTGCAGGGCAGCAAGGCTGGGCACAAGGAGACAATCCCTGAGGGGATGGTGCAGGGCAGCAAGGCTGGGCACAAAGAGACAATCCCTGAGGGGATGGTGCAGGGCAGCAAGGCTGGGCACAAGGAGACAATCCCTGAGGGGATGGTGCAGGGGCAGCAAGGCTGGGCACAAAGAGACAATCCCTGAGGGGATGGTGCAGGGGCAGCAAGGCTGGGCACAAAGAGACAATCCCTGAGGGGATATTGCAGGGCAGCAAGGCTGGGCACAAAGAGACAATCCCTGAGGGGATGGTGCAGGGGCAGCAAGGCTGGGCACAAAGAGACAATCCCTGAGGGGATGTTGCAGGGCAGCAAGGCTGGGCACAAAGAGACAATCCCTGAGGGGATGGTGCAGGGCAGCAAGGCTGGGCACAAGGAGAGCATCCCTGAGGGGATGGTGCAGGGGCAGCAAGGCTGGGCACAAAGAGACAATCCCTGAGGGGATGGTGCAGGGCAGCAAGGCTGGGCACAGTGGTTCGGCTCTGACTGCTGAGCAGAGGAGGCAGGAGCAGGCCCCTGTCACCCACAGGGCACAAGGCTGGGCTGTGGCAGCTCCCTCCCTGCTCCCAAACCAGCTCCAGTGCCAGCATGGATCAACCCATGGAAATGAGCTCCAATACGGGCACGGTGTTGGAATATGCTTAGAGATGCAGTTTAAGGAAATCAAGGCATCCTGGAGCCCCAGGCAAGCCCCCTGCAGAGAAAACACCAATGTGGTGTAAAACAGATTTTTCCTTTTATTTTGGACCCCCTTGGGCTGAGGTGAGGGCAGGTGGGCAGTGCCCCACACTGGCATCACCACCACGGCCTCAAACTGCAGATGAGCTGCCATGCCTTGTCAGCAGAGCGTGTAAGGGGAGTGTTTCTAATTAAAAAAAATCAGAAAGCTGCCTCAGAAAGAAATAATTTAAAGAGAAAAAAAACAATTAGGAAAAAAAACCCCCGACCATATCTCAATTGCAAAGTTCCTGCCTGAGCGTTTCATTTCCATTTTGCACCACAATAGGAAGAGAGCAAACAATGGCTGAGAGGAAGCAGCCTGATTGTGGGGAGGCAAAGTGCCACCAGGCTCGTTTTTCATCTAACGTGGGTGAAGTCGATTTAAAAAAAAATTTAAATATAAATATATATATATATATGTATTCCAATCTGAGCACCGATTGGTTTGACCACAACCTCCCAAAAGACTCACTTCCTTATTAAACCAGGACAATTATAAATTATATATATATTATAAACTATATATAAGTTATATATATTAAAAATTTTATATATTATAAATTATATCTAAATATTATATATATATATGTATGTATGAATATGTATATAAAATATGTAAATATTTTCTCACTTCATTGTCTCTCCCCCAAATAACCCCAGACCCGCAGGACAGCTCATTGCAGCTCCTTCCCAGCCTCAGACCTGCTCAGGCTTCTTCTCTCCCCCCTTCCTCCCCAGACTGGGAGGTTTGGGAAGAAAAGGGACATTCCAGTGCCACCATTCCCGGTGCCACCAAAGTGCCGCCTCTGCCAGGCTGGAGCCGGGCGGGACGAGCTCATCCCACCCAAAGAGGAGGAGAAGGAAGAAAATTCTGCCAGCATCACTTGCAGGAGGGCCGTGAGGGCGTCCCTCGGCAGCAGGGCACCTGCTCGGGGTGACAGCTCCGGGTGACAGCGATGGAGAGGCGCCACCAGCGCGGCATCCAGCGTTCCCATGGCGACGGGCGCTGGGTACCGCCGCTGAAACACTCCATCCGCTTATTGATTGAGCCGCCGTCAAATTCAATCACAAGTGAAAATGGATTTTTTAATGCGACTATTAGCTGCTTTTGAAAGGCAAATTGAGTTCAGTTATACCGAGCCAGCCATCAGAAAACAATTTGCCGTCAGCCAGACGGGCCGGAGAGGAGCGCGGCCGGGAGCAGCCCGCGGGTCGGAGATCCGACACGGGAGCCATGGGGAAATCCGGCTTTTCCCCCCCCAAAAATGCCCTGGATCAGGAAGGTGAGGCAGGTGAGGGGCTGGCATGGACATGGCTGCTTGTGGGATCCATGGCTGGAAGGGAGCAGGGGGAGAAAGAGGAGAAATTCAAGGAGAAATTTTAATGGGTTCATGCCAAAAACCCAAGCAGAGCTTATGGGGAAGCACAATGGGTGCTGTCCCCAAATTCTGGGGTGCACAAGGGGAGCCAGGAGAGAAGGACACATGAACCACAGTGCTGTGGTGAAGCCCAGGCAGTGTCACCCCCTCCCTGTGCCACCCCACTGCCACCACAAGCCAACCAAGCTCATTTCCTTCCAGCCGCTGGAAAATAAGATTTTTCCCTCACTGATTAGGGACGCAGATTCTCATTACTATGTTAAGTGAGGATCAATATCACAGCCAAGTTTGAAATCAGCCCTGTCTGGCGAGGTGCTGAGCACACCAGTTTCCCCAGTTTGGGGTTGAGTACCATCTCTGGGAGGCATTCACAGCATTGCTCCAGGATGGGGATGGAGGAGGGAGGTGGGACAGGACAGAGCAGTTTTTCACTTTATCTGAATTTGAAGTTCAGATAAAACTCTGTCAGATGTGGGAGGACTTGCCTGTACACACATATTTATAAATAAAACCCTCTATATATTAAAAAATCCATATAAAAATAAATATATTTTCCCCCCACAGAGCTCAGGGAATGTAATAGACCCTGTTAATTAAAAACCCATCATTTTCACCCCCCTGAGAACCCTCCAATAAAGAATTAAAAATCCAGCTTCACTTTGGGGTGCCAGCTTTCCCAATCCTCCTCTCAATCCCATGAACGAACTCACAGGCCTTATTAAACACTTGCAGGAGCAGTCCAGGAATTTCTATAGCAGCATAATCCAAAGATCTGCTTTCAAAGAGCCTCTGCTTCCCACAAAGCTCCAGCCTCGGCTAATGAGAGCTTAACCACATGTTTGTGGTGGATGAAATAGTATCATTTTGCAATTATTATCATTCAAACATTATTTATTTAACCCGCAGCCACATTATATTGACTGCAGAATTGCTGTCATTTTTACTTTTGATGGCTCTCTCATTGAGCTGAGTGTGAGGAATTGCGTTCTGTGTTCCCAGTGTGGGGGAGGCTCCCCCTGCTCCCTCAGCCTCTCTGCAGGCAGGTCCAACTCTCTGCCCCAGAGCTGGTGGTGTTTGGTACCAGAATCCCCAAAAAAATGGGCACTTTCCCATCTTTTCCTCTGCTTCGCCTTCCCTCACTGGCCATATTTGGGGAGTTAATCCATTCTGACCACCAACACAAAGCCCTGCGCACCAAAGTGCTCCAGGTAAGGACAGAAGGTGGATGTGGTGTCACCTTGCACCCCGCCCCCAGCAGCTCTGAAAGCTCCTTTGTAAGAGCTGGAGAGGGAAGGCAGCAGCTGAGGAGCAATGTGCATCCCACAAAGCCCAAATGTGGGGATAACACACAGCCTTGGGCTCGGAACCCTTCTCCAAGGAAGCAGCAGGGTGAGCCCCAGCCAGCATCCCTGGGGTTTGCAGCAAAATAAACACCAAGGGGTGCACAGCTCGAGATCTGAATGTCAGCAGGGTAAAATAAAAAAAAAAAAAAAAAAAAGTCTGGCCTCCCTCTCCCTCCTGGCCCTGGTTCTTCTCTCACACACGTCACTCTCCCGAAGCCTTGCAAGATGCATTCACACAACAGGAAATCCAACATTCCCCTTCGCCTTCTTCTCTCTTCCTCTCCTTTAATTTTCCCCAAATGTAAATGAGGAAGTCATCTCTCCTCCGGTGATGAAACATCTGCCTGGAGAAGCTTGCAGTGCAATGCAACATATTTTGATCACTGCTCCATCTAATTACAGAGAAGAGAAGAGAAAAATCACAAAGCAGAGTTTGGGACTTTTTATTTTTTCCCCCAAAACACAAGGCATCTGGAAAATAATAGAAAAACAGCAGCACTGACAATGAGAGCAGAGGCAGCTTCCCCATCAGCCTTGAAAAACAGCACTGGAATACAGAGCCTGCTTGGAAGGAGAGGGATCTCAGGGCGAGATAGGGGAAGATTAATTGCTGGTGCCAAGGACACGTGGTAATGGAACTGGAATCTCAGAATCCTCAAAGGCAGAGGCTGCTCCAGCCAGGCCACAGGGATCTGGCTGCACATCCATCCCTTGGGGCTCAGCAGCTGCCTCACACCCACTCCAGAGCAAGGGAAAGGAGGGACGCAGGGGAAGAGCCTCAAAGAGCAACTGATGCTCATCAGGACCCACCAAACACTTGATGTTCAGGAGCCAAGATGCAGAAGGAGAAAGGCTGAAGCTCAAAACAGGGGTGGAATGGCTCAGCCAAGACGGGAACAAGAGTTTTTCTCCAGGAGCAAGCCCAGGTTCTTCCATGGAAGCTCTGGAGATGCTCAGACACAGCTTCAACCTGGCAGCAGCAGGGGCAGAGCCCTCGAATCGGCCTCGGCTCCTGAAGTGACAACGGGAGAGGTCTCAAAGGCACAGCAGGCAGCACCACCCACACCCCTCGGCATTCCAGAGGGGCTGATTGCTTCCCTTGTTCATCTCAGAAAAAAAATCCACCGTGCAGCACCGGTGGGGCCCAGCCTCCAGCCGCTGGAGGAGGTTGTTCGCCGCAGGGAATGGAGCGCTCGGGAGCTCCAAATAAAACCCTAATCATAATCGTTGCTGTTTCCCTGTCTTGCTCTTCAAGCTCCGAGGGAGTCCATGGCTAAGCAGCAGCAAACAGCACCTCTAACGAGATCCTGCATGGCAAGGAACCAAGCCCAGCTCCGGGGGAGCCTGTTCAGCAGCCTCACTGGAGGAACGCTGACAGGTTGTTTATAGCAGCTTAGAGAAAGGCAGTGCAAAACAAACAGGAGGCTACCTGCCTTCCACCCCTCTCCCACCTGGATTTCCAAGGGAAAACTTGATTTCTCCTTTCTGAGCGTTTCAAGTTTCCAGAAGAGGAAAAACAAAACGCTGCCTGTGATGAATGGGGGTTGGCAGCTGGTGGGGACAGGTACGGCACTTCAAGCCGTGGGAAGGCAGCCCAAAACGTTCAGGAAACAAAAAGAGCTGATGGGAAGGATGCCCACAGGCAGGCAGGGGGGTCCCAAGCCCCCGTTTTTCTTCACAGAGATCTGTCAGCAGCGTTCTGCTGGCAAACAGGGCCCGGTCCATCCTGCCTGCCAGCTCTGCTCCAAAACAGCTCCAAGGATTGTCCTCGCCGTTTGTCATCCTGCCTGAGCACAGACACACACAAGTGAGCAGCAGGTGCCTGTCTGGAGCCAGCAGAGCACAAGGGTTTAATCCAAGTCCATCTGCACGTGGAGAACAGGGGGGGAAGAGCTGGAGCCTACAGAACTCGTCACTACCACCAGGAAAACAAATGGATCCACTTCAAAATCCTGCCTGCCACAGACACCCCGAGCTGCTCCTGAAAGGTCACATCTCTCCTCATTGTGGGTTTAATCCAAGTCTTGGCTGTCAGAGAGAGAGAGAGAGAAAAACACAGGCCTGGGGCTCTCCAAGATGGAATTAAAGCTCAGAATTCTCCCCTGTGGGCACAGGCACGTGTGCTCTGAGGGAGTGCTGTTGTCACCTTGGCGAGCGCCGTGTGCTCCTCCGCGGGTACAGCTGGTGCTGACAAGGTCAGCAGCAAGAGGAGAACTCACCCTGGGCTAACGGGAGGCAGAGAGTTGGAAGATTAGTCACCATGCAGAGATCCACGTTTCCTGGCAAATGAACCAGCTGACAGGGAGGACAGCAGAGATGCAGGGCGGTGTGGGACTCTGTGATGGAATTCAGTCCTTGGCTCTGCCCCAAATCCACGCAGCCTCTGCCTCCCTCTCTGCGTGTCCTGATTCACCTCCAGCTCCTCTGGGGCACCCGAAGCTCTCTGGGCTTTGCCAAGGGCGAATTCTTGCCAGCACAACCAAAATCCCCCCAGGGTAAAAGGGAGAAGTGGCCCCAACCCCAGCAGGACAGGCAGAGAGGGGCTCCTCCCCAGATATCCCTGCTGTCTCCCAGGACACAGGAGTGCTCCCAAACGGATCTGCGGGTCTAATTGGAGCACCAGTGTTTGCCTAAGCAAATAGCTCGGAAAGCTCCACAAATAGCAGGAGGGCTGGTTAATTGGGAAGAAGGCAGAGAAGCACAGAGCAAAACTCAGGCAGGCAGCACCAGAGGCAGGGCAGAGCGCGGCTGAGGGGATCTGGCCACCCCAAGGGCGCGTTTGCCCTCCGTCCATTGCTGTCCCGGTCCCAGCACCGCTGTCAACAACACTTTCTGCATATGCAAATAGGACCGTACTCCCGCAATTACACGGCAATCAGAGGCAAATTACATTCTTGCTGTTTACTTTCAGTGTCCTTAATTAATCCGGTTATTAGACGATTAATGAAGCTTGTTGGGTGAAAAACTCATAGCATTTACAGCGTGCGCAGCCGGCTGGCATCTCCAGCGCGTGGGGCTGGGGACAGCGCCTGTCCCCAAGGCCAGCAGGGCAGAGTGACACCGACATGGTCCCCACAGTGCCCAGGGGGTGCTCAGGGTTGGCTTTTCCAGCCGTGCCTCCTCTCAGCGCTCTCCGGGAGCTCAGCCCAGCAGCTCCAGCCGAGCATCCCTTCCCACCTCCCTGTCTGGAGTCACAGCCCCCGCATCCCTGCTCCTCTCCAAAGGCAGCAGGACCCACACCAGCGGCTCCCACCGCTCTGGAAGCTGCTGGAGAAGGTTCCCAGGTCCCTGCGGCTGCTGGACCCCCTGCATCCCTGTCCTCAGCCGGCTCCCAAGGCACCCTGCCCTCCCCAAAGGTCGCCGCAGCTCGTGTTTGGTTAAGCTGCCGATAATGAAGTGGCATGTTCATCTAATGATCGAATTGCCGCACCGCGAGCATGAAAGGCTGAGGAGAACTAATTAAGAAGCTCATTTGCATACTCCGGCGTTTCCGGTGCACGCATGGGGTTCCCATAGCAACCGGTACAAAAGCGGGCGATGGTGTGTGGATTTTAGGGGGGTTTGAAGTGCTGTTCCTTCCCTTTGTCATCACCAAGGCTCTGCCATGAAGGTGCGGGGACAGCGGGCTGGGGAGGGACATTTCGGCACACCAGGGGTGGGGGACAAACGAGCTGCGACAGTGGCAGGGGGCTGAGCCCGCTCCCAGTGCCACCAGCTCAGGTACCGCAGAGGGGAGCAGGGATTTGGGGCTTGAGCAGAAATCCTTGGCCTGGAACTGCTCTATCCAAACTTTCCTGAGTCACTTTGGCCTCAGCTCGGTGAGGAGGGGAGGGAAGTTTTTGCAGGGCACTGCGGCAAATCCCGCAGCATCCCAGAGCCCCGAGGGGACACCGGCTGCTCTGGGTGACACCTGCAGGACGTGGGGACACTGCAGGATGGCACCCCAAATGGAGGAATGCAGGGTGGTCAGGTGAGGGTGGCAGCTCCATCCCGGCGGGTTCCCCGCAGTGCGGCGCAGTCCAGCCCCGGCTCCTTCCATCATGTCACTTTTCCTGTGCACCGAGGTTTCTTTTCTGCTTTGTATTTCTGGCGAGAAACCTTTGCATTTAGATAAGGAATAAAGCCTGGAATCAGATCTGAACTCTGCGGCAGAGATCAACATTTTAATGAATTAAATATATTCCAAACTAAATGTAACCTCTTAGCGCTCGCATTTTCGAGTGAGGCTAACTTAAAGAAAAAGCCAACAATCCAACTCATTCCAGCTCTCCCCGGCTGTGAACTGGCCACAGGCCAATCAATTATCTCGAATTTATTCGTTATTCAACTTCCCTCCGACAGCCAATTTCCAGGCTGTGAATTGCAGGTGAGCGGCTCCTGCGCTCTCCCGCCAGCCCAGTTGGCTGGTTCCACTGGTTCCACTGGGTTCTACTGGTTCCACTGGTTCCACTGGTTCCACTGGGTTCCACTGGTTCCACTGGGTTCCACTGGTTCCACTGGGTTCCACTGGTTCCACTGGGCTGCCCAGGGGCACCGCCTGGCCCGGAGCCACCAGCCAGGCAGGACACTGGGGCTGGCACATTCGGCGTCACACAGCCCCGCAGGGATGGAGGGACAGCGGCTGTTTGACATCCAGGGCGGCGTTGGGAGATGCAAACCGAGCCCGAGCATCCCCCGAGGGCCGCGCAGCGCTGCCAGGCCTGGGAAGAAGAGATGTTTAATTAATAACTGGTGGCTGTGCAGGGAGGGCAGAGCTGCCCCGGCTGGACGGAGCCCCGAGTGCTCCCGATGTTTGCTGCGCCGGGAAGGGCAATTTTGGGAGTGGGGAGGGCAGGGATGAGACCTCGGCTGTGCTGCCCCAGGCTCAGCCAGCAGAGCTGAGCGTTTGGGGGGCAGGTGAGGGATGCCAAGGAGCAGAGGAAGCCCAGCTGGTCCTTCCTGCAGCCCCCACCACGCTCAGAGCTTGAGGAACAGCAGAGTTCTCAGCCCTGCACTGCAAACACCTCACCCAAACCTTTTCCTCTGCCCCCAGCCTACCCAGCGTCCTGGAACGAGCCCCAAACCCATCAAGGTGGAGCCCCAGAGCTCTCAGCCCCCTTCAATTCAAACACTTCACTATTTCCCACTCAAACCAGGAGCTCTTCCTCTGTCCCCAGCCTACCCAGCATCCTGGAATGAGCTCCAAACCCATCAGGCTGCAAGAAGTCCCCTTGCCCGTCCAAAGCTTTCTCCTCCCCTAACATTGTTTTCGTTTCACCCACCCCCCCCCCCGCCATTTTTTATTCTCAATAAAAACATAATTACAGGCTTTTAAAAAAAGCAAATTATAGTGACATACTTTAATTATCTCCAAGCAATGGAGGACTAAATTACACAGTCAGGGAATCGGAGGTTACCTAAAAATAAAAGCAAGAAGCTTCATTAAATGCTAATTGCAGCTTTCACCGCTGAAGTGAGATTTCAACACAGACCACCATTGACTCACTGGGCCCTACAAGAGAACATTGGGGCTGGGGAGAAGCCCTCAGATACACAACTCGTGCCTCCATCCGTGGCTGCAGACGCAGGGATTGCTCCAAAGGGAGCTCCAAAGGCTCCACATCTGCTGGACCTTCCCCAAGGTCATGCCTCCTCCCTCCACTGTCCCCTCAGAGGCATTTCCCACCTTCCAGCAGCACTGAGGGGCTCATCACAGCTCCTGCAATGCTTTGGAGCAGAGAAACCAGCTCCAGTTTGTTCCCAGAGCTGCTTCTGCACCGTGGATGGAGCCACAGCAGCTCTGAGCCTGAGTCCCACCTTGCTCTGAGCATCACTCTGCTCTCCTGGGGTGAAAATGGGTGAAAATGGGTGAAAATCGGTGAAAATCGGTGGAAATGGGTGAAAATGGGTCCTTGGGGCTCTCCTGGTGGGAGAGGAGCTGAATGGATGGAGCCCTGTCCTGTCCAAACCATTCTCTGCTCTAACCCTGCTCTCCCCATCCCTTCCTCCAGGTTTCCTCCCCAGGCAGGACCAGGAGATCTCCCCAAGCCCAGAGGGGCTGATTTCCCCCAAGACACAGGAAGGGAGGCAGGAGGTGGCAGGCAGGCTGGAGAATTCGCAGGGAAATTATCTTGTTTTTCCATTTCCCATCGAGCTGGCCTAATTATGCCACCGAAGTCTGTAATTTGCCTCTCACAGAAGAGAGTTAATGACCGGTTCCAGGCTGCTGCTGCTCCAGGCGGGGGCACAGCTCCCACTGCAGCCCCCAGCTGTGCCCCGGGACCCCGAAAATTCCTGTTTGTCCCTGGAGAAGGGAGCTCAGGAGGAGAGCCGGCCACTGGGAGCAGCAGCCAAGGACAACAGAAAGTTCCAGGAGGGAGGAAGAGACACGGGCAGGGCATGGAGGGAGCTGGCACCAGCCCAGGTTTTTTCCTCACCGCTCCTCAAAGTCCCAGGAAAAAAGTGAAAAAATCTGCAGGTCAAGCACTCAGGGAACTCAGGCAATTATCGTTGTTTAAATTCAACAGCCCTTCACAGAAATAAGAGGAAAATCACACAAGGGCTTTTAAAGCTCTGAGGGAGGTGAGGAGGAGGAGGAGGAACGATGGCAACAATTTCCAGATACCTCATTAAAAAAAAAAAAAAAAATACCCAAAATACCCAAAACTAGGAATGTGATATCCAGGAATCAGTATCCACTCTGCTCTTCTCCCCAAAAACATGAAGCAAAGCAGAAAAGCAGAATGTGGATCCTCACAGGCCCCTCCTGCAGCACCCACGGCGGAGCCTGGCTGGATCCCCATCCACCTCCATGGCTCACAGGCTGCTCCCTTTGAATTAACTCCTTACCATCAAAGAGCTGCTTGGAATTAAACAGGATAAAACCAACCAGCTGTGCTGGGAGGTCACTGGAAAGGCTTGGGAGGGACAGCAGCTCAGGTTTGGGGTGACAAACATGGGGCATTTCCGCAGGGTTTGGAGCACCCCGTCACAGGCACGGCGAGGGGAGGCAGGTGGGGGCTGGAATTCAGTCAGAATCAGCCTTTCCACTCATTATCGGGCAGAATTCAGGGCGAGAGCCGCTGGTGACACCCTGAGAGCAGGATCCTGAGGCAGGAGCTGCAGCAGAGCCATCAGCTCGGGTTTCCTCAGAGCCCTCGGAGCCAGGCAGGGCCTCACATCCCGCCCGACAGTGATGGATGCGCTGGGAGCCGGGCAGTTTTTCCTCCTGAGAAGCTCTTTTGACAAGTATGATCTTATCAAAGTTCCCAGCTTTTCATTACGCTGCTTTATTCCTCCTTTTTTAACTCCTGCCTTCAAGGCAGGCTCTGTCCTCCGTGCGTTTCCCTCTGGCACCAATTCCCGGCTGGGGCTCCTGTGGGGTTCAGGTGCCCCCCAAACAGCCCAGGGGGAGAGCAGGGCTGTGATCAACGCACAAACAGCTCTGGAAATGTGCAAAATACAGGGCTGACATCACACAGGCTCAGAGAGGGGGAAATAGCAGCATTTTGGGGTTGGGGAATAGGCACAAAGGGACAGGGAGCCACCCCAGCACCCCATGCCAGGCCAGGTCCAGCTCCAGCATTTATTGGGCTTTTTATTGAAGCAAAGCCTGTCCAGATGCTTTGGGCTAGATATATTATTGTGGGCTATATATATTATTGGGCTTTTTACTGAAACAAAGCTTCCCACCAAAACTTCCCCTGGCACCTCCTGAAACCAAGTCACCAAGAGACAGCAAACGCCGAGTGCAAAACCAGGGTCTTTTATTAGAAATTCTCCTCGTATAAAAATGATCATGCTCTACACAGTCATCGAATAATTCATAAACATCCAGGCACTGAACTTTGTTTTTTTGTGTGTTTTTGTTTTTTGACTGGTCAGTACATAAAGCAGACATATTTCAATCCATATGGTCATCACATACATTAAGGAACCACCTATAGAAATCAGCACTTTGAACACAGTCTAGGTTTTATTTTATTTTATTTTGCTGTCTGTTTTTTTTTTTTAATGTAAATTTTAAGTATTTTTATTTATTTTTCCTTTTTGCAACATATAGAATTTGGTAGGATATGGGGGGTTGAGAGTGAAGAGGGACGGAGGAAGACAGGAACGAAAGAAAAAGGAGGATTAAAAAAAAAAATAAAAAGAGAAAACAGAAGGCTCTGCACAACCACAAACAATCTCACAAATTCCAGAAAAGGGAAAATGCTGGGGCTCTTATTTTTTTTTTTCCTCTTTTTTGCCAAAATACAGGAAAAAACAAAACCCAAAGACTTGCTGAAGTCCGTGCCCTCTTGCCCGTGCTCCGTCCCCCCTCCGTGGGAGCCATGCATCGCCACCGTGGGCGCTGGAAGAGTTTTTTGTGTTTCTTTATGGATTTTTTTGCTGCTGTTGATGGCGTTTTTTCCCCAGGATTCTGCCCTGGGGGCTGTCCCCTGGCTGCCACCTGCCTGTGCTGTGGTGCTGTCCCTGCCAGGCCCAGCTCGCTCCTGTTTGCTGCTCCTGGAGCTAAATGGCGTGGTTGCTGTAGCTGACGTAGGTCTGCTTGGTGGCCAGTGCTGGAAGGAGACACAGAGCTCGCGTGGGTCATCGGCAGAGCCACCTTCCCCTCCTGGCTCCTGTCCCACCCCCTGACCCAGCGATTGTGCCAGCAGGGATGTGAGAGGGTTTGCTCAGGGATCTGGGCAGTGCTGGCACTTGGGGTCCTTCCCCGAGCCCCACAGCAGCTGCGGGTGCTCCTCAAGGACACTGCACCCCAAAAACAGCCCCCAGGACGTGCTGTGAGCAGGGGGGATGTGGTCTGAGGCTCCTGTCCACCTCCCACAGCCACCTCCTACAGACAGACCCGGAGGTGCTGCACCTTCCCAAAGCTCAGCTCGTCCCAGCCAGCCCTGCCTGGCACAAATCGTGGGGTCCCAGAGGGTTTTGGGGTCCCACACCCCTGTTCCCCACTCCACAGCAGCAGCAGGGCACAAAATCCTCCACCCTGGCTGTCCCCTCAAGCACAGGGTGCCACAGGGACACAACCCTGCTGCCACCCCCAGCTTCCCCAGCCCTCTGACACACCAGGAGAGGAGGCAGCGATGGCTCCAAAGCCACCACATGTCCCAGGGTGGCACTGGGGGCACAGCAAAAGCCACAGAGCAATGAATTCCCCCAATCCCTGCAGAGCTGTGCCACTGCCCTCAGTGGGGACAATGCTCTGCTGATGTCCCCAGGGTCAGCGGGCACAGGGACACCAGCCAAGGGCACGGGCAGGTGCTGGCACAGATGGCACAGCCTGGGACACCCTGAGTAGCACTAAGGGGTGCCCACAGGGAGGGGACACCGGCAGCTCACAGTGCCTGGCTGGCAGTGGAACCTTGCTGCAGGTCTCCAACTGGTGTTCCCAGATAACAATTAGATAGAGCAGAAGGAATTGGAGCTGACAGAGCTATTTGTTAGCCGCGATGTTTTCCTAGCTGATCTGCCCGTATCAAAGCCCCGTGAATTATTTATTCTGTTGTTTATTTAAGGCTACGTGACCCAGCAGTGACAGAGTGAAAAATGTCCCCTCGGTGCCGCGCTGACGTCCCCTGCGCCTCACACCCCCAGCACAAGAAGAGAAAACGAGGAGGGATCAGCCCTTTCCACCCCAAAGCTGCCCCAGTGCCCTGTGCCAGGGAAGTGCCAAGCTCTCCTCTCCCACAGTTTGCAGCTCCCTGCAGTGCCCATTCCTTCCTGACACCACAGGAGCTGCCAGCCCTGCTCAGCGCCAGCTCCCCCAGCCCTCTGGAGCCAGGGGCGTGCAGATGGAGCTCAGCTCTCCCCATTCCCATTTATGATCCTCTCCCTGCTCACTGGGAGCTCCCCCAGCCTTCTGGAGTCTGGGGTGTGCGGATGGAGCTCAGCTCTCCCCATTCCCATTTATGATCCTCTCCCTGCTCACTGGGAGCTCCCCCAGCCCTCTGGAGCCAGGGGTGTGCAGATGGAGCTCAGCTCTCCCCATTCCCATGATCTCTCCCATTCCCATGATCTCTCCCCATTCCCATTTATGATCTCTCTCCATTCCCATTTATGATCTCTCCCCATTCCCATGACCTCTCCCATTCCCATTTATGATCTCTCCCCATTCCCCATTTATGATCTCTCCCCATTCCCATTTATGATCCTCTCCCTGCTCACTGCGAGCTCCCCCAGCCCTCTGGAGCCAGGGGTGTGCAGATGGAGCTCAGCTCTTCCCATCCCCATGATCTCTCCCCATTACCATGATCTCTCCCATTCCCATTTATGATCTCTCCCCATTCCCATGATCTCTCCCATTCCCATTTATGATCTCTCCCCATTCCCCATTTATGATCTCTCCCCACTCCCATTTATGATCTCTCCCCATTCCCCATTTATGATCCCTGCAGGAGCCACCTCACCTTGCGTCTCCAGGTTCTCGCAGAGCTCCGACTTGGCCTCTCCGTTGGGGCGGAACCCTCCCTTCTGGGAGAACTTGTTGGACATGGTGGCCGCTGTCACCACGGCCTTGAGGCTCCTCTTGCGCTTGGGGACGTTCTGCTCCGGGTGGAAGAGGATGATGTACACCTTGGGCATGTAGAGCATGCCCAGGGACACCGAGGCACTCAGACTCACCGAGATGGTCAGCGTCGTGGTCTGGATGTACATCTGCAAGACACAAGGCCAACCAGCTGAGAGCCCAAAGCCTCTGTGGGATCCAAAAGGGAAAGGAGGAGATGGGGAAACGAGGGAAAGTTGGGGTTAAATGAAAGGAGTGGGGAGGCAGTGCTGGAATGGTGTTCAAGGTGAGGTTTGATGCTCCAGCAGCCTCAGGGCAGGAGCTGCAAGGCACAGCAAGGACACCTGGTCCCAGGGCTCGCCCCACTGCCCTTCTCCCTCCAACAGGTAATTCCCATTCCCCAGCTGACTCCTGGGCTCTTGTCATGTCAGTCACATATTACACACCGACGCTGCCTTTTCGCAGTCAAAACTAATTTCACGCTCACTGTCCAGGACTAACAGTGACAGATGTTTTGCAAAATGAAAGCCCATTAATCTGACTGTAGAATAATCCATTTTTCTATGGAGAGCAGTTTGGCAGGCTCCTCTCAAGCCGGGGCATCTGAAGCAGGTGGCAACTGGAAGCAGAGACCCCCTCCCTCTGCCCATCCCACCTCTTGGGGAGGCCAGGAGGACAGGTCCCTGCTCCGTGGGCATCCCTGCTCTGCCAGCATCTGGCTCCTTCCTCTCCAGCATCCCCTTCTCTACCAGGCTCTGGGGATGAGCAGGGAGGGGGCTCGGGGTCTCCAGATGCCTTTGCACACACCTGTGTGCAGGACACCCACAAGGCTTTAAAAGCAGCCTTAAAGCAGTTCCTGAGCTTCAATATCCAGGGGTTCCCCAGGTGGGATTTCATGTCCTCGGAGGAGACAGCACCTGGAGGAGCCAGGGAAGCCTGGGGGCTGCAGCAGCAGCCAGAGCAGGGTCCCCATGTCCCCAGGGGCACACCTGAGGGTTTCTGAAGAGAAAAGGTGATGGAGAGCACCCGCAAGGCAGAGGCTCTGCACAGCTCCCAGGAGTGAGAGCTGGTGGGACACAGCATCTCCAGGACCCACAAGTCCCACTTGTGACCCTGTAATGCCAACCAGCACCTGGCCCAGAGCCCAGAGCGTTCAGACTCAGCCCTGGAGGGAAAATGCCACCAAGCTGGTTCTGAGTCAACTGAAAAACTTCGGTTTGTCCCCAGAATAAAACCTCCTGCTGTCACACGCGCTGGTTTGTTTGTTCCACCTTCTCTCTCTAGGCAGTTTTTGGAAATAAAAATGTCATTTCATCAAGCAAAGTCAAAACACATCTCTGTGCCAGAATATGTGTGCTTTTTTATTTCTTCCTTTTTTTTTCTTTTTTTTTTTTAATCTACTCCAACTCTCCAGACTCTGCCACGGGCGTCCTGGACCAGCCAGGAATGAGGGTAGCACTGAGAGCCCAACTCCAGGCACCCCAAGCCCTGCCTGGGAACCAGCCCAGCGTGACCCTGGTGGGGCACAGCTCAGCTCAGCACCCTCAGCTCCTCGGCCAAGCCAGCCATTTCCATATTTTGTGTCTCTGCAGAGAGTCCCCATCCCTGTGCCTTGGGGGCGTTTCGGCGAGGAGGGAGGGAGCAGCTGAGCCAAGCTGAGCCCAGCCGAGCCGAGCTGAGCCAAGCTCAGATGCCTCCCTGCATGCTCCTCCCTTGCTCCTGGGCCAGTTCTCCCAGTGCTACCAGGGATCCCCTGTGCTGAGACCCCCCGGCCCCAGCTCCCCACCCCACTCTCTGCCTCCTGCAGCGCTTTTGGGGTCTCACAGGGCCACTGTGGCAACCTCTCCCCCATTATCCGTTTGCAGGAAGCGTTTTCTGCCCACTCCAGCCCCCGCAGCCGTGTCTCGCCAAGCAAACCCCTCACCGGCTCAGACAGGAATATTTTTAGCCTGGAGCCTCCACAGCTCTGCTCAGTTAACCTCTTGCCACTGCAAAAAAATGACCATTTCTCACAGTTTCACTTCCCACTCTCTTAATTGGCTTCCAGCCCAGGACCTCGCTTTGCCCCTCCGTTAACGATGCTGGAGCTTCCTCCGGAGCCCTGGGAGTGTGAGCTGTGCTCATTGAGCAAGTTCCAGCTCCTGCTGCCTCCAGGGCTGGATCAAAGAGCACAGGCAGCCCTGGCTCAGGGCAATGACGCTGAGGGACAGCAATAACCCAAAATGACCCCACAGCAGCCCCCAGATCTGTGCTATGTTCAGCTTTGGGTGAGCTCATCCTGCCCAAGGCAGCAGCCCAGGCTTGAGGCACAGCCCAGGCTTGTGCCTGTCCCACAGCAAATCCCTGCATGAATGGGAAGCTTTAAATGGGAATGTGCCTGTCCCACAGCAAATGGGAATGGGATGCATGAATGGGAAGCTGCCCCCACTCTAAATCCACACCTGGCCCCACTCCAAGGGCTTTAGCACCGTGGTGGGTGCTGGGGAAGGGCAAACCTGCTCAGCATTCTGAACACCACAGGACAGTCCCTCTCACTCCTTCCCTTCTCTCTTTTCCCCGGCTAAAAGCGAATGTGATAAACAGGGAAGCAGACAATGACTCCACTGTTCTGCCGCCACCTTATCAGTGCAGGAAATTGTCTCTTTCTTTAGATGCTCTGTTATTGCTATTCCTGTAATCCGCCGGGATCGGCGGGGATGAGAGGCTCTGCTCAGAAAAGGCTTGGGGGACTTGTTACAATAATGTGCCACCTCCATGCAAAGCTGTGGGCACGAGGTAAAGCAAATAAAAGTAAAAATGGGGATTGTAATCCAACTCCTCCACACCACGAGGAAGCCTTTGCTGCAGCCTCAGCTGGGGTCACGGGTGTGGGTTTGCCCTGCGGTATCCTCACGACCTCAGCCATGAGAGAACAGCCCAGATAACATTCCTGGATTTCCTGTTCCCAAGGGTGCAGAAGCTCCACAGAGCCCAGGAGGCCTCAGTCCCAGCAGCAGTGGGGTGAAGGGGATGGGATCCCTCCCCACAGTGAGCTGGGGGTGCCCCTGGAGCATCCCAGAGCACCACGGGGGTGATGCCAACACCAGTGCCCCCAGCTGTCACCCTCAAAGCCATGCCCTCTGTGCAGGCCGTGTAACAGCTCCTTCTCCACCTTTTTCTCCCCAAGAGTGCAAACCAACAACTAAAGCACTGAGGGAGCCCCAGTCACCTGCTGCTCCCTCCAGCCTCATCTGAGCACATCCATCATCTCTCAGCTGTGGCGCAGGGACACTCAGAGCCCATTCCCACAGCCTGGGGACACTCGGAGCCCATTCCCACAGCCTGGGGACACTCAGAGCCCATTCCCACAGCCTGGGGACACTCGGAGCCCATTCCCACATCGGCAGAGCAGAACTCCAGCCCGGAATCCCCAAGCCCCTCGAGGGTTGGCTCAGCAGGCTCGAGGCAGGGCCAGGCTGTGAGACAGAGCTCCGCGTCCGTCCGTCCGAGGGGAGTTGGGAACATCACTTTTTCCGCCTCTAATCAGCTTGTTAGCAGCCTAATAACAGAGCAGGCCTGAGCATTACAACCCCCAACGAGAGGCACAGCCTATTGTGGAGCTGCTGCCTGACAGGCAGCGTTCAGCAGCCCTAAATTATCCCGTGACAAGCTGCAGTGAAGAGGTGAGCAACCTTGCGCATAATCTACAATCATTATCATTTCCATCTTTATTACCCACAGTATGCCAAGCACATTAAGGAGGCTTTCAGGGAGCTTTTGTTTTGCAATAATTTCTTTAAAAACCTGCTTTCTTGTTAGTATCTCCCCTGCCATCTCATCAAAATGGAAATGCTGCAAAAGGCTCCATTTATTTCCTTTAATTCTCCTTCACACTTCCAGCCAGAGAAGGCCTGGTGGGACTTTCTGGTTGAGCCAAGGTCAGAGGTGGCTGGGCAGACTCAGCCTCCTCGAGGGATGTGGATGCTCTGAGAAGAGATGCTCCAGGGCACGACCAGCTCAGCAAAAGCTCCCTCAGCGAACCTTTGCAACAGGTGTGTCCGAAAGCCATGGTGTCAGCAGCTTGGGGACACACTGGGGGGATCCAGAGAGGAATCTGGGTGCTGGGACACCCCAGGGATTTCCAGGGAACAGCAGCTCCAAGGTTTGTTCATCAGAGCAGCGCTGGGCTGGCAGGCGGGAGCTGTTTGCGTTCGACAGAAACGCGATGATTCCTGTTTTGGCTGGCAGGCAAAGGGATTTGGGTCTCATTCATGAGATTTTTATTCTTTGTTCTTAATCCCTCGCACTTGAGCACGGAGCCTCATCCAGGCTGGCCTCGGTCCCATGGGAACTCAGCACTGGGAACAGGGGCCAGCTGGGCAGCACCGGGTCCCTTTCCACGCAGAAATTGTGCCCATGACACCCTGGACCTGCCCTGGGGGCAGTGGGGGCAGTGGGGCCAACAGGGAAAACTTCCCACCCTAATTCCCAAGCTGACCACGCTGCAGGGAAGTTCTCCTCTCGCTCAAGGCACCACAGCCTCTCCCAGCCCTGAACACCAGACACCAGCCAGGCTCTCCCTTCCTCCCTTACCTTTTCCGCCGACTGCGACGTCCCAAAAAATATCGGGATGAAGGCTAACCACACAATGCAAGTCGTGTACATGGTGAACCCAATGGGCTTGGCTTCGTTAAAGGTCTCCGGGACCCCGCGGGTCTTAATGGCGTACACAGTGCAGGTGACCATGAGGAGCATGCTGTACCCGAGCAAACAGATGAGGGACAGGTCCGAAATGTCACATTTGAGGATGCCCCGGGCAAAGTGGGGGTTTGTAGTCCGCTGGTCCTCGTAGTCAATGACAGAGTGGGACGGGTCCACGATGAACCAGATGCAGACGCCGACGAGCTGCAGGGAGATGAGGCTGAAGGTGATGACCAGCTGCGAGGCGGGGCTGATGAAGCGCGGGGCGCTCACCGACTTCTTGCCCTGCTCGAAGATGCGGTAGATGCGGTTGGTCTTGGTGAGCAGCGCGGCGTAGCTGATGCTCATGCCCAGCCCCAGGAAGATGCGGCGCAGCGAGCAGGTGCTGAGGTCGGGCTCGGCGATCATCAGGAAGGTGGTGGCGTAGCACAGGAAGATGCCCGTGAGCAGGACGTAGCTGAGCTCCCGCCCCGACGCCTTGACGATGGGCGTGTCGTTGTAGCGCACGAAGGTGATCACCACGAACAGCGTGGCGATGATGCCCACGATGGCGATGAACACGGGCACCACGGCCCAGGGCGAGCTCCACTCCAGCTTGATGATGGGGATGGGCGTGCAGCTGGTGTGGTTCTCGTTGGGCCGCTCGTTGAAGTGGCAGCGCTTGCAGTGGAACTCGTCCAGCTGGTACTGGTAGCCGTCGCAGCGCTCGCAGTGCCAGCAGCAGGGGATGCCCTTCACCAGCTTCTTCCTCTCTCCTGGCTTGCAGGGCAGGCTGCAGATGGAGCTGGGCTGCTGGCTCCCGCCCCCCGGCCACAGCATGTTCTCCACCTGTGGGGTAGATGGCACCAGCCATGCTGAGGGCACTGTGGGCACCTGCTGGGCACGCCTGGGCACGGGGGATGCCCTGTCCTGCTTGGATGTGGACCCTCAACCCATCAGCACATCCCACAAAGGGTCCCAGCCCAGCCTGGCATGGGGTCAGAGAGGCGGTGAAGCTCTCCATTGGCCTTTTGGTAACATTCAACAACAGGAACCGAAATGAAGCCCCTCTATCCCTGAGGAAACCGCATCTGCTCTGGTCTGGCTCCTGTCTCCTGTCCCACACCCAGAGTCCCTAGGGTGTGGTCACAGGTGTGTACCTGGGGGACACCTTCCCCTCTGCCCCCACACCTTCGGCTGCCTGGCTTTGCTCCCAGACTCTCCGTGGTGAGAAGAGAAACCTGCGGGACCTTCCCCTTGGGCCACGCCCTTACCTTGAGGTGCAGGTGGTCTGTCCACTGCCCGATGACTTTGTACTCAGGGGTGGAGTTCCTGATCTGGTACTGGTAGATGTCATAACGCCCTGGAGCATCTCCGTTCTCATTGAATGTCACAGGAGTCCCAGCAATGCCTGTGGGAAAGGGGGGGCTCAGCACCCACAGCACCCCCAGCATCCCCACCCTGCTCCCTGGGGTCCAGGGGGGCTCTGGATTGATGCTCCCCCCTCGCTGCTGCTTCTAAGAAAGGGGTAAAAGCAGCTTTAAAAGCTAAATCAAGTGAATTCTGGAGATAAACGCTAATGAAAAGAAGGAAGAGAAGAATCAAGAGGGGAAAATAAATAAAAGAGACACTGTGGAGGAGATCAGAGGGTGGAGATAAATAGAAATAATAAGGGGACCAGACAGAAAATGTTTATTAAGGAGAAAGGGCAGAGGAAAAGATGTGATTCCAGAGGAGATCTGAGACAGACAAGGGCAGAGCAGCAGGAGGCAGTGAGACCCCTGTGCCAGCTGGGAGGGAGGAGCTGGCAGGGGGAGAGGCTGGGCAGGACAGAGGGTGAGGGCAGGATTAGGGCAGGGTGAGGGCAGGGCAGCAGGTGAGGGCAGGGTGAGAGCAGGGCAGCAGGTGAGGGCAGGATGAGCACAGGGTGAGGGTAGGGCAGCAGGTGAGGGCAGGGCAGCAGGTGAGGGCAGGGCAGCAGGTGGGGGCAGGATTGCTGCCGGATTCATGCTCCAAAGGCACTCAGGAGCTGTGGAAGCTCAGACCTCCTCACCTGCTGATCTGCCACCCTCCCTCCACGCTGCACTCACAGGGCAGCAGCTGCCAGATGGTACCACCAATAAACTGTGGGTGCTGCTGTGCCACACACACTGGGGACAAGCAGAGACCCCAGGGCACGGCAGACCTGAGAAG
Organism: Melospiza melodia melodia; assembly: GCF_035770615.1. Classification (NCBI taxonomy): domain Eukaryota; kingdom Metazoa; phylum Chordata; class Aves; order Passeriformes; family Passerellidae; genus Melospiza; species Melospiza melodia. The sequence continues at coordinate 7,475,647 of NC_086221.1, forward strand.
TTGACGTTGCGGATGTACTTGAGCAGCTCCGCGCCGTCCACGGGGTCCATGCGGGGGCACAGCCCCACCTTGCCGGGGCACAGGTTCTTGTGCATGTTGTGCAGGGCGTGTCCCATGGCGTAGACGGCGTCGATGACGAACTGCACCTTCCCCTCCTGCTCATACGAGGAGTCCTGGCCGATCCTCTCCCGGTCTGCGGGGACAGGGGAAGGGGGTTCCACCTCCTGTGCCCACCAGGATGTGTCTGCTGCACCCAAAGCCTTGCAAACGATCCCACCCTGGAGTGGAGCAGCTGGAAATTCCAACCCCACTCCCAAACCTGCACATGCAGCCAAGGAACACTCCCTGGGGAATACCCAGCCAACCTCCTCGTTGGGAGGTTCTGGAAATGTGGGTGCTGCAGCCTGCTGTGCCTCCAAGAGCCCTGGGGGTGTCACGTCCCTGTGCCATGGCACATCTCAACTCCCAGATCCCCAACAGGACGCAGGCTGGGCTGTGCCTGACATCCCTCCCTCATCTCCCGGGAGTTTCCACCAGCTCAGGCTCCAGCAGTGGTGTCAAGGACCGCCCAGGACGCATCCATCACTGCCTGCCTGTCCCCATCTCACTCCCAAAGCCTCCTGTCACCGCGCTCCCCTTGTCACCCCTGCCACCCCCCTGCCTTGCTGACCCCACAGCCTCCCCGGCTGGCAGGACCCTGCAGGGATCTGGCAATTACCAGTGACAGCTGCCTTCCCCCCTGTCAGAACCGCCCCTAATGGGACCACAAACATGTTAATCACTTAGCAGAAGACACCGATTAACGCGGCACGCTGTTAATTACAGCTAAGAGAGCGTCTCCCAAGGGGCACCGCTATGGAGAGCCTTGGCCTCTGCCCCTCCATCCCTGCGCCGAGGCATGGCCAGGCATCCTGCCAGGCCTCCAGTGGGAGGGAGGGCTTGTCAGGGAGCCGAGGGCACCACCTCCCTCCTCTGGAGAGGCGGCACATCCTAGAAAGCCACGCCAGGGTGCCCAAAATTAACTCCAGCTCCACCACGCAGGGATGTGCCCTCATGCGAGGTGGGACTCGCAGGGACTGCAGGGGACCAAGCACTGTGTGCTGACAGTCCTTCCCTGCTGTGGGGGACTGGGATGAGTTCCAGTGAGAGGGGACAGCCCTGTGAGCTGTGCTGGAGGTCCCTGTGCCGGGACCTGTGCCACTGACATGACACTAAAGCGAACTGATAAGGAACTGACCGACAGGAAAAGATGATATCGGGGAGGTGAATTCATAGCCCATCCTTCAAAGTTATAAAAACGCTTTTGGAATGTGGAGATTACTCATGCAAAGCCCGGCAGGTGATCCCTCCTTCCACATTATTGACAGGAGCCATTAATCTTCTCCCTCAACTTCAGGCCCTTCCCCATATTCATCTCCAAAGGCGCAGACAGGCCACTCTGTCTTGTCAAGATAATTACCCATTAAAAGAAGAGCTGTAATAGACTGTCCAGGGAGCTGAGCCCACGGGGATGTCACAGCCCTGCCACCATCCCCAGCACTGTGCTGCCCAGGGCACACACAGGACCTGGGGCTTGTCCTTGCAGCTCCTCAGCTTCCCTCAGTCACCTCAATCCTGCGCGCATCCCAAAATCCAACCACCGCAATAGCACAGGCTGTGGAGGCTGCATTTTCATCCCTGTGCCAAGGCTGAGCAGTGCAGATAAGGAGCCATCCCTGGGGCTGTCCCTCTGTCTGTCAGCACCTTGCCCCCGGCCCCAGCTGCTTTTTTCCAGACGGGAATTAGGCCGGTGCACAGAGGGGCAATGTGGAGCAGACAGACGAGGCTTGTTCCCAACCTGGAGACAATAAATCTCTGCCAAGCTCCAATAGACGAGGGCCACGGAAGGGAGGTGACCTGCTGATTATAATAGCAGGGTCGTGCATCGTTTTACAGGGCTGGTAATTAATTTTCAAGAGCGTGACGAGGCTCGGCGGCCCCCTCGGAGGAGGGACGCGGTTCTTGCCCAGCGGCGGATGAGACGGGATCAGAATCAATTCCCAGCACGCCACTGGTGCTGCCTTTTGGTAGGACTTAATCAAAATCACTCCCAGCACATCTGTGGGCAGCTGGGGACGGAGAATCTCCAAATTTTGTGGGTGCTGGTGGCAGCACCCAGCACCCCTTGCCGTGTTTTTGGGCTGGGTGAGCCCATCCAGGAGCAGGGATGGTCCCTCCATATGGGAGGCTTGTGGCAAACATCTGATGGGTGCTAGGGCTGGTCCCAGAGGTAACCATCAGGAATTCCATCAGCTCAGCCTTCCTCCCAGCCCTCCCATCCAGGAAAGGGAGCCAGGAGCTGTCTGGTTCAGAGTGGGATCCTTTGGTTTCGTTTGTGGGGTGGAATAAACTAGCCAAGCTGGCATTTCTTGGCCATGTTGGGCTTTACCCAAGCCTGAGGGAAACAGCCCCAAACTGGGCATTTGCATCAGCCCAGCAAGGCAGGAGCTCATGGATCTGCAGGGGCAGGTGATTTGCTTCACCAGGCGTTAGCTCCCTGCTCTATCTGCCAAGCAATCACTCGGGAGATGGTTTATTTGCTGACAAATTCCGATGATTTACAGACAGCTCCTAGGACATTTGCCACATCGTAGTTTCAGCTGCTTCCACTGACACCGTGGCCCTGAAATATCACCTGTTTAAAAGCTACATCACGGTGGAGATGAGGAGATCAGCGCCCACAGGGCCTGCTCATGCATCTCCTGGGGCCGAGGGTTCCGTGATGCTCTGGAGAAGGATGAGGAGCTCTTGGCTACCCAAGGCCATGGCCACAAGCCAGTTTCCTGGCGTGCCCTTGCTGCTTGCTCAGCTCCCACCCACACAGATCGTCAGCTGAACCCTTGGGGAATGCCTGCAAGGACAGGGGTGTGGAAGCACCATCTCACTCATCCTCAGTGGTGAAAGCAGGGGGAAAAACAAAACCTTCACCACCCAGCTTCACAGGCACAGCCAGGTCCCTCTGTCTGATGGCTTCCCTCCCAAGTCTGATCCCTCCCAAGGGGACGAAGGGACGTGCCAATGTCCCCAAGCCCTGCCACGTCGCAGCCCGCGAGCCACGGCGCCGTCATCTGTCTTCAGGCGGTGCCAGGCAGGCAGTAAATCTCTCCCATCTCTCAGTAAACATGTCACCTCCCCGAGCCTCCAACCATCACCTGACAGCAGTGCTGTCAGCAAGACAGATCCCCGGCTGCCTTGTTTACTGCACCAGTCCCCAAAGCCTCTTTTGGCTGGAAATGACTCAAAATGCACACCGGGGCTTGAGGGAGCAGTTAGGAGCCTGGAATGGGGATCCCCACCAGGATCAGAATAACTCCACGCTCACGAGCAGAACCACGCCCGCCCCGTGAGCCCCCAGCCTCCCAGAGCAGCCCCCCAGCTCTCACTGGTGCATTTCTTGATGCTGCTGCCCTTCCTCAGCGCGTGCCGGCTCAGCTTGCAGTGGAAATTCTCCTCCCAGAACTCGGCAAACCAGATGTTCCTGCGGTTGTTGTCCAGGGTCCTGCTGGAGAAGTAGCGGTCGAAACCTGCCCGGGGAGAAAGGGGATGGAGGGGATAAATCCCAGGGATGACAGAGAGATGCATCCAACACTCCCAAATTCCCCAGGCAGAGGGAAAGGGAGCTTATGTGAGCCATGGAGACACCAAAGTGTGGTGGGATTGTGTCCAAAGTGTCACTTGTGCTGAGATGCAAGTGGAAAGTCCACTCAGGGAAGATCCTCTGCAAAGCAGAGACTTTCTGGGACTCTGAGAGCAGCAGGAAATGCCTCACTAGGTACGTTGGTGGTAAAGGGAGAGTAGGGAAAACACGGCATGTGGAAAATAAGGAGGTGACCGGTGGGCAAATCAGGAGGCCTCTAAAGTCCACAGTGGTTTCATAGCCAAAACCTGCATGCAAGGAGGGCAATCTCACCTCTGACTGAGACCCTTTTGGGCAGGATGGTGACAGAGCCCTCGGCCACCTCCTCCAGGTGCAGGACGGGGGCAATTTTGGAGCCCCAGCTGTCCGAGCCCATCCAGATGAAGTGTCCCGTCTGGTTCGCCCTCTTGGCCGCCTCCAGCACCCTTCTGTGGAGAGAAGCAGCAGAGGCTGGGCCACCAACTCCTTGTCTGGCCCCAGGGCAGCGGGGACACAGCGCTGGTGGCATCTCCTGCTCCAGGCACAACCCGGTGTACACGGACACACAAAATCCAGCGGTGCCACTCAGCTCCCACACCCTCTGTCCTCCCAGCCCAGGCACGCAGGCTGCTTCTCTCACTTCATTTGCATATTTGCTGACTGGTAATTGAATTTCCCCTTAATTACCCAACATTAAGAAAGGAAAAGAATCAGGTTATGCCGCAGCAGGCAGGGAAAGCAGCAGCGTGGAGAGCACGTGCCCCCAGCGTGGCCAGACCTGGGAGAGGAGCAGGCAGTGGTGCCAGTGCCCAGCATGGAGCTAAACTGGGCTCTGCTGAGCTAAACTGGGCTCTGCTGGGCTCAGCTGGGCTCTGCTGAGCTAAACTGGGCTCTGCTGAGCTAAACTGGGAGCAGAGATGCCATCGGTCCTGCTGAGCATCCCTCCTGGTGCCAGACACTCCTGCACACTCCTGCAGTGCCAGCCAGGCCAGGATCTCGTTGTGAGGATGGGAACGGCGCGGTTCCTGCATCTGACCCTGTGGGCTCTGTCTGCCAGGGCTCGCTGTCCCCTCGGGGGCTCCTGTGGGTCCCCAGCCATGTGGGAGCAGGGCCCAGGGCAGCTCCATCTCCCCGTGCAGAGCCAAGGCAGGTTGTGACTCAGCCCCCACGTCGGAGCTGATCATTTCAAGTCCAGATGGTGTTTGAAACGTGTGATGAGGGAAAAAAAGCCCATAGAGATCCAGCAGAGTGCAGAGATGGGAAGAGGCAGGCGCGCAGTGGGAGCCGTGCAGGCTGCTCCACGCTCACCCCAGGCTGCCCTGGGCACATCCATCCCCAGGACAGCCACAGCCCCTGTCCCACTCTGTGACAGCAGCACCTCCGGCTGCCCCTGCTCCCTGTGCAGGGCAGGATCTCCCCAGGGCAAACCCAAGAAATCCCCATGGGAACTGATCCAGGCAAGAATTCCAGCTGGAACCCTCCCAGTCTGTCCTTCCCATCCTCCAGGCTCCACAATGCAGGGTCAGGATCATGGAGAACCTCACTCCTGGGCTAAAGGAGGCTGCAGAACCCCCTGCCCAGAGCTGCAATCCCATCTGGACGTTTCCAGAGCCCTGACATCAGGACCTGCCATTTATCCTGCAAGGTAAACCCCTTTTCCCTCTCACCCCCACCCGATGTCAGCTCCATAGACATTTCTATTAAGGAAGGAAAAAAGAAACTGGGAGAGTTTGCACATCTGATGTAAACTGATTTAAACTTGCAGTTTACCCACATTTACATAATGTTTGCTGATTAATAAATTAGACACTTAGGAAATCAGGGGTAGCTCCATGTGAATCATTCTGCTCCATAAACAACAGAGCTGCAGCCGCCGCTTCGCCTGCAGAGCAGCTCATCACCCTGAGTGCGGCCACCTCCCCGGCCCTGCTGGGCACTGAGTGCTGGGGACGTCCCCACAAGGTCCCTCAAAGGTCCCCCAGATCTGTTCCTCTGCCGGGCTGGGGCTGGGGCTGCTCTGCAAAGCAGAACCAGTGCCTGGGTCCTGCCCTGGCCAGCTGGGAGCAGCCTCTGCGTGGTGTGTGCAGCAGCTCTTGATATCCAGGGCTGCCAAAACCGATGGGAAGAGGGATTTTCCTCTGCTGGCTCTGTGTGGCTGTGGTTGGACAGCAGCCACGCGCCAGGTGTGAGTGGGTCCCCACTGCAGACATTCCCTGCCACGCCACACAGTGCATCCTGTCCCCACTGCAACTGCAGACACATCCCAGTGCATCCCAGTGCATCCTGTCCCACTGCAGACACATCCCAGTACATCCTGTCCCCACTGCAGACACATCCCAGTGCATCCCAGTGCATCCTGTCCCACTGCAGACACATCCCAGTGCATCCCAGTGCATCCTGTCCCACTGCAGGCACATCCCAGTGCATCCCAGTGCATCCTGTCCCCACTGCAACTGCAGGCACATCCCGGTGCATCCCAGTGCATCCTGTCCCACTGAGACACATCCCAGTGCATCCCAGTGCATCCTGTCCCACTGCAGGCACATCCCAGTGCATCCCAGTGCATCCTGTCCCACTGCAACTGCAGGCACATCCCGGTGCATCCCAGTGCATCCTGTCCCCACTGCAACTGCAGACACATCCCAGTGCATCCCAGTGCATCCTGTCCCACTGCAGGCACATCCCGGTGCATCCCAGTGCATCCTGTCCCCACTGCAGGCACATCCCAGTGCATCCCAGTGCATCCCAGTGCATCCTGTCCCCACTGCAGACACATCCCAGTGCATCCTGTCCCACTGCAGACACATCCCAGTGCATCCTGTCCCCACTGCAGACACTTCCCAGTGCATCCCAGTGCATCCCTGCCCAGAGCCCCTGCACACCTGATGTCGTCCTCGTTGGCGAAGATGATGACGGCGCGGGCGTGCGAGGTCTCCAGCAGCCGGCGGATGATCTTGTCAAACTCCCCCGGCTTGGGCTCCCTCGGGATCTTCACGGACTGGGCCACGCAGACCCCGCCTGTGGCAGAGAGAGCCCTGGCACCGAGGCACGCCACGAGTCCCTGCCCCCTGGGCATGGCCCCTCTCACCATCCAGGGCTCCTCAGCCCAGCAGGCCAAGCTGGGTCTCTCCAGCGCTCCCACTGAGGGGCTGAGCACTTCACCACCCCCTGGCCACCACCCAACCCTCTGGGACATGTCCCCCAGCCCTGCCCTGAGCCCTCCTCTCACAGGTCACTGCCTTCACCCCTCCTCTTCCCCCAGCTCAGCCCTTCTGCACCGCATTCCCTCCCACCCTGTATCTCCACAGCTCCTCTCTGCCTCCATCCGCTCCTCTGGTATCTGTCACCTTCAGCCACCACCACATTACACTCCAGATGTCCCCAGGACAGACACACAGTCCATCCCAGCAGCTCAGTGAGGATTTTCCAGCCATTTCCAAGCACCAGCCCCTCCCCAGCCCAGGGTTTGCAAAGGGTTATGCACACAGAATGGTCAAACCCTGGCAGAACCACCCCATGGGAAGAGCAGACAAGCCCTTCACCACCGAGCAGAAGGGTTTGCTCCATCCCTGTGGCACTGGCCAAGTTCCAGACCAGCTTTCCAAGGAGCCAATCCAAAAGCAGGTAATTAAAATTAAAAGAGACAATTGGAAGAGCCCCCACACTTCACTGCTGGGCTCCCAAGCTCCAGCTCCTAAAAGCCAGAGCCCTCCTGCTCCTGCATTTCTGCAGATGCCAATAAAGAGAGAGATGGGAGAGAGAATTAAACATTGTGGGACCTTCTGGATGTAATTGATGGGCTCAATTTGCATAGTAAATGACACGGCTGATGCCTCCTGCCACTAACAGATCGCAGCTCAAGCAAAGGTCAGCATAATTACCACTGTGGCTGGGAGAGACTCCCAGAGCAGGGCCCTGGAGAGGAGCAGGACAGGACAGGGTGGGGACAGGCTCCAGGAGACTTCACTGCCTCCCAGGGCTGCAGGAAAACTGGGAAAATTTGGCAAAACCCAAGAGAAGGGTGATGTGCTGGGTGCTGAGCAGGCAGGGAGAGCTGCAGGGATGGGGCACAGCAACCCCCACCTGGCTGGGGCTTTCCAGGGGTTTTTTGGGGGTTTGTTTTCCTGTGGTAAGAAATTGGGCCAATTTGCTGCTTGTTTCCCATATGGGGAGCCAGATGGATGGAGAGGAGGGAGTTGGATAAACAGACAGATCAGCCAGGCGAGGCGGGCAGCAGCCGGCAGCGCCAGCAGGACAGGAACGTCCCAGCCTGGGGACACTCACCCTGGCCACCACAGAGCCCCCAGCCAGGCCAGGGTGTCACAGCACACTGCCAGGGGCCACCAGGCAGCTTAATTACAGTTTCCATGGCAATCAGTGGAGAAAATCCAACAAAAGCAGCAGTTTGCAAACACCGAGAGCCTTCCAAAAGCCCTGGCACGGCCAGGCAGGAGCGTGCACACAGGAGTGGCAGCTGGGGGCTGGCACAGGGACACACCTGAGTGCCACCAGCCTCTTGTGCTAGGGAACATCTCCCTGCACACGTGGCAGAGGAGATGGGACCATAAATAAACAAGAGGTTAAATCGATGGCAGTTCAGAAATGACCGTGATGTTACTCGGCTGCTTCGTTAAATCAAACTAACGAGGAACACAGCTCCTCCAGGTGACAGCCTGCAGGGCCAGGGAGCCCCTGCTTCCCACAGCAGATGCTGGCAACGTTTTCATCTCCTTAATTAATGAAAATGTAATCACCAACAGCAAGAAGTCCAGGGTGTCAGGGGGGCAGTGGCTGCGTGGTTTGGGAAGGGGATTTGCCCAGTGATGCTCCCACTGTCTTTGCACAAAAATCCATTTAGTCAAAACACTCCTCTAAAGCCAGAAATCAAAGCGAGGGGTGGCAGCAATGGCGAGGAGGTGACCACTCTCCCTTCTCCAGCAGGGTGGCACAGCATTCTCCCTGACTTGGGACAAGGTGTGACGCAGGGCGAAGGCAGCAGGTGAGGCATGGGGACCCCTCTCCTCCTCCCCCAGCTCGGGAAAGGACCAAAGAGGAGCAGGAATATTGGGGATGGGGGGGAACACCCCACAGGCAGCTGCTGGAGGCAGTTTGGGGCCAGGCAGTTGGACGATGCTCAGATGAGATCCCATGGGTTTCACCACTGGTGCCACAGGACACGGGGCAAAAAACAGCCTGCAAAACCCAGCCTGAGGCCACTTCAAACCTCCCCTTCCCACGCTGCCTGCGCCATCCTCAGTCCCTCCAGTCCTCCCCCGGGGCTGCAGGGACTCTCCTGGGAACTCCTGTTGTCAAACACGGGTCAGGGTTTAATCTCCACCATTAAAGCTCGGTGGGAGCGCAGCCACTCCGGCTTCCCCTCTTGATTGCCGGTGCTTAATTAGCTCCTGGCTCAGGGGGCTCTGCCAGCAGAGCCTGCCAAGCTTGCAGCAAGCAGGGACCTGGCTCAGGGGGTAAAGCAGGGATGGGCTCAGCCGTGCAGATGTGGATGTTGGATGTTCCCCCCACCCTGGGCACCTCAGGGAGGGATCAGCCCAGCAGTGATGGCATTCCCACCCCCAGCTCCCCTCCTAATTCCAGCCTTCCCATGAAATTCTGATTCACTGGCAGCGGTTCTCTGCTCCCCTGCCCCAGGACTCGTTGCCTCAAAGCCTCCAGGAAGCAAATGATCACAGAAGAAGCCATCAGGGCCCTCTACTGCAGACCGAAATGCTGAGCTCAAAGCTCCTGCCTCAAGATCTGGGAGTGGCTTTTTGGGGGCGACCTCCTGGTGCAGCCACCGCGAGTAATGAGCCCGGCTGGAACCAGAGAGAGACAGCCAGGGATGTCACATGGGGATGAGCAAACGCATCACAAATGTACAGCAGGCTCCTCACTAGAAATATGGAAAACTTAGTGAAGGATGAAACAATAGAGGGGGGGAAGTGGCAGCAAAATTGATCCAGGTATGTGACTAAGGAGTGGGGCTGGGAATACCCCCCTCTTCCCAGAGCCAAGGTTTGGCACAGGCCAGCTCCATTACACAGCATCCATCCCAGCCCTCATCTCCAAGGGCTTGGAGACAGCAGAGACCTCAACAACGCAGAACCAGAGGGTCCTGGGTGGGCCTGAGCACCAAAGTGATGCCACATGTCAGGGGCATAGGGAAATGCTGGACAGAGGGGCTGGAGGTGAGGACACCAGGGACACCCCAATGCTGTCCCTGCCATCCAGCTGACAGCCACTGCCAGTGCAGCATGCTCTGGGGGAGCAGGATGGATACTGGGAGCAGAATGCACTCAAAACACTTTAAAATGGCCGAAGAAAACACGTCCTTTGCAGACTGAACATCTCTGCAATGCTAAAAACCCGAAAAGCAGCGCTCTGGTGAATAAGGACTCTCCAGCCACCAGCACAGCCACCAGCAACCACCAGGGGCCAACAGCTCCATCACCAGAGCGACCGCAAACACGGCTAAAGATAAAAAGATAAATGAATAAAGATGTAACAGCCACCCAGGTCAGTGTGCTGTGGTAGCCCAGGGCCAGCCCCAGCTGCAAGAACAACCCATCTCCAGGGCGAGTTTCCTCCCCGCATCGCTGTCGGAGGTCGCTTTGTGCCTCAAGCAGAACCGCTTTCCACCGCGCCGCGAAGCTTCAACGCGAGGCTCTGCTAAAAATTGAAACTGAAGGTCAAGTTGATAATGCATCAGAAAGCAAACAGCTTGAGTGCGAGCTGCTAACGACAGCAATGAGCATTATTGCCTGATGGAAATAAAACCCGACTCTGAAGGCTCGGGCTCGGCATGAGAAATGAAGCAGAGCGCTGTGGGGAGGAGAGCGGGAGCTGCTCACCCTGAGCCCAGTGGGTGAGGGACCCCCGGGCACAGCCAGTGTGGGGGGCTGGGAACAGGGCTGGGGTTGTTCCCCTGGCATAAACACCCCCATGGGGAATCTCCAGCACTCGACAGAGCCTGGCACAGGCCAGATCCTCGCTCAGCTGGCAGCCCCGTCCGTCCCTCTGACAGGCCCCTGGGAGCTGTGACAAATCACAGGGTCCTTTAGGCTGCTGGAGAAATGCAACTGAGAGCCAGGAATGTCCCAGAGATCCTTCACCCCCCTCCCAATGGCTCTGTGCTTGTGTAAAAGTGTCTGGTGCCAGCAGAGCCCTTTGCACAGGGGGAGACAGAGAGGTGAAGTGGGCAGAGCCTGCTCTTTCTCCAGCCTGGCATGGCCACCACAGATGGCACGGCTTGGGGGCGTTAAATACATAAAATAAAGGGGAAAAAAAAGAAAAAGCACAGTTTTGGTCCAGCCTCACCATTATTCATGTCTGTGGCTCTATTTCCATGGGCAAAGCAGCGTGGCTGACACCCCACACTCTCTCCCAAGGGAGATGCTCCAGCGAGCAGCTCAGAGCCCACCCAGGGCCCCACAGACAGCTCCCACAAATCTCCACATTCCTGCAGCATGTCAGGGCTGCAGCATCACCACTGGCACCACACGGGCTGCCCTCACACTGCAGGCACCGTGGAAATCTGCTTTTTGATAACTAAATTATCACTAATGCACATAATCGCCAGGTTATGTGGATACCCAAATTACAGGACTGCAGCAGCCCCGGATTAACACGTGGCTGCTCCGGCTCCCTGTGCACTCCTTTACTCTGCAATTACGCTGTCAGATCGTTAACATCTGGCTAGAGGAGCTCGTGGTAACCACAGGTACCTCAAAGGAGAGGAGCTCACACCGCAGCAGGACCACCAGTCACAACCAGCACTCCTTGCTGGTGCTTAGTGGAGGAGGAGCGTGGGTTTGAATCTGTGCAGACCCTCAGCTGTCCCACAGATCCCCTGGGTGGGGGCTGCACCCACGGATGGGGCAGCAGAGCATCCCCAGCGCCTCCCCAAACCTGCCAGCACGGCCCCTTTGCACCTGCAGCCCCACACAACCCCTGCAGCCGCCGCTCCAGAGCATCCCCACACGCTGCTCCTCGAGAAGCCACAGCCCCGTGAAAAATATTCCACTTCTCAAGTGAGAATCCTGAAGAGCAGCTCCCGGGCTGGATCCCCAGATGGGTTCCTCCGCATGCTAAAAGCGCAGCCGGCTCCGGTGCCAGACGGAATTAACGCCGCTCCTATTTATAGGGCTTTGATTAGGAGCTCGTCACCTCCAAGTTTTTATTCCCTTTATCCATTTATAAGGCCATAACGCAGTTTGACTGGCTCTGGATAGGCCGGTGTCCCACCGACTTTGCCAGAACCTAATGTGCCATTCAGACACGCTTAAGCCTGTAATAAGCAGCAGCCTGCGCCCTGCAGGGGTTTAACTGTCTCAAAAAACACCCTTTAGCTCCCATCCCACCCCGTGCTGGGGGGCTGAGGGGATGCCAGAGCCAGGAGGGACCCCAGGGCTGTGCCAGCCCCTCCGTGGGGTCCCTGGGCACCTCTGGTTTGTGGTAGCAGCACCCACAGCAGCCATTCCCAGGGCTCCTCACCCATCCTGGGGTTGGTGTTCAGGTCCCCACAAGCTCCTGCGCTGCTCCCAAGGCTGCTAATCCCCCCTAAGCATCCCAGAGCTCCCGTCAGCAAAACGCTTTCTGCCTCCAGACAAATCCTCCCAAAGAGTTTTGCTGAGCACGGACTTTCTGCCTGTCCAAAGCCCATAGACAAATTAAAGCACCTGTCCTGGGGGATAATTCCACTAAAATTGGGCGCAGCTCGTGCTGGTGCCAACTTGATTTTCTGTTAAAACCTGGGAGTATTTGTAAAAATCTTGTCTTCTGGAAGGCGCCCAGCGCCGTGGCTCAGGCACAGAGGGAGGGGTGAGACCAGCTCGGCAGAGCTGGGGAGCAAAGCGTGGGATCTGGAGATGCTTCCCCAAAGCAGCCTGCAGGGCTGGAGGCAGCCCAGGATTGCTGGTCCCAAGCCTTGCTGGAAAACCTGGACCCTTGTTTGGGCAGCCCCAAAACCCACATTGCTTCGGGGCCATCCCCCAAAGCACAGCACCCATCCCAGCTCAGCCCAAGGAGCCCAACCAGACACATCCTTCCATCCCATCCTTTTCTCCTCCCATCCCGGGAGAGATCCACTCACCATCCTCCCTGGACTTCTGGATGAAGGCCTCCACCCCGCTTTCACCATAGCTGCCCTCAGAGGCCAAGGTGGAGACGTAATTCCACTTGAGGGCTTTGACAATGTCCACCATGGCCTGGGCCTGGTAGGTGTCCGAGGGGACGACGCGCGAGAAGAAGTCGTAGCGGCTGTTGTCGCTCAGGTCCGGTGCCGTGGAGGCGTAGCTGATCTGGGGGATCTGGGAGGGAGGAGGCAAAGGCACAGAATCAGGGCAGGGAGGTGATGATCTCCACCCCACAGCCGTGCCCACGGTCCCAAAGCCTTGCTCTGGGGCAGAGAACTCAGGATGAGCACGGGGTAGGTGGGTATGTGCCACCATCAGGTGCTCCAGGGGCTTGGGGAACACCTGCAGCTCAGGAACACCCAGCAGGACCCCAAAAGGGTTTCTGGAGAATCCAGTGCGGGAGAGACCAAATTAAAAAAACCATAATTCTGCCCTGGCCAGCACTGCCAGGGTCTCCCTTTGGCTTCTTCCCCAGGAGGGACAGATCCAACCCATCCTGCCCCTGCCAGCCCTAAATAAGCCCCTTAAATTAACCAGAGCCCCTGCACCTCTCCCAACACACTGGAATGATTTAGCACCGTGGGATCAGGCAATGTTTAACACTTACACAGCAGTTTCCATTTCCAAAACGCACCACACATCCTCATTTATCTTAAAGATGGAAAAGGCTTATTAAATTATCAAGCCCAGGTTCTCCCCACCAGCTGTTGGAATCAGAGCTGGTGTAATAAGCCCCAGCCACCTCACTGAGAGCCCAGCTGGGAGCTGCAGCCCAGGGATGAGGTGTGCACCAGGGCTGGGTGTCCCAACCCTCCTGGCCCCACTCCATTCCCCTCCAGTCCTGCATCTCCCAGCTTCTCCTTTGTTTCTCTGTGATTTCCCCTCTCCCACTCCTGCCTCTCTCTATTAAATGCGATTCTGGCGTTGTAAACCCACGACTCCACCTGAATGCTAAAAGGCCCCTGGAAAGGAGCAGCCACCCTTCTACCTGCCTGCAAAACAGGAGATGAAAAAAAGGGAGAGATGAAGCAGGAGTGGGAGAGGGAGAGGAAGGAATCTTTATCAAGGCACAAATAGGATTACTCCCCGTGACAATCTGCTTTGTGCTCCGTTCCGAGGGGCTCTGATCCGCTCGTTGGGGATCTCTGGCTGGAGCCGGTGCATGAGACTCCATTAAAATTCTGCTCAGCAGGTGAGGAGCTCGCCTGGCAATGGCTCGTCCCGGGGGGAGCAGGGGGGCTGCTCCCAGCACAGCCCCTTCCCTTCCCTGCCCAGCCTGCAGGAGGGACACAGGCTCGGGATGGAGGCAGTGCCCACGTCAAAGGTGATTTGGGGGCAGGGATGCACCCCTGCCCTTCCAGAGGCTCCTTTCCCAATGATTTTTCCCCTGCCAAGTGTTTTGGTTTCACCTCTTCCACAGAGCACTGTGGAAGGAGGTGGAGAGGTCCCAGCTATTCCCCACGCCACTGCCATCCCACCCAAGCTCCAACAGCCTGGATTAACCCCTGGCCTGCCCATCCTGCTCCAGCCTCAGCTGGAAAGCAAAGCCCAGAAAATACCTGTTGATCCACAGGCTGTGGAGTGGAAGCTGCATTTTAATAAACAAAAGGAAAGGGCTTTTTCCCCTCGCTCCTCTGCCTTGGATGAAAGTGAAAATAAAATACCAGTTCCCAAATGGCCATTTCATAGATTTCTTCTGCCTTTTCCCCCCTCTGCCTTTTTGATAGCCCAACTCCTGGCACCAGCTATTTTCTCAGATAAAAGACAAAAGTCCTTTTAGGTACATAAAAGCAAAATGCAGGCAGGGAATTCAAGGTTCTTAGAAAGAAGGATGCAGTGGAAGAGGGAGCTGGAAACATCTCTCAACTGCAAATTTGCTGCACCGGTGGTCCCTTGTCTGGCTCATCTCCAGCCTGGGACAAACACTCCTGTGTTGAGGAAATTAGTAGGACCAGGTTGAGGAAATTAGTAGGACCAGTTCTCCTGCACCCCAAGAGTTCCTTGTCCCACCAAGAGTAGGGAGCGATCCCAGGGCAGGGGGCAAACCTCCTTTCCTCTATTGTTTTGAATCAAAAATCATCACCCAAAGCGCCCTGAGACTGGAGAAACATCCCTTGGGATGGTGGGAGCTGGGGCTGGAGATGTCATCCTGCTCCTCCAGGGTCAGTGGACTGGTGTGACTGACCTCAAATGCACTGGGAAAGCTGCATTTGGTGCCCTCCATTATCACCCATCATTAATGGGGCTCACGAGCTGCTGTGGTGTTTCCTCCACTGGCAAGAGACAGAATCCCCCCAGGCTGGGAAGAATTAGGCAAAAGTGGTGATTTCAGCACATCCCAGCTCAGGCTTAAACCATTGATGCCAACATCAGCCTGAGCAGGCAGGAAGAACCAAAAACCAACCAAAAACCAACCAAAAACCAACCAAAAAACCAACCAAAAAACCAACCAAAAACCAACCAAAAAACCAACCAAAAAACCAACCAAAAACCAACCAAAAACCAACCAAAAAACCAACCAAAAACCAACCAAAAACCAACCAAAAAACCAACCAAAAACCAACCAAAAAACCAACCAAAAACCACTGCAGAGCCAGAGCTGAGCACACTGGTCAGGAGCACCCCACAAGCAGGGGCTCCTGCGCCAACCCCCCCATGCCAGATACAGGGTCAGGAGCAGCTAATTCCCTCCCCATAATTATTAATTTCATGCATATCTTATGCAAAGCCCTGCTTCGCCGACAAGATGGAATTGATTTAATTAGAATTTCCATCATCGAGCCATTTGGATGGCAGCTTTTAATTAGGGAGAGCGTAAAGCACCGCAGGGGCTGGGGCAGGGAGGGGCTGCTCAGAACTCAGTGCTGGGATGGAAGGAGCTGCAGCCCCATCCTGCTGCCCCTTCCCTGGGCACAGGGTCAGGCCCAGGATGCAGCCCTTGGCATCTCCCCGGAGAGGGAAAAGGCAGCGCTAAAACTCCAGGCAGCACAGCAGGCGCAGGAGGATGCTGTCCCTGATCCCTGACACCACCTGTCCCACCCCTCCTCAACAAGCTGTGCCCAGGGACCCCTCAGGGCTGGGGGCAGCCCAGGGGAGCCAGGCAGCTGCGATTTGTTTCAATAAGCCCAGTGAAGAGCAAGGAAATGAAGTGGCAGCGGCGGGTGATTAATCAGAGCGTCCCCCTTCCCGCTCGGGTGAAGGTTTTTTACCTGCTAAGTGGGGATGTCCTGAATCCCTCCATCCCACTGCCCCACAGCCTCGGGGCGCCCTGCCATGAGCCAGGAGGGGCTCAGCGCTGCCAGGAGGGGCTCAGAGCCAGG
This sequence comes from Melospiza melodia melodia, assembly GCF_035770615.1. Lineage (NCBI taxonomy): Eukaryota > Metazoa > Chordata > Aves > Passeriformes > Passerellidae > Melospiza > Melospiza melodia. Next base: position 7,491,756 of record NC_086221.1, read on the forward strand.
GCCTGACCCAGCTCTGCACCTGGCAGCCCAGGCAGCGCAGCCTCGCGGGGCTGCGGGTGCCGAGTGCCCGGCTGCAGCGCGGGCAGCGCCGTGCCCAGGTGAATTATTCATGTTGTACAACAGCCCTGCGCCGCAGAGAGCGCCTGCACTCGCTGCCACGGAGAGGAAACAGCCGCCTCAAAGTGCCTGGCACGTGTCAAAGCCATCCTCTGGCTGCTCACCCCACGCTGAGCGCTCGCGCTCCGACTTGTCACAGCTCTTTCTGGATGGGGAGGAAAAATGCACCTCAGATCCCTTTTAGGGCATCCCATTTGCAGGAGAAGGGGCTGGATTCCTTGACACCACCACCGCTGTGGTGGTTCAGCAGCCAGTGGGTAGAGCTGGGGCTGGAGAGGCAGCAGCAAGGGGTGAGAAGGAGCTGGAAGGTGCCAGAGCGCTCCGGCAGTGACGCCAGGGAGATGCTATCACACAGAGCCCAGAGCACGGATTTGGGGAGAGGATTTTCTGCAGGCAGAGCGACGAGGAGTGATGAAACCAGCTTGGACAGAGGATGCCGCATCTGCAAGTTGTTCCACTGATGTACAGCTTTAATTAGGAGGCGGCAGCTAACGAAGGACCCGTTATTTATTTATGTAGCGCAGGAGCGACAAAAGCCCTGGCAGGGAGGAGCAAGGCCAGCCTAGCAGGGAGGGCTGTGCAGGGGCTGGAGCAGGGAGAGGTGCACAGGAGGGAGTGTGGGATGGGACAACAGCAGGGAGAGCATCATTCTGAGACAGGAACAGCACCTGCAGAGTGCTCATGGCCACAGGAGAGAAGGGGGAAAACTGGGGGGGCTGCTGTGCTGGACTTGTGTGGGCTCCTCACCATGGTGGAGTCTGATTCACTCTATGCTGCTTGCTGGATATCCTGGGGCCCTTCCAGATGTGCCAGAGCCTTCCCAGATGTGCTGAAGCCTTCCCCAAGAACCACCTGAGCTCTCCAGAAACCAGAGCACTCAGAGGGCATTTGCAACACCCCGCAGGGAGGAACCCCCTGTGCCAGCTCCCAGCACTTTCTGTCAATGTCCCCGTCCTGGGGGAGCACCGAGGGGGACAGGAGGGACACAGCAACACAGGCCCAAGCGGGAGCAGAGCTCCAGCAAGTGCCATGCCCCAGAGGCAGCTGCCTGTGCCCGAGGCAGTCAGTGCTTTGCTGAACCTCGGAGCAGAGTCACCCACGCTTAAAGGTCAGCGGCGGCGTGAAATGGAAGTCGCCTTATTCTCATTTTAAGCATGTCCCTGCCATAAAAGCAGTGTTTGAATAACAAAGAGCAGCAGCAGCACTCGGGTCATGGTGGGGGGAAGAGCCTCCAGACCCCCCAAACCCCCAGCCCCTGCCTGCTGCAGGAATGGCTGTGCCCAGACATGACCCCAGTCCCATGGGAATGGTGTCCCTGTGCTGGGACCACCGAGGAGGGCACCAACCCCCCCACTGGGATTCCCTGCTGTCTAGGAAGGGCTGAGATTTTCCTTATTCTCCTCTCCCAAGGGGTTTTGAAGTCTCCATCGTCTACCTGCTCATCCCTTCATTTGCATTTCTTCCCCTGCCCCGTTGGGCTGGGATCAGCTCTGGATTAAAGTTCTCAGTGCTCAGGATGCACCGGCAGCAGCACCAGTGCCAGGGCTGCACCTGAGCTCAGTGACATCCTTCTGAACAGGTCACACCTCTTTGCCCAAAGATCAAAACTGGAGGAGAAGGCTGAGGGAAAAAAACAAAAGAACCTAGAAAGACTTCAGTTGCCCCCAACTATTCTGACTGTCACTCTCCTGCCTCCTTCCCCACTTCCAGCCTCCCTCCTCCTCTCCAGAACAAGTATTCAATCTTTTTTGTCTTGGCAAATAGCTTTTAAGTTCCTCCCACTCCCTCTAATTTATATTATTTTAATTATTGAATAGCCCTCTCACTCGTCGCCTGGAACATTAACACGTTTTAAAAAAAAAAGGGACCCAGAAAAATCAAACTCCATCAGCAATCTGGTTCTTCCGTCTTCACTTAACAGCTCCCAGCCCTCCCAGGAGGGGACCCAGCTCTCAGCACGCTGGGCTGGCAGAGGAAGAGGAGGGGAAAGACAGGGGGAAACAGCACCAATCCTGCAGAACAGAGGGGTTTAAAGGTGCTGGGAGAAGGCCAAGATGGGATGGGGCCCCCATTGCCACTGGAGGTGCAGAATATTTACATTTCTCCCTCATTTCTGCAGAGGGACCCTTGTTCACACACTCTGCAGCCCAGGGACGTGGTTGTGGATAAGTGAATGTACAGCAAGGGGGAAAGGAATTATGAACTCCTCAGCATTCCTGCAGCTGGCACAGAGCAAGAGGAAGAGCCCTACTCATCCCACCACAGCCTGAGCACCTCTGGGGCTGGTGGCGCAGGACAAATGTCCCCAGCCTGGTTGATGTCCCCTTGGACTGGAGCACAGCAGCCCCAGCTGTCCCTTGCCATCAGCCATCGCTGCCTCCAGCCCTCTGGCTCAGGTGGGATTTACATTTTGGGGTATAACCCACACCCCCAAAGGAGCATCCCCCAGAATCAGCTCCACACCCACCCTCAGCCCACCTCCCATCCAGCCCCCACCACAGAGCGGGAGCACCAGCGCCACAAAGCCGGGGGAGATGAGACAAAAATCCTCCTGCTCCGAGTGTCGTCAGCGGAGAGGGATGGAGGAAGGGATCCCCAGGGACCCGGGGGAGGCAGGAGAAGCATTTTAACAGCGCCAGCTCTGCCTCCCCCCAGCTGTGGAGGAAGAGGCACACGTGCAGAAACGCTGCCAAAGCACCCGCGGGGGTTTTGCCGAGGGGTTCCCTTCACCTGGCCCAGCCCTACCTTGAAGAGCCGCAGGATGTTGGCCACCATGATGGACACGGAGCTGCCCGAGGCGCCGATGACGCCCACCACCCGCTCGGGCTTGGTGATGATGGGGGGTCCCCCGCTGACACAGCGCACCTCGGTGCTGTCCTTCTCGATGAGGGCCTGCACGAAGGTCAGCGACTGCTCCAGGGCGTGCGTGTCCCGCGAGCACGTGTCCAGGATGCGCGCGCCCAGCGTGATGTTGGGCAGCAGGTCGGGGTCGTTGTTGATGCGGTCCAGGGCGAAGAGCATGGCCTCCAGGCGGTGGATGCCCTTCTCCTTCTTCAGCTCCCCGCAGGCTTTGCCCTCGGCGCCCCGGCCGTGCACGGGGAAGAGCCCCCCGAGCGTGATGTCGCCGTCGATGCGGATGGAGTTCATGTGCGGGTAGCCCTGGCCTTTGGGCTTGGCAGCGCCGCCGGGCGCCCACCCCCAGCTCCAGGCACTCAGGAGGAGGCAGAAGGACAAACGCTCCATGCAAAAGTGACCCCCGCTCATCGCCAAGGCCGTGCTGGGGCAGAGCTCGGGCCGGGAAGGCGGCGCTCAGGGGGCCGGGCTGGGCTGGGCGGGCGGCATGGCTCCGGAGGGATCCCGCTCCGGCTCCGGCTCCGGCTCCGTCAGCGGCGCCCCACGCTGCTGCCGGCCCCGGGGGAGCAGCGGGAGGTCGGGATGCAGGAGGGTGCTGGGGTCTGCATGGCTACACCGGACAGGAGAGGCAGCAGCAGAGCCACGAGCCCACACAAAGCTTCGGGTCCTTCCTCCGGAGACCTTGGAGGGATGGGGAAAAGGGGAGAGAGAAAATTAGGCAGGAGCGGGAAAAGGACATTGGCTGTTCCAGGCTTTCATCAGAGGAAATAAGCACTGGGGATTATTGCAAAAAATAGATCTGGGGCCTCGGGGACATTGCCCCACAGAGCAGCACAGGTCAGTGACCAGCTCAGAGGGGGGTCTGAGACCCTGTCCCTTCTTAAGGGAACTGAGAGGGTGTCCCAAGACAGCGCTCAGAGTGCAGCAAACCCCACACACACCCCCAGCCCTGGTCCCTGCCTATCCTAAAACACCCCTACTTTTCCCAGCTGGTTTTTCAGTCACCTTCCACAAGCCCACTTGTCCGGAGCCCACAGACTGAGGTCTGCATCCTCAGCTAGAGCCAGGCACTGCCGAAACCCAGCGTTCCAGATCCCAGTCACAACCCAAAGCCCCGCGCTCCTGCCGCTCTCCCTTCAGGGCACTGATTCCTGCACCAGCAGCTGCTTCCCTTATCCACGGCTTCCAGCAGCAGATATCGACAGTACCTGAGCTGTCCCTGCCCCAGCAGCACAGCCCCTGCCTCAGTTTCCCCCCCGAGGCCGGCTCGCCCTCATGCCCATCCCCGCCGTCGTCTCCCAGCAGCCGCTGATGGATGCTGAGGGCAGCGCATGATTAATGCAGGCTCCAAAAGCAGCGAGGAGCCGAGCAGGCAAATGCATTCCCCAGGCAGGACGAGCAGCAACAGTGAGACCAAGGAAACAGCTTAAATTAATCTCAGCTCAAGCCCAGAGTCGGCACCCAAGCTGGACAGAGTCTCACCAGCCCCAAGGAGCTCCCGCTCCGCAGCCATCCCAGCCAGCAGGACCCAGGCTTCAACTCACCTCCATAAATTATGCACCTCCCCACCCGCCGCAGCCGCTTGAAGGCCCATCTCCAAAGCGATTCTGACAGCCGGGGCTTTTAAGGAACCAGAATTACCCGGTGCCCAGCTCCGTGCTTCCAAAGGCAGGAGGTTGGGAATGCTGCAGCAAAACCCCCGCCCCAGCCTGCCGGGAGAGCCCAGCTCGGATGGGGATCACGGACAGGGATCAGACCTCTGCATGGTCCTGCTCCCCTGCAAGCACCACCCCACGCATCGCCAGTGGGCACGGAGCAGGGGAATGTGGCTCCTGCACGGTCTGGGAGCGGGTCAGGCTCTGCCCGTGCTGAGGAGGAGGATGGGGAGATGAAGGGATGCTCAGACACCACAGCTGCCTTCAGAGCCCCGCACCAGGCAAAAGCAGGTCAGCTCTCCCACCCTCCTCCCTGGAGCTGCAACACTTGTGCCCATCAAAGGTGGGATGCTCACACCATGGAGCTGCTCCCAGGAAAACCCTCAGAGCCCACGGCAGCTCCCGCAGAGCTGGCAGTGCCCCCAGAGCCCACTGCCTCTCCCTTTCTTCTTTTAAGCTTTTTCCCTCTCTGTTCTCTCCCCTTTGTGGCTCCTTTGATCATATAATCTGAACGAACTGAAGGTAAAAATATCACGGCAGGCAAGAAGAAAGCACAAATAATGGGGAGAGGAGGAGGGAGCTGGTTCGGATCCCTCACGGGGGAGATGGAGCCGGAGTTACCCGATGAGCCCCTGCTCCAAGGGGTGACAGATGAGCCCCCCTGTCCCCCCCACCTGTCCCCAGCAGCTCCTCAGCCACACACAGCTCACTGCTCCCACACAGCCCAGACCTTGGTTCCACCGTGCCTGAGCCTCCCCAAAGCAGCTGCTCCACCAGGGGCACATCTGGAGGGAGGTGCACATCTGGAGGAAGACACCTGCCCACAGCAGGTGCTCACGGAGCGGGGAACATCCTTACCCACACACACTGGGCGGCGAGGGGCCACAGCCACCCTCCTGTTCCACCTGCACGGCTCCACAGGGGCACCACGAGGGTGGCAATAACAGGGTGGGATCACCACTCAGCATGGTGCTTACCCCAGCCTGAAGGAAGGAGAAATTCTGTTTTCTCCCACTTCCACCAGCACAGCATCGGGGAGGACAGAGCCCTCCCATCACCCTCATCCCGGCTGTGCCACAGCCCGACCTGGGAGGCGGCACAAGCACCAAGCAAACCGAGATCTCCCGGGTGTGGGTCATCCCCTGCCCGTGCCAGGGCGGGCTGGGCAGTGCCAGGGCGGAGGGAGCCGGTGCTGCTGCCCCAGGACAGGCAGAGCCCGGCGGGTCCCGGCGCCCCGGACACGGGCCGGGTGGCACGGTGGCATCCTGCTCCCCTCTAGTGGTGGCCACCGGGCCACCGGCACCGTCAGCCTCGGAGGGCCCTGCAAGGAACAGGAGAGGGCTCAGCTGGGCAGGCGAGCCCCTCTTGGGCCACCTGGTCTAGTGGAAAGTGTCCGTGCCCATTTCAAGGGCTGGAACTGGGTGAGCGTTAAGGTCCCTTCCAGCCCGAACCATTCTGTGGTTCCATTAAATCAAACTCTGATTAAAAATTCCCCCACGTCACAGAGATCTCCTGCTGCAAAACCCTCTCCAGTGCCTGGAGGAGCAGCCAGCCACCCCAGGCATCCCCTCCGTGGCTCCTTCCCGCAGCTCCTCCTGCACGTCCCGGCAAGCACTGCCCGGGCTGGACTGAGGGGGACACACTCCGGGCAGACCCCGCTCCCCAGAGCTCTGCCTGCAGCAGGATCCATCATCTTTAGTTCAAAGCCAGAGCATTTCCTGGGGCTCGTTAAACCCAGCAGAAGCTGAGCTGGGCACAGCCCAGGAGATGCAGCAATAATCGGCCAAGAGCACCCAGCGCTCACCTGCACCCATCCCCAGCTGCCAACGAGCCCAGCTCCACCAGCACCAGAGATTCCAGCCCAGCCCTGGCACTGGGAGGGCTGTGCCAGCTTAAGCCACGCTGGTTCCTACCAGCTCCACAGCATCTTTTTGAAAATCAAGGCTATTTCTTTCCCCACCTGCTCTTCCTCCAGCAAGCAGGGCCAGCCAGCAGGCAGCACAATATCCCAATTAGTGTACACTCACTCTTCCCGCTTGCAAGCAGCTACAGGGTACTTTGCTTGGCTCCTGGTCTTTTTAATTGCAAAAGCTCCATGAAGTAGAGCAGAATTGAGACGTGGACAGAGGGAGGGGATGCCAGGTTAAGTTCTCTCCCGACAGGCAAAACCTTAAGTATTCAGGTCCAGTACCTCGGCGTCCGCTCGGAGAAGCAAGGCCACGGCTCAGCAGGCAGCAGAGAGCAGAGACCCCAGATTGTGCCCTCCAAACAGCCCCAGTGAGCTCCAAAACACAGCCCCAGCCCCAGCAACCCCTCAATCGATGCATGAACCGATAGCACAATGCTCGCACAAGCCTGAGCTCATCATCAAAGTGCCAAACTCGTCCTCTCTGCAACCAGGTCCTGCCAGCACCTGTGGTGGGGAAAAGCTGGGTATGACCACCCACCTCAGTGCCCCGGAGCATCTCCTGAAGGATGCTGAAGTCCAACCAAAAGTGCTCCCGTAGGGCGCAGACGAGACCCAGGGAACATGCATCACCCCATACTTCTACATGTCCTTAACTGCAGCAAGCCCTCTCCTTCCGCCTCCCTCCCGCTGCCAAGCAGGTCAGGGCTAATCCCTCACTTTGAAGGATGGGCTGGCGCGGCAGGGGGGGAAGGCGAGCAGGATCCAGCCCCGGAGCAAGCGGAGAAGGAGCAGCAGCAGCTCACAGCTCACCTTGCGGGCAGGAGCGCGAGGTGTCCGCGGGCAGCCAGCGCAGAGCTCCAGCTGGCAGGGAAGGAGGGAGGGAGGGAGGGAGGGAAGGAGCCGCCGCTGGTCCCCGCTCCTGCCACGTGCAGCAGAATCCCGCAATTAATTTTTTATCGCCATCTGCAATTTGGGACGGCGCTGGCTCTGAGCGAGAGCGCGGCCCGAGTGCCCGGCAGTGCCCGCGGCAGCGCGCGGGGTCCCCGCTCCCCATCACGCCCACGCCCCGACACTGCGGCCTGGCAGTGCCAGCCCCTGCCCACACCCCCCCGGCGGTGACTCCTGAGACCCCCATCCTCAGCCGGGCTCTGTGCGGGGCCATCCAGGGAACTGCAGGGAGGAGAACCCTCCGTGAGATGCAGTGCCCAGGAGGAAGAGCCGGTGCCCGCAGCGGGCACGCAGCCGGGGAGGGCGGCGGGCGCGGGTTCACCTATGTTATAATTAGGACCTGCCACTTCTTCAAGCCGTTGCCTTTCTGGGAAGAGCTGGAAGGGGGTGGCTGAGCTGACAAATCCATCCTCCTCCTGCCTGATGCCAAAGTTGAAGCACGTGATGCTCTTTTTCGGGGAGCCGTTAGGCCGCTCCGCAGGGCGATGCTGGCCCCTGGCATGTGGGGCCAGGCCACGGTTCCAGTCGAGCTTGGATTCCCATGGGAAAATGCCCTGGATGCTGCTCTGACACTCCGGGGTGCAGCTCAGCACCACTAAACCAGTGCCTGATGGCATCCTCAGAAGGGCTCTGCCTGCAGCCCCCCAGCCTGGGGCAGCTGGAGCCACCACTGCCCATGGGGACCCTCTGCCATCACCGAGGGACCACCCCCAGCAGGAGCACTGTCCCTCCAGCCCGGCCAGGCTGGCCACGGTCAGGAGGGATCTCTGCACATCCCATCGGACCGAGCCCCCCAGCACAGAGGGGGGAAAGGGTCTTGTCCCAGCTCTCCCCCTCGCAGCCTAGCCCGGCACATCCCCAGAGCATCCCCCGCTGCTGATGCAGATAAACGCCGCTTACAGGGCACAAACGCGGCGAAGGAAACGAGCTTTTTCTTTTGGCAGTTCTCGTGGTGTTTTCCCGAGCTCCTCGCTGCATTCAACAGATCAGCTCTGCTCCTTCTGTTCCATCCTTCCATCCCTCCGCCCCTCCCCGAGCCCTGCCCGGGGCACACGGCCACTGCCCGTGGGCTCCTGCGGTGACCGCCAGCCCTGCCCGGTGCCACCCCCGCCGAGCCCCGAGCCACAGGTCACCTGCAGCGCGATGGCGATGGCAAAGGCGGTGACTCACCCGCAGCCTCTCCGTCGCAGCCGCCGCCGAAGGCAGCGGGCATCCCCCAGCGCCGGAGCAGCCCACGGAAAATCACCCGGCTGGCAGAGCACGGCAAAACTCATCACACCGAGGGGAGGAGGAGGAGGAGGAGGAGGTGGAGGAGGAGGACGGCTGGCGGGGCTGCACCCGGGCACGCAGTGGGAGAGTTCTCCGCTTTTTTCGCACGGTTGCCAACTTCCCCAGCGGCTCCCGACGCCTCAGATCCGCTCGCCCGGAGAGCGCCAAGGAGCGGGAGAACGCTCGGGAGAGGAACCGGCCCCGGGCCGGAGCGGGGCTCTGCCCGGCCAAGGGGGGCTCCGAGGGGTCGCTCCGGTACCGAGGAAGGGTCGTACCCCCACAGCCCCTCCGAGCTGGCAGGGGAAGCGCCCTCGGCCCCTCGCCGCTCTGCTGTCCCCCCTGCCCTGCCCTGCGGCGGCTCTGCGGGCGCTGCCCGCTGCGGCGAGGCGAGGGCAGCCCCCGGTCACGGCCACCCCCCCTGCCCGCTGCTCCTGCCCCGACCCCTGCCAGCTCCCTCCGGCCGGACCAGCCCCCCGGCTCCCCTCGCGGGGCCCTCGCCGGGCAGCGGGCACCTCTGGGGACAAAGGTGGCGGGTTGGGGACCGGGGCAGGGGGTGCCCTCCGTGCCCCTGGCGGGGGGAGCGGCGGGGCGAGGAGGGGGCAGCGCTCCGCAGTGCCCAGCGATGAAAAACGCGATGAGTGGGAGCGGGGGGAGCGCTGGGGGTTCCGGGCTGCAGCCCCCGCTGTCGCAGCCCCCCCAGCCCAAAAATAGAAGGAAAGGCGGAAAATTCTCCGGAGCGTTGTGGAGGGGGGCAGCGGCGAGGCTGCGGGGAGGGGGAGCGGGGGGCACTCCAGCCGCGGGGGAAGGTGCGGGGACACCGGGACGCGCCCCCCGCGCCGCCCGCACTTACCCGCGGGCAGTGCCAAGTTGGCGGCGCCGCCGGCCCCGTCTCCGCCCGGTGCCCGGTGCCCGGTGCCCGGTGCCCGGTGCCCGGTGCCCGGTGCCGCGATCCGCCCCCGGCCCGGGGGCGCGGGCAGCCCGGGGGGGCCCTGCGGCGTGCGGCGGGGGCGGCCCCGGCCCCCCCAGCCCCGGCCCGGCCCGGGAGCCGAGCGAGCCGCAGCCGGGCGGGACCCGCCGCGCTCCGCGCACCGCAGCCGCGGCGAGGAGGAGGAGGAGGAGGAAGAGGTGGAGAAGGGGGAGGAGGAGGGGGAAAAGGGGGAGGAGGAGGAGAGCCGAGGCCGGGGAAGTTTTGCATGAAGAGGAGCTGGGAAGCCCGCCGCCGGCTTTGCCAGCCTCTTAAAGCACTAGCGCAGCGCGGGGACCCCCGGCTGCTGGGGGAAGGGTCTCCCCGCCAGGCTGCTCCCTGCAGCGCCAGCCATCCTCCGGTTCCCTTCTCCAGGTGGGAGCATCTCCCGCAAGCAGCGACAGGGAGGATGCTGTCACCCCAAGCGTTGCCCTTCTCTTCCCCCTCCCACCAAACGCTGCCAACCCCCCGCCCGCTTTCCCCGTCTGTCCCCCCCGCTTGGCCCCGCGGCCCCGAGGAGCCCGGCGTGCGGTGTCGATTCATTAATCCAGCGAAAACACGAGCCCCCGGTAATGGCCATTGACACGTTAACTGCTGCCATCCATCACGGTAATGACACGGCGGCGATCGCTCGGTCACCGGAGCAATTAGGGCACACCTGCGGGCACGCGGGGCTGCCGGAGCTCCCAGCCCCTCCTGGGGGACCCACCCGCAGGGTCTGGCTCTGGGGAGGGGGCTCTGCCCTCTCCCAGCACCAAAGAACCGAGCACGGACCACAAACGCGCAATTCCAGCCCCATCTTCCCCGAGGGGTGACTTGTGTTGCTCGTTTGTAACAGAGAAATCGCAGCCCTGGTGAGGGTCAGCCAGGGCCCAGGCGGGCCGGCTGCCCTCGGAAAAGGCTCCTTTTCACCCAAGTCCTGGTTAGGAGGGTGGGGAGGAGCCCGTTTTGCCGAAGCACTGGGGATTGCCCGGCGCCGGTGCTGGGATTTGAAAGAGCCCTGGCCTCCCCAGGGAGATGCAGCACCTGAAAAGCTGCCCAGCCACGCTCCTGCCACTGGAACATTCCCGTGGATCCAGGTGCTCAGAGCTGCAGAGCCACCAGGCTGTTGCAGTGGTTTTGTTTACAGCGGGAGCAAGACAAGAGTGGTGTTTGTGTTACTCTGCCTCAGTGGGACAGAGGAGGGGCACAGCCCCACGACCCCCGTGTGAGCACCCCCAGCCACGGCAGTGCTGAACCCAAAGGAAATCTGCACTGTGCTCACTGGGGAGGGGACACAGAGACCAAGCCCCTGGGAGGACAGGACCCCCTGCCTGGCCCAGGCCAGGGCTGAGGGGACTCCAGACACCACCGGATAAGCCAGGCACAAATCCCTTGCCAAAAGTAGCTTTTAGAGGCACCCTAAGGTCAAAGACCCTGCTCCAAATCGGGTGAAGCCCTCAGCCTCTGGGGATTTCTAGGACACGTGTTTGCCTTCAAGGAGAAACAAGGGTGCTCTGCTCACAGCCTGGGGTCACGAGGACTCCAGGCCACCCTGCTCTCACCTTCCCAGTCCCAAAGAATCCCTGGGGGAAGGTGTTTGGGATAAATTGTGGAGGATTTTGGCTGAAGCACCACCTGAGCTGCTCTGGCAGCTGGCTAATTCAGGAGTGCCTCACTGCTGCCCTGGCTCCAGTGGAAAATCATAACCCAGCCCTGCCAAGGATTCAACCCCCTGAATCCCAGGGACTGCAGGGTGCTCGTCCCACCACGGCCGAGCTGGCAGTGCCTCTCTTCTCCTCTCCAAACCTCACGGCCTGCACGTCTCCCCTGCTCACAGCCCCTGCCAGCCAGAACCCAAAATACCAGCGCAGCCTCGTGTCACCACCGAGCCCAATTAACATTTGGAAATCCAGCCGAGGCCGACGATTCCCCCGGCACAACGGGAAAGGCCACGGCGTGGGGCTGAGAGCAGGGGAGACACCCCGGCGATTGCAGGGCTGGGGTTACCCCAGAGCAGCTCTGCAAACCCCACAGAGTCTCTGCCAGGGCTCCTGCTCAGCGCCGGGGTCAGAGCTGACCGAAGCCTCCAGGAGAGTCCGATGCCATCAGCAAATGGACTCGGAGAATTCCGCCAGGATCGATGTCAGCTCCGCGGGCACGGAGCCAGGGGAGCTGAGCGAGTTCCTCGTCCCGAGGGCAGGGCTGGGGCCCCGGCCTGTTCCAGCTCCGTGCTCCGGTCCATCCAGGCTGCCCCAGCACCTCCGGGGCCCCCAGCAGCCTCTCCCTGCACTCCCGGGCTCCGTGCAGGACGCTCTGGGTGCCCTGACCCCGCTCATCCCATAGCAGGCACAGCTCTGGGCTCACAGCCCCAGCCTCTCACTGCCCTGGCCCCCAGCCAGCCAGGAAGGTCACCCTGTCCACTGCTGAGGCCACCAAGCGCCATCCAGGAGACACAACTGCTTGCAATTTGATGATTTTTTTTTTTTTTTTTTTTTTTATAATATAGGAAAACTTGAAACCGCATCTTATGGACTGGACATTCCGGCTCAGCTCTGAAAAAGGGCTCTGAATAATTTATGGCCGAGCCACCACCTCCTCCTTCCTCCTCGTGGGTCACTCCTGTCAAAGAGATGGAGGCTCAGGAATCACACCCAGCCCTTTTCATCTGGGGGCCCGCATTGCCAGTGCCTGCAATTGCCTGGGGTGTGAATTCCCTCCTGGATAGAAGGGTGCGGAAAATAAATCTTTAATTCAAAGTGAAATATTAATAGAACTGTAATTAGCTGTAATATCTACACAATTAAAAAGCAGGAGGCCTGGCAAGAGCTATTTTCGTGTGTATTTAAGGAAAAATAAGTTTGCAGGGTAATAAGGGGTGGGGGTGGCTGGGGATGCTTTTCCAGTGTCCCAATTGTCTGAGGGAGAAACGTGGCCGGGAGCAGCAGCAGCAGCACAGGGACACAGGTCCTGCAGTGCTGGTGGGACAGGAAGAAATAAAAGGAGAGGTCAGAAGGAAAGAAAAGAGCAGAGGAAGGATTTGAGGAGGAAAAGAAAGAAAGAAGAGCCATGATGACAGTTTTGTCCTGCTCCTCGGGGATTTTGTAGCAAAGGGAAGATTTTCACTGACGTCAGGCAGAGCCGAGCCGTAGCAAGAGGACAGGGATGGGAAAAGTGTCTGTGGAAGTTGGCAGGGAATGAGGGGGGTGACCCTGGCTCAGCCCCCACGTTTTCCAGCAGGAATTGCATGAGCTGCTTGCAAAAAAGCCATCAGCTCACCCTGAGCTGGGCAGCCACCGAAGGGACAAACAAAACCGCAAAACAAAACCAGCAGAATAACTCAGCTCAGCCCCTCCAAAAACACCTCAATAATAGGCCAAGGAGGGGGAAAAAAAAAAAAAAAAAAAAAAAAAAAAAGCAGCCTTGGTTTTCTTTCCTGAAGAAAGAGACTCCCACACAGCCTCAGCACATGAAGGTGGGTAATGGATCTGGATCTTTCGGGAGCAGCACTGCCTGTGCTCGCATGGGCTTGACATTCACACATCGGGTCCGTGCCTCTCTCGAGGAGTGGGGATAATGGCATGCCGAATGTCAGACCACTTAAATATATATAAAACTCATTATACGCCTCATGACTAACAGATCTTGATGGGAAAAGTTGCATTTTAAAGAAATGCGGGGAAAAAAAAAAGAAAAAAAAAGAAAAAAAGAAAAAAAGAAAAAAAAAAAACCCATCCGGGCTTGCGGGGAGGAATTAGCAATGAACGAGGGATGATTCGGCTGCAGGCTGGGAGTGATGACAACTCCTCCTCCTCCTCCTCGTGAGGAAAGCTCCTGCACCTGTGCCAGCTCCCTGGCAGCCTTTCACCTGCTTTGGGGGCTGTCGAGCTCCCACCAGAGGCTTTCCTTTAGCCCGGGGTCCTGCCAGGCACCCACAGCCCCCAGCTGATGTGGGACCCCCAGAGAAACCCCAAGGTGGCACCAAGGAACCAGCCCGGCCTCTTGGAGGCCACCAAGGGGACATTCCTGGGCTCCTGGGCTTTTCCCCCATGGCAGCAAGGAGGGGATGGAGCGCACTGAGGAGCTGGGCAATGCCTCTCTCTCCAAAGCTCCTCTTGCTGCAGGCTCTTCTCGGGGGGTTATTCCCCTTTCTTGGCTGTCTCCAGCCTAAAAATGCCCCTCTGTGCCTCCCTGCTGCCGTGACACGAGGACAAAGAGCCCGTGCCTGGCTGTGGGAGCCCGAAGTCGGGCAGCTCCATCGCTCTTCTGCTCTACAACAGTTCCACCTAATGGTGAGAGAGCTGCTGAGGAGACAGCCAGCCCAGGGCAGACCCGCAGGGGACACCCCAGGAGCAGAGCAGAGGCAGCTCAGCTCAGCACAGCCATGGGCCCTGCCAGCCTCAGCCCCCAGGAAGGAAAAGCTGCTGCTTTGCCCCTGCACTGACCCATGAGGTGGTTCCAGCATCTCCAAAAACGGGGAGTTCTGTCAGCATGTCCTGCATCCCTCCTGCAGCTGCTGCTCCAGCATGGGGCAGGAACAGGGGATTTGGGAGCCTTGGAGCCCAGCCCTGCACCCCACTTTGCTGCTCACAGGAAAACACGGGGGCTCCCTCCTGCTGGATGTGCCCCCAGCCTGATCCACTCAGTGCAGCAGGTGAGCTGCTCCCATCCCAGCTGGAAGCTGTCACTTTATAGAAAAGGAGGGAAGGGCTCAGGCCCAGGGCCTGCTGAGCGGCCAGAGGTTATTTTGGGCAGTGATTACTCCAAATTTGGGGTTTGAACAATACAGAAACATGAAAAGCTGAGGCACAATGTTCTCCTGGAAATCCCTTGTCCTGCTCCATCAGCAGCTTTTTGTGCTGATGCTTCAGAGAGAGCAGGACGTGCCCCCAAACCAGCATCAGGGTCCCAGTGGTGCCACCCTGCTCCTATGAACCAACCTTCCTGTTCTGCCACCAGTTTTGTTTTTAAAGCCAGAGGTGTCCCCCTGTCCCCAGTGCAACACGCCAAAGGCACAACCCTGTCCCTCAAACCCAGCACTGGGAAAGGAAACAAGGACAGACAGCTCTGTCTGCATTTCCATTTCGGTGCAGGAGGGGTTTTTTATCCACCCACAGGGATCATGAGCAGCTGGAAATGTTTTCTTTAAATCTCAAAAAAAAAAAAAGAAAAAAAAAGAAAAAAAAGAAAAAAATAAGGAGAATAGGGAAGGAGAGAGAACATTTGCTGGTAAAATTAACTGTGACGGCCAGGCAGCACACACTCCCTCTGCACCCACAGGACAATTAGAGGAAAATCTTTACACATTAACTAACACAGAAGGCAGGGATGGCATGGAAGACAATCCCCTTGTTTTTCCCAACCAGCTGTGCTGGAGCAAAGTTGCAGCAGCACCTGGGATGCAGGACATGGGCAGGGGACGGGGCAGAAGGGAGAGGAGAGCAGCAGCACCAGCTCAGGTGAGGGACTGGCACTGGAAAGCCACAGGATGCTGGGTGGGCTCAGCACCAAGCACCAGCATCTCCAGCACCCATCCAGGCACAAGGAGATGGGGAAAGCAGGGATGGGCTCCCCTCCTTGCCTGTCCCCTCCAGGTGTGCAGGGAAGCTGCTGTACCCCCTCACACAGCTCCAGCCTGGCAGCTGAGCACCCATCCCACACCCAACCCGTGCCGAAACTGCCCCGTTCGCTCTGCGCGCACCAACCTGCTCTGCCGGAGAACAAACTGCCCCAAACTGGGATGGATTTGCACCAGAGGCTCCTCCAGCATGCCCTGATTGCTGCTGTGGTGGGCAGCGAGGGGCACACCTTGGAAAGGGAAAGGAACCTGGGGTAAAGCCCGGAGCCCACCCCAGCGAGCA
The DNA here is from genome assembly GCF_035770615.1 of Melospiza melodia melodia. Classification (NCBI taxonomy): domain Eukaryota; kingdom Metazoa; phylum Chordata; class Aves; order Passeriformes; family Passerellidae; genus Melospiza; species Melospiza melodia. Next base: position 7,507,311 of record NC_086221.1, read on the forward strand.
GCGCCCGTCTCCTCCTCCCAACTTCTCCATAATTCATGCAACATCCTCCTGAAAGAAATATCCTCCTCGGACATAAAATATTCATGGCCTCATCCTTGCAAGGAAACTCTGTCTTCCTTGGAGTGCTCCCAAGCAGCCGAGGCCAGCACGGATTTGCCTTTGCAGGAGTAATTACGTTGGTCATCGATCGGTGCCGCAGCGAGGGGCTGTGCCGGGAGGGGCCCCCAGCCAGCGCCCCTCTTCCCATGGCAGAAAGTGGCTTTTGGGAAAGTCACAAAAGGGTTTGGGGAGAGGGAGGAGGGATCCCACACTGTGCAGCAGCATCCCAAGGGGTTCCCCATCCTCGCGGCCGCATCTCTGCTCCAGCAGAGCCGTCCCAGGAGGGAGCAGCTCGCCCAGCTCCAGCCTGGATCCCATCCAGAGCCATCCCAGTCACATCCACCACCCCTCACACACCACAGGCCCGTGCACCTGCCAGCAGCCACCCCCCCAAACCCCTGCAGTCCCCCCAGCTCCTTTCTGCTCCCAGTTTGGATGCTGTCAGTCCATCCGGAGCTCCTGCCTATTTCCCCGCTTTTGCAGAGCTCAGCAGAGGCTCCAGCCCCACTACACTGCGCAATATTCAAACCCTTTATTATTATTATAATTGGGGTTTTTTTTGCTTTTTCTCTCTCCCACAGCTCCCCAGGCCCCAGGCAAATGGCTGGGTTTACTGCCTAGGGTTAGGGTTAGGGTTCCACCTAGAGTCAGGGTTTTTTAAACCACAAAGCCCGGCGCTCCAGGCACACTGCAGCTGCAAAAGGGGAACACAAAACTGCCACAACATGCCTTCCTCCACAACTTTTTCTTTGGAACCAGCCTTAGCCCCAGGCTGCTTTTTTTTTTTGCTTAGGGTTAGGCTTAGGGTTATGTTTAGGGGTAGGGTCAGAGTCAGGGTGAGGGTGTCACCCCAAGCCCCCCGACATTGTCCCCAACCTCCACTGTCCACTCTCTGCCCGGGTAGGGGCGGTTTTTAGGGCGGTTTTCTCCGGGGATGGGTTTTAAGGTGAGATTAGGGGCAGCAGTGCCTTCCCGTGGAAGCCACACTCATTGCAGCCGTGCAGCAGAACGGACCCGGCTCGGGCATCCCTGCGGCCCAGGGGATGGGGAGAGGGTGTGTGGAGCAAACATTATCCTAAATGCACTCACACAGGGCTGGGGTGGGGACTGTCCCCTCCAGCCCCCGGGTGTGGCACAGCCTGAGTGTGAAAAATGCATGTATTTTATGATTGGTTTTTGGCAAATATTCAAATGAATGTTATATGTGTTGTGTTAGAAAGTGATGCTGTATCAGTTCTCCTAAGTAGTGTGTTAAATATAGCTTTAGGTTATAAAAAATGTTAAAATAGAAACGATGCTGTGTAAGATACTTTTTTCAAAGGAAGGACTCGAAGTGAGATAACAGCCACAGGACACCTGAATCTTTCAGAGAAAGAGAATTTATTGCCCCATTATCAGAAGAAATGAACTTCTTCCCACCTCGAAGGCGCTGTCAGGATTCAGAAGAAGAAGCTGACGATGACCAGACAGAACCCTGTATTTGAATGGAATTTATGCCCCGTGTATGAAGTGTATGAATATGCAACAAGCTGTTGCTTTTAAGGGTTAATCTTTTGTTAACTGTGTCCTTTGTTGGGCTCGTGCTGCCCAGAAAAAGGTACCCGGACATCCGTAACTCTTCGTATTTGTTGTCTCATATTTTCCTAATTCAAATTGTCCAAATTAATATTCCTCTAATTGTATTACTATTTTTATAAGCATTTTATTACTTTTAAAATTTAAAAAAGAACAAGTGATTGGCGTTTTTCACACTGAGCAAGCAGCTCCCGCGCATCGGCCTCCCATCAGCTCGTGCAGCAGGTGAAACACAGGTTACACCTCCCCAGCCCCCTCAGGACCCTTCCCTAAATCTCCAGGGCAGATCCCTTCTCCATCCCCTTCTGCTGGGGGAGCAGGGACCCTCCCAGAAGCCACATCCTTCTATTGCAGGGTGCCAGGTGGGCTCTTTCGGGGGTGTTCTCTCCCGCCCCGCAGGGACCCTGGGACCGCTCGTCAGGGACGGGAACGGCGCTGTCCTCCCCCAGCTCCGAGTCACGGGAGCCGCCCCGCAGCCTCCACCGTGCCGTGCCGTGCCGTGCCGTGCCGTGCCGTGCCGAGCCGTGCCGTGCCGTGCCGAGCCGTGCCGTGTCGTGACGCTCCCCTCGAGGGGAGCCACGCGTGCGGCTCCGCTCCCACGCACCGAGCAGCAGTTGCCAAGGGAGCCGCTCCCCGGGCCCGGAGCTGCCTGGGAGGGTGGGTGACAGCCTGGCAAAGGCCCACCTGGCTGCTCTCATGGTGGATGGAAGGTACCAGGGCACGTGAGGAACACCTCAGTGAAGCCTTGAAGGTGGGGAAGGTGATTTTCCTGAGCAGGGGCCTTGGGGATAACCACAGCAAAGTCCCACCTGGCTGCTCTCGTGATGGATGGGGGCTTCCATCCCATGAGGAACACCCTGCCCCTCAGTGAAGCCTTGAAGGCGGAGAAGGTGATTTCCCTGGGTAGGGGCCATGGGGATAACCACAGCCTGCGCCCACCTCCGAGGGTTTAGGGGCACGGAGAGCTGGGGTGCTCAGCCCCACGGTGCCTTCCAGCCTCGCAGATCCTCTCTCCCAGTCCCGTGGTGCCGTCACAGCCCCCGTGCCAGCCTGTCGCTGCCATTTGAAAGGTGAGCCCCTGGCAGAGCCGGGCCAGGCACGGAGTAACCGGAGCCGGGAGGGAGCGGTGACCCCGGCCCATCCCGTTATAGCCGGCCCTAATCCCGGCCCGGCTGGGTGTCACATTCCCGGGGGAACCGAGAGATGCAGGGACATGCCGTGCGTCTGGGGGTCCCCGACAGGGACAAACCCGCTGTCCCTGAGCTCTGGGGACAAAGAGAGCAGCACGTGGAGGGCTCAGCCCTGCAGCCGGCTCCCGACTGTCCCTCCCCAGGGGACCGAACGCCTCCCCAAGGGAACTGCTGGAGAAGGGATGGGAATGCGCCTCAGCCCTGCCCCGCTTTGCCCCCAGCCCATCCACACCGCGCTGCTCCCGGTGAGGATGCGGGGACTCACCCGGGGCCGCGTGGGGGATACACGGAGCCCTCCCTCCATCCCGCTCCGCAGCCGGAGCCTCTCCCCGTTAGGTGGCAGCAGGAAACCGCAGCGTTGGCTTTTCCGACCTAAATTATTCCATAATTCTGCGATTCTGGCGACGTGGGAGCGCGTCCCCCGCAGGAAAACCTGCGGGTTCCATGGAGGACGCTCCTCCATCCCGCCCAGCCGCCCCTGGCCGTTTTAGGTGACCCTCTGCCCGCCCTGACCCGTGTCCTCCCGAAGCGCTTTGGTCAAACCCCCAGGCCGTGGAGGGGACACGAGCAGGGCTGCTCTGGCTCCCTCCCTTTCACCAGCGGCCAGCCTGGCCCCATTCCCCGTCCCGTCAGCTCCGGCATCGCCTCCCGTTCCCATTCCCCTGCCTCTGTGTCACCCCAGTGCCTCCGGAGCCGGGGCTCTGCCCGCGGCTGAGTCACGCCGGTGACCGGCACCTGAGTCACCGGCCCCGGTCCTCGGTGCTTTTCCAACCGGAGCTGAGTAAACGGGAAAGTGGCAAGGAATTTGGCTGGGGAAAGTGTTTTCTTGGAGCCCCCGGTGCGTCCCCTGGCCAGGGAGTGGGGGGCTCGTTCCCTATCACACAGAGAGATTCCAGGGCATGGAGGAGCCGGGAAAAGCAGGGAAAACACCCCCTATCCTTGTACTGCGTGTCCTCCAGCCCCCTGCAAGCGCCTTGCACTGCATCCCCCCACCCCTCCTTGGATGCTGCCAGCAGCCATGACCTCCCTTCGCTGCCCTGATCAGATCTGATGCGCAATAAAACACCTTAATTTAAAAAAAACCAGGCGGCCAGACCCCACTGCGAGCCCGCCGGAGAGCCCTCGATTAATGACCCCTCGCATTCCCCTCCGCCGCGTCCCCGTCAATGATTTACAGGCTCTCCCCTCCCTCCCGCAGGCCAGAGCACGGGGAAAGGGGCTCCAGGGAGCGCCCGCAGGGATTTTCTCAGCCCTGGCACATTCCCTGCGTGGGGACAGCAGAGCTGAGGGAGCTGCCACCACCCCCGGCACGGCACAGCACAGGGGAGCGGCACAGGGCCGCATTCCTGGTGCTGCCCCCATTGCTGCCGCCTCCCTGGTGCCACGGGGGACCCCGGCCGGGCTGGCAGCCGCCCCCCACCCACCGGAGCCCCACGCAGAGTGCGGGGGGAGCCGGGAGCGGGGCCAGCGCTGCCCCCCGCCGCAGCCCCAGGCTTTGTGCTCCCGGCACGCAGCCCCGAGGAGGTTTCATGTTACTGGGAAACTGGGATGGCGGGATGTTCCCGGGGCAGCCCCGCAGACAAAAGGCCATTGTGCAGCCGCGCAGCCATGGCTGCAGCCCCGGAGCATCCCGCTCCTGCCAGAGCCGGCGGCCACGCCAGGCCCAGGAGGGGCACAGCCGGCGGAGGAGGAGCCCGCAGGCTCCCCAGCGCTCACGAGATGCTGAGCAGCTCCCCAAAACCCATGAGATGCTCCAAAATAGAGTGCCCAAGCCAGAGCACCCCACACGCGGCCCATCCCCATCCCACCAACAGCAGCACCCAAAATGCATCCTCTCCGTGCCAGGGGACAGGGGTGGCACTGGACCAGACCCTGCTGGCACCGAGTAGGGGTGACGGGCAGGGACACGTCCCCGCAGGTCAGGACGTGCAGGTGAGGGGTGGCTGAGCCTGAGCCGCTTTCCAGCCCCACCGGCTGATCCTGCTCGCCCTGCGGCCGCCATGCATCAGCCTGGGGATCACCAGGGTACGGGGAGTTATTTATGTGCATTTCCCTGTGCGGGGGCTGCGCTTGTTGCAGCCCCAAGCGTCCCGGAGCAGGGAGCGCCTCCAGCTCCTTCTCCTGCTGCCACCCCACCAAATTCTCCTCCGAACCCCCAGCCCCCGCCGCGCCCCATTAACCGCAGCTCCAGAGGCTCTGCAGGTGACAAGGACACCCGCTCGTAATTAGCCAGGTGGCCTTTCTAATCACCCAACAACCTGAGCTGACTCAGAGGATCGGGTTTCCCCTTTCCCAGGGAAATTAGCAGGAATTAGGCGCCCAAATCCCAAACGCAGCTTTGCGGGGCTCGGTGGCAGTGCCAGGACGCAGGGCAGGGCAGGATAAAATGTGTGCCACTCAGGGCCACCCTCTGGTCCCCCATGTCCCCCCGGGTGCTTTTGGGGACTCCTGATCAGCACCTGCCGTTCTGAGGAGCCCAGAGAGCTGGGGGTGATTTCAGGCTCCTTTTTTTCAGGGCATTTTCCAGAGGTGCAGCTTTCGCAAGCACCGAGCACCCGTTCCACCATCAGCGCTCCTCCCGGGCCTGAAATATCGGCTAAACAAATCGAGATAGGAACTCATTCACGTGTGCACGCCCCATTTGCAGCTCCTCGTGCTCCCCATGGGGCTGGCCTGGGGCTGTGCCCTGCAAACCCCGGGCTCAAATCGGCGCTTTAAGCCTGTAAGTTATCAGGTGATTTAGGAATTTGTCCCCAGAATGGGGCTGCAGCAAAACGCTGCCCTGGTGAGAGCTTAATCTGCTCCAGGGGTGAGAAGGAGGAAGGAGCCATTTAATGAAATTACCAGGCCTGGTTTGGGCTGGGTCCGGGGCTGTTTGGCCGCATGGGGCTTCATCAATGGGGCCATCGGGGAAACAAAGCCGGGAGGGGAAACAAAGGCCACGTCCCTGTCCCTGTCCTCCCGCGCCATGGCCGGCCAAACTGCGAGCACCGGGACCGGGACATCCCCGTTCCCATCCCGGGGGGTTCCCAGCGGGTTCGGGTCTCCGGGACATCCCCGTTCCCATCCCGGGGTGTTCCCAGCGGGTTCGGGACATCCCCGTTCCTATCCCGGGGTGTTCCCAGCGGGTTCGGGGCTCCGGGACATCCCCGTTCCCATCCCGGGGTGTTCCCAGCGTGTTCGGGGCTCCAGGACACCCCTGTCCCCATCCCGGGGGGTTCCCAGCGGGTTCGGGGCTCCGGGACATCCCCGTTCCCATCCCGGGGTGTTCCCAGCGTGTTCGGGGCTCCAGGACACCCCTGTCCCCATCCCGGGGGGTTCCCAGCGGGTTCGTCCCACCGGGGCTGCACAGCTCCATGCGATGCCACCCGACCCGGCACAGGCCGCTCTGCCGGGCCCCACGGTGGGCTCAGCTGCCATGGGGGGATAATAAATCATTTGTTTGCCCGTTTCAAGCCATTTTCAGCTTCCTCTGTGGCTGCAGAGCTCAACGGCAGGATGGGGGAGCTCGCCCAGCCCTGCTCCCAAACCTACTCGGCCGCGAGCTGTAAATCAGGAACCCAAGTGCAGAAACAAAAGTGAAAATGTTCGTCCCGGAGTGCAGCCCTAGGCCCAGCCCTGGGCTCTGCTCCAGCCCGGTTTTTTTGCTGTTTTACCCTCCTTGCACGTGGCTGTGTGCCTGTACCTGCCTGCTAGGCCATCTCCCCACCTCTTCCTAGTTCTGGGCCACCCCTGCAGCTCCGGTTTTCTTTAAGGACCAAGTGGTCACCCCACGGGTGAGCCCCGTGTGGGGGGCTCCAGCGTGGGCTCAGGGAGTGGGGAGCTGCCCAGACTTTGAGGGATTAAAGCAAAGCAGCCCCGGTCGCTTTCAGAACTCGGGCTGCTGCCATTCACGGGCAGTGCACAGTAAATAACGAGGGATATTAATAACAATGAGCCTCTGCCAGCACACAAACCAAGTTCCTCATTGGGCTCACGGCAAAGGGGAAGCCTGAGCAGCAGCGTTGGGGTAAAAAGCACTCTGGCACATCCAAACCCAAGCAGGGCTGCCTGCAGGCGGAGAAACGTTGATTTTAACCACAAAAAATGGGTACTTGGGGTCTGCAAACAACCCCTGGATGGACACAAGGCCCTGGGACAGGGAGACCCAGCAGAGCTTGGATCTGGAGCTGCACAGGGTGCAGGCAGGGTGTGCTGCTCTTCCTGCAGGTGTGTGGGAGCAGGAACCCTTCTGCAGGAGGGTTTCCCCCCATCTTTGTTTCATTTTTTAATTGTGATAAGGGGACACTGCTCCGATTGTGTTTTACGCAGGGGAATTTGTAGGGGATTTGAAAAATCCAAATAACAGTTAGCAGAAAGAAGTGCCCCAAGCCTGGCTGGGTTTGGTTTGTTTTTCTTCACCAACATTCCCCGCCACAGCAGTTTTGCACAGGCAGATATTGATTCTTTCACATTTCATCTTTTTAAGGGTCTCTTTTTTAAAAAATATTTTAATAAAAACTTTTCTGAAACTGAAACTTAAATGCAGCAGTCTGAAGTTCAGATCTTCACGTCAGAGTTCAACCCTTAGAGTCAGGATGGTCAGAAGCACCTAAATCAGTTTCCATGAGATTTCTTATTGTTGTTTTCTCAGGAGTTTGCAGAAATGTTGCACAACGGGATGCTGAGCTCTGGATTTCCTGGTGTCCCATCAAGGAAAAGCATCACAAGACCCCCAAATGCTCAACTTGTGTTAGAAACTGCCCCGACACAGTGGGGACCTGGGTTTTGGGGTACTGCACTGGAGAGCTGATCTCAGCTGACTGCAGACTGACCCAAACCCCTTCCAAACCGACCAAGGAATTGTGAACAAAGCTCCTCACTGCAGACTGAGCCCAGCAGCTGCCTAGAGCCCAGGAGAGCCTTGGGGCCACCCATGTCCCCCAAACCCCACCGTGCAGCGAGCAGAACCTGCTCCCACAGCAGCCTCCCCTTCCGGCAGTGGTGCTGCAGTAACGCATTAAATTCATATCACACATTAAATTAATATCACACATTAAATTGACATCACACATTAAATGGACATCACAGCACCCTCCAGGCAGCCTGGGAGCCCCGAGGAAGGAGCCCCCACTGCTGCTGCCTCCACATGGGAACCCGAAGCTTTTGTGGGGGTTAACCTGGTGAGGAGGCAGCAAACAGAAGGAGCATCGTGCTCCGGCCATTAGCACATGGCGATTGTCCCCACAGGGACACCAACCCCCCCACGCCAGCCCAAAATACAGAGAGGGGGAAAAACGATGGGGGATCACGCATAGTGGGGTCACCACCACCACCACCCCCGTACGGCCCCATCTGGGGCCATTCCCAGCGCGGGAACACGAGGGTGCCTCAATCCTGCCGGGCCTGCCAGGGGACGCTCCCTCCGCCCGCGGGGAGCCCGGGGCGGGCAGGGCCGGGGGCGCAGCCGCCGCCGCAGCGCTTTGAACGGCCCTATCGCTCCCGGCCGCGCCGCCCCGCGCCGCCCCCGCCGTGATGCGGCCCCGGCTCCGCCTCCCCCGCTCCGCCGGCGCTGGGAGCTCCCTTCGCCTGTTTGCCCTTATTTAATTTCGAGTGTGATTTTGCTATTTTTAGCAGCTGGATCCCCTCCAGTAAGGCTAGGAGCTCGCTCCGTTTTTTTTTTTTTCCCCCCTCTCCCCCCTTTATCCCCCCTCCTATTTTATTTTTTCCCCCTCGTTCCCTGCAAATGATTTTGACCCAGCTTCCTTCCTCCTGGAGCATTTTTTTTCCTCTCTCTCTCTCTTTATTATTTATATAAATACGCGGGGCCTGGCGGGGCCGGGGATGCGGGGCTGAGCCGCAGCCTCTTCTCTTCTCCTTGCAGATCCGCAGTCGCCGCGGGCGGGGGGTCCCTTCGCTCCGCAGCACAGACCCGCCGGGAAAAACAAAACCATCCGAGCGGCCCCAAAACCCACGGCGAACGCGATCAAGCTGACTGTGAGTGCCACCTTCCTCTTCCTTTGCTGCGGGGGGCCGGGGCTCCGCTTCCCCTCGCCGCATGCGGGGCACGATCGGCCCCGGCGTGTGGGGCTTTGCAGGGACGCGGCTGCGTGCGCGGCTCGCCGTGCCTCGCTTTATTATCGCTATTAATTAATTATTGTTAATAGCGGCGTGATGCACCTGGCGGGCCGCGGCCGAGCCGGGGGGGTGGGGGGGGGACGGGCGGGGGTCGCGACTTTGCTGCACTAACTCGGCTGTGGGTGATGCGAACGGGCCGCACCGAGCCCGGGGGGGCCGGCACGGCCCCGGTACGGCCCCGGTACGGCCCCGGTACGGCCGGCACCGTGCAAGGTGCGCGGGGCCCGCGGTGCGAGCGGGCCCGCGGTGCGAGCGGGCCCGGCGCTGAGGCCGGGGCGGCGGGAGGTGCGCGGGCCCGCGGCGAGGCCGAGGCCGGCGCTCGGCGATCGAGCACACGCGGCTCGGGGCGAAGTTGCGGTGCTGGGGCTCGGCCGCCCCCCGGATGGTGCCCCCGCACCCCGCCAGCCCCGCAGGCCGCCCGCGGCGCCGGCTCCACGAGGGGTTTTATTACACCACCCCCCCCACCACAGGACAGGGGCTTCACAAAGCCCTGATGGTGCCCTTCCTGCCTCTTTTCTTTCTCCTCCACCTCCCTCCTTCCTTTCCTTTATCACTTCCTTTTATTATGCATCCCAGGAAGGAAGGGGGGGACTTTGCTCAATGGCAGCCCCGGGGTGGGGTTCCGAGCAGCCCCACGGCGGGTCTGTGCTGAGGAGGAGCCCGCACATCGCTCCCGGCCCGCACCCCTGCCCAACAGGCTCTTCAACTTCTGCTCCACGATTCCTTCCCCTCCTCCTTCCCCATCCCTCTGCCAGGAGGTGCGGCTGGGATCCTTCTCCAGCTGCCATCGGGCTGGATTTTCTGGGCGTGAAGAGCTTATATATATATATATATTTATATTTTTATATATATATATTTTTTTTTTTTTAAGATCTAAGGCCCCCGCCTATCTCCCCGCTTCTCCTGGGCCAGTTTGTTTAATCTAAGAGTAGGTGGCAGGAGCGGGGGATTTATGGGGTTATCAGCACAGAGCAGCATAAGCCAGCGCAGGCGGCTGGCAGGGCGAGAGCAGGCCCGAGGGCGGGCGGGAGCGGCGCTCCCAGGGTTCAGGTTGGCCCTTGTGCAACCCAGAGGTGGCTGCCGAGGACAGCCCGCCTCACGCTGTGCGGAGCAGAGGGAGCCATCGGCCTGGGGGAGGAGGGCCCGCCGGCTCGGCGTGCACAGGGATGGGGAGGGGAGGAGGTTTTTCCTTCCCTCCGTCGAGAGGCAGATGCGGCCCCTCCACCTCCGAAGCGTGCGGAGATGTTCCCCCCGCCCCCGGCCGCGGGGAGCCCGGCAGGCCCTGCCCGCGTCCCCCCACTGATTCCTCGCTGCCTGGAAAGGTTTCTCCCTCAGCTGCTTCCTCTCCTCCATGGCAACCCAGCTGCTCCCTCCCTCCCTGCGTGGCTCTGCTGCGTGTGAGCAGGGCCGGGGCTGCTCCCGCCATGTGCCCGGCGCGGTCCCACAAGGCTGGCAGCGCACCCGGGGCAGGTGCTGCCAAACCCGGGGGCATCGCAGGGAGCTGGGGCTGCCCTCGGGGTCGGGGCTTGGCTGGGGACGTGCTGGGATGGCCGAGAAGCATCCCCCATTTCCAGCATCCTCCTTCCCAACCCCCTCTGCCTGAGCCCCCCCGAGTCCTCTCAGCTCTGGAGCCCCTGCAGAGAGCTCGGAGGTGCTGGAGGGAAGGGTGGCATGAGGAGAGATGTGTGGGTGGGATGGGGAGGGATGGATGGGTGGGTGGGTGGGAGCTGCACGTGCTTTACCCCAGCACCAACAACTTTGCAGCAGCTGCTGCTGCTTTCGGTGGGGATGGAGGAAGACCCGGCAGCACCCCCGTCCCATGGAGGGTCCCCTTGGCATTCCCAGCTGGAGCTCTGTGGGCTCTGCTCCCTCCTCCAGGGCAGGAGAGCCCAGCAGGGTGGGGGCCATGCTGGGCCCATCTGTTTCCAGCTGCGGGAGGGGGCACGGAGCAGCTCGAGGCTGCTCTGCCTCTGACAGAAATTGACTTAAAAAGAGACAAAATCCCCGTCCCAGCCCGAGCAGCAGCCGGCCCTTTGCTGGCCTAAATCTAAACCATACTTCTTTTTTTTCCTAAGAGACTCCTTGAAGGGCTCTGGGATGCTGTGAGTAATATTTTCGGGGTGTTTACACTACAGCCTGGTTTCTGTCTCCCAAAAAAAAAAAAAAAAAAAAAAAAAGACTCCGAGGGTGGTTTTTGTTGTTGTTTTGCACTCATGAGTCACTTCCAGAGGGGAGCAGGAGCTGACGCCTGTTTTTTGAAAAGGCTCAGAGGTCTGAGAGTGGCTCCTCGGGCTGCATGTGCTGCCCACACCCTCCCCAGCGAGGCTCAGTGTCCCAGGGGGCTCAGCACCCTCTGCCCCCACAGCCCTGCTGTCCCAGCTGCTCCAACACCATCAAATGGGGAGCAGCTCCTCAAAACTGAGCGTTGTTATCCCGGAGGTAGGAGGGTGCCTCCGTCAGCACACACAGGCTGGGCACACAGCCTCTGGAAATCCTCACCTGGGCAGGTGTCCCCAGCATGGCCACGGTCACCCCACCTGTGTGGGGTCACCACAATCACCGGGGCTGTGGCAGCAATCCTGCTCCTTCCCGCCCCGAGTCCCTCCTGCAGCCAGCCCGGGCACGGAGCCACCCCACAGCTCTGGAAAAGCAGGTTTTCCCTGTGCCCCCGGGAAGCAGCGAGGTGGAGAGGGGAAGATGGAGCCTTTTCCTGGGTGGAATTGCTCCAAGAGCAGGGCAGAGCTGCCCAGCCCTTGGGGACGTGCACAGGGGAGGTGACAACCCGGTGTCCCCAACCCCAGCTAGGCAGCAGGAGCAGTGCTGAGGGTGGGGAGCAGGGCTGTGGGACCCTGAGCCCCCCTCCATGGCCTTGGCACCCCTCAGGGGACACCCAGAGTCCCCAGTGCCACCACTCACCCTGTCTCAACTCCCCAGTGCCGGCAGCACGTCTGGGATTCCACATTAAATCTGGAGCCTCTCCTCTCCTCGAGGAAAGGGGCCGGGCAATGCAGGAGGGGCTGGCCAAGCTGCTGCTCCCCAAAAGCCTGAGGGGACCCCAGGAGCTGGGCACTGGCTGTGGGTGGCTGTGCCATGGGCTCAAAATGCAGCCAGGGCATTTTGCTGCCCAGCCCATGCCAGGAGCAGGCAGGGGGCATCTCTGCTGCCCCAGGGTGAGGGCTGGGGGATGTCATGGTGAGCCAGAGCCATGCCTGACTGACCTTCCTCCCTCCCTCCCTCCCACTCCTCCTCACCCTGCTGGGACAGACGATGAGTGAATCCAGCGCCAAATCCAGCCAGCCCCTGGCCTCCAAAGGGGAGAAAGACGTGGCCGAGAAGAGGGGCCGAGGGCGGCCCAGGAAGAAGCCGCAGGTACGTGGGGTCCCCTGTGAGAACGGGGGCACTGGGCACCCCCAGGGTGTGGGGTCTCCTGTGAGAAAGGGGGCACTGGGCACTCCCAGGGTGTGGGGTACCCTGTGAGAAAGGGGGCACTGGGCACTCCCAGGGTGTGGGGTACCCTGTGAGAAAGGGGGCACTGGGCACTCCCAGGGTGTGGGGTACCCTGTGAGAAAGGGGGCACTGGGCACTCCCAGGGTGTGGGGTACCCTGTGAGAAAGGGGGCACTGGGCACTCCCAGGGTGTGGGGTACTCTGTGAGAAAGGGGGCACTGGGCACTCCCAGGGTGTGGGGTCTCCTGTGAGAAAGGGGGCACTGGGCACCCCCAGGGTGTGGGGTCCCCTCTGAGAAAGAGGGCACTGGGCACCCCCAGGGTGTGGGATCCCCTGTCAGAAAGGGGGCACTGGGCACCCCCAGGGTGTGGGATCCCCTGTGAGAAAGGGGGCACTGGGCACCCCCAGGGTGTGGGGTCCCCTCTGAGAAAGAGGGCACTGGGCACCCCCAGGGTGTGGGATCCCCTGTGAGAAAGGGGGCACTGGGCACCCCCAGGGTGTGGGGCAGCAGGAAACCCCCCCACACCTACACCCCCAGTGCAGCCCTGTTACCCCTTTGGGCAGCACCTCCCCAGCAAGCCCTTCCTGGGGGTCTCCAGAGCCCCCCCAGAGCTCCTGGCCCCAGCTGGGGGCTCTCCTGCCCCTCCCCAGGCCCTGCTGAACCTGCCTCTGCAGACAGGCTAATTAAAGCCCCATTAGCAAAAGCTGCTCAGAGAGATAAGATGCTGCTGGAGCCTTTATAGTACCAAACCCCGCTGAGCCCCTCCCTGAGGCCGGTGGGGTTTGTGCACATCGTTTTCCTGCAGAAAAGGTGATTTGTGCCTTCCACGACACTTCCTCGGCTGCTGAGCAGGGTCTGGCTTGAGGGGCCGTGGGGATTGTCCAGCCGGGCTGAGTGGGTGATGCTGGGGGTGGAAAAGGTCACCTGTGCTGAAGGACACACAGGAGCCTGTGCCTGGTGTCTGATCACCAATCCCAGTGGGACCAGTGCTCCCAGTACCACACGGGAGCATCCCTGCCCCGCCAGGGTCTGCAGGGACCCCCAGGCTGCACTGGGAGCCACTGTGGGCATGCAAACCCCCTGTGCTCTCCCTCCAGCAGGAGCCCAGCGAGGCCCCGACCCCCAAGAGACCCCGTGGACGGCCGAAGGGCAGTAAAAACAAGGCCACCACAAAGGGCAGGGTAGGTACCTGGGATGGGGCTGCTCCAGCTGGGGGCTGGCACCACAGCAGGTCCTGTCTGAGCTCAGTTATGGACAATTCAGGGCAGATCCGGTCCTGTCTGAGCTCAGTTATGGACAGTTCAGGGCAGATCTGGTCCTGTTTGAGCTCAGTTATGGACAGTTCAGGGCAGATCTGGTCTGTTTGAGCTCTGTTATGGACAGTTCAGGGCAGATCTGGTTCTGTCTGAGCTCTGTTATGGACAGTTCAGGGCAGATCTGGTCTGTCTGAGCTCAGTTATGGACAGTTCAGGGCAGATCTGGTCTGTCTGAGCTCAGTTATGGACAGTTCAGGGCAGATCTGCCTCTGAGGTGGGGATGGAGGGAGGAATCTGGCCCGAGGAGGAGGGTGGGAGAGCTGGGGGCCGTGTGTCAGCACCAGGACACCCCAGTTTGCAAAATGTGCGACTCACATCCTGCACCCACCTCGTGACTCAGGGGCATCCCGGGGCTGGGGGGGCTCGGGGGGCTGGCAGCAGCACCCCAGAGATGCCACTGGGGTGATGAATCACGGTGGGAGGACAGGGAACGCTGCCCACCAGCATCCTGGGGACAGCCTGACCAAAACGCCTTTTTGTTGTCCCGGCTCAGAAAGCTGCAGTCACACCAGGGAGGAAACCTCGAGGGCGACCCAAAAAATCGGTGAGCAGGCTTTTCCCTTCCCCATCCACCCTGGCAGGGCGCTGGGCACTTGGGGGGCGCAGCAGCTCCCCAGAGAGCCCCGGGAGTGCGCGGTGGAAGCTGTTGGGTTGGAGGAGCTCGGAGCAGCCGAGCCAGCAGGACACTGCCCTGGGTGGGCTCTGAAGCCTCCAGAGGTGTGGGTGTGAGGAATCCTGCCCACCCCACCTCCCCACGGGCCCCAGAGCAGCGCTGGCTGGCTGGTCCTGCCCTGGGGACGTGCTGGCACACGCCTGCCCGGGTCCCTGCACAGCATTCCTGCAGCCCACGGGTGCAGCCACCCCCTTCCCTCCCTGAGCTTCCCTCCTCCATCCCGTTTTTCCTCCTTTCCCCCTGGGTTCAAACGGCTGCCAGCTACCCCGAGAGTTTCATCTCCTTTCCCTGCCTGTCCCAGATTTTGCTCCTTTTCCCACCGAAATTCCTGGCAGAGCCGAGGCCTCGATGCCAGCCAGGGCTGCAAACCCGAGCTGCCACCCTGGGGTCTCCCGTGCCGGTGCCACGGTGCCAGGAGCTGTTTGGTGACCCCGGGCTGTGCAGGGGGGTGTGGGAGGAGCCTGTCCCGTGCCAGCAGCGGGGCCGTGCCGGGACACGGGACGCGCTGTCCCGCTCTGGCAGGCGCCGTGGCGTTTTTGTGAATGGAGCGGGAGGAAGCGGGGGCTGCTGTGAGTCAGGCTCACTCAGCCCTGAGTCACCGGTCACAGCCTCCCACCCCGGCCTGGGGGCTGGACAGGGACACCCGGGGCTGCCACCACCCCGCTGGTGACCACAGCCCCACACTCAGAGGTGTTTTGGGGAACGGTCTCCCCTCCTCACTGTGAGCCCACCCAGGGGCTTCTCGGCTCTTCTCACCTGGGATTTCCCTCCGAGCTGGGCTCGGGCGCAGTCCTTGACCCAGCTGAGTTTCCCCTGTTGTGTGACGTGCCCGGCCAGCCCTCGGTGCAGGGGCACTGGAGCACTGCCCTCCCTGACACCCCCCGGCCACGCTCCCTTGCCTTGCAGCAGCAGGACGAGGAGGAGGTGAACATTTCCCAGGAGTCATCCGAGGAGGAGCAGTGACACCTCCCGAGCCGGCGCTACCTCATCGCCCGACGGCCCCGCAGCGGCCGGGGGAGGGGGGTGGGGAGAGACCCACTGTGCCGCCCCGGCTTCCTCCTCCTCCTCCTCCCTCCTCCGCTCCCTCCTCACCCTCAGACAACGGCAGCACTGGAAAATGGCCCAACCCGGGCGGCCCCGCAGCCCCCGCCCGGGGCAGGCACCTGCCCCAGCTCCCCCTCCCCAGCCCCGGGGTCCAGGGCAGCCCCGCTGGAAAGGGGGATCGTGGCACAGAGCCGGGGCTGGCACCCCCCACCTTCGCTGCCCCCCATGCAGTGATCTCACCCCGCCTAGGTGGGGGCTGGCTGCCCCCCCCAGCACTGGGCTCTGCCCTGGGGCCTCTGCAGGGAAGAGATGGGGGGCAGTGAAGATGAGACCCCCCACCCCCCCAAAATGCGTTAGACCTTTGCTCTGGCCTGCTGCTACCCCGGGCAACCCCCTTGGTCCCCCCAGTCCTGGGTGACTGCACTGTGCGTGGGAGCAGCTCCCACAGCAAGGGAGCCCATCCCTGGGGTGCCCACCCCGAGGGGTGCCAGTCCCCAGGGGTGCCCGGGCACGGCTGGCTCTGGGCAGCCCTCTCCTCATAGGTTCTGGTATATATATATTTTTTTGTTGAGTACTTTTTTTCCTTTCATTCACAACTACCTCTGGATATTTAAGTTCCACTCTCTGAACTCACAGGCGTGCTGCTGCACTGCCAGGGCACCGTGGGCTCGGTGGTTCCTGTTTTCGGGGTGTTGCTGGGGGCTGTGGGGTGTTTTTTGTTTTTTTTTTTTTTTCCCCTTTTTTTTGGGCTTCATTTTTCTTTTTTTTTTTAATTGTTATTTTGAGGTCTAGTTTGCTCTGCTGCTTCAAGGGATCGAGGCTGGCAGGGCAGAGGTGTGGGAGGACCATGGGATGCTCCCCCTGCCCCTCTGCCCCGGCACGACGGCTGCAGCGGGACCGGAGGTCGGTGCCGGGCGGCCCCGGCGGGAGAGAATCGGGGTTCGGTTTGGGTTTTTTTTTGGTTCACTGTTAACGACCTTTTGGGTTCCTATTTGCAGTTACTTGAATAAAACATTTTATGGATGTTTGTGACCGGCCTCTGTCCACGGGCCCCCCGGCTGGGTGGGGCAGGGCTGGCTCCTCCCGGGGCATCTCCTCCACAGGGACATGCAGCCATGCACAGGGATGGAAACACAAACAGGCAGAGCCCTGCTGCCCCCCAAACTCCCACCCGAGGCCCGGAACCCCCAGCCCCACTCGGAGCCCCGGGACCAAGGCAGAAACACGTTTATTTACCCCGTTTTCCCCCAGGCATCCCGTGCCAGCAGAACCTGCTGCTCCCTGCCAGTCTGCCAGCCCCAGGGGGCCCTCCCGGGCTTTCCAAGGGGCTGCTGGAGCAGTTCAAGCAAAAAAAAACCCCAAAAATGGCAAAACCAGGCACTGAGGTAGGAGATGTCCCATCCTGGTCAGTGCTCAGAGGTGGGGACAGCAGCTGTGGCATCATGGCACCACCGTGGGCACGTCCTGCCCGTTCTGGCCAATGAAACCAGCGCTGCCCCCGTGCTCCCTTCCCTCCCGCGGGCAGGATCCGGTCCCGGCGCTCCAGGCAGGGTCAGGCCCTCCAGTCCCGGCGCGGGGGCCAAGGGGGTGAGGGTCCCCCCCAGCCGGGCACCACCTGCAACACAGAGGGACACACCTGCAGCCCAGGGCGGGGAATGCGCTGCCTACGCAGCCCAACCCTGCCAAAAACCTCTGCTTTACGCCCAAAGCCCCGCTCAGCGTTCTTGGCGGCCTTTCCCAACCTCAATGATTCCCAGAGTTCTCCGGGGACAGGCACCTCACTTGCTGCTGCTGCTCCTTGAATTTTCCATGGAAAAACCGGATAAAGGCCAATTCCCACCACAGCAACTCACCTGAGCCTCCTCAGCCTCCACCAGCAGCTCCTGCTCGGACTCGGGCGGCTCCTCAGCCGGGTCGTAGCTGTACATGGGCAGCAGCCGGTGCCGCAGCCGGTCCGACCTGCCGGGGGTCTCCGGTGAGCGCTGCCCCCGCACCCCCGCGGCCCCCGGCCCCGCGGCCCCGCTCACCTGCGCTTCTTCTTCACGTACATCACCTGCGGGGAGAGGCATCAGCGGCGCGGGGCTCCGCGCTGGGCTCGGCACCCCCGGAGCCCCCAGCCCCGGCACTCACCGCGGCCAGGAGGGCGCCGAGGAGGGTGAGGAGGAGGAAGGGCCCCAGCACGGAGCCCACCAGCGAGTCCCCCGCCGCGCCCGCGGCCGTGGGCGCCGTGGCGTTGCTCATGGCCCAGCGCCGGCTCCTGCCCGCATCGGGGGGACGCGCCCGGCCGGCCCCACCGCGGGAGCTCTGCAAGCCACGGGCGGCCTTGGGAGTGACCCCAACCCGGGAACCCACGGCCCGGGAATGACCCGCACCCCAGGAATTCACCGCTGGGGAATGACCCGCACCCCGGGAATGACCCGCACCCCGGGAGTGACCCCAACCCGGGAGTGACCCGCACCCCGGGAGTGACCCGCACCCCGGGAACCCACTGCCCGGGAATAACCCACCGCCGCTAATGACCCGCACCCTGGGAATTCACCGCTCGGGAACGAACCCCCCACCCCGGGAATGACCCGCACCCCGAAAATTCACTGCCCGGGAATGACTCACCTCCCGGGAATGAGCCCCACTTCGGGAATTCACCACCAGGGAATGACCCCAACCCGGGAACCCACTGCCCGGGAATAATCCACCGCCGGGAATGACCCCAGCCCGGGAACCCACTGCCCGGGAATAACCCACCGCCCGGTAATGACCCGCACCCCGGGAATTCACCGCCCCGGAATGACCAGCGCACAGTAATAACCCACCTCCCGCCCGGCAATAACCAACTACCCGGTAATGATCCCCCTGCCGGTATCACCCCGTGCCGGTACGGGCACTCCGCACCCCCTCCCTGCAGAGCTGGGGCTGGGGGGGTTCCGCCTTCACCAGCGGCAGGACCGGAGGGACCCCCGCACTGGGCTGCGCCCGGGACACCCTCGGGCCCCGGACCCCACCCCAATTGCCCCCTCTTCCTCCTGCTCCGGTTCGGGATGCCCCGGGGTCCCGTCCCCCCCCCCCCCCCCACTCCGGGGATCCCCGCGCGCGCGCCACGCCCCGCCCCGCCCACCTGCGCGCGCCGCCCGCACCCGGAACCCGCGCGGCGCGTGACGGGCGCGGGGCGGGGCCGAGCGCGCGCGCGGCAGGGGGCGGAGCCATTGGATAGTGGGCGGGGCCTGTGGGCGGGGCCGTGGCGGCGCGCGGCCGGCAGGGGGCGGCAAAGACCGGGCGGGGGGGGGCGGCAAAACGCGTGAGGGGAGAAAAGGAAAACAGGGCCGAGAAACGCGGGGAAAACGGGAAAATGGGAACCGGGAGGGCCAGGAAGGGAAAATCGGGGCAAAAAATCGGGAGAAAGGAAGAAAAAAACCGCTGTTGTGGGGGGCACAAGGAAGGCGAACAGAGGAGTGGGCAGATAGATGGAGGGAGGGATGGGGGAATTGAACATCTGGCCCAGCTGGGGGTGTGGGTGAGAGAAGAGAAGAAATGGATGGGTGGATGGATGGATGGATGGGTGGATGGATGGATGGATGGATGGATGGATGGATGGATATGTGCTTGTGGTGGGAGACAACCATCCCGCAGGGTTTGGGATGGCCGGGTTTCAGGGGTGCCAGGCAGCGTCCCCCCACACTGGGGGCTGCTGTGGGGCTCCTGCCGTGGCCGCTCTCCCCCAGGCTGGGCCCGTGGCACTTTGGCAGGGGCTGTGACGGTGCCAGCAGTGTCACCCACAGGGTGGCAGCGCCCCAGCCCTGATCCCGGCCGCGGGGCTAATCCGCTTTGCCCGCGGGCACCAGATGGTGCCGCTAAGTGGGTCAGGCAGGAGCGGGGGACACCGGGGAGCGCCGGGCCCCACTGCGCTTCCCAACAGTGACAAAATATAATCATCGGGGGAATGGGGTGAAAAACGAGCCTGGACATGGCAGGGTTGTGGGGACACAGCCCCTGGGCTGGCAGCAGGGCAGGGCTGAGCCCTGCGGAGCATCCAGAGCCTCCTGAGCTGGTGGGGAAGAGCAGCAACTGGTCTGCAGCCTCTGGGATGAACTTGCCCATGGCACAGCCAGTTGTACCCTGCCTGCACCTCTGCCTATACCAGTCCCTGCACTGCTGCCTCACCTCCTGCCCAGCGCATGCAGGGTTATTTTCCCCTCTCCAAACCAGGAAGGGGCACCAGTTCTCCCAAGAGTGGCCAACTGCGGTTGTTCCTGGGGTCCCATTGTCCCCAGGGATCCTGCTGGCCCCACCAGCCCACACTGACCCCGCTCTCCCCAGCAGTGGCATTGGTTTCCCTGTCTGTGTTGACTCCCCCTGCCCCAGAGACCCCTCCCAAACCAGCCCCAGCCCCTGTTCCCCACTGCAATGGGGGAACCACAGAGTGGGACAGGACCCCCGGTCCCCCCCAGCCCAGCACTGACACCTCGGGAGCCTTCCTTGCTGCCACCATCCACCACTGCCCATCCCCTCCCAGCTGAACCCTGCTGCGCCAGGGCTAAAAATAAATCCATCAATTTCTAGGAAAGCTCCTTGGAGAGCATGAGCGAGTGGGAGCACATGGCCAGGAGGAGCATGCGTGCTCCAGGGGAAGCAGCATCCTTGGGAGGAGACCGGGGCCACCAAGCCCCTCCACATGGCCACAGCCGGCCCAGGACACCTGCAGCATCCCCAGGTTTTTGGGGTTTTTTTGTTTTTTTTTTTTTTTTTTTTTTGTTTTTTTTTTTTCCAATCCACGTGGACATTTATTTTTACCAATCCACTGCTTCCCAGAGCACCCAGATGAGGGAAAAAGGGGAGTCAAAGCTGGGGCAGCACAGGACCTGCTCATCCCTGGAGGAATCACCCCCTTGCTAACCTTGGGGTGGGGAAGGATGTTGGGAAGGCTGAGGGGTTGGGATGCCTTCCATCCTGGGGACAAGGCACCTTTGTGACCAGGGTGTCAGCCGGGGGGACAAAGCCGGACTAGCAGCACAGGGTATTTATTTCTGCCCCAAACCCCGCTGTGAGCCATCACCCCCCTCCGCTGCGCTCCTCGGCCCCCAGCACATAATTGGGGACAGCTTTGCTGAGCCGCTAAGCTCCCGTTTAAGCAGCTGAGCGCGAGTGGCCGGATTTCCAGGCAGCGCATCCCTGCGGCTGCTCATCCGCCCGGAAAGGCCGGGGCGGGGGTGCCCGGTGCCCGCGGGGCCGCAGCCGGCCCGGCTCTGCCCGCTCAGGCATTAACGCCGCCGTCAGCCCGGATTAACTCTGCCCTGGGCTCCCGCCGCAGCTGCGGGGAGCACCAGCCCCGTGTGTGCTCAGGGAGGAGCCGGGACACAGCCAGATCCCCAAGGGAATTTGTACAGGCTGGCCTAGGGATGGGTGTCCGCACCAGGACAGGTTTGCTTGGCAGGGAATGAGGGAGATCGCCTGGCTGTGGGCAGGCGGGCAGCCGCTGTGGCACCACGCAGTGCTGGTGCTCTCGGTGCAGGCTCCAGCCAGCCTCTGTCCCATTTACATTGTGGGAAGGATTTTGTGAAAGAGGTGGGAGCACATTCAGAGGCTCCTCCAGGCTCTCTCCTTAAAATGCTCCTTTTATTGCAGGGTGCATGCCCCATCAGAGCCCATCCCAACACCAGGCTGTCAGTGACATCCCTCCAGTTCCTCTTCCAGGCCCCATCAGAGCCCATCCCAACGCCAGGCTGTCAGTGACATCCCTCCACCTTTTCCATGCCCCATCAGAGCCCATCCCAACGCCAGGCTGTCAGTGACATCCCTCCAGTTCCTCTTCCAGGCCCCATCAGAGCCCATCCCAACTCCAGGCTGTCGGTGACATCCCTCCAGTTCCTCTTCCAGGCCGTGGCTGTCCCAAGCCACCACAGGCAGAGTTTCTCCTTGGGTGACCCTTGCCCAATCTCCGAGTTCAGCCACGATGCAGAGACCAGGCAGGAGGCAGAGCCGTGTGAAATACTGCCGTGTTTATTGGTTGGCACTAGATTACAGCCCACACTCTCGGCAAACTGGCACCCAGCGATTTTATTTTTTCAATTTTTCACTCTTTTAATGACAGTGACGGCCTCCCTCTCACACACAACTCGACAGAGGAAACCCCTCGTGACAGGACCCCACTGCACCACCCAGCTTCACACACAGAGAGCCCTCCAAATTTCTGGAGACGCCACAGATGAGAGGTCAGAATCGTGTGGGGGTGTCCTGCAGGTGGGGGTGAGGTCGAAGGTACCAGCTCAGACACAAAGCAGACAAACCCCCACAGCTCTGACCAGCCATGGAGAGTCCTTGTTTTGGGGAGGAATGGAGAAACCTCAGGCAAACACAGCTATGGACACGAGGCTGGACAATGGACCCTGGGCATTCATCCCTCTGCTGGGTCTGGGGTCCCCTTCTCCTGATTTGGGGGGGACTGCCAGGAGCCCCCCACGTACACAGAGCTCATGGAAGGACTGAGCAGCAAATGCAAAGTGATCATTCCAGATTTTCTGATTTAATAAATATAAAATAGGACACACAGGAAATTCAACAAACACTCTCAGACTTCCCCAGGTTTCTGAGGCAATTCTAGAGCAAATTCATCAAGTATAACATCAAAATTCCCATCTTCCCATCAAAAAAACAAAAAAAAAACAAAAAAACAAACCAAAACCAAACCAAAACAAAAAACCCTCTATGGACTAGCACCAGAGAGAGATTTATAAATCTCCTAAATACAACTTCAGTCCAGTTCAGTTTCTTTTTCACCAGCTCCACTTCAGTTCTGTACAGACCCCTGCCACTACCCCAGCACAGCACTCAGGATCTCCAGAGCCCAGAGCAGCTGGATTAGTTCATTCCAGGGTTAGGAAAATGAGGATCACACCCTGTGTGTGTCAGGGCCTCGGCTGAGGGACACCCCAGCCATGAGGTCACCACGTCCCTGAAGGGCTGCAGCCACCAGATGATGCCATTACTGAGGAGAACAGAGCCAGGAGGGAAAACCCAGCCTGGGGGCCAGAGCAGAGCAGGCAGAGGGAAAAGCTCCTCACAGTGCCACGGTCACTGCCTGGGGCAGGTCTGGCTGAAGATGCAGCTCCATCCCCACCAGCACAGGCTCCACTTGGGAAGGTGAAACCCCAAACCAGCCCCTCACCGAGCCCCAGGGTTCCTGTATGCTCTGCACTGGGATGGATGCTGCGTCCGGCTGTGTGAAAACACCAACAGGTTAATTTGGGATGAAACGGAGAGAACAGGCAGGAAAACGCACAGCTCTGGTACGAGGGGCACTCGTTGGACCTGTGCAGCCTCCAGGATTCTGATCCCTGCTCGCTGTGGAATGCTGAACACAGATTCTGCATGGAAAAGCTGAGGCAAAGGCCCGAAGCCTCTGCTGGATCTGGGAACTGAGGATTCCTGACATTCCCTACCCACATTTTTAACCGCTGAATACTTTGTGGCCACACAAGGGAAAAAGCAACACTTGCAGATTCCAACCCCTTTTCAATTTTTCCCTTTACAGAGTTTGCTTTAAGGCACATTCCAGCTCAGGCTGACCGAGCTGCCTCAGTGCTCCACACGAGAGCAGGGCAGAGCTCACAGCATCCACCTACACAGGAACAGAGCTGGTGGCAATGCTGATAGTGCTGCTCCTTGCAGCCCCAAACCCAGCTCCCACCTTCCCCCAGCAGCAGGTTTGGGTGCTGCCTGCCCAGCACCCATGGGTGAGGGACCCTGACGTGCAGCCCCCTTCCATCAGCTGGGTGATGAAGAGCAGCCCCTCCTCAGCTCACAGCCCAAACCAGCACTCAGGACCTGCCAGGAGGGGGGACCAGAGAGCTGCTGCACCTGGCTGGGTTCCTGGGGACACCCTGTGTCACACCCAGCTCCCAGCAGTGCCCAGAGAGCACAGCCAGGCTGAGAGCCAGCTGAGAACTGCTCCCAGGGGATGCTGACACACAGAGTGACACCTCACATAAGGGTCAGGCCAGCTGAGGTAAGAAACCAGCTCGGAACAGCACCAGTTTCAGCACAGCTGGGAGCCCCAGGCTCATCCCCCGGGACTCAGCGGCCCCAGCAGAGCCTGAGCAGCACTGACTGGGCTGCAGAACCAGAGCCACCCTCCCACAGCTCCCCTGGGCCTCTCACAGACAGGGCAACGCTCATCCCAAACCAATTAATATAGATAAAACCACTCCAGCTGCTGGGGGTGCAGCTGGACGAGCTCCAGAGAGAACCTCAGATGCTGAGGAAGATGGGAACTGTGTGGTGCACAGGGCTCAGGCCTGGACTGAAATCTGCATCTCTTCCATCAAGGCTATTCCTGCCCCAGGAGCCATTTCCAGTTACATCAGCCACTCCGTGGTAACAGCATCAATCCATGCCACATTAAAACACTTTCTTGGCACAATTTATTTTTTCTGACCCAAACAAATAAGCCATTAGCAAGTCATTAACAATATTCTACCCTAAATTGTCAGTTTAACAGCCCTGTAAAAACATTTTTTTAGTTTAAAAACAAAAGTGTGCATGCTGCTGATATTAAAACTGCAGTTACTCTTTCAGGAGTACCAGCTGTTTTGTTGCAAAGCATTTCCAACATACTAATCTGTACAGTAGAGACCAAGACTCATTGAAGGCAGTAGATGGCTGTGTCAGGTGCCACGCAGGGCACGGGCACAGCGACTCTGGGAATTTCTTGGACATTTCCAGATAGAATATTCAAGCCCTTTTGAGAGTTTGGTTCAGGCTGACCAGCACATAGTGAGAAAGGATTGTACATTCGTCTCTAAGTTGAAGTGAGCTGAACTGGTGTAATTTGGGCTCAATTCCAGACGCTTGGGTTTGAGCTACTCCTTGAATAATGGGCTGTTCCTTACGCGTGGTTTTCCATGTCAGCGATCACTGGCACTGCTTTTGGCCTTGCTACTCCACACCGATGAAAGCAGGGAGAACAAGGAAAGGAACAGAAAAGGATCTAAAATGAACAGCTTCTTGCCAAAGCAGCAAGGATACCATTCCCCCTTGTCCCAGGCTCCATGGATATTTCTATCAGATTTTCATATTGTAAGCGCTTCTCAGGAAGAGAGAAAACTCCAGAACAGTGAGTGTTTATTAGAATATTTTTTTGTTAAATAAAGAGCAGGAAAAAAAAAAAAAAAGGAAAAAAAAAAAAAGTACTGCAGATTTAATTTCACATCTTGGCTCTGCTCTGACAAAGGAGAAGTTACTGAACTCAGCAACCACTTCTTGTCCCAAGCCAGGGATTAATTAATGCCCCTCCCAAAACTTGTACCTGTCCCAACCCACCCCCCCCCAACCCCAACCCTTCCCATTTTATTTCCCAACTAGACAACACTGTTGGCAAATCAAGACAGCATGAAACTTACAGCAATAAAACAACAAACCCCCAAGTGAAGTGTGCCGGCGCACGGGGAGCTCTGCTGTGCCGCTGCCCCGGGAATGCCGCCCGCAGCAGGCAGCTGTACCTTTCACGGAGGGCACACTTCAAGCACGCTCCACGGTGCGACCGTAAGTGCTGCAGAACCACAGGACAAGAGACTCAACACCTGAATTTTCCCCCCGGGATTTCTCTTCGGGGACACGCGCGCGATTTCTCTTCCCGGCGAGCGCGGTCCGGCGCTCGGCACAAACCCCGAGTGTCCAGTTCAGCACGGCGTAAGGCATGTGGACAAGAGAGACGCGAGCGGGACGCAGCGGGAGCAGGGGCAGCGCTGCTGAGCCTCGCTGCAGTTTGTCTGTCTGTCCGTCCGTCTGACCCCCCCGCAGCCCCGATCCCACCGGGCGCTGTCGCAGCGCTGCTGAGGCTGTTTGGTTTTGGCCGGCGGCTCCAGACCGGCTCCGTGCGGTTCCCCTCGGATGGAAATGCAGGAACGTCGGCGGAAGCTGCCGGAAAAGCGGCGGGGATGTCTGCAGGGATGTCTGCAGCTGATCCGAACTCTGCCCTCAACTTCAAGTGTCACTGCACTAAATCGGGAGATACTGGTTGGGGAGTAAACTGGCCCAGCCACTAGCACTGTCACAGAATGTGTGTTTTTAAAAAACAGAACAAAAGGCAAACGGATTAATTATGAACTCTTCTTTTCAGAAGCAGACCAGGATTAAAAAAAAAACTCCCGCAAATTAAAATGTTAGATCCTCCATCTAAAAAAAAAGTTTATACAGATGTGCTGCGAGTAGTCCCCACACGGGTCTGAGCAGCACCTTACAGTACAGACTAAGACTTGAAGAGCTGATCTCACATTGGAAGTCTTTTAATTAAAAAAAAAAAAAAAAAAAAAAAAAAGTGGCTCTGGCTGGGGTGACACGAAGGGGACACTTGGGACACTTCAGAGCACAAGGCAGATGCGGGGCTGGCAGCCTCCAGGCCGTGGAGCGGAGTACCGGGAAAGGGGCACTTCATGCACAAAATGTATTTTACAAAATACAGATCCAAAAAAAAGAAAAAAAAAAAAAAAAAAAGCAAAAAAAGCCAACAACAACAACAAAAAAAAAAAAATCATCCCACCTTGCACTAAATCGCAGCACTCTGAACACTTGCTCTGCCCCATGCCTGGTGTGAGGGAGGAGGCATGGGAACGGGGAGGGGAGGGAAATCCAGGTCTCAGTCTGCTTTAGGGAATTGCTCTGGCAGGGATCTTGTCAGTCATCTGATGTCGGACACGGAGCCCTCGGAGTACGGCGTGCTCATCACCGGGGTGCCGTTGTTGGCCAGACAGCCTTGCCTCAAGGTCTCAAAGTACGAGGCCTGCACTGGTTTATGATACTGCAGAACTTTTATGGCATCCTCTATCTTAAACCATTCCCTTTTCCTTCCTGGGGGCAAAGAGAGAAATCAGTAGATGCAACAGAATGATGTTTTCTGACTTCAAGGGCCTCCCCCTCCAACCCCACACTGACAGCTCCCCATCCCCAGGGACAGGTGTTTTTTGCTACTTCTGCAATTTCTAGTCAAGCCAGATGCTCATTTTATGACAATTCACAACACACAACCCAATTTCCATCACTTTGCAAATTTCCTGTGGACAGCTCTCAGTTCTTACTCCTTCCACAAAGAGCCTGAGGGGAGTCACGTTCCATTTGCTGCAGTGCAGTCACAAACCTTGTGGCAACAACAGGTTCATTTCCACTTGGGAATCCAATTGAAACACAAGGGTTTCAAAGGTAACAGGGAATGATTAACCCACACTGCTCACGTGTATTTCCTCTAGTCTCAGACAGGACAGTTCTTTGCTTGGCACTGTGCAGTGCAAGAATTAAACACAAAATTGCTGCAGAGGCAGCTGGACACTCACTTGGCTTCTCCTGGGCCACAAATCATCAATTTCACCTCAATTTTTTCCCCAAGCAACCAAAGGACACACCACTGCAACTTTTCCCAATGCCACTCCCACAGGCTCCAGGTCCCAGAGGGATGCTGAGCTGACCTGTGGGTTGCTTCCATCAGTTACTGCAGCATGCACCAAGCTTACCAATATTGACAGAGTCCTCCCAGTCCTCCAACACTTCGGTGACGATGAGTACGTAAACATAAGTCCTGTGCTTCCTGTCCCGGTTCTGGAAGGCAAAGGGGACAGAGGAGTAACCACCAACCAACAGCAACAGCAAACCTGTCCAGGCAGGAGGGCACTGGGCTGCTGCAAGATGCAAACTGCCCACCTTGGGTGCAGCTCCTCCCACAGCACAGCTCATTCTTAGCTACTAAAAACTGCTGCGTTTTAAATCAGAGAGGTCTGACAGTGTTGACAGGGACACCTAAAGTGGAGCTCCTGATCTGTGGAGCAGTGGTGTGTGGACTGATGTGCTTGCAAATTAGTTCTTCAGCTGGGAAGGTTTTGACCTATTTCACATGAGTTTGAAGGAGTCAGTGCCAGAAGAACAGCAAGAGCTGTGTCTGGTACCTGCCCACTGTGCCAGGTGAGTGCCACACATGAAGGGGGGACCCCATTCCCCAGCCTTTAGCAGCACCAAGAATAATCAGCCACACCAGTTATCACCAGTGATTTTGCCCACTGCAAAGATCAGAATTGCTGAGCAGCTGTGTTTTTATTTACCAGCAAGGCTCACTCCACAACCCTACAGAGCCATTGTTACTCCAAGATGATTTTTTGCAACAAAATTTCACAGTGTCCGTGTCTGAAACTTACCTCAAAAATTCCCACTAATCTTCCTAACGTCCCTTTCACTCCAGCCTAGGGAAGTTCAAAGAGAAAAGAAACATGCTTTAACAACAGCTCAGTACGTGTTTCCTACTTGTTGTGCAGGACCAGTTCCTTTAGGACAGGAAGCAAACGTTCTAAAATTCTGCTTTTCTTAAACCAACACAGTCACAAGGCTAAAAACAGAAATGTATCCTGAGTGCTCAACATCCAAGCATTCCCAGGGTTTTTTTTTCTCTTGTTTTCCTACATTCAAACAATTTTGAATTCAATCTGGGGGAAGAAGAAATATTTGAGGAGTTACTCCTTGCATACCAATACAGTCCTCGTGACCAGAATCTCCTCTGAAGGTTATTACAGCCTGAGCAAGGAGAACATTTGCTTTGGGGTTTGGCAGTTTTACCCCTTCAAAATCAAAGTTTAAGGAAATAAAGTATGTGTAAGACATTCACTTACACCCCAAGAGTGATGTGACAGCTCCCAGGTATTTCAGGGGAGCTGTCAGCACACATCTGAAACAATCCAATATGAACACAAAATGCTGTGATGTGGCCCTGGCAGCAGGAGCTACAGAGGTTTGGATATGACACAAAGGGCAGATGCACACTGAAATAAAGCTCTTGAATCAAGCAGAGACACAAATCAAGAGATCTAAGCAACAGTTTTGTCTGTTTGAATACTACTGAGGATGTACCACTCCATCACATTTGGTGTCCCTTTTGGCACCTCTCTGCTGGCTCCCTCCCCACCCTGCAAAATCCCAGCCCACTCTGCTGCCCTTGCTTTATATTCCCTCTGTTTTATGACTGTAAATGGTTGGAACTCAAGTGCTACAGACAAGATGAGATCTTGCTCCATGATTTAACAGGTCTGAACCAACCCACACAGCCTGGCACATGACCCAGCCACAACTGGGAGGTAGAGTCAGCTCCATTTCCAGCAGCTGGAACACATCCCATGAGCAGCCCAGGGAAATTGTGCCTCTTGCAGATGAGATACAGAGATATGATTATGCCAGGCTTCTTTTTTTAAAAGCAAAAAGTGTTTGAGTCTCATTAATGCTAAGACAAATTCTCTGTCCTACTGACCAGCTGATGCACGGTCTCGTGCTGTCAGAAAGGAAAAATTTTCTTTAATGAGACAATTTTCCTGGTTAAGTTCCAGCCTAGTGCATGAACAGGTACCAGAGAATCCAGCCAGAGAACACCTCACCCCTGCTGCCAGGCTGCTGATGTGGAACTGCCCCAGGAGCAAAGGGTGTGGAGCTCCCTCACTACCAGCAGTCACAGAAATCCAGAAATCCCTTTTCTAGGAAGTGAATCAACTGAATCTCCCATTTCATTTTTGGACACAAGCTTTGTTGTCTCACCAGCATTTGTGACATCCTGCTGGGCCCAGGGGTGCCTCAGTGCCTGTGACTCTGGGGCTATTTCTGGAGCGAGCAGCAGCCCCGTGGAGGAGCAGCAATTCCACGCAGGTCGGTGCCTGCTGACCTTTGAGGATTCCACCTCCTCTGCCAACCCCGCTGACCCGGCCTCAGCCCTCTCCCAAGGCATCTGGAATGCAAATGCTTCAAATGCATTTCCCTCAAGGAACTCCTTCAGCACTGGGGTTTATTTTTAGCTCAGCTGTGTTCAACAGGCAGCAGAAACACAGGGAGGAACTGGAGGCTTCCACCTTCACAACATACGGACATGCACGCATTAAAAGGTGAAGCAGAATCAAATATTTCTGGGAAATAACTGTCTTAAAGCAATGTTTCACTGGTTTCTGGAAAAGGTTGTTGAATTTCTGCTCTCCCTACCTGTAGGCACTGAATCAGAAGGCAGGGATTTTGTTGTGATGGTTTAGTGAACTCTCAAGTCTGACTAGAAATAAATTTATCTCCAGACAACTGGCCAAGCTGGAGATGAAGGATGAATTCTGCTCAAGCAGCCTCCCAGGCAGTTTATCCCAGCTCCAGAACTGTGCTGGAAGCAGCAGAGGGAGGTGAGGAGCCCTTCCTTCTGTGCTGGTAAAGAGAGATGATGGAAATAATGCTGTCTTCAAACCAGGATCCTCCTGCTCCGCCCTGCCTGGTCTTATTTGCCCAAAAAGGCACAAAAAGCCATGCCAAGACAAACATGTCTTGTAGAAAAATCATGTTGAATTATCATCACACAACTGGAGAAAGCTCTAAGCTTTGCTTCACACACAAACTTCCCATGTGCAGTTGTAAATGGCAGCATAAAAGAATGGTTTGGTTCAAAAAAAACATTGGGTTGATTTTATAAAGCAAATTCTTACCAAAGGCTGCAAAACACATCAGCCACTGCTCCTGGGGGCTAGTGCCTCTCTCAGCCTGTTTTCCAGTGGATTTTAAAGACAACATACAGGACACCCAACACCAACAGGATTGTCATGTACCTGTTTTTGATGGAGCACTAAATTCCCACACCAACAGAGAGTTGTCTCTGTACAATGGCACAAACAAGCATGGAAGTGGAATTCAGTTTCACACAAATTTCTGACATAGAAGCTGCCCAAGACACCTAAAAAATAACTTATAGCTGCTACCACTGACAAGTCAAGTTTGGTAACCAACAAGGGAACTGCCAGGCTCCCCATCTCCTCCTTCACATGGACAAGAAAATCTTCTTCAAGAGTTAAAGCACAGTCCCAGGCTCACCCAGGACTGCAGCAGGGTCTGAATCTTAATTTGCAGCAGATGACTCAGGAATTTTCTCCTGGATAGTAAATTAATGGCTCAGACAGTGAGTGAGGCAGAGGCAGCACAATTGATTTTGTGCCCCTCTAAGCTCTGGAAGTGCTGCAATCCTCCAGGTGCATGGAGGATCCCAGGAGGATGGTTCTGAACCCACCAGCAGGGGTAGGAGAGCACCAGCACCAACTGCAAGGTGTGGAAACAAAGCAAGGCAATCACAGGACAGGATTCCCTGGAAAGGCACCCTCAGGTACAAGAGGACACACAGAGCTGGCAAAATGAGCTTTTCCCCAGCTCTGCTGATCCAAATCAGCATGCAGGGTTCGGGGGAGGAGGAAAAGGCAGCTCTGGCAAGAGCACACCAGCCACAGGCACTGCCAGAGCCAGCTGCCTGCCCAGCACACACTTCAAACCCCCAGAGCACCCAGAGGGCTGGGCTGGAGATCAGGACAAGGAACAAAAACCTGGAGGAAATGAAGCTTTACTAGTTCTGCTGCTCATGGAACAACTTGTTTTAATAAAGAAAAATTACTGAAGCCATCCAAGAACAGCAGGTTCAGGTTTCAAAGCTGAAAATAAGTTGGGGTCAGATGCAAAAAGCAGCCTGCAGCAACACCATCTGTTCCTCGGGACAGCTTTTATTTCCTTCCATCTGAGCTAAGGAAAATGTGGGTTGGAATTTCAGCTATTTTACTTTGCTCTATTAGGCTCAAAGCCTGCATCTACTACAGATTACTGCTGGGCAAGAGAACTGTGGTGGAACACCCAAATCTTTGCTCTAAGAGCTGCACTACTGAAGGTGCAAATCCCACCCAGGAGGGCTGTGGACATGTTTGGAGGATGCTGATTCCAGGCCAGCTGGGCAAACTCTGCTGTCTCAGAGAGGGTCAGACTCATTCATCTAATTTGGTACTGCATGGCACCTTTATTTGCTTCTACACTTGTGAAATAAAAATGAAATTCCCTATCAGAATGAGGAACTTTCAGATAGTGCTATCATTTTTGCGAAGTCTGAGTACACTTAAAAAAAAAAAAATCTTCCTATTTTAGCACTGAAAGATATCAATATCTGTGTTCTAAATCACTAACAAAATACATGAAACAGGAAAGATTATCTATAAAGCATGTTTAGAAGAGGGGGAAAAAAAGTTCCAGCAACCAGATCAAAGTACTGCCATGATGGACTATTCTTGATATTGGCACCAATTGCCTGTTTGATCACAGATCAAGCACAGATTATCTGGCTTTTGACTCCCATGAAAAAAGAACAACCAACGCTCCTGCAGTGGTATAAAATTTGACATTTACTAAGTATTTAAAGGTCAGGATGTGAAGAATGCTCTAAGTGAAAAAGGAACTGGTGCTGAGTGTCACAGATGAGTGTGGAGCTTTTTTCAAAGTCACTCTATAATAAGTTTAAGGCAACTATTTCTAAACCATGATGTTCACCAGTTGCTCACACCCATAAAAACCTCTTATTCCTAAGCAAAGAACACACTCCATGAGCACCACGACCTGTTTGCAAAGGGCACACACCTTCCACAAGGTGAAC
Source organism: Melospiza melodia melodia (assembly GCF_035770615.1). Classification (NCBI taxonomy): domain Eukaryota; kingdom Metazoa; phylum Chordata; class Aves; order Passeriformes; family Passerellidae; genus Melospiza; species Melospiza melodia. The sequence continues at coordinate 7,539,207 of NC_086221.1, forward strand.
TTTAGAACACACGTGGAGTCCCCAGCTCTGTAAGACTGACTACAGCAACCTGTCAGAAATTAGAGGCTTCTTCTGAAGAGGCTGCTGTGACCCAGAGCTGCTGTGTGTCTGCTGTCACTCTGCACAAACAATGCCCAACAACTGCAGTCACTTCCAATTTCATGCAGACAACACGGAGCATGACAAGTGTGGGTACCTGTCTGCTTTAATACTTGTGCTGGTACAGACTAATAGAGATAAGGACTACCTCAAACTAGGACAAGGACTTGAACTCAAACTGGGACAGAGGGATCACAGCCTTCACTCAGAATCAACATGTCATTTTTGGAACAGAAAGAGGGAAAAGTTAGGTAACTTTAGATGGTAATTCTTTCTGCAATAACATGGATAAACCCAAACACATACACAGTAAAATTAAAACAGTGAATGCAGAAGTTAAAATGTTCGTTTAGGGGAACATGTTTTGGGAATAAAAAAGCGCACCATGCAAAAGAGAATGAATTGGGAAGAGACAGTCTATTGTCATCCTCAAAAGCCACAAGCAACAGGAAGGGTCACAAATTCTTACAGCTCTTCCAACTGGCTCTTACTAAAAATTGGAAAAGGCATACCAAACCCAGGGAAAGAAACCCCACACATTTCTCCCACAGCTTTGAGCAGCATTGCTCACTGCCATGGGGGAAACTGGATTTTACCTCTCCCACCTCGAGCAACAAACTGGAGCTGCTCAGCTAACCTGTGTCCCCATGAATGGCTGTCCCAGGAGAGAGGCAAGGACCCCAAAGCTACTCAGAAATCAGCCTCAGCTCCAAACAACCCCAGAACACCTGGACTGACATGGAAGGGAGAGCAAGGGCTCCCAGCAGCCTCCTGAAACCCCTCCTGCCAAACTGACAGCATGACCTGGGAAAGTGGGTGCTCCTGCCTTTCCCAAACAGCTCGGGGCCGGGGATGTGGGGATAATTCTGTGTGCAGCCCCTCAGCAGCAGCACATGAGCACAGCCCGAAGGGGGAAGGCATCACACCCCTAAAACTCTGCCAGCACCACTGGCACTGTGCTCATGTCAGACAGCTCCGTGCCAGCTCCTCCACCTGCAGCACCCAAGGCTGGGGGTGCCCAGGTGAGCTGGGGGTGAGCCAGGGGTGCCCAGGTGAGCCAGGGGTGAGCCAAGCGTGCCCAGGTGAGCCAGGGGTGCCCAGGTGAGCCAGGGGTGAGCCAAGGGTGCCCAGGTGAGCCAGGGGTGCCCAGGTGAGCCAGGAGTGAGCCAAGGGTGCCCAGGTGAGCCAGGGGTGCCCAGGTGAGCAAGGGGTGCTCAAGTGAGCCAGGGGTGAGCCAGGGGTGCCCAGGTGAGCCAGGGGTGCCCAGGTGCTCCCGGTGCTCCGAGCTGCTGCCGTTCCATGCTGCGAGCAGCCGGGCAGAGGTGCCTCGCTGGGCAGAGCTCAGCCCTGCCAGGCTGCCAGGGCTTGGGCTCCACTGGCAGCGGGCAGGGCTCCACGTGAGCAGGGAACACCAGCCGAGGAGCGGGATTATCTCAGCCAGCCCAAACCAGTTCCTGCGCGGCCGCAGCCGTGCCAGGGCTCCCTTCCAGCCGCGCTGTCATGGAAGGAGCGCGGCTCTCCCGGGGCGCCGCTGCCCGCGCGGGGAGTGCCCCTGCACGGTTATTTTAAGGGCTGAGAGGCAAAGCCCTGCACCTCCTGAATGAACCCTGCACTTCTCTACCCAATCGCCTCATTATTAATAATGCTTGGGCTGAAAAGCAGGAGTCTGCAGCTAAAAATATTTCTATTGTTCTGGTTACACTCGCTTTGGCTTGTAAAGCTGTTGAAAGGTTGCCGAGTTACTGGAAAAGCAGGAGCTGGGTTACAAGCTGGAATTAAATTTGCAAGCAGTAATTCCCAGTATTAGAGGGAGGTAAAGAGACTTAAAAAAATAAACTTTGACTGTATAATCTCTTTCTGATAAACTGCTAGATTATTAAAACGTCCAAAGAGAAACACGCAGCTTGAGATCTGCCACATTTGGTTAGTCCAACAGTCTGAATATTCAGAGTTGTGTTAGACAGCAGCACGTACTTCCAAATAATTCAGGAAAAAACCTGCACAGACCAGACAATTCAAAAAAGCAGCTACAGGAGAAGCTTCTTCCCAAGTCCCATCAATTAGCTCTTGCTTTCTGTTCTGCACAGAGCCCAAAGATTTATAACCCTCTCAAAAGCATTTTTAATCCTGCCTTATGTAACTGTGAACCTACTTGGCCCTTCCATCTATAATCATGCAGTCATTTCTGAACCTAAGCATCTCCCCAGTTGCTTAATATTCAGAAGTAAATTCTAAAGACATGTTTTACATACACTGCAGTCAAGTGCTATTTACTGCCTTTACACTTCTTAAGAAGAAAAAAATTGTTCTTCCAGCAGCTTTAAGAGAAAAATGTGCCTTCTACCTACAGCCCATTGATCTGTGTTTGATCTGCTGTTTGATCTCCTTCCTGAAAAAGCTTCAAGCAAAAAAGAGAAAAGAAACGAACCAACCCATGTATACTATAGGAACTGCTGCTGGTAATTTATGGCCAATTTCACTTATTCACATAAACATCACTGTGTATTCTAAACCAAAAACATACCTAGGTCCCTATTTTGATTGCTTTTAGTGGCTCCTAGGGGTTTATTTCTACCTTGTAGCCAAGTACTAGACAGGTCCACAAAGGCACAGCTGAATTTTGAAGCTCTCTCACAGAGAAAATGAAGCAGAGACTATATATACACTGAAGTGACTAGAGCTGAACTTTATTTTCAGTTAAAGCTATCAGGCAAGGACAAGCTCATTCCAACTGAGAGGTTTAATTACATTCCCATGTTCTCTTATTTAGGACTCTGCTTTCCTCCCACGTGGGATGGGGATATCACCAGTGACCCTGTCTGCCTCTCCACCTCGAGGAGAAGGAAGAGTGATGAACACAAGCCCAGAGAAGCCGGGCTGACAGGGCAGGGTGATGGCACTCACCTCCTCACAGACCTCGCGCACGGCGGCCACGCCGGGCTCCTCCTCGGGCTCCATGCCACCCCCGGGGACAATCCATCGGTCTGGATGGCGACTACTGCTCACCAGCAGCACCTGTGGGGAGAGAGACAGCTGATGGGGCACCCGCAGAGATTGTCTTTGTGCCTCACTCACCCCCAGACACGACCCACCCAAGGCAGGGCCTTGCCGTTGCTCGCTTCTCTCTCAGCCATGGAAATTCCAGCAGCACTGACACCGAGGCCCTCCCACACTCTGTGTTACCCCAGCCATGCCTCTCCCTGCTCTGATTCACTGCAGGAGAAACTGTCCCTGCACACCAAAACACTCATTGGCACTGGGACCAGCATCACCCACAGTGTGAGTGCACTGCACAGTCCCACAGCTCGGGATACACCCCAGGTAACAACACAAATGCACAGATGCTGCTCAGCACCCCCATCCTTTGCAGAAGTACCTTGATTTAACTCTCCTGGTGCCTTTGGCCTTGCCTGTCCCTGCAGTTCTGTCACTAACAATACACGTCCAGGAACTCCCACTGCACTATTTATGTGCAATTGTCTGAGCACAGATTCTCAGCCCCACTGTTTGTCACCTCTTTTGCAGTAGGCACTGAGGATTCAGCTCTGGAGCCAGCACTTGGCTACTTTTGGTTTAGAGGAGGTTGTTTAATGAGGTAAAAGCAAAATAAAAGCCTATATTAAACCTATTAAACATAAACCCCCCTAGGAAAGGGCTGCAGGAAGGACAGACTTCTGTGAATGAGAAAAATGGCTCAACCCTCTTCCCAGGAGGGATTTACCATACACATGCTTTGGGGCAGGTTTTCTTGAAACAGTATTTTTTATTCCAGGGTAATTCTGCTCTGTGGAAGTTCAGGTTCTGATTTGCCACCTCCCAGCCAGACAAGCTCTAACACTCTCAGCTGACTACAGACTGTCCCAAAGAACAGCGAGACGCTGTGCTTATTAAATCTACTTGCAATACACCCATGAGCAGAGCTGGAAACTTAAAACAACACTGATACTGTTGTCCAGCTCTCTAAACAAAGCTCGTTCATTAGAGTCATCCTGTTGTACTTCATCATTTCACGGGCACAAAGCTCAGAGCCAAAGCGACTTGCTCCAGAAACTTTCCAACATACCAGTCCAATTAGGTTCCAGGCCAGCTGTAACAGTGTCAGACATTTGGGAGTTATACTGTGGAGACACTGAAATCCCAGGCTTTACTGGGGAAACAGTGACTTGCCAGTAGGATATGAAAAGATTTGCACTAATTACCCAAAGGAATCTACCTACAGAACTCAAATTGCCAAAACAAAAACAAGCACAAGATTTCCAGGATTTTTCAGCTGGTTTGTCTTGAAAATTCTCTGACCAAACTCATACTGGAAACAAATGAAGGTGCACGAGCCACCTCAGTTCCACAGTTCCAAGTGGGATGGTGCCTGCCCCATCCTCTGGCCAGGCTGTGACAGAACAGGGTTTGCTTTGCAGTGACATCCCAAGTGTTTGGCCCTCTCCAAGAGGAAGGCAGAATTCCTTTCCTCCAGGCATCCAGTCCATGTAAAACTCCACCAGAAAGCCATGCCTAAATAGGGAATGTAAGCTTCATTCATCCTCAGAGCGCTTGGGAGAGCAGCCAGGCCCTGCCAGGCTCCCCAGCCACCTCACTTTGCCACTGTGCCTCCTCCTAGCACAGCACTTGACTTCTGCTCCATCCCCACTCATCATCCAAAAGAGCTTGGACTCCAATTCCTCACTCCAGGCCAGTTGGTGATTCTGAGGACAAAGCTAAAGAGCAGGAACAGCCATTTCAAGTGCACCTTTGCTGCCAGGTAAGGGAGCTCCAGCTCTGCCACTTCCCATTGCAATTCAGAGCTCCAGCTCAAGGGGACAAAAACCCAGAAAAAATATTAAAAAATCCTCCAAAGAACCAGATCTTTGAAACTCAGCAGAGCACATCTCACAGCCCTGAACTCCTGCCACCTTCCAGGCGTGAGAACAAGGATCTGCTACAGAACCCTGGACACAGACTGCTCCAGGAAACCTGCTCAGGCTGAGACAATGCCTCAGCAACACACCAGGAGGAACTTCTGGGTGCAAACAATGGTTTGAGGCAAAGTAAATTAACTTCAGCTGCTCTGGCAGTTGAGCATTTTCTGAATAGAATTAACATGAACAACCCTTGGTGGGAAGGAAAAACCTGTCATTCTCACACTTTTATGTAATCAGACTATTTCCTGTTTAATAAAAAGGAAATCCCATCAAGAGAGTGCAGGAAACAAGCCCTACAAGGTCATTCTTTTAAAACAACTTCAAACAGGATATTGCTACCAATGAGCTCTCCCAAGACAAAGGGGCTGAGTTCCAAAGGAGGGGGAGACATTGCTGTGTTGGAAAAAACCCACACTTCCAACACCAGCCCTGGATCCAGATACATGCAATGCATTCAGAGGGATACAGGAAAAAAGTTGTCATCATCCAAATCCCAAAATTTTGGGTTGGAAGGGATCTTGAAGCCCATCTCATTCCCTACCACCTTCCAGTAGATCAGCCCAGGGTACAGCTGGCTTTTTAGCTCATTAACTTCTTTATTACATAAATAACTTTTATTTTAATAAAGTACTTAATTTAATCTAAACAGCCATCAAAAAATAAACCAAAATTTAGTTATGTTTTTAAATCAGGCTAGAACACGTAGGAAGGTCAGATATTTCCATTTAATCCTTGCCAGGCAACTGTGTTTAAAATGGCTACTGAGACTCTTGGCCTGCCAGGAATTTTGGAGTCGGATTTTGGAGCCACGTCCTGCAGACTTTTTGGAAAAGCATTTGCAGGTAATACACATGTCACATGGCCAAGTTGTGTTTTCCAGGATTTCAAAGACAATTATGTCATTTCAAAGCAGGGAAATGAGCAACACAAGCCTCTCTGGCAAGGCAGGAGGTGGCCCTGCTGAAACTCTCCCACACAATCCCCCACAAAAGAGAAAGTTTAGAAAAATAAGCCAAGTTTGAAGTGTGCAGCAGGGGCTCGAAGCAGAGCCTCAAGGCAAGAACCTTCAAAGCTGCACACAACAAACAAACCCAAACAAACCTGAGCAGTACTAACCCTGCCTGGAGGAGACAGGAAACACACCAAGACATCTAAGGCTGCCCAAACAGCCACATGGAATAAGGAGCTCCATGGGAAAAGGGGTAAAGAGTTTGTCCCTGGGATGAATATGGGCATCCCCCATACACAACACTTTAAAATAACTGACACAAACCACTGTATCCACATGGAGGGGTTTTCCTGCCTTCTTTTCACAGGAATAATGGGGCTCTGCAAAGCAAGAACTGGGCAACCAGGGCCAGGCAGAGAATTAACTCCCCATGTGTGGATCAGAGGAGCAGAGATTCCCAGGTTCTTCCATGCTATGGTGGATTTAAACAACATCCACCACCCATAAATAAAACAAGAACACGATTCCTCGAAAGAGGCTCCACAGCAGCACTCGAGCAGACAGAAAGGGCCACAGCCCTGTGAGGAGCTGGGCCACAGCATGGGTAGAAAATGAGCTGAGAACCTTCCAGACTTCCAGGAAAAGCCAGTGCTACCCACCTGTGCCAGGCGAGCTGGCAGCCAGCACAGGGAACAGCAGGCAAGATGTTAAATCCAGGGTCTGGCCCAGCAGCCTCCTGCTGCCAGGAGCTGATCCATAGCTGCTGGCTCCTGACACTGCCTTACAAGCTTCCCCTCAATATTTTCAGGCTTTCCCTCAGTATTGACATGCTTTCCCATCAATACTGTCGTGCTTTGTATCAACATTAAGCTATAAATCACATGGTTTGCACAGCGACTGAAGCACAAACCTCCCGGCGCTGCACCTCATTTCCCACTCCAGCATCATTCACCAGAGCTCAGCCTGCAAGGAAACTCTGCTGCCGCAGAGGCTGCAGGAGCTGGGAGGAGAAGATGGCTGACTGCAAGGCTTCTGCTGCTCAATCTGCCTTTGTCTCAAAGTTTCAGTTTAAAAGCAGCGTGTTCTCAGGAGCTGAGCTGTGCTGCCATGTGCCCCATGGCCAGGCAGATCCCAGAGCTGCTGCTGTGTCCAGCATAACAAACACCTTGGATGCTTCATTCAAAATTAACAAAATTCTCCCGATTCCCAAATATCAGTGCTGCAATGCTTTTCTACCTGACAAAAGTGGGACGTTCATCTGACCACACCAAATCACCTTAAGGCTCTATGATCAGCAAGGGGTGAGAACTGGAGGAGTAGGGGGAGGAGAGGGACACTGCTGTCACCAAAGCTGTGCAAAATGAATCTCATTTCCCTGGCAGCAGCACAGCCTCGATGACTCCCCAACAAATCACGTGTTTTGCCAAACTGCAAGGGCAGCTTGCCCCAGGGTGCACGCCAGGGCTCACGGGAGGGCTTCTCCCACCCTCTTGCTATTCCAGGCACGTTCTGGAGCTCGCACATGGTCGGAGTGAATCCAGCCGTGGGTCAGCAGGGCTGCAGCCCGCGCTGCACCTGCCAGGGTCAGCAGCTGGGACCACAACACACACTCTCACCAGAAATCCCTCCCTGCCCATAACAGCCTGTCCTGCCAGGAGCATTCCAGCTCCTCGACAGGATACGTTTCCTTAGACAAGTGTTATTTTTGCACATGCACCTGCACCAGGCTCCGTGGGATAATGGGGTTTAACTGATAACGGGGGATCCAGGAGCTGGAGGTGGGAAATTCACGACAGGACGGCGCAGAAGGGAAGGGATCCGTACTAGAGAACTTGACAAAAGTAAAGCACAAGTTTTGGAAGGGGAGCAAGAGGTGAACTGGAAAGAGTTCAAGTCATTTCAAGTGCTTGGATCGCACCTACAGTCTTATAACCAGAGAGGAAAAAATACAGCAGATTCTGTTGGTTTTTAGGCTGCTGGTTAGAATAACAATAATAAATCACCGTGCTGCTGCTCTGGCTCCAGAGCTCCACAGGTCCTGTTACTGCTACTGCAGCGCTCCTGCTGCTTCAGAGCCACTGCCTGCTCCTAGCAGGGAGGAACACAATCCCAAGTCCTCCCCCTCCAGCGAAATTATGGTTTAGATAACCACAGAAATTATCTGCAACATGCCTTCCCATGCTTGAGGAGCAGCTGAACCGCCTGCAGCAGCAGCCGCTGCTTTCAGAGGGCTGATAAGGGGCACTCCCAGAGAGAGACCCCAAACCCCAGAACCTATTTCTGCCTGTCAAAACCAGTTTGGTGACCACTCAGGGCTTACACAACTTGTCCAGGCGCACCTTTCCAGGAGAAAGGCTGGCTTGTAAAGTGCCTTTTTGAGTAAAGGAGGAGAAAAAGCAATGAGGAGGTATTTGGGGTTTTTACAGAGCTGTCAGCAGCTGCACACTGCTCTGATTAACCACCCTAGTCAGGATATACAGCATGCACAAACTCTTGGGAAGCTGCTCAAATATAAGGAGTTAATCCTACACACAGCATCAATATATGTCACCTGCAGGAGGAGAAGTAACCCCTGAAACATCTGACAAAAATCCACCCAGCAGGTAATTGTACCCCTCTGAATTTCACAGGTTAATGAGAAATTGCTGAGAACAAAGAGTCAGCAGTGGCAGGGACACACAAACACACACAAAATTTGAGAGATCTTTGGTCTGTGCAGTGAGTCCTTCAGCTGGGTTGAAAAAGAACAAGTGTTTAAAGTAACAGAGGCCCTGTTTCCCAACCACTGGATGTCACCTACAGCACTCCCACATGGATGTTTGCTATTTCTAAGGTAGAACTCAGTTTGCTAATTTTTCTCTATCCAAGCAAACCATGAGAACCCTCCTTATTTTAAAAGAACATAAAAGTCCACGCACATGGTTGTTTTCTGTTTTTTTTTTTTTTTAATAAGAAGGGAAAGAGTTGTTTTTCCAGATTGTGAGAGACCATCCATGGAAAGATAAGGTTCCCTGGCAGCAGTCCCTGCTGGGAGCACCCCCAAATGCTGGTAACCTGTCTCCACACTGCAGGAGTTTATCTGAAGGGTGCTGAGATGAACCGAGTCAGGCAGCTGGGTGTGGGGTATTTAAAAAAGAGGGGGTACAGAACACACAGGGTGAGGAGGAAAAGACAGGAAAAGCAGCTCCTGGTCAAGGACTAAATGGATCTGAGGTGGAAGAGATTCCAAAGCAGTCTTCTGCAGAGAACAGACACAGCCACCACTGCTGGGTCCTTCTCCACAGAGCCAGGGTGGAGCACACCCTCTTTCCATAGTCATCACTTTTCCCTGAGCTGCAGCAGAACAAAACTGACTCAGTTCTTCAGTTTCACAACAGCTCGCTGAGCTTCCAGCAAATGAAGTGAAAATTTAACAATTTTCATTCATTTGTTGTCTGGAAACTTACAAGAGACCATGGAATTGCTTGTAAAACTGTTTAGTGACAGCTGCTTTTGTGGGAAGGCAAAACACTTTTGAAGATGAAAGCCAGGTTTTGCAGAGGTTTATCCATGCTCCTGCTCTCGGAGAACACAACCTACAGCTTGTACACAATCTACAGGGCTGAGAGGGACAGGAGAAAGGCAAGAAAGAGATCCACTTCCAAGCTGGCCCTTATCCCCCTGGAGATGTGGTAACAGGTTAGCAACGGACCAGGAGAACTTCACTTGGGTCCAACCACAACCCTTTTATTCAGCAGATGGGAGCACCCAGCCCAGCCCAGCCACCAGAACAGGGATTCTGAGCCTGTTCCACGGAAAGCAGGATGATCATATGATGCTGGGCTCACTTACACCGGGGTGGCTTAGCTGCTGCTGGTTTACACTGGAGCCGAGGCACAGGGGACGGCCCAGGAGCACCTCGTGATCCCCAACCACACTCGGGGGTTCCAATCCCAGCTCTGCTGTGTTACATCGCAGCTGGAGAGGAAAACCGGGAGAGGAGAGGCCAGAAAGAAGGAGAAGAAAAAAGGTTCGTTTGCATTCCAATGGCTTTCCCAGGGCCACCCTGGGCAGCTCTCCCCGTGACCACCGTGACCAGCGAGGCTCAGCCCGTGCCAGGGCACCGGCCCTGGGTGAAGCCTCTCTTCTCCCAGCCCCATTCAGGCCTCATTCACCGCTCAGAAAAGATTCTAACCGAGGCGTTTTCTCAAAAAAAAAAAAAAATAAAGTCTTTAAAAACGCCCGTGGTTAACGAGCAGCTTGTCCTTTCACAGACACAATGTGGGCATGTTGAAACCTGCTGCTATCCCAGCACAGACCCAGGGCCCAGCGGTGCCTCTTTATCCTGTCAAACACCACCCGAGCAGGGCTCCAGCTGCTGGGGCATCAGGGCCATTTTCTGAGATTTCTCCTCATGGAACAGCTGGTCCACACATAAAACATGTGTGTTATGTAAAAACAACACCCTGGTGGTGATGCTGAGGGGCAGGGATGCCCCAAGCAATGAAGCGACCCCAGAGGTACCAGAGGATTTTGGAGCTCTCCCTCTGCGCTCTCCTTCCACAGTTCTGCAAATATTCCAGGAGTTCAGTCCATGTGAAAAGATGGGAATAGCAAAGTCCTCGTGTCTGGCCGCTGGAAGGTCCTTTGAAGTCAGTTCCCACTCTCTGAATTAATCCTGATGCTGCCCCAGCTCTCCCTGCTGCCCGAGGATGTGGATGGTGGTTTGGGAAACCACACACAATTTGGGGGCTTTCCACAATGCCCAAAAAAATGTAAATTTTTTTCTCCATTCGAGATTCGCGTTGAAATCAATTCTCCCTGTGCTGCTTTTTAAAGGAATATGTAACAAAGGCTTCTTTTCAGCCAATGCTTGGTCTTCCAAAACCGTTCCAGAGCTTTTTTCATGCCCAAAAGCAGCGGCCTCCAAATGCAATGCAGAGACAATGTACGACCTCCAGCAGCATAAGGAAAAAATAAATCACTTAAAAACTAAAAAAGAACAAAGTATTTTTCTGTTAAGCCTCTTTATTTGCAAATATAACACCAAACCAAGGACATGGTGTTTTATCAATCTCCAGGGATTGCAAAGATTTCAATGAAAAATGTATCAGTGAACTGAAGAGTCAGGGGGAAACACCTAAACAGAAGAAAGCAGCCTCCTCTGTAAGAGCAAACAGAATTCTCTTATTTCTTCTTGTCCACTGACAAACTTTTTTAATTCAAGAATTAATGAGGGGTTAAAAACAGGAAAAAAATGAGATTTTTGAATTCATAGCAGGAAATGAAGAAGAAAGGCAAGACCAAAGTTCTACTATTTCTTAAGCACTTAAAAGGAACAGTAATGAGAAACAGCCAGTCCGAGGAAAAATCCAACTTGAATACAGAAAGTTTAATTTATTTATCAAAACATGCTTCTTTTCTTCTCTCTTCTTTTCAAACACTAAGCTTTTAATAGCTCTTTAATGTACATACTTTGGCTCTGGCTCTTTCTCCCCTCCCTGGAGAGACCTTTTAAAGAGATCTCAATTTCCACTTAAATAGAAGCAATCAATAATAAAATACATCAGTAACATTAAAAAGTATTATTGTCCAAGAGCAAACCAAGAAATATTTCACAGCCATTTTATATTTTGTGCTTAAATCTGTACAGGTAACATCTTCCTTGCTATCAAGTAGTAGTGAGTGGACCCTGGTCAGCTTCTCTCAAAGTTTATTTAAAAGCCAACAAATGAGAATGAACCCAAGAAATAATTAGAAAGGAAAATTAATAATGTGCCCTGCTTGCTGATTTCACTCATTGACTCAAGTTTAACTGCAATGCCTTTTGGCCAGGGCCAAGTGCAGGATCTGGGCACAGAGTCCATCCCAGTGGGTTAATTCCATGGGACTGGCTAAGAACTTTCCCAGATGGATTTGTGCCAAGCCCTGTTCCTGGGCAGCTCCTGCAGCAGGGCTCTAACAGGTGGGAACAGAGGATGCAGCCTCAGCCCAGGGTTCAGCTCTCAGGTGCCACACACAGCCCCTCAAAGGCTCTGAGATCAGACCCGTCCTTCCCTGCCTCGCTCCTCGCCTGCAGCACACAGATCGATCTACTCCAGCTCTCACCTGGAAACCAGAGCCTGAAGGATTTAAATTCAATCCACTGTAGGTGGAGACCACAGCAGAGACACAAGTGACACAAAAGTGGTTTTAAATCTCAGCCTTACACCAACCTGACAGCTGAGCCTGCTGGAGGCATCCATCCCACGCCAGCGTGCCTCGGGAACGAGTTCACTTTCCTCCTTGGACCTCCTGGGTCAGCACTGTGACACTGCCACACAACCCGGTGTCCCCAGCACAGGGAGGGCTCTGAGCCCTGTCATGAGCACACCTCGGTGTCCCAGCACCATGAGGGCTCTGAGCCCTGTCATGAGCACACCTCGGTGTCCCCAGCACAGGGGGGGCTCTGAGCCCTGTCATGAGCACACCTCGGTGTCCCAGCACCATGAGGGCTCTGTCACGGGCTGGAGGGATCAGCTGGATCACTGTGCAACACTGCAGCCTGAGGTGTGTTAAAATAAAACTCACAACCAGTCACATGCTGATTGCCTCAGGCACCTGTTAAAAGTACTTTTCTACCCTAAACCACCCTGCGGTCACACATGGCCAAGCCTCTACCGCTGGAGAACAGCCTGCAAAGTGTCCCACTAATTGTGGACGATTCATCAGGGCACTTCAGAGCCTTCACCCACCCATGCTGAGCATCCCCAGCATCACCACACAAAACAATGATGGTCTTCTTCACGGTCAGTCCATACATTTCTTGGAAGTCCGTGGGAAGGATCAGTTACACTGAACGCTGCACCAGCCACACTGCTGTCATTTCAGACCATTTCTGCTGAAACGCTGACACTCCTCATCACGCCAGCACAGCTACAAAGGGCTTGTGCAGTCTCCTTCACGTTAAATAATAACTGGATGTATGCTAATTGCCTTTCCTCCAGTGAACTGTCTGCATTCCCTTCCGATTTCCTGTAGCTACAAATATGATAATCAGGAGAACAAAGACTTTAGCACAGCCACCCGGGCACAGCAAATGCAGTGGAGTGTGTACGCCTGACTCCAGCAGCAGCACAGAAGGCAGACCTGCAGCCTGGCTGCCCTGAGCACCCCGAGCCCACCTTCGGGAGGTGTCAACAAAGAGCGGTGTAAAATCGCACATCGGAGCGAAGTTTCTCACTGTAACTTCCCGGACAGTGCAGCCCCTTAGCAACGCGGCCGCTCTCAAACCAACCAATCCACCTTTAATTCCCACTTCCTCCCAAACTCTCTGGACAGCAACTTCTGGCACTCCATCAGTCCCCTTTTATCCCAGTTTCTTTTTATAAATCCAAGGTCAGGTTTCCTCTCCCATCTCATGTGATGTGCTGGACTGAAGTTCTGCCAGCGCGGTGGGTCCCCAACACTGCCAGACCCCCTCCCGCGCTCCCCTCAGCCAGTCCCGCCGCCCACCGGGCATCTCCCCGGCTCCGGCGGAGAGCAGGAGCCCAGTGGGAAGCACCAACTCTCCCAGCGGCGCTGAACGACGCCTGTTAAAAATAAAACCGCGCCGGCACCGAGTCCCCCCACCCCGGTCGCTCGGGGGTCCCGGGCCCGGCCTCGCCCCTCACCTCCTCCTCGCTCTCGCTGCGGAAGCACAGGCAGGCCGCCCGCTTCTTGTAGCCGTCCCCGTCGTAGGTGCGCGTCTGGTTGGACTTGAGCTTCATCATCCTCCGCTCCGGGGGCGGCGGGGCCGGAGGACGCGCGGCCCGGAGGGCGGGGGCGGGCGGGACCCACCGGGCGGCGAAGGACGGGGTGGCGCGGAGGGACCTCCTGCGCGCGACAGTCTCTTTCTGCGTCTCGCTTCGTGGGTCTCGCTACGCGCTGCCTCCCTTCGCCCGCCTCACCCCTGCCCTCGCTCCCGGCCGCGCCGCCGCCACCGCCCGCGCTCCGGCCACCGCCGACGACGACCGCGCCGCCATCTTGGGGCTCGCTACGCAAACGGCGTAGCGCCGCCGGGCGGGGAGGCGGCGCTGCCCCTGCGGCCTCGCGGCGCGCCCGCTACGTCAAGTGCGCAGCGCGGCTTCCAGAATCGCTCCCCCCTCGCCGGCGGCGCCGCCACGCCCCCGCCCCGGCTCGCGCGCTCTGCGCCAGTGGCGCACGCCGCGTTCGGGAATAGGGCGGGCGGCGCAGAGCGGCGGCGGCGGGCGCTCGGCCGTACGCGAACGGCGCAGGGGCCGGGCCGGCCGCGCGCACGTGGCCCCGCGGTGACAGCGGCTCCGCGGGGAGCGCAGCGCCCGCCCTCCGCCGCGCGGGGGCGCCGCAGGCACCGCGCCAGTGCCACCCCCGGTGACACCGAAGGGCCGCGTCCGTTCCCCGGTGACATCCCGGGTGTGTGTGTTCATCCCCCCGCCCTGACACTGCGGGTCGATGTCCATTCCCTCTCCAGTGACACCCGGCTGGGTGTCCATTCCCCCGCCGGTGATACCGCGGGTCGCTGTCCGTGTGTCCGCTGACACCGCGAGTCGGTTCCCAAGTGTCGCTCCCCCGCCCGGTGACACCGCGGCCATCCCGGGCCCGTTACCGATTAGTCACCGGCTGCCGAGCGACATCTGGCGGCGGGCGGCGGCCACAGCGCCACTCGCTCCCCCCGCCACCGGTGCTGCCGCCAAGCCCGCCCTCGGTCCCCCCCAAGTGACAGCCCAGGTGACAGCGCAGCGGGGCAGGACACGCGGAGCCGCCCACGCGGGCTGTGTCCCCATCGGAGGGACACGGGCTGGCACAGCTGAGTTTTCCATCTGCAGCACAGCTCAGCCCCAGCCCAGCGCTGCTGCATGGCAGGAAATCAGCATGGCCCTGGGCAGATGGGAAATGCTCCTGCATTCCTGCAGGACTCACTTCCACACCCCCTAAACCTGCAGAGTTCCTGCACCAGAACCTGCATTTAGTCACTCCCAAAGTGCTGCTCCAGATGCCAAAGATGTGAGTCACGCTGTGCTTCGTGAGCTCTGTTTGTGCACTTCACACAGGCGTGAACCCAGTGGCATTTTCACCTCTTTTATTATACACAAAACATGAGCACAAAGCTCTACTGCGGGGGCTGACCACGTCCACGACCGAATCCACCTCTCTGCAACAGCAAAAGGAGAGTGTTAGAAATCACAGTGCCAAGTAATGACAGCAAAAACAAACATCATCAAAGCTCTCTGATAGCACAGGTTAGCCAGGTGAGCGCCACCAACATCAACCCATTCCAGCCAGCTCTGTGGATGACATCTAAAATACTGTTATTTTTGAAGTATAAAACCATGGATCAAAGAGCTCAGCTTGCACTCAAACTTGTCACTGGCCTCTGTCCCACCACGTCCTTTCCCCACAGCAAGCAAGCTGCCTGTGAAGGGTGACAGTTTCCAGCCCCTTTGACACCCTCAGAATCCCACAGGCAGGACCTTCCAGCCTCTCCCACCAAAGCCTTCAAAAAAAGGAAGCAAAGCTCAAATGCAAACACTCACAAACTGGAATTCCGTGGCTGCTCCAGCACCAGCCTCAGCCTTCTTGTCAGCACCAGCTGCAGAAAGAGAAGCAGTCAGTGCCCACAGAACCCCCTGCCTGGGAGCAAAGCTTTAACCACCCCACAGAACCAAAACTGGGGCTAAACACAGCAAAGCAACAGCTGTAAATGGGCGTGTTTGAGTTACTGAACCAACCCCAGGGAAAACAGCTCAGCCGGACAAAACTCCAGCACACCTCCCATCCACCCTCACATACAGACTCCAAAGCATGCCAAGAGCCTCATCTTCCCCTTTTCTCTCTGAGAGGAGCCCTAGAGCCGGGACAATTGTCCCTGGGAGGGGCACAGGGGGCACACTCACGTGGCACGGCGCTGCGGCGGTACGTGTCCCGGTCAGCCTCGCCCCGCGTCAGCCGCGCCGGGCGCTCGCCCTCCAGACCTGCAACAGAGCACAGCTCAGATCCTGCTCTGCCAGGGCTCAGACACAGCCTCCTGCAGCCCACGGTGCAGAACAGCACCGGGTCTGACAGCAGCGCTGAGCCTGGGGCAGCTCGGGGGAATGCACCTAAGGAGAACGGTGATTTACTAAAGGGAACTTCATTTGAAGGGTGAAATCTGCTCAAGTGTCCCAGCTTGTGGCAGGGTGGAAGTTAAATAATGTGAGAAGTGGGTTTAGAGCATCATCTCAACAGTCTTCTGGTGATCAATCTAGGGCTGAATGTTATTGTTGGTAAAAATCCCAGAAATACTGGGAATCTGCCATGGCTGACAAGCCTGTGCACAGCTGAGTCCCAAACTGCAGGATGGAATTCTCACCCCAACCTGAAACAGCCACACTGTCAGTACCCCAAATCCCCCCACAGAACAGGTTCAGGACAGTAAAAGCAGATTATTTGTGGGATCTCAGATTAAAACCAGACAAAACTGCAGCAGGAACACCCAGCTGTGGTGGGACCACCTCGTCTCAGGGGCTGGGATGTGTCCCTGGAGCCCAGGCTGGGGTCTGCCCACCCAGACAGGACCCAGCTGTACCTGGCACACCCCAGTGCCCTCCTGCACATCCACATGCACTGGTTTGGCCATAAAAAACACAGTTCTTGCAATAATTCTTTTACTCCACCACCTCTGTGTCTCCCAGACTGCTGCTGCCTCAAGCAGGTCATCCATAACAAAAAAGAGTACCAAGTGCAATCCTTCCAAAAATCCCTGCCCAGATGGGGCTGAGGAGGCTTCCAGCAGCAGGACAACCCTGTGACACCACACACAGCTCCTCCTGCACAAACCCCAGCCAGAGGCTGCCATCCTCCCTCCCTCCCAGCAGGGATGCAGCTCCCTTAAGCTCACGGGATAAACACAGCATCTAAAGAACAAATCCTGGAACATCCAAGCAACTCAGAGATCAAAGAAAGCAGCAAATTCCCAGTTTTTCTGCAATTCCTTCCTTTGAAGCAGGTGATGCTCCCGTTTTGTTTGGCTCAGACACAAATTACAGCAGCTGGAGGTGAACTGCCAGCACGCCCTGGCCTCAGAAGCAAAAAAGCACAACCCATGTGATCCTCCAGAGCTGGAGCACATCTGGCTGCACCCCTGCACCTGGGGCTGTGAAAGCCCACCGAGGGAAAATCAGAGCTGCAAGTCCAACACAGAGAATCACAGAGCAGCTGGGGCTCACCTGCAATCACCCAGACCAACCCCTCTCCAGGCAGGGCCACTCAGAGCAGGTGACACAAGAATGTGTCCAGGTGGGTCTGGAGAGGGAGACCCCACACCCTCACTGGGCAGCTGTTCCAGTGCTCTCCCACCCACGTGGAAAGTTCTTCCTCATGTTGAGCTGGAACTTGCTGTATTTTAGTTTCTGGCCACTGCTCCTTGCCCTGCCACAGGGCACCAGTGAGCAGAGCCTGGCAGCATCCCCTGGGCATTTCTGTGGGTATTTGTGTCCTCTCCTCCATCCTAACCAGGCCCAGCTCCCTCAGTCTCTCCTCACAGAGATGCTCCAAACCCCTCAGCATCTTTGTGGGCTCTGCTGCTCCCCCAGCAGGAGTTTGCTGTTACCTTGAACAACAAGCCCTGTCCCAGAAGAAGCACGTTCAGCGTCCCAGAGGGGGGACACCCAACACGGGTGATACCCAACCTGGCCACAGGTGATGCCAGGTGTGGCTCACCAGGCCTGGACAGCACCTCCTCCACACTCCCACCTCCCAGGTGTGCTCCCAGCAATCCCAGTCCCTGGGGATGACCTGTTCCCACTCAGAGCAGGACACTGCGTGTCCCAGCTCTCCCCACCCCTCTCAGGGAGCACCACTCCACTTCCAACTTAAAAATCCACAAACCCCAACCACATTTCCTTGCTCTGCTCACAATTCCACACCCAGTCGCACAGATCTGGCAGTGCCCTGGCTGCCCAGCCCCCCGTGCCCCCCTGAGCTGACCTTTGGGCCGGGGCCGGCCGGTCTCGGGGCGGCTGCGGCGCAGCGTGGCCGGGACGATCTCGGGGGGCAGGTGCAGGTAATCCCGCAGGTACTGGATGCCCTCGTTGGTCAGGTACCAGTAGAAGTGTCTCCAGGCAAACTGCTCCTTCACGTAGCCCCGGGACTTGAGGGACTGCGGGGACAGCCCCCAGTTACTCCCAGTGAATGCCAGCCCCTCACACACAGCGGGGTCAGCAGGGACAGGGGACAGGGACGATTGTCATGCAGGCAGCACCATCCCAGGGACCCCCACGCCCCTGTCTCCCCCCTTTATCTCAGCCCTTCTCTGAGCACAGGCTTTCCACCAGAACAGGCACAGTCGCACCGCACAGCTGTTTTCTCACTCAAAGATGTCCATTTCCCCTAAACCCACACGGGTTCACTCTCCGGACAATCCCTGCTCCGTGCCCCCCGTGCCCTCCCACCTGCATGGCTTTCATGACGTGCAGGTTGGGCACGTTCTTGTCCACCAGCTCGGGGTGC
This sequence comes from Melospiza melodia melodia, assembly GCF_035770615.1. Lineage (NCBI taxonomy): Eukaryota > Metazoa > Chordata > Aves > Passeriformes > Passerellidae > Melospiza > Melospiza melodia. Next base: position 7,557,636 of record NC_086221.1, read on the forward strand.
TTGGGCATGTGCACGTCCTTCTTGGCCACCATCACGCCCTCCTTGAACAACAGCTCATAGATGGCGATTCGGTTCTTCTTGGGCATCAACATCTGCACGGGGCACAGCAAGCGGGGCTCGGTGACATTCGGGCACCAACAGCTGCACCGGGGACAGCGATCCCGGTGCCCCCCCGGGAGGGAAAACCGAGCACTCCCAGCTTTGGCTCCTTAAATCATCCCGGGCACAGCGGGGGCAGGGCCGCGGCTCGGGCAGCCCCGCCACGGATGCTGTTGGTGCTGCCGGTAAGTCAAACCGAACGCGGGAACCGGGAGCCGTGGGAGCCTCTCGCCCCTCCGGGAACCGGAACCGATCCCGGCAGCGCCCCCAGCAAGGGAAATCGGCTACGGGCGGTGCTCCCAGACCAGCCGGGCCCGGCGCTCTCCGTGCTCGGCATGACTGACCCCCCGCGGATCACGGACCACCCCCGAGGCACCGCACGGGCCGGGAGGCCCCGGTGCCAGCGCCGGACATCCCGTACCGCCCCGCGGCCCGGCGCCCCCAATCCCTCCCTCCCCGCACGGCCGGGCTGGAGCCCCGATCACGGAGATGCCCCACAGGGGGGCCCAGGCCCCGGGATGGCGGCGATGCGCGGCCGATGGCCCGAGCGCGGCCTCACCGTGGCGGCGGCGGCGGGGCCCGACCGGAAAGGACTGCGCGTGCGCCGGACCGCCGCTTCCGCCGCGCCAAGGCCCCCGGCGGCGGGGGTGGCCTCGGCACTGCCTGTGCAGAGCGCAGGCCCCCTCCCGCCTGGGAACGGGCGGCCCGCTGCGGTGCCTGATGGGGACAGCGGGCGACACCCGCTCCCTCCCCACCCGTGTCACCTCCAGCCGTGACATCCCCACATGTCCCCAGCCGTGACATCCCCGTGTCACCCCTAGCCGTGCCATCCCCACATGTCCCCAGCTGTGACATCCCTGCCCTATCCCCGTGTCAACCCCAGCCGTGACATCTCCGTGTCACCCCAGCCGTGTGACATCTCCACATGTCCCCAGCCGTGCCATCCCCGCACATCCCCAGCCGTGCCACCCCCGCACATCCCCAGCCGTGCCCGGTGTCCCTCGGAGCGGGGCTGTGACGCCCTGCCCGGGATCCCGGAGAGCCGCGGTTGCCCCGATCCCCGAGCGGGGCTCTCGTTCCCGAAGGGTTTCTCTGCAGCCGTGTCCCCTCCGTCCGTTCTGTCCCGCCCGGTTTGGGGGTTCGAACCCCCGGGAGCGAACGGAGCGGCTCCGGGGGAGGGGGACACGTCCTGAATGAACCCGGCGGGCACCGGGCACCCCGGAGCAGGGCCGGGGGCAGCAGGAGGGGCGGGGGGACCCCCGGTGCCCCGGTGCCCATCGCCGTCCCCGCGGCGGGAGCGCTGTCACCTTGCACGGCCGAGGAGCCGCCGCGCCGGGCCGGGGATTGGTCGGCTAAAAATGCCGCCCTAATCTCCGAGCTGATCTTTACCCCCTCCCTCCGCCCCATCTGCCGCGACCTGCCCGCGATGCGCAGCGCCGGCCCCGGGAGAGGCTCCGCCGCTGTCCCCGCGGCCCCGAGGTACGGCCGGCGGGGCGGGCGGGGGGCGCGGGGCTGTCCCGGGGGGCGCGGGGCTGTCCCGGGGGGCGCAGGGGTGCCGGGCACCGGGGCGCTGTCACAGCGCTGTCCCCGCCGCTGTTTGAGCCGGCTCCGCGCCCGACCCGGTGTAAGTGATTCCCAACTCGTGCCGGACCGTGCCGGGCGGGGAACGGGAGGGACCGAGGGATGCGCCGTGAGCCGCCCGGTGCCATCCCGGGGCTTTGCTGCCGTGTCACCCCCTCCGTTCTTCCTTTCGGGGCCACCGTGGACGGAGCTGGGGCGAAGCTCCGCGGGGTGACCCCAAGGATGCTGCGGCAATTGCGGCACCGGCCCGGCCCGTCCCGCGGGCCAGGAGCTGTCCCGGCTGCCCGGACACGCTGCGGGCGCTGGCGCTGGCGCTGTCCGTGCCTGTGCTGCAGCAGATCACAGCTCCCGCACCTCCCGCCTCGGAAATGGCAAAGCGAGCGCTTTGCTAAACGGATTAGAGCTCTCCCGGCAGCCTCCCCGGCTGCTCCCGCATCCCCCGGCCCCCGCGTCGCCTTCCCCGGGCAAACCCCAGCCCTAAGCCAAGCAGAGATCAGGCACTGCGGCTCCCTGACTCCAAAACCCCGAGGGTCCTTTCCCCTCCTGGGGTTTTGTGCTCCCTTTGCAGGAGCACAGAGGAATTCACCCGGCAGCGGCTCGGCCGGAGCTGGAGCTGCTGCCCTGCCCCGGGGTCACCCTGGTCTGTGCCCCCCTGGCCGCTTTCTCTCCCTCCTCTCCCTCCTCTCCCTCCTCCCGTGGTGTGCGGCCGCCGGAGGGGCTGCGGCAGGACGGCAGCGGGGTTGAACCGTACGAGGATTGAGGGAAATGAGCCCAGGCACCGGCAGGGACCGACGGTGACGTGCACAAGGGAAGGGACATCAGCAAAGCGTGTCAGCCCCGACCGGGGCCACGTCCTGAGCCCGGAGCCCGGGCTGGGCTCCGTGTGGGATCCCCTCGCTGGGAATGCCCCGTGCCAGCCGTGCTGCTCCCTGCCCGGGCACGGGGATGGAGCCTGGCACGGCTCTGCCCGGGCACAGACTTTGTCCCGGGGGTGCCAACCTGGCCGGAGTTTGTGCAACGCCTCGAAGGCAAACTCCGGACCTGCGGAGCTCCCGCGGATGCTCCTGGAGGAGGAGGAGGAGGAGGAGAGGCCGCATGCAGCCCGCAGCTCGCAGCGGCGGCCGGGCGGTGTCCGTCTGTCCCCAGCGTGGCACAGCCGGCGGGGCCGGGGGCAGCGAGCCCCAGCAGCGCTGTGCCCCGGGGGAATGTGCGGGCTCCTGGGCAGCTGCCCGCAGCAAACCCCACGCTGCTTCCCAGGAAAAATGGAGCCTTTATGTGCCTGCCCCAGCCCCTTCCCCGGAAGGGCTCGGAGGATGCCCCGGCCGGCCGCAGGCAGACAAGAAGGGAATTGTTTCGGTGCGATTTGGGTTTCTGGGAGCACCTGCCCCGCGCGGGGCCCTCCACAATGGCTGCCTGTCTGCCGCAGAGCCGCCAATTATCCTCCGCGGCTAATTAGAGATGCAAAGTAGCGCTCGCATTCTCCCAGCTCCCCGGAGGGCTCCTGGGACCGGCGGCGCATCCGCAGCGGCGGCGCAGCCCGGGCATGGGGCGAGCGTGGGGCACCGGCCCCATCCGGCCCCAAACCGCAGCTGCTGCTCTGCCCTGCCCTGGGAAGAGGCTCTGGAGGGCAGGAATGGGCTCGGGATCCTCCGTGCCCTCTGCCCCCATCCACACCGGCCTTCCCTGGACGGCCCGTGGGCTCTCCCATAAACAGTGAGCCCCATAACTCGGGGGTCTATCGGGCTTTAGGGAACGCGTTTCCCCGCCTTGCTGGGGCTGGCTGTGCTCAAACCCCCCCGTTCGTGCGAGGGCCGGCACTCCTGCCTGGCTGATGGGCAGGCGGCTGATCCCTGGTGGCATCTCTTCATTCCTGCCTGCTCAGCCTCGCCGGGATCACGGTGTGGGCTCATGTGCTCTGACTCCTCCGCTTGCGCTCACGGAGCTGTAATTCCAGAGAGGCAAGTGGCCCCATAAATCAGGGCTTATTTCCTGCCAATACCGTCTGCTGCTTCCCACAAGGAAACTCATTTAGAGGAGGAGAAGTGACTTACCACTGCAAACAGTAAACGGTGGGATGGTGAGAGCCGGGGAAAAGTTTGTCGTGACCGAGTTTTTGGTGAAGGAACTGAGGAGGCAGAGCTCCCACCTGCTCCCTGCGTGGAACAGCCCAAGCTGCAGGGATGGAGACGGGAGCTGGTGCCACCTGCACAGCCCACAGAGCTGGTGGCAATGGCTCTTTGCACTGGGGAACCTCCCCAGGTCATTGAGGTCCCCCTGCCACCATCCTGGAGAGCGTTTGTCACCTCATGTTTAATGCCAAGGACATTTTCCCCTCAGGAAAGGCGGCAGCTGGGACATCCCAGTGGTGACCCTGTGCTGAGAACTGCCAACTCACAGCTTGAAAGGACCATGAGCAGAGACATTCAGCACCCTCTGGTTCCTCACCCTGAAACACCAGCAGGCAGAGATCCCCTGCTCCTGAAGGAACCACCATCATCCCACTCCTGTTGGGGCCGGGGACATTGAACCCCCGGGCTCTCGGGCTGTGAAGCCTTCCTGGGGACACTGTGTTGGCCATGAGCTGTGCTGGCTCGGGTGGCACGGGAGCCGGAAGGCAGGCGGGCTGGAGAGCCCCACCGAGCTTCATTAGGCAGTCCGAGGCGCTCGTCAGGGGAAAGCTGAGCCGGCGTCGGAGGCCGGCAGAGCCCCCCGGGACCGGGTCGCATTCTCCGGGCAACCCGATCCCGGCGGCAGCGGCCCCGGCAGCCTCATTACTGCGGCTTCTGCAGCGGCTTCGGTTACTCGCCTGGACGCTCTCGTCTCCTGCTGGCTTTTAATTTCCCTGACATCCCCCGCTCGCGGGGGGATGCAGGCGCAGTGTCGGGGAGCCTGTCATCACCCCCACCCGCATCCTGCCTGCCTCCCGACGCTTCCAGCCCCCTCTGCCCCCGGGAATGCCATCCTGTCACGAGCCCGGTGACCCCGAGCATGAGCCCCGCGGCTTGCGAGGAGGCAGATGGGCAGATGGCAGCGAGGGGGAGCTGCCCTGCTCCCCTCCAAGGAGCCTTGGGGTGTGCAGCACCCTCACCCCCATCCCCAGCCCTGCCGGGGGGAAAAGACTGTTCCCGATTCCCTTGCCAGCCTGTTCCCAGCTGGCACATTTGGCAAGGAGGCGGCACCGGCTGCCTCTCCGAAGGCGTTTTGGGGTGTTTGTTCCCGCAAAAGCTGTGGCTCAGCCCCAAAACCCCCCTGCATCCGCGGGGGGGACAGAGAGGCCGGGGCAGCAGCGGAGGGAGGGCATGGCTCTGTCCCGTCCCGTGCAGGAGGGACAGCGACCCCCGGGGTAGCAGGACAGGAACCCCGGGGAGGGTCCCCAAAGAGCGCCCCCGCCTCATGGCCCGGGGAAAACGAGTCCGATTAGGCCCTAGCGGAGCCCGGGGCCGACCCCGCCGTGGCTCTGCCGTGGGGGCTGTGCCCCCGGGCCGCGGCCCCGCGGTGGGGCGGCCCCGGTGGGTGCCCTGGGCGGGGGTCTGGGGCCGGGGCTCCTGCGGGGGCCGGCGGCAGTGCGGAACTCGGGGTGGGCGCGGACGCGGGGATGGGGGGGGTCCGTTCCCCCCCCGATGATTTTCGCAGCAGCGGCTCCATCCCGGTTGCCATGGCAACGGGCGGCTCGGGCAGGCGCGTGCCCGCGGCCGTGCGCGCCGCCGCTGCCCGGCGGGAGCGGAGCGAGCGGAGCGGAGCGAGCGGAGCCCCGGCCCCGGCCTCGGGCCCCCGGCCCCCCCGGCCCCCGGCAGGTGAGCGCGGCCCCCGCGGGGACAGCCGGGTGCGCTGCGGCGGCGAGGAGAGGGACTCCCGGTGCCTTGCGGGCATGGGTGCGGGATGCCCGGGCCCCTCGCCGGGATGGGGTGGGGGATGCCCGGGTCCCTTGCGGGGATGGGGGGATGGCGGGGGGCTTGCCGTGCAAGGTCCGGGCAGTAAGGCATGGCTTTGCACCCCCCGGCAGCACACAGCGTCCCCTGATCCCTTCTGCAAGCCAGGGAGGTTGGGGGGGAATATGACCTTCACCCCCTCCGTGTGTCCAGTGGGGTGCTGGGGACAGGGACACCCCCTCTGCAATGCTGCCGCACTCCCGGGCTTGTGCCTCAGTTTCCCCATCTGCAAATAACGGGGCGAACTTGTGCTGTCCCTGTCATTGCTGTCCCCCTGCCCAAATAAACAAACACCCATCACTGACCCCCCTCCTTTCAGCCGTGTCCCCCCAGCTTCTCCCTTGCTGCCCCCCCATCTCCCACTTTCCCATCCCCTCTGGCTCCAGGTCAGCTTCCCCACCACAGACAGCTGAAATTCCACTGTCCCTCCACGTCCCCTGCTCCCAGCAGCCCCGTTTGCCTCCTGTCACCGCCAGCCCCGGGTCCATCCCCCGAGGCTCAGGGCACAGGACCCCCGTGGCAGCGCGTGACGCTCCGTGTCCCCTCCCTGCTGCGGGGGGATGGCACCGCCGTATCCTCCACCATCCCCGTTTGCCACTTCTGCCTTTAATTGCCAACCTCATCTTTGGATTTCTGCCTGAAGCCGGCTCCCGGGACTGCACAAATCCCTGCTCGCTGTCCGAGCAGCCTTGTTTACCACGGCAGGATGAGGCAGAGCTGTAGAGCTGGGCAGCCAGAGCAGCCCCCAGCTGAGGCTGAGCCCCCTGTCCCTTCCCCAGGCCTGGGCACATGCAGGGTGCTGGCAATCCTGCTGCTGCTGCCCCTCCAGGGATCCCCATCCACGCTCCCCATCCGCATTCCCGGCACATCCTCTGTCCCTGAGCTGGGCTGCAGCCTCCCCTGGAGAGACACTTGCGTTATCTGCAAACGCCAAGCAAGCCTCCCAAAATTTTTGCACGAGGCTCCTAAAATCCCTGGAAGATTAATGGGTGCCCTGAGCAGGGAGGTTTTGGGAGCTCAGGAGGAAGGGGAAGCTCTCTGCAGAGCTCACGTGAGCTGTGAAGCCGATCCCTGCCAGGGCTTGGAGCAAACGCATCTCCCCTGGCTACTGCAACCTGGCAGCACCTGGCCCCTGGCAGGCTCCCGTCTGTGCGCAGGACACGAGGCTCCTGCTGCTGCTCCTGGCTCACTGAACCTCCTCTCTGCTTTGGGGGAGCCCACAAGCCCTGACCCTGCAGGGTCCAGCAGGTCCCCAGGCCTCAGATCCCCCATCAGTGCAGATGACCCTGATGGAAGCAAGGAGGCTGCCATAGGCACATCCCACCATCCCACCCAGGATTCCTGGGAAAAGTGGCTCCCAGGAGTTTCCCAGCATTACCAACGTGTCCCCTCCATGGTCTTGCTGCCCTTGCAGCCACCTCATGCCCTGCTGGGTCCTGGGCAGCCTCATGGTGCTGCTCTGGCTGAAATCCCGTGGGGAATCACCCACTGTTCTGGGTTTGGCTCTTTGCCCAAGGGCTCCAGCCGTGCTCATGGTGCAGCCAAAGGGGCTTTGCCAGGGAAGGCAGGAGGGACCCTACACCAGCCTGCTCCCACGGGGACAGCACCCTGGAAGGGCCCAGGCTCACGCCCTGCCCGGCACTGGGCTTGGTCTGATGACGAGGGGGCAGGATGGGTGCTGAGGCTGCTCAGCCCTGAGCCCCGGGCACTGCTGATGCGGAGCTGCCAGCGTGAATCAGCAGCACCCACTTAACCCTTTCCTCACAGGGTCCCCGTGGGCTCTGGAGGGGGCCACGCTTCAGCCACACCACAGCCAAACCTCTGCACACCCCCTGGCCCTCTGAGCTCTGACCCCTGCCAGCCCCAGGAGCCCCATGGGACACACAGAGCAGCCCTGGGGTGGGAATCCCACAGCCTCTCAGCTGGGTCACACTGAGCAGCAAACCAGGCACAGCTCCTGCAGCTGCAAAGCCTCTTGTGACACACGTCAGTGTCACGGGTTCTCCCTGGGACCTGCTGCTGTGCCTTGGCCACTTCAGCCCCCAAAGGCACCCACCTCACCCTCCATGTGCTGCCACCTCAAGCCCTGTGTGTGGCCGCAGTGAGAGCAGAACGTGGGCACTGGTACCCACGGTGGATGCAGCACAGCAGCTCCAGCATCTCCCACGATGGGAGATGCTGCTGCCAGGCTCCTCTGGACCTCCTTGGCTGAATCCATTTGTCTTTGCCACCAATGGCCACAGTGGTGCGTCATGGTGGCAGTGGCTCTGCACCCCAAAATGGACCCTCAAGTGGCCCGTGCTAAGGGAGAGCAAATGACCTTTCCTGTGGCCAAAAGCCTGAGGCCCAGCCCACTTGCTTGGGTTCCCACAGAGCAGTGCAGCTCCCAGTGTGGCTTCCCCTCCGCCCTGGATGCTCCTGGCAGCAGAGGAACCTGGCCCAGAGGCTCTGCAGCCATTCCTGCCCTTGGTCCCCACCAGGCTCAGCCAAGGTGCCCAGGGGCAGGAGTGTGACATCCCCATGCCCTGATCTTGGCTGCAGGAGAGATGCTGGGACAACAAACACACCCGGAGAGAGCGACCTGGGGACAGGGGACAGCAGGACTGGTCTGTCCCACCTCGCTGGGGACAGGGCTCTGCCAGCCAGGGCTCTGCCATGGGGGTGCGGGCAGCTGCCCGTGCCGTGCCCGCGGTGTCAGCGGCACCAGCCTCTGCATTGCAGCAGCCTCCAGCCTGCGCAGGGCCACGGCCACAGCCCGGCCCCCACAGAGGGCAGAGACCCCCCTGCAGCAGCAGGAGCTGCCTGGAGGGTGAGGAGAGCTGTGTCAGTGCCCGGCACTGTGTGCTGACAGCAGAGACGCGGCGGGGCCGCTTCTGCAGGAGCAGCAGCCCAAGGGCACGTGGAGCAGGAGCTGGGACAAACTCCGCTGTCACTTGATGCCAAACGCTCTGTGGCTTCTCCCTGGCAGCTCCGTGGAGGCGAGGGGCTGCAGCAGAGCCCCCCAGGCCCGGGGTACCCAGGCAGCAGCGCCTGGCCGGGGCTGGCAGCTCTCCACGCCGCAGCTCGGCCGCCGGCTCTGCAGGCGCCAGGCATCACCGCCGGCCGCCCTGATGCGAGGTGATGGGCTGTGCTGGCAGGGCCGGGGGCTGGCAGGGCCGGCAGGGGGCTGGCACATGTGGCACGGGCGGCCCAGGCGGCCTGGCACGGTGGGCGCTCTCACGTGCAAGGATGGTCGTGCGTGGGGCACAGGCGGGAGCGTGGCGCCGAGGCAGCAGCGTTGGCTGGGAAGTGATGCAGAGCCAAAAATAACCCCCAGGCTGCGGCTCGGACCAGGTAGTGGCTCGGAGAGGGAGCTGCAGCAGCCATGTCTGCGGTGCCCCCTGGCATGAGCGGCTCGCTGGGGCAGCAAGGGCTGGCACTGTGCCCGTGGGTCCTGGGGTACACCCAGCCATGCGTGTGCTCTCTCCCTTCCCAGCCCTGGCACGCTGGAGCTGTCACCCTGAGGGTGCCCTTGCCATGCCATGCCATGCAGCAAAACCCAGGGCACAACACCCTGTGCCTGCAGCTTTCAGGGGGGATGATGCACGCGGCACCTGCAGGGTCCCTTGGGGCTGTGCCACCACTGCAGGTGCACCGGGGCAGCCTGCTGGGGTGGGGACGGCGGTGGCAGCGCTCTGGGTGCCAGGCAGTGGCGGTGGTGCTGCCGTGGGTGCCAGGCACAGTGCTCCTGTGGGTGCCAGGCAGGGACAGTGCCCGTGCCATGGGTGCTGGGAGGAGCGGTGGCAGCGCTGTGGGTGCCAGGCAGTGGTGGTGGCGGTGCCGTGGGTGCCAGGCAATGGTGGTGGCCGTGCTGTGGGTGCTAGGAGGAGTGGTGGCAGCGCTGTGGGTGCCAGGCAGTGGCAGTGGCAGCACTGTGGGTGCCAGGCAGTGGTGGTGGCAGTGCCGTGGGTGCCAGGCAGGGACAGTGCTGTGGGTGCCAGGCAGTGGCGGTGGCCGTGCTGTGGGTGCCAGGCAGTGGTGGTGGCCGTGCTGTGGGTGCCAGGCAGTGGTGGTGGCCGTGCCGTGGGTGCCAGGCAGGCGCGGGCACTGCGTGCTGCCAGCTGCGGGGGACCCTGCTGTCCCCCACCCATCTGCGTCTCGGCGGCGGAGCGAGGGACAGTCACGCGTTTATTTTTAACCGTCTGGGGAGGGTGGAGGGGATTGGTGCCTCCCTGGTTATATCACTAAATCCCTGCCGGGCCCTGTTACTTCCAGCACAGCGAGCCCTGCGCTGTGCTCCAGTAACTGTTTCAGGTCCCCGTGCTCCTGGGGCCGTGCCCTGCCCCGGCCTGGGGACACCTCAGGGCCAGCTGTGCGCACAGCTGGAGAGCGTGGGCACTCACCAGTGCTCCCACGGGACCCTGTGCTTCCAGCTGTGCCCTGCCACCCCACCACAGGGCAGAGCACAGGCCTTCCTCAGCCCATCCCACCTCCCCGAGGAAGGGATGGTGTGTGATGTTCACGGCCACATCCCTCTCAGCCCTTTTAGGGACAGAGCAGGAGGAAATCTGAGCTGTCCATGGCCATCTTGTCCCCATCCCGGTGGCAGATGCCATGCAGGATAGGCTCAGTGCTTTCCTGTGGAAACACTGTCCAAATCCAGGTCAGGATGGGGATGATGAGGAGAACACTTAGGAAACGGCCACCACAGTCCCTGCTCTGTCCCCATGCAGTGCCACCCCCGGCCACCGACCCCCTCCAGGCTCTCAGGGGTTAAGCCACGCTGCGGGGCCACGTGGCGCTCTGGGGATGCCGTTTGTCTGAAGATCAGGACGGATTAGGGTGGAATAGCAGGACGAGAATTTCTTGGGCGCGCATCCCCTGACCCTGCCATGGCCCCTTGCCCAGCAGCTCCCAGTGCTGAGCCAGGCTCTGCCCAGTGAGTGCCCACTGTGCTGCTCCCCATGATTCCCTCCCACCACCACTGGCTCTGAGGGTGTTTGGATGGCACCAAGTGGGTGGTGGGCACTGGAAGAGCCTGTAGGTCCAGAGCTGGAGTGGGCACTGTCCCCCGTACCCGGATGCTTGTCCCACAGAGCTGTTGGCAGGAGGAATGGGGGTCCCCTGCACCTCCTGTGACTCCCCTCTCCTGTCCCCTCAGTGCATGAGGCTGGTGTTTGCCCAGGAAAGCCCCAGCGCCTGCGGGAGCCATGTCGGGTTCCTATGACGAGTCGGCATCGGCCGCCGAGGAGACAACCGACAGCTTCTGGGAGGTGAGTGAGTCCGGGCCATCCTCTCCTCCCACAGACCCCCCCGCCACTGTCACTGCACCCCACGGTGTCCCCTGGGCTGGGGGCTGACCTCCCTCCTCTGCCTGAGAGCATCCCTGCTGTGGTGCCTCTGCCCAAGGTCTCAGTCTTGGCTGTCCCTGAGTGACAGAGGGGTTGGAGGGAGCTGGATTTGAGCAGCTCCAACCCAAAGCTCCGTCCTTGCACCCCCAAACTGCCAATTGGTGCTTCCCCTGTAGCCACCCCAGGGCAGCTGGGGCTGAGCCAGGCGGGGTGGCCGCAGCCCCCACAGCTGCCTGTCCCCGTGGCCATGCCAGGTGGGGAACTACAAGCGCACGGTGAAGCGGATCGACGATGGGCACCGGCTCTGCAATGACCTCATGAACTGCGTGCACGAGCGGGCCAAGATCGAGAAGTCCTACGCCCAGCAGCTCACCGACTGGTCCAAGAGGTGGAGGCAGCTCATCGAGAAAGGTACCGCGGCTTCCCCACAGGAGGCTTTCCCCAGGACACGTGGGTGTGCAATCACAGCTTCCCCTGGCAGAAAAGGAGGGGGTGAGGGCAGTGGGGTGACCCCCAGGTGTCCCCTTGGCCCGCAGGTCCCCAGTATGGCAGCCTGGAGAAGGCGTGGGCCGCGATCATGACGGAGGCGGACAAGGTGAGCGAGCTGCACCAGGAGGTGAAGAACAGCCTCCTGAACGACGACTTCGAGAAGGTCAAGAACTGGCAGAAGGACGCCTACCACAAGCAGATCATGGGGGGCTTCAAGGAGGCCAAGGAGGCTGAGGATGGCTTCCGGAAAGCCCAGAAGCCCTGGGCCAAGAAGCTCAAGGAGGTGAGAGAAGCACAGAGTGTCCCGGGGAAACCCTGTGTCCCCAGGTCCAACTCTGTGTCCCCAGTCCAGGCTGGGAGAGACACGTAGGACCTCCCCACAGGCAGAGGGGTTGGCAGGGGGCTGTGACTGCTGCTCTGATGTCCCTTCTGTGTCCTCCCCACAGCTGGAGACAGCCAAGAAAGCCTATCACCTGGCGTGCAAGGAGGAGAAGCTGGCCATGACCCGTGAAGCCAACAGCAAGGCGGATCAGTCCAACACTCCTGAGCAGCAGAAGAAGCTCCAAGACAAAGTGGAAAAGTGCAAGCAAGACGTGCAAAAGGTGTGAAGCACTGCCCTGTGCTGGATGCATGGGACATTGGGCAAGGGAAACCAGTGGAGATGGCCACCACATTGCTTTCTCCACCATCAGTTCCCATTTTCCCATCCCTGTGTCCCTGGAGGATAAGGACTTGCAGGCAGCGCTCAGGGGAGTGTGAGCTGGGCAGGGATTTACCCCACTTTTGGGGGCTGATTCCACCCACTGAGCCTCCTGGCTCAGTCTGGGCTCCCCAGCTCTGGTGACCCCCAAACCAGACCTCTCAGCACCCTGAAACAGCCTCTGAGGAGCTCGAGGTACTACCAGGGTCCCTCCTGTGTCTTTGCAGACTCAGGAGAAGTACGAGAAGGTGCTGGATGAGCTGAACAAGTGCACCCCACAATACATCGAGAGCATGGAGCAGGTCTTCGAGCAGTGCCAGCAGTTCGAGGAGAAGAGGCTCAACTTCCTCAAGGAGATGCTGCTGGACATCAAGAGGCACCTGAACCTGGCCGAGAGCAGCAGGTAGGGGCAGCAGATTCTGGCCATGCTGGTCACCAAGAGGTGCCAGAGTGGCAGGAGGCTGTGCAGGAGCCTGTCACCCCCTGGTGGCTTGGAGAACCCACAGTCTGTCCCCAGGTGACACGGCCTGGGCCTGTCCCTGTCCCACGCTGTCCCCAGGGCCCCACCTGACCCAGAGCCCCCCAAACACGTCTCTCCCCACAGCTACGCCAACGTGTACCGGGAGCTGGAGCAGACCATCCGCATGTCGGACGCGCAGGAGGACCTGCGGTGGTTCCGCAGCACCAGCGGCCCCGGCATGCCCATGAACTGGCCCCAGTTTGAGGTGAGGCTGGGCGCCCTGCCTGGGTGCTGGCAGCCCTGCAGGGCAGCCGGGCGCTCAGGGCTTGGTCACTCTGTGCTTGCAGGAGTGGAACCCGGACCTGACGCACACGATAACGCGGAAGGAGAAGCAGAAGAAGGGCGAGGGGGTGGCCCTGACCAACGCCAGCGGCGCGGGCGACACGGGGGCTCAGGCGGGCGAGCGCGGGAGGTGAGAGACGGCGTGAAGGGGAGAGGAGAGGCACAGCCTGTGAGGGGCACAGGCTGTGAGGGGCACAGACTGTGGGGGGCACAGCCTGTGAGGGGCACAGAGTGTGAGGGGCACAGAGTATGAGGGGCACAGAGTGTGAGGGGCACAGACTGTGGGGGGCACAGCCTGTGAGGGGCACAGAGTGTGAGGGGCACAGCCGGTGAGGGGCACAGAGTGTGAGGGGCACAGAGTATGAGGGGCACAGAGTGTGAGGGGCACGGCCTGTGAGGGGCACAGCCGGTGAATGGTATGGCCTGTGAGGGGCACGGCTTGTGAGGGCACAGACTGAGAGGCCCAGAGTATGAAGGGCACAGCATGTGAGGGGCATAGACTGTGAGGGGCACGGCCTGTGAGGGGCACGGCCGGTGAGGGGCACAGCCGGTGAATGGTATGGCCTGTGAGGGGCATGGCCTGTGAGGGCACAGACTGCGAGGCACAGAGTATGAGGGGCACAGCCTGTGAGGGGCACAGCCGGTGAGGGGCACAGCCTGTGAGGGGCACAGACTGTGAGGGGCACAGCCGGTGAGGGACACGGCCTGTGAGGGGCACAGCCTGTGAGGGGCACAGCCTGTGAGGGGCACAGCCGGTGAGGGGCACGTCCTGTGCCTGTACAAGCACTGGGGATGCGGGATGTCCCCAGTGACAGCCACCCCTCTCTCTCCTCTCCTCTCCCTCCCAGCGTGAGCAGCCATGACCGCGGGCAGACCTACAGCGCCGAGTGGTCCGATGACGAGGGCAGCAACTCCTTCAACACCAGCGAGGCCAACGGCGGCGCCAACCCCTTCGACGAGGAGTCGGCGGGGAAGGGCGTGAGGGTGCGGGCTCTGTACGACTACGACGGGCAGGAGCAGGATGAGCTCAGCTTCAAAGCAGGTACGGTCCCTTGCCAGTGCCAGGTAGGATGGGGCTTGTCTGCTGGAGCTGTGGGGGTGAAATCCCTCCCATAATTTCTGAGTTGGCCCAGCCCTTCAAAGAGTTGAGATGTCAGAAAAGGGAAGGCAGAAGCTGAGCCCAAAGGGAGAAGGGACAGGAGCAATGGGAAGGGGCAGGGCATGTGAGGGCTCATGAGTCACCCCTTGCCTTTCTATCCTACAAACTGGTGTGCCCAGGACGAGTCCTGCAAACCCCCAGCAGCTCCATCCCAGGGAGAAAAAGGGGTTGGGAGAATTTCCAGCACCTGCAATGAGCTCTTCCACCTTCCTCTCCAGGTGATGAACTAACCAAACTCGGTGAGGAAGATGAGCAGGGGTGGTGCAAAGGGCGCTTGGACAACGGGCAGCTGGGGCTGTACCCCGCCAACTATGTGGAGGCAATTTAAGTCTTGTGGTGTGCTCCTCGTCACCGTCAGCAGATAAATCCACCCTCCGTTGTCTCCATCTCTCCACCAGCCAACCAACCATTCTGCCGTCTGGTCCTTCACTCCTCACCCTTAGAGATTCAGACATATTTTCCGACCAAGCTTTTATTTTTTTAAGAGTTGTCTCCGAAGAGTATTTTGCATAGTCGCTTTCTTCTAAGATAACGTGAAGCGAAAGATGACGTTGTCCGTTCGTCTACGTTAGTTGAATTATTATTTTGTTTTTCTGAGCGAAAAGCCGATACCTCAAGATCTTAAAGCCCAACCAGTGAGAGCTCCTGACTGGTTGATTTTTAAAGATACTGAAATCATGAGCCGCCTTCTGATTGGCTGGAACTGTTCCGAAACGCACGGCACCGAAGCTCCTGGGACCAACCAAATTCATCCCAGAAAACCAAGAGGGATTGGAGTCTGACTCCGTTGGGTTTTTTTTTTTTTTTTTTGGTGTTTCCATGCTCTCCCCAGTTCATCCTACCGCCCCGAGGAAGGGGGTGAATGCCCCCTTCAGCCCCGTGGCCATCCTTGAGATGCCCAGGTGAGGTGGGACCAGCCCCACCATGGAGCTTGCTGGCATCTCCTCAGCTTCCTCCTCCTCCTCGCGGCTGGGCTGTCAGCACACCGGAGCAGGCGGAGGCTGCCGAGCCGATGCCCGGTCTGTGCCGCCTGCAGGGAGCAGCATCGCCCTTCGGGTGGGCAGGAATCCAACGCACACCAGATCCAGGTGAGATGGCCCTAAAATCCAGCGCTGTCCGGAGAAGGACCCACCAGGGCCCGGTGCTGCTGGGAGCAGCTTCATGCCCAGCCTGGGATAGCGAGGACTGCCTTGGGCACCGCTGGGGACGGTCCCCATCCTCCCCTTCCTGAAGCGAGGCAGGAGCAGAGCAGGGACGGGGGATGAGCATCGTCCGGCCTTGCAGGAGCTGCAGCCCGGGAGGAGGGCTCAGGATACAGCCCCGGCAGAGCAGCTGCCCGGCAAAGACGGCTGAAATCAAGGCACGCCAAGGCAGGGGAGTGGCCGCAGGCTCTGCCCTTTGCTTGTCCCCACCGAGCTCTACCCCTCCTCCCCTGGGCTCTGTCCCCAACGCCGCAGCTCTCACGGCTGCTGCCGCCACCCACCCCCTGCCTCGGGCGCGTTTGCCATCCCCAGCTCTTCCCCACAGATCATCTCTCATTTCTTTCCATACCATCACCCTTAGCAGCATCAATGCCATGGGCTTCCCGCACGCTCCTCCTGCTCCTTTCCTGCCCCCTCCGTTGGTTCGTGAATTTTTTGGCCCCAGGGATCCCGTGTTCTCGTGGATGCAGGGGAAGCACCGTGTGCTGGGCACGGTGGGCGGGAGCCATCCAGCCCCTGCCAGGTACCGGAAAAAAAACCCACAAAGTCAGAAAAGACCCAACCAACCACCTGTCTCAGCAATGCACCCCGGTTTTTGTACATTGATTGTGTAATTTAAGAAGTATATATATAATATATATATCTCTCGTGATTGTATTTCCGTGGATACAACAACAAAAAGCAGCAAGAGAAAATAACCGAGCTCTGTCAGCGTCCTTGGCTCTGGGGTCTCCTTTGCTCTGCGTCTGTCCCACCCCTGGGGGGGTGGCTGAGGTGGTTGTGGACCTCCAGGTGGTGACAGCCCCTCCCCAAGGTGTTGGGGGCAGCAGGATGGGGATGCATTGCTGGGGGGACAAGGGGAGCAGCCGCTGCCTTTGGGGACCCCTGTGCCACTGCAGGACAGAGCCTTGGGACACCCACGGAGGGGCTCAAGGTGATGCGGATTTGGGGCTGTTCCAAGCCCCAGCCCTGACCCAGCGCTCTCCTGAGCCTGTGAAAGCAGGGGGATGTCACCTGCTGCCCTCCCTCACCCTGCCAGGGTGGGGGGACGCAGGATTTGGGGCACCACTGGCACCCCCAGCCCGTCCTCACAGTGCCCCCGCACCGTCTGCCGTCAGGTGCCCACAGCAAATCACAAGAAAGAGTTTGCTTCTTTTTTTCCCTCCCATTTTTTTGTTTTTCCACTCCCTTTTCCAAAGGCAGTATTTGTCCCTCCCCTGCTCCTCACTGCCCTCCATCCCTCCTGCCAGGATGGGAGCAGCACGGAGCAAGAACAGAAAGGAAAGGCAGTAGCTGACACCGGCGGATTTTTGAAGGAAAAAAAAATCAAGAGACCAAGAATCAGGTGTTTTTTCCTTTTAAACTCCTGTAGAACATCCCTGGAAGCCCAGGCCACCCTCGGCATTTGAACCTAAATCACAACTCATCACCAGCCAAAACAGAAAAGCAAATAACCAAATAAAAAAAAAGCCTATAATATAAAAGATCAACATTGCCAGGTAACTCTGACTCTGGTGCAATGAGCAGGTGAAGCAATTCCCAGCTCTCTGCCCCTGTCCAGCCTGGACGGATCACACTCTGCATCTATTGTCCAGAGGGAAATGGCAAAGCTGCCATCTCCATTTCCCCAAACTCCAGAATCAGGCAGTCCAAGTAAAACCCAAATCAAAGGAAGAGCTTTGAGCCAGGGCACAGAACCTGGGGGCTTAGGAGGGCTCTGGTGGCCCCGTGCACGAGGATGGGGCCGTGGATACAGAACTCCCATTTGCAGCCCCAAGTCCCCGTGAAGAGGAGCAGCTGAGCATGTCCTGGAGTGAACAGCAAAGGGGGGATGCACCTGTCCCGAGGGGTGCCCAAAGTTCCAATGGCACAGCTCCATGGCAGGCAGCACCCTTGGCAGGTGCCAGGCTGCTCCCACAGGGATTGGGGCAGGAGCCCACCATGAGCAGCAGTGGATGTCCCTGTCCCTGTGGGTGTCCCTGTGGGTGTCCCTGTGGGTGCCATTGTCTCAGCTCATGCCCCAGGCTTTTTCCTCCCTGAACAATGGCTGGGTGAAGCCACCTACAGCCACAACTGGGGAGGGAGAAGAGGAGAGGGGACACGCCCAGGCACGGTGCCCACCCTTCCCGTGGGGGACAAGGGCTCTCTGCACGGTCCTTGCCCCGCACCAGGGCCTGCTGGAGGTCAGGGGGTCCCTGTGTCGGGTGCCAGCAGGTCCTGGCAGGGGGAGCCTGGCACGGTCCTGCTGCTCTCTGTGGCCGGGGCAGAGGGAGCAGCCAAGGTTCCCCGCTCCTGCCGCCGCTCACACCGGGTGCACGAACTGGTAGACGAGGCGCTGGGAGATGTCGGGCTTGCGGATGATCCCTTTCTTGTAGTACTGCCGGATGGAGCGGCTCAGCTTGTCGTAGTTCATGGCCGGGCGGTTCTTGCGGATGCCCCACAGCCGCGCCACCTGCGCCGAGTCCTCGATCTTGAAGATGCCTGGCAGGGGAGCGGGGCACGGGGGGTTACAGCATCTCCTGCCCCGCCTCAGCCCCCCAGCGCCCTCCCCGGGGCCTCTGGAGCGCATTGCCCACCTTTGTCCTTGTTGAGCCAGCGGATGAAGCGGCCGTAGTTGTGCGGCTTCAGCAGCAGCTCCTTGAGGAACTGCCACAGGTGGATGGGTTGGCCGGCACAGGACGAGTCCACCTCGCTGTCGGCCCAGCCGGTGTCACCTCCTGCCACGGGAAGGGACGGGTGAGAGGAGGGAAGGGATCGTGCGTCACCCCAGGGAGCTGCTCGAGTCCTCATCAGGGAGCCCCGCTCCCAGCCAGACTCAGCCCGGCTCTGGGTATGGAAAATTTGCTTTCCTCTCCCCATCTTGGAGCAGGGAGAGCAGCTCAGTGCTGTCCCTGTGCAGGCCGCAGGGGTGCAGGGCTGTGGGACAGGGCCAGGGAGGGGATGGAGCCGTTTCCCCTTCGCTGGGTTTTGCAGAGAGCCCTGGGGCTGCTCTGGGGCAGAGGGAATGAACCGCCCGGACCCCATAGCTCCGGGTAATTGCAATTAAGCAGGGAGGGACCCCCAGGCACCCCGGACCTGCCCAAAGCAGAACTCACCGCAGTATCTGACATCTCCGGGGGCAGCCTTCTCCTTCATCCAGGCGGCTGGAAGGGAGGAGCGGGCCATCAGGGGGGCACCTCCCGCGGCACAGCCTCGCCCACCCTCCCCGGCTCCCTCCCGGCACCCACCGGACTTCCAGATGTCGAGGTGGGCGTGCAGGATGTCGCCGCAGGCGGGGGAGCGCTGGCAGAACTGCTCCTCGGACATGGCACACAGGTCCTTTCCCGACAGCTCCTGGAAGGACTTCCCGATCTGCGGCAGCCGGTACTGGTGCTCCGTCCACAGGATCCACTTCTGCACATTGCCGGGGCTCCAGTCCATGGGGTCTGGGGGCCGAGGGGGGCGAGTGTGGCCAGGGAGCCGAGCCCTCCTCCCCTGTGGGGCAGCCACACTCCCCTAGGCCCCCACAGGCAGCTGCAGCCCCCCAGGAACCATCCTCTCCTTCCTCTCCATCCTCTCCATCCTCTCCATCCTCTCCATCCTCTCCATCCTCTCCATCCTCTCCATCCTCTCCATCCTCTCCATCCTCTCCATCCTCTCCATCCTCTCCTCCCCTGTGGGGCAGCCACACTCCCCTAGGCCCCCACAGGCAGCTGCAGCCCCCCAAACTCAGCGAGGCTTCGGCTCCCACAGCCGCACACCCATCCCTGCCCCGGGGACACGCACCTGCGGCGATGTTGAGCAGCTTGCAGGCTGTCTCGATGTCCTTGAGCACCTCGCCCACCACCATGCTCTGCACCTGCTCCAGCGAGTGCTCCTCCAGGTGCAGGCTGTCCTGCAGGTCCCCCTCGGTGCCCAGCCCCAGCCCCTGGCTGTCGATGATGGGACACTGCTCCGGCTCCTTCCTCGCCTCGTCCCGCCCGCCCTGCCCGCTGCTCGGGGCCGGCTCCCCGGTGCCCTTGGCGGCCCAGGCCGCGTCCTCCGGGTACAGCATGTCGAAGTAGTGCAGGCAGAAGGCTGGCAGGGGCTGCTCGGGGGTCCCGGGGGGGCTGGGGCTCTCGGGGCACCCCCAGCGCCGGGGTTCGGGGTCCCGGGGGGGCGGCAGCAGCGCGGGGTCCGGCCAGGAGAGGCGGCCGGGGGGCAGAGCGGGCAGCCCGGGGCTGGCACTGCCCATCCCTCCGCTCAGCGCCGGCTCCGAACCTGCCCGGGGATGAGAGAGGGGCAGAGCTGAGCCCGGCACCGCTGCTGCCTTAAGCCCCGCAGCCAGGCACAAAGGGACGGACTAAGCCTGTTAGAGGGGAAAAGCCCGGCAAAGAGCCCCACTGTGCCCGGCAGCCTGCGGGGCATCAGCCACGGCTGGGGGGGCTGGCCCGGGGCTGGGACAGCAGCAGCAGGCAGCAGGGAGAGGGAGCTCAGGAGATGAGCAGGGTCTGACCCCTGCTTTGGCTCTGGGTGTTTAGGGTCTGGGTGTTTAGGGTCTGGGTATTTGGGG
The DNA here is from genome assembly GCF_035770615.1 of Melospiza melodia melodia. Taxonomy (NCBI): domain Eukaryota; kingdom Metazoa; phylum Chordata; class Aves; order Passeriformes; family Passerellidae; genus Melospiza; species Melospiza melodia. Next base: position 7,577,458 of record NC_086221.1, read on the forward strand.
TCTGGATGTTTAGGGTCTGGGTGTTTAGGGTCTGTATGTTTAGGGTCTGGATGTTTAGGGTCTGGGTATTTAGGGTCTGGATGTTTAGGGTCTGGATGTTTAGAGTCTGGGTGTTTTGGGTCCGGGTATTTGGGGTCTGGGTGTTTAGGGTTTCCGCGGGGGCTGCACCCCAGGCTGGCAGCAGCTCAGTCCCAGGTGGAGCCGAGGGGTGGAAGGCACTGTGGGACTCCCTCAGGACAGCCCTGGGGTGACAATGGATGCTTGAGCTGCAGGGAGAGGTTTCTGAGGGTGGAAATCATCCTCTGCTGCTTCCACCTGAGGCACAGCAGCCCCCAGACCCAAATCCCTGGGAGGGACCCAGCCCAGCACCCGGCCCTTGGTCGCTGTTATCAACCCCCAGATGAGAACTTTCCTTGTAAGACAGGACAATTGCAATAACCTTCACTTTCTAGCAAGAAAAACTACCCCAAATCAGCCTGGGAGTCCTGGAGGCCATGGAGGAGAGGATGAACCTGCTGAATTTCCATGGCAACACCAAGGAATGGCTCCATCCATGGAGAAACCTCCCCAAAAACCATCCTGAGGCTTTGGGAAGGGGAGGCCCCTGCCAGGGAGGAGCTGCTGATGGGCATGGCCAGGGCACTGCCCAGCTCCTCCACCTTCAGCACCGCATTTTACAAGGAGAAGAAGAAGAACCATCCCAAATTGGTGGTTTAAGAGCAGAAAAAGGAGCTTTATCAATGGAGCTGGCACTGGGAAAGGAGTGTGTAAAGTTTGAAACCCCTCAGGACACCAGGCAGCCCTGAAGGGGAGCAGGGAGCAGTGGCCAAGGAAAGGGGGTGCCCTGTGCTCCAAACCCCAGCTGGGGGGGAAAAGGTTTAAAAGAAATGAGAGGAAAAGATCCCAGAGGGTTCCTCCAGCAAGCACGGGGTGGTCAGTGGAGGAGGGACAATGGGGACGCAGCCCTGTGTCCCATGCTCAGGGGGGAGATAATGCAGCTCCTGAGGGTTCAGTGCTCCCAGGAATATGGGTTTGAAGTTCTGCATTGCCTGCACTTGGGGCAAGCTCATCACTTCATCCTTGGAATAGCCCAAAGAGCTCAGAAAAACCCGTAGAAGAGCCAGGGACACCTAAACAGCCTCAGCCCATGGGGACCTGGGAGGCATTGTGGGTTTAGGAGCTGGAGCCCACAACCCTGAGTGGTTTTGGTGGCCCTGCAGCAAGGAGGAAGAGGGAGAAGAGGGAACCCAAACCCTCTTCTGGTCTGGGGCTGCCCCCACCATGCCCAAACAGTTTCCCTGAGAGATGGTGTCTGCTTCCAAACCTCTCCTTGATTTGCTGGGGATTAAAAGAAGAGCTTTAGGAGATCAGCCCTAAATCCAGCCTCACGCTGCTCCCAGCACAAAAGGAAACTGGTAACAGCTTGTGCAGCTCCTGCTGCTGCTCAGCGCCGGCCGTGGGGGTGTCCGGGAGGGGACAGGTGCCTCATTCCCAACGCCTCTGGGATGTTCTGAGGGCACGGTCCATCCTCACCCGTGGGGGAGCAGGGCTGTGGAACCACCCTCAGGAGCACCACAGGATGGACAACCCCAGCCCCATCTTCACCCTCATCCTGTTCTCCCCCTTCCAGCAGGGAGCAGAGGAACCCAATTCCCGGGGAAGTGTCCCCAAAAGGCTGAGCTGTGCCCCACCAAGGGCGCTGTCCTCCCAGGGCGGGGGCCGCTGTTTGACTTTCTCCGGCTGTGGCTCGCAGGCGGCCGGGCTGGGTGGGACCTGTTTGCACTGAGAAGCCGCTTCAGGTGCCCTTTTCCCACCTCTTCCCCTTCCCCTTTTTGCATTTCCCTGGAAAAGGAGAGCTGGAGGGGCAGCCCCAGGTGCAGGGGCACACATGGCACCAAAACCCTGCCCGAGCTGAGCCAGGCTGAGCCGGTAATTGCATCAGCCCTGGCAGCTCCCTGGCTGCTGCTCCAGGGAATTCTGCCTGGGATGGGGAGCTGGGGCTGGGATGGGGCTCCTGCACTCCCAGGGCACGGAGCCAGCCCGAGCCCGGGGCCGTGGGTGGTTCTGGCTCACGGCTCAGCCCCACACAGACCCCACAGCCGAGGGGGACAACGATGGGGACAGGGACCCCCGTGCCACCCCCAGCTCTGCTGGCAAGTGCAGAGTGGCTCAGGGTGGAAGGCTGGGATGGGCCTTTGAGAGCGAGAGGGAAAAAAAGACCAAAAAATAAATTCACCCACCCCCCCCCCCCACCCCCGGAACAATGGGTCCGTTAATTAAACTCCAATCAGCGGTGGAACAGGTTGTGCCGGAGCGCTGTGGGACCGGCACGGTGGCCCCGCCGCGGGAGGGGCGCTGCCCGCAGAGCCCGGGATGGGTCCCAAACCCCCGGGCACTTCCGAAAGCCTTTCCCAGGCACGGGGAGAGGGAGCTGGGCCAGCTCCAGGGTCACCTCCAGCCGCAGGTGGGGACAGGGATGGGCTGTGCTGTCCCAGGAGGAGCTGGGGATGTGCGGGACCCTGAGCTGTCCCAGGGCAGCCTGGATGAAGCAGGAAAAGAGCAAAGCCAGGGCTGCAGCAGGCACCCAGGTGGGTGCTCAGAGGCTGCTGACAACTTGAGATCCTGCCAGCGTGTCCCATGCCAGCCCCAGAGTGACAGCTGTGCCACGTCCTGCTGCCAAACCCTGTGCCACGCACCCTCCTTATCTCTGGGTGGAGGAAGGAGGATTGGCCAGAACCTCCCCACAGCCAGGGCAGGGACTGGGGACAGCCCTGGGGGGCCGGGGAGGTGACAGAGCAGGGGCTGGGGAGGTGACAGCCCAGGGGCTGTGTGGTGACAGGGCTGGGGCCAGGACAAGCCCCAGGCTCACTCTGATGTACCCCTGGGGGGATGCAGCCCATCCTGGGGGCCTGGACTCTCAGCTCCAGCACCACCGAGGTGCCCTGGCTCCTCCTGCCATTACCTGCATGGCTGCTGGCACGGGGACCAGGTGTCCCCAGAGGTCCCCACGCCCCGGGTCAGGCTGCCCTCTCCATCAGCACAGGAGGCAAACAGCAGTGACAGGGACAGGCAGCACCCGCCAGTGACCCTGGCAAAGCCTGGTGCTCGCCGTGCCCCCGGTGAGCAGCAGAGCTTGGTGTTCCCCATTTGGGGCCAGGGAGCCCCTGTTTACAGCAGCACCTTCCCCCCCGTGCTCCCGGCCCCGGAGAGCTCTGCTATTGTGGGCATTTGGCACCCTCACGGTGTTTGTGTTTCACTAACCGAGCAGAACCACGAAAACCAAACCCGCGGCCAAAGTGACTTCAGGGCTGACTCAAAAACCACCCCAGCAGGAAAGCAGCTGGGACAAGGGGCTCAGCTTCACAGAGACACCCCGGAGCTGGCAGCTCCTCAACAGCCCCCCAGGATGCTCCATAAAGGGTCCCAGCTGCTGGTTTGTCCCACGGTGCCCCAAAGCTCATTGTCCCCTGCCTGGCACAGGGGCTGGTGGCACCCTGGGTGTCCCAGCTGTCACCAGGTGGGCTCAGGAGCAGCCAGCCCCAGGAGTCCTGGCTCCATCCCACCCTCCCTGCTTGAGCAGGAGGAGGTTGCAAAGACACAAAAATGGCAAATCCCCTTTCATTTTGGGTGACACCATGCAAAGAAACGCCAAGAACCTCACACCAAGGGACAGACAGCCTGTCCCTGCTCAGCCCGGAGGGCCCCTGGAGGAGCTGTGGGGTGGGACTGTGACATGGGACAGCCCCGTGCCCACCCCAGGCTGGTGCCAGGAGCAGGACCCGGGGCTGGGTGGGCGCTGGGGGAGCCGGGGGTCGCGGCAGCGCGGGCGCCTTACCTGGAGGGTGTGCGAGCTCAGAATCCTCATGGGTGCCAGCACAGGCTGGGCACGGCCGTCCCTGCGGCAGCGGGCACGGTGTGTGCGGGGGACATGGCCTGGGTGAGGGTCCCAGCCCCGGTGACAGCACCGAGCCCCGCTCAGCTGAGCCGCATCGGCCCCGGTGGGCACCGGTGGGCACCGGCGGGAAGGGCACAGCGGGCAGAACCGGGCACCCCGAGAGGCTCCACGGGCAGCTCAGGGACGGAGCCGGAGGCGGCAGCGAGTGTCAGGGCTCGGGCAGAGCCTCCTTTGCCCATTATATCCCATTCCTTCCTTATTTACCTGAACAAACAAGAGCGCTTACCTCAGCCGAGGTGTTTGAACAGCCCGGGCCGGGTTAACCCTTGGCAGGTGCGTCCAGGGCGGGCTCGGATCAGAACGGGCCTTGGGAGGGGAACGGGGCAAACTCAGGCACCGTTAACCCCTTCCAAACCTCACATGCATGAGACAGGGACAGGGACAGGGACAGACAGACACCTGGCTCCTCCTGGAGTCAGAGCTGCAGCGCAGAGACCTGCCAGGTGTGTGAGGTCCATGGAATGACATCAGTCCAGAGCTGGGCCATGCTGGGGCCAGGAGCATCCCTGAGGGACACCCTGGGAGCATCCCTGACCCAAGCCCCAGAACCACCCCCTGCCCAGTGCTGCAGCCAGGCATAGAGCCTATAAATGAGGGTGCACAGAGATTCTGGGGGTGAAGGGAGCCCCTGGCAGCACCCAAACCCTCCCAGCTCGGGGACACAGCTCTGTGCCCTGCCCAGGGGTCTGTGGCTGCAGGATGGGGCACGGGGGCACAGCCAGAACGTGCCACACTCCAGGCCCAGGTTGTCTCCACCGGCACGAGCAGGAAAAAGCCGTTCTGAGCGAGACAGACACCGAGCTGGTATTTATTGTCTTTTTTTTTTAGCACATGAAGCAGGCAGGGCAGTTCAGGCAGTTCTCCTGCGCACGTAGCTCTGCCAAAACCCAACTCCCCCGTGCCCTAAAAACCCACGTCAGACCAAACCCCGCTGCAAACAGCCACGGGCTGGCCCCACGTCACCGCGTCCCTGGGCACGTGGCTGTCCCCAGCCCACACAGGGTGACAGAGCTGGCACCCCTGGCTGCCCTGGCCCGGGGCAGGCACGGCTGATAAGCCATCCATCGGAAATGTTTGCCCTGGGGAAATGAAAGCCCTGGAGGAAGGAGACCCTGGAGCGAGTGCTGGGAAAGGGCTTCGCTGCTATCTCCAGCGCCAGGAGTTTCTGCCTCCCTTTGAAATGCCTCAATGTTATCTTATCTTGGGGAAAGCTCCCCCTGGACCAGGGCTCCCGTGTCCCAGGGGAGTTCTTTTCCCCTGTTTTGGTAAACACAACTGGGCCTGGGACACGTGGAAGTGGCTGTGGGGGTCCCCGGGACAAGCCGCTGTGTTGAGAAGCCGCCAGCCCTGCCTGGGCTTTGCCAGGGGTTGGGCAATGTTTGGTTGGGATGTGGCACAGCCGGGAGGGGGGTCCAGAACCCCCAGTGCCTTCCCAGCACTCGTGGCAGCCACAGCAGAAATCTCAGCCCACTCGGAGCATCCACTGCTTTGGACAAGGCCCCACAGGCGCCCAAAGCTGCTCCCGTGTGACACCTCAGGGTCCCCGAGGGCACCCAGAGCAGGAACACCCCAGCTCAGCCCTGGGGCTGCAGCCCTCCAGCCACAGATCCCTTCCCCTTCCCCACGGGACAGGAACACGAGTGTCCGGGCTGTGGGAAGTGCAGAAGCAGAGTGGAGTCACGTGTAAACCTGGCACCAGCCTGGCACCAGCCACGCTGGGAAAGCACCGTGGCCATCCCGCCCTTCCTGTGCTGCTCCTGCCCCACAGCCCGGCTGTGTCTGGGGAGCAGGGCTGGCTTTGCACAGGCTGCATCTGCTCTGACACCACTGCCAGGTCACCCGTGTTTGTTTGGCTCCTTTACAACTTTTCACCAGAACAAACACCAGGCCAGAGCTCCAGAGAGCACAACTGGGGACACTGGACAGTGTCAGGTGTCACCAAGCAGTGGGGAGTTCCCAGGCCCTGAGCATCCCAGACCTGGGTCATGCTGGGCTGTCTGGGACCTGCTGCCAGACTCACACCTCAGTCTGAAAGAGCTTTACCCACTTCCCTTATTGGTAGCAGTGGGATCTCGATAACAGAAAGAGATTAAAGAGAAAAACATTTGCTTTTCTGGGCTCAGACTGAGCTGGGCAGTGCAGCACAGCGCTGCAAAAATGGGTGAAAGGCCCCAAAATGAGAGCTCTGCTTCCCTCCCAGAGGGCTTGGGAGCTGGAGCCACCCAGTGTCACCAATATCCATGGGCTGGAGCCTCCCAGTGTCCCCAGTTTCCATGGGCTGGAGCCTCCCAGTGTCACCAATATCCATGGGCTGGAGCCTCCCAGTGTCCCCAGTTTCCATGGGCTGGAGCCTCCCAGTGTCCCCAGTTTCCATGGGCTGGAGCCTCCCAGTGTCCCCAGTTTCCAGGGGCTCCAGCTGTGCTGGGCTCGGGCTGTCCCCAGCACCTTTTGCAATCGCAGCTCGGCACAGCTCTGCTTGCACATGCGAACCAGGAAAAGGAGAGATTGCAACACCTGAGGAACAACAAAAGAGGGAAATGAGGTCTGGCTTTTCTGCCCAGTTTTCGGTGCTTTTTCCTTGTCCTCGCTGTCAACCCATCAGCTCCAATTCCGGTGTCTTTTGCCACCGCTGGAACTGCAACGCTCGGGAACGCGGCCGACCGGAGGGGAGAGATGGAGAAACTCATGAATCAGCCCCGAGGAATCCCTGCCCACCTGCCTGGAGCTAATCTCTGGCTGCATCACAAGAATAATAGATAAGCAGCCATGTCACATATAATAAAACTATTGAAGGCCTTGATGTCACTGTACAAACCACAGGGAGCATGGAGCCCGACCTGTCCCCACACGCAGCTGTTTCCTGGTCCCCTGCATGGAGGGGCTTCCTCTGCTCCAGCTCCTGCACAACTTTTGGGACAGTGGTGGCCCCTGAGTAGAGCTGGAGGCCCTCTGAGAGGCCACATGTCTGTGCCACAGGGTGGCAATGGGACAGGATGGATCCCCACTCCCAGGCTGCTGGGTGGGCGCTCTGAGGCTTTCCAAGGAAACTGGAAATGGCTGAAATGGTTGAAGAACCTTTAATACATTTTCCCCGCGCCTTGGAGGGATCCTGGGAGGGGAGAAGGTCTCTCCAGCAGAGCCCAGAATTACCCAGAGGGTCAGGGAGCACAGGTGTGCACGGAGGGAAAGGAGCTCTTGCTGGCGCAATGTCCCTGTGCAGATTCCCCTGGCAGCGCCTCCAGAACTGCTGGGATCGCTCCAGACCACCGCAATCCCCTCTGACTGCTCCTTACCCCAGGCAGACCTGCCCACTTCCCGGGCAGCCCCAGGGCGAGCGGGGCCGCTCCTCTTTATTCCCTTTATTCCTCTTTATTCCCCTTATGACCGCCCGGGCTCCCCCATCTCGCAGCTGCTGCCATAATCGCAGTTTACGGGCCCGCGTGTGTGCTCGGGGCAAACAGCGGCGTTATTGCCGTGCCACCCGCCCGGAGCCGCCCTGGCAGCGCAGCCGGGGCTCCCGGTGCCCCCTCGGAGCCCGCTCCCACCCTCCATCCCCGCCGTTTGAGGCGGCTCCCGGCTGTCCCCGTGCCGCTGCCAGGGCACCGCGGTGTCACCCGCGTTCCAGGGCAGCCCCGAGCCTGCCAAGGGGGAAATGGAGAAGCGGCTCCATCCAGCAGCGCTGGGTTTTGGTGTCTGATCCGCACCGATGGCACCGGGGATCCAGGAGCCATCGCTTTGCTCAGCACAGGGACCTTGGCGGCCACCTGGCACCTTCCAAAGGCTGCCTGGCACCTGCGGTGGCAGGAGGTGGCACGGTGTGTCCTGGGGTGCCGCAGCCCCGCTTCTGCAGCCTGGCCGTGCCTGGGAGGGCAGCGGGGAAGGACGAGCTGGGGGAGGCGGATGAGAACACCCTGGACCACCAGGTCCCCACCGTTCCCACCGCGGGTCCCCCCAGGCTCGGTGCCACCCCGGGTGACGCGGGGAACTCGTGGGACGCCCAGGCGGGCAGGGAGCAGCGGATCCAGCGCCGTGTTTGCTGTTCCCTTCCCAAAGCCCTCCTCTTTTCTTCCTCCGGTGGCATTAAACTCCTGCTTTTGTCTCTTGGGATTAAAAGCCTGGAAATGGTTGCGGGTCGCCCGGCGGTGCCAGGAAGAGAGGGCTCAGGGCGGAGTGGGCACACCCCGCTCCCGCAGGGTGAGGAGAGGCCACGGCTCCCCCCGCACCGCCACCGACATCTGGGGGGCAGAGGAGGGGAAGGATCCTGGTCCGGGCTGTGCTGCATCAGCTCAGCAACCCTAAATCCCATCCGGCACCAGAGAAGCCCCAGAACAACCCCCACAGGCACGGTGCTGTGGTGTGGTCGCTGTCCCCCGCTCATGGCACCGGGGCCGGGGGCTCGGCACCCCCTGCCCGAGCTCGGCAGCGGTTCCCAGGCACACACGGGCAGCCAGGTGAGACGGGCCGGGCCCGGTGCCAGCAGACGCGATGTTGTCTTTTCACACAGCCCCGCTGCGGGCCCGAGTGGCAGCGGAACCCTCGGCGGCTTTGGTTCCCACACTGGGTGCCATTGAGAAATGCAAATTCATTCTTCTGCCGCCCGTTCTCCCCACATGCAAAACGATCCCGGGGCGCACCGGCCCCGCGGAGCGACAGCGTGGGAGCCGCTGGGCAGGGAGAGAGCCCGGCTGGGACGGGCTGGCACGGGCAGCGCTGGGGCAGGGCGGCACACGCTGCCCCCGGAGCGAGGAACGTCCTGGGGGTCATTTACCCTTGGGTTCTGCATTGTGCATCTCAGCAGAACTGCAGAATGTTCTGCCCCAGAGGACAAACCCCTAAAAGTGACCCCAAACCTCACAGATCGATGAGCTGGGGGGGCTGGAGGGGCTGCGTGGGGAGGGGGGATCAGCAGGGACCCTCTCCCATCACTCCTGAGCCGCGTTTGCAGGGCCGAGGGAGCAGGGGAAGGGGCTCCCCTGTGCACAGAGGGCAGGGACCCCACATCCCCTATGGGGCCGCGGGTCTGGGCTGCAGGACGGGGCTGGGGACGCGGAGCTGCCCGCAGAGCCAGCGGTGACTCAGCGAGCCCCGAGGGGAACTCACCGAGCCCCGAGGGGAACTCACCAAATCCCGAGGGGAACTCACCAAATCCCGAGGGGAACTCACCAAACCCCGAGGGGAACTCACCGAGCCCCGGGGGAAACCTGTCCCTGTCGCGTCGCTCCCTTGAGCATCACCCAGCTCTCTCACACCTCATCCTGGGGGCTCAGCGAGGTGCCAGGGCCCAGGGCGTAGGGAAAACGGGGTGTGGGAGATGGGCAGCACCCCAAATGAGGTCCCGTGTCCTGTCTTCCCCCACCGTGCAGTCACTGGGTTGGCCACAGAGCTTGGAGGAATTTTCCCTGGTGGACACAGATCCTGGGGGCAGCTCCTGGGTATCCCCAGCCTTGTCACCTTCCTGACACCAACAGCACAGCTCCAGAGCCAGCTCTGGGGAGGAGGGAGCTGTGATGGGCACCAGGAGCTGGGCAGGGGGCCCCAGCACCTGTGAGAGCCTTGCTGGACACAGCAGCATTCCTTGTGGCATCCCTGGTTTCACAGGGCAGGATATGAAAGCAGAAAGTGATTAATGCTCTGTGAGGGAGCAGAGACAGAGCTCTGGCCCCGGCGTGGGACGTGACCCGAAATGGCTCCGTGTTCCCCTCAAGGGGCTCTCCTGGCCCCGCGCCCGCCTCTCCCAATCCCAACTCCCCATCCCAGCGCTGGCTCAGGCACCAGCAGAGCAAGGACATCACTTCTCTCCTCAGCAGTGGATTTGAGCGCAGCAAAATGTTTGTTCTGTCAACACGTGCCTAATCCCCAACCTAAAGCTGATGAAAACGCCACGGGGGGGAAGGATGGGAATGAGCTGCCCTTTGAGACAAAGCCCTGGTGGTGGTGACAGCCCCGGTCACTGGGATCCTCCAGGGGCTCCCCCGTCCGGGGTACCCTGTGCCAGGCAGGGCAGGGGAAATGCTCTGCGTGGGCAGGGATGGTGCCAGCTGCAGCTCTGCCACAAACCCCAGCAGGATCCTCGGAGGAAATGCAGAAAATATCCTTGAGAAGAAAAGATCCTTATTCTGCAGGGATTGCCCAGCCTCAGCGACCAGTGCTGGCTCCTCTGCCCCTCAGAATGCCACCAGCAGGTGCAGGCAGCACACAGCAGTGTCCCCCAGCACCAGGCCTGTCCCTGTCCCTGCTGTGACACCACCAGCAGGCTCATCAACGTCACCAATGGGCTCACCTGAGATTAGCGTTTCCAGATGACCCATAAAACCCTTTTCCTTGCGGGATGAAACAACACTTTGTCCTGTGGGGCTCGTTTCCAGCCTGGCTGGGGCTGGGCTGAGCGAGCAGAGCTGCCCCCGTGCCCACCCTGGGGTGGTCCCAGCAGGGACCCAGCACTCAATGGCATCGGCCCTGCACCCTTCACCCACAAGAAAAAAAAAAAAAAAAGAAAAGAAAAAAAGAAAAAGGAAAAACCAGGGTACATTTAGCAGTTTCCATTTGTTTGCTCTTTAAATAATTGTTTCCTTATCACTATTGATTTAGATCCCTTTAAAATTCTGACAAACCTGCTTCTCAGGCACCCTCAGCTGCTTCCTCCCAGCCTGCTCCCCACGGGCAAGGAGAGCAGCCAGGCTCATCCCAGGGAGAGCTCCCCGTTTGGGGAGGCCCCTGCAGGGCAGGGAGCCCCCTCTCACCCCTCCTTGCCCAGATGGACAAACCAGAGCCGCGATTTGGGGATTTGTCCTCTCCCCATCCCACTGTGGGGCACACATGGGGGCTCTGGGGCTGCTGCCAGGCTCGGGGGGCTCGGAGGGGGCACCCCCAAGGGCACAGTGGCCACGGTTGCCCAGCTCCGTGCAGAATCCAGCTCTGGCCATGCACAGCCCCGCTTTGGGCAGCACTGTGGCTGCTGGGTGGGTTTGTGTCCCTCAGGCACAGCCTGGGTGTCCCTGAGGCCTCGCTGGGGACAGACAGGGACCCTCTGTGCTGCAGTGTCACCGCTCAGGTGCCTCTCACTGCCACCTGCCAGGGCGTTCATGGCCCTGCTGGGCTCACAGGGGTTCGAGGGGCTCATCCCAGGGTCCCTCCAATGCCACCCGGGCTCTGGGGCTGCCGTGCCACGGGCTGGCATCACAGCCCAGCCTGCAGCTGTCAATTGATTGAGGAAACACGGCCACAGCAAACAGCGAGGAGGGAAAATGCTGCAGATTAGATAAGGAATGGGAGTTCTTGCTGTGCTCCCCTGGATGCCAATGCTGCACAGACCCTGCCCAGCCCAGCTGCTCCACAGCAGAGGTGCAGAGACCCAGGAGAGGCTGAAAGCTCCGTCCTGTGGGATGGCTGTCCTAGAAAACAGCCTGGAAAAAGGGCTTTACCCCAGCCCCACGGTTTGGGGGTCTCTTTTTCCCTCCCACAGAGCTGTGCACCACCCTGGGGCCACAGCAGAGCAGCCAGACCCCCTTTTGTCCCCAGCCCTTCAAAGTGGGACAGCAGCTGGCTCTCCAGGCGTGCAGACCCTGCCTCACTCCCAGCCCAGAGGGGTGAGCCCTTCTGTCCCTGCCCAGCAGCTCCTGCCTGGCTCTGCAGCACTGGCCCAGCCCTTCAGTGCTGCCGGCAGGCCAGGTGACAGTGGCAGTGCCACTGTGCCACCCCACTGCCCAGCTGTGCCACCCCACTGCAGCTGCTCTGCAGGTGAGGGGACATCGAAGCCTGGAGAAGCCTCATCCAGCAGCTCCAAAGGGTTTTGTGGACGAGGAACAACCTCAGCTCCCTCTGCTGGCACCTGCCCCGGGCTGTTTGAGCAGCTCGGCTGGGAGCCCCCGGGTCCAGCACAGCCCCCAGCCCACCCCTGGTGCCAACACCGTCCCCTGGCAGCACATGGAGCTGTGGCCCCGCGGTGTCCCCACTCCTGGGCATGGCTGTCCCACCTCGCTGCACTCTGCACCGCTCAAGTGGTGGAAACCAAACTTTCTCGCCCTGCTTGAAGTTTCTGTGGAAGTGTCGCCCCTGCAGGGAGGAGAGAACCAAAACACGGAGTACAACGAGCAAGGAGGCAGCTCTGGAGCCAGCCCAGCCCACAGCCCTGCATGGGGCAAACAGGGCTGCTCCGTGCCCACGCGTGCCATCTGCCTCCCTGCTGGGCTCTGCTGCCAGCTTTTACCACTGGGCTGTTTTATCAATGGGCTAGGAAATGTTTGAGATTAGATTTCCTTAATTAATTCCTGTGTAAGTAGGAATTTTCCAACGAACACACAGGCAGAGGGAGCAGGTTGTGGAGAGCTTCCAGAAAGATCCCAGGCTCCCCCTGATCCTGCTCCTTCCCCACGGACCCCGGTAGGATCCAGGACTGGCCTGGCCTCCCGTCCCCCTTGGCACATTAACATTCCCCTGTGCCTCCCAAGGGATCTGCAGAGATGCAGGAGCAGAGTGTTGCACGCCACGGGCTGCTGCTGCAGGATGGAGCAGGTAGAGGAGGAAAAATAAACAAGAATCACAAAAATCCTCTCTGCCACTGTTCCAGGTGGGGCTCCTGGATGGGAAGGTGCCCATAGGAACCCTCGAGGTCATGCCTGCATCTGCATATTTCACTGAATTTTAGTAAAATATAAATGGGTGAAGAGCCCTCCATTTAATGTTTTTGCTTCGTGAAAATTCCATATTGATCCAGAATAAAGTGGATTTATTTGGATACTCCTGAAAACTCCATGCCTTCCTTCTCCCCTTCTGTAGGAGCATGCACATGAGGATGTGGTGGTGCTGGGGAGGTTTTGGAGCAGATCCTGCTCTTCCCCCCAGCCTGAGGGGCATGAGCACCCAACCAGGCACAGGGCACGGGCCCGAGCAGTGCTGGGTGCTGAGCACATCCTCATCCCTGCAATCCACCACAAAAATCTGGGAACACCCTCCCTCCGACTGCCATTGCTTTGGGAACCAAAAAAAACTGCATAACACCAGAATCAATTTTGCAATTTTTAATGGATGATGATCTGGTTCCCCTAAAAAAAATGAACAAGCAGCAAAAGCAGCACCCAAGCAGCTCCCAGGTGCTGTGGCTGCCGTTTGCCTTGGCCTCCTGCCCGCCAGCTCTGCTCCTTTTTTCTGACCTCCACCACCACCACAGCAATCCCGCGGGTATTTGCCTGCTCAGGAGACTCCATTAAAGGTGTGATGGGATTGTCCTGTGCTGGCAACCTCTGACAGGTTGCAACCCTAAAGATAAACAGATTCTTTCGAGCAAATAAGGAGTAAATGCAAAGCTGGGCAGTGAGCAGGGCGGGCGATGCTGCCCTGCCCAAACACAGCGGCCTCGGGACACCCAGAGCACCCCGAGGTTCTGCTCCAGGCACAGAACAAACACCCCCAGGCACAGGGAGCAGGATGTCTGTTCCCAGTCAGGCTTTCAGTCAAGCTTAACCAGCACATGAAAGCTGCAGGCATTTATTCAAATGATAAAAGCAAAGCCAGCACACACAGAGCGAGGTTTCTCGTGGGGATTAGTAACAAGCTCCCAGGTGAGCAAAGGAACGGGCTCAGCCGAGCTGCTCCGTGGTGCAGTTCATCCACGTCGTGCTTGGGCTGGGTGTCCTGAGCAGCAAGGCCTCACCTGGGAGCTCAGATCCACCTTGGACAAGTGTGCAGGTGCCCAGCAAAGCGAGACCTTCCTGTGCCCCCATCCCGACAGTGTCAGTGATTTCCTTAGGGATTGTGGGAAAATAAAACCCAAACCAACCTTCCTCCCTTCAAACTCTGGCTCCTGCCTTCCCGAGCCGCTCAGGAGATGGCAGGTCTGATCCCTCAGGACTGGGCTGTTTAAGTGTGGAGTATCACCCTGTCCTGCACCAGGCTCTGAGGGAAGGGCTGGGATGTGGATCAGCCACCCCAGGAGCCACACCTGGGACACAGCTGTGTCATTGCTATGTGCTGGTGCCCCTCAGATGGAGATCCCTCAGAGCATCCCGCTCCTCCTCAGGAGCTGTCCTGGAGATGTCACCTGACCTTGACACAAGGAAATCTGGAATCCCCTCCCTCCCCTGCCTCACAACCACCCCCAGACCCTCTCCCCACCCTCACTCCCACCCAGGTGGTTTGATAACCTCAGTATGCACTGAATTGGGTCTGGTTTCACAGCAATTTGGACTAAATTAGGGCTGGAGCTGGGTTTAAGGGAGTTGTGCCTGAGTGTCTGGAAACACTCTGGGAATGGAGCAAACCAGGTACATTTAGCTACAAGGTGACAGACTCAGAAGTTTTGCAGCTTCAATAAAACTCTCGACAGCTACAGAGCTTTTTTTTTTTTTTTTTTTTTTCTGTGTTAATTTAATCATACAAATATTCATTTATACATTAAGGAAAAAGCTTCCTTTATTTTCACCCCCAATGTGCTATCATAGGACTTCTCCCAGACTCAGAGAGGCAACACACCATCCCGTGCTACACATGCACTGCCCCGGCGAGCACAGACAGGCTGGGAACCACCCACGCACTCACACACGGAAAAAATGAAACACAACAGAAACCCAGACGTGGGACAGCGTGCATTTCCACCCACACCACTGCTCTCTGACCGCACGGCTCTGCCCCAGCTCCCAGACCTTGGCTGGGTTCCAATCCAGCACTCCTGAGGTGTGGGCAGGAGATTCCCACTCTCTCACCCCCTCCCACGGCACTGCCACTTCAGGGCCAGTCCCAGGGACATCCTGCTCCACTTTGCCAAGGCTGGGAGGTGACACTGCTTGAGCTGTGTTGGTGACAGGCTCCAAGTGGCTCTTGCTTACCACAGAGACCCACTCAGAGGCCATAGGAGATGTTCTACATTACCCGTTCCCTTATGGGAGCTGATACAAACTGCAGTGTCATGAGGTCACCTGGGCAGAACTTGGCCAAATTCAGCTCAATCTCCCCATTAAAAGTTGGACGCCTGAAGCACGAGCAATCTGAGGGCCAGCTGCAACACGAAACTCCAAGAAACCAGGAGATAAAACCACCTTTGGCCTCAGTGAAACAGTTTTTACTCGAGGAAAAACACAGAGATAGAGCAACCCGTTTTAAACATCCTTGCAGCGCCACAGCAGGGGCCACAAGCCTGGCCCCAAAGATCCCTCAGCTGCCTGGGCAGAGCAGGATGTGAGCAGCAGGAGCTGCAGATGTCAGAGCCCTGCCTTTCCTCACAGCCTGCAACGTGCAGCCCTTGTCACCAGGACACCACGGACCGCAAACGCGTGTGCCTTCCGAGCGGGAAAGCACATGGCTACTTGGGGCACATGCAGGTTTTGGTTTTTCAAGACAAAGGAAATAAATTCAGCCTTAGGAAGAGCACAGGAACACGAGTGTGGCAGCCAGGGGACACAGGAGGAGCACACGTGGCTGGGAGCAGAAAGCCAGCGTGGGGGGATCCGAGTGCAAGGGTCTCCCAGGTGCCTCTGCTGACACCAGGCAAAGGTCACAGCACCAGCTCTAACTCTCAGGCTCAAACCTTGATTTCTCCTCCCTTCCACTATGCAGCTGACACAAGGAGCCAATAAAGATAAGGAATCACCTCGTCACTTGAACCAAGAGCTGTCTCCAGGGGTTCAGTGCCCTCAGAAGGGAGCAGCAGCGCTGCAGGTGTGATGTTCATTTCCTCAGAGGGGCTTGTGAGCCCCATGTGAGGAAAGGAGGGAGTGAGCAAAGATTCCACCTGCTCACACCACACTGTGGGGCTGCAATCACCCCCAGATCAATCTCAGATCTAATACTCAGAACTAATCCAAGGCAAAATGTTACAGCACAAGAACCAAAGCTTCCAAGAAGCAGCTCCTTCAGCAGGTTCACTCCAATCCCAACACTTGCCCAGATCCAGGGCACAGCCAGGCGCCCACCAGACTGCAAGTGCAGGTGTCAGGCAGTTCAAATCCTGTGGGGCCACTTCTATGCAGGCAGTTTCTGATCTTGTTTCTCCCAGCTAACAGATTTCTGAAGGCAGATTTCAGCTGATGGTGATCTGTAACAACTGAACCTCTGAAATGTGAACAAAATCCATCGCCCAATCCTTCCTCTGTTGGACACCAGGAACTCCCACTGGCCCCTCGGGGTCCATCCATATGCACCCAGGTACCAGTCCTTGGTAGCTGCAATGAAAGATTCTCCCATTCCAAACCAGCCACAAAAACAAAAGCAGCCAAGAGCAGCGAGGGCAAAGCCATGCAGTGTGCAGCTCTGGCACAGGGAAAAGCCTTCACTGGGCAGATCTGGAAGAAGGTAAAGGGAGCTTTGCATATTCCTGTATCTTTGGCAGATGGCTGTTCCAGCCTGGTTCTTTTGGGCAGGATGGTGCTGCAGGGCTCACACCCCTCTGTTTGTGGGGTCAGCATTTCACAATAAATTCACCAGAGTGCCTGAGACCGAGCTGCATCCCCTCACACTGCACTTTGCAGTCCAGAACAAGAGGAGAACATGCTGGAGGGACAGCAGAGCAGCCCAAACCTTCTGCAATCCCTCCCCTAACGTGAGCCCACTCACAGCCTCGGTGCAGCCCCAAGCCCAGATGACAAAGGCAGAAGAAGAGGAGGTGACAGTGGGACCCAGCTGGTGGTGTCAACTCCTGCTCTGTGCTCCAGAACACAGGGATCAGCCTCTGAGCTCCACCTCAGCACAGGAGAAACAAATGCAAACTTATGCTCTGAAAGAGAGAGGGGAGACTCCAAATGAAAAGGACAAGATGTCTGTGAAGCTTTGCAACTATCAGCAGGTGAATTACAGCTACAGAGATTCCTCTTGGCACACAGCTCCAGGCACAGCTACTGCACACGAGAGTGAACAAAAAGGGATTTTTAACTGCTAACCACACAGGACAGCTCAGCAACTTGAATAAATCAGTTTCTTATCAACATGGGTGTGTATTTGTGTACTTCATGTACAAGAGGGAAGGGAGACGAGCCCTCCATGTTATTCCAGGAGTCCCAGTGTCTCCCTCTCCAATTCTGATACTGAAACCTGTCCATAACGTGACTCCCAATGACACGCAGGACAACTTAAAAGCAACACCCAAACCAAAAGGAAAAGAGGAAATAAAAGATTAAAAAGTTGGTAACTAAAACCAGCAGATGCTGTTAAAAACGCAGTGCTGGGTGCAGACCCAACCTGGCATTAAAAAAGCCTGACAGAAGCAGTCCCTGCACAAACCCCAGCAGGTGCTGAGCCAGTCCTGTTCAGCAGCAAACCAGGACATTCTGGGAAAATGCACGCTGTCCCTTAGGAAAAAGAAACCAAAAAAAAAAGAACAAGAAACAAACAGAAATTAAACATTTGCTCAAACTACAACCGCTCTGTAGGCAAAATATTCTTTTTTTTAAAGATGGCTTTTAAATTTTCATTTTTAAACTTCTTTTTAAGCTACCTAATTACACGTGAAGATGATTTCTAAAAACCCATAGTGTTGGTGTCTCTTCTTCCTCATAGCATTTACACCACTCTGAAATCCAGCAGTCACACATGCATACTCAGGTTTTGGATTTTCCTCTGGAAACAGCTAGTCTTAAGTTACTGGGCTTTTGTTTTTTCTTCTTTTCCAGAACACGGAGGCAGAGAAGGGGGGTCCACGCTGTGTCTGTCTGCCACATGAATCCCCCTCCCTTCCCCAAAAGTCAGCTTTTTCTTAAATTCTCCTCTTGTCGATACCCGTTTTGTGTTTTTGTGTTTTAAGACTGTCCGAAGTGATAAGGACCGTGGAAACCCTGAAAGAAAGTTGGAGACATAATCAATTTTCAACAGGCAAGAAACAAAATGCTCAGTGCTCAGCTCCAAAGAGTGCCCAGCCCAGCCCAGGGCTTCCCACCAGCCCCACTGTGGCTCCAAGGACAGTGAAACCACACATTCCAGGGTTGGCTTCCCCAGAGAGGGCAGATGCCAGCACTTACCTCTGTCAGATGTTTTTTAGACCAAGGCCACAAATTAACTTGTGTTTTCTACACCAGAATTCCCCATAGGTGCTACAACACCTGCAGGCCCAGCCCCTACAGCCTCCTCTGTCTGTCCCACAGACATGGGGCTGTAAAGAGGCTCTGCCAGAAAAAACCCAGCAAAAAAAACCCCGACAACCCCACAAGTGCCATGTGTGCCTCCTCAAGGCGACAATGCACATTTGCCTCCGGTGAAATCAACCAGAGCATTTACCAAAACCCCCAAAATGCTTCCTAGAGAATCCATTTCCCTCCTTTACATCCTGAAGTGAGTCACCTAAATGTCAGATGTAGTCACAGGTCTCAAATTAACAGGAACTCCTTTTGTAACTTCTATTGTCCAGATCAGTTATCCGGGGTTTCATCAGGAAGCAGAAGAAAGACCAACAGGCAGCAAGGGATGCCCCAGCTCACGGCAGATGAAGTTTGTCAGTGAAGAAGGTACAACCCCCACACAAACCCAGACACACACTGAGGTCACGAGAGAGATGAGGGAGAAAAACTTGTATCTCATGGCAGAGCTGGAAGATCATTATGCAAATGCTTCTAAACACAGTCCAGCTCTTCCCAGCACACTCTGGGTAAGGCAGTGAGAGCCCAAACCATTCCTGTTCTGGCTGAATGGGAAGCTCTGACCTCAGTTTTCACCACTCTGCCTTTAACAGGGCAGATTTCCTCGGAAATACCATTTCCTTCATGTTCTACAACTTCAAAACCCCCTCACTGCAGGAGCCAGGGCTGTGGAGCCACGAGTGGGAACACGGATTATGTAAAGCATCAACGTCACTGGCAAACCCCAGGCTGGAGAGCTCTGCTGCAGATCTGACTGGGAAGGAAGTGCCATGAACAGTCTGTAATCTTGCTACAGCTGAGAGAAAAGTTCAATCTTGGGGATATGATCAGCTGGTAAATACAAGCAAATGGCAAAATGAAGCAGCTCTCAGAATCCAACCAAGAGGAGGATCAGCAGACAATTAACCAGGACATCTCCTGAACTGCGTGGGAAGTATGAAAGACTGGGAACGTGGAAATTGCTGTTTGCAGACAGAAATACATGCAAGTGATGGAAAAACAAACAGGCTTCTACCCCAGGAATATGCTGCAGTGCCAGCTTGTAAAGCTTTTCAAAAGAGAACAGCCTGCAGATTCCAGCATGACAGTTCACCTGAGGAAGGAGATGCTCCCATCAAAATCCAGAGATTGAGAAATCCAACATTTCCAAAAATACACTCACTGAAACGGGGGGAAGGGGAGAAGCAGGAGAGAAACATTAAGATGGTGCACAAGAAAAGGACACAGAGGAAAAGCAGTGTATAAACAGGATCCCAAGCAGTCTCACCTCACAGGGATTAAGCTATTGTGCTTAGCACTCTGCAGAAGGAAAACAGGATTTGCTGCTGATGACCTGCACAGACACATTTGCCAGAATTTGCTTCATCTCTGAGCTACCTGCACACAAGGCTCTGTTTGAGGCACTGCCTAGTGAGCTCAGGAGGGGTTTAACCACCCCCTGCCCCTCTGCTGGGACCACCCTTACCCTGTGTCACCTCCTGGGGGATGCCAGAGGCAAAACAAACTTGCCTGCTGTAATTTGGGGGTTCCACAAGCATCCCCCCGTGGTGTAAGGAACTGCCAGTCACCCTCAGTCTGACATCAGAGCAGCTCATTTGTGCTTTTGGATGCAGAGACCCTGTGAGGTCACCGTGAGCTGGTTTGCAGGAAAACCCTCTGGATCTCCACAGAATGGTTTCTGGAGCATCTAATTTAAAGCTATGGAATTATGCAAACTGTGTCAGTTAAACGCAGAGTTTAGCTCAGCACAAGAGATTCCTCAGCATGCACAGCTCTGCACCACCTGGCACCCAGCACTGAACACCTGGCACCCTGCAATGAGCTCCCATGGCAATGCTGTGACCATGGTCAGCTCCTCCTGATGCAAGGAATTCCACCATGGAAAAGCCCCAGACCTTTCCTTTGGGAATTGCCACTCTTCACTGCATTTCACCTACCCGAGATTCATTACTGAACATGAGAACTTGGCAAAATTGAACCCCACTTGCATCTTTAAGGGAGTGAGAGCTGCTTTAGTGCAGGTGACTCCATCTCCCCTGTCCCATGACGTTTAGTCACCATGCACAATGTAAGGGTTTGATACCAGAAAACTTCAATTACCGCTGCAATGCAAATACCAAACCCCTGTATGACATTTTCAAGCCTAATTATCCCCTCTGTGCAACATTTTACATCACAAACATGCAAAAATAATTCTGCAGACAATTGCAGTTTTTCTGAGTTGTTTCAATGGAAGGATTATTCCCAGTATTTTTGGTGCCTTCCCGTCTATCCTCCAAGTGGGATCACTGTTTTTATGAAAAGCTCAGCTGCAGCTTTGCAAACTCTTTCAGTTCTTCCAGAATGATCCCCAGAAGTAACTGTTCACTTGCTGGTGGGAGCACTGGCTCTTCACACAGACCAGTGTGTCACAACACAGCGCTGTGATTTTCCAAGCATGACAACTACTGGTATAAATTATCATTTGCCTCGTGCCTCTAGAAGGGAAGTGAGATGTTTTGTGTAGTTGAAACCCTTTGTGAACACTGAGCTCTGCAAACCGAGGTACCTGTGCTGGGAACAAAGCGAGGATTAAGCAAATCTTTCACAAAGCATCACACACAGGCTTTCAGACAGCTCTTTATTTCACCTCTGTGACTGAGTCACCACCAATGCAGGTACACTTGCAGGGACAGGAGGTGGATGCACAGCAATACAGGAGTCTCCCAGTGGGCACTGACAGTGGCCCAGCCCAGCTGCAGGTCCCCATCCCCTCAGGCTGCTCCTACCCCGCGCTGCTCCAACCTCGCTTACGTAAAACTGAGCACAAACAGAGAACAAACATCCAGCACTTGTGTTTTATTCCATGCATGCTGTGCAAACATGGCGTGGCTGGGAGACCACCAGGAAGTTCAGGACCTTCTGGGAGCAGGCACTGCAGGGCTGGCTCGGGTGCCTGTGGGTGAGGAGGGGCAGGGCTCAGGTACCTGAGTTCCCTGATGTGCTGCTGGGATAAACAACAGGCAGCTCTGCTGGGCTGCAGTGGGGCAAAGTTGGGCTAAAACCAGGTTATCTGGCACTTCCCACAGTCTGGAAGGACATGGATTTCATGGATGAGCTGACATGCAGCACCCAAACCACCAATCTCTCTCACTAGAGAGGCAAACCAGCTCATGCCAGGTTGCAGTGCTGTGGGAGCTCCAAGTCCAACCTTCTCCCACTGTGTCTAAATGGATGGAACCACACAGTGACCAGCCCAGAGTGAAGCCCAGACACCAGCATGGAAGGGGCTTCAAAACATTTTTGGGGCATAATCCTCATGCATAAAGACAGTTTGATGCCCAGTTTCCAGTAAAAGTATTTCTGCCTACAGTTTACAGAGGTACTCCAAAAATCTGCAAAGTGGAGGCCCTGGTTTGGGAGAAGCGTGGCTTTAGAAGCAGCAAGAACATTTAAGCTCAGAGAGGGGAAGCCAGTTAAAGGCTCCAAGGACACAGGGTTGGTTTCCCCTTATGTACAGAAAGCTGCCAGGTAGCTCAACTCCACACAGAACAGAGGGAGATGGGGAGCATAAACACAGCAGGAAAAAGGGAGCTCAGATTTTACAGCTGTGAACTCCAAATATGTTTCTATTTCACTGGGCTTTGAAGAGCAGCACAAGCAATGACCAGGACAGCCAGGCACCATTTGCTTAGGTGGGGATGATGCTCAGTGTCCTGTCTGGGCAAATCTTTGCAGAATCACAACCTCCAGGTGCAGTTTTCTGCATGACATAGAGAGGAGTGATTCCTCAATTCACCAGGGCAGCAGGTTTGGATACAGATCTGTGGATTTTATACAGAGATGTTAAGTACAATCTAAGTGTCAGGATATGGCTATTCATTTCTGATCTTCTCAAACATGGAAACCTGTACATTTCTTTCCTCAGTTAAGCAATTAAACTCTAATTCCCAGGCACTGTAAGACTGGATCTTGGGCTTTTAACGGAAAAGCCAGTCACAAGAGAGCAGCAGTGACCGTGCAGGGTTGCTATGAGACAGGAGTAAATAGGAGAGAGCTGTATCAACCTCACATCTCTAGAGAATCCAGAGAAAGTGACTGCCAGAGAATAAAGTATCTGTGCATGGGGATTTCTGGGCATCCTATCCTGCACTTAGGCACATCTTTACATCTAAGAACATGCAAAAACTCCACTGGGAACAGATTTAACAACAACATGCTTCAAGCAAAGCCCTGGCAGGCCCTGGCCTGCAGCCTCCCCACAGTGTGTGTGGATGGTGGGCAGGGGGCCCCAGGGAGGTGGGTGCCATAGCAGGAATAAAGGGCACACAGCTTGTTCCAACCATGCCACAGGTTTCATCTTACCCACTTACAGGGAATTCTGTGTCTGGTTTTGTTTGTTTTTCCCCAGGACAACCAAACCACCAACTCTGCTGCTGCTGTATAAAACCATTTTGAATGTTTCCAGGTGTGAAATGCTGCTGTACTTGTGTAACCCAGCAGCAGATGGCACGTTGGTGTAGCCACAGTCCTGACTCCAATGGGAGCTCTGGAGGACAAGTCACACCTGCTCAGTGCACCAGAGGGAGAACTAATTCCGACAAGGTCTGGCAGCTTCGAGTATGTTTTACACCTGCAGATGCCAGAAACTGCTCGTTTTATCTCAAAGATTTCATGGTCTCATGCACTGCATGACTGGGTGTCCCCAGTGTCTGTCAGCAGAGGAAGCCTCCACAGTCAGCTGAGAAATATTTAAGGGCTTATTTTGCTTCTAAATACAGGACACAGGCTCTTCTCAACACTTTAACTAAACCTGAACCATCTCCTTCGCTCACCAAATGGCCTGGGGATTCCCTCCCTCTCCCAGGTACATGAAAGGAGACAAAAATATCAGAGATCCTGCCCAAGATAAATAAAATCCAGGAATTCTTGGAGTCTGTGCCACTGCCTAAGCAACCCACAGTGTTCTTCTGTGTGCTCTAGAACCTGAAATAAAGCCTTTCACATCAGTATTCAATCACAAGGCAGCAGGTCCCAATGCAGTAGTTTTCCTTCTCCTCTGCAGCAGCAGAGTACAGGTCAGACCCCCTGGGGATGAGGAGAAGATGGGCCAGGTAGAGCTTTTCCCAACAGGAACTGGAGCTCCATCTGTTCCTCAGGTAATTCAATACTCCTGACATCACCTCTAATAACCCCTTCTCTGCTCCAGCAGCATCTCCAGCAGGGTACACCATGCACACAAAGGGAAAAAACCAAACAAAACTGCATCTCCTTTTCCCAGAGGCCTGGTCAGGGAATGGGGGGAATGTTCACCTGACCATTTCAAACCAGACCAGGCATCTGGGATGTCCAACTCCCTCAAACTTGTTTACTACAGAACCAGTATTGTACCAATATGAATATTGGGTCTGTGACAGAAAACCTCCTACCCTGGGCAGGATGGGCAAGGCTGGAACAGGACTCAGATCTTCAGACCTACCAGAACAGCCTCCAAAGGATAAAATAATCTGTCTTAGTATGTCACAAACAAAAGAACTGCAGCAGAGAGAAAAACCACCCAAAAATCAATTGGCTTCTTCATATCCCCTACCCCAAAGCAAAAAAAGGACTATAAAGTTGTCCCTTCTGAAGCCAGCAAGCAAAATGTCTGCTTTAATCTCAGACAATCCACCTCAAATCCACCCAAGAATATTCTGTAAATACAAAAAGAAACAAACAACAAACAAAGCCAAAACAAGGAAAAAGGGGAGGAAAGGTCACCTGCCCTACGTTTGGGGTTAGATTATAACCACCCCTGTTTCCTCAGAGCACGGAGCTCTGGGTTACCAGCTAAACCAGCTCACTTCAACCTTGTGACACCTCTCAGGTGCTGCTTCACTCTCCTGCTGGCTTCTCTCCCACAGCACAGCTGCTCCTTGCCAGGGGCTCTGGTTCCTCACACCCACGCTCTCTGAAGGCAGCCCCAGCCCAGCCCCTTGGGGAGCACCATGACCCCAGCACGCAGCCACTGCAGCAGCACTCAGCACTGCCACCTCAGGGGGTGTTTCACTGACAGCCATCACTTCCCAAGCCATCCACTGCACTGCTGTGAGCAGGGCCTGGCAGCAGGAGCCCGCCCTGAGATGGTGTTTGGGACCACTAAGGGGGGCAGTCAGGCTCACCCCACACATGCCAGCCATAAAAGATGCACAGCCCTGGGGTAAAGGCCACTAAAACAAGATCCACTGGCACAGGACAGGCAGGTCATCCAGGGAGGAACTAAAGTGCTGTAGGTGAACTAACATTAGGGCTTTATTAAGTCATTCAGCAACCAAGTGTTATTGTCCTACACAGCCTGCTCAAAGTACAGTAAAGCATTTTTAAAGGATTTAAAAAATCAAACTAGTTTGACATACGACAGTACACACCTACACATACTGCTGCATTAACAGGTGGATTCTGAATTGTAAATAATCCTGCAATTCATTTTTCACACACAAGCAAATAAAAACAGTCAAAATATCACTCAGACTCATATAGCATCCACCAAGCAAGCTTTTGAGAGAGATTTAAAGTAAAGATAATTTAAAAGTCACCTACAATTATGAACAAGACAAGGACACAAACAGGAACGGTCCTTTGATTGACTGTTCCTGCAGGCAGCTTCTGAGATCAAATGGTGTGCTCTGGAGTCTCCCCACACCAGCTAAAAAGAAGTTATCTGGCTAATCTGAAGTTTGAGGGTGTGGTAATTTGTTGTCTGTTCAAAATTATGTCAAACTCAGGACACATCTAGAGAGATATTTTGACTTATTTGCACACGCAACTGGAGCAGGCTCCAGCCACTTGCGGTTACAGCACCCAAACAAGGTTATATAAATTTTAAGAAGGACTTGAAGCAAAAACAAAAAGGTGGATCTGGTAGAGTCTATCAGAGGCAAAAAATATTTTAATATAACATGAGGACTTGGCAGAGTCAGACAGTCAAATTCAGAACCTTCCTTAGCAGGTCTGGCAGAAGCAGAAGGAAAGGGCTTTGCAGTTTGGAAGGAAGAGCAATTACACACCTGCCAGGCTCCTCCCCTACCCGTTCTCCTGCTCGCCCAGGGCACCTACCTTACTGTACGTCACTACCGACAAGTTGTTCGAGTGACTGCTGGGGGAGAGATTTACAGAGTTTTGTGACAGTCCATTCTGATCTTGTTCGATTTGGTCAGGAGCAGGCCCCCATGTGTTTTTGCTGATTGTGCCTAGCTTGGAACCCCCAGGGTCTTTTAGGTTGTTTTCATCTGGTTGCCTGTTCTTCTGTGGAGAGGCGAATGGGTTAAAGTTTCCTTCTACCTTGCGATGCGGCTGCGTGTTGAACTCTGTTTCAAAGGATGACAGCTGCTGTGTGACACCCAGAAGTCCTCCAACTTCCACGCTGAGGATCACCCAGATGACATCTGTGGAAAGATACACGTTTGGGTTGTCTCTAGATAGGAGTTTATGAAGAAGGGTCAGAAGGAGCAAATGAATTCCATCCTTTACACTAGCAAGAAACAGACTTATTGCTTAAAGCACATTTTTACAAAGCCTCAGCAGCACTGGTTTCAGTGCCCCCAGTTTAACAGGCCTGGGATCAGCAGTTTGAATTTTAGGAGCCAATTGAGGACAGTGGGATTCTACCTTAGGGGAACGTGACTTGCCTACGGAACTCCACACTCTGCTAGGGCCAGGACCCCCACTACACACCACTAATCCCCCCTGTGCATAACTCCCCTCACTGAAAACTGTACAAACACCCCCACTGAGCCCTGCATTCACACACCACTGATCTTGTACACACACATACCACTGACTGCATTGCACAACCACCACTGACCCCCTGCACACCCCCAGCCCCACCAGTGATCCCCCCCCCATACCCGTCCCCCACAGGCGGCTCTGGAGCGGCCCCGCAGCGCCCTCTGCCGCTCTCTCACGGCCTTGCGGTCCAGGTGCCACCCCGGGCTGGCACCACCGGGCCCCCGCCCCAAGACGGGACAAACGTCCGGGCCCCGGGATCGGCGGGGCAGCCTCCAGCAAAGCCACCGGCTCGGCTGCAGGGCAAGAATCCCTCGGACTCAGAGCTTGGCGGCCAAAGGGGGTCAATCTTCAGGTCGTGTTCTGGCAAAAGTGACAACTTCTGGCAATGCAGGGACATCTCTCATTGTCCAGGACTGTGAACCCTCTGGAAACCCTGGGCTTTGTGAGCATACAGGACCAGCAACACAAACTGGATAGGCTGTCCCACCTGCACGGGGATATCCCTTAGGGACACACTGTGTCCCCTCCAGACAATGAGGAGCTGCATGGCAGTGCCAGCACTGCCAGCCCCCTCCTTCTGGCACTGATATTTTTGCCTCCATGTGCCAACACTGCTCACTCAAGCCCTGAAACTTGGGATACTCCCAGCTGCCAACAGACACAAAGATGTTCTCAGTGTAAACTAAAGCTGGCACAAAAGGGAGGGAAGGCTGCACTGAAGGCAGATGTTTGAGGCCCAGGCTGAAGCACCAGGCAAAATAGCCAAATGTGTTCTTTAAACAGAGAAATAGCTCACAGGGGGTGCACTAAGTCACTGCATTAACCCTGGGCATTAACTTCACATGAGGTTTCACCACTATTTTATGCTCACATGCAGCTCACAAAGTTAAGCAATGGAAAACTGGGAAAGAATCTCAACAAGGACTGAGTGGGAAAGAGTCTCCATGAGAGCTGTGCACATCCCTTTGTTTTCCAGAGTTTTATGTAATCTGTAATTTATTCCAGTGCTTAGAAAACACTGACCAAGACAACAAAGCAGCTCCCTTGATGTTTTCCTCCACTGTGCTGTGTATCTAAGCCCAGGGCTGGCAGAGCTCTGCCCCCTGCTCCGTTCTGTGTGTGTGCCGTGGGCAGGGAAGGGGCTGCTCACCTCCGTAGTAGAGTCCCGTGGCAGTGCACATCCGCCACTGTCCCTGATACATTCCGGCGGTGCTGGGGCTGCACATCTGCACGCTGACATCGGCCATCTCCTGCGGCTCCAGGGACCTCACCATCACCATGTTCACGTGCCCAAACTGGTCTCCACCAACATACTTCAGGCAAACCCCTGGGGGCCACGCCTCCGTCCCTGGGATTAGACAGGACAGGGAATTACTGACAGCACACCAGGAAAAGCTTTGGCTGTTTGTGTAAGACTGGGTGAAACACGCTTGTTAAAACAGTTGTGCAATTGTTGGATGGTCAAAGGGAACCGAGATACACAGGACACAGCAGCAGTGGATGCTGAGGAAACCTGGTTTTCAGAGCAGGCTTAATTGGTGCATTTAGGGACCAGCAGAACAATTCCCAATGTCTTTGTTACACGAAAAAATTCTCAAAGTCACAGTGTAATAGCTTAAAAAAACCCAAAAAAACCTTAACTTACACACACCTCCCCTTCCCCAGGGCCAGAGGCAGAGACAAGGGCAGGGCTGTGTTGTGTGCCCCTATTTCTGCCTCCCTCCATGAAGCTCCTGAACCATGCCACATCAAATACCTGTTATTTATATAAAGTGTTGGCAATGTGTCCTTTCAGGGATTCATTTCTTTCTAAGCCTGTTAGGAGTCTCAAGAGGAACTCATAGTTTGAGCTGTAACTGAAGTGCCAGCACTATTTCCTAAACTGATTTACTTCTCTCCTTGCGCCAACCCTTTTCTCAGGCTTGTGCAAAGGTGGCAAGAAGGGTTGTGAACACACAATTCATCTGTGGAGATCCATGTTTAGACTGCAGACACCAGGACTGACAGCGTGACCTGGCAATCAGAGAGACAGAAAACAGCTCCTGCGTGCAGGCACCGCTGCCAAAGATAACAACTGCTGGGGCAGACAGAGAGAAAGAGCCTCTCTTCTGAGGCTCATGAAAAATCAGTTTAGCACAATTTTCTTTTGCTTCTTCCCCAGTCACATCACATGACTCAGCCAAGGACTGAGAACACCTCCTGCTCAGCTGAGGCTGACGGAAATGGCTACGGAAAGCCTGAACCACCACGAAGCCTGAACTGCTCCGTCTGGTCCGAGGCGAGCGTGCTGCAGGCTGCTCTGACCTCACATCACCTCAAGGAGCATCCTTTGCAACAGCTTGCCTGCTAATTTAATCCCTGTGGACACTCCAGTGAAGGCACGGCAAGGGCTGATTTTCTTGTCAAGTCCTTATTTTGGAATTCCCAACGTGGCAGGGGGAGCAGGATGTGCACGAGTGCAGAGGGATGTTCAGCGTGGGGGATGCACCAGCACAGCTGGAAAGGTGCTGAGGGAGCAGGGCTCTGAAACAGGAGCTGGGTGTCTGGCTGACCTCAGCCTGGGGCATGGGGCACTTGAGCATGAAGCCTCATCTGCAGAGGTTGGCAGCCCAGCAACATGGCTTAGTTTAAATTATTTATGTGATTTTTATCAGGTTTAATGGCTTTAGGCTTGCAAGGTGCCTAGAACGCTGCAACTGATAAGCCTCATAAAATGAAATTATGATTATGTCATTCTATTTCAGTACACTCATCTCTCAGGAGATGATAAATTGCAGAGAGTGTCCTGCAGAGCCAGCAGCAGCTGGGGGCAGAGTGGGGAGAGGAAGCCAGGCTGTTAAACCCTGCTGCTCTTTCAGCAATGGTTCTAACACAAACTGCTCCTTTGGCAGACAAGGCAGCACCATCCTGCAGGTACCAGAGCAGGGCATTGTTTTTTAGTGACACAAATGAGAACCTGACTGAACTGAGCTCACAGCTCACACGCCTCAAACTGACACTCTCTGAGCACTGCCTGTCACACTCATCAGACCTGAAACGCTCCAGTGACACATGCCTCAGGTATTTTGTGTTCTAGAACTGAAGTCATGTAATCAAGGACTCCTGTAGAGCTGTTAAAAACCTTGGCTCTGCTTCAGTTATCTGCCTAACAAGTAGATATTATCTGGAAACACTACAGCCCTTTGATACTATACCTTAATTAAACCAAGGAATGGTTTTCAAATGCTGCAGTGCTCCTCACACTGCACAGTCATGAGCAGCATGTGAAGCTGCACTTCACTAACCCTCAGCAGTGTGGTTGTACCAGGCCCTGGCCTCCAGCACCACTGCTAGGGCATGGATGGAAGGAAGGTCTGACAAGCCAGGTTCAAACCACACAGAGGTCAAAACATGTTGGCCTGCCAGGAAATCCTAAATCAAGATGAGCTCCTGTCCCGCATTTTAGAAGGCCCAGGATTTCAGAAGGTGAAACATTCCAAGAACAATGAAACATCCCCTGAACTAGGATGCTAAATTAAGGCTGAATTTGCATCCAGGAAATGGCACATCAGAGGAACAAGGAAGGGAGGAGTCAGCCCAAGATAGAGGTGTAGTCATAAAACACACAAATTGAGATACTAAGAGTGGAGAAACAAGACCTATCACACTTACTAGATTTGTAAGAGATGTATTTGGGACAGTTATAAAAAATTGCCAGTCAACTTTTCACAGTACTGGAGTTCAAGCAAGTTCCATGTTTCACCCTTCCATTGTACTTCCAAACAGAAGGAGGCAGAAAAAGTAAGCTGAAATATTAAATCCTTCCTCTAGAACACATCCTCTATAAACCAGTGTTCTTAAACATGCCAATGAAATACTTTTAGATTTTTAGTGTGGTTTTAGTGTGGATATTCTGTCCAAGTCCTGCAGCTATCCACAAGCAGAAATACTGAGGGAGCTGAACCTGACTCGTGATGACTCCCAGCATCACACCCCAGTGTGAGATTGTTCTCTCCCACACAAGTACAAGCAGGTCAATTAAATTCAGACAGAGTTTTAAATGTTCATGCAACATCCCCTCGCTGCACTGCTTGAGGACAAGGGCTTCCTTCACATCCATGGATCTCATTTTCCTCTCTGACTGCATCCCACCAGATCAAGCACTGGGAATGCACTTTGCCCAGCCTCACTTCCTGGATCCCAGGCACTGCTTTGACTTATTCCAAACTGGAATGTGGTCTCTCCAGCCCTGCATCCTCTCAGAGCATGAAAAGGCCATTCTGCCCAAAGTGGACCTGCCACATGACCCTTGTGTCACTGCCTTGTTTGTCTACAAGTTCCCTAGTTTGTTTGTGTGGTGGCACAAGGAACAAGCCTGGTGACCTGACCGAGCTGCCCATCCCACCACAAAATGTTTGTGCCAACCCAGGAAGGGAACTTGCACAGGCTGGCAGCACCTCAGGGTGGCTCCAGCCCAGGTGAGTGACACAGGCTTCCTGCCTCAAGGCAGCATCCCTCCCACTGCATCCCAGCACCTGCAGCTAAAGGCCTCACCTGTATTCTGTATCCTCCATGTTTTTGTAAACTGGGTATCAGGAGGGATGGACTCTCCTTCACCTATGGTGACATCTTCCACAAATGACATGGAGGGGACATTGATATTTGGACTCTCAAAATCATAGTAGGCTCCAATGGCAGCTTGTAGATTCCTGAAAAGGAAAAAAGCACATTACAACCTGAAGTACAGTTGGGTCAGGCCCTTAGGACAGGTCATATGTCATCCTAAACAGGTCAGCAAAAATATCCAGGCTGTAATAACTCTGCTGCTCGTGTGTTTTTTAAAAGCTTTTATCTCTATCACATATGGATTCTCTAAGATACCAGAGCTCAAAATACAGCACTTTTTCTTGCCAGGGACACTGGCTTAGATCACTTTTCTACTCTGCTTCTACTTTCCCTGGAAACTTTAGAACTTACAAGTCTTGGAGGCCTCTGCTCCAACAGTTCTTTATGAAACTTGCTGAACAGTTCAGGACACACCAAGAGAAGAGCTATGTCACGAACACTGGGCAGTTTCTTCACCAGCCTTGTTACCTCAGCTAATTTCAAAAGGACCAACCAAATCATCTCTCCATTTTATTTGGGCACACAAGGTTCAAAAGGAGCACAAGAGGAACAAAACATGAAGATAACTCTCAGGGCCAAAGGGCACCAGTAGCTACAGATAATAACTCCAGCCTCGCTGGAGTTTTTGAAACATAGCATCAGGTACAAACTGTTTATTCATCAATAGAGTGTCTGCTCAGCTCTGGGTAGTCACAACTTGCAGGAACTTACAAACCACCTGAGTCAAAAGTTCTCACTGAATAAAGATAAATGACAGTGCAAGTCTGTGATACATTAAGGACATTCGGAAAGCCACAATGCTATTGATTCCTGAGCCATGGAGTAGCTACAACTCATGGTAATTAATGTGAGAAGAAGAACAGTCAGGCAGGAAGAGGATTCATGAGCCTTAGCTCAGTTCCACGATATACTATTAAGTCATTATGTAAGTGTTTGGCAAGTCATGTAATTCCTCTGTTTATACATGTCTGAGAGGTTATGGCCCTGATTTACATGTTGTGAGTGGGTGCTGTGAGAATGGAGATGAGTAAAATCTCCCCAAACGCAATGGGCATAATAACTGCTTTTTTTATTCATGACTGCAGAAATCTGTGTTGCTTTTTTGAGCAGGGTAGAAAAAAACCCACCAAAACCAAGACTTCAGATGCTGGGAACCAGCACCTAAAACCAAAGCCCTGCAGAAGCTGCTCTGTGTGGGCACAGTGACATATTGAGGGGCTGGACAGTGGTGGGGTGTCATGTGTCCGAGTCAGACAGCCAAGGTGAAAGCAAGAGAAACATTTGCAGCGTGACCCTGAGCAAGAGCAAACACAGGGCTTTGTGGGGCTGCTTGCCAGCTGGAAAGAGGTTTGAAACAGTGAGTAGAGAAACTGCCTCCTGTTCAATTCCTACAGTGTTCATGGCAAAAAACATTCAAATCAGACACATTCTGGATAAAATCTGGACTGCATGGGAGCAGTGTCACTTTCTCCTTACAGAAACCTCAGGGGACCCAAAATGCAGCAGCTGACTGGGGGGCAACAGCAAGGGGGTAGAGCCACACTGGGGGCACTGGGAGAAGACCCAAAGAGCCCCATCGGTTTCGCAATCAATCCATCCATCACAGCACCAGCAGCCAGCAGATAATCGCTGTGTGAGTCACAGGAGTTGCTGACATTCTGCTAAGGAGACACTGGAGGAATGGCCTGCACAACATGGCCACGGGGATAGATCAGCCATTCAGCAACCCCAGCGTCACAGCCAGACCTTTGCCATCCGTGCCCAGTGGACTTTGGTCCAACACAGGAGCCACCGGGTCCCGTGCTGTGGCCAGAACTCAGAATTCCAGAGCAGAAACCATCCTTCAGCCTGAGGCGGTTTCTACTCAGGAGTGTCAGGGCTCT
This sequence comes from Melospiza melodia melodia, assembly GCF_035770615.1. Classification (NCBI taxonomy): domain Eukaryota; kingdom Metazoa; phylum Chordata; class Aves; order Passeriformes; family Passerellidae; genus Melospiza; species Melospiza melodia. The sequence goes on from NC_086221.1 coordinate 7,609,701, forward strand.
ATTTAATCCCGCCAGCTCAGTCAAATGCTGCAGGAAGGGGCCATGTCACATCAGCCAGTAAACAGAGACAAATGCTCAGTTTTACGTCACCAACCGCCTGTTGCTTATACACTGCACAAGATTTACATAACTCACACCAGGGCTGTGCCAAGAGACTCCTGCTCGCTCACCCAGCTAACACCATGAGCTGCAGCTTAGTTTGCACCAGGATTTCTTCCTGTAGCACAGCAATCCAAGGCAAAAGGTATTGTAGGAGATACAAAAGACAGCAATGCAGCTCTTTCTCTTCCTAATCCACTACTACATAACTACATTTTCAGATGGACCACAACACCTTGTGAGCGATTGTTCTGGAATCAGTGGCACTGACATTTTATTGACACTGACAGGAAAAAATAAAAGCTCTGAGGGGCAGATTTCTATTGCAACTCTTTGCAAGGCAGCCTGGCTGTGTTTGTTTGCTGGGCTGCAAACAGGCCTCAGAAGGTAGTGGGCTATTTGTGCACACAGGCCTGGGGCCAGCACTCCCATCCCGGGGTCATATTTCAGTGCGCTTTGCCATTGGGAAACAACAACACTCCTCTGCAGCATCGGGTTAAAAACTAACTAAAGAACAACACATGCTGGAAACACAAATGGATTTGCCCCATTTGTGATCAAATATTCCCAAACCCACCTCCCCACTCCCACCATATGATCTGTGTGATGGGGGATGTTTGGGGTGAGTCCTTCTATGTGTTTCAATGCCTCTTGGACTTCCCAGTAGAGAACTACAAAGAAGCTTCCAGAAACTGAAGAGAAATTCACAGTGGCAAAAGCCAAAGTCAGGATGACAAAGCAAATCTGCCTTGGGTTCACGTTCTTTGACACAGACAAGCCCAGGAGATAGGGACAGAGCAGTGGCAGCTGCCTCTGCGCCAGAGGCACCCCCAGCTCACACCTCGCACAGCACTGGCTCTGTCCTGCTCCTCCCTCAAGAGACAGCGCTCCCTCCCCTCCTCCCTGGCCCCCAAACCCCGAGATCAGCTGCAGAGCAGCGCTCTGGGGAAAATGCCACTTGCAGAGGTGAACTCTGCTGATGTGCAGGCAGCTGAACCCAAGCAGCAGAGCTTGCACTCGCCCTCCTGCCACCTTCCATTGGGAATTTCAGATGGGAGGCAGCCCTCAGGCCGTGCACAGCCAGCCAGCAGTATTTATGTAACAAATGGACTTGGTGATTGGAAAGAAGGTGCCAAGGTCTGTCCCTGAGGAGGGTGAGAGGAGCCAGGCAGGTGCCCTCAGCACTCACAGGGTGCAGTGTTTTGTCATGAGCCAAGCAACTCAGGTGACATCTCCTGGAAATATGCAATGTAGACGCTGGGCAGGGCTAAACAGCACAATAAAAGCTCCAGCACAGAGCACGTGATGCAGGACACCTCAGACTCCTCTGTAACTCAAGTCTCCACCTTCACAGAGCTCCTGCCGCTCTCCAAATGCAGTCTGTAACCAGGCACCACAGCTCCCCATAAGGTGTCTATTGTTAAAAAACAAAAATCAGCAGTGCAGCAGATGGACAGTTTCTCACTCCCAAATAATGGAACTTCTCTACATGATACAGGGGGAGAGACTAAAAACACATATGGGAGACATCCAAGTGAGGCAACCCCTTTTGTCTCTTCATTTCCACAATTTAGCCGGATGTTCCTTACCCTAGCTCTTGTGGACTTGGATTGCTGCTAAGCCAGGCTAGGACATCTCCAACAGCTTCTCTTGCTCCTGAGGCAGGAGATGCCTCACTCCAAGCCTTGGAGAAGGCCAAAGGGTGTGGGGGAAGAGGCAAACACATCAGGCTGCAGGGAAGCACTTCTACCTGGAGCTTTCAATTCAAACCTTCAGTAGGGATGACACATGGCAATTAAGTGCAAAGCCTCAAGATGTTTTGAAGGGCTGGAATTTTAATCAGTCAGAAGACAGAATTTCAGAAAGCAAAATTACTGTGTCAGTTTTCTTTGTTCTTGACCCCTCTTACACTAAAGTTACATGAAATTCTATGTATGAAGTTGGGAAACTACATTAGATGATGTTTGATGATGGAAAAGGATCACTGAAGGATGCCGTAAGCTTTAAGCTGCATTTACACAACTGAAGGCAGGGGGGAAGATCGGACTAATTTAAAGCTTATGTATTTTTTCACATGAAGACAGAAAAACATTCGTTGTTTTAGCTGAAAGCAGCAGTTCCACATACAAGTGGGGTGCTCTAGGAAGAAGACAGAAACCTGTGGTCACAGAAGCAATCCTGTGTCTCCAGGGGCAGCACGAGGAGAGAAACTGAGAGCCCACAGAAGAGGCACAGAGTCCTCAGAACACCAAACCATCAAAGGAACTCACTTTCCCTGAGCAGCTTTAATGTGCACAGAAACACCAACAGCAGCTGCTGAAACCTTCCAGAGATACCTGCACAGGGCTGAGCACAGCACCTGAGCACAGGGAAAAGCACCTGAGCACAACCCTTTGCCCAACAGCAGCACCACAACAATGCTGCTACAAGCAGGAGTCCCCAGAACCATCCCCAGCAGCTGAGCCCTCCCAAAGCAGTTGGTCCCAGCAGCTTTAAGAGGGGGGTAAAATATCCTGAGAATGTCCCAGCAGGAGCTGCCACTGAAAACAGGCTACAGCTCTTCGCAGTGGAAAGTTATTGAGAGCTGCCAGTCCACAGGAGATTCTGGAACTGCCAATTCCTCAGTACAAACCACGTTACCAATCTATAATTGTCTGATGAAAGTGAAAGGGGATTAAGCTACAGAAACTGTCTGAGAACGAGTTGGGGCATGTAAGGCAGAGTCCAGCTGGACCAAAATGATATCGTACCCAATTCTGCTACACTTACCTGCTTATGCTTTCATGCCACAGGCACCAAAGTTTGCAATGCTTTGCACCTTAGAGCACAATTATAGTATGTTCCACAGTTATAAATACAATTTCTTTAGAGTCTAGATTTCATTCAAAATAATCAGGTCAAACACTTGAGTTGCTCTGGAGAAGAGGTGTGGGGTTGGAGGTTTTTTTTATGCACTAGATAAAAGCTTCTAAGAAAATATTTTTAAATTGTTTAATTCTGTAATGTTGCTATTTTTAGTAGCATTAGGAGACAGCTGTGGACACAGAGAGGCAGCAGCCTGGGATGGTTCACAGGCACTAAGAGACACCCACAGTGTTTCAAGTGAGCCACAACAGACCAAACAGTTTAAAACCTCTTTTCTCTCCCCAAGCCAAGGGTGTAAATGACCTTGCACCCACCACAATCCACAGAGCTCCCCAGACTGTCCTGACATCCTGGTGACAGCACATCAGCAACCACCAGATCTGCTTCTGGGGTGCCACTTCTGCCTACGAGGACAGCGTGTCACCAGTGGGTTAGAGTAAGATGGACATCAAGTCCAAAGCCTCAGCTTCCTTCTTCCCTAATAAAGTTTATCAACACCCCATCGGTGTTTTGAGGCAACCCTTCTCACCAGATTTGGCCCAGCTGGTCAGCATAAACAAATATTAACCCAAGCAGAGTCACACCAGGCCCAGACTGCTCGACAAACGTGTCCTGAGTCACAGAGAGAACACAGACCTGTCTCTGTCACCTGATAAGGATGACGGGAACTCCCACCCACTGCTGTCCCTGCCCCACGACTGGGCGAGGAGCAAACACCCACAGGCATGCCCAGGGAAGGATGATTATTGCCAGAACCAGGGCTGGTTCCTGCCTCCTCCTTGACACAAGGATTCCCCACCGAAGGAAGGGGTGCCAAAACCAAGCTCAAGGTCTATGCAAGGCAGCGGGGAAGTTTTCCTCACATTTGGCAGAACATGGATTCAATCTGAAGAGCAGACCAAACATCTGTGCTCAGAGGACACCTGCAAACACCTGAGGTTAAAAAATCAGGAGCAATGCTGGTGTGAGCCACTGTGGGAATCACATCCCATGTGAGTGAATCCCCCTGGCCCAGTGTGTTCTGTTAAATTCTGAGTGTCCTGACTTCTCACACAAATATACCTCAAGTATTTCTCTGAGTAGCACCTACACTTCATGTAAGTCATGGGAAAAGCAATTAAACCCCTATTAGTTAAACCATGTCTTCAGACTCCCAATTAAGTACATCCACTTCTGGGCAATACAGGTGTTTCACTGGATATAAAGAATTTGAACAGCCACCCACAGGGATGGAAATGTGAATCTATAAGACAACTGTAGCACAGAGCTGCCTCACACCTGACATGAGACAGAACAAGGTTTTACTGCAGATCCCTGCAGTATTTTCAGAGATAAACTTATCTTCATGCAAAACATTACCTAGGGAGTACTAGTTAAACCATGACACAGCTACAAATTCTCCTAAATAGATGAAAAAAACACGAGGATCTCTAGATCTGACAGCCTTACAAATAATGACCTTTTCACCTAAAGCTGGATCCAAAAAGCTTTGTTAAATAATGTTTTTTTTTCCCCCACACACAATGGAAACCATCGTTACCTGACACACTTCAATTAAATATCACACCTACTGCTCTGATAAAAATTCAGCTTTCTAAACAAGAGCTAAAAAGAGAATGTAAAGAAATATTACATGTAATTATTGAAATATACATTAGTTCTTTCAAACTGGGAATCTCTGAGCCAGCTACACTGAAATATGGATTTTAAATCCACTACCATTAGCTACTTCAAACTAATTCACTTTCTTGTGGAATTAAAGCAGCTCCAAGCCTCTCACCCACAAAGCTGGCACACACTCCAATTCAAAGAAAATAATTCCTTTTTCTTGTCCCAATACAATTTCCCCACCAGCTTTAGAGGAATCCAATGACTTTTATGGAGCTCCAGGAGCTCCTGTGAAGGCCAGCCAAGGCCAAAGGGGCTCAGACCCTCTCCTGCCCATCTCAGAGATCACTGTGGAGCTGCAGGTGACACCTGGGACTCCCCTGCACCCCAAACCCCTCCTGTGAGCCCCCTCCCTCCCACCTGTGCTGGGGCCCCACGTCTGGAGGGGAAGGAGCAGAGCCAAGGTGACTGAGGGGGATTTCATCCTGGAGGCAACAGTAGCAAAATGCCCTCCCCACTTCACTGCCCAGGGTTTCCTCCCAAGGAAGGAACGTTTTCAGCATCAAAACAGCTCATTTTTGGTTCTGCTTTTTGAACAAAGAAGGTCACTTTTGGTTTTAGGCCGAAAGTGAAAGCTCAGCCTCTCTCTCAGCAGCCCCTCTGAATGGAAAATAAATAACTAAACAGTAAAGCAGGATGGTGTGTGCTGCTGCTGGGGAATCAGATCCATGCAGCAAGAAGGCAGCACAGAAAACGGACATAACTCTAGCAAAGTGTTTAATAAGTACCAGGGAAAGACAAAGGGTTTAACCTGTATTTCCTGCACATCAAGGAACAGCCTCTGAAACTTTGGATGCATATGTTCAACCCAAAGCATTTTGGTAGCACTTAATAAAACCAGCTGGCAGTTCCTTAGCACTGCCCAAGCCTGACAGAGGTCTAAAGGGGCACTGAGCATTCCTGGGAACTGGAGAAGTGGACACAGACTTTTAGAGGCTACTTACAGGTATTCCTCCCCAGCCACTAATTTTTCCCCCTAGATTGGCCAAACAAGCTATTTAAAATAATTCCTTTATTCCAGCAGTACTGCTAATTCACTGAAAGTCCTCTGACCACAATTCCTAATGATGCTGTTGGAAATGGTCTTTCAAAGCACATTAAGCTCTGAGTGCTCCCTACAGTACAGGAAAGACAAAGTGGGGAAGGAACTGTGGGTCTGGAGACAACAATTATTGCCAAAGAGCAGCTTTCACACCTGGGAACAAGCTCTAGTGAAACTATTTATGTGTTTGTTAATTAACTCACACATGGGACACCGCTACAGAGAACCTGGGACACCCAACACCGGCATTTGTGTCACCCACCATGAGCTCCCTCACCATTTCCTGCAGGTGAACACCAACCCTGACTGGGAACACTCGGAAAAGTAACCTGAAAGTCTCATCAAGACAAATTATTTGCAGGACGTGCTGGTGCCAGAAGGTCCAGACCCTGATCCCAAGGCAAACCCGGCAGGGCACCTGAACCACCTGGGCAGTGTGGGTTGCACAGGGCCCCTCCATGACACGGGAAAGGCGCTTCCAGAACCGGGACACGTGTGCTGATTGTCCCTGCTGAGGGACAGGGCAGGGTCAGCCCGGCAGGGCCAACGACCCCGGGGCCATGCAGGAAGGGGAGGGAGGGGGCAGGGGGGCAGAGCACCCAGCTGGGGGAGAGGAGCAGCCCCTGCCAGGCTGAGAACGGGCTCGGGGCCCTCTCAGAGCAGCCCCAGCCCGGGTTTGTTTGCACGCACACCTCACCACCCCAACAGGCACATGCCCATCCAGCCACAACTTATCAAACTTCATAAAAAATGTGAAAACGGATGTTTTCGGAACCAAACTACTGAAGTTGGGAAATTAAGGCTATTTCAACCACTTCAGTCAGTTCTGAGGCTGGATCTGAAACGCTGTTATTCCAAACAAGAATTCAATATTCCTGAATGAAAAAGAGCTGCTTCAGCACAAAGCAGGAGCACTCTGGCTACACAGAGCATCTTCAGGAGTAACTTTCAGGCAACTCTGTTCCCTGCTCTCCCCAGGAACCTCACAGAACCCCCAGGATTACAGTGCAGTGTCAGTTTTAGTCTTATCACCAACACATGGATGAGGTGGGAAAGCATCTTCTGCTGGGAGCCAACCATTTCTTCCAAGCAAACTCCTGAACTCCTCGAGATCCTTCATATTGCATCAGCTTACAAAACACAATGAATTACTTGCTATTCCCCTACTCCTTCTGGAGGTGCTTATTTGCCACTAAAATTCGGTATGGAGCTGTAGGAGGAAGGAAAAACCAAAACCAAAAAGCCGACAAAGTTGTCTCACTACTGTTTATAAACTCAACAATTCCACACAAGTTTTCCCCCAACTGTTGATATCCTGACCTCCCCCTGGATTTCAGTTTTCAAAGCCGAGGTTTCTGGGTTTGATGTTCTACCTCTAAGCAGGGTTTAGCTAAGTGAACTCTCTGCTCACCGTGTCTGAAACACACAGAACTCATTTGCTCTCCGGCAGCTCCCACCCTGCAGAACTTTTAGGTCAACACACTTCGGAGATGAGCAGAGAGAGCTCAAAACGAGCCAAACCCCCCGACTCATAGAGCAGCTGCTCCACAACATCTTTTTTACAGTTCCTGGGCTCACTGCACCAGAACACTCCCGTGTGCTGTTTTTCACCCTTGTACCGAGTATCTCCCCTGTTTTTCTCGAGCTACAGCCTCGCTGATAACCCGTGCCTGCTTTTTCCTTGCGCAGTGACACAGAGCCTTTAGACGCTGAGTTGCCCGAGTTGTTTTCCCCAAACACCCCGGTAACTCTCACACGTGCACCGCGGCCGCTTCCAGGCTCCTCCAGCGCATTTCTGCCACAATTCCCCTCCCTCTGAAGCTGCCTCCAAGTCGGGGCGCCACAGCCCGTCCCCGAACGCAGGCTCGCACGCCCCGTGGATCTGTTCGCCACCTCAACAGCTCCGCGGCCCTCGCACCGGCGAACCCGCACCCCGGGCCGGGGCCGAGAGTCAGCCCCGTCCGCCCCGGCCCCGTCCCGCCGCCGCTCCGCCATGGGAGCCGCCTCCGGCCCGGCCAGGGCACAGAGGGCCCGGCACAAACACCGCCCGCTCCCCGCCGGGGCCCCGAGGTGACCGGGCCGGGGGGGGCCGGGCCCGCGGCTCCTCGGCCCCGCGAGCCCCCTCAGGCCGTCCCGCCCGCCCCCCCCCGGCCCCGGGCCCGCACCAGTTGGTCATGTCGAGGAAGAAGGCGCAGCCGGCGGGGCTGAGCTGGAAGCCGAGCAGGCGCTGGAACTCGCCGATCAGCACGTCCTTGTCGGTGGTGCCGAGGCAGCTGAACTTCTGCATGAGCTCCGCGTCCAGGTCCACGTCCATGCCCTCCATGGCCGGGGGTCCCGGGGGCTCCGCGGCCGGGCCGGGGCCGCCTCAGCGCCGCGCGCGCGGGGGGGGCGCGCGGGGGCGGGCGGAGGGGAGGGGGGGGGAGAAAGTGGGTGCGCGCGCCGCCGCCGCCGAAGGCACTGCGCCTGCGCCGCCCCGCCCCGCGGCGCGCGGCACGCGACGTCACCCCCCGGCCGGCGTCACCCCACGCGCGGTGCGGGGCGGGGCCACGTGCCCGCGAGGGGGGAGGGAGGGAGGGCGGCAAGGGCGAGGGGGCGGGGCCGCGCATGCAAATGAAGCGGCGCGTGACTCCGGGGCTCCGCTGCGTCACCGCGGGGCGGGGCGATCGTTCGGCTCCGCCCACATGCGCGCGCTGCCTTCCATATATGGCTGCGAGTGCGCGTGTTTGTGTATGCAAATTAGATTTAGTGACGTCATGCGCCGCCATGCAAATGAGAGGCGCAAGGCCCGACGGGAGCACCTTCAATGTTTTTTTCCGCCTAAAAATGATGTTTGTAATGCAGCTTTCGACCGCGCGAGGCTGCTCCGTGCACGGCCGGCGATCGGAACCACCGGATGTGTTCCGCGAGGAGAACAGAGAGACCGAGCAGAACACGCTTTGGCAGCGCCGGGGGCCCCACCGAACCCTGCGCGCCGGGGAGGGCACTGCCGGGACTGTGGGTGGGCGATGGTGGCGTGACCAGAGACAGACGGGCGGGAGCGGGATGGCTCCACCTGCCGGGCGGGGAGAAGGACACGGCGGGGGCCATACTGTCACTTCCGGGCCCTACGGCAGCCGGCGGGGGTCAAGCGGCGGCGCTGTGTGAGGGCGTCACTGCGCGCGTGCGCCACTTCCGGCTGGCGGCGGCGGGAGCACCATGCCCAAGTGAGTCCCGGAGGCCGGGCCGGGGCTCCCCGGGGCTCCCGGGCGGGGGTCGCTGCTTCTCGAGGGTCCTGGTGCTCCCCGTGAGCCCAGGGGCGCGGATGAGCGGGCGGGCCGAGCCCTGGCGCCCTGCGGGGTCGTTCCCGGGGCTCCGTTAACGCTCACAGCGCTAACACAATAAGGCTTTTAATAATAATATTATTATTACTAAAACAGTATGTTAATATTATAATTAATAATTGTCGATAACATAATGAGGCTTTTAATAATAATAAAGCTTTTCTCCGCCAGGTTTTACTGCGATTACTGTGACACGTACCTCACCCATGACTCGGTGAGTACCAAATCCGCTGCTTCAATTCTTTCGCGTATCAAGAGCAGTAAAATAAAAGTTAGCTCGGCTAAAAGCAGCTCCTGTGGGGTACAGCGGTGTTTCCTCGTGTTTTCCACTCCCAGAAAAGCAGGAGAATGTGCCATGCCCCTGGTGTTCTCCAGGGGGGCAGTGGCAGGGTCAGAGGTGGCACCTGGGGCGGCTTCAGAGCAGCTTTTGGAGATTTAACATCTATGTGCTGATAAAAATTTATATAAAAGTTTTGCACATCACCCCTTCTCTGCCTGGGTACAGAAACAAACCTGCTTTATCGTGATAAATTACACATGTTTAAAATAATGAGGAATGCCAGTAACCTTGGGGTTTCTGTGGCCTTTCCCAGCCCTCCGTGAGAAAAACCCACTGCAGTGGCCGGAAGCACAAGGAGAACGTGAAGGATTATTACCAGAAATGGATGGAGGAGCAAGCCCAGAGCCTGATTGACAAAACAAGTAAGGCCAATCTTTCTGTGACCCCGCCTGCCTCCCCTTTCCTTCCCCTGCCTTTCCTCCAGCTGCTGCTCCTTGCTTCCACCTTGACTTCTCCTCACTTCCCTGGGGAGTCTTTGCTCAGTGAGTTCTCAGTAAAATCTTGGAGAGTGGATCTTGAGTTCCTCAAGTTTTGGGCTGTCCTGGGGCAGCCTGAGAGCTCTGCCTACCACACGAGAGCTGAGGTTCCCTCCAGGGCTGGTGGCAGTGGCTCCATGTCACTGTTCAGGAGGGCTCTCATGATATCCTGCAGGGCCTCATAACAAACTTGTGCTGCTTGGCAGTGCCACGTTTTTACCAAGAGCGTGGGTAAGAGTTCCAAAAGATAGGAAAACAGACATAAAAATGTGTGGGTTGTGGCATTTTTCACATGATGGGGTTGCCTGCCCTCAGTTGCCAAGTGATGTTTTCTTATGGCATTTAAAGGCTTAACTGAAGTGTGGCATTGATTCCTCTGTCACTTTGAGAGGTCCTTTTTCTCTCTCCTGCATGAAAGAAACACAAACACCAGATTAGCTTTGTGGCAGCACTCCTTGGCTGGTGGGATAGCTCAGGTTGGACAGGACCCCTCAGGATCACTGATCCCGCTCCCAGCTCTGTGCAGGACTGCCTGAGACCAAACCAGCACCTTCCAGCTGCTCCCTGAGCTCTGACAGACTCAGAGTTGTGCTCACTCCCCTGGGGAGTGTTCAGTGCCCAACCACCTCTGGGTGAAGACTTTTCCTAAAACCTCCAGTCGGGATTTACCCAAACTCATCCTCACTCTCTTTCCCCTGTGATGCTTCCAACTTCCCCATCTTTTGCCTTCCTCCCAGTCAATACCAGTGGAGTTCCTCCCCTTCCTTGCCCCCCTTTTCCTGCACTTTGCCCCCTCCCCAGCCCTGTCCCCGTGTCCATTCCAGCACAGCATGTCCCGGTGGAACGCTGCGGATCCCGCCACGTGGTTGATTTCTGATTTTCCCTCTCCCACCTCCCCTCCCTGCCGCCCTGCCCAGGGGTGTGACATCCACGCAGGAGCTCTCTGGTCCCAGCTGTAACAATAATTGTCTCCAGGAGTCCCAGGTGCTCCCCAGGTGCCCGGGACGTGGCAGCGCACGCAGCATGACGTGACCGCGGGGCATGACACGGACGAGCGGCCCGGCCCTCCCTTCCTCGGCCTAGTAACTGGTGTTTTTTTTTTCCTGGGATTCTTTCTTTCCTTTTTTTTTTTTTTCTTTTCCCCCCCAATGTAGCGGCTGCATTCCAGCAAGGGAAAATTCCACCGACGCCGTTCTCGGCACCTCCTCCGGCCGGAGCCATGATCCCGCCTCCGCCCAGCATCCGTAAGTTTGGGGCACTTTGGGACTGGGGTCAGGGCCCTCTGGAGCTGTTTGTGCCCTCAGCTTGGAAAGAAAAGGCTTTTTAGCTTGAAGCCAAGCCATCTCAAGCTTGTGCTACCAGAGTGTGAGGAGTTTTGTGTAAGAGCAGCTCAGTCCTTACTGTGTCTGATTTCTGGGAAGCTGAGTGCACCAGGAGCGGTGACACCCCCTCATTCCATGGGGCCTCCCAGGCAGGTGGCTCTGTTAAAACTGCACAGTGGGTTGGTTTGGGTTGGTTTTTCTAAATAGAAATCCCTTTGGTTGCCTTTTCCCCTTGAGAAGGGCCCAGAGCCCTCCCAGCCCAGAGTGGCAGCTCCCTGTGCTGGGTGTGCACAACTGGAGTTGGCAGCCAGCAATTTGCTGCTCTGCTCACTTCTAGCGCCTGGAATCAGGGCTGGAATGGAGGCAGAGGTGCAGCCAGTGAGGCATTAGTAGCTGCCACGTGCTGTGAGTAGCTGCAGTGCCCTTTGGGGGCTGAGGGTGCCCGTGTGTAACTGTTGTGTCTGTCCAGCTGGCCCCCCCCGGCCCGGCATGATGCCAGCCCCACACATGGGGGGGCCCCCGATGATGCCAATGATGGGCCCACCTCCCCCAGGAATGATGCCAGTCGGACCTGGTGAGTTTGGGATGGGGTAACTCTGCCATGGGGGGCTGGCTGGGGAGGTCTGGGGGGTGTTTCCCACCATCCTGTCCCACCCAAGGCTGGGCTGGTCACACTCTGTCACTGTGTCACTGCTACCCCTGCATGGGGAGATTACAACAATTTAACAACCGCTCATTAAACCCCTTTGCTTCTCATTGAGAGTCACCAGCTCCCTGTGCAGCTGGAATTATGGCTCTGGGAAGTCATAGCTGTTCTCCCTCTGCTCTGAGCAGTGATTGTTTAAGAGTTTGGTGCCTCCAGGTCTCAGGTTTTGCACAAGAGGTGCATTTTTGTGCACTAAATGGTTTTTTAGTGTTTAAAGCGTCTCAGGGGAACGTGTTCCAGAGAAGCAATGGGCCTGGAAAAGGCTTTATCAGAGCTGTAAACTAAAAAGTCTTTGATCCATTCCACTCCTGAGCTTCCTGGCATTTGAAGAATTCTCAAGGGATATCTTACTGGAACAGTTCCCAGAACAAATCTATGGGAACACACACACACACACATGCACTCAAAGTAGTGAAGTGTCTTTGTAATTGTTGTCTTGCATTTGAAAGTGTTCCTTAAGTGTTTTTAAAGGCTCAAGATAAATACACAGTCTGTGATATTCAGCAGCCTGGTGAAAATAAATGGCAAAATGAGATGGAAACCATTATTTCAGGGCTGTGCAGTAGAGCCCCTGCTTTCCCCTGGCAGAGGTGCTCAGTGCCTCTTTGTGAGCACATGGGCTGGTTTTGCAGCACTTTTCTCCAAATAAACACATTTCCACATCAGTAATTAAGCTGGTGCGTCTCTTGAGTGGCTGGAAATAAGTTGTGAGTGAATATTGTCAGAGTGGGTGTATAACCCAGGGGCTCAGTTCCTCCTCTGCTGCTGGCTGAGCTCCTCAGGGAACAGAATCCATCTCAGCAGAGCTTACAGACCTGGAACATGGGAGTTCCCTGGAGCAGGGTAGAGAGCCTGCCCACAGTGTGAAATTTCCCCTCTCTGAGGGTGGTGAGGAAGATGTTGCTGTGAAGAGCAGCTGTGGCTGCCCCTGGATCCCTGGAAGTGTCCAAGGCCAGGTTGGACAGGGCTTGGAGCAACCTGGGATAGTGGAAGGCATCCCTGCCCCTGGTAGGGGAGTGGAAATAAATCTTTAAGGTCCATCCCAACCCATGTTTTGCCAGGGCAGGTGGTGCTCCCAAGAGCTGTTGTCTAACCTGTCTCTCCCCTGGCAGCTCCTGGGATGAGGCCACCCATGGGAGGACACATGCCAATGATGCCAGGGCCCCCCATGATGAGACCCCCCTCCAGACCCATGATGGTGCCAACCAGGCCAGGAATGACCCGTCCAGACAGATAAAGATGGAGATGGAGCTGCCTTCTCATTTTAGGACCTTCCCTATGACAAACGCCACAGACCTGTGTCCCTGGGGCTTTGTACTCAGTGTGTGGAGAGATTCTGCTGTAGCTTCAGCATAAGAATGGACACACCCTGCACTGACTTGTACAAGGTCTGGCTTTTTGGGTGTCTTTTCAATTGTATTATGTTTTTCCCCCTCGTTTAATGACAAAAGCAAGAATAAACATTGATGTTGTTTCCATATTGACTCAGAGCCTTGTTCTGAACTCTCTCCTGGGGAAGAAAATAAGGGTGGGAGGAGCAATGCTGGGCTGTGAGGGAAGTCAGAACTGATGGGGGAACCCCTGGAAAGGGGGTCTGGAGGATCCTGGAGCAGCTCCAGGGTGGTCTGGGAGGGTCATCCTGGGTTGGTTCTGGAGTGGGGTCTGGAGGGGAGTTCCAGAGTGGTCCCTGGAGGATTCTGGGGTGGTGTCCGAGAGGGGAGTTCTGAAGGATCCCAGGGTGGTGTCCGAGAGGGGAGTTCTGAAGGATCCCGGAGTGGGGTCCTGAGTTGGTCCTGGAGTGGGCTCCGGGAGGGGAGTCCTGAAAGCTCCCGGGATGGGTTCCTGGGTTGGTCCTGGACTGAGCTCCGAATGGGCGTCCCGGAGCCGGTCCCTGGATGTCCGGGGTGTCACTGTGGCTGCCCCCTCCCCGCATATGCCCGGAGCGCGGCTGGGGCGGAGCGGGCGGTGCGGGAAGGGGCCGGCTGGGGCGGTGCGGAAAGGGGCCGGCCGGGGCGGTGCGGAGCGGGAGCGGGCGGTGCGGGAAGGGGCCGGCCGGGGGCGGGCGGTGCGGAGCGGAGCGGGCGGTGCGGGAAGGGGCCGGCCGGGGCGGTGCGGACCGGGAGCGGGCGGTGCGGGAAGGGGCCGGCCGGGGCGGTGCGGAGCGGAGCGGGCGGTGCGGGAAGGGGCCGGCCGGGGGCGGGCGGTGCGGAGCGGAGCGGAGCGGGCGGTGCGCGATGGGGTCCCGCCGCCCGCGGGCCTGACCCGCCGGCCCGGCATGGCGGGCATCATCAAGAAGCAGATCCTGAAGCACCTCTCCCGGTGAGGCTCCCGCTCCTCTTCCTCCTTCTCCTCCCCATCCTGCTCATTCTCCTCATCCTCTTCCTCCCGGGGGGCTGCGGGGGACGAGGGCCGGGCCTGGCCGTTTGGGGCCCGCCGGGCAGCGCCGGTGCGGAGCTGCCGGGCCCGGGGGGCCGAGCGCCCGTTCGGGCCGGGGAACCGCCGGGCCGAGGGGGTGTCCGAGGGTCAGGGGGTGGCCGAGGGCCGTGGGCACTGTGGTGTCCGGGGACAGCGGGCCCAGCCTGGCCCTGCCGCCCCTCCCCGGGTCGGAGCCCTCCGAGCCCGGCTTTGCCCGGTGTCGGTGCCGGCCCTGGGCCGCGGTTGGCGGCAGTGGAAGTTCGGGAGGCGAGAGGGGAACAGAGCTCTAGCGGGGTGTTGGCGTTGTATTCCGTCAGTTTCAGTGAAATTCACCCGAGGGGCGTTGTGGAAATGCCGGTGCTCCCGGCGTGAGGCTCTGCCGGGAAATGCGGCAGCGGCCGCGGCTGCTCGGGGCGGGCCCCGGGCGCATAGCGGTGCCTCAGTTTCCCTTCACGGCGATAAAACAGCTGCCTGTGTTATCTCATCGCTGCGGGGTCTGGGCAGCGTGCACAGAAAGGTGCCGTGCCTCCTGTGAGGGTGCAGGTGAGGCCGCAGCACTGCACAGCGTTTGTCCTCTGTGCTTTCTGAGCAGGTCCTTTCCATCCCTGCTGCTGGACGCGCTCAGGTGCGCAGTGAGGGGTCTGCAGTGACCTGTGTGCGGTCAGCGCTGGTGTGATCCGTGAATCCCAGCCCTCTGAGGTGTGTCTGGAGCCCCAGACCATCCTCACACACCCTGAGTGGGCAGGGCAGGGTCTGTGTTGGAGTCACCAGTTCTCCATGCTCTGGTTCTCTCGGTGCTGTCCCGAAGGAGGAGTGATGGAGCTGCTTTAAATGGATTTCTGACACCCCGAGTTTCTGAGCTTTCTGTCTCATTCACCTCACACAGGTGTGGTGTGGTCAGTACAGATTCAGCCTCTTGATATGGAGGCATTGAAGTATTTTATAGCACAGAGAGGTGGGTGAGAGCAGTTCTTGATAGAAGGTAAAACAGAGCTGGGTGTTATCCTGGGTGCTCTTCTCATGGACAATTCTCTTTCTTTACATTAATACAGTTTTGCTGGTGCTTTTGCTTAATTTTGTATATCAGTCTCTCCTTACCGTTGCTACAGCATATTCTTACCCAAAGAGCCCCTTTTTCCCTCTGATTAGGCCAGTTCTTAATGTTCACCTGTGTATCCTTTGGGCAGTTCTAAGGAGAACAAGGAGTCCCAAAACATTCAGCATCTCTGCCTGTTTTCCTCCTAGCTGGACTTTGTTGTTTGGCTGACTGATCTGATTCTGCCTTTCACTTGAACAAGGATTGTGGATCTTTGCAGAAATGAAATTTGAACTCAATTTAATCGTGTATAAAAAAGATTAATTCCTTTTGTTTCAGTTTTGTTTCCTCCAAATACCTCATCTTCACCCTCCCTTTGGGTTTTCTTTCAGCCACACTCATTTGCCTGGAAGAATTTTGCTACTGAATCATTAATCTGCCTTTATATTCTGCTCACATTTGCATATGAAATAATTCCTTGTTCTTTTTGTTGTGTCTCCACGCGGAGTCCTTTCTGCACGGGGGTGTGTTTTTGTTCCTCTTCCGTGTGGAAATTTGCAAGAAAGCGGTCAGGAGAGGCAGCTGGGCCAGGGAGATGTGAATGAGGTGTTTCACCCGACTGTTCCTGTGATCCCACATCACCTGAGTGGTCCCAGCAGGGTTTGGTACAGCCGGGCTTTGCCCAGTTGTGAAGGAATTTGAGAAGGCTCAGCCTTGTGTTGTGCCTTCAGCAGCTTCAATTCCTAGAGCAGGAGAAACCTAAAAACTTGCGGAGCTTTCGCCATCTGCGCCTTTCACTCCTTTGTCCTATATTTAGCTCGGAAAAGCAAACAGATGAGGTGGTTTCAGTTCTTGCTGCTTGCAGGCAGGCACAGGGCTGCAGTGCTGGGGAGTGTGTGGAGCCCAGCATCAGGGACTCCCCCAGAGCTGCTGCCTCTGAGCACGGCTGTGCTCCCCAGCCTGTAATTATCCATGGAAGCACATCTAATGCTTTAAAATAAAATCAGTGAGCTGCCTTTACCTCTTCCTGGCCCTATTTGGAATGAGCTTTTTCTCCTTGTCTTTTTTTTTTTTTTGTTCCAAGCAGTGTTGGCGTAGCACAGCAGATCCGCGTTCTCAGGGTGTGACAAAGGCCCTGTTTATCCACAAGCCCAACTGCCTCAACTTCATGTGCCACTTTGGGATTTGAGTTCTCAGCACTGCAGTGGGAATCCTTGCCAAAATGGCTTTTATTTAATTTCCTTGGAGAGGTTTATCCCCTGCTGCCTGTAACAGCTGCTTTGTGACGTTTTCTTTTGGGACACGTGTTGAAGCTTGTGAGCTTGTGGAGTAACAGGCACACCAGACATGGCTTCCAGAGGAAATGCAGCGTGCAGTGCTGCTGGGAAGAAATAAAAGCTGGTGTCAGCAGAGGAGCAGCTGGACTGGGGTTTGGGGGCAGGTCTGAACACAGGGGAGACCATAAATGTGTCTTACTGTGACAGAAACCCCAGAGAACTGCAGCTGGGGAGTAACTTTGGGAACCTCTGAGAGTGGGGTGAAAAGGGAGCAGAGGAGAAATGAGAGGAACCAGAGGGGTTACAGTTACCAGAGAGGAAAAGCTGTGTGGAAAATGAGACCTGTTTGCAGAGGAGCGTGTGTCACCGGTGCAGGCAGATGTGGAACAGATGTGCAGCACAGAAATGAGTGGATAGCAGAGTGTGGATTTGGCAAACTGTCCTCAGCACAGGATGGAGCCACCTTTTCAGGTAACTGAGATATAGGATTTAGAAACAAAATTTAAAATACTGTTAGGGAATGACATGTGCAGGGTGCAGCACTGAAATGTTTATCAGGGCAGGTCAGGTACTACTCAGCCAGGAGAAACAGCATCGTGTAGCTCCTCACAGATGGTGCTGCACCTCAGTGGAGGGATGGAGGAGAGCCTCTGCACTCCAGGGATTAGACCTTGCATCCCTTTTTCCAGGAGAGGTTTCCTTGTCTCCTGCCCTCTGTGATTTGCAGCTGGTGGGTCAGTGAGGGCCAGGGAGGCTCATGGTGTGGCTGCAGTTTATTCTAGACCCAGACACGTGGGTGTGCAGCGTGTGCTGAGCTGGGAGCAGGTGGGCTCCTGGGGGCTGTTGTTTCCTTGCTTGGATGTGAGCATCTCAGGATCCCTTCCTGGCCCTGGAGATGCCTTTGGCATTATCCCCTCCACACAGTCGTTCTGCTTCTGTGCCAACACAAGGAGCTGAGAGCTGGCTCCCAGACCCAGCACTGTGCTGTGTGCGAGCCCTGCCTGTTCTGCAGCTGGCCTTGGGGATGTCTGGGGCTCCTTGCTCAGTGCTGTGACTCCTCCCTGTCCATCCCCACCATCAGAGACCTGCACTCAGGCTGAGGCAGGGCACAGAAAGGCCTTTGAACCTATGGTCATCCTGCCAAGGGGTGAGAGGCTCCCTGGGGTCAGGATGGCAGAAACTGGATGTGCTATCTCAAGGGGACCCATCCCTCTCCTCAGAAGAGGTGGGCAGATGAGGTAGAGCAGTTCTTCCACCAGGAAGATGGGATTTGCTCTGTGCCGTTCAGGAATCCTTGGAATGGGCTCTGTGGCTTGCACCAGGCAAGTCAGGCCATGCCACCAGCTCTGCCTTTGCCCAGCACAGCAGCGTGGGGAACTCCCTGAGTCTAAAGAACGCTTTCCCTGCTCAGCTTCGATTTCTTGCCCAAGTGCTGCAGTCTGGGTGCTGCTGTAAGAGAACAGACCCTGAATCCCTGAATCCCTGCTCTGTTTGCTCTCCCTTGCCCTGAAGTGTTCTGCAGCATCGCTGCGTGCCGGAGCTCTGCGCTGCAGCTGTGCCCTTGCTGCAGTCACAGGATGGCACACGCAGCTCCTGAGGGCTCTGGGACACCCTCAGAGCCAGGAAAAGCTACCACCAATAAAAGATTTGCTTACTGCCAGCCCTCCAGGCCTCTCCCAGTTTCCTGACCTTGGTTATAAATTACCTGGAAGCAATTTTAGTGAGCGTGGTGGGTAAGGAGGAAAGCAAAGAAACTGCATCTGGGAATGGCCTGAGGAAGCTACAGAATCTCACGTGATTTAGGCAGCAAAACCTCTGACCAGCTTTGCAATTCTGGCTTTAGCTGCTTGAATATCCTCCTTTGGTGATCAGGGAAATTTCTGTGCTGATCTCTAAGATGATCATTTGCCTAAAATAGCTGTTGCAGCAATGGGAAGTACATGAAACCACAGAGCTGCCAGCTGTTAAAGGCTGATAGAAACTGACTTTTCCATCCGCACACATCCTGCTCCTGCAGTTCAGCACGTGCTCCTTGTCCTGGTGATGGTTCCATTGGTGCCCCAGTGCCCAGGGTGGGTCCCGAGCATGAAGCAGTTTGTGGCAGGACTTTATGAGGCAGTTCATGAGGAGGGAGCTCTGCCAGGTCCCACAGCTGCTGCTGGTGCAGCACCAAACCCCTGGTGAAGAGCTTGTCTCCGAGTTCTTACAGGCTGTGCCCAGCCAAGCATGGAAGGCTGGATGTAAACCCTTTTACTCAGTGTTTGAATTGGGAAATACCTTATTTTCCTGGTGCATTTTGGTGGCTTCTTTTACTCTTAAAAATTTTAATGTAGTGGAATTATTGATGGCAGGCTATTATGAGTAAAGTAACACAGATCTGCCTCTTCTTTGTTAAGCCTGGCTGGGGAAGAGGAGTGGGCGCAGACAGGACGTGGCATTTTCCCTTCACAGAGTCTGAAGTGTTCCCTTGCAAAGTCATGGTGGCCGTGCTGCACTTTGCTGGGAGAACCAAGGGATCAGTTTTATGGAGCTGCTGGGTGCAAAGCGTTTCCAGCCACTTCTCCTTGGCTCCAGACACGTGTGTGCTGTTTCTGGAATGCTAAATAGACTCTTGTTGCAGCAGGGGTAAATTACACTCGAGCAGCTCAGGAGGAAAAAGTGGCCAGAGCTCCTTCACTGCAGCTCTGGGCTTGCAGAGCCCTGCACTGGCCCTGTGCAGCCTCTCCAGAGTCCTTCAGCCTCACTGATGGAAGGGGACTTCTTCTTTCTTATTTATCCCTGAGCCCTCGCCTCCCCTGCAGCTGCTCCGTTGAGTCAGAATTGGGGAAAAACCTGTTTGTTTCTGCACACTGGTGGCTAAAGTGATTGCAGGGTGAAGGAGTGGAACTTTGGACTAGTGCTTATATTTATGGGGTTTCTTTCTAGCTTTCTTTCATCTGTTGTTTGCTTGAGGATTAGGTTTGGGAAATTCCCTGGCAAGTGCTGAGGGTTTGCATTCCGGATTTGTTGAGAGCATGGGGCAGCTGGCATTTAAACTCTGCTGAGTGTGTCCAGGCAGGGAGCTGGAAATAGCAAAGGGAAGGTGGAGTTGAGCCCCTGGCAGAGGCTCTGCTCTCAGCTGAGCTCCTGGTTTGTTTTCCAGGGCTCCCAGTGCCCAGCTCCCAGGGTGTGAAGCAAGGTGTCCCAGCCTTCAGAATGCTCTAGAGAACAACAGAGACGTTCAGAATGCTCTAGAGAAACATTTGTTGAGACAAGAAAGTGTCCTTGGTGCCAAGGGAGGCTGCAGCCTTGGGAGGAGTGAGCTGGAATTCTGCTCTGTGTCATGGCTCTGTCTGATCTCCTTGGAAATGCAGAATTTTCTCCCTGTGAGTTTAACTCTGAATTGAATTTTAAGCCTTCCCTTAGCCCTCGGTGTGTTGCAGGAGGTAACACAGAGCCAGGACAACTGCTGACTTATCAGGATGTTTTTGTGTTTGGCTGAGAGGCCCAGCCTTCCATTCAGTGCAGCTGAAGCCTGGAAAAACAGAAAGCTGATAATGGAAAGCCACCAGCAGTGGCCTGTGTGTACAGGGACACCAGATGTGCCCAAATCCACCCTGATAAGGAGTGTGGGATGGGCTGGCACCTCCTCACGTGGAAACTGTTTGCCCTGTAACCCAAGCAGGCTGAATTTCTCAGGCCTATTGTCCATTGGGAAGGAGTTCCTCCCTCCCTCCCAGCATGTCTGGGGTGCACAGAGCTGTGCACAGGTGATGAGATGATTATAAATGTGCTGCTTTCTGTCTTCCTAACAATTGGGCAGTTTGGTGTTGATGGGATTCCCTTAAACCCTAAATGGCTTTGTGCTCAGAGGGTGTGATACCGACTCCATCTCACGCTGCAGTAATTGGTCCCATCCTCTGCTAATTCAGCGAGTTTCTCTTCCCCCTGTGCAGGTCTGCAGAGCAGCTCTGTGCCCACTCTCAGACAGAGTGCTCCCTGCTAGCACCAAAAATTTGAGGAGGTAAAATGGCTTTTCTTCCTGAAAAAGCTTTTAGTTCTTCCTGTGCGTCTTTGAGGCAGCTATTTTTTCCCTTTTTACAGAAGTTTTGATCACTTGCCCAGTTTTATTTCCTCCAGAATTATTTTTAAGTTCATCCTCAGTCATGTGTGCTGCACTTAAAGCTGCTGCTGGTGCCTTCCTTGAGAGCAGCCCTGATTTGGAAAGTCACTGACCTTTCCTTTTAGCAGTTGTGAAACTTTTGTTCTAGTAAACATGTTAAATGGCTTCTGAGATAAGAGGTTTTCATTTGAGGTGAAATGTCCCATCACAGAGATTTTTGGATTGCAGAAGATATTCCCAAGGAAGATGGAAATCCTACTAAATGCCCTGTACAAAACCAGACCAGGCAACGCTTGAAAAGACTTTTGGGAAGGACAAATCTGTGTTGGCTAGAATATATTTGTTGGGGTTTTTTCCCCGTGTCCAATTCCTGTCGTAATTGATTAAATTACATACTTATATTCCAAATTAAAGCAGAAAATCCTCATCTCTTCCCTTGCAAAGCCCCCAGTGGTTCCTGGGCTGGTTTCCCACTGGGCTGATCAGTTCCTCCTTTCTGCCTTACCTGTGTTTGCAGGGACTTCCCAGCTGCTCCCTGCAGCTGTGCTGGTGTCACAAGCCGTGCACTTCATTCTGCCAAGAGATTTTGCTTGTCATTAAGCAAAATCAAGGTCACTGATGTACAGCTAATTAGTTCTCCCACAAAACAGCCACAGTGACAAAGGCATTAATAGAAATGCTGGGGTGGTGGCTGTGTACAACAGCCAGGGATGGCTGCAGGACTGCAGGGAGGGGGCTGAGGCAGAAACTGAGCACTTGAGAAGGTTCCTGATCCATGTGGCAAGCGGGGTAATGAGACAGGGATCTGAGGAGGAGTTTTATGATTTCAGATGTCTTCTGACATTATCTGTCCATGCATTTGCTCAGTTGGAGACAGTGTGGCGAGACAGCTACAAATGTGGACATAAATTTATTTATGATTCCAGCCTGGCTTTGGGCCAGTGGTCAGATTTACCCAAATTCCTCTTGCAATCAGTGAGTTTGTGGCCTCTGGATTTGCAGGCTGAGGAGCTGGGCAGTTGTTTCCAGTAGTGACATCATGTTTTGATATATAGTCAAGCTGATGATTGAGCAAATAGATTTCCAGGCTTGACTTTTGTCAGAGTAATCCCAGCAGGCTCAAAAGGAATGCTGCCCTGTGAGTTTACTGGCTCAGCTCTGCTTGACTTCTGATGGAGCTGCAAAAAAAAAAACGAAAAAAAAAAAAGTGCAAATATCCTCTGGTGTCAGTTTCCCCAATAGGCACCATTTTCACCATTTTCATTCAGTTTTCCCTCAGCCAGCAGCCAAGACTGCTGCTGTGGGTGAGTGTGAATGGAGAGAGCCTGCCAGCAAACATCTGACACGTTCTGCTCTCGCTGCTTTGCCTCCCCTGGCACTGACCAGAGCAGCAGGGACTGGCACCTGTGGGCTCTGTGCTCTCAGGAGCTCTCACCTGGGACAGGTGGGTGGGGAAGTGGCTCAGGTGTGGAGGTTATTCCAGTCTGGGATTCCTGTGCGGGGCAGCAGCTGAAAGCAGGGGCTGACAATGGGCAGCCTACCCTGAGAAATTTGGGCCCTGGTTTAAAAGAAATGTTTCCATTTTTCCATTTGAGGTCTATTTTTTTTTCCAGAACCTCCAGCTTCCTTTGTCCCATCACGGGTGGGGTCTGTAAGCTCTGCTTTGGGGGAGGAATGGCACATTTTGGTGCATGGAATGCCTCATTAAAGGATCCTTTAATGGAGCCTGTGTGCACTGAGGTGGGTTTGGTACCTGCCCAGCAGGATCTCTGCAGCCTTTCCCTGGAGATGGTGATAAAGAGTTGCTTGGTTTGGCTGGATCAAGTTTCATACCTCACTCCAGGCTGTGTCCTGTTTCACAGCTTTGGTTCTTCCACAGTGTGCTGGTATTTTTGATACACCTACACACTAAACAAAAGTGATGCCCTGCTTCAGACATGTGCTTGTGTTGCCTGTAATCAAAAGGAAAAAAAACCTTGTATTAGAATAGTAAAGTAAAAAGCTGACCTTTATTTTGAAGCTTCCAGGTGTCCTGCTGGTGATGGGAACACGCAGAATTGAATTTCTACAATTTTATAATGTTAATTAGGATATCTAACAGGTACATCCTATAAGAGATTCAGTTGCCCCAGTAACCTACCCCTGGAGTTGGTCCAAGGGGTTCTCTGCCCCACTTCTTATTATGCCTTATTGTAGGTTCCCCTCCTTGGAATAAGACTAAACAATATTTCAGGAATGTGTTCAGAAGGTCAGCTTATTGCTCTAAATTCTAGGGGAATAGGGTAGGAAAACTACTGGAGCTGCAGCCATGCATTAGCAATCTACAAAGCTACAAATGTATGAAAAATATATAAAAAGCTTAAGCATCATTCCCTCCCTTTAGAGACTTGGCAATATAGAATTACAGGCAACACTTGTACTTTTCCTCTGCATTACCAGCTGAAAGCAGCTTCCCCTCTTATCCTGGGATGAGGCTCCAGCCCAGGGATGATCCTTCAGTGCAGGTGTGAGAAAGCTCAGCCTGGGAGCTGATCACTGCCCACAGCAGCTTTTGGGCTTAACTGCTGGGTATTACCTACCTGTCCGTGTTTGGTTTGAGCTTCAGTGCTGGGTATTACCTACCTGTCCATGTTTGGTTTGAGCTTTAGTGCTGGGTATTACCTACCTGTCCGTGTTTGGTTTGAGCTTTAGTGCTGGGTATTACCTACCTGTCCCTGTTTGGTTTGAGCTTTAGTGCTGGGTATTACCTACCTGTCCGTGTTTGGTTTGAGCTTTAGTGCTGGGTATTACCTACCTGTCCGTGTTTGGTTTGAGCTTCAGTGCTGGGTATTACCTACCTGTCCGTGCTGTGCTTGGTGTATTCTTGGCATCCAATCCCAGGCAGGCTCGGTGACATCAGCTCTCAGCAGGGCTGCTTCTCTGACACAACACAAGGGTGCTCCTGGATTGCCTCTGCAGGTGTTTGCTCTCGTTTTCAGCCGTGTCTGGGTTTGTGGGTGCTCACTGCAGGACTCCAGGCCCAAATCTTATGGATTCTCAGTGCTCCCTGCCAGTGGAGCAGCTGTCGGAGCACACTCTGCAATTTTGAGTTTCTTGGTGCTGATGCTGAGAGGCCAGGTTAACCTCAGCCACCTCCCTGGGCGTGTTCAGACAGGGAGCCTTTGGTTGGAGGGAGTGATGAGTCTGAAGGGAATGTGGTGTAAAATTGGTGTGAGCTGTCAGCGTGTCCCTGTGGCTCAGGGCAGGGAGGGGACAGCATGTCACCTGTCATTCTATATTGCCAAGTCTCTGAAGGGAGAGAATGATGTTTTTTATATATTTTGTCATACATTTGTAGCTTTGTAGGTTGCTAATGCATGGCTGCAGCTCCAGTAGTTTTCCCACCCTTTTCCTCTAGATTTTAGAGGAGCTGGCAGGTTTGTGCTACACCTGAGCTGGTGCAGCAGCTGCAGTGTGGCTCTGGCTCCTGCTGCCCTCCTGGAGCTGTGGCTGCTGCAGGAGCCCCTGGTGCCCCTCCCGGAGCAGTGCCCACACTGTGGGTGCCGGGGCAGAGCAGGCAGGGCAGTGTGACTGAGTCTGCTCCTGCTTAGGCTGACAATGGGGGCTTTCTTTCCCTCCTGCCTCCTGGACCACTGTGCAGAATGAGAATTAGCGCTGGCGTGGAGGAATGTGTGAAATGAGCCCTGGATTCAGTGGTGGGAAAGTTGTCTGGCAGGAACTCCTCAAGTGACATTGGAATGCAGCCCCCTGCTCTCGTGGTGGCAGCTCCTGCACTGGAGAGAGGCTTGATGGAGACAGGAGGGGTTCTGCTGCCACAGAGGGGTTCTCTGACCTGGAGAAGTGTTGATAACATTTGTACAGCCTCTGTCATCTGCTGCCCTCTGAACTGGCCCCTCTGGTTCCTTAGGGACCACTCTGGTTTTGATAAAGTCAGAGCTTTCACACCAGAATCCCCTGCTCCTGAGCAGTCCTGCTGCAAGTGTTTCATGCACGACACTGAAATCTTGGGCACATGAGGGGTGTGAAAGGCTGCACCCAGGGCAGGTGAACACTGAAATGACACTGAAATCTCGAGCACATGAGGGATGTGAAGGGCTGCACCCAGGGCAGGTGAACGCTGAAATGACACTGAAATCTCAGGCACATGAGGGGTGTGAAGGGCTGCACACAGGGCAGGTGAACCCTGAAATGACACTGAAATCTTGGGCACATGAGGGATGGGAAGGGCTGCACTCAGGGCAGGTGAACACTGAAATCTCGGGCACATGAGGGGTGTGAAGGGCTGCCCACAGGGCAGGTGAACGCTGGCAGCCCTGGGGAGGAGGAATTTCAAGCAGAGAAATCAGAGGAGGGAGCTGGGGCAGGCTCTGGGAGGGGAGGTGCTGTTTGGCCAGAGGGCAGGCTGGGCTGCAGTGATGGTGTTAAAAAGAGACAGCCACAAAAGTCATTCGTTAATGATCTTTTGCTTTCCTGGGTGAAAAGAATCTGGAGAATTAAACTTTCCACCGCTGACACGGCAGTTCTGGGGGCAGTAAAACTGCTGAGCTGTTGGAGTTTGGCTTTGGTTTTCTTTGGTTTTGTCCTAGGGCATTTTTGATGGTTTCCAGGATCCAGAGCTTTAGAAGGAAATGTTCAGTTTCTCTAACCTGAATTTAGTTTAAAACAAAAAAAAAAAAAATCCTCCAAATGTCAAAGTGTAGAAATGTTTTTTTTCTGGAGCGACCAACTTGCCTTGGGTTTAAAAATGTCAGAAAAGGTTTAACAAAACAGCAAACAAACTCTGCTATTAAAATAGCTCTGAAATGCTCCTGCAGCCTCAGCAGCTTTGCTGGGGACTGTTTGTGAGTTTTCTCTTTGTTCCCCTGCAGGTTTACCAAGAATCTCTCTCCAGACAAAATCAACCTGAGCACGCTGAAGGGTCAGGGGCAGCTGACCAACCTGGAGCTGGATGAGGAGGTGCTGCAGAATGTTCTGGAGCTGCCCACCTGGCTCGCCATCACCCGGGTCTACTGCAACAAGGCCTCCATCAGGGTGAGCAGAGGCAGATTTGAATGGATGAAGTTATCCATTTACAGGCAGAATCACTGAAGTTGTGCATGGACTTGCACTTTGCGCACTGAACTCTTACAAATTCTCCCTCCTTGTGCTTTTTAGAGCAAAAACAATGTGGTTTTTTAGTTGTTATAAGCTGTCAGGTTGTTTTATTGCACGTGGTACTAAGCACTGTTGCATTACATGAACTCAAAAGTTTTAAGGACATGAAAGAGACTTTCTATAAAAGAAATATGATTCTACTCTGCCAAGTGACAGTAAAAATGAGCTTGTCTTACTCATCTGATGTGCTCTGTTTTTAGAGTCAGATCTGCTCAGTTTAGTAACAAACATTTGTTCTCCCTCCTACAAGAACTGCAGAATGAACGTTGCTGTATGAAAATAAAATGGAGCTTTTTGGTTTGTGCACAGGCTTCAAAAGAATTGTGTGACTTCCAGTAACAGCAGCAGTTAGTTGTAAACTCTTAAAGGCCAGGAATGTTCCCCACAGCAGAATTTGACCTGCAGAATATCTGTTACTCCTGATGATATATGAGATCCAAAAGCTCAGCTGGGTTTGTAGATCTGGTGTCTGGAATGTCTTTTCCCTTGTCTGTGTCTCAGTTTGACCTGGATACAATGAGACATTGCAGACATTTCTCAGAGAAATGGGGCTCAAATTTTGGGCTGAGGAGGTTTCCTGCAATTTCTGAAATTTTCCAATGCAAAGATCACTCTAATAACCCCAACTTTATCATTTCAGATCCAGTGGACAAAGCTGAAAACACACCCAATCTGCCTGGTAATGTTGCCTCTCTTGTCTTCTTTCCTTCCTTTCTCCCTTCTTCTTTTATTCCTTTTCTTCTTCACTCTTTTTAATCTCTTCTACTTGAGAAAAATTCTGGGGAGGGAAACCATCGAGTGCTCAAATTTTCTTTGGACCCGAATCCTCCAGGGCCTTAGCACATAGGGGACAAGGACCCTCCCATGGGTCCCTCATTTCACTGCAGGATGGAGCCAGATGAGCTCTCAGGGAAGTCCAGGGCTACCTTGTGCCTGTTTTTTGTTGGTTGCTTCCCCACTCCTGGGGTTTCAGGTTTCCCACTGACACTGATGGTGTGAGAGCTTTAACACATGAGACTCTTGGAGCACTGGGACTCCAGAGTTGGTTCTCCCTGCCCTGGAATCTCACCCCGGGGCTGGTGGGCTGGGCTTGAGGCTGGCTGTGGTGTTCATGGCTCCCTCTTTGTGTCTCTGCAGTACCTGGACAAGGTGGAGGTGGAGATGAGGACGTGTGAGGAGCCTCGGCCGCCCAATGGACAGTCCCCCATCGCTCTTGCTGCTGGACAGAGGTCAGACCCTGAGCCCTGCAGCTCCTGCTGGGGCTCTTCTCCTTGATTCACCACTGGCCTCCCTGTTCTAGGGTTTAAGTGCCTTTGGTGTTGCTTATAAACCTCTCTGTGTGAGCCTTACCTCTGCCAGGCCTCATGAGGGGGATCTTCTCTTTGCAGTGAATATGGCTTTGCTGAGAAAGTCGTGGAGGGGATGTTTATTGTTGTCAATTCCATCACCATCAAGATTCACTCCAAGGCCTTTCATGCTTCTTTTGAGCTGTGGCAGCTCCAGGGCTACAGTGTCAACCCCAACTGGCAGCAGAGTGACCTGCGCCTCACCCGCATCACGGACCCGCAGAGGGGAGAGGTGAGCCTTGCCTTTGTACTGGCATCACAGAGAAAAGTGTCATGAATGATCTTTTCTTGTTTCATTTCATGTCTTCTGAGTGTTTTTGGGAGTTTTCTGAATCCTTGAAGTTGTGAAAGTCTCAGCATTTTCCTGTTCTTCGCCTCCCTCCTGGGCAGGTTCTGACGTTCAAGGAGCTCACCTGGCAGACCCTGCGGATAGAGGCAGATGCCACAGAAAATGGTGACCAGGATCCTATCACCACTCCTCTGAGACTCATCACCAACCAGGGGAGGATCCAGATCTCTCTCAAGAGAAGGGTGAGAGTTTTCTCCATGCTTTGCAGGATGTGGTCTCACTGCCTGGTGCAGAGATGATGCAAATTTCCTCCCACAGTCCTCGACAGCCCTTCTCTCCCTTCTGAAATGTTGAGCCCTAACTGATGTATCTCTCCATGTTTTCTGTCAGAGACAGCTGTGTTCTTAGCAAATGTCAAAGCAGTTTCTTTCCCAGGGGAGGATCTCGTGGATGGAGTGAGTTTTTCAATCTGTTTGAACATCCTAAGGAGAGCTGTCATCTCCTTACTGGGAGCTGAAAACCTGGCAGTCTGATTTTTAGCTGTCAGTGGAAATGTGATGATTAAAAAAAAATGAATTAAGCAGTGAGCAATTTGTCTCTTAAAGAGGAGGTGGCTTTGACTGCTATCCATCTGAGAGGAGGTGCTGTGGATATGCACCAGATACCATCTCTCAGAGGAGTTTCACAGCAGCCTCCCTTCTTTCTGCCTCTGTGTTTTGGGAAGACTCTATCTGTGGAGCAAATTTTTGAAGTCCCTAACACCTTCCTTGCTGTTTCAGACCAAAGATTGCAACGTGGTGGCCTCCAAGCTGATGTTTCTGCTGGATGACCTGCTCTGGGTGCTGACAGACTCTCAGCTGAAAGCAATGATGAAATATGCTGAGTCTCTGAGTGAAGCCATGGAGAAATCTGCTCAGCAGAGGAAAAGCTTGGCACCAGAGTCTGTACAGGTGAGTGAGTTTGGATACTGGTCTGCCAGGGAAAAGGGCAGTTTCTGTTTGTGTGGCACCTGGCCCATATTCACAGCATTTTCCTTGATGGGAACTCTGGTCAGTGCCATGTGGACTGTGGGGTAATGAGGTGACCAAATAAATGGGATTCATTGCCAATAAAATGCGTTTTCCAAGTCAAGGATGAGGGAAGAGGAATATTTCTGCTGGAGTTGGAAGCTCCAGGGAAGCAGGGATGCACACATAGTGCAGTGAGGTTGCACAGCAGGCATGGGGAGTATTTGGCCCTTTTTGCCCCGGAATCTTAAAACATGATCCAAGAGAAGTGCAAGCAGCTGGCAGAGCCACAGACAAAGGTGAGAGCACAGGAGAGGATCCAGATCCTGGGAACCCCAATTCAGTCCTATAAACCGATGCCTTAGAGGCTGGAAGATGTGCGTGAGCTGATTAATTGCATTATAACCTCAGTGTTTTCCCTCTCTCTGAGCTCTCCCTGAGCTTGTCCCTCTCTCACAGATCACCCCCCCTGCTCCCAGTGCCCAGCAGTCGTGGGCTCAGCCCTTTGGAGCCAGCCCCAACGCCAGCAGCATCGGGCAGTACTTTGACAAGCACGACATGAAGGAATCCTCCTACCACCTGCTCATCTCCCGCCTGGACCTGCACATCTGTGACGACAGCCACGCCCGGGAGGCAGGTCAGCAGGGAGGGAAGCATCCAGAGGCAAAAACAACAGCCAAGGCAGTGATTTTCTGGCTGGAAGAGGGTTGGGGTTTTGCAGTTTGGGATTTGAGTCTCCAGGCCTGGTTCTTACCGTATAAACCATTGATCGAGGTGTCCTTCTCCTGGCCTAGGACAAGATTTTGGTGCAGGTTGCTGAAGATGGTACCCCAATCCTGACTGTGGTGTCAGTTAATCAGTGGGGACAGTCTGAGCAGTGTGGTTCTGAATTCTCCTGGATCAGGGCTCAGATTGCAGAGCTGACCATGGTTTCCTGTGCTCTGTTCCTCACAGGTGCTCAGAAGCATGGCATGCTGGGCGGTGCCATCCAGCTGACCTTCAGGAGGATGGCTTTTGATTATTATCCTTTCCACAGGGCAGGTAGGGAGCCTGGGGCCTCACAACCTGAGGAGGGGGGTAAAAAATGAGTTTAAAGAGCTGTTCTATGATCGCAGGCTGGACTAGAAGAAAGAAGCTGCTTTTTTAAAGCTGGAATCTTTGCTTTTCTGCAGGAGATGCCTGCAAGCATTGGGTGAGGTACAGTGAAGCGATGGAGACTCGGGGACAGTGGGCAAAGAAGTTGGTCAGTGAATTTCAAAGCAAGATGGAGAAGTTTTATGAAGAATCAGACCCTGTGTTTGCCAGGACTCCACTTTCTCCTTTCAAAAGGAAACCAGGTAAAGGTACTTGATAAAACCAGTGAAGCAGGAGTTGTACCAGCAAAATCTTTAGTTGCTCATCCCCAGCTGAGTAGGATGATTTGTTGGTGAAGGAATGCATAGCACTCTAAAAATCATAGATACAATGGCAAAGGAAAGTGGCTGGCAGAGCAGTGCAGCAAGGATGGACGGGCTGCAGTGGATTATTGTTGAGTTTCTCCATAAGATACAAGGATGAAATTTCATACTTAAGACCTGGCTTAGGAGTGTGTTCTCTTGCCACAGAGCAGACTCACCTTTCACAGTGTTCTTCCTTCAGAAGTCCTCAGTGTTTCTCCTGCCCAGCTGTGTTCATCCCTTTCTAATTCTGGTGCTGTTAGTTCTGCTCAGTAAGCACAGAGGTGATGGTGCAGAGCAGGTGACCAACGCCCTGTCTGTCCCCACAGAGCCTCCCCAGAGGAGCCCCCCGGAGAACTGACGGTGCAGAGAAGGTGACTAACGCCCTGTCTGTCCCCACAGAGCCTCCCCAGAGCCCCCAGAGGAGCCCCCCAGAGAAGGGCCGGGCTCCCCCCACGAGCCTCCCGCGGCTGCGGCAGCCGCCCTGGCACCGGCTGCGCTCCAGCTGCGTGCTGCTCAGGGTGGATGACCTGGACGTGCACCAGGTAGGGACCTCAGCACGGCCTGCACGTGGCAAGGGCACTTCCAGAAAGGAAATTATGTGATTCAATGTGTAATTCAAGATATGATTGAAAGGATCGTGCTAATCCTGCGGCATCCAAAACGCTGCCCGGAGAACCTAAGTGCTGTTATGATGTTGTCTGTAAAACTTTAAACCCAAGAGTGAACTGCTGATAGTTTTCATGGTCAGAGGGAACTGCTTAACCACGGGTTTCTGCCCTCTGTTCCTACACCAAGCATCAGGCACGCTCAGTGTAAAGCATTTCATGCCTTTGAGAAATCAGCGAGGGTGTGCATTTTTGACAAAAAAGGAGGAGTAAGTCTGACCTCAAGCTTTCTGCCCTGGATCAGGCCCTGCATCCATGTGCCCTGTGTCCATCCAAGAGCTGGTTTTGCTCTTGCAGCACCAGATACTATGATGGACTTGCCAAGGTTTTGCTGATCTTGCAGACAGCTGTAACAGATTTCTGTTCTGTTTGCTCATGTCACCTAATTCTGCTTGTCACAGCTCTTACTAGCAGTGACAGGAGACACAAAGAGCTAAATTCCCTCAAAGGAGAGGGGTTGGCAATATCAGCAGGTAGAAGAAAATTATGTCTTTGCTTGAAAGCAGTGTATGTTTGATGTGTAAATGAGGCAGATTGAATACAGGCAACTGAGGGGTCACTGGGGCACTTGGGTTTGCCGAGTCTGAGTTCTGCACCACTGCATTTCCTTCTGTTTTCAGGTCTCTACAGCTGGGCAGCAAAGTAAGAAACCCTCCACCTTGCTTTCCTGTAGCAGAAAAATCTTCAAACTCCCTGACCAGGTCTCTGCAATCCATATTGAATTCACAGAATATTACTTCCCAGACAATCAGGACTTTCCAGGTAATACATCAAGGTTAGCACCTCCTTTCACAAGTTTCTTAAAGACTCATCAATGGTCTAGCTGTGTTAACCCTGTTAGATATTCTCTGTCTGTTGTTTAGTTTTCTGATGTTTGCCATCCTAGTTTTTTGTTTCCCTGTGGGAAGGTGGGGTGGGGTTTGTGCACAATGTGGAAGCAGAGCTGTGCTTGCAGGAAGGAGTTGCAGCAGCTGCTGTTTGCCCAGTTCCTGGGGTTCAGCCTTCCTGAGAGCCCTGGAGCAGGGCCATGGGGTGCTCTGGGTGCTGTCCCAATGGGTCACCTTATTCCTCTGGGTGCACCACAGCTTCTCCCCTTCCAAGATGTGTCTCCCAGGAGTGGTGAAACCCCTGCATTGGTGCTGTCAGTGCAGGTTCTGCACCTAGGGGCCTTTCCTGCTATCAATAATCTGTTTCCCTCTAGTTCCATGCCCAAATCTGTACATGCAGCTGAACGGCCTGATGCTCACCCTGGACACACCAAGTGTGCTCTGGATAAATCTCTTCTGCCTGGATCTGTGTCGCAGCCTGGAGCAGTTCAAAGCCATCTACAAGCTGGAGGACTCAGGCAAGCGGGATGAGCACGTGGATGTCCGGCTGGATGGCTTCAGGCTGAAGGTACCATTCTTTTCCTTCCTTTCCCAGTGTTCTCTCTGTGAAAGAAACATGAGACCAGGACATAGCTGGAGTTCATAATGAGGAGACAAACCTGCTGCCTTCCTCTGTCTTTGCTCTGTCTGCATTTTGTGTTGGTTTTGTTTGGTTTGTGCTGCTGGAGTTCTCATCCAGAATAAACCTCCGCTGTTCCTGTCTCACCTTCCTTCCCCTGCAGCTCAGCATCCCCGTGGATAAGAAAGTCACAGAGCACCGGGACAGGCCTCGGGCCCTGTGTGTGTGCATGTCAGAGGTGACAGCCACCAACACCCGCCACGCTCCCTCCTGCAGCTGCCAGGACCTGCAGAGCCTCTTCAGGAAATTCGCGGGCTCCGAGTTCTTCCACTCCAGCTACGCGGCGTTCCCCCGGGAGCAGGGCAGCTTCAGCCTCCTGCACACCCTGTTCCTGCGCCACGCCTTCCACGTGGAGGACAGGCCACACAAGCACCACAGGCTGCCTCACAAAACCTCTGCCTCTGAGGACCTGTGGTCTGTGAATTTCAGTGAGCTCTCCCTGGGGTTTGAGGGGGCTGAAAGCTCCAAGGGCAGAGCCCTTAGTTTTGTTGACCCTTTTCCCCTTTCTATATGGGCCTGCCTGCCCAAGAGGTGGGGGCAAGCTCAGATGTCTAAACGACAGGAGCTGGCCACCTCTGAGGTGAAAATCAAGCCTTCTGCTAGCTTTAGCAACCACTCCAAGAACGAGAACCTCTCCAGAGAACACGGCATTTGTCAAAGATCAAAGACTGACCAAGACCTGAGGAATATCTACAAGGCTCCAGACACGATGGATGTCTTGGGAGAATCTGACTGTGAAGTTGATGATGGAGTAGACAGTAAAGAGCTGGAAGCCTCTGCTGATATCCACGTGCTCATGTCCTCCTCTGTACACGTCAAAGTTCGGCTCAACCACTACCAGTACTTGGTGCTGCTCAGGATGAGGGAAGTTCTGCAAGCACTGCAGGAGCAGCTGGCCCAAGATACCCAGGAAATGACTGGGTCTCCTTTAGATGCCATGTCTGCTTGTGTGGGAGTTATGTTCCCCAGTGCTGAGGTGGCCCTGCTCATGGCCCCCGCCCCAGGGTCTGTCGTGGAGCCCAGGTCCCTGGACTCAGACACAACCAGCCTGATCGAGTCCGAGCTCTCGCCCTCAGACAGCAAGGAGGGGCTGGCAGCTGAAGAGAAGGAGCTGAAATCAGAGAGCAGTTCGGAGAAGGGCTTGGGCAGCACCTCAGAGCTGCCAGAGGACAGTGGGACCCAGGACACCGGTGCCAGTGTCCCCCTGGAGAGGCTCCCGAGGTCCGCGAGCGACGGCGCCCTGAGCGCAGCTCCCCGCGGTAAGGGCGCAGAGGAGAAAGCCTTGATAGAGGAAGCACACGAAGCTGTGGAAGCCCTGGTTGCAGAGAGACCAGCAGAGACCAGCAGCCACCCTCAGAGCCCCCCTGCTCTCCCTTCCAGCCCAGCCTCGGACACGCAGCCCTCGGGCAGAGGAGGTGTTGCCCTCAATGGCCAGGCCGAGCTCGTCCCGCTGCGGAGCATCGAGGTGGAGCTCTCCAGCGCACTGCACATCACCAAGGATGCCACCAAGGAAGCTCTGCACGCCACCATGGACCTCACCAAGGAGGCCATGTCCCTCACCAAGGATGCCCTGAGCCTGAGCAGGGACAAGATGACCTCCACCATGCAGAGGATGCTGTCCCTGCCCCCGGCCAGGTGAGCAGGACAGGCTGCTGAGCTGCAGGAGGGGAGACAGAGCTCCTCCCTTTCTGTCCTTTGTATCTGGGCTGGAGATGGGTTAAATGTTCATCTCTGGGGCTGTTCTGAGGGTTCTGAAGTCTGACTTGCAAGTGGTCAGAGACCAGCCCAACACTCAGATCATCTGCAGGCTCAGCTGCCTGCCTCTATCACTGTTTTTGTT
Source organism: Melospiza melodia melodia (assembly GCF_035770615.1). Classification (NCBI taxonomy): domain Eukaryota; kingdom Metazoa; phylum Chordata; class Aves; order Passeriformes; family Passerellidae; genus Melospiza; species Melospiza melodia. The sequence goes on from NC_086221.1 coordinate 7,643,615, forward strand.
GGGTTTTTCTGCAGGGATTCTGTGCCCAAAGCAGAGGAGGGAGCGCTGACCCCGGGCGGGGCAGGCAGCGGCCGGATGCGTTTCTTCTCCATGAAGAGAACCTCATCCCAGCACTCCTTTGACACCACATCCGTGGATGGCAGTGGCCCTGAGGACGGGCTGTCCGTGGACAGTGATGGCAGTGATGGCTTCGTGATGCTCACAGACTCTGGTAAAGCCCTTGGCTTTTCTGTGCCCACCCTCATCTCGCAGGGCTGATGCTTTGTGCCACAGGCAGCTCATCCATCCTGTGCTCCTATGGAATCACTTTTGCTGCTCCTTGTTTTTGAAGGTCTTGAGGAGTTGCCCCACAGTGGCTCTTTCTGCTTTTGTAGGTGCCTGTTCTTTGAGACGAGGAGGGTGAATCAGTGTGGGGTGACCCTGCACGTCCCAGTGGTGTCCTGGGGGCTGCAGGGGCTGTGATGTGCTGGTGGTGGGTGGCACAGAGCATTCAGGAAGGGCTGGCTGGATACTGGGTATTCTGGACATCTTTCACTTCAACCCTGTGTTGCTTAAGCTAATCTGAGGAGCTGGAGGGAGATGGATCTCCAGAGGATGGTACCTCCAGAGAGGCCAGAGATTCAGGCAGTTACTGATGTCAGGACTTCCAGAGAAAGAAATGGAATTGAGTTGTTGTTCCTTCCATTTCAGAACCCAGCCTGGACCCCCTTTCTTCAGGGCAGCTTCCCCCAGCCCACAATGACACGGGCAGCAGAAGCAGCCTGGTGGCAGAGGACGAGGGTGGAGTGTCCCCTGAGGTGAACAGCTCCACGTCCCAGAGCGAGGACCCCAGTCTGCAGCTGGTCAGTGCCTGACATGGAATTCTGTCCCTTAGGGGCTCTGGAGGTGTTTGCTGTAACCAATGAGCTCCTGGTGGCTGTTTCAGGTGTCTGTCCTCGTGCTGAAGATGAGTGATGTGAACTGTGCCGTGGAGGTACAAGGAGATGATTTGTCTGTGGCTTTACAAGTGATGAAGGTGGTTCCAGAGCAGCTGAACAACGTTGGCATGTGGCAGTTCCTGCGTGGCTACGTGGGTAAGGTGCTGCTCTGGGACTGCAGAACAGCCTCCCCCAGGGAATATTCCATTAACTGGGGCCTCAGTGTTTGGGGTGGGTATGATTAGACACAACTCATGTGTGAGGGTTCAGATCTGGCATTGGAAAAATGTTTCCCAAGTGCCTACACAGTCAAGCTCTGTGGTGCCTAGTAATCATTGATTGGGATTTTTTAAATTGTTGAGGATGCATGAAATGAATTAAAAGAGTGAATAAAGCTGTCTAGGGAAACTGAAGTTATTCCTGATCTGAAAAAAATGCTTTTGGTCTACGGTACTTCCCCTAAATTTGAATAAAAAAAAACAAAACAAAGCCAAACCTTAAAACAATCAACTATCCTCCTGACACCCAAAAAAACCCCAAAAGCAGCTCCAAAACTGAAGGGGAAGTGTGAGCAATTCCCAGGCTGTTGATCCTGCCTTTCCCAGTCCTGCCAGTGGCCACAGTGGAGCCAAGGGATGAGGAAAGGCTGGTGAGCTCTGGAGGGTGAACCAGGGCACTGGCTCAGCTGTGGAGGCAGAGCTGGGACAGTTTTGGGGGGCAGAGCTGGGACAGTTCTGGGGGGCAGAGCTGGGACAGTTTTGGGGCCAGAGCTGGGACAGTTCTGGGGTAAGAGTTGGGACAGTTTTGGGGGGCAGAGCTGGGACAGTTCTGGGGTCAGAGTTGGGACAGTTCTGGGGGCAGAGCTGGGACAGTTTTGGGGGCAGAGCTGGGACAGTTTTGGGGGCAGAGCTGGGACAGTTTTGGGGGCAGAGCTGGGACAGTTCTGGGTGCAGAGCTGGGACAGTTCTGGGGGGCAGACCTGGGACAGTTTTGGGGGCAGAGTTTGGACACTCTGTAGACTGATTGGGGCACTGGGCCAGGTCCTGCACATGTAAAACGGGCCAGTTTTAAAGTGTGCTGAGAGAGGGATGTGCCTGGGACCTCAAATGGTCCAGCTCAGTGCCAGCTCAGTGATGTGGGCTCTTAGTCCTTCAAAACTGGGATTTCCCTCCTGTGAGGGATAAGGTCAGACCGAGGTCACTCGGCTGCTTTTGGGCCGAGCTGGGCTTTGCAGGATGCCCTTTCTGAGCTGATACCTGACCACCGGCCCTGTTGTACAGTGAGATCTCTCTGCCCCAGCTCTAGGAGACCCAGGAGAGGGGAAGGCTGCGAGCCCTGAGCCCAGGCAGCCCCAGCCCGAGGTGTCCCTGCGCCTGCAGTCGGGGCCGCGCGCGGCCGCGCTCTCGGCCCTGGCTGAGCACAACGGCTTCCTGCAGCTGCTGCTGCACAGCCCGGCCACCGAGCTCTGCACCTCCTGCCTCGCCAGCCTGGGACCCTTCCTGGAGGATGAAATCATCCCTGAGGTCATCCCCATGGAGATAGAGGTGGTGGATGCCAAAATCACCTTGAAGGTGAGAGATTCCCCCCGGGGCAGGGCTCGCTTGCAGGATGGCACTTGGGAAGGGGTGTGGAATGCTGGGGGCCTCTGTAGAGCTTCTCTTCTCCTGAGACTGTTTGGTTTTGGTTCTCAAAGCAAAACCAAACCTAGGGATGAATAAGGAACACAAGGGGAGTGTGTACCTGTGCACCCTGCACATAAAGCCAGGCCTTTCCCCAGGGAGGGCTCACCCAGTGCTGCTGGTCAGGAGCGCTGCTCCTGAGGAGGCTGCAGGCAAGGGAAATCCTTTCAAGAGCTGTCACAGCTGCTCATCCCTTCTGTGCTTCCTGTTCCTCCAGGATGACACCCCCCCAGTGTACCCCACCTCCCCTGGCCCCGTCCCCATCACCTTGGCCGTGGATCACATCGTGGTGAGGCGCAGGGATGACGGTGTCTTCTATGTCACAGGTGAGTTCCCTCTGGTTTTACTGCCCCTCTGCACCCCCAGGCTGTGCTGGAGGAGGCTGGGATGTGCTGGGAAGGATGGGCTGTGAGGTGGGAGCAGTCCGTGTGTGTGTTTCCTGCTGTGGGAGCCCTCCCTGCCTCTGTTCCCTGCAGAATTCACATCTGGTGTTTCCTTCATCACACACAGACAGGATTCATTATTACCTTTTAGTTTCTCCATTTTAAAAAGGGAAAAGAGAATTTTATTTCCCTGTGTAACAAGAAGGAAATAAATTAAAGTTATTTTTTTATTCTGAGAGCTCTGTTGTGTGAATGTCCACACCTGAGTGGGTTCTGTTTCTTTCCAGCTCCGCAGGGGAAGGACTCAGTGAAACAGGAAAAGTCTGTGTCAGTCCCTGAGGAGCAGAAGGCCCCATCAGAGTCTGTGTCATCAGCCCCAGCAGCAGGAGCACGTGGGCTGCAGGTGAGTCACTGCTGCCTGGACAGCAGAGAGCTGGAAATTCTCTTTTGCCTTGGTGTGTTTGCAGTGCTGGGCAGGTGTGGTGAGCTGCAGGAAGGGAGTGCCCCGAGGAGCAGCCTGTGCCTCCTCCCGTGGGTGTTTTGAGGAGTGAGGGCACCTTGCCCAGCATGAACTCACTTGTTCCCTTTCAGAATCTGGTTGGGGGTTGTTTTCTGATTGGCTCCATCTTCCCCACTGTGTCCAGTTCCTTGTTGGAAAAACAGGAATTGAGAGGTTCCCAAAAAGAGAATTTCTCTCAGTGGTTGTGTCTCACTGTGTAATTCATCCCAAGAGCTCCTGCTGTGGTTTTCCTTGGGGCAGCTCACTGTGAACCCTGAGGACTCCTGCCTTGTTCTCTGCTTGTCTCCCGCAGCTCAAGCAGGTGCCAGAGTTGCAGAGGGAGCTGCAGACCTTGAAACTGGCCCTGGCAGAAGCCAACATGGACAAGGCTCGCCTTCTGCAGGAGATCAGGAAGTACAACCCCCTGTTCCAGCTCTGACACTGCCAGGGACAGGGCACCAGCACCAGCAGGGCAGGTTTGGTCGTTTTGCTGCCAAACAGGTCCAAGTCCAGGACTGAAACCAGCTGAGACTGCAGAGACTGGGCAGGGAGGGACGGGGGGCCTGGCTGAGAGAAATGGGGGAATGAGGAGGAGTTTGGGAGGGCTGCACTGAGCCATGGTCAGCCCACCAACACCAGGTCAGATTTTGGGGGGACACCCCATGTCTCCTCATCTGTGGGAGGTTTTCGGCCTCCAGCTTTTGTGGTGACTTCTGGAGATGGTCCATGCTGGGGTTTCTGCTTCTTTCACCCTTCCCTGTTGTGTTCTTGGCCAGCTGTGCTCGCCAGGCCCACAGCAGGAGCAGGGTGAAGTGACCCTGTCCCTGTCCCTTCAGCACCTGGGCAGTGACAGCACAGGGGTGGCAGAAGGGTCAGGGACAGCAGGGCACACAGATTCCCACAAGAACAGGGGCAGGGCAGCACAGAAATTCCTTCAGATTCCCTTTCCCACCAGTAATTCCTTGTGTAGAGATGGATGCAGTGTATGAGACTCAGTCCAGTCCACTTCATCCCACAATGTTTGGCTTTATTGGTGCAGGATTAATTCTTTACAAGGCAGTGTTTCAATTTTTACTATCAAATAATGGGGTGAGGGAGTTGGTTCAGTCTCAGGAGATGACCTGGGTGTTTTTGGGATGCACTTTGTGCTCAGAGCTTTGTGTGCCTGAGTTCCCCACTGGGGAGGAGGAGCTGTGGGTGGAATCTTTCAGCAGGGCTGGGATGGGACCCCAGAACCACCTGCCAGCCCTGATCCCAAAGGGAAATCACTGAACACCCCCATGTGGAGCAGCTCCCTGTGAGGAACTGCCCACGAGCAGAATTTGGATTTTGTTTCACCAAACTTTGTGCTGCTCCCTCTCCCCGTGGGGGAACAGAAGAGCTCTGAGCACTGCCTGCCTGGGGTGGAATGCCATGGTGTTCCTGCTTTTTCTTCATTAATTGCTTGGAAATGGGAGGTTTCTTTCTTCTGCTTTTTCCAATTTTGATGACATTTTGTGTGAGTATGGGAAGGCTTTGCCAAGGGTTTGCCCAGCCTGCAGGGCCCCACAGCTCCTCCCACGTGTGCAGGCTGAGCACAGCTGGGGCCAGGGTGTTTACAGCAAATTCCTGCTCCAGCTCCTTCAGTCCATGGGTTTTGGTGAAGAATTCCAGCTTCAGTCCATGGGTTTTGGTGAAGAACTCAAGCATTTCCTTTGCTCTGAAGACCCAGTAAAAAGAACTGTAACCCAAAACCCACACGCGTGGGAGGACAAAACCTCCTGGGTCCCCACAGATTGTAAATATCAGAGTTTACTTTGTGGAGCCTCTTATTTAAGGATTCTTCCTCTGTTCAGTGAGAGCCCAGGGAGTCCTGCCTGGCACAGGGGCCATGGAGAGCACGTGGCCTCAGCACCTCTCACAGGGCCCCTGCAAGGGGATGGGGGGGAATGTGCAACTCTGAACTTGAATTTAAATTTGAATTTTAGGCAGTATTGCAACTTTGCTGCAGTTTGTTTCCACTGATGCATTTATTGGTTCTGTGAACCAGGAGCAGAATTAAACTCAATAACCTCCTTCCAGCCTCAGCTCTCTTTTCCTGCTTCTCCTTCCCCCTCCATCCCAACACTGCTGATTTTGGGGCAGCTCCTGGATTTGGGAGCAGAGCTGAATCCTGACTTCAGCTGCTCCAGCTCCCAGCACAGCCCTGGCAGCACCTTGGGTCACACAAAGAGCAGATGCCAGACAGGTTAGGAACACAAGAATGAGTTTAATGTACAAAAACAGCCACACACCTGGGCACAGGTGGCACACCTGGGCCAGCAGGAAATGCTCTGCAGCCCCTGCATTTCCTCTCCCTGCTGTGCTGAGACCCCAGAGTCCAGGCTGAGGGTGCATCCAGCTGTGCCCAGGGTGGGCAGGGACAGCAGGAACATCCTTGAGCCCCCCAGGCCAGCCCAGAGGGGCCTCGGGGAGGATTCCACGTGGGAAGGTCCTGCAGGAAGCTCCTCTCAGCCTCTCTCAGTGGAAAATGATCTTCTTGTACTTGGAGTTGGGGATCTGCCCCCGTGCCTTGAGCCTCCTGACGGCCTCCCTCATGTGCTTGGGCTGCAGGGGGGGCAGCTCCCCCCACTTCTCACACACATCCAGGGCTGCACAGACAGACAGACAGACAGACAGAGCTCAGGGCAGGGGCCAGCTGAGCTCTGCCCACCCCGTGCTGCAGCTTTGAAAGGAACAGGTCATGTTTGTGCTGGGCTTTGAGGCAGGAATGGAGCTGCTCCTCTCTCTGCCAGGAGTCCCAGAGGACAGAAAGCTTCTGAACCCTCAGGCAGGGGGGAGCTCAGAGCCCTGGGGCTGGCTGGGCTGGGATCCCCTCCTGGCTCAGCTCCTGTCCCACAGGGGAAGCCTGGGGCAGGTCTGGAGCTCAGGGATCCCCTCTGCCCCTGCAGCTGCTGTGGCATGGACAGAGCTGCCGGCCCAGCTCCTGTGCTGAGCAGCACTGAGGGAGCAGAGGGGCTGTGGCAGCTGCAGCAGGCCCTGCCCCGAGCCAGAGCTGCTGCTGGAAGGGAGAACCGTGGAGAACCTGCTCCTCATCCTGCTCCAAGCAGGGAGCTCACCCCGGGCCCCTCCCCTGCCACTCACCTTCCTCCACCACCTCCCCGACGAACACCTTGGAGATGCCCGACATGGCGATGACGACGTTCTGGGACACCGAGGTGCCGGTGATGGACTGGATCAGCTGCGGCAGGGACAGGGACAGGCGGGGACATCAGAGCGGGGCCCTCCCAGCCCATCCCAGCCCCTCGGGGAGCGGCTCCGGGTGAGGGATTTGAGCTGGGGCCGCTGGGGACGGGCCGAGCTCGGGCTCCCGGCGCTCCTCACCCGTTTGATGGCGGCCTTGGGGAAGGCAGAGCGCCGGTACATCTCGTAGCGGTTCAGCTGCTCCTCGGAGAAGGAGGAGACCAGGATCCTGCGGGGCACAGCACCGTTCCCAGCCGCTCCCAGGGCCGGCAGGGGCGGGGTGGGAGGGGAGTCCGGGGGGCCGCGATCCCCGGACCCGCCGGCACTCACTGCATCTTCTGGATCTCGTCCTCGTCCACCTTCTGCTTCTTCTCCTTGCGCTCCTTCAGCTCCAGCTTCACCTTCCTGGCCGCCCCCGCCTGCAGCCCCGGCTCCTCCGCGTCCGCCGCCTCCCCGTCCGCGCTCCTCACCTGCGCCAGAGGGCAGCGCTCGCTCTGCGGCCCCGCGGCCCGGCCCGGCCCCGCTCCCGCTCCCGCCTCACCTCCCCGTCCGCCACCTCCGCCTTCAGCTCGCCGCCGCCGCCGGCCTCGCCCACCTCGCCTTCTCCCGCTCCCTCCGCGGCCGCCGCTTCCCCCGCGGCCGCGGCCCCATCGCCGGTGCCGGGCGGGGAGGAGCCCGAGGGCGGCTCCGGAGCGGCGGCGGCACCGAGCGCGTCCCGGGCCGGGTCCGCCATGGCCGCGCCCGCGGCGCCTCCTGATGACGTAACACGACGGGCGCCTCGAGGGGGCGGAGCCTATCGCTATGGGAACGGTGACGCGCGGCGGCTCCTGATGACGCACATTTACCGGCGACGCAGGGGGCGGTGGCGTCTGAACCCATGGCAACGGAGATGGGACGGCGCGTTCTGATGACGAAATTGCGAGCGCCGCGCCGGGAGGCGGTGCCTGTTGCCACGGCAACAGCGACTCGGCAGCGCAGTCTGATGACGCACTCTATGGGCGCCGCGATGGAGGCGGAGCATGTCGCCATACCAACGGCGCGTCCTGATGACGCAAGCTACGGGCGCCGCGAGGGGATGGACGGGGCCGGGCTTGTCGCCATGGCAGCGGGGCTGCGGAGGGGCCTGTGCCGGCCTCACCCCGCGCTCGGACCGACCGACCCCGCTCCGAGCCGCCGGGACACGGCGGTAGAGCGGCCCCGCTGCCCGGGCGCCGCAGGGACAGCCCCTCCCAGACCCGCCCACAACGAGCGCGGCTGAGGGACCGCGGGCAGCGCTTGGGGGCGGGGCCTACACAAACCCCGCCCTCTTGCACCGCTCGTCCCCTCAGACCCCGCCCATTCTCCGCCCACCGGGGCCCCGCCCTCTCAGGCCCCGCCCCGAGCCCGGCGCGGCCCCGCCCCGGAAGTCGCGCGGGCGGCCGGGCCGGGCCGCGCCGGCCATGGGGAAGGAGCAGGAGCTGCTGGAGGCCGCTCGCACCGGGAACCTCCCGGCCGTGGAGAAGCTGCTCTCGGGGAAGCGCCTCAGCTCCGGCTTCGGCGGCTCCGGCGGCGGCGGCGGCAGCGGCGGCGGCTCTGCGGGGGGCGGCGGCGGCGGCAGCGGCGGGAGCGTCGGTGTGGGGCACCCGCTGTCCAGCCTGCTCAGGTGAGCGCGGCCCGGGGCTGAGGAACGGGGGATGAACCGGCAGGCGGCTGCGGGCCGGGAGGGGAGCGGGAGCTGTGGGGCAATGAAGGGTTTGGACGCGCTCCGGGGTGCAGCGGGACAGAGGGTGCGGGGATGCCGGGGTGCAGCGGGACAGAGGGTGCGGGGATCCGGGGTGTAGCGCTGCAGGACAGAGGGTGCGGGGGTTCCGGGGTGCAGCGCTGCGGGGGACACCGGGGTCTGTGCCCCGAGCTGGGGGATCCCGCTGATTTGGGACCGTGCAGCGAGCGGGCTGTGAGCGGGTGTGACCTGGGCACCGCTGAGCGTTCGGTGCCGCCGGAGCTGCTGGGGCCGTGTGCCCTCGCTGGGCTGGCAGGGCACAGACAGTGGCTCCGGGTGCTGCCCCGGTCCCTCAGGGCGCTGCCGTGCCGGTGCTGCGGAGGGCGGCCCTGGGGCTGTGAGGGTCCGGAGGGCTCCGGGGCCGGTTCCGTGTGGTCCCGGTCCCGCCGTGCGGGATCTCCGGTGTGACTTTCCCGGGTGGCCGGGCCCTGCGCTGGCATTGTCGCGGCTGGCAGTGACACCCTGCCGGGTCTGGGCTGTGGAATTTGCTGGTTAGAGCTCTTGGATATTTGTTAGGTTTTTTTTCTCTTTCCCGTGTTTTGGCATCACCTCTCGCTGCTGGAGCTGCAGCTTTGGGCCATGGGAATGCTCCTGGGCCCTGGGCAATGGGTTTGTACTGGGAGCTGTGGAGGAGCTTTGTGTCCAGGGCCAAGGGACAATGTTGCTGTGCAACCTGGCTGTCCAGAGGGATGTGACTTGCCCCTTCTTGGCTGAATTTGATCCATTTTTCCTTTCACATAGCCCAGTTAGATACCTGCGGGTTGTTCTGGTGGCAGAAGCCTGCAGGCATGTGAGAGCTCACCCTGCCCTGGGGCACACGTTTGCCTTTCTGAAATCTACCCTTGGGCCAGGCTTTGTTCTTCCCTTTTGATGCATTAAACAGTCTGAGTTTGAGTGGGATGCATGTGCCCACAGGGGGCTCAGATCAGTGCAGAGGGTTGAGCACCCTGTGAGCTGAACCTGACCCAGCAGCTGGGCACGATGGGGCCTTTCCCTGGGACAGTGCCCACGGTGCCACGGTCCCGTGGTGCCAGGGTGAGCCAGGCCATCCCCGTTAGTGTTTCTCACATGTGAACAGGGCTTGGTGCACACGTCTGAAGGAGGGTGACTGTCACAGCTGTCACTCACGTTCTGTGCTCACTGCCCTGGCTGTTGGCTGTACCTGCTGGTGACGCTGCCAGGTCCCAGCTCCTGAGCCTGTTTCTCCCTGCACAGCTGGGATTTGTGCCTGTGACACCAATCCCTGCTCTGGCTGCACGTTGTGGGGCATGGCAAGGTGTGCTGGGTGCCACCTGCTGCCATTCAGGAGCTGTGTGGCTGTTTCCCACCTCCTGAACACTCGTTGGGCTCTGGCTCTTCCAGCTTGTGACGAGGTTTGATGAGAAGCAGCTGCGAGGAGAGGCCAGAGTGCAGGAGACAGGCTGGGGCAGGCTGCAGGGAGCAGACTGATGAATTTTAGGGTGGAGAAAACCTCACCTTTTCCAATGCTAGAACATGGGAGCTTTTCTGATGTAGATTTTGCCCTCCTTGCTTGTGGGAGAAGCCTGCCCTCAGTCAGGACTGTGTGCTCTGTATTTTCCCTTCCTGGGGCAGCCCCTGGCCCTGCTCAGGCTGATCCCTGGTCCTTACATGTCTGTAAGGATCTCTCCTGACACAGGAACTGCTGAGCTGCTCTGCTCCCCTAGAGCTCATTCCCAGAACAGGATCATAAACCCTCTGCTGGGCCAGCACCTTTGTTCTTTTCTCCACCCAATTTCAGGTCCCTCTTTTAGTTTCTGTGTAAGTCCCACTGTTTGGATAACCTGTTCCCAAAGCTCTTCTCTCCTGAGGTGCCTGTCACAGCTCTTTCTGTCAGTTCTGCACTTCAGGTGTCTCAAAGATACAGTTTTGGATGGGGTACAAACCAGGCATTCCCTGGAATTCCCACATGACACCTGGTGTGTGCTGAGCTGGCACCTGCTCTGAGCTGGCACTCTTTGGTTTGGGCCATTTCCCCTCCAAAGAGAGCAAGTGCTGCTCCGTGGAGTGCTGGAAGATGGCCCTGGCAGTAAATTCCTTGGATTGTGGGGTTTTATCAGGTAACCTGAACTGCCATCAGTGTGTTATCAGTTAAATGTGAACTTTGTCACAGTCTGGGCTGTGCTGCTCCTTCCCAGGCCCTGCTGGGTGTGGAGGCAGCACAGACTCCAGCCTCCCATGGCTGCAGGTGAGCAGGAAACAGAAGGGGATGGAGTGGATAAGGCACAGGAGGAGGAATTTCAGACAATTTGAGTCTCTGGAGGGGTGAATGTGCCAGGGTGGAACACTCAGGGCGCTGGGAGCAGAACAAATCCCAGTGGGAGCTGATGGGAGTGGGGAATGCTGACAGCCAGCCTGGGGAGTGAGGAGGCTGCAGGAGGGGGAAATGGGAGTGTGGATCTGCCAGAGCAGATGGTGGGCTCACAAAGAGGTGATGGCTGCCAGGCTTGGGGAGGCTGGGCTCCCTGCTGGCATCCCCACAGCCCCTGGGAGCTGCCATGAGCACTCAGCAGCAGATCCCAGCCCCTCGTCCAGGCCTGGCTGCTCCAGTTCCAGCCATGGACCGTGGCACAGGCAGGAACAGCCAGCGAGAGGAACCCACCCTGTGCATGCACAGCAAGTCCAGAAATCAGAGGTGCTCTGTGAATCCTCCAGGTTCCTTGGGGTTATGAGCCGCCTCTCCATGCAGGCTGCAGAATTTGATTTGTTGTATTGTTTTTAGTGGTTCGCTGTGAAGTTAGAGGTGGGAAACAGCAGAGCAGTCTGTGCCTGAGCTGTCAGGCTGCGCTCAGGAGGCTTTGCCAGGAGCAGTGAGGGATGGGCTGTGTTAAAGCCAAAGCTGCAGAAGCAGCTTTTCATTTCCATCCGTCGCTGTGCAAAGTCTGGCTCTGTGTTGCCAGAGGGGGAGGCTGAGGCTGCTGCTGAGCCCCAGGTGGGACATGCAGTCCCCAGGGAGTGTATCAAAGAGAAGTTTCTGCTGGGAATGAGGAGTTTGGGTGCACATCTGCTGTGGGAAGGGTCGAGTGCTGCTCCACGGAAGGCACAGCCCTTGTTCCAGCCCGTTTTCAGCTGCTGCTCAGGGGTCTGGTTGGTCTAAAGAGTGACGTGGTGGGATGGCAGAACACTTGAGGTGGCTTCCAGCAGTCCAGGGGTGGTTAGGAGTCAGAAAAATGAGTTCTATTTAGAAAAGTGCGGTTTGGTGTTTGTTCTGGAGCGGCTGATGGCTCTCAGCAGGGATCTGACAGTGCCCTGTGTACTCCTGGGGAAGGCTCTGCCTGTGCCTTGTGCTGCCATTCCCTGGGGGAGGCACACGGTGCTGCTGCCAGGGAAGGGGGGCATTGCCCTGTCCGAGGTCAGGGTCGGTCTGTCTGTCCCTCCGCGTGTCCCCAGGCCTGTGGGTAAGCACAGAGTCCTGCAGGAGGGCTCCAAGGTGCAGCTCCCAGCTCGTGCTTCCCTCCCTTCCCTTCCCTTGCCCATGCCGAGGGAGCTGCTCCTGCTGCATTCCCACAGAACAGGGCAACGCTGGGTTCCCCTGCTCCTGCTGCTGTGATTAATCATCATCTCACCCACTCTAAACCTTCTCTCCACACCCTCCCGTGCACGGATCCCTGTTTAATTACACACCTGAGCCCAGGGATTGCTGAAGGTGCTTGTGCCACAGGCACAGGTGTGCACCGGCCTCAGCAGGGAATTGTTTCCTAAGTGCTTCTTGAAGAATTCAAAGGCTGCACTTACTGCCTGTGACTCTGAGGTGTTTTGTCTCTGTGTGATCTTGTGATGCACTTTTGGAAAGTTTTTGTTTGCTTGCTCTGGTCTGTGCAGTTCTGTGTTCAGGGCTGGGGCATTAACCCTGCTCTGCTCCACTTACCCAGGCCAGTGGGCAAAGCAGGATTTGTGGTTTCACAGCACCCGGGGCTTTCTTGGGCACATGGGAATTGGTGGGTGGGAGGTTTCCTTCCAGTGAAACCCCCTTGAGAGAGCCCTCCCTCCCTCCCTTCCCAGTGGCTGTGGGCAGCTCCAGGTTTGCAGGGTTTGGGTGGCAGAGAGGGGATTGGAAGTGGAAGGCTCTGCCCAGGGGGGTGTTGGGGAAGCACTGGAGCTGGCAGGTGTGACAATCCCCTGGATCAGCAGCAGGGAAGGGCAGGAGGAGCAGCGTCTCCCCTTCCCTGCTGCTCCCTGTGCAGCAGCTCTGCCCCAGCAGTGGGTGTGGGTGAGGAGGAGCTGCTCCTCCCAGTGCCACAGGTCCCCTCCAGCTGGGGAAGGCCCTTTGGCAGGGGGCAGAACTTTCTGGAGGTGAATGGCTGGAGCAGTGTTCGGTGTGTTGGGAGCAGCTGAGCCAAGAAACAGGGTTCATGCAGCTGGGTTTTGTGAGGTAATGCATCATTTCAGTGAGACTGGAGGACAGCAAACAGGATAGAAGAGCCATGGGTGAAAGGTGTGACGCAGCACAGGTACTAGAGAGTGGAGGAAATGCATCCATGCCATGCCAGACCAAAGGAAAGCCCCTCTCAGCTGCCCTGGCACGAGGCACAGGCAGTTCCTGGAGGCTGAGCCCCTCCTGTGGCAGTGCCCCAGGGCTGCCAGGCTGGCTCTCAGCACGGAACAAGTGCTGACACCTCCCCTGTGTGTGAGCTCACTGCCTTTCCGGGCTGTGCCATGCCCCCCTGCTCTGTCTGCTCCTCGGATGCAGCTGTGGGGTCCTTTCAAGGTGAAGTGTCCTCCTCAGGATGAGAAGGTGCCTCTGAACAGGGGTGATGGCTCCTTCCTCTTGTCCCTGCAGCACGAGCTGTGCCCGCTGCTGAGCTGGCACCGTCACTGTCCCAGAGAGCTCACTCCAGAGCACAGCTTAGTCATGGAAATGAGATAAATCCTATTTCACAGAAACTGGTAAAAATAAAACTATTGAGGATTGATTTGTTTCTATAGCAACCGACTGGCGAAGTGAACACAGCTGCTGTCTGCAGGAGGGAGGAAAACAGAGCTGGAAAAGTCGGTGCACCTGGGCTGGCTGAGCCTGGGGCTGGGGAGGGGGCAGAGGCTCCAATGAACACAGGGCAGGAAGGTGTCAGCTGCCTTTGGAGTGAAATCTGAGCTGCAGTGTGTGAACGTGCCCTCTTTACCCAAAACCCGGAGAGCCTCCGAGCTCTTTATGTCCTGCTTCCAAAAAGTTCCACTCCTGCACCCTCATGGGTGGGGAAATGCCCTGCCCTGGGCCAGGCACATCAATGCCACGTGGTACCTGGGTGTCCATCACATCACATCACATCACAGCACGTTTCCAGACCTGAATCCTAAATTACTTTGTCCTGGTGCCATAACTCAATGAGAAATACTCAGCTTTGTGAAGTTTGGATAAATCAGATTGGAGTTAAACTTTTTTTGATTGCCCTTTAAGTGAATGTGGTGCTGGATGCTCAGCAGGGATTCCTGCAGGTGTTTGTATCCTGGAAGAAAATCCAGTTGGGCCTCCAGACTGCTGCATAAGGGGCTTAAGTTTGGAACTGTTTCTGTCTCAGCAGTGTGTGGATTTGTGTGGTTTTTCCTTTTTCCTAAGCCAGGGATTTTAGCAGGCTCTGGCACACGCAGGGTGTTGAGGTGGCTGTTTCCCCAGGGTTAGTGAGGGTGAGCTGTTGAAATGTTTGGGAGGCTGCAGGATGCAAAGTGCTGGGTCTGTGTTTGGTGCATTCTTGGCTTGCTGTCATGTGGCTGTTGAGGATTCCAGGTGAAAATCAGTGTACATGAGACATTGGATGCTGAGGGAATTACAAGAGGAGTGTGTGTGCATGGCTTCACTGGACACTGCGGGAGCCTGAGTTGTTCAGCTGAGGAAAGCTGAGCTGGAGTTGGTGTTTGGGTTTGGAGAGCCCGGGCACATTCACACTCCTCCCTTGTTGTTTTAATACATGGTTTCTTTTAAAGGGAAATTAGATTTTAAAATAAACCTCAAGCTTTTTCCAGTTCAAAGGAAGTGTCTGTAGTGCCATGTGCTGAGGATAGTCCTCAGTACACGAGAACAAAACCCTGTCTGAGAGGCAGTGCCATAAATATGATGTAAATACATTATCTCATTAGATTTTTATCTAATCCCAGTGCCTGCTGTTGTGCAGACTCCTGAGGCGAGCAAGGCTGAAGATGTCTTAGGTGGTCTTTCAAATCTAATATTAAAGTGGGTTGGAAATGAGGTGAATTGACTTTTGCCTCATCCTAATTAAGGCACTAAGAAATCCGCTCAAGTTTGGCATTACAAAGTGCCTGATTTTAGAACAGAATGTGATTCCAGAGGCTGGGTGCCTGCTGAGGTTTGAAGCACCCCTGTGCAGGGACCCAGGTGGGCTCCACAGGCTCTCCCTCGCTGCTGTCACTTTCAGGAATCAGCACAATTTTTTTAGGCATCAGGAACAGGATTAGGATAAAGCCTTAAGCTCTGAAGGCTTCAAAGCTTTGCATCATCATCTTGGTTCTGTTACAAGGACAGTGAAATCCATCAGATGACTTAAACAGGAGACTGTGTCCTGTGGGCTTGTGTTGGTTTTTTCCTAGTGCTTCTTTCCAGTGATTTCTTAGCCATGATTTCCCACTGCACTGTGGGGACTCTGTCAGAGCTGACTGCCCTGTAAGAGCTGTTTGACCTCAGTTCATCCTGTGATCCCCGTGGATGACTTGTGCCTGTCCTGGGGTGTTGTTAACCCCCTTTGCGTGATTTTCAGTTCCTGCATTGCCCCTGTGCCCCTTTCAGCCTGGTGCAGGCTGTGAAGCTGTGTCTGAGCTCCTGGGGCTCATCTGCTCTGGGTCAGAACAGCTGAAAATGGAACTTGGAGGATGTGTGGAATTCGTGCTGGATTTGGCATTTTGGAAATAGTTCCTCTAATCTCAACAGAAATTATTTCACAGAAGGAGTGAAACAGGATGTGACCTTGACATTCCTTTTCACTGGAAATAAAGACTAAAGAGAATTGGTTTAAAAGCTCTGAGGATCCTGCTTGTTATTGGGTGTGAGTTGTTACAGCTGAGATATAATTATTTGCTGGGACAGTCACAGTAACCCTGAAATTGTTTGAAGTCATGGAGAGTTTTATCCTGCATATATTTAGGAGTCTGACTGGCATATGTACATTCCTTCTGTACATTAAAAATGTCAGGCTGGGAAAGGCTCTGCTGCTGAAAGCAGCTTCTGGCTGGGAGAGCTGTATTGAGCAGAGAAAAGGCTCAGAGCTGGGTCTGTTATTCTTGCAGAGAAGTGTGCAGAAATATTTCAAGGGGCTTGGAACATCTTATGCTGTATACGTTCCCCAAAGAGCAAAGTTTTTTTTCTGGTGAGGAAAAGCTGTTTGAGGCTCTCATTGCAGGCAGGGTCAGAGCTGGCATTTGGGTGAAACCAGGCCTGGAAGCTGATCCACCATGAAATTCGTGGGAACATCTCTGCTGCCTGTTCCATGACTGTTTCCATTTTCCAGCACTGGGGGTGGGTGCAGCTGCCCCCGGCAGCTCCTGGGGAGGGTCCCTGCCCTTGCCAGGGCTCCCAGGGCAGGGCAGGGCTGTCAGCTCCATCCCTCTGCCTGCCTGGCTCAGCCCTCAGCTCAGCACTCGTGTTGTTCAGCTCCAGCCTTATCTCTGTACAGATAGCACAGACAAGTAATGACAACTCCTAGCAGCTATCTCAGGCTTTGGGAATCATTTCCTGCCTTGGCCATTCACTCCTGATCCTGCTCTCTAACAGACTGCATTTCAAGGATGCTTCTGGAGTTAAAGGATGTCCTTTCTGATTTCCATCCTTCTTTTCCTGAGCTTTTCCTTAGGAGCTGTTGTCCATGTCAGCACTTTCTCTGCCTGTGCAGCGCTGACAGGACAAGCAGAGCTGGTGACAGAGCTCTGTGGCTGCTCAGGTGTGTCCCCATGTTCCCATCTGAGCCACCATGGGGTCACTTCTCTGTTTGCCCTCCTGCTCTCGCTGTCTTTGCTCTCTCCTTCCCCTGTCACTTGCTCTTTGGGCACCCAATTAAAAAGCTCATCAAGGAGGAATGTCTCTGGAGTCAGTGCTATGTCAGTGCCTTGTTTGTGTCCCGAACTGTTGCCAGTTAATCTCTCCTTGCTGTGTCTTTCTTTAGCCCTCAGGGACTCCTGGTTAAGCTGGAGCTGGGATTGGTACAGGCTTAAATGGAGCCATGTGGGTGAGTGCTGCTGGTGTGGGCTGTTGAAGGGTGAAGTGTGCTCCAAACGCTTCAGTGGAAGCTTTGTTGTGGCTCTGAACCCTCCAGTCCCCCCTTCCTCCAGGGCCTTGCCTCTCATCCTGTCACTCTGCTGCTTGGCATCAGAGCAGCTCATTCCCTTCTCGCTCCAGCACTGTTTCTCCTGCCTGTCCTGGTGTCCTGCAGCCCAAGATCCCTGCCAGCATCCTGGGCTCTCCCTGTGTGCCCAGAATTGAGCACTGCAGGGCCAGCCCCGATTCACAGTCCTCCTGTCACTGATCTGGGCAATGTCACAGGGGAAGGGGGATGTCGTGCCAATCTCTGTCTCACTGCTTTCAGTCTCCCTAAGGCAAAAGTGCACTCTGTGTGCAGTTGTTGGTACAAAATAATTGCATTTGCTTTTTTAATTGCTGTAGGGAAGGGGTAATTCGGTCCCTGAATCTCTGTCTCTGCTTGACTTGGCCTATTTACCTGCTTTTCATCATCTGCCCCAGGTCAGACACGTCATGGTTCAGTGTTCAGGCAGCAGGGCTGGGCAGCAGCCAGGGGTGTGAGCAGGGTTTGGGCAGGGTTTGGGGGTGTGGGCAGGGTTTGGGCAGGATTTGGGGATGTCAGCATGGTTTGGGAAGGGTGGGCAGCTGCCAGGCTGAGGGGGATGTAAGCAGAATTTAGGAAGGGCTGGCAGCAGCCAGGCTGAGGGGCATGTGAGCAGGGTTTGGGCAGGATTTGGAGGTGTGAACAGGGTTTGGGAAGGGGTGGGCAGGATTTGGGGGTGTGGGCAGGGTTTGGGAAGGGATGGGCAGGATTTGGGGATGTCAGCATGGTTTGGGAAGGGTGGGCAGCGGCCAGGCTGAGGGGATGTGAGCAGGGTTTGGGCAGGATTTGGGGGTGTGAGCAGGGTTTGGGAAGGGGTAGGCAGCAGCCAGGCTGAGGGGAATGTAAGCAGAATTTAGGAAGGGATGGGCAGCAGTCAGGCTGAGGGGATGTGAGCAGGATTTGGGGGTGTGAGCAGGGTTTGGGAAGGGTGGGCAGCAGCCAGGCTGAGGGGGATGTGAGTGTGGGTGAC
Organism: Melospiza melodia melodia; assembly: GCF_035770615.1. Lineage (NCBI taxonomy): Eukaryota > Metazoa > Chordata > Aves > Passeriformes > Passerellidae > Melospiza > Melospiza melodia. The sequence goes on from NC_086221.1 coordinate 7,661,344, forward strand.
ATGGCACAAAGGGAAGGGCCAGTGCCCAGAAGAAGCCGTGGTGGCCCAGAGGAGCACGGGAGCATGGCTGGCTGGGCAGAGCACGCAGACCTTGAGAAGTTTTCAGTGCTGAGATAGGAGGAACATGGGTGGTTATTGTCTCTCTGCAGAGAGGCCTGAGACTGCAGCAGGAGGAAGGTGTCCATGTTTAAATAAAGGATCACCATCCCCACACCCTTCTAAGTGCAAGGTGCCAGAAATCCCACATTCCCACTAAGATGTGTATTGGATCAGATCTCTGGGTGCTGGGAACAAACGTTTACTTCGAGGTGTGTTGATGTTGTCTGACAGTGAGCTGAGAGCAACACATTTTCTGCCATCCCAAAACCCTTAATTGACACATCCATCCCCTACAAGGGCACTGGCAGGTGGGGGAAGGCGTGTGCTCTACCACAATTCTTTCTGCACAAGTTCCTTTTGATGACATTTTTACTCCAAGCTCAGAGCTCTGTGCCTGTCAGAAGGGAGCAGCACAGATGGACATGTTGGGCTCCAGACACGATGCTCCATTGCTGTTGGCTGACTGACATGTCCCGTGGGATCCTGCAGCTTGTTAAATCATCTCACAAAGGAGAAGGGGGAGGGAGAGCCCAGTGCAAGGTTGCCAGCTGCAGCCAGCTCAGTGCTGCAGCATCAGCTGCTCGGTGGTTTTGATGAGGAATTTGTGGCTGCCCAGGGTTTCCTTCTATTTCTCTGGAAGTGCTCAGTGAAGGGAAGGCCAAGGGGAAGTCTGGCACCTTTCTAAGGAATTGTGCTTCAGTGGAACCCAGCAGCCTGCACCATCTACATGTCTTGCTAATTTTCCCTGCATCTTATTTATTTTTTAATATTGTATTTTCTTCCACGTAGTGCATTTTCTGCAGTGCTGTGGGAGCAGAGCTGAGCTGCACATGGAGAGTGAGGAATGTTTACCTGAGCAGTGCTCTGGTTCCTGTTTGCAGTTCCGGGATATTGCTTTATGGCTTTGATAATGCTGCTCAGGTCACTGAACTTCTGCAGGAATGTTTTTGCAGGAATGTTCCTTTTGCTCTATTCCTCAAAACCCCATCTAGTCAGATGCAGAAGAAGAGAATGGGGCACAGAATCAGTGAGAGGTTTGTCAGCATTTGGGAAGTGTTGTCAAATCTCTGTCCTCTTTTAGGGGTCACTTTCCTGCTTTGAATGAACCAGATTCCATGTCAAACCCTCCCATCTCCATGCTGGGTGGTTGCATTCCCATTTCCCTGCTCTTCCCCTGCCTTCATGCTGCCTTTGGGCAGGGTGTGGGCAGGGGGATGCCCTGCTGCCACACACACAGACCCCAAAGACCCCTCCCAAAGACCCTGCTTGGCTTTCTCTGACTCAGTGGCTGATCCTTTGTGCACTTCTCCCAGCCAAGCTTGTTTGGCCCTGGCCTGAGGTCAGAGCCAGTGTTGGAGCCTGTGTTGTGGGGCTGCTCCTGCTCTGTGGCCTGTCATCAGCTGGGAATGCTCCTTAATGGCAGTGGGTTGCAGAGTGCCTGTAATGCTTTTAAGAATAAAGAGCAGCATATGCACTCAAGCCAGACCTATATTTTTCCTGTCCTGCAGCTCTTTATTTGCCCCTGCTCAGAGGGATTCTCTGATGTAGCCCAGCCTTTCTGTCCCCACTGCCACCCCCCACCATACATTATGTTTAAATAAATGCATTTTCACTGCCAGGAGCCATCCATAAGGCTGGGGCTGGCCTCTTCCTAATGGGGGTTTTTAGCTTGGATGGACACATTTCTGTTAGCGATGTCTGGTTCCTTTCTAGTGTGAGCTGCAAGCCCAGGAGTTAAATGTGTGCTTGCCATGGGTCTGTGCTGACCCAAAACAGCCTCCCTGGAAATGAGGAGTGGGAGAGGGTGGGCAGGTTCTGAGGGGAGCAGATGAGCTTACCTTCTGCCTCTCAGTTCCTGAGCTGATCCTTCACAGGCTGCTGTCACTTCACAGACCCGTGCAGGTTTCCTGCACCCGAGGAACAAAGGGCTCTGCTCCTTTCCAAGGGAGAAGGGATCATTTGGCCATCAATGGCCATCAATGAAAGGAAGGCCAAGGGAAAGGATTGGTTGCTGCACAGTGTTGCTCCACTGGTGGAAATGCTGCTTTCTCACAGCACCCTGTTGACCTTACAGTGGCTGAACTGTCTGCAGGTGTTGGGCAATGAGGCTGGAGCTGTTGGTAGTTGTTGTTGAGAGCTGTTGCCTCACTCAGTGAGCTGCTGAAGTGGGAGCTGGGTCCGGCTCTGTGCAGAGGGCCGGGCGTGGCTCTGATGCTGCAGGGTGTCCAAGTGCACTGATCCTGAGGATTTTCACAGGAATCCCTGGTCAGTGCCTCTGCTGGAAGTGGGTCAGAACAGAGCCCAGGCTCAGCAGCTCTCTTCATGGCTGTTGGGTTGTGCCATGTCAGCTGGGTCATGTGTCCCACACACTTCTATGTGTCCTGCCTTTATGGTGGTCCCTGCTTTTCCCTGCCCATTCTGGCATCTTGTACTTGAGCTCATGACCCTTTGACTTTGAGGAAAATCTACCCACTTTTCTTACAACAAATTAAAATCTGGCCCAAGAAGTTGAGTGCAGGAGCAGAAGCTCATGGTTTGGTTTCCTCTGCAGCCACTCCAGCAGCTGGAGTCTGACCAGCTGTTCTCCTTGGGCTTTCTCAAAACCTGCCAGCATGGGCTGAGAGTGCCTTGCCCCAGCAATACGCTACTTGAATCTCCTCCAGCCTTGCATCAGCCATTTATTTGTTTCTAAAAGCTGTTGTATTATCTGGTGGTTGGGGTGCATAAGTGGGATCCCCACTCTGTTGGAGTCCCACCGTGCCAAACCCTGCCTGCTGGCAGAGTGGCTGCAGCAGTGCCTTCCTCACACTTCAGAAAAACATAAGCAGCTCCCTAACCCTGAGGCCTTGCCCAAAGGCTCTGGGTTGTTTGTGTTCCCTCTGTAAGCAGGAAATTCCAAGGAGGGTCGCAGGAATCCAGTGGTTGTGTGGATGTGTGAGTGACCTGCTGTGGTGGCCTCTGGGCAATGGACTCTGGGGAATCCTCCTCCAGCCCTCACTGCCCTCCTGACACTCTGTCTCCAAGGCTTTGAGTGAAGAACACAAACATCTGGGGCCAGTGCTTTAAACTTCCTGGTGCCTTTGGGCCAAGCCACTCGTGTTTCATCTTGCTTTTTGCTTTTGGGGTTTCATCTTGCTTTTTTGGGTTTGGGTGTGTAAATACAGGGGTCCAACGGCCTCTGCTCTGCACAATGACCCTGAGCTCTCCTGGTGCTTCCTTGACCCATGTTAGTGAGACCAGGAACCAGCCCCAAAGGTTCATCATTTGAGCTGAAAACACCACGTTGTTCTCCAGGCTTGGCCCTGCTTTAGCCCCTTGCCTGGGGTGGTTTGGGGAGAAAAGTCACTACTGCAGCTGGGAAGAAAGAAATGGAAAAGCAGGAGGACAAATGTGGTCCTGTTTAAAGGTACTTTGGGGTTTTACTGTGACCTAAAGCATGTGCTTTATTCAGCAGTTTTCACAAGCAGGAAGTTTTATTTAAGGCCTTGCTGAATCATAGAGCAAGAGAAAACTGAGCACAAGAAATAGTTTAAATGGAGCAGATTTTGCTGTTTTCAGAGATTTCCTGATGTCCTCAATGTTCAGTCTTAGCTGTGTTAAGCAGATGTCATCAGGAGCATCTTCAGGTGCAGCAAAGGGCAGGTGAGACCTGGGTGACACCCAGAGACCACAGGGTAAAAGCAACCCCCCTCTTTGATGTGAAGGGATTTTGGGGGAATTGTGGGAGAAAAGCAATCAAAAAGCAGCAGTGATCAAATTGGCTCCAGACCTGTATTTCCAGCATTCTCCTGCCTGTGCTGCAATTGGGGTTTCTGTTTAGAAATCAGAAACAGCCCAAAGGCACTGAGAGTTCTGGGCTTTGTGTTCTGCTTTTCTCAGCACCCTCTTTCCATACCTCAGGAGAATTGTGTGGCCTTTCTGGCACAGCTGAAGAGGAAGAGGAGGGAAGGGAGTGATGTCCTTTGCTGCAGTCCCCACATTTAAATATAAATAGTTCTCCTCTTGGATCCTTCCAGTCTGATCTTATGGGTGATTTGACCTTTCTTTGATAAAAGCTTTCTTTATTTGCAGGAATAAAAAGGCAAAGGGGAGGAGAGGACACAGCAGATGTTTTTTTAAAATATCTTTAGATCCTGGCAGTTGGTTTCTGCAGCACCCAGTGCTCACTGCTGGGCTCCAGCTTTGCTCCCCCTCTGAGCTCCTTGAACAAACTTTGCATTTTGCTGTGAAGCATTGACCTGGAGATTTCTAAGGAAATGTTTTATCATGGGGACACCACGCTCCAGTGGGGACAGATGCCCCAGGCTCTGGTCCCCAGCCCTGCCCACTGCACCACTGACCCTGGTTTTCCTCATTTCATAACTTCAGCTGAAAGAAACGCTTGTGTTAATTGCTGCTGGTTTTTCATGTGCTCACCCTCGAGCAGTTTGAGCTCAGCTTCCCAGCACAGCTCAGTTTAATGTGTAAAACCACGGGACGCTGGCACTGCCCAGCTTCCAGCCCAAGCAAAGGCAGCACAGGTGCAGAGTTAGAACTGCTCTAGACTGCACACAAGGCTTTCTGGCACTAGTTCTAACCATTAATTGCCATGTTAAATCCAGCAATAAATTATTTGGGCAACCACACTGCAGGAGCCCACTGCCAGGAACAAACCAGAGCTGAGTGCTGCTCAGTCCCTTCATGCTCCAGGGCTGCAGGCTGGATCAGGCAGGGCACTCCCAAGCTCCCTGAGTGGGGGTTTTGGTGTCTCACTGGCCTTCTGCATGTGGTTTAAGCCACTGTTCCTGTGAACAGCATTGGCAGTGCTGGAGGTGTGTATGGATCTGCATGTGTATCCTCCTGGAGCACACATGGTGTGTGGTGTGCAGGATGCCTCAGGATAAGCCTCTCATCCTTTGCAAATTGGATTTTGTGGCTCACTTGCCTGTCCTCTTGGATAAAGTTTCCCCTTAGCTGCCTCTCCTCTAGCAGAGCTCGGGTTCTTCTCTAGACTGCAAAGCCTTTTATAATGCTCTGCAGATCAGGAGTCACTTGGAAGGGACAGGGACAGACTTTCCATTTCCCACTGAAACATGCTGCAGAGTGAGCCTGCTGCTTCCTTCCCTTGTGGAGTTCCCTTGGTTTGCAGGAGATTCCCCTTGGTTTGGTTTGGTGCCTTTCCTGCTGGTGGCTCTGAGGTGCTCCTGGCTGGCAGCCCCCCAGTGATGGCTCCTGTTTTAGGAAGCCTCTGGGCCATGGGAATCGTTGTGATTTCATACTGGGGAGGAAATGGATTCCTCAGAGAAGGCCAGCTTCAAACAGAGCCACAGCTGGCTGAGTTTAAACCATTTCAGCTGGGGATCACAGGGTGCTGTGAGGTTTCCCCCCAAAGAAAACAAAGCAGGAAAATGCACCATGTTAGCATAAGTAGGATTTTCAGGGCTTGTAATAAGCCCTGTGTAATTCCTGAAAGGATGGTGTGTAAAACAGGATGATGGAGAGCTGAACAGTTCCAGTTTGCTTGTAAGAATGTGCTGGTTGAGTTTCATGCCCATTTCTGGGGGAGGGTGGTGGCCCTGGTGAGGGACAGCAGTCACCACACTCCTTCCACAGCAAGCTCAGGAGCAGCACTGGCCTCTCACTTGTGCCATTCTGTGCTGATGTGAGCAGGACACCCTGCAGGGGCTGGGGAGCAGTAATCCTTGCCAGGGTTAATACTCAAATCTGTGCTGCTTGACTTAGGAGCAGGGGAGGGGAGTTAATGCTCTCAGAAGAGACCACCTACTCATTGGTGCAGACTGCCAACAGCTGACAGATGGAAGTGATTTTGGGACAGTGAGAAGTCAGTGTGGAATCACGGTGGTGACCAAGAGCAGACTCTGCATCCCACAGCCTTTGACTTACACCCACCCCTTGTGACTCTTGCTGTGGAGAAGGACAATTTCCCAGAGCCACCAGAATTCTTCTGTGGGGTGGGAATTAGCAGTGGGCCGATGGTTTGCTGTCTCTTGTGGTTCAGTCTAATAGACACACTCCCTCTGAAGATGCTTTTTGGCAAGGCTGTGCATGGCTGAGGGATGTGAGCAGTGGAGCTCTGACTGGAGAGCAGCACTGAGGTGAAGCTGAGCACTGATTCCATGTGCTGACCCCTCTGCTCTGTGTGCTGCCCCTGACCACAGCTGTCACCCACCTTGGTGTGAGAGCTGTGCCAGCCCTGCCCTTGCCCTGCCCCTGTTTGGTGTTTGCCTAAGTGTTCCCTGTCTGTTTTTTGTCTTGCAGCATCTGGAGGGGGCCAAACGTGAACTGTGTTGACAGCACTGGGTACACCCCGCTGCACCACGCTGCTCTGAACGGCCACAAGTGAGTCCTGTTCCCAAAACTGGGGTCACAGGGGGTGGATTTGTGCTTTCCTGGCCACAAGTGATTCCTGGAGTCACAGGGGGTGGATGCTTTGTGCTTCCCTTGTGTGGTTCACTCACCAGCTGAGGCTCTGGTGCAGCACTACTCCATCTTCAGGGGAAGTGGAGAATGTCAGAACTTTGGCTGCTGGCTGATGTTACATCTCCAGATGCTGAGGTTTTCAAGCCCTTTTGTTTCTAAGCAATTTGGATAAGCTGTAACACAGTGTGAAAGGGGCTCCCCTGGTGACAGTCCCTGCAGTCTTCCTGGTGCCCAGGGTGATCTGGGCCTGCACCACTTTACAGTTTCCTCATGTGCTTATCACATTTTTAGGTAATTTTAGTGTGTAGATCTCGTGTTTCTCGTTGCTGCCTGAGATGTTGAGAAATCAAATAGAGTTAAAATCGCTGTTCACCCTCGTGCTGTGTTCAGCAGAGGCTTGTGGCTGACTTCAGCCCCTGTTCAGCTCCATTAGTATGGAGTTAATGTGAATCCTCCCTGAGCTCATCTCAGCATTATTTCCTTTTTTTTCATTTCTTTTGGCAGCATTTAATAGGAACACTTAAAAATCACATGTCAAGAGGCTCTCTGAAACACTCCTGCTCAGATTAACTTTGTGCTCAGTCCTTGCTGCAGAAGGGGGGCTGTGAAACAGGGACTGAATGTCTCACTGCAGCTCCTGTCTCTTGCAGGGATGTTGTGGAGGTTCTGCTGAGGAACGACGCTCTCACCAACGTGGCAGACTGTAAGGGCTGTTACCCCCTGCACCTGGCAGCCTGGAAGGGAGATGCTGACATTGTGAAGCTCCTCATCCACCAGGGCCCTTCACACACCAAAGTGAATGAGCAGGTCTGCCTGATTTTCTCTAATGTATCGTTGAATCACTTCCCTGGCATGGAGAGAGACTCCTGCAGCTGACTCCTGACCCTTCCCAAACCAGTGGCAGTGGTTCTAAGGTCCTACTTGCTGGTGGGATAGGAGGGGCACTAAATCAATACACTCAGTCTGAGTTAGTGGTAGGATGAAAAGATATTTAAGTTTCATAGATGCATAATTGTGAGAACTGCTCAACACTTAGGAAGTGGTCTCCTGCTTCTGGGCTTCTAAAACTAACCCACAGTTTTCCTTTCAGCTGCTGGATAGCTGAGCAGGTTTCTAGTTCTGCAGAGGATCCACTGGCTCCCTCCTTTGGGAACTAATCCAAGCAGCTTTGTTCAGTCTCTTTGGCCGTGCTCTCTTAGCTGCTCTCCTGGCTTGTCTCTGGCACTTGCTCCAGTTCACTAATTTGTAAGTTCTAAGATAATTTTAACACAACTTGCCCCCAGACAAATTCCTCGCCTAATCTTAAAGAATTATGTTTGCAATCAGGCAAGAAAAAAAAAAGCCTCTTGGATTTGTTCCTTTTGTCAAGCTGACAGTTTTGGCCTGGGGTGCAGAGGGAGTGAGGGGTCCATGACAGCTGTGTCCACTGCTGAGGGCTGGCTCCTGTGGAACTGCCCATGGACATCAGAGGTATCTTAAATCCCAGGGAACTTCTGAAATGCTACTGCTGGAAGGCCCAGATATTCCTGTTGTTGCAGAGTTTTGTTTACAGGAACTGGTTTCATGGATGAGCCAGCTGAGTGCTGTCACTGAGCTGCCCCTCCCTAGCACAGAGTGACAGGCCCAGACCAGTGGCTAAAGCTGCAGTGGGCTGTGCTTGTCCTGTCCCTAAGGCAGGAACATCTGCTGACCCTGGGAATCAGCTCCTAAACCACTCAGGTGTTCTTTCAGGAGGAAAGGAATAAACCAAAATAGGTTTGCCTGCCTTGGTGCCAGCAGGCTAAACCTGGATGTTCATTCCAGAGGTAGTTCCCAGGTGGGTCAGACACCCCTGGCCTGAGTTCAGCTCACAGGCAGGGTGAGCAGCTCTGGAATCCCTTCTGTTGATTTGCTCCATGGTAGTTTTTCAGAAGCTGGGGAGCAAACTCCTTTCAGAGGCAGGTTTAGGAGTCCCAGTCCTCCTTTGTGGGGACCCAAGTGCCACACTGGAGTTTCCCAGGATGGGTAAATCAATGCACCAGGCTGCCCCAGGGATAACTGCTGCTAAAACATCATGGAGTGAAAAATCTGGTTGTAGTGCAGCTCTCTGTCATTCCTCCAGTGAGCAGGAATAAGGAGGAATGTGTGTTGTGATGTCTCTGGTGACAGTTCTCCAGTTTGGGGCTGTGTTAATCATGTCTCCAGGCACAGCTGCAGGCACTCAGTCTGATTACATGGGCTAGAGTGCAGGTTCCCCAGTCAATCTGACAGAACTGAGTGAGAGCCCACAGTGTAAATGTTCTGCTCTGAGCAGGGCAGCTAGAGGGGTGATCTTTGCAAAAGTCCAGAGCTTAGTGTGATCCTTGCAGGTAATGTTTCATTAATGTCTGTTTGGTAGGAACCCTGTTAAATGAGAGCAGTCAGTGAGGAGCCTGTGCTTGGAGCCTGGTCCAGGTGACAGCAGTCCCAGCTGGAATGGCTTCTGACTGGAACAAGATGCTGTGTCCTGCCATTCCACCCCTTGGAGTCACCCATTGCTTTGTTGCTGTATCTCACCCATTTCATTATCACATTTTTTTTCTTTTTCCTCTTCCTTTTTGTAGAATGCTCTTGAGATCAAAGAACTCAAAAAGTACGGCCCCTTTGACCCATATATCAATGCCAAGGTGTGTACTTTGCTGTCAGCATTTCACTGCATCATCACTCCAGGCTGCACTCGCGTGCTTCCAGGTGCAATAATACCTGTTCACTTTGCAGCTGCTTGGGGAAAAGGAAATTGGGACCATTGATTTACTGTGGGTTTCTCTCTTCAAAGCAGTTATAGAAACATAATTAAAGGAAAGCTTTTCCTTACTTTCCTGGGGGCTCCTTCCTTGCTTAGCCTTGTAGGACTCGCAGTGATGGTCAGTTTGCTTGATTGGGCTGGATGACTTCCCAAAGGTAATGTTACCTCAACTTAATGCTCTAGGTTTTGTTTCATGTGCTGGTGTTGCTGATAAATGCAAAGAGAAGGAATTTTTTCCCCCTGCTTAACCATGGTTGCATTTTCTCTGTGGGCTGTTTGGAGTGAGTTTTGATGCCTTTTCTCCTACCAAATGCATAATGCTCTGTGTTGTTTGAATGGACAGTTAATTCCTGTGGTGGTGGTGGTGGTGGTGGTGGTGGTGGGGAGAAGGGAGGGCAGTGATGTTCCTGCCTCCCTTCCCAAGTCCTCCATGTCCTGCTTATTACATCAGTCTCTCTTTTATGTTCAGTCTGTGGTGTTGTTTGACCCTCCAGCCCTGGTCTCCTGTTCCTGTTTTCTGGCCTGTTTTGCTCCTCTCCTCTTTTCAGTTTTGAGCTACAAAAGACACAACGTCAGCTTGTGCAATGAGCTGAGACTGAGCTGTTGAAGAAGCTTCCTATCCAGTATTGGGATGTTGAAGATCAAATTCCTGGTGGTGGTTTCTCAGACACCATTTTTCAGTTTTATTTCTAGTGATTCTACAAGCCAGGGGTGGCAAACAATCTGTTACTCTGTCCTGAGACACCTCAGCCATGAGCCACCATGCCACAGCTGCCTCCAGCCACTTAGTTTGGATCCAGCCATCCATGGCAGAATTCTGTCTGTCAGAGTTTCCCTCTGCTTGGTCTGCAGGAGCTTAGAAACACACAGGCAGAGCTCCTGTGCTTGCTGGGAGTTAGGTGTGGTTTTCAGAGCCTTGTTTCAGGGTCACTGGTGCCCATCCTCTGAGCACAAATGTGTTCTTGTAAAGCTCATCCAAATCGGGGATTTTTGCAAAAATCCAGATAGGAATTTTCTGCCTTTATGTATTCTGTGGAAACATCATGGTAGAGGAGTTCAGTTGCCTGAAAGGAGCTTCCTAAAACATTGTCAATAACCAAGTAAAATCTTACAAACTCCAGTGTTGGGATGTTGAGTGAAGAAGGAATGTAAAGAGGGAATATTCAGTATTGGCAGTTTATTTAACCCTTCAGATCTTTGCAGGTCAGAAAACTTTCCCTTTTTCAAACCAAGTCTCCCTGTGCTCAGTCAGAGCTGTGTGTTGGGAGCAGGGGGTGCAGAGCAGACAGAGCACTTGAAGGGGCTGTGGATTCTCCACTGGAGCATGGGATGAGGAGCAGCAGGGCTGTGTGTGGTGAGTGCCATCACATCAGCAGGGCTTGGAACCTGTGCTGGAGCCCATAAGAAAGCAGAGCCATCCCTGCTCGTGCCCTTTTTGTGCTCTGCAGGCAGGCATTGCTCCCAGCTCCTCTCTTGCAGCTGAGAGCTGGGGGGTGCAAGGATTCCTGCAGGAATGCAGCCCCTCAGCCCTCCTGAGTGCTTTATTTTTCTAAGTAGTTCTGAAATTTGAAGCCACGTGCCTTCTGGCAGCTGGAATGGAATTTTCCTTTTCCATCTCTGATACATCTGTAGGTCTGAGCACTCCTGCTCACTGCTCTGGTTTGTGCCTGGAGAGGTGAGGCAGGAAGGGAGCAAACTCCCTTGCCTGGAAGAACTGGAGTATTTTTGGCTGCTCAAAACTCTCCCAAAATGGAGGCAATAAAGACTCAGGCAATAGTGGGAGTTTCCACTGCACAATCTGGAATTGGGAGAGACTTGCTGTGATGATTCAAGGGAGTTTATTTGCCTGGTGATCTCTGGAGGAAAGTCTGGGGATTTTTTTCTCAAGCACTGGAGCCCCAATCTGCTTAGGGAAAATTGGACTGAATTGCAGGGAAGATGAGGGAAGTGTCCAACAATTATGTTTTTAAACGATGTTGTGTTCCCATTTCTGAGGCCTCAGGCAGATGCTTGGAACTGCTGCATGCTTTAAAGCCCCCTGGGGCTGGGGAGAAAGGAGAGGGGGGCAGTCCCAGCCAGGGAAATGCCCAGCAGCCAGGGCTGGCACAAGCAGCGTGTGCCCCCACAGCTCAGGGGCAGGGACTCGCTGCTCAGAGGGGCTGGGGTCTTTCCACAAAGCCTGGCAGAGAGGATCCCTCGTGCCACAGGGCAGGCTGAGAGCCTGGCCCAGCTGTCCTGGGCTCCCTGATCCCTGCACTCCCACCCCATCAAAGGGGAATAATGGGATTTGCCAGCCCTGTAAATGCCTGAGGGCAGCAGTGTGAGCTGACGGGCAGGTGTGAGCTCTGATGTTCTCTACTCTGTCCCCTCTCACTCCCTGTGTATATTTTTTGTGCAGATTCCTGTATCCTGCAGTACCCCTGTCCACGTGTCTGTGCCTTCCCCCAGGATGGAGCCTGTTTGCCTTGGCCCTTCTGTGCTGGCAGTGATGCTGTGCCCCCTGTGCCCCCTCCCCTGCACGTGCCTGATTCTGCTCCTTCCCTTCCCTGCCCTGCAAACTGCAGCTGCCAGAGCCTCTCCCAGCTCCTGCTCCCTTTGCTTTGCCTGTGCTGAGAAGTGATGCAAAAGCCAGACACAGACAGGACTGCTGAGGGTGACTGAGCACCTCAGCAGGATCTGAGTGCTCGTGCAGCCTCACGAGTTTGTGACATGGTGCAAAATACTGAGCAGTGTCCCGAGGCCTGTGTGTGCTCTCACAGCAGGCAGGGATCAAATTCCCTTCTGCAGTGGTGCTGCTGCCTCCAGCAGGACAAGAACATTCTGTTTATTTTATTGGAAATTGTTAAAATGACAAACTCAACCACGAGTCTTTCAGTTGAAGTGTGGAACTGTTTGTATTAAACTTTTTTGGGGTTATATTGTCAGATAGTTGTTTCTAAAGGGCTTAAACCAGAATCCCTTTGTGGATGACACACAGAAACTTCAGAGGAACTTAATTTGAGAAAAGCTTCTGTTAGATCTGGCCTTGTTCCTATTTTGCACCTACACATGTGGGGTGTTGGACTGCTCATTTTTGGGCTTTGCATTGCTGGTTCTTGGCCTGGCTGCTGCTGCACGCTCTGGTTTGGGTCTGGCTTCCATCTGGGGGTGCTCCCTTGTCCCTGAGACATTGCTTCCCTCAGCTGACCTGAGCCTGGCTGGTTCCTGCAGTGGTGGAATTGCACGGTTCTCTGGTTCACAAACTGCATGGGGCTGGGTGCACCCTGTCTCTAAACAGCCAGAATTGCAGAGGTGGAATGACTTTATAACCAGGATAAGTGGGATTTGAAACAATTGAATTTTAAATCTAAAATTATGATGATAATGAAGTTCCAGCAAATAGAATTCACACAACAGGTTGCCTGCCTTTTGTTTTTGTGGCACCCTGAAGTGTGGGATGCTGCCAAGACACCAGACTGCCTTTCCCAGGTGCCAGCAGCATTAATGGGGACCTGGACACAGCTGAACATCCCTTAAACTTTAGGATCCTGCCCCTGGTGCTTGGAAAGCAGGCTGGTCCATCTCTAGCCCCTCTTTCCCACAGCTGAAGTGCCTTGTTCTGGACATCCCTGAGGCTGTGGCAATGAGCTTGTGAGGGGACACTAAACCCCCAGGGAGATGGTGACACATTGCTCAGGCTGCTTCAGACTGGGCTCTCTGCTTCCCCACTGCTTTTTTTTTTTTTGTCTCAGTTTTGGATTTAAACATTGGAGCAGGGCGCTGCCCCAACCCTGACGTGCTGCCCCTTGTGCCCCGCAGAACAACGACAACGAGACGGCGCTGCACTGCGCGGCCCAGCACGGCCACACCGAGGTGGTGAAGGTGCTGCTGGAGGAGCTCACCGACCCCACCATGCGCAACAACAAATTCGAGACCCCCCTGGACCTGGCGGCGCTCTACGGGAGGCTGGAAGTGGTCAAGATGCTCCTGAACGCCCACCCCAACCTGCTGAGCTGCAACACCAAGAAACACACTCCCCTGCACCTGGCAGCCAGGAACGGGCACAAGGCAGTGGTGCACGTGCTCCTGGATGCTGGCATGGACAGCAACTACCAGGTACCTGCTGTGGTGGTCTCAGGGGTCTCAGGATGAGGGAAGAGATTTGCAGGGGTCTCAGGATGAGGGAAGACACGAGAATGTTGACTCAATGTTTATTATTTTATGATATATATGATATTAAAACTATACTAAAAGAATAGAAGAAATAATTTCATCAGAAGGCTAGCTAAGAATAGAACAAGAATGATAACAAGATCTTGTGACTAACTGAGACAGTCCAAACAGCTGGACTGTGGTTCGCCATTAATTAGAAACAACCACATGAGACCAATCACAGATGCACCTGTTGCATTCCACAGCAGCAGATAATCAGTGTTTGCATTTTGTTCCTGAGGCCTCCCAGCTTCTCAGGAGAAAAAATCCTAAGGAAAGGATTTTTCATAAAACATGTCTGTGACAGTCTGGTGTGTCTGAGTGGGGCCGGGCTGGTTGCTGGGCATTGGAGAACTCCACCAACCCTCGTTGCAGAAGCTGAGAAGAGCTTTGTGTTGTGCTGGGCTGTCTGTGCAGCTCTGGGCTGCTGGGGGAGGCTGCCCGGAGGGGCTGGGGTGCTGTGCATGCCTCACGCCTGTGCAGAGCCCCAGACACAGTGAGGGACACAAACACCCCATGGCCAAAGCTGTTCTGCCCTGCAGTGCTGTGAGCTCTTGATAGGCAAACGTGTCTCTTCCTATCAAGCCACTTGTGAATGTGCTGTTTTCACAGCAATGGCTTGTATGTGGGTCTTGTTTTTCCTTGTCAGGACACGACCTCTTGCTGAGCTGTAGGAGGCCCTTTCTTGGTCTCTCTGATGGAACCATCCCCATTTTTCCATCCCACATCCTCGGCATTGTAATAACGTTGACAGTCTGTCCTCAGCCATAGGTAGTGCTGCCCACAGCTCGTGTACAAGGCCGTGTATTTATTGCTTCTGTAACCCTCTAAGCCATGCCTCCCTCACCATTCCCTGCTGTCTGGCTTCATGCTATGTTTCCATTTAATTTGCAGACTGAGAAAGGCAGTGCTTTGCACGAAGCTGCTTTGTTTGGCAAGACAGATGTGGTACAAATATTGCTGGCTGCAGGTGAGAGAATGTTCCCCCTTTGAAGCACTAATGCGGTGATCCCTTCGCCCAGAGCTTGAGGAAATCCCTTTCTATGCAGCAGGTTTCTCCATCCAGCTGTCACAGCTCCTTGGAGCAGGATGTAGGAGAGGTTGGCTCTTGGAGTTTGGCTTCAGATTTGTCTCTAGAGTGCCTTTTAGCTCCCCCCAGTGCTGATCACAAATGTGACTTGATGAAATACACAAACCTGCACACAGTTAGACAATATTCTTGCTTTTGCCCTCTGTACCCCTGTGGCCACAGGTATTGATGTGAACATAAAGGATAACAGAGGCCTGACTGCTCTGGACATTGTGAGGGAGCTTCCTTCCCAGAAAAGCCAGCACATAGCAGCTCTCATTGAAGGTGGGTAATGCAGCTCTGCCTCTGGGGAGGAGGGGAAAGCTTGGGGTGCTGATTCTGCCAAGGCAGGTACAGGATATGCTTTTCTAGACCTGGAGAGTGCTGAAATCAAAGCAGTTTCAGGCTGTGTTGGAAGAACCAGTGCTGAAACGCTGGGGTGAGCTTCCCCAGACCAAATGTTTGGAGGAGGACTTGGGGGGGATTTAGGAGGATTAGCCCTTTGCTGAGAGAGTGTGGCGTGACTTTTGCAGTTTAAATGGGCTTAATTGAGCTTTGTTTAGCTCACTTTAGAAGTTAATTAAAATTAAGGATAGCCTAAATCTGCTTGCAGAATGCAAAGTAACAGCTTTAGAAATGGTTCTGGTGTAACTCCCCTTGACGTGTCTGTGTAGGCAAATCACTGTCCACAGATCTCACATCCTGCTCCTCGCCTCGTCGTCAGGCTTGGGCATGGAATTTGCAGATGAGATTTACAGAAAAGGCCTTGATTACTTGTGTTTTATAAAGGAGCTTGGTCCATTGTGTCTGTCCAAATTCGGGAATGAAATGTGACATCTTGGCTAAATTCATACCTTGTAATTACGCTGTCTGCATTTCCTCTCAGCTGTGGGGAGGATCAGAAGCATTTGGAGCTGGGCTGTGTTATTCATGCTGAGCATTTGGGAGCTTTGCAGGTTCAAAGCACTTCTCAGACTTTTAACTAAGCTGTGCCTGTGAGGCTGGAATGTTTGAGCTTTATTCTGAAACTGAAGACAAAGATGGGCTTTAAAACTGAAGGTGTTGCAGATAAAGGCTGTTAGTTTTCCCCAGGAGGGAGCTGCTGTTGGATGTTACATCAGCTGAATGTTTCTGGCTTTGTCTGTGGTTGGGGGCTGCAGCTGGAATTGGTTTCTCTTGTAATGACTCTGTTCAGTGATGGAGTTTGTGTCTACAACACGAATTTGCTCCGTGACTCTGTGTCCGTGCAGCAGCTTTGCAGCTTTCTGATTAAAGACTCTGAAAGTTCAAAGTGCCATCCCTCCCCTTGTGCCTGTGATTAAAGAGGCTGCCTGCTTCTATTTTGGGATCTGAGCTGCAAGTTTTAATAATGTTATTTTTTTTTGGACACTTAATAAGCTGACAGTTGGCCTTCCACCCACGAGGGAGGAAGCGCCATGTGCTGAAGGGGACAGAAAGCCAGATGGACGTGAGCTGACCCTGTCCCCCCAACCCCCTTGCAGACTACACCGTTGGGAAGAAAAGTGCCAAAGCTGTGGAGAAATGTGCTCCAGCCCCACTCGCTGCAGCCACCGATCCCCCGGGCCGGACGTCTCAGGGTGGGCATCACCAGCATTCCCCTCCCTGCCAGCACCGGGCCAGGACATCCAGGGACAGTGCCATCTCTCTCTTCCCCCTGCAGGTGATGTGGACAAAGCTGTGACGGAGCTGATCATGGATTTTGATGTGAACCCCGAGGAGGAGAGCCCCTATGAGGCTCTGTACAACGCCACGTCCTGCCACTCCCTGGACAGCCTGGCCAGCGGGAGATCGTCCGACCGCGAGTCTGGGAGCAAGGAGGCTGAGCCCAGCGGCCTCAAGGCAGCGGCAGTCAGGCCTGTATGTAGCTGTAGGTGCTTGCCTCAGAGGCACAGGGGGCTGACCTGTTCTGCAGCAGGCTGCCCAAGCTTGAGGAAATGTTTAAATCCTTCCCTGACATTGATGAGAGCAGGCTGGTGTCTCCCCTTCCCTACCCTGCTCTCAGGGGTTGCCTAAAAGCAGAAAAGCAGCCACTTCTTCATTTCACTTTGTGTTGCATCCTTCTGTTTTCTGGCAATGCACTATTGCCAGTGAAACTTGGTCTGTCAGGAGATTGCATTTTGCAGAAGGGGCGACTCCTTGTCCTGAAAAAAGTTCTGGAGGCTTGTGTGGAGCATCTTCTTATGGCTTACTGCTTTACCACAGCTAAGGCTCTCAGGAAATTATCTGTAATAACCTCTTGGAAACTAGTTGGCAGTGGAAGGGGTTTTTTTTTGTGTATTACTTGCAGAGCTCTGTAGAGGGTACTCCAGGCTTTACAAAGCAGCACAGAGCTCCCAGAGAAGTCTTCCTCACCTTCTGTCAGCTGCATCTGCTGCCCTGGTAGCAATCAGCAGGAAGGCTGCTGTGGGGCAGATGGGACACGAGCCCTGCAGTGCTGGGTCAGCTTCAGGCTCTGTGTTCTGGTTGGTTTTCCAGAGCCTGCTCTGTGGAGGTGTTTTTAGACAAAAGGGAGAGCAGCAGTGAACAATTAAACTGCTGGGGGCACAGTAACCATGGTTTCCCCTCTGTGCAGAGAGGTGCAGCCTTTGGCTTGTGCTGAGCAACAGAATAGAAATGAGACATAAGCTTTGGATGGGGGACATTTTGGGCAGATCTCTCAGGTGTGCAGTACCAGGCTGTCCTGTTACTGATCAGATCTTGTCATTGTCCTGTGCTGATGGTGTCTGGTGTGAAATGAGTTCTAGCACAAGTAAAGAAAGAGGAGAGCTGAACTGCAGTGAAGAGAGCAGGAAGAGGAACATGATCCAGTAGCTGGCTGAGTGTGAGCAGTGCAGCTCTGCTGCTCCCTTGGCCATTAGATGGAGCTGTGGCTGGGCAGGAGGTGGCCCCGGGAGCAGCTCCAGCTGCCCAGTTGCAATCCCGGGATATCAGAGGAGAGCAGTGCAGCTTAGTTTCTTGATCCCTAGAGTTTTCCACTACCAAAGGTGCCCTGGCATCAGTTTCACTAAGCCACAAGCCCTTTCTTCTGATTAGTTCATTGCTCACTGCCATGTGTAATGCTGTGGAGATGCAGGTGTGGGTTTAAGTGAGACCAGTGGGACAGGATCAGTGTCCTGAGGAAGAGGAGGAGAGAAGGCAGCAGCCATTGCCCAGCTCTGGGCTGTTAGGGCTGAACTTCTCCACCAAGATTAATTTGAAGAGATCTTTGCTGCACCCACAGCAGTGTGGCCATAGAGCTGGGGGGCAGAAGGGATGAGCTGGGGCGCAGAAGGGATGAGCTGACAGTGTCTGTCTCACCTGCAGAGAGAACGCCCTCCCCCGCCAGCCAAGCCCCCGCCTGATGAAGAGGAGGAGCAGAATGTGGAGAAGAAGACAAGCCACAGTGCTCCCTGTGAGGTACATGGGGCTTGCTCTGGGGCGTTTCATGGGAGAGTGGTTTAAACATCAGTTTTAATAGTTTGGGAGGAGCCAAGGGTGCTGCTACCTCCTGTGCTCGTTGGGCTGTGGATTGAAGCACTCCCTCACTCAGCACTGCTGCAGTCCCTTACCATGGGAACTTCCTTTGTCCGCTTCTTCCAGGGCACCTCAGAGTTGACCTTCAGCCTTACTTTCCTATTCTTGGCTGAGAATTCCCTTGGGGAGAGATTTTTCTGACCCACGTTGTGATGTGGACCATTGCCCTCTAGTAATGATCCCACCACAGGCATCTTCAGTTGGACTGAAGCACAGAGGGGCTGTGAGTTGCTGCTTCCTCTGAGCTCCCAGCTGTGGAGGAGCTGCTCAGGCTCGTGGGTCCCACTGACATGAGCAGGGATCAGGAGCTTGAATTCAGCTGAGGATGTGGCCCAGCACGTGTTACAGCTGCCTTCTGCAGGGGTCAGTGGTGTGAGCTGCTTTCTGATGGAACTCAAGCTCTCCCATTTCATTTTGTTGCTGCTGGGATTTCCTGTTGCTCACCTTATTCACCTGCTGTGAAGCTCAGATGTAAGGACTCCCCAGGAGACATGGTTGTGGGAAACCACAAGTGTGCTTTGGCACCTTCTGCTGACACCCAGGAAAACCTTCAAAGCAAATCCAAATCCTGTGGATTTCTGTGCTCTCCCAAAGGCAGTGGGCTGTGTGTGAAGCTCGTGGAGCGTGTGCCACCTCTGCTGTCAGAGCAGGCTCTGGTTCTGCAGGTGCTTTCTTTGGGTGTGCTGATCTGCTGGAGTTCTGCAAGGCATAAATGAGCTCTGTTTTCTGGAGAGTGTCAAATCCAGATGAGACATGGGTGAGCATGGCCTGCTGCAGTGGAACTGACTGCAGAGAGGGAGTAAACTCGGAGCTGAGTGTGAGCAGGGAAACTGGGATGTGACATTGTGGACTGATCAAATGCAGGGGGTGGTAACCAGTCCTGTGCCTGGCTCTGGCAGAGGAGAGCTGGGCAGCAGGTCATGGAGTAATTGGGAAGCAGAACTTGTTTATGACAATAAACACGGGGAGGGAAATGTGCCCTGACCATTCCTGCTGAGCTTTCTGGCCATGTTTAATTACCAAACACCTGCTGTGTTGTCCTGCCTTTAATGGCTTTGGAAGCACAATCCATTAAAGGGAATCTTGCTGGCAAAGGGCAGAGTGACTCGCTGGAGAGACCTTGATTTGTGACCAACTTCAGTGACAAAACTTACAGGCAGCATGTGGCTGCCTGGAAATGACCTTTTGGACATACTGATGAGGAATTTGGGGCTGATCCTTTTACTTTACTTGTTCCTCCTGGCCTGCTCTGCTTTCTGACTGTTGCCCATCTTTTCTCACCTCTCCCTGGGCCAGGCAGGTGTGCACTTGCTCCAGGAACGCTGTAAACATTCTACTGCAGCATCCCAATCTGCCACCTTCTAGCCCTGCTCTCCCATTGGAGCCAGGACATTTAGTCATTGAGTATTCTGGGGTTGGGACAAACTCCAGTTTTCCAAAGTAGTCTTTTTATTCCTTGCCAAGCTGGGGCTATCACTCAAAGCAGATGAGCGTAAACAAGAAACTTCACTTTCATCACGGAAAAGCGTTGGTACAAACAGGCAAAGGAGCTGATTGTTTGGAGGTGCTTGAGTGGTGCCTTTCACTATCTGCAGAAACCTTCTGGGTTTGGAGCTGAGTAAGAGTCTGCACTGTCAAATTAAACTTCAGTTCCAGTTGTTTACTGCTTGTCTCCAGAAGGGAAGTGCAGATCAAGGACGAGGCGCCGCGTTGGCTCCACGAGCTGGGTCTGCAGCTCTGGGGAGGAAGAGATGAGTTACCCTTTAAAAAGTCTTTCAGACTCCTCTGCTGTGGATTAAGTATACCTTAAAGAGCATCCTCATTATTCACAGCATCTTGTTTTTGGGCTTTGCTAGCAATGAACATTTTTACATGCAAACAACATGGCTGAAGAACTGAAAGCTGAATTGGAAGAAAGCTTTACTTGGTGGTGCTGCTCCTGGTCACAAAGCCCACAGAGCAAGCAGGGCTCTCCAGCAATGGTCTTTGTTTTGAGTGAATTTGAACCTAGAACACTGTTTAGAGCTTGGAAGGATGAGAGGTGGAGAAAGTCAAGTGTCACCAGGCCTGTGAGAGTTCAGAGTAGAAGCTGGGAACTCTGTGCTGCTGGAGAGCTACTGCCTTTGCTGCATTTAAAGAGGGCAGCACAGGAATCATCATCCACAGGAATGTCAGGAGAGCACAGGGCCTGGCTGAAGGTCCAGGCTGCTGCTGTGTTAACAGGCTGCTGCTGGGCAGGATTTTTACAAGATCACTGTCAAGAACCTCTCACCTGCTGTTCTGGTCTGACGGTTTTGTGCCACCATCTGGTCAGAATTTTTCCCTAATTTGCTCATTATGAGCTCCTTCACCTGGAAAGGAGCAGGTCTGCCTGGCAGCTCTTGCTCAAAGCAAGTAGAATAAATAAATATTTCCCATGCCAGACATGGCCCATTTCCTCCCATTGGGAAAGTCACATTAAAAGCCAGGTTGGTTTGTGCAGAACAGCACATGGATGTCAGAATCCTCTGTGCTGCTGACTCTTGGGTGTCTCTCCAAGACTCCTTTAAGCTTCCAGAGCTCCTGGCTGAGTTGCAGTCAGGTAGGCACCAGTTTGCCCTTGGAGCAGCTCTGGTGCTCTCATTTTGGGGAGAAGCAGGAGCTGTGCTCTGCTGGTGAGGCAGTGGCAGGTCCAGGGGTCTGAGCAGCAGGAGCCCTCACTGGGGGCACATTTTGTTCAGACCTGCTGTTCCCTGTCCTGGCAGCAGGTAGGGATTATTTGCTTTCTGCCTTGGGTTTGTCCCACTGTGGTTGGGGACAGTCACACGTGGGGTCACAGAGTGGTTTGGGCTGGAAGGGACCTTACAGATCATCCAGTCCCAAGCCCTTGTCATGGGCTGGGACACCTTCCACTCAACCAGGCTGCTCCAAGCCCCATCCAGCCTGGCCTTGAACACTTCCAGGGCATTCACAATTTTCTCTCTCTCCATGCCCCTCCCCAGCTCTCTTAGAGCCTCTTAGGGTGCATTCCTGGTCATGTTGAGCTCCTGGGACAGGGTTGCATCAATCTGCCAGGGTCTGGCCAGGAGATGGTGCTGAAAGGCAGCTGACTGTGCTGGCAGGGTGCCCTGTGGCCGGTTTAGCCCCCTTCAGCACTGGGATGGCACACGAGGGTATCCAGAGCATCCTTGGCATCGGTGCAGACCAACACGTGCGAGTGCAGCACGACTTGTCTGGATCCTGCACCAAAACCTCAGCCCTGCACATGGCTGGTGGCTTTCCACAACAGCTCAGGGAGAGTCTGCCAGGCTCTAAGTAGAGGCTTTGGGGGATTTAAATGAGCACAATCACTGCTGCACATCCTGAAGTTAAACTGAGTTCATACAGTGCTGCCTGAGGACTCTTTAGCTCTGAATATGCCATACATCCTGAGGTCACAAATGCAGATCTCAGATGCCTGAGAGGGTGGCAGGGATTTGGGCTTTTGTTCTTTTCAGCCCTGTCCTAATAGGGCCGGCAGCTAAAAAGTGAATGACTGTGCAAATTCCAATGGCAACAGCGAGTCTGAGATGGGATGAACAGGAATAACGGCCTCAGCTCTTTTCTCCCTCCAGGCTGTCTGCAGCCCTTGCTCAGTTGGTCAGTGCTGGAAAGCTGTCAGCAGCCAGAAATACTAAAAATTAAAGGGTTTTGGGTGGGTTTTTTGAGGGGGTTAAAAAAACCCAAAGGGGAGTATTACATTTTGGCTCACACTCCACAGTGAAGGTGTTGCCTCTGCCAATTCTTTGCTTAACCCCTGGCATAGAGGCTGTGGGGTTTATGCTCTACAAAGCATTGCTTTGCAGAGCACCACATTGTGCTGTTCTTCATCAGGCCTCTGCTGCCCGGGGGAAGAGCAGGGGAAGTGGAGCTGAGGAAGAGGAACACCCCTACGAGCTGCTGCTTACAGCAGAAACTAAAAAGCCGGTTGCAGTGGACAGGAAAACAAAAGGTGAGTGACCATCCAAAAAGCAGAGCTGTTTGCTTGCGTGTGCTTCAGGAAGACACGAGGGCAGAGGGCAAGTGGAACAATGAAAGTCTCTGCAGGGTGGGGGCTGGAGGGTGATTGTTGTGTTTCCTGGTAATCTCAGTGTGAAGGAGAGCTCTGAGCGTTCCTGTACAGAGTGTACACAGAGGAAGGGCAGCTCTGCTGTAGGACAGCTCAGAGATTGCAAGGATCTGCTCTGTGAGCTCAGAAATGCCCAGATCTCATGCCTGGCCAAGCAAAGGCAGAGGGTGAGAGGCTGGAGGCTGTGCCTCTGCCAGGGATGATGAGCAACACGAGTGTTCCAGTGAGCCGTGTTCTCCATCCAGCTGGCGCTGCAGGTTTCTGCTGTCCTGCTGTAAAATCAACATCCTGCTCTGTGCTAGAGCTAATTTGAGATGGAAACTAACAGGAGGAAAACAAAAATGTGTAGAGCGAGAACTAGAACTGGCTGAGAGCATGGAGTACACAGGTTGATATTGAGGCAGTTTCTCCTCACCCTGAAGGACCTCTGAGCTTTACAAAGCATCTGGGAACACCTTGTCTCTTGTGTTTAGCTGTTGTTGGCTTTTTGGCTTTCCTTCAACAATAACAACAAAAGATTTGTTTAGAGGGAAAAGATTTCCGCTTTATTCAGAAGTCCTGAGCAGGAATTTGGGTGGATTTACTTTGGGTTCTCACACTGGAGCCCCTCTGCCTCTGAGGATGGACAGGGCTAACAAGGACTTGAGGTGATGCCTCATTGAGTGCTTTGTCAGACCTGCAGCATGGTAGCTCTCATTGCTCAGGTCCTGCTGCTCTCCTGGCTGCTCCACGGTGGCACAGGAGGTCATTGTGTTCCCACCAGCACTTGCCAAAGCCCCTCACTGCCAGAGGAAAGTTATGGGAGCTTTTCAGGTTGGTGCTTTCAGTCTGGGCCAGGAACAGTCCTTGGGCAGCAGCCACTGAGGGCCTTCAGGCTTTCATCAGTGGGCAGCTATTGCTGGTTATTCCAACTGCTCCACTCCTTCCCCTGGCTGCACTGCCCAGGCCTGATTGGTGAGAGTGGAGGTATATCCTAATTCTGTGTCAGCTTAAAATAAATCCTCAGAGTAAGGCAGCTGCCTGGTCCTTATGCTGATCTCTTTCCCTGAACTCCTGAAGACAGGAGAGGTTGCAGGAAGATCTTTATGGATCCAGAGCAGAGTCCCATCTTTTGATGCACAGTTGGAAAGATCAAAGCTGTGACTTCATGGTTTGCACTCCATGGAAAGTGTTGGTAACAAGCCTGGAGCCCTTCCCACTGTTACAGTGGGAGAAATCTAAGGATGCAGCTGAGTTTTTCCTCATCTTCCCTGCCTTTCCCATACTATAAATGCAGTCAGCACTGTGGTTGATGGTGGGGGGAGAAGATAAATTTAAGGAGTGGCAGAATTAAGCAAGAGTTGAGGGAGAGACCAAAACCTTACTTGGGGTGTTGGAGAATTTTCCCACCTCTAGGTCAGAAGAGTCCTGGAGCATCCAGGGCAGCAGCAGCTCAATCCCAAGGCACAGAACAGGCTGGAGCACGACTTTGAACTGTTCCTTGGCTCTCAGACTGAGGGTCTGGAGCAGCCTTTGGTCAGGAGAAGAGGGCTTGGGTTCCTGTGGCTGTTGGAAGGGCGTTTCAGGGCAGCAGGAAGGCTGAATTTCAGGCATGTGGGTTTAATGGTGCCTTTCATCTCTGATAGCTGCCTTTGTTCCTCTGGCTGCCAGTTGTCCTGTGTCCAGCCAGCAGATGAATGTGGCATTATCCACTGGCTTTGGTGGCCTTTGTGTGTGTTAGAGCAGCTCGCTGTCACATGCTGGAGCACTGGGAGAGGTTGGCCTCATGTTTTGGGCAGAGTATCAGAAGTGGTTTGAGCCAAATGCTCTCCCATCCACTTTGGTGTGCAGTCACATGCCTGAAGTCAGGGCACTCAGGCCCTCTAACAGGGTGTGAAATTAAAGCAAAAGAGGAGGAATGTGTGTGGAGTGACCAGGAGGTTTCTCAGCTCCCGCTGCCTCCAGAGAGACCTAATGGAGGGTGAAAAGATTTGAGTTTTGAGCTGTTTGTCTTCTCAGGAGTCACACCCAGGTGTTGTCAGCAGTGACCAGCTGCAGGTAGGACTCACTTGGTGCCTTCTGGTAGATATTACAGACTGATACTTGTGGAGGTTGCTCTGTGCTGCTTCCATAGGAGGTCCAGCTTGAAGTCCCCACTTTGCCCTTCCTGCTGTAAGAGATTTTCTATGTGGTTGTGCTGGTTCAGCCAGCACAGTGTGACAATGAGCCAGGAATAAAGTCAGAACAGAGAACTGAAAGAAACTCTTTTCTGAGAGCCAGAATGGCTGCTGAAATAGCAGGGTGGATATTGCTGGGGGAGTTCTGTGGGGACACTTGGTTAATGCAGGAAAAGATTTGGGCACAGCCCACAGCCTGCATGTCCTCATGGTATTACCTTGGACAGAGGACAGACCTCTGTCCCACATCCCAGGCCCAAGCCTTTGTTTCTGCTCTCATGGTGTTGTGCAGAATCATATTCATGCTCTCTCTAAGCAGGGCAGTGTCTCATTGCCCTTTCTGAAGTGGGGAGTACAAAACAGCTCAAATTCAGGTGAATAAACTCTGCTGGAATGGCTGAGCTTGGTGAGGTTAACACAGGAGTGTGCCATCCTCAGCTGGGCTCCACATGAGGCTGTGGAATGGGGCTGTGTTTCAGTCCTGTTGTAGGTAAATGATATTTTTGCACCCCTCAAAGCCAGCTTCTTCCTCTGGCCTTGTTTCACAGGAGGGAGGTTTGCCTGCTCCTCACTTGACAAATTCTGGCATGATGTAACATGGGCAGCCTTTTCCATGTGCAGATCAGAGGCTGCTGTGTGCCCTCACTAATTTTAAGGTTGGGGAGCTTGAGCAGGCAGCAGCTGCAGGAACAGCTTCACTCTCCTAATCCAGGGTTGTGAGACAAATCCTGCTGTTGATATAGAGGGAAAGAAATCCAGTGGAGGCAGGGTGGTTACAGCTTAGTGTGGAGTGTTTAGGGAAGTGCTTCGTATCTGGAGAGCTCAGGCTGCTGGCAGGGAAGCTCCTGCTGGAATTCTCCCTGGGATGCAAACAGTCTGCACCCAGGAAGGGCTCCTGATCCCAGGAAGGGTTGGGAGCAGCCTCTCCTGTGGGTGAGACCTGCAGCAGGCTGAGGCTGAAAAGGGCAGGATCCGTCAAATGATCTGTGCTGGGGGGTAAAATCAGTGAAGGGAGAGAAATCCATGAAGGGAGCTGGGCAGGAGTCCCTGGGGGACTAGGGACCCTTCCTGGGTGTAACTCACATGAAACTGGAGGAGGAGGATTCTTTCAGATCCCCTGGAAGGAGGGGCCTGGAGAGCCCTGCATGTTCCTGCTCCGTGCACCTCAGTGACAGAAAGACTGAGAAGACTTTCTACATTAGTTCTGTCTGCAGCTTTCAGGGCAGGCTCTGAAATGTCTCCTTCAAGATGTTTCTCACAATTTCTGAGCGAGTGCTGTTGCGCTCGCTCCATGCCTTCCTTCCCTGGCAGCTCCCTGTGTTTCAGAGTCCCTCTTAGCTCACAGATGAGTGGGTGGCTGGGATTCCTGTCCAACAGGAGCCCTTTTGTGAGGTGCTGGAGCTGGATTTGGAGCACTTTGTTCTGGCTGGACTCAAGTGTTGCAGCACGTGGCACAAACTCTGGCCAGCTGCCTCTCTGCCTGCAGCAGAAATGTCACTAAAGGTTCAGCTGGGCATGGAAGAAATGGTTTCCAAGGAAGGGAAGAGGTTGGGAAGAAAAACTGCAAAAGTTTTTCTTTCCCCACAGGTTTATTGACTGTCCCATCACTGCTGTCTTGCTCACCTCTCTGTGTCTTTGCATTAGTACCAGTCTGTCCTGTGAATGCAGCACATCTGATCTGCTTTGAGGTTTGTCCTCTGAGGTTTCTCTCCAGCACTGGAGCTTCAGAGCTTTATGCAAAGTAGCTGGGTTTAGTCTGGCCTTGTAATCTGGGGTGCTGCTGCTGGTGCCTCTCAGGCAGCCCTGGGACCTGCCTCCCCCTTGGCAGCTCCAGTCACAGAACTGGTGGTTTATGTGCCTGTGCAAGAGAGTCAACAACTACTTCACTGTCCTGGAATCTCTAACTCATAGGATCCAGGATGAGATAATCCCTCACATCACTTGATCCCAGTGAGGGCTGTGGCTGCTCCTGGCCTTCCTGTGCCTGTGGGAGGGACTCACCATCCTCACCAGGCACGGGGTACCTGGGACCCCCACACAAAGGCAAATGACTAATTCAGCCCTTTCCTGCCCAGTTCTGGTGTGAGGACAGACCACAAAGCCCAATGGGTGTTGGTGTTTGAAAATCCCCTGGTCAGGCTTGGTGCTGGAAAGGAGAAAGGAAAGCTGGGAGCTGAGTTGGGCTCTCTGTGCTGCTAACAGGTTACTTTTAGTTGGAGTAGAACTCACTGTTTTGCTCAGGAAAGGAGGGTTCTGCAGAGCAAGTGATTTCCTCTTCAGATCCAAACATCCTCCCTGCACTTCAGAGCCTCATTATCCGAGCGTTTCGCTGTATTGTTCCCTTGCAGCATCAATTTTTAGTTCTCAGTCTGAAGAGTTTCTTCAGCACTAAATGGAAGCAGTTAAAATTCACAAGCAATGCTGAGAGGGTGAAGGAATCCTAGGAAACCAAAGTTAGACTTGTTGGCTTGACAAAGTTTTTTGCTTCTGCAGTTGAAATGCTCATTCAGCTGTGACAAAGGTGAGTGCATGTTTGTGTGTGTGTGTGCACCCAGCACTTGGGATCAGTCAATTCTTCATGGTTTATGCAGGACCCTGGTACCTGATATTAAGGTTGCTGGGGCAGGAGTAGCTGGGAACCAGTGTCACATTTCTGGGGCAGCCAGTGCTCCACCAGCTCTGGCCACTCTGTGCTCAGTTCATTGCAAAGGAGACTTTTTGCTCAAGCTTTTTTTCCCCTTGCATAAACTGTTTATTTCTCTCCCCTGAGCAGGGAGGAGAGGTTAAACTCGGAAGCCACTAGGGAGGGAAGCAGTGGGTTTTTTTGGGAGCGGATTTTGGAACTCTCAGGTCGGTTGCAGTCCAGGCGTTTTCCCACCCTGCAGCCCGTGCCAAGAGCCGGGTGAGCAGCTCTAAATAACGCTCTGGCCTTTATGGAAAGGGATCAGATGTTCCAGGAGCCTCCGTCTCTGCTGCTCCCACCTCACTTGCTCTCTCTGCAGGATATAGTTAGCACTTCTCTTGGCCTTATATAGCAAGGCCTGATAGTTAGTGTTAACAGGAATAAAAAACACGGAGAGCTGCCAGATTGCGTAAATCGGGCCAGTGTTTGGAATTTCATAAATGCCATGACTTTGGGTACAAGTTGAGCACGCGGAACAATACGGAACTGTTCTCTCTTTAGATCTCTCCCTCCCTTGCTGAGGGAGAGAGCTGGAATTTTGCTGCTTCGTCCATGTTTTTGATTTCCCCCTCTTCTCTGCTTTCATCCCCTTGAAGACCACAGGAGGAGCAGCGGCGGCCGCAGCCAGGACTCTGCTGACAGCCAGGACATCCAGGTGCCAGAGCAGTTCTCAGGGTTGCTCCACGGCTCTTCTCCAATCTGTGAAATAAGCGAGGACCCTTTCAGGCTCGCTTCCTCCTCGGAGAAGGGGGACACCGAAGGCACGAGCCACCCTGCTGCTATGCAGCTGGAGGATGCCGAGCTAACGTCGTCAGGACCGGCCCGGAGCAGCTCCCCGGAGCCCACGCAGACCGCGGTGTACGCCACGGTGCAGCACGTCAGCCGGGCGGATCCCGCGGCCCTGGGCACGCCCCACGCGTGTGCTGAGCCAGAGGGGGACAGAGCTGCGGGCAGAGCCCACCCGGGCAGCAAACCCAAAGCCGAGCTCAAGCTCAGCCGCAGCTTGTCCAAGTCGGACTCTGACCTGCTGACCTGCTCCCCGACCGAGGACGATGCCATGGGGAGCCGGAGCGAATCGCTCTCCAACTGCAGCACCGGCAAGAAGCGGCTGGAGAAGTCCCCATCCTTTGCTTCGGAGTGGGATGAGGTAAGGCTGAGCTTGCTAAAGAGCCTCTGTGCCAGGAATGAGTGCAGCAGGAGCTCCCCTCTGCCACGCTGCCCTCAGGGGTCCTGGGTGGGTTCTGTGGTTTCTGCGAACTCTCACAAGGCAATAACAGGCACACGCTCACCTGGGAGTCTGCAAGGTGTTAAATGCCAAAAGATAAAGTTCATTGGAGTGGGGGAGTAGCAGAATTGCAAGCAGTTTCTAAGTTTTTTGCTCATATACAGGGTGTCCTGGTTTGAAAAAAGGAAGTGAGATTTTTTGGGATTAATGTGCGCTGTGCGCCAGTGTCGAGCAAAGCTTTGTATTCTTGTTCCTCTTCACCATATATGATGATAATGACAATATTTTCAATCCCCTTGAATGAACCTCCAAGACATATGCCCAGGGAGCATATATTTTCATGGGGGCACTGGCATTATGCCAGCTTCAAACCGTGACACAGGGCTTGGTTTCTTTTAGGCAAGCCAGATAGGTTTTCACATCCCCAAAATGAGAAAGACTTGATAACAATGCCCTTCGCCAGCCTGTGAATCAATCCTGATTTCCTCCTTCCACTTCTTCCCTGTTGATTGTCCCAATGTCTTAGAAGTGTTGTGCTGCTGGGGAGTGTGAGCAGTGCCCAGGGGTTCGTGGGGATGGAAGGAAGGCAGCAGTTAGGCTGGTTTGTGTGTTTGATAGCTCCTGCTCTCCTCCTCACACGCTCATTTCAGCGGCTGGTTAGCACTCACTTTATTATCATACCGGACGCCCACGGACAGTTAAATATTTCATGCTCAGAAAGTTGGCCCTGGAGAGCCACTGGGGCACGATTAAGTGTCCCTCTGAAATTCAGCACCGCAGCATTACTGAAACATTCTTTGGGGATGATTCTGTGCCGGGAGAAGTGGGGCTGCAGGAGAGATAAGCTCGGATGAACCACTCTTTGTACTCTGGAAAGGAACTGAAAGCCCTGGCGTGGTGCTGGGGGTGTGGAGCCGCGTGTGCCGGGCGTGGAAGCCCGGGGGAGGGTTGTGCCCCTGCACTGGCTGATGCTCAGCTGCCTCTCCAGCCCTAACTCAGAGAGAGAATTATCATCTGGGGAAGAGGGAGGTATTTAGAGATGCTAAAAGCAACGTGAGAACCCATCCCTCGGTCCGTTCTCTCCCTCCCCCTCACTCCCTGCTGGGTCTCAGGGTTGCCAAATAGATATTTTCCTCTGCAGCTGCTTGGGCTGGAGAGGCTTTGCTGTTAATTGCCCAGGTCAGTTGTACCATGGCTTAGGGAAAGGCTCTGCAGCAGGAGGTTCTTTGGAAGGGCTGGATAATTCCCTGTGCTTTTATTTGAGCTGTTTGCAGCAGACACTGAAAGGGCAGAAGCCTTTGGCACGAGTGCATTGGTAGCAGAGGTCAAGTGCTGAGCTGCCTGCACTGCCTCTGCTTCCTCTGCTCAGATGAACCCTCAGAGCTGCTTCCTCCTGCCTGTAAACAAATCCCTCATTTCCCCTGAGGCAGCCGGACAAGCCCCAGGAGAGGAATCTGCTTTTCCTTCCTCTCATGTTTAGGTGAGGAAATCACAGAAAGAATGTGAAAAATTCACATCTGTCTGCAGTGGGGCAAATCTCATTTTTTTTAAAGTCTGGCTGGTCATAGTGGCATCAGTGAGATTTAAACATAAATGTAGTTCTGTGGTTGTGTGTCAGATTAGTTCCCTGGATGGGATAATGCAGCTGCTCAGAGCTGGATGCACCTTGCAGCCTCTGCATTTACCAGGGCAATATAAACCTTGTTGAGCCATCCCTGTTAGCAATGGTTTGGCTTTCCCTCTGTGCTGGGGGGAAACAATGGCAGGTTTATATTATTCTGTTAGTTTTAATGGCCTTTATGCAGGTGACTGAGGAGGGAGGTGATCCCTGTGCAGCTCTCCCAGCTGAGGACTCTGCCTGCTGGCCTGGCCAGCTGTAGCTGTGTCTGCGCAGGGCACGGGGGCCTGGGAGGGATCTGTGCTGTCCCTGGACAGATGAGATCTGCAGCAGAGCCTGAGCTGACCCTGCTCTGGGCTCTGGAGGCTGACTGGGGACAGAAAATCTGCTGCTTGTGAGCAGAGGGTCACGTCCTTGCCCTGGCCGAGCGCTGCCAATGCCCTTTGTTGGAAGTGGAAGGTGCTGCTGGCTTTGCCAGAAGGGTGGGATGGGGAAGGAATTATTCACTTGGCAAAGCTCATCCCTGTTCCCAGTTTCAGCTCCCCTGTGCCAAGGAGCTGGCCCAGAGTGTTGCTTTGTGCTCTGTGCTGCCCAGGAGCCCGTTCAGCCCATGTCCCATCTGCTCCTGACCCCTGCAGCTGCTGCCAGGTGGGACTTCTGTGTGAGCAGGGCAGAAAAACTCTCACATCCAACATCCAGGCACTGCCCAGGGGGGAGAGGAGTGAAGATGCTCAGTCCTGCTCTGGTGGGGGCAAGAGGCGTGTGAGGGGATGCAACTCTCACTCAGCATAAATGTTTGGATCCTTCCAAACCTGTCTGTGGGCTGAAGGGATGGATTTGGTTTTTATCATTGGCTCATGAGTATTGAGCAGACAGGGATGAGTGGGGCAGCAGCAGCTCTCAGGGGTTTGGTACAGAACAACCTGGATTTGCATCTCTGAGGGAGGGAGGGGGGCTCTGGCCCCCAGCCCCCTTTTCAGGGCAGATTACCCTGCTTCTGCTCTGCCTTCCTGCTGTCCAGAGCAGCTCCAGACCTGCCCTTCAGCCTGGTTCATGCTCCAGCCTCTGAGCAGGGATTCTGCAGTCAAGGCCTGGGGCTGCTCTTCTGCCTCATAGGTGCTGGTAAGAAAAACGATCTGTTAAATGATCAGGGCAAAGAACAAGGAAGGCTGCTGGGAATTACCCTCAGACCTGGCTCCTGACATCCTCCACTCCCAGCTGCCTGCTGTCAAGTCATCTGTTCCAATGCTGAATTTCAGTTTTGGAGGTTCTGGTACCCATCTCACAAAATGAGGTTGTAGTTCTGTGTTCTAACCTAAGTGCTCCTAGGAAGAGATTAAACATCCTTCAAAAAAATTTAGGGAAATGAATAAAACATGCACATCACTTTAGGATTTTTTAGAAAAAAGAAGGTGCACAGTCCACCAGGTTTTTTTTTCCTCCCAAGTGAATTAGTTGAAGAACTAATGAGTATTCTGTAGCTAATTATGGCACTGGACATTCATCTCTGATGACTAACTGGAGTGGTGCTCCATGTCTCCTGTGAAAGGAATGCTTTGCATCTGCAGTAACCATGGATGAAGTATTTCACCAATTCCTGGCCCATTTTGGGGCTGTTGATGTCCCCTAAGGATGGATGCCAGGAGCAGATGGCACAGCTGTGGTGCTTCCACCTCAGGCTTGGAGCTGGGAAGGAGCTTGATGGAGATTGTGGCTGCCTTTAAACCTTGTGGGTTCCTTTAAACCTTGTCTGGACTGTTGGGTGCTGCAGCACCCTGTGGAATCAGTGTCTTAATTACAGGCTCACTGTGGAGGATTAACAACATTTGCATTGAAATGTCAAACTTTGTGGAAAGCTTTTGATGCAAAACCTGCCACCGCCTTTAAACACCCAGGAGTTGAAATTCAGAGCTGCCAGCCAGCACCCTTGAAAGAAAATGCAAATATTCCCCTTGTTACTCAGGAAGAGCTGCTGCTTTTGTGGCCTGGTGAAATTGCATGGTGTATAAAAGCTCTGCCTCCCAAAATGTTCCATTTATTCTCTTGGTTCAGGTGTTCAAATCTCAGCTTGCCCTGGGTTTGGCTGGTGGGACCAGGCAGGGTGGCTTCAATTGTCCCTGGGTGTCCCCTGCCCTCAGCTCACATTCCAGTTCCCCCTTTGCCTGAAATAGCTGTAATTCACTTTTGTCTAGGGCAGAAGCAGCAGTGGGGTCAGTATTTTTGGTTTTGATTCCGCTAAACAAGCATGGCCAGCAGGCTCTTAATCAGCTTAATTATTGGGCTGATTATTCCATTGTCTCCAGATCCCAATGTTTCCTCCTGGTTTTCCTGTGCTAAGGTCAGGAATTCTTACATCATCCCTCATGTCCAATCTCTTCTCTTTGCCCCCAGTGGTGAGATTTCCTCCAGCCTGATGAACTTTTTGAAGTGAAAGCTTTTGTGTTTCCACCATTTTTAAATGTGCTGCAAAGTCCCAGCCTGCTGGAATCCTGATCCAATGTGGAACTGAGCCAATCCAAGCCAGTGTAAGACAATTTACTGGTTTGACAGGAAAACCTGTGTGCTGAAAGGGCAGTGTAAAGACCAGGCATGCTTTGTTCCAGCAGCCAGGGCTGGACACAACAGGGGTTGTGATATTTGCCAGTGCAGCAGCTCCATCCACCTCTGTGTGTGTTTCTGGGAGCTTCTCAAGTGTGTGAACTCAATATTTGTGAATCAGGAGCTTTTGATTCTTGCGAGAATGATGGGATGTTTAGGTTATGTAACAGCCTTGTGATCGCTGGCATTTTGGGGACATTTTTGTTTTTCAGGAACAGAAATGTCCGGCCACAGTGTCCTGACTAAATCCAGTCCTTCATTATGTTCTCTTCCGCTTTACGTCCCATCTTCCAGCACTTCTGAAGCTTTTATTTTAAAAAATGTCTTTAAATCTCTCTCTCCAGCCTGGAGCAGCTTCACTGCTCTGCCCCACAGGCCAGAGCCAGTCTTACTTGAGAGCCTTATTGGTTTGGGGTTTGTGTAAGGAGGCAGGAATATGGACAGACAGTGAATTGATTCAAGCCTTTCTGGGGGGTTTGCCTTTTTTATTGACTCACAGTAGCCTTTGTCCAGTTCAATAAGCTACCAAAGATCAGTACCTAGAAAGAGAGGTCAGTTTGCCACTTAAACCAGAGGCCAGTGAAACCAGTGATCTGTTTTGGAAATCTAAAAGTTTATATATAAGACTGCAGTTAAAACAGGTAGCATTTGGAAGCAAAATGATAGGTATTTGCAGGAAACAGTACTGTAAAAATCTCCCCTGCTGTGGGCAGCTCTGTTGCTACGTTTGGCCATTCTCTTTATCATGTCAGTCTTGGGTTTTACTGTTTGTCAAAACAACATTGATATTTGGAGGGCTGTGATACTGCAGATCCATCAGACACTGTTGTGAAATTCAAGTTTATACCATGAGTTCCTTTTGGTACGTGTTTGGATTTGTAACTTTGGGATTTGTACAAAAACAGAGGCTGGAGAGTGGCGTGAAGCAACAGGCCCTGGTCCCCATCCAAATGAATTTCTCAGAGACCATATTAAGCCAGAAAATGTGTTTGCCTTTATCACTGGTGAGCAGTTGCAGGATGATTTGAAATAAATTCAGCAAGTCTCTGTGCTGTGGAAGGCTGCTGGGGGAGGATGGAGCACAGCAGCTCTGGGTACCAGTGCTCAAATGTGCCGTGAACAACTGCCTGGTGCAGTTTAGCTTTGAATTAATAAATGGAGCATTATGTTTTCCAGGCCTCTGGTGTTTGTTATGCTGAGTTCATACAGGCTGGTGTCTTTTGGAGACATGGAATGTATTGAGCAGTGAAATATGAGCCATGTGCTCCATGGGATGGCAATGGGAGAACAGAAGCTGAAGCATCATAAACTGAACCAGAAGTGGTTTATGGGCTGTCACCAACCTAGAAATGAGATTCATGGCCCAAATCCAAATTTTGCAGATTTGTACCTGTATTAAGGAGTCAGCAGGTATCATCCCAGATCCCTCTCTTGCTCCATCCCTTTCAGACATGCTGGTGGATGCTGCAATCCTGCTGTTCTTCTGCTCCAGGGTATATCCCAGCTGAGTCTGAGCAGCCTCCCTTCCTCCTTCAGGGGTGAAATATCAATCAGTCACGTGAGGTTTGCTGTGCTATTGGTACAGAATGGAAATGTCAGTGACTCTGTGCTGCCACAGCGTCCTCTGCCAACCTCACATGCCCATAGTTCTCCCCTGGAGTTTAGAGCTGACCTGCTGGGCTCTGATGGGGGTGCTCACATCATCACTGGGGGTTTGCTGTGCTCAGAGGGGTTTGAAACTGTAGAAGCAGCTTGTTTGGGGGTTCTTTTTTTATTATAATTTGAAACCAAATCTGCCCCATCCCCCAGCTGTTAAAGCTTGGAAATAATGAAGTCTTAACTCCTGACACTCTCCTGGAATTGCAGAAATTTAAAAGACTGATAACCTTTCTACCCAACTTTGTAAGTAGCTTTTGAGACGGAAATCTGCTGCTGGAGCTGCTCTTGTGTGCTGAGCCTGAGCCCCAGGCAGGTTTGTACAGTAGGTTATGAACCCTCAGTAATAAGGATTTATAATGGGAATCCTGCTATATTCTTAATTATACTCCTGCTGCAGGGTGTCATTATAGTGCACTAATGCCCTCCATATGGCAGATAGTGTGTGCTTGGTTCTGTGTGGTTTTATTTAATTACAGACCTTTATTTGAGTAACTCCTCTGCCCAGAGTCTGAGGCCTGTGCAGGTGCACTGCAGGTCCTCTTCTGGTGCTCAGGAATCACTGGTGATTTTTAAGCTGAGAGTTTGGGAGGGGGCCACAGAGGAAGCAGAAGTCATTGACCCACACAAGGTAAGAGGCCCTGGCACAGGGTGCCCAGAGCAGCTGTGGCTGCCCCATCCCTGGAGGTGTCCAAGGCCAGGCTGGACAGGGCTTGGAGCACCCTGGGATAGGGGAAGGTGTCCCTGCCCATGGCAGTGAGTGGGTCTGGATGAGCTTTAAGGTCCCTTCTAACCCAAAGTGTTTGAGGATTCTGTGATTTTAGTTCTCTCAGGGTGACCTTGCTGTGTCCTTGGCAGCCTGTGATGCTGCGTGCAGAGACTGAGAACAAACTTCTGTATTTGCATTGCTGGTGAGTGTAAGGTGAGGTTTATAAAGCCCCTTTCAGAAAGCTCCAGGAGCATCAAGGTGCCTCCAAAACTGGGTGTCACCCTGACAGAGTGATGATCAGTCTGGTGCTGCCCAAATGAGGCTCCTGCCCTGTGTTGTGTGAAGCTCTTTGTTCTGGGGACTAAAGCTCTGGGGCTGCTTTAATGGCCCTCAGTCTGAATGGATTCATTGGCTTCAAACTTCAGCAGTGGCTGAGGAAGAAGAGCTGGAGAGGTCAGTGTGGACACCATGGCCTGGCATCCATCAGGGCAGGGTGTGGAGTGGGGAGCAGAGGCTCTGCAGGGCACTGTGTGCCCGTGGGGACAGGGGGGTCACTGCCCTCTGCACAGCTGTGTCCCTGCTGCTCCTGCAGGCTGGCATCAGAGAGGAGGACACATCCTGCCCACGTAAGGAGCCACTGGCTGCTGCTGCCATGAGCACTGTGAGGTGGGGAATCACTGTGCAGGACTCTCCTCCTGTCCTGCAGCAGGACAGACCCCAGCATGCCATGAGGCTGGCTTGGCCTCGCTGGCCTTCTGCAAACAAATGTCTCTTCCTGTTAGCAGAACTGTGCTCAGGATGGTTTGTTTTGAGTCAGGCTCTGTTTTGGAGGCACTGGCCAGTTGCTATGTTCCCTGATTGCCTGGAAGAGCTCACCCCAGCCCTGGCTGGACTCTCAGACCCACCCAGCTCCTTTTT
Source organism: Melospiza melodia melodia (assembly GCF_035770615.1). Taxonomy (NCBI): domain Eukaryota; kingdom Metazoa; phylum Chordata; class Aves; order Passeriformes; family Passerellidae; genus Melospiza; species Melospiza melodia. Next base: position 7,697,071 of record NC_086221.1, read on the forward strand.
TTGGGACATTTGTGTCTCTCACCAAATGTAGGCAAATGTGAAACTAAGTCCAAGAGCTCCAATCCTGGTAACTGCTCCACAGCTCCTTCCAGGCACATTCCTGCTGTGGGGTTAATGAGGGGCACTCTGCTCTCCTTGAAGCCTTTCCTTCTCCCAGAGTGCTTCAGCTGTGCAGGAGTTTCTCCTTCCCTGCTGGGGCTTGAGGGCTCCCTGTCTGTCCCACGTGGAGCCACTGCCCCTCTGCATCAGAGATAACAGATATGGTTCTATTAATTTAGAGGGTGGAAGCATTTTATGGTTTTATTTCTGTGGCTGTAAAACAAATAAACCATAAAATCCCCACCCCAAATCAACCCCACAGCACAACCAGAGATGGGCACTTGGTGCTTCAGTGGAAAAATACAGGTTAAGCCAAAACAAATCAGAACTGTGTGTTCAGGCTACAACTAAGTCTGAGCTGTAATGCTATATTTAAACATGGTATTTTTGTATTTTAATAATTAACCAGTGGGAAAGGACAGCCTAAAAAACTGTAGTCTAGGCTGTTTTCAAGGTATCTTCTCTTCAGCCCCGTGTCCATGCTGGAGTGCAGCTGAGGAGAGGCTGCAGAGGATGGGGATGCTCTAAAGCTTTGGTTCCCTCTCTAGGTTTGTCCTTCCCCTCATGCTTCTCTTTGCAGCCTCCTAACAGTTAAATCAGGCTGGTCAGCCATAAACCCGTGTTTGAAGTGGTGTGTGAGTCTGTTTGAGGTGTTTGCCTCTGGTGGAGAGCCGAGGGCAGGGCAGGATTTCCCTCTGCAGTAATGGTAACAGCTGGGACTGTGACCAGCACTTGGCAAAGCAGGGCTGGGAAAGGTAAATCCTCTGCCACGTGATTGTTTCATTTCCATTCAGTTTTATATAGCACAAGGCAATTCCCTGCTTTTGAGGAAAGGTCGTGGGTGTTTCAGTGCTCCAGAGGCACCTGCAAGTCCTCAAGGCAGGGTTGGGACTGCAGAGCTGGCAGTGCTGGGGGCTGAGCCTGGACAGCATCAAATCTCTCTCAGATCAGGAGAGAGCAGCACGATGGAAACAAAGGAACTTGGCCTCAGAGTTAATTTGCAATTTGAATCCAGCTAGAGATTCCCAGACAAGCTCCAAGAGCAGCTCCAGCTCAGAGATGTTCCTTGTCCTGGAACTGTTGGGCACCAATCTGCAAAGTTTAATGTCCTTAAACTTCTGGAGCTTCTGATGTTTTCCCAAGCTGATTTTCAAATCTCTCAGTAAATGGGTGTTAATTGTATTTCAAGCCCAACAGAGGGGCTCATCCTCATGGTTTTCCAGGGGCAGAGGACCTGCATCCTTAAAAGCTGTCACAGCTCACAGCACTGCCTGGTCCCTGGTGAGATTTAACCCTGCCAGTGCAGTGCCTGCTGCTCCCTGCAGGAGGAGAGGCTTCTGGAGATCTGCCTTGGCAGGAGCCTTGCAAGAGCTCTTTTTGTTTCACCAGAACCCCTCTCTGGTGGGGCTCAGCTCCAAGCTGCCCCTGAGGGTGCATGGCAGGCAGGTCCAGCCCCTTGCAGCATCCCCAGGAGCTGCTCACAGCAGTGGGGAGTCGTGCAGCTGCACCAAACACAGCATCACTCTGGGAGCCAGGCAGGGCAGAGGCAGCCAGGGGTGAAATCCAGGGCAACTTGGACTCCTTCCCCAAGTATGTCCTTAAATGACCAGGAGGAAAAAAGTTGAGTAAGAGTTGAGGTTCATTCCCCCACTCTGTGGCCAGTCACTTTGCATTCAGCAGCAGCCACTCAGAAGTGCCTCACAGGGGTGTTTGCTTGGGAGATTTCCTTTTGGGAATCTTACTGGAGGCATTTTTTTCTTTTTTTTTTATTTTCTGCTGAGTTTTAGACTGAAGACTGGGGGTAGGCAACCAGCCCTGAGCCTCTCAAGTGTGTTTCTCTTTGTGCAACAGTGGAGTTCAGTGCTGAGTATTGAAGGCTCTGAACTGACCAGCTGAGCTGCAGTTTGTCTTTCCTCTTACAAACTAACCTGGGAATTGTCAGCTCTCCCTCTGCACCACTGCATTGGAAGCCTCAGTTTACAAATTCTGCTCAAAAATTACTTGAAAAGTTTCTCTTCTCATTTAGGGAAGTCTCCTGAAAGTTCACTGGGAATTGCAATTAATTTATTCTTTCGTGTGTGTGGCAAATGCAGCCATTTCTGTGCAGCTCTTAAGAGGACTCAGACCCATTCCAGCAGAGTTTGAACCTTTTCTTCCTCACTGCCTGAGGTTTGTCTGGAGCTGATGGAGCTGTCTCCTGCTCCCTCTCCTGGGTCCTTCAGGCATTTGCCCCGTGATGCTGTTATCCCACACAATCTGTTTTCAAACCCTTTGGAATCACCTGCTCCATGCATGCCATTGGGAAATATGGTGGTTTAAAAAACAAATCAAGCCAAAACAAAAATGTCCAACAGTCCAGAGTGTGGGGAAGCTGAGCTCCCAGTCAGCTTGCTGGGAAGGAGGGGGTGAGAGCATTGCTGCAGTTTCACTGCTGGTGTAGGGGGCTGTGTGCTCCTGCAGGGTGAGGGAGGAGTTTGGGGCTCCCTCTCACCCCCAGGCTCTGCTGGGGGATGCTTTTGTTGAAGCTTTTTATTGCCAGGCACTGGCAGGTTGTGGAAGGGAAGGCTCTGCAGAGCCTCAGCCTCTCCACATCCCTTGTGGTCCATCCATCCCAACAAAGACTGCCCAGGCAGGGTGTCCAGGGAACCTCTTCTGCTTCAGAGATACCTTAACATCCTTTCCTGCATTTCTTCAGCTGTCACGTGGGAGGTGAAATCCTGAGCTGCTTTTACCTTTTCCTGAAGCTTTATTAATAATGTAACACCTGCTTTTTTTCTTTATTTCCAGATTGAAAAGATCATGAGTTCCATCGGCGAAGGCATTGACTTTTCCCAGGAGCAGCACAGGATCTCAGGTAGGGTACCCAGCCTGTGTCTGTCTGTCTGTCCTGGCTGTGCTCTGCACACAAACAAGGTGCTGGCTCCTGTGTGTGGATGTCTTTTACCTGTTTGGCCCTGGGAGGGAGAGGAATGCTCTGGCACAGGAGGAGCAAGACCTGGGTTCCCACATGATGCTCAAGGCTGCTGCCAGCAATTTTAATTCTACACTCCTTGGGAAGATTCCTTTAATTTTACAGAATGCAGCTGCAGGATTTTCCTCCCAGCTCTTTCCCTGAGGGCAGCAGCTGTGCTGGGCAGGGCTGGATGGTGCCAGTGTGGGTGCCATGGGGGCCATGCCCTTTGCATGTGGCTGATGTGCCAGGTGCCTCAGGGACTGGGCATTTCTAAATGCACCTGAAAAAGGCTCTTGGACAACCCTCAAAATGTGAATTCCCTTCTCTGCCTTTGAGTTTTGAGCAAAAGCAGAACTCAGGCTTGCTGGAGAGCTGCCACCACAGGGGATTCTGTCCTTTTAAATCCTTCACCTCCAGCCTGCTGCAGCAGAACAGCCCTGACTCTGGATGGGCAGCAGCTCCTCCTGATGAGATGCTAATACAGATCTGCACACACAGCTCACACGGGCTGTGACAGAGCTCACATCATCTCCATTTGTCACTCAGGTTTTTGCTTAGGTGAGGAGGAACCCGCTGTTCCCAGTGGGAGTTCAGCCTGATTCAGGCTCTGCATTCCAGGATCAGATGGCTTTGCAGAGGAGTTGAGGCTGTGTGGGTTTGCTCCCTGCTCTGACAGCCCTTCCCACACCGGTTCAGGCTGTGATGGATCAATAGCAGCAGGGAAAGGTCTGACATGGAGGAGAGAGGCAGAGCCAGGGCTCCTGCAGAGCAAAGGCAGGATTCCAGAATGTGGAGCACAGGGGGAAGGATGGAGCTGAGAAATAGGAGTTTGTTTCAGCCAGAAGTTGTGATCAGGATCTTGCCAGGAGGCACAAGTACTGTGATTCTTCTCTTCTTGTATCATCCTTGTAACACACAAATATCAGGTGTATTTGGGGCATCTTCGTTTTCAGCCTGGAATGTTTTAGGTGTCTGTTCTGTTTTTAAAAGAAACTCTTCCATTCCCTCCCTCCAAATACTTCCCTCTCTTCATTTTGTCATGACTTGAAAGGATTTTGTTAACAGAAAACCTGCACTTGATATCACTGTAGGTTTCCCTTTTGAAAGCAGAAATGTATTTACAAGTGCATGCAAGGCTGAATAGAGTAAATAATTTTAAAAATTAAATGCGGGAGCTCAGGAGAAGGAGCTGCTGTGGTTTCATTCCCTCTGCCAATACCCCGACAGCTCCCAGGAATGCTGTGGTAGGCAGCAAGCCCTTCCTCACCTCTCTCTTGATAAATTAATTCTGAGCCAGCCACAAATCACTTGGATCTGTCGGAGCAAACCTGTGACATCATTTTTTTAAAACCCCCAAGCCGCGTTGTCCATCATGGAGTAAATACTGAGGAGTCAGTGATTTCCACTGGAGAGTTGCGGAGCCACTGCCTCCCTCCCGGCGGGTGGGAGCACTGGGAGGGGGGAGAGGATGAGGAGAAGGGAGGGACAGCCAGGGGCTCGCGGCTCAGACAAAGCCGCCGCCGCAGCCGGCGGAGCGCAGGGACCGCGGGGAGAGGATAAAGGATGGAGGGGAGGATGGAGACCCGGAGAGAGGCAGCTCCTGGCACACAGTCAGGGCTGAGCTGCTGCCCCGGGGCATGGGCTGGCTCCGGGCAGGGGGGCAGAAGCCTTTTGTGATCTGCGCTGGAAGGACTGGCCGGCGCTCCTCAATAGCGGCGCTCCCGAATACCGACACGGGAGCAGACAGCAGGAATTACCCCAGGGACCTGCAGGTGACACCGTGAGCTCTGCGTGTGCAGCATTGCAGCACAGTGGGGAGGGATGGCTGGAAGGTACCAAAGTGCTTCAGCTGACCTGAAGGTTCAGAGGAAGCGAACGGGGGTCTCCTGATCGTCCTTTTCTTTGCATCCATGCTGGAAACAGACGTGCCAGGGAGCCTGGAAATCTGCCTGTCTTGCATAGCAAATTCCCTGGTGAAAAGGAGATCTCTGAACTTTTTTTTGGTCATACTTAAGGTCTTGAGCTTTACTAGAGGAAAGTAACAAGTCACTGGACTCATCCCAGGGATGAGGGAAGGGAGAGCTCATCTGCCAGGGCTTCCATAGGTGTTGTGAGGAATCTCCTTTATCAGAGGCTGAGGGGGAGGTGCCAGGGCATGGCTCGGACTTGAGCTGCTGCAGGAAGAGGAGAGAGTGTGCTTGCATTTGCTTTTTTCCTCTTGCTGTGGGCTCGGAAGCAGGGAACCGAAATGCCTCCTTCCTGCAGAGCTGCTCCCCGTCTGAGCGAGGGGCTCCGTGCGGCGGCTGCGCTCGGCTGAAGAAAATGAAGGAAGGGCAAATCCAGGTGCGTGCCCAGCACCTGGCAGGACCAGCAGTGTAGGGTGAGAACCATCCTGGCTGTGCTGTCACACGGTGCAGAGGTGGGGCTGGGCTCTCTGGGGCCAGCGTGCTGGAATGCCAAGAGGTCCGGGCAGCGTGCTGGAATGCCGAGCGATCGGATCGCTGGTAAATGACAGAGCCAGGGCTGCCAGACGTGAGCCTGGGGTCCCCATAACACAGAAACGGCGAGACCAAGCCCCTGCCATGGTTTGCCTCTCTCAGGACTGCTGGGGAGGAAGAGCACAAGCCCTTCCTCTCGGCTGCTGCAGTCTGTGCTTCCTTTGTCTTGCGTGTCTTCCCGCGGCCAGCCGCTCTGCCTGGGCTCCTGCTGCTTTCCCGAGCATCCACCGTGTCCGAGCTGGCTCGGCTGCATGAAGCTGTTTCCTCCCAGGCTGCTCCGTGCTCCCCGCTGAGCCGGGGCTGTGTCCAGAGGTGTGTGGATGAGAGGACTGGCACGGCTCCGCTCCCTTCCCTCGCACCTGCGACTGCCTGGGAATGCCTCGGGTGGAAGTTTGCCGCTCTCCTCCCGCCCCCTTCCGCTGAGCCGAGGAGTGGATCCGCATCCCCACGGGGTTGGGCTTCATGTGCTTGCCTGGCGAGGAACTCACGAGCCCTGACAGCAGTGCCTGTGATCTCAGCGCCCCGGCAGCGCCTCTGAATCTCTGCCCGGGCGAGGAGTTTCTTTTCTGAGCGTGAACTGCAGAGAGATTTGCACCCGGAGCCCGCCGAGGCAGCGCGAGCTCGTTGTCCATGCTCTGTGCACACAAGAGGAATTGTCAGCCCGCTGATTTGTTGTACTCTGAGCATAATTTTTTGAGTTTCTTTATGGTAATGACTATGATGTGGCAATGCCATCTGTCCTCCTCAGAGTGCCGCTGCTACCGCCTGAACGGTTTCTCCCTGTTCAAGCGGCTGCCGATTCCTCTCTCGTCAGGTTCGCGGATGCTGGAGCAGAGCGTCGGGGAGTGGCTGGAGTCCATCGGCCTGCAGCAGTACGAGAGCAAGCTGCTCCTGAATGGCTTTGATGATGTTCGCTTCCTGGTGAGTGCCCCCTGGGAGCCCGGCCTCTGGGGGATGCCTTGGCCAAAGCTTCCCACCTTGGCGATGCCCCGAGTGGGCGCCGGGCAGAGCCGGGTCCTGCTGCTCGCCAGGATGGTGTTGGGGGGTGTCGGAGGTTGGGCAGAAGGAATAGATGAGGGTTGTGTTGGGTTTTTGCATTTAATTCAGGTGTTGTTGGTTTTCTCGCTAAAATTTTATTTCATCTGCCCGCTAAATTTTTACTGTGCAATTTACTCCAGAAATGGGAACTGAAATTCGCTGGTGTTTTGATGGGAGCCCTGAGCAGTCTGTGCTCTGGGCTGTGAAGGAGGCACAGACCTCTTGTTGGAACTGTACTTGCTCAGAGCATGCAGGCAGTATGTTAATGAGCTGTACCTAATTGCACTGACACTGTTGGCTCTGAAACCTAATGATGACGACATGGTAGTGCTCAGGGTTGAGGGGTTTGATAACCAGTGTCTAGAAACTTAAAGCAGCACGGTGTAAAAATCCAGGAATTCGTGTGGAATAATGGATGAACTGCCAAGAGGGAAAATCTTGGTGCTGTAAGAGGGGTTCTCTCTACATGGCTTAAAGAAATACTTTTGAGTGTGAACTCTAAGTTTGGCAAATAACAAAAAATGGATATAAACCTTGGAAAAGTAATTTTGGCAAATGCAGCATCCTGCCTTGGAACAGGAGCAGTGACATCTCTGGTGCTGGGGACAGTGCAGAGAGGTGGCACCAGGAGGATGCGAGCTGGATGAGGGGGTTTGGGAGCACACAGTGGCCACCACTGGTGGGGAGGGTGTGAGGAGCTGCTGGAGAGGGACAGGAGAGAGACAGGAAAGGGCATGGATGGAGGCTCAAGGAAGGACACACCTGAGCAGCATCTGCTGGGCTGCTTAAAGGCAGAGTGTAATTATACTTTACAAAATGACCTGGACAGGAGGATAAATGTTGTGGGGTCTATCCAGCTGTGCCCCCTGGTCTCCACAGCAAGCAGCCAGGCCATTTGCTTTCCCTTGCCCTCAACTCTCCCCTCCAGAGCTGGGGTTTGCTGTGATTTTCACCCCGTGTCCCACCCAGCCTGTCCCAAGTGGATTCTTGGCCAGGGATGTGTGAGGGTTCAGCATCCCTGCGTGTGCTGGGGCTGTTTGGAGATGGTACAACAAATTTAAATGAAATAACCTTGTAGATCCTCTTGGGATCTCCTGCTGAGGGATCTGTGATCATTGTGGGGTTGGTGGCAGCTCTCTCCCAGCAGCTGCAGATAAAACACCTTTCCCTTGCTTGCCCAGCTGTGATGGACCCCATAAAACTCAAAACTCCAGTAGCAAAGGTTCCTCTGTGTGTCTCTCTGTGTAGTGGTGTTGGGTGTGTGGCAGGATTTGCTCTCTTCATGGCTGGATGTTTCTCTCCCCTGTCCAGTGCTGGGTGGCTGCTCCCAGTGCAGGACTTGGCTGCTGCTGGATTCAGGGCATGGGACACTCATTTGCTCATTCCTCTTAAATTTAAAAGGTCAAATAATTTCACAACGATTTTGTGCAAAGCCCAGCTGATTTCCATTTTGCTGCTTATCTCCTTTCCTAGGGAGCTGACCCTGGCACCCGTGCCAACCCTGATTTTAAATCCATTCATCCCAGCCCTAAGAACTCCAAGCTAATACATTAGCACAGCAGGAAAGTTGAATTATTTAGAATCTTTCCCTCTGTGTTGTTCCTTGCCTTCAGCTTCTGGTGTTGAGGGAGCAAAACCTTCAGATGGAGCACAAGTGAGGAACAGGTAGTTAATTTGGTTCTAGTGGTGTTTTTGATGTTTTTGGATGAATTATTAAAACAGCTGTGAACACTGAAGCTGGGCAGAGCAGGGGCTCAGGACACCAAGCTCTGAGTGTTGGGTGCCCAGTCCTCTTCTCTGCACAACCATTGCTTTATTGGCTGCCCATCCAGTGTCTAACAGAGAATATTCCAAACTGAGAGTGTTAATTTCCTGAAATTGAACAGTTTCTATGAAAGGATTAGTCCCTCTTAGGGCCTCACTGTGTTCAATATTTCAAGGTCCGAAGAACGCTGGGTAATGCCTTGCAAATCACCAGGTGGGTTACGAGGTTAATTAAGTTTTAGTAGCCCAGACTAGGAAGTTGGAGTCTTTTGATATGAAAAGTGTTTTCTGTGCAGGATTTTGCATTGCATTGCTCCCTGCTCAGAGAGCTGCAGGGTGTTCTGGCCTGCCAGGATGGTCCCTTTGCTCTGGGATCCCCAGGTGCTTTTTGGGGGGCAAACCAGGAGCTTTGCAGGAGAAGAGTGTTCAGTGTGCAGAGATTGTGTAGCTACAGAGCAGGGCAGTGTCCTAAAAGAGCCCTTTAATTACTGAGGAAGATACTCAGCCTGTAGTAGATAACAACTCAGAGGAGGGTTAAAAGCAGTCTGACAGTGCACCGGGGTGCTGGTGCTGTTCTTCACTGGAGCACCAGGGTTTAAAGTGCCCTGTTTGCCCCCAGTATGGGACAGGGTTGTAAGAGACTCAGACTGGGGGTGCTGGGCTTGCTGGAGCCCTGGTGGCCTGTGCTGCAGCCAGGTCTGCTTTCAGGAATTTCTGGTTCCCTGGGTATTTTCAGCTGGCTCCTGTGTTAATCTATGCCCCATGTCACAAGAGCCTTTACCCCCAGGTAGGGAAGTGATTCATGAGCACGCAGTGTGTAAAGGGAGTTTGAAAAGTGCTCTGTAAATATATTTGGCTTCTTAATTAGATGTTAATATAGCAAGGCAGAAACATGTGTTGTTTCCAAAAATAATAATTCCGTTATTTTCAGAACTCCAGGAACTGGGGATTAGGGGATTAGCTGTGCTCCAGCCACGTGCTGGCTGCCTCACTGGACAGGCTGCAGCTGGAGTGGGCAGCAGGGAGGGTCCTGCTCCTCTTGGGGTGTGCTGAGCCACAGCTGAGAGGGGCTCAGGGACCCACAGCTCCTGCAGGTGACAGTGGGAGCCACGAGTGTCTCACAGGCTGTGCTGTGGAAGGGAAAGGTGCTCTGGAGCCTCCTCTCTGCTCCTGGGAACTCCAGCTCTGCATCTGGGACAAAGTTGGTCTTGATCAAGCACTGGCTTCACTCAGGGGTGGGTATTGCTGGCACAAGTCAGGAAGATTTTTGGGACATGGATGTGATGTGACGTTGGAGCGCCTCGTCCCTGTATGTGTTCCTGGGTAGGGACCAAAGTCTGCACAGATCTGGGATTGTGTAATCTTTTGGCTTGGTTGAGGGAAGAAAGGGGTGATAAAAGGTGAATTTAAGTAGCTTAGCTTTCCAAAACACTGGAGTTCTCTTTCTACCTCTGCATATTGGGCCACATCTCTGTGTCTGCAGGAATTCTTCTACTCCCTTCAAGTTTCCTAGAGTAGCCACATTCTGTTTGTGGACAAGGCAGGGAAGAGGCTTTCCCTGTTTTTCTGCCTCTCTCAAGCACAAACCCCACTGTCCAAGACAGCAGCTTCTTTCCCTCACCCTCTGCATTGCCACCAAGTGACCTCCATGGCCAGCACCACTGCCCCGGGGCACTCAGACTGGGACACTCAGCTGCTGCTTTTCATGTGGAGCTGGAGTTGGGCAGCAGCCTGTGCAGGCAGCTGGGATTAGGAACAGCTCAAGTGGAGATAGTGCTTCCAATCCTCCCCCTCTGCTCTGCAGCCCGCTGGGATTCCTTCATCAGAGGGGAAAGTTTATTTGTGCGCCGGGTGAACAGAACCGCGGCGAAGCTGCTGGCAGTGGCTGTGCTGTCCTTGACTTAGCAAAAATCCAGCTCTGCAAGTAGGATAAAACCCTCAGCAGCACTGCCTGCCAAATGTGAGCAGCTCCAGTGAAGCAGGAGTGGCCAGCCCACCGCCCAGGAGGAGCAGCCCTGCTCCCTCCCACGTGGAGGAACGCGGCCCCGTGGCGTGCGCCGAGTTCCCGGAGCCTCCCTGAGCCTCATTGCCTCATCCCTCACCAGAGCAGGGGAATGAAAGGTCACATCACAGAACTGCAGCACCGAGTGAAAAGTGTCATCCAGAAAAGCGCACAATAAACGGGCTTAATTGTCCTTGGCGGGAAATGAGCTGGGAGAGCAGGGAAAATGTCACAGGAATATGGACCAAGAGGGATTCTGCTGCTCCTGGAGCTTGGCCCCATCATGTCTGCTGTGCTCACCAGTGCCTCTGCCACAGATGCCTCTTTTGGGATGTCCAGAATGCACAGGAAATTGATTTTGGGATGCCCAGTGCATTCCTGGTCCCTGCAGCAAGCAGAGATTAACCCAGGGAAGCAGCAGGCTGGACTTTGCCTGTCTGGAGAGGGGAAGGACGTGGCCCCTGTAATGAGAAGGAATTGCAATAACTGATGGCGGAATTCCTCCACAGAAGTGGGAAGGAAATGCCATTACCTGTTCCCTCACAGGGTGTTTTGTGATCCCACAGATCCCATAAATGTATCTGAGATGCTTGCAAAAGCTTTCCCCTTCCCCTGCAGGGTGGGATCTTGCTGCTGCCCCACAGCTTCCCCTGGGCTGACATCTGAGAAGGGCAAACCCCACGTGCTCTGGCAGTGGCACCAGTGTTCTGGAGCTGAACTTCTTATTCGGTTCAAAGATATTCTGATTCACAAATGAGCAGGTAAAAGAGAACATAAACCATTTTTTATAGCTTTTTTTTTTATTGTTCAAGCCTGGATTCCCATGGAGTGTGTGGAAAGCAGCTAATGCTGATTCAATGAGACAGCGTCAGAAAGGGAAATCTGTTCTCTGTGTGTAGTGCCCTGGGCTCCTCTGGGGGATTTTATTTATTTTTTTATAATTGGGGAGAAGTGGTAGAAAAATGATGGTGGTGGAAGAATGGGGTGTCTGCAAATAATTTAGAGTACTGACATTAATGTGATTCAGTGCAATTCAGGGCCGTGTTAGATTAGCCTGCAGTGCTGTTCACTAACTGAACAGCCTTTCCTTCCCTTCTCCTCTCTGTGTGTGCAGGGAAAACCAGGATAAATGTGGAGTTGAGGCCTTGGTTCAGGTTGGCTCACCTTGGCTGGGGTGTGAGCTGAGCTCAGCACCTCTCATGCCTTCCCAAGCTGAGGACAGCCCCAGTCCTCATCTGACAAAGCCAAGTCTCCTTTGCTCTTCAGATCCTGGGATTTGGGTGTGGGCTGACATGTGCACAATCCTCATTCTCACCTGGTACCTGCCCTGCTGCAGCACTGGCATCTCCCATGTCCTCAGTCACTCAGCTCTGCCTGATCCAGTTCAGAATGGCCCAGCTTGGCACACAGCTGCTGGTCCCCTGGGCAGCAGCCAGGCTCTGGACATGCTCTGGGAATGTGTCTGCCCCTGAGCTTCTTTCTATTTTCATATAGAACTTGTCATTTTATAGTAGCCATTGGGGGAAAACTGCTCTGGCACGTTCCAGTAGCTGTTTGCACCCAGGAATGATCTGTGAGACTCCTGATGGGGTTTTACTGCATCTGCTCTGGTTGAAACACAGCAAGAACATGGCCTGACCACACCTGGTGCAGGGATTTTCCTGCAGACTCAGGTGAGCTCTGTGTAGCTCGAGCCTGGGCTGTGTCAGGCTGGAACTGGAGCAACCTCTCCTCAGCTGGGCAGAAGCTCTGGGTAGCTGTTTCTGGATTTGGTCACTGCTGTCAGCCCCCAGGAACACGTGCCAGTGTCCCCAGACTGACTGTGCAGCACTAAATGAGCCCCCTAAGAGTAGAGTTGGACCCTGGGGTCAGGGTCTCTGCCAAGCCCCAAGTGGGAATCACTTCTTTCAATTAAATGAATTTTGTTTGACATCTCCCCAGTGGGTTCTGGCTGGTCCTTGGTGGTTCCCGAGGACCATGGTAGGGTTGTTGGGGTTGTCTCTGCCAGAGAATGGTGAGAGCAGAGGCATGCAGGGATCTGGGGTTGGAGGAAGTTTGAGGATCTTGGGAAGTGGCAGAGCTGTGCCAAAGCTCCCTGGGTAATAGGAATGGACTCCACAGGGAGCAGAGATGTTGAAGTGGATTTTGAGGAGCAAAGTGGGTGGACCAGAACTGGCAATTTAGAGGATACTTATGTTTGATTCATTAGTAGCTCCAGGCCCTATAAACATAAAAAAAAAAAAAAAACCATTTAAGTTGCAGTTAATTTTTTTTCTCTCAATAAAATTGCCTGAACTTGACAACCATGACCAATTCCCTCTGTTGCCATTGTCACGCTGCCAGTCTGCATGGGGAAGAAAATTAAAAATGAAGTGGCTGTGTGCTAATCTCAGATTTATTGTAGGGTTTTGTGTATGAGCCTCTTTCCCCATTGATGCTCTGTGAAGAGCTGGGACCAAACAGATCCTTTCCCCTGCTTTCCACTCAAATACCCCAGACTACAGATGCCTTTAAGGGAAGGCACCAAACTCCACAGATCACAAGCACAGATTTGTATGATCAAATGGGGTCCCCCTGCTCTGAGATCTGGGTGTGCCCAGCTGTGAGCTGGACCTGTCTCCATCTCTGCCAAAAGCAGAGCAGTAGCAGTGACAGCAGAATCTTCAACAAGATGCAAATTGTCTCCAATGCACTGAGGGGAAAAAGAAAATGAGCTTTGTGTGCACTTTGTATGCACAGAGAGCTTTCATCTGTCTCTCTGCTTGGGGTGTCTGCAGGAGCCTTTGGAGTCTGGGAACGCTGTGTTTGGGTTTTGCATCTGTTGCTTTCTGGAGCAGCCCCGTCCTGGTGCCATCCTGCCCGTGCAGGGTGTGCCATGGCAGTGCTGCCCCTGTGCTGCCAGCCCAGCCACGAGTCCTGCAGGGAGCACTCGCTGCCCCAGGCCCTTCCTTAGCTGGAACAGGAGCATGGATGGATGCCAGGCTCTGGGGAGGAAGCAGCATCTGAAAATTGGGTATTTAAGTGCCTGCAGAGTGTCCTGCTGGAGGAGGAATCTGGCAGGTTTCGGCAGTGCTGCCTTTGGCTCAGTCACTTTGGGGTCACCTCGGTCACAGGAGGGGACGCTGCCTTCTGCCAGGTAACCTCTGACTGCTTTTTCTGCCTTTAATGAGAAACCTGGAGCCTCACAGGCTGTTTAACTACAGTGCAGGCGCTGAGGTGTGACCAAAGCCAGCCCTTTTTCCAAGAACTCGTGTCTCTGCAGGCAGGTTGGCTGCAGCAGCATCCCACAGGGCTCCCAGTGGGGACAGGGGTCACTGGCACATCCCTGCCCTCCCTTGGGGCGGTGTGCAGGGCAGGGACAGGGCTCAGGAGTTCCCTCATGGTGGTGGGTGTTGGTGCCTCTCCAGGGAGGGGGCTCAGAGGAAGCTGAAGGCCAGGCTGGGGGATGAAGGGCCCTCTGACTGCTTCAGCTCTCTGCCTCTCAGAAGAGGCAGGAAGAGCAGAGCAGCTGCTGGTAGGTAACCTGCCCCAGGTGCTGCGTTTCACCTTGCCTGGCTGAGCCCAGGTGGGGCTGGTGCCTCACAGAGCACACGGTGAGATGTTGGGCTGGAGGGGCTGTTTGGCTGCCCCAGAATGTGGGTGACAGGGAGAGCTCTGGCCCAGGCCAGCCCTGAGCCTCCCTGCCTCTGCTCAGCCCCACGGAGCTGGGGCACCCGGGAGGGACGTGCAAGGTAAAAGCACTTGTCACAAGGAATGAAATGGGGAAAAAGTCTTTTTGGTTGTGATTGGCATCTCTGAGGCTGCTGCTGGAGGACTGGGCTGGTGGCAGAGCACATCCTGGAGCCCTGTTCTCAGAGGACCTGGGGAGGGGCTGGTGGGAGCTGGGGCTGCCCTGTGCCCTCAGAGGGTGACACTGGGAGGTGGCAGCTCTGCTCCTTGGCTCTTGCCTGAGGGCATCTTGAGTGCAGACAGGTTTAAAGTCTGGCTCCTCTGTGTGGCTGGCAAAGGTTAAAAGATCTCTGGTGTCTTTGTATTTAATTCTCTTTTAGTGGCAGATTATTGTTTTGCATGGGAGTTGAAATCCAGATGGGTTTGAAGGACATTTCTCCTGCACCAGGGGCTGGGATGATTTGTTCAGAGCTGCTATGCTTTGTCTATCCTTGTTAAGCACCCAGAGAATACAGACTGCCACCGAGGGAATTTAACGTGACACATAAAAATAAGGAGTGCAGGAGAAAGCTGTAGGCTTCACAGTGTTTAACTACCTTCTACCCTTGCTACAGAGCAAGCAATTTTCTTTGAATTTGAGATGCCAAAGGTGAGAGGACACCTACTGCCCTGCCTTGGGGCTGGCACTGGTGCCCTGTGGGAGAGGGAGAGCCACCAGCTCTGTGCTGCTTGTGTGGGATCAGGACCATGCCAAAGGGGATTAGCACCAAAAAGGGCTCAACACTGGAAAGTGAGCATGAGTGAAAGTGTAAATAGGATCAGCAAGTTTGTTTGGTTTTTATACGTGAAAATTACTCATTGCCATTGTCACAGCTCCTTTGGCTGCTGACTGTTCCTGCTGTCTGGGTGGCACCAAGGGCAGGGCTGGCTGTGAGCTCTGCCCTTGGCAGCATCTCCTGCACTGCCCCAGCTTCAGCCCTGGCCCTCTGCAGGGGGATGGAGCCTCAGAGCACCAAGATGGGCAGGTCAAGGGAGCAGAGCAGGCCAGGTATTTTCAGGTACCTGAGGTGTGCCATGCTGTGGGCACTTCAGTCCCTCCCTGTTCCTCCCCCTCACGGGGCAGTAATATTTTGCTTTCCAAAGCTGTGAGAGAAATCCCATCACTTGTTCTGGCCCTCTTTGTCCATTTCAAAAAGCACTTTCCAAGCCATCTCTCTCTGGGAGATGAATTCCTCACACACATCCTGCATTCCTGCCAGGTGAGGTGTCTGTCAGGGGAGTTAATCCCCATTAATCCCTTCCCTCCTCCCCAGAGCCCAGCACACCATCCCCTGCTGTTACAGGAATGCACGTTAAATGTGGCTCTTTGGCTTAAAATTCAAGAACAAGAAAGGGGAGGGGATGTTTCCATCTTTCTGGTGTGATGCTGCTGCCCACCAGCCGGAGGTCACTGCCCTGGCAGCAGCAGCTCCTCCTGTTAATCACTGGGAGTTTGTTCCCAGTCCAAGAGAATTGCAGCTTGTGCACCAAATGGGCAGCCTGGAGCTTTCAGCAGCGACCTGCCTCTTCTTACTCCCTGATTTTGTGCACTTGAGGGGTGCACAGAGCGGTTCATGTGCTGTGGTTCCATCAGGTGAGCCCCTGGTGTCCCTTGGCCTCGCTCACAGGCTCTGGGGTGCAGGGCAGGGGGGTCTGGCCATGGTCTGGTGTGCACAGGGCTCTGGGCCATGGTCTGGTGTGCACAGGGGCTCTGGGCCATGGTCTGGTGTGCACAGGGGCTCTGGGCCATGGTCTGGTGTGCACAGGGGCTCTGGGCCATGGTCTGGTGTGCACAGGGGCTTTGGGCCATGGTCTGGTGTGCACAGGGGCTCTGGGCCATGGTCTGGTGTGCACAGGGGCTCTGGGCCATGGTCTGGTGTGCACAGGGGCTTTGGGGCATGGTCTGGTGTTCACAGGGGCTTTGGGCCATGGTCTGGTGTGCACAGGGGCTCTGGGGCAGTGGCAGAAACTCTTCCCAGCACAATGGCCCTGACTGGCACAGTCTGTGAACTGGCCTTTGGGAAAAAACACTGAATGAGCCCTTCCCCATTGGCTGCAGAGCCATTCAGCCCAGACTTTTCTGTTGTTTAAACAACTCTCAGACAAATAAATGCCTTTGTGCCGTGGTTGTCAGCTCAGGCTCTGCTCTCCAGGAATGCAGTGTGTGGGAGCTGAGCTGCCAAGGGAGGGGGAGGCAGAGGAGCCCTGTCAGGGGGTGTTGAGGGCTCTGCCTCCTGCCACCCACTGCTCATTTGCTGTTTGCAAATGCCTGGTCTGGGCTGCAGGGCAGAGATCTCTGGGCATCTCTGCTGTTAATTCCTCTGTGGCTGAGGGAAGGGCAGCTCCTGGGTGCAGAGCCACGTGCCATCCTCTGCTGTCACCACACCTGCCATGGAAGTGGCAGGAGGAGCAGAGCAGCTGCTGGCATGGCCAGGAGCAAGGACAGGCTCAGGAGGAGGCTGCTCTGGGGCAGCTCACTGCTTTTAAAGCAGGTAGCACTCAGCAAAGCACGTGTGCTGAAATCCCACAAAAGCGTGGATGGGAAGGGGCAGGAAACCTTTGCTGTCCTTTGTGGAGGGTGCCTGGCAATCTCACCTGCCCTCACCTTCCCTGAGGCCGGCCTTAATTGGGTTTCTCTTATAAAACCAAAATGTGGAGCAGCGAAGCGCTGTCGGCACTCACCTGCTGGGACTCTCTGGGGAGCAGAGGGAGGCAGGGCCAGGGAGGGGGTCTGGGCTGGGGCTGGAGCCCTCAGTCACACAGCAGCGTGGCTCTGCCAGCCGTGGGAGACGTGTCCTGCTGAGCTGCGCCCAGGTAGGAGGGCAGGGACGTAGGCTGGGACAGAGGCTTTCAAAGGGGGATGGAGTCCGTGTGCTTCTGCTCTGCAGGGGGAAGGGGGCACAAAATGGGTTTTAACAGCACAGTGTGGGGAGGTTGAGCAGAACCCAGAGCCCCTGCCCGGGCATGGAGGATGTTTAAAGCCTCTCTGTGTGGAATCCCACGGAGGTGGCTGTAAGCCATGCCCTGGGGCTAAGGGCTGGAAGCTGCTCCCGGAGCAGGGAGGGGAGGGCAGTGCTCTGTGTGCCCAAGGTCGGTACATGGAGCAGAGTTCCCAGCCTTGGAAGCCTTCCTTATCCTCCTCCTCCTCCTGCTGCTGCTGCTGCCAGGACGTGCTGGAGGTCAAGCCAGGAGGGTGCCCTGACCGTGTGATGTCTGTTCACACAGCGGTGTGGCTCCTGTTGTCCCCTGCTCCCACCTCACTCGCTGCTGTCCCCGCAGGGCTGCAATGTCATGGAGGACCAGGACCTGCGGGATATCGGCATCGGGGACCCGCAGCACCGGCGGAAGCTGCTCCAGGCTGCTCGCTCCCTCCCCAAGGTCAGCGCGCCAGGGTGGGCACTGCCAGGCACGGCTGTGGGCACAGGGGAAGCAACACCCAGACCCTGCACCTGCAGGGCTGTGGGAAGGCTCTGGGGAATAGCAGGGAGGAGGAGGAGGAGTACACTGCTATTCCAGGCTGTGTGGATGGTGGTAGCTCCGTGCTGGGACTGCTCCTCCTGCCAGTCTTGATCCCAAGCACATTCTTTGTTTGTACAGTGCTTTTGTTACTGGCTAGTGGAGATAGTGATGCCCTGTGAACTGATTTTCACCCATATCCCTTGGGAGCCCAGCTCCTGCAGCTTTTAACACCTTCCTTGTGCTTTCACAGTTGAAACCCCTGGGCTGTGATGGGAATAGCCAGCCATCAGTTCCTGCATGGCTCGACTCCCTGGGGCTGCAGGATTACATCCAGTCCTTCCTCTCGAGTGGCTACAGCTCCATGGACACTGTGAAGAACCTCTGGGAGCTTGAGATAGTGAACGTGAGTGTGACCTCTGTCCTGCCAGGGCAGCGAGCTCCTGCCCTGTTCCCTGGGGGGTAGCACTTGCTCCAAGTCTCTCAGAGTGGCTCTGTGCCCGTGGTGACCCTGATCTCTCCCTGCAGGTGCTCAAGGTGAACCTGCTGGGCCATCGGAAGCGGATCATTGCCTCGCTGGCAGACAGACCCTACGAGGAGCCCCCAGCCAAACCACCACGGTTCTCACAGCTGAGAGTGAGTCCCTGCTCATGGCTCCCTGCCTGGCTCGTGTGTCAGTGCTGGGAGAAATCTTGCCATGGCCAGTGGTGTCCATGCAGCTGCTCACCTCATCCTCTCCAGCCACCCAGGGGTGGCCTTGTGCCCCTTGTGCAGGGACAACCTTGCAGTGAGTGGGGTGAGATAATTCCAGCCCTTGTGGGTCAGCCTCTGGATGCTGACCCCATGGGAAAGGTCAGGCTGCCCCTTGGGATCAGGTGTCTGCACTGAAGGGGTGCAAGGTGCCACTCCCACCTCTGCCCTGCACAGAAGGGAGCTCTGAGCCCACTTTCCTGCCCTTGTTTCCTGGTCAGAGATGTGGGAGCTTTCAGCAGGCAGCAGTGAACCAGCGCAGCTGGAGAGGGGCTGCAGCTGGGACTTGGTGTTTGATTGCACCCTTGGGATCCAGAGCCCTCTCCCTGGCCCGGCTGGGCTGCTGAGAGCTCCTGCTCTCACTGCCAAACAACACTCGACAGGATGTGTGTGGATGTTGATTTTTGCTGCAGGAGTGGCAGCATTTGGCTGTCGGGCCCCTTTTACAGGGTTTGGCTGGGAGGGAAGCATCACATTCCCTGTTCTTCCTGAATCTGGCTTTTGAGAGCTGTTTGGCAGAAGCTGCTGGGCTCAGAGCGACCCTGAGCTCAGGAATGGGGTAGCATGTCGTGCTGCCTCCTCCCAGAGATTGCTAATCAGCTTCCTGGAGCAGGAATTGGAGTGATTAGAGTTTACCCAACCCGAACATCTGCTCCTTGCCCTGCTGCAGAGCTCTGCCCTCTTGGATTCCCAAGCCTTTCCAACCCAAACAGCCTCAGCTGAAGCGAGCTGGGATCCATGCTTGCTGACAGGGGATTCTTTAGGAGCTGGGTTCAAGCAAGAGAACAGAGAGAGCTCACTCTGGTGCTGCACTGGGAGGGTGCCCAGCACAGACCCACTGCCCTGTGCCAGGCAGCAGGAGCCCGGGAGGGACCAGCAGCCAAGGAAGGATCTGCACCGTGGGCAGCAGCAGGGCTGAGGCGGGGAGAGGCTGCTCTGAGGTGCGGCTCAGCTGATTGAGATGCTGCCCGGGGAGGGAGAACGGGCCATGTGCAGCATTTCCTGGCGCTGCAGCTGGGGAGCTCCAGCGCTGGCTGCGGCGCGGGGGGCGGGCGGACGTCAATGGCAAATCAAGCGAGTGCTCTGAATGGGACTAATGCGGCCACAGCTGTGCCGGGGCTCGGCCGTGCCTGCGGGGCCTGGGCGCGCTCTGGCGGCGGCTCCCGGCGCTCCTCGGCGGGGCTGGCTGATCATCATCACCCTCGGGTGCTTGGCTCGGTGCTTTAGGGGAGCCCACCCCTCTGGAGTCACCTTGCCTCCAGCCCAGCGTGTCCCTGCCCTCCTGGGATGAGCTCTCAGAGGCAGAGGCACGCTGGGCACAAAGGGATGAGTGCATGGCTGAAACCATCCTGGAGCATGCTGGGCACAAAGGCTTGAGTACATGGCTGAAACCGTCCTGGGCACAAAGGGATGAGTGCATGGCTGAAACCATCCTGGGCACAAAGGGCTGAGTGCATGGCTGAAACCATCCTGGAGCATGCTGGGCACAAAGGGATGAGTGCATGGCTGAAACCATCCTGGAGCATGCTGGGCACAAAGGCTTGAGTACATGGCTGAAACCATCCTGGGCACAAAGGGCTGAGTGCATGGCTGAAACCATCCTGGACACAAAGGGATGAGTGCATGGCTGAAACCATCCTGGGCACAAAGGGATGAGTACATGGCTGAAACCATCCTGGGCACAAAGGGCTGAGTGCATGGCTGAAACCATCCTGGAGCAAATCAGGTGTCTCATGCAGAAGGTAAATGGTGGAATTGGCACTGAGGCAGGAACCCCCAGAGCAGGAGCTGACCCCGTTAGTCCACTCAATGCACGCTGTGTTGGGCAGTGTAGAGGGAGTGATGGGGGGCACAGCACAGCCCCGGCTGACTGGGTTCCTTTGTGGTGTTTGCTCCTTCCAGTGCCAGGATTTGATGTCCCAGACGTCGTCTCCCCTGAGCCAGAACGACTCGTGCACGGGCAGATCTGCTGATCTGCTGCTGCCCTCCGGGGACACTGCCAAGAGGCAGCACGACCGTGGCACTGAGCTTGCTCCCTACTCCAGAGCTGAGCGCTACAAAGCACAGGTTAGTGGGTGCTGCTGTGTGTCCTGGGGGCCTCTGCACAGGCTCCCCCATCTCTGGAGCCAGGGAGAAATGAGGGTGATGCAGGGAGGGAGCTGGTCAGCTCAGCTTCCCTCAGGCATTAGTGCCAGCAGCTTCTTTATGCCTCAGTTTCACCTCAAAAATCCATGGCTCACACTTCCATCAGCACTGGCACCTTAACCCCACGTGCTGCCTCCACCCAGCTCCGGGGGCATTTGGCCATTGCCAACCTCAATCCCCTCAGCTCAAAGAACCCCCCTGAGAGCTGTTCCAACCCATTTTGGCTTCACATCCGTGCTCGTTGCCCTGCAGGAGGACCGCCGGGAGTCCAGGCTCACCCTGCGCCCGCCCAGCCTGGCAGCCCCCTATGCCCCTGTTCAGAACTGGCAGCACCAGCCCGAGAAGCTCATCTTCGAGTCCTGCGGGTACGAGGCCAACGTAAGTGGTTTTTGCTTTGTGGGGTGGTGAGGATGAGGAGCTCTGGGCTCTCAGGGCGCTGCCATTGCCTTGGGAGTGGCAGGATTTAACATCTCTCCCTCCCTCACACAGTACTTGGGCTCCATGTTGATCAAAGACCTCCGAGGGACAGAGTCTACCCAGGACGCCTGTGCCAAGATGAGGGTAGGGAGACCCTGGGGCCTTCACTTGCAGCCTGTGGGGGATGATGTGGGCTGGGGGGAGGACCTCAGTGGTTCCCCAAACCCTGTCCACCAAACAGGCAGTGCCACTTTGTGGTGAACTGCCCCCTTTTCCAGCATTGTTCCCAGTACCCAGAGGGTCTGGGAGGGTGGGGAAGTGGTGGCAGGGTTCTCTTTAGGTCCTTGTCTCTTCCACCTCTGTTTTCTTCCTCCTGTTCCCAGATCCCCAGATTTCTCTACAGGCCTGGGAGTCTCTGGGGTGGGGGTAAAGAGGGAGCATCCATTCAGAGTTGGTCACTTGAATATTCTTGTTTCTGAAGAAATCCACGGAGCATATGAAGAAGATCCCAACCATAATCCTGTCCATCACATACAAAGGGGTGAAGTTCATCGATGCCTCCAACAAGGTGAGCTGCAGATGCCTCAAAGTCGGTGTCTGGAGGGACACAGCCTGCAATCCCACCTACCTGGGGGCTGCAGGTCACTTTTTGTGGCTCCAGAAGCCACAGCAAGTCCTGGGGAGCTTCTGGGGCTGGGGGAGAATACCAAGGTGGTGATGATCACCTGAGTGCCAAAGGCTTGGCAGGCTGGCTGCTTGTGGACCACGTTGCCATTTCTTCCTGCCATGGGAGGGAGCTGGGACTGGTTTGGCTGGGAGACCCCCCTTCCCTGTCCCCAGGACACCCTCCACAGCCACTGTTTGCAGGGTGTATTTGCCATCCCCAGAAGGGTGACGGGTGCTTGTGGTTGACCCCGGCAGAATGTCATTGCTGAGCACGAGATCCGGAACATCTCCTGTGCTGCCCAGGACCCTGAGGATCTCTGCACATTTGCCTACATCACCAAGGACCTGCAGACCAGCCATCACTACTGCCATGTCTTCAGCACTGTGGATGTGGTGAGTGCGTTGCCCTGTCACGTCTCCTTCACAGGTCCTTCACAGCCCATTTGTTTCATCCCTCAGCATTACTGGCTGGTCACAGACTGCTCCTTTCACCCATTTTTACCATAAGTAAAGGGTTCTTTCACCCATTTTTACCATAAAGTAGTCTTGGTTCCAAATGCCTGTACTTTGGACCTCTGTGGACAAAGAGAATATTTGTCTGGTTTCATTACTGCTGTCTCCAGCACTGAATAAAGCAGGGCAGGAGCTTTCCCTCCTGGGGAATGTGCCGTGCACAAACCCCTAACATGCTCTCAATTATGTTCAGCATAATGGGCTGATTTAACAACTCAGAGAAGGTAGAAGTGTGATTTGCTTTTATACTTGGGCAGAATCAAAATTGCACAAGACTTTTGGGCTGTTTTTCTTTATGCTGCTGAACTGAAGTGCTGGTGGGGCTTTACAGGTGGGCAGGGGACCTGGGGCAGGCAGCATGGTCAGGCTCTCCTCATGTCTGGAGCTCAGTGGCTTTGCCAGGGACACAGCAGGATGTGACCTGCTGATGGGAAGGTCTGTGACCCCATAGCAGCTTCTGAGCACAAGGAGGACTTTGTACAGGGCGATGTGACAGCTTTGTGTTCTCTGTGTTCTCTCCAAGAACCTGACGTACGAGATCATCCTCACGTTGGGGC
Source organism: Melospiza melodia melodia (assembly GCF_035770615.1). Lineage (NCBI taxonomy): Eukaryota > Metazoa > Chordata > Aves > Passeriformes > Passerellidae > Melospiza > Melospiza melodia. The sequence continues at coordinate 7,719,637 of NC_086221.1, forward strand.
AGGCATTCGAGGTCGCCTACCAGCTCGCCCTGCAAGCCCAGAGAGCAAAGCCTCTGGGTGCTGGAGCAGGAGAAATGATTGAAACAAAATCTTCCAAACCGGTGCCTAAACCACGAGCAGGCATGAGGAAATCCACGGTATGTGGAGCGACCTGCTGGGCTGAGCTGGGGGTTCTGGTGGGCACCACACCCCTACACCTGCCCTGGGTGGTGGGGGGAGGCCAGACAGGGTCCAGGTGCCTGTCCTGCTGCTGGCACTGCAGGTCTGTGTCTGTGTCACGTCTGCTGTGGGGCTGGGGCTTCTCCTGGTAGCAGGAGGGCAGGCAGAGGTGGAAATAGCCCAGGTGGGATGGGGCTTTAGTGCCCTGCTGGGTCCAGCACAAGCTTCCATGTGCAAACCCTGCAGTGAGATACATAGGTGAGCTGCAGCATGGGATTCCCCATAGCCAAAACCAGCTAAGACTGGAGCTGCTGAGGAGCAGGACTGCTGCACAAGCCACCGCCTTCCTTTAATGTCTCCTTTTGTCTGTGTTCTGCTTGCTCCCCCCGCTCAGGTGCCGCTCCCTCCCGACACCCGCTGTTGTTACTGTCACACCTGTACAACTCACCGCCCCTCCTACCTGCCGCTGCAGTCTGTTAGTCCTGGAGCGAAGGTCTTTACCCTTCTTCCTGCCATCCTCCATTCCAAACCGCCCCGGGCTGCCTCCCCACTCCCTCTCTCCTGCTGTGCCCCCGTGTCCTGCCTCACTGTTGTTCATCCCCATGCTCGTTCTGGCCCATGTCAGGGGTTTGGATGAACCCTGGGGATCTGCTGCTCCCTCCCGCCCCTGCTGATGCAGTGTGGCAGCTCTCAGCTAACCCCGCTGCTCCTGCTGGGGTGGTAGCTTCCCCATGGCACCCTGATTGAGCAGGACAAGAGGAAAGAGCTGTGCTGGGTCAGGAGGGTGAATCACGTGGGAGCTCACCTGCCAGGAGCTGTCTCCCTCTGTCCCATTTCTGTAGCGCTCCGTTTTTCATGCTTGTTTGAGATGAGCAAAGCTGTCGCTGATGGTGACAGGGACTCACGGCCCAATGCAGGGAGTCATCTTGGGGTGCTGGGTTGAGACTGACGTGGCCAGACACGTTTTAGCTGTGAAGGGCTCAAATGCCTCCCCAGCAAGAGCTGCTTCCTTGCACACGGGCACATTCTTGGGACGGGCAGTAGGCAGGCAGGCACTCTGTGCTTTGAGTCCCTGCTCATTCTGTCCCAGAAGCACAGGTGTCCTAAGATGCCCTTTCTCTCCTTATTTTCTAGCTGGATCCTCCTGAAGTGGACCAAGACTCCCAGTCTCATGCCAGTGTCTCCTGGGTCGTGGACCCCAAGCAGGACTCCAAGCGGACCCTCAGCACTAAGTATGAGACCACTATCTTCTAAAGCAAGCGCCCGCCCCGTCTAACCGTGCCTTTGCGATCTGATCTGTCTGCTCTTCTAAACTCCCTCTTCCTCCAGCTGCTCGCCCTGAGCCCGCCTAGGCACCACGTCCGAGGCAGCAGCACTTAGGAGACTGTAGACTTACCCGGCTTTTGTACCTGCTGAACACTGTGAATCTCCTTTCTCGGAAACAAGGGTAACGCTGTAGCTGCCCGCCAGGCGGGAGGAGCAGAGAGGGCAGGCTGGCAGGCGGAGATGTGGATCCAGGAAAGCCGCCCACCGTTTTCACGTCTTCCCCCCTCGCTCTGGCACTGTGAATCCCTGGGGCAATGTGATACTCCCCAGGCCTTTTTTTTTTTTTTTTTTTTTCTATCTCACCTTGTCTTTGGACTGATGGAGACCTCTTGTCTCTCCGGTGCACACACTCCCTCCTCCTAGATCCTCCTCTTGCCGGCTGAGCCACGGCTGTGTACCGTTCAGTGAACTCCCCTCTCCTTCCTGCCACTCGAACCGACACTAACCACTGTGATGCTCTCTGCAAATAACACACGGGCACTTCCATTTCCTCACGGCCACCCTTGCCCACAGTCTCCTTCCTCAAAGCCCAGTGCAGAACTTGCTCTGGGTGGTGGGGGAGCATTGGTTTGGGCCGGGTGTGATCGTTCCCACTGTGAGCTCTGTCCCCTCGGATATGAGGGGGGGTTTGGTGGCATGCATTTCAGTCCTTTGTAGGTTTTTCTTTCCCTCATAGTCCTTGTGTTTACACTCACCAGACTTCTCGTGAGAGCTGGGTGTAGTTCTCATGTGGCAGCCTGTGGTTAGGCTTCCAAAGGCACGTGTTGTTGTTAGCCCCAGGCTGGCGAGGGGAGGTGTCAGCTGGGCACCACAAGCAGCATCACAGGGAGAGGTCAGGGAGCAGCCCTGGGTTATTTGCCCCTGGTGTTAGGGCCCAGTAGCAGCTTGCCTGAGTTTTGCTGTGGCTTTGGAGCTGCTGCTTCAGATCTTCCATTTCCCCTCACCTGCAATGAAATCTGATGTTTTAAAAGTCCTTATTTTAGCTCTTTCTCAGGAATGAGTTTGATCTCCCAAGTCATTTATGACTTAATGGCAAACTGACCTCAGACTGAGGGCTCAGCCAGTGGGAACCCAGTGAGAGGACTAAAAGTAAAAATGTTGTCTTCAAGCAAAAAAAAAAACAACCACAAGAAAGCTCAATCTAGTTCATACATTTCATATGCTATAGAGTCCCCTGGCACAGAGTCAGCACTGCCCAGGGATGCAGTGCCACCCTGCCAGCCCAGGCCTTGTGGACAGCAGAACACTGCTGTGCCTGAGGTGCTCCGGGAGGTTGGGTTTGGGTTCCATCAGCACTTTTCCAAGCTCTAAGAGTGCCATGAAGGTTTCTGTGTCCCTTTAAGAGAAACTCACTCCCTGGTTTGGGTGGCAGAACGGTTTCTGTGTGTAGGTGTTCAGCACAGAGCTGCCACACATCCCCCCAATGTCAGAAGCTCTGAGCCCTTCACCTCCCCCTGCTCTCAGCTATTAGGGTAGGTCCCTCCACACCCCTAAATCCGGGTCAGGAGAGCGTGTGCCTTTCTTAGGGTGACCAAACCCAGCAGGGATCACAGGCAGCCCTTCCCGAACCAAACCACTGCCGCTCTGTGTCCGTACCCTGACGGATTTTGTGTCCCACCTCCGGGCCGTTCGCCCGGCCTTTCCCAGCACGTGTCTTTGTGTGACTCGGACATTCATTCCATTATCTTCCTTTCTGTTTGCCTCTGCGAAGCTGAGCTCCGGGCAGCCGTCTCCTACCACGGGATGTAGTGCTGGGGCAGAGACCTGGGACGCAGTGGCCTCCTGACACGAAGATCATCTCCCTGTGGCACGGGTGGGTGCGTGGCTGCTCGGTGAGGGCTGCCAGAGCACAGGGGGCAGGGAGCCAGCCTCCGCCGAGGAAAGCTGCTCATCTCCATTCCTAGCAAAGGAAAGCTCCACACTCGGAGGCCGAGAGCGATGTCGCCTTTCCTAGTTTGAGACAAAACGTCTTTCAACTCGTTTCTTTTTTTAACAAAGAGACTCAGAGCAAATCCGGTTCACGGTTTCAATGTAGCGCTGCAGCCTTTTGGTGAGGAAAAAAAAAAGGAAACCAACAGATTTTTATTTGCTGAGAATCCTGCAATCCGGCGAGGAGCACGATAGAAAGTCTTAGCTGGGGCGTGGTGTGCACATTTCTGATGGTACTTACTCTGCTTCAGCTCTGGGTGAACAGGAGAGAACGCCAAATTCCCGGAGATCGCTTCCTCCTGTGTGAGAACCTGGCAGGGTAAGTCTGCATCCTGTTCTCCGAGCCACTCCACGCTTTTGTAGCAAATGGAAGGAACTTGAGGAAAAGAATCTGCGAAGGAACCTTCACCCCAGAGCAGCTGTGGCCAATATCCCCGATGGTACAAAGCTTCCTTATCCCCCGAACTGTCGTGTTGCAATACTTGACATTTCTATGGCAAGGACCCCATTTCTTCCCATTTCCGCACTGAATTCCTGGGGACAACTCCCTGCTCCAGCCTCTGTGCACCTGTCTTGTTTTTAAATGCAGTTATGCCCTGAAGGGTTGGGGTTTTTTTAAGTATATTCAATTGTGATTTAGCACTTTTTTGATACTAGCTCATTATTTAATTAGTGCAACCGTTTCAGAAGATGAACAAATAAGGAGTTAAATTTTGGGCATTACACTGAAACAGTCCATCCCCAAGGACAAACCACATCAGCCTGAGGGTGGCTTGGCGCCGTCCGAGCCCAGTGTCCCCAAAGACACCACCTCAAAGGTGTTGTGTGCTTGCTTTTATTCTGAATTCCAGAGCGTTTCACAGTGGTTTGGGCTGTGACTGACGTGTTTTCAGACTGTTCCCCTCTGGGGAGAATGTTAAAATGGTTGTGATTTGAATTCTTCAGATGCAGAATGCAGCGCAGTGCGTCTGTCGCGATCTCGCCAGGCCCTGTCAGGGCTGTGGGACCTGCTGCTGCACGAGAACACTGTGCCCAGTAATTCCTGTTTAACTCCACTTGCTGCTGTATTGTCAGGATTTCCTTTAGTCTCTCTCACCAGTGAGGCTGGGAGGGAAGTGAACCATAATCCCAAGGGCACAGACCTGTAAAGGATTGGGAAGGGGGAGTGGAGATTTTGGGTTGAATCAATGAATTTAAGAAACCTAACATTCCTTGTTATGCACATGTTGCAATTCATACTGGTGTAAGTGTAAATATTTGGTGTGTTGGCAACAAGTCTTTGGTGAGATTGCAAATTGAACCTCTGCTTGGGAGGAGGGACACCTTTCCTTGCTGACACGTGAGCTTTTTTGGAGGTTGGCTTGGAGGTAACGTGGTGATGAAGACTCCAATCTTCAGGCACTGGGCTCGGTGACCCTGGTGGTCCATTCCAGCCCCACGTGTAAACCTGTGGTTGTCTTTAGTGATCCATTCTTTAGCCAGACACTCCCTTTCTCACCTTTCTCACAGACAGAGCAGTTGTTTGGGCAGTTCAGTGTGGTGGGGTGACCCTGGGCTGTGCCAGTCCTTGGCTCCTGGCCATCCTCACCCACCCACTGTGCAGTATTCGGGCTCTTCCTCCCTGCAGGGTTTTGTGCTATCTGGAGGAAACTGCCCCACATTCCTGGTGCTGAACATGACCTTGCATCCAACTGCATCTGCTGTATTACCTGCCCGGGAGGAGTCGGGGCTCCTCTGTTCCTCTCTTTAAAGACAGATTGTGTTTCACAGACTTTGGTTTGTGGGCTGAGCCCTCACTCACGGCTGGCAAACAGTTGCCAAGTTTTGTCTTTCCTTTTATAGGAGGGGATGATTTTTTTTTTCAAATTGAAGATGCTTTATCCTTTTTTTATTTTGTGTTTACAAATGAAAAAAAAAAAAAAAACAGCGCTAACCTTAGCTGTTCAACTGACTTTAAACTTGCTTTGGGATTGTTCTTTTTTAGAAGAAATTATGCAACTTTTTTGGGGTACACGCCTGTCCCCCCTCCCAGGGAGAAGTTGCAGCACCTTCCAGGCTGTACCTGCAGTGAGGTCTGTACCTTCAGGAGGCTGCTGAGACACAGAGCAGATGCCAAAAAGCCCCAAACTCGTCCCGTTCTGTGTGCAGCTGAGGTGGAGCCAATGCTTTAATGCTCCTTCCACCCACCTCAGAAGTTTCCAGCAGCAGCAGCAGCAGCATTTCCCTGGCTCTGCTCAGATCCTGCTTTGGAGCTGGCACAGCGCTCACAACGCTGCCGTGTTGCAAAGGTCTCCCTTTTAGATCTCTCATTGAAATTACCTTAAATTTGGTTTCCCAAAAGAAAAGTACCTGTGCTGTTCTCGCTAAGTCAACCCAGCTCAGACATTTTTCTTGCCCACAGAAGAATAACCTGGGATTCCCTGACAGGGCAGAGACAGTCGAGTTCAGTTTGCAATGTGGACATTTTTGCTAATTGTGATGTATGGCAGTGGGGCTGATTTGTAATACAAATGTTATTTAATCTGTCTGTATTTTGATACTTGAATTTCCTTTTATTTCCTGTATATACAATTGTTAATCTGTTCAAATTTGTCTGAATTTTAAACATCTTGTGGTACCAAACATAACCAATCTGTGCAACAACATAGACTGACCTCACTACAACAAGGCGAGATTGTAAATATTCCTGGGCTTCCAGCAGTCGTTTTGTTGTTTTCATAATTGTACAACTTAGAACAGACCGAATTAATAAACAACCTTAGACACACGTGTGTGCTCTTGTGTGTGGCCCCAGTGTTGTGCCCGAGTCCTGCTGGGGGTCTGTGTCAAAGCAGGGCAGTTCTCACCCTGCAGGGGGGTTTGGGAGCTTTGCTTGAAGCTGCTTTTTCTGCAGGCAGTCATAATGACCCAAACATGAATATTATTATTTTGAGTCTAATTCATGCATAAAATCATATCCAAATGTTGTTAAAGGCAGCACGAGGGTCTGCAGCCATTGTGGCTGTATTCTACATGTGATGGAGGTTTAGAAAAGCTCATTTTTACCCCCACTAAGGTACATCTGCAAGGACTGTGTTCCTGGGGGCTGTCATGTACTGGGGATAGCCACTGAAATCTTTTTTTGCAGCACAGCAGCGAGTGGTTCCTGTGACACCAGTACCCATTTGGGCAGCCATGGTTCAGAACCTTTACCCAGCAAAGACCTGGGGCTTGCCAGGAACTAGGACATTTGAGTACGTCAAATTAGAGCAAGAAATCCAGACATTTAAATACAGGTTAAAGTTCAGATTTTCATGTCGAGTAAAATCTGACTGATGTGAAATGCTAAATACACCGGGGATTGCTAAATTTATGCCGTATGTTCCATTTCTAATAACAAGGCAAGTCAGGTTTTCAGGCTGACATGGAATACACTGAGCTGGTTTAATGGTTTGAAGCACCATGAGGTTTTATCCCTCGCAGCCCTGGCTGGGACTGACACCTCAGCAGAGGTTACAGGCCCCAGGCAGAATCTGTGAGTTTTTAACTGAGTTTAAAAGGCCTGATCTGCTCTGCAGTTCAGTGAGCTCCACAGCCCCTTGCCTTCCCCACCAAACAGTGACAGGTTTCTGAGGAAAAAAGGCTGCTACTTTTTCTAGTTGAGAGGTTTATTCAGATCCTGATGTGCCGAGGGTCATCTCCTGCTGGCCTCAGTGGAGTTGTTGGATGAATTTTTACAAGCTCAGGCAAGATCTGAGAAACTGGAGGAGAATGGATTCCACCCCTGCCTGGGACGTGGAGAATGTGATCAGAAATAATTCAGCTTGCAGCTGGGAGAAGTTCCTTCCTGAGAGTGCCCAAACTCTTGCCTGTGTCGATTGCACTTCCAAACCCACACCAAACTTCCAGCAGCTCCTCCTGAATGGAACCAAGGCCCTTTGGGAAATCTTTTTGAGAATATTGTCCATGGAGGAAAATTAAAAGGCTGAGGAGGGAATGAATCCACTGCCCTGTAGGGAGGAAAACTTTTTTTGCTTATTCCAGGAGCTGTCTTATTTTCTTGGTTCTTCTTCAGTCAGACCCAAACCCAACTCCATCCCCATTCTCACACATTTTTTTTGCTAGGAGACAGAGAAAAGCCAAGCCTGAATATAGTGATACGTATTTATATCTATATTTATATTTTATATATTTATATTTTATATATTTCTATTTCTATTTTATATATTTATATTTTGTATAGTTATATTTATATACACGCAGACCTGTGTGGAGAAGCCGACCCCTGGCAGTCCAGAGTCGCTCTAATGACAATTTCACGCACATTGGTCAGTGTGGAAATGTCACCAGTGACTGCCCATAGCTGGCTCCAGGAGAGAACTGGCTGCAGAAAAACAAGATAAAAGTAAGGGAAGGAACGCGAACCACAGCCTCGAGAGGAACAGGGGGTTAAATCCCTTTACCGAGCAGTTTTTGAGTGAAAACGTGCAGGTTTGTGTACAGACAAATCGCCGCTGTGGCTGTGAGCGGACCCGGCTGCCTCCCGTGCCCGCGATCCCCGGCGCGGGGCTGACCCCTAGTGCCGGCCGGGAGCGGCGCCTCGCCGAACGGACAGCGGGCACGGAGAGAACGGACAGCGGGCACGGAGCGAACGGACAGCGGGCACGGAGCGAATGAACAGCGGGCACGGAGCGAACGGACAGCGGGCACGGAGCGAACGGACAGCGGGCACTGAGCGAGCAGCGGGCACGGAGCGAACGGACAGCGGGCACGGGGTGAGTGAACAGCGGGCACGGAGCGAACGGACAGCGGGCACGGAGCGAACGGGCAGCGGGCACTGAGCGAGCAGCGGGCACGGAGCGAATGAACAGCGGGCACGGAGAGAACGGGCAGCGGGCACGGAGAGAACGGACAGGGCACGGAGCGAAGGAACAGCGGGCACGGAGCGAACGGACAGCGGGCACGGAGTGAACGGACAGGGCACGGAGCAAACGGACAGCGGGCACGGAGCGAACGGACAGGGCACGGAGCGAACGGACAGCGGGCACGGGGTGAGTGAACAGCGGGCACGGAGCGAACGGACAGCGGGCACGGAGCGAACGGGCAGCGGGCACGGAGCGAACGGGCAGCGGGCACTGAGCGAGCAGCGGGCACGGAGCGAATGAACAGCGGGCACGGAGCGAACGGACAGCGGGCACGGAGAGAACGGACACCGGGCACGGAGCGAACGGGCAGCGGGCACGGGGTGAGTGAACAGCGGGCACGGAGCGAACGGGCAGCGGGCACGGAGAGAACGGGCAGCGGGCACGGGGTGAGTGAACAGCGGGCACGGAGCGAACGGGCAGCGGGCACGGAGCGAACGGGCAGCGGGCACGGAGCGAGTGAACAGCGGGCACGGAGCGAACGGACAGCGGGCACGGAGCGAGCAGTGGGCACGGAGCGAATGAACAGCGGGCACGGAGAGAACGGGCAGCGGGCACGGAGCGAGCAGCGGGCACGGAGAGAACGGGCAGCGGGCACGGAGAGAACGGACAGGGCACGGAGCGAGTGAACACCGGGCACGGAGCGAACGGACAGCGGGCACGGAGTGAACGGACAGGGCACGGAGCAAACGGACAGCGGGCACGGGGTGAGTGAACAGCGGGCACGGAGCGAACGAACACCGGGCACGGAGGGAATGAACAGCGGGCACGGAGCGAATGAACAGCGGGCACGGAGGGAATGAACACCGGGCACGGAGGGAATGAACAGCGGGCACGGAGCGAATGAACAGCGGGCACGGAGTGACTGAACACCGGGCACTGCCCCAGCCCCGGGGTCCCGCGCCCACCACCCCCAAAGCCGCCTTCGGGCCGGGCGGGCCGGGACTCCCCTGCTCCGCCAATGGGCCGCGCCAGGCGCTGTGTTGAGGCGGCGCGGCGGGGCGCTCCCATTACGGGCGGAGGAGGGGGAGCGAAGGGGGGCCCGGTGTGAGGCGTGGCGCGGCGCCGCGCTGAGAGGCGGCTGCGGCGGCGAGACCCGGGGGCAGCCCGGGCTCTGGCATCGCATCCCGGCCCTGCCACCGCATCCCGGCCCTGCCACCGCATCCCGGCCATCCCGGCCCTGCCATCGCATCCCGGCCCTGCCATCGCATCCCGGCCCTGCCACCGCATCCCGGCCATCCCGGACCTGCCATCCCGGGGCTCGGCTGAAGGGGCGGCCCCGGAGCTGTCGGGGAGCGGCAGCGGGAGCTGCAGGGAGCGCTGCCGGCCGTGCAGCCGCCGCAGCATCCTTCCTGCTCCCTCGTTCCCGCAGCATCCTTCCTGCTCCCTCGTTCCCGCAGCATCCTTCCTGCTCCCTCGTTCCCGCAGCATCCTTCCTGCTCCCTCGTTCCCGGAACATCCTTCCTGCTCCCTCGTTCCCGCAGCATCCTTCCTCCTCCCTCGTTCCCGCAGCATCCTTCCTGCTCCCTCGTTCCTCTGAGTTTGTCCCTTGTCCTTTCCGGTGGCTTGACTCCGGTCACCTGCTGTAACCTCTCCCGCACTTCTCTGGGATTGGGGTTAAACCTTCCGAAGGGCAAACCCACAAACGCTGGGATGATGCTGCTTGTGTGCCAATAAACAATTTGCTTTTTTTCTCCCTCCCAGCATTTTTCCCCCACTCTTAATTTATTTCCTCAGCATCCATGACATCCATGACAGAGGCATTACAGAGCCCTCAGGGCCACAGGGCAGGGACAGGGAATTTCCCTTAGTGCTCCCTGTGCATTTTTGTGCAGTGCCAGACCCAGCTCCTGCCCTTTTCTGATCCTTAGCTTTGCGTGAGGAAGCTGAGGATGGGGAAATAGCATTTATGGAGAGTAGATCAGCACAGCTCCTGAGGGCACTGCACTTTGCTCTTGTCTCTGTTTCAGAGCAGGGCCCGTTGCTTCCATCCCATAAATCCTGATCCCAGAGGAGGCAATTGTATTTAAATATATATGCATTTCCCCTGCATTAATTTCCTTTCCCATGTGACTGGTGACATGAAGGATTGCAATAGAAGAATGTATTTTTAATGCATTTCCTGCCGATTTCTGCAAGGCAATCTAATTCCTGAGTGGGTTTAACTTCCCACAAAGGCAGAGGACCTCAGGAGCACTGGTAATTGGTCTGGGTGGGTTCTTTTAATCTACTGTTATAATGTGCTCCATCCATCTCTCTGATTAGATTAACCTCATTTATATTTTAGCCGAGCCATCTAGCTGAAATCCCAACGGAGGAAATTGGGATTTTGAGTCTTTCTCAGGGTGAGCACTTGGAGTGTTAGGCGGCAAACTCCATAGGGAGATTTCCGATTTGCCCTTTTATCACGTCAGAAATTTGTAACCCTGGTGATCCCGTTGGAAAAGGACCATTTGGGCTGTGAATCTGCCTCATCACTGAGGAGAGCCCACACAGGTCTCCTCTGCCCTGCTTGAAGCAAGTTCCCTAAGGAATTAAGCCCAGCCTGGTGCAGAGGGCTCAGCTTTCCAAGAAGGCTCCCATTTTCCTGGCAGGAGCAGAGAGAGCTCCGTGGCTGGGCCTTCCTCACCTGTGGAACGGCCACACTTTTGCAGAGGGAGCTCCGTGGCTGGGCCTTCCTCACCTGTGGAATGGCCACACTTTTGCAGCCCCACCGTCACGGCCGTGCTGGGCGCGGCGAGGGGGAGAGCCTGCCAGTGCAAACAGAAATGCCTTCCCCGTGGAAGGGGAAATGGGTTTTTTGTTTCAGAGATGGCGATGTTTTTCCAAGCCTGATGAATATGAAAGTCCCCATTTAAAGGAGCGGGAGCAGCGGAGAAGCCGGTCACTGTTTGCGCGCCCACGCGCCGACAGAGGAGGTGAAAGCAAACTTCCTGGTGTGTCCCGGTCCAAATCACCTGGGAGGGAGGCACAGTGCCCCGAGCTGTGAGCTGCGAGCTGAGCAGCCGCAGAAGGCTCTCTGTGAAACACCAAACCCCATCCCAGCAGCAGAGGCAGAGCCCTGGCCGTGCCACAGTCTCACAGCCCTCACTTCCAGAACGGGAGGCGATTTGGAGCTGCATCCGTGGCTGCTGGAAATCAGCCTTATGGGTGGAAGGCAATGAGGGTGGAGGGCAGAAAGTGTCAGCAGGTGTTTTGGGAGGGTGTGGAGGGGAGAGCAGGGGAACACTGGAGTTTTCCCCTGCCCAGTCTGCCAGGAAAGCTATTTTTGCAGGAGCTCCTGGGCGCCAGACAAGGTTTGGATTGTTCCCGTGCTGGATGCTGGTGCAAATACGTGGGCAGACAGCAGGACCCTGAGGAGCTCCCAGTGTCCCAAAAAGGGTATTTTACACCTTGTCCAGGTGAGAGTATGTCTTGGCGCCGGGTTTGCCGTAGTCCCTGGTTTTGTTTGGGAATCCTCTGGAGGAGTGAGTGCCTGCAGCAGTGCTGCTCTGGCAGGGGCATGCGAGGTGTGTTTGTGCCCAGAACACACCACATGCTCCACCAGCAGCTGTGGTATCTGTCAGCTACTCCTCAGGTGGTGCATGACCTTTTCTGTGAGACATCCCATCTGCATGAGCTGGCTTTGCCACCTCAGTCACAGAGGACGTGTCTGAGCTACAGGGAGCAGCCAGGGGAGCAAACCAGCCCCTTGTCCTGCCCAGCCTCCTGTGGGTCTCAGGGTGTTCCAGACCAATCTGTCATCTGTGTGTTCAGGGACGGGTTGGTGCTGGGTAAACTGAGGCTTGGAGGGGTTTGGTTCATGGTCACACGGGCAGCCTGGCCACAGCCCAAGCATTGTGACTGGGAGTTGTTCTTGGAGCTGGGGAGAGGCTTCTCGTGCCATCTCACCCCGTTGGACACCCCCACACCCAAAACTGGGTTTGGGCTCCCTGTGCAAAGCACTGGGTTGCTGCTGGTGCCCCTGGCTCTGGATAATCTTTGTATTTGCTGACTTGACTAAATTGTGGCTTGATGGAGAGCTGGGGAAGCTGAAGGTACAGGGAGGCCCAAACCACACACAGCGCTCGGGGAGGAATTGTGATCCAAAAAAAAAAAAAAAAGTTCAAAGGTGTTTTTGGCTTAATGCGGTTTATCTAGATTGCTTTATGTTCGTTAATCTGTATTAACACAAATTCTCTTGGAATGGCTGCCTGGGGAAGGGTTTGCTCAGCTATTCTGACAAGGACAGACTTTTCCAAAAGTAAAAAGTTTGAGCTGGGAAAAAGAAGGCAGGTCCTGTCTGGCATGAGTACATGGAAGCCTTGTGAGCAGAGCAAGGCTGTTTCATCCCTGCTGCCCACACCCAAGTGCCCCTGGCAGCCCCAGACACCAATGAGTGACCACCTTCCCCCACTGCCAGGGAGGATTAATCCCCCCGTGCTTCCTGGGGCGATGGGAACCCCTTTTCCAGCTGGCACAATTAGTTAGTGAGCTTCAAGGTAAATTGGAGGTCAAGCCCAGATTTGAAGGTGGTGCTGGTGGGTGTGAGCGTGACCCAGGGAGCCATGTGATGCGGGCGACGTCCTGCAGAGGCAGGTGATCTCCCTGTCCTCTCCTTTCCCCAGGGCTGGGATTAGGAGAGATTTCACAGCTGAGTGATCAGCCTCATGGTGAGGTTTGGTTCACCATGGCTCAGCCCCCAGCCCCTTATCAAGGACATTTCTAGGTCTTGCATGGCCAAGCTGGGCAACAGCAGGGTGGTTTGTGCCTGCAGGGGACCTGTCCCTAAGAGGCACCACCCCTTTGCATCCACAGGGACTTCCCACCTTGAGAACAGCCAGAGGAACAGCCAGAGGAACCTGGAACTTGTGGAGATGGATGGCAAAGCCCAGCGCTTTGGAGAGGGTTATCTAATGCTTGAACCTTCAGCTGCCATCTGAGTGCACTTCTTGCTCTCCAGAAGTCTTCTCGCGCAGCCTTGGGCAGGTCCCTGCACCAGATGCCACCTCTTCCCACCAGCTGCCTGTGATCAGGATTGCTGGGGTGCCACAGGGCTGGAAACCTCTCGGGGACCAATGGATCAGCTCCTCGAAGGGCCCAGCTCCAGCTCCCAGCAGCCAGGAGCAGCAGCAGGCAGGCCAAGCATTCCTGCAGAGCTGGGGTGGGAGCTGTCAGCAGGACCTGGGGCCTGCCCCAAACCCAGGGGACTCCCTCCTCCCCCTGCCCGTGCAAACACCAGATTAACAATTTGTTTGACATGTTGCGGCTGGTTGGTTCTTCACCCGCTCCCCTGATCAGAGGGAATAAGTGTTGCAGTGTGCAATAATGTTCATTTCAGGTGAGGGTAAATATAGAAAGGAAAACCTGCTGAGAGCAAGCCATTTATTCCTGCCTTTGGAAGCCTCTGCTCATAAACAGTCAGTCATGCCCATTTGGAAAATCCCAGTGTGGTTTTCTTGGCCATCCTAGAAGAACATTTACTTTCCTGTAGGTTAAGAAGTCCGTTTTAAATAAAAAAAAAAATAATGTCATCTCACTTCCAGCTGCCCTCGGGCGTTTAGGGCTTGTTGACACACTAAGGCCGCTCTGTTCTCATGCAGAAGTGGTCTGATGCAGGAATTAGGAAGGAGATCCTGCAGGGCTTCCCCAGCTGGTTGGGCTGTCAGCCCCTTGTTCTTTGGGCTCTCCTTGTTCCCTTTGGGATTTTATCAGATGTTTTAGCCACGTGTAGGGTTAAAACCCCCCAGTTTTGGGGTGTGGATTCAGGGAGGTGCTGGGGGTGCCCTGAGAGCCCCACGCACGGGGAGGCTGGGGCAGAGGGATGAGCTCATGCTGGACCAGAAAACCTCTGAGGGTTTTTGGGAGAGCGTGCCAAAGGCAACAGGACAGCGAGGGCTGCAGGAGCATCCCGCAAACGAGCAGCCACGGTCAGCCCACGGTGACCTGCTGCAGCACAGCAAGGACACCCCAAAGCAGGAGGCTGAGGAAGGCGGGGAGCCCCTGGCACAGCCCAGCTCTGCCTCTCTCCCCATCCCAAAAGTGGCACCGGGGAGCTGTGCAGGATTGCAAAGGGGCCGGTTTGGGTTGGACGCCTGCCCCTGTCCGCTCCACAGCTGGCACCAGGCAGCTCCCTCCTCTGGAGTGTTCTGCACTCAATAAGGGTCTCTCTCAGTCTTCTGACTTTTGGCTTGGCCTTCCAAAGGCAAGAGGCAGTTAAGTCTCTTGGAAGAATGAATTAATTAGCAAATGCCTTTGGTCAGGTCAGTGCCCTGAGCAGTGCCCGTGCCTCTGCACCAGGTACAGACTCAGGGAGGCTGCTCTCGCCCTCCCATGTTTCCAGAGCTCTGCATGCATCATCTAACAAAAAAGAAAGGGGAAAAAAGCCTCCCCCGGAACGCAGTATTGGCTTTAATGGTGGCATTTGTGTAAGCAACAAAATATTGACGCAGTTGGCTGGGGTCTGGCCGGGGCTTCTGGAAATAAACTGCTGCCTTGTTAAATTGTAGATGGAAATGCAAGTGGGAAAATGACTGACATCTTACGCAAGGCGGGCAAATAAAACCACTGCTTTACTACGGCGTGAAAAAACTCAGGAATTAATAGGTCTCCTTCTGCTCCAGGGTGTTGGATTTATCCCCAAGTAAGATCCATAAACTATTTTAAGGAGAGAAGTGCTACTTTTAAACATGTGTGTCTGGGTCCTGGAGTTCCCGTGGTGTCACAGTTAACCCCTGCCTTGTCGTGGCTGTGGGCAGCAGAGCAGCCCCCAGAGCCGCCCCAGTCCTGTTCTTTGAGTTCTTGCCCATGCACAGACACATCAGCACCTGATAAACGATGGGGTTACTTTCAAAGGATGTTTTCCTACGATGTGTTCCCACAGCTTTTGTCAGAAATGTGTTCGGGCCTCGACCTGGACTCTGAGCTTGATTTTACCAGTGTGGGACATAAAATGTATTTTACAAACCCCACCTGCTCCAAAGCTGTGTCTGACTCAAAGCAGATGCACTGAGCGTCGCTGAGTCCATCTGGGGTGTGACCCAACACAGCCCCAAAGACTCCTTTTGACTTCAGTAGCCGAAGACCTTTTATCATCTTCTATGGGAAATGTGATTAACAGAGCTGTAGGGAGCGATACATCACTTTCCTTTCTTCCCAAAGCCCCTTCCTTCTCCACCCACATCCTGACGATCTCCCAGCTGACGTACATGTGCTCGTGGAAAAGTAGGATGAGATAAAAGCTGTGTTCCAGTGGCACAGGGTCCCACTCACCGGCAGTGTAATTATACACACTCCAGCCCGATCTCCCAGTAATTATTCTGGAATAAAAGCCTGCCTATTTCTGTAAGCCCTTATGTCACTTGGAAAGCTGTTATAAATTCAGCTGGAAAAAGGGACCCTTATTCTGGGATAAGTGTGGTTAGTGGTTAACTGGGAACGGGGCTATTCCTGGCCTTGCCATCGGCCTTGCCGGTGACGCCGGGGTAAGTCACTTCACCCCAGCGTGTGTCACCTTCTCCTGCTGCGAACGGGGAATTACAAACAAGGCCTGTCGCAGGCAGCGTTTTGGGAAGCCCATAACTCTGGAAAAAAGGTGTCACAGGGTGCCAGGCAGTCATTTAGCGGGACCTGGTGCTTTTTTACCCACCTTGGAGGCATCTGGATCAAGCTGTAGGCTGGGGAAATGAGGGACGAGTGCTGGGGACTGGCTGAGCCGCGTGAGCCCGGGCTGTTGGCGTGTTACTGGGAATGCTGTGTTTTCCTCTCGGCTTTTAAAAATAGTCTATTCTGTTCCAAGTTGTAGACCACAGCCCTCGCTGGGGCATTGAAATGTCTGGGCTGCTGTTTTCTCGAGCCAGCACCTTCCAGTGTTCAGGGTGGGGATGTGGTACCAGCATCCATGCCCCCAACTGCTGGGTGCAGCAGAGATGGGGGGGTCCTGCCCTGGACTGGCATCGTTCTGGTTCTCATGGACAGGAGGGAAAGGCAAATCTGCTTCACTCTTCTGCCTGCAGCATCCCTGCCTGGTTCAATAGCTGCTTCTGCAAGCCCTGAGGGCCTCGGGGACTTTTGCTTCTCAGCAGCTTCTTGTGCAGCCTCAGAAGCTGCTTTTGGCTCGGCATCACACGAGCGCACGCAGCCGAAGATGCGGCTCGCTCCTAGCACACGGCATTAAATCCGCGCTAGAGGTGGGGAGAATCCTCTCGGAGGATTGCACAGACAGCGCAGGCTGGCTCGCAGCCAGAGCCCCTCTGCTGCCAGAGCGGGCGCTGCCCGCGGAGCAGCCGGACCGAGGTGCCCGTGCCAGGAGGTGCCCGCGGAGCTGCCCCGGCGTTCCCACGGCCCCGTCCCCGCGCAGGCACCGCAGAGGGGCTCAGCGCCGCTGGAATTGGGCTGGAGCCAAGGAGGCAGAGGGGAAGGAGCCTTTTACAGCCCATTAGTGCTCCCCAGAGCCCGTCAGCCCCTCTCGTCGTAAAAGCGGTGGAAGCCACAGAACCATTACGGCTGCTCTGCAGAAGATGCCAGCCCAGGTCCCGGCTCCGTGTCCCTTCCCAGGGGCTTGGCCAAAGCCGCTGGCCCTCTCAGGACAGCTGGGCTGCTGGGATTCCCTCTGGGAACAAGCTGGGTCCCCGTGCATCCAGTTGGGCTGCTGGGATTCCCTCTGGGAACAAGCTGGTTCCCTGTCCACCCCGAGCTCCCCCCCAGGCAAAATGTGCACGGGAGGGTTCCAAGCGCAAATGTGTGTGTGCGCTAATGGGAACTGAATTGCCTCTTGCCCCGCAGCCCTGCAGCTTGAGGAAAACAAGGCAGGGGCTAGGGATGACCTCATATCGCCTCCCAGGGAATGTTTTGCCAGATGAAGGGGGGAGAGGCAGCATCAAGACAGCACAATGTATGTATCTCTCTCCCTGTGTAAACATCTCTGTAGCTGCAGAAACCTCTTAAAACCCCGAATGAGAGGAGAACAGCTGCTTTGATCTGTGGATGTGGTTGTTGTTTTCTGAGCGCAGATCCGTTCTTTTTTTAATTTTGCTTCAAATTAAAAAAATGCCTGTTGTGATCTTTTGCTTTTATTTCTTGGCGAGGGAGCGGAGAGTGGTGCAGTAAATTTTCATGACTCCCCATGTAACTGTTTCAGCATGGCTGACAATTCCTCGCCGGCTCTTCAGCGCCGCAGCACAATGGGCCGAATCCTCTGGCCCTACATGAAGCCAAAGCAAATGGATTTTGCCCAGAAGTGCACAACGGGGAGTGGAGGCAGAGGGGAGGAGAGTGCTGCCACCTCTTTCCCCACCACACACACACACACAAGGCTCGGGCTGGCGATGCCTGTGGAGGGTTTGGAATCGGCTCCTGGGCACGGATCCGTGCCAGCCCTGCGGGCCAAAGCGCTGGGCTGCCCTGCAGGTGATGTCAGTGTGACCCGTGGCACTCCCTGGGTGATGTCAGGAATCCCCATCTGCCCGGCTTTCCCCTGTGCTTGGAGGGGCACCAAAGCGCGCACGGCCCTGGCACCACCTCTGCCCCTTTGGCCACTCTGCCGGGCAGCATCAACTGCTGGACTCAGCAATGCTTTGGGAAGATGACGCAGCTTTTCTGGGAATTCCTGGACATCAGCAGTTCGCTCCAACCCCACTGCTTCGCTGTGGTGCTTCATAACCCCGCTGGAGGAGCGAGACATGGGGGTCAGCCCCTTGGCTCCTGTGCCATGACCCCCCTCCCAGCGAGGCACTGGTTTAACTGGGAGTGCTTGGCCACAGTTGTGTCCCCAGTGAGGCAGTCTGGGCACGAGTGAGGAGTCTGAGGAGCTGGTTCATTTCCCCCGTGCTGTCACGTGGCTGCTCGGTGTTTTGGCGTTTTAATTACACACGGCCCTGTGTATTTAGGGCTGGTTTATGGGTGTTTATACTAATGCGTAAACCTGCAATTTAGAAGCTCAGTTATAAATCAACATTGCTGAAGGTCTTGTCCCTCGTGCCGTGAGATCGGTCTCCAGATTTAGAAGATAGGTTAGAGGGGAAACAAGGAGGACTGTTTAGTTTTCCTCTGGTTATGATGATAAAGGATCACAGGACGGGGTGCGAGGTGCAGTGGCCGGGCACAGAGATCTGCCAGCGTAACCCAGAGCAGGGTTTCCATTTTAACTCTGCTCTTAGGAGTCTCTGCCATGAGGGACTTGTGTTTCTGCAGCAAATTCCAGCCCAGAAAGAAAAGCAGTGGCACAGCTGCTGATGTGATACGCACAGGAGGGTGGTGGCACCCCACTGGTGATGCCTTCAGATCAGGATGTGGAGATGCCCAGAGCCTTGTCCCACCTCAAGGGAGGGGCTCTTGCACCCAGGAGCTGCTGGCACAGACTGGAGCTGGCTTCCCCCAGCAGCAGTGCCCAGTGGGATGGCACATACCCACTGGTGGGGCATGGTCCTCTCCCAGCACAGCCTAAGCACAACACCTCCACATTCGTATTTCGTGTACAACACATTTTTACAGCTTTAGGGATCATTTGTGAACCTTTTCCCCTTACCAGCTGCCGCGGAGCCTGGCTGTGCCAGGGATGGGTTTGGGTTACTGGTGTGCCCCTGCAAACCCCCTCCCCAAGGGAAGGTCCCTGTGCCATGAGGGCAGCCCAGGGAGGGGGTGACTTTGTAGGGAAAGACCCAGGGACTCCTCAGCATCCTCCTGTGCAGCTGCAGTCCCTCCTCTGCGCCGTGGGTGCTTGGCTTAGCTGGACATTTCCCACTGCCTCCAGCCCCCTTTGTCGTCTCTTTAGGGGATATTAGGACAAAAGGGGGTTGGGGAGGGCGTAGGGGCAGCACAGTGGGCTGGGAGGGGGCCCATGGGCACAATGACCACTGGGGCTGCCAGACCCCTGTCCCTGGACAGGTGGAATCACTGCACACCTTCCTCCCCATCCCGCTCCTGGCTCCAGCCTTCATCTCCCGCTGCAGTTTCCTGGCTGGCAGTGCCTCTCCCGGCTCAGGGAGCAGGAACACCCACAAGGGAGATGGTGCCAGCAGCTCCCAGCACCAGGACGGCCACGGGGTGGGGCAGGGGTCCCCCTCCTCCCTGGGGTGCCCCCAGCTCCGGGGGCCGGGCTGTGGAAGGCCCCGCAAGCAAACAAAAAATCCCCGAACATTTCAGAAAGGTCTTTTTCTTCCCCCTCCACCCTTATTCCCAGTCCTCCTCCCACCTCCCAGGGCAGCCAGCAGAGCTGCTCTCCGGCCCTGTTTCCCCCTGCCCAGCACCCCGAGACTCTCCAAAAGCCACCAAGCCCAGCCGGGTCGTGCCATCTGCAAACTCTCGGGTTTTTTTAATTATATCTATTTTTTTTTTCCCCCCCTTGTCCTTTTCTTTCCCACCCCTTGCCTTTTCCCATGGCGGACGCCTCCCCCTGGGCCCCCTCCCCTTGCCGCCACGCCAAGCCCTGGGCTGGCCGAGGGGCTGCGAGGTGCGGGCTGGGTCTGGGGGTTGCGGGGGGCTTTGCATTGATGCATTGATCGCCCATGGTCTCCGCCTGACCTCCCTGCTCCCAGGGAAGCAGTCTCCATGGCTACTGGCCCTTCTCCTCCAGCGCAGACTGTAAATTCCTGCAGGCAAAGCCCAGCCTTGGGGGTGCGAGGGGGGGAGCCGTGAAGGAGTAACCAAAGCCAAATAGAAAGAAAGAAAGAAAGGCTGGGAGAGAGAAAAAGGGCGTTGCTTGGATGGGGCTCTCCTTTCCACTCCCCTTTCCCAGGTCCCCAGCACCAGGGCAAGGCGCCTGCTTCCCCCCTCCAGCACTGCTGCTCCTGCTCCTGCTGCTGCTGCTGCTGCTCTTGCAAAACTGGAATTGGCTGGGATTATTTAAGGGGAAAAAAAAAAAAAAAAACGGAGGAGAAGGGATCAGAGCAGCCGCCAGAGAGAGGGCGATAGAGTCCACTTTCCTCCAACTGCCCTGGGTCTCCCTCCCTCCCTCTCTCCTCTTGAGCAGCACCAAGAGCCCCAAACTGAACCCAGAGCAGCTTTTTCCATCAGTTCAGCTCCCTTCCCTCCCTCTGTCTCACACACGGCAAGGAGAGAGCCCCTTCCTCCCTTTGATTTCCCTTCGCATGCTCAGCCCCTTGTTTCCTCTAAAGCACTAGAAATCCCCCTTCTTGCCCCCGCTCCTCCCTGCAGACTGGGATTGCCATGGGAGCTTTGCAGATTGCTGGATTTTCCATCCTTTTCTTTCTCCTCCACTCTGGAAGCACGCTGGCGAATAAAGCCAGCCAAGGTAAGAGAAAATCTTCCCTGCTCGAAGGTTTGCTGTTTGATGTGTGGATTGGGCAGCCGGATCTCCTCGTTAGAGCTGGGGCTTGAGTGCAGCCTGGAGAAGGCAGCAGCAGCAACAACAAACAGTGGAGGGGATTTTAAATGTCGCTTGCAGATATTCTCGCCGACTGCCTTGGAACTGGGCTTGGGTTTGCGAACTCTTTAATGAGTTGCGTTCCTTAGACTTCAGTTGTTTGGGTTGTTTGGGTTTGGACCCTTTTATCTCAAGGCAGGGGGTGCAGGGGCAGAAAATTGGGGTGGGCGAACAAGTCTGCATCCATCACAGGCGAAATGTGGCTGCTTGGGGAGGCTCGGGGGGCTCTGCTGGTTTTGTGTCCGGGAGATGGGGCAGCAGGGTGGGCTGGGCTGCAGGGCAGGGGTGGCAGAGCCCGGAGGCTGCGTCTGCGCTCGGGGACTGCACATGGGGCACGGGGGAACCTCAGATGCTGGGCAGCAGGAAAGTTCAGGTAGCTGAGCACAGCGAAGCCTGAAAATGAAGGGAGCTCTTTCCCTATCTCGTGGAAGGAGAGCTACGTCCCATCCTTATCAACTTCGGGCTTTTCTGTTTCACAGCTCCCGTGCTGAGGCAGAGCCTCCCCTTCCCAGACGCACACACGGAGCTTTATGTGTGCTCTATCTATACCTTCCCTTTTCTATAGCACCTCTATATTTAGCCCGGATTTTTTAGCTCTATAGACGCGCGGAGCACACACAGCCCTATACATGGTCCCGCTGGCCGCCTCAAAGGGGGTTTTCTCCTTCGTTCACCACTATCTGGACAATCTGCCGGGTTTTTTTTTTTTTTCTCCTTTTCTTTGCACGGCATGCGAGGTCTCTGTGGCTGTGGCAGCTGCGGCGTTTGTGCGGACGGTGAGATTGAGCAGCGTGTGAATGAAATCTCGGAGCGCAGGCTATAATGAAAGATCTCTTGTAGGAGGATTCCAGCCACGCGCATGGTCGCCCCAGCCCTGTCACCGACAAAGTTAGAAGGAATTTCAAGGCTATTGTCTTATCTGGCTCAAAGTGTTTCTAAAACAATGGGCGACTTCTCCGGAGGGCAGCCTGGGCAAGCAGGAGAGATTTTTCCAGGGCAAAGGTTTGGTGAGAAGGCGTCCAGCTTCACGTAAAGCTTTATGATTTAGGCACAGAAAGGAATGCTTAGGTTTTTATCCCCCCTCAAATTATCTTGAGTGTATGCATTGCTTTCATTTCTTATCATAATATTTATTTATTAAGGCCTTTTGGTTTCCAGTTCCATTTAAGCCTGAGCCAGAATTGCATTAAAATAGCAAAGTGAAATTCCATCGTGCAGAGACTTGACAGATCCCTTCAGGGAAGGAGAGGGGTGGAGTGGGGGTGGAGAGAGGTGAGCTCAATGCTGAGCTGGGGTTCATTGCCTGGGACAGTGCTGGCTCCTCCAGGGGGGCTCTGCTGGGGAATTGATCCTGGGGCTGCACTTTGGGGGTTCCAAAGTGGGCTGGGCGGGGGGAGCTGTCTGCAGAGAGGCAAAGGTTGGTGTGTGTGGGGCTGCGAGGACTCTGGGGCTGGTGGTCCCTTTTGGGTGAGGCTGAACTCGTGGGCATCACTGGTGGCAGGTACAACACGTGCCTTCCCTCAGATCCTGCTGTCTCCTGGGGTTCTGACTGTCACTGAGCTCTTTGAACCCGCTCTGGGTGTCTGGGACGTGTGTTACCAGGACATTTCTCAAAAGCACCAGGTGTGCGTGGCAGGTGACACCCCAAAGGTGGGGCACACATTGTCCCAAAACTTTTGCCCTTTTGAGGGACAGCCACCCTTGCCAGGCTGGGAAGGGCTCCTCTCCCATCTGTCTTTCCTTGGTGGGATAACATTGTGTCATGGGTTGGGCTCGCTGGCTCGTTCCCTGTACCGAATTACCCCACAAAGTTTAGTCTGTGGGGAAGGAAGGATTTAGAGAGCTGGCTGCTGGGCCTGCAGGGCGTCTGCCAGTGGACCTGGCTGGCTCTGGAGTCAGCTTAGGGCTAGGGAAGCTTTCAAGAGGAGAGCTGGCAACATAAATCTAAATAACCATAGGGAGGCTCCTGGCGCACATCTGTGCTCCACAGGCCGGGCTGCCCGCACAGTGTTGCTGTGCCCAGCACTCCTCTGGCTTTGGGTAGATAATGTCCCTGCAACCTCTGGTCTGTCAGTCCATCTCAGAGCCCTCCAGACTGAGCAGTTTGTCCTGAGCTCCTGCTCTCCGTGGAGCAGTGCCCTCACCTGCTGCCTGCCCTCCCTGCATGCCGGCAGGACAGACGGACACGGTCCCAGGGACTGGCAGCTCCGTGCCCTCCTCGGGCAGTGCCAGTTCCCTCCTCTCTGGGAACACATCCCAGCGTTTACCACTTCTCCCTGCAGCTGATGGCACGTCCCCTCAGACGATGCTGTGCCGTGGGGGCGGCAGGGAGAGGCGGCGTCTCCCTGGGGATCCCAGCGCCCCGTTGGCACTCCAGCAGCCCAGCTGAGGGTCCTGGGGGGGATGGCAGCCTCAGCCCGGCCCGCTGGGCCCTGCGTGGTTGATGGTTGACCCCAGCCCTCCTGGCCCCTGTCCCACGCGAGGGGCTGCTGCGCTGCGATGCACCTGCAAACCCCACACACCGCCAGGGATTATTTTTCTGTATTTTTTTTCAAGGAGTCTTAAAATTTTCCAATTGCAGCGTGGAGATGCTGTTTGGTTCCCCTCCCACTGCAGGCAAACCTCCTCCCCCTTGGCCTCTGCCTTCCTACCTCTCCAGCATTCACAGTGTGTGACTGTTGTGCCTGTCCCCTCCACCCCGCTGAAATATGAAATGTAAAACTGTAAACATTTCACATGCACAGTTCAAAGGAGATCTTTGACTGAGGACGTCTAACATGCCTGTACCGAGATTAAAAAAGGGGAGGGGGTGGGTAGGAAGGAGGGAAGAAGACTTTTTTTGTAACTGCCAACTGGAGTATAAATATTCAGACACCTTGAGTCTTCCAGTGCCGATGTATTGCTCTCTCCAAACTGCTCAGGGGTTTGGGGGTTCTTGTCTTTTATTTTTATATAGATTTTTTTTTTTCCCTGCACAGACAGCCGCACCAGAGTACTCAGTTTAGGAAAACAGTATGCATTATTGACCTTAGCCTTCACTTTCAAAATTCTGAGTCCCCTGAGAGGCTTTAGGAGAAGCCCGGGATGGCAGATAAAGTTTGCTCTGTCTGGCAGCCCTGGAGGATGCCTGGCTGTGTTTTGGAGAGGCTGTGTCCCCGCTGGAGATCCTGAGATTGTTGCTCCCAGAGCAAAAAACAAACACATTTCTTAAGGCAAGGCCGGGTCAGTCCAATAAGCCAAAGGAACAACAACAGCAGTGACAATTCCATGGGGACACGAGCAGGCTGCTGGTGTGGGGCACCAAACCCTCTGTGGGATTTGATGGAATTAGGCTGAAGTGACCAGGGCTGGCACAAGGAAGTGGATGGAAGTGGAGGGAGCATTTCCTACCCAGGGAATGGTGGTGGATCCATCAGGATGACCTGGGCTGCTGCAGGGGATGGACAGCTCAGGACTCTGCCCTCAAGGGAGTGGGAAACATGAGTGAGGGGCATAAAAAAGCCCTTTTCTGGGTCATTAACAGCTTTGGGGAAGCACAACCCATGGTGAGGGTTATAGGGCAGGGTCTGGGCATTGAACAGGAGGGTCCCAGGCTGGGAATGGCCCCAGGTCCTCTCTCTGACTTGTGGTTCCTCCTCCTTCTGTACTCCATCATTGCACAGGGCCGAGTGCTGGGGCTGCGCCTCCTGTGTCCCACCTGCTTTTGGGAAATCTGGGTGGATATGCAGGGCACGGGGCTGGTTTGGGGGTCTCCACTGCATGGTGAGATGCAGACACCCCCTCTGAGCCATCCTGAGCACAGGCACCTGCCCAGGGCCCGCTGGCACCCCCGTCCTGGCAGCAGGGCATCACCCAGCACCTGAGCCAGCATCTCTGAGTGCAGGTGATAATTCTTTAGCCAGTTTACAGAAAGCTGCCCTGCAGAGCATCCTGCTCCCCTCTCCTGGCCCAAATCCCCTCCCAGGGGCTGCCACTGCCCGTGGCCATGCCCTGAGCCTGTGGTGCAGCACGAGTCACCCCTGCAGGCTCCCTGGACGAACAAATGATTAATAAACTGCACCACAGTGTCTGAGGTGGTTATTAATACCCTGGTAAAAGGAGCTACTGAAGTTATAAAGCTTTAATTTGGCATTAAGGCCGAGTGGAAACTCCACATGTCTGCCAACAGCTACACACACATCCCCATACAGACAGGCTGTTAATATATATGCCTATATAAAAACAAAGAATAAAATTAATTTGTAGAAAAAGCTGAAGCACTTGCAGGAGAGGGGGAAAAGGACGGTGGGTTTGTTTGTTCAGGATTTTTCAGGCCAGATTTTGCTGTCCTGTCTCACCCCCCTCCTCAAATTTATTAGGACTTTTGGCCTAGGGCTAAAACCATCTTTTATTTTTTTTTTTTTTTTTTTTTTTTAAACAAAATAAGGAAGTGAGGAAAGAGCCTCAATCCAGGCTCTAACAATATCCGAGCCGTGCAGGGCACAGGGGGCTCTGCCATGCCTGCCCTGGGTCGGAGCCCTCGGGGGTCCCGGGGTGCCCCCGCTTTTGGCACGCCCGGAATGGCAGTGGCGTTGGAGCCGTCTGCCTGCGCTGCCTTTGAAATGGAGAATAAAGCTGCAGCTGGAGCGGAACGGGGCCCAACAGCCAGCGCTGGAAAATCCCACCCACAACGGAATAAAAACCGCGGCCCGAGGCGCGGGGCGAGCGCCGCAACCTCCTGCCCTTGGCGCGGCCCGGGCTGGCAGTGCCAGGGACGCTGTGCCCTCCGAGGAGCCCTGCCCGGCCCCAGCCAGATGGGGCTGCGGTGCCCAGCCACACTCAGCATCTCCATCCCAACCAAATTCCCGCCCGGGTGCAGAACTCCCCATGCCGGGGGTCCGGGGCATGGTGTGCCCATCTGCAGTGCCCGGGTTGGGCTCATTCAGGCGGTTTAGGGTGAAAATCATGCCGAAATTTTGGTTGTCTGTGGAAGGGAGAAATGGAGGAGGTGTGGAGGTACAGGTTTGGCAAACTCTCCAAAAAACCCAGCTGGATTTGGGACCTTGAATGGAGCAGCTGCTCTGGAGCAGGGGGACAAGCAGGGCACACCCCAGCGAGGAACTGCTGGGATCAAATAGGGACAGGAGCATCTGTAAGGATTTTTTATTTAACAATTTTTTTTTAATCTTCACTTGTCTTGGAGATGAACCCTCTCACATGGTGGCAGCAGCTCAGAGCACCTGCACCAGCGAGGCCACAGGCAGCTTTTTGGATGGAGAAAATTCTCCTGCAGGAAAAACGGGCTGGCCTGAGAGAAAACCTTCCCTTTCATGGGAAAATGCTGCTTGCGTTGACAAAAATGCTAAAAACTGAGTTTTTCAGAAGGGTTTTGCTTTAATTCACTACATCATTTCTGAGGGATACTGAGGAGCCAAAATTTCAGCATTCTAAAATTGGGATCTTTGCCAATCCCGGGATGGCTCCTGGAGTGCCCAGGAGGGTATTTATTCACTCTTCCCACAAACACACTTTTTTGGTTTTTTTCTTTTTTTTCTTTTTTTTTTAGAATCCTGTAACCTTTCAGAATGACTCTAGCTTTGGAAAAATTGCAGTGGAAAACTGATAATGTTTTCTTTTGTACTTTTGCTGCTGTGTAATCTTTCCAAAGTTAGACAACTTTTGAAGTTACAGAATAAGAAAAAAGATAGGAAAAAAAGGATGCTGTACCATGTGTGAGTGGGAGAGGGCCAGGGATGCATTCGGTGCCTCATGCCTGTTGTTCCTGGTCCTGAGTTTGAGAGTGCAGAAGGAAAAATAAACAGGAAATAAAATTCCCCCAAAAGTGAGATTCCTGGCAAAAGGCTGGGAAAGTTTCAATGATGTGATTTATGCCTGGTGGATGCTTCATGTTCTGAGTGTTTTTAGGGGAAGGAGATGGGGGTTGATGGATGGTCTGAACTGTTTGGGTGCTGGTTCCCACCCAGGGTGTGCCAGGCTGGGTGCCCGGGGTGCCAGACCTGATAACTCTCACCCTGGCACCACAACTCGAAGCATCACAATTGATTTATAACTTTGGGGGAACACCTGAAGGGGAACTCCCAACCACGCAGGACCAGGATCTGCAGATTCAGGAGACCTTTGGGTCAGCATCTGTAGGGGCCTGAGTTAACTTATGTATTGTAAATATATGTATGGCAGTGAAAGATCTTTGTATTGTATTAGTGACCCTGCCCTGATTCTGGTTATTGTAAATGGGCTGCAGCTGTGATGTCCTTGATTGGGCAGCAGCTGTAGCCCATGGAGGTAGCTGAGATAAAAGGGGGCGGGGTGGTCAGGGAGAGCCTGGGAGAGGAGCCCTGACCGAGAAGCAACAACACCACTGCTGTGAAGATCTGCCATGAGAAAACCACCCAGAAGGTATGAGACTCAGGAAATATAATTATACAACAATATGAATACAACAAGCATCAGCTTTGCTGCTGCTGGGTTCTCATGCCCACATCGCCCTGCTCCAGTGCCAAACCTCCCAACACCCCTCTGGGAGCCCAGGGAGGGATGCAGGAGCCTGAGGCGAAGTCACCGGGATGCTGAACAGCCCCCAAAGGGACAAGTGGCCCTTGGGTGCCCTGGCACAGGCAGGGGTTGATGCTGGGTGCTGGCACGGTGGCACCGTGCCCAGTGCCACGGCCGCTGTAGGTGCCAGCCTGGAGCAGGGCCCCGGTCCCTGTGCAATCCCTGCATCATCCCCACCGTGGTGGCTCAGCCTGCAGCCGGTGATTAATGGCCCAAGGGAGGCCGTGGTGGCCGCGGGCCATGGCTAATGTCAAATAACAAATATGAATGCGGGCTGTAAATATTTATACAATGCGCAGGCACGTGCCGCCCCCCGATGAGGAGACAGAGCTCCGCTCCTCCCGGCCGGCCGGGTGAGTCACATCTCATCTCCCAGAGTGAGGCACATCCCCGGAGTCAGGCACATCCCCGGAGTCAGGCACATCCCCGGAGTCAGTGACATCCCCAGAGTCAGGCACATCCCCGGAGTCAGTCACATCCCCGGAGTCAGTCACATCCCCGGAGTCAGTCACATCCCCAGAGTCAGTCACATCCCCAGAGTCAGTCCCATCTCCCGGAGTCAGTCCCATCTCCCGGAGTCAGTCCCATCTCCCGGAGTCAGTCCCATCTCCCGGAGTCAGTCCCATCTCCCGGAGTCAGTCCCATCTCCCGGAGTCAGTCCCATCTCCCGGAGTCAGTCCCATCTCCCGGAGTCAGTCCCATCTCCCGGAGTCAGTCCCATCTCCCGGAGTCAGTCCCATCTCCCGGAGTCAGTCCCATCTCCCGGAGTCAGTCCCATCCCCGGAGTCAGTCCCATCCCCGGAGTCAGTCCCATCTCCCAGAGTCAGTCCCATCTCCCAGAGTCAGTCCCATCTCCCAGAGTCAGTCCCATCCCCGGAGTCACTCACATCTCCTGGAGCCAGTCACATCCCTGGAGTCACATCTCATCTCCCGGCACGGCGCTGGGGCTGCTGCTCCCGCGGGGCTGCGGGGATCCCAGCCTGCCCTGCCACGATGGTTTGGGGCTCTGGGGAGCTCCTGGAGAACTTCTGTTCCTGGGGCTGCTGATAACAGTCCTTTAAAGGCAGCCGAGAGCTTTGAAGCCTCTCGCTACTCCTGATGGGGGCACAGGGGAGCTGGAGGGACTCTCAGGTCCCCCTTCCCCAGTGAGAATCTTCCTAGAGGTGGAGGCAAATCCTTCCAGGAGCAGAGCTGGTGCTCCCCACGTGGAGCTGGAGCCTGGGCTGCTCTGGGAGCCCTAACCATACCTGTGGGTGATGCTGAGCCCCACCTGCCCCTCGGCACCTGATCTGCAGGCACTGGCAGCCATGGAGGGGATGTGCCCGCTTCAGGGCACCACATCTCCCTGACTGCCAGGGCAGTGAGAGCCAGCTCAACAGCCTTTTGCTCACAAACCTCCACTCCTCGTGCTTGAGGCTTCTCCACTTCCCAAACACCATTAAAACCTCCGCTCCCACGGCCTCCTGTCTCAGCAAACCCTTGGGCATTGCTGCCTGAGGCCATTGCCAGCCCGTGGAGCTCTGGATGTGCTGTCCTGGGTACCACAGCACTGCATCCCAGAGAGGGGGTTGAGGGGCAGAGGGGGATTTTGTCCATGTCCCCATGGAAGCCTTGATGTTTTTCCCAGTTCCCCCTCCTGCTTCTCACTCCTGGCTCCCAGGTTTATTTAGTGTGGTCCCTGCTAATTCGTGCACATTCCTTGGCGCCTAAGAATAGAAAGCGATGACGATTATTTGGGTGCCTGGTCAGCTCAGGAAACAGCTAATTGGAGACAGAGACTTTTACCTCTGCCTGGGCTGGCTCCAGCCTGGACTGGGAGTGCTGGAGCAGCATTTCCTATCATCAGGCACATGAAAAGGACCAGGGAGTCTCAGGGTGACGTGTCCGAGGGGAGGCACAGGTTGTGCTGTTTGGGAGGGGACCCAGTGATTCACCATGACCAGAGCCCATCCTCGGGGCTGCTTGGGGAGCCAGAGGCTGCTGGGATCCATCACCTGGGGTGGTGGCTCCCGTGGGGACACGGGTGGAGGTCCTGGGCCCTCCCCTTTGCTCCCTCACCCGTTCTCTTGCAGATGTTGATGAGTGCGTGGAGGGCACCGACAACTGCCACATCGATGCCATCTGCCAGAACACCCCCAAGTCCTACAAGTGCATCTGCAAGTCCGGCTACACCGGGGATGGGAAGCACTGCAAAGGTAGGGACACAGCACTGGCAGGGCCAGAGTCCTGCTGAGTGACAGCCCCAGCGGGTCAGAGGCCACCAGTGGCTCATCAACCCATGCAAAAAAGGCACTTTTTCACCCTGGCCCATTTCAAACCTTTTATTCCCTTTTTCTGCCCCAAACTCCTGGCCTGTTGACAGTGCATGGGGACAGAGAGGACTCTGAGTGTCCTTGCTGGTGATGGTGGCAGCCATTGCCCTGATATGGCTGGGGCTGCCCGTGAAGGATCACATGGAGCTTGTTTTAAACAAAGCTGGGCTTATTTTCCTGCAGGATTTCTGACCCTGAGGCTGCAGAGCTGTGTTAGCAGCTAAAACACAAACTTAAAACTAAAACATAGAAACAGAGATATAGATGGCGTAGAAATCAATTTAGATGTAGATATAGGTGTAAATCTAGATGCTGATATAGGTATAGACATATATCTATATATAAAAACAACTGAGTAGGGAATGGAAAGAAAATGGGGTCCTTGGGGCAGCAGCAGCAGGAAAGCAGGATTGGGGCAGGGGAAAATTCCCAGCTGGGAGCAGGTTCAGGGTCAGGATGGGCCGAGTACAGATAGCAGAGGGATTAAAGCGCTCCAGGCACTGCAGGGCTTTGCCGTGGAGACGGGGCTGCCCTGGGAAATCCCAGCAGGTTCCCAGCACGCTGCACCAGGCTCAAGCTGTGGGACACTGGGCTGGCTGGGGCTCCAGCACCCACGCTGGGGAGAACGGGGATGGTTCTGTAGACTCTGGAGGGATGCTGCAGGTGATAATGGAGCTGAGGACCTGCTGGAATAGGCAGAGAGAGCAGAACACCCCGGGGCACGTTACCAGCTGGGTGGCAAAGACGCTGGAGAAGGGGAGCAGCACCCATACCCATGGTGGGCAGCACCCGGGGCAGTCCTGCAGCTCTCCCACCCTTCTCCCTGCAGATGTTGACGAGTGTGAGCGGGAGGACAACGCTGGCTGCGTGCACGAGTGCGTCAACATCCCCGGCAACTACCGCTGCACCTGCTACGACGGCTTCCGCCTGGCACACGACGGCCACAACTGCCTGGGTGAGGGACGGCGGCGCCCTGCAGCTCCTCAGCTGCTCAGCACCCTGGGGCTGACCTGCTGGCTTTCCTTGCTGGCCACTCCCCAGCACTCAGCACGCCCAGATTGTGCTGCAGAGCCGTGGAATGTGTTGGCACTCCCAGGGCACACCTGTGCTGGGGACAGGATTGCTCCCTGTTACATCACGGTGATGCCAGGGGAGGATGCTCCGTGCTGGCAGGGAAGCTCACTCTGTGGGTCTGTCTGGGAGGCTTGGGGAGAGGCAGGGAGTGCTGTAGAGCCATGGAACTGTGGTGGCACTCACAGGGCACACAGGATTGCTCCCCGTTACATCGGGGTGAGCATCCTCCCTTGGCACCCATGCTGGGAGAAAAATATCACTCTGTGGGTGCATCTGGGAGAGTTGTGTTTGGAGCTGCTGGGGTGAGGCACAGGCTCCCCACAGCCTCATCCTGCAGCCAGCGGCTCTGTGCCGCTGCCGAGGGCAGCACCAGCTCACCCGGGCCCTGCCGCCCGCTCCGCTCGTGCTCGGGGTCAGCCCTGCACCTGCCAAAATAGATGAGTTAATAGCAAATACGGAGGGGATGGGAACCAGCCGAGGGACTGGGTAAATAATCCCCGGGCCAAGACAAACGCGGCATCTGCCTACGGAGCGGCCGCGCATCCTCCCCGCCGCTTCCCACCGCCCCGAGCTCCATCCGGCCGCGGCCGGGCCGAAGCTCCCGGCAGAGCCCCGGGGCCACCGAGCTGCCCGCGCCCGGCCCCGCTTCCTCCCGCGGGGCGAGCTCCGGGGCTCCGGGCACCGCCTCCCCGCCGCCGGCCGCTCACGCTATTTTCCAATTAGCGTCTGCAGAGGGGTCATTAATGAGCTCATCACTGGGGGGAGGAGGAGGGGGAAGGGATTATGGACACATACGCTTTGCATTAAGCGCCATCGCCGGGATCTTTGCAGCCTCCTCGGGGACGGGGGAGATTTACACAGCTGGGAGGAGGCGCGGGCGGGCGGGCGGCTGGCTCTGCCTTCCTCTCCCGGGGGAGGATGAGCCCGGGAAGAAGAAAGGAAAGCTGGACGTCATGTGTTTACGGAGTTGGGTGGGAGGGGATGGAGATGGCTGGGGAGCAGCCGGCCGGGCGGGGATCTGGGGGCAGCGTGCTGGCTCCCGCCTTGAGCCCTTCCTTAGCTCATCCCAGCATCTCCTCTCTGACCCCGACCAGCTTTGCCCAACCTGCCTGCATCCCCTTTTAGGAGAAACAGAGCAAAGCAGTGTGTTGTGCCCAGGCTTTGCCAGCGCCATGGGCAGGAGCTGAGCTGGAGAGGGGCCAGGGTATGTGCCCACCAGAGTCCACAGGCCCCTCCATTGCCCATCCTGGGCGACCTTTTGAACCAGGACAGGAATTCAAGCCCCCGTCCTGACACAGGCCCTGCTGGCTCCTGCCCGTCTCTGTTGCCTTTAATAAAACAGGTATTAGGGAAGCGGAGTCTCATTTCAGCCATCGGGTTTGAACGGCTGCCTCCTCATTTTTGAGCAGAGCTGGAAGGAGGAGTTGCAAGACATTAAGCCCTTGTTCTAAGCAGGGGGATTTGAGGAGGGTTATTGGCATCGGCAGGACATGGCTTGGCTGGGATGAGCACTGGGGGAAGCCACGAGCTCCCCGCCGTGCAGAGGATGTCCCTGCATGCCTGGCTGCAGCCCAGGTGTCAGCCCTCACTGCCCTGTGGGTCAGGGGGTGTTTTCAACCCCTCCTTTCCAAGGCAGCAGCTTTGTGGGGCGCTCCTGGGCTCTGCTGCCCCTTCCAGCTAGAGCTGCAGCCCTGCTTTGGTAATTCTGAGTGAACCCTCAGGGCTTGCCCGGGGCTGGGGCACAGTGTGAGGCACCCGCACTGCTCAGGCATCCGTCTGTCCATCTGTTTAGCCCAACAGCAGGGGTTTGGGTGTGCTGTGCTGTTTGGGGAGGGGGCTTTGCTGGCAGCCCCTGGTGCGTGCCGTGGCTCAGCCATGGTTCCAGTGCCACGCTCAGCCCTGGCTGTGCCACGCTCGGGTTCACAGGAGGTTTTCTCTGGCACGGGGCCCCTCGCTCCCAGCCCGACACCATCACCCAGCCCCGCGGGCAGAGGGGGCAAGGGGTGGCCGCGGCACAGATTTATCTTTGCCAAGCCTGGCATCCCGGTTGTTCTGGCACCTCAGGGCACTGGTGAGTTCAGCTTGCACCACTGTCCCCAGAAAGCCCCTGGAGAGAGCAATGGGCAGTTTCTGTTCATTAAATGCAGGTTTTGCAGGAGCAGCCCGGGGCGAGGGCATTGCTGCTGCCACGGGGCCACGTCCCAGCCCCTCGTTAAACCAAACCAGGTGCGAGGGCAGAGCAGGGGATGTGAGTCTCCTTACAAGTAATTAGCCCTGCTCTGGGCTAAGGTTTCCCAGCTCCTCCTAATGAAGTGCAGGCATCCCCAGCTGGCAGCAGGCTCTGAGGGGCTGGGAGCAGGGGCTGGCTGCAGCCACAATCCTGGGGGAGCATCCTGGGTGCTCTGGGATTTCTGGGACAAGGGAAACCCCTTTCTCTGTGCTTTGGTGTTCCCTTTGGTAAAATGAGGCCATCGCTCAGGGAAGCTGTAAGATCCCTGCAGCCACTCCTGCTGTGCTTTGCCTTCATCCCCCGCCCTGTCCAGCTGGGGGGAAGCAGGACCTGCCCAGCAGATCTGTGCCACGTGGTGCCCACGCCCTCGGTGTGCCAGGGAGCTGTGCTCACCCCCTGCCCACGCCCTCGGTGTGCCAGGGAGCTGTGCCACCCGGTGCCCACGCCCTCGGTGTGCCAGGGAGCTGTGCTCACCCCCTGCCCACGCCCTCGGTGTGCCAGGGAGCTGTGCTCACCCCCTGCCCCCTTCCCTCTGCAGACCTGGACGAGTGCTCGGAGGGCAACGGCGGCTGCCAGCAGACCTGTGTCAACATGATGGGCAGCTACGAGTGCTTCTGCAGGGAGGGCTTCTTCCTCAGTGACAACCAGCACACCTGCATCCAGCGCCCTGAAGGTCAGTGCTCAGCCCTGCCACCCCTTCCTTGACCAGGCAGGTCTGTCCTCTGTCCCCTCTGGCCACTCCTGCCTGGGTTTAGGTGCTGCTGCTGGGTTCTTGGTGTGGCAGATTTGAAAGTGAATCTGTGGTAGGGATGTTGGGAGAGGTGATAAATGTTCTGCAGCAAAACCCTCACAGGTCCCTTGTCCAGGCACAGCAATGCTGAGCTGGGGACATTAATCCCATGCCCAGAGGAATTTGCTGATAAAGAGAAGGACCTGGAAATCCTCACACCACCTTGAGACACATCTTCCCCTGCCAGTTCTTGCACAGCACTGAGCCCTTCCTCTCAGTATCAACTCTAAATTGTTGCCATCTGGAGCAACCTCTTAGCCAAAATAGGAGGAAATGAGAGATTTTTGTGTCTCTGCTGATTTTTATCTCTGCTGCTTGGCAAAGCCGGCTGAGTGTTTTTGCTTTCCTCCTTCCCCCTTCCCAGCTGTGTTGGTCACTCCCCAGGAATCCCACCCTGCCCAGGACAGCTGAGCAGCTGCAGTGGCATCTCCTGTGTCTCCATCCCTGGTGCGTGCAGGAGGATGAGCTGGCTGCTCCTTCCTGCTGGTGCCACACCGGTGGGCCCTGCTGGGGACAGGGGTGCAGGTGCTGGGTCTGGAGCTCAGTGGGGTTTAAAGCCACCGAGAGATGTGGGAGCAGGGTCTCACCCAAGGTGGGAGGGAATCAAAGGCTGAGGGATTCCAGGTGGTTTTGTCCACCTTCCCAAGCAGCTCTGTGCCAGGAGCTGGCCAGGGTTATCCTGTCCCCACAAGGTTTCCCCTCATTGCCATCAACTCCCTATCCCATCCCACCTCACGTGTCCCCCTGCCGATGCTGCCCAGTGCCAGCAGCTTTTGGAGCGTTTCTCTGCCTCCTTTTCTCTTTTAGAAGGCATGAACTGCATGAACAAGAACCATGGCTGTGCCCACATCTGCCGGGAGACCCCCAAAGGGGGCATCGCCTGCGAGTGCCGCCCCGGCTTCGAGCTCACCAAGAACCAGCGGGACTGCAAACGTAAGGAGCACCCCAGGGCTGGGGGTTCACCCTCCCAGGGACCCCCCAACCCTGTGCCCATGGCACACACACCTCCTGCCCCTGCAGCAAAGCCCTGACCCCTGGCAGCTGTTGGTTCATTGAGCCTGAAGCTCAGCACGCTCAGCTCTGCCTCTGTTGCCCTTACAGACAATGCTTCTGGCAGCCCCCTTTTCTCTGGGATGTTGTGTCCTTACATGACCGGGCTGAAAGGGCAGTTCAGGGGGGTCCCAGAGGCTCAGCATCCCCTGTTCTTGTCCCAGTGTTTCACTTTCCAAAGGGGAGCTGAACAAGGAGAGCGCGGTTGGCATGTGAGGAGCGCAGGAATCCTCTCCCTGGGGCTTGTGGTGCTCTCAGCCCGTCTGATCTCCTGCCAGCATCCCACTGGCAGTGCCAGGGTTATTAAATAGATATGTGTGTGTTTATGCAATTATTTTTATTTTGTTTCTCATTTGCTGTGTGCAGCAAATGTGTAAAATCTCTGATGAAATGAAGGCTTAATCCTAAACGAAATGAACAGCACACCTTGCCCCCTGGGGAGGGCTGGCAGGGATTCCCAAAAGCTCCTGTGTCATTCCAAAGCTCAGGAAAGTTCCATCCCTCCCCTGCAGCACTGGATTCAGGGTCAGGGTCCACCAGACCACCAGTCCCCTCTGCTTGGACTCCACTGGTGGCATTTAGCAGGTATGCAGAGGGAAGGTATAAGAAACCACATAACAGCCTGGGTGTGCCTAAATCCCACAGGGAAAGTGAAGGGCTTTAGGAATTATCTGTGAGGGAAGGAGGGAGGAAGGAAGGAAGGAAGGGAAGGAGGGAGGGGAGTCTCTGAGGGTATGGATGAGATGTTTCCAAGCCAGCTTTAGGTGCTACATGTGGATAGTAGGCAGGGAAGAGGATCTGGGGCCATGGTGACAAGGAAGAGGATTCGGGGCCGTGGTGACACTGGTGCTTTGCTCCCACAGTGACCTGCAACTACGGCAACGGGGGCTGCCAGCACACCTGTGATGACACCGACCAGGGCCCCAAGTGCGGCTGCCACGTCAAATTCCTGCTGCACTCGGACGGGGTGACGTGCATAGGTGGGTCAGGGCATCACCCACACAGGGGTTGGGCTGTGGGGTGGCTCCTCTTCCTCCCTGGGGGGTTTGTCCTTGGCCTGGTGAAGGTTTTCCCCAGGCATTGGGCGTTTTCCTTTTGCTGAGGCCGGGGATGCTCAGCTCTGTGTGTGAGGGATGCTGCAGCGCCTGGGGTGTGTGTGCACAGCCACAGGGAGCAGAAGTGATCTTGGTGGTGCTTGAGGGGACACCGGGGGCACATTGCTGTGCTTCTGTGCTGCTGAAGAGAGAGCAGTGAGGGTGTCCTCGTGCTGGGAATTGTTGCTGTCGCTGTCCCTGGCAGCTTTTGAGCAGGCATGTGGAGGGGGCAGGTTTGCCCACAGCAATCTGTTCCAACTTGGTGTTGTGGGGCCTTGGCTCAGGAACAATTGTTTGCAAAAAAAAAAAAAAAAAAATACAAAACCAAAACCCCAACAACCTGACAACTCAATCACCCCCAGAATTGTCCTTTTCCTGTGTGTGTTTTCAAATTGTAAAACATCAAGAAGAGATAGAAGTTTTACTGGTTTCATATGCTTGTGCTGTTTAACAGCTGCTTTGATTTAAAAAATGTTATATTTGGGGAGTGATTAAGTCCACAATTGCTTGAGACATTTGAGTTCTTACTGCAAAATGAAAAAGCAAAAGGAACTGGAAGCAAGAGAGGTTTTGGCTGCCCGTGTGCCTGCTGTGCCCGAACAGAAAACCCTTCGTGCTTTCCGCAGACGGCTCCGTCCTCGGGGCACAGGATCCCCCCGGAGCCCCCGGCTCTCCCTGCCAGCTCCAGGGGTGTTTGGGGCTGAGCCCCCAGCAAAGCCCCGCTCCCCATCAGCTCGCTGCTGCTTTGATGTCACCGCTGTCCCCCAGGGTGGATCCCAGCCCCTCCTGGCTGCTGGCAGTGCTCACAGCCCCTGGTCCCCGCCGTCCTCGTGTTTGTCCCCACAGCCACCGCGTCCTGTCCCCGCTCTGAGGAGCCTCCCAGGGGTTGTTGCTGTGCCTGGGTGGGGAGCTCAGGACCCCGGGGGTGCCAGCTGGGGGGTTCCCCCTGGATGAGGGGCTCTGCGTGCGGCGTCTGGCTCGGGCTCGTCTGGGACCAAGGGTGCCCCTGGACCTGCTGCGTGTGGGGGTGAGAGAGAGCAGCTCTGCAAAGCATCTCGTGGGTTGGGGGATGCCTCAGAGCAGTCTGTTTGCTGGGGAAGGGTGGTCTCTGCACTCAGACCCTGGGTGCTACAGGCGTGAGGGTGGGATTTGGGGGTTTCCAAAATCACCCCTCCTCTCGTCCTTGGCCAAAGTGTCCCTCTTTGTCCCCGTGCTGGGGAGGCATCTCCCACCACAGCCAGCATCCCTGTGAGCTCTCCCCTTGTCCACCTTTCCAGGGGAGATCAAACACTGCACTAGAGGATTTTAGGAGCAGCAGCAGCCCAAAGCCCAGCAGCACCCCACGCCTGTCTCATGCCTTTGGGCTCTGCAGTCCCCTCTCACAGGAAGGGGCCTGCCCAGCTCCTGCACTGCCTGGGGCATTCCTGCTCCCCAGCCCCACCGTGGGAACACCAAGGGCTTGTGCTCCTCCAGCTGCCCTGCAGGGATGCCCTGCCAGCAGATTTACAGCCGAGGTACCTGCTCGGATATTTATGCCCACCCCGTCTTGTTTTATGGCTGGGGCACAGCAAACAGCCCTCCCCCATCCACGCTGCCCCCCTTCGCCGCCCCTTCCCCATTTCCTCCAGAATATTTCATCATTTCAAGGGGAATAAAGTTTCCAGCGAGGGGAAACGCAAAGTCGTTCCCCGGGCCACGGGCTTTGAAATTGAACGCGGTGTGTTTGATGGGCTGCCGGGACAGGCCCCCGGTCCAGGTTCCCTTCAGATCACACCACGAGGCAGGAAGCACGATCAGCCCCTCTGAGTGACAGTTTCATTAGGCCACGGCCGGTGTTTTTCATTTTTCTGCTTTTTATTGCTGCTTTTAAAAATGCAGATAATGAGGAACATGCCTCTAAGCACAGGGGCCATCACTAATGGCTCCCAACATGTCTGCAGGCACAAGGGGGAGGGGGAGCCAGGACGGGAAGCCAATGACCTTATATATTTATATTTATGCTCCAAAAGCAGCCTTAAAAAAAAAAAAAAAGAATAAAAAAAAGCACATAAAGCAGCCCTCCAGCAGCCAAGGGTGCAGTGCCCGCGGGGAGATGCAAAAACAGCTGTCACAGTTGATGCAGATTTTGGCTTTCCAGGAAGATTTATTAGCCAGGGCATCACTGCAGCTCCCTCCCACCCATATTTGGGGTGCAGCAGGGCTATTGCTGGCCCCCTGCTTGTGGTGGAGTGGGAAGGGGTGGAAAGGGAAGAAATACAGTTAGATGGGGAAGGAAACTGAACCCAGCTGAGGTTTTATGGCTGATTTCCTGACCCACACCCAGGCAGCTTGCAGTGCTCCCCAGTTTGGGGGGCTGGCAGTGCTGGGAGCTCTGGGGTGCTCTGACCCACGGGGGAGGCTGAGAAGCTCAAACACAGCCAAGGTTTGGGCTCACTGCTGGCTTGGCTGCTGAACGCACAGGGTGCAAGTGGCACAGGGGGATGTGGTTCCTTCCCAGTGCCCATGTGTCTGCGTGGCTCTGCTCGGGGCTCACCTCGGGCTGGTTCTGGTTCTGGTTCTGGTTCTGTTCCCAGGCAGGACCCGGCTCCCCACACTAACAGGCTGCACTAACGCTGCTCACAACGCGCTTCTCCCGCTCGCATGGGGCTCCAACCAGCCCAGCACAGCTGGAGGGGGTCTGGAGAGCCTGAGGGACCTGGAATGCTTGGGAGGTGGGAGAGAAGAAGCCCAAAGGGAAACAGGGACAGTTTCCACCAGGCTGGAAATGCAGCAGAGTTGAACCCATTGATGTGTGACACCAACCGAGTTCCCTGCTGGACACTGTTTCTAAATCACTTTTTTATAATGTTAAACAGGGGAGAGACACTTCCAGCAACACGTTATCCTTGAGACGTTTTCTAATGGTAAATATTTTCGTTCTCTCTATCTCTACCGAGGGGTCTAACCGTGGATGGTCTCTCCTCTGGAGACCGTGGCGGGGCTGGGGGCTGAGCTGCTGCCTGACCGCATGTCTCACTAACCCTGCCCCGCTGCTGCTGCTTCCAAACCCCAGTGCCAGGCCAGCCCAGGGCTGGGGGACAGGGCAGGGACCCCTCCCCTGCTGTGCTTGCATGAGACGGGGCTCTCACGCTGCTTTGGTGGATCCAGCCCGTTCCAGGGTGACAATCTGCTGTGCTGTGGCTGTGGCAGGGTTACCCCACACCCAGGAGGAGCTGCCTGCTGGGGAGGGGGATGCTTGTGCCCATCTCTGTGCTGTGCACTCCCAGTTGCCCCTTCCTAGAGCCCACCCACTCGAGGATGGTCCCCTCTGGGACCTCCAGGGTGTCCCAGGGCTTGGCCTCGCCATGCACAGTGGCTCTCAGCCCAGAGAGCTGCAATGGCCCTTTGCAGGGCTGGGCACCTCCCCAGGGATTTGTTTACATCCCCGTGGGGTCTCCAAGCCCTTCACAAAGGTAAGGTGATGCCTCTGATCTGCCACCCAGGAAACTGAGGCAGAAGGTGCAGCGACTTGTTTGTGGTGGGGAATCTTGTTCTTGGATGCGCTGGGCGCAGGAAAACTCCTGGCACACCCGGCACAGGGAGCACAGACTGCAGCTTTTGGGGGGGCTCTGCAGAGCCTTTCACACAGGGCTGGGAGAAGGGGGGGCCCCAGATCTGCGTCATCACCACGCTCCAGCCAGCCCAGCTGTAATCCCCCCTGTTACCGTGGAATTATCCCCTCTGGCTCGTGGGCTCACGTCCTGCTGAGACTGTCACTTCTCAGAAGGTGGAGGTGAGGCCAGAGTGTCACCAGCATTGAGGTGCTGAGCAGGGCAAGGGGTGCCATGGCACAGCAGTGAGGCAGAGCTGGGCTGTAAGGAAGGTGGAAAAGAGTCTGAGTGTGTGTTTGTATGTGTGTGTGTGTGTGGAGCTTTGTCCTGTCCCTGCCTGAGCCATGGAGGCCTCACCAAAGCCCTGGGTGGCTGGTGAGTCGCCCTGGGCTGCCAGCTCCGCCGAACAATCGCTGCTCCCCGGGGCACTCCAGAGCCCAGCCCTGTGCCACCACCCTCCTGTGCCCCACAGGTACCCCAGCAGCCCCCCCCCAAGCTTTCTGCCAACCCACAGCAGGGTTTCCCCTTTCTTGCAGTGGTGCTCTGGCTGTGCCAACCGAGCTCACACCCAATGCCCACCCTGGGCGCCCACCCTGGGATGGTGAGTGGGACCGGCTTTAACCTCAGGTGAAATTCCCAAAGGTGCAAAGCAGCCAGGAGGGGTTCACAGTGCTGGAGGAGGCTGTGAGCACGGTGACTGTGCCCAGGGCACCACATTCTCTCTCTGGAGAGCCCCGTCCTCCCTGCTGCAGCTGCTCCTCCAGCTCCACCCCGCTGGCAGCAGCACCTGAGCCAAACCAATCCCCTCATCTCGGCGCTGACCCTGTTAAATCGATCCTCCCCGGGCTGCCCCTGCATCAGCTGCTGGAACAAAGGCTGGCGTTGAACAAACGATTCCCTTTCAGAAAGTTTCCCTTCCCTTGGGCACGGTGTCCCCCGCCCCGTGTCCCTGTCCCCTGGCACGGCCGGGCAGCGCGAGGACCTGGCTGGAGGAACAATATCTGCAGAAATCC
Source organism: Melospiza melodia melodia (assembly GCF_035770615.1). Taxonomy (NCBI): domain Eukaryota; kingdom Metazoa; phylum Chordata; class Aves; order Passeriformes; family Passerellidae; genus Melospiza; species Melospiza melodia. Next base: position 7,760,018 of record NC_086221.1, read on the forward strand.
TTCCCCTGCCGTTAGGTTTTGTAATTGTGCTGGCGATTAATTTCATGAAATGGTCCCTTTTGTTCTCTTATTATGGGACATCATAAAAATAGCAGTGGCAAGACGAGCACAGAGCGATCCCAGCTCCCGGGCCCCGCGGCAAATGGTTGGATGGTTCAGTCATTCCTACCCCATGTGGTGCTTGCAAAGAGCAGGAGAACCTGGGATTTGCTCTTTCCAAGGAATTTCTTCAAGGCATTTTCATCTTGGGTTCCTTGAAGCCCAAATGCCTCATTTATCCAAGCAACCAGCCTTCTGAAAGGAGTATTTTATTATCCTTTGTGAACAACTTAATGCACTTCAAACCATTGTTCTGGTGGTTAGGGTTGAAATTGAGGATTGATCTCACAGGGAAGCTGTCAAGCTGAAAATGCTTCATTTAAATTAGTGTCCCTTCTAGTCCTACCAGCAACAGCTGACTTTGATAATACTGAAATAATTAGCTTTTTTTTTTTTTTTTCAATTGGATTTTTTTTTTCCACTGATGCTGCCTGCCTCTGAGTGTGTGTTTTAATTACATGATGCGTCTCCCAAATTAGCCTGAGACGCATCTCAGTGGCTGAGCAGTGGGTGACGGTCAGGGGCTGACAGCACAGGGTCACCCCTGGCTTTGTGGCTTGGTGGCAGTGAGGGGGACGGGACCCCCCTGGCACCCCAGCGTGGCACTGGGGCTGTGCACCCACACCCTGGGTGTGCAGCCTGGCAGGACCCGTGTCCGGCTGCTTTGGCTGTGCCTTTGGATTCCCCAGTTGGGCAAATTGAGCTCCCCCTCTGTGGAGCTGCCCAGGGTGGCCCCCAGGAGGCCCTGCCCGTCCGTGGGGCACACCAGCCCCATGTGTTGAGCATTTCACGCCCCTGTGGCCTCGCTGGTGCTGTGTGAGAGCCAAGGGAGCTTTCCACGGGCTCTGAGGGAGCTTTGTACCCGCTGCCCCTCCCAGGCCGTGCCATGGGGGACATCTGGGTGCCTTTTGAGCCTTTTGAGGGGTCCCTCACCCCAGCCTTTGTGTCCCCTTGCCCTGCAGAGACGTGTGCTGTGAACAACGGGGGCTGTGACAGCAAGTGCCACGACGCGGCCACCGGCGTCCACTGCAGCTGCCCCATGGGCTTCATGCTCCAGCCTGACAGGAAGACCTGCAAAGGTAGGTGGGTGTGAGGGGGGCTGGGGGCTCACTGCTCGCCCCTCGGTGCCCCAGGTCCCCGCTGTGTCCTCAGTGCCCCCAGAAAAGGCTCAGATTTAGCTCAGCTCCACGTGGCCCCCAGCGCTCACCGGCTTGGTGTTTGCATCCATGGGGTGGGGACAGGGATCACCCCCCGCATGGGGACTGGGATGCCTTGCTGCAGACACCATGCTTGGCCCCACGCCCCTGGGAAGCCTGTGGGGAGGAGGAAAAGGGGGTCAGGTCAAGTTTGAGGCAGCCCTTGTGGGGCTGGATGGTCCTGTCCCATCTCACCACACCCCAGTGCCTGAGCTGCCCCAGGGAAGGGCTGGGCAGTGCAGGGAATGCACACCTGCTCTGCGGGTGCGAGATGCACAGGTCCCTCCTGGGACACTGCCCAGCCAGGTCTGAGCACCAGGTCCCAGCTTTCCCTGCACCCCAAACTGTCCCCGCTCAGGGCTGCCCAGCGCCTGCATTGTGTCTTTCGGCAGCTCTCAGGACTTGACCCCAGCTGAAAGGAAAGCCTGTCCCACTGCTGGCTGCCTGTCTACCTGCTGACTGCTTCCAGAACCCCTTGTCCCTGGTATTTTATCAGAGCACCCACCCCTCTCCAGTTCTGCAGTTCCCAGCAATAACCCAGAGCCACGTCCCCTGTGTCTGGGGTTTTATTGGGGCTGCAGGCAGGTTTACAGCTTGCTCCCTCACAGTCATAAAAAGAAACCCTCAGCCCCAGAGAGGCAGAGCTGCTGCCCCAGCACGGGGGGTGGAGGGACAGGGCAGGCTGCTGCCTCCTCCTGGTCTCCTTCCATCTCACACGTTTGCTAACAGTAAATTTTGTGATTAATGGGAAACAAACCACGCCAGCCACGTTCTCCTGCTGACCATCAGAGCCCAAAGGGCTCCCTCCATTGTCCCTCGTGGTGGGGACAGCATCCAAAGGGGAGCCCTGGGCTCTCCTGGCCAAGCATCCCAGCCAGGGTGTGACCCTTGGGTGTCCCTTGTCCCCACCAGACATCGACGAGTGCCGGCTCAACAACGGCGGCTGTGACCACATCTGCAGGAACACGGTGGGCAGCTTCGAGTGCAGCTGCAAGAAGGGCTACAAGCTGCTCATAAACGAGAGGAACTGCCAAGGTGAGGGGCACTGAGTGCCCAGGGCCCTGCCCTGCCCCTGCCTGCACTCCCGTGGCTGCAGCAGCAGTGCTGCTCATTCCTCTGCCCTTCCTGTGGGCTGCATGCATCCTTCAGGGCATTAGTGCTTGGGGTTCAGGCTCTGCTTTGGGGCTTAGCCCTTCAGTCTCAGAGCTGGGGGCTTGTGGGCTCTTGCAGAGCTAAAGCCAGCAATCAGGCAGCTGCCAGGGTTCCCAGTTCTGGGAGGGCAGGAATGGGGAGAAGATGCCTCCTGCTCGCTCCGGATGGAGCTGGCTGCTCCGTGCGGCTTCTTCCACCTTTTTCTCCCTGTCCCAACATCTTTGTACTCGTCTCCCACAAGGCCAGGAGGTCAGTGCTGCCCCCGCAGCCCATGGCCGAGGTCAGCACGGCAGGTGTGCCCGAGCCTGAGCGTTCCCTCCTGAAAACACAGGGCCGGGAAGGAAGGAGGGGCTGGCAGCTCCGGGGCTGCCACTGCTTTCATCTCCGTCCAGGCTCTGTGCTCGGGGAGTTTGACGTGAGCGCAGCAATTAACTTAATGAAGCCAATGAAATGATGCTCCAGCCCACCGGGCTGGCTTCACCTCCCAGCCAGGGCCTCCCTGCCCCAGCGAGGTGCCCGCGGGGCCGAGCAGGCATTGCTGGCACCGTCCCGGGGCAGGACCTGCCCGCACAGCATTCCTGATCCCTCCCTGGCATCCTCCCGGTCCCTCCCTGGCATCCTCCCGGTCCCTCCCTGGCATCCTCCCGGTCCCTCCCTGGCATCCTCCCGGTCCCTCCCTGCCCCGCACGGGCAGCAGCCGGGGGCTCCTGCAGCCCTCCCGTGCCAGGGACAGGATTTTGGCCCTGTTTGGCCCGTTTGGGGTGCAGAGGGGCTGCAGGAGCTCATGGCAGGGGGATGCTGGCCCTGTTTGGCCCGTTTGGGGTGCAGAGGGGCTGCAGGAGCTCGTGGCAGGGGGATGCTGGCCCTGTTTGGCCCGTTTGGGGTGCAGAGGGGCTGCAGGAGCTCGTGGCAGGGGGATGCTGGTGCCGTGGGTGAGGAGGAGCTTGGGGCAGAGAGGGAGCCCAGGGTCTGGAGCACACTGGTGTTGGATATCCAGAGCATCCTGAATGCCCAGAATTGCACTGAGTGCCCAGAGCAATCTGGTTCTGGAGCCTTAGAGGGTACCAGGGCAGGGTCCCTCAGCATCACAGCTCGTTGGAGCAGGAAGGGGACAGTGCTGAGCCCGGGATGGCCCCTCTGCCGTGCCAGCTCTCACCTCCTCCCCTTGCCCTGCCTGCAGACATCGACGAGTGCTCCTTCGACCGCACCTGCGACCACCTGTGCATCAACACCCCCGGCAGCTTCCAGTGCCTCTGCCACAAGGGCTACACGCTCTATGGGCTCACCCACTGCGGAGGTAGGGCCAGCTGGACCCCGCTGGGCTCCCGGGGGTGGGACAGCCCCGGGTGCGGCTGCCGTGGGACCCCTGGGGACCCTGCCCACCCCAGGGCCCGTGGGGACGATCGGTTCCACACCCCGGGCAGGGATGGGGCTCCCAGCCAGACTCGCTGGTGTCTGCAACTTCAAACAGAGCGACAGGAACAATTTGCGACTTGTCTGCAGCGCGAGAGAGAGAGGGAGAAATCCCCGGCGTTTTTGGCAGGGCGCTGTGACGGGGTGGGAAGGGGAACATCAAAAGGGTTTGATTTAAATTTCACAAGGCAGATCGCTCCCAGGGCGGGGGCGGGCAGCGGGAGGTGGATGGAACGCGCTCCGCAGGGGCTGCCGAGCGTGTTGTGGCAGCGGTGCCGGCGGCCCGGGCTGGGAGCCCGGGGGCTCCGGGGCTGGGGCAGCGACCCTCAGGATATTTCTGAGCTGCACGGTCAGCGTGAGCCCCTGGCACTGTCCGAGGTGGCAAAGGGATTGATGGCTCCCACCAATGCCCCGAGTGAGGGCGAGCTGGGCAGGGAGGGCTCTGACAGGAACAGCTCCATCCCTGACCTGAAGCATCATTTCAGACCCTGCTGAAGAGAGGGGCCAGGGCTGAGCCTTTCGGGTTCAGTTTCCAAGTGCTTCCATGTCGGGGCTGGGGCTGGGCTCGGCCTGGATGGGCTGCACCCGACCCTGCCTGGCCTCTGGGGACACGGGAGCTGGGCTGTCCCTTATCCCCGTGGGGCTGGCACAGCTGGGGGAGCTGGCACTGCTGCAAGTGCCCTGAGGCGCAGAGGTGCCCCAGCTGGGCTTGGATTTATCCATCCAGAATCCCAGTCCTGAGAAAACGCAATGATTCAGTGTCAGAGCCGAGGGGTCCCCACTGTCCCTCAGCCACTGTGCCTCCCTCTGTCCCCACAGACATCGATGAGTGCAGCATCAACAGGGGTGGCTGCAAATTCGGCTGCATCAACACTCCTGGCAGCTACCAGTGTACCTGTCCTGCTGGCTGCAAGCTGCACTGGAACAAGAAGGACTGTGTGGGTATGTCAGGCCAGGAGCCAGCAGGGCCAGGGAGGAGCTGGGGGCTCTGGGATGCCAGGCTGGGGTCCCTGTGCCACGCCCTGGCACCGTCTCCTCCCTGGTGAATCCCCCATGAGCTGGAGGGCACTGGGGTCCCTCGTGGGTCTCTGAGCTGTGCCAGCCATGGGCATCCCTGATTGTCATCACCAGCTGGTGCTTGTCCCTTGGAGCTGGTGAAGTGTCTGCCAGGTTCGGTGCCACCACGGGCCACCCTCACCTGCAACAAGATGGGCAAGAAGGACAGCTGTGCCCTTTCCTGCACCTCCAAGGCCCGATTCCTGCCAGGTACTGGTACTAGTGCTACCACCAGCATGAGCAGGGGGTCCTCATTTCCCTGCATGGCCCAAACTGAGGGGAGAGGAGTGGCTGCACAGCCAGAGTGCGGGAGGGAGGGAGGGAGGCTGTTGTTTAGGAGGGCTCATTGTTGGGTGTAGATCCACGGTCCCTGGTGCAGGATCCCTATGGCAGGGTGCTGGGCATCGTCCCCCCATGGCACAGCCTGCCTGCATCACCCTGGCAGAGCCAACTCCCCTTTCTCCCTCCCAGAGTCCGACAGCAGCTACACAGTGAGCTGTGGGACCCCCGTGCTGCGGCAGGGCCCGCACAGAGCCACCAACAGCAGCCAGCAGTGCCTCGGTAAGGGGGCTCCTGGGGTGCCCACGGCTGCCAGCAGCCTGGCTGGGCCGTGCCAGCTGGCCTGAGTGCCCACCTGTTCTTTCAGAGACTGTGGCTGCCCCCGTCAAGCAGAAAGCCTCCTTCAAGATCAAGGATGCCAAGTGCCACCTGCACCCGCGGAGCAAGGGCAAGCAGGAGGAGGCTGGGAGGGCAGGGACACAAGGTGAGCTGTGAGGGTGGGGAGGTGCCCGTGCCCAGCAGGGAGGGGGTGCTGACCTGTGCCCCCCCGCAGGTGGCTCGGCACCGTGCTCTGACTGCCAGGTCACCTTCGTCAACCTCAAGTGCGACTCGTCCAAGAAGGGGAAGGGGCGCCGGGCTCGCAACTCCCCCAGCAAAGAGGTGACACGGATCACGCTGGAGTTTGAGGCAGAGATCAAGCCTGAGGAGATCACAGGTGGGCACAGCACTGGCCTGACACATCCTGGGTGGGAGCAGGGACACGATGCCATCCCCATGCAGCAAGGAGAGATAAACCAGTCCTCATCTTGCACTGGATTGGCACACGCTGGGTAGCACCTGCAGCTGAGCATTTGGGGGATGGTTTTAAGGCTTCTGGGCTTCCCTCTGCACCCCTCCCTTCTTACTGCATCCCTCCTGCACCCCCATTCCCCTCTGCACCCCCCAGCCAGCTGCAACCTGCACTGCCTGCGACAGCGAGTGGAGAAGAAGCTGAAGTCGGCCATCAAAGCGCTGAAGAAATCCATCAACCAGGAGCGGTTCCTGCTGCGCTTCTCGGGGATGGAGTACGAGGTGGCCCGGAAGCTGAGCGTGGCCCCGGAGCGGCAGGAGAGCTGCGGGCCGGGCCAGCAGCGCCTGGCCAGCAAGTGTGGTAAGGAGGAGCGAGGCGGGGTGACGAGGGGACCCGGCGGTGGCAGCGCCCGCAGCATCACCGACGTCCCCCCCGGCTCTCAGTCAGCTGCTCGCAGGGCACCTATTACCACGGGCAGACGGAGCAGTGCGTGCCCTGCCCGCCCGGCACCTACCAGGAGAGGGAGGGGCAGCTCTCCTGTGACCTGTGTCCCCGCGGCGACACCTTCGGACCCATCGGAGCCACCAACATCACCGGCTGCACCGGTAAGGGGGGCGCGGCCGGGGCTCGGGGCACGCTCAGGGGGTGTCCAGGGCTGCAATTTCAACCATTAGCCAGCGGGCAGGAGAGCCTTGAGCATCCCCAGGGCTCGCAGGAGTTGCTGGTTTGGGTGTTTATTATTTAGGGGGCACCGCAGGAAGGGCAGCGCTTCTCTGGGTGCACTGGTGGTGCCGCAGCTGAGGGGGAAGACGATCTGGGAATGGGGCAGGGGAGCGTGCGGGGTGCCAGGACTGAGCGATGCCTCGCCCGCAGGTCAGTGTCCCCCCGGGCAGCACTCTGCCGATGGCTTCAGGCCCTGCCAGCCGTGTCCCCGCGGCTCCTACCAGCCCGAGGCGGGCCGGGCGCTGTGCTTCCCCTGCGGCGGCGGGCTGACCACGCGCCACGAGGGAGCCCTGTCCTTCCAGGACTGCGACACCAAAGGTAGGGCAGGGCCGCTCCCCGGCGCGGGCACACCCCGCACGGCCGCGCCAGCCGCTGACACAGCCCCTGTGCTCCCCGACCCCCCAGTGCAGTGCTCCCCTGGGCACTACTACAACACGAGCGTGCACCGCTGCATCCGCTGCGCCGTGGGCACCTACCAGCCCGATTTCCGGCAGAACTACTGCATCTCCTGCCCCGGCAACACCACCACCGACTTCGACGGCTCCACCTCCGTGTCCCAGTGCAAAAGTAGGCGAGCTGGGGGGCAGCAGGAGTGGGGAGGGAACAGGTGTGGGGTCCTCCTTCAAAAGTATTTTAAAATCCTGTAGAGTTTGGGGTCATTTCAGGCAGGCATGGGGGGTTCTGCCTGACCGTGTCATCGGCTGATTAGTGGGAAGGATGTGATTCTGACTCCTTCTCAGCCAGTGAATAGGACAAATAGGTTGTTTGGCGATGATTAGGATGGGGATAGCGATTAGGAAGAATAGTAGATAGGTGAAAAATTTTGTAGTGTAGGGGTCTGAGGCTACATATCATGTTGCAAATTGTAGGATAGATCATGATGCAAATAGTGCAATGGGGAAGAAGGTAAAGGAGTAGAAATCTATTTTTAGGCTGATGGGGATTTTGAAGTTTATAATGAACTTTCATTCCCAGAAGGAGGTGATGCTTTCTGTTCTGGAGTGGATATAGATTGCTATTGGGATCAGGCTGATTTGGAAGCAAGTTTTGACTGTGTTTGTAATTGTGCTGGGAGTGTTTTTGAGGTTGCTGGATGGAAGAAGAAATAGGATGTGGGTGGAGAGGGTTGCTGGGGTTAAGAGTATGAATGTGTTTAGGACTAGTGAGAGGCCCACACTGCCCCTCTTGCCCAGCAAACCCCCCCCAGTGGGACACTCCTCCCCAGTGCCCTGGCTCCCAGCTGGACTGGTGTCCCTGCCTTGCAGACCGGCAGTGTGGAGGGGAGCTGGGGGAGTACACGGGCTACATCGAGTCCCCCAACTACCCGGGGAATTACCCCGCCAACATCGAGTGCACCTGGAACATCAACCCCCCGCCCAAGCGCAAGATCCTCATCGTGGTGCCCGAGATCTTCCTCCCCTCCGAGGACGAGTGCGGCGACGTCTTGGTCATGCGGAAAAACTGTAGGTAACCGAGCAGGCCGTGGTGCTCAGGGGAGGAGCTGGGCAGGAAAAGGCTGGGGTCTGGCAGAGAGGGACAAAGGTGCATCCCCGGGCAGCAGGAGGGGAGGTTTGGGGATAGGGTGAGTGGGGAGATGAGCATCACCCTGCCATCTGGGGGTCTTGCTGGATCTCAGGGGGATGTGCATGGGCTGGGCTGCACACCTGGGCCTCAGCCTCCATTTTGGGGGTTAAAAGCCCCATGTGGTGCTTTCCAGAGCAAGGAAGGTATAACAATCGCTGGTATGTAACATGAGGGTTAGTGGGGGCTCAGCCTTGCCCAGACTGGACAATTCCCATCCCTGATGCCACCCTTGACCCAGTAAGGCTGGGGGTAGCTCTGCTGATGGGCAAGCAGCATCCTGTGTCCCCTTGCTGTTCCCTGCAGCCTCCCCATCCTCCATCACCACCTACGAGACCTGCCAGACCTACGAGCGACCCATCGCCTTCACCGCCCGCTCCCGCAAGCTCTGGATCAACTTCAAAACCAGCGAAGCCAACAGCGCCCGCGGCTTCCAGATCCCCTACGTCACCTACGATGGTGAGCACGGGGAGGTGCCATCCCAGCACCCTGGTGCTTCTCCCCCCACAGTTTGGGACCCAGGTCACCCCCAGTTCACACCTCCTGTGTGTTTGGGAGGAGAGGACTGAAGGATGGAGGCCAGAGGTTTGGGGACAAGTGGCAGCTCATGCCCTGTGTGTTTTGGCAGAGGATTATGAGCAGCTGGTGGAGGACATCGTGCGGGATGGAAGGCTCTACGCCTCTGAGAACCACCAGGAGATCCTCAAGGTGAGCCCCCAAGTCTGTAACCCCCCAGGGCATCCTTCCTTTTGGGGATGCCTCCTGCTCTCCTTGCCCTTGGGGCTTCAGGGGAGCATGGAGGTGATGCTGAACCTCCCTCTGGCTCGGCTTCCCTGCAGGACAAGAAGCTCATCAAAGCTTTCTTCGACGTGCTGGCGCACCCCCAGAACTACTTCAAGTACACAGAGAAGCACAAGGAGATGCTGCCCCGCTCCTTCATCAAACTCCTGCGCTCCAAAGTCTCCAGCTTCCTCCGGCCTTACAAATAGCCCCGCAGCCAAGGAAACCCTCTTCTCCCTTCCTTCTCCTCTCTGATTTTTCCTCCCTCCGCCTGGCTCCGGCAGGATCGCCTCTGCTCGCCCCGCAGACGTCTCCCCGCGATCTCCCCGCCGCTCCCTGCAGACCGGGGCTCGCTCCGCTCCCATCCCGCGGCGCTGAAGCCGCTCCCCTCTTCCGAAGCAGAAGGTTTTAGGAAACTACAGTAGTGGTCCCGTGTGCTTCTCCCTTTGGTTTCCTCCACGCCAGGTCTGTCCCCGTTCCCTGGTGCCAGCAGCAGCCCGGGACAGTGAGGGGGGTCCCTGTCCCTGCAGCCCCCGAGGAGCGCAGGAGGCAACGCCGCAGCTTTTGGCGCCGCTCTGGGGGAAAAGGGCTGACAAAGCCGCCTGGATGGAAAAGGAAAGGCAAAGAAGCGGTGGTGAAGGCCACCAGCGCGGCACCGTGGTGGCTCCGGCCCGCTGGAGAGCCGCGCTGGTGCTGCGAGGGAAGCGCAGCCAAGCCACGTTCCCGGAGAACAATGTCTGGCTGCACGGGAGAAAGCAGGGAGCAAAGGAGAAGGACTTTCAGCCGGGTTCGATTTTTTTTTCTTTCCGCCCCCCTTCCTCCTCCACACACCCCAGACACTCGTGCCAAGAAACCAGACTTTGTTACAAGCTCTGCCAAAGAGTAACTCGGAAAAGCAAGCTTTGAGAAGAGCAGGAGTTAATGTTTGTGCACTAGGATATCCTCCTTTCTACCTTTTTCATATGTATTAAGTGCAATCATTTGAGTCTTCCTTATATTATTTAGAGGGAAGTTGTTTTGTTTTTGTTTTTTTTCTACTAGAAATGACAATATTTATATCTGCCTGAGAAACGAGAATGTGTGTTTGCAAGAAAAACAAAAACCACCCACCCAGAGCAAGCTGGGCCTGGGCTGCGCTGACCAGCACAATGGCATCTTCTGGCCTTTTCTGCCACGTTTGTCCCCGATAAAAGCCCCTCTCTGGGGGGAGATGGTGCCTCTCCTGCTCGGTGCATTGGGGTGAGTTTTTGCAGGGAGTTGGAGGCGTCTTGGTTCATCCATGGGGGTGGAGTTGGTCCTGTCAGACTGATCTGCCACAGTTTGGGTGTTCCAGTCCCATTGCAAGGGGACTCAGCTCCGTCACCTGCTTGCTGCAAACTGATTTTGTTTGCCTGCAGGGGCTCAGGGATGAGCCAGCACCTGCTGAGGATGGGGCTGGGAGGAGAGGGGAGCTGGCCCTCCACTCAGCCCCCAAATCTCTCCCCCGGGGACAGCAATCCCACCCTCACAGACCTGGGCAGCTTTTGTGCCTCTGAGTCCCACCAGGCATTTTTGGCCCCATCCCTGGGTGTTCTCACCCTGCAGGGATGCTGTGGGAGTCCCTCCCCAGGGAGTGGGGTGCAGATCCCAGGGAAAACCCATCCTGCCACCCTTGTTTCACTGCATCTGCCTCCCCAGACAGGCTCAGCTGGGGACAAGGGCCAGGTGGACACCGCTGGTGGCTTTGTGCCCCCAGCATCTTCATGTGGACAGAAGGACTCCCAGGGACAGGCAACTGCTACCACTGCTCACCCCTCTCCTCCTCCTCTCCAAGCCTCCCTCTTTTTCCAGCCCTGCCACCAGCTCTCAGCTGTCATCCTCCCCACACCTTCATCCCCATCTTCATCCTCTCAAAGACCTGGAGCTGCCAGGACTAAAAATGATCAACCAGCCTAAAGCTCTGCCAGTGGCAGCTCCTTTCCATCACTGTCCCTTTGCCCACACCTGAGCCCAGCCCTGCTTTTAACAAACCCATTATTTATTGCTCCGCCTGTCCCACTGGGTCCATCTTTCCTCCATCCTGTTTTCCCTCCTCGATCCACAGTGCTCCAGCACCCCAGGAGCCTCTCCCGGGCTCTGTGAGGGGCTGAGCACTGGCACGGGGGCTGAGGTTTGTCCCCAGGATGCGTCAGTTGGAAAAGTCTGTCCTGATTCATCCCAGCTGTGGATTTTGCCCTGCTGCCGCCGGCTCCCAGCCTGTTTGGAAGCTCCACATCTGTGGGCTGAGCTGTTTGTCACTTGGTCGCTGTCTGCAAGCAGCTGCTTTAATGCACAAAAGCTGCTGGAGGGATCTGGAGAGGGTTTGTGGCTCTGGGACAGTGACACAGGACAGTGACCTTTGAAAGGGTCCTTAGCATTTAGAAGGAAAAAAACCCAGCAAAAATAAACCCAACAAAAATAAAACCAGCCCAGGAATGACCAACCCTGCCCTCATGCCCACCAGAGTTCATTAACTTTGATTAACTCTGGCTCATCTAATGTCAGGTCACAGGGCTGTCCTGGCTGTGTCACCACACCAGCCACCTCTGCTCCCTGCTGTGGAAGGGTGAGGTGGCAGCACATCCTCCTGGGAATGGAGCTTTTCCCCCTTCTGCTTTCACCAAACGGCTCAAAAACGCCCCCAAAATCCCACAGGGCCCCTGGAGCCACCCACCCCCAGCTCAGAATGGCTTTGAAAGGCTGAACCCACATCAGCCACCTCGGGGATCAAGGTTTTGAAGCAGTCAAGAAAATTTAAGGTTGTTGGGGTTTGGGGTTTGTTTGTTTGTTTTCCTGTTGGAGTATTTATATCTGCCTTTTGCAGTGGGCCAGGACTTGCCATCTCCAGCAGAAACGATTAAAGTGATGAGCAAGATGTAGTTCATGAAGTTATTTGCACTTGATTAAAAGAAAAAAATTGTTATTTGAACTTTGTAAAAAGAAATGTTTGCATTTTGTATTGTCTTTTTTTAATTATTAAATGGAATTTCTTGGTGTTGTGTTGATCTTTCAAAAACTGGCTCTGATGCTTATTTTAAAGGTTTCTAACAGCAGGATCCAGAGCTATTTTCATTGTTTTGTTCCCTCAGATGCTGACAAGCTTTTCCAGGGCCCAAAGTATTTTTTTCTCCCCCCAGAAGCTTAAATGCTGCACTTCCCTAAGCTCTCCAGTCCCTGCACAATGTATTTATTTATGAACATTACTTAATTTCATTTTTAGCCCAGAACATGGAGCTAGACTGGCTCAGAGGGGATGGCAAACACCCTCAACTTCAGCCCAACCCCTTTGCTGGGCTGCAGCTGTCCTTCAGCACCCCTGGACTCACAGACAATGCTCAAGTCCTCATGAGCTGCACCTGGGCAGGTGTGGGCAGGTGAGGGGCACTTGCATTTAAACATTTCTGCTGCCCCTCCCAGAGCAGGACTGGGCTCTGCACAGGATTCAGGTGAGCTCTGCACCAGGTAAGGGTCCCCTCTGTGGGCACAACTGCTGAACCTGCACCTGCTGGGACACCTCTGCTCTGGGGGAGTGTGGGATCCTTCCCTTCCCCTCCCTCTCTGAGTGCAGGGGGGGTGAGTGAGGCTCCTTCCCTCAAAATCTCCAATTTCCCACTTGGAATTCATCTCTCCCTCAACTCATCACCTCTCAAATGAACATCAAGGCCTCATCTGAGCCCTTCCCCTGGAAGGAGCAAGCAGCTCTTAGGCAAAGCCTCCCCGAGGAGCTCTCAGGAACACAGGCACACACAGCTGAGGGTGTCTGCAGGGTTTATTGCTGCCCCCAGCCCTTAGTAGAGGCGCTGGGGTTTCCCCATGGTGCTCTTGATGTACAGAGCTCGCACGTTCTGCCAGTTCTTCTTCAGCAGGGACACCAGGAAGTTGATGGCCAGGTGGATGTTGTAGACCAGCTCGTCCTCTGTCATCTTCACGTGACCCACGGCCACAGCCAGACAGAGCACCTGGGGACAGACGCAGGTACAGATTCCACAGGCAAAGCAAAGGGCTGACCCACGGCCTGGACATGCCCACACCAGCTTCACTTTCTGCCCCCAGCTCTCTCTGCACTGTGGCAGAGGCCAAGCTCCTCTCTGAGCAGCCTGGAAGTCAATGCTCCCCACAGGCAGGAGGATTTATGAGTGAGCCAAGAGGCCAAGTGTCAGGACATCGTTAGTTCAGCTACTTCAAATGCTCAAGCATTTGCAAACCCTCACACTGTGTCCTCAGGATCTCCAGAGCTGCTCCCAAGTTCACTTGGACAGAGCCAAGTCCCAGACTGACCCCCAGCAAAGCCCCACTCATGCTCAGCCCCCCAGGGACACGCCATGAGCAGCACCCACGTGCTGGGAGCAGCGTTAATCACACTGGATTGTGCTCAGCACTGAAACATCCAACCCTCTCCTCATCATCTGCTCCAAGATCCACCAACCACAGTTAAATTATTCCTCCTTCCTGGCTGCCCATGGAACACTCTGGGTACATTTCCCCTTGCTGGAGGAAAGCAGCCACAGCTCCAGGAACACTCGAGGGACACCTACAGCCCAACCCAGAGATGGCAGAGACACAGAACAACCCCCAGGCACACAACTGAAGCCAGGCTTTACCTTCTTCATCTGGAACTTGATGGTGGATTTGACCTCATCCACCTTGGCCACCAGGTTCTCGTTGTGGGTGAGCAGGGAAGGGAATTTCCCAGCTTTGTTCAGGCCCGGGCCCAGGATTCGAGGGATTTGCTTGATCAAGGACTCGGAGGCCAGGAAGGCGTCGTACTTTTTAGCTGCAAGGAGACAAGCAGGAGCTCGGGATGGACCCTGCTCCCACCCCAAGCTCCAGAAGGGACTCAGCTGAGATCAGGCAACTCCTCCATGCAGATAAATCCAGCATTCCCTGGGTCCTACCAGAACTGGAGCTGGTTTTGCCAAGGATCTTTGAGGAATGATTGTCACAGCAGCCAGGCCCCAGCCCCACTCAATAGAGTGACCCAAATCCTGCTCCCTGAAGGAACTGTCCCTTGCTGAGCTCCAAGCTTTGCTGCAGCCTGTGCACAGCAGGATGAGCGAGACAGAGGATCCATCTAGGAGAGGCTTAGCCAACAATCACCCAACAGCTCAGAGTTCCACGGCCCTTTATGGACTGAGGAGCAAGTTCCTGTCTGCCTGAGCCAAGTACCAGAGGCACTCTGGAGTTCTCAGGAAAGGGAAGGATTTTCTCTCTCTGACCAAGAAAAAATGAGTGCATTTCATTCTGTGCACACAAGAACTGCAGGACTAAAGCTCACTCTTGCCTCTGGTGTTTCCTGGCTTTTGCTGCCCTCCAGCTCCCCGACCAGGAAAGTGAGAGACATAGCAAAGGATGAAACTGTTGACAGGGACATTTTCTGTGTCTCTCCCTTCCTTGGACATCCAGCCCCATTCCTGCAGTACTGATCTGTCAGATCTGCACTGGAAACAGCCTGGTGGCTTAATAGTTTTTGGGCAGATTTTGGTTCTGGGGCTGACTCTGCTCAGAGTTTCAGCTCTGCAACTAACCATGACATGGAAATCCGAGCATGGGGAAAAGCCTCATGGACACTCACCCAGCTTCTTCACCAGCTTCTTGTTTTTGTTGAGCTTTTTCAGAGCTTCTATGTCCATGTGAGGGATGTCAACTGCTTTGGCCTCATCGCAGTGCTGCTGATCCCCCAGCAGACACACCGAGAATTTGGGCCGCGGCGTCGACTTCAACCTGGGGAAGGAAGGTCCGAGTGAGTGACGGGCCAGCCGCAGCGCGTGTGCACGGAGCCAGCACGGAGAGACCTTACCGCAGCACGGGGCATCCTCACCTGCCGTCCCGGGCAGGCCGGTGGGCACAGCCCGGGGGCTGCCGCACCTCCCCTCATGTTTTAAGACCCAGGGTGAGGGTCCGTCCAGCCGCCCCACCGGGCCGGGCCGCGCTGGACTCCCCGAGCGGTTCGGCACCGCTGCGGCCCCGAGCGGGACCGGGCAGCGCCGAAGGCTGGGTAGGAGCGAGAGGATGGCGAACCTGACGGTCCCGGAGAAGCGCTTGTCCTTCTGCGGGTCATAGTTCTTGAGGCTGATCTGCAGCTCCACCGTCTCCACGAACCTGCGGGAGGCACCGGGTGAGGCGCGGCCGGGGGAAGGCCGAGGCCGGGGGTGACACGTCCGTGTCGGCGGCTCTTACTTGCGCTTCTTGGCACGGCTGCCGTGCAGCACCTCCTTCACCGCCTCGTACAGGGTGTCCCGGGACACTTTGCTGCTGCGGGGGGAGACGGCAGAGGGGACTCAGAGCCGGCCCCGCCCGGGACGCGGCCCCGAGCCCGCCCCGGTCCCTCCGCGTTCCCGCCGCCATCGGCACCGAGGATCGCGCCTCGCTGGCCGCCCGGCCGGCCCTGCGGCCCCCACCGGGCACGGATGGCAGAGGATGGCGGCGGATGGAGCGGAGCAGACGCGGAGCTGCACCCACCTCATGGCTGCGGCTGCTCGGGTCGAAGGACCGGAAGTGCCTCCAGGGCGCTATAAATAGTGGCGAGATCTCGCGAGACTGGAGCGCGCGGCGCGCCGCCATATTGGGAGCGGCGCCCCAGGGCCGCCATGCGGGGAGCGGCGCGGGGGCCTTGCCCGGCTGCCCGCCCGCATCTCCTTTCTTGTTAAATAAACAACGGGGGATCACTTTCTCTGTGTCCGACCACCAGGACAGGAGCTCCCGCATCGTTTCACAGTGTATCCCAGCAGCCCCAGGCTGGCCTCAGCAGCCGCCGGGAAGGAGCTGCCGGTCCAGGCTGGGCGCGGGCGACAGCACTGCCCGGTCACGGGGCAGGTACCGCCGGCAGCCAGGGCCGGGCCGGGCAGCGGAAACCGGGGCCGTGTGGCTTCAGCGTTGGCACCGCGCATGCGCCGCCGGCTGCACTCCCCGCATTGGCCGTGGGGCGGCGCGCGCGCCCCGGAACCCGTATGGCGGGCGGGAGCGGCGCCGCCATGCGGGTTGCGGGGTGGGCGGGGCCGCGCGCGGTGCACGTCGGGCCGGCGGCGGACCCGGGCCCGGCGGGTAGCTCAGGTCGGTGTGGGGGATGGGGGGGCGGCGATGGCGGCCGGGCCCGGAGCCGCCTCAGCCCCCGGGACTGCACGGGGGGAGCTCCCCGGGCCCGGAGCCGCCTCAGCCCCCGGGGCACCGCGCGGGGGGAGCTCCCCGGGCCCGGAGCCGCCTCAGCCCCCGGGGCACCGCGCGGGGGGAGCCCCCCGGGCCCTGCCCTCGCAGCCCGTGTCGCGGTTCCCCGGTCTGTCGGGGGCACGGCGGGGTGAGAGCCGGGGCAGCGCAGCGGAGCCTCCGCCGGGTGCGGGGAGCGCGGGGCGAGGCGGCACCGAGCGGGCACCGAGCGGCGGCGGGCACGGTGCTCCTCGCTCGCTGCTGGAAATGAAACGATCAAAGATTTGTCTGTCAGGGGTGGCTCAGGAAGAACGCGCTGTGGCGCCTCTGCAAGATAACCGATCAGCAAATGTTCTTGTGGGGGTGTGCAGGCTTTAGCATCATTTGCTTAGAGCCTGGGATTGCGTCCCTCGGAAGGCTGGGAATTAGTCAGGAGAGGGAGGGGAGAAGGAGGAATAAAGCTCATCACGCCTGTGTGCTGCAGCGCAGGACGTGCTCAGCCTGTAGGTTCAGGATTTAAAGTACCTGGAAACCCCCGCAGATCATTTGGAGGACGGGAAGGGCTGGAATATAACATTTGTGCTGTCTCCAAGAAGAGTCTGTCACTTCAGTTCACTGATAAGCTTTATTTCATATCTGGCTGTGGAACAGATTCTTATCCCTGCCTGCCTTTAGTGTGGGAAGGATGCAGCATTGTCCATTCTACCCCTTTAAACCTCAAAAGTCTTTTGAGGCCATTCAAGCCTTTCCTAGCGTGCAAAAGTGGAGAAACAAAAGGAGGAGGAGAAGCTAAGGGCAGAAATTGAAACGGAATTGTTCTTTTTACTTAAGGCTCGCAGCAAAGACGCCAACCCCGTGTCCCACAGGCCCCCGTGCTGCCAGGCAGGATCCATGTGTGGGGACTCGGGGCAGGATGGAGAGCCTGGGGCTGCCAGCAGTGACCCTTGGGGATGGCACCACGGCCTACCTGCAGCAGGCTGCCAGAGGTAACAGAGCCTCGGGCTGTCAGAGGCTCCTCCTGCCTCTGAAATGAGAGTCGGGCTCACCAAAAGGGCCCCTCACGGCGTGGGAGCTGCCACGCGGGCAGCCGGTGGATTTGCACTGGAGTGTGATGTGAAATAAAATACAAATCAAACGTGCCTCTGGTTTGGAAGTGAAGCTGTGGAGATGGGAGAGGTGTTGCTGTGGGAATAAAGGAGCTGTTCAGACAAGGAGAGCCCTGTTCTCCCCAGGGCTGCTGTGGACAGGGAGCTGATGCTGTGCAGCTGATGCTGTGGCCTGCAGGGCTCTGCTCCACCAAAACTTCCCCTGGGCCGAGCAGGTGGATTTGCATCCCTGGTGTGCACAGGGTTTGGTTCACAGCAGTGCTTTCCCCACTCAGAGAGGTGCCAAATTCCACACCTGCCCTTAGCCTGGTGTTGGTGAGGTGCCCCTCTGTACCACCCACTGCTCCCAGGAAGAGGAGCATGCTGTTTCCCAGCCTGCAGAACAGGATGGAGGAGTTGTGCAGCTCCCTGTCCTGGGGGTTGCTCTCCTGCTTCATTTTCTGTGCAAACTCACTGCAGGTTGGTTATGTGTGTGGAGCTGTGCTGTCTTGGAACCGCCAGGTTGTGTGACCCCTCTCAAACCTTTTGCTCCAGGTGAAACCAACCTGGATTCTCCATGTTCAGTGGGATGGAGCAAGGATCAAATCCTCTCTGCACCAAATCTTTGGGTAACTCAGTCATGATTACAGGCAGGCTTTGGCAGAGTTGAGCCTTGACAGCTCAACACTGGCAGCACTTTATGCTCCTTGAGGTGCTGTAATTGTTTCCTAACAGTTGATCCTCTGCCAAAGCAGTAGATAAATCTCCCAGCCCTTGCTGATGCTGCTCAGCACACACAGTTGGTATTTTCTTCCAACACAAGTGTAATTGCTTCCTCTGTATGCTCTGACTGCTCCTTGGCACGAGGAGCTGTGAGGGGCAGCTCCTCACCAAGGGGTGCCTGAGGGTCTTTGTGTCCTGTCTAGACAAAGCAATGCCAGCACTTCTGGGAAGTGTCTCTGTGGGGAAAAGCTGATCCGTACCGGCCTAGAAGTGACAAATTGTCCCTTTTGTGGGCAGAGGGGCTGGGTCAGCAGCTGATGGTGTGTTTTAACTGTTCCAGGTGAAAAGCTGATTGAAGGGCAAGTCATTGAACTTGAAGATGGGACCACAGCTTATATCCACCAGGTGACAGTTCAGAAAGGTGAGGAACACACGCTGCCCTCTTTCTCTTTGGAAGGACACTGTAGGTGTGGCTGCAGCTCTCAGTGCTCCAGCATTTGGGCTCCTCTGTCAGTTCAGCTCTCAAAATTCCACATGAGCACAGGGTTTCTGTTGGGGTTTTCTTTCTTGTGGTTTTGAGGCTGAGTAAACAAGGCCATTGCCTGCAAAGTCGTTAGCAATCTGATGAGAAGGTGAATTTGGTGGAGGTGGAGACCAATGTTCAAGTGCCATTTCACCTGTGGGCTCTCCCTGTTGTCATACCACGAGCCCAGTGAGCTGTGAGCTGTGTTGGTGCCAGCACACAGCACACACAGAGTTGTTTCATGTGGGAGCAGCTGGGCAGGAATTTCCTCTGAACTGTGAGATAATGCATTACTTCTGGAATAGGTGCTGGTGGTGGGAGGGGTCGTGTGGGGACTGTTGGGAACAATGCCACCTTAGCCATTGACCCATCAGCCAACATCATCTCTGAAATTAGGGAACATTAGAGAGGTGTTGGGAGCCCAGTTCATGTGGCAGGCACCAGAGGGGCACGGAGGAATCATCCTTGGCCATGCCAAGATGCCAAAGGGCAGGTAGAAAGAGCTCTGTTACCTTGGGCAGTCCTTCCTTGATGCTCCTTGTGTGCCACCTCCCTGTTCTGTTCCCCAAAGGCTGCTGGAAATTGATGTTTTATAGCTGGCTGTGCCCCATTCCCCCTGCAGCCTCTCCCTGCCTTCACATGCACAGTGAGAGGGGCTCTGCTCACCCCTGCTTCTCCTGGCATGGGATGTTTGTGCTTTCCTCCCTCACACTCCCCCGTGCCAGAGCCATCCTTCTCCATTATATCCCCTTCTTGTTGGGATATAACCTGGCATTTTGAAACTGGTGAGACACTGCATCACTCCTTTGAGCAAAGGAAGAGGCAAATCTGTGCATGAAGCCTTGAAAACCTCACCATTCACATCAGAGGGGCACAGATGGTGTCTTAAAACCTACACCTGTGGTTGCCTTTCAGGGCAAGCAGGCAGCCCTGTGTCCTCTCCTGCCTGGCAGCCTCAGCTGCGTGCTCCAGGAAGGTGTGTGGATGTTTTCCTTTCCTTTTAGAGGCTGTGGCTTTTGAAGATGGGCAGCCAGTGGTGCTGGAGGATGGCAGCATGGCCTTCATACACAGCACAGCCAAAGGTAAAGCACTCCCTGCTCTTTCCCTGGCAGCTGGAGAGAAGCTGCTGGAATGTCTCAGATTTCCAGGGCTGGGGAGGTGAAGCACTTTTTTCCTGCCTCACACTGAGCTTTTTTTCAGCCCTTTACCTGAACGTTTCCTCTTGCAGAGAGTTACGAGCCTGGCACATTCCAGGCTGTCCAGCTGGAGGATGGCTCCACTGCCTACATCCACCACCCTGTCCTCGTGGCCCCTGGCAGCACCATCCTGCAAGTGCAGGTGGAAGCTGGGCTCCAGGGGTTGCCTGGGAAGGAGGAGGAAGATGATGGCCTCGATGTGGACACCATGAATGCATTGCAGCAGCATGGCAGGAAGGTGAGGGCACAGCAGCATCTCCTGGCCTGAGTTTGTGCCCTCCCTGTTTGAGAGAAGTTCTCGGACAGGGTCCAGTGCTGAGGGGTGCCTGGCAGCTGGGGACACAGAATGGGGCTCTTTGGTCCTGTGGGGTGCTGGGCCTGCCACCCTTAACCTGCTGCAGGCTGAGGTTTGGGAAGGGAGGAGAGCTGCTGTGACACAACCTTTGGTGTGCCAGAGCCATGGCCACTGTCCCCATGGTGACCTCCAAACCAAAGCAGCTTCAGATCCTGCTGTGCTGTCACTGCAGTGTCCCACCCCAATATCCCAGGCAGTGCCTTTTTGTCCCATCTCCATGGGCTGTGGAGCAGAGTGCTGCAGTGCTGAGCTGGGCACAGACCTTCCTGCTGTGGCAGGCCCAGCCCCTGCGTGCTGGGGAAGGGTGGGGTGGCACTGTGGCTGTCACTGCCTTCCTGCTGCACAGGGACACACAGACAGGGCCTGTGCTTCTTCACTCACAGGGCTCTGACGAGGAAGAGGAGGGAGTGACAGACACCTGCCATGTGAAGAGTAAAGACTCTGGCAACATCTCTTCCCAGGTCTGAATTTTTCAATGACTGGAACTCCTCTTTGCCACTAACTATAAAAATGTTGTGGCTTCTCTGCTGAGTTAGGAAATACTAACTGCACATTTTTCAAATGAGCTGAGAAAGGGAGTTTCATGTCTGAGAACCCTGGGAGGTGGGAGGGGTAAATGCAGGTTCCTAGAGCCCTGTCACCTGGGCTTCACCATGTGGGTACAAACTGGTTTGTAGGAACGTGTTTTTGGAAGATAACTGCAGGAGTGCATATGTATGGCAAGGAGGGAAATATTTGTGTGGGCTTGGTGAAGCTGTGGTGGCTTGCTGGATTGATTCCAGTGCTTGTCCCAGCAGGATCTGCAGGAGGAGGAGGTGCAGAGCCACAGGAAGGGGCAGCAGGTCGGCAGCAGAGCTTTCCGCTGCGGGTACCAAGGCTGTGGCCGCCTCTACACCACTGCCCACCACCTCAAGGTAAGGCAGGTGGCATGGCAGGGTGCAGGCCAGACCAGCCCAGGTGACACTGCCAGAGCAGGATGCTCTGCTGTGTGCAGTGAGTTACTGCTGAGCTCCCCAAGAGACCCAGATGTGTCACTTGGCCAAGGTGAAATCCAGCAGGGAACTTTAAATTCTCTCCAGCAGCGTTTTTCCATAGTTTTCATTCTTCCTTCCCTTGGACCTCATTTTAGGGACCTGTTGTTTCTTTTCCAGGTACATGAACGTGCTCACACGGGTGACCGGCCATACACGTGTGACTTCCCAAGCTGTGGGAAAGCATTTGCCACAGGTAACAAATTCCTGTTCTGAGCAGATTTCATTTTGCGTCCAAGCCAGTAGAGCGCAATATCCAGAGCATCTAAAACCAGGGGAATCACAGCACGGGAGCCTTCACTGATTGTGGGCAGATAATGGTGGCAGCAAGGTTGGAAGTGGTGTTGGGGTTGGTTATTTCTTCCCTTTCAAGCTTTGCAGACACAACACAAACACTCAGGTACGTGCACTGAGGGCCGGTACTCCTTGTCATGGTGTTTCCTTCTCATCACAAACTTAGTTGTGGTCTCTGTCCTGGACAGGGTATGGTCTGAAGAGCCACGTGAGAACACACACAGGTGAGAAACCCTACAAGTGTCCAGAAGATTTGTGCAGCAAAGCCTTCAAAACCTCGGGGGACCTGCAGAAACACATCCGCACGCACACGGGTGAGCAGCACGGGGCAAGAACTGCACGGGGCACAGCCCACTCACAGGGACTCCAGGTGGCTGCACGGTGGCAGCTCTCACCCTCAGCACCCTGTCCGTGCAGGTGAGCGTCCCTTCAAGTGTCCCTTCGTGGGCTGTGGCCGCTCCTTCACCACGTCCAACATCCGCAAGGTTCACATGCGGACGCACACGGGCGAGCGGCCCTACACCTGTGCGGAGCCTGGCTGCGGCAGGGGCTTCACCAGCGCCACCAACTACAAGAACCACATGAGGATCCACACAGGTAGGAGGGAGCCAGCAGCAGGGAGCGTGGTGGGGCTGGAATGGGCATTGTCACAGGAGCGGATCGGGGAGTTGGAGGAAATGGTGGGAATTGCTTCATCGGATTGATTGTTGTTCCAGCAGTCTGTCTCCAGCTGCTTGCTCTGGTGGAGAGTCCCTCCCCAGGGCATGAGGAGGGTGATGCTCAGCTCTGTGGCCTCTGCCCTAGGAGAGAAGCCGTACCTGTGCACCGTGCCGGGCTGCGGGAAGCGCTTCACCGAGTACTCCAGCCTGTACAAGCACCACGTGGTGCACACGCACTGCAAGCCCTACACGTGCAGCAGCTGCGGCAAGACCTACCGACAGACCTCCACGCTGGCCATGCACAAACGCAGCAGCCACGGCGAGCTGGAGGCCACCGAGGAGAGCGAGCAGGCCCTGTTCGAGCAGCAGCAGCTGGAGGGTGAGCGGCCACTCCCCCATCAAGGTGTGGCAAAAGGGAGGGAGGTGACGGCAAGAGCAGACACGCCCCTCTCAGAGGCGAGTGTGTGCCGTGGCTGCCTGCTTCCCCATCAAAGCTGGATTTATTGGAAGGTCTGTGAGGTTGGGAACAGGCCCCTGCCCGTTCTGTGGTACAGGGAGAGGTAAAGGTCCTTCTTGCCAGGCCATCATGGTCTTGTGCTCTTGTGTGTTGAGACCACAGGCAGGTCCGGAGGCCAGGCATGGGCTTTCACACTCTCATAATGCTGCTCTTCCCCTTCTCTGATCCAGCTGCTGACAGAGGCTCTCCACTGAAGAGTCAGCATATTGCTTTCCTCTCAGAGATGGAGGAAGATGAAGAAGAAGATGCTGTGCCTACACAAATCTCACTTATCTCTCAGGACGGGACAGAGCAGGTAAGGACACAGACAGCCTCCAGCATGTCAGGGACAGCAGTTATTACCTGAAGTGAGATTCTTCCTCCACTCAGCCAGGATGTTCTTTGCAGGGGCTTTTTCCAGCATTTTTTTCAGACCTTGGAGTTTCTTGGGCTCTTCCTGCCCTGAGGGCTCCCTCCTACATCCTCACCCACTGCTGCAGTGTTGGTGTGGGGTTCTCTGGTCCCAGTGCCACCCTTGCTGAGGGTTTCTGGGTGTTTGTGTGGTCACTGGCAGCCCTTGGCTCCCCAGCTCTGCTGACCCAGGCTGCATTTGGAGATGTTTTGTCATCACTTGTATACAGCAGTGCTTTTCTTGTACTTCCCTCCACCAGCTGCCCCTGTGCTGACTGGAAAAAACTTCCTTCTGTGGCACGGGGCAAGGGAAGCAGCTGCCAGCAGTGACCTGTTTCCTCTCAGCCTGAGATGCTCCTGCTGCTGCAGTGCACAAAGCTGTCTCCATCCAGGCTTCAGACAAAAGGCAGAATGGGAAGATGTGGTGGGATGGGGAGGGCTGAAGACCCAAGCTCTGAGTTCTCTGTTGTCCTGTTGTCTATTTTTTCCGTGGTGCTGGTGCTTGGAGCTCTCGGTGCCTTGAATCCTGCAGAGAGGCTGTTTCCTCCTTGCCCAGGCCGATGCATTGCTGAGCTCAGGAGGTGCCAAAGGCTCGCTGAGCTCTGCTGTCATCCCCAGGTCAGTCTGTCTCAGGAGGAGCTGCAGGCCCTGGGCAGTGCCATCGGCGTGGTGGCACAGAGCGGGGTCCTCGCCGTGCCCGAGGGAGGGGACACTGGCACCGTGGCTGTGGCCAGCCGTGATGGCACCGAGGCACAGGAGGTACAGACAGAGCTGGGGCTGCCCCTGCTGTCTCTGCTAGAAGGGAGCTGCATTTTCTTTTAAAACAAGATTAATTGAACTTTTCCAGGTGACCGTAGTCGCTTCTGGGGCGGCGGTGTCAGAGGAGTCGGACATTGCCCCACTCTGCCATCAGCAGGTGGCATTGCTGGCCACCTCCCACGGCACCCACATTGCTGTGCAGGTACCACATGGCTTTTCCACTCTCCCCTTCACTCCCTGGCCACCCACTGCCACCTCTGGCCCTGCTGCATTGCTGATTGCCTGGGGGGCTTGCTCCTTAATTCCCAAATGCCCCGTGTGCAGAGAACAACAGGGACATCCTGCTGGGACTGCAGAATGCTCCTCTGCAAACAACCCTTCTGCATCTCAGCCCTCTGTCCTTCTGCTTCACCCCCTGTCACCCACCTGTGTCACTCACCTGTGTCACCCCTCTGTCCTGCTGGGAGCCCCCTGAGCTGCCTTTTGGGGGTTCAGCACTCATTCTCTGTCTCTCTCCCTTCCCTCCCCAGCTGGAAGAGCAGCAGAGCCTGGAGGAAGCCCTCAGCATGGCCACAGCAGTCATCCACTACGAGCCAGTGCCCCCTGCCACAGCCCTGCCTGGGAAGGGGAGCTGAGGCCAGCAGAGCAGCCAGGGCAGGGCAGTGCCAGCCCCAGCCTGTGCAGGGCTGGCAGGGACAGTGTCTGAGCAGTGCCAGCGTGTGCCCTGTGCCAGCTGGGACACTGGCAGGGCACAGGGCTGCTGGGGTGACCCTGTCTGAAGGGCTCTTCCCTCTGGGAGGGAGGGCAGGTACACTGGGCTGCTCCTGGGCTCTGGGCAGCAGCTCTGTCTGCAGGGGCACTTCCTGCCCTCTCCCTCCAGGAATGGTGCAACTGCTCCCCTTCTTGGCCACCCCTCCAGCTCAGTGGGCAGCACATGCACAGAAGCAATAAAGGCCCATCAGAGCAAGGCCAGGCTGTCCTGAGCTTGGTATGGAGGGTGAGCAGTTCCTGCCACTGGAGCCAGCACTGGGATGGTTCCAACAGCAGTTCTCCCATCTCTTTGTCACGCTTCCTTTTCAAGCAGGGCTTCCATGGCAGATCCCTTGGCTGTGAAGCAGAGCAGCCAGCACTTGCCAGGAGCTGAGCTAGACCTGGATGTAAATGCTGAGTTGAAATAAAAACAAAATTTAAAATTGTTTTTTAAAAGGACCCCTCTTCTCTTTGGTGGAAGCTGGGAGGAGAGGGTGGATGGTGGTGTTCAGCAGCTGTAAGAATTGAGGAGATTTGTGGAATTGACCAAGCATCTCCTGCCTAAGCAGCAGCTGTTCCAGAGGAGGGCTGGGAGCAGGGTGAGCCGGACCCTCAGCGTGTGGCTTGGAGGGACATGTCCTGAAATCTCTCATCAGGCCTTGGCTCTTCCAGGGCCTCCTGGAAACCCAGATTTAGGAATTGTGTGTGTGAACACATCCTGGGGAGACAGACCCGGGCCGGTGTCCTGCCCTCTCTGTCCCTTCACTCCCCTGGGTGCTGGGCGGACAGAGCTGGAGAAGCCCTTGGAGATCCTCCTGTAAACCCGAGCCTGGCACAGGCTCACAGCAGCCTTTGGACATCCCAGAGGAGTCTGCAGAGAACGATGGGCACGGAACGGGCACGGCCCGAGAGGAGCCACCGGCCGACACCTCCGCTTCCCGGCTGACACCGATCCCTCCCGAGGGCGGCGCGGGGCAGCTCTGCTCGACCCAGGACTGGCACTTCTCCCCCCAGAACCCAAATCACCGCGGAGCTTTCGCGGCCGTGCCCCGGCCCCGCGGGGTTCCCGGGGAGCCCCGGGCAGGCGGCGCTCCCGCCCCGCGTCCCGCCCGCCCGGGCGGCTCCAGGAACCGGATCCGCGGGCTCGGCAGAGCCGCCGCCGCCGCCGCCAGCCATGGACCTGCGCGCCGAGCTGCTCAAGTCCATCTGGTACGCCTTCACCGCCCTGGACGTGGAGAAGAGCGGCAAGGTGTCCAAATCGCAGCTCAAAGTGAGTCCCGCGCACGGAGGGAGGGTGGGAGCGAGCCCGGGGCTGCTCGGCATCCCCGCGGGTTTCCACGGAGAAATTGTTCAATATCGAGATCAATTAGATCGTGCTGTTGCTTCCTAGTGAAGTTCTCAGGCTCTGTGGCATCTCCTTTTAAAAAAAGGGGTGGGGGAGAATTTATGCTCAGATGTGTTTTCTAGGTGAAAATGATGAGAAATCTAAATTTTGGTTATCAGTTTCTTGTGCTTTTTACGGCCACCTAAGAGCCCAAATTCTGTTTACGTTTTCTTGCTTGCCGGAGCACCTGTGTTCCTCCTTGCTGAGCCAGTGGGTCGGGAGCTAAGGACAGGTTGTTTTTTAACAAAAACTCCTCAGTGCTGTGGCGAGAAGTAACACAGCACTTTAAAAACTCCCTGCTTTCTCCTCTTCCCACTCTTAGCAGCTTTCAGAGGGCTCATGCCCTCGGCCTTTCATCAAACCCATCACAGCTTTAGAAACCTTTTTGTCTGCCCCCAGGCCAGGGTTGCTGGCACCCACCCGGGAGCCCCTTGGCTCTGAGAATAATTGGTGTTTTTAACCTTTGCACGTGGTGGGAATGTGTTTTTTTCATCCGTTTAGTTCTCAGGCTGGCACTGGGGTTGGAAATGCTGCTTGGTACCAGCGTTTGGGATGAGAGACCTGAGCAGGAGCACGCTGAGCGCGGGTATTGCGTCAGGACACGGCAGCTGCTGCCAGGCTGCAAAAGGACCCCCTTTTCCTCCATTCCCTGTATTTTACAGTGCTTCCCCAGGACAGGCTGCAGGGAAGGTGCTGGTCTTTGGCAGGGGGGTGAGTTTTGCCCCAGAATTAGGAGTTTTTCATGCAGGGATCTGGCGGAGAAGCAGCGGGAGGCAGATTCTTCCTGCTCAGCCTTTGCGGCTCAGAGGCTCCGGCTGCCCCCCAGAACTCGTGGCATGAGCCCTGCGAGCCACACTGCCCTGCTAAAACTGTAGAAATAGCTGAAGGAATTAGGGAAAATCCTAAAGTAGGCCAGAGCTTAATTCTGTTTGCTAATCCCTGAGAGGGGCTGCTGTGCTCCCTTCACAGCACCCCCTGCACCACCGCTCTGGGTCCAGAGTCTGGCCCGGGCATGGGATGGACCCAAAAGCAGCAGCAGTGCTTGTCTTGAGAGATCTGTATCACCAGAGACCATGCTGAGGCCACAGAGACTCTGATTTTAATGGCAGTTTCGTGGACAGTTCATGCAGGGTCTGTGGCTGTGGTGGTGCTGGGCATGGCACCTCCGAAGTGGCTTTACCCAGGGGGACACTTGAGAGGGCAGGGGATGTTCTCCCACGCACCGTCAGTGATGGGATGGGCTGGCAGCAGGTCACTGAAGAGCACAGCTCAGCTCTGGAGGGCTTTCCCACTGTCTCCAGGCCAGGCAGAGCCTGTTTCCACCCACAGAAACGCTCGAGTTTGCCCCAGCCTACACAGGCCAGCCGCGGTTCAGTGAGGGAGGAGTGCGGGGTCTCGCTGCTCTGAGCGATGAAGTGTTAAAGCCACCGAGCCCTTTCCAAAGCCCTCCAGGGCTGCTGGGCCCTGAGCTGGGCTCTGCTCCCTGACCCGGGCGTGTTGCTGCACGAAGGGTCTTGAGCAGGGGTGGGAGACACCGGGCTTGCACCGAGAGGACAGAGCTGGGTGGGAGAGCAGAGCAAACTCGTAGGAATCCTGCTGATAGGAGCAGGACTTTTGTGGCTGGCCCAACAGAGAATTGCTCTTGAGGGAGGTTGAAGAGGCTTGGCTTAAAGAACAGAATAGCAGTCAGCGTGTTCATGAGCGTGATGTTGGCATATTCAGCTAAGAAGAAGAGTGCTAAAGGCCGTGCTGCATGCTCTGTGTTAAACCCAGCTCCGGGCAGGGCTGTGGACCTGTCAGGGTTTCCAGCTGTGGGAAGCCGTTGTGCTCCTTGCAGGGGCACCTCAGAGCGGGCAGGCGTGTGCAGACACCCTGGCAGAGTGTGTGTGTGTGTGTGTGTGTGTGTGCGTGCACAGGAAGGAAGGAAGGACAGCTTGCGGTCGCTTGGGTGCTGCGCGCCCCAACAGCTCGGGGAGCTTTGCTCCCAGCACAGGCACAGCCCCAGCCCTGCTCCTGGCAGCGTTTGTGCTCTCAGTGCCATTGCACTGCCACTCCTGGGGTCGGGGCAGGAGCAGGCGAGAGGCAGGATCCTAGCAAAGGCAGAGAAGGCTTTTTCCAAAAGAACTGCGCGGTTTTTATAGAGTGGTACAATAGGTTCTATTCTGTTGGCTAACTAACAGAAACATCTTCCTCATGCACTGTCTTTGAGTTTTTCTACTTTATTTTTTTTGAAGAAAAATAAACTAGAAAAAGACCACTTGCAAATTGTTTATAGTCAGCAAGTTATCACATCTTTCCAGCTCTTTAGGACGTCTCACAAGCCGCTGTGAGAAACGCTTGCCGTTTCTCTCTCCCTGTCCCACGGCATCCACATTGCATCCCCTCCCTGGCTGGGGTGTGGTCCCTCAGTGTGGCCACGCATGGCTGGAAACACCCAGCACTGCCCTGGTGTTTTTGGGCACCTCTGCCCATGGTGATGGGTGTGCCAGCGGTGGGAGAGGGTGGAGAGCATGAACGAGGGTGCTGCTCGCAGGAATGCAGGGCACCAGGAGGAGTCAGGCAGACCCCTGGCCCCAGCCACCCCCTGCATGCCCCAGGGGAAGGGTTAGGGTTAGGGTTGGGGTTAGGTACCAGCAAACTGCTTTCCTAGCATCCCTCTCCCTGCTGTTCTCCTCCTCCTGTCACTGTTTCAGAGCCCACAAGGGTTCCTCAGCTCTCCCATCTCCAGCCATGCCACCACTGACCAGGCCAGGGCTTCCCTCCCCGTTTGTCAGTGACAGCCCCGTGACAGGAGAAACTTTGGATGGATGGATGGATGGAGGGGCTCAGGGTGTCCCCCATGGCCGGGGTCACCAGTGAGACCTCACAGGGATTTTTAGGGGTGCTCTGGGAGGAGGGGTGAAGGACGGAGATGAGGGCCACGTTGGAAGCGCTGAATGGGATACGATTCCCAAACTTTGAATTCATCCTGATGGACTTGTTACCATCCTGGAAGGTGTCCATGACGTTCCCAGGCCTTCCCAGCACTGTGCGGACCCTGGGGCTGCTCTGAGCCCCAGAAGGCACCAGTGCAGCAGCAGTGCTCGGGGCTACGGCCCTGCTGTGTGAGCACAGGGTGGAGCCCTGCTGATCCCATTGGTCCAGAGGGTGGAAAAGAGAATGAAAATCTGGTCGAGCAAGAACCGTCTCCAGCTGCAGCAGCCGTCGTGGCCTGGGGCAGCTCCTCTGCTGCTGGGAGGAAATTTCCAGCCCTGCTCAGAGGATGCTGTTGCATCTCCTCCAGCCCCTCTCTTGAGCCCTGGGCAGGCTGCATCGGCAGATCCTGGTGCAGTGGGGAGGTGTCAGTCTGTTTAACCATCCCCTGCTTCTGGGGTGTAAAAGCAAGGAGAGCATCACAAGCTGGAGATGCTGCTGGTGCTGGTGGGCAGCCTTGCTCCAGGCTTTCCAGCTCTTGGGAAATCCATGAGTTTGTAAATGTGCTTTATTTGGGGGGGTTTGAACAAAGTGAGCTGTTGGCAAGCCTTGCTGAGTATTTCTGGGCATGGTATGTCTCCAGATCTCCATTCCAGACAAAACCTTTGCTTAGTTTCTCACCTGTCTTTCCTATTTTCATGTTTCCATCGTTTGTGTCCCCAGCAGCCAGTTGGTGCCAGGCTGGGCCCTGGTTATGCCAAATGCATAGCTTGGGGTGGCTTATCAGCTTTTCTAGATCAAGGTGAGTCCTGTTTGCTCTGAGAGGTTTGAAACAGCCCTTTCAAGAAAGAAGTTCCTCCTGTGCCAAGAAAAGAAACTCATGTGGGAAAATCCTCAATTTTTTGCCTGTTTCTAAATGATTCTCTAAAACTCACGTTTGGAAATGATGCCAAAGCCAAGCCTTGCCTGGATGCTGTGGCTGCAGGGAGGTGATGCCACGCAGGGGGGTGACTGAGGGGTGGCACCTTGGGCACGTGCTGGGGCAGGGCTGGGGGTTGCTCACCTTCTCACCACCGCCTGTGCTTGGCCAGGTGCTGTCTCACAACCTGTACACGGTGCTGTGCATCCCCCACGACCCCGTGGCACTGGAGGAGCATTTCCGTGACGATGACGATGGGCCGGTGTCCAGCCAGGGCTACATGCCCTACCTCAACAAGTACATCCTGGACAAGGTGAGCTCCTTGGTCAGCCCCCCAGACCTGCTGCTCCTCCCGTGAGGCTCCTGGGAGCTCCCCTTAGCTCAATCCCATTCCTTGGTGGGTGGAAGGAGGGTGCAGGGAGATGGGGACTGCTCAGGTGAATGCCAAAATGAGTGAGAAATGTTTCATACTCAGCATCTCCCTGGCAAGGATGAAGTCATCCCTTTACATCACGGCTCTGGATGGAGCAGCATCTCTGCCCACATTTCCTGAAGGGCTCAGAGAGAGAAATCAGCCCCTTCTATCCTCACCTTGGAGGTGTGACCTCATTTGGCAAAGAGGAGAGGGGACAGGCTGAGCTGCAAGCAGGAGCAGAGTTGGGGTGGGCAGGGGCTTTCTCCCTTTTTTTCCTGTGGTTCAAAGCCCCCTTTGTCTGGCACAGGCCGAGGTTGCTCTGTGGGTGCTGTTTCATCCAGGCATGTGAGGAGAGGAAGAATGACTGACAGCTTTCTTCCACTGTGTGCTCACTGAAAGGGGCCAGAGCTGGTGCAGTAACCCCTCACTGCCCTGGTGTGCCAGTCCCTGTGCCAGTCCCTGTGCCCGTCTCTGCCTTGCCCAGAGCTGCTCAGCAGCTGCCCAGCTTGGTCCAGCAGTGCTGATCTTGGCTGCAGGGATCTGGCCAGCAGCAAACAAGGGCAGAGCCTTCCCCAGCTCCCTCAGCCCACAGCAGGAGCTGCCCCGGGTCAGCCCAGCCCAATCTCCCCATCACAGAGTGGCCCAAATCCTTCCAGTTGCCCACATGGTTCTTTGGGAGGTGATCTTTAAACCCACCCCTCTGGTTTCACCATGGCAATAAAATCCCAGAGGCAGCCTGAAAAGAGGGAAGTGGGTTTTCCTGGTAAGAGAAGCTTTGAGCTTTTGCCACCCAAAGGTTTTCCTCCAGCTTTGCTGCTGCAGGCCACAGTTTGGGATAGAGCACCCAGGGACAGCCAGAGCTCCTCTGATGCCATCTGCACCAAACCTGCTGCCTGGGGCAGCTCGCAGTGCCAGGACACAATTAAATATCACCAGCAGGGGCAAGGCTGCTGGAGGCACCATTCCTGCTGGCTTCCCTTCTCCTCAGTTCCTCCTTGTGGTTCAATGGGATAACAAGAAACCCCAAACCGTGGAGGCACTGGGGGTGAGAGCCCCACATCATCCTGCCTGTGCTGCACCCCAGGCTTCCTGCTGGTGCTGCCACGCTTCTCACTGGACAGATTTTAGGAGTGAGGTTCCTTCTCTCCAGCATTTCCTCCCCTCCATAGCTCTTCAGCTCCCTGCTCACCCCCTGACTCCTGCCTGCAGGTGGAGGAAGGTGCTTTTGTCAAAGAAAACTTTGATGAGCTCTGCTGGACCCTGACAGCGAAGAAGAACTACAAACCCGACCGCAATGGGAACAGTGTTGTGTCCCACCAGGATGCCTTCAAGCTCTGGTGCCTCTTCAACTTTCTGTCTGAAGACAAATACCCTCTTGTCATGGTGCCAGATGAGGTAGGAGCTGCCTCTGCCCCCAGACAGAGCCCCATTTGAGGGTGATGCTTCCTGGCGTGTCCCACTGCATCCTGTGAGATGTGGTGTTCCAGGGGGTGGGACAGGGGGGCTGCCTGCCCTGGGCACCCACAGCCACCCCCCTGCCCAGGGACAAGGGGGGACTTCACCCCTCCAATGTGCTGTCCTGCCTGGAGGGCAGTGGCAGAGCAGACCTGGCTGTCCCTCTCCATGGTCACTGCCACCCCTGCCCAGCATGAGGAGCGTCAAGGGTGAGGTGCCAGCCAAAGAAAAGCCTCACAGTAATCCCCAAATTCCACAGCATTTAGGGAGGAAGGTTCTCCCTTTCTCTGGGGTCAGGTTAAACTTCCATGAGAAGGGGGGGCGGATCTGGGGAGAATGCACACGTGCAGAAGCCAAGAGTGGCCTCAGCAGAAGGAACTTGGCTGGGCAAATGGCTGCTGTTGTCTTCTACCCCCTCAGCCTCCTCCTGAGATCAGCAGAAAAGTCAAAATTAAAAAAAAAAAAAAAAAAAAAAGAAAAGAAGAGGAGCAAAAAGGCAAGAAGCACGGTGCTGCGCAGACGTAGGAGGGCAACCGCACTTCCTGTGCCCTGGGAGAGGTGTTTCCTGTTCCCCAGAGCATGAAAAACTGAATCATCCTGAGCACAGCACTCTGTTCTTGCCCCCTTTCACAATTAAATGACATAAAAATCCAGCTGGCTGTGGGGACCCTGCTGTGTGTCACCTTCCTGTGTCACCCACTGGTCTCAGTCCCCAGACTGTGGGCAGAGGAGAGCTGGCAGCAAAACTTGAGCTGCAATAAGTCTTCCCCACAGCAGGTCAACCACCTTGACTCTTTTTATTTGCAGTTTTAAAATGATGCTCATTTCCACAGGGACCTGTCCCCCTGCTCCTCCCCAGTGATTTTTGGGAAGCAGTGGTGCTGAGCTCACTGTGAATTTGAGACATCATCTCTGAACGGTGTTGGGCAGTGCTGGCCTGTGCTCCTTCAGGCTCCTGACTGCTGCAGAGTTTTCTTACTCTGCAGACAAGCCAGAAAAATCATCCCTTAACCCCAGTCTTGGGGTTAAAAGGAAAAACCTCTCAGTAGAGGTCAAACTCTAACGCAGCTCCAGTCTCCTCCATTCCAGCTGGGATGCCCCAGCCATCACAAAGGATGATCCCTCTGGCATCAAGGTCCTGCACCTCCAGGCTGGAGAGAGATGTGGCCTTGGGCTCTCCAGAATGGGTTGATGGGGTGGGGACAGCCCTGTCCCAGACAGAGACACTGTCACTGAGCGTCCTCCTCCCCACAGGTGGAGTATCTGCTGAAGAAGATCTGCACAGCCATGAACGTGGAGCTGAACTCGTGCGAGCTGGAGGATTTCCTGTCCCAGGAGCCACAGGGCCAGGGTGGCCTCACGGTCTGGCAGTTCCTGGACATGGTGAACTCGGGCAGGTTCCTCAGAGGCATCGAGCAGGAGGCCATCAGCATGGCCGTGGAGGAGGTGTACCAGGAGGTCATCGAGGATGTGCTCAAACAGGCAAGGAGCTCACACATTGTGGGGCACAAGCTCAGTCCTGCTCCCACCCCGTTTTGATCTCCGTGTCTCTCGGGTGCAGGGCTACCTCTGGAAGAAGGGCCAGCTGAGGAGGAACTGGTCAGAGCGGTGGTTCATGCTGAAGCCCAGTGCCCTGTCCTACTACATGAGTGAGGAGAGGAAGGAGAAGAAGGGGAGCATCACGTTGGACAAGCACTGCTGTGTGGAGGTACAGCCCGGGCCACGCTCAGCTTGGAAGGGAGACCCAAGAACACACAGTGAGCGTGGGAGAGCCACTCCTGTGGCTGAAGACGGGGGGATAAGGTGTGGTAACCCTGTGCCGTGTCCCCTCCCTGCAGGTGCTGCCAGACAGGGATGGCAAGAGGTGCATGTTCTGTGTGAAGACCTCGTCCCGCACCTACGAGATGAGCGCCTCGGACACGCGGCAGCGCCAGGAGTGGACGCTCGGTCTGTGCCCGCCCCACGCCCCTTCCCCGACCTCCCCGTGCCCCCTGCTGTCCCCACTGACCGTGCCCTCCCTCTGCAGCCATCCAGACTGCCATCAGGCTGCAGGCCGAGGGAAAGAAGTCCCTGCACAAGGACCTGAAGCAGAAGCGCCGGGAGCAGCGGGAGCAGCGGGAGCAGCGCAAGGCGGCCAAGGAGGAGGAGACGCAACGGCTCAAGCAGCTGCAGGAGGAAAAGGAGAGGAAGCTGCAGGAGCTGGAGCTGCTCAAGGAGGCCCAGAGGCAGGCAGAGATCCTGCTGCAGGAGGAGGAGCAGCGGCGGAGGCAGCAGCACGAGGAGATGCAGAGGACCCTGGAGATCCAGCTGCGGGAGGCCGAGCAGGTGGGTGCGTCCCACAGGGGCTGTGGTGCTCATGGGGTGGGTGCTTCCTTCTCCTTCCCTTGCCCAGGGCAGCCCAGGGGTTTGGATGTACAGTGCTGCTGCCACCCATCACCTCTGGGCTCTGTTGTGCCTGAGATCCCTTTGAGCAGGAGATGAGGACAACCTGCCTCAAGGGGCTTTAGCTGGGGGACAGTGAGAGGCAAATGCTGGTGCCAGGCTGGACAGGGAGCCCATTTCTGACCTGACAGCCAGCACTGGCTCCAAATGACACAGCCTGTCTCCTGAGCAGGGAAACAGCTTTGCTTTGGACCTGTCACCACGGGCTGCCCCTGCTCTGGCCCACTCCACCCAGTGGGCCCAGGTGGGTTCTGGGGACACTGGTGATGGCCTGGCCCGCTGATGGCTCCTGTCCCCGCCCAGGCTC
This sequence comes from Melospiza melodia melodia, assembly GCF_035770615.1. Taxonomy (NCBI): domain Eukaryota; kingdom Metazoa; phylum Chordata; class Aves; order Passeriformes; family Passerellidae; genus Melospiza; species Melospiza melodia. Next base: position 7,794,362 of record NC_086221.1, read on the forward strand.
GTGCCTCCATGCAGGCAGAGATGGTGCTGAAGGAGGCTGAGGCAGAGCGGCAGCGCAAGCGCATCCTGGAGCTGGAGGACATGCAGGAGAGGCTGCAGGAGGCCCTGCAGCAGGAGGTGAAAGCGCGGCAGGACGAGGAGGCTGTGAGATACGCTCAGGCCAGGTAGGACAGGGCATCCCTCCCCCTCCTTGGGCAGCTCGGTGCTCCCAGGTACTGGGATGTGCTGGTGAGTTCCCAGTATGCAGGCTGGGACAGAGAAACTGGGGGAAGAAGTGGCAGAGGGACATCCTCACCTCTTCGTTGTCAGGCTACTGGCTGAGGAAGAGGAGAAGCTGAAACAGCTGATGAAGCTGAAGGAGGAGCAAGAAGAGTATATCATCAGAACTCAGATGGAGAAGCAAGTCCTCAAGCAGGAGATGGAGAACAAGAACAAGTGTCTGGAAGAGGCGCAGAAGCAGCTGGAAGAAGTGAGAGTGAACAGGCAGCGGGTGGACCAAGATGTCATGGTGAGCATCACATCCGTGCCACATCTCCTCGCATGGTGAACCCAGGGGACTTTCCAACCCTCCCAGAGTCACCTCCATAGTGGGGAGGACCAAGCTGAAACTGCTGTGGGGGTTTCTGAGCTATGCCATGTGCAGGCACAGTGTGATGCAGTGGCTGAGACAGGACAAGCATGTCCTGCCCTGGGGACAAAGCACTGATGTCAACAGTGGGAGTGTGTGAAGGGGGAGGGTTGGAGGGGGAGCAGAAGGTCTAGAGGAGAGTGAACTGGGTCTCCATCCCAGGGGGAACCTCCAATCCAGGTTTACACAGGGAAGGGAAAGCTGTACCCATGGTCTCATGGGGCAGCAGCTCACCCTTTGCCCCGTGCCCATGGGGCAGCAGCAGCTCACCCTTTGCCCCGTGCCCATGGGGCAGCAGCAGCTCACCCTTTGCCCCATGCCCATGGGGCAGCAGCAGCTCACCCTTTGCTCTGTGCCCGTGGGGCAGCAGCAGCTCACCCTTTGCCCCATGCCCATGGGGCAGCAGCAGCTCACCCTTTGCTCTGTGCCCATGGGGCAGCAGCTCACCCTTTGCCCCGTGCCCATGGGGCAGCAGCAGCTCAGCTCACCCTTTGCCCCGTGCCCTGCAGGCGGCCCAGAGGAAGCTGCGACAGGCCAGCACCAACGTCAAGCACTGGAACGTGCAGATGAACCGACTGATGCACCCCATCGGGCCTGGAGGTAGGAAACAGCTGAGCCAGATGACCACCCTTCCCTTCATCCCCTATGCCCATACCCCCACCCATCTTCCCCTTTTTGGGGGCATCTGGTGGCTGGAAGGACCCTCAGAGAAGATACCCCAATGCCTCCTGCAAGGACAGGCTCCACAAACCTTTTTCTCAGCTGAACAGTCAGTTTGGGCCCCAGGTAAACAATTCTCTTTCTCCCTCCACCCCCAGACAAGCGAACAAACGTGAGTGGAGGAGTCTTTGCTGGCTACCAGCCCCTTCTGTCACGGAGAGATTCTTCCCTCAAACTCAAGCAGAGGGTGGAGGATAAAGGCAGTGACCCCACGAGGGAAAACAGCAAGGAAAACGTGAGCAACGGCGGGAACAGCAGCACGCTGCCATCTCCAGATGCGGACACCATGGCCACAGAGCCCACCAATTAGCCCACCAGGATGGCAGAGCCCAGCTGGGAATGGCAGGGCTCAGCTTGTCCCTCCAGGTGGACGGTCAGTGTGGCCATCTCTGCATGGGGACCAGCACAGAGCCTACAGGGGACTGCACAAGGCAGAAGTGCTCCCATTTCCATCAGTGAAGGGCTGCAGCCACCACGTGCCAGGAGTCTCAGGCAGCCCAGTGCTGGGGAGAGGGCAGTGGGACCTTCTCCTCTGGACTGAAGAACTCAACTCCTTGTCCTCTGTTTTACACCCTGTACTAAAAAAGAGCCGCTGCTGGGTCGGGGCCCTGTGGCCCAGGACTGCAGTTCCCCCTTGGTTTCTACAACAACCCTTCTGCATCACTCACTGTGCTCCAGGCTGTGGGGCTCTGCCACAAGCCAAGGACACCTGGACTGACCAAGCAGGGCCTTCTTGTCACCCCACACCATGCCAGGTGTCCCTAACTACAGCTACCACTGTGTTCCCGGGCAGTGGGTGGTAGTACTGGAGCCACTTAAGTTAGCAGAAACTAATGACCAATAAAGCTTTTGGAGCCACTGGCCACAGACCTCCTGCCCCACACACTGCAGGCACCAGCCCCCTTTCCATGGCAGTGCAGGGTTGGGATTTCCCTGTGTGAAAAAGCCATTTGAAAGGAATCAGCCACAACCTGTGAAAAGTGGCCCCACCAGCAGATTTTTCGTTGGTTTGTGGAGGGCCAAGAGGGACACAGAACAAAACAAAAAAGCCCTGATAACACACCATCATTTGGTTTGGTTTTTCCAGCACCTCTGTATAGATACAGTCCCAGCTGTGCCTTTGGGGTGTTTATAGCCTGGGGCACAGAGCCAGGGTGGCCTCTGGAACAGGCCCTGGGTGCAGGCTCTGCACCGACTCCATCTCTGCACCCGCAGATGAGCTGAGTTCGTTGGGGAGATTACGATCTGTTTCCTCCCGGGCCTCGAACAGCACTCTCCCCAGTCTCACAGTGTTTCTCTCTCAGTTTTTTTCCACCGTGCCCGAAGGGACAAAGCGCTCAGTGTGCCCGGGTGCAGGGCAGCCCTGGGCCGGGCCCACGCGGCCGCGCTGACGCACAGCGGGGGCACGGGCACTGCAGGGGCTGCAGGTCAAATACACCGCCTGTGTCCCCTTCCCTCTGCTGGCACACACAATATATCATTTATCGGGGTGGCCCTGAGTGGGGTCCCTCGTGGGGTCCCTGCCTGCTCCACACCATCCTGGCCAAGCCACTTGGACACAGGATCCCGCTGCTCTGCACGGGTTTTGTGGGCACAGTGAGCCCTTCCCAGCTCCGCCTCTAGGCTGGGTCATTGTATTGCATATCGAGGGGGCCGCGGTGCGAATTGCTGGGGGCGAAGGGGGTCACTGGCAATGCTTGGGGTACTTGGGCGCGGAGCCAACTGCCCCGCCGGCGCCGCCGCCATATTGGGCGGCCTTCGGGACGCCCCGCCCCCAGAACGCCCCGCCCCCAGGTTGCGTCACAGGCAGCGCCTACATTTCCCATGAGGCCTCGCTCCGGCCGCGGGGCGCAGTGCGGGCGGCTCCCGGCAGGGGGCGGTAACGGTGCTGAGGGGGCGGGGCCGTTGCCGTGGTGACGCGGGCGCGAGGCCCCGCGGCGGCGGCGGCGATTGGCCGCGGGAGCGCGCGGGGTGCGGTGGCGTCAGGGCGTGCGCGGTGACGCGCGGGGCCGGGGGTGACGGGGAGGGAGGGGGACGGCTGCAGGAGCGGGGCCGCGCGCGAGGTGAGTGTGAGGGACGGGAGGGGCTGAGGGGGTGTGAGGGGCTGAGGGGGTGACAGAGTTGGGCAGGGGGTGTGAGGGGCTAAGGGGGTGACAGGGCTGGGGCAGGGGGTGTGAGGGGCTGAGGTGGTGACAGAGTTGGGCAGGGGTTGTGAGGGGCTGAGGTGGTGACAGAGTTGGGCAGGGGGTGTGAGGGGCTGAGGGGGTGACAGAGTTGGGCAGGGGGTGTGAGGGGCTGAGGGGGTGACAAGGCTGGGGCAGGGGGTGTGAGGGGCAGGGGATGTGAGGGACAGGGCTCGGTGCAAAGGGGACGTGGGTGTGGAGAGCTGCGGCGTGAGGGGCATCAGTGAGTTTAGGCTGTAGTTCCTGGGAAATCAGGCGGGACTGAGGACGGGACGTGGCTCACACGGGAGGAGGGTTGGGGGGACTGTGCCCGCCTGCTGTGCCAGGGTGGGGTGATGGAGAGTGCCAGGCACTGCAGGAGTCTGGGGCTGGAAGGAGGAGAAGCAAGGATGGACCTTGAGCAGAGCATCTGGTGAGGGGCTGCTCCAGGAGAAGGATCTGAGAGTCCTTTCTCATCCCTCATTTCTGCCCGTTCCACTCCCCCCTGCCCTGGGATCCCAGATGAAGGATATGTGTGTGGGAAGGAATCAGATGTGCTGTAGGGTCTGGACAATGCCCGTCATGGTGCTGCAGAGGGGTCTGAGCAGTGGCTGCCCCATGAATCAGAGTCCCAGGGCTGGTTGCAGTGTTGATCTCTAAAACAGTGACCTGTGGGCTGAGGCAGCCCATGTCCTGTTTCTTGTTTCTGCTCTGCTCTCCTTTCCTCCTGCCCTCTCCATGCGAGTCCTTTGTTGCCTTCAGCAGAGTATCCTCTTCTGTACAAACATGCTGCAGGCTGAGGTGGGAGTTTTCCTGATGACTTGCCATGTGTCAGCCAGGGACAGCAGAGGAAGCATCCAGGTGGGATGTGCTGGCAGGTTCCCTCCATGCCCTGCTGAGCTGGTGCAAGTGTTGCCTTGTGTGCAGTGTGATGGGCATGCCCTGGCATTTAGCAGTGAATGGGACAAGGTGAGCCAGGCATTTGATTCTCAGGTCTCTGGCAGCAGCAGAGCACTCTGGTCTGCAATGAGAGAGAGCTCAGGGTGTGATTTGTGCACTCCCTGCAGGTGATTCAGCCCTCCTTGTCAGTGTCAAGGCTAATGCTGTGTTACTGAATGGGGATGAGCTTTATTGCTGATGGAGGAGAAAGCCACCTCCTGATGTGCCAGTGGGGCTGGAATGGCTTTAGTGTTGTTCTTTGTCAGAGAGATTAAAAAGAAACTTTGTCGGGATTGTTTAGGAAAAACTATCTTCCATACTGGAGGAGAAGGGATGAGAAACCCACTCTGCTGTGAAAGTGAAGCTCCTGAAGGCAGTTCTGTGGCTGGTGCTGGATCCACACTTGGCACAGCTCTGTGCTGTCCTCAGCCCCCACCTCTAAACAAGAGCAATCACTGCCTTCAGGAGGATGTGGCTTTGACATCACTGATTGGGAAATCCTGATGTGATTGATGTCCAGTGCAAGGGGCTCGGGTTATATATCACACTTGTGCCCTCCTCTGGGTGTGCCTTGATCCTGTAGGGAACACCCTCCACACTCAGGCCACCCTCACCCTTTGAGGCAGGGGGTTCACGTTCATTTTCCATCTCTCCTGGGCAGCTGCAGCTTCCATGTCAGTCCTGGAGGGATGTGCTGCACTGGGGGCTCACTCTCAGCACAGCACTCGCAGCTTGCTGCCCAGCTGCCTGGCCTGGTAGGGGCTGCTGATGCTGGTTTGTTTCTGATTTGTTTCTGGTTTGTTGCTGGTTTGTTTCTGGTTTGTTTCTGATTTGTTGCTGGTTTGTTTATGGTCCTCATCTACGTTACATGCTGTCCCGTGTTGAGGGCAGCAATACAAAATGGGGCTTTTCATTGGAGTGGGAGGAGCAGCTAAGCCTGGGTAATGTCAAGGAGGGTATGTGGGTGCAAATAGCATCATGTTCACATCTTTGTTTAATGTTTTAGTCCAGTTAGTCTGCATAACTGTCTAAAAATAGGACATATTTCCTCTAAGTCCTCTAGTTCAAAGCCTCATAAGCCATTTTTTTTTTCCAGCATTAGTCTCTTCCTTGTCTTTTGAGTCTGAAATTCATACAAGGCAAAGTTATCAGGAAAACCAAGAAGAGTGAATGAACTCTGTTGAATCCTTAAGTTTCAGCCACCCAAGAGGAAGTTCATTAAAGTTGCAAGAACTTTCTGGCAGCCTCTTGAAGGTGGATTAAGCAAGCTGGGTAAACAAGCAGCCTTGTGGCCACCACAGCCCTTTTCCTAGCATCAACTTTGTGCATTGTCATAAGAGCTCAGGGTCATCTGCCTCTGGCTGCAGGTGACTTGAGGCAGAGGTGACATCCATGGTGAGGGGATGGGGCTGTCCCTGCTGGCAGGGGACAGCCCCAGGGTTTGCTGTCCCTCCTGGTCTTGGACAGATGCTGCCTGTGGCAGGGCTCCCTGCAGTCGCCCTGGCCCAGGGTTCCAGCGTGCAAAAGAGGCAGTGTGTGTTTAAATTTCAGAGCTGCTGCTGGAGCCAGCCCAGCGTGCTCCCAGCAGCATAAATATCTGGCCTTCAGCACGGCCGTGGCAGCTCGCTGTGTGTCCTCCTGCAGGTTGCTCCGGTGCTGGTGTCCGTGCTGACATGGTGACCCAGCGGCGGCTGGCGGCGGCAGGCGGACAGGGACAGCTGCTCTGCAGAGGTAACCCTTCCCTTTGCATGCAGGCCACTCACCCAGGCACTTAGCACTGTTTCTGAAAACTTGGGGTAGGGAAGAGCAGCTTGCTTTGTCCATGATCTTAAACTTCTTTAAATTTAATTTTAAGTTTAAACTCTGTGCCTTATTTTTGTTCCGTTTCTGAATGTGATCTTATGGATTACTTTAGGAATTCACTGTGAAGACCGTGGTCTAATCCTGTTCTCCTCAGCTGGCTCTTGCTGTCAAAGCATAGTGACATAACATTTCATTATTTCACTGATGTTTATGATGGAAATTGGCTGTTGTAGATGAGGGAGGGCACATGAGATCCGGGGCTGCACGTGGGTCACCAATCACCCAACAGTCCCACACATGGCCCGGTGCTGGTGCTGTTGGTGTGGGACAAAGCTGGGCAGGCTGTGGCAGAGGCAGCACAGGGGTTTGGAGGAGGTGGTCAGCATGGCATGGGCGGGCACTGCCCTGCCTGCAGAGCTCTGAGGTGATTCCTGGAATCAGCGGTGCTGTGGCTGTGGGTGTGTGTTTGCCTCAACACAGCTCTGAGGTGTTGAGCTGTTGTGGGTTCTGTGTCAGACTGGCGCAATGGTTACGCCATCTCTGTTCTGGTATTCAAGACAGACTTCCAAGGATCTTCACAGCGTGTGGAGAGGATTTTCTAATGAGCCCCGTGAGGCTTTGCTGATCAGAAGAGCATTGTTGTCCAGAATTGCTTTCTGGCATTGATGGGCTCTGTCTTTCTTGCGTGAAGCCTTTTGAAAAATATGTATTTTTCTACAGTACATCTTGTTGCCCTTTGGGGAATATTTCATCTGCGGCCATTGAATTATGGACTGGAAATCTGCAAATGTTCTTGGAGACAGAAGGATTGGCACAACAAGAGACTCTTGGGCTCCTCTGAACAACAGAACCTGACATACAAATGATGTTTTAATTGGGTGAGATGATGTTACAGGGCTTATGCCTGAAAGGTTATTTGCTGTCAGAGCCCAGCCTGGCTTGCCCTGACAATGACATTTTAGATGTCAGGGGTTTTGTGGTTTGTACTGACTCTTTTGCTTAGGGCAGGAACAATCTGATAACCACAGATTCGTCGGGCTGCATTTCTGCTTCTCATCAGGTGCTGCAGAGTAATCTCTGCTTTTTCCAGAAGTCTTTCTGTTCAGGGATGCACTGCTGCAGTAATTTTGGAGACTCTGGGAAAGTCTGGACAAGCAGAAATTATTTCCATAGTGAGGACAAGTAAGATTTTTCTGTGGAACTAGTTTTATTTTTTTGTTAATTATTCTGAAGTGTGCTTGCCTTGGCAGAATGCCTGGCAAATTGCTTTCCCAAAGCAGGGTTTAGAGTGGAATGATTGATGCCAGTATGAATCCTTTTGGTCAAGGAGATTGTGAAGTGCATCTTCCCCAAAATATGTTTTGTGATGACGTTCACTGGAGCCCTGCTTGACTGCAGGAAGGGTTCAGAACAGAACTCAAGATGTATCTTAGTTTCATTATGACTTCTTGAAATGCTTTAATATTCACTGTTTCAGTCAGTGTCTGGAAAATGTCTGTGTTCTCCAAGGCTTAGCCAAGAGCTTGTGAACATCTGGGATCGTTTTGGCCAGGTCTGTTTGGCTTTGCAAAGGGCTCTGAATTTCTTGTGTATGTTGGGGTGCTTTCCTGGGGACCTCACAGACAGGCTCTGCTCAAAGTTTTGAGTTTTGGGGAGTCTGTGGTTTGCAGGGGAATCCTGACCATGGAGGAGGAAGTGGCAGGATGAAAGCACAGCACAAGTGTTTGTTCTGGTGCTGGGTCAAGGCAGAACCCACCTCTGGGGCTGGGGCACGGGCACAGCCTGGTAACCCCCCTGGTATCCAAGCTGGTGCCATCAGGCTGCATTTCCTGACTTGCCCTGGCCTGGGAACTGGAACTTGAAATAGCAAAAACCAGAACATGCATGTTCAACCCTTGACAGATATGTGGGTTGGAGACAGGGAATGGTTTTGGTGATTTGAAAGGGCAGATGAGCAGATAGGGAAGCATTTCTTTGATGGGCTGTTAAGACAGACTTTACTGCGAAACACATGCCTATCACATTAGGACAGGCTTTGTCAGGCCTTTCCTGGCAGGGCTTGTGTGACATGGCTTCAAAATAAGCAATGCTTTGTGCACTCATCTTTTTGATGGGAACCTAAGCTCAAATCCCTGTCCTGCCTGACTTGTTACAAGTGTTTTTCAGTGGAACTCTTGATTCCATCATATTGCCATCTGGGATATTTCTGAAAATGTCCAAATCAGCTTTTCACCTTCAAGTTGTTTATATGGGTTCTGCTAGAGATGTTGGCTCTTGAAAGCTGTTAACCCCATGAGGGCTGATGGTCAGGGACCCTCATCTCTGAAAATATCCGTGGGTTCTCCTGTCCATGGGGTAGAACTTGTGTTGTGGAACTTAGGGCCATGGGGATCTCTGGAAAAGGGCTCTTGCTGAGCATGAACTTGAGGAGCCTGCTGAGCTGCCAGCAGCTAGCTGTGTCAGGAAGCAGTAGCTGTTGCTGGCTGTGAGCTCTGTGGCTCACCCTGTACCCCCAAGACGGTGCCAAAGGCACGAGGATGTTATGAAAGGTGCGAATGCTTTGCTCAAGCATTTTGTTTTCTGGGGGCCGAGGCAGAAATCCAAATGGTCAGAGCACTCTGTGAGTCTTGGCAGGATCACACTGACACAGTGGCTGCTCCTTTCCCTGCTGAAAAGGCTGGGGAATCTCTGTTGTCCAGGCAGCTATTGCTCTGTGCATGTGGCCAAAAATAGCAAGGAAACAGCATTCCCATCTCATTCCCTGAGAGGGTGTTGTACTAGTTTGTGTGGAAAAGCAATTCTGGTGTTCTCTGGAGGTTTTCTTGGGGGGATGTGTGCAGTCAGCCTGGGACCCCTCTGTTTTGCTGCTCTGTGGCTGCAGGGGAGCTGCAGCAGACACAGCAATGTGCTCCATCCCTCTCGCTGCGCATGTTCCTGGCCCTGCTGAATCATCCAGCTTGTGCCTGGGCACAATTGCTCTCTGTCAGCTGTGTCCTGGGAGCAGAGCAGGGGGCTGGTGCCCAGGGTATTTTGCTAAAGTCTGCAAAACCCAGTAGCACTTCTCTGGGAGTCCAAGTGTAAACATAACAAAACTTACAGGCTGATGGATTTATTTTTTTCCTGGTTAATCCATGGGGTCTAAAATCTGTTGCTGCAAGGAGGAGGAGGCTTGCTGTTGGTTTTGTGGGCATTTTTGTGCATCTGGGAGCACTGGGAATGCAGCACTAAAACCAAGGGGCCTGCTGGATGTTTGGCTCCAGACAGAAGGCTGCATGCACGTGTGTGATCCTGAGTGACTCATTGGCTCACTGCTGCTTTTCTGCCCTCATTGCTTTTCTGAGGAGCTGATTGCCCCTTCCAAAGCATGGATGGCACTCACTGGTGTCCCAGTGACCCTGAGACTTTGGGGAAATCTAAGCTGGGTGCTGGTGTGTGCAGCACTGCCAAACTTGGCCTCACTGCCCGCCAGCAGTGCTCCCGTTCACAGCCACAGCTTGTTCCACTCGCCGCTTTCCTGGAGTTCCATTTCAGTGCTGCTCTGGGTCTGCAGCACCCTGTGCCCACTGTTTGCCTTGGGAAGTGGTGTTGCTGTTACTGGGAGCTCCTCCCTCAGCAGCCCTGTTCTATAATTACTGATGTTCCTGAAACCAGATCCTTCCACGTGTCCTGCTCAGGTTCGGGAGGACAAGGGGTCCCTAAGCAAACTGACTGCCTTGGAGTGCAGCCAGGAGGACTTCAGCAGTTTGGGAACACGTCATCTTCAGTGGTTCATTGAGTTCTGAGCCTCCAACCTCCTCACCTTTGGGATGCTAAAGGAAAGGGGAATATATCCCACACGGCCAGGTTTGCAGTGTGATCCCAAAGCATTGCCACAGTTTCACAGCCACCTCTGCTGGGCCCTGGGCTGTGCGGAGATGATCCTCTCTCCTTGCCAGACTTAATGATCTTCTCAAATAGCAGCACTTCTGTGCCATTTCAAGCTCTGAGAAGTCCCAGTGGTGTCACCTTTCCAGTACCTGCTTGTTTCCTGGCTGCTGTCCTTGTTCCAGTGGGTCAGACCCACGTGCCCCTCCTGGCCACAGATACTTTGGGCTGTCCTGACTTGACCACTAAACACAAATACCAGTCAGCAGTTGGCAGAATGAGATGTGCCAGTTTACTTCCTGAAAGTCATCCTGGAATGCCCTGTACAGGAATGTACAACAGGAGAAGATGGTCACAAGCAGTGCAGGGAGCTGATCTGGGGCTGGGCAGGCCAGACCTGTGAGTGTGACTGCAAACAGGTGTCAAAATCTGTAATGCAGGAATAAACAATGACACTTGGTGCTCATCTATTGCTCTGCACTTCCAAAACACGCTGTCTCCATGAGCTAATGCAGCCAGGGAATGATCAGGAAGGAAGCACTGTAAAAGTCCTGGGTTTGTTTCTTTGTGGTGGGTTTTGGTTTTGGTTGGGGTTTTTCCCTTATAATTAAAGAAATTGAAGTAGAGACCTGACCAGATTTGCTGAAGGTCATGGAGCAGCACCTCAATTAAGAGCTAAGAACTGTGCAGCTCTTCCCTGCCTGCCCTGCTGCTGCCCATCAGCCTCAGAGCCTGTAGGGCAGGGAGTCCCTCTGCTGGGAAGCTGCTGAGGGATGATTCCTCTGTCTTCCCATCTCTGCCATCTCAAGATTTTGGAGCATGCTTGCTGCTGGAGCCAGGGATGGCTGCAGCTCCTGGAGAAGAGCAGCCTGGCAGACCCTGCTTTGTGCATGGCTGAGAGTTCAGTGCCCAAAGTCTGCTCTTTTTTCTGTGTCTGCAATACCTCTCAGAGTCTGAACAAAGCCAGCAGCAAGTTCCTTTTGGAGCAAAATGTCATGACCTGGTTTTGGGGACAGCATCAATCATGGTACAAAAAGAGAAGAATCCAGCCAGTTTCGTAACCTTTTTAATGAGCTGGGGTTATTTCCCCCCTCAGTGCCCAGGAAGTGGGTGAGCTCAAACATGCAATAGATGTGTGATTCATTTGGGCAAGCCAGGCTGCTGCAGGCAGCTGAGGGAATCTCCTGCACCCTGTGTCACAAGTCCTGGAGTAATTAGCAGCAGCTAATGGTCCTGGCAGCTCTGTCAGCACCCCTGTGCTCAGGGAGCCCAGCTCACTCCTGGGGAAGCACAGGGGGTTCACACTGGGCAGCCTTGGAGAGAGAATCACAGGACTGGGCTCTGGGGCATGGTGCAGCATCTAAGCAGATGCTTCAAGGAGAAAAATCTGTCCCAGAATGTCCATCCTGGTCAGTGCTGTGTGGGAGGGCTCTTCCTTGCTCGCTGTAGTAGTTTATTTTTGTGTGTTGCCTGCCTTGAGGCCAAGACTTTGAGTAAGGAAGGAAACACTCAGCTACTAAGTGCTGCTGAGATCTCATTGGCTAATGTGGGGGTATGCTGATCTTCCAGGAGCAAACATAAACATGTTTTCAGCGTTCCTCTCTCCTGTTTTGTACTCTCAGTTACCTTTCCTGTATTGCAGCATCTGCTTAGCTCTTATTTGGCTTTTATTAGTAGTAGCTGACGTGTAGGAGGAGGAACAGAAACTTGTACTTGATCAGCAGATCTTGGAAGCAGTGACACAACCTGAGGAAGTCTGCAAAAGGTGGTCAATCAGCAGCAATCACATCTCCTTTGTGGATTCAGGTCAGTTTTTGACTGTGGATTCAAAATGTGCTGCACATCACAGTGCTGATTTCTCAGCTCACCCCTTCTGTTTCTTTTGGCTGTGAATTTGCTGAACTTTCTTGTCCAGAGGAATGAACACAAGCAAGGAGCACTCCCATGAGTTATTGGTTTCCTTCTGCCATTCTTTATGACCTCTTTTACAGCACAGTTGTATTGACCAACTGCTTTGAGCAGATCAGCTCTGTGACTTGACTCTTGGGAGGTTTGGATCTTTCTTTGGTGCTTTGCATGGAAACTCTGAGCTTGGCTCCAGGGTGTGTGTGCTAATCAGCAGGATTGGCTGCCAGGGGAGCTGCCAGGCCACAGGGGCACAAGCTGTTGGTTGAATGATCTGGAGGCTTGGATCTTGGTCAGCTCTGGAGAAGCTCTACCTTCTTGCAGGGAAACCACACTGAAGATTTGTCTCCTTTTAACTTCTACGGGTTTTTTCCTCTCCTGGTTGTGCCACGTCTCTCTCCCTGTTCCCACTGATGGTTTAGCTTGGCATAGATGCCAGCTTCTAGGAAAGACAAACCTGTTGGCCAGGCTGTTTGCAGCCAGCAGGCATCAGCCCAAGCCCAGAGCCAGCAAACAAACCCTCCCTGCAGAGGAAGCTGCTGGCTCAGCCAGGGTTACCAAAGCTCCTTGGAACAGGCATTGAGGCAAGGGCACAGCAAGTCATGAGATGCTTGCACAGACATCTGGGGCAAAGCAGAGAGCTCTGTCTGCAGTGGGTTTAAAGCAAGGGGCTTGTGCTGGATGCCAGGGAAAGGGGAATCTAATGAGCTGCTCATTAAGCTGCTGCAGGATGGATTTTCCACTGTAGACAAGCTTCTCCTGCCACAAGCTTACTCCACTAACTGCTCTTCCAGGCAAAAGTGTTTCCCTGATGTTGGTGTGATCATTTATATATATCCCTGAAAACAGTGAAGTTCATTTCCCTCCATCTCCAGTGAGTAAGTTTTCCTGCCTGTCTGCCATGTCCCACCGTGTGGGATGTGTGAGCAGAGGCCAAGGATAACACAGCCCTTCAATGGTCCCTCAGTGCTGCTGTGGAGGCACGGGGAGGGAGCAGCCCCTGCCCGCCCTGCTGCCAGGAGCACAGGGCAGTGTGCTCACTGGTGCCACTCGTGTGCCTCACCTGGAAACAAAGCCACCTGTCCTGCAGTCTGAGTTCCCAGCGTGGAGGGAAAAATAAATCCCCCTCAGCCACAGGAGACCCAGGCTCTGGTACAGCACCAGCTCCAGGGGTGACTTGTGTTCTGGCTTTGTGACATGTTTGTGTTCACCCTCCCACCTGCAGGTTTTGCTCTCTCCCTGAGCTGCTTCCTTGCTCTTTCAGAGAGCTCTGACCTTGATGTCTTTCCAGCAATCCAAGGAGCTGGCTGCAGCTCAAGTTGGAAGTGCCAGGTGTGAGGGTCTGCTGTGGGAGGGCAAACAAATCCAGGGAGTTCTGAGTCACTGCTGCCCTTGGCCAGCAAGCCCTGAGATGGGCTTGGGCACGGGGCACAGACCATGCCAGAGCTTGGGGCTGCCCTTATACAAGGCCCCTGCAATATCCTGCATTAGTTTAATTTGAGTCTGCCAATCGAGGCTCTCTTGGTTGAACCTGGATTTCAGTGGCTTTCCTGATGGGTATTTCTCCACTTAAAAATAACTCTCTTCAGGAAGTGGATGGAACTTTACATAAGATGTGCTTGAGATGTTAATTATTCAAGGAAGAGTCAGTTTAGGAATCAAGATCCAGCACGGTTGGGAGGGAGGTGGGAACTGCTCTGCCATAGCCGCGGTACCGGCGCTGCATCGTTTGGGTTGCTGGAGTTTTGTGGGCTCTTTGGGATGGAGTAAGGCAAACAAGGAGAGGAAGTGTGTGGGGGAGGATGGGGCCGTTCCTCCCACAGGAAACCCGGGATTAAGACACTGGTTGGATTGTGTGGCTGTTGGGATTGCACTGCTGGAACCCGTGGCTGAGCTCGGCCCGGCAGCTGCGCAGAGCAGCAGCAACACGTTCAGCCCTGCTCTTGGCAGAGGAGCCAAGTGAAAACAAACACAAGGGCTGCAACTGGCAGCACTGACGGGAAGGAGTGTGAGTGCAGGGCTGACAGGAAGCAATCAGTCTTGCAGATGGCTTGCATGGGCCAGGGACTTTTAGCCACTGCCTGCTGCTGCACTGAGCCCTCTCCCCCAGTATCTTCCACCCACGGGCACAGTGCACAGTGTGCCCTGATCAGCTGCAGATCCCAACCCAGGCTCTGCCATGGCTGTTACAGAGGGTGAAGCCAGCCCTGTTTTGATCCTTCTGGAGGTGTTGGCTCTATCAGACCCTGGCCGTGGCTGCTACCATCACATCCCAGGTCACTGGCGGCTGTGGAGGACATTGTCTGGACAGCATTTCTGCTATGGCACTTGTAAGCTGGGGACTTCCAGTCCCTGGGTGGCATCTGGGCTGGTTTGTGGTCTGCTGGGCTTTAAAAACAGTTCTGTGAGCTTTTGCTTCCTTGAATCCTACAGAATATTTATTCCACAGTGCAGAGGGATCTTTAAATGGGCTCTGCTCTGCATGTCTCACTGGCCAAGGAGCCGGCTCAGAGCAGGAGGGGTGGGTTGGTGACACTGCCCTGCTGCTGAGCTGCTCCCTGCAGCACTCAGTGGCCTCTCTCCATGTCCTGCAGGCTAGCAGCAACAGCCTGGTGGGGTCCATCTTGGATAGACGCGGATGATGCCAGAGCTATGACAGGGATTGCAGTCTTGGCACTGAGGGGTGATCAATTATGGAACAACTACAGGAGGAAGTACCTGAGGTCAAGGAAGAGGAAGAGGAAGAGGCAGTGATGGTGGCAAGTGGAGCCTCAGACCCAACTGGAGGACCAGACAGCTCGCTGCCTTCGAGCAGCTACACAGGTGAGTGGAGCCACAGGAGCTCATCCTGTGGAGCATCCAGGTGCCCACAGCCCACAGGCAGCATGCCCAGCTGCAAGGGCAGATCTGTCCCGAATGGAGTTCAGCTGAACTGAACATTTCACATTTATTTGTGAAATAATGCTCCAAGTTATGGAGAGGCTTACTTCTTCCTCTGAGGTCACTGCATGTCCATTGGCAAAGGGTTTTGGAATGGAAATTAAAAGGACAGGCAGGAAACATCGTGCTTCGGAGCTAGGGGCCTCCCAGAGTGCTTGGGAATGCTTCCTTGAACACTTTTTGGGGTCCTCAGAGCAAAGTGATTGTAAGGCTCCTCCAGAGCCCTTGATGTTCCAGCTGGGATATCCTGTGCCAGCAGCCAGCCAACAAGGGATTATAAAATCTGCTGGTTGGGGTTTCATTGCCAGGACATGAATGCCAGAGGGAAGAAAGGAGCATTGATGTGGAGTCTGAGCTGCTGGGGCATTCTTGGCTCTGTTCATGGCATTTGCCTGCAGCCAGTGCCAGATTCCAGATGTGATATCAGGGCCAGGCAGGACAGGGCTGGAAATCAGCCCTACAGCTGGAGGAGCTGGCCATACCAGGAGCTGTGACACGGAAGGACGTGTCCCTGTGTGTGTTTGCAGACCTGTCACAGAGCTCCTCTCCCTCGCTGTCGGACCAGCTGCAGATGGGCTGCGAGGAGGCGGCGCTGGGAGCGCTGAATGTGGAGTGCAGGGTCTGTGGGGACAAAGCCTCGGGCTTCCACTACGGCGTGCACGCCTGTGAGGGCTGCAAGGTGAGTCCCAGGGACAGCTGGCTCCAGCTGCACCACGCAGGGGTTAGGTCCCAGCAACTGGGCTGCCTCCTCACACAAGATTTGCAGCAAAACAGGGATTCGGGATTGATTGTAAAAAACTCAGCCTGTCTAGAATGGGGCAAGTATAGGCAGGCAGCAAATGCTGCCCTGGGAAGAGGGCTGAGACCTGTGTGGCCCAAACCTTGCTTTGTTGTGTAAGGCAAATCCATCTGACCCTGAGTTTACTTTTAAAAATAGTTTCTGTGCTGCAGATCAGCAGTGAGCTGTGTATTTATCTCCTGGGATCACTGGCTGCAGCTTGGATGTTCCTCTGGAATTCTTCCCCCTGTTGCAGATCCAGCAGGGTTGCGTTAGCCGCCCAGATCCTGCCAGACATTCCTGCAGGCTGGGGTTGGCCATGGCTGGTTCCTCCATCCCTCTCTGTGGGCTGCTGGCACAGCCACAGCACCAGGCATGGGGTGCCCCCACAGCTCTTCCTCTGCAGCTGGGATAGACCCCCAGAGAGACCCAGGGCTCCCCCTCCTGAGCCTCCCTGCAGCTCCTGGGGATGACAAACCAGCCTGGCCCCAGACTCCATGTCCCCCTGCTCCCTCCCTGCCTGCAGGGTTTCTTCCGCCGGACGATCCGCATGAAGCTGGAGTACGAGAAGTGTGAGAGGAGCTGCAAGATTCAGAAGAAGAACAGAAACAAGTGCCAGTACTGCCGCTTCCAGAAATGCCTCTCGCTGGGCATGTCACACAATGGTGAGTGTCACTGCTGCCAGCTGGGTGACACAGGGCCAGCTGCCCTCCTGTGAAGGATGCCCATGGCCTGCTGTGCTTTAGCCCGTGGCTCTTCCTGCTAGGGGATCACTCAAACCCAGTGCTTCAAGCATTTGACTCCTCTTCCCCTTTTTCTGTATGAGAAGGGGCTGTTCATTCCCCCCATGCAGTGTAGCTGCTGGCACGTGGCTGTCCCTTATGGACAGGCACCAAGGGAACTGGACACACAAATTGATTTTCTGTGCTGAGACTTTTACACTTCAGGTGTAAGAATCTCAGACCCAGACAGGCAAAGGTGTTTATGTGGGAAGCAGGGTTTGAGCAAGAGCCAGAGGAATGGGATGGGAGACTGGTGTGAGGAAGCAGCAGTGGCTGTTTCATGCAGGTGTTAGTGCTGGAGGAACTGCAGCCTGGAAAAGCATTGTGTTGTGTAGCTGCAGGTGTTCTCCAGCACACCTGTCTGTCTGCAGTGGCAGAACAAGCTGCTGTCCCTCTGGATGCATCTCCTGGGGTGCCCCTGCTGTCCTGACCCCCAGTTTTGCCCCCCAGCAATCCGCTTTGGGCGCATGCCAGAGGCAGAGAAGAGGAAGCTGGTGGCAGGGCTGACAGCGAGCGAGATCGGCTGCCAGAACCCACAGGTGGCTGACCTGAAAGCTTTCTCCAAGCACATCTACAACGCCTACCTGAAGAATTTCAACATGACCAAAAAGAAGGCAAGAGGTATCCTGACCGGCAAGGCCAGCAGCACCCCAGTAAGTTCCCTCCCAGGGCAGGTGGGGTTGGCCATGGCCAGCACGGGGGACTGTTCTCTGGGAGATGCTGCACGTCTCCCTGCTGCCCTAGCTGTTCCACATGCAGCCAGGTGGGCTCTGCATGTCCTGCCCCTTGCTGGGAAAAACCCCATTGCTCTGCACACTCGTGCTGTGGTGGGTGGGTGCAGATTACCTGGGCACTGTCAGCCCCGGAGGCAGGGCACAGCACAGGGACAGACAGACAAACATGACAGTCCTGAGCAGAGCTGGCACCTCGAGTCCCCACAGCAGACTCCTAACTTGCTTCTTGTCCAAGCAGCCTTTTGTGATCCATGACATGGACACGTTGTGGCAGGCAGAGAAGGGGCTGGTGTGGAAGCAGCTGGTGAACGGCATCCCCCCCTACAAGGAGATCGGGGTGCACGTGTTCTACCGCTGCCAGTGCACCACGGTGGAGACCGTGCGGGAGCTCACCGAGTTCGCCAAGAGCATCCCCAGCTTCGTCGGCCTCTACCTCAACGACCAAGTGACTCTGCTCAAGTACGGGGTGCACGAGGCCATCTTTGCCATGCTGGCCTCCATCATGAACAAGGACGGGCTGCTGGTGGCCAATGGCAACGGCTTTGTGACCCGCGAGTTCCTGCGCAGCCTGCGCAAGCCCTTCAATGAGATCATGGAGCCCAAGTTCGAGTTTGCTGTGAAGTTCAACGCGCTGGAGCTGGATGACAGTGACCTGTCCCTGTTTGTGGCTGCCATCATCCTGTGTGGAGGTGAGCGGGTGCCCTTGGCCGTGCCAGGGTCAGGAAGAGTTCTCCCTGCTTAGAGGTGGTTCAGAGGGGGCTAGGGGAGCTGAGCTGCAGCTGGGCTTGAGGTCAGCCAGGGATGTCTCAGGGCCATGAGAGAAGAACTGGACACTTCCAAAAAGCTTCTCTGTGGAGGTGATGCCTGGCAAGCTTGGACCAACAGCAAGGAATGCAGAAATGGCATCTCCTTCTCATGTGCTGCTGTGGAATACCTTTTTCAAGGGCACACTTCTCCCCTTTCTAGCTGACGAGGTTGAGTCATGGTGGGTGGGTTACAGTCCCTGGCTCCCTTTCCCCAGCAGCAGAGTGTACTTTGGAGGGCTGCACCACGACCCTGCAGCTCCCGTGCTTCCTCTCCACAGACCGCCCTGGCCTGATGAACGTGAAGCAGGTGGAGGAGATCCAAGACAACATCCTGCGAGCGCTAGAGTTCCACCTGCAGTCCAACCACCCCGATGCCCAGTACCTCTTCCCCAAGCTGCTGCAGAAGATGGCTGACCTGCGACAGCTGGTGACAGAGCACGCCCAGCTGGTGCAGAAGATCAAGAAGACAGAGACAGAGACATCTCTGCACCCACTTCTGCAGGAGATCTACAAGGACATGTACTAAGGACCTGTTATTTATGAGAATGAAGCCAAGGATTCCCATCAATACTCTTTGTACAGGAACAAAGAAAACCCTTCCCAGTGTCTTCCATTTCTCCTACTGGAAACTCTTTTCTACGTGACCCTGACGTACGGTACATAGGGCAAGATGCCGTCAGGATTTGCAGGTGCCTCCTGCTTGGCCAGGGCTTCCATTAACACACACTAACAAATCTGCAAAGCTGCTGTTCCCCTTCCTGTGGCCCAGCTCTGCCTGCCCAGTTTACATGGCTCAGGCAGGGAGGTCACTGTGGGTGGGGAGCCCTGGTCCTTAGCAGGGCCAGGGGGGTGCAGGGGCCAGCAGGGCTGACAGCAGCACTTCGAGGTGTCTGTATTCTCGTTTGTTTGCACTCCCAAGGACGTGGTCCTGAGCCATGAAGTCTGGGACAGTGTGATGAAAGGATGTTTCTCTCTTTCCCAAAGAAAAGCTCTGGAGTATTTGAACACAGGTAGGGCTGTCCCAGAGCAGACCCTCAGCTGCAGCCCCCCTGTGCTCTGCAGTGTGTTCCTGTCTCCCAGTGGAGCTGTGGGAACTCTGCCTTCCTGGGTGCTGGGTGGGAGCCTTTGCTCCTGGCACCCTCGTTCCGTAGGGAACATCTCCCTTGGCACCTCAGTAGGAGAGAGGCTGGGATGAGGAAGTAGGAGTGAAAGGATTTGACTCCTTAAAATTCACCTTCAGAGCAGAGGCACAGAATCCATGGCTTCCACAGGCTGCTCTGCACAGACCTGAGTTACAAAAAAGGTGTGTGGAGGGTCAGAGGCCTTGAGCTGATCAGGGTTTGGTGTCCTGCCTCAGTTTCCCCTCTGTGAAAGAGACCTGGACTGTCACATGCTGCCTGCTCAGAGCAGGAGCACGAGGATCTGTTAGTGCATTGGTTGCAGAGAGCTTTGCAGCTGTAAATGCCAAGGATTTATAACCAGGGAGGGGGTGGTTGGGATGCTCACAATGAGCTGGAGCTTCCAGAGAGCGTGGCTGTGGCAGGGGAGCTGCCAGTCCCCCTCTGCCCCCCGTTCCCAAGAGTGGCAACAGCTCCAGGCTTGGAGGTCTGCCTGATCCCAGCACCACTCTGGGACTTTACCTCACAACTCCTCACAGCTGTAGTGAAACACCACGGTGCTGCCTGGGCCAGGCCAGGCCCCTGCTGTGGGGGCTGTGTCCCTTGGGCTTGGGGCAGGGGGAGGATGGACCTGGCAAGGGCTCGGTTTCCCTTCCAGGATAATGCAAGTGACACTTCCCTGTCTGCAGCTCCTGGCCCCCTGTGTCCTGAGCAGCCTTATTCAAATGCTGATATTCCCTAGGAGGGGTTGTGGGAGCAAATTATTCGGTTTTATTTTACTTTCCTCCTCTTCAGGGTAGCAGATTTCCCTGGTGCAATAATTCCTTTTAAAACCCAAAGGGGAAGAGCACTGGGCTTTCCCTCCCCATCACAGGGCTGGCCGGTCCCAAACCTCCCCCTGCTGCCACACTCCTCAGTTTGCCGTGCCTCAGTTTCCCTGCCCGCGCTCCCCTCCCTACCTCGCAGGGGTGTTGGGAATCACCGTTTGTGAAGCACTTTGAAGCCCTCTGGGGGAAGGCACTGGAGACGTGCATGTGCTGGTTGGAGCCCGGGGATTTGTCCCTCCCAAAATCCCGGTGCTGTCCCCGCCCCGGTGGCAATGCAGGACTCGTGCCCATCGCCTGGGAAACTTTTTGCTCTTCCTTCCTCGACAGTATAACAACCCTCAAACTGAAATGTATATTTTTGCTAGAAGTACAAACCTCCAAGTGTTTTTAATAATATAAATAGTGTCCACAAACTGACTTGACTTTAAATAAATCTGAATTAAATATTTAAGAACCTCTTAGCATCCAGCCTGTCTTTGTGGGCTTTCTCTCAGCACCTGGGTGCAGCTGTCCGTGGGAGAATTTATTTGCTGTGATTTCCAGGGATTTGCTGTGATTCCTGGGGCTCTGTAATTCCCAGATCTCATACCTGCTGCGGTTTTCTTGCCTGCAAAGCTAAAGCAGCAGAAAGAGCCACTCGTGAGCAAGGATCCTAGCCTTAGCTGGAGGTTTGTGCCCCAAATGCTGGGGGTGGAGCTGGAAATGAGCTGGAAACACCTCGAGGAGGGGAACAATGAGCTCCGGGGTGTCCTTGGATGTGGTAGAACACCTGAGAATTTGCCAGGAGGAGCTGGAGACCCCCCAGACTCCCCTGTGCCCTGCCTGAGCGCTCTGGGGGAAGCTGTTCCGCTGCTCCCCGCCTCTCCCATTCAGCTGGGGGCACCTCGAGCCGTGGCGCTGCTGGGCAGGGGTCCCGGGGGCCCTGGCTGGGGACCCTCCCGGTGTGGTTACCCCAACAGGCAGCATTACCTTATCCAGCCCTTCCCAGTGCGATGGGGGAGAGAGCTGAGAAAGAGGTGAAATCCACAGGCTGAGTTAAAGACAGGACTGAAAAGGAAGGGGCATTGTAATGATAAAAGAATTAGAATACACAGAATTTCGTGCTGCGGGCTGGAGTGGTGCCCCCCTGCAGGCTGCTCGCTGCAGAGTCCTTGAGTGAGTGTAAACAGCGCTCGGCAGCGGCTGCTATCAACTAGCCCGGGCATGTCCTCCGCCCCGAACACGTGTTCCCGGCTATTGGGGGAGAGCGATCCCAGCCGGACCCATAAATAGCGCTGGGAGGGGGCCCAGCCCTCGTCACTGCTGGGGAGAGATGGAGGTGGGCTCCGTGATGGCGTCTGGGCCGCTGAGGACCGAGGCAAGCTCTCTGAGACCCCCGTGCAGGTAAGGGCTTGAGGATGGGGTGCCTGGGAGCAGCTTTTGGGGGAGGCAGGCTGGAGATGGGCCCCAGCTGTGGGGGTAGGGCGTGGGTTGGGATGTCCTTGATCCCCCTCCCCATTTCCCCGTCCCCTCCGGAGCTGGGGGTGGGCGGCAGCTCTCCAGCCATGTCCCCAAACCAAGGGCTCCCCCCTTCTCCCTGCCCCAGCCCCCAGGAGAGCCCCCTGTCCTGGCCTTCCTTTGATGGGTAATTAGCAGGAGACCGGGCTGGATGGGGGTGGGAGGACCCCTGGCTCTGCCCTTGGCGAGGGCTCCCAGACACCAGCCGGGGGGAGCGGGCTTCCAAAATAAATCCCCCCTCAAACAGAGCTGGTACCGGGGGGGCCTCTAGGGCAGGGCTGGAGCAGGGTCTGAGCCCATCCACACTCCTCCCCTGGCCAACAGGAATTTTGCCCGCGGATTCTGCCGGCGGGGCCAGAGCTGCCGCTTCTCACACGACCGAGAGTCAGCCCGGGTCTGCAAGTTCTTCCAGCGCGGGTTCTGCCTTTATGGAGAGCTGTGCAGGTAAGGAAGGGCTGCGGCGCCATGAGGGTGGGCTGGGAGCCTGGAGGAGCCATGCTGAACTGATGGGACCCTCTGTCTGTCCCTGGGCTCCTCCAGCTACCAGCACATCCAGGAAGAGTCAGTACCAGTATGGGCCCAATGCGGTCTGATGCCTCACTGCCACTGTGGCCAGGAGCATGGCACTGAGCCCACAGCCACGGACCACGACCACGGGGAAACCCAGTGCACCATGGACTGCAGCACGACATGTGCGGCCTTCAACTTCCCCAAAGTGGAGGTAGAAGTGGAAGAGAAAGACAAGAAGAGCATTCCAGCAGTTGGTAACATCCCCCGTGGGGCCATCAGTGGAGAAGTTGTCCCCACAAAAGCTCGGGGTGCCTCAGGTAGGTGCTAAGCTGCCCAGGGGACCAGTGGGGTGAGGTTGGGGTGGTCATGGTGAAGTAGCCTGTGCATGTTTCTGCCTATGACCAAGCCTGGGCCAGGCTGGGCTGTGGAGAGCTCTGCAGTGTCAGGACTGTCCCTTGTCACTGCTGAAGCTGCACTCTGAGGAGCCCACCCTGCTTGCTGAGCTTTTCCCCTCTAAGAGCTCTCCTCCTGCAGGCTTCCAGCCACAAGGGCCAGCACTGGAGCCAGACTCCTCTGGCCCCAAGAAGGCAGTTTTGGACACAGCGACACAGACTGACCCTGCCAAGGTGGGTTTGGGGTCTTCTGTGGCCGGGTACCCCCTGTCACCCTGTGCTGCTCCCCGAGGCCAGGGCAGTGACAGAGCCAGGGGGTTCCACGCTGTGCCGCTCTGCTTGCAGGTCCCTGCAGAGCCAGGTGCTGCGGCAGCCCCGGTCACCAGGGCAGCGCTGAGAGCCCGCAGTGAGGCTGTGGTGTGTGGCATCTGCATGGACAGGGTGTACGAGAAGGCGCTGCCCGAGCAGCGGCTCTTCGGGATCCTCCCCAACTGCAGCCACGCCTACTGCCTGGGCTGCATCCGCAGGTGGCGCCGCAGCCGCGCCTTCCAGAGCACTGTCATAAAGTGAGTGGCCTTGGGGACCTGGCAGGGCGGTCACCGTTCCCCCTTCTGTGCCCTGAAATTCTTGCTTGGGTCCAGTGATGCGGCTTTGGGATTGCTTTGGGAACAGGCGCTTTGGAGTGGTGATGCGTATGGGGGTGCTGGGTGAGGCCGGGGTGGGTACTGAGCCCATGCTCCCTTCTCGGGACACCCAACTGCACCCATCACCCTCATCCAGGGCCTGCCCAGAGTGCCGGATCCCTTCCAACTACTACATCCCCCACAAATACTGGGTCTCAGATGTGGCTGAGAAGGAGAAGCTCATCAGCAGCTTCAAGGCACGGACAGGGTGAGTGCGTGGCGCCGCTGCGGGTGGCAGGGCTGTGGGCTCCGTGCTGCTCCGGGAGCTACACTCACAACGATGCTTGGCATCCCACAGGAAAATCAGGTGCAAGTTCTTCCTGCGTGGCTACTGCCCTTTCAGATCGGAGTGCATCTACCTGCACGAGCTGCCTGCCAGCTGGCTGCGGCGGCACAGGCAGCGCCAGCAGAGGATGCCCGCGGTAGGTGGGGTGGCACATCCCGGGGCTGGGCTGGGCACTGGGACTGTGCCTCATCCTCCCTCCCCTCCTGCAGGTGTTCCTCCCTTCTTCCTCGGAGAGCTCTGACGAGGAGGATGAGGAGCTCTGCGCGCTCGAGTGGGCGCTCACCGTGTCCATGCTGGAGCCAGAATTTCGCCACTCGATTTATTGCCGCGAGCTGCTTCTCAGCGACTTCAGCGATTCCGACTGAGCCGTGGGGACCGCGCTGGGCCTGGGGGCTGCTTTGACTCCTGCCATTGTTTTGGGGTGGCTCCAGCCGCGGGGGTGCTGCAGGGATGGGGTGGGATGGGGAAGAGTCTGTCTGGCATTGATGGGTGCACCGGGGGACACTCAGGGCACAGCCCCCCTGCTCTTGCCCTGGTTGGTGCCCACTCTGCCCCACGGGTGGGGTGGGCTGGGTGCTGGCAGGCAGCGGAGGGGTCTGACATCCACGGGGGGGACAGGGCCGCGGGGTGGGGGGAGGGGGGGCACTGTTTTAAACTCTTTTTAGCCAAATCCGGGAATACTGAAATAAAACGAGCTGTGTAACGCTACGTTTCCGGGTGCCTGTGATCTGTGGGTTGCGGGATGCACCCTCGGGGGAGGTGGGGGGGGAAGGCGGTGTTTGGGTTGGAATTTCAGGGATATTTGCACCATGAGCTCGTTTGCGCGCGCTCCGGTTGCGTTTCCCGGGGCGGGGCCGGAAGCGGCGCCTCGGGGGCGGGGACAGCTCCGAGTGAGTGTGCGGGAACCGGGGAGCAGCGGCGGGGACAGCGGGCGGAGCGCGGCGGGAGCGGGGGAGCAGCGGCGGGGACAGCTCTGAGTGAGTGTGCGGGAACCGGGGAGCAGCGGCGGGGACAGCTGCGAGTGTGCGGGAACCGGGGACAGCTCCGAGTGAGTGTGCGGGGACAGCCCCGGGTGTGCGGGAACCGGGGAGCAGCGGCGGGTGAGTGTGCGGGGACAGCCCCGAGTGTGCCCGGCACTGACCGGGGCGGTGCTCGGGGCCGGGGGCAGCCGCACCGGCGGCGCCCTCCGGGCTGGGGGCGCGGGGCTGCCCGCCAAGGGGTGATGGAGAGCACGGAGGGGACTCCCGGTGCTCTCCCGCATCCTCGGCTGGGGAGAGGTAAAGGCACCGAGCATGGACAGGCACGTCCTGATCGTCCCGTGCCTCCCGAGTGGGAGCCGTGTCCGGTCAAGCTAGGGTCAACTATGTGATAAGAATGTGCTTGGTGTGCCATTGGGAGTTAGATGTTTTCTTCTAGGTATAGGCTCAGTAGGAGTACGAAAACACAGGCCTTTCTAGAATAGTTAGTAAGAAGACAGTAAGGTTAGGAGTGAGACTGCTGATATTGCGGAGAACAAGGCTGTTGGAGCTGTAGAGATGAGCTGGGTGAGGAGGTTGTTGTGCTGTGAGCTTGGCTGTTGGGCGCACACCCAGTGCTAATGGGCGCGTTATGGGGCTCGTTGTTCCCATTAGGATAAGGGCAGGGATTAATGGGGTGGGGGTGCCTTCTGGGAGGAGGGGTGACGCGTGTGTGGCTGCTCCCTTTGTTCGTCCCCCGTGTCCGGCCGTGTCCATTGTCCGGCTGTCCCCGTGTGTGTGACCGTGCCCGCTGTCCCCGTGTCCCGCAGGCGCGGTGCAGCCCCGGCCGCAGCGATGGAGCCGCGGTGCCCGGCCTGGCTGCGGCGCTGTCCCCGGCCGTGCCGCCTCCTGCTGCTCTCGCTGTGCTCCGGCCCCGCGGGGGCCGTGGCCGCGCTGCGGGCGCTGCAGCGGGGCGGGCCCCGGCACGGAGCGGGGCTGCCCTTCCCCTGGCCGGCTCTCACCGCGGCCCTGTGCGCCGAGGAGCCCTCGCTGGAGGGGCCGGAGGACACCCTGGCCGTGTGAGTTTCTGAAATTCGGTGCTTTGTGGGAGTTTTGGGTGTGGGGTGCACAATTCTGGGTGTCAGGTGCACAACCTACAACTAATAGCAACCCAAACTGCCACTACCCCCCTGTTCCAGCCTCATCAAAGCCTGCTTAGGATCATTCGCCCTATCCATCCTCATCATCCTCATATCTGCATACAGAAACAACCCATGGCCCTCAGTCTTCATAAAAATCCACAGAAGCAACCCATGGCCCTCAGTCTTCATAAAAATCCACAGAAACAACCGATGGCCCTCAATCCTCATAAAAATCCACTTTCCCTGGTGCACTGGCCCCTACATGAAGCTGGGATCATAGCAGTGACCCACTGGTGTCCCAGCTTGTGTCTGCAAAAGCATTAGGTGCCTTCTCTTGCTCTCTGGTGCTGTGGGACTCTGCTCCACGGGGTGGGTTGGGTTCAGGACAGGGGATTTGCTCTGACCACTCTCACCTCTCCTTTTCCAGCAAGCCACGGCTGCTGCTGCTGCCTGTTCTGTGCCAGAGGAACCTCTTCTCCCTGCTGCTGGTGGTGCGGGATGCAGTGCCACGGGACTGCCTTCACCAGCTGCTCCAGGCCTTGGAGCGGGATTCCCGTGTGGATCCCTGGGTGCAGGCACTGGGGAAACTGCTCCAGCAGGGACCAAGTGCACAGGAGAGCTCCCCACATCCCACTGCCCTGTCTGCTGGGTGCCAGCAGCAGCTCAAGGGCCTGTGCCAGAAAATTGCCCAGAAGAAACCAGAGAGACAAGGAAAATTGAGCTGGTGCTTCAGCAAGCAGGCTGGTGCCCCTGACTCTGTGCCTCAAGGTGGGGAGCGTATGGAAGTGTCAGAGGAGAGCCTGGAGGTGGACAGTGAGAGAGAGGGGAAGAGGTTGCTGGAGGAGGTGGCATTTCAGCCCCAGGAGTGTGGAGATGTGGCAGAGGTGGAAGAGGAGGTGCCTGAGGAGCCTTCAGGGGATGCATCTGTTCAGGGCACAGAGAAAGCTGCTCAGGACAGCTCCCAGCAGGATGCAGCTGGGGAGCCCAGGAGGATTTCCCAGACAGAGCTGGCAGCAGAGGTCCAGTCCTTTGTCCAGGTACTGGGGAGGGTTTGCTGTCCCCTCCCAGCCAGGGAGCCTTTACTGCCTGGTTCCCATTCCTTCATCTCATTTCCCTCAGGTGCACGGACAGGGGCTGAAGATGCTGCTGCTGCAGGAGTCCAGTGTAAGTGGTTGCTTCTGTCCCTCTCCTGGAGCTGATGCTCTGAACAGGCTGGTGCCAGGGCCTCAGGAGGAGGTGGAGAAGGAGCTGGATTTCACAGATGGGGATAAAAAGCCCTGTTGGCACCTCCTCTGGGCTTGGGATACCAACACCTGCCTGCACCCTGCAGGTGTGAGGGGCTGCCCGTGGGCTCAGTGCTGACAGACACAGGGGAAGGGAGAAGCCCTGGAGCTGTATTTTCTATTTTGGTTTGTTTGGTGCTTTACTTAGGACAGTGTTTCTCTCCAGCACTCTGAGCTGCACCCCCCTTCCAAGCTGAGCATCCTGAACACCTGCACCCCCAGCCAGGTGAGCCCCAGCACCCCTTGCTGCAGCTGCTGCGGGGCCCTGCAGCTGTCCCTAATGCCCCTCATGCCCCTGTGCCACCCCAGCTCGAGGGGCTGAGCTCCTTCTAATGCCCCCCTGTGCCACCCCAGCTCGAGGGGCTGTGCTCCTTCTA
This sequence comes from Melospiza melodia melodia, assembly GCF_035770615.1. NCBI lineage: Eukaryota > Metazoa > Chordata > Aves > Passeriformes > Passerellidae > Melospiza > Melospiza melodia. Next base: position 7,821,493 of record NC_086221.1, read on the forward strand.
ATGCCCTCCTGTGCCACCCCAGCTCGAGGGGCTGAGCTCCTTCTAATGCCCCCCTGTGCCACCCCAGCTCGAGGGGCTGAGCTCCTTCTAATGCCCCCCTGTGCCACCCCAGCTCGAGGGGCTGTGCTCCTTCTAATGCCCTCCTGTGCCACCCCAGCTCGAGGGGCTGTGCTCCTTCCTGCAGCTCTCCACGTGCCCTGAGCCCTCCCTGGTGCGTTTCTGCAGCTGGCTGCTGCCTCTGAGCCCTGCCCTCAGCCACACCAGCGCGGCCATCCTGGCCCAGCAGCTCTTCCTCAGGCGGGTACGTGCCCTGGCAGTGGAGAGTCCTGCTCCCCACTCCCCTCTGCACTGTCCCCACCTCCTGCCGTTTGTGTCCCCAGGTGCTGGCCCTCACCCAGCCGCCCTCCCGACACCTCATGGCTGCCCTGACGTCGTTCTGCTCCAAGTATTCCCATGCCCTGTGCCGAGTGCTGGTGGCTGCAGTGCTGCAGGGGCCAGGGGAAGGTGTGCGGGGCTGCTGGGAGCTGTGGCTGTTTGGGGGTGGCATTTGTCACATGTCAGGAACCATGGAGGCCTGGGGTTGGTGAACACTTGGGGGTTGGGATGGGAGATGGGTTTACGGATGGAGGGGAGGGCTGGCTAGGCTGGCTTCTGGCTTATTTTTTTCCCCAAAGGACAGTTCCCATCCCTCCATGATTGGAGGCCTCCTGGCAGCTCCTAATGCTCAGGGCAGAGCTGCCCCTGTGCTGCTGTGAGGAGAGGGAACCCCTGCCACAGTGTCCCCTTTTCCCAGAGACCGGAGCTGTTCAAACCCTTCCTGCAGCTGGGCAAGGGAAGCAGGATTATCCTCAGCAGTAGGAGGGGGCACTGGATGGTTTCTGTCTGTCCTGTCTGGCACATGCTCCTGTGAAGGGGTGCCAGGAAGGGCCAGGCACATCCCCATGGATTTGGCAGCCTCTGGAGGCTCTCCCCTGCTGCTTTTCAGGCGCTGAGCAGACCAAGCTGCTGTGTGAGCTGGTGGAGGAGTGCCTGGAGGCCCACTCTGTGCAGCTGGTGCTGAGGTGAGGGCTGTCACAGGGCTGGCAGCTCTGCTTCGGCCTCACTCTCCAGCCTGCCTGGATGGCTCCAGCCATCTGGAGGCACCAGCAAGGTCACAGAGCAGCACCTTTCCTCTTCACTGTCCTTGCAGCCAAGTCCTGGAGGTGCCTTTGTCAGAGAAGCTCCTGCCAGTCCTGCAGGCCGTGCTGGGGCGGCAGGTGAGGAGCCCACCTTGTCCCACGGGTGTTCTTGGGGACTCCAGCAGTGCTGGAGCAAGGACCCGCTCCCCTTACCTGCCCCTGGGCCTTTCCTAGGAGGTGCTGCCCCCTGAGCTCCTGGATCTGCTGGTCCTGACTCTGTGCCAGCAGGCTCCAGCCTTTGCCACGTCCCTGAACTTCGCCAGGCTGGTGACAGCCGTGCTCACGGCGTACCAGAGCCAGGTGAGCCCAGCCAGGGCTGTTCCTGCAGCTCCTGGGGCCCAGCCCAGAGCTCCCAGGTGAGCTCCTGGCAAGGCAGGGCCCTGAGCTGGTGCTGCCTCCACCCCAGGTGAGCCCAGCTCACAGGAGCAGCCTGGCTGCTGTCCTGGACCGGAGCACTGTAGTGCTGAAGAAATCCCTGCAGGCTGTGTTGGAAGGGGCCAGGTGAGCTGGGGACAGGTCCCTGTCACGGCAGCCTCTGCACCCTGGGCTGCCCCAGGGCGGGGAAGCAGAAGGTGCCACCCCTGCCATGCCAGGGCTGTGCAGAGCTGGGGATGGCAGTGGATTTCCTCCTCTTGATTTTTGCCTTTCCTCAGGTGACCACCCAAAGGAATCGTGAGGGGGCAGCTTCCTCGTGTGGAGGACACAGCAGCAGCCACAGCCGCCCTCGCCGGGTCCTCCCTGCCCAGTGGGACCCTGTGAGTGGGCTCTGCTCCCCACAGCCGCCCTCGCCGGGTCCTCCCTGCCCAGTGGGACCCTGTGAGTGGGCTCTGCTCCCCACAGGGCCTCCAGGCAGCACCCGGTCTGAGGGGGCTCCTGCTGGGCAGGGCCATCCCAGCCCCCCTCGCTCCTGGGGCTCTGAGGGGTCTTGGTTGAACAATCCGTGCGTTCCCATGAACAGCCCACGTGTTTCCAGGTGTTTCTGTGCGTGTTCTCCTGCCACACTCTGCAAGGTGACCTGGCCCCCCCTGTGCTGGGGGCAGGACACAGCCCATGGAGAGCTTCCAGCACCTGACTGCTTACTGCCCAAAACCCATCACTGGGCCAGGACAGACATTGATTTGAGGCTGTATGGAGTTGATAATTCTGGATTTACTTCACTATCTTGAAGTGAAGTGCCTCAGCTCATTCCAAGGCACAAAATCTGTGCACGTCCACGTTCCTCCCCATGGCCAAGCAGTGGTGCAGGCTGGGCTGCTGCTTTGTGTGTCTGATCTGCTGGCATTCACAGATCTCTGGGTGCAGGAGAGCAGCATTTAGCTGAATTCCAGCTGAATTTAGCTGGGAAGTTTGAGTGTTCTGCTTTAAATCCACCTTTCTTTCCTGTTTGCCTGGCCTGTGAGGGGCCCTGCTGTGTATGACACATTTCTGGTGATGATGACACTGCTCGTGGCCCTAATAGTGCTTGTGTGACATGACTGCTCAAAGTTCTATCCTGTATTCTTGAAAGTACCTACTGGAAACCTCATCCAGGCACCTCCTGGTCTGAGAACTGGGAAGAAAAGGTTGGGACAGAGAACTCAGGCAGGTAGAGCTGGGGTTTCAGTGGAGGTTTTGAAGCATTGCATATTTCAGGAGCTATTTAAAAATCCATAAGCATCTCCAAAGGGAGAAGGAGAATTAGAATGTGCATGTGTGACTTGTGACTGCTCCGGGTTTGCTCAATAATGTTCAGATCCCAGCCAGAGGAAGGAAACTCTGAAGCATTAGGTGACACTCTTAAGGCTGAGAGCCAGGTTTCTTTACATAAGAATCTCTTAAGCTATTTTTGGTTGGCAGTGGACAGATGAGGCTTCAAAATCCGCATTAGCTGGAGGGTGGAAACCTCCAGGGAGCCAGATTGTTGATGTGTTTGCATTCCACTGAGTTAGTAAAGTGAAGCTATTGTAGGGCTGCCCAAAACACGACATAAATAGAAATTGTGCCATGATCATCAAAGGTCTGAGCCTGCTCTTCTGGCTTTATTAGGCAGCAGGCTCTGATCTTTGCAGTTTCCCTGCAGAGCTTCTACCAAGTGGCCTCGGTGTCACTGTCCCCAGTGCTCTGCCTGGCTGTGGCTGTTGGTCGCGTGGAGGTGACCTCTTGCCTCTTGTGGCAAGAGCCTTCCTGGCCCTGGTTTTGCCTTTGCCCAGTGACAAACCAACCAAAAGCTCTGTGGTGCTCTGTATTACAGGGTGACGGCAGGGTGAACCCTCTCCTTCTTGCTGTGACCCCTGGGCTGGCAGGGGTGGCACAGTGACCTCGGTCAGCTGATGCTGCCTGTGCCATCACCTGGCACTGACGTGTTTGATGAAAATCCTTTTGCTGGGATTTTTCTCCTGAGAAGCCTCAGAACAAGAATGGAACCAATAACGATCTGCTGGCTGGAGATGGTTTAGCAACCAGGGCATCTTGGATTGGTCTCCTGTGCGTTGCTTCTACTCGATGACCAATCATGTAGCCCCGTGTCGGGGCTGTGAGCAGTCCCAAGTTTTTATTATTCATTCCTTTCCAGCTTTCTAATGTCTCCTTGCTCTTTTAGTATAGTTCCCCGCCGCCGCCCGTGGCTGCTGCCGCCGCTGCATGGCGGGCCGAGCCGCGCCTTCCCCCCGGCAGCCTCTCGGTTCAGAGCTGCTGGGTGGCGCGGTTCCGCCGCCTCCTGCAGCCACGGCCGTGCCGGCGCTCCCTTCTGCAGCCGCGGCCCCGTTCCCGTTCCCGTTCCCGCACCTCTGCCCCGCTCCCGCCCGCCATGATGGCTTCCCGCGTTGCCCTAGAGACGCCGCCTACGCATGCGCAGTTGCTACAATCCGGCTCCTCTCCCCCGCTCCCGCCCGCCATGATGGCTTCCCGCGTTGCCCTAGAGACGCCACCTACGCATGCGCAGTTGCTACAACCCGGCACCAGCAATATGAGTCCGCGCCGCCTCATCCAACCACAGCGCTGCTTCCGGGATCAGCCGCACGCATGCGCAGTTCTATCTCCACGGCTCCGCCGCAGCTTTGGTGCAGCCCGGTCCCGGTTCCGAGCCGCTGCGTGCCGCTGTCCGGCCACAGCCGGCATCCTCGTGCCCTGTCCCGCCGCTTCCGCCACCACCGGGTCTATACACGGCACCGCAGCAGGCGAAAACTGCATCGGCTCGCATGTATCCTTCCGCGTTTCTCCCTCTGCCGGAACTTGGGGAGCCGGGCACCGACAGATCCCTCCGCAGCCGCAGCGCGATATCTGATATCCCTCCGCGTTTTCGCCTTCCGCGCTCCCAGCACCGAGTGGGACTACTTTGTCTCACCGCCCGCCCGCACAGCCACAAACGAAGGAGGTTGGCAGCACAGAAATCTTCACTTTTGAGTCCTCTTGACCCTTTCAAGAACTTCAGAATCCATCCTGAACGGCGCAGGGGGGGGTGTGCAGCACAGAACATCAGTCAGATTTTACCGATCAGCAGAACCTCGGCCAGGGGGTGCCGGGACTGGCTCTGTCCTTGTCCCGATTCGGGAGCAGTGCTGGGGAAGGGACTGGTCTGAAGCTTTGTCTGAGACCTTTCCTAGCTGGAGGTAGCAGATAGTCTGTGATTTTCATCCAGTTTACTTGTGATAATGGGCAGTGGCTCCTTACCTGCTTCCTCTTCTGTTTGTAGATTTTTACTTCACATTACAGAGGGGAATTCCCTTTTTGGTCTCGTAGCTCTTGGGTTTTTTTGAAGGAAATTCAGTTGCATGGGTCGTCTGTCCACTGTGCTGCTTCCACACCCTGCACAGGGATTTTTGAACCAGTTTCATGACAAGATGATTCCTGAAAATGGCCTGAAAATAATTTAAAAAAAATCAAAAAACAATTTCAAAATAATTTCCTGAAAATTCATCCCCCAAGGAGCTGCCCCTCTCCAAACAGGAGCTCCAGGTTGTTGCTGTTTCCCCTCCTGCAGCAGTGCCAGGGTCACCCCACTTTTCCCTGCAGGTAACAGCCTGGTAATCTCCTGTGTAATCCCCGAAATGCTGATGCAGTTCTGCCTGCAAACCTGGGAGCTCTGACACCCAAATGTGAGGCTGAACTCCTCTGGGGGACGCTCGGCAACATTTATTTATTTATTTATTTATTTATTTATTTATTTATTTATTTATTTATTTATTTAGAGTTATATTTATATATATTAAATAATAATTATATTTATATATAATAAATAATAATTTATTTTTACATAATAATAATTTTTAATTTTATCTGAATTATATTTATACATAATTAATAATATTTATTTATTTATTATATAATAAATATTAAATAATATTCAGATATGTATTTATATCTGAATTATCTGAATATTATTTATTATTTTTATCTGAATAAATAATAAATTTATTTATATATAATAATTTTTTATTTTTATCTGAATGATATGTATACATAATAAATAGTATTTATTATATATATTATATATTTATTATATATATAATTTATCTATTATATATATAATAAATTATATTCAGGTAATTCAGATATATATTTATATCTGAATTATCTGAATATTATTTATTATTTTTTTATCTGAATAAAAAGAGCAATTTTCCTCCTTGTCTTTTGGTGTTTTGGGGGGATTTTTATTGACTACAAACCTTTAACCATAAGACAAGAATTGTGTTCTCTCTCTCTTGGTGGCTGCCAGGTCGCTGTCAGGCAGGGACGCCACAGAAAGGTGGATTTGAGGGAGGGCTGGGTGGTTGTGCCCCTGCACAGAGCTGTGAATCCCGATTGCTGCATCAGTGTCGGGCTGAGCAGCTTTCCTTCCCAGCAGTGAATAATCCAGATGAGCGCGCTGAGATCTGAGCCCAGCTCAGCTCCGGGTGCCCCGGGCGGTCCCGAGGGGACCCGGCTGGAAGGGGACAGGGGACAGGGTGACAGCCCATGGTGCCACCCACCCCCGGGGCTGCAGCTGCCCCTGCCGGCTCTCCGAACAGGTCTGTGCCATCCTGCCCTGGCCCTGCCATTCCCCCATTGCACCCACGCTTTAGCTTCAAAATAGGAATGCCTAAAACCCGCTGCGTGCTTTTAGTAAATGCTTAGTAAATGTTTTTAGTAAATGCTTGTAGAGGGTCTCTGAACGGGGCGGGTGTGAACAGGGGTGGTTGTGAACAGGGGCGGGTGTGAACAGGGGCGGGTGTGAACAGGGGCATTGCCCTCCTGGCTGTGGGAGGGGACAGAGGGGACATCAGGGACCCTGGGCTGTGTCCTTGTGTCTGTGTGCCCCACGGAGCAGCCCTGGGATGCCAGGACACCGGGCAGAGGGCACTGATGTGCCAGCTGGGGGGGAAGCTGGGGGTCTCTGCGAGGGTCTCCCACCTCCACTCCCCCCGGTTTGTCACCCCTGGCGCTGCTCTCGCTCTGGCACAGCCTGGGCACAGCCTGTCGGGCACTGGAGATGCTGTTTGCAGGGCTGGAGGGTCTGCAGCCCCCAAAGTGAGGGGTCCCTGGGCATGGGGGGGCAGCAGCAGCTGCTGAAGGTGGAGCCCGAGCCGCTGTAAGCTCATTAGGGGAGGACAGAAAGCGGCTTTAGGATCCGAGCAAAGGGGCTGGGGCAGGGGGGGATGGTGGGGCTGCTGAGAGGGGCGGGAGGAACGGGGGTCCTGGGCAGCATCACCGAGCCGGGGGCTGCAGGGGCTCCTCAGCAGCCATCCCGGGTTATTCTGGTGCTGAGCCCCCCATGACAGCCCAGGGGATCCCCGCCTGACCCTGCTGCCAGGGGGATGCTGGGGCTCGGCTCCGCGGTCACAGTGTCACAGCGGGGATCGCTCCCGCTCTCCCCCGGCTCCGTCGCCTCCCGGGGCGGGTGCGGGACCTGGCAGCGCTTCCCCGGCCACCTGCGGCCGCCGCCGCCCGCCCCGGCCGGCGCGGGGAGCTCCCGGCGCTCTCATGCATCTCCTTTAAAGGCCTTCTGCGCTCGGGCTCGGCCCCGGCCGCTGCGAGCGCCGCAGATGCGGCTGCTCTGCCCCGCGGGAGCCCCGCAGCACCGACAGGGCCGAGCACCAGCGTCTCCCCGCGCTGCTCGGGAGGAGCTCAGGCAGGTAACGGTGTCCCGGGAGCGTTCGGGCCGAGGGAGAGCCCGCTCCGGCTTCTCGGGGGGTTCCTGGTGCTGCACCAGCCGTGCGTCTCGTTATCTTTGCCATCTGGAACGCAGAGATAAGGAGCGGGTGTCCGCTCGTATCGTTTCCATCTGGAACACAGAGATAAGAGCGGGTGTCTGCGGGGAGCCGCGGCCGGCAGGCGCTGCCGCAGCTGTGATGGATTGAGCGCTCTGCAGCCGGGACCGGCCCTCCGGAGCGCTCCGGTGCGATGAGTTTGGGTGATCCCACCCCGAGCCCCTGGGTGGAGTTATCAGCGATAATTCCCGCTGTACAGGTGTGAAACGGGCTGGCTCTGAAAGGTGCCAAGCGCTGCTTTTTACACCTTCACCAGAGCCGAGCGGGCACCGGGTGATGCTGAGCTGGGCCGAGGCTTTGGACACGCACTTGAAGCAGCTCTCTGTCCCCCTTGATCTCTCCTGAATTTATTGTCCTGGACACAAAATTCTCCTTCTGTCCTAAATCTGCATGTCCATGGGCACCGGGACAGTCCCTTCACCCTGGGCTGGGAGAGGGATTTTGTGAACTTTCTACGTTCTTCTTTGACTCTTTAAACACTGTAAAACAGCTTAGATGGGTTCTCCCAGCTCCCTTAGGTTTGGAAATGTTTTATATCTGTCTCTCGGGGAGCTCAGGGGCTGTCAGGGACAGTCAGAGACTCTCATGTCTGCAGCCTGGAGAGCAGGGCTTGCTGCAAATCCATTTCCCCCCATGAACATGACCCACACCACAAACCCCAAAATGAGGATTTCCTTGGGGAAAGGAAATGGGGCTGGCAAGCAGGGCAGTCCCCCCTCTTGTATTGAACTGAATTTCTCCTTTTCCTCGCTCCTTACCCTCCCAAACCCCTCCAGCCCCCTCCAAGATCCCAGCCGCCCTCCCCACCTCTTCTCCCAGTTAAGCAGAGGAGCTCGGATGAGAAAACGCTTTAAAAATACAACATTTAGCGGCGTTCTCAGTCTGCGCGGGGCTAATGCGGGTCTCCCACCACAGGTGAGCTCTCCTGGAGCCCGATGAAGCCGCTCGGAGGGAGCTCGGCGGGACAGGAGGAGGAGGAGGAGGGACCGGGACCGGCCCCGGGGCGCCGGCGGCGGCAGCGGCACCGGGCGAGCGGCCGGCCCAGCCCCTCGCCGCGCAGGTACGTGCGCTAAAAACTGCCCCGGAGACGGTGGCGAGGATGGCACAGCGATGGCAGTGCCAGGCAAGGGGCACCGAGCATCGTTGTGGCACGGCGGCTCCTTCTCCTGCTCTCAGGCTCGCCAGGAGGAGAGGGAGAAGCTCTGCTGCAGCCTTTTCCAGAGCCGGGGGAGAAGTCTGGGGGCTCGAACCCTCTCCCAGTTGGGGCTCAAGCCCTCTCCCAGTTGGTGCTGGGCTCCAGAGGGCTCTTTGCTCAGCAACCCCTGTGCCCTGCCCTCCCTGACGGCCTCAGCATCACTGAGCACGGATGCTGCAGGGCTGCCAGACCTCCTGGCACCCAGGACAGGGTTTTGGGGTGATAAACCTGTCGCAGTGCGCTTTTAGGGGTGCCTGCCATGCCCATGGGGGGCTGTCAGGTGGTGCCTGCCCTGGCCCTGGCTGTGTTTGTTGCGGTGCTGGAAGGGGCCGGCTCGCAGCGAGGTCCCCTTGGCAGCTGGAGCAAAAAAAAAAAAAAAAAAAAAAAAAAAAAAAAATAGGCAAAAAGCCGTGCTGAGTACGGCACTGGCTGCTGAGTACGGCACTGGCTGTCGGTGACTCATTGTGGGCAGTGGAGGATGCTCGGGAAGGAGCCAGGTCCGGAGCAGCCCCAGGGGGGAGCGCGGGGGGTGGGATGCTGCCGATGCCTCCTGAGTTTCTCCAGGGTTTAGCCGGGATTCCCTCCGCAGGGAGCAGCAGGCAGAGCGCCCCGGGCTCCCCCCGGCTCCGGATGAAGGTAAGGGCAGCCCGGGTGGGGACGGGCTCACAAGGGTGGGGTTTGCACCAGCAGCAGCAGCAGCAGCAGGAGGGTTCCCTGGCCTGGCAGCACCTGCCTGCAGCCCGCTGGGACCCCGAGCCCATCCCCATCCCCTGGGTTTGCCTCACCAGCTGTACCCCACCCTCTGCCCTGCATCCATTGCCCTCCTCCCCCTGCCCTGGCCCAGCTTGGCTCCAGCTCCCTGAATCCCACAGGGACATTTTGGGGGGTATCTGGCAGTGCCCTGGGAGCCTGCAGGCTGCAGAAGTGCCAGTGGCAGTTTTGGGGGTCTCTCCTGAGGCGGTGTCAGGCTGGGGAGGGGTCCCTGCTGCCCGGCTCCCTTTCTGTCCCCAGGCAGGATGAGCAGTGCCCAGGGACAGCCAGGTGGGGATTTGGATTTGGATTTGGATTTGGCCAGGAGCGAGCAGAGCGTGGAGCAAACCAGCCAGGTGAGATGGAGGAGAGGGGACAGCTGGGGACAGACCCTGCCTGGTTCCTCGGGCTCTGTGCAGAGAGCTTTGCCCCAGCATCCCCTTTGTGCCCCTCAGGAGCCGGGCAGGGCCGGGCAGGAGCAGCCTGTGCACCCTGGGGACAGTGACAGCGCTAAAGGAGGCCAGGGTGAGTCCCCATCCCACATCCCAGCTGGGCCCCCTTTGTGGGAGGTTTGGAGCAGCTGGGGATGAGCATGGGAACGTGTTCTGATGGAATTCATCTCCCCTGGTGGGGGCACGGGCGAGGGGAGATGGCCTGGGGGGAGCCAAAGCCCCCCTGATGCTGGGGGAAGGACTGGGAGGGTTCCAAAGCATGGGCAGCACCCCCTGGTACGACAGGAGGGCAGAGGGAGGAGGGAAGGCCCAGGGAAAGCCCTCATGTGTGGTCTCCTGTGGCCCCACTGCCTTCCTGCAGATGCAGGAGCCCCGGAGGAGCCGCTGCTGAGCCTCCCCAGTGAGCTCTCCGTGCTGGACAGGCTCGGCTTGCACAGGTAAGAGCAGTGAGCACCCGCATCCCTCGGGGCAGGGGGCTCCCAGGGCACAGCAGGGCTCAGAGATTGGACTTCCCTCCTTTTCCATTGCTCAAGAGCTGCTGCCCACACAATGGGCACTTGCCTTCCCACTTCTGGTTGAGGCTGGCACCCCTGGGAGCAGGGCAAGGGCATTCTCAGCCTGCAGCCCCCATCCTTGACAGCAATTCTCTCTCTGCAGGGTGGCTCTGACCGAGCAGGATCTGGAGGTGAGGGCTGCTGGGGGCTCTGGGTGGGGAAAGGGGACACCAGGACGGGGACCCCGTGCTGGCTCACTGTGCCATGGCTGTGCCCTGCTCCCTCAGGCACCGCAGGGCCCTGGCAGCCACCTCCCAAACCCTTTCCCAGAGATGCTTTTGGCACTTGGAGGCAGCTGCATTTCCATGAGGGTGTGCTCTGCGTGCCCAGCAATCCCACAGAGTGCTCTGCAGCTGCTGAAGGGCACCCTTGGCCGGGGAGCCTGGCTAATAAAAATCATTTCCCTGCGAGTGCCAGGGCTGAGTCAGGCTCAGCCGCCAGCCAGGACCCAGCCAGGGAGGGCAGGGCTGGCGTCTGCCCAGCCCAGGAGGGCTCAGGATCGTTATCAGCTGCCTGGGGGGCATTATCAGCTGCATCTCCCTGGGGACTGTCCCCACTTGCAGCAGCCTAAGGGTGCTGGGGCAAGCCGAGTGCTGATTATCTTCAGCACTGCCCTGATGGTGGCACCTGGGAGGTCAGTCTGGCCTTGGGGACAGCAGCACGTGGCCCTGGTGCCTTTTCTGCCCCCGTGTCCCACCTGTCACCCTGCAGGCAGCCTTTGCCCACCTGGCCCTGGCTTTCCGCTGCGACGTGTTCACCCTGCAGCAGCGGGTGCAGGTGGAGAGGCGGGCGCGGGACGCAGCGGAGGAAAACATCCAGGAGGAGCTGGGGCAGTGCCGGGCTGCCCTGGAGGTAGGTGGGCACCAGGGCAGGGGGCTGGCACACCACACAGCCCCAGAGGGGCAGCTCCAGCAGCTCCATCCTTTCCCCCACAGAGGCTGGGCCGATCCTGTGCCAGTGCAGGCTGCAAGGAGACGCTGGAGCAGCTGCAGCACAACCTGGCCGTGCTGGCAGCAGCTGTGGAGAGGGCAACCAGTGCTGCAGAGAAGCTGGGGGCTGTGCACCAGGTGTGTCACAGCCCGGCGTGGGGGGGATGGAGGTGCTGCAGATGGGCTTGGGGATGATGAAGCCTCATCCCTGGCCTTGCTGGGGTTTGTTCCTCCTCCTCACGGTGCTGGTCTGGACCTCGTGTTTGCGCTTAGCAGGGTGCAAGGGATCCATCCACCCACCCCTGGGAGTGGGAAGGGGATGCACCTTGGCCAAGGCTTTGCACGGGCACGTGGGGCTTCAAGCAGCTCTCTGTCCCCCTAGATCTCTCCTGAATTTCTTGTCCTGGACAAAAAAATTCTCCTTCTGTCCTAAATCTGCGTGTCCACGGGCACCGGGACAGTCCCTTCACCCTGGGCTGGGAGAGGGACTTTGTGAACTTTCTGCATCTTTCTCTGACTCTTTAAACACTGTAAAACAGCTTAAACGGGTTCTCCTCCCTTCTATTTGGAAATGTTTTCTATCTGTCTCTCCCTGGCACTCCCTGTGTACCGGAGCCTTAGGCAGAGCCCTGTTGGTTGGGGCATACAGCTGTCATGGCATCAAAGCCCATCTGTCCAGCAAATGGAAGGTCCTAGCTTATTGAAAGCACTTGAGTTGCATTTAGGGGGCTTTAGCAGAAACTAAGAGGGTTTTCAACTCTTGTCTAAGGCTTTGAAGGCCTTCGGTTCAGGTAATCCTAAGTTTCTTCGATAATGGTGAGGATTACAGGGGAGATAGGAAGGACTCCCAGGGACTGGCAGGGCTGGCTCCTCAGGAGGTTCAGGAGCCCTGACCCCGTCCTGGCTGGCTGCAGGAGGCCAGGATGAGCCGGGCAGCAGAGGTGATGGTGCAGCACGTGGAGAACCTGAAGCGGCACCAGCAGCGGGAGCACGCGGAGCTGGAGGAGATGAAGCGCCTGATCCAGCAGAACTCCCGCAACCGGCAGCTGGCAGAGAGCCAGGGTGAGGTGGGCTCTGCCCCCGGGGCCGGGCACGGCTGGCACACTGCAAACCTGCAGCACTGGGCCCCCAGCCCCTCTCTGGGGGCAGCGTGACCCTGCACTGCAGAGCCAGGGGTGCTGTGAGCTGAGGAGTGCTGGGGGGAGCAGCTGATGGGGCAGGGAAGGGAACAGCTGGGGACACTTGTGAGGGGACACTGGGACAGCAGATCAGCGTGGCAGCAGGTGCTGGTGGCCAGAGAGCCATAACCCAGCTGGGAATGCAGGGCAGGGGGGCCCCGTGCACAAAAAGGACTCTGTTCCTGAGCACCAAACCCCACAGGTGCCACTGTGCTCCCCTTCCCTGAGCACCACCTGTGCCAAGCACAGAGCACACGGCCAGGACAGCTTTGTGTCTGTCTGTCTGTGCATCAGCCCCATCTCTGTGCTGGGGGATGATGTAAGGCAGCTTCTCTCTGCTCTCAGATGATGTGGAGCCACGGCTGAGACCTCACCCCCTGAAGAGGACTTTCCAGCAGGTAACTGGTCCCAGTTCAGGAGTCACTGCCTTCCCATGCCCTGCTGCCCTCCCTCAGCTGGCTGTCCCCACACACCCCCTTGTCCCCAAACAATGCCACTGCAGCCAGCTGCTTGCTGCAGGGAAGATCCGCTGGGATGAAGCAGAATGCAGCTTCAGAGAGCTGTTGGCAGACAGACAGGACGCCCAGCAAGCTGAGGGCTGCCTGTGCAAGAGATCTTGGGCAGATCCTTCTTCCATTGCAGGGTCACAGGCTTTTGGCTGTTCTTTAGCCCCACCTTGAATCCCACACTGATCCAGAGGCAGGGGAGGGGGTCAGACAGCCCCAGCAGCACTAATGACAGGCACAAACCTCTTGGCTTTGACCTTCCCTGGCTTTCCAGCTTCCCCTTAGCTCCAGGGGGAGCTGGCAGTGTCCCACGGTGTGCCTTAGCCGTGCTGGGGAGGTGATGGGGAAGGAGGAGGTGAGAATCAGCCACACAGAGCTCATCCCAGCCCTCTGTTTCAGGGGTCTGCCCGCCGCAGGGTCAGCATCGCCGTCATCCCCAAGCAGCTCCTGGTAAGGATGTGTGGGGTGGGGACAGCCAGAGGGGCTGTGTCCCCAGCCTGGGTGCCACTGGGGCTCTGTGTCCCCAGCCTGGGTGCCACTGGGGCTGTGTGTCCCCTCTGACAGCAGCTGTGTCCCCAGCCTGGGTGCCACTGGGGCTCTGTGTCCCCAGCCTGGGTGCCACTGGGGTTGGGTCCCCACCGATGCTCCCACCTTGTGTGCCCAGCCAGGTGCCAGCCCTGAGAGCCGAGTAGCCCCAGCAGGTGACCTGGAGCCAGAGGGTGCCCAGCGCTGGCCCAGCACCCCCAGGTAACTGCTCTGGGTGGCACAGCTGACCCAGCTGTCCCCATGTGGCACAGCACCGACCCATCCTCTCCCTCCAGGAGTGAGCTGGAGCCACAGGGCCAGCGCAGCGCCGTGACTGGGAAGCTGGTGGCAGAGGGCAGAGGATCCGGCACAGGGAACGAGGAGCCAGAGCAGCTTGGGCTGACGTGAGCAGCACCCTGGGTGTGCCCAGCATCCCCCCCGTGGCTGCTGGCCTCTCTGTGCTCCCCAGGTGGCCAGCACTTGGGCAGGGCATGGGGGGTTTAGGGGTCAAAAGCTGGGATGTTGTTAGGCTGCCTCAGCTCAACCCCACCAGGGCTCAGTTTTGGCAATGCCCTCCTCAGGCTTGTTCACTTGGGCTTGTGAAAGGTTTGCCAGGGAGTTTTGGGGCTGAGTTAAACATCCTCCTTGTGCCCAGCTGGGATGGAGGTGGGGTTTGCTCTCTCCCACGGATGACAAGTGTCCCTGGTCCCCTTCTCCCCAGGTCCAAGGGCTCTGCAGAGGAGCTGTGGCGTCCATGGCTCTTCCTCCCACAGCACTACTGGGTTTTCTTCTGGCTGCTTCTGCTGAGCATCGCCTTCCTCCTCCTCGTCCGTGGGCTGGAGCTGCAGAGGCTGCAGCCTGCAGCATCACCCAAGGCCTAGCTGGACCAGGGAGGGGGAGCTGAGAGCATCTCTGCTCCTTCCCCACGGCCCAAAACACCAAACCCCTAGAATAATAAAACGGGAGGAAAAACGGGGGAATTGTAATGGCGGAGCAGGGGCTAGGATCTGAGGCAGGAGCTGTGGTAGGATCTAAGGTAGGGTTGGCACCTCCGTGTAACCATGAAGGTCTCAGGGAGCTGCAGCAGCTCTCACTGATGCTGTAATTGCCTGTCCTTGGCACATCCATGTATCCGTGAAGGGCTCAGGGAGCTGCAGCAGCTCTCACTCATGCTGTGAGTTACCTGTTCATGGCACATCCATGTAACCATGAAGGGCTCAGGGAGCTGCAGCAGCTCTCACTGATGCTGTAATTGCCTGTCCTTGGCACATCCATGTAACCATGAAGGGCTCTGGGAGCTGCAGCAGCTCTCACTCATGCTGAGTTACCTGTTCATGGCACATCCGTGTAACCATGAAGGGCTCAGGGAGCTGCAGCAGCTCTCACTGATGCCATGAGTTGCCTGCTCTCAGCACCTCCAGGGGTGCAGATGTGCTCCCACACATCCCCTGCGCTGGGGACAGCCCGGTTTGCTTCAGAGCCGTGTCCCTCAGTGCCACCACACGCCCTCAGCCCCTGCTGTAATTCACATTATTGCTCCTTTTCTGCCGGGCTGGAAGGCACAGCTCGGCGATCAGCGGCACCACGAAGGGCTCGCAAACAGAGGGAGCTCTTTCCGACGCACACGCCGCGTTTCCGCGTCCGCCCCAGCCCCGCACGGGTGGGCTCCATTCCCCCGGAGCCAGCGGCTTTGCGGGCACCGGCAGAGCCCGGCCGAGCTCCATGGCGGGGGTTCAGCTCCGGGGTGCCCAGGAAGGGCTCGGAGGGCACGGATGGAGGTGCTCACCCCGCTGGCTGTGGGTGACTCAGGGTGACCGACGTGACCCACGCCCCTGTCCCCGTGTCCCTGAGTCACCGGCACGGCCTCGTGGCGCGGTGTCCCCGTGCGTCACAGCCCCCCTGGCCGCGACACCCGCCCCGGCGCCCCGCGAGTGTCCGGCAGCGCCCCGAGGACAACCGACACCCCAAACAGCGCCGGCCAGCAGCGAGATCGGTCACCCCGGGGGCTGCCCAAGGTACCCTCACCCCTCTGGGGCCATTCCCATGCTGGGAAACGCAACCCCAGAAGTTTCCATGCGAGCTGTGGGGGTCCGGAGCTGGCACTGGGAGGGTCCCCCCAACCCCGCCCCGATCCTCCGGTGTCCCCAGCGCCCTCCGGTGTCCCCAGCGCCCTCCTGGCCGGGGCAGCAGCACAGCAGCACAGTGGGAAGGGAGTGAAGGGGTTTGGCTTCATCACCGGAGTCTTTTTGCTTGCTCGGCGAAAAGTCTGCTTTCTCACCCAGAAATACAACAGAACCCAGCTGGGGTCGCGCCGTGCCGCCCGTGCCGCTGCCCCGAACCTCCCGGTGCCAACCCTGCAGCGGCACAAAGAGGGGCCCGGGGCCGCCCCTCCCGGCACCGCCCGGCCCGGGCCCCCCGGCCGCGGGGGAGGGTCGGTCGGGCGGCCGAGGGGAGGGGAAGGCCGAGGAGGGGAGGGCAAAGGAGAGGGAGGAGGGCCGGGCCGGCCGGCAGCTGCTGCTGGCAGACGGAGAGCTCGTTTCCTGCTCGCTATCGCCCGGCTGCGCCCAGCTCCGGTCCCTCCCCACGCCCGGGCCGTGCCTCAGTTTCCCCCCGTGGAGGTGAGTGGAGGGTGAGGATGGGCACAGCATCCCTGGGCGCGGGGAGGTCGGGGGGCTCTGCTGCTCCCCGTGTGCCCCCGCTCGGTGCCGGCGTCCCCGGTGCCGCTCCCCTCTGCTGCGAGCATCGCTGACAAAACGGGGCTGGCAAACCCGAGCGGCGATTCTGCCGCGCTGGGCAGGGCTCAGCCCCACGAACCCGTGTCCTGCTCGTCCCCGGGACGCTCCGGGGCACGGTAGCGCTTTTTCTCCGGTGCCCCCTCCCCGCAGCCTCTCCCCTGCTCCATCCTCGCTGCTGTTCCCCTCCAGCCGCTGACCTGCGCTGCCCTCGGGACAAAGGGGAAAGAGAGCAGTGCCTGCTCCTCCTCCTCCTCCTCCGGTGATGAGAAGGGTGGGGAAGAGCTTTGCTAAGATCCAGGAGGGATGCTCCGTGCATCATCACGGAGATGTGCTTTGGGGTAGAGGAGAAGTACGAAGAGGAAAATGATGTGTGGGGTGTGAAACCTGGCCGTGGCCAGACTTCCTCTTTTTACCGAAATTCAGCTGCAAGAGGCAGGTCCTTCCGTGGGCTGGTGCTGGGCAGGGGAACGGGCTGAGCAGCACAAACAGGGGGGCACGTTTGCTTCTCCCCAGGTGTTGTCTGTGCCCAGGGAGGTGCCCAGGCTGTGGTGTGTGGATCCCTGGCAAAACTCAGTGCAGGTTCGTCCCCTCTCCTCAGCCCTTCCCCTCACAGCTCCATGCTGGGGCCTTGCAAAGCTGGGGTGTGCTCATGCACCCCCAGCCCTGCCTCACACCAGAGCAGCTGACAGGGATTTTTCCCTCCCTCTGAGGATTAAAGCCCACCCAAATCAGGGCAGGGGTGGTCTCCCTGCCCAGTCCCACACCTGGGATGTTTCTCCTGAGCACAGTAATGTTTGTGAGAGCTCCCAGTGCCTTCACCCCTTCCTGACACCCTCCCAGCTCAGCTGGTGGCTGGAAGCAAGGGCTTTGGCCAAGCTGTGGGGTGGTCACAAGAAACCTCCATCCTGCCCCTGGCCTTTCACTGGAGGGGCTCTCCTGGGGTCCAGCCCAGCTCAGGAGATTTGGATCCCAAACCCAGGACAGCCCTGTCAGTGCTGGGACCTGGATCCCAAACCCAGGACAGCCCTGTCAGTGCTGGGACCTGGATCCCAAACCCAGGACAGCCCATCCATGCTGGGACCTTTATCCCAAACCCAGGACAGCCCATCCATGCTGGGACCTTTATCCCAAACCCAGGACAGCCCTGTCAGTGCTGGGACCTGGATCCCAAACCTGGAACAGCCCATCCACGCTGGGACCTGGATCCCAAACCCAGGACAGACCATCCATGCTGGGACCTGGATCCCAAACCTGGAACAGCCCCATCCACACTGGGAGCCAGTGCAGCAGCAGCAGCAGCATCGAGGCAATCTGCTGAAAATCCCCCCGGCTTCCATCAGCTCTGGAGCTGTGTCCTTTCCCAGTGTATTTCCATGTTTCTGGGAGCCACGTGAGCTCCCAAGCAGCTTCCCCCACCCTGTCCCAAGGGGCTGCTGCTCCTGGCAGGGCCAGAGGGAGACCCTGACCCGCAGGATGGGATGGGGGTCCCTGCTCCAGGGGTGCTCCCCGTGTCCAGACCCGGGTGAAGTCCCCACAGACATTTCTGCAGCCAACCACAGCTGACATGGGATGAGTCAGGGCTGGCTGCAGCCCCCCCTCCTCCCCCTGCTTGCAGGAACAGCGCGAAGGGAAGAAATGCAAGAGGCTTTGATGGCAGGAGCAGAGCACAGGCTGTGCCCTCCTCCCCTGCCGCCGGCCTTTGTGGGCTGCGAGCTGGGGTTTTGTATCCAGCCCGCAGGAACTGAGCTTTCCTAGGAGTTTCTGACCTTGCCTGCAGTTGTGGAGGGGGTTTGAGTGTGCCAGAGCGCTGGCAGGATAATCCTTTCTGCAGGAAACTGTGCAACACAAGGCTTGTTGTTCTGCCTCCCCTGAGCCCGCCTGCCAAGGCGTAGGGGCTGGAGAGCTTTCCCAGGCACCAAGTGCCCCTGGCACCGTGGCCAGGGGGAATCAAGGCCGGGATGGGCTTTTCCCAGAGCCAGGGGCTGCTGGAGATGCTCCCTGGGGTTGACCTTGGCAGGTGCCAGTGCAGGGACTTGAGCGGCTGGAGGACAATCCATCTGCACGGGGCGCTGCTGCAGTGGCACGAGGATGGGTGAGAGCGCTGCAAACTCTCTGGGGAATTTCTCAGCGCTGCCTCAGTTTCCCCAGGCTCATCCTGTCTCACTAGCAGCACCCAGGAGAAGAGCAGAAATCTGTCCCCAGGCCTGTCAGGAATGCACAGGCCATGTCCCCTGTCCCTGCCGCTCTGGTGCGTGCCAGCCCCCGCTGTGCCCCGCCGGGTGCCTTCCTGTCTGCCCGGGAAGGAAGGGGTTAACGCGCCCGGATTTCCTGAGTGCGATGCTGGAAGGGAAGGTGACCTGCAGGAGGGAACGGAGGGAAGGTGACCTGCAGAACTGCTTTGCAAGGCACGCTCTGGGTGTCGGGAAAGCCCTGAGTGAGGCTGAACCAGAAATCCAGCTAGAATTCAGCCTTTCCGGACAACATTTAAGTTGTTAAGTAACTCCTTCCTCCTGCGGGCTGCCTGATTTATTCATTACATCCTTGCCCACTGCAGGGCGGCCCCGGGCGCTGCCACGTGCCCAGGATGGCGCTCAGGGCGAGAGGGCAAAGAGCTGCGGGTCAAAGGTGGAGCTCTGCCTCTTGCCGAGCTTTTCCTGCTCGTCCTCCTTGGCAGCACCGTGTGTGTGCTGGGCCTGGGGAGCCTCCACAGCCCTGGGCTTGCCACAGTGGCTGGAAAGGCAAAATTTTGTTTTTGGTGCTCAGGCTGGCAAGATAGAGGGCAGAGGATGGTGGTCAGGGCAGTGCTGGGAGTGGGAGAGAGATGCAAGAATTGGTACCCTGGGTTTTGGGAGGGAATGTGTTTCATCCCTCCTCCCACAGCTTCTGGTGCTGCTCGTAGGGTGATTTGATTTTTATTTTATTTCCTCACCGGTGCTTCCTCCGTGCCAATCTGCTCCCACCCTCTCCAGGAGTGATGGAAGGGGAGGTGGGGGAAAAGGTCACCCCAGGGCTGCTCCTGCTGCTTTCTGCAGCAGCTGTGGGGCTGATTCCTGGAGCCAGGAGCTCCCTCCCATCCCCCCGGAGTGAAGGCAGAGCTGTGGAGGAAGGGAGTGGTGTCTTTGCTCCAGAACAGCTCCCTCTGCTCTTGGCTCTTGCAGGTATCCGCTGCATGGAGGAAGCCGCTCACTGCAGCCCCAGCCTGCCCCATCCCCTGCCCTGAGGCCACCGTGGCCATCTGGGAGCAGTGGCAGGGTGACAGTTCCGTCCCTGCTGTCACCAAGTGCCAGTTTTGACAGTGCCATCACCACCCAACAGCACCTGCAGCTGGCAGTCCTGGCACTGAGACGCCAGGTGTGCTATGGGATGTGTTTGGGGGTGGGGATCCACGAGGGTCCCCTCCCTGCTGACCTCTGCTGTCCCTCTGCCAGGCCTCTGGGTGACACGGGATGAGTGTGCCAGCCGAGGAGCCGGGCAACCCTGCCCATGCCATCTTTGAGAGGTTCCTGCGAGCCGGGCAGTGCCAGGAGGTGCTGGGCTCCTTCCTGGAGCTGTGCCAGCAGCTGGGCGTGCAGGGCACGGGGCTGCAGCTCTACCACGGCCTCAAGGCTGCCCTCAACTACTGGAATGCCAAGGCCCTGTGGAGCAAGCTGGATAAGAAAGCTGGGCACAAGGACTACGACCAGGGCACAGCCTGTGCTGGCACCAAGGTAAGCGGGGTGTGGGATGGGGGGTTCGGGTCTCTCTGTGTCCTTGTCTGGGGTGAGAACATCCCCTGGGACACTCTGGCTCTCATCCCAGGAGGATGCAGGATGTGCCAGGCGGGAGGTTGATGGAGTTTAATGGGACAGGATGTTAATTAGCGCTGCCAGCTCCCCGTGGCACGGTGCCACCTCAGTGCCACCCAGCCAGCAGCGTGCTTCCGCCTCCCAGCTGCTCTCACTGGGGACATCCCATGGCAGGGCTGAGGGAGCTGACAAGGCCTTGCTGGGAGATAGGAGCATCCCGAGGAGGGGATGTAACCCTAACCCTGTCCCACAGATGGTGGCTCACTGCTGTCCTCATTGTCCCAGCCCTGTGCAGAAGCTCTCAGCAGACCAAACCCAGCCAGGGCTGCACAGAGCTGCACCTTATCTCAGCCCACGCTTTAATCGCTGCCATTGCCCTGGGTGAAGGCAAGGTCCAGGGGGTGGGGGGCACCCCACTTTGCAGGGAGAATTAGGGGAAAACTGAGGAAGGCCAGATCCTGACCCAGCAGGCTGCCTTTGGGAGCGCTGGGGGGGTCATTCACACCCTGTTTTGGGGCGGCCCACCCCCTTCACTGGCCATGCTGGCGTTCACCCAAACCCTGTTTTGGGGGTTCGCCCACACCCTGTTTTGGCTGCCCATCCCTCACTGCCCGTGCCATGCCGGGGTTCACCCACACCCTGTTATGGGGGTGCCCACCCCTTTCAATGGCGGTGCCAGGTGGGGTTCATCCAAACCCTGTTTTGGGGGTTCACCCACACCCTGTTTTGGGGGTTCACCCACACCCTGCTTTGGGGGTTCACCCACACCCTGTTTTGGGGGTTCACCCAAACCCTGTTTTGGGGGTTCACCCACACCCTGTTTTGGGGGTTCACCCAAACCCTGTTTTGGGGGTTCACCCACACCCTGCTTTGGGGGTTCGCCCACACCCTGTTTTGTGCTGCCCACCCCTCACTGCCCGTGCCGTGCCCTGCAGTGCCTGGTGGTGGGCGCTGGCCCCTGCGGGCTGCGGGCAGCCATCGAGCTGGCTCTGCTGGGAGCCCGCGTGGTGCTGCTGGAGAAGCGCGACTCCTTCTCCCGCAACAACGTCCTGCACCTCTGGCCCTTCACCATCCACGACCTGCGCGCGCTCGGCGCCAAGAAGTTCTACGGGCGCTTCTGCACGGGCACGCTGGACCACATCAGTGAGTCTGGGGGGCACCAGGCTGGATGTGGGGGCTCCCAGCGGTCAGGGGTGCAGCCCTGAGGGTCTCCCTCCCCTCCCAGGTATCCGGCAGCTGCAGCTGATCCTGCTCAAGGTGGCTTTGCTGCTGGGGGTGGAGGTGCACATCAATGTGCGGTTTGAGGACCTCGTTCCCCCCAAGGGAAAGGCAGGTATGTGACTCTGCAGGGTGG
Source organism: Melospiza melodia melodia (assembly GCF_035770615.1). NCBI lineage: Eukaryota > Metazoa > Chordata > Aves > Passeriformes > Passerellidae > Melospiza > Melospiza melodia. The sequence continues at coordinate 7,842,861 of NC_086221.1, forward strand.
GTGGCCGCTCTGAGGCCCCCAATCGCCCTGCTGTGCCTTTGTGGGGTGAATGGGATGCAGCCCTTTGTCTGTGGACCCTGATGACCACCTCTCTCGCTGCAGGTGGCTGGCAGGCCGTGCTGCAGCCCAGCTCCTCTCCCCTCAGCCACTACGAGTTCGACGTCCTCATCTCAGCTGGCGGCGGCAAATTTGTCCCTGAAGGTGACCACGGGTGTCCCTGCACCCCCAGGAGCAATGTGGGGCCTGGGTGGGGGCTCACACCTCTCTGCCTGCAGGGTTCAAGAGGAAGGAAACGCGTGGGAAGTTGGCCATTGGCATCACCACCAACTTCATCAACCGCCACAGCCGGGCCGAGGTGGAGGTGGCTGAGATCAGCGGCGTGGCCCGAATCTACAACCAGAAGTTCTTCCAGAACCTCTACAACAAAACGGGTCAGTGGTCCCATGGTCCCAACCTCCATATGTGGGATGTTGGGGGCTCCTTCACCCTCCTGAGGGAGCTGGAGGTTCAGCCCCACGATGTCCCCAGTAATGGGGTGCGTGTCCCACATGGAACCCCACTGCAGGGGACATTTTGGGTCTGATCCCAGTGCTGGGACACCCCGTGGCCCTGGCTCAGCCCCTTCCCTGTCACCAGGCATTGACCTGGAGAACATCGTGTACTACAAGGATGACACTCACTATTTCGTCATGACGGCCAAGAAGCAGAGCCTGCTCACAAAGGGGGTCATCCTTCAGGTGAGGAGGGCAGGATCTGGCCCTGGGCTCCCACAGCACTGGGCAGCTTGAAGGTGGCATGCAAATTGTGGATGCTGGTTTTACTGCACAGCCCTGGGGTGGTAGGGGCTGCAGCAGCTGTTGCCTGTGCCACAGGAAAAATCCTCCCAGGGTACTGAGAGCGCGGTGGCACAGCTGCAGCCTGGAGCTGGGTGCTGCCAGGCTGAGGGACCAACATCACCTCCCTCATCCCACTCAGCTTCTCTCCATCCCCGCAGGACAAAGCGGACATCGAGAGCCTCCTGGCCCCAGACAACGTGAACAGGGATGCCCTCCTTAGCTATGCCAAAGAAGCCGCCAACTTCTCCACCAACTACTGCCTGCCCGAACTGGAGTTTGCCCTCAACCACCGGGACCTGCCGGACGTTGACATGTTCGACTTCACGTGCATGACGCGCTCGGAGAACGCGGCGCTGGTGCGGGAGCACAACGGGAGCCGAGTGCTCCTGGGGCTGGTGGGCGACTGCCTGGTGGAGGTGAGAGCTTCCCCTGCAGCCCCCCTCACGCCCCCATTTCCCTCTCCTTGCATTTCTCTCTCCTTGCATTTGCAATATATTTCCCATCCCTAAGTGCTTCCCATCCCAGTTGCCCAGTGCACTCCATCCTTGGGCAGGCTCCTGGTAGTGCCACGTTTTGGGGAGGTTATCCCCTTCTCCATCCCCAGAGGAAATTTGGGGTTGGTTCAGGCTGGAGGAGCAGCCCAGCCCGTCCCCGGTGGAGCTGTGCTGGCTGGGGAGCAGATGGTGACGGCCACCCCTCCTGTCCGTGCGCGTCCTGCCGCCGCTCCCTCTTTCATCCCTGGCCAAGCCTGGCAGCTCCCAGCTCCTCCCAGCTGCCCGGACCAGCCATGCAACTCCAGTTCCATGGAGTTATTCCATGTTCCAGCTCTGCTTTTCCCTTCGCAGCCCTTCTGGCCACTGGGCACCGGCGTGGCCAGGGGTTTCCTCGCTGCCTTTGACGCAGCGTGGATGGTGCGGCGCTGGGCGGCAGGGACACCCCCGCTGGAGGTGCTGGCTGAGAGGTGAGTGTGGTGTCCCCATCCCTCTGGGCTGGCTCTGGAGCACGGGAGGGTGGCAGCAGTGACTCCAGCCCTGTCCCCTGCGCCCAGGGAGAGCATCTACCAGCGCCTCTCGCAAACATCCCCGGACAACACCCACAAGAACGTCACTCAGTACAGCATCGACCCGGCCACGCGCTACCCCAACATCAACCTGCAGGCCATCAAAGCCAGCCAGGTACCTGGCCAGGTCCTGCCATGGGACAGCCAGCCAGCCCAGCCTCCCTGGCTGTCAGGGTGGCACTAATTTACCCAGTGCCCTGTCCCCAAAGGGTGTGAGACTGAAGCTATTAGCCCACAGGACACTGAATGCATTATGGAAGGTGGAGGGTTCTGGAGGGTTTTGGGGGGATGTCCAGGTGTCCCACCTCCCTGCGTGGTGTCATTGGCTCTGTACAGGTTGTGACCCACCACATGTCCCCATTGGCAGGTCAGGGACCTCTACCTGGTGGGCATGGTGGAGGTGGACCACCATGGGAAGAGGAAGAGCGACGCCCGGCTCAGCACCGGTAGGAGCAGCCACTCCTGCCCCGTCCCTCCCAGCTGCCCATGCCCACGTGGCCACTGCCCTGATTTTCCTCCCCATCCTTGTTTCTTGCTCCCTGGCCTGTGTCCAGCAGGCTGTCCTGGTGACACCAATGGTTTCTATCCCCTCTGCTTGTGGCCCACGTGGGGACCCTGCTGCCTTCTGGGGAGGAGGCTGTGCCCCTCCAGGCTGCACAGATGATGAAATATTGACAGATGCTTTCCCAACATAGTTACTGAGACCTGTGGGGAGGCTTGTGGGGGACAGGGGATGTCTCAGGTTGCTCCCATGGGATCCCTTTCCCCTTAAAGCACGGAGTCTGAGGCAGGAGGTGGACTGGGGGGGTGTCCCCTGTCTCTGCCTCCCCAGTGGCCCCTGGAGCTGTGTGTGAAGAGCTGCTGAGCTGGTGCCAGGCCAGCACGGCTGGATACCCCGGCGTGGCCGTGACCAACTTCAGCACCTCCTGGACCAGTGGCTTGGCCCTCTGTGCCCTCATCCACCGCTTCCGCCCCGACCTGGTGTGAGTGCCCGGAGCCCCCAGAACCCTCCACCCTGCAGAGCCCACCCTGATGCAGCCATGTCTCCCCACAGGGACTTTGACTCCGTGGACCCCCAGGATGCCATTCAGACCCACCAGATGTTGCTGGACGTAGCAGAGCAGGAGCTGGGCATCCAGCCTGTCCTCTCCAGTGCTGAGATGGCCACCCTGACAGAGCCTGACTGCCTGGACCTCATCACCTACCTCAGCCACTTCTACCAAATTTTTGGGACCTCTCCAGGTGTGAAATTTTGGGGGGATTTGTCCCATCCTGAGCTGCACTGGGGCTGGCTGGGTCCCATAAAAATGGCCATGTCCTGTGCAGAGGCGGAGGTCAGCAAGAAGCCACTGTCTCCCCCTGGCACACGAGGGGCCATCCTCTTCCTCAGCAAGCTGCAGAAGAGCCGGAACCTGGCACACAAACGTAGCCAGGTGAGGGACCCCCACCCAGACCCTCCTGGCACACCAAACCCACCACATCCCCAGCCCAACCACCCCTGTGGGTTTGCAGGACGGTGCCCAGAAGGACGGCGAGGCCAAGAGGAGCCGCAGGGACGCTGAGGTGGGGCTGCCCCGGGGGGGCTCTGCTGGGTGCAGCTGGCCTGGGGGGGACAGTGGGGGGCTGACCCTGCCCTTGGGTCACTTGTAGCTGGACACGGGGCTGGATGGAGACACTCCGGACAGTGCCCACGAGCTGCCACGCGCCACCGGCACGGAGCCAGGGCAGGTTGGTCCTTGTGTCCCCTTGGGATGGAGGCTCCAGCTCAGGGCAGGGGGGCACCGGGAGGGCACCGGCGGCTGGCAGGGCCGAGCCAAGGGCTGGCACCGAGCCGCACAAGCGAACGCCCACAGGTTCCCAGCTCCTCCCTGCCTCTTCCCTGACCCAACTGGTTTTCCAGAGTCGAGGCTTGCCGCTCCCTCAGCCACCCCAGCAGCCGGCGCTGAGAGAGGGGCACGGCCCTGCCCCGTGCCCCCATGGCTGCTGGCACGGCCACGGGGCACGGTGGGTGCCAGGCCCCCGGTGCCAGCCCCGCCTGTGCTGTGCCCCCGCAGCCGCCGAGGGACAGGGCAGGGGAGAACAGCGACGCCTGCTACTTCTGCGGGCGCCGTGTGTACATCGTGGAGCGAGCCAGCGCCGAGGGACGCTTCTTCCACCGCGGCTGCTTCCAGTGCCGGCGCTGCGGGGCCACGCTGCGCCTGGGCGACTATGCCTTCGACGAGGAGGATGGTGAGGCAGCTCCTGGGCACGGGGGATGCTTGGGGAGCGGCTTCTCCACCTCGCAGATTGTCATGAGTTCGCCCCCATCCCCTCCTCCCAGGTAATTTCTACTGCTCGCTGCACTACCCCCATCCAGCCAGCGTGGACCTGCCCCGGGATGAGGCTTCGGCGCTGCCCGATGGGGTAAATCACCCTGAATGCCTGGAGGTGCTGGGGGAGAGGCAGAATGTTGAGGGGGGTGGCTGGGTGTGGCCCTGTGCTGCATCGCCCCTTGCTCTGGCTCTGCTGCAGGATGCTGATGCTGCTGCCCACGCGCCCTCAGATGCTGGAATGTCGTGTGTGTCCCCCATGGAGTGGGCACCCAGCCCGCTGCAGCCCATTCCATCAGCCCCACGGGCAGGGGAAGAGCCTGGGGACGCTGAGGACACTGCAGGTGCTGGTGACACGCAGGAGGAGCAGGAGCTGCTGGCACAGCCCGGGGAGGGTGCGAGGGAACAGGAGGTTCCCAGAGCGGAGCCCCAAGGGGCAGCAGAGGAGGGTGAGGAGACTGGGGGCAGGAGGAAGATCATCCTCACACCGCTGGAGAAGCTCAGTCTGTCCACGCTGAACCTCACCAGTGAAGCTGAGCCCGAGCCTCCGCTGAAGCCAGCCCGTCTGAGGCTCCCAGCAGCACCCCAGGCCCTCCCTGCCCTGCGGCAGGGACAAGGCGCCTGGAAGGAGGAGGAGGAGGAGAAAATTGACATGGAGAAAGGTAGGTGGTACAAACTGGAGTCTCCAGGTGAGCAGAGCTCTCAGTCCCTGCAGGACCCTGCTGTATCCCACGTCTTGCTCGTGAGGAACCAGCCTGAAGCAGCTTTTTCTTGGGCAGGTTTGGAGGACAGTGACAGCGAGGAGGGGGAGGAAGAGGAGGAGGAGAAAGAGGAGGAGGAGAAAGGCCTTGGCATTGTGAAAGAGTTGGTGAGGATTTTCCCTTGCTCCTCTCCCAGAAGTCTGGCTCAGCTGTGGCTGCCCAGGCAGGAGGTGCCTGGCGCAGGGACTGAGCCCCCTGCCCGTGCCACCGTCCTTTCACAGTACCCAGACCCCCGGGAAGAGGAGAAATTCCCCACCTGGAAGCGCACCTTGGCCCGGCGGACCAGGGAGTCCCAGATGAAGAGGTTCTGCAGAGCCCAGGTAACCCCAGGGGGGACAGCCACGTCCCCAGCGTGGCACTGCACGCCGTCCCCTCTGTCCTGCTGCTGCTGGCAGGTGCTGGCCTGCAGGGGAGTGCTGCCCTTCCCTCACAGGCCATCCAGAGGCGTCTGGAGGAGATCGAGGTGACGTTCCGGGAGCTGGAGCAGCAGGGCACCAAGCTGGAGAAGCTGCTCCGGGATGAGAATGGTAAAGCCAGGGTGGGCAGAGCACTGTGACCCTGCAGGGGGGGGTCTGCACCCTGCTGACCGTGCCCCTGCCCTGCAGACAGCCTGGCTGACCAGCACACACAGTGGACAAACCAGCTGCTGTACCTGGTGCAGAAGAAGAACAACCTGATGAGCGAGGAGTCGGACCTCATGATCGCGTGAGGCTTGGGGGATGCTCCCTGGCGGGCGTGGGGGCTCAGCTCACCCCAATCCCCTGCAAATTCAGTGCCCAGCACACCCTCTTCCTCCCCACAGGGTGCAGGAGCTGAAGCTGGAGGAGCAGCAGTGCCAGCTTGACGAGAAGCTCCGGAGCTACATGAACAAGGAGGGTGAGTGCCATCGCTCCCTTTGCACGGTGTAGGGAGCAGGTCAGGCTGGTGGCCTTCCCAGCTCTACTCTGGCCCCCTGCACCCACAGATGCCCTGAAGACGCCTGAGGATGAGAAGGCTGAGCAGGAGATCCTGAAGCAGCTGGTGGAGGTGGTGAACAAGCGGAACATCCTCATCCAGCTGCAGGAGGAGAAGCGGCTCAGCGAGCTCCGCGCTTGACCCGCACGGCCCCGGGGCCACCGGTGCTCCCTGGGGACCAGCAGAGTGTGAGTGAGTGAGTCCTGGGCTGGGCACCACCCTGAGCTACCTCTGGAGGTGGCGATGCCCCAGGTGCCAGCAGCTGCCACAGCAAATCCAGCTCCCTGCTTGCCAAAGCCTGTCACAGAGGGACCAGAGCCGCTGGAGGATGCCCATGTGAGGAGACACCGAGCAGCACTCAGCCCTGGCGTGCTGAGAGGGTGTTCCTGTGCATGGCTGGAGTGCCTTTGCCTTGTGCTGGCTGGAAAACTCCCAGGGGACTGCAAAAGGGGGCTGTGGTGGCTCCCAGCAGCAAGGAGGTGACTGGCCACCCGAGACAGATGCCACATGTGCACCTTCAGGAATGGTCCCTCAAAGCCACCCTGGGACATCCTTCCCAGCTGAGGGCATCCATCCCAGTCTGGACTGTGCATCTCAAGGGACATCTGCCTGTACAAGCTGGGACCAGTGACAGACAGACTGGGCTGCTCTGCACCACTGCTTTTGGATGCCACGTCCACGCTGCCCCCAGCTGCTGCAGGAAACCAAGGTCAGAACTCTACCATGAGCCCCCTGGGGCAGGGAAGGGCTTTTTGTGCTGGAATTCTTATGGGAATTGTGCTCAGGGCCAACACTCTAGCACTGAGGACAAGGACACCAGTGGCTGTGCCCTCCTTGCCCCTTTGGGGTTTCTTCTGCCTGGCAAAGCCACACTGGCCTTTGCACAGACCTCAGATGCCCCTGCAGTCCCTGGCTGTTGCCTTTGTGGCCAAATGGTGCTCATGGCAGCCCAGATGTGTTGGGATGGGGGTCTCAGGTTCCTCTCTTAGCCCTCACCCCGCGCTCAGCCCTCATCCTGCCATTTCCCTCAGCACCTCCTCCAGCCCTCCCTGTGCTTGTACCAGCCCTACAATCCTGCTGCAAACCCCCTCCCTTCAAATAAAGCCCCCCGATCAGGTGCCAAAGGTTAAAATATTGCCTTTATTTTCCATCAGTTAGGACTGGTTGCCAGAACAGCCACCAGTGTAAACTTTGAGGCCACCCCAGGCAAGGGGAGCCTCAGTGCCTCAAGCCTTCCAGCCGGGCCAGTGGGTCCCTCCGTGTACAAAATAGTGTATTTAAAAAGACAGCAATAAAAATCTGCCTCCATTGTGGTTCTCACAGGGGTCAATGCAATAAATCCACCCCAAAAACCTTAATTTCCCCCGGAGGCAGCTGCCAAACCTGCACTACTGCATTGGCTGCAGTGCTGCTGGCCTAAGACCCAAAGTCAGCTAAAAACAAGGATGAAAAGGGGACGTGGTGTGGCCAAGGGGACATTGTGGGACACCCAGAGCCCCAGCTCAGCCCTCACTGGGACGCTCCTGCAGGGCCCTCAGCACCATCCACATCTGGTCCTCGGTGCCGTGCAGCATCTTCACCTCCATGGTGCGGAACAGGTGGAGACCGGTGGCGAGGACGAGGACGCCGAGGGCGAGGAAGGCCAGCAGGCAGAAGGAGAGCTTGGGGAAGGGCTGCTCTGCGCCCAGCCCGGCCAGAGTGGCCAGGGCAGCTGCAGCCTGGAGCAGCAGCAGCAGCAGGGCCAGCACGGCCATCCTGCCCGAGGAGTAGCGCTGCCGCCGCGCCGCCCGCAGCCCCGCGCCCACCTCTGCCCGCGCCTCGGCCACCACATCTGCCAGGGCTGGCTCTGTGGGGACAGGGCCATCAGCAGGGTGGGACCCCATATACCAGCCCTAGACCCTCCCCGTATCCTTCTCCCCATCCCCACTGCTCTGCAGCCCTCCACAAGGGGAAACATCCCCAAAGAGCTCCATCCAACCCCACCAGTCCATCCACCAGCCCCCCAGCACAGAGTGGATGCTGGCAGCACCCCCCGACTCACCAGGTGTGCCAAGGGTGGCACCTGCAGGCTGCCCCTGCCTCTGGATGTGCAGCGTTGCCATCACAGCTTCGTGGTCTGAGAAGGGGATGTCCGTGCCTGGGGCTCGCCCCGTGGTGGTCTTCAGCTCTTCACACTTGACCGTGAAGCTGGAGATGGCCTGGGTGAGGGGACAAGGGGGTCACAGCAGTGCCTCCCCCCCAGCACCCCCAGCTGGTGGGCAGACACCCCTGTTACCTTGTAGAGGATGTAGTCAATGCGGATGCCCAGCGGGAAGGGCAGCAGCTCTGACTTGTCAGTGAAGCAGTTGTCAGGGACAAGGGTGCAGCCGTTCTTGCAGCCCTGAGACAGGAGCCTGGGTGAGCTGGGGGCTCTTGGTGTGCCCTGGGACCCCCCTGAGCCCCTGGGCTCACCTCAAAGCGCATGGCCTCAGCAAAGGCGTCCTGCAGCCCCGTCCAGCCACGCAGCAGCCGGATGCCCACATCTTCAGGGTGCATGTTCAGGTCCCCTCCCAGCAGCACCACATCTGCTGCCTTTGAGGTGTGTCTGTGGGGACAGGAGTGGCTGTCCTTCCCTGCCCTGCCTGGGACCCGGCTGGAGTGACTGGGACCTGCCCAGTGCTCCTCCACCTTATTCCTGACTGGCACTGGTGCAATGGGAGCTCTCTGCAGTGCAAGCCCCAGGGAGAGGAGTGACCACCAGGTGTCCTGGGGCCTGCAGGGGACACCCCACAGCTGCTCACCTGATAAACTGAGCCAGCTCCCAGGCCTGCACCAGGCGGTGGGGCAGGTAGGCGTCCTTGTCCCGGCAGTACTCGGCGTGCAGCTGGACAGAGAGGGAAAGCAAAGGGGCTCTAACTCCTGCCCTGCTCCCTGCAAACCCACCCAGCCCCTCCAAACAGTCCCTGCCAACACCTCTGTCTGTATGTCACCTGCACTGGGGAGAGCCTGGAGCTCACCTCGGTGCAAATCCAGGTTATGGGACCTTGCCCTCTACCCTGAGCAATATTTTATCAAATCAGTGCATAGAACAGGGCAGAGGGTGGAGAGCAGGGTTAAAGCAGAGGAGCAGTAAAACAGGGGTATGGCCACTCATTCCCCTCCTCCCCACTGTTCCCCCCATGCTGGGTTCCTCCCTGGACTGCTCACGTGGGTGACGTAGACGTTGAAGATGATCCCTGAGATCTTCATAACGACGAGACCGACGGACTTGCCGCAGAACCAGTCCCCGTGCTGGAGCTGCCCGAGGGGAGGAAGGGCAGGTCAGGGCTACTGAGGCTCTGTGGGGATGGACACCATGGTGCCACGTGCCCCCCAACCCACCTACCATGTAGGGGTACCCATTCAGTGAGTACTGGTAGAGGAGCGTGTCCAGGATGGGGAACCTGGAGAAGACGCAGAGGCCGCTGCCGATCACCCCGCTGTGGGAGGGAGGAAGCACAGTGAGGAGATGGGGTCCCCAAAACCTCTGCCTCACCCTAACCCTGGGCAGGAGGACTCCCTGGGTGCCTGGATCCCAGTGTGCTCCTGTGAGCACCCCACTGCCCAGGCATGGGGTCTCTCACAGCCACAGAGGTGAACAAAAGGACTCCTCGGGTGCCTGGATCCCAGTGTGCTCCTGTGACAATCCCGCTGCCCAAGCACGGGGTCTGTCACAATGACAGGTGACCTAAAGGACCTCCAGCAGTCCCTGCAAGTGGCAAACCCCGAGGACATGGCCCAGCCCTGGCACTGCCCCCCAGACTGAGCTTGCCCTTCTCACCTGCGGAAGTAATGGGAGAAGGGATAAGAGCCTGCTAGTTTCGCCTTCAGCTCACTGTAGTCCTGCTCGCTCCACACCTGGAGGACAGAGGGACAGGCTGAGAACAGCCACGGCCACCTCCCAGGCTGGGAAGGGGACACAGACCGGCCTCACCTCCTGCAGCAGCACCAGGTCGAAGCCCTCCTGGCGCAGCGTGTCCCCGATGAGCCGCACGCGCTGCTGCCGCCGCTTGCTCAGGTAGCGGATGGCCCTGCCACAGAGGGGTGACACTCAAAGCCTGCTGGGGACAGGGCCAGGGGGCTCTTGGGGACCGTTGTGACCCGAAACGAGGGAGAGAAACAGGGCTGCAGTGCCAGCAGAAGCAGAATGCACACGGGAAAGGTGGAAGGACGTGGGGACAAGATGCAGGGAGGCTGTTTGGGGACAGCTTCTCCTGCCTGCAGAATTGAGGAGCTCATCCTTGCTTGGGGTGCAAATGTGGGGTTTTTCTGGGGCTAACAAGCACGGAAGGGACAGGAGGCAATACCCAGCCAAGCACCTCATGACCCTCTGGGGCTGGGAGTGTGGTGTGACCCCAAAATGAAGGGGAGATGAAGGTGACCCCAAGGTGGGATCCTTCCCCAGTGTGGTGCCCTCATCTCCCCCCACACAGCCTGGGGAAGTCCGGACTCACCAGCAGTTGAGGTTGAAGATCCGGAGGCGCAGGGTGGGCTCTCCCTCCATGGCTTGTTGGGGGTCAGCAGGGGTCAGCAGGCAGTGCCAGGCACAGGGGGCACCTGCGGGGAGCGGGCAGGAGTGGCAGCCCCCAGGAGCCAACGCAGGCTGCAGGACAGAGCCAAGGAGCCAGGCTGGGAAGGCAGAAGGGCTGAGCCAGGGCAAAGGCCAGGAAGGAAGGAAAAGTGCTCGGGGTACTCCAGGCCATTCACCTCCTTTCCTGCACACAAGGACCACCCCGAACCCTAAAGTGACCCCGTACAGGGACCCATGTACCCAAACCGCCCGTGTCACCCTACACCCAGCGGCTGGGTGGGCCAGGGGTGGGCTATAGGGTTCAACCCCTCTGCCTGTCAGCGAGCTGTGCTCCAGGATGGTTTCATCGTGGTTTCAAAGTGGGGCTGCGAGGCACGGCCATGGGACACCGCCACACAGCCCCCCATCGGGAAGCCCACGGATCCTTTCCGGGACCCCCAACCCCGGCGGAGCCAGCGGCTCCGGAGCAGCCCCAGCTCTCCGCCAGCTCCGCTCCCCCTCTGCCTGACCCCGCGCGATTGTCCCAGTTTCCGGTTTCGGAGCTAAAAAGAGCAGCTCCGGAGCTGCGGGATGCCGGTGCGGGCAGCCAGGCTCTGCCTGCCCCGGCGGGACCATCCCGTTCCTGAGCCGCGCTAATTAACGCCGGCGGCTTCCACCGAGCCTGAGCCCCCGGGGGCGGCCCCAGATCCCCGAGGGACGGGAGCGGGACAGCGGCAACAGGTGGAGCGGGGAAACGGGAGCGGGGAAACGGGAGAGAGGGGAAACAGAAGAGCGGGGAAACGGAGAGCGGGGACGGGAGTAGGGGGAGCGGAACAGGAGGAGCGGCGCCGCAGGACGAGCGGGGGCGGCAGCGGGGTAACCGGAGGAGCGGAGCAAAGGGACGATCGGAACTGCGGGAGCAGCGGGGCCGGGAGCGGCGGAGCAACAGGCGGAGACGGACCGGGAGCAGCGGCGTCGGGAGCAGCGGGGCCAGGACAGCGGGACCGGGGGGAGCGGGAGCAACGGAGCCGGAGGGAGCGGGGCCGGGAGCAGCGGGACCGGGAGCAGCGATCGGCGGGGCAGGGGGGAGCGGGACCGGGTGAAGCGGGGTCGGGAGCGGCGGGGCAGGGGAAGCGGGGCCGGGAGCGGGACCGGGTGAAGCGGGGTCGGGAGCGGCGGGGCAGGGGGAAGCGGGGCCGGGAGCGGACCTGCGGCGGGCCGGGAGCGGCGCGGGGCCGCGGGACTACGCGTCCCGGCAGGCAGCGGAGCGGGGCGGAAGGGGCAGGACCGGGACCGGGGCCGGAGCCGGGGGCCGAGGGGGGGCGAGTGGGGCCGGGAAGGGCGGAGGGAGCCCCGGGCGGGTGTGGTGGGTGTAACGGGGTGTGATGGGTGTAACGGGGCGCGCCGGGGGTGCGGGATGGGATAGCGGGGTGCGGGAGGGATGGGACAGCGGGGTGCGGGATGGGATAGCGGGGTGCGGGATGGGATAGCGGGGTGCGGGAGGGATGGGACAGCGGGGTGCGGGATGGGACAGCGGGGTGCGGGATGGGATAGCGGGGTGCGGGATGGATGGGATAGCGGGGTGCGGGATGGATGGGATAGCGGGGTGCGGGATGGGATAGCGGGGTGCGGGAGGGATGGGATAGCGGGGTGCGGGATGGGATAGCGGGGTGCGGGAGGATAGCGGGGTGCGGGATGGGATAGCGGGGTGCGGGATGGGACAGCGGGGTGCGGGATGGGATAGCGGGGTGCGGGAGGATAGCGGGGTGCGGGATGGGATAGCGGGGTGCGGGACGGGACAGCGGGGTGCGGGAGGGATGGGACAGAGGGGTGCGGGATGGGACAGCGGGGTGCGGGAGGGATGGGATAGCGGGGTGCGGGATGGGATAGCGGGGATGCGGGATGGATGGGACAGCGGGGTGCGGGAGGGATGGGATAGCGGGGTGCGGGATGGGATAGCGGGGTGCGGGGTGCGGGATGGGATAGCGGGGTGCGGGAGGGATGGGATAGCGGGGTGCGGGATGGGATAGCGGGGTGCGGGAGGGATGGGATAGCGGGATGAGGCATGGGACAGCGGGGAAAGCGGGCTGTGGTGGAACGCGTGTGTGTGTCCCCGAGTGTCGGATGGGCTGTGAGTGCCGACACCGTGAGCAGCGCTTGGAGGGGTGGTGGGACACACCAACCCCTCTGTCACCCTGTGGACCCCCAAAAGTTGTTCCTGACCCCAGGGAATCCTCTGCCATGGCCAACCCAACTTTCCCCAAGCAAACCCCGCAGTGATGCCAACTAGAGCGAAACACAGCGGGATGTGCCATCCTGGTACCCAGAACTGGGGTACGCAGCGTTACCCAGCCAAGGGGTTATATGGGGCATGGCAGCTCTCATAGTCCTATGAAATAAAATATGAACTTCAGAACTGCTTGAGCCAACCCATGAACAAATAATTTTAATGTTTTTTGGTTTTTTTTCAGCAGACCGTAGTTTTCTCGGAGCTCCACAGTCTCCTCTCTTTGAAGTTGGACAGATACAGTAAACACAACAAATATATGATACAACCCATCACAGCTGGATTAAAAAAAAATACACAAAAAATATAATACATAAAAAAATGGATTTTTAACATTGTGGACTGACGCAGCTCTAAAAATGGTGATTGTAACCCTGGTAAGCTTTACAAAGTCTTTAAAAAAATAAAACAGTACTTCATGTGAAATTCATAAATACACTGGAGGCGAAACGGAGGGGCTGGGGGAGTTGAGAAAGTGTCTCTGGGATCATGACTAAAGCCCAGCCAGGGCTGCTGGGGGCACCAGTCTGTGTGCGTGGGTGCAGTGTGAGCCCTGGGCTCCGTGCAGGCAGCAGGGAGGGATGGAGGCACAAACCTGTCCAGTTAACCAAGAGCTTCATCCCCCAGCAGGGCTGGGAGTGGGCACGCCTGTGTTTTATGGTGGGGGGAGTTTTGAGTTTTCATTCCCAGAGTTTTAGATCAGTGAGTGAAACAGAAGAAAAAAAAAAAAAAAAAACCAACAAAAACCCAAAAACCTACAAAAAAAAACAAACAAACATGCTACATATGAGAACTTGGCCCAGCACGGCCCTGGCATGGTTTGCCAGTGCCTGGCCTTGGGTTTTTCCCTCTCCCTTTCCCCTCCTGCTCACAGCAGCCACCTCAGTCCATGGGGCTGGCATGGCTCTGCCCCATCCCACAGGGATGGGTGGCTCTTTCCAGCAGCAAGAGGTCCAAGTCCCCATGCTAACAGGACACGTGGCACCAAGGCAGCAGCCACGGCGCTTTCCTGAGCTCTGGGGCTGTTCCTGCTCCTTGCACTGGCAGCACTGAGCCTAAACCTGCCCTGTCCCCCTCCCAAAGCAGCTGCAGTGCCCCTCAAAGCACTCCTGCCCTCCTGCCCACTGCCTTCACCCCCCTGCCAACATGAGAAACCCATCGGGACCCGGCCACCTCGGCTCTCTGTCCCCCTGCCACCCTGCTCCCTGCCACCTCTGTCCCTCTGTCACCCTCCTGCACCCCGAGGTTGCTTTCCCCAGACTCTGCCCTTGCAATCACAGCCTCAGGACTGGGCACTCTGCCTTGGCTTGCTTTGGCCTGCGGCCACAAAAACACCTCAGAGCTGGCCCAGTCCCTTATCCTGGCACCCCTCCTGCTCTCTGTCCCCTCTCTGTCCTTTCTGTCCCAAACTCTGCCCACTGACAGCTTGGCCCTGCACTGCTCAATTTGTTTTTCCCTGCACCTCCCTGGCCACTTCCCACAGGATGCAGGGGAGTGGATGGAGCAGATTGGAACAGTCATTGCAGAAAAAAAGGCAAAAAAAGGTGAGGAAAAAAAAAAAAAAAAAAAAAGAAACACCAACCTGAAACAAGGAGAATGTACATATACAAAATAAATCAGGCAATCTGCCCTCACTGCTCTCTACTCATGACCACAGTGGGGACACTGAGCCTGGGCCAGCCCCAAGTGCAATTCCTGAACACAGCACAAGGAATCCCCCACAAATCCTAGCCTGAGATGGAGGCATCCCAAATCCTTCCCTAAACAAGACACTTCCCATGCAGGGTGGGAGGGCAGCACCTGGGCACTGCAGAGGCACATCAGCCTGATTACAAGCAAGGTGTCTTTTTAAAAAGTATTAAAAAGCACTTTCATTTGGAAAAAAAAAAAAAAAAAGGAAAAAAAAGGAGCCATAAACCCCCATGGTTTGCATTGTCAATGCCCTCATGCCTTCACTGCCATTGCTCCCAGCTGGGCATGGAGAAGGAGCATCCCAGGGGGTGGCAGTGTCCCCCTGCTCCACTCTGCCCTGCCCGTCCGTCCGTCTGTCCATCCCCACGTCCCCCGGGCTGTGCCAGTGCCACCGTCGCTGCCGTGCCAGCCACCATCACCCCTGGCACGGTGCTGCATCCTCCTGAGCGTCCGTGCCCGCTGCTCTCCTCTCTCTCGGGGCTGGGGCCGCTTCTGAGCGAGGCTGGGCTGAGGGGAGGGTCCTTCTCTGCTCCCACGTCCTGCTGCTGCTGGCACCGTGGGCTCCTGGCCTTCAGCAGCAGCACCAAGGGCTGCTCTCTCCCTCTCCAGCTCCAGATGTGGCTTTCCTTTCTCCCTACACTTCCTTTCCCATTCTTCTTTTCTTTTTCTTTTTTTTTTTTTTCTTTCTTTTTTTTGGTAATTTTATTTATTTATTAAAAAAAAAAAAAAAAAAAAAGAAACTGTTCCTAAGTAGAAAACATCTGTGATCACAAGTCAGTCTTTTTTTGGCTATTGTTGTTGTTCTTCCTCCTCCTCCTGTCTTCAAATGACTTCTCCCAAGGCAACAGGCACAAAGGGTGGCTTTTCTGCAGGGCCCCCTCCCTCCCCTGCACGCCCCTCGTGCCCCTGCCTGTCCCCAAGGGCCCCCCTAGTCCTTGACCAACTTGTACACGTGGTGCTGGGCGCCGTGCTCGCTGGTGGAGACCTCGAAAACGAAGGCAATGCAGAGCAAGGTTTCCTGGGTATCCCTGTTGGTAACAACCTGCAGCAGAGCAGAGTGAGTTAGGGGGTGCTGTGCCCATGGGCAGGTGCTGTTACCTGGGGGGGGTTGCATGGGCTCAGGCACAACCACCTTGCACCATGAGATTTGCTACCCGTTATTTGTGGGGTCACACAGGCAATTTAATTGCACCATCAATTTTTTTTTTCATTAATTATAATTATGAATTATTTTTTTTTAAATTATATTTTCTTAAGTTGCACAGCCAATTTAATTGCACCATCAAGATTTACTACCCAGTTTTGGGGAGGTTGCACAGGCTCAGGAACAGCCCAAACTGCACCACCAAAACTTTGTTTGGGGGAGGTTGCATTGGCTCAGGCCCAGCCACTGCATTTGCAACACCAAAAGCTGCTACAGATTGTTTGGTGAAGTCAAACAAACTCAGGCACAGCCAATTTCATTGCACCATGAAAATTTTGCTCCCTATGATCTGGTAGACTTGTCCAGGCTTGGGCACAGCAGCACCAAGATCTGCTGCCTGGAATTCAGGGTCCGTGTGGGGCCAGGCACAGCCAGGTCTATGCAGGGCCAGCAGGGTCAATGCAAGTGCAAGCTCCACACCCCTGGTGGGACACAGCCCCCGGAAAAGGAGGGGAGGTACCTGCAGGATGGTGAAATTCTCCAGGACACTGTTCATCATGTACTTCTCGGGGAGGTGCTTGAGTTTGTGGATGAAGTTGATCATGTACTCGCACATGGGCGAGCGGTGGATGCGGTAGACGAACCGGCCGTTCTCCAGCCGCGCGTACTCCGTCTGCAGGGGACAGCAGGGTCAGCAGCTGTGCCACGGCTGCTGCTGGGACATGGCAGTGTCCTCCCCACCCATAAACATTGGACGGGCCCCCGTGCATCCTACCCCCAGCTCTGGGATTTTCTCCATCCCAGGACCCGCCCTGGACCAACTCCGACCCCTTCCCGACGCAGCGGGGCGTGGAACTCACCTCCACCTTCTCCACGACCTGCTTCCCAAAGGAGCACACCTTGGTGGAGACGGTGATGGTCATGTTCTCTGCACTGCTGTACTGGCTGCTCACACCATAGAAGGTCCCTGGCCCGTCCTGGATGGTGCTGTTCAGATCCGCCTGCAGAGAGGAGAGGGACAAAGCTCCCATGAGCTCTCGATGGGGACAAGAGACACACACCAGCCTTCAGAGCTGCCCAGGGTGCTCCAGCTCTGTGACCGTGCTCACAGGGGTCTCAGGATGAGGGAAGAGACATGGAGAATGTTGACTCCATGTTTCAGAAGGCTTGATTTATTATTTTGTGTTATATATTACATTAAAACTATACTAAAAGAATAGAAGAAAGGATTTCATCAGAAGGCTGGCTAAGAACAGAAAAAGAAAGAATGATAACAAAGGCTTGTGGCTCAGACAGAGTCCAACCCAGCTGACTGTGATTGGCCATTAATTAAAAACAACCCCATGAGACCAATCCCAGATGCACCTGTTGCATCCCACAGCAGCAGATAACCATTGTTCACATTTTGCTCCTGAGGCCTCTCAGGAGGAAAACTCCTAAGGAAAGGATTTTTCATAAAATGTGTCTACGACACAGCTCTGCCGCAACGAGCCCGCGCCTCGAGCACGACCCTCCCCACCCCAGCCCTGCCAGCAGCATACCCAAAACTTGACGAGGAAGAAGGAGTTCTGGGGCCCGCGCTCATAGAGCTCCTTGAGGCCGCCCTTCTTCTCGGGGAACTTGTCGTAGATCTGGCGGATGTCCACGGCCTCCAGCAGGGGGTCGCTGTACGAGGGGTTCGTCTGGCCGATGTGCACGAAGAGGTGTTTGCTGTACTGTAGGGAGCGGGGTGGGGACAGCAGCAGCAGGTCAGGCAGGAGGTTTGAGAATTTATTATCCGTCACAAGGTCTTTGTAAGGTAAAGTGGAAATTTTCTAGGGTAGAAATCTATTTTGATTTAGGTGAAATGTGCATTTTTGAATTGAGTGTGTGGTTAGAAAACGTGGCTATTTAGCCTGACTGCAAAACCTAAGCTCAGGGAAACTTCTTCAATGAAGAACAGAGATAAGGGGGGAAGACAGAGGTTGATAGAGACAGAGAGACTGCTGTGAGAGCAGGTGAACCTGACCTAGGAATTCTTTCTGATAAAGAAGAACTAGCGGCAAATGTCACTCGAAATTCATAAAAATGAATATGTATGAACCTATTGTGAAGTTGTACGCATATGTATCTGAGAGGGGGATAAAAAGGGACCCGAAGTTCCCAGAGGTACGCACGTCATTTTAGGGGAACGATTCCCACGTGCGTCCGGCGCTGTAATAAACACACCGGCTTTACAACTTTCACAAAAGTTGTGGAGTTTTGATTATCTCCACAAAACATTTGGGATAGAACTTCTGTCTGTTAGTCCCCACTTTCTACAGTGAAAAATGTGCAGTTTTCTACAGTCTGTAGGTGTTACTGTAATGTGAGTGAGCAGAGCTGTGACTTGGGTGGGAATAGCCATGAGTAGTTTTGGGGAAACAGTCTCCCTACGTTCATTGCAAATCAATTTATGCAATTCACAGTTTCCTCTAGAAATTACATCTTTTGTACTTTGAAGGCAAGACGATTGAATTCTGCATCTCTCTTGTGTTTATAGGCAAGATCCTTCTAAACTTTGTTTCTTGGTTGCCTCCATGCATAAAATTGAGATGCATGGAGGACATAAAATAAAATACAATGCTCTTGTACCCCCATGTTTTCATTTTTGCAGGGGAAACAGTTATGTCAGTTGCTGCATTCAAAGAAAAACAAACAAAAGGCCGCTATCTCCAAATAATAACACTTTCTTCGCTCCATCACAGTAAGTTTTTTTTTCTAAGAAGTAACTGCAAGGGGATGGAGGGGTGTGACCCCGGGTGGGAGCGGCACACGGAGGGGAGCGTTACCGTTTCGGCATCCCGGGGCACCTCCATGAAGGCGGAGTACTCGAGGAGCCGCAGCTTGGAGGAGGCGATGGTGCGGTCCTGCCAGACCGGCACGGCCGAGGCAGCTGGCGGGAGCGGAGCCAGGGGCTCGTAACCTGAGCCAGGGGGAGGGACACGGCGTGGGGGGGCAGCCAGGAACGGGGCTGAGCCCCCTCTGCAATGCTGCTGCACCCCACACCTCCCATATCCACCTGAGCCCCTCTGCAATGCTGCTGCACCCCACACCTCCCATATCCACCTGAGCCCCCCCTGCAATGCTGCTGCACCCCACACCTCCCATATCCACCTGAGCCCCTCTGCAATGCTGCTGCACCCCACACCTCCCATATCCACCTGAGCCCCTCTGCAATGCTGCTGCATCCCCCACCTCCCATATCCACCTGAGCCCCCCCTGCCATGCTGCTGCACCCCACAGCTCCCATATCCACATCCCAACCAGCACAGGATGGATAAAACATGGGGGTGAGCCCCTGTCCCTACTGCATTCCCCGCCTCACATATCTACCTGAGCCCCCCCTGCAATGCTGCTGCACCCCACACCTCCCATATCCACCTGACCCCCCCCTGCAATGCTGCTGCACCCCTCACCTCCCATATCCACACCCCAACCAGCACAGGATGGATAAAACATGGGGGTGAGCCCCTGTCCCTACTGCATTCCCCGCCTCACATATCCACCTGAGCCCCCCCTGCAATGCTGCTGCACCCCACACCTCCCATATCCATGCACCAGCAGAGGGTGGATAAAACAAGGGCTGTTCTGGGTGGGAAGGGACTGCAGGGTCCTGCTCACTGTGGAGCTTTTTGCTGGGTTTCCAGCCAGGTTTTTCCCCCAGTAGAGATGGGGAGGAGACACAGGTGGGTGGCACGGCGCATGGGAGGGGACAATCTCTGTCAGGGACCCTGGGTTCCCTCCAAGGGGGTGAGGACGTGACTTACTGGCTAGTGATGGAGGCATGGGTGGCTGGATGGGGTAAGCTGGTTGTGCAAACGGTTTAATGCTGGAAAGGAAAAGGCACCATCGGGTTACCAGGATGCCCCAGCCCCTTGCCAAGGTGGGGTCCCGCTGGTGCCAGGTGTGGAGGGGTCTGTACTTACTCCTGAGAGGGTCCAGGCTGTCCTGGGATAGGCCCACTCCAAAACTGGGAAAACAGCACAGGGAAGAGTCAGTGGCTTCTGATGCTCCCACTCCCAACCTTTCCCTCCTCACCTGCTGCCAACAGCAGGGAGCCCTGCATGGCCACCAGGGCTGAGAATGGCTGTTGAACACCCCCTGCCCAGCCCGTGGTGTCCCCCCACCCCTGAGTGTCCCCTTGAGGGGGTTTGGGGCTGTGCTCACCCTGGGGGCAGCAGAGAAGACGGCCTGAGGAAGAGGAGGAGGGGGGCTGAGCTTGTTCTGCAGGACGCTGGCAGACACGATCTGTGCTGAGGACATGGAAGCCATGCTCTGCAGAGCCTTGTCCTTGGAGACCTGGTCCTGAGGGGAAAGGAGGGACAGGGGGGAGCGGGGTTATAGGGGCAGAATGAGCTCCCTCATCCCAGCGTGCCTGACAGGTTTGTAAAGGCAGCAGCCAATCCCACAGCCCAGCCTGGGACCGTGCAGAGGGATCCCCCCACCCCTTCTCAAACATTAATTAACATCTGAAGCTTGCCAATATCCTCTGGGCAAAAGCTGATGGGTCTGGAAAATGCCCCCTCCCGCCCTGGGGATGTGAAGAGTTTTTAGCCCCTCCACTGGAGAGGGCATAACGCAATGGGGAACAAAAGGAATTTCAGACTCAAGCTCAACTTACCAAGTTCATGGCCTGTGCGCAAAAGAAAGGAAAAACAAAAGGTTAGAGTGTGATGGGAACCTTCAGGTGCTCTGTACACCTCCCCTAAGTCGGTGCTGGTGTCAGCTGGGGCAGAGTTCATTTTCTCCACAGCACAGGCATGGGGTGGCTGTGAAGAGAATTAACTCTACCCAAATTAACTCTAGAGAGAATTAACTCTACAGCTGAAACCAGCACACTGGGTCATCACCACCCCGACCCTGGCTCATCACCCAGCCTGACCAGGCGATGCCCATGGTGGGCACTGACGCCCAGGCTCAATCCCACCAGGAACGGGATGACAAGGACCCCCACCCACTCTTTGAAGAGGTCACTGTGCCTTTCTTGGCTTTTTAATATCCTGCACAGCCTCCTCAGAAGCCCCCAGTGCTGGGGCATGGAGAGGAAAAGCTGCTGGGATGCCCTGGGCACCAACTCCCCCACTCCAGGCACTGCAAGGAAAGCCCTGAGCTCACCCCCTGAGCCGTGTGTGCACTGACAGGGGAGATCAATTGCTTCTCCTTTTGCCCCAAAAGTCCCAGCACTGCTGGGCAGGAGCTCCAGGGCTCCTCCGGCTGCATTGCTGGGACACGTCCATGCTGGTCCCAGAGCACACCCTCTGCTTTGCCTCTGAACCCTCCCCAGGGATCAATGCTTCATTTATTTTCACCTGGGGCAGGGCAGGAGGGCGGGCGTGCAGCCACACGCCAGGAGCACGAACACACACCTGACTGCAGCTCAAAAACACAGACACAGGTACTGCTCATGACTGCAGCTCAAAAATACAGATACAGGTACTGCTCATGAGTGCAGCTCAAAAACACAGATACAGGTACTGCTCATGGCTGCAGCTCAAAAATACAGATACAGGTACTGCTCTGACTGCAGCTCAAAAACACAGACACAGGTACTGCTCATGAGTGCAGCTCAAAAACACAGATACAGGTACTGCTCATGAGTGCAGCTCAAAAACACAGACACAGATACTGCTCATGAGTGCAGCTCAAAAATACAGATACAGGTACTGCTCATGGCTGCAGCTCAAAAACACAGACACAGGTACTGCTCATGAGTGCAGCTCAAAAACACAGATACAGGTACTGCTCATGGCTGCAGCTCAAAAATACAGATACAGGTACTGCTCATGAGTGCAGCTCAAAAACACAGATACAGGTACTGCTCATGAGTGCAGCTCAAAAACACAGATACAGGTACTGCTCATGAGTGCAGCTCAAAAATACAGATACTGCTCTGACTGCAGCTCAAAAATACAGACACAGATACTGCTCTGATTGCAGCTCAAAAATACAGATACTGCTCTGATTGCAGCTCAAAAATACAGATACTGCTCGTGGCTGCAGCTCAGAAATACAGATGCTGCTCATGGAAGTGTTTTCATCCCACAGGGTCATCCCACAGTGCTGGCTGAGGGCAGGGGGCTTCCTGCACTGGTCTTGAGAAGGGATGTTCTGTATCCTCCAAGTATTGTTCAGGGGGATCCAAGCCCTGCTGCTCCACGGCAGAATCCTTCAGACAGCATGGCTGGGGATGGAGAGCACAGCCATGGAGCCCTGGGGTCACTCCTGCCTCCAACTTCCCTTTGCTCTGCACTGTGCCACATGGCAAGGAAAGATTTTATATTTTATTTTATTTTATTTTATATTTTATTTTATTCTTCCGCTGCTGTTGACCCTGCTGCCCCTCTTACTTCCCTGACTGCTCCTCTTGGGGCTGGAGACTGGGTTTAAGGCATCCAAGCCCAAAGGTTTGTATCCCAAAATAGGTTTCAGATGCTCTCCCTGGTTTCTCCTGGCAGACCAAACCCTGGTCTGGCTCCTGGCATCCCTCTCATGGGGCACTGGGGTCCCTGCTGAAGGATTTTGGGGGGCACACCTTGGTGGGCTCCCAGGCAGCACGAGCTGGAGTTTATTATTAAAGCTTTGAGGATGAAAATGCTCCAGGTCTGACAGTGGTGACACTGGGCTGCACTGCCAGCCTCAGTGCTGGAGATGGACACAGCACCCAGGACAGGGGTGGCTGCTGATGCCTTTGGGACCTCAAAGATTTCCTGTGTGGGCTCCCACCCACACAGCAAGGCAGCCAATCACCCCTGGGGCTCCCCAGGGAGCTGTGATTAACTGAGGCACAGGACAGGAGCTGGCTGTCCCCAGTGGGTGGCTGTGCTCTGAGGACCTCCCTGTCCCCCACCTGGCACCATGTGGGTCCAACCCAAGCAGGGCTTGGTCCTTTGGTGATGCCCTCCACCCTCACCCTCCCCACTGCCACCACAAAGTTTGGTGGGAACAGTTATGGAAAGGTTAGTTGGGCTCCAGTTAGGAGGAAGGAAAGAAGGAAGGAAGGAAGGAAGGAAAGAAAAGCCAACCAGAAAAGAGAGAGAGAATGATCCATTTTTTTCTCACTTGGCTCCCTTGGCTCCTGGCACTGTCCCCAGCTGGACCTGCTGCCACTCACATCCCTGTGGTGCCCCAGGCAGTGCTCACACCCATCACAAACCACTGGGCTGCCACCTGCAGGGACCCCTGCGGCCCCCCTGCTTCTGCCCACATCCCACCAGCACCTGCTCTGAGCTGGCTCAGGTCAGCTGTGCAGGGAAATGAGCCTTGGCACACCGTGCTTGAGCCTCACTTTGCCTCACTGCCTGCCCTGGGGGGCTCTTCTCCTTGTGGGAGAACTCCCGATGGCCCAAAAGAGAGGACAGCCCTCCCACATCACCAGAGGAGGGTTTAAACCCACATCTCCCATGGCAGAGTCCTTGCCTGGATGCAAAGAGGGGATCTGGCACCACATTCACCCTCCTGGAGGAACGGGCAGCGCCTTCCTGCACCTCTCTCTGGGCATCCCACAACGGCGCCCGTACAAAACCATCTGACCCAAGGAGCCAAGTGAGGGGGAAGGAAAAAAAACACCAAAAACAGGAGAGGTGAAACAGGAAAGCAAGCAGCACGCGGCAGAGCCCAGTGCGTTAGTGGGGGCCAGGCGAGGCAGGGCGTACCTTCAGCTTGGACTGAATCTCACGAGATTTCCGTCGGGCAAGAACCTGCAAGTGGCTAGAGACCTGCAGAGAGAGAGCAGAAGGAGAGGGGGAACAGCAGAGCCGTCAACCAGAGGAAAGGAGGAGGAAGGAGAGGGGCTGCCCATGCTCACAGAGACACCGCCGCGGACACCTGGGCAAGGGCGCCAACGTACCTTGATGCCAACCTGGTACTCCCGCACCTTCTTCCGAGCTAGAACCTGTATGTGGCTGGACACCTAGGGCCCAACACGCCGTTCAAAAGGAAAATACAGAGAGAGTGAAGATCCTGCAGGGCAGGCTCTGTCGCCGGGGCAGGGAGTGCAGGAGTGGGCAGCGCTGAGGCCGCTCCCGAGGTGCCAAGAGCTGCAGGAAGGAAAGCGCTGGGGCACCCTGGTTGATGCTGGTTTGTGCCCACCCCAGGCTGGCGTGGAGCTCCTTGGTGTAAAGCTGCTGCAGTTGAGGGGGTCCCCATTTAGCACCTCTTGGGGATGGACAGACAGACTCTGCCAGCACCTGGCAGGTTTGAGGTGCCCCAGGTGCCTGTGGGTCCAGGAGGGACTGGCACACTGCCCCAGGACTCCTGCTGATTTTGCACAGGGGAAAGGTGACAAAGTGGGCTTTTTGTGTCCAGACCCCTGTAAGAGCAAGATCTAAAGGAAAGGGGCTGATGTCCAGGCAGTAAAGGCACAGCATGGCTGGGGGCCATCCACAGGAAGGGTGGGTGTCCATGCACCCACAGGGCTTCAGGGCTGATTTTGGCAAAAACCTGCTCCCATCAGTGCCAGGCTGCCCAAGAGGAGACACCAGGCTGCCCAGGAGATGCCTGCACAGAGGGATCAGTGCTGTCTGTGGGTGCTCTCTCCCATGGCTTTCCCAAGTCCCTCCAGAGCACTGCATCCTTCCCCCATGGAGGGGGCGCCCAGCTCAGTGTTTAATCCAGAAATGAAGTGCTGCTTGGCACTGCTCTGCACACAAAACCAGTGGCCACAAAATCCTAACCCTGATCCCTCTCCTTTCAGCACAAGTCCTGGAGGAATGACCTCTGCAGCGCTGGAGACCAGCATCCCTCTCTGGTGGGGACCTGTGGCAGGGGACAGTCCCAGAATAAGTGTCCCAAACCCAACCATCTCTCTGTGGTGGGGGATGCTCCCAAGCATCCAAGGCCGTGGGCTCTGCTGGGATGGGTGCACTGGCTTCTGATTCCTCAGACAGGTTTGTGAAGCAAGGGCTTGCAGGGACCTCTGTGTGCTCCTGCAGGGACCTCTGTGTGCTCCTGCCCTGCCTGCATCCCTGCCTGCCCCAGCATCCAGCCAGGCAGGGCAGTGAGAGCAGGGCAAGGGCTCTGTGGTACCTCCAGCCCCACCAGGACCAGCAGCACAGCTCCACACAGCCCATCCCTGGACCCCTGGCTGGCATGGGGGTGCCATGCTCTCAGCCCATGGGCTTTGGAGTGCCTTCGCTGTGGCACAAGTGGCATAAAGCCTGGCAAGGGGCAGAGATAGGAACAGTGCCCAGATCCAGAAGGTGCAGCAGAGAGACCCATGCAGGCACACACAGACACACACACACTGCCCAGAGAGAGTCTGGGGGCTCCTGCCACCCAAAGGGTCACCCCAACCAGCTGGGGGGCCGGGGTGCTGCCTGCCCCCCATATCAAGGCACCCTGGGGCTGAGGAAATCCCAAGGGTTTTGTGCTCACAGACGAAGGAAGCTCCTCACAGAGGATGGGGAACCTGCTGGCAGCAGCAGTGGCTGGATGAGGGGACACAGATGACAGCGGGACACCCGCTCCCGCTCGGGCTTACCTGGCACCGCCTCCCACCCCGGCCCGAGCCCACCCCAGGAGAAAACAGCAGAGCAACGCCTCACCTGCTTCCTCGTCCGTGTCTTCCCCGTTCGCAGCTTGATGTAGCGGGCGATCAGCTCGTTACGACCTGCGGGCAGAGCCTGGGGTCAGCCCTGGCACACGGGGGGCATCAGCCCTGGCACTCGGGGGTCTCAGCCCGGCATAGGGGGGTCCCAAACCGGGCACTCGGAGGGGTCTTAGCCCCAGATCCCCGCGGGGTCTCATCCCCGCACTCGGGGGTCTCAGCCCCGGCACTGGGGGGGGGGTCCCAAACCGGGCACTCGGGGGTCTCATCCCCGGACCCAGCGGGGTCCCAGCCCCGGCACAGGGAGGGTCTCAGCCCCGCACTCGGGGGGGTTTCAACCCCAGCACAGGGGGGTCCCAGCCCCGGCACTCGGGGGGCATCAGCCCCACACTCGAGGGTCTGAGCCCCGGCACTTGGAGGGGTCTCAGCCTCGAAACTCGGTGGGGGTCCCAGCCCCGCACTCGGGGGGTCCAAGCCCCGCACTCGGGGGTCCCAGCCCCGGCACTCGGGGTACCAACCCGGGAACTCGGGGGGTCCCAGCCCTGCATTCGGGGGGTCCCAGCCCCGCACTCGGGGGTCCCAGCCCCGCACTCGGGGGGTCCCAGCCCGGGAACTCGGGGGGTCCCAGCCCGGGAACTCGGGGGGTCCCAGCCCCGCACTCGGGGGGTCCCAGCCCCGGCACAGGGGGTTCTCAGCCCCGGCACTCTGGGTACCAACCCGGGAACTCGGGGGGTCCCAGTCCCACACTCGGGGGGTCCCAGTCCCACACTCGGGGGGTCCCAGCCCCGGCACAGGGGGGTCCCAGCCCCGGCACTCTGGGTACCAACCCGGGAACTCGGGGGGTCCCAGCCCCGGCCCCCCGGCCTGCCGAGGGAGGCGCTGCCAGGAGGTGGCGCTGCCGCGACAGCGTCGGGGCGACCTCGGGGACCGGGGGCGGCCACGCCGGGCCAGGACACCCCAAATCGCCGGCTCCTGCCCATCCCCGGGCTCAGAGCGGGGTGACAGCGCCCAGGGACCCCCGCACAAACCCCAGGGCAGCCCCAGCAGAGCCCACCCCGGGCAGTGCCCGCAGGGGTCCCGGGCTGTCCCCCCAAGGCCGTCATTCCCCTTCCCGTTCCCAAGGCGTGCTGGCCTTTCCACCAGTATTTCCTAACGTCCCGGGCTAATTCGAAGCAGAAGTTGCTTTTGCGCCACATTTCAGGGGCCAGCTGTGGCCAATCTCCGCTCGAACGTCAGAGCAGCTGGGAGCTTTCTTCTCCCGGCCCCGGCCCCCCCGGCCCCGCCGCCGCCCCCCCGGCACGGGGGCAGCCAGGCACGCCAGATTTATTTTAATGGACCAGATGGTCGCGGTTGGAACTTGTCGAAATGCCCTTGGAGCGGGTTTCGGCTTTAAAAGAATAAAAAAAAAAAATCCCTTAAAGAAAAAAAAAAAATACAAACCCACCCCCCTCACCACACTTCTTCTTCCAGCCCGATTGGCCCCCTCCCAGCCCCACAGCAACTGGGCCCTGCTGGGGGGACACACACATGGGGACAGACAGGGCCAGGTGGCACGCAGAGACAGCTGCCCCTTCCTTGCCAGGCAGGAGCTGGTGGGTGGGTGGGTGACAAAGGGGGTACCCCTGGCACGGCCGGCATGGAACCCTGGTGTCACCCTGAGCACAGCTCCCACCCCTCTGGCTCCCTCTCAGCACCCAGCAGAGGCCAGGTGTGCAAGGGCATCCTTTAAACCCAGGTGAGGTGGCACCCCCTGCTGCTGAGCCCCACTTTGGGGATACACCTTCAAATCCCCCCTTTGCAAGCCCTGCTCCTAAATCCCATCCTCTGCCCCCCATACCCTGAAACAGGGGACAAAAATCCAGGAAAGAAATGTGGGGCCTTTGTGGACTCGGTGAGCCAGTGCCAGCCCTGGTGCCCAGCATCTCCTGCACCCATCCTGCCACACACCGTGCCCGAGGCTGCGCCCTCACAGCCATCCCCGTGCCCACGTGCCCTGTCCCTTGTCCCTCTCCCTGTGATTCATCTGGACCCTGCCATTCCCTCCGAGAGGGCACGTCCTCCTCCAAATTACCACATTCCCCAAATTCCTCTCCCCTGACACCACCACGTGAACCAGTTGGACAGGCTGGGTTAAAAATAACCCGAGTGTGTAGCAAGGCCCAGTGTGCCCGTGCTGGGTCCTGGCTCCCCAGCTCCCACCTTGCTCTGCCACCCTCGCAGCGCTCGAGGGTGATATCCCCACTGGAACCACTCTGGGCACCCATGGAACCCCCAAAAAGAGGGGTGTGAAGGACAGCAGAGGCACTGGCACACCATTGTGCCGCATGCTGGCACTGCCTGTGCCGCCAGTGCCCCTTGATAATGCCAGCCAGGGGTCCTGGGGGTCCCAGTGGGGAGGTGCTGGGGAAGGTGGGGGGGAGATGAAAGGCGGGCAGGGGCTGCTGCCTCTTTAAGCAGCTGCCAGATGTCTCTGAAAGGCTGGAAAAACCGGTTGGGGCGTGCTTCGAAGGGCCAGGCTCCCGGCGGCACTTCAGCTATTCCCAGAGAAATCCAAAAAATGCATAGGCTTGGGAAGCCCTGTGCTCGCCCGCCTCCTCCTCCTCCTCACCCCGCTCCCCCAGCAGCCCCCATGCCCTGGGTGGGGGCACTGGCAGATGGGGTGGCACAGGGAGCTGGCACGGCTGTGGGGACAGCGGCACAGTGCTCTCCAGCAAGCCTTTGTCCCTCTCTAGTGGCACTGGGGGAGGCACTGCTGTGACAGCGGCATCTGGGCAGGTGAATTTTGGGGACAGAGATGCCAGCCCTGGCCCTGCTGTCACCATGTCAATGTGGCAGCCTGCTCCTGGCTTTGAGGTCACTGGCCCTTGGGGGTGACATCGTGGGATGTGCAGGGCAGGAGGGACCAATCCCTTCCCCGGCAGGGACAGGGAGTTTGGGAAAACACCAAAAACGAGGCTGACACTCCAAAATCATCCCCCAGTGGGGCCGAGCAACGAAATCACCAAAAGCTGAGCTGGGCGCGGGTGGCTCGGGCGGGTGAGTGACCCTCGCCACAGGGCACTCTGGCCACGAGGGCCGGTTGGGGGAGGTTTGGGGAGCTGTGTGGAGGCACAGGGGAGGAGGAGGGCTGGGGCTGCCCCGGCCCCGCAGTCCCGTGCCCGCTCCCTGCCCCACGGCCTCACCAAACCAGTCAGGCCGGCAGGGCCGAGAGAGGGAGGGAGCGGGAGGGAGGGACACAGGTCACCGGGAGGGAGGGACACAGGGAGGGACACAGGTCACCGGGAGGGAGGGACACAGGTCACCGGCACCTCCCAGCCCAGCCCAGCCCCAGCAGGAACCCCAGCCAGCTGCTTTCGGGCTCGGGGGATGCTCCAGGGCGATACCCAGCGTGGGTTGGGGGCAGGAGGTTTCTCGGTTCAGCCTCCACCCCAGCCCCAGCACTCACCGTACATCTTGCCCTCGTCGGAGAGGATGATTTTCCTCCGGCCGCAGGGTGGGTAGATCGCCAGCGCCTCCTGGAAGCTCTGCTCGATGTCTGGACTCCACACTCCCTCGGCATCATTGTCCAGACTCTTGTCCATGCCGTCCTGGCCATCTTCCCGCCCCTCCCCAGGGCTGCCGCTGGCGTTCCAGCTGTTGGACGCTATGGTGCTGGCTGCTCTGGGCTCTGACCCTGAGCCCCCACGGATATGGGACAACCTGCTGGGACACGGGGACACCTGTCAGAGCCAGCAACCCCTGCTGGGCCACGGGGTGCAGCGACAGCACGGTCTGCTCCTGGCTCTTACCCTGTTCTCACTGGCACCCAGAGCTTCATCTCATTGTAGGGAATCAGACACACAAACAGGCTCTCCTTGGGGGCACAGCATGATTGCTATGAGTACCCCCAAACCCAAGCCACAAGTGACCACCCAGGATCCACCCAAATAAAGTTTGGGAAGGCAACTGCCCCCAGCTACTGTGTTACCCATACAAGGAACTTGGGCACACGGTGTTTATGGCTGACACCTCGGGTCAGGGCGGCAGCAGCCCCACAGCCTGTGAACCCTGACCCTGCTCCAGCACCCAGTGCCAAACAACAGTCTCTTTGGGCAAGCTGGCCCAACAAACACCCCTAGGCCCCAAAATCCCATCTCCACCATGCCTGGCAAAGGCAGGGCTGGGATTTGAAGGGAGATGCTGAGCAGCTCCAAGCCAGACCCCACTAATGGGAACCAGGTGGCCAGAGCCGTCCTGGTACCAGGAGAGGCCTCCCACCCCAAGGATGCTCAGCTGGGGCCCTGGCCCTCCCCAGCTGGTGGGTGATGCTGGGGAGCCTTCAGCCCTCCTCCTCTCCCTCCTGCTGCTGCCCGGCTCGCAGCACGGCAGCGTTGCAGAGTTTTGCAATAACATGTTTGGCGGCAGCTGCCGGCGGTGGGAGCGCAGAGGTGTCTCCTGCGCCGCCGCGCTTCCCGGACGGGCTGGGAGTGTACAAAGGTCTCCAGCACAGACATCTCCTTTTAAAGGAACTGCTGAGCCCGCTGGCTCAAGTGCCGCTGCGAGGCCTTGCTCGCTGCCTCCCGTTTTTTTTTTTTTTTTTCCTTTTATAAAAAAAGAAACTCAGCCCCCCCATCGCTCCTCTCTCTCTCCCTCTCCCGCTCCTCGTCGCGATGTGATGTCAGCCCCTCCGGTGCCGTCCCCCCCTCTGGCTGAGCACTGTGGCCAAATAAGGAGAACTGCATTGGAGGGATTGCAGGATCGAGCCAGCCGGCCAAGGCAGGGATGGCGGCAGCGCTGCAGGACGGGGCAGGGGCACCCTGGCTGTGCCTGCTGCTGCTGGCTCCGTGGGGCAGCAATGCAGGGTACAAACCCCACAGGGTTCCGGGGATGGGGGGGGATGGAGAGGGTGGCACAGGGGGATCCTCAATCCCCCACACAGCCCAGAGCATCAGGGCTCTGTCCCAGTGGGGTGTGACTGTCCTGGTGCTGAGCCCTGGCTGGACTCCCAGGACCCCCACACATGGGGGAACCTGAGAGTCCCCAGTTTCTGCAGCAGCCCCCAAAGGCCTCAATGAGCCCATAGCAGCCCCATGGCAAACCCAGACCCCTCAGCACTGTGGCAGCTCAGTGCCCCCAGTGCCAATCTCAGTGCCAGGGACCCTGCAGGCCGGTGCCAGCCCAGGACCCAGCAGCACCCACAGCACCATCAGCTCAGCCTAACAGGGAAATCCCCGAGAGCTGGTGCTGCAGGGTGACTCTACAGGGACTCACCAGACTCCCTGCCATCCCTGCTGATGGGTGTTTTGGGGGCCAAGGGAAAAGCCACAGGACAGAGAGCAAAGGCACCGGGGACTGGCTGCACCCCGGCAGGCAGCGTGCCCAGTGCCCCGGGTCACCGTGCCAGGCACTGCCCGCCCAGGCAGGGTGACAGCTGACCCCACACCCTGCCCGTGACACCCGTGTCCCCCTCCCCTGGCAGCCCCCTGCAGCAGGGAAATCCCAGCCCAGCCTCTTCAGGGAAGCTGGGAGAGGAGGGAGGGTGATGCTGGGGCCCCGGCCAAGGTGCGAGGAAGCAGCTCCTCCTCCTCCTCCTCCTCCTCCACTGAACCTGCTTTTGGGCAGGCATTGGAAGCCATTGGATTTCCTGGAGGGAGGGTGCATGCACCGCGCTGACGCAAGGCACGGCTCCACCCTGCCCTTACAAAACACCAACAACAGCAGCAATTAGGGAACCGGCACGGCTGGACGGCCCGCGGAGAGCGCGGCCAGACCTGCTCGGCACGGGCAGAAAGGGGACCGGACCGGCCAGAAAATAATGGCACCGGCTGCTGGCTGCCAGCTGCTCCGCAGGGAGAGGGCAGGGAGACCACCCCTGCCAGGGCACGGGCCTCTCTGCAGGCTTTGGGCATCCCAGAGACCACCCCTGCCAGGGCACGGGCATCTCTGCAGGCTTTGGGCATCCCAGAGACCACCCCTGCCAGGGCACGGGCCTCTCTGCAGGCTTTGGGCATCCCAGAGACCACCCCTGCCAGGGCACGGGCATCTCTGCAGGCTTTGGGCATCCCAGAGACCACCCCTGCCAGGGCACGGGCCTCTCTGCAGGCTTTGGGCATCCCAGAGACCACCCCAACCACGGCACGGGCATCTCTGCAGAGTTTGGGCATCCCAGAGAGCACCCCTGCCAGGGCACGGGCATCTCTGCAGGCTTTGGGCATCCCAGAGACCACCCCAACCACGGCACGGGCATCTCTGCAGAGTTTGGGCATCCCAGAGACCACCCCTGCCAGGGCACGGGCATCTCTGCAGGCTTTGGGCATCCCAGAGACCACCCTTCCCATGGCACGGGCATCTCTGCAGGGTTTGGGCACCCCAGGACCACTGACCCGCATCCCCAGGGGATGCTTGCCCGCTCTGAGGATGCCCATCACCCATGAGAGGGGATGGTCGCAGGCACCCAGCCCAGGGGGTGCCCCCACTGCCAGCTCACTCAGTTCCAATTCACTCCCTGAATTTGTGGGCCTGTCCCTTATCTCCCTGCCAGGTCAAGGCTGCCCAGGAGCCTGGCACGGTGTTCCCACAGCTCCCAGCACCAGGGGCAGGGGATGTGAGGAGGCAAACCTGGGGCCTGAGCAGGCAGTGGGGCTGCAGGCCCTGTTGGCAGAGCTGCCTGGGGCTGGGGACCCTGCTAGAGCTACAGGAAACCTCCTTAAACCCTGCAAAAGCAAAGAGGGAAGGGCACCTGAGAAATGGGTGTTTTGTGGTGGGCGAGGGAAGGAAATACTCTGGAGGCAGCACCTGCAGTCACAGAAGCACCGTGGGCACCCTGTGAGTGCCAAAAGGCAGGAGCAAGGTGCTGCTGGATCCAGCACAACCAGCTGAGATAGGGATCGGGTCAGGGACATGCAGGGTGGCACAGGGGAGAGCACCTGAGGCTGGGCATGGGGACATTGTGACACGGGCAGAGGTGCCCATCACTCCCACGGTGCCCCCATGCACCCAGACCTCACCCTTGAGCCGTGCTGCCAGGCTGGGGGACAGCACATTCCTCTGCCCCAGCATGGTCAGCCCCAAAAGCACCGTCCCACCTGGCGCACCATGGGGCACACCCCCTTGGAGCAGCCCTTGCACTGCCCCAAACCCTGGTGTGCTGCCCAAACTGGGACAGGGGTGGTGGTGGCTGCTGCCACAGCTTCTCCCCAAACCACCTGGATGGAGGGCACGGTCAGCAGCTCCACCAGGGGATTGCAGCACAGCACAAAGAGGGACAAGGTGTGGGGCAGGGCAGCCCCAAGGAGCCCTTCTTACCTGGGGCTGCCCAGGTGCCAGGGGACATTGGGGACATTGGGACAAAGAGGCTCTGCAAAGGGGACATTGAGGAGGCAAAGAACCGTGCAAAGACAGGGAGGGGGTCCAGCTGCATCCTGGATCCATCCTGCCTCCATCCTGCCTCCCCATGCAGGGGCCCAGGGCAATCCAGCCCTTCTCCCTCCCCCTGCACACAGACCCCAAAGGCAAAAGGATAAAAGTTCAAGACAAGCCCGGGCAGGATCAGCATGGAGCAGCTCAGCCCTGCCCCAGCCCAGTGCCCCTGCACCAGCCCTGTGGGGAACACGAGGCTGCTGTCACCCCTCCCTGTCACTGCCACTGATGGCACCCACGCTATGCAGGTGAGGGGACGTGAGCCCCCACCCTCCCTGGTGCTGAGCGTGCTGTGAGACCTCAAAGATGGGGCTCTGGGGCACCCCAGCTCCTCCTCCCTGGCACACTGTGCTCAGCGAGGGCACAGCTGGCACTGAGCTGTGGGCAGGCAGAGGGTTTCACCAACAAACCCCTCATTTCAGGCAGGCCAGCTCTGGCTGGGGGCCGTGTCCCTGCTCCTGCCTCTCCCCACCTGGTGAGGTGACACGGCCAGCAGGAATGCTGCCCACACGGCGACGGCTCTGCAGAGCCCCTGGAAGGAAACCCAAAAGCTGCGGAGCTCCTGGGGGACACCAGCAGGACCACAGCACCCCAGAGAAGATGCAGTGCGCAGAGCAGGATGCTCCTGGCTGTGCCAGGATGACCCAGGATGCTCCTGGCTGTGCCAGGATGACCCAGCAACTCGCGGCTGTGCCAGGATGACCCTGCAGCACTTCACAGGAGCCCCACACCCCTGGCACCGTGCCCAGGGACCCTTTGGGAACACCCTGGTGCCCCATTCCTGCAGGGGAACGCCATCCTGGCTGGCACACGGCCGTGCCAGGGACAGCCAGAGCTCACCGGGGCGGGTGAGAGGGCGGTGAGAGGAGGTTTGTTTACATCGTGCTCCTCTTCCAAAGGGCTCCCAGGCTGTGCTGAGGGATTCCCTGGCTCAGGGAGGGAATGGTGGCCACCCTGCTCTCTCCCACCCAGGTTTGCACTCCCTGACTGGCCACAGCCTCTCTGAAGGGTCCCCTGGCACAGGGTGGGCAGCCAGGCGGTGGCAGAGCCCCCAGTGCACCAGGCCAGCTCCCCGTGAGACAGCCCAGCTAATTTCCTGCCCTCTATCACTTCCTGTCCCTTCCGGCTTGGCGGGCGGCTCAGGAAGCAATCGGAGCGAGGAAACCGCAGGAAGCCACGTGGCAGCATCCCACCAGGGCCAGGAGAGCTGCCAGGGCTGCCCCGGGCTCCCCGTGCCCCCCAAGAGCTCCCCCAGCTCCCCGCAGAGCCCTGGGCTGGCAGGGACGTGGCTGCTCCTTGCTCAGCCATGCGAGGCTGAGTGATGCTCAGACCCCTCATCCCAGGGAAGCTGTGGATGAACAGAGAGAAAATGTGAGAGATTTGCTCCCAAAATGTTTGGGGTAGGGAGGAGGGAGGGGATTGAGGCAAACCCAGGGCACAGCTCCCTCCTAATGGCAGAATCACAGGGATCCAAACCATCCCCTCCTTTTCCCAGTCCTGGCACAGCTGGGTTTCGCCTGGTGCAGGACCTGAGCCGGTTTTGCTCGAGTCTTGAGGCTCAGGACCCGAGGGCAGAGGACAGACGGACACTGTAACCCAGCGTGCCTCCCTGGCCCAATTACGCTGCCCTGCCCAGCCAGGACGGGGCGTTTCACCCAGCAGCGCATAAATAGAAAGCTTTTAGAGCATTAATTGCTCTCTGTGTTATGAAACGTGGAAACAACAGGGTTGGAGTTGCCTGCTGGGGATGGGCCACCCCCATGGTGTCCCGTGACACCCCCAGTGCTGGGAGCCCATGGCACGGCCAGTGCTGGACACAGCACCCACTGGGGACTGCTGGATTGGCCAAAATAAGACATCTCAGCATGTCTTCTCCTCAAAATCACCTGTAGATGAGCTCAGAGTGGCCACTGAGTCCTTGGGGACTCCCAGCTTGTCCCAAGGGGAAAACAAGGGTCTCTGGGAAGCCTGGGTCAGGCAGTTTTCTGCCTTCAGTGGGACAGTGTCCTACCACTGGGGCCAGCCAGGCACCCCACCAGCCCTCTGTCCTGCTGCTAGGAGGAGAAATCCCACCACAGAAGAGCTCCAGGTGCTGCTGACTCCAATTTATGCCAATGCAGCAGGGCCAGGGAAAACATCTCCCAGGGGAACACTGCCAGGCGAGGAGGAGGAGGAGGAGGAAGGCTGCAATGAATTTCACACCTGCCCCCAGCCACCTCCACCCCCGTGAAACCCAAGCCTGCCCAGGCAGCAGCTGGGCCCAGTGCCTGTGCTGTGGCACCTGCTGGAGCCCAGGCTCAGCAGCGACTGCCACGCTCAGCTCCCAGCCAGAAACACCCCTGGGATGGGATGGGATGGGATGGGATCCATGGGATGGGATGGGATCCATGGGATGGGATGGGATCCATGGGATGGGATGGGATGGGATCCATGGGATGGGATGGGATCCATGGGATGGGATGGGATCCATGGGATGGGATGGGATGGGATCCATGGGATGGGATCCATGGGATGGGATGGGATCCATGGGATGGGATGGGGTGGGATGGGGTGGGATGGGATGGGATCCATGGGATGGGATGGGATCCATGGGATGGGATCCATGGGATGGGATGGGATCCATGGGATGGGATCCATGGGATGGGATGGGATCCATGGGATGGGATGGGATCCATGGGATGGGATGGGGTGGGATGGGGTGGGATGGGATGGGATCCATGGGATGGGATGGGATCCATGGGATGGGATGGGATGGGATGGGGTGGGATGGGATGGGATCCATGGGATGGGATGGGATCCATGGGATGGGATGGGATCCATGGGATGGGATGGGATGGGATGGGATGGGATCCATGGGATAGGATCCATGGGATAGGATCCATGGGATGGGATGGGGTGGGATGGGGTGGGATGGGATGGGGTGGGATGGGATGGGGGGTGTGGGCACTGACAGGGGGGATCAGCTCCTGGGACACCGGGCAGAGCGGCTCTCAGGCATCACCACCATCACAGAGGGATGCCAGAGTCCGACACAGAATGTGACACTGCATTGCCACCCCTGTGAGGGGGCCACGCTTCCCTGCCCTCCTGCTCCAAGCAGTGCCCAGCTGAGGTGCCCCAGGAGCTGCAATATCAGGTACAGGCTGCCCTGCACCAACCCCATCAGTGCCTTTATTCCCAGGAAGGGATATTTTGATTTAGCACCATTCTGCTGCCACCACCCCAGCCATTCCCAGCGAGCAAACCCTCGTGCATGCCAGGAGCGTGCTGGGAGCCCGTGGCAGCTCGTCACCTCCTCCCAGCATCTCCTGCCCCTGCCCCAGCCCAGAGCTGCAGACGGGCACGGCGGCTCCGGCTCCCGCAGATTGAAAAATTGCTCTGGAATCCTTGGGGAGGAAAACTGCTAAAAATACACGAAGGCAGTATTCTGGGTAAAAGAAGGAGCTCCAGCGAGGAGCATGGCCCCAAGCACAGTGTGCCAGACCCCTGCCCAGCACACTGATGTCCAAACACCACAGCTGGAGCTGACAACTCTGCAGTGCCACCAGGCAAGGCTGCAAGGGCACACACCAGCCTCTTCACACAAGAGCTGGAGCCCAAACTGGTGCCACAGCTGGGCACAGGTGCTGGCAAGCAGGGAAAGCAGAACCCTTACCAACTCACACAAAACCAGGCAGGGAAAAGCAGGGTCTTGGACCAGACCTTCTCCCCCAGATCCTCCTGCTAATAAAAACCCGACGCTCGGCTGGGTCGGGAGCTCGCATGCCTGCGTGCGGGTGTGCTTCTTCCTAAACCCGAGTTGCCTAAGCCGGCGGGGGGAGGCAGGAGCTGGCTGCCTCTGGGGGAAGGGCGAGGAGCTGGCATGGGAACGGCAGCCCATCCTCCACGCACCCGCGTCTGTAAACTTTGAACATCTTCCGGAGAGAAGTTAGTGGCTATTGTGAACAGCTGGATCTAATTTTACGAGGAGCGAGGAGGAGACAGTTGTGGGGAAATAATAAGGCTTGGCGCTCGCAGGCGAGGATCCCCGAGCCCGGCTCAGCCTTCCTGCCTCCGCCGGGGCAGCGCTGGCGAGACGGGCACGGGGAAACTGAGGCACGGCGCAGCGTGGGGCTCTGTCTCTCTATCCCGTCTCCTGGGTAATGCCAACTGGGAGCGCGGGGCTTTGCCCTTGAGTGTTTCTGCGGGTGTGACACCCCTCCAGCAGCGAGGCATCCGCGGGGCACGGCTCTTCTTCAGAGCACCAAGCCGGGCTGCCAGCGCAGTGCCCCCTTGGCATCAACCCAGGGCAGCATCTCCAGAGCCAGGGTCACCCCAGCGCTCACGCTCGATGCTCGTGGGCACCGCGGTGCGAGTGCGACACCTCCCTCCAGCCGGCTGCTTCCCCCGAGGCTCTGCCCACCTCCTAAAATTAGCTGCAGCCCTGCTGTCCCCTGCCCGGCCAGCCACCCCCCGCAGCCCGGGGAGCGCTGCCAGCACACGCTCCGGGCCCGTCCCGACCAAGGGGGAAGGGGAGCGAGCAGCCTCCTCCATCACTCACTCCCTGCGAGCAGCGCAGCCCCGCTGTCACCGCAGCTCGCGGCACTGTGCCCCAGGGTGAGCTCCGGGTCGGGTTTATGGAGCAGAGACCCAGCAGAGCCTGTGACACACCCAGCGCCCCGATGGGAGGTTGGCAGCGGTGAGCACGATGGGTTTTGGGGCTGCTGTTGTCTCGTGGCAGCGTAATGGGGCACGCTGGGGGTGTTGGAGCATCACATCTGTTTGGGACGGGATAAGGGGGATGAGCTCCATCGGGATTTGTGATGCCAGGATGGGACATGCCTCTTGCCATGCGTATTTTCCCAAATCATAGAGCCCTATGTGAACACTGTCACCACAAGGCCACTATCTGCCAACCCCACGAACGAGACCATGGGCTTCATGGCCTGTCACCTCCGAAGGGCTCAGCCTCACGGGCTCATCAGGAACCCTGCCACGAGCGGCACAGGCAGCCCAAAACAGCACCAGCACCGCACAACCCCTGCTCCCACCACCACAGCCAGGCCAGCGGCTGACCAGCAGCACCAGGAGCTTTTCCCGGGGCCCCTCGCTCCCATTTCACAGGCGGGGAAGGCTGGAGCAGCAGGAGCCGAGCTGCAGCAGCATGCCCAGACCCGCAGCGGGATCCGGACGTGCGTTATCGCGCAGGGGGGGCCGCGGCAGGCTGGTGCGGGGCATGGCCCCGCCGGCTCACCCCATCATTACCTTCCCTCCCTCCTTCTCTCCCTCCCAAAAAACATTTCATAAGTCGCCACGTGACGGTGGCAATAGCGAACGCCCATCATGCGCTTCAGGTGTCTGCCCCGACCACAACACGCAGGTGCCTGGGCTCGGCTGCCGCGGCTCCCGGCCTGGCCCCCACCCCAAAAAACACCTTGGACAAACAGCTGAGGAGGTCAGGGCACGACCTGGCTGCTCAGCAAATCCCCTGTGGATGGCAGCTCCCAAATCAAGGGCGGTTGGTAATATCCCATGATGTAAACACTGTGGCTGTCCCGCCAGCCCCTCGCCACAGCCATCAAGGATTTAATGAGAGAGGGAAGCTCCCAGAGATGGGAGAGTTTTTGGAAAGCACCCATCCAGTTCAGTGATGGATGGAGAGATTCCAGCCTCACCAAGAGCCTCAGGATGGCTCTTGCCACACAGATCCCGGCAGCACCCCTGGTTAGGGTTCTGCTGCCCCTTCTCCCCTCTTCCCCTCCATTTCCACTCCCACAGACAGAAGAAGTACGAACGCAGGAAAACACAATTCCCCCCCAAAACAGCCCAAAATTGCCCATTTTTGCCCTTTTTGCCTGCACCCAGTCTCACCCCCGAGCTCACCTGCCACCAGCCTCTTGCTGTCTGTGTGTTTGATGGGAGCTGCGCGGTTACTTGCTTTTTAATACATTAATTATAGCTGATTACCGCTGCCACCCCCACCTCCTCAGTGCCATGACCTGCTCACACACCGCCAGGAAAAGGTTCCTTCCTTGGGCACAGCGCCAGGGCCACCGGGACTCGCCTCCCAACCCACTTGGTGGTGGCAAGATGGGGATTAAATGGTGATTAAAAGGAGATGCTGTTTCTGATATCATGATAAACAGCCACCGCGTGCCATGGCAAATGGATGCAAGTCCCTTTTCCTGATGGAGCTGGAGGATTCTGCTTTGGAAGAAAGGGATTTTAGATGTGGGATGACTGCTGGAGGGTTATGCTGTCCAAAATGCCCTGGTTGAAACATCCCTCCACTCCCCGCAATGTTGCAGCCACCTCGGGCAGGACGAGGCTCCTTGAAGTACCTGGGTGCCATTTATAGAAGGTGTCTGGACCCGTTGCTTTCAGAGGGTTATTCCTGTCAGAAAACCCAGTGTGGTGCCAGCCACAGGCCCACAGTGGGGAGGTAGCTGGGCGCTCGAGGTCCCTGGGGATGGCAATGTCCCCCTGTGCCACCCAGCTGTCACCCAGGAGGAGCTG
The DNA here is from genome assembly GCF_035770615.1 of Melospiza melodia melodia. Lineage (NCBI taxonomy): Eukaryota > Metazoa > Chordata > Aves > Passeriformes > Passerellidae > Melospiza > Melospiza melodia. The sequence goes on from NC_086221.1 coordinate 7,881,890, forward strand.
CTCACCCCACAGCCATCTGCAGTCTCTTCCCATGGGAATGCTGACCCTGTTACACCCAAACAGGGCCAAATCCAGCGCCTTGTCCCCATGGGACAGTCATGCTCGTCCTTCCCGGTGGGGAAGTGTTGGGGCACTGCCACAGCGACCATCACCTGCCCTGCCACCAGGGTCCCAGCCCCCCTTCCCATTTCTGTTCCAGCTTCACCACCTCAGCAAGCCCTCAGCCCTCACCAGCTTTGGGGACCTTTTTTCTCCCAGTCCTGGGGGAAATGACCCCCAAGGGCTGTGGGCTGTGAGGCCACAGAGGCCCCAGCTCCAGTGGGTGCTCGGGGGGCACACCAGCCTGGCAAACCCCAGTTCCCCACTCAGCATCACGAGCGCTCCAGCACCAAGGGGAGGCTGGCAGCCGGGCTGGCAGGGCCCCCCAGGGTGGCCGGGCACTGCCAATGCCCTGACTCACGACACGCACGTACCCGCGCGGGGTAAAGCGATAGGAGGGGACAGAGGATGCCGGAGCCCAAAATACCCCGGCGTGCCTGACACAGGAGATTATCGCCTCTCTGATGGGACCATCGCCCAGCCCGGTTTGTCCCGGCTCCCTGCAAAGCACCAAAACCCCCCAAAATCTCAGCCTTCAGCTTTCCCCCTGCCAAGCACCCAACAGCTGCAGGGTGCCCGCCACACCAGCTGGGCCGCTGGTATCATTTCCAGCTGGTTTCTCCCCAAACTGGTTTTTTTCTCAGCCAGTAGAAGCCAAATGTGTTGTGCAGGGCCTGAGCGGTTTCGGGGGGTTGGAGGTGGGTGGCTCTGCGAGGGCTTGGCCGTATTTACCTTCCAAGGGGGTTAAGGGGAAAAAAAACAACACCAAACCCAAGGAGGGTGTAAAAATAAAATAATAATAATAATAATAATAAAGATGACACACTGCTGAAAATTATACATCTAATTGCCGCCTCGTTAGCAAAGCACCCCTATGACGAGGCACAAAGTGTTTAGCATACAGTCAGTGCACGGTCATCCCCTACATGCGTGTGACACACATGTAGCGTGACACGCGGGTGACCCCGCACCTCAGCCGGGGGGCTCCGGCCGGGGCGGGCAATCCCGGTCCGCAGCGTCCGGTGCGATGGCTTCCGACGTGCGGGCACAAGGCCCCTTTGTCACCCCGGGGGGACCCGGCGGGGACCGAGCGGGGGCAGCGCAGCCCCGACGGGGCGGGAGCCCGGGGACCGACGGGGGGAGCGCAAACGGCCCGACTGAGCCCCCCACCCAAACACACACGCACAGCCCATCGGGGGCAGGCACCGAGGGAACGCAGCGAGCTCCGGCCGGGGGGCGAGCAGGGCTGCAGCGACCCCGGCGCCCCCCGCCATCCGCCGGGGCTGCGGGCCGGGAGGAAGGAGGGGCTGGAGGAGGAGGAGGAGGCGGAGGAAGGGGGGTTGGGAGTCTCTTCCCGGCGGGCGCTTACCTGCTCCGTGCTCCGGAGGGGCTGGGCCGGCCGCGGTGCCGGGAGCGGGGCCGGAGCGGGGCCGGGGCCGGGGCCGGGCCGGGCCGGGGCGGGCGGCAGGAATGCGGGGAGCGCGGCGGGCTCCGGGTCCGCGCACCGAGCCAGGCGCAGCGACGGGAAAGTTTATGCGAGGGAGGAGCGGAAAGTTGGGAGTCAATCAGGAGGCGGCGGGGCCGGGCCGGGCCTCCTCCTCCTCCTCCCCTAACCTCCTTCTCCACCTCCTCCTCCTCCTCCTCTTCTTCCCGGCCCTTCCTCCCGCCCGACCCTCCCGACCTCCCCGTCGGGGCAGCGGGCAGCGGGACTTCCCTTACACAGGGAGGTTTATTTTTTGGGAAAGGGTAGATCTGGAGTTCGGCTCGGCCCGGGTAATGGGAGCGCCCTCTGTGAGCCTTCCTCACCTTCCTCCTCTTCCTCCTTCGCCCTCCGGCATTCCCGGGATGCGGCCTTGGGCCAGGGCATGAAGGTGCTGCTGTCCTGCCATGTCCTGTCCCGTCCGCAGCCAGCCAGGGTCACCCGTGCACACCTTCATCCCCTTCTGCACATCTTCATCACCCTCTGTGCCCACTCTTCATTCCCACCCCCTTTCACTCACCGGCGTCCCTGTGCTCACCTCCATCCCCTTCCACACGTTTTCATTGTCCTCTGCGCACTGTAATGCCCTGCCACACACCTTCATCCTCCTCTTCCTTCCCATCCTGACGTCTTCATCTCACACCAAACACCCCCATCCCTCTCCTCATCCTCACACACACACACACACACACATACATACTCTCAGTCCCCTGCATCCCACCAATCTGCAGATTCCCTGTTTCACCCACCCATGGTGCCCACGGTGGGAATTCAGCCCACGCTGTTGGGATTTCTCAAGGGAATTCAGCCAGGATCCACGCCGTGGTCACTTCCTCTGAGCGAGCTGATGGGTGGTAATGTGCTAAGCCACAGCAAGCTGATCACATACAAATCCCTGGCCACGACCCAGCCTGACCATCAGGAGCTGCAGCCCCAAAAGGGGCAAAAGCCCCAGTCCCCCTGGGCCTCCACAGGGCTGTGCCACAGTACCCAAAACCCCCAGAGATAAACCAGGGTGAGGAATCCTCCCAGCGCCCTGCTGGGACAAGGGATGTTCTTTGCATCCCGTTCCTTCCAGAAACATATTTTTCTAATTTTCACCATGAGCTCGGTTGTATTCAAGCGTTTTGGGACAAGACAGCCAATGCTTCAGCCCGTGAAGCGACGGGCTCCGAGGCATCCAGCGCATTCAGCAATTGTGTGTGATTCATAAAGCCATATCGCATTCTTCCACCCTTGGCCTGCTGCTAACTTGTAAGAAATCTGGACCAAAAACTGCAACAAAATGGCTGTTATTCTCCAAGGGCTGCTCAGAGCCTCGTTACTCATCCCTTACTTGGGCAAAAATGACATTGAGTGCTCCTGGAGATGACAGCCTTAATTGAGTTCAATAGGAGTTTAGGCTGAGTAAGGCATGAGCAAACAAGTGTGCATTAGCCCATGAATAAAATCCTGATCCACAAATGTTTAGGAACACGTGTAACCCTGAGCAGGGGAGGGCTGAGGGGGTCCCTGCTGCTCTGGCCTTGCCATTTGGGCAGGGGTCTGGCTGCAGCATCCAGCACAACTGATGGCGATGCTGGGGTGAGCTTGTTCAGGAGTGCAAAGATTCAAGGCTGGCTCAGTGGTTTGTTTCCATTCTGCCTCTTAATTTTTATTTATTTTCCTCCTTCAGAAGTCCATAGTCCTTGTTTCTGCTGTTTTTTGTCCACTGGTGGGAACAGCAACTTCCTTTCTCAAATTATAATATAAAAGAGCTGCAAGCTGCAACACCATAAATAATATTTTCTTATGGCCAGAACATCCAAGTCTAGGCAACACACCAAGAACAGCTACAACATTGTAAAACTCCAACACTTCTCCAGAATGGATTCACTAATTAAAAAATTACTCCTTTTAAAAAGCAGTTGAAAAATATTGGCTTTCCCATTGCTGCATCGAGAAGCCCATCCTGCAAAGCCACAGCTGAGCTCACCAGTCTGCCTTTCCCCCTAAAAAATGTTACCAAATAAATAGAAGGGGAGGGGGAGGGAAGAGAGAACACCTCATGGCAATCACTTCTTTAATTAATTAAAGTTTTGCCACTTCAATGCTGGAGAGAGATCCCCAGGGCAGCTCGCTGGGAAGCAAACATCTCCAGCCCTTCCATTGCTGGACAAGGAGTTTCCCAGTGCTGGTCTCCCCTCCCACATTCCCCAGGATGTACCAGCCCTTCCCTCCTCAGGCTGCCTGCCCAGTGGGGCATTTGCCTCCTGGAACCCACAGAAATATCTGTCAGCCCCTCAAAGAGAGCAGGGCTCAGAACTGGATGCATGGAGCCCCCCAAAATCCCCTCTGCAAAAGATGGAGAAGCCAGTGGCTGAAGAGCCCCCATGTCCACCTTGCTGCTCAGCTCTGGAGCAGCATCTTTGCACTCCTCAGCACAGGATGGGGACGAACCACAGAGAGAGCCACCAGCGCTGCAGGGACACTGGTCCTGGCTGGGATGGGCTCAGCAAACGAGGTGGGGCCTCATTTTCTTCCTCCCCTTTGCCTTATAAGCACCTCTGCAAAAATAAAACTCATTTCCCAGGAGGTTCCCTTGAGGAGCTGACGACAGTCGCCTCTGGCCACTGGCCACGCTTGTGCCCCTGCACGAACACTTTGTGGGGTTCAATCCACGCCTACAGCACCAGCCCAGAGCCAGCACCCCTAAAACAACCTCAGAAACCTCAAAGTCTCACACTGCAGGGAAAACATCATCCCTGGGGATTGAGGAAACCCTTTCTCCTAGGAACACACACACTTTGGACTCAAACACCATTGATAAGGCTCTTTCTTCTTCTTTTTTTTTTTTTTTTTTTTTTTTTATCTTTTCTTGCAGCGAGCATTCCTTTCACACCCACGCACACCCCGGCACCCTCAGCCATTGGCCTGCCGGCGCATCCGTCACACTTTCCGCCGGCCAGAGCAGATCCACATTTCAACTGCTTCCATCCCTCATCTCCTCTGGTGTTAACAGCCAGCGCAAACAAAGGGCCCGAACATCCATCGCCCCATTAAATTGTTTTCGTTTGCTTCTTCTGCCGCAGTTGGTTTGCGTTAGAGGGTTTGTAAAAGGGATTTGGGGTGGGCGGCTGATGCAGCGGCTGCTCTGGCTTTGGGTGACACTGCAAGGGACACCCGGGACAGGGATTCTGCTCTGCCACGGGTGACAGGCCAGGGAAACCTGCAAGGAACAGTGGGCAAATGGAAAACGGAAAGGTTTTGGGTGAGGGGAGGGAGAATCAACCTGGGGAGCAGCTGGGATAACAGCAGACAGAATGTGGGGAGCCCAAAGCCCTCTCTCTCACCCGGCTGCTTCTTTTCTCCGTGCGCTGGAGGAAATGGGGACAAGCGTTGCCTCAACCGTGAGCTGAGCTCGTCCCGATTTCAAACAGATGTTGGGCCTGTGGCTGGATTTGGGCAGAAAGCTCCTGCTTTCCCCACATTTGCTGGCCATACCTCGTCAGGGATGCTGGCCCCAAACTGCTGTGGCTGGTTCTCCCTTTAGCTCACAAGATGTTCCCTGAGCTCAATGTGTGGGTGATGGATGATGTCCCACGCGGGCTGGCTTGTCCCCAAGCTGTCCACCTCTGCCTGCCCCACCACGAGAATCATGAAGGCCAGATTCATACAGCTGGGGAAGAGCTCCACTCCCCTGTGCAAAGCCTCTGGGGCAGATGTTCACCAGTGGTCCAGCAGCTCATGGTGCCCCTGTCACGGCCATCTGTCCTCAGCTCCAGGCTCAGCCCACAGTGCTGTTGCGACACTGCCCAGAGAGGATGAGCATCCCTCTTGCACAACCACATCCATCCCATCCATCTGCTCCTCAGCCTTTCTGCCTCTCAGCTGCCTTGATTTGGGGGGCTCATATCACCCCCAGAATGGGGAGACAACCCCTTTGTGTCCTGGGAAGGGAATCCCACACGGTTCTGGAGTCAGGGTGTGAGCTGAGCAGGTGAGACACAGCCCCAGAGAGCTGAGGATGGCATCCCAGGGCTCCTTGGCACGTCCCTGTTTTTCTCACCACTGAATTAATCAGATTTGTTTGTGCAGCCAAATCCTCACCCCATAACTGGCGGAACTGGGGGCATGAGCTGCTTTTGTTCAGCATCTCCCCATCAATGTGAGACAGGGGGTGGCACCTTCCGCCCACCACCTCTCGTGAACAGAGAGCACCAGCTGTGGGGACACCTGGGGCACGTGAGGGGCACCGCAGAGCAAAGGGGCAGGGAGGGTTTGAGGGCACGGGGCGCTCGGCAGGGCCCGTCTGGGTGCTGAGCGTGACTCAGCACCGCGCCACGCCTCGTGAGTCACTCACTGCTTCCTGGTGCACCCTGAGTTTTCTCTTCCAGGTCCCTCCTGGCAGCTCTGGCCCAGCTGGGCCACCTGCCAGCAACGCAAGCTCTGCCTCACGTGCCTGCCAGCCCTCCTCTGCTGGCACTGCCACCCCTCGGCACGTGCCCGCGTGCTGCCGGTGCCAGGCTGCTCCTCAGGGCCCCAAATCCCTGAAAAGCAATTTCTGGGCAGTGAGGTGAGATCCAGTGGGTTCAAACACGCCATGGGCACCAGCCATGCACTCACATCAGGGCAAAATGGGGCAAAAGAGGTGCCTGGTGGGCAATGAGCTGGCATGGGGGCTTTAACTGGGAGCTTAGGCAGAGCCCACCTGCATGTGGGCAGGGATGAGGAAACACAAAGTGAGGAGACCACCTACCCCCTTCTCACTGGGAGACTGAGCAGAAACCTTTAGAAACAAACAAACAACCCAAAAAACCAAACAAAAACAGACAAACAAAAAACCCAAAAAAAAAAAAAGCGGGGGAGAGGGCAGATGAGTTTCCAGGATCTGAGTCCAACAAAGGGATGAGACAGGAGTTGCAGTCAGCCTCATCTGCTGAATATGAATTCGCCTCCAGCCTGGCTCTGCCATCACCCTAGCCCAGCGATTTGGCCCGAATTGGCCTGGAGAGGCAGCGTGGCTGCAGCTGGGTGAGCATCCCAAGCACCCAGCAGGCACCAGGTGCCTCGAACCACCCCAGGAAAAGCCAGGACTGCAGGAAGGTGAAAATGCAGGGAGCAGAGCAGGGCAGGGATGCAGGAGCATCCTCAGGGCACTGGCTGCAGCCCCAGTGGCCCCAGTGACCCTGTGGTCCCAGTGGTCCCAGCAGCCCTAGTGGTCCTGGTAGTCCCAGTGGCCCTGGTGGCCCTTGCAGTCCCAGTGGTCCTGGAGGTCCCAGCAGCCCCGGTGGTCCCAGTGCTCCCAGTGCAGGTGCTACTCGCAGGCCAGCTTCCCGTCGAAGCTGGAGAGGGCGATGGCGAAGGCCTGCACGGCGCACAGGGGGTAGTTGTAGTCCATGGTGAAGGCGTCGTCCGCCACACGCCCAAACTGCATCACGATGTAGTCAGCTGTGGGAGAGAGGGGAGAGCCACCGGGCTGTCACCTGTGCGCCCACCTGCCCACGCTGCAGAGGCCCAAAGAAGCTGCCCACACGCCCCCACCCACACTCAGCCTGTGGCTCCCGTGCTGTGCTGCAGCACAGACCACCAAAAAGCATCACTTTCCCATGGCACCCCCTGGTCCCTCCAGCACCCCCCTCCCTGGGTGCCACAGCCCCCCAAGGGACGGGGACCCCACTCACTCCACCCCCCCTGCCCGTGGGATGGCTGCTGCTGGAGGGCGGGTGACAGGAAATCTGTAAAAATAACCAGGGGCCCTCAAGAGGCTTTTTCTGTCCCGTAACCCAACACCCCGGAGGCCAAGGGCTTCTGACTGCGCCGGACAGGTGACGAGCAGCCGCATCCAGGCAGAGCTGCTGCCACCCCGCAGCTCAGGGACTGTCCCCGAGGCACAGGGCACCCCAGCAGTGTGTGCTGGGGACAGTGCTCTGGGCTGGGTGGGTAATGGGGGCTCAGCACCCCACAGGATCTGTCCCTGCCCTAAATCTGCCTGGCAGAGCCCCACACGCCGCCCCTGCCAGCGCCCAAGGGCAGCTCCTGCAGGGAGCCCTGTCTGGCTTCATCCCAGCTCCTGCAAAGGCAGGCAGGACTCCAGAGCATGAAAAAACTGAATTTCAGCAAAAACAGTGGGTGCTGAGGCCAGCTCATGAGGCAGTGCTCCTCCAGCCCATCCCCTGTCCCAGCTTACGGTCACTGCTGTGCACGATCTGGAAATTTTTGACGGAGGCGTGGGTGACCCGGCCGTGGAAATTGAGGACGTAGGACTGGGTCTCGTCGTTCCACACTGGGGCTTTGTTGTGCAGCTCGATCACGTTGTCCATGTTCCTGTTCTGCCATCGCATCAGGAGGCCGTCGTTATCCTGGGGAGGGGAGCAGAGTTGGGGGGACCCCTCCAGAGCCCCGCCACCTCCTGTGGCATCCTCTGTAACAGTGCCCAGCTGGAAATGGCATCTAAAAAACCCAGACACCATGTCTCCCACCTCCCAGGGACACCTGAAAGCCTCTCCATGCCCCAAGATGGGTAAAACCCAAGGTGGTGCCCAGCAAACCCAGCTCCCAAGGAGTTTCTCCCAGTCTAGCCCTGACTTACGTTCCGGGGCCGGATGGGCACCCTCTCACAGTCAGCATTCATGCCAGGAATGATGACAGTCATCTTCCTGGGGCCTTTGAATCCTAAAACGTTGGTTTCCTGCAAGAGAAACCCTGTCCCTAAAACCAGGAACCACTGTGGGTTACAGCCTCCCGTGGGGGCTGACCGAGGGCTCGGGGGTGGCTCCAGCCCATCCCACACATCTGCAAGCCCCAGTGAAGGGGTGCGGGGTGGGAACCCCTCTCTCCCTGCCCGGGGGAGGTGGAAGGGGCTCCTGTGGGGCTGCTCTTACGTAGACCACGGCCGAGAGCTCCTGCCGCACGTTGGACCAGTCGGCGTTGGCCCTGTCGGGGTTGGCGCCGTTGTCGAACACGGTGAACCTCGTTCCCATCAGGTTGGACCTGCAGCCAAGGGTGGCACATGGCTGTGGCTGAGGCCACCGAGTCCCCTCTGCCCCCTCTGTGACCCCTTTCCAAGCACAGCCTTGGTTTTGGTTTGGCTGAAAACCCCCAGTGCTGCTCCCCACCAATGCCAACCATCCCACTCTCCAGTGATTTTCTTGGGTTCAAGGATCCCCTAAATCGGGGTGTCATAGGGTGCTGCCACCACGGGGACCCCCAGCATTGCTGTGTGGCTGCTGGCAGGGCGGGCTGGGACTTGCCAGGTGCCTTTTCTAGCCATGACCTGTCTGCTGGGAGGAACCGGCCGAGCTTGTTTTCCCCTCTCAGCCCCCCACCACTCCTCAGGTCGGACACAGCAGTGGGAAATGCTGAATTAACCTCCTGTCTGCGCCAGCCATGGCTTGGGACAGCCTGTAAGCCATGGAGTGGGGAGAGGGTGCTGCAGAAATGGGGTGCCACCAAACCGGGGTGCCCCCAAGCTGGGGTGCCCCCAAACAGGGGTGCCAGCTCCGCTCCTACCTCAGCTTCCCGATGAAGTTCTCTCCACCCCGTGACAGGTCAGTGGGGTCGATGGAGATGAGGTAGTTGGAGGTTTTGCTCTTCTTACGCTTTCTCCCAGCAAGGAGGAACACCTGGTACAGCAGTGGGACCATGTGGGAACAGGACATTGTCACTGCCACCGCCACTGCTGTCCCCCAACAAGTCACTGCCATGACCTTGAGCAAGTCATGAAGATGATCCCCAAAATACTGCCTGCACTGCAGGGCAGGAGGGGCTGAGCCCAGCCCAGCTTTAGTGGCTCTCCAGCTCTGTTAGCTCATCCTCCCAGGCACAGGAACTGCACGAGAGGGGAGCAGCCCCACCCAGGACCCACCAGCACATGGGGACGCAGGTGAGCATCCCCCCAAACCCTGAGGGTGCTCTCTGGGACGGCAGCAGCGCCCCAGGGGTCTCCACGCCCCCACCCCAAATCACCTTCTTGTCATTGTCCAGGTGCAGGTAGTAGGTGGGGTAGAGCCCCCTGTCCATGCCCTTCTTGTCCCGTGTCACCCGGCACTTGACGGTGACGCCCTGCGGCGCCGGCTGCAGCACAAACTCCTCCAGGTTCTCCACCTCGATCACAGGGGACGGGGGCCTCTCCTCCTTCTGCTGCAGGGTGAGAGGGATGGTGAGCCCAGAGCCCCCTCCCAAACTCCCCAGCTCATTGCTCCTTGCTGTCCATCCCCCCATGGCTCTGCAGCTGGTGGCTCTGGGGACACTCTGGTGGCTTCCACTGGAGGATGCTGCAAACCTCCCGACCTGCCCTGAGGGGTTCCCCATGGCTCTCAGGGGTCTTTTTTACCTTCTTTGATTTCTTTGCTTTCCCCTTCTTGTTGGAGTTTTTCTGCAGGGTCTCTGGGGTCTCCTCCTCACTCTCATCTCCTTTGGGAGGAACTGCTGGCAGGAACACATAGGGACACAGAAGGGAGAAGATCCTGACTCTGCTGAGCCCCAAAACCAAGCTTAGCATAGACCCATGCCAACATCAATGATTGTAACCCCCTCTCCATGGCCAAGCTCCCTGCACCCCCACAAGCCCCACCAGAACCCTCCAGTGCCAGGCTCTCACCTTTCTTTTTGGATTTTTTCTCTTTTGGGGGGTCCCCACCAGTCTGAAAGAGGGATGCTGGGTTTTTCTTCTTCTCTGACCTAATGGGTTTGGTGCTGGAGTCGGAATCGTCCTCCTCATCACTGCTGGTGGCAGCTGTGAGGGACATGGGGGACATAAGGGGACATGGTCACGCAACACTGGGGGCTGTGGGCTCAGGGTGATGCCACCTCCTCCTGCTCATCCCATACCTTTCTTCTTGCCTTTCTTCTCCTTCTTCACCTGGAACACGGACATTGGCTCCTTCTTGGCGCCTTTGGTGGATTTGGCTTTGCTGTCAGGGTCACTCTTGTCTTCTGCTGGGACAGAGGAGCTGATGAGCAGCCAGCCAGGGGGATGGGAATGGGCAGTGATGGGGACAAGGTGGGGACAGGATTGGAGCAGCAGAAAGGGCTGAGATCACTTGGGGAGGGGGCGATGGCCCTGCAGCCCCCTGAGCCCCCCGGGACAGTGAAGGCCCCTCCCTGCTCCCAGCAAGGACAGGTCCCAGAGCTGGGCTCAAGCCATCCCTATCCCTGGGCACTCACCCTTGGGCTTCAGCTTCTTCTCCCCCCCGCCCGAGAGGGCCTCTTTGGGAACCTTCTTCTTGAGCTTTTTGGGCGGGTTTTTATTCTCCACCTCTTCCTCCTCTTCCTCATCATCCTCATCCTCTGCCGGCTCTGCCCAGAGGTGACCACAGCATCAGCCAACACACTGGGCACCACCCCTGGGGCGGTGACCGGACCCTCCTGCTGTCCCCATGGATGGTGTTGGGGTCTGACCCTCCTGCTGTCCCCGCGGTGATGGTGTTGGGGGTCTGACCCTCCTGCTGTCCCCATGGATGGTGTTGGGGGTCCTGCTGTCCCCAGGGTTGGTGGCTGGGGTCTGACCCTCCTGCTGTCCCCGCGGTGATGGTGTTGGGGTTCCTGCTGTCCCCATGGATGGTGTTGGGGGTCCTGCTGTCCCCAGGGATGGTGTTGGGGTCTGACCCTCCTGCTGTCCCCAGGGATGGTGTTGGGGTCTGACCCTCCTGCTGTCCCCCCGGTGATGGTGTTGGGGGTCTGACCCTCCTGCTGTCCCCCCGGTGATGGTGTTGGGGGTCCTGCTGTCCCCCCGGTGATGGTGTTGGGGGTCTGACCCTCCTGCTGTCCCCCCGGTGATAGTGTTGGGGGTCTGATCCCCCTGCTGTCCCCCTGGTGATGGTGTTGGGGGTCTGACCCTCCTGCTGTCCCCCCGGTGATGGTGTTGGGGGTCCTGCTGTCCCCCCGGGCTCCGCCGGGGCCGTGTCCAGCTCCGGGCACCGCAGCCGCAGCCACAGCGCCCTCTCGCGGCCGCAGCCGAGCCGATCCGATCCGAGCCGCTTTTCGCTCCCGGGAAGCGTCAGGGGACATCAGTGCCACCCACCCAGGGAGTGTGTCACCCCCTGTGCCCACTGTGCCCCTCCATCCCAACTCCCCGATCAGGGCAATGAGCGCAGCATCCCCGTTTCTCCCAGGTCGTAGATGGGTTTTAGGCAAAAAACTCTGCCGGGGATGGGCAGAACCCCCGCAGAAGCTCCCACAGAAGCCCTGGAAGAAGCTCCAGCGGGCACTGGGAGCACCGACAGCGCTGTCGGGACATGGTACAAAGGGACACGAAGGGACACGAAGGGACACGGCCGAGTGCCTGCAGAGCTGGGTGTTGGCCCCGCACCTTGTGGCTTCTTGGAGCCCTTGGGCACCTGGGAGCGGGCAGCCAGGCCTTCCTTCTTCTTCCGAGGCTCCTTGGGGAACTTGGAGGAGGGGTCCTTGTCGCTCTCCTCCTCCCCCTTCTCCTCCTTCTTCTTCCTCACCTTCTTCACCCCTGCACATTTCAAGGGATGCCCGTGATGGAGAGCGCCTCAGGCGCAGGGTGGGGCACCCCATTTCCCACAGTTTCCCCCATTTCTGTGGGGGATCTGTGCTCACCCTGTGCCGGGGCTGGAGCCTCCTCTGCAGCCTCATTCAGCTTCTTCAGCCTCGGCCGCCGTGGTTTGGCCTCGGGCTCCAGCCCGGGCTCCTGCCTCTTCTTCTTCAGCTTCTGCCCTCATGGACGGTGCTGCAGGGGTGGTGCCAGCCTTAAACTCCTTTTCCCTTTACAGGGAACCCCTGCTCAGTCAGTACTGGGTTCCTTTCAGAAATACAGCCAGGCTTTCCCCTGGCCCAGCACGGGAGCAGGGACAGACACACTGACACCTTCCAAAGTGTGACTTACCATGGGCAGCCCCCCAGGAAGGCAGAGGGAGGAAAACAGAAAGGTCTGTTAGCAGACAGACAGACAGACATCTGTCCTGGAGGTGAGGGAGGCGATGATGGTGCTGCTGTGCCAGCACAGAGGGACAAATCTCACTGTGCCCATGGGGACCCTGGCTGGAGCCACTCTGGCACTGGTGGCCTCAGTGGGCACCTGAGCTGGGCCAGGGGCATAGGGAGGGGCAGGCTGGGCTCTCACACCCACCAGAGGCTCATGTGGACCACAAGGAGGTCAGCAGGAGCAGGGAGGCAGGAGGATTAGGCACAGCACACCTAATCCTGGTGAGCTGGGGCTATAAATAACCCAGATTTACCAAATAGAGAGCATGTGGGTCAGCACCTGGCTCTGGGCAGGAGGTGTTTGGGGAGTGGGTGTCAGCTCAGGGCTCTCAGAAAGTGATCTCAGCAAATCCAGGTGCCCTGAGGCTTCCACTGCCCAACAGAGCATCCTCCCCTTGCAGGAAATCAGTCCTGCCCTGCTTCTCCCAGGGCAATGTGTGAAGGTGTTTTGCAAAAAGTGGGATCCTGATGGGTCCCTGTGATATCCCAGGGCTGTGAATTTGGGGAGGGGGAGCTGGGGGCTCCGTGGTGGAGCTGGGAACTGGCTGCTTTCTTCCGTGTCGTGAGCTCACACAGAAAATCTCCTTTGCACCCCCTAATCCCTTAAGAAGCTGCAGGGTGGGCAACCACTCCCTTACTTAACAAAGCCCTTCAAGGAGGAGCTGCTGATTAAAAATTAAATTGGGTGGGGGCTGAAATGGCTGCTGAGACCCTCCCAAGGCTGGGGGGCACCTGGGGGCTGCTCTGAAATGCAGGGAAGGGGGGTCTGGTTTCAGGGTCATGGCCTGGGGAAAGTGAGTCACAGTTTACAGCTTAACTGAGGGGCTTAATTAAACTGTTATCTAAGAAGCAGGAACCCTCCTCACGGGGTGCCTCAGAGCGATGGAGGGGGGTTCAGAAGGATGCACAAAGAAGGGAGGGCTGTGGAATTGTCTCGACCCACCCGCTCTGGGGGGGGTTCCCAAAAATCTCCCTGCCCTCACAGGCTGCAGCACCCCAATGGAGCAGCCCCAAATGGGCCTTGGGGTGGGCTCTGGGGTTGTCTGATGTCCTCAGCCCTTGGGCACAGCCACAGCAGGGATGGAGGCACATGGGATGGAGGGGAAGGATTTTTTCTCACCTGCTTGGGCTTGTGCTGCTGGGGGCTCCCTGGCTCCTCACTGGGGCTGTGGGGCACAGAAACCAAAAGGGTCAGGGCTTCCCCAGGCCCTGGGGGCACGGGATTGCCCCGATTTTTGGTGAAGGGGGAAAGGTCAGTGTTTTATTTGGTTCCAGCAGCATTTCCCTGTCTCCACTGGGTCGAGCTTGCCTGACATCATCCTTCCTAACTGGGAACACAGGACAGGCTCTGCCTTGGTCGGGGGGGACAGCACAGAGCTAAATTTGGGGATCCCATCTAAGAAACTTTTCCTCTCAGTAAATCAACGAGCATCATCCCACCAACCCCCAAAGAAACAACACAGTGATAAAACTGCTCACTAAAGCGCATTGAAATTGAAAACGGGAGAAAAGAAAGGAGGAGAGGGGAGTGTGCTGGGGGTGCCCAGTACATCACCCACGCGGTGGATCCCACCCCATATTATCCACCCAGCAAATCCCACCCTGCAAATCACACCCCACAGATCCCACAGTGCAGATCCACCCCACAGATCCCACACTGTGCATCCCAAACCACACCACCCGCCCTTCAAATCATACCCCACAGATCCTACCCAGCAGATCCCATTCCACAGATCCCACCCAGCAGATCCCACCCCGCAAATCACACCCCACAGATCCCACAGTGCAGATCCACCCCAAATCCTGCTCTTCACTCACCAAGGAGACATTTCTGAGTGAAAAACAGACACCCAGGAATCCCACCGCATGGATCCCACACTGTGGATCCCACCCTGCATCACCTACCCAGCAGATCCCACCCCGCAGATCCCACACTGCAGATCCCACCCCACGGATCCCACACTGTGGATCCCAAACCGCATCACCCACCCTGCCAATGGTACCCCACAGATCCCACCCTGCAGATCCCACCCTGCAGATTCCACCCCACAGATCCCACACTGCAGATCCACCACATGGATCCCACCCTACATCACCTACCCAGCAGATCCCACCGCATGGATCCCACTCTGTGGATCCCAAACCGCATCACCCACCCTGCCAATGGTACCCTGCAGATCCCACACTGAAGATCCACTCTGTGGATCCCACCCTGCAGATCCCACACAGCAGATCCCACTCCACATATCCCACCCTACATCACCCTACCCTGCAAATCACACCCAGCAGATCCCACCCCACATCACCCACCCAGCAGATCCCACCCCATAGATCCCCGTATCCCACCCTACATCATCCACCCAGCGGATCCTGTAGATCCCACCCAGCAGATCCCACCCCACATCACCCACCCCTGCCCCGGCACCGACCTGTCGGCAGCCCAGACCTCCCGCAGGATCTCCGTTTGCAGCGGCATCGCTCCCGGCACGGCTCGGCCCGGCACGGCCCGGCTCGGTCCTGCCCTGCCCTGCAGCCCCCACCAGCCCAGGGCCACGGGGTCAGTGGCAGCCGCAGGAGCCAGAGCAGCCTCCCCGCATCGCCCCCGCAGTCCCTGCGCCGGGAGGAGGAGAAGGGAAAGGAGGAAGAGCAGCCGGGGGAGGCGATTAACTTTATTTCTCCTGAAACTCGGTTAATAGGATTTTCTCAGGGGCTGGCAGCCAGCGAGAGCAGCTGGCAGGGAGTGATCACAGCGATCTGCAGGAATGCAGGGGCTCAGCCAGACCCCAGAGCCTTTAGGGGAGCCCCTGGCTGGCTGGGGTCCCTGGCACAGCACAGCCAGTGGGCAGAGGAGTTTGGGGTTGGAAGGATAACCCTAAACCTCTGACCGCGTTTAGGGTTATCCTCCCTGGGTATCTTTGTTTTTCACCCAGAAATGCCTCCCGAATTTGGGCTGTTTTGTGCGAGCTGAGCGTGGAGACCCCGTTTAGGGGAAGGCAGCATCCCTGCTCTGGGTGGTGTGAGGATCCCCGTGCTGAGCCCTGCTGTGCCCTCACCCCTGCCCCACGTCCCGAGGTCTCTTTGGATGCGTTTCATAATCTGCTCATGCCTCACCTCCCCATTACACCACTGAACTCTTGCTATTCCTCCTCAGAGGAATGAGGCATGAAACACCAGAGATGGTGTTGGGCTGCAAAGCCAGACAAGCCCAGTGTCCCCAGTGTCCCCAGGGTCCCCTTGGCCCTGCCCGGCCCACCACGGTCCCCCCAAACCCCCAGCCCGTGCTTGGTGCCACTAGATGGCATTTGAGCACTGCACACCCACCGGCACCGGGAGCTCCTTCACCCTCCTTACAAAACCCTCCTGGTCTCCCTCTCATCTCCAAACCTCATCGTCCGCACCAGTTCAACTTCTCTTCCAAGGGACAGAAAAGCACCAAGCCAAAATAAACCAAAAATCTGGTTAAAAACGGGGAGCAAGCCCAAAAGCTGCAAAGCAAGTTGGGGTTTTTTTTCTTTTTTTCTTTTTTTTTTTTCCTGTTGAGATTATTTCCTATGGAAAATGTGGCTTGGGCTGCCCCCAAAGGACTTTTTTGCCCTGCAAGAAGAGATGAAAAGCCCAGGTTTTGCAGAGGTTCTGGGTCTCACAGCAGCCGCCAGGGAGGGGCATCCCATGGTGGTAGAAAATTCCTTCTGCTTAAATGGATGAGCAGCTGGGGCAGCCACGTGGCTGCTGTGCCACTGCTGCAGGTGGGAAAACACACAAGCTTGAGAAACGATGCTTCAGGTGCGACCCAGTGGGACTAGAGAAGAGGAATTTTAACCAAATCTGGCTTATTCTGCCAAGATTGTGGAGAGGGGTATAAAAGAGGGATGGGCAGTGCTTATACCCCCCTGGCTCAGCTTTCTGTTCTCTCCCCACTCAAGGGGCACAAATGACCCCTCCACCCACTCAGCTGACCCTCAGGAAAACACCTCCCAAAATAATACACTGGAATGGGAGAAAAAAGCATAAGGATAAACCTCCCAGGCTGGAAAAACAGCTGAGACCCCCAAGGAGCATCCCTCAGCCAGGCACTTCCAAAGAAGCATTGCTGGCTCTCCAGAGAACAATGGCACTGAGAAAAAGGGGCAGCAGCAGCTCTTGGAGACATTATTGGAGACATTATTGGAGACTTATTGGAGATACCAATAATTCCTCAATTTCTGGGGCATCTCCCCACAAGGAGCACCCACCCATCCTCCCCGCAGCCACCCCCTTTGCTGAGCAGGATCCAGAGAAAGAGTAATATTTATTTTTTCTTTTTCTTTCAGTTGTTTATTTTCAAGCTCCAAAAGGGGTATTATTGTAGAGACAGGAAAAATAACAACTGGAAAGCTGTTCTCATGGGGTAGAGACAGTGTCCCTTGAGGATGGACAGGGCTGATGGCTGAGGAGGCAGCAGCAGCTCTGGTGCAGGGACACCGTGCACCCAGGACCCCCTCACCATGGCAAAGCTGCTCAGTGACAAACCCATGGCACCAGCTCTGCCTTTCTGAACCACATGTCCACCTGCTCTTTTATGTTTTCCCCACATCCAGATCCCAATAAAAGCAATAAAACTCCCATTTAAAGCTGGGAGCCAAGGCATGGGGTGCAGGCTGTGGGTTGAGCACCTGCAAAGCTGGACAGGCTTTTTTGCTCTCTAAAGAAACAGGAACCAGCTCCTCCAGAAGGTAAAATCTGCGTGTTCCCCCCGCCCCAAACAGTGCTTTAAAGGCTAAAGATGCCCCTGCACCCCCTAAAGGGGCTGCACAGAGGCCATTGGGCTCTCATCCTGGCTCTGCCCTGCAACCTTTGGCCACAGGCAAGGAGTCAGCAGGGGACAGAGCCAACCCCTGTCCCCGGGCTGTGCTGGGACACCCAGAGGCAGCACTGCAGGGTACAAGGAGCACGTCCCACATCCCAGCTCCTCTCGGGGGATGCTGTGCTGAGAGTGGACACACAAAGCCCAGGGAGCTGGAGAAAGGTGTCTGCGGAAACCTCCCAGGAGCCAAGCGTTTTAATTTATCATCATCATCATGGTTTCTTTTCTTTTCCCTGCTGCCCAAAGGGTTTTTGTTCCACGTGCAGTGGTCCCACGGTGTCCTGCCACTCCTGCTCTGCCCCCAGAGCACCCGGGCCGGTGGGACGGGGTCGCTTTTCTTGGCGAGGCGCTTTTGGCTTCCACGATCACACAAACTGTAACAAGCTTTACAAGGAGACACTGGCGAGTCCCAAGGTTTGGCAGCAACCTTTCTCAGTGCGGGCAGGAGGCTATGCCATCCCCTCCTCCTCCATCATACATGTCCTTCAGCCTCTTCACCTTCGGCACCAGCAGCTTTGGGTCCTTTTCCGCACGCCGCCTTCTCTGCTGCTTTTCCCGCTCCAGTTTTGCTGGCTGCTTCCTGCCAAACGGCAAATGAAACACACTGAGCTGGAAAGGGGAGAGGGAAGGGGCAGGCAGGAGGCAGGGGTGCTGGGAAGAGGCTCAGACAGGATGGGGAGAGGTAAAATTGCCCCCCACAACTCCCCTGTGCCCATCGAGCAGTGCAGCTCCCACTGGTGGGTTCTGCTTCCTTGGCTCAGTGGCTGGTGGAGGTTAAAGCTTTTGGAAAGGGTGTGGGAGCCCTGGGAATGATGTGGAGCACCTCACTGAAAGCAGGGCCTGACACAGAGTGAGCCTGGATGGATGGATGGATGGATGGATGGATGGATGGATGGATGGATGGATGGATGGATGGATGGACGGACAGGGAAAAAAGGGATGAGGAGGTAAGGCAGCAGTGCCAGAGTGGAGATATGGGACCAAGCTGTGGGTGCAGCCCACCAAGAAGGTGCAGGAGAGCAGCACTCAGGCTCAGGGCAGCCTTATGCCAGCCCCAGCAGTGACTGTGCCCATCACAGCTGGCCACACAAGCCAAGCTCGGTGCCAGCAGCTGGCCCTGATCCTTGCCCAAGCTGCTTGCCCCAGCACGCTGCTCCCCAGGGGCTGCACCAGTCACTTAATCCGCAGCCTCCACCTCCAGACACTGCTTCAGAAGAGGTTACACTAAAAATGACCCATGCAGATGGCTTGCAAAGCTGTGTCCTCTCTCATTACAGTACAGCAGGTTTTGTTCAGTGGAATTTTGGACGAGAGCCTGTTCTGAGACAGCGATCTCTCCACCCAAGCACAGGAGCAGGTATTGCCTTACCAGCTTCAGGAAATCCACACTATCATGTCTCAAAATACTCCCGCCAGAGATGGAATGACACTTCATTTTACTGGCCACCACCAACAGTCACTGGCTGGGAGCAGCCAAGTTAAACACCAGTTCCAGCCCTTCATCAGCCCCTGTGAGCTCACACTGCAAATGCTTTTATTGATGATTGAGCACCTGATGGCACCCTCTGCATAAGAGAGACCAAGAAGTAAAACACTTCTTCCCACTGCAGCAGGCTCTATCCCATCCTGACCTAAAATTTAATCTGTCCATCCTCCATCCTCCATCCCAATTTAATTTGGTTTAACCCATCTGTTCTCATCTGTGGAGCATCCCTCAGCGCAACCCTGGATGGCCAGAAATGATCAGCACTCACCTTTGCATCCCTCTCTGCAAACTTTGTGAACATGTTGGCGTAGATCCTGCGGTCCCTCTCGTTGTGCTCCTTGGTTTTCTTCTGGCACACGGAGATCTGGGATTTCGCTGCTTTGTTCTGTGGGTTCACTTCCAGCACTTTTTGAAAGTCACATTTGGCCAGCTCGAACTCGTTCATCAATAACCTGGCTTCACCCCTCCTGTACAAGCCTTTCTCATTGTCCTGGTCCAACCCCAGAGCCTGGGAACACACACAGGTCTCTGTTAACATCTCTGAGCCCTCCCAAGAGATCTCCCACAGCTGAAGCCTCAATAAGTCTGTCAAATTTAGGACAAGGTGGCTTCAAATCTCCAGAGCACTTGCATCTTGCTCGACAAAAATTGCCTCATCCCCATCGGCAGCTGGGAGATCATTAGTGAAGTTTTATTATCTCTCCTTGCTTAAAATACCCCTGAGTGTGGCGGGCATATTCCTTCTTATACAAAAAGAAATTTTAAAAAACTCCACCAAACTCCCAATGAGAACATGCAGGAGAAGAGGAGGCTTCATCCTCCAGGCTCATGCTGATGCCTTAGGACTTCAGCTTTTATATTTTTAATATATGTAATTCTAAACTCCATGTACGGGGCTGTTCTCCCATTTTGGTCAGACACAACAATTCCCCTCCAGGCCTGGAATCAAGGACACCTCAACTGCCTCAGGCCCCAAGAAATGGAAACAAAAGTGAGTTGCGGGGAGAAAACTTGGGTTAAATTACTTCATTACCCGAAGCTGTAATTGCAAGATTAACCCCCAGTATGAAAATGGCCAAGTGAGAACTCGTGACCCATCATTGTCCATTTTTTGGGGCGCAGTCCGTAAATGTACATCGAGGTCGTTCAATAAATACAAATGCTTTTTATCCCCTTAATTTTGTCTGGCCTCTGTATTTGGGTAGCCCATAAAGGCAGCAGTTTCTGGTGCCCAGGGATGGCAGCAGGGCCCCCCTACCTTGTCACAGCACTCGACAGCCTTGGCGTACTCGCGCAGCTTCAGGTAGCACATGGCCAGGTTGAGGAAGGCAGCCAGCAGGAAGGAGTCCGAGGCTTTGGACTCCTTCTCAGACAAGCCATACTCCATCTCCAGCCAGGACACAATCTTCCCATACTGAATCACCGCCTGCAGGTACTTGCCTTCCTGAAAGGAGCAAAAAAATGAGGCTCAGGCTGCCCCTGGGGTGTCCTGTGGGCAGGTGACAAGTGGGGTGTTCAGTAACTACAGGCAAGGAGGAGGATCCCAGCTCCTACAGAACCAGCAGGTTTGGGAAATTCTGAGCCAGAACAGCGGGGAGCTGGGGTGCCCCAGCTGGGAAGGGGAATGCAAAGCCCCTCAGCAGGGTTTGATCTGCTGCCCTGCTCTGCAGGGAGCACACAGAGCCAAGGCAGTGCTGGCAAGGGATGAGATATCTCAGGGAGCACCAAGGAGTGAGAAAAAGGCAGAGGGAGGGCAGGACTCACCCTCCCCAGCCCTGTCTGGGGGCACATGGCTTCTGTGACACTGATGGCTGCCAAACTCAGCCCCAGCTCCCCTGCTCTGCCACCCCCGAGCTCACAAACCTTGAAGTACATGGTGCCCTTCTCCTTGACCACGGCCGCCTGCTCCAGCTTCTCCTTGGTGTCCATCTCCCACGACTCCTTGGCCTGCAAAGGAACACTTGGAGCACTCCCAGGGGAGCAGAGCAGCCTCCCCTGGCCCAGTGCCACCCTCTGGGACAGTGTGGTGACACCCAGGGCTCAGCAGGGCTGTGCCACAGAGCCTGCACACAGGTCCTGCCCCTGCTTTGGCCAGAGGGATGGCACGGGCAGGGGACCCATCCAGGGATGTGCAAATCCCATGGGCTTCTCCTGCATCCCATCCCCATGGGCACAGCCAAGGGCTGGCTGGATGGAGCAGTGTTTATCTGTGCAGTCCAGGGGGAAAAAAAAAGAGAGGAAAAAAGGAGAAAAAAGGGAAAGAAAATAAAAGGAAAAAAGGAGAAAAAGGAAAAAATTAGAAAAAAGGGAAAATGAGGAGAAAATAGGAAAAAAGAGGAGAAAAGAAGAGAAAAGGCAAGGAAAAAGGAGAAAAAGGAGGAGAAAAAAAAGAAAAAGAAGAGGGAAAAAAAAAAAAAAGGAAGAAGAAACAATAATATTAAAATAAAAAGAAAGTACAAAAGGACAAGGTTAGGAACAAATAAGACACCCAGCCTTGGAGCTGAGCCACAAGAATAAAACAAACCAACAGAGAAGAACAAATTGAGAACACGAAGCTCCTCGGTGACGTGTCCACTCCAGCAGGGGTTGGGCTGCAGCCACGCCAGGGACAAAGGCTGGAGGCTGCACAGGCCCTGACATTCCTGCAGCCCAGGCAGGGACAGCAGCACCTCTGCCCTCACCTTCTCAAAGCTCTTCAGGGTCACCTCGTACACCAGCTCTGCGTTGCCCTGGATGCCGAATTTTGGCTTCCCAGCCTCGCCAAAGCCGTACCTGCAGGGCAGGGGAGGCACTCAGAGAGGGGAAAACCTGATTTTCAGCAGAGCTCACCCATAAATGCACACCCAGGCTGCCACCCACGGCTTTCTAGCATTTTGGGGACAGGTGATGTTACTCTCCATGAGCCTGTGGATACACAGTGCATACATTGGGAATTGTCCCTTCTGGCTGCATCAAAGCCATATTTTTACACAGGCTTCTCTCCAGCCCTGATCATTTCCAGAGAGACATTTTCATCTCAGACACTGGGCTTGGCTAAAGCCCTTTCACCTGTTTTTTTTTTAAATCATCTCAATATTCCTGTTTACATGCCACTGGTCACCCCTGCTGGTGTCCTCTGAGGCTCTCACAGAGAGCTCTATTTTCAGGATCACCATGTCCCACAAGGGCTGGAGGCTGAGACCCACTCAGAATCACTGTGGGGATGCTCCTCACCGTGGGCTGAGGTAGAGGATGCAGTGCTCTCCCCTCTGCATCTTCTCCAGGGCCTTGTCAATGCCGATGGGGATGTCGTGGTCCTCCCCTTCGCCCACCACGAACTTCACGTCCTTGCAGTCGAACCTGTGGCCACCACAGAACCCCTCCAGGTGAACTGCAGAGGGGAAAGAGGGGCAGGGTGGCACTCAGAATCACCATGGAGAAAACTGGGCTCCAAAGTGTCTTAGAAAGCATTTTATAAAGCATCTCTCCCAAAACTCAGCAGAGCCTGCAGGAGGGAAGACCCAGGGCTGGAGGAGAGGGATGGGGAGGCCTTGGGAACGTTGCTGAAAAGCAAGGCAGGCATATCTTGTCTGAGCAGGGACCAAACAACAGATAAACATCGTGACTAATATGTTCCCCTCGCACTCAAGTGCACGAGTCAAGCCTTACTGGAACTGGATATTGCTCCTGGCACGGCGCCACGCAGAGTTTATCACGGTGATTACAAATCCCCTATACTGTGCTATACTGCCTTGACTCCTGCCTCCGCAGCAAGGCCACGTTCTCCCGACTCTGAGAACTCAAAGTACAAGATAAACTTTTTTATTTTTAATCTTCAACCAGGAGCCGTGCTGTTCCAGCCCCAGCGGCTGGCAGAGGCGCAGGCGGAGCGGACACCGGGTACCTGGCACATTCTGCACCTGGCACCCCTGCCTGCCTCTCCACAGCAAGATTATTCTTTTATTTATGCAAACCTGAAGACGTTCCAGGCTTTGGGGACGCTTTTACAGCCTTTGCATTCTGCCTGCAGGGTAAAAGGCATACGCACACGTGCAGGCATCAAGGAAAAGCAAATTCACAAGGAACTCCTACATATTGTTGGGGGGGGGAAATAAAAGCTTAAAAAAACAACAACAACAAAAAAGCTTTGTAAGAGGAAAAATTCACAGCTGTTCTTAAAGGTTTTGCAGCCTGCAAAGACATGAGATTACCTTTGTTTGAGGGGAACAGAATGCAGCCTGAGATGCTGCAGGGCACTGGGCATCCTGCTGTGGTGGCAGGTGAGGGGCAGGACAAGCTGGGCACCAGAAACAGCCATGAGGGTCTGGGCTCTGCACAGGAGAGCTGCAGCCTGGGCTGAAGGAAATCTGAGCCTAACCCCTGCCCTGGGAGACCCTCAGAAGTCCCTGGGACACATCCTGCATCCACCACTGGTGCTCAGTGACCACATCAGTCAGGCTGCTGTGAGCTCACCCAGCTTGGCATAAGGACAAAAAGCAAATCCACCTCCACCAGGGACAACCTCTGCTCTTGCACTACTCAAAAACCAAGCTGGCTGGTTCTTTAGGCACAGGAAATGTGGAAAATCCTGCCTAAAATACAGGTAAGCCACCCCACAGCCCTGTGCATTTCCCTGCTCGTTCGTGGCCAGCACAGATCCATAATCCCTGACCCCAAAAGCAGAACTGCAGCTCCCCCAGGTCCCACATCCCCTGTGGAATGCGGTGGTGATGGGAGGATCCGCTTTAAAACAGGATGCACAAGGGGATGTTGTGATCCTTCCTTCCAAGGATAGCGCTGCCCTGTTTTAATTGCACAGAAAACACAGCGAGCGCAGAGGGGAAAATCTCAGCTCGGGTTTCCAGGAGTGGGTCAGCTGGTTCAGCCGCTCTTGGATTACAGAGAAAAAAAAGTCACTGAAGGAACATCACTCCGGTTGCAGCTCTGACTTATTGTTCTCTCAGTGCCTGCAGCGATTTTGTTTTTGAAGAGCTGAGAACAGAGTGTACTGAGTGCGGCTGGCACACGAACTTGATGTGCTGACAGCAATTTGTACTCAGATTAAAAACGGAGAAGGAGGAGGGGTGTGGGGGGAAAGGATGTAACAAAAGCTGGAACGCCAGATTTCAACTGCAGCACAGGTTTTAGGGAGCAGAGCTGGGATTTAGGGTCTGTAAAACTTAAAGCCTATAAAAACCCGGAGGTGCTTGCTCCTGGAAGAGTGATTTATCCCAGCTTTATTCCAGCACCTCCCAAACTACACAGCTGAGGTAAAGCATGGACTGCTGCGCCACCCCCAGAACAGTGACCACTGCTCAGACAGTGGAATTTGAGTTAAAATCTCATTTTTCCCTAAAAGAGAGTCAGGTTAGAAGAACCATCCACTTAAAGCTGCGAGCTTGGTAAGCTCTCACAGCTCAGATTGAATTTCTCAGTTGATAAAGGGACTTTAGGATCTTTGTGTACAGGAGCTCTGGAATTAAGAAATGAAAGTAAATGTGTCCCATATGGAGCAAGCCCTGTGTGTTTGTCTGAGCAGTTCTTAGAAAGGAAAAAAACCTAAATCTCAGTCTGCCCTCCCCTGTCCAGCCCCACGAAATGTCTGCTCCAGAGATGGGACCAGAAGAGGGACAGTCCAATGGGATGTGAGCTCCTCATCCTCCCACATCAGCTGAGACCACCCCAGCCTCAGCAAACCCCTTGTAATAATTTCCTTCCTCCCGCCATCAGCAGCCCTGTGGCCGTAAGGGAAGGCAAAAGCCCCATTCTGTAAGAAATGTGATGGGAACCCCCAGAAACACCATCAACAGCGGAATGAGGAGGCCAAAGAAACTGCTGAGTGTCCAAAACACTGAGCAAGATCTCAGAGGAGCATCCCCAGCTGCTCTCCAGCCCACCTGGCCCTGGATGGATGTCACTGCATCCATGTCACTGCTCAGGGCAGGGATCAGCTCAGGACTGAGCCCTGCCTGTCCCACAGGGACCAGCACTCACTCTCCACTGTAGCTCCTTCATTGGGGTTGGAGTAACCTTCCCCCTTCCTCTTGATCCTCCGGATGATCCCTCCATCCTCAAACAAGTCCTCGCCCTTGAAGTCAAGCAGCTCGACCTAAAAAATAATAAAGGGAAAAAGTGGGCAGAGAGCAGGGAAGGGGAAAGGAGAAGAGAAAAACAACAGAGAGCCACAAAGCAGCAGTTCATCCCCTGGCTGGAGAAGCAAGCCAGCTAATTCTCCTTTCAGCTGACGAGCAGAAGTTGCCCATAAAAACCCAGATCCAAAAACCACAGCATAATACACAGGCTTTATTAGAATCTGGGACACATCCAGTACCTGAAGCATAGCACAAAGTAACAGCAAAAATAAGTTTATTGAACCTGTAAGGGTACAACACAGCTGATGCTGTGAAAATCCCCCAGAGCGAGCAGGAGCTTCCCCTTCATCCTGTGATGGGATCGGCTCTGAACCTCAGCTTAGTCCACACTTGGAAGGCCTGAACCTTAATTTAGGACAGACTCTCTCCTCCTTCCATGTCCCAAAGAGCCCTGCCCAGGGAGGCCTCAGTGCCAAACCCTTACCTTTCCTACCACCCCTCAGCACTAATGGTTTTCTAGCACCTGCAGGCGTTTCCCAGCTGCTTTCTCCTTCCCTTGTGCATGTTGAAACCAGGAATCTGCCCACTCCCTGCCCCAGCACCAGGATTCTGCTAAACTGGAGTTTCAGTCCCAGCCTTCCAGCTCAGACACACATTTCTGAGAAAGCCCTGGCAGCAGTTCCTGGAGCAGAGGGACACGTTTCAGGAATCCAAGTTGGCTTGTTGTTTTTTTTTTGGTTTTTTTTTTTTTTTTTTCTTGTTGTGGATTTTTTTGTTGTTTGGGCTTTGTTTTTTTTTTTTTTTTTATCATTATTATTAATAATTATTTTTTTATTATTTCTGAGCTGGCTGGCAAGGCAGAAAGGGAGGGAGCTGGCAGGCTCACGAGCATTACTTGCCTCAAAGAAGAGGGTGGCATTGGAGGGGATTTTGGGGGCACTGCCAGCAGAGCCGTAGGCGTACTCAGGTTTGCAGAGCAGGTAGCAGATCTCTCCCTTCTTCATGGTGGCCACCCCAATGTCCCATGCCTTGATGACCTGACCTGGGAGGAAGGCAGGTGTCAGGCAGGAGGGAGGGAGCAAGCAGCAACCCAGCAACAAACCCAGCAAGGATGTACCCAAAACAAAACAACCCCACATCCAGCAGTGACCTAAGGCAGGGCTGATGCTGTCCAGCTGTCCTGCAGCAGGTTCAGGGGTGATCCCGGGCTGATCCCTCCCTCCAGCATCCCCTGGAGCAGCTCACCCTTGCCCAGGCTGAAGATGAAGGGCTCGTTCCGATCGCGGCTGGAGTCGAACTTCTTCCCGTTGGCCAATTTCCCTTTGTAGTGCACATAGACCTTGTCCCCAATCATGGGACACTCATCCTCACTCCCAGGTCTCTTAATGATCTGAGAGAGAGAAACCACCCGTGAGCTGGGGCCGTGGATGCATATGGAAAGGGAGGGAGATACACACACAGGCATTTACATAAAAAAATATATCTATACACATATAGACCCCAATGCTGCCCTGAGTAACAGCAGGGAGCTACTCAATTTGCCCCTAAATTTGCCCATCATCAGCTCCTAAAAACAAATCTCAAAGTGGAGCCAACAGCAGTGGAGCTGGACTGGGCTGGGAGCAGAGACCAGTCCACACTGGGACTGGATAAACAGCACGGCTCCAAACCTGCAGTGAGCACAGCTCCACTCACTCTGTCCATACACATTTTACTCACAGGGGTGTGTCAGCTCACTACTCACTCCTTGTCAACACTTTTTTTCTGCAGGCTGCAGCCGGGAACAAGCAGTTCTCGAGCTGAGGATGGAGCAGGGGAGGATGCTATTCTTGGAGGAAAGGTCCTATTCAAGTGGAGAAGTGTAAGTGCTGAGGAGCAGAACTATCCAGAAACGGCCCTGAATATGAAAAAGGGGCTGTGGAGCAGACTGGATGACCTCAGTAATGTGCTCTTTCTAATGTTTGTGAGTCACACACAGAAATGCTTTGTGGATTTACAGCTAATAATCTGATTAGGAACACAATAGCAGTGAAATTCACGGAGCAGCCCGGGCCCACCAGCCTCAACCACCACTCCATTCTCCTTTGCTCATCCTCTTTGCCTTGGAAATGAAAGAACTCGACCCTAGAGCCCTGGAGCTGTGGCCCTGAGGGCTGGGGTGACCTGCACCCCAAAGGGCAGGACAACGCAGATCCCCCTCACCTTCAGAACCCCTCGGTCCTTGGATGGGGTGATGTCCTCCCCACGCTCAGCCAGAGCTGCTGCCTGCACCTCCCCTTCACTCTTGGTGGCCTCATCAGTGGTCATGGTCTCCTTGGACCTGGGGGGACACAGCACAAACCCCGTCAGCCTGGCAGGGTTTGTCACCCTGCATGGAAACACAACGCACAAAAAAAGCATTTTCCCCAAAAATTAAAGCAAGCCCAGCACCAAAAGAATCCCAGCTATTTGGGTGGATGAAGAGAAAATTCATAGCAAAATAGGGGATTTTTGGGCAAACTGCTGGAGCACTGTGCTCCCAAATGTCACCACACAAGCAGCCAAGGTGCCAGAAAAGCCACGTTTTCCATTGAACACAGACTTTTTCCAATGGTTCCTGGTGAAAAAAAGAATTGCCTACAGTTTCAGAAACATATTTCCTGATGATTTCCTTCAGACCATGGGGCTATTTTGGTAGCTGCACTGCTGGGCGACACATCATCAAGGAAACATGTGACGGAGAATTAGAAAGCGATGGGATTTTTAAGACATAAACCAGATCTATTAAAGCCACTGTAATTGTGAAACTTTCCCACAGTCTTCAGCTGGTGGAAGCTGATGTTAACCAGCAGGAGAAACTGTTCATTTGGGGGACTCAAAAAGAGCAAAGAAAGGATGTTTTCAGCTCCGAGGAGAGATAAGTCGCGCTGCGAGAAGAATTGCTTTCCTCGCACCCGGGTGGAAAGGGAAGGACTGGAGCCCGGCCCCCCCAGCACAGGAAGCCACTGAGACACAAAGAGCCCTGAAATGGAAGAAGCAAAGAGAAAAATAAGGGAACTACTTGTTGCAGGGCTCAATTATCACAGCCTTTCGGGTGGTATTTTATGGGATTCTGCTCCCTTTGCTCTGCGCTGCTGGGGCTTCAGATGGGGACATCTTTTTTAAAAAAAGCATTTAAAAAGCAAAGCAGCATGTGGCGAGACCCATTATCTCACAGGTGTTTATTGGAAAATATGCCATGGGTTGCTTTGGGAGAAATGTTTGATGATGTGGTGGTGAAGCAGTGGTCACCTAAAAGGGTGATGGGTGCCCCATTCCCAGGAACATTTGGGTGAGCAGCCTGGTCTAGTGGAAGGTGCCTCTACTCATGGTGGGGGACTGGACTAGATGGCCTTTAAAGCTTCCTCCCAATGCAAACCATCCCATGATTCAATGATTGGGGTGCTGGGATGCTCTCCAAGCCGCCACAGCCTTCCTCTTGGAGAGGAGTGAGGAGGAGGAGGAGGAGGTGGTGCCCATCCCAGCACGGGCACGGCACCAGTTCCCAGCACAGATCCCCTGCAGCACCAGGGCCACATCATCCATAACCCACCCAGCAGGACCAGGAGGAGCCCAAAAAGCAGCAAAGCTTGCCCAAGCATCACCCCCTCGTGGGGACAGAACCTCCCCAGCTCTACCAAGCAGCCACGGCTGGGATGCAGGAGACGGACAGGGAGGCGCTGGCTCCGGCTTGCCAGTTGCTAAATCCCACCAAGAGACATCTAAAAATACACCCTACGCATCCTTCTCATTATTTTTCTACGTAAGCAATTAGAGGAGTCATCCAGGGAAGCTGGCCAAGGCGGGCGGGAGGGGAGAGCTCTGCGTCAGCAGCCCTGGGAGGGAAGGAGCCCACAGGAGCCAGCCCTGGAGATGTGGAGATGTGGCCCTCGTTAGGAAAGAGCCCCCAGGAGCCAGCCCTGGAGATGTGGCCCGAGTTAGGAAAGAGCTCCCGGCTCCCCCGTGCAGCAACAACCGCTCCAAGTAGGTTAGAGCAAAGAGTGCACTGCTCCCACTTATCTCTCCCATTTGGAGCGACAGGAGGAGGCTGGCCAGGGGCCAAAATCACAATTAATTTGAAACAAACAGTTGTAGGGCAAAAAAAAAAAGAAAAATATCTGCTACTCCCTGAGGTTTAAATAGAGAGCAGGCAGGGATGTCACCGAGCACAGCCAGCTTGCTGGTGGTGTCAGAGCCTGAATCTTCTTGTTTGTGTATCTGGATACAGGGAGGGCATTAATTAATTAATTACTCTGTGCAAAAGCCCCTGGGAGATTCTGACACCCCAAGCAGGTCCTGCTTTCCCGTTGCTGCTGCTACCCACAAGATTAATGTTGTAAATCTGTAAATGAAGCCAGGACAAACCATCCTCCCTCCTCTGAACATCCACACTGCTCATTTCCCTGGGATATAAACACAGATGGGTCAGAAAAGCACAGAAATAAATAAAAACGATCCTTTAAATTTAACAATTCCCTCTCCACACAGGTGCTGCGGCCTCCCAACACTGAGGAACAGCTGGAAATGCAGAGGGGAGAATGGGATGCAGCTGTCTGACCCTGGGCTGAGGACAGACAGGTATCACACATGCTAGGGTTTCACCATCCATCCCCAGCCCCGATTCCTAGAAATCGGCGTACCGGGAATCTGCCAGCTCCAAATGGAAACTTCATGCTGCAGATCCCTCCCAGAGGCTCCCAGGAGGGGAAGGGGATGGGGAACAGCAGCAGGGCTGGGCAGGGCTCTGAGGGGTCTCACCTTGCCACCATGCAACCCTTGGGGAAGGTTTGGAGGTGCAGGGAGAGTCCAGGCGCAGAGACACAGCGGGGAAATACCTGGTGAGAACAGGGAAGGGACAAAAAGGAAAGAATATTAAAAAACCACATATGCTTTTTTATTCTAAAACAGGATTTCAGAAGAAGAAGGGAGAACAGAGCAGTTTGGAGCCACAGATCATGCCCCATCATGGTCAGAAATGGGTGATGAAGACTATGGCCAAAACCTGTTTTGACTCCCTGTTTCCACAAAACAGCATCTCACCATCAGCTTTACAAAAAATAAATCAAGGCTATATCCTGCCCAACTGCTGCACTGGGATGAAAATTAACAGGACGAAAAAATAAGAAGAGTTGGCTGCTCCGGGGTTTGTTTTTTAAGACCCACGTAGCACAAAGCACTTTCGCTTCCACGGCACCACAGCAGCCCTAAAAGCTCAGATTGCAACACAGGAGGGAGTTTCTTGAAAACGCAAAGGTCAGGCTTTAAAAAAAACAAATCTGAAAGAACAGCAGGGAGATGTGGGGCCCTGGGTCCTGGTGATCATCGCCCCAAATCCCAGCCCCTCAAGCTGCACAGGCATCCCCCAGCACAGACTGATAATGAAGAATAACCCAATTAGTGCAGCTGCTGTCTCTCTCTCCACTGTCCCACAGTGGATTGCTTCCCCTTCCATCACAAACTGCTTTTTTCCTAATAAAATCCCTTCTTGCTGAGCAAGCTGTGCCTGTGCAGAGGAGAGGACACACCAGAGCAGTGATTTTTCCTGGATGAGGGTGTTTTAAGGCACCTCAAGGCCAGCCTGCTGAGCAGAGGCCAAGGAAGGTGATGGTCATGAGTTAAAATCAGGATTTCTAACAAAACATGACGTTCCTAAGATGGACAAGCAGCTCCACATAAGCCTCAGCTGCATCCCAACACAGAAGGACACACCTGGACATTGAGTGCCATTTCTCACACTCATACATCACAATTAATTTTTTTTTTTTTTTTAAATCCTGGCCACTTTCTCCACCTCCTTCAAAACAAACAGGGAAGCCATAAAATTGAACCCATTGTTCACCAACCCAGAGCTCCCATGGATCAATTTACTTCCCACCCTGCACGTTGTGCAAGCGGCCAACATGCCGGCGGGCCAGGCACGGCAGCTCCTGTTCCAACAAAAAAACAAAATGCAAACAGAGCTGCTGGGATTGCCCCCATGGCACCCGGGGTGAGCCCTGATTCACCAGAGACCACAGCACAATCCCTGTTTTCCTGCATCCAGGGTGAACAATGTGGAGACCCTGGTACCAAACACTGGCACCACACCTTGGGGACACCTCAGAGAGGGATGCAGCCCCCAAGGACCATGAGGTATCTGCCCATGAGCACAAAAGCACCATCAGGGGAAGGTTTCAAAACAATTAAGAGGATAGAAAACTCCTGAGTGCAGCTCACTTCTGTTCCCATCACTCTGGCTGCACCATTCTGCCTGGCGGATATTTTGAAGCCTCTGAAATGGTTTCATTTAAGGTTCAAGTCATAACTAATTGATTTTTTTTTTTAAACATATGTGGGGTAAGAGGCTGTTCCTCAGCTGCAGAGAGAGGAGCAAGTGAGCAGGATGGGTCAGTAACCCTGCCAGAATAAATATCCCAGGCAAAAGCAGGATGGGTTCAGTGTCTCTGCATCCCCTGGGGCGAGGTGAGCGGGCCCGTGCCAGCAGCACACAAAAGACTTTCAGAGAGGAGTGGTTTTATCCCCCCCCAGTTCACAATATAAACCCATTAAAAATTATCTGGCTCTTCTGCTGGTTTTCTAGCAAGGAAATGCTTGCTTGGTTTTCCCAGGTCACTTCAAAATAAAAAAACAAAATCAGAGGGATGAAGCTGCTCTGAGGTCTCTGGTGAGCAGCCTGTGGTGCATCTCCTCCAGAGTGGGAACCCACAGGCACAACACCCTCCACTTTCATGTCAAAGGGAATTCAAAAAAAGCAGCATTTTCTTTTCTCCTCCGTTATTTTGAAGGATAAGCTTACACCAGGGAAAATCCCACAAAACCCACAGACATTCATGGGTAGCTGCTGTCCCCAGGGGTTAAGGCGCCAGGGGCAGGATGAGGCTGAGGATTTCACACAGGGATGCTCTGCTGCTCCTTTCCTACCTGTCCCCAGCAAGGATTTCAGCTGCTTCCACCACAAAAATCACAGAACAGACCCTCAAAACACTGGAAAAACCAGGAATGCCCAAAGTCTCTGCTCTGCATCAGCAGGGAGAGGCAGCAGCCTGCACCCACCCTGCTCCTGAGGGGCCGGCACAGCTTCTGGTGATGGCAAAAACAAATGATAAAACAGATGGTAAAACAAAATAATCCAGGAAATATGGGAATAATGAGGGTGTAAAGAGCTGTTCCACACCAGCCTGAGCTTCCTGGGAGATACCTGGCACCCTAACAAGCTCAGAGGCAGTAACATATAGACATGAAGCAGTGGGGAATGCAACCTCCCAAAGCTTTCATAAATTGGGATTATGTAACTGGACAAGGGGAAAAAAAAATAATAATATAGCCAAGCAGGTTATATAAACCATCTGTAAAATGTGAGAAAGCACTTGACATCCCACTGCCCACTCCTTGGCACCCTCTCCCTGGGTTTTCTGCCACCAAAAACCAGCGAGGTCCTTCCAGTTGTGTCAAAACAAGCAGGGACAACAGACCAGCCAGGCTTTTGGGAATTAAATATTGCACCTCTGGCTGGTAAATGTGAAGTTTCCCTCCCCACAGAGCACAGCAAGGGAAGCCCAAGCCCTCCACTGGCAGCAGCTACAGCAGTGCTGAGCAAATTGAATTTCAAGTGACAGTTTGGGGGGGACTAAAATAAACACTAAACAGAAATAAACAAGAAACTCCTTGTTTGCCAATTCCGTTTTAATTTAGCCTTTTCTCTGGGATAAATGGGGCAATTAAACTTGGATTTATTTAATTTTTTTTGTTTGCTTGTAGAAGCATCTCACTGCTCAGATTTGGGGGTTTCTCCAAGCAATTTGTGAGCCCTGGCAGGGGCAAATGCTGGCTTTGATGATTTATCCCCACAAACGAGGGCTCAGCAGCACCTGGAGCATCCCCAGGGGGGAATCCCCAGCTCAGCACCCAGAAATAACCCAGCACCAGCTGCACCATAAATGCCAAATTATTTCGGGCCATTCCCAGTGAAACCAGCCTGCTCTGGGGCCAAGGGAGGAATTCTTGGAGGAGCATCACAAGGGGACAAACTGGGGTGGCAGTGCCATGGCTGTGAGGGGCAGGGGACAGCACAGATTTGGGGACAATGCTGCACCCCCTGCCACCACAGGGTGAGGACAGCTCGGACACACACCTGGTGGGCAGCACCTGGGCTGGGGAGTGAGGCTGCATCACACCTGAGCTCCTTTTTGGGATGGTGGCACCGCCCAGGAATGATGCTCCTTGTCAGGCTCATTTTGTTTAATGTAAATAAAAAAGTACTTGCAATAATAATATTTTCCCATCTAAGGACAATTATTTTTCCATCTAAGAGGAATACTGCTATTTACAAAGATGGGGCACTGCAGGTAGAGGAAGATTTAACTGCAGTCCCTCACAGCTCCTGACTCCTCACTTTACGATTATTTTCCTCATTTTCCAACGCGCTCGCTTGCAAAATCAGAAATCCTTACTAATCACAATTACTAGTTATGGAAAAAGCCTGTCAGCTCCATGAAAAACAAGTTACATGAACAACTTGTACGTTAGAGCACTCGTGGCCACTGCTTTACACCCACAAGCACAGAGCACTAAAATAATAATAATAAAAAAAATCCTTGCTAAGTAATATCTATCTCCCTGTAATGTGCACAGGATCAGGAGGAGTTTCACAGCTCCCTCAAGGGGCTGCAACAACTTTATATAAATTCACGTAACTGAGAGTGACTGTAAAATAAAATTGATATAAAATAGTATAAAATGAGAACTATCTGAGGACAAAGCATTTTTCAAGCCATTTACAAAATATTTTCCCCCTGAGCCAGCCTGGGAGCTTCAGCCAGCCCGAGGAGGTCTTGGTGCCAAGCATCTCAAACCTTCCAGCAAACTTTCTCCTTCTGCAGGCAGGTAATTAATTAAAACACGCGTAACCACGCGGCAGTGATGTTCCTGAGGGATGCAGTTTGCTTTTTGCTCAGGAATTGTCCTTATTTTTTGGTTCATCCCAGCAGGAAGGTGCTCTAACAGTGCTGGGAAAGGACCCCAACATGACTGAAGCGTGTGCTGCCCAAACACAGCCTTGGGAAGATGAGGTTATTTGCATTTATTTTTAAAAAAATAAACAAAAAAAAATCCAGATACAGGCTCTGCCAGACGTATTTAATGATTTTCTTCTCCCCAGCCCTTCAACAGGACAGGGGAGGAGGCAGGAGGGAGGCAGCTTGCTGATGTTTTAAAGGAAGCAGCAATTTATGCTTTCAACTTTTTTAAACTTTCAATGCCAATTCCCAGGTTGGCTTTGGTATCCCAGCGACGCCCTCAAACCCACCTGAAGTTTAATAGCTCATTAGGGCGAGACACTGTTTAAACTCTATATTTAAAGCCATAAAGTATCAGCTCCTGGCTTCTTTTTTAAGGGTACTTTTGTTTTTAAGGGTACTTTTATTATTTGCAGAAATTCGGTGCAGCTTTGGAGCCTTTCCATTATATTTTATTTTTAAGGGTACTTTTATTATTTGCACCGGCGGGGGCAGAAACTCGGGACAGCTTTGGAGCCTTTCCATTATATTTTATTTTTTTATTATTTGCTCCAGTGGGGGCAGAAATTCAGTGCAGATTTGGATCTGCATTCTGGGGACACCCCGATGTCAGACCCGTCTCCCACAAGCTTCTACATCCCATCGTGTCAAACAGAGTTTCCTGGGAAGAGCAGGCTCACTCCAAAGTGCCTTTTAACAACAGAACCTCTGCAAGAGTTTTTACGCCCGGAGAGGAGGGGAAACGGCAGAAACTTTAAAAAAAAATTACATTTACCTTGTGCAGACACTTCTACCTGCCGTGCGCGGTGATGCACGCACCCTGCGGGCTCGCTGTGCCCGGTGCTGTCGGGAGAAGCGCTCCGGGAGCCTCGGATGGGGCCGGAGCAGCGGAACCCGCCCGGGCAGCCCGGGATGCACCGGAGCATCCCCACGGGAACTCCCCACGGCGGGAGCACAAACCCCGCTGCCACCCCCGCCCCGCGGGCGCCACCATCCCCTTCCCCAGCGCCCCTTCCCCGCCCGGTGTCCCCGCGTGTCCCCGGCACGTCCCAGCCCCGCACGGCCGCACGCTCCCGCACCGCCTGACCCCCGGCGGTGCCGCAGCCCCGCACGGGGCGTGGCGGGGGCTCAGCGCCGCTCACGGCGCTCTCCGGCCCGCGGTCCCACCTGTGGCCGCCGCTGTCGCCGCCGCTGTCGCCGCCGCCCGGCTCCGAGTGGCCCCGCGCGCCCGCCCGGCCCGGCCGCCCCGCCCCGCGCCTCGGCCCCGCCCCGCCCGCGTCTCATTGGCTGCGCCGCCTGCCCGTCTCCAGTTCGCACCTTGCTATTGGCTGCGGAGGAGGGGATATGCAAATCGGAGCGCTGTGCCCGCGCGCTCGCCCGGGTGGCACCGGCGGGGCCGGGAGGGAGCGGGGACAGGAACGGGGACAAGGAGAGGGGACAGGGACCGGGACAAGGGACAGGGAATAGGGGACGGGGACATGGGACGGGGGACAGGGAGAGGGGACGGGGGATAGGGAACAGGGATGGGGACAGAGACAGGAGACAGAGACGGGAACAGGGGACAGGAGATGGGGAACAGAAGACGAGGGACAGGGAACGGGGAGAGGGGACGGGGTACGGGGGACAGGGACAGGGGACAGGGAAATGGGACAGGAACAGGAGACGGGGGACAGAGACAGGGGACGGGGACAGCCCTGCCCCGGGCTGTTTGGCCTGTGCCATGCCCCGGGGCTCAGCCCCATGCAGTGCAGGGCTCCTCACTGTCTGTCCCCAACCCCGCGGCTTCGTGCGACCCCCGCAAGGACCCCCCAAACCCCGAGGTGTCCCCGAGGTGCCCCCGGCTCCCCAAGGGCAGCCCAATCCCTCGCAGCCCCTCCGGGGGTTGCAGCAAACATCGCGCTGAATAGTGAAATTCAAGGCTGGGGACAGAGCTGTGGGTTTGGCGGACACAGCGCTGCTGGAACACGCAGAAATGTTCCAGTTCGGGATAAAAGAATTGAGATTTTTGTCAAGAATATCCCCCCCGAGATTAGAAATCAGAGCTTTTGTGATTAAACCTCTCATCCCTGCTCATTGCTGCAGCACCTGAGCCAATAGAGACAACAAAATTTGGGGGCAGATTTAAATTGGGACATCTCTGTTTTTATAAAGTGGTCATTTTTTACCAGGTTTGTGTTGTAATGAGCGCCCACAGCTCCCAACCTGCACCCTCATTCCCACAGGTTGATCCAATAAAACCTTCAGGGCCAGGCTGGAGGCAGCGCTGCATTGGTGGGTGCTCTCTCACAGGTCTGCTCTATAGCTGAGTTTGATTTCCCCAGCTGTAATTTAGACACTGGTGTCACTCATCAGAAATACAGAGTGAAAATTAAAGCCTGCTTTAGAAAAGGAAAACAAAAAGTTGTTTTCATGGCATTTAATTTTCAACCCTGGTGAATCTTGCATCTGGTTTCAAACATTTCCCTCCCGGCTTTAAATTTTCCAAGGGCTTTAAATATTCATATACAAAACAAAATTAAAATATTGTGGGTTTGCAATACCAGGAAAACCCACAGCATAATTCCATCAGGCCCCTGAGATAACACCAAAACCCTGAAAAACCCCATGGGACCAATGGCAGCAATGAGTGAGGGGGTTCAGCCTGGTTTGTCCTTGTACTACAAAAATGGTAATTTTTTTTTGTTTGCATAGAAAGCACCCCCAAAAATGCATGGAAATAAAGATCAGGCTTGTTGTTTTAGAAAATAAAAGGCATCTTCCAAATCCCTGCTCTGCCAGTGCCAGACCCCTGGGGTCACTCTGCTTTCTTGGGTGGGGAGCTGCCCTAAACCCTCACTCACCCAGTGCTGGGGTCTGCCCCGCTCACCCCCAGCCCTGTAACACAACCTGGAGGAAATCTGTTCCATAAATAATCCTGTCTGGCTTTGTGACGCCTGCCAGGGGTACTGCCTGTTCCCCCTGGCCCTCCAGCTGGCCACACATGTCCTGCCCCAGCCCCGAAAGGACAGGGAGCCTTGGGGGAAGCCTGCGAGCAGGGAGCAAAGCCAAGGCACCTGCTCCCCAGCACCTCGTGTGAGGTGAGAGCAGCCTTCCTGAAACAGAGAGAGAGAGAGAAAATAATCATTAAAATAAAGCAGGGGGATATTTTTATTCATCCTTGTCTTCTGCTAAAAATAACCAGCGTTAATCTGCCTGGAGAGCGTGGGGAGGAGAGGAGTCCCTGCACCTTGGCTGAGCCGCGAGGAGCCACATCAGTGGATCTCTCGAGAGTGGAGGAAGTGGCTTTTCTCTTTTCTCTCAGTTTCCTTTCGCGTGTGGCAGCACAAACCCGCGGTCCTGGGGGCAGGGATCCTTCCCGGGGATCAAACCCATCCTTCCTCCCAGAACGCAGCCCACCATTGCCCGTTTTGGGGATCAAAGCAGCGTTTTTGGGAGCCTGGAAGCGCTGTGGCTTTGCCCACCCTCAGCCCATGGTGTGTGCACCCCTCGGGAGCCCCGTCTGGGCTGGCACAGGGTGGGCAGCGAGGCAGGAGCGGGGCTGTGGTCGTGGGAAGCTCTGTGTTTACGGGAGGTGCAGCCAGGGCTTGCACAACAGGCGGCAGAGAACAGCGGAGCAGCACAACAGCAGAACGGCGGAACACCGTGTCCTTGCCACCGGCTGGAGGTGCAGCTCCCGGCAGGGACGGACGGACATGGGGACATGGGGACAAGGGGCAGCGGGGCAAGAGCACCTCCTTGGCATGAGGACTGTGGAGCCCGGGGATGCAGAGCAGCTGAGGAGGCGCTTTCTGTATGAAACGGGACATTCCCCTCAAATACAGAAATGGGACATTGCCCTCATTCCCCTCAGATGTTCCTGAGGAAAGGCCAGAGGGGGAATGCTGGCTGTGGAATGATCGGCCAGAGCCATCCCCTCATCCCTCCCGAGCCTCTCCCTCTCTGGTTGGATTCAAGGCTCTCAATGCGACTTTTTAACAGCCGCGGGGCCAACACATCCCCCCACATGCGGGGACTCCCACTGAAGTCCCTGCTCTGTCACAGGCCTGACCCTGCTGGATCTTTCCAGGTGCATTTCCAATCCATAAATTACCAGATCGTGGCCCAAATCCTGCCCCTTGTTACAAAAAGCCCCCAGGCCAGCAGACAGGGGCACCTCCCTCCAGATCCTTCCCTGATCCTATATCTTTCCTTGATCCTAGATCCATCCCTGACCCCAGATCCATCCCCGATCCCAGCTCCATCCCTGAGCTCCCATCTTCCTCACGGCGCTTCCTCCCAGACACCAGCACAGCTTTTACCAGACGAAAAGACACAAATATTTCCCCAGATTATCTCCCTTCTGAGGAAAAGGGGAAAATCGCTGCCTTCCCCTGCTGTCAACGAGCAGCAGAGAGGCGGACAGAGCCCAGGGCTCCCCCAGCCCTGCCGGAGATCCAGCCCCACACGAGCAGCAAGGGCAGGATGCAGCAGCGGGGCCGGAGCAGGGAGGATAAATAAAGTCCGGCTTTGCCTTCCTGGCTCGTGGCCACTTCTAACACAAAGTACATTCCGGTCTGGACGTAACGAACTGTACCAGCCTCGGCCGGGGAGGGCTGGGGGTGCCTGGGGCTGTCCGGGCGGGTTGAGCCGCAGCCTCGGGGCTGGGCACGGGGCTGAGGGGGGATCGGTCCCCCCAGGACCCCCGGCTGTGCCCTGCCACGGAGATGCTGCTGCCAGACGGATCCGAGAGCCAGGAACCGCCGGGGACCGCCCGCAGGTGCCCCAATGCTTGCGGGGCTCCCGGAGAGCCGCGGGTGGGGGCACGGAGCGGCACCGGGGCCAGCGCCCCCCCAGCCCCTCCGGCGGCTCCCGGGGGGTTCGGAGCCGGGCTCGGCCCCTCCGTGCCGGGAGCCGCAGCCCCGGAGGCCGGAGCGGGCCGTGCCCCTGCCGGGAGCTGCACCGGGCGGGCGCCGTGCCAGGCGCCCGGCGTGGGGACGCGATGTACCGGGAGCGCCGGGAACAGCCTGACTCAGCGCCGGGCCGGCGGGGGGGCACCCGGCCAGGGCCACCCGGGGCCCGCGGGGCGGCTGGGCCCGGCCCGCTCGGGGCTCCTGCCCGGGGGGGGGGCGGTGTGGCCCCCGGCACCAACCCCAGCATCCCCCCCAATATCCCCCCAGCACCTCCCAGGACCCTCCTCCAGTCATCCCTTTCAATATCCCCCCCCGCCCCCCCCAACATTCCCCCGGTGTTTCCCCCACCATCTCCCAGGAACCCCCCCAATCATTCCTTTTAATATCCCCCCCACATCTCCCCCGGCCTCAACTCCTGCATCACCCCAATATCCCTCACAGCACCCCCAAGGACCCTCCCCCAATCATCCCTTTCAATATCCCCCCCAATATCCCGTCCTTGCTCCCCCCATATCCCCCCTGACATCCCTGCCAATATCCCCCCCAGCACCTCCCAGGACACCCCCCCCCCCCCAGTCATTCCTTTCAATATCCCCCCCTAATATCCTTTCAATATCCCCTCCTAATATCCCCTCCCCACTCTCCCCGTGTCCCCCCAAATCCCTGAAATATCCCCCCCTCATCCCCCCCAGCATCACCCCAACACCCTTTTAGCACCCCCTCCCAGGAGTGAATCCCCATCGATGTCACGGAGGTTTCCCCCTCCCCAAAATCCTCCCTCCTTCATTCTGCTCCCCCAGCCCAGCTCACCAACATTTCAGGGAATTTGGTGCTAAAACACCCGCTGAGGGGGAGCCCAGCTGCAGGGAGAACTTCCCCCCAAGCTGGCTGCTGCAGGGCACCCAGCCCCGAGCTCTGCCCAGACCGTGCAGCCCAACATCCCCTCCTCACACCTCCCTGTACTGCTCTGCTTCCAGCAGCACCAATTATTCAGAATAAGGATTTTTTTCCACTCATGCCCTGGTGGACACCATCAGGGGGGTTGTGGAGGTGGGTGGGTGCCTGGATGTTCTCCCAGGGCCATTTCTGCATCTCCATGTCCCATTTGTACCCTCCACCGCTGCCATGAGCCGGGCAGTGCTCAGCCCTCAGGGGGACACCCTCAAGAGACCCCAGCTGCAGCCCCAAGGGTGGAGGAAAGGCTGAGATCCTCATGCCAGGTCCAGGAGCCCCTGAGGCTGATATTTGCCTAGGACAGGTCCCTGTCCTTCAGTCTGATCCTTCCCCTCTTCCAGCTCCAGGGAGAAAAAGTTGCAGTGGGAAAACAGGAGCACATCTGACATTGTTCCCTCTGTCACAGGCAAAGGCAAAGCCAAAGCAGCTGTGAAAAATCATCAACAATTGGTTTTGGCAAGAAGAGGCAAACCAGAGCTTTCCATGAATTTGTTTTTTTTTTAATTTTTGCTAGAAAGGTTGCCTTTCTTCCAGAGAGACCTTGAAGGATGGCTTGCGGCCAGCATCATCCCAAAGCCATCTCCCTGGTACAGCAAAAACCTGGCCCAGATTTAGGAAAACCCTGAGTGACAGGATCAGGCCCCCACATCCCTGGGGTCTGCACCCCACTGTGCCCCACAGCCAGGGAGGTTTTGCTGCTGCAGGCACAGCTCGAGGTGCCCCGGGCCAGCCGAGGGTGGTGGCAGCTCACTGGGGCATCTCCCTGAGGATTTGGGATTCCCCAAACCCCTGGTGCTGGCTGGGGTGTCCCACACCCTGCAGGGATGTGTTCCATCCCTCTGGAGCCTGCTGTGCCCAAGGGACACCCTGAGAGGGTCTGCTGCCCCCCAGCATGTCCTGAGCCCCACTGGGGGTAAAGGTTTATGGGGGGAACAAACCCAGAGCCAGGAGCAGGCAGGGAGCCCCAGGTGCCTCTGTGCACCCCCAAACCCCTCTGTGCACTCCAGATGGCTCTGGGCAGCCCCTTGGGCACAAACAGCCCCAAAATCCCCCCTGTGCCCCCCAATCCAGCCCAGCAGTGCCCCTGACCCCGCCGCAGGATCAGGCCCATCCTCACCCCAGGCTGCAGCAAACTGGGGCACCAAACTGTCCCCAAACTGTGCCTGTGGGGACATGGAATCAGCCAGGCTGTGCCTGGGCTCTCCCCCTGCTGAAATCACCGTCCTGAGCTGGAGCTGCAGGGCTGCTGCCTGTCCCTTCCACCATGGGGGCCAGGGGCTGCTCAAATCCCCAAAAATCCACATTTCCCCCTGTCAGGGCTGGGGCTGGCAGCCCCTGTGCCCCCGGGGTGAGGCTGCAGGAGCAAACAAACACAAACACACTCAGAAACACACACACACACACAGATACACACACAGGTTTTCCTTGGAGATTTCTGCAAGGTTGGGAGTGGGGGGACTTTTCTGGGGGTGCCTGCAAAGCTGGGCACAGGGTGGGCACCCCACTGCAGCTGCAGCGGTTTGGGGATGCAGGGACACCCTGGAATGGGTAGAGAAGGAATTTTCAGTGCATCTGGGCAGAAATTATAAAGAAATCCAGAAGGAGAGAAAGGAGGAGAGGAAAAGGCGATGTCTGGGGTGAACAAAAGGGTTAAAGCAGCGCAGAGGAGGAGAGGTGAAGGCCGAGGGCTGGCGGAAAGGGGGGAGAGGTTGGGGAGCCGAGCTGGGCTGGGTGAGAACATCCTGTACCCTGGGGCAGGGCGGGCGAGGGGGCACCGGGGCGGGCATGTGCCACACGCCGCCCTGGGGAGCGGGGCACCCCCTTTATAACATTTAGGGGTGACCCGGAGGGGACGGGCTGGGACGGGGGGGACAATCCGGCTGCTGGCGTGGGGATCTCGGGCTGCCCTTCAGCCTCATATTCCCGGCTGCTTTACACCCTGTGCAGGGCAGGGGAGGAGGAAGGGGCACCCCAATGCTGGCACCCCTCCATTGCCCATCTCCCCGCAGGCTGCAGCAGAGCCCTCCTGCCCAAGGATGCTCTCTGCTCACCCCGGGTCTGCGCCCACCCTGCGGGGTCCCCCTGTCCCCGGGGCTGCCAGCAGCACCCCACACGCACCAGGGGCCCCTTCCTGTGTTTGTTAAGGCGCCGTGAGTCAGGCAGCGTCTGGTTTTCGGTTCAAGCCAATATTTACCAGCCCAGAGCTGCCAAAACAAAGCTGCGGCTTCACCAGTAAATACAGGGCTGAGATGGGGCGGGGGGAGGGAGGGGGATTTATGCGACCCCCACCTCAGCACAGCCCCCACCTCTCTGGTGCCACCACGAAAACGGGGGCACCACAAAAACAGGGACACCACAAAACCCGCAGAGTTTAGAGCTGCCTGCCCCACCCCAAACATCACCCCAATCCTCCCTTGCTCCCAGTGCAGGACTCGGGGGTGGCAGAGCTTGGGGGGCATTCCAGGGACCCCCTGTCCCGGGGGTCTGTGCGGGGCTGGGGGTCCCTTTGGGCCGGGGTCCCCGGGCCGTGGGCACGGTGCCGCTGCCCTCTGCCGGTCCCAGCGCTGCTCTCTCACATCCTGCCCCGGCCCGGAGCGCAGAGGCTTTGGGGCAGGAGGGGCTCCCCGGTGCCTGTCCCAGCCCCTCCGGGGGCTCCCAGTGCTGTGGGGACCCCGCAGAGAGGGGGATGCAGGGAGAGACCCCTGTCCTGTGTCCCCTGGGCAGGCTGGTGCTGCAGGAGAAGGTTTGCTGTCCCCATCCCTGTCCCCAGCTGCCCCTTGCCCCACTGAGGACATTGCTCTGATGGGGTCTCCTGCCAAGAGAACAAGACCCTCCAGGTTTTAACCACCCGCCACAAGTTTAAAACTAAAACCCAGCTCAGAATTTTATCCTCTTGCAGCCCCTCTGAGCCAGACTGGTGCCCATATTGCCCCCCATGTTCCCCTTCAACATTGGGGGCTCCCCCAAGCTGTGCCACCCTCCCAGAGGTGTCCCTGGTGTTTCTGCAGGTGCAGATCCTCAAGCTGCCAGTCAGCCTTGTCCTGAAAATGAATTTTCCTGCAGCACCTCCTCGGCTGCCAGGGGGTGCCCTCAGCCTTTGTGGCCTCCCCAGCTGGTGCAGAGCCCTCGGGGCAGTGGGCAGTGGCGCCTGGGGTTCCTGGTTCCTGTGATCCCCAGGGACAGAAAAACACGGGGTGAAGTCTGCACTGGAGGAGCCAAGAGCA
Source organism: Melospiza melodia melodia (assembly GCF_035770615.1). Taxonomy (NCBI): domain Eukaryota; kingdom Metazoa; phylum Chordata; class Aves; order Passeriformes; family Passerellidae; genus Melospiza; species Melospiza melodia. The sequence goes on from NC_086221.1 coordinate 7,924,897, forward strand.
CCCTCACCGATGATCCCCCCATCTCCTGCTGCTCCCACAGCTCTGCCAGACAGCTGCCTCCTCTTCCTCACCCTGCTATGTGCCACAGCAGGAAATAAACCGAGACTAGCACAGCCTCAGACCCTGGGGCTGCTGCATCTCCCCCTTCCCGGCACCCCCTTTTTAAACTCACCTGGGGCAGAGCTCAGCCCACGGCCTGCTGCTGGCCCAGCCCACATGGTTGGGTGATTGCACAAACACACACAGGTGAAGCCATCATGTCCTGGTGGCTTCTTCAGGGACTGCCTGGCCCTGCTGTCCCTGTCCTGGGCCAGGTTTGGTGAACTTCACACCAGGTTTGAGTGAAAACTCCACCGTGCAGCTCGGCAGAAGCTGGTCTTTATTCAAATTCTCCCACTAAAGCTAAACCCAGGAGAGGGGGCAAGGCAGGGGCAGCACAGAGGGGCACGGGGGGCTCTTCCTTCACCGCCTCCTGGACTCATGGGGGTCCATGCAGATCCCAAAGTCGGTGTTGGTGATGGAGCCCACGATGGTTCTGTCGGTCTCGCAGGTCAGGCCGCTCTCACAGGGACACTTGTAGTAGACCCCATAGAGGCTCTGCAGGGAACAAGGGCTCGGTGCAGCGTGGGGGGGACGTGCCCCACGCCCGCCCAGCCCTGGGAGCAGGGGGCACCTACCTTTGGGGAGCACTCCTGGGTCTCAGCTGCCTTCGGGGCGCAGCGGGCCAGGCTGAGGCCGTCGGTTCGGTGGCAGCAGCCGCTCTTGCACTGGGCACTCTGCAGGCACAGCTCCCCCGTGTCCTGCAGCACAAACAGCACCGGGTCCCTCTTTGCTCCCCTTCAATCTCACCCTAGCTGTGAGCCCAGGGGTTTGGGGGGTGTTGAACACCAGCTCTGCTTTTGGCTGAGGCTCAGCAGCACTGTCCCCATGCCCCAACCTCCCACTCTGCCCCAAAATACCACCCAACTCAGAGTGGTTTTTTTGCTGGACTCACAGGAGGGCTGAGACACCACAGTGTCACAGACATCTTTTATGGAAAATCCTTTCCTTAGGAGTTTTCCTCCTGAGAAGCTGGGAGGCCTCAGGAACAAAATGCAAACAATGGTTATCTGCTGCTGTGGAATGCAACAGGTGCATCTGTGATTGGTCTCATGTGGTTGTTTGTAATTAATGTCCGAGCCACAAGCCTTTGCTATCATTCCTTCCTATTCTATTCTTAGCTAGCCTTCTGAGGAAATCCTTTCTTCTATTCTTTTAGTATAGTTTTCATGTAATATATATCATAAAATAATAAATCAAGCCTTCAGAAACATGGAGTCAGATCCTCATCTCTTCCCTCCACCTAAGACCCCTGTGAGCACGGTCACACCACAGGAAAAGCATTTCCCCTCCCCAGGCCCTGTGAACCATCCAGGTTGGGGGTCCTGCCTGGTTCAAGCGGGGCAGACAGTTTGTCTGCTCCACTTTTTGTGTTCCCTGTCCCTTTATAGAGCTGATTTCCCAGGCTCCAAATTCCCTCACAGACACCTCCACCCCTCCGTGCGTGTCCCCTGCGGCAGCGGGGCCCTCGTGCCAGGCACAGGGCTGGCGTCCCCTTACCAGGTTGAAGATGAGCCCTCGCTCCTGCGGCGCCAGCAGGGCCGGGGGCAGGAGCAGCAGGGCCAGCAGCAGGCAGGCAGGCAGCACCTTGGCCATGGTGGGCTCGCTGTGGCTGTGCCTCGGGGCCAGCAGGTGCTTTATAGCCAGCCACAATCGCCATCAGCTGATGTGGCTGCTCCTATCACACCTCGGCCCATGGCATTGGGACACTGCTGCGGTGCCCAGGGCAAGGGCCCGGCCATGCCAGGGCAGCCAGGTGCTGTCCCCAGGTGCTGTCCCCACCGGCCGTGACACCCTGCCCTTTAGTAGCTCCTTTGGCCAAAGGGAACACAAAATAATGGCACTTGTGTCTGGAGTCACATTTTAGTTCAATGGCTTGCTCTGTCTCACCCCCCCCAAAATGTAAGATTTATTCTAAACCTGTGACCCTCCCCTGCAGTATCAGGTATCTGTAACCCCATTGACCCCAGTTTTATTCCACACCCACTTTTAATCTCCCTGTTAAGCTGTGGGAGGCAGACCAGGTTCTCTCTTGGCCCTTTTCCCCCTGGGCTCTCCCTCTCTCCCTCCCTTCCTCTTCCTCCCTTTTCCCTCAAGAACCATGCTGCTCCCGGGGGTGGGACCCCCAATAATTAACACCCTCACCTAATCAGCACCCTCAGGAGTCCTGTGGAATCTCCTTGCCTGCTGCTCCCAGTGAAAACACATCCTGGGAGGCCCTAATGGACAGCTTCACTTCTGTGCTTCCTCTTCCTCCTCTGCTTCCCCGTGGAGCTGGGGCTCTCTGGGATGCTCTCCTTGCTGGCTGCTGCTGATGGTTCCTGGGCAAAGTCAGGGCTGGTTGCTACAGCAGGAGTTCTGCTCCACGGGACAGCCACCAGATCCTCCATCTCTCAAATGGAACCACGGGCACCAGGAAACCTGCTGGAGAAAGTTGGTGTAGTGCAGGAAAGCAGAGCCTTCTGCGAGGATCCAGAGCCCACCACGGTCCCCAGCCCAAGGGCCACCACTTCAGCCTGCCCTGCCAAATATTTGCTGTGTGTCTGTGTTTGGGGGGGTGGGGCTGATGAAGGGCAAACAGCCCTGAGAATGACACAGATTCTCGTGCCCACAGTGGCCTGGCTGTTCTTGGATGTGATTAATGGCCACACAGCCCTGGACTTTGACAGGCACAGGGGTGATGCTGAGGCTGGCACTGGCTGCAGGGTCACCATCACAGTGTCACCTGTCCCCATGACCCCAGGATCTCACCGGGCTCTGCTGCGTGCCCCGTGATGTGTCCCAAATTCTGTGTCCCGATTTCTGTGTCCCCTTGGCTGTGACCCCCTGCCCTTCCAGCCCTCACCAGGGTCCTCCTACACTGGTAGGGAGCCCAGGGGCTGCTGCATCAGTCCCTGGCACATTGTGGGGCGCACACTGGGGGTCTCATCCCAACATGCATCCCAGGGCTGGTGGCACATCCTGGGACACACCCAGGGGTGTGGGGGGCAGCCCAGGCACGTTCTGGGTGTGCAAGGCACAGCCCAGGGCATTATTGGGGGCATAGAGGGCACCCCTGAGGGCATTGCAGGGCACAGGGGAGCTCTGGGGCACAGCCCAGGGCATTACTGGGGGCACAGGGGGGACAGAATGGAGCCCCGAGGGCATTGCAGGGCACAGCCCAGGGGCACAGGCTGCACCCCAGGACAGACTGGGATTATTTGGGTTACACTGGGGATATTTGGGTTACTCCAAGGTGCCTCTCAGGGCTCCCGGAGGAGGCGAAGGGCGCATCCCGAGCGAGCATCCCCGGCGCGCAGGGCGCATCCCCGTTCAGGAGCATCCCCAAAGGCGCCGCCCGCCCCCTCCGGCTGCGGCTGCGGGGTCGCTCCGGCTCCTCCCGGGTCCCCCCCGGCTCTCCGGGGGTGGGAGGAGGTCTCGCCGCCGCCGCCCCCCGGGGCGGTCCCGCCGCCGCCGCCGCCGGAGCCTCCGCCGCCCCCGCTGCCGCCGGGCGGGGCCGCAGCGGGGCCGCAGCGGGACCGGGAGCCCCGGGGCTGGAGCGGGGCCGGAGCGGAGCGGGAGCCCCGGTGCCGGTGCCGGTGCCGCTGCCCCGCCATGTCCAAGCTGCTGCCGGCGCAGGAGGCGGCGCGGATCTACCACACCAACTATGTACGGAATGCGCGGGCCATGGGGGTGCTCTGGGCCGTCTTCACGCTCTGCTTCTCCATCCTGATGGTGGTGACCTTCATCCAGCCCTACTGGATCGGCGACAGCATCGACACGCCGCAGGCCGGCTACTTCGGCCTCTTCTCCTACTGCATCGGCAACGCGCTCACCGGTGAGCTCATCTGCAAGGGCAGCCCCCTGGACTTCGGCACCATCCCCTCCAGTGCCTTCAAAACTGCCATGTTCTTCGTAGGCGTCTCTACCTTCCTCATCATCGGCACCATCCTCTGCTTCAGCCTCTTCTTCTTCTGCAACGCGGCCACCGTGTACAAAGTGTGCGCCTGGATGCAGCTGGCGGCGGGTGAGCGGGGCCGGGGGATGCGCGGGGAGCGCGGGGACCCCGGGGGCCGCCCCTTTTCCTTTCTGCCCCCGACTCTGCTGGGAATGGGGGGTTTGGACAGGTAAGAGAGCCCGGTGTCACCCCCAGGCCATGTGCTCCCCCTTACTGGTTACCAGTGGGGAGTTTTTAGTAAAAAACTCCTTCCAGAGCAGCTGAGACGCAGCCGCTTGTCGGGTGATGCTTTCCCAGGTGATGCTGCCAAACCTTGTTGCTCCAAACCTTGTGGCCTTAAACTTTGTGACCCCAAACCTTATGGCCCCAAACCTTGTGGCTGCCAAAACTTGTGGCCCCAAACCTTGTTGCTCCAAACCTTATGGCCCCAAACCTTGTGGCCGCCAAACCTTATGACCCCAAACCTTGTGGTCCCCAAAACTCGCTTCTCCCAGCGCCGCTGCTCCTGCTCAGCCGCAGGGAGGCTTCAGAGGATCAGTTCGAGAGCACCGAAAATCCCCGCCAGGGCACAGAGCGCTCTCCGGTGTTTGGGATCCGGCAGGAACGGAGCAGGCACACAGCGGTGATGCTTGCTGGCCCATTGTAGTAACTCCCTGAGCTCGGGGAATAATGCAGAGGAGGATGGAACACGGGGATGGGACTGACCGGCTGATTTGGTACCATCACTGGCATTTTCTCCCTTTGCTGCTCATCCCCGCGGCTCTCAAGCCTTCCCCATCCCTCCCCAAGGCACCTGAGACACCTGTAACCCAACTCCTGGCTCAGCTGGAACCCGAGCCAGGCCTTTGGTGCTCCTGAATGATTGATGTGAGCCGGGGCCACAGCCCCGCTGACACCCGTGGGAGGGGGCACGGGGTTCCTTCAGTGCCCTGATAAAGAATCGAGCTCAAGCGAAGATTTAGATAAGGAGCTTGGGGCAGCTCAGCCTCCTGGGGAGCAGCAGCAGAGAGGCTTTGCTGTGGCAGTTGGGGTTTTTCCATTTTTTGTTGTGGTTCTGAATACTCTGTTGTTCTGAATGTTCTGTTGTCTTTCTCTTCTGGGGAAGAGAAAGTTGTCACAGGCAGTTCTGCCAGAGGGACAGGTACTGCTGCATTTCAGGAATTATTTTACAAAGTAGGCAGGCTGAGAGGATCAATTTCCTGACCTTTCCTGACAATTTCACAGAAATTATTTCTTTCCTACTTTCCCCATTTCTCTGTTAGTTACAGGGAAGATTTATTCTGTATGCAGTTAACCAGCTGTTTTTCCATGAAGAGAAATCCTCTCTGCAGATAAGGAAGCTGCCTGCTCACCTTGCAGCTGGCTTGTCCCCAAGCCAAGGGAAAAGAAAACACTGGCAAGGACAAGGCCACTGGCCCAGAAGGGGGTTCTGGTTTTTGAGCACCTGGTGGCAGAGAAGGGACACAGGTGTGGGACAAGGTGCTGCGGATGTCCATGAGGGGCAGGGACAAACACCTGCTTGTCCATCACGGGCTTGTTTCCAGTGTGACAGGAGTCAGGGACTGCCCCACATCTGCAGCAGTTACTTCCCACACAGGAATGGAGCATGTGAAGGGCTTTTGTTAATCATGTCCCAAAACCTTGCATATTAACTCACCCTACGCCTGGTCATTGTTCTTGTCCAGTAAATTAAATTTCTCTGAGTGGGGGAAGAAGGCAGTGCTGAGGTCTGGGGCATGAGCTGCCCTTCAGCACCCTGCTGGCACAGCTGCCATGGCAAAGGTGAGCTGAGGTGCTGGGGACCCGTGACCAGGCTGGAGCAGCTCCCAAGGTTTTGTGTGAGCTCTGAGCAGTCACAGGAGCTGCTGCTGGAACCAGCGCAGCTGAACAAGCAGAATTAATCTGCCCACAAAGCTGCTGCTGACAGCGGCTCCACCTTAGCAAACCCTGGGCTGGAATCAGCTGCAAGGAGCTAGGCCAGGGTTTGCACTCACACAGACTGAACCCATTGCAGTTGTGTTTGGAGAGATTTCCTTGGAGTGCCACGGGCAGGGCTCTGTGCAGAGGGAGCAGAAATGTTGCCTGGGCAACGCAGGGACAGGAGATGCTGGTGCTGCTGGTCCTTGGCTCATGGGAAGGCATCACAGCAGATCCTGCTCCTCCTCCTCCTCCTCCCTGCCTGTGCAGCACAGCCCATGGGGATGAGCAACCCCAGTGCCTTCAAGGGACAAACGTGCAGCACCTGATGTGTTTGCAGTGCGATGTTTGCTCCTCCAGCTGCTCTCTCCACTTCAGTGTTGGTGCCTGGAAAATAGAATGCATCTCTCAATTGGGGTGAGTATAAAAGCAAACCTGTAGTTGAAAGCTTTCAGGTGAATAACATGGTGAAAAGTACATGTGGAATAGTAATTCTACAATTTTTATAAGGTTAGGAGGTTAGTGCACTTATCATCCACTGTCCAGTCAAAAGGTTAGTTGGTTAGGTAATAATTCCTGGGGCCCTGACCCTCTGGAAGCAGTCCAGGGGTTTCTTTTGCCCCACTTTTGTTGTGTCTGGTCCAGATTCTGGCTGGAAAAGAGAACGTTCTTGAAGTTAGCTCTCTTCTTGGAGTAAGACTAAACAAGTTAGGAATCTGTTTATAAGGTTAGCTTACTATTGCTAAAGGCAGAGAAGAAAGATTAGAAAAATACTTGAAGCTACAGCTACAAGTATTCTCTATACAGCTATCTACAAAGCTACAAATTTACGTAAAACAAAAAAAGGTAAAAATCTTCGGCACCATCATCAGCTGAGGAGCTCAGCGTCCCCCTGTCCCTGCAGCTACAGGGCTGATGATCGGCTGCCTGATCTACCCCGACGGCTGGGACTCCGCCGAGGTGAGGAGAATGTGCGGGGACAAAACCGACAAATACACGCTGGGCGCGTGCACCGTGCGCTGGGCGTACATCCTGTGCATCATCGGCATCCTGGACGCCCTCATCCTCTCCTTCCTGGCCTTCGTGCTGGGCAACCGGCAGGACAACCTCCTCCCCTCGGATTTCAAAGTGGAGGATAACGGTGGGTGTGCTGGGATCGCTCCTGAACAGAGATTCAGCCCAGGGGCCGTGACTTGAGAGGCTGCCTAGAATAGAGACCAGACAGGGTTAAAGGAATAAAGTAGGATTTAAAATAAATATTTATTAAAATAATATTTTAATTATATTATTAATTATAATATTTAATATAATTATTTAATATTATTATTTAATGTAATTATTTAATATAATTATTATTTAATATAATAATTATACAGAGTTAAAGGAATAAAGTAGGATTTAAAATAAATATTTATTAAATAATATTTTAATTATATTATTAATTATATTATTTAATGTAATTATTTGACATAATTATTTAATATAATTATTATTTAATATAATAATCATACAGAGTTAAAGGAATAAAGTAGGATTTAAAATAAATATTTATTCAAATAATATTTTAATTATATTATTTAATATAACTATTATTTAATATGATTATTATTTAATGTAATTATTTAATATAATTATTATTTAATAATCATACAGAGTTAAAGGAATAAAGTAAGATTTTAAATAAATATTTATTAAAATAATATTTAATTATATTATCAATTATAATATTTAATATAATTATTATTTAATATAATTATTATTTGACATTATTCAATATAATTATTATTTAATATAATTCTTTAATTCTCTTCTATTATCAGTATTGTTTATTAAAATAATATTTTAATAAGAGGAAATTTAATAAATATAAATAGCCCTTCAAAGGATGCACCTTGGGCAGTACAAGGTGCCTCCACCCAAGATGCTGTGCCTCCACCCAAGATGCACTCAGAGTCACGAGTTTTCACACTTTGATAAGTTTTGGTCCATTTCCATGCTGGGGTTCATTGTCCAGTTCCAGCCCCAGGTTCTGCAGTCCCATCCTTCTCCATTCCCTGCTGTTTGCACTTTTTGGGCCCAAAGCTGCAGCAGTGTCCTTGGTTCTGGGGTTGGAAAAGGATTGTTTTGTGTGACTGAGCTGTGAGGAGAACCTGCTAATGCTTTATATGAAATTCAGAGTTAAATAGCAATGCAGTACAGAATCTGGAAAATATCAAAGCTCAGCCCTAAGGCGTTGAGGTCACTGCTGCTGCCTGGGTGGATGGTGGGCGGCTCCATCCCTGCCACAGTCACACACTGCTCTGTAGGGAGGGAGAGCTAGCAGTAGAAAACTGATGGAGAACAAGGCAGGAGCCCAAATCCACTCAGATTACATTTCCCAGGCCTCTGGGGCTTTGTTCTCATTTTAAACATCTTCCTTTTTGAAAACAAACCTGCAAAACAGACTCATCCTTTCAGTTTTACACACTAACTCTGCAATTCTCTTTTTGTTTTACAGAAGAGGGAAATGACTGACAGAGCTGATCACCACGTAAGTGATAACCCACACAGATTTTTAATATTCCCAGCATCCACCATGTCACTGTTTTATTCTGATTCCCAAAGCATTGACAGCTGATTTTGGTGCTGGAGTCTCACATTGGTTTTATTTGTGGCTAAAGAAGAAATTATCTTTGCTTTGCCTCCCAAAACTGGGAAAGCACAAACCCTTGCCAAGTGCAAAATAAAAGAAGCACAAAATTTGAAGTCAAACTACATTTCCCAACAGCTGCCTTACTCTTTCTGTTCCCAGGGACATCCAGAGCTCTTCTTCCATCAGCCCTTTTCTTTGAAGTGACTCTTCTAGGAAGCTTAAACTTACCAAATTCTGTGGATTTTCTACAGCTGTTTTCTTCACCCATGGGGCTGCTCTTGGCTCACAGCTCTTGTGGAGCTTATTTGGTGAAAAGAGCCCAAAATGGACATGAGTTTTTCTTGAGTCCATCAGCAAGAGGGACAAGAGGGCAAGGATGGCAATTTGCTGCTTTTTGGGGGGGGGTTTGTACACCTTCTTTCAAGGAAATTATTTATGAATTAAAGAAAAAAACAAACAACACCAAACCACCAAAATATCAGTGTTTTGGGTTTTGTGCTTTTCTCCTGAGGGCAGAGGAAACCCTCTGTATTTTAGAATGGAAAAATTCCAGCAGTTCTATTTTTTACTCTTCTCCCCTTTTTAAAATGGATCACAACACCACCAACAAAATCTATCTCATTCTGGAAATCAAAGCTGAATGTTCATTAGTGAAGCAAATTCCATCCCTGAGCCCGTGACTTGGAACAGAATTACAAGGGGAATGTATGAAAACCAGGGCTCAGTTATTAAATAATCTGTTTATTGCAGGGCTTTCACAAAGGAGAAAACAAAATAAAAGACAAAGCACCCAAGTAGAAAGAATAAAAATGTATTTTCCTTCAGGTTTTTGACTGACACAAGTACAAATCCTTTAGTGTGAGCACATCACAGCAATTTGGAAATGAACAGACCCCAAGTGAACAAGCAGAGAGTACAAGACTGAATCATGAAATCATGATTTCTGCTGCTTCTGCAGGGCTTCCACTCACTGGCTTGGCTATCATGGTAAAAACCCCTCATCCAGTCAGGGCTGGCAGAGGGAAGGGAAGGAAGGATGGGCAGGGGCTTTCAACAGTCAAAGAGTGCAGACCCCTTGTGGGAAATGTTCCTTCATCAGCCAGGCTCGAGGAGGAAGGGCTGGGTGAGCTTTCAAGACCTCAGGAATTGTTTGCCCTGCCAAAGTTACCTTCACAGTCAGCTGGAACCCAGTACTGCCTGCAGTGCTCCTGTAACAGATACAGAAGTGACCCACAACTGGAATATGCCAGATAAAAGGAAAAAAAAAAAAAAAACAAACAAAGGAAAAGGTTAACTCAGCAGTTTAAAACACTTTTTGGTATGTTACCATACCAAAAATACAAATTTTTTTATTGTATGCATAGAGAACCTGATCTACCACTAAAGGAACATGCAGCATGATTTGCATAAATAAGCCAAATCAGGCTCTGAACTGGAGAAACTTTGTTCAATTGGATTAAATGACCTGGTTTGTGAGTGAATGATCCTCATGAACCACAATTCCCACACACACACATAGAAGCGACACAGAACAGTGGTCTTGGCAGCTTTGGCAATGGAAATGGTCTTGGATAGCACCTGCATGGTCTCCAGCAACCTCTACCCTCTGCAGGCCACCACAAATCCAAAGCCTGTTTTGTTTGGTCCAGAGTGAGGAAGTGACTCTGAAGTCTCAATGCTGCCAAATCTTGCTTAGACAAGAGTGGGATGCACTGAATCTCTAACAGGATGGGCAGGTCTAGAAGAAGCCATCACAGAACTATCAAATGCCACAGTCATTTAACTTTTAATTAAAATTAATCCATTTAACCCATTATATCCAAACCCCCTCTGAGAAGTTTACATAGAAACCCCATAGAACATTTCTTACTCGGGGTAACTCTAGAAACAGCTTCAAATCCAGTATCTACGTGGAAAAGTCACTTCTCTTCCACTTCTGCTAGCTCTCTTCTTGTGCTAAAGGCCCAGAAAATAAAAGGCAGTCCCATCCTGGGAAGTTATTTCTGAAGGCCTGCACCTGAAGCAAATTAAAAGAAATCTTTCCACTGGAATTTCAAGTGTTGATTTTCAAAGTGCGGGGCTGCAGCATGGCTGTGATACAGGCACTGCAACCCTTCCCTTGGGGAAAAAAAAAAAAAAAAAAAAAGTGAATGGTCAAAAATGAAAAGTCAGAGCAGACTGCATCAGTGAAAGCCAATCTCTCATGAATACCACCTCAAGCAAGGCAAAAAAAGTGCCAGTAAGGGATAAAAAACCCCCAAAATGTATGGCTCACTATAATTAAGAGTTGAGAGGTGCCTGCAATGAGGCTCTCTCTGCAGGCTGAGGGTGCACCCATCTGTCTGCTGAGGGTTGTGCGTTGAGTCAGCTCCAGCTTCTGCTGATTTTGCTGTCACCTTTTAGTCACAGGTGTTGGAGTAGAAAACATCACCAAATCCAGAAACTATTCTGACTATCAAGGGCAGGGGGGAGGAGAAAAAGTAAATGGACAGGGCACTTTGGAGGGAGAAATAAAACATACTAAAACCTAAGTTTAAAAAGCTCTTCCAAAAGCAGCTAGAACTAAATAAATGTTTCTGAGTGGAAAGCAAAGAACACAGAATACAGTAGACACCTAGAGAGTGATGGAGGATTTCAAGGTCTTTGCTCTGCCAAGGACCTGGCAGCACCTTGATGCCAACTGTTGTTTCTCACCCCACCAGTAGCTACTGATCAACAGTGGGAAAATTGACTCCTGAGTCAGTGAGATCTTCATGGGAAGGAAGGAAGGAGAGTTGGAATTTAGCTAAGGGAGATACCCGGGCAGGGTGAGCTCACATCTGTCACACACGGTGCTTTACAGTGAGGAGACTGAGGAACAATCTCTTATTCTAGTCAAATAGTCTTTGGTGAAGCCCAACCAAGGCAAAAACACAGATGATGCCCACTGGCTGAGGAGAGTCCCCATTAAGTCACACAAACAAACTCAGCAGAACAGGTTTAGATTTATCTAAAATCTTGGAAGCCTTGAAGGAAGAACTCCACACTGAAAGTGAACAAGGAGAAAAATGGATCTGGGAAAGGGCAGCTGGGTGTGTAGGCTATGCTGTAAACCAGAGTGTAACGTTGTGGCATTGCTTGGAAGCTTCTAGGAGTTAAGCCAGGGGTGCCTGAGACATTCTGCTGCTGTAGCTCGTTTCTCTGGGATCAGCTCCAGCATAGGGAGTAAGAAGTCTGTGAATCCAGCTGCCTCATCTTGGGCCCACTCGTATTTTTCCACCAGCACTTCAAAAAGGCCCCAGGGCTTCAGTTTGGTGATGTGCTTCAGATCACCTGAAAACCCAAGACAAATGGTTTAAGTGTAAGATGCAGGAACAGAGCAGCTCAGTAAAATTGGCTAAACAGCTAAACATGACAGGGTGAGCTCAGGGACTGCTCTAAGGGGATACAAACTGCTAGGGATGCTGAAGGGAAAAGTCAGTTATATTAAACCCCCTTTTCTATGTGCTTTGAAGCCTGTTGTAGAGATGTACTTCCTCAAAGGGCTCTTTTTCACCTCCTGCTACTTCACATCCCCTATCAGCAAATATTAATTTCATTAAATCACCAATTGTGCTGCTTGACATGACAGATAAACTGTGCCACTGACTCTGGGGTACATGCAATGCATGGAGCACTGTTTGAGAAAGCAACACACTGCTAACAAAGAAGGATTTGTTGTTATAAACAGAGTTATTAAACTAGGTCAAAACCTAATTTTTTTGACTCGGTACATTTCTGGGGTACTCAGGACTTGATGATAATGTTCTGTGCTCTGAGCAACATGGCTCATGAGGCCAGGCACTATTTAAGGTGCCTTACATTTAGCTGCAGTTTTTGTGATAAAGCATTTCATAAAACAAAGACTCAAAGATGCCATCTTTGCTGGTATCTATTTCTAACAGGCATTTCCACTCCTGTGTATTTGGGCAAGGGATGAGGGGATAAAGTGATATTTGCTTTGTTTCCTTTTACCTTTTTTGGTGAAAAACTCCTTGGAATATTTTCCTGCCAAAATGAGCTTGCGAGGTATTTTCCCCAGAAGTTCTATGATCAATGCAATGTGATCTGCATGTGAAAAATAAAAAAACCAAAAAAGACAATGAGATTCATCCACACAAAATCTCTCTATGCTAGTTTCATGCTCTGGGATATAAAGACGCTATCTCTTAAAAATAACTTTGGAGACCCACATGAAACCAGGTTACACTAAGAAACAACAAAGACAAGGAGCAAGGGAAAACAAATATGGGCAATGTGAGGCACAATCAGTTTGAGACACAAGATAGAGAATCCAGCAGCCAGAGGAATGCAAAACACCAGAACAAGAGCATGGAGTTCATTGCAGCGTTTTACTGCAGAAGCTTGAGCACAGCTGCTGCTGATTTGGGTAAATAATCTTTTTGCAAGGAGCTTTTGCATTGCTGGTTTGTAAGGCAAGGCTCATTTTGAAAATGCAACCATTGGATTTCAAGTCCCACTTTAAAAAGGAAAAACTGAGCCAAACAAACCTTCATCTCGTGAGTAATCTTCCCCAGAGTGAGGCTCGAAGAGATAGTCCCCTGTTGCCAACTCAAAGGCCTAAACAAACAGAAATGAGCACATTAAATCACTTCAAAACACTCTAAGATGTGCTGCAGGTTGACTCTGCAAATCTCTGTGGGCCAGAAGCAAAGCAGTGGGAAAGAATAACCTGCAAAACTACAGTAAACAGCTATAATCTTAAATATTCCATCACAGCCTGAACTGTGCAGTGACTTTGCAATGCTTTAAAACTGCATTAAAAGCATCATAGGCACACCTGGGATGGATTTTGGGTGCAGGGCCACCAGTTAACCACAAAGTTAAGGTATTTCACATGCTCAGCCTTTCCTTTTCAGAGTTTTGCAAAAATAACACCATGTCCAAACTACAGTTTCTGGGGTTGGTTATTTTGTTTTGTTTTGCTGGGGTTTGTTGGGATTTTCCCTCTCCCCAGGTTTCCCATGTTTTTCAAACAGTTAATCTCTGAACATCTGTCTGCAGAGATGAAAACACATTTTAAATGAGAAAAACATCTGCCCTCATTTCAACTCAGCACTCCTAAATTCTGTAACACACTCACCCCTCATGTGTTCACCTGTACTCAGAACTGACCTTCAGCACAACTGAACTTGTACCACCCCTGACCTTCTGTATTCTCAATTTTCTTTAAGAGCTGCTGGTGCCAAACAATGGAATCAGGCACACTGTGTAATTCTGGCCACATGCTCTGCACAGAAAACATCACCCTTCTGCATTTTCTTTTACCTCATTCATCAAAACCCCAGCTTGTTTTCCAAGACAGCAAAAATGTCTATTTTTCCAAGCTTAAATTATAAAACCCAAGCTTTGATTTGTAGAAGGGACAGAGTGGGGACACTGAAAAGACACATGCAGTAACTGGCTTGACTGATTTTTTTCATTGTCATATTCTACATTTGGCAGCTGTTAAAGGAACAGCTTCTTCCTCATCTCAGCATTACTCAGACTAAACATTAATTCCAAACCTGCAGAGGATAATTAAAATTAGAAATGCTACTGAAAGCACTGTGAAACAGTGCTAGATGCAGCAGAAAGGCTTTTTTTTTTTTATATATAAAAAGACATTGTGTTCAGAATTGCCTGGTTGTCCTGTTTTTCCAGAAAGCATGATGGCAAACTACAATCATATTTGAAATCTGCTGATGCTGGACAACAAAACCTTCAAAAGGAAAGCCACATGTGGAGAAAAAAGGATAAATTTACAAAACAACTGTGATGTGGAAGGTGGCTGAACACTTGTAAGGGATTTTGGCCAGCCCCTCAGCAGCTCAGAGGGCAGAGCAGGAGGTGCCAGCTGGCAGGACTCACCATGCAGGCTGTGCTCCAGATGTCTGCAGGGGTGTTGTACCCTGACCCTATCAGCACCTCCAGGGACCTGTACTGCCTGGTCTGGATGTCCTCAGTGAAATGCTTGTGCTGAGGAGAAGAAATGTTTGATTAACAGCTCAAGACTGCTTACAAGAGGAGAATCAACAACCTGCAAGGCTGGAGTGGATCAAAGCTCATTGCTATTACATTTCAGCTGCATTTTACATCCTCATTAACTATTTCCTTATATTCTTTAAGCGCTGTTAAAATGCTGTACATTCCTCCTCCAAGTGAAACAATCCAGCAATTCAGAGGAAAGCAAGCCACAAAAGCAGAATAAAGGAAGATTCTGCAGCATCTCCTACCCAGCCCTGGCAGACAGGCCATGGTGCTGCTACCTTAAAGCAGATAAGGTGAGAAAATCACCTTGCCAGGCACTGCAAGCCTGACTGCCATTCTGAGCTGAGACTCCTCTCTCCCAACAGATCTGAAGTGATTTGCCATTTTAGAAGCCAGGTAAAAAAAGACATTTCTTCTGTTTGAAATATCAAACATTTGAAAGCAGCACAGCACAACCATCAAAGAATAAAACTTGGGATTTTTACTGTGTGAGTCTCTTTCATGTGCAATGGTCTGACAAGCTCCAGAACCAGCACATCAGAGCAATTGTTTGCAACTTTTTAGGCTCTCCTGGAGACTCAGAAACTCCTTCAGCAACTTCACACAGCAGTTTTCCACACTCTGTGTGTGACACAGCTCACAGCCCTGTAAGAAGTAACCAAATGCCAGGGAGGCACCCAAAGCGTGGCTTGAAATCTTGTGTTTAGAGGATCATTTCTTTATTTGTGTCTCTGCTTCCCCTCTCTTTTTCCCTGAAACTGTCACTGCTTTCACAGCCAGCTCTAAGGATGTGTTTTACAGATTATTTTCCATCTTGGCAAAGTGACTGAATCTGCAGCTTTAAAAAGTCCATGTGAAAAGACCAAACTTACCACCCAGCAGGCATTTCCTAGGTCAGCTATCTTCACTTTGAGCTTATCTGCATTCTTGGGCTCAAGGGGATTAAGAAGGAAATTCCCAGCAGCTGATTTTCCTAGAGGCAATGTGCACAACAGCTGATTAAAGCTTCATAGGCAGTGTCACCATCTGTCACCCAAATCCCACCAAGCTCTCCCCAGCCAGGAAGTTTTCCTGATGGATTAGAACTGTTCCCTCCCTGATGCTTGGGTATAAAAATGAGCATCACTCTGCTCTATCAACAACATCATTAAGGCCCAACTGGTGTCATTAAGCAGAAGGATAAATGAGCATATGCAACAGTGACTATTTCCCAGCACAGCCTGTCTATATTTAAAAAAAACAAAAACTTGTTGAAATAAGGGCACTGCTAGAAACAAAACAAACCTCACAACCTCCCTTAAGCCTTCCTAAATTTTTGAAGGAAGGGTCCCCAAGTTACAGCATCATTCTGACACACCCTTCACTCACTGCTGCAACACAATTACAAGAGCTAAAGGAAATACTGGGAAAATTGAATGACACAATGGAGAACAAAAGTATTAAGTCACTAAATGGCATCCAGCTGTACCTCTGAACCAAAAATTTGGGAGAGTTTGAAGCTGTAAATTTGGGAGAAGGCTGTGAGAAGCAAAAGATGTCAGTAACCTAGCAGAGGCATTCAGCAAAGTGTAGCTCAAGTTTCAAAATCCAAATTTTTCTTGTTACTTTTCATCCATACAACTCCCCTAGTGGTACTGTGGGCAAGAAAATGCTAGAACATGTTTTTTTAGTAAGTACAAATGGTAGTTTTACCCTCCTTCTCCCAGCAGATATTTATCACCTGGCAAGAACACAAAGATGCAAAAATGGACAGTTTTACCAATTCATATTAAACACACACACACCCGCACTGTGTTTAAATTGCTGTACACCATTTCATGCCTTATTTTCTCCTAAGCTTACAAGACACAATTTTTCCACTCTGAAGAAAATAATATTTAAATAAAAGCATTAAAGAAATTTGGTTTCTTTCCCAACACTGTATAACCTTTTTTTTTTTTTAAATGGGAAAGCATTTACCCATCTTGAGTAATGGAGAGAAGTTACCTTTGCTCCATGTTAAGAACCAAACTGCCAGAACACACTGATCATACCTATCCCTTAATTTAACACTGATCATACCTATCCCTTAATTTAACAGCAAGTGACAACCTGTAAGCTTAATGAAAATCATATAAGCAGCACCTGATTCAAAGGAGGAAATGTTCCTGCACTGAAAACCAAAGGCATAGGTGTTTTTTTAAAAAGTAGGAATATTCAAGCAATCAAAGTCAAAACAGGCACAGCTACAACCAGCACCTACAAACAACAAACAATTTGGAGTATGATTGTCAGGTTAATTACTCCTGACAGGAAAACTCTCAAATGGATGGTTCTGATCACTTCAGCCTACAAAATTCACATTTTTTGTTCAAATGATGAAGTGTTGAAATCTCCCACATCAAGGAGCCCTTTCTTACAAGGCTCCTCCTGTACCTTTGTTGTCTGTGGGGCTGTTAGTCTCATTCTCATCCTCTGAAGGGATCTCTGTCCTGATGCCTTCCTGATGAAAATTGTTGATGCCCTGCTCGTTCAGCGCCTGCTCCTGGCTGGGGACGGGCTGGCACACCATGGAATCCTCCGGAGCCAAGGGCACAAACAAGTCCAACACTGCTTCCTGGGGCCCGAGCTCTGAGTCATTGTTGTGCTGGGTGTAATTAGAGCTGTGCAGGTTGTCGGGGTGCTGGGTGGCAGGGGCATTGGCAGGGGCATTGGCGTTGTGCAGGTCGTCCTCGAGGCGCACGGAGCCCTCGTTCCCAGAGTCTGTCAGCTCTGTCATGGCGATCACCCCGTTGCAGTTGATTTCTGCAGCGTCTTTTTCCACGTTGCTTTCCATGAGATTGGATCCCTCCTGTCCAAGGGTTTCTGCTGCAAGAGGGGAAGATGAGAATGTAGCAGAATATGTTTTAATAAATAGCTGGAAGGTGTTCAAGGGCAGCCTGAGAAGGAGGGAGTTCTGTAAATGGGAGTTCTGTAAATGGGACAGGAGATTTCCCAGCTGAAATGACAACAGCCACCTCTGCTAAAGCTACACCCTCCCCACATCCATGAGACAACACTGTCCATGCCATGCTGGCAATGCTTTAGGTCCATACCTGGCTTTTTGTTGATACTTTCCTCTGATGGACTGACTTTTATGAGCATTTCCACAGGAGTCTGAGCTTCTTCCTCCTCTTCAGGCTGTGTCTGCTCAGGGTTTGCTTCCTTCTCCATTTCCTCTATCTCTTGCATTCGCTTCTCCAACAACTCAGCCTGTCTTTTCTGCTTCTTTTTCAACTTCTTTTTCTTATTCTTTGACATTTTGTCAGCCTACGCAGAAGCAAGCAGAGAAATTGGACTCTCTTATTATTTACTTCAATAAATTTAAAATGCACCAAGGTTTAATTTATCTTAGAGCTGAGGAAACAGTCTCTGATGAAAATGCTGGAGACAGCTCCTCTCCCAGATAAAAAGCAGCTATTCTGGGTTTTGAACTACTTGTGTATAACTCTTACCAATGCATTTTTGCCCTGACATGAAAAACCAACATTATTCTCCAAGTGAGGGAGATCTCAGACTCCACAGAACAGTCATTTTCTCAACAGAGCTTGAGATCATCACAAGAACTCCTTGTTCTGGTGATAAATGAACTAACACCATTTGCAAGTCCAAGACAGCATTGAGCCTGATACCTATGCCAAACACAAATCACATTTTTTCCTTCTGATATGAGACTGGTCTCTCTTAATGCTGACTGGATTATGAAACAGTGAAGGAGACACTATCAGAGGATGCATACTTACAGGTGAAAGCTTTTACACTTACTGGTTTAGGCTGTGGTGCAGTGCTCACTGAAAGGGAAAGGAAGATCAGTAAATCAGAATGGGAAAGGAAGATGAGTAAATCAGAATGGCTATACTCAAAAACTGCAACTGCATTCTGATGTTAAGGTACATTTCTCCTATGTGATCTGATAACAACATTTTAATGCTATCAGCAAATGTGATTTTGAAGGCTCATTTCTCTACAATAACACAACAATAAAAAAAAAGATAAAAAACATCAAATGAGCAAATGCATAATTCAAGTTTCAGACAGGAGACTTGCTTGACTGATATCAAAGAGTTCCTGCCACGTAGCTTCATTTACTGCATGCATTATACATCCTACCCAAATGAAAATGCAAATCAAAGTATTAAAATACCAAACTTAAGGGAGCTTCCTTAAGCTAAGATATGCTGTGATCAGTTCAGCTCAATGTTGGTGCTGTAAGATTATGACTGACAGAGCCTTCCCATACACACTGCAGTGGTTTTTGAAAAGTACACACAACTACAGATGGATATTCTGAGGAGGAACACAAGAGAACTTGCCCTCAGACCTTTAAGGGTGTTTGCAAGTCAAGGCAGCTGGTTTTGTTGCAGTTTTCCAAACTGACAACAGGTAACTCATCTTGTTGAAACTCTCATCAAATGCACTTCCAGCATCATGCAATGAAAGGTAATAAACTTTTGAAGGAAATGTGAGAATTTTGCCACATTTTTACACCAGTTCCATATTGAGTGCACCAACACTGTGCTACGTAAGACTGATTTACCAGTGCCAGCTTACAGAATCCACAGAATTCTCCAATAGCTGCTGTTAAAAGCAGCCTCCAGTGAGCATTTATCCTCCCTCTTGTTTTCTGACACAAACTGCCTTCCCCATCATCTGAACTACAATTTATGACTAATTTCCCAATTTACACTCAGGTTTTCAAAGGTTACTTGCATTATTGTTCTACCATACTCAGGAAGTTTTCCTTAGTGATGATTAGGGGGTATGTGGGAGGAACAGCATCAATTTTCAGGGAAAAAAAAAAGAAAATAAGAATCACCTGCAGAGCCAGATGGTGGGGGAGCCCCAGATCTCTGCCACTCTGTTGCCTCTGCAGCCAGCCTGCGAATGTACTGGTCATTCACACACAGCAGGATGTTCTCAGGCTTTATATCTGTGTGGATGATTCTACACTTGGTATGCAGGTAATCCAGACCCTGAAGAACCTGCAGGCAAGGGAGAAGGAAGTCAGCCATTAGACAATCTAATTGGGAGCAAAGTGAAAATGCAAAAGTGCCTGGGATGGCCAATGAAAGGGTTTGTGTGTTTGAGAGCGCTCCAGGTTAGAGCTGCTGTGATCAGTGGTTACAGCCCAGTTCCACAATAACAGATTTGCATACAGATTTTAGCTACCATTTTAAAATACTCTTATTTACCCTCATAGCTTAACTTACCACAGGTGAAAAATCTAATTTTAATACTCTACAATAAAACCACACTTTCCTCCTCCCCTGCACCTCCCATGTGGAAAGGTGTTTCTTTATAGGCTACCACCCAGTAGGGAGAACCAGTTTCTCCTGCTCTTCCCATCATTAGGCACTGTGCTTACTGTCACAGCTTAAAAAAATACTTCACTTATGAGGAATGGCTGAGGTAAGAAGAGGTTAAAAGCAAAAACCATCACGGTTTAAGTGTCAGAAAACAACTACCTGCAGCAGAAGAAGCATGCAGCAAAGAAGTACTAACCCAATAATATTTTGTTGCATGAAGGAGATATCACATATTTTTAACTTTTGTTTGCTTGGATCTGAGAAAGATCAGTGAAAGATTTTTAACTGGGTCAAGAGGAAGAGTGCAGTCAGAACTGGAACTCACCTGTTTGATGATTTTTTTGACACAAGGGAGTGGAAGACCCTGATAATTTGACTTGATGATCCACTTCAGGAGATGATGCCCTAGAACTTCAAACACCATACAGATATCTGGAACTGAATAAAGGAAATACCTGGACATCCAGACCCAAGGACCCCAAATTCCCAGGATTGAGGATGAAAAGAAATCCAGACCAGTTGGGCACTTTATGTTAAAGAACCCTCATCCTTCTGACACAGCTTGCCTTCCTCAACAGCATCATTCTATCCTACACAACACTGCCATTACCTAAAATAAAATAAAATACAGAGGGATGGAGCTGCACAAAGGTGCCACTGCAGCAGTAGCCACCTCCTGCTTTGAGTGGGAGCCAGTTGCACAAATGTACATCATTATTTACTGTATGTTTTGGAACAGCCTACGCTTCTGCCCCAGGCAAAACTTGATGCCAGATCTCTCTGTACCAGCATTACCTGAAAAGATAATAAAATTTCCATTTCATAAGTAATCTTCAGACCAATAAAGTCACTTTCTTTGCCCTCCTTTGCCTCTTTACCAGGAAAATAAACTTTTGACAAGCCTGGATTTCAACTATATTTATATGATCTGCTTTGGAGCTCTAAGATCTCAACAGCTACAGTCACTCCAGTGACATATTCAGTGCAATGAAGCCAAACTTCTATGAGTTTATTAGGCTCCTTTTCATCTACACTAGCAGAAGGCATACATTTCACAAGAGTGGAAGAAATATAAGCTCAAATCAACATTTACTCAGAAAAAAAAATTAGAGAAAATGCATTATGGGTCTACTTTTTATAATCTGCAGCTCAATTCTCTCAAGCAGCCCAGCAATTCTTACTGAAATAAAAAGTAACTTATCTCAAAGTGAAAACAATGCATAAAAGTCCAGCTTTCAAACTTTAAGGATCCATTATTAGCATTTGTTACCAATCACTGCCTGTGAGAAGGCTGTTCCCACTGTCAGAGAAATACACTGCAAACATCCTAACAATGCTGATAAATTACAAAGTAAGATGTTTCCATAACCTGATAACCAAGCTTATTTTCAAGTTATAGATGGCTCATGTGCTATTTTCAGCTACTGATTTTAACATGCTGCACTGAAATAACAGGTTCTTAACAGGCTGCTTGCAAAATTGAGGGGTTGAGGTAGATGGGCTCTCCTGCCTCAGAGGTAGCTCTGACACAGCCACTCAGTCCTGATTCACAAATTGGAGGCAGAACATGAAAAGCACAAGCAGGCAGTGCTGACACAAATGACACCAGACTGAATCATCACCCTGGATGTGAGCTCAGCAGGCAGTTTGGAGGCAGATCCTCCTACAGCTTTCCTTGGGCAGGAAAAGGGATGCCTGGGCACTGCTTGCCAAAGCAGGGCAGCTGCCCAAGAAACTCCCATCTCCTCAATTCTTGGCTTTTATTCCACAAAAGGATACGGGAACCATTCACTCCTGAAATCTTGAAGTCATCTAATAACTGAACAACTCTCTCCTTGCTTGGATCATTTGGGTCACTGCTGCGGACCTGCAGAGAAAGAGGTTTTTGTGATGTCAGATCCACTGCACTGTCTGGGTCCTACACAAATTCTCAATGATCTGGAAATATCAAGCATGTGACAAACGAAAACTCCCCAAAACAGAAAAAAAGAATAAAATAAAATTGAGCCCAACTCAGGCACTCACCGATTTCAGCAATTTGATTTCATCCAGTGCTGTTTCTGTGTAGTGCTCTGCACTCTTCACCACCTTCATTGCCACAAATCTCCTCCCTCTGTGCACACATGGCAAGTAAATTGGGAGCTGTTAATGCTCATACAAAGAACTTATTCTCCAGGATTATCCCAATTCTTTTGCATGCAAGAGAGTTTATTTCATGCATCATGGAAAAATAAGGTTTAAACACTCAAAAGGCTGCCTTTGAGTCTTTTTTTAACAAAAGATTCGTGTTAGTCATTTCTCAAAATATGGAAAAATAGGTCAGAGACTGAACACAACTCTTCCCACAGATATGGTTTGTCCTGTTAAGTCCCTCCCACACACTTGCATGCACAATATCAGACGAAACTCCTGTTCTAGGATGTGGACAGCTAATGCTTTGTGTTTTTATCTAAAAATAAAAGGATGTTTCCTGCTCAGGTTTGTGCATGCCTGGCAGGAACAGCAGCACTCACTGGATGTCCCAGGCCAGCCACACGGTGGAGAAGTGACCCCATCCAAGCTTCCGAATCACGTGGTAGCGTCCATTGAAGAGATCTCCTATTTTCACAAGGTGGTAACCCCCTGGAAAAACACAGCAACCAGAGAGCAGGTGTGGGGAACGAGCCTCACAATCACTGCAGCACCACTAAATATCTCCCCAGTGAAAAACACCTGCTTTGGAAAACAGGCTGTGATGGTAACAGAATCTTCCAGCTAAATATCAGCATTGCTTTTGCGTGCTCTGAGCCTAGAATGTGAAAGAGGCAACCAAGATCTGGAACTTGGAACTGCAACCAAGATCCAAACAGCTCTCCTTGCAATTTTGCTGACTGGAAGGCACTCTGCCACTGAAAACAGGAAAGTCTCCTCTGCACCCTTCATATCTCTCAAGCTACTGACTATACAGGGGGATTCCATCACAGAGGCAAAGGCATGAAAAGCCAAAGATGGAACTGGCAGAAAACAGAACAAAGAGAAGAAATTGTGATTTGGTGTTTTCATTTGCTCTGTATTTAGTTTCTGCTCAGAGAAACAGGGGAAGGCTATTTGCAGAAAGAAATTCTTCTGAAGAATGGATATCAAGATGATGATCTGATCTTCAAAAGGAAACCCAAAGAATATGAAAAGGATTTTTCTGTCCCTTTTACATTGAAATAAAAGAAAGAATTAGATGCCTACTTGCTTTTATCAAAATTGAAAGCCTTCTGGCACAGAGGAAAAGATAACAGCTTTAAACTTATGCATTAAAGACAGTTCTGCAACTCAAATCCTGACTGATAACAGAAGGAAACTTGGAGACCACCTTCTCCATTTCATGTTGGCTTGAAAAATGTTATTTTCATATGCAGTTTCAAAGTACTCTTAATGTAAGAGGGAGTTTATGTTCATTCCCTACAGCAAATGGGAAATGGAGGGGATTCCTTGATTGCATTGAAAATCATGCATCTTAAACAGGCAAATGCTCACCTTTACAGTAATCATTTGGATCCTCTTGCTCATCATCATCTGATCCCAGGATTTCCTCCTCTTGCTCTGGAAGATCACTCTCAGACTGAGCAGCAAGGCTGCGGTGCTGGGTGTCAGGTCTGCAAGAGATCACACTGCATGTCTGACACAGATAAAATAGATTTAAAAGCTTAGTGATCCCACCAAAATATTAGCCTCTGAAACCCTTCTCTGCCTTTCTCTAAAGCAGATTTATATTCTGTTATCCTAGGTAAAACTTGAAAATTTAAATATTGATTGATTTTATTTTAAATATGAATATCAATTAGTCTTTACTTTCTTTTGGAAAAGAAAAGGTTAACCAGTGTTTTAGAACTTGTGGGCCTTTGTTCCTTTGACATTCAAGGTCAAATGAGTATTTAACAGTCCTTCTGCTTCTAACACTTTAGAACCCTAGAGCCCCTAATCTTGACATTTATTTCTCCTGTTCTCAAGGGCCAGGCTGCATTTTTAGCTCATCTCTTGACTCGAGATCCAAAGTTTATTACAGTTGTCTGAACTAGGGAGAGTGGGAGGACACAGAGCAGATGTTCAGTAAACCCTCCCGAGAGCTTGTGATTGCAGAGGGATTGGAGTCAGGCACTAAGGTGGTGGAGGTTTTTCACTCCCACAATCATAATAAGTGTTCATTTTATGTGTTTATTTTTCCATCAAATGTGCTACTCTGAGTTCTTGCCCATGAAGGCCACATCAGCAAAGGCCACCTCCATGCCCTCACACACAGCCTGTGCCCCCCAAATAAAACATCTCCCACACCTCAGCTCTGCCATGGCATCACACTGATCACAGCCAAACAGCTCATGAAAGGCTAATACCAAAATCAGGTAATTTATTTACTTTTCAAAGCATTACAGGGAACAATGAAATGCCTACAAAGATTCAAGATACCCCTGTACAAAGCAAACATTTGTAATGAAAACAATGCCTACAGACCCCTTGTTTTGGCAGGAATTAAGGGCAAAGTACTGCAAGATATCAACATTAAGTTTCCTTTCCTCAGAAGATATTAAAAAAAGCTGGAGTTGTCCAAAGAAGTGGGCAGCAAACTTCATTAGAGCAGTGACACAAGCTCAGATAACATTCCTCACAGAGAGTTCCCAGCAGTGAATTCATGGAAGTTTCTTCTATTGAAACTATTGTTGCAGGGAAGCAGCAGATAACAGCAGATAACAGTGGTGCCTTCAGCACCCTCCTTCAAATTCAGCTCATTTTGCTGCAAGAAGGAAGAACTGCCCACCCAGTGGCTATGCCAGCAACACAGGCAGGCCCTCAGATGCATTTTTCACAACTCAGTCCTGAGCTGGACTCCTGCACATCATATCAGGGCTGTACTAACTCATCTCAGTCCTTAGGAAAAATGTAATATTCTCATTTGGAACAGTTATACAGCAGAATGAATGTTCAGCACTGACCTACTACGCATGCACTGCGCTGAGACTTCACACATTAAACACACTAACACACTCAAACTACAGCCACCTTAAACATCATAAAACGGGAGAAATCTTGCTTTCCAACCTGATAATAACTAAATTTGCAGTCACTTAAAATCCACAACTCAAGTTCATTTAAACAAGGAAGAGCTACAAAGGTCATTACCAGACACAACCCACCACCAGACATTTACTTCAGTCTGCTGTCAGTAAGTCCTGCTGGCTTTTTTAAATTCAGGAACAGCTTAGTGGTCTCAAACCATAAACTGCCAAGCTAATGAGACTTCTATTAAGAAGTCTGCAGCTTGATCCAGCCCTGAGATATCCAGTATTTAGACTTTTTAGTCACTGATTTATAAGTCAGGGGTAGGAAGAAGGAAACCTGCAGTAGGGGGTGCAGAAAGTCTTAGAGGTCAAAAAGCTTCTTTAAAATTGCTGCATTTTCTGGGACAATTGAGATACAAATAAAGTCACACATTATCCCCAAATTAAGAGCAGGCAGCAAAGGCAAGAAATGAGCACAGACAGAATGGCTGAAGGGGAGATTAGATGCTCACAGACAACAAATCCTATAGACAGGGTAAAAGAGAACAGGAGCTGGACAGAAAGATTTTAAGCCAGGAACCTCACATACAGCCTGAGTAGTAAAGAGCAATTCTCCCCAGTGCTGTTTCAGGATTTTCACTGCTTTAACTGCACAGGATGTAAGGGATTAAAAAGGACTCTAAAGAAAATTGCCCTGAAGTGGCAGTGCTGCAGACACACACATCACACCATTCTGCAGTCCCAGTGCCTCTCAGTAACAGCAATTCCATGCATGGAGGAAGAAGTTACTGGAAGCACTAAAGCCCATTCTCCTGGAAGCTTTCTGTGCCCCTCCTAAGGGGCTGACTAATCCTGCTGCTGGCAGGCTCACACACGACACACCCTGGAGTCTGCAGCTCAGTCTTTCATGGGGATCCAAAAGCGTTTCACTTCTACACTAGAGTCTATGATACCAGCTAATGTAAAAAAGCTCAATTCAGGTCACACACATCTCTACAGTGCCATTTCCTTTATGAAATCACCTCCAAAATACACCTCATTCTTTTGCCTTCCTGTGAAAATTTGTTTGATGTTGTTACACACCACCCTGCTCTTCCCCTGAAATGACCACGTCAGCCCAAGATAGGGATTAAGAGAGAATCAATCAGTGCAGAACATGTATTAATACCCAAGAAAAAATTATATACAAAAGCACAAGCCTCATCTGTCTGCTTTGCCCACAAAGACAGTACTCTAAAAGGCACAAAAGGCTGTTAAAGACAGCAGAAAAATCCATGCCCAGCATCTAGAGATGACAGCTGAAACAGCTGTTGTCAAAATTGCAAAATGTAGATAAAGTATATAAAAATTTTATACTAAATTATTGTTTACACATTAAAATCCAAGTGTTCTACGGTAGTTTTTTCTTTTCTAGCCACCTCTGATCTACAGAAGAACACCGTGATCACCTTCTCCTTTTGCTCTCTCATTGTGCTAATTATTCATCAGAATGAACAGGATCTGCAGGGTCTCTCTACACAGCAACATTTTACTTAAGCAAAACAAAGTGGAACAGAAAAGCTAAGGCAAAATGCTAAGTCTTCTATGGAATTCGAGTGAATCCACATCTAGAGAGACCCTCCCAAAGGTCCTTATTCCCTGAAGAGCTGCAAATTCTCCAGACAAAATCAGAGAGGGGAACCTACCTGCAAGAAGCACGGCCTCCCATGGATAAAGATATTCCTGAAGACAGCCCAATAGTTTTCGAAAAAGCCATCAAAAGTCAGGCACCACAGTGCTGGGGAAGGAGGGGGACATCAGCAGCAGGCACAGGGGCTGGCTCTCCTCAAATGCAGCAAAGCTTTGTGCAAGAGTGAAGGAGAAGAGGGATTTGCCTCCAGCACCCAGCTGCAGCTGCCCAGCACTGCATTGCAGGTGAAGGACCGTGCAGCAAGGCTGGGGCTCGCTCTCAGCTGATCCTCCTGCAAATTCACTCATGGCAGGGGGGTGAGCATAAACATTCATCCCCTCCTCTTGATGTCTACGCCTCTCTTCTTCCCTCTAATGAAATTAGAAATTCAGGCAGATACTTTGTTTCATCTTCCTCAACCAGCCGGTTTTATTTGCCTATTCAATAGCCCGGCGGATTCAAAGCTGGGATGAAGACAGGGATCATGGTAATTGTCGACAGAGAAACCCTTTTGATAGAGGAATTCCAGCACAATCACTCAGCAGGCAAAGAGTGTTCAAAGGAAAAATAAATTTTCTGATGTAATTCCACACCTCCCCTTCCAGAGTTACAAGAAAAACTTATCCTTTATGCTTAAAATGACAAAACAAGCAGAAGGAGTCAAATCTTCTTGAAAAAGTTGGACTGAGTATTTTTCGCAGCAGCGGGTACTTAACATCATCTTCCAACAATGCACAATTCCCAGTCATTTCCTGTGCCTGTTTATCCTGCTGGTTTATGTAAGTGATAGGGGAAACAAGTCACCAACAATGTGACAGAGCAGTAACAATTTAGAGATTTCTCTCCTAGGGAGGACTTTATTAGTGAAAGACACAATGATTCTGCCCCTGCACTTTTAAAGCAAGAGGTTTAAAAAATCATCTTCATCCACTTGTATGTCTAAGATACTTTCCTCTTAAAACCTCACAGAAGTTTGAATGCTTTTAATAGTTTAGCCAAACCTGTGCATCTTAGAAAAGGAACTAAAAACATCCAAAATTTTCCACTGTAGACAAGACTTTGCTCCATGTTCACTGAAGATATCACCCAACCCCTGCAATGCACAGCAGGGATGGTGAAGTTATTTGCAGGAGCTAAGATTTGAGTCACTCACTTGCTCCTTACAGAAGGTGTTAAAGCAATTTGGAAAAACACTGTGGAATTCTCTTGCCAGTTTTTCAGTAGAATCACTTATCTGGTCCACACACAAAAAGGAAGGCAAAAAATGATTAAGAAATCTCAGCCACACAAAGTGGGTTCTTCCAGACTTGCAGAGAAGGAAGGGTGCCCTCTATAAATTACCAGACACACACAGAGCCAAGTCTCCACACTCAGCTTCACCATCAAACATGAATGTGTTCTCTCTGCTCCAATAACTTACATTAAAAAAAAATTTTGAAAGGAGGTGCTTGGTTTTCCTATTCAAGAGTGACTTCAAAAGTCGGTTTTGGACAGAAAAGATTCTTCCTTGTCCCTAAAACAGCAGAAATACTGTCCATGCTACCTCATTGCTTGCCTTGAATAGATACAAAAGCAGACTCCTTCCACCCTCAAGCAAGGAAGTCAAGGTACATTTAGACCGAATCACTTTTGTCACACCCATCATCCTTAAATACACACTAACAAAAAAGATACTCTCCTTACTCCTCTCTCTTGTCTGCCTGTCCCTTGAAATTTGCAAAGATGACGCCCATCTGCAGGAAACTGAAGGGAAATGCTTTCCTAATTTTAAGTAGCCTACACCACAGGCTTTGTAAGCAGTGTCACCCCTTATGGGTGAGCTCAAACTGCACCCATGAAACGCCCCCGAGCAAAACTCAGTTCAGTGAAGGCAGGAGGAGTGACAAACCCACTGCAGGCACCAGATAAAGGCACTGCAAACACACCCCAGGACTCCTCTTTCCACCTCAACCATGCAGCCAGAGGTTTGCTGGGCTCCACACCCAACCCAGCAAGATCTCACTGAAGGATTCCGTGTTTCCATTTGAGAAGAAGCTCCATGTGGCATGCTGAAAAGCCAGGATTTAAAACCCCTCTTCCATTCCCACATCTGTGCACGGAGACAATGTCTCTTTAAGGGAGAATGCTTGCAGGCTGCACTCATTACTATTTCTTAGTGTGCCTGTAATTTCATGTTAAGGCACATCTAGAGGGAGAATGAGCGCTCACACGCAGATCTGCTGGCAAACCTCGTGCTCAATGAATATGGAAACTTCACACAACTTCCAGCATGATTCAGGTATGAAATGATCAAAAGTGTTTTGCAGCCTTTCTCCTCAAGAAATTCCAACTGAATTATAAATCACTGATGGTGGGGGACTTATGACTGCACAATCCATGTTATTTTGTGATTATTGCAACTCACTAACAGTTGCATCCCTATTTTTCTGAGTAAATAACTGGTATTTTCTGCCAGTAGGGCAGATCCACAATACTTGCTGCTATCCCAGAGCTACAGGAACACCACTGCCAAGAACTCAGAAAATTGGAGATGGTCAAACATTTAGCTTTTAAATACCAGTACTCAGAGGCACCAAGACATACTTTTGATTAGCAGATCTGTGGGAGCTCAGTTTGAAGACAACTACTGGCTTTCACATAAGAAAGGTATTAAAACACAAATAACAGGCAATCAAACTTCTTCCTTCCCATCCCCACTCCCCCACACGAGCACTTTACAAGCTGTTTGTGGAGCTGTCTGCTAGCCCAGCTATCACAAACCAAGGGATTTCTATGGAAACCAGCAAATTTCAGTTGTGTCCTGTCATGGTTTGATAATCCCTTCTGTATTTGAATGAAAAAATATGAGGGCAATGGAAATTACAGGCTCTCACCTTCAGAGTTCCAAGAACCTCTGCTTGCTCTCTTTCTAAAGGAGTGTTAGGATAAACGCATGCTCTACTTCACTGACAGAAAATGAAACTTTTGAGACAGGAAGGAGTGAAAGAAATAGGATCATCCTGAACTTACAGAAGATTAAGAAAATGGCTGAGGTTCCTATAAAAATATATATTCAAAAAAGCTTATACACAGAATCATAATTAATATTTACAAGGTGTTTCTGTAAATCATCAGTTTAGACTGGTCTCATCTAAACCAAGCAAACAGCAATATTAACTACTAGATGATGAAAAAGTAACTTTCTAGTTTCTTTTAACCTTTCCAAAAGGTTTTTTTTGTTCTGTTTTTAATGATATTAGGTTTGTAGGTAAACTTAAAGCAGCTGTAATTTATTTTAAAAATGAAAGATATTTTGAATTGTTTTTACTCCCTTCAGAACATTCTCTACAATTTTATATAATAATTCAAAATACTAAACTCAACCTTTCAAAATCATTGTTTCATGCTATTTACTGCAAATGTAAAGAAAAAATGTATTACAGAAAAAATGAATGTGTGATCTAAACTATCATGGAACATTAGATATTAAAAGCACATTGCATGTGGTTTCAAGTATAGATTTTATGGAAAGTCATGAAACAACCCAGTTAAGCCTATTTTAGAAGATTTAACTAGAGCAGCTTTGTATTTAAATAGAATAAATGTTGGGGAACTGTACCTAAAGTTAGAGGCTGACACTGAGTTCATTTAATTGCACAGCATAAAGCACATGCAAGTGTCTTTAATTTCTGAGATACAATCTAATAAACTTATGGTAGCAGAGAAAAGAGTTGAAGCATAATGTGTAAGAATATAAACACAGCATTTAACAAATAACACAGCTCTGCACTCAAATCA
This sequence comes from Melospiza melodia melodia, assembly GCF_035770615.1. Classification (NCBI taxonomy): domain Eukaryota; kingdom Metazoa; phylum Chordata; class Aves; order Passeriformes; family Passerellidae; genus Melospiza; species Melospiza melodia. The sequence continues at coordinate 7,955,285 of NC_086221.1, forward strand.
AGGTTAGTGGCAAAATCAAGAGCTAACCAGCAGTGCATTTAACCTGTCCTGAATATGTGGTTAAAAAAAGATTCATTAGAAACCCCTAACGTGCCAGCTCTGAAAGTTATCATTCAGCAACCTCAAAATCTACACAGAAATTAACCTTCCCAGCTGCACTGTGAACTCTGCTGGCAGAGTCAGTACTGCTGGTCTGCAGCTAGAGAAAGAAAAAAGTTACATGTATAGAATGAGACAATGGATTATTCATACAGAAAGTAGAGAAGGTGGAGAGCATTTCAAAAATTGTCCTAATGCTGCCTTCAAGAATACAAGGAATACGTATGGAATAGCATGGAACCATAATGCATGGCTCCCAAATACTTTGGTTAAGGCTCCTCACTCTTCAAAAGCCCCATCTCAAAACCACTGACTCTTGGCTGAAGGCAACAAGAAAAAAATATTTTAAATCCCTGTGATGTGTCTGAGAAAGCATTACTCTAGGCCTAAAGAAAAAACCTTCCAACTGCCACCCCCAAAGCCTTAGCCTTACTATCTTTGGTCCTAGGCATCTTCAAGTAAAATCATCCTGAGTCACCAGAGATTTTACAGAAATAAGCAGCATTTTATGGAGTATACAGAACCAGCTCTAGGACTGACATCACCTTTCAGCAGAAAGGAACCCATGAGCAGCACTGAACACAGCACTCAGTGCAGCCTGCTGAAAGCCATTGTTCGGTATTTACTCGAGTTCTTCTAATTTCTACATCTGCCTCCAAAAGTTCCCCACACATAAAGACTCGTGACATTCCTGCGGTGAGAAAGAAGCCACACGAGAGCATCAAAGTTAGAGAACCAAGCAAACAACACACCACGGCATTCCTTCGGCAAGAAAAAAAAAAGGCTTCTCAGGGGGAAAGCGAGTCAAGAGAGAGAGAGAGTGGAGAGAAGGTGGTTCCTAAAGGCAGCGGTTGCTGAATGCCCTGGGGACTGGGAGCGGGGACGGTGACAACTCCGTCCGAGCTACACCCCGCGGCCAAGGGGAGCCGGCAAGGGCAGCCCATCATCACCCCCGAGCACCAGGGCAGCTCCCCGGCCGGCTGTCGGGGAGAAGCGGGGAAGGCAGAGCCTGCCGTTCCCCGGGCAGCCCAAGGAGCGGGGCCGGCCAGAGCCGGGCGGCAAAACGGCCGCCCCGGGCCACGCGCTGCGCCGGCTCCGCTCCCGAAACGTGCGCTCGGTTAACTCCGGTTACAAACCCGCCCGGCCCCGGGGGCCCGCACGCTCCTCTGCCCCCAGCGCCCTCCGGGCCCGGCGGTCCCTGCCCCGCGGGGAGGGCCGGGGGAACAAAGAGGCGGCGGTGCCGGCGGGAGATGCCGCCCGAAGGGAGCCGCGGCCGCACTCACTTCCTCTGGGCCTTGTCCTTCTTGGCTTTGGTCCGCTTCTTCCGGGCCTGCAGCGCCAGCACTGGGGGAGAGAAGGAGAGAGAGGCGTGAAGGGCGGCGGGCCCTGCGGGGGCCCCGCGGGGCGATGGAGGCCGCGCCGCGCTCACCTTTCCGCTCCATGGCCGCCACCGCCGGCGGCCCCGGGCGCCTGCGCCGCGCCCGCCGGGCTGGGCACGCGCGGCTCGGCCGCCTCAGCCGCGCGGAGCCACCGCCTCCCGGCCCGGAGCCACCCCGGCCCGGCCCAGCCCAGCCCTGCCCTGCCCCGCCCGCCCTGCGCGGCTCCGGCTCCGGCTCCGGCTGCGGCGGCGGCGGCGGCTCCGGCTCCGGCAGCGGCGCGGGCGGGGCGCAGGCGCGGGGCCGTGCGGGAGCCGCCCCGAGCCGAACGGCGGCGGGTGGCGGTGCCGGTAGTGCGCGGGACGCGGTGCGGGCTTCGTTTGGCCGCTCGGGGCGCGCACCGGCCCCCCGCGCCCGCTGAGCTCCCGCACCTGTACCCGCCCCGCCGGCCTCGCTCAGCCCGCTAAGCCTTCCGCTGAACCCGTGTGTGAAATCAGGTGCCCCGAGCAGAGTGCAACGCCCATCAGACTCGGAGATTCTTAATATTAAATCATTTATTTAATAACGATAACGGAAAAAAAACCTTTGCAGTTACTGGGGCGTTCAGGCATTGTGTTGCATGCGTTAAACAAACACCTGTGTATTTGTTAAGGTGGTTATGTATTCACCTTAAAACATATATAAAGTGGTTATGTATTCACCTTAGAACTCTTGCAGGTTCCACTATCCACAGTTTTTCTCAATACTGTTTAATCTGAAAGGACTAAGATGAATGTGTAAAGGATATGAAATTAAACCACAATAATTTGCAGCCTGGGTTTCTGCAGCAAGCCCTGCCAGGAAAGCATCGTGGCATCCCACCAGCTGGGAAGAACATTAGAGCATAGCTGCATGTGAAACAACTGGACTTGCTGCAACTACGTCAGGTAAGAACTTCAGGCTGCCAACAAAAGTTATAGAGCACTTTAAACTCTGACTTGTGTGGGTTTTTGGAGGTATAGGTGGAATATGTGGCTATAAAGCAGGTGCTTTGTCACTTCACAGCCCATGTCCAGGGATTTGTGCTTGATTGAACACAGAAGCCTTGTGTCCATATGTGGGAACAATGGTATGGCACCACACACCTGTAAGGGGAAAAAGGTCAGGGTTTACTGGGATTCCTCTCAGCAGATATTTGTTTTGCAGCATGAACATCTTTGACTTTCCTGCTGACATTCTGATGTCTGATTTGTCCCCTGGTGCTAAACTCTGCAGTCATTGTGGGAGGAAGGGAAGATTTGGAGCTTTGCTGAACAAGATGAAAAAAAAAAATCTCTTAACTTTTCAGTGGAGACCTTTCACAGTGCCAATAGCTAGGAATCCATTTCATCTAAAATCAAGGCGTCCATAGGAGAGCCAACAGAATCTGGAAATGAGGGCTGTGCTTTTCATGGGTTTTACATTACTCGTTTTGAACAGAGCTGAGAGAAGCTTGGCGTGAGGCCACTGTCCAGAACAATGCAGGGAAGCATACGTGGTTGGAGAATTGCTCAATACCATTTGGGCCTTCAGTTTTTCCTGTCTTTCAGTCCAAGAAGTTCCAGGATTCAGTTTCCTCTGCAGTGAGAGACTCTGCACAGTCTTCTTGAAAAGCCAAGTTCATACCTAGATATAACCCTTAGCCAAGGGTGGCCAGACTGTCAAGGTGGTCAAATGCAGTTCCCATAACGAGGTGACACCACCTGAGCACGGTGGCAAAGGGAGCAAAGGACACCCCAAATTGCAGCTCTCGAGGAGCTGGGCTCACAGGGACTGCTGGAGGTGAGGCCCCTGTGCTGCTGTGGGTCCCTGCTGCATTGCCAGGGTTTGCATTGCCCTGCTTGCTCCCTGCAGGCACCTGCACAGGTGCGATCCCAGAGCTGGCACACAGCATCAGTCCCAGGCAGGCACCTCTGTGCCCTTGCATTCCTCCCAGATGAATCACAAATACTCTGTGTGCTGTTCACATGATAGCCTGTGCTGGAGAAGCCCAGAGCACTGGGTACATCAATTACTTGACCTAATTAACACTGCACAAAAAGAGGGGATGGTATTTTGATTCCTTCTGACCTAGAAGAAAACCATATAAACACTGCATCTGAGAAGCAAAAATAAACAAAGCTACCCCACCTGTCCAAAACCAGAGAAGTGTTTCCTGTATTAAGTTATTTAGTGAGTGGGTTAAACCAGGACTTGACCTACATGATTTATTTCCCATGTATGTGTTTGAATCAGAATTTCCAGTAGCTAAACTCTGACTAACCTCACCACCCAGTGCTCCTTCCTCCCCCTTTTAATTCCCTGGCAATGTTGGTGATTTTTTATTTTTTTTTTTTTTTTTATAATTTACAAACCAAATGTAAGTGAGGCTTCTGGCATCCCTGAACTGTGAGCAGTGACTGTGGGGACTCACATTAACATTACAGAGCTGTGTCCCTCTCCATAATTTCACTGTCAAGGGTGGCTCTGCTGCCAAGTGGATATAAAATGGAGAACAGAGAAAACACATGAAACAGGGAAGTGCAAATGAACAGGGGAAAAAATCATGAGGAAGCAAGGCAGACATTTTTCTTAAAACAAAGAGCTGGAGGAAGAAATGAAAGAGATTTTCTTATTAAACGTGCAATGATAAAGTTTCCAATAATATTAGCAAAATTCTCCCTTTGAATTCTGGGCAAAACTTATTTTATTGCATCAGTTAATTTCGGGTGGACAGACTCTTTAACTCTATATCACATGTCATAAATATACACAATTCAATTCTTAGCATCAAGTGATTTCGTTTCTCCGACTCCAGAATTTCATCCAATTTGCTGCTTATATTTTTTAAGATATAATAAGACAGTGGTGGAACAGAAGGGTTTTGCACAACATAAAGAATCTCACTATTACAGAAAGTAACCCTGTTGACAAGTCTTCATGGTTACTGAGAACTAGAAAATACAACAGCAACTCAAAGCTGCTTGCCTGATTTATCACCAGAAAATTCCTTTACAGCAGTGTCAGTTGGACAAGACTCACAGTTTTAGGCTTCAGGTGATGAAAGAGCAGGTTATGCAGAAGGAGAAGGCTGGCTCCCCTGCCTCCCTTTCCCTGTGTGGTCCTGTCCCTTCTGGCAGCAGCAGGCTGATGGATTAGCTCACCACACCTTGCAGAACCTCACCCAGTGGCTCAGTCTTGAGTCTCAAGCCCTGTCACGGTCTCAAAACAATAGTTTAAGTTTCAGTATACACTGAAACGAAGCCCAGATAAATATGAATAAGAGATTCTGTGTTTACTTTCGCAGGAGGACTTAGCAGAGCAGAAAAAGCCATAACCATTGAGAGTCCAGACTAGATCCAAAGAGAGATTCAGAAAGAAAACTGCGATATTCACAGTCAAACAAAACGAAAACAGAGAAACAAACCCACAATCACTGAGACCTGTTTCTTCTAATACCATAGCAGGGACTCCAGCATTATATTTACTGCCTTGTACACATGCCCCAGCCACTCCAAATCACAGAGTGAGGTGTGTCAAAACATCTTCGGGAACTTTACAGGAACAATCACACAGCTTGCAAGGCTTCAGGCGCACTAGGGCTGAGATACACCCTGGCACGCCGCTACTCACCCTGTGCTGCCCTAGCTAAGATTTCTTATCTATTTTCCTTTCCTTTTTACTTTCAGAACGGCTCAAGGAGAAGCGAAGCGCTCGCTGTGGGGAAGGCGGGACGCGGCCCGGCCCCGCCGCCCTCCGCGCCGCTCTCGCGAGACGCGGCCGCGCGGGCTCCATATTGGGGCATCTGTGCCCGGGGCCCGGAGCTCTCGCGAGCGCGGCCCCGAGGAGCCCCGAGGAGCCCGGGCTGTGCGGGGACGGCGGGGCCGGTGCCCGCGGCTGCCTGGGCTGTGCAGGGTGTCCGGGGTCGGAGCCCGGCTGCGCCGCCCGGGCTGTGCCGCTCGGGGCGGGGCGTGAGCGGCGGAGGCGGCGGCTGCGGTGTCGCCTGCGCCGTCCCACCTGCGGCGGGAGCGCGTCCCCGCCCCGCACGCCGGCGCCCCCGCCTCGCTCGCCGCTGGCCGCACGACCGCCGGCCGCGCCTTACGGAGCCATCCCGCCCCTCGTGGCACAGCCCGGGGAGGGAGAGCGGCGGGGGAAGGCGGTGACACGGCCGCGCTCGGCCTCGCCCTCCGTGCCTGTGGGAGGGGGCAGCGGCGGCGCGGGGCGGGGCGTGTAGGGCCGGCGGCGGCTGCGGGGGCGTCGCTGCTGCGGGGCTGCCCCCGCCCGGGAGCGCTCGGGGGAGGGAGCGAAAGAAGGAAGGAAGGAAGGAAGGAAGAAGTCGCTGCTGCCGCTGCAGGAGGAGAAGGAGGTAGTGGCGGCGGCGGTGCTGTTGCAGCCGCAGGCAGAGCCTCCCCCTCCGGCCGGGCCGGGCGGGGCGGGCTCCGCAACCGAGATGTCTCAGGAGCGGCCCAAGTTCTACCGGCAGGAGCTGAACAAGACGGTGTGGGAGGTGCCCGAGCGCTACCAGAACCTCTCCCCGGTCGGCTCCGGGGCCTACGGCTCCGTCTGGTGAGTGCAGGGAGGGGACGGGGCAGTGCGGGGGAGGTCGCCTTAGGTCGCTGCCCCGCCCCGCGGCCCCCGGTGCCCTGCAGGGACCCAGGGTGGGCACCGCGGCGAGCAGCGCTCCACTGTCCCCTGTGGATTCCTGTTCCCTGTGGATTCCTGTGCCCCAGCTCGCCACCAGCCTCCTGCAAGAGACATTTTTCCTGCCCGGCTTTACGCGCGGTGCTGCCGGGAAGCCGCAGTCTGGTCTTTGGAATGCGTCGGGCATTGCACCACATGGCAGGTGGCTCTGAAACATTTTTGCAGGGGAAGATAATAATGTGTCGTTGCCGGCCCCCCCGTCCCGCCCCGAATGAGCTCATATGGACAGATTTCAGCGAGGTTTCTTGCAGTTAGTAGGTGGGGAGTGCAGAGGGATGGAGCCCCCCCATAGCTGGCTTTGTAGAGCTGAGGGCTTGGCAGCTCTTGTCCCAGTTTCTTTCTGCACCTGAAGGATAGATTATATTTGAGGCAATTGTATTTTCATCCGGAATTTATTGATAGGCAAGAAATACAGAGAAGGCTGGGAGGGCTGGTTTTGTATTCCTGGTTTGTTATAGTGCATTTACAAGCACCAATATTTTCTTGGCAATAATAGAAGAACACAGGAGGACTCGTTTTATTGCTATGGAATTACCGCAATACACATACTGCAGAATGTGCTCCCTGGGAGAGTAAAGTCCTGCTGTGAGACCTGCAGAAATACAGGGAGCTGGAAGAGTTTATTTTTTAATGCTTACCCAATAGGAACAAACCGGGCTGCATGTGTGAGATACAATGCGTCCTTAATTTGTAGCTTCTCTGCTGAGCTGCGGTGGATCATTAAACATAAATGGAGCTGCATACTTTGCTTAAGCTTAAAGACAAGGTGGTATTTGAATCGGTTTGACTCTAGACTTTAGCAGTAATTTAGTTAAATGTTCACAGATTACTGCCTCCTTTGATTAAGAAACATCTTCCACATGAGCATTCTGGGTTTTATTCTGTGTTCTTTGGTTCTGTCAAAGTGTGAGCAGAATTTTGAACTATGGGTGCATAATTACAAAGCTGCTTTGCTGTTGTGTTCGAGCAGGCATGCATATGTTTTTATTAATGTAGTGTGCAAATTTACACTATGGGTATCAATTTTATTATAAGGAGGGACACATGCTGCATTTTGCTAGTAAAGAAAATAAGTTCCTTTGCACGTGCTACAGTTTTAATGAAATGCTCAGCTGTTCTTAACATGTTATAAAATTGTTGGTAAGCTGAGCTTAAATAACTTGCATTTTTTTTTAAATGCTGTGATTGCAGTGTGCAGAGGCTTGCATTTCATATAAGTAAACCAGACTGGTCAATTTTGTAGCAAGAATAACCAGTATGCTTGCTGAGGTGTGTTTTTGGTTTGGTTGTTGTTTTTTTTTTTTTTTTTAAGCATAATTATAGAATGATTTTGATTGGAAGGGAATAGACAGGTTTCTTTTGATGAAAGAAGGACCTTGTTAACACAGCTGATAAATACCCCTGTAAGTGTCACAGAGTTATGCAACTCCTGAAATGCAATGGGAAATTAATTTGCTTCGTGCTGTGCCCTTTGTATTTTAAGGTTGATCCTACATCATACACCCCACTCCCATTTTCTCTTCCCCTCCCTACAATCTCCACTGTACATGTAATATTGCAAAGTTTGTTTTCAGCCAGTAACTAAAGAGTTTGCATCATGAATTTCCTGTTTTGCTGTGTCAAAACTTTCAAAGATTGTGCAACTTTGTTCAGACCAAGTGAAACAGTTTTGTATTGGAAGCAATTTCAGACATGTGGCAGAGTCTTTTTACAGTCCATGTTAATGGCTTCCTGTATGTTCTTCTAAAAATAGTTTTCAGAAAAGATGTTGTGATATGGAAAGTATGTCAGAATTGAAAAATTCAAGAAAACAACAAAAACGTTTGCATATTTATGGACACTTATTAAGCTGCAAGTGGTGATGCATATTATTTATGGTATTCCTGCAAGGACTTGTTCTGCTCTGTCCCTTTGGAGATTTTTTTTTTCTCTCCAGTAAAAAGTTTCATTTGGAATTTGGTGCATCCCTGTTGGGATAGTACATAGTGGTGTTTTAACAATCCTTAAAATGGTAAATATAGTTTGTTCACTGCACTATTGCATTCAAATGTAATCAAATGCTCTGTTGTTTAAGTTGTCAAAATGAGGCATTTGAAAATGAGGAATCTCCAGAAGGTGGAGAGAAAAATGAATAAAAAAGAAAGCATTAAGGTGCCAATGAGTCACTCAGACTGGGGAGCTGTTGGAGGCTGCTCTGAATGTGCTGTGAGCATGGTTTGGAGCTCCCTAATGCACAAACTTGACTTTGGGAGGCAGGGATGGAGGGAGAGGCATTTCTGCAGGCAGCCTGAGCCCCTGCCTGAAATGAGAGCAAATATTGCAGAGTTTTCTGAAGGGTGCAGTGCTGGAAGAATGAGGTTCAAATGGCCAGCTCAGGTGTTTTTCAGGATCCATTTTTTAAAAACTGCAAATGTTGGGGATACAAATAGAGATTCAGTTCCAAAACTTTGAGAAAAATCTACACAGATCCTCAGATTGATTCTTCCTAAGTCACATAACAATTGCCGTGGCATCTGCTGTATGAAATGCTCTTTCATTCATTCTTGCAACATTTAGTGTATTTATACAACACCGTTTCTTGCTTGCTTTTGTAACCAGGCCTGCATTGAAAAAGGGCTCCTGACATATCCATTTTGTGATATTTCATGTAAGGAGAGGGGCCCAGACAATCCAACATGTTGCAGTGGGAAGTTGCTGAGCAGGGATGGGATTGATTGGTGACTCACTTCACTTGGAGGATTGCTTCATTTCTTGCCTGTGCTGGAGGGAAGTCTCGACTCCTGGCATCAGTTCAGGCAGCTCTGAGCTAAGCAGAATGGTGTTTTCACCAATTTCCCATCAATTTCTAAAAGGCTGTGAAGCACATTCGGTAAATCTTATTTTACTAATTGTTATATTGTTGCAGTTGTTCTTTGTTGTATTGATGCTTTTATAAAATAAAGGGCTTGGTTTAGTCGCTTTGCAAGCTATCTGTATTGCCTTAATTAATTTGGAAAGGATTGAATGGCCAAGACTTACTCTTCCTCAAAATCTTGCATAAGAATTTTTTTTTAGCTTTTTAAAAATAGACTGTCAAGTGATACAGCCCTCCAGAACCTGTGATTTCTTCCCATTTCAACCCACAGTTGTACTGACACTGAGTCTGAATTTCTTGGCTACTGAGAATTTAGAGAAACATTATAGATCTAAGAAATTTTAGGACATTAGGGTCTAGAGGAAATGAAATAACCCTAAATAGCACATTTGTGTTATTAATCCACAGTTCCTCTGTGGATTTTTTTTCTAATCCTTTATCAAAGCGTGCAAGCCTCCAAATCCTGTGTGTGTTTGGAGGGACAGGTGCCTGCTCCTCCTGCAAGGTGTGGTAGATCTGTGAGGAGTGGTAGGAACAGAACTGTGAAAGTGAGTGGGATGAAGCAGCCACGCAGGAAGGGTTGGCAGAAGATGTGTGGGGAGAGGGGAGCTGAGTGGGAGAAGGGCAGGCACAGAAAAGCTGCGAGCAGAGCTCTGACAGGGCTGGCAAGGAGCTTGGACTGTGGGGGAACTTGGGATATGAAGGGAAATTATTGAGAGCATGTGTCCTACAGGGAGATTTTTATTGCAGCTTTCTTAGAAGCAGAAGCAATTCTAGCACAGGAGAATGGTATTTGCAACTTTTATAGTGTGTTGGGAGGGTGCTGACTGAAGTGCAGGTACAGAAGCGACTGCAGTCAATAATAAACTGTCAGATGCTAACTGTGTTTTTCTGTCTGATTAGGAGTGAATAAATTAACTCTAGCTCTAAGGAGATTCAGTTAGCCTGGGTATTTGCAGAGGCACTAGCAATGAGCAGCTTCTATTTAGCAAAATAGCCTTTGCACAGAAATTAACATTCTGGTTATTTAATATTTAAATAAATTGTGCTCATAACTAACCTTGTTGCTTGGTTCTCTAAAGTAATTGTTTTCTTCTACCTCCTGTGTTCTGGATTCAATTCAGGTTAGATCAGAATTGTAATTTTAGCTCACTTGGGGTGAGGTGGATGCAGTTCATTTGCCATAGCTCAGTGCTATGTAAGAGGTTAAAAAAAGTGTGATAAATTCTAAATTTGTGCTGATCTTGTTTTAAAAGGGATTTAAAACTGTGGATCATGTCATTTTTTCCTAATTGGGCTTCTTTAGCTGCAGTGTGATCAATGTAATGCAGCTGTTTAAAGTCTGTGATGAAAGGCAGCTCGGTGTTCTTTACCGTGTTCTCCAGCTGACAGCTGTTCTGTACTCTGCAGGCACCATGAGCCAGTTATCTGTACTGGCAGAAAATTACTCAGCATGATTTTAGGCCTCAAATATGTCCAGACTTTGTGTTCTGACTTCAAGTTTAGATTGTGAATGTTCAATTACACAGAATTTTCTTACCTGAGCTTGTGCATTGTGCTGTTTAACCAGTACTGCTGGTTGTACAGCTGCTACAACAGCACAGTGACTTGATATGACCCCAAAAAATGTCATTTAATAACAAAAAGTGAAATTCAATTTCATCTGAATCCTGATATAGCTTATTTTGTGTCTGGTGGCTCTGAAATCTCAAAATCTTGGAAACCAAAAGAGAAATTTGTCTGTGGAGCTTTGAGATGCAGAGGATCACCTTCTTTGCAGATGAAAGAGTTGCTGGTATTTGCTGCATTTTGTAGCTGAAATGTTTGGAAACTGGTGAAGATCCATGACTAATTTACAACAGCATGTGCTGAATGATGATGGTTACTCTTATTTTTGCTCGAAGTCCTAGAAAACACCTTATGTATCAGTAAAATGCTGGCATGTATTTTCAGGCCAATCTAGAGATGTTTGTGTATTGCAAGATGGTGATTTTTACCCGAGACTGAAAAAAATTGAATTCTCAATTTCATGAAGTGTTGCTGCTTAAACATTGATTTTTTTTTTTCATAGTGATGTGTGAAAACTTGAGAATTTGAAATCAACATTAAAAATGAATGCTGGATGGCTTCTTTTGTGTGCCTGGCTGAGGTGTAGAGGATGACTTGCATTGGAAGTAGTTGCTCAGGGGTGTTTTTTGAGGCAGTGTGAGAAGCTTGAGTAACTCAGCTCTGGCAGGTTGCTGCTGCTGTGACCTGGTGTCCTCCCTGTGCTTTCCAGAGAGGTCTTTCCACTCTGTGCATGCCCTTTATAGAAAGGGAGATGCTCTTCTTCCACTGTGCACTGAGGGATTTTCCATTGCTGCCAGGGCCTGGGGGAAGGGTCACTGCTGCTCTTCTGTTTTCTATTTCACTTACCAAATTCCTTGCAACCTGGGCAAATTTGAGATGAGGAGTCTTTTTGCAGGTTAATTCTTGGTGGCTGCTTTAAAAGCAAATGACAGCTGCCTTTATTTCACATAGCTCCTTTGGTGGGGTGGGCGTTGTGGTTTGCATATGCAATTGTGGGTTTATTCTAGGCCTGCTCTTGTGATTGGTTTTGAGCTTTGTTAGTTAAGCTTTATATTTAACACTTTATAAATATGTAGCATTCCTTTCTGCTTGATGTTTACCAAGAACTAGTGCATACTCACTTTTAAATGGAACCAGGAGTTCACCTGAAGCATAAATACAACAGGAAAATCAACCAGTATTGTCCTTGTATGACTCTTTCCATTCCATACTTTCCCCACATTCATTGCCTTGAGTGAAGTGTTGATTTCATATCCTCTCTTTCTCTTCTTCCTTCCTTTTTAACAGACCAGAGATTTATAATTGGATAAGAAATTACTTAAAATATAATTTTACTGTACCCTCTCTATATATGTATGTGTGTATATATATATGTATATAGTTACTGACTAGGATTAAATAAGTCCTCATGGGCTCTTAAGAAAAAATACTACTTGTATCTGCAAGGTTTCTGCTAAAGGGACAAGTTTTGGTCATGTACAGCTACTTATCATTCATTCCCAGGCACTTCTGTATAACAGAACTTGGTGATTGGATGAGATTTACCAAAGAAATTTAATAATAACTGATTTTATTAGGCAAAGTCCTGGATTTTTGTGTGAATTTAATCCATGAAAATAGTATTTTGAGCATAGCATTTTGTGATCAAGTGTCATGTTTGAAAGTATGTTTAGGAATAGTGGTAGTATTTACAAGTGCTCTTCTCTCCAGAGTTTTAGTGCATGATTATGTTTAAGAGCACTTCAGGCAGCAGTCATAAACATTTCTCTTTCTTTCTACAAGATTTCCCTTTACTGTGTGGACAAGACTCATCTTTTAAACATTTTCTGCAGAAACCAACAGTTGTGTGAAATTGTGCAGATTTTGGGTGGTGTGCAGGTTATGGACCAGGATACTTGGGAATCACTTTCATTGCAGAAATGGTGTTGCCTGTAACTCGGTGTCTAGAATCAGTGTGGATTTGAAGGCATTCCCACAGAGTTCATTTGATGATTTTCCTGCTCTGCTCTGTGTTGCAGCTCTGCCTTTGACACCAAGACAGGGCTGCGGGTGGCGGTGAAGAAGCTCTCGCGGCCCTTCCAGTCCATCATCCACGCCAAGAGAACCTACCGGGAGCTGCGGCTGCTCAAGCACATGAAACACGAAAATGTGAGTGCAGGCACAGCCCCAGCTGCACTGAGCAGCCTGCAGCATCGCTCTTTCCTTGCTGCATGTGGTTTTTTCCTCATGCAGTCCAAGGTATTGGAGTATCTGGTTCATGATGATGTGAGGGAGTAAATGGAGCTGCAGAGCTCTCACGTGTGTCTGCATCAGGTTTGCCAGTTCCAGGAGGCTTTGTTAGCTTGCATGAAGCACAACACTGAACAGATGGAAATGAAACATCTACTGGAATAAATACTTCAGTGCCACAAAGGATCTTAGTAACTGCTATAAATATATCTCACAGCTTTTCTCTTCACTGTTTTCTTTTCAGGTGATTGGCTTGTTGGATGTGTTCACCCCTGCCAAATCACTAGAAGAATTCAATGATGTGTAGGTAACTTCTCTGAAGATTGCAATAAAAGTCTTTTGTATCTCCTTTCCCAGGTTATGACAGAAATATTTGTCTCTTTAATTTGTCTGCCATCACTCACAAATAATCCTGAATTCCAGCACAAAGTCACAGTATATCCTAAGCTGTTGGACTTGTCAGAATTGTTCACCTGCTGTGGTTTACTGCCCAGTGCAGTTGGAATCACTGAACTAATTTGCTACATTATTTAAAGTGTCACGATCTATGTTCCATTGAGCAACGTGCTTTGGGACAGTCAGCTCTGCTACTGGAGATTTATGGGGAATTTTTATCCTAATCCTATTCAAGAGATTGCTTCACAGTCCACGTGTTTGCTTTTGTTCACAGGTACTTGGTGACACATCTCATGGGAGCAGACCTGAACAACATTGTGAAATGCCAGAAGCTCACTGATGACCACGTGCAGTTCCTCATTTACCAGATCCTTCGGGGCCTGAAGGTGAGTGTCCCTGTGTTCCCTGCATGGGGACAGCTCACCATGGGGGTGGAAGTTCCTGGTGAATGTTACACCCTCAGCAATTCAGATGTGTGCATAGGGCTTCTATAACTTCCCTAAAATATTGCAGAATAACGTTTTATTATTGTTGTTTCACTTCTGCCTCTCTGGAGCTCTGCATCAGTAAGGTTTACTGTCATTTTTATGTGTTCCTATGGGCAGAATCTAGAAAATTATGAACTGTGATGCCCTCTGCTCTGGCAATGAATTTTCCATTTCTTCAGTTTTGTTTACTTGTGTTGTTGCACTCGTGTGGCAGCACTCCTGGGTGTTCCTAAGGAGAGGCAAACTGGAACACCCACCTGGTGAAACCCACAGAGACACAGACAGACTGACAGACTGGAGTATCTGAATTGTGTGGGCTGGGCTAGGGCAGTATTTTCCAGGGAAGAGATGAGGAGGTGGCTGCTTGGACTGTTACATAAATTTTGTCTCATTTTATTTTACAGTACATCCATTCAGCTGACATAATACACAGGGTGAGTATTCATTCTAAGATTGTTTCCTGTAGTGAAACGATGTCTTTAAAAAATGAAGCATGAACTTTTACAATATAGCACCAAGAGAAACCAGAGAAAATTCTCTGAAAATTTTTTTTTGTTAAGTAGTAAAAAGTTTGAACAGGGGAAGTGGTTGTCAAGATCCATAATTTTCCTTTGTGAATTAGCTTTTCTCTTAGATACAGATATGCAGCACCAGTTTTGCCTTTATGCATATTTGGTTATATGTGATGCCTCTGAGAACCACAGAAGAGATTTCTCACTCTGATAAAATAATTTATCCAAAGTATTTGCCCTCAGAATCTGTATTTTTATCTCTGTTTACAATTTTACCTGCTTCAGACTCGTGAAACAACACATACTCCACTGTTAATGCTGATGTTTAATTTTTTAGGATTTAAAACCCAGTAACCTAGCTGTTAATGAAGACTGTGAGCTAAAGGTAATGTAATTTAAAAATCTGATTTGTTTGAGTGCCATGTGAATGTCCCTTGCAACTTAAGTGTCAAAACAATTCCTTTTGAAAGTACTTTGACAGGAGAGTAATAATGTGCTTCCCAGCTGTAGAGTTGTAAGGATGTGGTTTTTGTATCTGCTCCTGTGTTTTTAGTGAATCATCATGCAAGTGCAGAGTTAACAGCTTTAGTTTGTGTTTCCTTGTTTTGGAGACGAGATACCCAGCTGTAATTCTGATTGTCGATCCTACGCTGTTCTAGCCTAGTGTCTTGTCCTGGGTTGTGAAATTTGGTTTCATAACGTGTTTTTGCAGCTCTCCCACCTGTCCTGTCCCCAGCCAGTGCTTGCCTGGTGTTTGTGCTGGGTGTTTGTTGCCCTGCAGCGTTGCTTTGTGTTTGCAGATCCTGGATTTCGGGCTGGCGCGGCACACGGACGATGAGATGACCGGGTATGTGGCCACCCGGTGGTACAGGGCCCCTGAGATCATGCTCAACTGGATGCACTACAACCAGACAGGTAATGCCTTCAGCAGCACAGGAATCCTCTGATTTGTCAAGTTTCTGAATTGTGAGGGGGGAATAAAAGAGGTTGTCCTTGCACGTGCATCTCCCTTTGATTGCATAAGTTGGCACTCCTGGTAATTATGTTTTGGAGTTGGTATTGGAACTACTTTCTGTCAGATGGAAGTGAAGAATCATTGTGATAGCATTCACCAGGAATCTGAACCTTTGAAAGTGCAATCAGCAAAATACTGTCAGCACTTATCCTTGCTTCTCCTAGCAGAGTGGTTTTTAAAATAAGTGACTGGGATGCATCTGGTTGAGCAGAGTGTCTGGAGCTGTAGTGTGAAGAAATGACAAAACTGCCATGGGACTGTTTCAGGACAGAGTTGTTTGCTCTGGTTGGATGGGATGGTTCTGCTCAGGCTGTATTTTTATGCATCATGTTTTGTTTTCTGTTTTATTTTGTTCAGTTGATATTTGGTCAGTGGGATGCATTATGGCTGAGCTGTTGACTGGAAGAACATTATTTCCTGGCACAGACCGTATCCTTTAGAAGTAATTTCTTTTTTGAAATTGAAATTAGATCTTCATTTTCACATAGTTGACAAGAAAATAAGTTCTGGGTTTAATTACGGACTTCTGTTTGTTTGTTTTTAAATTAATGGCTTCTTTTACTCACAGTACAAAGAGGTGAGTTCTTGATTTTGCTGCACATCTGTTCCTCTTTATTGTCTATTGTCATCATTAGATTTATATACTCTTTGTTTCTGTTACTTTCCTTTAAGTTTATTTAAATTGATTAGTTGAGTTTCTAGCTAATAGTTGCATGGATGTCTGCCAAGAATCCTGTCATGCTTCAGGTTTCTTGCAAATGTGATTCCCTTCTGGCCTCTCTTCTTTTCTCCTGGAGGTATCCTGGCTGTGAGAGCAGTGGATGCAAATTCTTTAGTGCCAAGGTTCTCATTAAAATTGCTCTGCAATGTTTAGGTTCCATTTCCATGCTTGACTGTGAACCTCCTTTCACAGTGTGCTTGTACTGATGTGAAAATTCAACCTTGAATAAGATCTTTCCAAAATATTTTTTTTTGCCTCATCAGACTGGACTGGGTAGGACACTTTGGCAAATTTAAGACAAGTTTATGAGATTTGCTCATATTTTCCCCAGGAAATTGGAAGTGAGACTTAATGCAAATTGTTGCACTTAAAATTTTTGCTCAGCCACAAGATTGGGGTGAGATTTACTACTGGCAATATTTTTCATTGCCTAGAGATTGAGCTTTCATTTGCCAGAGAAAATAACATTGCCCACCTTTTACCAAAGTTTGTTATTTCAACCACAGTCTGTTCATTTTAATAACTTTTGTTAATTTGTTAGTATTTGTGTCAGTGAATTTAAGTATGTTAGCACTTGATGAAAAGGAAGCTGGTGTTGGAATTGCTGCCTGCTGTTTATTTACCTTCAGAAAACATCTGGGTTCCAAAACTCCCTCCTGAGGAGAAGCTTTCATTCCAGCTTTCACAGTGTCACCTCTTTTCAATGTGCTTTAACTTTATCCTCTCCTCTTTTTCTGCTTGACTCCATCTCATAATTTCTCTCTGAATTTGTTGTACTGTGCTGTGTAGTCATCTCTGCTGTATTTTTCTCTTGTCAAATGCAGAAGCTGAATTAAACAAAGCTGGTGTATTTTTATCTGTTGATTCAGCATGTGTAGGTTGGTTTGGACAGATTTTTTTTTCATTTCTTTTAAGAAAAACTGAGATACCAAGAATTGTTCATTCAAACAAAGCAAAAGCCTTTAAGCTGTTGCCATTATTTAACCCTAGCAACAGTGACACTTCAGATTTTAAAGAACTTGATGCTTGCAACTAAAATATTTGTAATAGGATTTGCAATGTGTAAGAAATGCTTCATGGTTTTGATTTATTTTGTGGTTTTTATGAATTGAACAAAATGGTGATTCTTCCAAGTCTGAGAAGTTTTTTATCCAACTATGTTCTTAGCTGTAAATTAGAGCCACTGATATCTGCAATGCAAAATGAAGTTTACTTCTAGGAGCTAATTTATTTGCTTTATCATAATAAGGTACTTCATTCATTTATGTCTCCCAGCAGATGCTTGTGATGATTTACTTTAAATACTCAATTTCGTTTGCAAATGGCAGTAATGCTTTTTAATTAAATGCTCTTTCTGTTTTGAGTTGCTTAGATTTAAGAAACAGACCCAATGCTTTCCTATCTTAGACTTTGTAGTAGTGTAATTCTTCCAGTGCTTCTGTTTAAAACTAAAAGGGGAGCAGGGTTGGTTCTGAATCCTGTTTGTGCATGGAACTCTTACCCAAGGATTGGAAAGGACCCTGGCTGGCAGCTCCCACTCCAGGTTTGCTGGCATCTAAAGACAGCAAGCACAATTAAGATAAGTCAGTTCTGGTTTCTTCATGTCTTGGAAGGCTCTTTGAAATCTTTATATGTGCATTACTTTAGCAGAGAGTTGAAGGGGTTTTCCAGGTTTAGATCCTGTTGGGTAGTTCTGGGCCCTTGATTTTATTGTACCCACAGATTTGCAGAGGCTCTTGTTCCTCCTGTGGTGTCACTGTACAATTGCTGACTTCCTGACTTTGGAGTTAATATTAACATGAATAATTCAAGGTATGTTTGCCTTGTGTCCAGTAGCCAAGGATGTGACATATCCATATCCAGCTCTAGAAAATTCCCTGTGCAGTTGGAGGCAATGGGACTTTGTGTTGCTGGAAATTGCTCCTGTTTGACAACTGAACATTTGAAGTAGTTCTTGCTTTTTAGTCTCAAGATGTAAATTTTCTCAACTGTGAGCCTTGCATTTCCAAAATTAGAATGACAGAATATGTAATGGCTCCTCAGGATGATCACCCCCTGTTGAGATGGTTCTCTTGTTGAAGTGTTGGTCCCTTTCAGCAAGGATTTGGCAGAAATGCTGGGATGTTATTTACAGTCCCTCATTTATTTCTGTGTACAGCCTGGGGATGCACCCCTTCAGTGCAGGTAAGCTGTGAGTTCATTTAGTCAGGTAAGTAAAAAACTGGGACTCTGAAATGAGGATCTTCAGTGCTGTCTGTGATGATTGTGCCTCTGAAAAATGAATGTTGAGTTTAAACCCCTGAATCTGTAGAGATTCTAACCACAGCTGTCATTGACTTAAAGCAAGAATTGAGATACTCTTAGGAAAACCCTGTGGTTAATTTGGGCTTAGCTCTGCAGGATTGCTGAACTACTTCTAATTTACAACTGAATGGAAGGTAATTGAATTATTTCTATTGTAATCTATGGGTGGAAGCATTGGATGAAAGATGGATTTCTAATACTGGTGAAATCTCTGCCAGGAGCTGGAGAAGGGGATCAGGATTGTGGGAAAGGATTCAGAGACCAAAAAGTGAGGTGATGAAAAACAGAGTCCTCAGGCATTGGACTCTGATCCTTGTGGGTCCCTTCCAGCTCAACATTTTCTGTGCATGGGAGGCTTAGCTGAGGCTTTCTTGTTGGTATTGTTTTATTTGTCTGATGCCAAGATCAGCTTCTGTTAAACACAAATATTAAAGTTTTACAGCTCTGAATGTGAATGATTCATACAAATAAGCAGGAAAGTTAACTTTGTTTGAATATTTGACTCACAGAAAATAATATAAAGTAAAAATAAGAATATCTAGCTTTTCTTGTACTAGTTTAGCATTTTTGTATGTTTTGTGTTCCCTTAAACTCTGGAGAGTGTTGTTTGGTTTTTTTTACTGTTTTTATTCAGTATTCTGAAACTTCCATGATAACTAACCACGACAGTCTGAAATTACATATTCTTCTGATACACCTTGTTCTTGCTTGTGATGGCAGCTAAAACAACTTGGAACTTTGCTTTGCCTGGATAAACCATTACAATCTTGTGAGATTTGCTGCTGATGGTGATAGCAGGTTATTTTCTGAATTTTAGAATCCCTCCTCAGTCCTTTGGAGTACCTTGAAGATGGCCCTTGGGGTTTGCATGCTGTGCTTTCCTTCCCCATGCACATGTGCTGCTGTTTTTCTCCTGCTTTGTATTTATTAAATCTCTTTCCTGTCTTTATTGCTTGTGGCTCATTTCTCTGGGAGGTGCTGGGCCCTGTAGTTAAGGAATGCTGCAGTTGAGCAGGTTAGAGATGGCAGACCTAAAACCAGAAGCAGGGTTGGGTTTTGGCCGGGCCAGTTCCACAGTCTGTTTTTCTTTATTTATCTCAGAAGTATCTTCCACTAGCAAACAGGGCAGCAATAGTGTTGGCACACCAGTGCACAGGCTTTTAAATGCCTTTAAATAAATTAAATATTTAAAATGAGCTGTGGCATGTTAGCACTCTGAAATTTGCACTTCAACTGCTGCTTGCACAATAAGTGCAAGAAGTAAGGACTGTTTTAAATAGCTCTGAAGAAAATCTCATTTAAATGAGCCAGTTGTGGTTAGTAGAGTGCCCTTTGCTGATTCTCCTACAGCATATTCTGATCTCATTTTAAGCATTGACTCTTCAGAGTTTGCAATTCAGCTGTGCTAAATCCAACTAGATATTGGGTTTACTCTTAGATTTTGAGTGTTTTGAGTAGCCAGAAGTTTGCCAAGTAACTTTAAAAATGGAAAATTAATTCAGCTCTTCTGACAAAGTGATGATTCCAGAGCTCTTAATTAATTTGATAGATAAAACTTTAGACTAAAGTTTACCTCAAAAGATGGTGGTTTTAGCAAAGCATTGATGATTCCCTTCATACAGAGTTTGTCAATATTACAGGAACTGTGTTGTTTTCTAGGGTTTTTTAAACAGGTGACAGTTTTTGAAGTTCTTGCAGTACTCAAATTAAAAAATACTCTAAGAAGGAACTGCAGCTGTATCTCCAGCCATCAGGAAGGCATTGATCCCAGAACACAAGATTGTCTAAAAAAAATTTGTGTAACTACTTTGGTATAATTTTAAAGGCAAATATAAACGTTATGGACAGTCTGAAATCCCTGTGGAGGATAATTCAGGGGAGAAGGGAGATTATGCATTGATGGTTTTAAAAAGGATCCTTTGTGTCTTCTTAGTGTCTTGAGATTTAG
The DNA here is from genome assembly GCF_035770615.1 of Melospiza melodia melodia. NCBI lineage: Eukaryota > Metazoa > Chordata > Aves > Passeriformes > Passerellidae > Melospiza > Melospiza melodia. The sequence continues at coordinate 7,975,494 of NC_086221.1, forward strand.
ACGTGGAACAGTGTCTTGGATGGAATTCCCCCCCTCAATTGTGTTTTGTCCCCTTGGCCTTGTTGAAGGGGACAGCTCAGGCTGGCAGCTCTGGTCCTGGTAAAACATTCTTTCCATCTGCAGTGCTCTCTCCTGAGAGCTCTGCACAGACCTGTGTTAAACCTGAGCCCTGCTCTGCTGCTGCAGCAGGTCTGGAGGGCAGGAGGGATGTTCAGGTGCTTGATCTGCCCTGGTAGTGCCAGGAGGTGCCAGGCAGGACCCTGTGCCAGCTGCAGCAGCTCAGCTGCCCTGGCTGTGGGCAGGGGGTGCCCATGGTGAGGTGATGCTGCAGGGCCCAATCATTTCCTGACCTCCTGAGCTTTAGAAGTGGCTGAGTGAGTTTGGAAGGTGTTCACAAAAAGCCTTGACTTTCCTCTTAATATGAGTGCCTACCCTTTGCAGCCTTCTGCTTTACTTCAGCTGTTACTAATGCGAGCTAATCCTGTGACCTGCAGCTTGGTGTGGGGCCTGAGGGGGTGAAGGGAGCATGGAAGTTCAGCCTTTGCCACTGGGGCTAAAGATTTCTGCTCCAAAATAGTTCAGGATGCAGTGCCCCATTCCATGCATGTGGGGTATCTGCAGACAAGATGTTCAATCAGTCTGATACAAGAGAGCTCAGTTACATTCAGTTGTAACAAGAGGAATGAATATGGTTTGTCTAAAATAGCTTTTCAGTCAAGGCCTTGGCAAGAATTAATTTGCAGTGTTAATAGGGTGATGTGTTGCGCTTTTCATTTTGATTTCTCCCAGCATTTTCCTTTATGGTCCATCATTAGATATTGATCAGTTGAAGCTCATTTTGAGACTCGTTGGAACCCCAGGGCCTGAGCTTTTGAAGAAAATCTCCTCAGAGTCTGTGAGTTTACACTTTGATTGTAATATCTGCCCTTTCAGAAGTCCCGAGTTTGTGTGTTGTTCTCCTGTAGTCTTATCTGTAGAATGTGTTGGGATTTATTTTCTGTTATTTTTCTTCCTTTGTAATCCTTTGCTCTTGGATGGCTTTAAGTTCTTTTGCTTTGTGTATCTGATCTTTATTCCTCTTACCTCTGCCCGTGGTATGATTTCATCCTTCCATATTCTCATTTTACTGCTTTGTGACTTTTCTCTCAGTTTGTGGGTTTATGCTTTGTGATCTGTTGTACCATCAGGTGTTACTGGGGAAGTATTTTTCACAGCTAAGAGCTTGAGGCTTGTCTCAGTTATTATTTCTCCAGATTGCGTACCCAGGGATCTTTCTAAATAGGAGCAGGTGTGTTATCCTCTAAATACACACAGTCCCTTCTGTAGTGTGATTAATTTCTGAAACACTGCTGCCATTTCTTTGTTTTTGTAGCAGAAAATGCCTTTTAGGTGCCTTTCTGTAGCAGCTGTTGCAGGGCCCACAGCAGAGCCTGCTCTTGTGCTTTGTGGGTTTTGCTGTGTGGGGCCCTTTTACCAAGGGAGCACCAAAAAGGCTTCCTGCAGTCACTCTGGGAGGGTCACCTCCATTTGCAGCACTTGCTGTGCTGTAGGAATCTCAAATTGTGAATTGTGCAAACCCAGTGTGAAATGGCCTTTAATTGTACCTGTTCCTGAAGGAGGAGTGAATAAATCAGAGCCAGGGAGGAGCAGGTGAATGCACAGTGAGCACTGAGGCCACTGCAGTTTGTGAGCTGCAGCAGGGGATCAGAGCTGTGGAAAGTGGTGAGAAGATTATGTAGTGCTGCAGCTTAATGTTCCTGTAACAGTGACTGTAAATACAAGTGTGAGATTAGCCTGGAATAACACCTGCTGGAGGGATGTGCACTGCAAATTGGGATCGTTGGGCAACTTGCTGAACATCCCACCAAAGTAAAAAGTAAAAACTAAAGTAAAACACCTGGGATGTTCCAGCTTTGGAGAGATTAGAGCTGAATAACCCAGATTGATTTGGTTGCCCTGTGAATTGACCTTAGGGCTACTCTGGTGTTTGAAGTACAGGGATTAGCAAGAGACATAAGATGGAAGGTTGACTAAATTAAGCAGAAGATTAATTTGCATGTGTAAGTTGAAGTGGGTCTTTTTTTAAACATTATTGCAGAATAAAAATAATAATTGTTCTTATCCTGTTTTGAAACAAGTCTGTTTAAAAAAAAGGGCAGTAAATACTGTTTCTACTCTTTATCCATTGTATGGAGAAAGCAAAACTCTAATGTTTGATGGTTTTGTGTGTGTCACTATAACAAATTCTGGTTTTCTGCTGCATTACTTTACTGACTCTCACTTTCCCTGTTCACTGATACCTGCTAACTCTGTTCTATGCAATGCTGATGTTTTGCTAATTTTGCATTTAATGCCTTGTCACCCAGCCCACATCAAAGGGCACTCAGCTGTTCCGAAGGTGTCAGTTGTGAGCCAGTTTCACTTTGCACCACAAGAAACTTAAGCACTTTCTATGCAGCAAGAGGAAAAAAGAGCTGGTAACCAGTGCAGAGGGTAGAGTTTTTGTTTCTGTTTTCATTTTTGTTCATTTTCCTGAAGCTGTGTATAGCTGCACAACTCAGGAAAAATTTTGTGGAGTAGCCTTGGCCAAAGGAAACGTCTACTCTGATGGCTTAAAACTTCTGGAAATGTGAACACAGCCTTGTTGGAGTGTGATGCTCCTTCCCTTGGACAGAAATACTTTCTGTACTGGCAGTTACCAGCTGAGCAGTGATTCTCCATTGCTTTAAGTGTTCACTTGTGAAATTGCTGAACATCTCACAGGTAGCTGAAAAAATCAGTGGTCCCTGCCTGTATGGCTTTTGCCTTGTGGTTTGCAGAAGAGATGCTTTTGTATGCGACTGTTTTCTGTTTGAAATGGTTTTTGCACTGTTTTTAACAAAGCCCTTGACGAGGCACTTAAGATATTAACCAGCTTCAGCAGATCATGCGTCTGACGGGAACGCCCCCTGCCTATCTCATTAACAGGATGCCCAGCCACGAGGTGAGATCTGAGAGAGGAAGGGGGAGTGCAGGGCAGGGCTGCACTCAGTGTTCTCCACTTATGTGAATGAAAGGCTTGCATGTGGCATGGGGTGGGCAATTAACTACTGTTCTTCTGCAAGACTTTGGTACTAAAGGAAGATGTGAGATTTGGGCAGTGTGTGCTCAGCCACAGACGTGTGAGACTGGGAGAGCCTGGCTGTGAGCTGGTTTTGCATTGTGTGCTGTGCAGCTCAGCAGAGCTCAGCAGGCTGCACCCAGCCTTGCTGGGACACAGGGGCTCAGCTCCTCCTGCGCCTCTCTGCTTTCCAATCTTACTTTGCCACAAGTTATGTCAGCTCTTCCTCTACTTCTTGAGTGCCTTAGTTGGGACAGGTAATGCTGATGTGCTTATAGGTGTAGAGTAAGCAAGGAGACAGACCATAATAACCAGTGCTTCAGGATAGTTGAAAAGTACTTGATTTTGCTGGCTGGATATTGTCTGATAGTTCAACGGAGCATTTCTTTCCACAGGCAAGAAACTACATCCAGTCTTTGTCTTACATGCCGAAAATGAACTTTGAAAATGTCTTTATTGGTGCCAATCCCCTGGGTAAGACCTGTTTATTGAATTTTCCTGAAACTGAAGCTAGCATGTCCTGTCCTTTGGAGCTTCCCAAAGCTTTGTTCTGGCTGCAGGAGTAGTGCAGAGCAGGGTTGTGTTTATGAAGAATGTGTGGGCCAAGGGCGTAAGAGAAACAAAATGCTGGATGATGGTGGGTCCTGAGAAAGTACAGATTCCTCATCCATGTTGGGCCTTTAGAAGCTTTAAATTTCAGAGCAGAGTCCCACAGCTGATGTGAGAGATGCTCTGTGTCTGGTGCTCTTGCAGCCGTGGACTTGCTGGAGAAGATGCTGGTCCTGGACACGGACAAGCGCATCACGGCCGCCGAGGCGCTGGCCCACGCCTACTTCGCCCAGTACCACGACCCCGACGATGAGCCCGTGGCAGACCCCTATGACCAGTCCTTTGAAAGCAGAGAGCTTGAGATTGAAGAATGGAAAAGTGAGTCTGGGGCAGGGGAGGGACAGCTTCTGTTGTGGTTGTAGAATCACGGAATATCCTGAGTTGGAAGGGACCCACAGGATTGTGGAGTCCAACTCCTGACCCTACACAGGGATCCTGTACAAGTCCAGAATCCTGTCGTGTGCATCCCTGAGAGCATTGTCCAAACACTCCAGGAGCTCTGGCAGCCTCAGGGCTGTGCCCATTCCCTGGGGAGCCTGGGCAGTGCCCAGCAGAAGAACCTTTCCCTGAGATCCAACCCAGCCCTCCTGACCCAGCTCCAGCTGCTCCCTTGGGTGCTGTCACTGCTCACAGAGAGCACAGATTGGACCTGCCCCTCTCACACCGTGATGAGTCTCCCCTCAGTCTCCTCTCCATCCCATGAGGTGAGGTTCAGCTAAGCCATGGTCAGAGGCACAGCAGAAAGTGATAAAAATGTAGGCAGGCTGTTGATTCTGTCCTTACACTAAGTGAATCTGCTACATGCTGTGCAGGTTTAGCACAGTCCCTGGTAATTAGTTACTGCTAGGAGCACACAAACATATCCTTGTTTTCAAACTTGCATCTCCTCAATGCTCTGGAAGTATCTTTTATTGTGTATGTTGGTCTCTGAGAGTGGTGTAACCATTCTTTTATTCTTTGTCTTAATTAAACAACACTTTTTGTGTAAAATGCTGTTAGAACATTTGAGATTGTTGCAGGTTTTCTTGCATGAAGGTGTGACTGGTAGTGCTATCACAGTCCTGCTGCTGAGTTTCTGTCCCACTTCTCCCCCCAGGCCTGACTTATGATGAAGTAATCAGCTTTGTGCCACCCCCGCTCGACCAAGAGGAGATGGAGTCCTGAGAAACTGCTCTCTTCTGTTTGTCCCACTCACTGTGAAGGGAAGGCCTTTTCATAGGGACTCTCCAATTATCGTTCAAGTGCCTCATCACAACAATATTCTCCTTAGTGGAGGGGTTTTGTGTGTGTTGAACTGGGGAGGGAGGGGGGAGGGAAGGAAGCTGAGTCTATGTAAACATGCTGCATGCTCTTGTATTCTGTGTACAGCCTGGGGCAAGCCTCTGGAGACCTGTTCTGACTGCACTTAGTTTTTCCAGAGTAACAGTGCACCACCAGCCTGCACTGCTGGGCCGAGGTGAGCGAGGTGACAGTGACAGTTTGGTTACAATCATTGCCATTTATCAATTCTCCTACAACTGAGTAACCTCAAAAAGAATGAAAGTTGGTTTATAGGCTTACAGAGTCCTCTGTTTTCTTCAGGACTGAAAGTGGGGTTGAGGGATGTCCTTGTTCAATGCCAGGTGTGTGATTTACATCCAGATCTTCTGGTGCAGCAGAGTGTAGAGGCCTTCTGGTGTCTGATTCTTGGAACATGAAAAGATGTTGTTTGAAACTGTAAATATGTTTGTGCCTTAAATAAAGGGGGAGAGAGGGGAAAAGGAAGTCTGGGGTGGAAATCTGACCCACTGTTCTTGAGGGTGAAGGCTCCCAGGTAGCGAGGCATGAACTCAATGTAATTGGGAAGTAATTTTGAGGCAACAGCTTCAACCCCTGGATTGGGTATTCCTGTGTTTTTCACTTTCCTCCTCCTCTTGTTCTGAGGCTTTTCAGCATTATCTCCAGGAGCCAGAGGTTGGGGAAGATCCTTGCTAGCCACACGTTTGTGTATTCTGTTCCCTACAAGGTGGTGTGTTTTTGCATGTTGTAGCTGTATGTGCATGTAGAGCTGCTTGATTTTTGTCCTTACTTTTTGGGGATGGCACTGGGGGCAGTTCAGTCATCAGTGAAATGTTTGCTGAGTACCTCAGGCAGTGCCATAAAATCACAGCACCCTTCCTGCTGTGCTGCAGCTCCTTGTGAAATAGCTGCCATCCTAGAGGCTTCAACGAGGGAAGGATGTCATGTCCAACACCAGAGCAACATGCACCTTTTTCTTTGTTCTGACCTTCTCTCTGCAGAGGAGAAGAGCTTGGGTGGAAAGGTTTCTTGTGAGATCAAATGTAAAAAGCATTCTTTAAAGAAATGACTATAGCATCTTGTGCCAGAACTTAAGTTATTTCCTGAAAAGATTTTTTTTAGAAGTATTGAAACCCAAAGCAAAGAAATAAGCATGCATAAACACACAATCACCCTTTCACTGTCTATATCTATAAATACAAATATTTATATACATAAAACTAACATTTACTAGAAGTTTTTTATCCTCTCACGTAAGAGCTTCTTGGCTATTTCTTAGCAGGTTGATCTCTGCCCGAGGAAACATGAGAAGGGAGTATGTTTGAATACAAACATGGTTCAAAAATTTTGTATTTTCCAGGACTCTGCATGAGTGAAGTGCCCAGAGTTAGAGACTGGCAGGAGGGAGGTTTCTCAGCATGTTTGTGTGCTCCATCTGTAGCTGGGGAACTCAGGAGCCCAATTTTAGGGCTTCTGGAGGAAACATTTTTAGAATTTAATTTGTTGCAGGCATCCTGTGTGGGCAATGTACCCGTGTATGTGAGGAGAAAGGCTTTTGCAGTATTTTGTATTCTTGTTGCCTGTGGGGCAGAGAGTGTTTTTGTAGTGTTTTTGCCCCATGTTTGAAGAGGCAGCACAAAGGGATGGGATGTGGATGACAAAGCCATTGATTCTTCCTAGGCTACTTCCCAGCAATCTCTTCAGGCCAAAAGTTCAATAAAGGTCTGGGCTGAGATGAAGAGAGCAGCTCTGTTGTGCTCTAGGATAAAACTCTCCACAGCCCAACAAAATCAAGACAAAAAGCCTCCCTTTTCTGCTGGGCCAGCAGTCTGGGTATTCAAATACAAATGTAGATATACTATGTAAACCTACAGCAAGATTATTTTTATCAGCCATTTTCTGTGTAGATGCTACAGTGTGATTTCATGCGGAAATATTGCTAAAGATTTTTAAAACCTCTCGGTGTTGTGCGTGTGGGTGTGTCTGTGTGTGTGAGTGGGAATGGTTCATTGGAGTCTGTCCTGAGGGAGCCCCTGGGGCACAAACTCCCTGCTGCCAGTGCCGTGCTGTGCTCAGCTGCCTGGGCACCACGCTGCACCCAAAAGCAGAGATCTGCTATTTTGTTTCTATCCATGGATTTTGCTGTAATTGGTTATGCCAGATAAGATGTCACAATACCACTGGTTAAAAATAAAATCTATTTTTCAGATTTACTGCACTGCTGGTACTTGGAAACCTCTTGCACTGAAGTGTTGAGTTTTTAGCATGGTGTGAATTTCTCTGCTGTGCTGTGGGGGATCCTGGGTGCGATGGCTGGGAGGGGACGAGGTGACTGGAGGCTGATTCTGCTGCCATGGGGCTTCTTGTCCCTTTTTCCATCAATCTGAAGTTTCCTGTTTGACTTGGTCACTGGAGTTAACTCATCTCAGTACACCCAGACCTGCCCCGGCTATTCAGGGCTCCCTAATTGGGTGCTGATTGTGTGCGCAGCAGCAGCTGAGCAAGGGCTGTGTTCATCAAATAACCCAGGAGTTACATGTTTGCTTAAGGACCAGGAGCTTTTGCTGTGACACCTCTTGCTCACAGGTGTGAGCAAGAGTTTTTTTATAGACCCAGCCAGGCTGTGGATTATTTCCGGGCTGTGCTGCTGCAGCCAGGGCTGATTACACAGATACTGCCATGGTGCCTTGTCCGTGTTTGTGTTTGTGAACAGCAGGCTCTGCTGGGCTGCCTGCAGAGCATAAGGGCCAATGCAGTAGTTGCACATAAAGCAGGCACAGTGAATTTTCCCTGCCCCCAGTTGTACTTTTCCTGTAGGGACACCTTTGCAGGTGCCCTGTATGGAAGGAGCCAAGGCTCTGGGCCGGGTGGAGGGCTGCTGGGGTAGAACACTTGCAAGCAGCTAGGCTGGCTTGGTAAGGCTCGGCTTAGTCACTTCCTTTGGGAGCGGGGAGGATGCACCTCCTGTGTGGGAGCCCCACCTGAGCCTCCTGGTGCTGGGGAGAAATGTTGAGGTGCTCTCTGCTCACCAGGAATGGTCCTGGTGGGCTGGTGGGTCACACTCGGCGGAGAGCACGGGCTTTGCTTTGTCCGAGAGGAGCCAGGAAGGGCTGAGAGCTGAAACCGCGCCCAGCAAAGCCTGGGGCACAAACCGTGCTGGGGCTGTTCCCATCCCACAGCTGCTCCTGGAACCGCTCGCAGCAGTCACTTGGAGAGCCTCAGCCCACTTCCAGCACCTCGCCACGCTGCTGGGAAGCCGGGCTCGGGAGAAAATCGCCATCGCTGTGATCCCGTGGTGTCCTTTGTCACGAGCTGTCCGTCGGCTTCGAGAGGATCCCCTGCGTGCCTGACGCGGTGTGTCTGCGGCTTGTCCCTCGGATTCCCCGGCTCGGCCAGTCCTTACTCATCCCCTTGTTTGGAGGAGGGATTTCACAGCCCCTGCTGAGCCCCGTGAGGATATTTCTGGGCTGATGGAGCAGCAGAGCGGGAGCTGTGCATGACAGGGGCTGCCAGAGGCGTGCCCGAGCGGGGCCGGCTGCTCCCCTCCTGCAGCAGAGCCCAGAGGCACCTGTACAGCACCGAGGCGTGTCAGGAAACCTGATGCCTCACCTCTGCCAATGTGGAGGCGGAGGGAGGAGGGCCCAAAGACATGTCCCTTCACGCTCGCAACAGCTGAAAACAGAGAAGGAAACTCGCTAGAGCCTTTCCCAGCAGCGCAGGAAGCCTCCCTGCCCCGCTCTCACCTCAGCAGCCCTCCCGTACTCCACTACTCTGGGGGGGTGGCTGTCCCACACCCGCCGGGCGATGAACATCGCAAGGAGAAGAGGCTTTTACAGACAGGAGGTGAACAACACGCTCTGGGAGCTGCCCAGGAGATACACAAACCTGCACCCGCTGGGCTCCGGGGCCTACGGCTCCGTCTGGTGAGTGGGGTCCCGCTCGCAGCGCCCCGGGGCTGGGGGCGCTGGGAGTTCCGGCCCGGGGGGAATGAGGAGGCGCTTGGCAGAACCCCTCCATTAAGGAAGGACATTTGCATGAGGGATGGGGACAGGTTGTGTCCTGTCCAGCTGGACACTCGCTCGCCTGAAGAAAATGCCCCAGGGTGGGCAGAGAGGGGACAGGGCAGGGGTGCCGGGGCTGCCGAGCACCCCGGCACTGGGGTCGGGCAGGTTTTGAGCTGCTGTGGACTCTTGCTTGCTCTGGTAGCACAGGCAGGAGGCGGGGGAATACCTGGATGTCTGGAAGAGATTTGTCTGTGATTTGTGATTTCCAGAGGTGGGAGCTGGAACAGGGTGTCCTTGCTGCTCAGTCCCAGGCAGCTGAAGCAGATGGACAATGCAACCCCCACCCTGACACAGTTTCCAGTTTGAAATCATAAAGTGGATAGAAATTATCGCAAACCAGGATCAGTAACAGACAGGACTTCCTTCATGGCTGATGATAAACCCCAGCCTACAAGAGAGCAGCAGGAGCTGCTGTTAATTATTCAACCAGGCAAAGGTGCCTGAAGCAAGAGCAAGCACAAGGCAGAAATTGCTGGGTTTGCACTGATGAGCCAGAGATGGGCAACCCTGAAAGGTTAAATATGAAACAGTCCATTGATAGTATCTGAACAGAGCCCTTATTTCATAACATGCTGAGCTAAAAATAAATGAAAAAAAAAAAAAAGGTGTGTCTGTTTTCATAGGTGTTGGGCAAAGTCTGGCCTGCCACTGGCACTAATCCTGAAACCCTGGTGTCCAGGTTTTGTCCTTTTCCTCCAGCTTCCAATTTACAGAGGGGCACTCACTTGGCTGCCCACATGTGTTTATACCTCTTAGATTCTTAAGTAAGTCCTGCAAAATCAGGCAGGATTAGACTTGACTTTTAATTTATATTTGTACAGTGTTCTCTGATTTTTATCACAGAGAAAATCAGGAAGAAAAATAAAGACAAAAAAAAAAAAAGAGAGAAATCCTTTCAAGTTTCCTTGCCTAGCCGAAAAAAACCAAACATCAAAAGAAATCTTTCCTGGTCCCTGTAAAACTCTGGAGCTCTCAAGAAGGGAGGTTGAAGCAGCCCGGGTGTGGACGGTGGTTTTGAATGGACAGAGCTCAGCAGGGAGGGCTCGATGCTGATTGCTGTACAAAGCTGAGGCAGAAATGTGGAGTTAGGATTTGCTGTCCTCTGCTGGGAATTGCTGGGAAATTTTCCTATTGCAGCGTTCTGCAGCAGCGGCTTTTACACCTTCTTGAGCAGCTGAGAAATCTTTTTTTTCATGTTCGCCTCTTGAGAGGGGTCAGGGAAGGGCTGAGATATCTCTGGAAAACACCACTGAGAACCCTGAATTTCAGCTCTCTGAGGACCTCCCTTCCCTCCTTGGCAATCTGAGCAAGGAGCCTCCAGAGGGAGAGGAGCTGTCACAGGATTGCTCTGTCCAGTTGCAAACAGCCAACGTGACCAGCAGGAACAACACAGCAAAATAATGCCTGCAGCAATGGCTGCTGTACCAGGTTTTCATCAGCTCCAGAGAAGAGTCTCATGTCAGCCAGACCTGCTCTTACACAGAAGCAAATATGTAATCAAGGATTCTGAACACAGCAGGATTAATTGCAGCAGCAATTTCAACATGTGACATCCACAGTCTTTGCTCCAGAATACAGTGAAGGCAGCTGGCCTGCCCTAAAATACAACACCCTCCAAGCAGATGGCAAAGCAGAAATTGCCATATCTTTATTCCCTTATCTCCATGCATTAAGGAAGGAGAAGGCAGAGTTAGAACTAATTCTGACCTTCAACCATCTGTGTTTCCCTCTTCTCTCAGCTCTGTTACCTCCAGCTCATTTCTGCAGGTTGAAGGGAATAAAGATGAGCCACTTGTGCTTTTCTTGGTGTCCCACCTCATCCCCTAAAGAGCACAGGCTGCCCAAAGCCACACAGGGCTCTGTGTGCAGAGCTCCACTGAGCTCCTCAAAGGACCTTTCTCTGCTGTCCTTCTGCAAGCACAGGAACCAACTCTTCTCTAGGAGGTGACCTGTGGGGTTGCAGAATCTGTTCAAACATTCTACTGACACCAGAATGGTTTTTTCTTTGCCTGCTGCAGTTCAGCCATAGACAAGAAGACGGGGGAGAAAGTGGCCATCAAGAAGCTGTGCCGCCCGTTCCAGTCAGAGATCTTTGCCAAGAGAGCCTACAGAGAGCTGATGCTGCTGAAGCACATGCAGCATGACAACGTGAGTGCTCATTTCTCCTCTTCCTGCTGACACAAGAGGTGTTTCCTTGCCACCTTTTGGTGGCATCACCTGTGTTTTAATTGACATTTGGTATGGGCAGGCTGTCTCAGGGTTTACCTGTGACCTGTTTGCTGTGCCCAGGATGGAGCAGGTGTGTAATGGGTGAGCCCAGGTGTTAGTAAGAGGGAAAACATTTATGCAGCATCAGTGAGGAGGCCCTGGGTTCCTCAGATGGAATTTTCTGTGTTCACCCACTTGCATGTGCCAGTGGAGAGCTGATGAGTGCCATGTGCACAGCAGTTGTTTTCCAGATTTAAATGTGGGCTTCTCTCCTTCCTCAGGTCATTGGGCTGCTTGATGTCTTCACCTCCACTGCCTCCTACCAGGGGTTCCAGGACTTGTAAGTCTGGACTTGTTTGCTCTGTGTAGATTTCATTATTTTCCAAGACAGCTGTGTCTTAGCAGCAGCATAACAGAGAGGGTTGGGGTGCAAAGGGACCAGACTAGAATCCAGGCATCCCCAAATAATGCAGAGAACCAAGAGCACACCTCAGCTGCCATGGCTGACACACCCAGAACACGTAAACAGATCCCACCCTGCTCCCAGCTGGGACACCACAGCAGCACAGACCAAGCTGTGCAATGAGGATGTGTTACATTCCATGGTGCATCACACAGAGGGTGACCCATGCTGAGCTAAGGGGCTGCACTCAGAATGGGAATAGTATTGTTCAAGAAGCCTCAGGGCAATTAAACTTAGAATTTGGAAGATCTGTCCTTCTCTTGACTCTGGCTCTTGTCAATTGATTTTTTGGCATTTTCCCTCCGTGTTCATGATCACATTGGACAAGTCCTTTTTCCTTCCCCATCACTGCAGATGAGCAGTGTGCCTGGCTTTGGGGTTTGGCTGATGGCTGAGGTTAGCAGCCTGCAGGAATAGCATGTGAAGGTTCTCAGAGCAGTTCCTGCAGGAAGACCATCAATTCATTAGCAGCCTCAGCAGGCAGCTACTGAAGGAAGCTGCATGTTGTCTTCTGAGGCAGGGCTGGAGAACTCTACAATGACAAATTTGGGAGCCAATGCAGCTGCTGTGCTGTGTGAGATGTTTCAGCTCCTGGGTGGTGAAAGCCTGTCCAAAATTGAACTTCACTTGAGGTCTAAACTAATTCAGGATCCTGAAGATCCTTGTTCTTACTTGATATCAGCAATTTGATTTCCAAGGAGGAGAAAGAGCAATTTTCAGAACAGGTTGAAATTCCAACTCCTCTGCAGGATGTGCTAGTTAGCCAGGAACAGTCACAACAACTCATCTTCCTTACACAGCCAGAAAAACCAAACCAAGTGAGAACAAGGCTAGCCTGGTCCCCTGCATTTTTCTTCCAGACTCAGGGCCTTGTCTTACTGCCTTTTAGCTACCTGGTGATGCCATACATGCGGACAGATTTACAAAAGATCATGGGACATGAATTCAGTGATGAAAAGATCCAGTACCTGGTCTACCAAATGCTGAAAGGGCTGAAGGTAGGTGGGTCTGGAGGAGTTTAGTGACTCCCTGTGTCTCCTCTGCGTGTCACCTCTGGGTTGACCCTAACTAAACTCCCCTCCAGTACTGTACAGGAGGATGTGGGGAGTTTATGGCGTCCCCTCAGAACAGGAATTGGCTGTTGAACCATTCCTGGTCCAGCACACATCAATAAAATGAGTGTTTGCTTACATCAGGTATCAAAGTAATCAGCAGCCACAGGCCTTGGGATGGTTTCTCCAGGGCAGCACTTGCTTCTCTCTCTGCCTTGCCCAAACCCTCAGCACAACTCTGCATAGAGAGGGAGAGACTGGCAGCAGCAGGAGCTCCTTGAACCTGTCACAGAGGCTCCCAGGGGAGAGGACAGAGGGGATGATTTCCTATTCAGGAGCATAAGGGAGGAATATTTTTCTGTAACTGGCTTTGAGGGAGCTGACAGCAATCCTTGCAAACTCTGGGATGTAGAGACAGAGTTTTCCAGCCGTCCTCTCATACCCTTCACCTGGAGTCACATCAGTGGCTTACAGGCATCAATGGGATCACCTCAATCACACCTCTCCCCAGGTCTGCTACCTCGAGTTTAAATAAAGGGGGTAAGAACACATAGACTGGTATGCTAAAAACTCTGAAGTCAGTTTTGCAATTTTATGGTTTTGGGCTGAGATTATTTTTTTAACACCCAGAATAACCATGTTGTCATGTCATCTGCTGTAACCTTGATAACTTTGATAGTTTGAAGCTGTTGTACTTGCTCTGAGGAGCTATTGCTTCATCCCTCCTCTTCTGCTCTGTGCATCTTCTTCAGACTGGCAATAGCACTGTAAATACTGTCAGTAATTTGGGGCAGAAATGTCTTTTCAAACTGCTGCCCTAGGGACCAGGGACCTGTAGAAGGCTGCAGAGTTTGTTCTCAGCAAGTTCTTGTTTGTAGCTCTGGTTTGTTTGCTGGAGAACAGAAAATTTTGTCTGCTGGTGATCACATTGTGGCTCCTCTTTTTATTGCAGTATATTCATTCAGCTGGCATCGTCCACAGGGTAAGTTCATGTGTGCTCTTATTCTGATTTTTGTCTGAGAAACACAGCATAGTCATAAAGTTAACAAATTCCTAACCATCCTTTCATTAATAGCACTGTCTGCTCTAATTTCCATCCTGTCTGCTCTCTTTTCCATCCTACCAAAACCCCATTTATATTTGGATTACTAATTCCTGCAGCATTTTGAGAAAATGCTGTATTTTCTGATGAGCTGAGAAGCATTTTATGATGCTTTTTGAATTAAAACTGTTTCAGAAAAGAATAAAATAGTAATCTAATATAGCAGGCATGGTGTTTATTCAGTCATTTACTGATTTGATATTGAACCTGGGGTGTTATGGGACCCCATCAAGAGGAACTTGTGTTGATGTATTGCAGTTGAAACATCCAATTCTTCTGCTCCTGTCTGTTGCAGGACCTGAAGCCAAGTAACCTGGCTGTGAATGAGGACTGCCAGCTGAAGGTAGGTGGCAAAGCAGCACTTTGCAGCACATGAGCTCCTGGAGGAACTGCTCTGCCAGCAGGAAATTGGCACTGTCACGTTTCCCCTTTCCTCCTGAGCCTCCATTCCAGGCGTTGTGTTCCTTGGCAGATGCAGCAGTGGGAAATGCTCCCCTGCTGATGTCACTTGCTGAATCAGGACACAAGACCTCAAATGAGCCTTCTGTCACTGTAATCCTCGTGGATGGCAGTGTGTAATGACTTCCTGGAGAAATTCAGCACTGCTGAGCAATACCTGCAGCAGGTGAATGGTCCCCGAAGGGTAGCTGCATTCAGCTGCAGTTGCCCTTTGGTTCTCATGGACACTGTGGTTGTCATTCCAGACAAAGTCATTTCAGGGTTGCTCTGAAGGTTTGCTTGCTGCTGGCTGCTGTGGTGCTCTAGCATGCATTTCTGTAATGTATATTTCAGGGAGTGGCTCTGCTGCCCATAAAGGTTGGGTCAAGCTTGTTCATCTTCAGCATTGAGGGAGAGGCCAAGCTGTGTCACCTGCAAGGTGTCCTTATAGGAAAGGGTGAGTTGTGGTGACCTGGGAGCACGCCTTCACCACCAGGTCACAGACCAACTCCAATAAAGCACATTGAGTAAAACTTAAGCTTCAAGAAAGGCAGTGACCTTCCAGGGAGCACAAAGCACTGATCCTTTCAGAAGGGTCTTTTTGTGACAACATGGTTTGCAGCTGGCTTTTAATTTACAGTGGAATTAAGATATGTAAATTCTGTGAACCATTCCATGGGTATTTGTGGTGTAGTTGGAGCTTTGTTATTACCTGATTGGAGCTACTCCATTTTCTCTTAGAAGCCGAGTCTCACTTGCCCATAGGATTTCTCTTTTCTCTCCTGCCCTCCCTTCTCCTTATTCTTCCTTTGGCACTGCAGATCCTGGATTTTGGCTTGGCCAGGCAGGCTGATGCTGAGATGACTGGCTACGTGGTGACACGGTGGTACAGAGCCCCAGAGGTCATCCTGAACTGGATGCATTACAACCAGACAGGTGAGCAGCCCTGCCCAGCCTGTGACTCCCTGGTGATGAGCTGGGGGATCCTGCTGGCTTAAATCTCACTGAATAGTCCAGTTGTTTTTCCTCCTTTTCATCATCAGTGTTCCCTGGAGCAGAGCAGGTCTCAGAGGTGTTGCACAACTCCCAGAGCTGCTGCTTGCAGGAAATTATGAAAGCTGAGATTTTAGCAGCAGAGAAAGAACAGAGGAGGGTGGGAGTGAAAATTGAATCAGTGTTTGCTGCAAGCAACAGCAAAAGTGACAGCCTCAGCAACCACTGCTCCCTTTCTAATTTTTGTTTTTAATTTTCTTTTCTTCCTTTCCCCCCTCCCCTTTTTCTCTCTGAACAGTGGATATCTGGTCTATTGGCTGTATCATGGCAGAAATGCTGACTGGGAAAACACTCTTTAAAGGAAAAGACTGTATCCTTTCAAGCTAAACCTTTTGCCTCAGCAGAGAAATAATTCTTAGTGTGTGTGGAAGGGTTTTTATGAATGAGGTTACTGAGAAAAACAGGTGTCAGACTGGTTTATCAGGAGGTAATCACAAGGACCAATCTTTTTGGCGAGGAAAACAGAAGGGGACCTCAGAAATGCACCTCTGTGGTGGCATG
The DNA here is from genome assembly GCF_035770615.1 of Melospiza melodia melodia. NCBI lineage: Eukaryota > Metazoa > Chordata > Aves > Passeriformes > Passerellidae > Melospiza > Melospiza melodia. The sequence continues at coordinate 7,991,362 of NC_086221.1, forward strand.
GTTCTTCATCGGCTGTTCAAGCTTGTGTGGCCATAGCTCCATTCCCAAAGCTTTGCACATCCTTCCAAGCCCATGGATGTGTGTCCTGGCATGGTTGTGCCAGAAAAATGATCTTGATGGAAATGTCATTCCAGGAAGAAAGGCTTGGAGCTCTTTTTGCCCGTCTAATGAATCTCTACTTGTGTGACTGTGGTGGGTTGGTATCATGAGCTAATCATACTCCTGCAGGCTGAGCTGGGGTGGGGGTTTGCTCCTCAAAGGTGATCTTTAACACAGCTTGCCAGACCTGGATCAACTGACCCAGATCCTGAAAGTAACGGGGCATCCAGGAGAGGACTTCTTGGAGAAGCTGGAGGACAAAGCGGTAAGGAGGCTCCTGTGGATTTGGGTCCTGCTGGCAGAGGTGTCAGGGGGTGAGGTTGACTTGTGTTTGGCATGGGAGAGGTGCTGCCTCTGCAGCAGCAGGGAAATGTCCTTTTCCCCAGGCAAGGAAGGCATTTCTCTGTGCTGATGGCACATCTGATGGACTTGCTGCTGTGTTGGGAATGGCTGTGTTTGGCAGGGCCTCCCGAATCACCAATCTTCTCTGTTCTCCTGCTTGGCTCTTAAAACAGAAGGATTTCTCTGTTTTGACCAATAAAAACAGTTCCTTGTGAACTGTTTGCTGAAATGGGACATGTGGGATGCTTTGCTCTTCTCTTCATTTGCTAAGACTGAGAGCTGTATTTCACACCTGTCCACGTGCAGTAACTGTGCTTTCCTTGCTCTTTCAGGCAAAGAGTTATATCAAGTCCCTTCCTAAAATCCCCAAGAAGGACTTGTCTGTGCTTTTCCCTAAAGCAAATCCTCTGGGTAAGTAATCTCCAGCATTTCTCATGAGTTTTCACAGCTGGAAAGGAGGCAAGCTGACTGCCACAGCCTCAACTTTATTTCTCCTTCTCATAATTTATTGCTACTTTTTTCCCTTGCAGTTTGTGCCCTTCCTCAGGGAAAATATACATCAGTTAAAAGCAGAATTATCTTTTATTGGCATTACAATGGTGATGTTCTGCTGTTCTTGGCCATTTACTACTTTAAAAAAAAATTAATAAGTACAGTGTAGAACCTGGATCTAGCAATATTTAACAGACAGCTGCTGTGAAATTTTCAGGGTAAAAATTAATCTCTTAGAAAGAGCTCTCTTCCCAGGTAGGTTAGAGGTGAAAGCAAGCAAAACTCTTCTAGAAACTGAATGGAAGAAAGTCTTGAAATGTTAAAACCAAGTGGGAATGAGGCTGACAGACCAGTCAGCATCTGAGTTTCCTGCCCTCCTCTTTACCAGGGATCTATAGGTTTCTATACAGATACTCATGTTAAGACTCCTTTGAGATGCAGGGCTCTGAATGAAAGCAAATTATTAGACCTGAGAAATATCTTGAGGTTCCTGGCTTACTCCTCATGTTTCTGCAGCCCAATCTGTGCAGCAAGGCTTATTCAGGTCTAATTTGTTATTTCTGCACAATTTAACTTCTGTTAGTAAGAGCTCCCTGAGGCTCTTGTTGGGCAGACTTTGCATCTCCACTGGTGGGAGCCCCTCGCTGCCCTGGCCAGGTTGAGGATTCTCTTCATTGTTCAGGTGTGGAGGTGAAACACTGGAAATAGCAGTGCCACACTGGCAGGGCTCATGCACAGGCTGCCTGTGCTCCCCTGCACCTTGCCTAGCCCTGTTCCCTTCCTCCACAGCTGTGGACCTGCTTGACAAGATGTTGCAGCTGGATGTGGAAAAGCGCCTCACAGCAACACAGGCCTTGGCTCACCCCTACTTCGACCAGTTCCGAGACATCGAGGAGGAGACAGAGGCACAACACTCCTATGATGATTCTCTGGAACATGAAAAGCTTTCCATAGAGGAGTGGAAAAGTAAGAACTTGATTTTCTTTGAGGTTCCTGTCTAGCATGGGACCCTCCTACCCCTCTTTCTTTCCTGTACAGATGCTGAGTAAAGCTGTGATTGCCTGCTGATGCCTCAATGGTAGGGCTCAGATCTCTTGCTTTTATCCATTCAGCAAAGATCCCTCCAGCTCTCCAGGCAGACTTTTTTGTCTCTCTCCTTTGTCTCTTTCAGCTGCCACTGAATGCCTTTTCCTGCACATCCAACACTCCAACTTTTATTTGTGTCCTCTAAAATCACACATTAATGGTTATTTTGTTCTGCTTTTCAAGAGCACATTTACAAGGAGATCTTGACCTTCAGTCCCATTGCTCGGAAGGATTCAAAGAAGAGAAGTGGGATGTCCTTATAGCGACGGGTGCAGCTGTGGCTGGGACTCAGTTCTCCCTGATGACATCACATTCATTCCACACTGTGCTGCTGGTGGCCTGTGGGACCTCTCTCTATGTGCCAGCACAAGGATGACACCGTGCTGTGGGCACTGGACTTTGTTCTTCTAAAGGGGAAGCACCCCAGACAGTTTTCGACATAAAAGACAAATATATTCTTGTTGAAACTTTGAGAGAATTTGACCTGTTGTTTCCTTTTTTTTTCCCCTGTATTTGTCCACTTGAGAGAGGAGGAATTTCATTCTTTCTCATTAGTCTTTTCAAGCACAGAGTTTAGTATATTAATTATGGATGCCCTTCCCTGAGCAGTCACAGAGCACCCAGCAGAGCAAGGCTGCTGGGACAGTGTCAGCTCCAGGGCACCAAGGGATCAGCTTGTGTTCAGAGCAGCTACAAACTCATCCTCTCATCCTATACACACAATTCTGCTCAGCTGCTTCCCCTCCAAAGAGCCACTGCCTCCTTTTTTTTTTTTTTTTTTTTTTTCTCCCTGCTTATTTAATTCCCTGGGATTTGATCAGTGCTGTCTCCTCCTCACAGCAGGCAGCAAACTCACCCTGGGAATTCAAGGCCACTTCCACAGTGACAGACTGGGAGTCCCAGGCAGCTGCACAAATGGCTTTGAATATGGATCTGCAGGACATTTTCCAGCCTGTGCTGAAACTGGAGTATCTGCAGATCCACAGCTTATCAATACAGTCACTTGATATTGCAGGCACAGCTGCTTGTTGTGATAACACCTTTGGACTGCAACACCTTCTTCCCCAGGGTAATCAGGCAAGCTCAGGCAATCATTCCAAAGTCCATCCCAAGGGATATGCACCAAGTGCCTGCTCTGTATCAGAGCTCAGAGCACAGAGTCCCCAGGACTAGAGAAAAGTATTTGACCTCAATAATACATACAGTAATTTTAAACTCCCCCCCGCCCCTTCTATTAGCTGCTGACTTATTTTGGTTTGGTTTAGCCAGGTTGTTTGTTTTCAGTACTCTCTGATTTTCTTCTTAAGTAATGTTCAGTTTTGCTGTACAGACTACAAGTAAGGAAAAACTACAACATTTCCAGAATTTTCTGATCTCTCTTCTCCACTGGGAACTGGACAGTGATGTCATGTTGCTTGGCTGCCTCCCTGCTGCAGCTCATGGCATGCAGCACTGGGGATAACCCTGCAGTGACTGCAGCTTTTTGATAGGATGGTGTGGATGTTTGCCTGCTGCAGCTGCACACATGGTCCATGGTGATAAGGTGAGGTTTCTCTTGGCTCATATCTGTCTGGGTCATGTACAAGGCCTTTGCTCCAGTCCTCTCTTAGGTAAGGACAGAACTGTTGTGATGTGTCCTCAATTCCCTGGAAGTTCAATGTTTTCTTATGCAGAATGTAATCTCTAAAGTCAAAGTCATCTGTTAAGGCCAGATTCAGACAGAATGTATGAACCACTAAATGGGAATGCTGGGTATTTTTTAATCATCTTGCCCTCCTTCAAAAGGGGAGAGGTAGACCTGAAGAGTCTTCTGTCTCAGTAATGATGGCTGAGGGAGAAAACATCTTCACAACAAAGGAATGTACGGAGCAGTCTGCTGGTAGTTGAAAAGGGACTTGGATAGTTGTAAAGAACAATTTAAAATGCCCTTTGGGAATTGTCTGTCTGAGCAGAGGACAAGCATGAAGAGGCACTGGGGACATGTGATACAAATAGATGTGTGAAGAACAATTGTGAGCATAGCCAAGTGGGGTACGCAGATTCTGCAAACACCAGCCTCACTTGTTTTAGGGATTGCACAAAGGCTCTTCAGCATCAATCTTTCTGCTGAGTATACACCCAGTTCCAGGGACTGGGTTTCTCAGTAGGTTTACACTTACCCTGAATGCTCTGAAATTGCAAGAGCAATCCCAACAGCTGCTGTGTGGGCTCCATGCTCTGGTTTCATTCATTCACCCACCAACCCCATACAGTGACAGAACACTGTGCAGGATTACCCAATACCCCAACAAATGTGGGGAGCAGGTGCTCTGTAAGCCCAGGAACCCTGAAGGTGTATGTATATTTGGTTTTTTGTGGTATGTATCATCCAAGAACTCAAAATAGACAGTAGAAAATGAAGCAGATTGGTAGTGGAGAGAGTCTCTGTACAGAGCAACCATCCCAGTGCTGCTGTGGCATCTGAGGACGTGTTTCAATGAACAGCAATGAGCCAGGAGAAGGGAGAGGTGAGGGGAAATCCTATTGACATTTCCTGAAAGGAGTTTGAAAAACACCTGCTTGACAGAGGCAGTGACTCAGGCCAAGGCTGGGATCCTCCAGAATCAGCACCAGAACCGAGAGGGGGTGTGTGACCCTGCCAGACACTGTGAGTCAAAGCAGAAATTACCTCATGCAGAGGTGCAGGCAGTGCCTGCTCGATGACTCACACTGACACATCATTCATGGACATTCCTTTCATTACAAGTATAGTTTACATGCTTAAAAACACAAAACCAAGTGATAAAAATCCCTCAACCATTAAGTGGTTGAAAATTCGGTAAATCAGGCCAGCCAAAAATATGTTTGCCATTTGTATTAAGTTTCTATGATATAAATTTACAAAGATATATGGATGGAATTTTTGTGCCTGTCTCAGATAACTTACAGATGTCTAACTTGGAATACTATTTATTTGCTATTCTTACATTCATTTCTGACTTAGAAGCATCTTTTTTTAATTTGGAAAATAAAGCCTTCAGAAACAATCTTCCTCTGTAAGTTTGACAGTTAAATAGGTCTGTGAAGTTGCAACTTTATGGGGCCTATTTGTTAGGTACTTGCACATGTAAGTGGGAAAAAAAAGCAGATGAAGGAATAATTATTTTTTTATTAAGAGATGCCACAAAATTAGAGTTTTTTTTAAGAGAGATAATAATAGCTGTGTTTTAGATACCACCTAGAAACCTTTCAATGTACAACTTTAAAAATTTCCACAGCCTCTATAAGGAAACTACTTATTTTATCCTGTAGGAAAAAGACAGATTATCTATTTTTATATTTAACATTTTCACATTCTAGGTAGCAAACTAAACGAATAATGTTCATGTTTTAGGTATGTGACAATGGGAAAGAAGAAAAACATAGAAAATTATAAACATGTCTGAGAACTCCAGTGAGATTCTGTACAAAGGATGGTAGTACCTTTTCATATTCCCATGTCTTGCTGTTGCCTGAGCAACCAGGGAAAGCGTTCCTAATCATCTGCATTTTTCCTGTATCGTGGGTCAGCAGAGTGTTGGCTGGAAACGTGATTATGGCTGTTTTTCTTTTCACAGCTGAGAGAAACAAGACACAAAAGATTGAATGAAGATCAGAATAGCCACTACTAATTTGCTTTCCCCCAAAAAGGATGGGCACTCCCTGCACTAATTGTACTTAGCATGGAACCATTCAGGTTGGAAAAGGTCATTAAGATCGAGTCCAAATCTACACTGAAAATGTCACAGTTTCCAGGTGAATGTGGTTTAGGGGATGTTTTGCCTGATTTCTCTCTACAAGGCCATTTTCTGAGCACATGAGCTTACACAGCTTTTAACGTGATGTTCAGCTGGTGCTGGCTCACAGCTGATTCAGGCAGCTCTCCTTTTCTGTTGGAATGCACTCCATTAAATAACACTGAAGGGTTGGTATATTTGCAACCCTCATTGATTTGCTGTTACATGAAAGTGAGTTAACTTCTTTTAGCCAGGCTTGGCTGGAAAAATAAAAATTCTCCTGCCATAAACCATAATTTCAGATCTGTCTTTAGAACACTTCAACTGAAAAAAAAAGTTTTAAAATTAGAGGACATTGGGATTAAAAAAATAATAGCCACTGAGGTGGTAATGTTGGGTACTTGTGTAACCTCTCTGATGTGAGTGAGGCTGAAGAGGGTTATAAATATGGATATAAAATTCCATTTATATATGCCATATATAAATGGCAACTGAGGCTTATCACTTTTGAGGTATCAGGTTTTAACCTTTAATGAACAAGGGACTTGTTTAGCAATTGCTCTGATTTCAGCAATTCTTTAGAAAACAGCAGCAGAACAAACAGCCAAAGAGAGATACAAACATAAGTCAGTTTCGAGGCTCAATAAATCAACAAAGAAAAAGGTCAGCTCTCAATTCTAACTGGTACTTCTCTTCCCTTTTTAAGTATGTCTTATATGCTTGAATAAACATGGAGAAAATTGTAATATGAATGAAGGTGCCTGACTCTGTTTGAGGTGTCTTGGCTGCTGCTTTCATTTGAAGCAACTAATTTTGCACTTGCACCCTTTAAAAACTGGGACAGCAAAGAAATTGAATTAAGCTGTGCCTCTGGGATTTGAGAGAAGTTCAGAATGTTTTTTCAAATAACATGTTAGTTCTACAGCTTTGATACAAAACAAAATGATGAATAGCTTGTTTTGATGTTGTAACACATGGCCCTCAGTCATCAGAGATGTCTGGACATCTCTGTGCACAAATCATCCCACTAATAGTGAACCTAATGTGATTCTAATAAGCTAATTCCAGTGCAAATTTAAGAGTATAAAGTTTCAAAACTGGGGTAAAAAAATAAAGAGTTTGTAAAGGTGGTCATATTAAAAAAAAAGATAAAGTAAAACCCAGTTAAAATTCCAATATAAAGGAAAATTACAGAATGGGCTGGGCTGGAAGGGACAAACATCTGTCTGCAGTCCCCTGCTGTGGGACACCTTTCACTAGAGCAGGTCACTCAGAGCTCCATCCAACCTAACCCTGAACAATTCCAGGAATGTGGCAGCCACAGCTTCCCTGGACAACCTGTTCCAGTGCCTCACCAGCATCACAGGGAAGGATTTTTTTCCTATTACTCAACCTAAACCTCCTCTGTTTTAGTTTGAAACCATTCCCCCTTGCCCTGTCCTTCCATGCTCGTGGAAAAGTCTCTCCTCATCCTTACTGCAGGCTCCTTTCAGGTACTGAAGGGCTGCAATTAGGTCACCCCAAAGCTTCTTTTCCAGGCTGAACAAACCCAGTTCTCTCAGCCTCTGAAGTCGTTCATCAATTATTGAAATTATTTTATTTACTGTTTAACCAGGAAGCAAATGCAGCTATAGGTTGTTTTAGGGTTTGTTTTATCCTTCATGGTTAGGACCATACTGTTATACAGCTGTTCTTTTGAGGGTGAGATCCTTTGTAAATCAATGAGAGTATTGGGACTTTATTTTGAAATCCTTGATGTTATTTTTCATGCAAGACAAGAATAGTTCATTATTTATTTTCAAGTTTTGATGTGTAAATAGCAGACCTGTAAAAAAGTAAAACCCATATATACACAGTATATATTTCAAAGGTGGGATGTAAAGACTGTTCAGCAGTAAGTAACACATTTCCCTTTGCTTTTAAAGCTGCAGCAAGCTCTGGTCCAACCTGAGTTCTTTGCAAAACAGACTGTCACACACTAGATGCTCTCAGATTCCATGGTTAACATACGTTAAGAGACAAAAGATCTCCAGTTGGACCGTAAATGAGGGAAAACAACATTCTTTGCTTCCTTCTAAAACAGTTAATTCTATAAATTCAGATGGTGATATTATGCAATACTCTGCACAGAGTGGGAGGCAGAACACACATATGCTCAAGTATGTGGCATGCTCTATAAAAAGTAAGTGTGGGAGCCTCTGCAATTCCTATCTCAATTCTTATCTCAGTTGCTAACTTAACTTCTTCCTTGTTCAAATCCCCTCGGTCCCTCTCTCACTGTCACTCCAGCCTGTCACACTTCTGCATGTGAAGAGGCCATCTGGACCTGAAATATTGGCCTACAAAATAAATAGAGGCTCTTGCTATTTACATTGTTTTATGTTGCTTGTTTAGACTAACTGTGGCAGGCCAAGGTTCTCTGGGAGTGTAGCCGGGATGGACTCTGACCATGCTTCGGGGTGTTTCCTGGGACCCCACGCCTCCTGCAAAAAAAAAAAACATGGGCTGAAAAACGAAGATACCCCAAACGAGCCTGGGACAAAACCCCCACCTCATTTCCCGTGGCCTGACGGCTCACAGCTGTGGGGTACCGGCCTGGGATGGGCCCACACGGCTGTACCCGAGCTCCCAAACCCCAACCCGCGATGATGCGGGGGCAGGCACGGCGCGCTCCGGCCGCCGGGAGGCCGCGGCTCCCCGGTGCTGCCTCGTCAGCCACGGAGGGGGGACGCGGGCAGCAGCGACCCCCGCCTCAGCCATGAGGGCAGCGCGGAGGGACCCCCCGCCCTCCCGCCACCAGCAGCCCCCGGGGGCCTCCCGCTCGGCGCGGCCCGGGTGTGGGAAGGCACCGGGGAGGGGCGGGCGGTGCCTGCCCGCGGGGGGAGCGGAGCGCGGAGCCCCCTCCCCCGCCTGGCCGCTGGCTGCCGCCTCTCCCCGCGGCTCGGCCGGCCCGCGCCGCCACCGCCGCCTCCATCTTGAGCGTGTGTCCCCTGCTCCCCCCCCCGCCTCCACAGCACCGAGAGCGTCGGGGGCGCTGGAGCCCCGGGGGGGAGCGGGGGGGAGGTGAGGGTGGTGGGGGGCGAAGCGGCACCGGGGCCGGAGCGGCAGCGGCGGGAGCAGCGGCGGCAGCAGCGGCGGCAGCGGCAATGAGGAGGCGGCGCTGAGGAGGCGGCAGTAGCCGGAGCGGACGGAGCCGACATCTTGTGCCCTCCCCTCCCGCCGCCGGCTGGGTGAGCCCGTCCGCCCCAGGGGGGAGGGGAGGGGGAGGCGGAGAGAATTAAAAAAAAAAAAAAAAAAGGAAAAGAAAAAAAAAGGAAAAGAAAAACAAAAACAAAAATTCCCCCCAAAAGGAGGCGGCGGCAACGGCGGAGAAGCCGCGGCAGCGGCGCGCTGAGCCGGCCAGGTAAAGCTCTGCGCGGGAGGCCGCGACACCCTTCCTTCAGGGGTCTCTCCTCCCTCACACACCCCCGCGCCGGGGTCGCGGGAAGGTGACCGGGCGGGCGGGAAGGAGCCAGGGGAGGCCGGTGCGCCGGCGCTTGCGGACCTCTCCCGCGTCCCTGCTCCGTCTCCGTGCGGCGAGAGCGGCCCGCGATCCCTCGCCGAGGAGGGGGCAGCGGCGGAGAGCGCCCGGGGACGGGGAACGGGCAGCGCCGCGTAAACCGGGCCCCCCCATCGCCGCCATCTTGGCCCCCCCTTCTTCGCGGCGCGGCGGGGGCGCCGCCCACCTTCTCCCACGCGATTGGCCCAGGCGGGGCCGAGCGCACCCGCCGTTAGCCCCGCAGAACCTCGCGTTGCGATTGGCCTTGGCGCTTTGATGGACGGCCGCCGCAGCCAATGGCCTTGCAGCCCTGAGGCGCTCGCGCTCTCTGGAGGCTTCAGCAGCTCCGTGGGGAGCGGTGGCCGCGCACTGGGCTCGGCTCGCGGCTCCGTCCCGCCAGGGTTCATCGCCTTCTCCTCCTCCTCGGGATGGCTTCATTTCTGCCCGAGTCCCTGCTGAGCCTTGGCTCAGCTCGCTGGCTGCTACTGGAGTTCCCTGCGGGGTAGCTCCTGAGAGGAGCTCCTGCCTGTGCCTGACAGCTGAGGGCATGTCACCGTTCCCTGAGTCGCTGCTGAGATCTGACACCGCTCATGGCGCACCCCATCTGTGGCTGAGCCCTGACTTTATACCTGAAACTTCATCCACAGCCCGTCTCGCACCCTGCCCATTCCAGCGGGAGGGCCTCTCTCGAAGCCCGTGCATCTCCCATGCTTGACTTGGTTACAGCAGTGTCAGGACATCGGTAAAGATCGAGATGTCACCATGTGCCAGGGCAAGCAGCTCTGTGACATGTGTTGGGCACAGACACATTTCATTGTACGCATCAATGTGGGTGCGAGGAGCGTAAACCCTTGGCAGATGTGTGTGGGGACCGTGGATAAGCACGGATGTGGCAGGAACATGAAGGGACCTGGTGGAGGGCAGCAGGAGTTTTGCTGGTGTTTTGATTAGCAAAAGATGCAGAGGGGGCTGCAGCTGTTTCAGGTTGTTTCTTTCCTCTGGCATCCATTGATTTTATCTTACAGATGTGTTTGTTAAACAGCTCCATGGCTGTCTGTTCCCCATTGCACAGCAGTGGGTTTTTAATCCCAGGAGCTGCACGGAGCTGAGTGGCTGCTGGTGCAGGAGAGCAGTGCTGAGGAACATCTCCAGACCTCATGTTTGGCTTGATGTCCTAAAGAGGGGCAGCCTTTGGTAACAACAAACCCCACACTCTTTATGACTGTAGGTCTTCTGCAGTGGTATCATGGCTTAATGTCATGGTTCACAGAACCAGTACTTGAAAAAATATTGCTCCTGGAATTTGCTCCTTCTTTCTGGAATAAGCTTGAACTTCTTGTAGCTCCTGGTTCTGTGAGATGCTGCTTGCTGTGGCACACAGTTGAGAGTTTCTGGAAATGTCCTTCGTGGAGCACAAATACTGCATTGGCTGAATACAGATTGTGGGTTTGTGGTGTGTTTTCTTGTCTGTGAGTCCCACAGAAAAGAGCTGGATGTGTGGATTGCTTTAAATAAGGGTGAGGTGCTGCTTCAGGCCTCTGCATAGCAACAGATAAGCTCTGGGCTGGCTTATCTTCTCACAGAGAATTTACATTTGCTTTTCTTTGTCTCCTTTCTGACTTCTTTCAGCCTCAGCTTGTTTATTGCCACAAGTCATGTTCCCATCCTTGACTCTGCCCTTCTCTCTTGCATTACTCACTTGGCTTCCTCTCTGCTCTCCCTCTTTGCCAGCTCCTCCTTCACCCTGCCATCACCAAGCTGCTGCCACCATGTCTGAGTCCTCCCCCAGCCCCTCTCCCCAGGCTTCTCCTCTGCTCCCCTCTGACAGGCACCTCCTTAATGTCAGCAGCCGACTCTCAGCTAATTATCTGCCTTGCTGATTAGCAGTTTGTGCGGGCAGAGCTGGCTGGGGCTTTTTGTTAAGGCTCTGAGCAAATGCCATTTCACACTCCTGGTGCTGGGAGCTGGCTTGCTGCTCTCCTGCTTGTAGCCCCGTGGACTCTCCATAGCCAGGTGGCTGAGGTGGATGAGTGGGAGTTGTGGCTCCAGAGGGGCTGACACCAGAGCTCGTAAGTCCTTTGGGATCCATGCTGCTTGTTGCCTTTTTATCCCTTTGCTTCCTCATGGAAGAGCAGAAGGGATCCACGTCCTGTCTCTGCTGCATTGCTCAGTTCATCCTCTGGTTCTGTTTGTGACCCTTGACAGAAGGAAAAGCAAAACTGGAGGATGATTTTTCATTGTAGGACTTTTTTGCATCTGCAGTGTCAGAATGGAAGGGTTGGTGGTGGCAGCCCTGAGCTGTGAAACCTGGAGGAGCTCCCTCCTGGACTTAAAGAAAACCATTAGTTTTCTCATCTGGAGCTGACAAAAAAAAATTAAATTGGAAACTGCATTCATAAGACCTGAATAGTGCATTCCTTTTCACCTGGAAAACATCCAGCACATTTGGGGATATAAATGGAAAGTCACAGTCAAAAGAGCAGCGGAGAACTTGTTGGTTTGTGTGAGCTTAATATGTGAATGGTGCAAGAAGGTTGAATAGGTGAATGGTTCAATGTTGTTTGAATTTCAGGGGATCTGAATGGTTTGCTGATGCTGGTGCACGGCAGACTGTTTGTATATTGTGCTGTCAAATGGTTTTGAGTTTTTCTCACTGGTGGTGTGGTGGAATGTACATCTGTGGTGCAGATAGAGGAAGTTGGAGGGTGCTGTGCAGGAAATGGCTGATATATCAAGTACCTGCCTGTATCTAAGGTGTAAAGACTTAATGAGCCTGAAATTGCTGGAGACTCTGGTAGAAATTCTCTCTGTTGCAGCACTGAGTGAGTTCTTCAGTCTGTGCTGCTTCTTGCTCATCTCCTGTCTTGCCCTGCCTCTGTGCTGTCGTGTGCAGGCTCTGTGGAGCACAGGGATGAGGAAGCCTCGGCGGAGGTGCCGGCAGCACGCGGAGGGGCGGCGTTCTCCCTCGCCCTACAGCCTCAAGTGCTCGCCCACGCGCGAGACGCTGACGTACGCGCAGGCGCAGCGCATCGTGGAGGTGGACATCGACGGGCGCCTGCACCGCATCAGCATCTACGACCCCCTGAAGCTCATCACCGAGGACGAGCTGACGGCCCAGGACATCACCGAGTGCAACAGCAACAAGGAGAACAGTGAGCAGCCCCTCCTCACTTCCAAATCCAAGAAAACACCTTCCAAAGGCAAGAAGAAGGAGTCCTGCTCCAAGCATGCGCCGGGGATATCTTTGCACTTGCCCCAGCCCAAGTTCCGTGTGGTGGACTCCTTCAGCCAGCCAGATGCTCCTCCCCTCCCTGCTGCCTACTACCGGTACATTGAAAAGCCTCCCGAGGACCTCGATGTAGAAGTGGAGTATGACATGGACGAGGAGGATCTGGCTTGGCTGGAGATGGTCAACGAGAAGAGAAGGGCTGATGGTTATGGGACAGTTTCTGCTGACACTTTTGAGCTGCTGGTGGATCGGTTGGAAAAGGAGTCGTATCTCGAGAGCAGGAACAACGGGGCTCAGCAGTCCCTCATCGATGAGGATGCCTTCTGCTGTGTCTGCATGGACGATGAGTGTCACAACAGCAATGTCATCCTGTTCTGTGACATTTGCAACCTGGCCGTGCACCAGGAGTGTTACGGCGTGCCCTACATCCCCGAGGGGCAGTGGCTTTGCCGCTGCTGCTTGCAGTCCCCTTCTCGCCCCGTGGACTGTGTTCTTTGCCCAAACAAAGGGGGAGCCTTCAAGCAGACCAGTGATGGCCGCTGGGCTCACGTGGTCTGTGCCATCTGGATCCCAGAGGTCTGCTTTGCAAACACTGTGTTCCTGGAGCCCATCGAGGGGATCAATAACATCCCTCCAGCTCGGTGGAAGCTCACGTGCTGCATCTGCAAGCAGAAGGGCATGGGAGCTGCTATCCAGTGCCACAAGGTGAACTGTTACACTGCCTTCCACGTCACCTGTGCACAGAGAGCCGGTCTCTTCATGAAGATTGAGCCCATGAGGGAGACCAGCATCAACGGCACCACGTTCACCGTGCGCAAGACTGCCTACTGTGAGAGCCACTCCCCGCCTGGCACGGTGAGAAGAGGGTGCCCAGCTGCTGGTGGTGATTGGCAGGAGGTCACTGTGAAGGAGGAGGAAGAGGAGGAGGTCAGTTCTGGCCCTCCCAAAGGGTCTGTGAAGAAAAACCAAGTGAAATTGAAGCAAAAGATCAAAAAGGAGCCTGGTGATGTGACCAAAGGGCGTTCATCCATGCCCGTGGTGACCGTTGCACAAATTCCCTCTTACAGGTGAGTGTTACAGGTTTAGGGAAGGAGTTGGACAGCAATAGCTGAACAGGGTCTGTTTTAAGGACTTAGTCCCTCTCATTGTTGACCTTGGAAACACTGAATTTTCAGTCAGGGCTTTAGCAATGACTGTTTTCAGAGTGCTCTGCAGCATAACTTGTGGCTGGGTTTCTTCTGAGTGTCACTATGGTTCTCTGGCTTTGCTGAGCAGCCATCCCAAGCTGATGTGTAATGCAGACTCTGTGGTGGTCCCTAATGGCAAACACCCATCCACCATAAAGGCATTCTTAAAATACTGAGGCATTACAGGTTGGTAGGCAGGTAGGGGTCATCCCACTATTAAAAATTTTGAGATCTCATTCCATAGTTTCTTAATTCTTCCTTTTACTACAGAGCATGTCAAACCTGACAGTGTTGCAAGCAGCTTTGACTTCGGCTGTATTTTTGTATTTTTCTCCCAGCTCTCCCTCATGTAGTACTAGGTAGTGCTGAATTTTTGTTTGGTGCCTTAGGAAGTGTGTTGATGTGTCTATTTTAACAAATAGGCTGATAAGGCACCATGTTTAAGATAAGAATGGTAAAAAAGGGTTAAAATAGGTGGTCTGTTATTCTTGGACTCCTGTCAAATTAATTTCCAAGGCTCCAGATTAATAACATTGAACTTAAATGGCCCCTGGAAGGTTCTTGACACAGGAAGGAGTTTTGAAATTAAGGCTTGGAGCTGAATTGATGATTTCATACTTTGTGCTGTCGCAAGTGCTTGGTGCGACCCTCCAGCAGGAAAAGGGGGAACATCTGTCTGCATGTGAGGAGTTCCCAGATTGTCCCACTTTGTGTGTACTGGGATTTGAGTGAGCATTGACACAACACTGCAAAGCTTCATCAGGAGACCCCAGGCTCTGCAACGCCACCATTGCTTTGCAGCTGGCTCCATGACACTCTGTGCTTCCTTCAGGCTGAACAAGATCTGCAGTGGGCTCTCCCTGCAGAGGAAGAACCAGTTCATGCAGAGGCTGCACAACTACTGGCTGCTGAAGCGGCAGGCGAGGAACGGGGTGCCCCTGATCCGGCGGCTGCACTCGCACCTGCAGTCCCAGAGGAACGCCGAGCAGGTGAGGGCTGCTCCCCTCAGCTCACAGGGCTCACAGCCTGCCCTCAGCAGGAGCTGAGCTTAACACAGGGCTGGGGAGGTAGTGAGGGTGAAAAGATCAGATTTGAGTCTCTCTCGGTCTCCTGTCTCAGGTGTGCTCATGCCTGAAGAACTGAGTTAGTGCTTCGGGCTGCTGCTCCCATGCACAGAAAAATTTCCAGCCTCTGCAATAAACTTGGGTGTAAAAGCTGGGAGGGTGTAAATGAGCACACACTGAAGTGTGTTCCCAGGGAGAAGCTGCAGGATAATTTGGGGTAATTTCACAGATAAGGTAAAAGCTAGAAAAGCTGATGTTCTCTCTGCTAGACAGCTAAATGCTGGAGGAAGGAGGGGACATGGCCTGAACAAGAGACAAGGCAGTAAGAGGAAGACTCTGAGAGCAATTCCCAGAGGATTCCTAGAAAAAGAAGGAAACACAGGAAGCCTGTGGTGTTTTTTATCTCACCCCACTCATATTTTGCAGAAGGAGCAGGATGAGAAGACGAGTGCAGTGAAGGAGGAGCTGAAGTACTGGCAGAAGCTGCGGCATGACTTGGAGCGGGCTCGGCTGCTCATCGAGCTCATCCGAAAGAGGGAGAAGCTCAAACGGGAGCAGGTGGGGAGTTCTGGCTGTCAGTTCCTGCTCTTAACCTCAGCCCCATGCAAGCTCTCTGTGATTTTGGGGAAAAGTGTGATCTTTGTGATTCATTCTCTCAATTATGCAGTCTTGTTGCTGAGCACATCAAATGCAGTTTGCTTTGTGTAAACAGACTTGCTTACCTTTGTTACTGAAGTGTTGACTTAATGACATAACAAGTGATTATAAGATCAAAGAAATGAAGATGTTAAAGGACAAATAAATACTTTTATCTTGTTCCAGTCTTCTTTGAATAGATTTTCCATGCAGGAGATTTTCAGTGCTACAACTTGTTGGCTTGAAATCAAGCAGTCTTAGAGACTTCCTAAAGGATAGAGAGAACTGCATTAGGAATTTGCAGACATCTAACCACTGTTGTTTGGTTTCTGCCTTGAGTCTGAGAGCTTATGTCTTAAACTTTGTTTTTGCTCTCTAGTCTAATTATGGATGTTGTTGTTCATATAAATGCATACTTTTAATTTTTATATAATGTTGCTAATTGACATAATAACAATATCTTGAGGCAGACAGTTCTCCAGGATAATTTACTAGGCATGAAAAGCCTGTTTTTGTTTCTAATTGTAGTATCCTTTAACTTCCTGGGATTTCCTCTTGTTTTGCCTTTGTGAGATTGAATAAACAGGAGTTCCCCATGTAAAAGGATTGATCTGGGCAGTGTACATGGAGAGTGCAAGGTGTTTGCCAGAAGTTCTACAACAATGCTGGCCTGAGGTTTCCACCACTGAGTAAAGCTGAGGGGATGATTCAGAGGAATCTGGAGGGAGACACTACCCATAGATCCTGTTCTCAGTGAGTTATTCCTGGACTCCTGTGCTCATGGCTGTGTTCTGTTGCCAGGTCAAGGTGCAGCAGGCTGCCATGGAGCTGCAGCTGACCCCATTCAATGTCCTGCTCCGCACAACCCTGGACCTGCTGCAGGAGAAGGATGCTGCCCAGATCTTCACAGAGCCTGTCAACCTGAACGAGGCAAGTCTCTTTCCTAGAGGTGCTTAGTGGGTTTAGATGAGATATTGCTGGGCAGAAGCACAAACCACCATGTCCTGAGCTGCTGGTGGACTAAAAACTATCTCAAAAAGGACTCATGATGTGTCCAAGACAAAAAAAGGGTATTTTTTTCTGAAAGTTTAGCACATTTTGGATGAGTAATGTTTTGCAGAGCCAGGGTGTGTCTGCCTTGCCTGGGTGACGCAGAAATAACCATGTGTTGCTGCCCCTTGCCAGTGGAAAGGGCATTAAGAATGCTTGTGCTGGGTGCGCTCTGGTTGGCTAGTAAATGGTTTTTGTAATTGTACAGGTTTTATATGTTTAGGTTCCAGATTACCTGGAATTCATTTCCAACCCAATGGATTTTTCCACCATGAGGCGGAAGCTGGAGTCCCACCTGTACCGAACCTTGGATGAGTTTGAGGAAGACTTTAACCTTATAGTTGCCAACTGCATGAGGTATAATGCTAAAGACACGATTTTCCACCGAGCAGCTGTCCGGCTCCGGGACCTCGGGGGAGCGATTTTGCGTCACGCGCGGCGCCAGGCCGACAGCATCGGCTTTGACACTGCCGTGGGGATTCACCTGCCTGAGTCGCCCAAGCCCCACGACTTTTACCGCTTTTCTTGGGAGGATGGTGAGTGAGGATTTGGGGTTTCTTCCCCTCAGGCAGATTGTAGATTTAGTTCTGAGCATGTTGTTCAGCCTGCATGGAAATTGTAGCTGTTCTGCAAACGAGGGTTTTCCTGTCCATCTGTTTAATTAGGCACATACGGAACTCCTTTAGAACCCCAGGGAGTGGGATTTCAGGTGAGCTGGGCACTCTGAGCTAGGTGCAGCTTGGTTCCAGCTCTCCTAGTGCATGTCTGTGTTGGCAGAGCCTTGTAAACTGCCTGTGCTCTTTGATTTGTGCCAGGAATGTTGTACAAACTCACTCTTTTAAAGAGCAGTGCAAACTTGGATCTAGGATTTTTTACTCTGGGGAAAGCTCATATATTTCATTGTAAACTGGCAAAATGTACAGCAGCTGGCTTAGATGGAGCACTGAGAGCTGAAAGAGGGTGATGAGGGGTGAAGGTGCTGCGACCTAAGCAATCCTTCTAGCTGAGACTTTCCATTCCCAACACAACCCCATCCATTCCCACAGCCCTCTTGAGATGCAGCTCCAAAGCATTGGTTGAGTAACTTAGTGCAGCCATCAAGCACACAGAGCTTGCAGTGTGCCATCTGGCTCCTGAATGTTGAAGCCCTCTTGGGTGCAGATGGACAGTCATTATGAAATTTGTGTAGGTGTTCAGCTGTCTGTCCTGCCCCAGTGGATGCCAGCCCTCCAGCAGAGCCAGAGGAATGGAAAATACGTTACGTTTTGGCCACTATGTTTGTGGTCTGATTTTGTCATTTAATCTGACAATGAAATAGGTTTCTGACAATGCCTAGACCACAAGCTCTTCTGTGTGGGGTGCAGACATGTCCTTTCACTGTTGCCCCGGGGCAGTAACAGGAACTGAGGGACAGTGCAAGTTCAATCAGCTGCTTTTTATCCAAAGAAGGAAGAAGTCCAGGCTCCAAAGTTATTGACTGCTAAATCCCCAGGCTAAAGCGATCGATTCACGGACAGCATCCAAGGGAACGAGGCCTGGCACTGGCCCCAGATGCTTCTCCACGAAGCCTCACTCCTTCCCTTCACTGTTCATCTCTTTGCTGCAGTGGATAACATCCTGGTCCCGGAGAACCGGGCTCACCTGTCGCTGGAGGCGCAGCTGAAGGAGCTGCTGGAGAAGCTGGACACGGTGAGCGCCGCGCGCTCCAGCGGCGCCCGCACGCGGCGCGTCCGGCTGCTGCGGCGCGAGATCAACGCCATCCGCCACAAGCTGGCCCAGCAG
Source organism: Melospiza melodia melodia (assembly GCF_035770615.1). NCBI lineage: Eukaryota > Metazoa > Chordata > Aves > Passeriformes > Passerellidae > Melospiza > Melospiza melodia. Next base: position 8,009,622 of record NC_086221.1, read on the forward strand.
CAGCACGGCAAGGCCCTGCCCAACGGGGACGGGCTGGACACAGCGCCCAGGGAAGGCGAGGAGGAAGGGGAGAAAGGTGAGCAGCAGGGTTTGATTCTAGGTCTCTAGTGCTCGTCAGCAGTCAAAGCCTGCTGCTTCTCCTGTGACTTTAGTGAAAGATGGGGATGGCTGTTGGTAGTTTTGGGAATGATCCTTGCCAAAAAGTTCAAACAGATTATTTATTCCTTTAGGAGATGGTGGCAAGCTCCCGTACCCTCCAACCCTTGAGCCCACAGGACCTGCACCCACCCTCTCAGAGCTGGACTCTCTGCAGGACCCTCCAACACTCAAACCCATCAGTGAAAGCAGGCCCCTGAACCAGCTGCAGAGGAGGATGGTGTCGGACAGGGAGCTCTTTGACAGGAAGGCTCTGCAGCAGGAGAGCCAGGCTTTCCAGCGCCTACTGTCCAACAAGGGCCTCAACGGCCTGGCCCTGCCCTCTGCAGACAGCCCTGCCAGCCCCGCCCTCAGCAGCGTCGGCCGGCGGACATCGGTCCTTTTTAAAAAAGCCAAGAACGGCGTGAAGCTGCAGAGGGGTCTGGAGTGCTCCCTGGAGAACGGGGAGGAGCACAGGCAGGGCGGGCAGCGCTCACCCTCCTGCCCCGACGGGGAGCGGCAGGCGCGGAAACGCTCTGCCCTGGGCACTGGGCTGGTCTTTGAGGCCTGCAGGTGAGTGGCCCAGGCAGAGCTGTTCCCTGAAACACCTTCTGTGTCTGGGATAATCTCTCTGATTCTGTTCTTTGACTTCTTGGTTCAAACCCAACCCATTCTGTTACTTGTGTGTTGACTCTAAAACACAAAAAGCTGCTGAGTTTTCATCCTGTCCTCTTAAGCTGCAGGTCCCAAAAGCAGTGCTTGATTTTTCAAGCAAGTGGGTGTGTGTTACACTGCTCTTTCTCAGTGCATGCACATCCTCTCTGCTGATGCAGTTCTTGGGAATCAAAACTTGGAAAAACTTGAATTCAAATTTTTAGTTCAGCACTGCAGGTAAAGCTGAACTTTTACCACCTACTAAACAGCTGCTTTGTTCCTCTCAGAAGTTAGAGCAGAACTGGGCACTTCAAACATGACTTAAAGCAGGCACCTGACATCTTCTGATGTCTGTTGTCCAGGATAATCTGTTTTCTCCTAATGCCCTGCATTTTTCCTGGCAGTGGTTTGGTGCCTCCCAAGCGGAGCCGAGGGAAGCCGGCTCTTTCTCGGGTGCCCCTCCTGGAGGGTGTGAATGGAGACTCTGATTTCAGTGGCTCAGGTGAGAATTGCTGCCCAGCACCCCCTGCTCTGCACATCTCAAAGCACACCAGGAGCCAGTCCTGCCTAGGCTGGACCTGCCTGGGCACTGTTAGCTGCTTTGTTACAGGTTTAGGTTATTGCAGGTAACATTTTCATTAAAGAAGATTACTCCTTTTCCAGGACCAGGGCTGTCTGATTTCATATCTATGACCAAATCCATTATAGGGCCATTTGATTTCAGTGACTCGATCTGATTAGCATTTCTGTATTGAAGAGTTCATGTGAAGCCACATGACCCATGATTTAGGAGACTGTGGCTTTATCTTCGTGCTGAACCTGACTGTACTCACAGAGCACAAAGAAGGCTGGAGTTTGGTACAGGCTGAGTTTTATGATAAACACCCAGTTCATATTGATACAAACAAGTGATTTTCCTTTTTGTCTTGTCAGTGTGCTTTAAGCACTACAGTTGTTCATCTGTTTTAGTTGATTGCTACTGAGATGAGACCTGGGTGAGATGACAAGATGGTTCCTTGTGTTTTCTTAACCCTCTTGCTGGTAGCAGCTCCTAAGCTGTGTCTCCTGCTGTCCCTTAGGCAGGCCTCTCCTGATGTCCTTTGAGAGCCAGGCTGAGCTGGAGCCCCTGGAGCTGGTGTGGGCCAAGTGCCGTGGTTATCCCTCCTACCCTGCCTTGGTGAGTGCCCTGGGGCTGTCCCACAGCCTGACCTTGCAGCTCAGGTACAGCACAGTTCTGCTGTGCACTGTAACCTGACAGAAAAGGGAAACTTCCCAAAATAATGGAATATGTGCTTTTTGGTTTTCTCCTTTCCCCTTTGCACAGTGAATTTTCCCTGTACGCATTGTTTCAGAGCTTTGCAGAGGATTCATAAAACTTTGGTCTGTTATTGTCAGGGGTAGGAGCTCTTTCACTCTCCTCTGAGGAAAGTGATCAGTGCTGTGGGGATGAGAAGACCTAAATTTTACAAATGCAGGCACCAGGTTCTGCTGCCTGCACACTTCCCTGTTTGGTGAGCACAGCTCCATCTGTAGGTGTCCAGCTGGCCCTGTCATGTCTACATCCTCTTGCAACAGCCATATGTTTGATTTAAATATGAGCATATATGCATGTCCCTTGAATGGTATTTCTTACTGTTTATCTGCCTTTGGATATTTATCTATTAATGCCTTCAAAAAGGACAGATTCTGCTGGAAGTGTGACTCTCATCCATGCTCTTACTCCAAGTGGGAGCTCAGAAGAGGGAACATCCATGGATCAGCCAAAGCAGTTTTAGTTCTCCACATGGCTACAGCCAGAGTTAACTGTGGCTTAGAATGGATTTAACCACTGAGACTGCCTCCAAAAGAGGCTTTTTCTGTAGCAGCCTGTTGTGGTGAAAAAGTGTCTTAATAAATTCCTACAGATGGCCAGTGTCAAAGCCAATCTACTTTTTCAGGCCCTTAGGAGGGGAGAAGAACAGACTGAGTATTGCAGGCACCCTCTGCTGTTTTCTTCTCCTGTGCTGACATAGCACAAATGTGCACATGGACATTTCTGCTTTATAACTGATGTATTTGTTGTGACTTATCTTCCAAATTACTGTAATCTCTGTTCCTCTGGCTTGACGGAGCCAGCACTGCTTGTCAACTCTGAAAATATTTGGCCTGGTTCTGATCTAATGCAGTGTAAATCTGAGCAATGCCACTGATGTCAGCTGAGTTGTTCCAGAATGGAGCTGTTGTGAAATCACATTTGCCTGGGGAGTACAGCAGGAGCATTGCATTTGTCTGCAGTTTGGTGTGAGGGAGGGAAACCCTTTGCTGAACAGAATAATGCTGAGTTTGTACTGAATTACACATTAGTGTAAATACATTTACAGCCACACAAAACCACACAAATCCATTTTTCAGGATGGGGTGCCTGGCTTTGGGACTGACTGGCTTCCAGTCAATTTCAGAATGAAATTTTCAGAATGAAATTGTTTTAGAAAACAAGAATTTTGCTTACCCACCCAAAGTAGCCTTAATTTGTCTAGCTTGGATACACTGAAAGACCAGAAGAATAATGCATTTTGCTCATTGCTTGGAAGGGTTTTGTACTAATTGTCCTCCCCCTGTGTCCCCAGATCATCGACCCCAAGATGCCGCGCGAGGGTTTGCTGCACAACGGGGTCCCCATCCCTGTGCCCCCCATGGATGTCCTGAAGCTGGGGGAGCGCAGGCAGACAGAGGCAGGAGAGAAACTCTTCCTTGTCCTTTTCTTTGACAACAAGAGAACCTGGTGAGTGTGTGCACACAGCTCCGTGGTGAGTGTGAGAAGATTTAACGTGAGCTTTGGGATGTGGGAGCACAGAGGGATTATGATGATGTCACATGTAAATTGGGGAATTTAAACACGCAGAGAGGTCTGTGCTCAGGAGGTATTTTGGCTGCAGAGACTTCTATGTCAAATGCAGGGATTTAAACATTTGTACCAGGGTTGTGGGGCAGTGATGGTGAATAAATACATCATGTGGGGAGGAGCTGACAGGCCTGTGCACTCCTCTCTGCTGCAGGCAGTGGCTGCCACGGGACAAAGTCTTTCCCCTGGGCGTGGATGACACCGTGGACAAGCTGAAGATGATGGAGGGACGCAAGACCAGCATCCGCAAGTCGGTGCAGGTGGCCTACGACCGAGCCATGATCCACCTGAGCCGAGTGCAGGGGGACAACCCCTTCATGCCAGCCCCCTACCTGTGAGGGGCTGCTGGGGCAGCCCTCCTGCTCCTCCACACCTCCAGCTCCCTGCCCTGACAGGGCAGCACCTCCAGCAGCTGGCAGCTCGCCTCGGAGTACCCTGAAATGTGCCAAAAAACCCTTGTCCGGCTTCTTCCTGAATGTGTCTTGTGAAGAGCTGACAGGAGATGAAATGTAGTCTACAGGGAGTAAGGTAGGTAGGGAAAGCTGACAGGTGCCAGGAGCCAAGGTGAGTTGCTGCAGTGAGCAGAGCACACAGCACTTGGATGTTGGGGCCTCGTGCACCGTCCCCTGCCTCTCCTGGACTGCCAGGGTTCTGAATTGTCAGCCAGTCCCAGGTAATTCCTGGGAACCTGGCACCCCCAGGATTCCTTACAGAAATCCCAGCTGGACTTTCTTGTGCCAAATTTACCCTAATCACTGGCCTTTTCATTTCTGTTTAAATGGAATTGTCCTGTCACATAAAAACTGCCCAGAATCATAGCTGGGAGCTCTCATTGTGATTCTCCTGCCTACCTACATTGTGTTTTCATGTTTAGATTTCTCTCACTGCATTTAGAAAAGCTTGAGACTTTGGTAACCCTCCCCCCCTGCACAGTTTCATGCACAGATGCACAGAGCTTTAAAGATGAAAATCAAATTACCTGATGTGTGTCTATATGTATGTCTTAGAAATTGATTTTGTAGTTTCACATTTCAGTTCTGATTTCTGTGACTCTGCTTGTTGCAGTAACATTTCATATCATGACTTAGCACAGTACCTAAGAAAAGATAACTTCCTTTTTTTAAGAAGTAATTTTGGAGGTGTCTGTTGAGCTGGGGCAGCTCTTCAGGCACTGAGGTTGATCAGGGTTGGAGGGAGATGCATCTTTTGTGTTGTTTTATGCACATTTGGTGTAAGGCTCCTCTTCCTTTTCCCCCCCCTCCTCTTTCCTGTCTCCCTGTTTTCCTCTGCCACATTTTGGACTGAAAGCAAGCACTGACCAGAGCACACAACCCTTCTGCTGTTTCACCTTCTCCCACACGTGCACATCCTTCCCTGGTGTGTGGGTCTGCAGTGTTGTCATCCAGGTAAACCCAGACAATCCCTGTTGGTTTGGGTTTGCATTGCAAAAAAAAAAAAAAAAAAAACAAAAACAGGGACAGACTGATGTTTGGGAACTTGGTGACTCAATCTTTTCTATTAGCCAAGGACTTTATGATTTCTCTGATCTCTTCTGTTGCATATCCCTCTTTGCTTTCCCATTTTAAAGAGCCAAAGGTGCAAAGCAAGATTGTAGATTGAATATCATCATTTTGCTTTTTAACTCAGTATTTTTAAATTATTTTTAACTTTTTCATACTGAAGAGAATGTGGAGTCAAAATAATAATAATTAATGATAATGAATAGTAGGGAGTAATCACTGCCATTTCTACTTGCTCTACTTTTTTAAAAATACCACTTCTTATACATTGGGGCATGGAACTGCATTTGAAGGAACTTTAAGGTTCCTTTAACATATAGAGACGGGGCATAGGAGTTTGTAAAAAATATTAATAGTGCTAATAATGCCCATGGAGTGTGGCTAGGGAAGGATGTTGTGTATATAGTTGTAAAATGTTCTAAATTATTTAGACCTATTGTCACCATTCTTGAAGTCCTCAGTTGTGTTGCTGGGTCTTTTATATGCACACAGTGTAATTTATTTAAAGGAACATACACTTTTCCAGGTGGTAGCTCAGCTGTGGACTAGTGACCTGTGTATATGTTTTAAGGTCTTGGGAGTTGGTCTTTTTTTTTTTCCTTTTTGTTTTTAATTTTGTTTGGTTTTAAATGAGTTTAGAATTTGGATTGGCTGATATCCTGTTGTTGCTACAGAACCTAAATGTTACTGTCAGTCTGCTGTAAAGCACAGATTGCTCTATTTATTGTAGAAAGTGAGTTTATTTGCTTTCTAGAATTGTTTATATCAGATGGTATAAGAGAAGTAATAAGAAAATCTATGCTTGTAAAAAAAAAAAAAAAGCTAATTTTACCTACTATAATCTGACTGTCTGAGACTATATTTTCTCTCTGAGAAATAAATGTTCTAATGTATGGAAAAAAAAAGCAAAACAACAAACCACCACCCTCAGAAAGAGTTCTTCCTTGCTAATGTTGTCCTGAAATGCAGAACTTACTGTGATGGTTTTAATTGTCCCAGTGGTCCCAGGTGCAGGTGGGCAGAGCAGTGACAGGGGGGTGACACCACTTGGTGCTGCATGGAGAGGTCCCACCTTGTGCTGGTTTTGTTTGTAGGGGTTTTTTTTTGTTTGTTTGTTTGTGTGGAGTTTTTTTAATTATTTCCTCTTTTTAGTTGATGTTAAACTAAGGACCTCTGTTGTCTCAGAGAAAAACAACAAAAGGCACATACAAACAAAGGCCAACTGCCTGAGAAAAACAAGTCCACCTTAGGAAAGTGATTTCTTGAGATACTGGTTGGAGTTTTATTGGCAACAAGGTTCTGCCTGTCTCATGCCTGGCCCGGGCCTCACTGCCTGCTGCTGCTTTTCCCCCTGGGAACAGAAAGGGAAGGTGGAGGCCTGGGAGGCTCCAGCCCTGCCAGGAAAGCCCTGGGGCCCAGCAGGAGTGCTGGGAGAAGCCCAGGGTGGCCCAGATGTGTCCCCTCAGGCCCTCCCAGATCCAGCCCAGCACAGGGAATGGCGCTGGAAGCATCCCCAGCTGCTGGAGGTAACAGCACCCACAGCAGGGCCTGCCCCAGGGAGGCTGTGGGCACAGCAGGGAGAGCTGCCCTGGCTGCTGGGCACAGCCACTGCTGCTTCCAGGGCTGCTCCTCCCTGCAGTGCAGCCCTGGCACTGCCCTGGCGCTGCCAGCCCTGCAGCCCCTGGGGCTCCAGCAGCTCTCCCCTGCTTCTGCTGGGAGCTCCCACAACTCCACTGCCCCAGCCCTGAGATGTGTTTTTGTCACACCATGGGCAGAGCCAGCACTGCAGAGGGGTTCAAAACCCTGCAGCACCACAGCCAGGCATCCTTCTCAGGCGTGGAGAGGATGGGGAGAACGAGGGGTTCATGTTATAAATATAAAATCTGCTACAAAGAAAAGACATATATTGTACATCTTTGACCCATATACACAAGAACACAATATACACAGAACGCCTCGGAGGAGTGGGGACCTTGTCAGGAGGTTTTTGAGAGATGTTGCTCCCCTACCAGCACCCCCTCTGTGCCTTCCCCACAGCTGCATGGGGCTGTACTCACAGAACATCTGTGTACTCACAGAACATCAGCGACCAAGAGTTCACCAGGCTGGCACACGTCACTGCAGGTGTGTGGGGATGGAGTGCTCGTGGCCCCGCCGTGCCTGCCCTGGGGAGAGGTAGGCCAAGAGGATGGACACGAGGAGGGAGGGCAGGCACGAGGGACTCTCTTGTGAACCCACAAAGTGCTTGGGGGGGGTCTCTGGCCCCTCGGAGCGAAGGGAGGCCCTGAGAGAAACTTCTTGCCCTGGCACCCTGGTGGGGAAGGATTCTGCGGCCAGGCAGGTCTCTGATAAGGCATTTTCATCTGGGACTTGGCGCAAACGGTGGCAGAAGAGAGGAGGGAGCAGATGGGGCAGGTGGTGCAGGGCAACGGGAGGCAGCAAAGCTGACGTGGTCCCAGCCAGACAAGCCCAGGACAGGGAGTGGAGAGCACAGGAGGGCTTGGTCTCTGGCTCAGTTTCTCTGTAAAGCTTCCCCCATGTTCTCTCTCAGCCCCTCGCAGCCTCCCTTCCTGGCGTGAGCCACCAGCACGGAGTGAAATACTGAGAGTCCTCAAAATGGCACATCCAGGCGCGTGGAGTGGCAGACAGGCACACGTTCAGAGTTAAGACGAGTTCAGGTGAGCTTTGTACAGCAAAGAGCAGCTGCTGGCCGGAGTGTCCGAGGAGTTGGGATGACAAAAATGCCACAGTGATCAGATCGGGCCAGGACGAGGGGCGGGCACGGCAGAGAGGAGCCAGTGTGGGCTCCTATCGGCGGTAATGGTTTGGGGCATCTGCAAACATGTACTTGAGTCTGTAGGCTTCAGCCAGCAGCAGCCCAATCTCTTCGTTACCCCAGTGTATCGTGGGCAGGTTCTGTAGCAACATCAAAAGGCCCTGCAAGAGGGGAAGATGCTGAGTTTGGAGAGGCTGAAGGCAGAGCACAGATCCAGTGCAGGCTCGGGGCTGGCCTGAGCAGTGGCAGCAGCGCTCAGGAACTTTTGCTCACCACACATGCAGGTCTGAAAGGCTCAGGGACAACATCAAGATGTGTTTGGGTCTAGGTCTGAACCAGTGAAGCACCCCAAGCCACTTGGAATAAGGGTGCTGTTACAGGGTTACAGCTGGACACAGGAGGGCAAACTGGGATCAGAGCTGGAATGGGATGTTTGAACCCTCCAACAGCTCCGTTCTCTGTCCTTATCACCAAGGCTAAAGTTACTTCCAGGCAAAGCTCCTGAGACCAGATGATCTTGGAGCCAACTCTGACAGCTGTCTATGTCCACACGGGGCTCCCAACCACAGCAATTCCCTCCCCTCTACTTTCCCAGGGATTCACCCCCAACCTCAGGGTCTTACTTGGAAGTCTTCCTCATCCAGGATCTCCTTCCGCCACTTGATCAAGAAGGCAGCACAGACGTACAGGTGGAAATGGGAGAATCCTTCTGGCTCTGACTGTGGACAGCAAAACTCTGGGTGAACTGCAGCTCAGCTGGAGAACAACCCCCAGACACAGATAGCCTACTGGGCCACCCATCACCCAGCTGGCTGTGAACATCCTGGGCCACTCAGCTTTGTTTCCCTCAGCTGGTGCCAGGAGAGCTCTGTGCCTGAGGGGACAGGGCCACCAGTGCCAGTGCCAGGGCAGCAGGGAGCTCAGGGGAGCCTGCATACCTGGTAGGTGTCCCAGAGGCGGATGGTGCAGCGCAGGGGCAGCTCCCTCATCAGCAGGTTGTTCATCCAGCGAAAGGCAAACTGCAGGTACTCGACCTCGTACTTCCTAAAGTGATTATGTACCTGCTCTGAAACAGCACATTTCACTTACACACCTGGGCTCACAGTGCCCCAGCTCCTGCTCACAGCACAGTGCCTTTCACACACTTTCAGCCTGAGACCTTTTTTCTCCCAAATTCCTTCTCTCCCCACCCTGTGCTGTCACCAGGGGGATTCTGGCTGACCCTGCCCTGCTCTGGTTCCATGAGTGTTGTAGGAAGTGTCCACCCCTGCCCCGAGAGCTGTCCCAAAGGAGGCCTCTCCCTCTGCTGTGACAAAGCTGACCAGACTCCCGTGTCACCTACCATCGATCCGGCTGACCAGCTCCTCCAGGGCTTTCACCTTCTTCTGGATCCCTGGCTGTGCAAAGGTGTAATTGTCCTGTGAGAGAGGCTCTGAGTCAGCAGCTTGAACAACAGCTAGAAATGACCAAACCCAGATCAGCAGCTGGACAGTTGGGATGAGATTATCATGAGCCAAGGAGCCTGGGCTCTTGAGCACCAGGACTGTGCCTGCTGTGAGTTCCTGGTCAGGATGGGCCCATCTGGGCAGCCACAGCACCCACCTCCCCAGGATTTCACAGATTAACAGATTCAGTGGAGAAACTAAAGTCACTGAAGGAGCAAAACCTCCCTAAATGCTGCAGCATGCAGAACACTCACCCAGCCAGGGAGAGGAGACAAACACAGGAATTCCTGTGGCCCCAGAGGCTCACCTGAATCCCATCCAGCAGCTTGCTCATGCACCAAAAGCTGTCAGCCTCGATGCTCCGTAACACATCCTGGGACAGGTTTGTCACATCAAAGTTTTCCACATCCTCCTCTGCAAAACAGAGAGGGAAGAGCATCAGGGAGATGGGGGACATGGTGGGGCTCTATCAGGCCAAAGCTTTGCAGGAGGCACTGCAACACTCTCCAAGGTAGGAGATACACGTCTGGCCCTCCTGGCTTGGCTGACCCAGCAGTTCCCTCCCTTTTCTCCCTGGAAGGAGAGCGAGCACCCACCACGCTGCTGTCACACCACTACACCAGATCAAATAACAGGGCTAAGCTGGCCCATTTCCAATTTCAGAGGCTCAGAAATCCTGGCAAGCAGCCAGGGAGCAGAGATACAGCAAGAGGTGAAAATACTACTCCAGCCAGGCCCAGCACTCTGAAGGAAGAGCACATCATCCTCTTCTTCAGCAGAGCAAGTTCTCCTCATGCCAGCATTTCACACCACTTCAAATCCCAGTCAGGAGTGCTCAGAGCAGCAATTGTCACTTACCAACGTGCTCAGAGAGGAACACAACAAAGAAGGGGGTGACCAGGTCATTGATGCCCTGCACATAGCCGCTGGCTGGGTGGCGAATGGCCCAGATAAACAGGATTCTCTCAAAAATCTGGGGAAGAACCAGGGAAAGCAGGAACCTGCATTAGCCATGCACCAAGGGAAGGCAGAAAAGCATAACTGCTGAGCTCAGGGAGTGCAGAGCATGCACTGACAGGCTTTTCTGTAGCAGTAAGGTAATGTTAGAAGCATAGAAGCCCTAGGAGAGACTCTGTGTCATGCACAGGTCCCACAGGCAGGCCAGCCAAGGCAGTCCAGGCTCCTCATCAAAACCTCTGCCTGAAGAAATGCAGACTCAACTGTTCAATACCCAGACAGCTTAATGTCCACAGGACAGGGCAGAGCAGCCTCCTTGGCTGAACATTAGGTGGGAATATGAGGTATCACCACAGAGCAGGATACTTCCCAACAGGGCAGCCTCCCTCACAGCTACCAACATTCCCAGACTGCCCCAACCCCCTGGACATCATGCTCTGACACACCACACAGACACACTGAGCCTGTTTCCAGAGAGGACAGGTGCCCACACCTCCTGGCCACCTCTTGAACCCATCCCTGCCCAGCTTGCTCCCATAAGAGAGGTTTTGAAGCAAAACAGAACTATCCTGTGTTCTGGTTCAAATGCCTTCAATTTGTCTCAAAAGCTTCAGGTTTTTTACCAGCTCTTGGCTACATCTTGCCAAAGCAGAGATCATCTCCTAACACCCAAGCTCCAAGTTTGATATCTTTCAGAAACGTGGGACAAGACCAGACAGTTCCAGGAGGTATTTGCATCAGGAGCTGTCAGGCAGGGAAGTTTCCCCACAGAGTTAACTCCCTAGGAGCAGTGCTGGCCCCACTCCACACACACACCCCATGGCAGTGCAGGGCTGGAGCTTCACCCCCCCCTTACCTCCTGCACGAGGGGCTGCTGGAAGAGGGGAATGAGTGGGTTGGTCCTTGGAATGTCAATGTGGATCTGGAAAAGAAGGGGGGTTACACACACCAGCTGTGCTTTCCAGGGGCACAGTAACTTGTCACGGGTTAACAGAGGGGAATCCACCATGAGTGCTCCCGCAGGCAAGAGCTGACAGGCACAGTGAGGGCTACAGATGTCAGCTGCACTGAGAAAATCATCTGCAGTCTGCTCTGCTTAGGTGCAGGCAGGTAGTTCAGAGCTGAAATTTTCCTAAGTTAGATCAATTTAGGACAGAACCATGGAGCCTTTTCCCCAGAGAGAAGACTCCTCCTGTCTACAGCCAGAGCAAGTCCTGGCATGACCCCATGGGGACAAGCAGCAGCAGGAGGGAGGACAGGGCTGTCCCCAAGCAGGAGGGCAGGAGGAGGCTCCCACCTGTCTGTAGGTGTCCTGGTGGTGCTCCTCGTTGCGGGAGTCGTAGTACTGCTGGATGAAGCCGAAGTACTCCTCCCTCTTCCTCTGCAGGGTCAGCTTGCGGCGCTCCGAGTTGGCGGGGAGGTAACCCTGATTGGGAGAACTCAGCTCAGGGCACAGCCTCCTCTCCCTCCTCAGCACCCTGAAACCCTGCCAGCTGTGCCCCAACACCAGGCACACAGCTCAGGAGCTGGGGAAAGAGCTTTGATGGAATTTGGCCTTCCTAGCCCCTGAGCTTGGAGTAACCCAGCTTCATCTAAAGGGAGTGAAGCAGGCAGTGCCCACACCAGCCTGGGCTCTGAGCTCCAGAGGATGCAGCAATGGCACCCCCTGACCAAACCCCTACAGCTCACCTGGAGGCTGGGCACTGAACACACAAGCAAAGCTGTGGGACACAGGCAGGGCAGGAGCACTGTCCCCGAGGGGTGGCACAGCCCTGCCAGGCTCTGGTACTCACTGACAGCAGTCTCCACGTCACAGGCCGCACCTCTCGGGGCACACCGGGCCAGCTGCACTTCCTCAGCTCATCTGCAAACGGACAGTGGTGGCACTGGATTAGATCCTAGGCACGTCCAGCACCACTACACCTAGAAGGAGAGGAAAGCCCAGTCTGCTCCTGCAGGCTCTGGAGACAATGAGCCTCCAGGAAGGCTCCCACACTAGCAATGACTGGGGATGTGGGTCTGCTGCAAGGGGAGCAGAGGTGATTTCAGCCCAGCTCGGGGTCACCAATGTGCCAGGACCTCAGTTCTCATGCAGAGACAGCCCCCAGTGATCCCAACCATCATGTGCAAGATGGAGAATGATTAGGGACAGACAGGGAGGGGCTGCAGGACATCACCATCTGCCAGCAGGGCGACTCCTGCAAACACCCATCTGGTACAACTGCAGGCAGTGATTGCGTCCACCTGAAGCAGACCTGATGCAGGCAGCAGCCATTCTGCCCTGCCCTGCCCACCCTCAGCGTGCCCCACTCACCCAGGTCGGTGTTGTGGCTGGAGAGGAGCTGCCGGAACTTCTCCAGGCGCGTTTTCTCCCGCACGGTCATAGGGGGAGCCCCGGAGGCGTTTTGGTCAGAGATCCGAGCCACGAGGGGAATGACGGGCCGGAGGGGCAGGGACTGCTGCTTCTGCAGGGGGCTCCGCACACAGGACTCCTCTAGCAAGGACCAGAGGCTGCACTGAGCTGGGCACGGAGGTGCCACCTCCCCAACCCCAGCTCACCCCACAGCCACTGTCAGACACTGCAGATTTCACCCTTCTATCCCTCAGAACAGCACTGCTGGCCCACTCCAATGGATCAGCAATTCACAGGCATCTGTGGAGCCTCTTCCACCACTTCCCCCCATTTCTGCCTCCCTTCCTTCCTCCTGCATCCAAACACCTGGCTGCAAGTGGATCAGACTTCTCTCCACACGTGGGTAGGACACAGGAGACAATGCAGAACTAACATTTAGATCTGCTCTGTTCACCAGATCCAAACACCAACCAAGCAGATTGCCAGTGCAGAGAGAGGAGCTGACGGGCTGCCAGTGCCACCTCCTGAGGTGCTCGCACTGCACAGGCAGGCAAGGCAGTGAGCAGGGGCTGCTGCTGCCCAATTCCCTGTGTCAACACGACCTCACTGACACCTTTGCTAAGAGCAGCACACCAAAGCACTGGGAAGCAAACAGTGAGCAAGTCCCAGCAAAAACTTAACAGATCTCAACACTGACTTAGCACCCAGAACATGGAATACTCTGGGGCAGACACTGAGCAGCTGAGGACACAAGCATTAAAGCCAGGCCTTTGAAAGTGTCTCCTTGGAGTACAGGATACCAAAAGGAAGAAAAAGCTTCTGTTGTGCTTACGGGCTGTGTCACAGCCTCTTGCCCACACTGGGAGTAGCAATGAGCAGTTGAGCTCAGTGGCCAAGCAAGAGAGCACTGGAGCAGGAGGCTGCTCCTGAGGATGGTTCTTACCAGAGCTCCTGGAGAGCTGGGCCTCGCTGCTGGACTTGATGACCTTGCAGTTGGTGGGCAGGTCCCCGAGGGCCGGCTGGCACCGCTCGGGCTTGGCCCGCAGCTTGCTGTGGTTCTCCAGAACCTGCGCTGCCGTGGCCTTGGCCACTTTAGAGTTCAGAGTTTGCAAAGAGGACGAGGAGGAGGAGGAGGAGAAGTCCTCATCTTCGTCATCGCCGATGTCCCAGGCGTCGCTGGTGCTGCGGGCAAACTCGTGGAAGCTGGAGGCCTTCTTGCTCTTCATGGGCAGCCCGGCCTTGGAGCGGTCCTTGATGAAGCTGTGAGCAGAGAGCAGGATCAGAGCCCTGCTGTGGGATCCTTTTTCCTTTCCCCTTTCCTTTCCCCACGCCCTCGCTCCCATCAGCCAATCCCTTTTCCCAGGTTCCCTGTTCCTCCTCCCAGACCCAGGGAAGATGTTCAGTCTCTCTGGGCTGCCTGCTCTCAGCAGTGGCTGTCACAGGCTGCTGTCACAGCAGTCTCTGAGGCCACAGTGGCAGCACACAGCTGGACAGGTGCCAGCCTGCCTGGCTCAGAAGGGCGAACGGGAGACAGGTACAATTCCTCCAGCTCTGCCTTCCCCCACCCTACACAAAACAGGAAGATTAACACCCAAAAAAGGTCTTACAGCCTGGAGAGAGGCATGTCAGAGCCACCCCGAGCAGGTCTCCTTCCATGGGCACTCCCAAAACAGCTGCAGTTGTTCCCAGAGCAGCCTGGGTCTTTCCTCAGGCACAGAAGGAATTTACTCTTTAGCTACAGGAGACAAAGTCCACCACCTGCAGCAGGGAACTTTCCCCACTACCCAGCACGGGCCAGGGACAAGGAGGCAGTTCAGACCAGGAATTCTGCCTTTTCCTGCTGCAGCTCTCCAGAGCCTTGAAGCTGCTGGGCAGCTTTACCTCCCTTTCCTTAATTCCTCCAGCTCCCAAGAGGAGCAGAAGGATCAGACACTGCTAAAAGAAATCTGTTTCCTTTGATGTGGGTGTTACTGTATGGATTTCTGGCCATCAAGGGCAGCAGCAGATAAGCTCTCCCTGCAAGCTTTCACGGAGCTCAAGGCAGCACCACACCCCTTGCACTGCTGTCCTCCTCTGTTGCAGTATCACAGTGCCAGGGATGCTGGAGACCTCCAGGCACTGCAGAGCTGCCAGGCCTGCTGGCTGCAGCTCCAGGAGACACACACTTACTTCTTGGTGAGCCGGGAGTCCAGTGGAGGATGCTGTGCCCCATAGACAGGCTGAATGCTGCAGGAAGGGGGAAAGAAAAAATCCAAGATGCTGTAAAAAGAGGTCCTGCAAATAATCTCAGCCTAAACTGAGGTCATGCTTCCTGCCTGCTATCAGGAGCTGAACAGAAGCCCAAAAGCAGCTTCAAAAACCTTCTAGGTTACAAGCCTTAGATCCATAGTGCCACATGCAGATGAAGATTTGTTCTTTGCAGTAGCAAAGAGAAGCCTTGTTTAAACTCTTAGGCCTGGTCCAGCCTGAGCTGGGATTTGAGCTCTGCTCCTTCCTGCACCACCAGCTCACTCCACATGTCCATTTGTTCTCTTCTCCAGTTTGGGGAGCTCACCCTCCCAGGCCCTGTGGGGCAGGGAAGGACCCCAGGCAGTGACACTGGCGCTCCTCCATAAATGCACTCGAGGCTTTGAAGCCCATGCTGGCTCTCAGGATCACAGCCAATGCCACGGAGAAGGAATTCCTGGTAACAATACGTGGTTTGACTTCAGTCCAAATCCTGGTTTAATCAATTACTTCCTATGTGGCCTGAAATGAGTCACCACATCTTGGTCCCTGCTTCCTAGGGACTCATGGGACAAGGAGCCTGAGGGCTCCAGGCTCTACAAGGGCAGCATCACCTCAGAGAGGAGCTACTAAAACCATGCTCATGGCTGTTCTTACAGCCTCTGGAGGTGAGACAGGGATCCTGACTTATCACCTGCATTGGAGGAACTACTCACAGCCACGCCACCCTGGGAAACAACCTCTGGAAAACAAGTTCTGCAATGCCATGGCACAGACAAAGGCCCTTTCAGAGCTGGCACACAAGGAACAGGCTTCTCTTGGGTCAATAGAGCTGGCCTGGTTTCCAGGAGCTGCAGATGGTGCCCAGCAGTAAAAGCAGCAGGCCCAGCCATGGAGGGGAGGGATGGCAGCCTGCTGCAGCTGGGAACAAGCTGAGGATGCAAAAGCAACAGGTCCAGCTGGCAGGGGAGAGATGCAGAGAGCCAGGGGAGAGCTGGAAACAACCAGAGCACAGAGAGATCGGGGGGAACAGCCCAGCCAGGGTGGGCTCAGCACTGCAGGGGCTGTCCCTCGTGGCTGGAGTCCTCCCTGGGTTCATCCATCGAGGACTAAGCCCAGGACAGAGTGTGATGAGCAATGAGCACCTGCAAGTCAGGGCTGCAATTCAGCAGAGGCACCTCCATGGGTGGACATAGCAAAGAGATGATGGGGAGTGAGAAGAACAAGGCCTCCAGGTCAGCACTGCTTCCCAGTGACTGTGGCAGGACAGGAGCCAGCAGAGCCTCTCCCATGCCCAGAACCAAGCTCAGAGTCCCAGGATACCCAGCCAAGGCTCCTCCTGCCTGTCAGGGGAACTACTCTGGTTCAGTGGAAGGCCTGGAGCTCACAAGACCAGTGAAGGAGAGGAGGGGAGAGCAGCCAGTGCTGGGGGAGGGAGGAAACTCTTTCCTGGGGTTCTGAATCAGTGTTTGATACAATGGCAGAGGGTCCCACCCACACACAGCTCTTTCTGAAGTCTCACAAGCCAGACACTCCCCAACAAGAACCTCAAGCTGTGCTCCCAGCCTGACTGGATGAGTCCCCAGTTCTGTCCCAGTTTAATCTCCTTGGGACAGGCATTTCCTGTTCCCTGGACGCTCAGTGACCAATGGTGTGAGGGACAATGGCTGTGCTCCCTGTGTGACACCTCCAGGACCATCACAGGGTGTGGGTTATTGACCCTGCAGCAGAGCAGAGCCATGAAACAGCACTGCCCCTCTGGACACACAACACATTTAAGGCTGTTCCTCCCCTTTAAAAACAGCATTTCGATAACCCCAGCAGACCCTGGCTGCCCATCTCTCTAAAGAGCAGGGAATAAACAACACACCACAGAGGACAACATGCCAGAGCACTCAGCCAACACATCCCTAGAAAATTACCAGGCAGAGAATTGCCAGTGCAAAAAAACCACAAGACAGCACTGGAAAAACACAACAGCATTTACCTAAAATCCACCCTAAATCTACAGGGACCAAAGGCTATTAAACTTTATTAGCAAATAAAAGCTAATACAGCTAAGTGACCAAACGCACAGAGTGTCATGGAAAAGGAAGCTAACACAGTATCCAAGTCCCTACAAAGCCTCTCTCTGCCAGATTGTCAGGGGAAAGAAAGGACAGAGCCAAGAATCTGCACAGGAGGGTCTCTCAAAGCTCAGACCAAAAGCAGAAAGGGAGGTTGGTGCCTGGTGACCATGGGTGCAGGACATCCCACCTCCAGCCTGGGGTCAGGCTGAGGAGCTGTGGGTGCCTGTCCCTGGAACCAGGCAGCACTGGGGAGGAACAAGGCTCCTGTGCAGGATACCTGCCAGGCAGGAGAAGGGCAGAGCTCTGCCAAAACCTTCCCCCTGCACAGCGGCTGGGGCAGGCCCGGCTGCCAGACCGGTTCACCTGGTCTGGGCCTCCAAGGAAAAGCTCAGAAATCACCAAAAGGAGAAGAGAGGTGCTGTCCATGACCTCCAGCTGAGAGCAGGGCTGACACCTTCGGGTAAGAGGCAGGAGCAGCTGGGAAATAACCCAGGGAAAGCACAGGAGTGTCCTCCCACAGGGGCAGCAGAGGAGCAACAGAGAGCTCCCTGCTCTTCCTCTGCTCACACAGACAGGGATTGTCCAGCCAACCTGAAGGAGCTGCACAGTGACAAGCACATGAGTGAAAACACTTTAGAAAGAGATATTTAACTGGCCCAGCAGGATTTAAAACCAACTAAGCATTTCAGACTGCACCCATAGCCCATGAGGCAAAGGGCAGGGTTCAGATAAGGCAAATGAGAGCAGAAGTGAGGAGCAGCAGGCAGGAAAAGCACTTGAGAAGCCTCCAGAGAGAGGCTGATGCCCTTTTCCATGTCAGCCTTGCTCCCAAGGCGGTGTAGGGAGCCTCTCCTTCATCAGCACCAGCCTCTTCTTCCTAAACACCATGTCCATCACACATTTCACTTGTCTCTACCATCCCTGAGAGGAACCAGGGCATCACAGCCGGAGGAACCGAGGCAGGGGAGGTACGAGCAGAGCCCCCACAGTCCTTCCCCTCGAGCAGGAGCGACATCCCACACAGAGAGGGGAATGGGGGCTCCATGCCTCGGCAGGGACACCCCTCTGGGACAGGGCTGCTGCCAGCCAAGGCGACGCCTCTCAGGACTTGGGAAGGATGAGATTTCTCAGTTTCTGTGGAAAGGAACACGGCCCAACCCCGGCTCTGAGCACAGCCCCAAGAGGCCTCCGTGGCACCCCGATCCCTCACCCTGCCCGCCATGGGGCACACAGGGGTCCCCGCAGCCCCCACAGCGCCCGCCTGGTCCCACAGGTGAGGGAGCAGCTCTGACCCTGCCCTTGTGCCCCTCACACCGAACCTTCCACAGCAAAATCCCCGTCCCGCAGCCTGGGGGGCCCCGGCACCCCCTATTGCAGGGAGGAACCCCAGCCAGCTCAGCCCCGCGGCCGGGACAGATCCTGCGGGTACCCCCGAGCCTCACCGGGGTGCCCTCAGCCCCGATCCCGGCCGGGTCACCGCCCCTTCCCCGCCGGAGCGCGGGAGGCGCGGCCCTCGCACCCCTTCCCGGGGCTCACCTGCCGGGCAGCTTGGCGCTCCGCTTCCAGAACTGCCTGCCGCTCTCGGCCGCCATGGCGGAGGGCGGGGCGGGCGCGGCGGGCCGGCCAGCCCCGGGCGGGGAGCGGGGACCCCCGGCCGGCCGGCCCCCGGCGCGGCGCGGGGCGCGGAGCAAGGCGCGGCCCCCGCAGCCGCCTCAGGCCCGCCCGCCCGCAGCCCGCGGCGCCGCCATCTTGGCTCCGGGCGGGCCCAGCGCCGCCATTGGCCGCTGCGCGCGAGGCGTCGCGGACCCGCCAATCGCAGGTGGGCACGGCCGTGACATTGTCGGGGGCGGCGCCTGCAACGCTGGAGGGGCGGGAGATACCATGAGGGCGCGGGGGGGACGCTGGGCGGCACCACCCGGCTCCTGCCGGGGGGGGTGCTGAATGAATGACATTTTCTGGGATTTTGGGATTTCTGCTTTTCCAGGGAATTCGCGGCGCGGTTTCAGCCCCGCCCTGGATCCTGCTCGTCTGTCGTGGGGCGTTTTAGGTCCGGTGAACTGGCTGCTTCGGTCTGACACAGGAACTGTTCGGACTTTTAGAATTAAATAAATTAAAAATTGCCTCCAGGCAGCGTGGCATTTTCTGCACCAGACGCTACTATTTGTCTTCTTTTTATTGATAGTACATAAAGCCCATAAATAGTGCTCCGGGTTGGAGTAACACCTCTCATATTATTACTATTATTCTCCACCCCACTTA
Organism: Melospiza melodia melodia; assembly: GCF_035770615.1. NCBI lineage: Eukaryota > Metazoa > Chordata > Aves > Passeriformes > Passerellidae > Melospiza > Melospiza melodia. The sequence goes on from NC_086221.1 coordinate 8,028,897, forward strand.
CTCCCATATGGAGCACTGAAGAATAATTATTAATGAGTAATTATGCAAATATTCTATTGTATATGCAAATTAGGGGATAAAATATTTTCCTACTGCCACCCTATAGCAAATACCAAACACCTGCAGCACATAGAACTGCAAAAAAAGAGCAAAAATAAATGAAAAACAAACACAAATACATGTATAAAATAGAATGTAATTGGAAGAGTGAAAACCTGAACCACAAGTCAGGGTGGGATTTCCCCTCCCTAAAGCTTCCTCTGAGCTCCCTGCATCCACGTGGCCCTGGACTGCCCCACATTGGATGGATGTGCTGGCTGTAAATATTTACCCATTGCACAGCACTTCACTCAGGCTCCTGAGCTTCTGACTGGGGACACACCTGCAAATCACTCTTTATTTCTACACAGATCTTAAAACCCAACTCCAGTTCATGTTCTGCACTAACCCAGGCTCTTGGTTGCCTTTCAGGGCTGTGAGCCAGGTTTTACCCACAAACATGCTGCTGTTCTGGAAAACAAATCTAATTTATTATTGGATGTTTCCTTGACCCTCCATTCCAGTAACATGTTTAAAATATGGTATAAAAATCATCAGGTGCTGTAGAAACCGTTGGCAATGATGAAGTGCTTGTCCTGCAGGTTTATTTGCACATTTTGCTATATAAAAATGTCACCTCCTTTCACATCTCACAACTTCTCCTTGCACATAAAATAGCTGTAAACAATTTACTACCAAAAATTCTTCTGCCATTTCACCCTCCTGTGAAGGAATGAGAATTCCTCAGTTTTTGCTCTTTTCACTACTAATAAATAGAAGCCATTGGAGCCAGTGAAGGAAATGTTACAGAAGCCTTCAAATGGTTTCCAGCTCTCCATGACCTTTCTGAACATGAACCTGAGGAAGTCTTTGTCAAAGCTGGTTTTTCCCCCCAGAATTCCTCCCCAGCTGCTCCCACCATGGAGCAGGACAGGATGGAGCTGAGTATTCCAGGACACAGATGTGGCAAAGCGTTCTCCAGCTCATGAACCCTTTGCCTGTAGTGTGTGTTGAGAGGTTTTTCTCCTGTACCCACTGTCCTCAATGATTTCTGGGCAGCACAAGCCCCCACAGGGTTTGGTGCTGCTGGATGGGCAGCAGGCAAGGGGAATTCACCTGGTGCATCCTGGGGTGCTTCAGGAGGGAGGCAAAGCCTTGAGCACACAGAGCTTTCAGCTCAGAAAAGCTCTTCAGCACAGCCAGCTCAGTGCAGCAAACATTCCCAACCTGGAACATTCCAGCGCAGCCCCAGCAAGGCTGACTGGGCCAGGAGGGCTCAGTCCCTCCTTGCCACGAGCCCAGGCCCAGGTTTTACAGAACCATGGCCCCAGGCACAGCCACTGGTGTCCCCCACTGCAGCTCTTGTATGGCTTTGGTGTCTGATGTCCCACACAGCTCCTGCTGGTTCAGTGCCAGCTGCCAGCAGCATTCGGCCCCACCAATCCAGTTTTTCTGTGCATGCCATGGGATGGCACCACTGATGAGACCAGTTCACTCTGGGTCTTGTAGAGCAGTAAAGCAGAAAGAAAACTTCTGATGCACACACTGGGAATCTGTTTAAAGACTGGAATTACAGATTTCTGTCAGTTTTCTTCTTTCTGCTGGTTCTCTTCTCTGGTGGCTGGTGGAGATGCCCAGGGTTGATGTTCTGCCAGTTCATGGTTTAATTTTCCATAACTGCAAAGAGACAAGAAAGGGAGTTTGGGTCTAACAGGAATGGTTTCACCTCCAAGTAACATTCTGTGTGTCCTGCCCATCCTGCTCTGCTCAGTGAGCTCCAGTTTCAGGGTGAGCCACAGGAGGATAAAGGGAGGAACCCTGGATCCTCACAGCTTCACCTGCAGGAACTGAAACTGAAGTGAGCCCTGTCCTTCCCCCCAAACCTGGCCCAGGGAGGTGGGGACACACCCAGCAGGTTCTGGGGTCTGGTTCCCAGTGCAAAGCCAGGTTCTCTCAGGGCTGTGACCCCAGAGGTGTCCCCAGAGCTGTCCTGCTGCCTGGGACAGGGACACTCACTCTGATGTTGAATCCCAGCAGGTCACTGATCACTCCTGAGACAGCAGAGAGGATGACAACCCGTGTGATGTTGTAGATCAGTGGGTTCATGGTCAGTCCATACAGCCTGAATGGACTATCCAGCTCCTGCAGGGACAGGACAAGGCTCCATTAGCACTCCCCAGTACAGACAATTCATCCTCTGACTTTTAGCTTAGCATTGGCACTCCCACAGACTGGGCTGCCTCTGTGTCCTTTCTTAGATTGAATTTCAAGTGTTCCAGAGACATCTCCTACTGAATCCAAAGGTTCTGCAGCAACCCCAGCTGTCCAAGAGCTGTAGAATCACCCAGCCCAATGTGGGGACTCCCAGACTCTGCTCACTCCTTCCCAAACCCCTCCCTGCTGCTGGCACTGAGGAGCATCAGAGCTGCTGCAGGAAAATGAGACTGGAGCAGTGAGGAGAAGCTGTGCTCACCCCAGCCTCTCCTCTCAGCTAAACCACTGCTCATCAGGAGTTCCCAGCACTAACTACCCACACTGGCCTTGTGCTGCTCCCTCTCCTGTCACAGCTGCAGCAGCACTGAAAAATCCCCTCTGTGAGCACTAACTCAGAGAGCCAAGGGCAGGGCAAGGCCCCATGCACTGCCATAACTCCTTTCTGCTGCCAGAAACCCAAACATCCAGGCAGAGCCTCTCACCTTCAGCAGCTTTGTGGACAGTTTCAGCACATTGTTCACCAGAGACAGCTGCTCCTTCTTGTTTGGCTTCTTCTCCATCTTCAGGTACAGGTTTATCTGTGACAGACACCACAGGCCAGGGTTGATATTCCAGCACCAGCCCCAAATGGTTCCTAACTAAATTGGAGCCAATTTTGCAGTCTGCTGTCACTCCTGAGATAGTGAATTTAGCACTGATAACATCAATCTCTTCCAATTGTTTTGGTTAAACAAACATTAATCCAGAGACCAAAATAATCCAAACTTTGGAGTTTGAGTCTGGCCCAACAGGACCAGCTCATCCCCCCCATGCTGACCAGTGCTTCGTTGCTTTCTGGCCAACACAAGGATTGATCCCTACATTTTAAACTTTGATTCCAGTATTTAAGCTGGTTTGAAATACAAGAATTATATCCAAACAAAGCACAAAGCCCAGGGGAGAACAAGCTGAAGGGAATTACCTGCTCAGTGAGCAGGATGGAAATGTTGCTGTATTTCTTGTTGGTCTCAGAGCCCAGAGATGCCAGACGTAGCAGGAAGAGGAGCAGTGCTGCCTCCCACATCAGGAACTCCCAGTTGTAAGCTGCACTCAGAAAGGTTTTGTGGCCCTTAAGAACCTGTGTGGGGAGAAAACAAAGCACCAAATGTCACTGAGTAAGTGCATGTTCTTGGTGCACAAACACTGCCCTTGCTCCCTCATAAACCACAAAGGTTAAAATCTCACCTGGGCACAGCAGATAAAAGCAATTGAAAGGGCCAGTAAAAAGACTGAGGACACCACAACATCCACAGACCTCTGGGGGCCTCGTCTCTGCAGGAACAAGGAACAGGGTCAGGGCTGGGTGTGGTGTGCAGGCAAAACTCACCACAAACAGCTGGCATTGTCACTGTCATCCCCTCTGCAATAACCAAACCCCAGATCAGGACTCACCTTCAGGTAGGAGCGAAGGGATAACCAGATCTTGATGTTCTCCACCTTCTTGAGCCTGAAGTGAGGGATTTCATATTTCCTGGCTTTCCGAGCAGATGTGATGTGACTGAAGAGCTTGGCAAACAAAAACCTCTGCAAGGTAAAACCAGAACCATAAATTAGTGTAAAACAGAACAGACTGCTTGGGATTCTCAGGGGCACCTGGCAAAAAGGGTCACTGGGGAAGCTCAGCATGAGACCTGGGTGCTCAACCTCTGTAGCAGCAGTTGTTTCCACAGAATTCCAGACTGGTTTGTATTGTTTGTATTGGGAGGTACCTTAAAGCTCATCCCTTTCTAGCCCTTGCCACAGGCAGGGACACCTTCCACTCTCCCAAGTTGCTCCAAGCCCTGTCCAACCTGGCCTTGAAGACTTCCAGGGATGGGGCAGCCACAGCTGCTCTGGGCAGCAGAGAGGGGACACAGTAAGACCCTGGGGACAGGTAAGGGGGGAACAGAGGAGCCAGGAATGGTATTGATTGGTATAATTTGTGACTGATCAATAAGAACCTTCCCAGACTCCCCTCCCTGACCTTGGCAAGGGCTGGGGTGAGATGAGCTTTAAGGTCCTCATCCCATTTTTATTCCTGCTCTCCAGGTTCCTGAAAGGCACCAGCACCTTCAAACCCACCTGCTTGTAGGTTCTCTCAGCAACACACATCATGAAGAAAAACATCCAGGTCAAGCACAGCCTTTCCAAGAAGTTGATGGCAGCCAGGATGAGCACAGGGGTGCTGACAGGGGCTCCACAGAAGATGTGCAGAAGCTCCATAAGAGAGATGGAGCAGAGCTGCTCCAGGTTATCTGTGCGGAACAGTCTGTAGAGGAATGGCAGGAAGGCCAATCCGATGGTGATGACGTTTCCCAGCATTTGATACCCCACTCCTTGCTGGTGGGCATTAACCTGGCAAGCAGGAATAAAAAAGGGGTGATTACCTGGGGTTTGCACCAGGGAAAAGGCCTGTTGTTGTGGTAGCACCAATTCAGACAAGCAGTCAGTTCCCCTTCCCTTCACAGAACAGAGACTAAAATAATCCCATCATTTCAGTCCAAACCCAAAACCAATCAGCCAAATAATCAACCCCCCACTTTCAGCACCCTGCAGAGACAATCAGTGATAATCAGCACTTGGCAGTCTTCAAGAGACCTCCTAAATTGAGGGTTAGACAATTTTTCAGTAAGAACACGTGGGACAACCATCTTTGAAGGTGGAGAGGGATGAGTTTCACACTGCCCCTAATATTTGTATGTGTAGCTATTTCCAGGGGTTTTGGTGGTTGTTTCCTGAAGTGTGAGGGAGAGGCTGCAATGCCACACAGCCCCCTTACCCTGGTCATGATAATGCCACTGATCTCCAGCACAGACATGTCCACCTTCTTGCAGTCATTCCCTTCCCAGATCAGAGCACTCACTTTGGCAGACGCTGGGCTGGTGTTCTGCAGCCAAAACAGATGGTTCTAGAAAAGAGAGAGGAGTGCAAAAGCTGGCTCAGCTCTTTCTGTCCTGCTGTAAGTAACACCTTTGCCTAGAACACATTTGGATTGAGGGGGAAATTCCATTTTGGGTTGAGTATTTTGTTTTGGGATAAGCAGCCCTGAAGAGGGGAGGGATAGAGAGATAGATTCATCGATCATGAATCACTGATACAATTTCAGATTTCCAGCGTGACTGGCTTCACCCAGGCTGCTCACCTTACACCAACAGCATCCCCGTGTGCCACTCATGTTTGGGAAGATGGGGACGAGGAAAAGCACCCCCAGCTCCTGGATGGACATCACCCACCTGCTGGAACACGTCCTCCTTGGGGTCCCTGCGGGAGTCCCTGCGGGAGCGCTCCTCGCTGTCGCTGGTGCCCGAGGAGCGGCACTCGGGGCCGTGCAGGAGATCGTCCCACAGCATGTCCTCGGTCTCCGAGTCCTGCCGGGTGCTCTCCGAGTCCCGCCGGCTCCCGCCGCAGCTCCGCGGCGCCACGCTCAGGCACGCCCTGGGGTCCTGCAGCACGGCACAGGGCACAGCCCCAGCTGCTTTGTACAGCCAGCAACCCCCCTCATCCTCCTCATCATCCTCTTCTACCCCAGCTGTGAGTGCTCCCAGTTGCACCCACACGGTGGAAATGGTTTAAGACAATGTTTGGGGAAAAAGCATTTCTATACCAGAAATGCAGACATATCTATCTATCTATCCATCCATCCATCCATCCATCTATCTATCTATCTATCTATCTATCTATCTATCTATCTATCTATCTATCTATCTATCTATCTATCCATCCATCCATCCATCCATCCATCCATCCATCTATATCTATCTATCTATCTATCTATCTATCTAGATATATAGATATAGGTATAGATATAGATAAATGTAAAATTATAATATGTATATAATTTTATATATAATATAATATAATATAATATAATATAATATAATATAATATAATATAATTATATAATATAATATAATATAATATAATATAATATAATATAATATAATTATATAATATATATAATATAAATACCACACAGAGCCCATTAGTTCCCTACATCCATTCCCAACCTGCAAAATAAAAACTGACATACTCATTTTAATGCAAAAATGTCCTTTTTAATGTGTTTTGCATAATCTGTTTTAATATTTTATTTATATTTTGTATTAATTTATATATCTCCATATTTATAACTTGATATTAACATATTTATATTTTGTTTTCAGGTAAAACCAAAGTAATGAAGTGACTGAGTATATTCTCACAGAATAGATTTATTCCTTCATTACAGGAGTTGGACCTGATCCTTATGGGTCACTTCCAAGTCAGGATAGTCTGTGATTTTAAAATCAAAATTTATTAGCTTAAAAGCTGCAAGCACAGCACTGCCTCCCAACCACAAGAGCAATTGCAGCAATTGCAGGAGCAATTAGAGACAGCCTGGACTGTCCTTTGCTGCCAGCAGAGTTATTTGTTTGTTTGTTTGTGTGCGCTTTGTTTAACAAAGCAGCACAATGTGAACACTGTGAAGGTTTACAAGGCTGCCAAGCAGCAGGGATGGAAGAGAGGATTCTGAAGCACCTGAGGATTCTGAAGCACAACCATTTCATAACTGTCTGCTCTGATGGAGGGGGTTGGAATGAGATGAGCTTTAAGGTCCCTTCCAGCCAACCCCTTCCTCTGGTTCTGTGACCCCTGCCAGGCCTGGGAAAGCTCCCTCTCCTGACTTTGCATCCATACCTGCCTGTACAATGTGGATTCCAGCTCAGACTCCACAACACTGTCAGAGTCTCTGGCAGCTTTCAGGGCTTGCTTGACCTGCCAAGACCAAAGGAAACCCACCTCATTATCCACAGCAAAACAAAGTGTGCAGAACAGCACTAATCCCAGCTGGGTACCTGTGAGACAGCCTGGTTGAGAGAAACCAGAGGCCTCCTCCTCTTCTCCTCGTAGCTGTTGTCACTGGAAGCCCCCTCCATGCTGGGGCGCAGCAGGAGCCGCTGTGCCGCGGCCTCGGCATCCTCAGCGTCCTCCTCGCTCGACAGCTCGTCAGAAACACCGTCCCTGTTGGTGCCATCCTCCTGAAATGCACAGCCAAGGCCACACCAAGGGCCAGCCTGAGCCCCATCAAAGGCTCAGGGGCAGAGCTGCCCCCTGGCACAGCCCTCAATGCCTGCAGAGGCAGCACAGGATCCCCACAGAATCAGAACTCTGCTGGCACCAGAGACTTCAGGTTTTAACTCATTCCCCTGCTCTTGTCTTGTCCCAGAGGTAATGAGAGAGAATTTTGGGTGGGTGGATTTGGAGCTGGGGAAAGGGCAGCAAGAGGAGGATGCAGCAGCTGCAGCAGCTCTTGGCTGTGCCTTACCAGCAGCTTAATCCCAGATGTATCTACGAGCTGGGGGGTAACAAACCCAAAATCCTGGGCTGTGCCCCTACACTGAGCTCTGCCCCTGTCCAAAATGCTTCACAGAGAGGAGGTGGGATGGCACAGTATGACAGAATCCAAGTTCTTCAACTGGACACACCACTGGCCCAGAGGAAACTCAAGAGTAATTCCCAAAATCTTTATGTTTCAAAGCTTTCAACAGAGGTCACAATGCTTTAGCTCCTTCTCTTTCCTCAAGGAGGGAAGGTGGAAGGTGTCCCTACCCATGGCAGGGGGTGGAATGAGCTTTAAGACTCCTTCCAACCCAAACTACTCTGGAATTCTATTCTTGATGATGGAAAGAAAGTACAGCACCTTTTCAGCTGTTCAGTGAGAGGCAGAAAGGGGTTTCTAGGTTAATGCAGGCAAACATGAGCAGAAGGAGGGAATATCTTGTATTAGACCAAACCATCCAGTTAAATACCCACCCACTTCTGGCACACAAAGAACACACTGAAAGTGTGATTTCAGAGGATCTCCCCTGGCAGTACCTGATGGCTCCTCTCCCCATCAGAAAGTTTACTTTTCTCTTTGGAGTGCAGCAGCCTGTGCTCAGATCTGGCCTGTCTGGCTTTGATGCCATCACCCGTAGCACTCACAGCACTTTCTGTCTCAGTCCATTTCTCAGCTACCAGCTTTACTCTTCTATTCCTAGGAGACAAAATACAATTAAATGCTTTTGTCAGGGAAAAACTCTTTGGGGTAAAACAATCTGGTCTTCCCTTGTCACAGGTGCAGCATCAAACAAGATACCTAAGGGATAAATAATTTTCTTTGGCTGAGAGGCTTTGTGTGCTCAGTATGTTAAAAAGATTTATATCTGCTTCACCCTCACTCAACATGTCTTTTGTAACTCTAATAGTATTCTAAAACTTTTAAATCAAGGGGAAAATTTTCATTATTTTATTTTACAAAAAATAAAAGCAATTCACAAGACAAAAAGTCCTCATGAAGAGAAAGTACCTGTGAGTTGGAAACTCACCAGGAAATTCACCTGGGAAAACAGGAGAAAACAATGAAATATTATCCCATACAATCTCTCCTCCTTTTCCTTGAGTTACTTTTAGAGAAGGAAGATGCCAAAGTGAGACACTGTCCAAACCAGAAGGCACAATTGCTTTTGGAAATCACCTAAAACAGCAATATAATCTGAGCACTCACTCAAACAAGGTCACTTATCTGATAAATAAAAATAAACTCCACCACATTCTGCAGCTCATCCAACACTTGGTTTCACATGATCTAATTTTATACAGGCTAATTTTATATGATCTAATAAGGACATACTAAATATTCCTGAGGAATCAGCTTCCCACATTAGCATGAAAGTTTTAAAGACTGGCAGGCTGTGGGGATGTCAGTGACAGCACAGGCTGTGCCTTCATTCCCCAGGTACCAAACTGCTCCCAGTGTCATGAGCAGCACAAACCCAGCAGGGACCACATACCTCCTCTGGAAGAGCAGACTGGATAGATTGGTCAGCAGAGCTGCAGAGCCAGACTGCTCCTCCTTGCTGGCTCTGTCAGGAGAGCACCAACTGTTCCCATCCACACCCACAGCCTTGCGTAACTTCCTGGGTTTTAAGACAAGGAGAGTGAAGTTGGTGTAAGAAGCTACTTTAAGGACTTTTTAAAAAGATCTGAATGAGATTTGAGCAGCTTTTTGGATTCCATTTTTTTGAAGCTATGCAGAATACTGACTTCCTGATACAAAAATTCTGCCTATACCCCCAGCACGTCAGGGGGAAAGGCACAAGGGACAAAACCTGGAGGGAATCTTTGCTGCAGCAGCCTGAGGGAGGAAAGCTGGACCCAGCCCCAGCTGTGACCCCACCCAGGGCCCTCTGCTGGTGCTGACCTGCGGCGCCGGCTGAGCCCGTTGCTGCCTGCAGCTCTGTTCACCTGCGTGGACACGATCTGGCAGTGCACTGTCCCCAGCAGCAGCATAAGGCACAGCGGTCCCATCACCTCACTGGCACTCACAGCAGGCACCATGAAGTACAGCACCACTGCTACGACTGCAAAGGGGGAATGGCACCAAGGCAACAATTAGAGAGTCTGTCTCAACTATTTGTTTTTACTCAGCTTTGTTGTATTATTATTTAATTTCTGCAATTGCTAGTGCCACACGCCGTGAAATGCACATTAAGCAGGTTCCAGACAAGATCCTCACACTTTAGATTATGGACTACAAAATCACAGACTCACTAAGCTTGGCTAAACCCTCTGAGTCCAACCCCTCCCCCAGCACTGCCAGGCCCACCCCTAACCCATTTCCCCAGGAGTCACATCCAAACATTCTTTGATGTCACATTCCTTGCAGGAGAAGGCTTATGGCACAGCCTGTTCCCTCACCTTGCATAACGTAGAGCACCAAGAGCCACATAAAAATGCGCTGGGAAGTGACCTGTATCCACCACTGGCTGAACAAGGGGAAAAACACCACTCTCACAATTCCCTTCCTCGTCAGAGATGTCCAGGGAATTTCGGGCTTGGCTTTGGCAAAGGTAGAGCCTTGGAATTAAAGGGGACACGAGCCATCATTAACTGTGAATCACAAGAGCTGCCTTGCTGGAGTTCCCCTTTGGGCAGCCCCAGCCCTGCACAGGGCTGAGCAGGGGGTGGCAGCAGCCCAGTTTTGGGCACCGTTCAAAGTGACACAGTCCCAGCAGCTCCTTGTGTTCTCTCAGAGCTCTGCCCCTGACCCTTCCCTGCCCACCCAGCCCCTCCTGCAGAGCCACCCCGGGCTGCTCCTGCTCTGCTCTCAGAGTTTCAGTGCCCACGGGCAGGCTCTGCTTCCCCCACGCTGCACAAAGCTGGGGTGCACCTGCAGAACCAGGGAATGTCCTGAGCTGGAAGGGACCCACAGGGATGGCCAAGTCTCTGCACAGACCCCCAGCAATCCCACCCTGGGCATCCCTGGGCGTGTTCTCCTGCAGCTCTGGCAGCCTGGGGGCCGTGCCCATTCCCGGCGGAGCCCGGGTAGTGCCAGCACCCTCTGGGGGAGGAACCTTTCCTGATATCCCCTCTAACCCTGCTCTGACCCAGCTGCAGGCGCTCCCTGGTGCCACCCCTGTCCCCGAGGGGAGCGAACAGAGCCAGCACCGCTCACCGCTGATCAGATCCACGTCGATCAGGTCGGGCTGGATGTGCCCCTTTTTCTTCGGCTTGTTCTTGAAGCCCTGCGGGGCGGAACACGGGGCCGAGTTAGCGGCGGCGAGGGGCGCGGGGCCCGCTCCCCCCCTCCCCGCCGCCGGTACCGGTACCTTCATCTGGGTCTGCTCCACGGCCTTCTCCCATATCTGCTGGTCGTAGGCCCCGATCTGAGGGGAGAGGAGGCTGAGGGCACGGCCGGGCCCGCGCCAGCCCGCCCCGCGCCGCACTCACCTTCTTCTGGTACCATGAAATGGCATCGTGACAGGCCATGGGAGCGGCGGGAGCGGCGCGGCCCCGACACTGGCCCGGTACAGACCCCGGTACCGGCACCGACCCCGCTCCCGTTACCCTGGAAACCGCCCGGCGCTCGACTGGCTCCGCCTGCCGCCCCCCCTCCCCACCCACCCAGGCAGCGCCAGCCGAGCGCCGAGCGCCGCCCCGACCCCCCCCCCCACAAGCCGGGAAGGAAAGAAGCGCCCAGGCGGGTAAAGGACAAAATCAGACTTTTGTTTATTAAAAAAATACTTTACAGGAAAAAAATTCTATGCATTCCGCCGGACTATTTTACAAAGAAATAGCTTAACAGTTTGACACTGGTGTACAGTCAGCTACCGGGGGCGCGGGGGGCGCGGGCCGCCCCGCACACGCGCGAATGTCAATAAATACACTAAGGCCGCACAAAGCAAACAGTCGTCCAGGCAATTGTACACGTCCTCTGGAGGCAGAGACCTTAGATAAATTAAAACCACAGAAAAAAATAATCGTAGCTGCCAATCAAATCAAATGAAATCACGAAACAGCAATACAGGAGTCGGTATCTTTACATGTTGTACAGAGAAATCAGGAAAAGCCGGTGTGTGGGTGCTCGGGGTGCCCTGGCACTGCTCGGAGCCCTCAGGAGGGGACAGAGGAGGCTCCGGGGGACAGGGGACGAGCCCTGGCTCCTCTCGCAGCCCTCAGGGCTGCCCAGCCTCAGCACACCTCGGGAACTGCAGAGTTCAGCACTCAGCTCATGGGGAAAGCTCTGACAATTTGCCTGACCTGTACCACGCAGGGAACCTGGCAGGGCACAGCAGGACACTGAAAAGTGTCCCTTAGGATGCCCTGGGGACACCTTGTGGTGTCCCCCCTCCTGGAGCAGAACCTGGAGCTTGTCTAAAAGAGAGGAAACCAAATTCACCCTGCATTTGCTGGCCCACTTTATCCCCGGGATGTTTTAGTCACCAGCACTTGATTAAAGCCCAGCCTAAGCCTCAGTTCTGTTTCACAGCACTTGGTCAGTGACAGCTGTCACCAGCACAAAGCTGGGCTGTTTTCTACCTGACACACATCACAGAGCATAAATGGAGCACTGAGGATTTGCAGAACTGACCAGCACATTTGTCTTTAGGAACTGTTCTGTGTCTGCTTTCCACTGAGAGTAACAAAGTTAAGACCTTAAAAACCATCCAGTCCCAACTCCCTGCCATGTGCAGGGACACCTCCACTGGGCCAGGATCCCCAACCTGGCTTTGAAAAGTTCCCAGGCTGGGGCATCCATGGCCTCCCTGGGCAGCCAGATCATCACCACCCATCACATCTCTTCCTTATCTCTCACCTAAATTCCTCCTCTTTTGATTTGTGCCCATTTCCCCTCTCCTGTCACTCAGGTCCTGATGAGCAGCCCTGCAGATCCTGGAAGGTGTCCACACTGAACAGCCCCAGCTCCCTCAGCCTTAGAACAAGCCACCAAATGTGGCTCAAAAAATCACATCAAATCAAAGGTGATTAGCTCATTAAGGAGCCTGCTTTAGGAAATATTGGAGAAATTCAAATAGCAACTATTTAACATGAGATATTCAGAAATATTTACTGGATTTGTTCTGCTTAAGCACTAAATGGCTTGAACTCATTATTTCCTCTCTAAACTGCTCTAGCTCATAAAAAATCAGTGCTCTACAGGTCTTGGGCTGGAAAACATTTGCATTTGTCCCATTAAGGCTTTGTTCTGAGCAACTGAAGCAATGGCTGGAGACTGAGCAGCTTTCCAAGCAATCCCTCTCACACTTTACACCCAGAGTTGAGGTGGAATTTCAAACTCTGCCAGTTTGGTTAAAGCACAGCAAAGCTGAGCATGGATTTAGTAAGAGATTCTCAAGCAGCTTGCTCCTCTCTCCCTCAGCTTTCCAAAATAGGATAGCATCAGCAACATTCAGGTCGTTCAGATACCTTTATTTATGTGCATTTAAATCTGACATTAGGTTTAAGTTAGCAAGTGAGCAGAGCACAGAGAGCACAATGCTATTGGCCATGTCCCTCCATGCAAGAGGAAGTCAGAGCATTTTCCAGCTATTTCAGGCTGTTGTCACAGATTTCACAAAAGCTCCAGCTTGGAAAGCAGCACAGACCACCCTGGTCTTCCTTCACTTGCAAACATGCTAACAGAATTTACAGAGGACTTCCAAATGGATTCTCTCTTCACGCCACCCCAATTTCCCAATTACCAGGTGGTGCCTGGGGGCTCTCAGCCTGTTTGCTCTGCTGGCCCTGCAGGTGTGACAGTTCCTGAGAGAGCAGAGCTGGCTGCCAGGGAAGGGCTGGGAGCAGCAGGGACAGGCAGAACGGGCACGTGGAAGACTCGCAGACTTGGTCAAAAGGAAAGAACACCCCTGGGGAATCTTTGAATGTGAAGGATGAACTGAAACCACTATTGCCTGTGAGGAATTTTACTTTGCACAACCCTTAAAGCTATGAAATTCCTCTCAACATAAAAAGTGGAAAAAACCCACCAGAGAACCGACGGCTCCTTCTGAGCCGCGCTGAGTCATCTAGAATTTCTGCTAAGATTAAATTACACCCCTGCATGAATCACATTACTTCTCATCATAAAAGCTTTCCATTCTAACACCTTATTTACACAGATTACTAAACGAGTCACTACCACTTCAATCTGTAAATTAGTTTTAAATTGAAATATTTCCTAGTCCTCATTTTTGTACCGAAGACAATACATACATACACATAAGGAGTAATACAGGTTCTAACTAATCACTGCAGTATCTTCTGAGGATTATTTCTCTATCAGTTTAAAATAGTGACCTCTACACTGAGGTGCTAATATGTATATAAAAGCCTACACAAACAATATTGCACAAAGTAAGATTTATAATAGAGTAACATATTTTAGAGACCCTTATAAAGAGAAGAGTAATAATTGATATTAAAAAGATGCATCCAGAACTAACACAGCATCTTTGCTTTTGTCTAGTCTAACATAGTGTTTCAAATCTCTCCTACCCCAGTGAGGATTAGAACAAATAAAGTTATCTGGAGACAGCTTAAGTTGCACCAAACCCCAACTTGTACTCTAAATGTGGGGAGGGGGGAGGGAAAAGGGACTTTTCCTTTTGATGACTGGAAAGGGCAGTAATAAATGGGGTGAGTGAAAGTCAAATACAGGTTACACATTAACATCCAGAAATATTGAAAGATTGTTTAAAAACTGTTGATAGCTGACACTCTACACATTGAGCACGTGCTGCTGATTTTTCCACAGTAACTGGGCACCCAGGAGCTACACATGGAAAAAGCAGTCCAATGCCAAAAGACTTTTTATTGTGAAATACTAATACAGAACTTACACAGTAAGGCTGTCCTTATTCTAGGAAGTCAGGTATCAGCTCAATGCTTATTATATTAAGTGCATCAGTACAAGGGAAGGTGTGGATCCATTGGACACGTTACGACCCCATCAAAACAAGCTGCCAAGTTGGTTAAGTATTTTAAAGCCTTAAAGTGCTCAAAGATAGCAGTTTCCTCCACAAGACTACCAAGAGGTTCTCTAATTTTGACACTAGCATTTATCACATTCAGGGAAGATGTATTTTGGAAGCAAAAACCCCCACACCAAACAACATAAGCAGTGCTATGAGAAGTGTTAGGTCAGTAAGTCATTGCATTTCAACAGGAATCAGACACTTGCTTCAGTTCATTTTACAGGTCACCCTTGTAGGAACTGTAAGAAACATCAATTTCTATAGCTTGTATATAAACCAACATGTCAAGAACAGACATACCAAAAATAATTCCACAAATCATCAAAAGTGCTGTGCTTTCTCTATTTTTCTTTTTCTTTTCTTTTTTTTCTTTTTTTTTTTTTTTTTTTTTTTTTACTTTTTTTAAGCAATTAAAATGAGATGGGGAAATCACTTTGCAAGTCTTCTACAAAAGCATCACTTTCTGGTGAAGATTAGAGATAAAGTAAAAGCAGGGAAATAACACTGACCAATGGAGTTCAATCATTTCATATTCCTGGAGGAATTCCAATCTGACTTTGAGAAGATATTCAACATCTCTTTACTTAAACAGAAAGAAGTGGTAGACCACTGTTACAGGTTGTACTAAGGGGTTAAAATACAACTTGAATTTTGCATAATCTGTGTAAAAAAGATATGCTTGACATTTTGGAATGTCACCTTTCTTTATAGAATTATAGGCAAGATTTCTCCAATAAAACATAAGCCAGTTATAAAACTATAACTTCACATCAAAATTTTAAAAAGTTGTTTAAAAAATGTTTGAATATATACATATCACACAGAAGAGCCTGCATGATCCTGTGGATTGTGTTGCTGATCAGACTCTATTTTAAAACCTGGAAGGGGCTGGGCCACCTGATCTGGTTGCACAAGTCCTGATATTGAAGAAACAGAGGAGGAGAGCACCCCTGGGGTAAGCTGAATTTCTGTACCTGGTTCTTCAGACTCTACTTTTACACTCACACCTTGGGGTTCACCTTGTGCCTCTGTGCTCCCAGGAACATCACTGTTCAGGCTTGAGCTGCTCTCTGCTTTTGGAGAAGTCTCCCCCACGGGGTGGTACTGTTTGAGTCTGATGTGCCAGGCTAGGCTGCAGACTGCTGACACTGTTTTGAACTGATGAATGACATTTCTGGGGATGAAGTAGATGTCATTGTCACACAGCTGAATCCTGGCATAGCGAATGCCTTCCCGTCTCATTTGGTTTAGTTTGGCTTCGTCCACCCATTGAACACACTGGGAGAAGGAGAGATGGCAAAGTTAGTGGTGAACTCTTCCAACAACTCTGCATCTTCCTATTTTCAAGTGAATCCATGTCTAAATCAGAATGTCTACTTTTCATGGGTAAAACTTCAAATGAGAACTGGACTTTAAAAATACAATTTCCCTGATGTCCTGAGAGGAGGATGAAGAGGTTTCTATAGTTATAGTTCAAACCAACAATGGGCTGCATTGCTTGGGTTGGCAGGACTTGAGTTTAGATGCTTCCATAGCTAAGACAACAGACATCAGCAAAAGCAGGAGCAGGCACACATGGCTTAATCAACAGATTGTTTCTATAGCACACCCTGGGACTCATAGCATGAACCCCAGCTTGGGGGAATGGAAAATAAAAAGGTCCCTTCCAACTAAACTATTTTATCCTGAAACACAGGGAAATTTACCCAAGAGAGCTGAGAACTGAGGGGATACAAAAGGGCTGACTTTAGGGAGAAGCTGGGATCTATCAGAAACTCCTCCCAAAACACCAGGAATGAGCTGTCACAAGGGCAGATTTGATACCTGTGACACTGGAGGTTCATGCAGGTCCAGCTGAAGTCTCTGCACAACATCAGTGAAGTCTTCAGCATGAAAACAAACCACATCTTTGGTTATACGAGGCTGGTCACTCCTAGAAAAAAGTGAGAATTCCAGGAATTTTTGAAGTATTTGAATTACAGAGCATTCCAGCTCTTCCAGCAGAAAGCTCCATTGAACCAATGGCCTGCTTGAGTGTTACACTGTGCACAACATCTCAACACCTCTCAATAGTGTATTATTTTGAATAAGAGGTATAATGCATATATTTCCCTTTTTTCTTTCTCAATTTTTGCTGCATTCACAACAGAAGGGATGTTTGCATGGAAAATACACTGAAAAGCCTGAGACCCAGGTTCAAACTGCCACTGTCAAAGTTCTCTGTGTTCTAGGAACCACTATTTGCTCAATTCTTCCATTGTATAATTGGACAGAAAAATTCTGCATTAAGGGAAAAAATGTAAAATTACAAAGTAACACTGAAGTTGAATCAGTGAGGAGTTTTATTCAACGGTATAGGAAACATTGGCATTTTTTATTCTAATGATAATGCTAATGATGCTATCCAATTTCCAATGTAATTTCTACCTATTACAATGATGCAAGTCCAGTTTCTCTGCAAGGTCAACAGCAATATCCTGGGTACATGACCTGAGAAAGCACTGCAGCTGTGAAATTAATTACACTGAGTTCTTAGACTGCAGTTACAGAAGCTAGAATTAATATACCTGCTCAGGAAAAGAATAATCAGGGATGATGGTCCAGGTTTAAGGTTTTTGTATATCACTGAAATATTCTGCAAGCTGCTGGTACAAATTTTTTACTGCCTCAAGATGGAAAAATAGGAGGCACACAGCTTGAGATTTTCAGCTCTGTGCAGCTTTTGAATCACAGAATAAACTAGGTTGGAAAAGACCTTTAAGATCATCTAGTCCAACCTACGACCTAACACCTCCTCATAAACTAAACCACGGCACTGAGTTTATTTCCAAACACATCCAGTGACTCCAGCACCTCCCTGGGCAGATAATTCCAGCCAGCCTCATTATAGGGTTTAAAACACTTCTGATTAGCTTTGTTTAGCAAGGAATTTTATTTTTTCAGAAGAAAGAGCAGCTGCATGCCAGCAGCACTCACCATTCCCCAAACTGCACAGCCTTGAGCACGCCGACAGCAGCTGTGCTCTGCCAGTCAAAGCCCTGCCCCACGTGGTCGGCGTGAGCTCGGGTCCTGTCCTCGAACAGGACCTCGCGGGGCTCGCTGGTCCGAGGTAGGTACTGCAGGTTCTTGATCTCGTTCATGGACCTGCAATGCACAAAAACACACGCTAAAAATGGCCCTGCTGCTCAAAAATTAATACTTGTATTGAAATGATCTTAGAATTGTGGGTGCTGCAGGCTTCAAGGGAACAAAGCACTTCCTTCTGATTTTTTCTAGATGTTGATTTGGTGAAAGATTGAAACAAAACCAGTAAAGTACAATTCAGGTAATAAGATCAAACTTTACAAAACAAATCAAATAAAAAAAAATTTGTGTTCACTTGTGCTGAAAGACTTCCTCCAAGAATGTACCAGTATGTAAAACAGAGCTATCTTATAGAAACTGAGCTTCAGTTATTTGAGAATACATCCAAAAATTCTTCTTGAAAAGACAATTAAAATATGCTTCCAAATCTCCTGAAATTTGTTTTAGAGCACTCTTTCAGAGACAGAAAGCAAGAATACACAATAATTGCTGGGCAGGCATGTGATAAATGCTTTAGCACTACCATTATTAGGTAGCCTGAGCAGTAGAAGGATCTCTGCTGTTTTTACAGCATTCCACCTGCCCTCACCACCAAACTGGTTCCTGCCACAGAAATAAGATGAATTGAGTCTCCTGCAGGATAATAAAAAGAGGTTCTAATCTTAAAGCACCGATCTAGGATACGTGAGAAGTACTGAAAGATACTGACAGAAGTAGTGAAATAAAATAACCATCACGGGTAACAGCTTTGCTTTATCAACTGAGCCAATTTGAAACAAAGTGAAAGTGAAACTTAAATCTGAATTAGTCCTCTGAAAAGCCAGTTACACATCAATACTTGGCTTTTATTCTCAAATCTGACACAGACTTAACTGCAAAGTTTTCCCTCGAGTACAAAAGGAAACCCAAACTCACCGGCGCCGTTTGAAGGGTGATTTTGGCATATCAGCTGTGGGGATCATCTGCTCTCCCGGCCTCACCCACATGATGGGCCCATCATCACTCTGGGACCTGCACTGCAGTCTGAGACTGGAAAGAGTCCCCCAGGGCAGAGTCATCTAAAAGAAAACAGGAACAAAACAACCCACAAAACACACATAACACAAAACACTGGGTGAGATAGAAAAATTAAATGATGCCTTTGGTAAAACTGGTTCAAATCTGCTGTCAAAAGAATTGCATAGAATCTAAGTACATTTGAGAGGTAAAAGATATTCCAAGCTAATTTTATCAAGCACAGTTTTTAGGGAAGTAGAAGTATATATAATAAACTTGATTATTTTTAATTAGCCACCTCAGTCTATGCCTTTCAATTGGACACAGTAAAGAATGAACCTCAGTAGCCCAAAAAAGCATCAATAAATAAAATCCCTTACAGTTTCTAATTACTCAGAAACCTAACAACTGCTTAAATATCTACAGTGCTCTGAACACACCACAAATTGCTGCTTACTCTGAGAAATGGAGATTCTTCCAACATATCCAGGAATTCTGGGAAGTAGTCCCCCACTTCTTCATCCACGGCTCCCACCAGGCTGATCTGGCGCATGGGGCCCGCTCTGTAGGTGCCACAGCAGTACGTCCGATTGACCTGTGCCACACGGGAGACACAACAGCAGCACAGCTTCAGTTCCCTCCCACGAGGATAAAGTGACAGATCTAGCACAGCTGGGATCAATCTTGGACTCAGCTACAGCTGTTTCAGCAGATGGGCCTTTGGGAATATGCACAGGGACTGTTCAGAACAGAGGAGAAAGAAAGGACTCCTGTCTGCACTCCTGACAGGAAATCCTTCTGGAGTCTGAATAACAGCAAGTGAATATTTGACTAATTCAGGAACAATTCAACACTTCCAGGCTGACTTGAGAAAACAACCACACAAGGTTTCATTGTGACTCAGTCCTTCACCAGCAAGCTTCAACTCTCCACTGGTTTGTGCATTTGGACTTTTGCTTCTACATTTCAAAGCGGATGTTCCTGGGCTTGGCACATTCCAATTTCAGCCCTGTCCCGGAGGTCTTTCCCCTGGGCCTGCAGTGAAAAACTTCAAGGACTTTCGTGCAGTGGTTCTGGTGATAGTATACACAGGAAACTGTACAAAAACCAGATGAAATGAGGGGTTTAGCTGGAAAGCCAGAGCTCATGGAGAAGAATTTTAGGATTACCATTTGCAGTAGAACCTGCTGTCAGTGTAGGGGTCAGAAGCATTTTAATCTCACAGCTCATGGACATCCTCTAGAACACAGTCTGTCCCACTTTGCTGGGTCATCTGGAAACTTTTCTTGCCAATTTCCTGTTCCCAGAAAAGAGGCACTGGCAAGACTCCAGTGCTCTGCAGCCTCATCCTATGGACTGCAGCTGGAATGTGCCACACGGCCAGAGAGGAGTTTCTGTGCAGATATCAGAACTGATGTTACAGAGCACCAGTCTGCTTTGCACAGTCACTTGTGGCTGAGCCCCAGCCTTCCACCACCCTTCAGTGTTCCAGGGTGAAAAACTCCAGCTGTTCTCCGTGGCTGAGTGGTGGGACAGCACAGGCAATCACTGGTAAATGTGCAGTTTAAGAGCCATGTTCACCCAGGGTGATGCATTTTAGAACTCCACTTACAGATACATGCCAGTAGCAGCTCAGCTTTTAGCTTCAGTTTTGCATGTTTAGCCAGCAAACCAGATGTCATTAAACTACTCCATGTTGTTAAAGGTAAATTAGGAGACACTAATAAAGGAAGAACAGAGTTACTGCTGCAATTTTATCCTCCAGCAGCAGCCATAGATATTTCACTTCTTAATGATACAAGTTTAGCTCACTCTATTTGCTGAGTGCAGGTCAGAGCAGGAGCACTGGAACACCACAGCAATATTTTTGTTCTGTGCACATACAGAAAAACTAAGGACTGAAGTGCTCTGGTCCTTATCCAGTGAAGTTAAACTGCCTGGCACTGTTTATGTAAGTGCAGACGGACTCCTTCCAGATGAGTTCTGTGCTACTGAAACCACCTGGTGAGAGTCACTAGTATTTTACAGGTGTTTGTCATGAGTTAAAATGAATTATAATTCCATATGCAGCTTTTCCTTGTAATGCTTTCAAAGGAAATGAAAAATTAGAAGCTTTAACTTTGTTTGTTTTTAAATGCACTGGAACAATGGAAAAATAGACAAGAACTCGGGAGCTATAAAGGAAACAGAAGAAATACTTTAGGGAAACACTGTATTTCAATGTTTTGCTAGTTTCTAACAGAAATTAAAGGAATATACACACTTGAGAATTAAACCCAGGACATGTTTACACTGACAACACGCACCAACCCACGGCAATCCCCAGCAGGCTGTATTATTCATCTCAAGCACCTCAGTCACAGGGTATGTAGTCTGCTAGTTCAATATGCCATAAAAAACTTCTTTACAGCATCTCTCATTCTTAATTCCTTCTGAGCAGCAAACACTGGTTAGGCCAGTGGTCCCAACAACATGATGCAATGAACATCTAAAAGAACAGGCACCTTGCTCTCCCTTTACAACTGGATGGTTTAGTATCCCATGAGTAAGCACCCTGCTTGCTGCACTGCAAGCTGCTTTGGCCTTTCATTCACCAGGTGTTCCAAATTCCCTCTGAGCTCTGCTCACTCCAGCCACCTCTGTGCACCCCTCATTGCAGGGGAGAAAGCTGAGATGATGAAATAGCTGAAGTACTTTCATTAGATCCATCAGACCTCTCTCAGTGTTTTTTATTTTTGTTTAAAGTTCAACTCTTGTTTAGGAATTTAGCTGGGGTCACTCCAGTTCACAGGGCTGCCAGAAGTCAGTAACTCATTACCACAGCACCTCCCTTGTAGAATTTGTTCCCTGTGCTGCTTTAAAAGCAGCAGTGGATCTCAAGCAGCCACTGCCACTGTTTTCACTGTTGCAAAAAGATAATGGGGCCAGGAAAACAGCTCAGGCAGCCTGTGCCCTTCCAAATGCCACCCAGCCATCACTGCTGTGTGTACCCCCACTCACAGGGACTTATGGGCACGTTTAAAATTAGCTCCAGTGCTCATGGAGCCATTTTCTCCCAGCTGCACCATGTGTTATCAGTGTTTCCCACACTGGGGTGAGAGCAGAAGCAGACAGAGGCAGTGTTTCCTGTCAGAGGCTCAGAGCTGCTGTTTATTTGCATGTTCCTGAGTCTCACCACGGGTTAAGTGAGCAACACAGGATGAGAAGAGGACACACAGATGAGGCATCAGCTGGAGACAAATGAGGTTAAGTCTCTGAAGTTTCTCTCCAGTTGCAAGAAAAGCATGAATCAGTTGACAGCAACAATATTTCAGCATGCCAAGTCAGCTATAAAACCAACCACACAAAACCTTAGCTACAAGGAAGAAAGCAAGAGCACAAGGCTGGCTGCTGCTGAAGGACAAGGCAGTGACATGCCAGCACAGCAAGAGTGACATGCTTGACTAAAATCTGACACAGTGCAGGACCACTGGGCATTGTTTATATGGCTTTAGTGACAAACCAAATGAAGGATGCAGTACAGACGCACAACTTCTTCATTTCATACTTTGGTAGCTACTGCTAAAAAAAAGAGACTGTCCTTCCACAATCAGAGAAGTTCAAACTGTGATGTGGTTCCTGAACCAAAAGTGTCAGCAACAGAGGAACCTGTTCTGAACAGCAGGAGTAAGGAAACTTACCCAGTTATCACCTATTGGCTGCTTTTCCCACCTTCTTCCAGAAGGAAGAGCAGCTTATGCAAAACCTATTTCCCCAATTCTCTTTCCTGGCCTCTTCCCAGAACCCCCACACACCCTCTGTGACAGAGTAACTGTTCTTTGGATCAGACAGAATTCATCAGGCAAGTTGATCAGTTGGGAAAAAAAGCAGAAGGGTTTTTTTAACTACAAATATATTCCCATTCACTGAGGGGAAGCAGTTCACTTGTACTGAACAAGTGATAAGGAAAATAAGAGTTCATTCTAGCTGCTCTGCAAAGAGCTTCCAAATGAAAGTGTGCCCTTATGTGAGGAAAGCTTAAAGTTACTGCTCAGTGATTTGAGTCTTGAAAGCTCTCAGCCCAAGTGAACAGCTCCACACTACAGCTGAGCTCCAGCATTGAAGTACTGCAACCAATGAGAGACAATGCAAGCAAAAAATCCACAGGACACTGAAGCTTAATTACTCTAAGATACTGAAACCAAACATTTATATAACAAATACACATTAGCGTGCTTTGCTGTAAACTCACTGCCCTGAGAACAAAGGAATTCACCTTGCAAGGCAGTTAATTATCACTAGACTTAACCAAGTCCTTCAGATTAAAGTCCTTATTTTGAATACTACAATTCAGTGTCTCTAAAAACACAAACCAGCTGAATGTTGTGCAAGCCAAAGGTCACATTAACTTGCAGTTTACAGAACTAATTTTGATTTCTGAACACTGAATCTTCAGGATCCAAGACCCCCTAAAACTCCCAACCCCCTTGGCACAGGTCAGTGCAGCAAACAAACATACACAGAGAAGGAACCCAGAATGGAGGCAATGTAACTTCATTATAAATAACCAGTGTCACAGCATACAACAGTGCAACAGTTTAATCTGCTAAAGCACAACTATGAAGTGCTTCTGAACTGTACAACTCTCACTCAGAAGGGTGAAAAGTAAAGCTTGGCCAATCTGTCCAAGCCTCACCAGAGCTGCCAAGGAGCACAACAGCCAGGTTCAGCACCCAGGCACTCAGCAGGGCATTGCAGCCTCCTCCATTCCAAGACAAGCCAGCCTGCAAAACCTGGGCGAACCCCCACCAATTTGTGTTTCCTCAGCTTTTCCATCACCTGTACCCCTGAGGAGCCCTGCTCCAGCTGCCTGACAGCTCCCTGCTCTGTTTGCTCAGGGAGAGCTGCACTAACACACTCCAGCCAGAGAGGATTAACCAGGTCATGCTGGAGCTGGGTTTACAGAAGTGGTTTAGACCAACTGAACCTTATGTCATGACTCAATCAAGTTTAGACAGTACTTAAAATAGAATTAATTGAAGTACCAGCAGACTATAACCCAGCAAAGCCTCTTATTTATTACCATACATTCCTCACGTGTATTTATAGTGTCAGTATTCATGTTCACAGAACATTCACCCAGAAAAAATGCAATTGTTAAACACTCCAGAGGCTCTGTTTAGCCATCTCAGGGGTCATCACATGCACTCAAGCCAGAATGCAATCAGGACACTAAAGAACATGGATAAATCACTAACACAGAAGACTTTAAAGCCTGACCTGTGGACACATTTGAGCCCTGCAGCACACAGGTGTGTGCTGTGCAGAAGTGCTGCTGCCCACAGCAGTGGTTCATATGCTCAGATTGTTTTGGGGTGCTCTGCACCCAGACACAGCCCTGCCAACACACAGAATTACTTGCACCAAGAAACAGAAGCTGGTTAAAATAAGTGCTAGAGCAGCAAATTGCTGCCAAACAAAAAGCCAAGTGCCACAATTATTCATTTAATGCTATTTAAAGACTCCACAGTGACCATGCAGTATCTTTCTGTAAAGCACTAATTGTTTTTCCAATGCAAATCTTGCTTATAAGCATTTGGTAAAGCCTGCAGAGATCCAAACAGCCCATCCACAAGCACTAACACTCCAAAGTGTTGTTAAAGGTGTGTTCCTATCGTACTGAACTGCAGAGTTTCAGATTTATCCTCCCAACAGCTGAACTAGTAAATGTAATTAATGCCTCAAGTAAAGACCTTAAAGGTAATCAGCAGTTTGGATCCATTCTCAGACTAAAAAGAAAGAAGCTTTATTCCATCAAAAAGAATTTTATCTAAGCTGTAATCTTGTGGTCTACTCATAGATACTCTGAGTTGGAGCACAAGACTAAAATTCAAGAGAGTTTCATACGGGAATCTCAAAATTAGCTCAGTTTTTACTGTTGCATCCATTTAAGTTACATGGAGATACAGTTTCAGAATTTAAACTAGTTTGAGCCTGCCATGGAAACCAAGGGAGTAAACAAAGTGAAACTCCTTTTCACAGGCAATTAAAAAGATCCTCTAACCCCCTTCAAGTTAGAAAGTTTAAACAGCATAAGGTACTGAGAGAATGAAGATGTTAAAAACCTTGTGAAACAGATACACTGAAACACAAAAAGTAACATCAAAAAAACCCCCCCAAAAGACCCCAAAAAGAAACTCCAGCTCTGTTGACTAGAAAAGCAGTGTTAGCATTTGCAGTCTATGCAATTCTTGACAGACTTGGCTGCTGTTTTGGACAATCTCAATGATTTCCCAAGTTTAGATGAAAAAGATGCTCAGTGCAGATCTGCCCTCAGGTCACAGGCAGCAGTGTGCAATGTGTGATTCCCCAGCTACCAGGGAGCACAGAAAAGCTCTGAGCAGAAGCAGGAATACACAGCACAGTAGATTAGGCCTAACATCACCTTTCTTCATCTGCTTAGAAAAATCATTTGTGATTTGCCTATTTTAAATCATGTCTGCTCTGGGTTACTGAGATTAATCATACATAGGTATTGTGCAACATTTATGCATGTGAATAGCTCTTACCTGAGAGTGAAAATTTGAAATTGTTGTTGTTTCAATGTCCTTCTTGCCCAAAATTTCCATTTTCACTGGAGTGTTTGGAAAGTTGAAAGCAAAGTAATCCAGGAAGTCTGGTAAATAGGCAGCTGCCCCGTGCACTATGGCTAAAGCATAGTAAGCTGCATTTTTATCATTTTCACTGAATGACAACGCAAGAAACTCCTCTGCAAATCTCTCCATCTCCACTGGAGACAAAAATGAGAGTTCATCCATGTAGGCATGCAGGACCAGGGCACCTCCATTGGACTGGTGCTCCTCGTGGATGAAGTTACTGAATTTAGTGCCAGTCTTGAGGAAGCTGCTGCGGACAGAGTGCTCCTGGTGCGTCACAAAGGGGGTTTGTACTCCCTGGGGTACCCGGTATTCCTGCATGCCCAAGTTCAGTCTGCACAGCTGCTCGTCCTTCAGGTACCTGAAGGATTCCTTGTTCATTTCCAGGCTGTCACACTGTCCTTGAGCCAGAGTCTCCTTGTCAATGCGAGTGAGCCCAGCACACACCGTCTGCACCTCCTTGTTGTACATCTTCAGGCGCTTTCCCCTCACATCCTCCCGGTGTTTCTTTTTCTTTTTTTTCTTTATCTTCTTCATAATGAGACTGTCAGCTCGCTGGGTTTTGCCATTTTCATCTGGAGTTTCTGGCAGCGACAATAAAGAGAAGATTAGAGTTCTGCAGTTGCAGCATATTCACCCCAAAAGAATTCAGGCCTCTCACTTGCTGAAGGGACCTATTCCCAGGGACACTGACCAACTGTAAAACATTGCATTTTTGGTTGTATAATTAAGTCAAAAGTCAGGGTATCTATAATTATAGAAATAAAGCCTTGAATTAAGGAAACCTTCCAAAATTCTACCTTAATATTTTCGAAATACTTCAATTTTTAACAGATTTATCAAAATACCTTTAAAAGGAGTCTGTATTTCAGAGCATCTATAATTAAGTACATTAATAACTTCTGACATTTAAGGCAGTGCCGTGCAGGGGAAGAGGATAAACAAGTATGTGTAACATTTAAACATTAAGACTTTCATTACAGAGCACTTCCCTGATTTTGGATACATGATAGGGAAGCAAACAGAGTAGCACTAAAGAGCTAAAAGCTTTACTTACACTTAGAAGTAAAAACATTTAAACTTAGATTGCTGATCTTTTAAAATTAAAGGACCCAAATCATCACATCAACAGATTCAGTCTTATAGTTAACAATTCAGTTAATAGAGAGAAAGAAATTAAAAGCCTGTTTCAGTTATTTGGGTTTGTTTTTGAGGTTAATCAACCTCTAAAAGGCAGATAGATAAAATGTAAAGAAGTAGTTCTGTCAGGCAAAATGGAATAGTTTAAGTTGTTCTTCTTTCAAGAATAAAAGCTAATTCAAATAACATTTAGCAAGGGACAAAGGTAATTAGAAAACTTGATGGCCCAGCTGTTACAAACTCAATTGCCAAGACAAGGTTTTAACGTGCCTGAATCAAAGAACCATTTCATCCAAGAGTGCCCATAAATCTCCAGGAGCTGTGTTAGCAGGATAGCTGTGGGGATGAGAACAACCTGCTGCTGAAGGCAACACCTGCCTGAAGATGCAGTAACCAAAGTTTTACCATTTCCCCTCAGCACAGGGCTTTGTCCTAAAGAAATTTCCTTTCTCTGGCTGCACGTTGGTACTCCCTCTTCATTCTCTTAGAGCACTTAAGTTAAAGAAAAAAGCCATGTTACACTGTTTTATGAGAAAGGGTGTAGTGCCAAACACAGGCAGCTGCAGGTTCTTCAGTGTAACCAGTGTTTAACTGGATCATTACTGGTTTGGTCTCGTTACTGAGAGGGCTGACCTTCATAACAGCCTGGAGTAAGGAACAGAGTTACTCATGGAGCAAAGAAAGAGCTGATTGCTTAATCCTCACTTCATACAGTAGTCTTAGGACCTGAAATACAAGTTTTCACCGTGCTGCTGCAGCCCTTGCAAACAGCAAAGGCCCTGATCTTTCTGTTTCAGAGAAAGCAGGAAAAAGCAGGGTGGTATCACCCGTTCTGGGAAGGCAACTGAAACGGTTCTTGGAATGAGGTTTGCTGCAGGACTCGGTGTGAGGAGCGCAGGGTAGGCTCAGTCACTGGGCTCTGAGCACAGACACTGCTTTACTCACTGAGAACGTGCAATTCACACACCAGGTGTTTGTCCTGGACACCAGAGATCCCAAGCTGCAGCTAAACGAGGATTTCACGGCACCCCTGTGCTGCTGGGAATACTTCCCTAGGCATGTTTCTAAGAACATTAAAGGTCTCTTACTGCAAGCATTTCTGCTTTCAGGTACAGTTTTAAAAGCTCACACATTTTAATCCAGAGTATCTTCCTGTTTGGAGCCATATCCTAATAACAGACAGAGGAATCCTTGCATTTGGGAGCTTCCAGTGAGCACTTGTCTGTTTGCAGGAGAAAAGCGGCCCTGGCTGCTGCTGGATGCATTGAACACAGCAGAGTCCCACTGTTACAGTGAGTAACTGCTGGATTCAGTGACATTATAATAATGCCTGGCAATCCTGAATGGAAATATAATTTTAATTATTCCTTTAAATAAACAGAAGGCCTCCAGCACCTCAAACACAAAGAAGCTGTGGACAGGTCACTAAACTATGGGCTCTGCAGCGAGGCAGAGTGACAGCAGTGCCAATAACTCAGGGTATATAAATAATCTAAAATGATCAGACATCCCACAACAGAATCAGAACCTTTATTAAACAGCAAAAACAGTGGGGTGTTCACTGTCACCTGGGGCCACAGATAAGCATGGCACAGTCAATATAATAGGTAATTTAATTAGGTTATACAGCAAAATAACAAGGGATAGTCAGGAAAAGAAACACAGCCCCATCCCGAAATGCACTACCCCTTCTGCTGAGGACAGGCAGTGAAGAGCTTCAGAAGAGCAAACGGCTTTCCTTCACAAATCTGGAATTTTGATGCTCATTTTCACGCTGTTTAAGCCTCCATTAAGGGGCCTAATTTAATTCTGGGTTAGAACTGACACACTGACACTCCATTCTACAAAGTTACACCGCTCCAAACTTTTGTTTGATAAACACTGATAAAACTTCAGAGGTTTGCAATCAGAAGTTTTTTAATCTGTATTCAAGCACAGTGGTGTGAAAGCATTAACTAGGGGAGAAAAGCTTCTCCTGGTACTAGTTTTGTCTGTTCTTAAGATAGGACTATCTAGGCTTTACTCCACAGACACTTGACTTCTGTAAACAAGTGCATCTTTGGTTTCTTAGGCACAAAACCTGCCCATACACTCCTCAAGCATAATTCACCACATTATACTTTTAATTACAGTAGCTTTTGCAGTTATTTTTTATCTATGTTGCTCTCTCCAAGAAGCTTTTTACTACAGCAAATCTCTGAGCAGAACCAAAACAATCACTCTGTACTGTTAAAAAAAAAAAAAAATAAACAAAACCACACACACCACATGCCAAAATCCAGAGATACTTTGGCCTTTCAATAAAAGAACACACAGAATAATTCGGGCTGGAAGGGACCTCTGAGATCATCCAGCAAAACCCCCCTGCCAAGGCAGGGTCACCTGGAGCAGGTGACACAGGTGTGGAATATCTCCAGACAGGGAGACTCCAGGATCTCCATGGGCACCTGTTCCAGTGCTCTGCCAGCCTTCATTGAAAGAAATTCCTCCTTATGTTTAGAAGGAACTTTTTGTGTTTCAGTTTATGGCTATTCAGCCTTGCCCTGTTGCTGGGCATCCCTGAAGAGACTCTGGCACCATCCTCTGACAATCGCATTGGAAACATTCTATTGGAATCACGAGACCCCTTCTCAGGCCACTTATTAGAACCAACCATTAAAAACTGAAAAAAAAAAACCTAACAAACGAGCAGCTCCTCACACGTTGATGTGAAGAAGCCTTTACTACCGCAGCACTCGCACGCTGACCGTGCGATGAGGGCGATTCTGACAGCGGCAGCAGCAACGCGGCCGCCCCGCGCTCCGTGCCCGGGGCAGCCCCGCCGTGCCCGCTACGCCACGGCCGGAGCAGGGCCGCCGATCCCGGCGCGCTGCCGCCGCCCGCTCCCCTCCACAGGTGCGCCCCGGGCTCCGAGCGCGGCGCCGCCGCCGCCCGGCCGAGCCCGCCGCGGGCACCCGCCGGCCCCGCGACCCCCGCGCTCCCCCCGCCGCTCACCTCGCTGGCTGGGCCGCCCCGCCGCGCCGTCCGCGGGGCTGCCGCGCCTCGCCTTGTGGCCGGCGGGCTCGGCGTGGTGCCGGTGGTGGTGTCGGCGCTCCCCGGGCGGCGGGAGGCTGAGCGGGGAGAACGTGAACAGCCCCGCGGCGGCGGGGAGGGCGGGCGGGGGCAGCGGCTCCGCCGGGCCGGGCCCCGCCAGCAGCGGCTGGCTCGGCCGGGCCCGCTTGGCGGCCGGCGGCTCGCCGGGTGCCGCTCGCCGGCGGCGGGGCCCGCGGGGCCGGGCGGGCCGGTCCGCTGAGGGCGGCGGCGGCTCCTCCGGGGCCCGCGGCACCGCGGCGACCTGCGCGGCCATTTCAGGGGCTCCCTCACACACATTTAAATGGCCCGAGCGCCGGGCGCCGCCGCGCACGCGCCGCCGCGGGGCACCCTGGGACGTGTAGTTCGGGGGCGGGGCCAGGGGCGCGTGCGCGCTGCGCGGGTCACGTGGGCGGCAGGAGGAGGGCGGGGAAGCGCTGGGGGAGCGCGGGGCCGGAGAGCGCCGAGG
Organism: Melospiza melodia melodia; assembly: GCF_035770615.1. Lineage (NCBI taxonomy): Eukaryota > Metazoa > Chordata > Aves > Passeriformes > Passerellidae > Melospiza > Melospiza melodia. The sequence goes on from NC_086221.1 coordinate 8,058,836, forward strand.
AATAAAAACTTTTATTTCAGTGGCGTTTGTCGCTTGTTCTAAAGTGCTTCATCCATTAAACACCGGCCGCGGGGTGCTGCCGAGGCTTTCCCCCTAAGGGAGATGATGTGGAGCTGTTGGAGCGAGCCTAAGGAGGCCATCCCTGCCCATTGCAGTGGGATGGAATAAAATAATTGAATCATAAAATGATTGGGAGGTTAGGAGGGAGCTTAAAAATCTCGTTTCACCCACTGCCATGAGCTAGGGCACCTTCCAGCACAGCAGGTTGCTCCAAACCCTGTCCAGCTGAGTTTTCCATTCCAGCAGTGGTCAGCAGATTCTTCTTGACCAAATTCCCCAAATCCCACCTTGGTTGGTGGGGTATTTTGGTGTTAGGGTTTTTTTTTCCCCCGTCTATACAGGAAACAAATAATATAAAGCAATGTTCATCTTTATCACTCCCCACTGATCAGTGGAATCTTTTGAGGAATCTGGCAAGAAATCTCATCTTCCCTGTTCCAACCTGAAATTCTGTGCTGGAGAGTCACAAATCCTTGAAGACAGCATTGGTTTAAAATACAATAATATTTTCCTTGCTGTCATGGTGTTTTGGGAATTTTTTTTTCCCAGACAGAAGAGCAGCTGGGTCAGCCACTTGTGTGATTACACCATTTTTTTTTCCATGGAATCAATCACCATCAATAAGTCTTATTGCCCCAAAATCCAGACAAATGCTCTGATTCACTCAGATGGGGAAAAAACCTGAAATATATATATATATATATATATATTATTTCTAAAATTTGGGGTGCTAATTCCCTCGTAGTCCAAGTAATGTAAACATTTCAGTGTCTTTGATTGCCGTAGACCTATAAACGTGAGAGAGGGTTTTGATCACCTCACTCTGCTCTGTTGGCTTTCCAGTTCATTCCAGAGCCTTCACTGGGTCCCGTCATCAGTTTGTGCTCAAATCCATCCTTTTGAAGCAATTACATTCCAAAACATGACAAAAATATGTCCCTCCTTAGGATAAAACTTGTATTCCAAGGTTAACTGAAAGCTGCTGGTACTTTTGCATTCTTGACTTTCAAACTCCGGTTTTAAATTCAGTGAATGTGCAAGTAGTGCCTGAGCTGCCAGTACCGTGTAACAGCTTTGGATGTGTTTATTTTGGTGGAAGCTTCACTGGGATGGGCATTCCAAGTATTTCAGGATGATTTCGCAAATCTGCAGCGCCAAGTCTGTAAAATACATCTAAATATTCCATGTTGGGGGTGGATTTCTTGGTCCTTTAGGTTTTGAGAATCGATTTGCAAAGCCTAGGAAGAAATTATGTGTTTTTTAATGCAACAAATTCTCTATGTTACAGATGCTGATTATGTAATCCCTTAAAATAACACAGGAATTGAAAATACTTGCAATTTCAGATCTTTCCCAAGTGTTAAGATACGACAGAAAAGCAACATCTCGTAGTTGCAAATAAAGTTGTAAACGTGTAAAAACTAAATGTGTAAAACCCAATGAGCATTATTTGAAATATTTGTAGTTTGTAAGTGTTCTGCCTGGCATTTAGACTTCCAAGAACTAGGTTCTTCCTACCAAAACATGAAGAGCAAAACATACCAAAATTAAGGAAGGACCTTGGAGAGTTTGTTGAGGCAGGTTCTGATGATTTTGTCAGTGAAGATGGACTGCAGATGCCTAGAAATAAAAAATGAGACTGGAGAAGCTGGTCACTGGTCCCACACATTTAAACACTTGCTTAAAGCCTTTGCAAAGATATTGGCCTGAAAACTTACTTTTCTTCACATTTTTCAATATTTTCAAGCTCTGTAAAAAACATAGAAAAAGGGTAGTTGGAAAAAAATGTGTGAAGCAATGGAGCAGCTACTGTGGTAATGGGAATTTGCTGGTAATGAACATGTATAAAAACATTGATAAATGTACATGTATGAATAGATCAGCTATTGTGGGAATTCACTGGTAAATGCACAAGCATTATATTTCATAAAAAACAAACTTTGTGCCACTCTCTTTGGCTTTTTCCTTGTCATCCCCAAAGCCTCCAGTTTCTATTTTCCTTGCTGTTTCCCTCCAGTGCTTTTCTGTTCCACCATTACACCCCAAAGAACAATCTCACAGGGATAATTAACAGGAGGCTCATCAAGAGGGGGCTGGCGATGGTTCTGTCCTTGTAGGACAGACTCAGACCCCACTGGAGCAACTTTTTCCCAGAGGAGCTGGCACCCCAGGTGGATGGAGTGCCAAAGCTGGGTTTCTCTGTTCCCAATGCAGACAGGGTGGGTGTTTGCACTTCTACACCAGAATAATTTTATTATTCTTGTTTTCTTGCCCTGAACACAAGCACTCTCAAAGCAGGCCCTGTTCCCCAGTGACCAGTGAGAGAGCAGCAGCACCAGCTGTGCCAGAGCTCTTCTCTCTCCCTTTTTTCCCCCACACCTTTTGTTTCTTTTACCTTGCTCCTCCTGAAGCATTTAATGAGTTCTTTGGATGATGTTCCTGAGCCCTTGTTCTCCAAACCCGCAGGACTTGAGGAATTTCTTGCAGCAGGCTGGAGACCTGGGAACATACATAATATGTACATTTTCAGTGGTCATTCACAAACCCTCCTGCTTTTTTTCCAAGTGCTTTGTTGCTGCTTTTCATCTACTCTAATGCAGCACTTCTAGAAATTTTCTGCAGGTTCCCCACTTGTGTTTATTTGCTGAACTCTCCTGCAGGGAAGTGCTGAAGCACTAGCTGCTAATGCTTTGAACAAGTGGGTCAGGCTCTCGGGAACCTCCAGGTTTAGGTGTGAGTGTGAAACCTCAGTCAGATCCCGAGAAAAGAGCTCAGCACTCACTTGCTGCCTCAGCGAGAACAAACGACTCCGGGGTTCTTTCAGGAAGTGGAGGAGGAGAATTGGAGCGATCCTGGGCTGTCTCTGAGAAAGCAAAGATAAAAGAGTTGGTTACCTAGCTTTAAAATAATACATATATATGTATTTATAAGTATTAGAAGCAACCAGCTTATCTCAGTTGTCTCAAAGGAAACACACAACATGCAGACAAAGAGGAGGCTGCAAGGAACATCCTCATGAACAGGATGAGGCAGGAACTGATTAGGAAACATAAAACTACCAGCTCACTTGTTTGCAGAACTGTTTAGTTCTGGTTAGAACTATTTAGTTGCAGAACTATTTAGCAACAATTTCTGTTGCACTGAGCACAGATCCTAAACGCATTTAATAAATAAAGCAGTTTCAGAAAAAAAAGCAGGTCTTAATTCCAAAGATTATCCCAGCTTTAAACTTATACCTGTTCGTGGGCTCCAAAGCTTCACACTCTAGAAACAAAACACAAGGCAGGTATTTAAAATTCCCACATCCAAATGTTGCTTTCTCGCACACAAGGAAGCCAGAGAAGAGGAAAGGATGTGATGTGCAAGCACCCTCCCACACACACCTCCACACTTGTGTAGAGGAAGACAGACTTGTGCCTCATTCTCCCACTTCACAAAGCTGTCACTCAGCTGAGGGATCACCAACAGACGCCTGAATTTTGTTCAGCTCCTCTTGGTTCCACAGGGCTGGTGAAGCTCAGCAGAACACTAATGTCCTGTGCTCATTATCCTTCTCTAAATGAGGGACAATGTGTTTATTACCCTATACTGGTCTTAGAATCCCCAAAAATGTTTGGAGTGAAGCAGATGTTGATAAGAAGAGGCTGGACTGAGATCCCGTCTTCTTTCCAGTCCTGAGCCCTGAAATCATTGGAAGTGTTCAAAGCCAGGTTGGACAGGGCTTGGAGCCACGTGGTCTAGTGGAAGGTGTCCCTGCCCATGGCCAGGGGGTGGAATGGGATTTTCTTAAGATTCCCTTCCAACCCAAACTATTCCATGATTCTGTAGTTCTATGAAATAATTTATGGCAAGTACAAAGTGCCAAAAACTAGAGTCTTTCTCATAGAAGGAAACATTGTAAGGAGATTGGCATAGGAATAGTGCTGGAAAAGAGGTAAAAAGGTCACTTGTACCTTACATGGTCTCAGTCTCACAGGGTCATGAAACCCCTTTGAGTGAGACTCACCACTCCACTCCCACGAGGTTCCAATATTTGGATTTCTCTCTGGAATCTGGAAATCCGGAGTGGCCTGAGGAAATTGCCCTGGAAGCAGTTGAACACAGAGAGATCATTCCTCATCCCTCCCTGCCAGATGCTACAGAGCCACCCCGATGTTGGGTGAGCCCCACATTTCATGTTGGTGATCACTCACCTGGCTCACTGGCCACAATGAAGGACTCAGGGGTGCGCTGGGGCAGGGGTGGAGGAGCATCATCATCATCATCATCATCATCAGGCTGTGGCAGGGGGGCTGATTGAAGAGGCACAGACAGGTTACTGGCATGGCAGGACATGAGAGGACCGCTGTGTAGGGGAGGGGGCTGCTCCTGCCCTGCCACACACCAGAGATTGGGGTTAAACACCTCTAAACTGTGGCTAAACATCCAAATAACTCCCAGCACCAACTGCACAAGGAAAATGAGCATAACCCAGAGCCAGGCATGCAGCTGGTGGTTCTGCTGCTGCTTGGCTTGGGCTGCACCTCCCAGGACTCCCCAGGGGCACTGGGATAGTGAGCATGTCTTTGTGACACTGAGGGGTCTGGGAGGACAAAGTGGGGCAAGTGCCAAAGCTGTGGGCAATGGGAAATGTCTGATTGAACCAGGAGTAACCAGAACAAGGAATAATTCCACCTTCCTCATATGACAGGTGATGGATGTAATGCTACAGATCTGGGCAAAACAACTTGTGATGAATCACGGAATCATGGAATGGGTTGGGGTGGAAGGGAAAACCATTAAAACCATTTAGATCCAACACCTCAACCATGGGCAGGGGTGTCACCCAGGTTGCTCTCTGAAGTCCTGGATCTCTCAGTCTTGGTGAGATTTCAGTGTCCCCCGCATGACACTCTGCAGCAAAGACCTGAAAACTAGATCCTCGGAGAAAACCATTTCTGGGAGCTTTCTGAATGCTTTTTGGAGCACCTTGGTGTAAGGACTGGTCAGCACCACCCCTGCCTCCCTGCGAGAGCTGTCCTGAGGTGACACAGTGGCTCAGAGCAGCTGCGTAACGCAAACACCAAAATTACACTGCTCTAAAAATGTTTGTGGGAAAAAATCCAGGCAGGATGAAGAGTGTGAGGATGAAACCAGTTGCTCCCTCAGCTCCCAGCCCTGAGCAGCAGCTACAGCCCTGCCTGGACACCAGATGACCACACCAACCACTCCGTCCAGCACGCCCCGGTCCAGAGTGACCTGATCCCACGTGTGCCCTTGTGCCAGCAGCACTCACCCGAGGAGCAGATCCTCTCCTGGTCCAGGGGAGCGTGGTGGGCTGATGGGGATCTGCCTGTGCTGGGCTCTAGGGGGGCACTGGCAGAGCACGGAGGGAGGAGCTCGTCCTGCCCGCCCAGAAAGGGGAACACGGGGGACACAGGGTCGTCTGGAGACAGTGATGAGAAGTAGGGGTCTTCTGCTGAGCACAGGGAAGGGTGAGGGCATCGCCCCTGCTTCCTGCTGGCTGAGGGGGCATCTGCTGCTCGTCTGGAGGGGTGCGGGTCCGCAGGGGAAAATCCGTCCTGGAAGCTCGAGGGACCTTTTGGCCACTGGGCACTCCAAACTGGCTTGGCATCCCCGGCACCCCATTCCCAGCCCTCTCCCTGCTGCCCCAGGCCTAGAGGGGTGGACACAGTCCATGCCAGAGGTGCCCTGGCACCAGGTGCCCTCCTGCCTGCTCCCTTTGGCTCCAGCTCCAGCTCCAGCTCCCAGCTGCTGCGTTTCTGAGGGGCACCCCCAGCACCCCAGGGCTCGCCAGCAGCTGCCTTGGTGCAGCTGGACAGGTTCAGGGCCCCGAAGGAGATGGCCTGTCTGATGGGGGGCACTGCCCTGGCAGAGCTGGGCTGTGCCCCCGGGGCACACAGCGAGGGCAGGGACGCTTTGCTCTGTGCCTCAGGAGGGAGATGTTGGTGCTCGTCCTGCTGTGGAGGGAGGTATCGGTGTGAGGTCTGCTCCTCTGGCTCTGAGCTGCAGGAAAAGCACAATAAAGTGTGGAGTGAGAGCCATGGAGGGCTCAGAAAGAGTTAGCCCACAGCACTGCTGCCAGGAGCAATTCCCTCAGAAATACAGAGCCCAGCCTTGAGCAAGGCTGTGCTCCATTCTCCATTTCAACACCATTAAATGGTGAACAGAGGGTGCCCCTCGATGTCAGCAAACTGAACAATAAAACAAAATTATTTACAGAAAGGAGACACTGCAATCCCAACCATGTCCACAGAGAGATCCCACCACCCCTGGAAGCTGCTGGCATTGGGAAGCTGCATCCTCAGGGTTGCTGCTCCTGCAGCAAGGGGCACTGGGGTGGAACGTGCAGGTGGGAGATGGGATCAGTGTGGGGACATTCCATGCCAGGCAGAGGGCTGGGATGACCCAGCCTCCATGTTCATGAGATTTTACATACTGTTTCATACTGTTTTCAGTTCATATGTGAGGCACTGAGTGACACAAAGCCCAGGGCAGAAGGAGGGGACAGATAATGGCACACAGGGAAGAGGCTGAGACACATCAGGAATTATTAGGAAATTAGGAAAAGTTTCTTCACTCAGGGAGTGATGAGGCATTGGAACAGGCTGCCCAGGGAAGTGGTGGACACACCACCCATGGAAGTGCTCATCAAACATGTAGATGTGGCACTTGGGGACACGGCTTAGTGTTGGACCTGGCAGATAATGGTTGGGCTTGGTGCTCTCAGAAGACTTTTCCAACCTTTGTGATTCCATGAATTATGTTAGGAGCAAATGTGAGAGTCAAAGTGGGACTCAGGGGAGGCGGCAGATCCTGAGTGCGGAAATGTTTCAGAGCACACATCAAGAAGTTCATCTCTCTGAAATCGTGTGGGTGACTGCAAATACCAGCCAGGGATATTGTGCTGGGGCTTACCAGGTGAGTGAGCTCAGGCCATAAATGTCCTCCACTGGAGTCAGGACTGGCTTGGCTGCAGGATGCCCTGCTCCTTCCTGGGGAAAGGAAATGTTTGCAAACAGGAGCGAGGAGGCAGAATGTAGAGAACACCAACGTGCTGCTTCAGGAGCTGGGATTTATGCCAAATGCTTCTAATTACTAAAGCACTTGGGAAATGACACCAAGGTGGAGCTGAAAACTGCAGGCAGAACTTTCTGAAGAGCAACTCTGCCAGCACCTTTCTGAAATGAGAGTGCAGAGAGCCCCACAACCATCCAGCTGTGCCAAACAGCTGGCAGGCAGCCTGTGCAGACACTTTGCCTTCAGGAGCCCACACTGGGCAAGCTGGGTGCTGGTTTTGTGCATGACACCAGCTCATGGCCATCCCCGTGCTCTGCACAGTGTCCCCAGAGCACAGGGAGGTTTAGGGGGGCGAGAGGTTTGGGCAAGAGCTACAAAACCACATCCTGACTTGAAAAGTCCTCTCGATTTTGTGTCAGCCCTGTGTGACCTTTGCTCACAGACCGTCCTTAACCAGTCCAAAAAGGCTTTTTTAGGTTCTTTTCTCACTCAGCTCCGTCTTGGAATAGTAAAACTGAAGCACGAGTCCCATGGCAGCATCCCCTTCCCAAGTTCTGAGATAAAAGTTTCTGACAAAATGAGCTCACAGTGACCTTCCAGGCTTTGCTGTGATGCATTTACTTTCCTGGATTTGATCTAGTGAGGCTCATGTCAGCAGCCACAGAACAGCAAGAGCAGAGAAAAACCTCAATCAGAGATGTTTTGGCTATTCCTGTTAATATGCAACTTCACACCGAGACCACATTTCTTTTCCTCAGAGGTGTAACAGATTTGTGAGACTTTGCCGTGTTTTTTACAAGATATTTCCCCCTATGCCCTCCCACAGCCAGGCTGCAGTGCTGATTCCCTCACTAGCACACATTCAGCCTCACTGCCTTGGGATCCCAAACTTCCCAGCCTGGTCTGAAAATCCCTCAAGTTGCACTAGCATATCCCCATGAAAATCAGTCAGTCTTGTAGAAAATGCATGCTGTTCTATTCACTCGTGACATTAAACAGTCATTAAAATATATAGAAAATAGAAATTATTTTAAGACTGAAGAAAATCTAGGTCTTGTTTGTGATAAGCATTGCACATTCAGGGGAAGAGCTGGATTCTCATGGGTTAATGTCGAAAGATACTCTATTTGGGTATCAAGGGGAGTAGAAAATACGAGAATTCACCCCAGACTTGCAGCAGGAATTGAGGTTAGTGCTGGAGTGCCCAGACTGCAGTGTGATTGTCCTGGCACTTTTACCTGTGAAGCAGCAGGATCTTTCTGGGCATCGAGTGCTTGAATCTGCCTTCTGAAGAGCTCAATCACGGCGTCATAAACCAGCTCATACTGCTCCTGCATTCCAGACAGACAGACAGACAGACAGAAACTGTGACAGCCAGCCCCAGGGGGACCTGTGAATGGCCACCTCTCCCCAAGCAAGCATCACCCTGAGAGAAGGTGCCTTTCTGTCCGTCAGCAGAGTGTGAATTTCGAGAAGAGGCAGAAGCCACAGCTCTCACAGGGCTCGCACTGAGGCATTTGGGGGCTTTTGGGTGTGCAAACAGCGCTGTTCTGCATTGAGCTTCCTCTTCAGTCTGTTGCAGCTGAGGAAAGTTCCCACTTTGCTGCCTGAACAGTCCCTGGTTTCACAGTGTAAGCATTTGATAAATCCCACTGTGAGCGCTGGCCCAGCTGTCCGCAGGGAAACGCTCAGCTACCAAATCAGCTTCTGCCAAATCGTTGTTCTGCTCAGAAAAGGGACTTTGCACAGCATCTCCACACCCAGCAGCAGCACTGCTCTGGGTTTCCCTGCTGTGGGAAAGGTGAGGGGCCAGCATGGAGCAGTGGAGACCTTCCCCAAACACACCTTGGTCTGCACTATGCAGGGTCTCTGTGTGCGCATCTCCTGGATCAGGTTGAAAACACTGAAGTTCACTGGAACAATCTGACGAGAAAGAGAAAAGACAAAATGGTTTTAAACTAAAGGGGGAGAAATTTAGATGTAATATTGGGAAGGAATTCTTCCCTGTGAGGGTGGCCAGGCCCTGGCACAGGGTGCCCAGAGCAGCTGTGGCTCCCCTGCATCCCTGGAAGTGTCCAAGGCCAGGCTGGACAGGAGGGACTGGAAAGAAAGGATTTTTAAAATCTTCCAACCCAAATCTTTCCATTATTTCTATGATTTCTCTGATAAAAAAAATTACAGACAGGTCTAATTCCACGAAACTTCCAAGTCATAATGCAGTTCAGAACACTGTCTGAAATCCAAGCCTGCTACTGCAAGGGGCTGGTTTGGAAACGCTGAATATCTGATGTGTGAATGTGGAGACACAAACATAGACAGTAAATATGTATTGAGGAGTGAGGCTCAGCACAGGGCCATGGGCTGTGAGCTGAGTGAGTGAGCAGTGGAGGTGGATTCTGCGCCACTGGGGTGATGCCGTGGCACAAACTGGGGGTGGGCAATCAGCACTTGGGCCATTGCCATTTCCATGGGAGCTCCCATGCCCCTGAAATCCCCCTGAGCACAGTCAGAGGGGCTGGAGGGCAGAGGGAGGGCTGGGCAGGGGTGCAGGGGGCATGGGGGGCACTGGGGGCTGGCACTCACCCCGTCCTTCAGCAGCTTCTGGGTGTAGTCGATGGCGCAGATGACGCCGGTTCTGCCACAGCCAGCACTGCAAGGACAGCACAGGGCACGCCTGGGCACGGGGCACAGCCTGGGCACAGCCTGGGCACAGGGCACACCTGGGCACGGGGCACAGCCTGGGCACAGCCTGGGCACAGGGCACGCCTGGGCACGGGGCACAGCCTGGGCACAGCCTGGGCACAGGGCACACCTGGGCACGGGGCGCACCTGGGCACACTGTGCTTCTCACAGGGATGTTTGGAGAGCACCCACAGCCACCTGTGACCCTGCTGTCCCACACACATCCTGCAGACCCACTCGGGGCTCTGCTGCACAGGGTAGGGTGGCACAGCTCGTGCCCTGAGCACAGCTCTCAGTCCCCCTGTGGTGACCAGCCACACCTGGCCATGGCCAGCGGTGTCTCTGACCCAGACATCCTCACTCCCTGACAGGAGGGTGCAGCCAGCCAGGTGTTGGGCTCCTCTCCCAACTAACAAGGGACAGGACAAGGGGAAACAGCCTCAGGTTACCCAAGGGGAGGTTCAGATTGCATATTAGGGAAAATTTCTCCACCAAAAACATTGTCAGGCACCGGAACAGGCTGCCCAGGGCAGTGCTGAAGCCACCATTGAACAGATGGGTAAATGTGGCACCTGGGGACATGGTTTAGTGGTGGCCTTGGCAGTGCTGGGTGAGTGGTTGGACTCAAGCTTCTTAAGGGACTTTTCCAACCTAAACAATTCCATGGTTCTGTGATTGTATTGCTGGCCTGCTGCTCCCTCCTTCCCTGCCCCCTGGCCGTGCTGGCTGTCCCCCTTTGCCTTAGGGCTCCCCACAAGAGGAGCTGGGCTATGGGCTTGTCCCTGTGACCCTGGGGACGTGGCACACGGGGCTCTGGGTGCCTGCAGCCCTTCCCTGCTGGCAGCCAGCCCACCCACCTGCAGTGGATGCAGACGGGGACCCTGTCATCGGGCTGGTGGCAGCGAATGTCCCTGACCAGCTCCAGGATGGGCTCGATGGACGAGGGCACGTGGTGGTCTGGCCAGTTCTTGTAGTGGAAGTGGAAGACGGTGCGGGCTGCCTGCAGGAGAAGAGCGGTGCCAGGGTCTGGGATGTCACACAGCAAGGGGAGCTGGATCCCTGCTCCATCCCCACTCCCACCTGCAGCAGCAGGCAAAGGGCAGGGCAGCAGTTTGCAGCTGGTTTTGCTGCAGAAGCTGTTTTATGATGTCCTTGGCCCCACTTACCAGAGCCTGGTTTGCCATGACTGACAAACAGCTTCAGAAACTGAGGTCTGAGTTAATGAATTTTTTACTTCCTTTGTTCCCTCGACTGCTGTCAAATCTAATTCAGCAGCCTGAGCAATGTAAAATTTTCTGCACAAAATGTACCATATTTTAATATATTATTTATATCACAAAGCCAGCCCAGGTACATTTTCTGCCTTGACCTTTCCTCCTTACCTCATTCAGGGTCACCTTTAAAGTTCTAATCACATACTCATTCCTCTTCTCCTCAGCCTCCTGCAGAAGAAGGGGTCAGAGTCAGATTTTCTGTGGTTCCCTGGGGTGGGACAGGGTGCTGGGGGGCTGCACTCACGCAGGTGATGGAGAAAGGGCCACAGTGCAGGGGGGAGCCGTCCACCTCCGCCCAGTACCGCTCACATTTCTTCTGTGGGGACAAGCACGATGTGTTTGGTTATTCCCCTCTGCCCCTCTTCCACTTTTCAGGACAAAATTCACTCTGGGAAGAGGCTCAGCTCTTGCTGCTGTCCAGCCCCAGCCTCACTTCCCTGGAGCTGCCACTGTGGGATTTCCCTTTACATAGAGCTTCCCTACGCTGCTGGAAATGGCTGAAGAGTTTCATGGGATCACAGACTGGTTTGGTTGGAAGGGACCTTAAAGATCCTCTCCTTGCACCCTCTGCCATGGGCAGGGACATCTCCCAGGGACCATTTGCAGCTGGAGACCCAAAAACCAGCTTATATCAAACAGAAACTCGCTGTCACTGTGGGATTTAATAAAAATCTGCATCTCTCACCCTGCCCTGGCACGCTGTGACAGGCCACTCACCTTCCCCATTTCAAACTCCATACAAGCCATGACCACGACCTGCGGGAAGAAGGCTCATTAGAAAAGGCTGAACATGAGTTTCTTATCCAGGCAGCAAAATTAAACTCATCTCTTGTGGGTACTTATCAGTGATAAGGAAACTCTGAGGGCTGCCTTCCCCTGAGTCCCAAAAAGGACTTCTGGCTGGAAGGACAATTTTTCTTTAAAAAAAAGGACATATAAACTTTATATCTAAATATAAATCTGCACCTTACCAGGACTTCATACTCCCAAATCATCCTCCAAAAGTCAGTGACAGTAGTGGGGAGAGGACCCTGGGTTGCAATGTATGCTCTTGGCCCATAGACACCCTGGAATATTCAAACCAGACATGGACACATCTGTGCATAGTTCACCAGCAGAAATGAAGTCATTCCTCTATCTGAATTCACTTCTACCAGCAAGCCCATTAAGGATTTAGGAAGACTTTCATAGAGTTGAGTTTTGGGCACATAGATTAATTCACATAGTGGTGTGCAAACCAAAGGCAGGGCCAAGCTAGGGAGCTGAGATCTGCTCCTAGAGATCAGCAGCAACTCTTACAGCACCTCTGGGGGCTTGGAGGTGATGTGGCCACAGCTCTGTTGCTGGTGGCCAAAGAATGAACTGTGATCCTGTTGGGAAGGTCTGATCTTCTGCAGACAGGTTACACAGAGCCCTGGGCCACTGGTCACCATCATGGAGAATGAAGGGAACTATTTATCAATCTGTCTATCTATCTATCTATCTATCTATCTATCTATCTATCTATCTATCCATCCATCCATCCATCATCCATCCATCCATCATCCATCCATCCATCCATCCATCCATCCATCCATCCATCCATCCATCCATCATCCATCCATCCATCCATCCATCCATCCATCCATCCATCCATCCATCCATCCATCATCCATCCATCCATCCATCCATCCATCCATCCATCCATCCATCCATCCATCCATCCATCATCCATCCATCCCTCCATCCATCCATCATCCATCCATCCATCCATCCATCCATCCATCCATCCATCCATCCATCCATCATCCATCCATCCATCCATCCGAGAAGGGCTGCAGGCCCAGGACAGCCCAGGGCTGGTGGAGCTGCACGTGGAGCCCTGTCCCACGCTGACCTGCCCTGCTGCTCGCCCCAGCCGTGCAGCCCTGCAGGGTTTCCTGCCTCTGCGCTGCTCTCAGCCCAGGGCACTCTGGCCGCAGGCAGTTTTGCGCCACTGTCACCCACCAAAGGCAGCAACGGCGACGAGGAAGTCGGGGCTGAGAACCACAGAGTGTTCCACCCCCAGCATGAGTGTGTCCCTTGCCCTGCAGCCTCTGTGCTGCCCAGGGGGGTTCTGGAGGGCTCACTCATCTTCTTCCCTCAGTTATCCTTGAGCACAGCCCAGAAACTGCTGCAGAGCCCCCAGCCTGCTCCTCCTGGCACAACCCACCCGGGTGGCACCACCAACGCCTTTGCAGGACAAAACACCACAAAAGAGGCAAACCTTGATGAAGTTGGCATTGATGTAATGAGAATCTGTGTCTGACGTAATCAGGGACAGCTCCACTCTGCTGTGGTCGACTGCAAAAGCAGGGGAAGGAGTCAGGGTCTGTCCCTCCAGCTCACTGAGCCCTTGGGGGGCAGCGCCAGGGCTCTGGGGGAGCACTGATGTCAGAGAGCCCATGCAGGGTGGGTGGGAGGCTGTGCAAGCAGCTGATGTCCCCCCACACCCCCTCAGCCCTGCTGCCTGCACACACAGGGGATGGACAGCATCCTTTTGGAGACTGGGGCAGATTTAGGGGAGAGCTGCAGGTGCTGCCTCCAGCCCATGAAATGCTGATCCCCTCTGCCTGTGCAAGCCAAGCCCAAACACAACCAACAGCACCCCAGGCTCACACCAGCTCTGTGGGGTCAGATACAAGGGTTTGGAAGCTGGTCTCGATCCTGGAGGTCTTTTCCAACATTAAAGATTCTGTGATTTACTTTCTCTTCCAAGTTGGAATGGACTAAAGAGACAGTCTGCTCTGATGCTGGGACAGAGTCCTTTGGAGACCATTGCACCAAGGCAAGCCTCAGCAGGGTTTGCCTGTTATCTGCTTTGCACATCCTGGAGACACCACTGTCCAAAGGCCTTTGGATGCAAGTGGTTACAGTGCTAACCAGGAACTTGCAGGGATTATCACTGGAGGATGTGTTTCCTAGGGAATAGAAGTTCTTCTGTCTGTAGAAATATCACAGAATATCCTGAATTTGGAAAGGACCCACAAGGATCATCGAGTCCAACTCCCATCTCTGCCCAGATCATCCCCAAAATCCCACTGTGTGCCTGACAGTGTTGATTGTGCCAAAATCCCCCAGAGCAGGCACTGCAGCAGCCAAAGCCCTAAATCTGAGCAGCAGGACTCAAAGACAACAGACAGCAGTGAGATGCTCACACAGAACAGCTGTGCAGGCAGGCACAGAGAATGAGAACAAGAAAAGCAAGAAAAACAAAAGGCTGAGCAGGAACATGTGCCATTTCCAACCTACAAGGTAAGATGTCCTTGTATCTGTTCTTCTTGACATTCTCTGGCTGCTCAGACGCTGCTGTGGGGTAGATTTTATCCGATCTGTACTTTGTTGACTGTCTCTTCAGCTTCTGTGATAAAAGAGTGGAACAAATTACAGCAGACGTGCTGCAGCCAGCTCACTACTGGAGAGCACATGAAGGTCTCCAGGGGTCATGTTTGCCACCACCATCAATTCTTTCCTGAGTGGCTTTGCTCAGAGCAAGAATGGAGACAGAACCTTCTGAGAGCCCTGTGAAGGATGGAAAGTGTGTGCTGAGGCGGTGCCCACACGTCGGCTTGTGAAGTGACAAAAGCGTCTCACGAGTGAGAGAGGCCCGGGGGAGCCTCTCAAATGGCACCCAGATCAGAGGAGTGACAGTGTCAAAGCACCTTCAGTGAATAATACCAGAAAAGACAGGTAAATCTCTATTGATTTTTCTCACTTTGGTGGAGATGCTCCTATCTGAAGCTGGAAGCAGCGATGCTCAAGTCACAAAGGGAGCAAAAGCAGCTGGAGCAGAGGGGCTCCATGGGCTGGTGAAAGACGAGGAGTCCTGGGACAGACCCTCAGGGCTGCAAAGCTCTCATCTCTTTCATTTTAAGGATAAAGCTGCAGCACTCACAGGGAGTTAAAGCATCTTTCTCCTGGTAAAGCACAGAATTTTATTTCACTCCCACCAGCTCCTAAATAACACACACTGTTTGTTACCAGTGCCCAGTTGTGAGACTACACAAACAGAAAAAGGAGATTCTAATGAAACCCTATCATTTACAGTAACATCACCACAATTTGCACATAAAAATGCTCGGTCCCACAAGGAGAGGGCAGGAGTTGGGGTGGAGGAATGGCATGAATATATCTGCCATGTTTGGAAATGAGCCAGCCCGATGGCCTGCTGAGGCCACTGCCTTGCAAAAGCAGCCACAAATCAGGTGTCTTTGAGATCTTATCCCATGAAACAGGAAACGCAGCCTTGACCATTTCCAGCTGCCATTTTGATCAGGAGTGAACGCGTCAGGCTGCTGGAGCCAGCCTGAGCAGCAGGCTCAGAGCCCACAGCCCCACACACACAGACACGGGGCAGAGAGAGGGGAAACTCAGCAGGCAGTGACTGCACTTTGTTCCATGGAACAACAGACTGTCACTGCAGGCTCAGATTAATCACTTCCCTCCACCCCAGACACCTGGAAACCGAGCACTCAGCTTTCCCCCAGTGTTTGAAGGGCCAGATTTGCTGGTATGACAGAGCAGGGCTGGAGCTCGTGGAGACCCCTCGGTAACCCAGAGCCCACTGCCAGGGTCTGAGTGTTTCACACATCTCAGATCTCACAGTCTTACCCTTCCCTGTGCCTGTGAGAGCTGGGCAATGTCTCTGCCTCTCAGAGCAGCCCAGACAGCCTGTCAGAGCCTCCCGCTGATGCACCAAGAGCCACCTCCAGCCACCAGCTTCAGCCATGAGATGGTGCACTGGCATCTGAGCCTCACCCCTGGCACCCGAACCAAAAAATATATCAGAGAGTTCACAGATTCAGGGCAACGCAGAGCACAGGGGGAGGTGGGAGCCATCAGCATTTTGTGCAGCTTTTGCCTTGAGGGAACAAGAAAGCAGTTTCCAGGAGGGGCCAGGAGCACTGCACACAGATCCCAGAATGGTTTGGGTTGGAAAGAGCCTTAAAGCTCATCTCATTCCACCCCCTGCCACAGGCAGGGACACCTGCTGCTGTCCCAGGTTGTTCCAAGCCCTTTCCACCCTGGCCCCGGACACTTCCAGGGATGGGGCAGCCACAGCTCCCTTGGGCAACCTGTGCTCTGTAGAAACAAGGACGAGCTAAGGCAAGGCAAACCAGAGATGCCTGGCAGGAACTCGTGTGCCACAGGTCTGACAATGCAATGGGGAGAAGGGCCAGAGGCTCCACATTCCTCCCTGTCCCCCCAGTTCTGTTACCAGGCAAAGTGAAACCATGTCCCAACAAGTGCACTCACCAAGCAGAAAACAGGAAGCACTCGGGTGATTAGTTAAAAAGCAAACAGTTCAAATGCAAATTACTAAATTTCTATCATGTCTTTACATTTCTCTTGGCCCAGTTAAGTTTTGGGTATCTGCTATAAAACCCCTAGAAAACCTCACTGTCCCAGGTTTGAGAGGTGACCGAGCGATTCCCTCCGACACGAGCCGAAACGCCGAGCCAAGCCTTGAGAGAACTCACCAAAAACTCCTCTGCAAACTCTCCCCTGTTGAGCTTCTTGCCCTGGGCCCTTTGCAGGTTGTGCTGCAGGATCTCCCTCTGGTCCATGGTGCCGCAGCGAGCCTGGCCGGGCCCTCCTGGGACGGGACATGTCAAGTGATCCGCGGCGGAAGGCGCCGCCGGGGAGAGCTGCTGTGGTTTTCTGACTTCATCACGGCCCCAGAGGAAATTAGTGCGTGGCAGACAATCCTGGTCAAACAGCACAGCGCACAGCACGGGGCCCTGGCACCCTCTGCTCAAACCTGCCCCACTTGGCACGGGGTGGGCAGCGCCCGGGACAAGGGGAGGGATGTGCTGGACACCACCACCATCCCAATAAATTCCTTCAGCCATCACTGCCAGGGGTACCCAGGAGTGAGAACTGTGGCCCATTCACATCCCAAGGGCTGTGCTTCACCAGGAAGGCTTCAAACCTGGAATGTGGCTGGAAGAGTCCATAAAACAGCATGGAAAATGCACAGTTCCCCTTCACGCTTTTGACGTAGAATCCCAGAATGGTTTGGGCTGGAAGGGACCTTAAAGCTCATCTCAACGGGCAGAGACACCTTCCACTATCCCAGCTTGCTCCAA
The DNA here is from genome assembly GCF_035770615.1 of Melospiza melodia melodia. Classification (NCBI taxonomy): domain Eukaryota; kingdom Metazoa; phylum Chordata; class Aves; order Passeriformes; family Passerellidae; genus Melospiza; species Melospiza melodia. Next base: position 8,075,979 of record NC_086221.1, read on the forward strand.
ACCCCTCTTTGGACAATTTCCAGGGATGGAAGTTTGAGTGTTTCCCACATCAGCTCTCCCTGAGGGCAGGAACACAACACAGCTGTGGGAACTGTCAATAGGAGCCCTGCTGCAGCTGACTGGTGATCGGCCCTTGAGTCCACCTGCAGGTTCACCCTCCACAGTAATTTGGCATTTGAGACTGAGATTAATTATTGCCCAGTTGCTCCTTAAAGCTTTGCTGCAAGGAGGGTCAGAGAGAAACGCCCTGTTGGGCACAGAGCTGCCCTGATCCACACATCACCCCATCCACAGCCCTGGGGGTAAAAGGAACAAGAAACTCCAGAAATCAGCCAAGAATGATTCACATTTTTATTAGAAAAGGCAGAAGTGTGTGTAACAGTGACAGGGTGTCAGTGAAGCGCATGGAAGGCACAGTGCCATTTGAGGGGACAATCAAGTCATTCAGAAACCAAAAATTACAAGCAATCAGGCAGAAGCAGCTTGTGCTCCTCACAGAGTACCCTAAAGCCCTGTTAGATCAATCTCACTGTGTACCTCACCATCAATCCCCACCCCAAGGAGCTGGGGGAACTTCAGAGAGGACAATTCTCACCTCAGTAACACATTTCAATTAAAAACCCACCTCTGTCTCTTGGAACACGCTGGTTCCAGCGAGCAGGATGTCCCCTGCCTGCCCTCCTCTGGCACAGCAGAGCTCTGCTCACCCCCAACCAAAGCTACCACTGAAATCAGACAGCAAATTAAAACAAATCTAAAGGGGGCCAAGATTGAAATATTCTCTTCTCACTGCACTGTTCCTCTTAGTGTGAGAGAAGTGACAGAATCCTGGTGCCTCTGGTGTTTGGTGTGGTTTTTTTAAAAGTTATTTATAATTCTCAGGAAAAAACCTCTCCAAAACACAGCCCTGAATTGTGTTCAGCTCTGGTTCCATGGGTGATGTTTGTGCCTCGTGACACGGATGCCACCACGCTGGGAGTCACAGCAGAGTGACCCAGGGGAGGGCAGCCCCTCACCCTGCCCTGCTCCCCAGCCCCAGCTTCCCCCACACCACCCTCCAGTTTCCCAGGTGAACTGGAAACTCTGCACTTTATAAAGCTGCCAAACCAGCACTGGGTATGGCAAAAGGAGCCAGAGAAATCAACTTTTGCCGTGCTCCAGGCATGCATCCTGCTGGGAGCAGGGACCAGTCATGACTCCAGCCCAGCCACTGCCTCCAGCACTGTCCTCAAGGCTGAGATGAAGGATTGCAGTGCCTCTGGCTTTGCCTCACTTTGCTTCACCGAGACCTGCAGCTCTGAATCTGCTGCCTGAAGCAGGAGCTCAGTGAGGAAGAGGCAGCCTGAGTCATCCTGGGCACTCAGATAAGCTTTCCAGGGCTGGGCTCCAGCTCTGCTCATGGCGATGGTGTGGATGTGCACCACACCAAGGGCTGTCTGCATGGTGTCTGCATGCACAGGCCCAGACCAGGGCAGGCAGAGCTGGCAGCTCGTGTCCAGGCTCAGCCAGCTCCTCTCAAACTGTTCTGCACTCAGGGAAACATCAGGAATCAAGCTTAGGCTGCCTGCATCAGGATGAGCCTTGAGGAGTTCTTTCTCTTCCGACACTGGAGCATCAGGATGGACCTCGAGGACTTCCTTATCCCCTTCAGAAACCAGGGATTCTGAAATGACAGCACAAACACTGGTGAGATGCAGCTCCCAGCTCCACAGAACCCACTGGATGGAGCAGAGGAACCCCAGTGCCACCAGCAGCATTTCCTTGGCTGTGTGGCCAGCCACGCACTGCACACTAAACTCCCAAAGCACTCTGGCCTTCCTCCCATGTGGGAGAGCATCTTGGCTGCCCAGAGCAGCTGTGGCTGCCCCTGGATCCCTGGCAGTGCCCAAGGCCAGGCTGGACAGGGCTTGGAGCACCCGGGACAGTGTAAGATCTCTGCCCATGGCAAGGAGTGGAACGAGAGGAATTTCAAGGCTCTCTCCAAGCCAAACCATTCTGGGATTCTGTGTTCTGCTGGCAAAGGCTCCCAGAGGAAGGGGAGGCAGGTCTGTTCACCTGTGTCTCTGCTCCTGGAGCCAGCAGCGGGAGAGCAGGAGTAGGAGGGCTCCACAGGCTGCTGAGCGGTGGCGAGCGCCCAGCGCTCTCTGCCATAAACTGTGGCCAGAGTGTTGAACTCCAGGGCCCAGGCATTGACAGGCTGCTTGCTCTGGTCCCCCAGCAGCCCCAGGGAGGGGTCACACTTGGGGCTGCACAGGACCCTCCTCACTTCCTCCACGCCAGCCTGCAGAAGGCGGTAGTAGAAGAGCCCTCGGTCGCGCACGGCCATGTCCTGCTCCTCCTCTGCAACACAGACACAACCCATGGAGAATCCCTCAGCCACACTGCCCTGAGCACTAAATTATACACTAAATTATTAAAAATAGCCTTTCAGGGCCACAATGCAAGCCTGCTTATGGGCAGACAGCCAAAGCACAAGGGGGAATGGTTTTAAACTAACAGAAGGCAGGGTTAGATGGGATATTGGGAAGGAATTCTTCCCTGTGAGGGTGGCCAGGCCCTGGCACAGGGTGCCCAGAGAAGCTGTGGCTGCCCCTGGATCCCTGGAAGACCAGGCTGGACAGGGAAGGTGTCCCTGCTCAGCACAGGGGGTGGAATGGATGATCTTTAAGGTCCCTTCCCCTCTGATGCCATGACTCCACACTCAGCCAGCCATGGAACCACCTGGAACCAGGCAGGACGCTGACCCAGCCAGGTGACACAGCCAGAGCAGGCCCCTGGGAGCTGTGGGGACTCGGGGAACACACCAATGCAGAAGTAGAGCAGCCTGCCCAGCGTGTCCTGGCACTCAGCAGGCCGGGCCAGGAAGAGCCGCAGCAGCGCCGTCAGCAGCTCCATCTTCACTGCTGGAAACGACTCCGACCTCACGTTCTCCACAAAGTCCTCCAAGACGTAGGGAGCGTTCGGGATCTTCTCCCCGTGGGTGCCCAGCAGCCAGACCAGTGCTTGCTTGCCCTGAGGGAACCACAGGAACACCAGCAAACAGCTGCTGTGTGCCACGCGTTGGCAGGAAACGCTGGGAGAACAAACCTGAGGATTTCTGATTTTTGCCCCCAGTCTCAGGGCAAAGGGAAGATGGACAGTCCTTGTCCATCCTCCCCCTCACCTCGCTGTCCTGGATGGTGTCCTCACAGCCTGGCAGGGCCTGGCACACGGCATCTGTGCACTGGGGACACAGCCAGGCCAGGTCCCGGAAAGCACGGACCACGGCTGCAAGGAAAACAAGTTATCAGCATCCCCCAAGAGTCATAAAAACCACTAGGGAAAAGAAAAAAATAATCTCAAAGCCCTGCACTCAAGGGGCTTTGCAAATCCCAGCCTGGAGGGTCAGTGCCCTGCCTGAGCCTGTGATTTGAGGCACCCTCCTTCCCAATCCCATGGCACTGCATTTGTCAGAGCAAAGCTGCACCAGGTCTAAAATAGAGCACCGAGACTTCAGATTGTTCCTCTGCTGGAGAGCAGCCTCTCTTCTGGCCACTGCCAGCCTTTAAAAAGCCTCTGACTCATGATGCTTCAGACACACGAGGTTAGGATGACAAATTAAAGCTGACTCCGATTCGAAATGAGGCTCGTGAACTTTAGGTCAAAGCTTGAAAGGTTTTGCTGCCCACTCAGACACAAAAACAGCTCCTGAGATGGAATTCAACAGCTGAGTGCAAGTGTGTGGTTTTCAAATCAGAGAGCAAGAGCAGTTAAAAGAGAACAGCAGGAACAGCAGTGATGTGAAGGTGGATCTGAGGGCAGAAGAGAAAAAAGGAAGCTTGGGCACAACTGAATCAGACTATTATGTGAGGAACAGAAATCACAGAGATTTAAAAGATCTATTAATCATCTTGGCTCTCAAACAGACAGTAAAACATCTCTGCTGAGCCCCTCACTCCTGAGTCAGCAGGTGGCAGCCAGAAAGAAGCATGAGCACAGCTACAACCATCTCCTTTTCCAGAGACAGCAGTTCCTGCAAAAGGAACACACCTTACACCCCTCATCCCACCCGGAAAACTTCCACCAATTAAGCTGAAAGCCAAGTGCCTTTGGGTTTGGGATCAGGAGCCCCAGCAAAGGCACCTCCTGAGAGCATGAACCAGCAGCATGGTTACCTGAGGTGATGTGCTCCTGCTGAAGCCCCAGAAGCTCTGTCAGAATCCCCACACACTGCTCTGTGTATGTCCTGGCAATATTGGCTGCAAGGATGCAAAAAAGACATAAAAATCAACATTCTGTCAGAGTGAAACAGGAGTCATGAACCCAGCTACTCATCACAAACTCTCTTTAAAGGAACAGTCTCCCTCCTTTCCTTGCTGACTACTGTTTCTGAAAATGTGGCCAAATGAGCTTGTTCTCCACACCAGGGATATGTTCTTTTGTTTGAGGCCATGCCTCAGAAGATTTCTGAACTTTCCTTAAGTGTAATACATTAAAAAAAGCATTTTATCATCCCCACCTTTCTCCTTAGGAATACTGTAATAATTTGCCTATTTTTAAAGCTCACAAAACCAAAACTATCACCTTAACTCTGCCCCCATCACAACTCAAAGGACAAGCAGGTATTAGAGCTCCTCCACTCCCTGCACAGCTTCACTGAAGGCTAGAAGGCTCATTACAAGATGAAATTAAATTTTCTCCAGAGTATCTCCTCACACCATGAGATTCAAGGGCTTTCTGCACAACCTGAAGCAGCTCAGCGCCAGCGCTCCTGAAACAATCATTCCTTCAGAAACACTCTGACACAAACCACTCCTGGGCAGGCTGCAGCACAGAGCAGCGATGTGGTGCTTGCCCAGGCACCCCTGAGCAGAGCACAGCCCCCCTGAAAGGTGCAGGGCTGCAGGCAAGGCAAGGCAGAGCTCTCACCTATGGCAAAGATCGCTCCCTGCGCCAGCTCCACCGACACGTCGGTGCAGTAACCCTTGAGCTCCTCCAGCACCTGCTGCACGTTCTCATCGTTCACCAGCTCGCACAGCACCTCCATCTTCTGGCATTTGATGTAGTGGGGCTCCGAGTAGGAGCAGAAGAACTTTTTGTAGTGGCTGCTGAAGTGGCCGGGCAGGCTGCGGAGGATCTGGCGCACGTGGCAGAGCGCGGTGAAGCACAGCTCCCTGCTCTCCGAGGTGCAGGCAGACAGCAGCGGGCCCTTCACCCGCACCAGCACATCTGCCTGCACATCTGGGTACTCCCTGGCCAGCACCAGGAAGAGCTTGGTGGCCGCCATCACCACGCTGGGGCTGCTGCTCTTGAGGTAGCCGTCGAGCAGGTTGAGGATGTCGAAGAGCTCGTCCTCGCTGCGCGGTTTGTAGCGCAGCAGGAAGGTGAGCACCTCGCTCTGCCCCCACTGGTCCAGGTCGGGCATCCTGCCAGGGGCACAGGGGCACCAGTCAGGGAGGGCAGGAACATCTTATGTCCCCCAGGAACTGCCTCTCTGCATAGAAAACGTGAGAACAAGAGAAGCTTCCAGCACCATCTTAATGCCAAAGAAAGCAAACCTGTTGAGGAGATGATGAGCGATGGGTTTGTTGATGACAACACCTCCCTCCTTCTTCAAGATCTCTTCCAAGGCCCTCAGGCAGTTCACGACCACAATGGGGTCCTGGTCACGAAGCAAACTGTAGAGCTCGTTCACCAGAGCACCATCTGCAAAGCACAGAGCTCCTGCCATCAGGATCTGCTGGCACACTGCAATTTTCTCAGTCTTTCATTCATTACCCTTCACTTTCCCTCTCCTTCTGCCCTACAGCCAGGACAACGCAGGGGCAGCACATGGACCTCAGGACAGCCCTGAAGGCTGCACACACATCACAAACACATCATCTGCGTGTCCCCATCCCCACGGCCACCACCCCAGCCCCACGGCCACCAGCCACTCACCCACTTCGCAGTCCCCCTGCATCTTCACCATCTTGGCGCAGCCCAGCACGGCCGCCCTGCGCACGTAGGACGCCTTGTCCCGCAGCCCGCTCACCAGGGGCTGCTGCAGGTACTCCTGGATCCCGGGCATCCTGCGGGAGGGCAGCCGGCCGTCAGCGGGGCACGGCGCCCGGGGACACCCCCCGGTTCGGTCCGGTCCGGTCCGGCCCCGACTCAGCGCACCTGAGGCCGCACATGGTGCGCAGGGCGAGCCCCCGCACGGCCGGGCTGGGGTGCGCGCAGTCCTTGCGCAGGGAGTTCACGGCCAGCAGCGCCAGCTGCGGCTGCCGCGGGGCCTGGGCGCGCACGTAGAACGACACCAGCTTCTTCTGCACCACGTCCGGCACCGCGCCCGCCTTCACCATCTCCGGGAACAGCCCCGACACGTCGGCGCCCTGCGCCATCAGCCTGCGGCGGGGCGGGCACGGGGCTCAGCGGGGCTCGGCGCGGGCCCCGCGCCCCCCGCCCGGCCCGGCCCGGCCCGGCCGCCGTACCGGATCACGCGCAGCACGGCGCCGCGGTACCGCGCCGGGTCCGCCTGCACGTGCGGGTTCGACAGCGCCCGCCGCAGCTCCCGCTGCGCCTCCTCGCCGCCCAGGTACGGCATGGCCCCGCGCCGGTCCGCTCCTAAGCGCCGTTCCCGGTTCTACTCCGAGTCCTAGGACCTGGTGCCAATCGCAGTCCCGGTCCCGGTCTCAGATCCAGATCCAGATCCAGATCCAGATCCAGATCCCGATCCCGATCCCGGTCCCGGTCCCGCTCCCGCTCCGCCCACCGGCCCCACCGCCCCGCCCACGTGACCCTCAAGCGCATGACTCCGCCCCGCCCCTGGCGCGCGGCCCGGCCCCGCCCCGCCCCGCCTGCGCGTGCGCGGCGCTTCCCGCCAAAACCGGCGTGAGGGGAGCGGGGTCCTCGCCCACCATGAGCGGGACGGTGCTGGCCGGGACCCCCATCGCCGTGGACTTCTGGAGCCTGCGGAAGGCGGCCGGCGCTCGTCTCTTCTTCCTATCCCATATGCACTCGGACCACACGGTGGGGCTGTCCAGTACCTGGTGCCGCCCGCTGTACTGCTCCCCGCTCACCGCCCGCCTCCTGCATCACCGCCTGCAGGTAGGTGTGTCCCGCCCGCCTCTGCCCTCATCGCCTGGGCATCCCCATGTGCCTGTCCCAGCCCTTGTCATCTGCCCTACCCTGCCCTCACCTTGGCTTCTGCAGGTGCCGAAGTGCTGGATCCGGCCACTGGAGGTGGGGCAGAGCCATGTCGTGGGTGAGGTGACGGTGACGCTGATCGACTCCAACCACTGCCCTGGCTCCGTTATGTTCCTCTTTGAGGGTACCTTTGGCACCATCCTCTACACAGGTACAGGGCAGGTTCCTACAATCACAAAATGGGTTAGGTTGGAAGGGACTGCAGTGGGTTACCTGGTCCCAGCACTTTGCTTAAGCAGAGCACATAGCACAGAATTGTGAGCAGATGGTTCTGAAATATCCTCCCTGAGGGAAACTCGGCACTCTCTCTGGGCCCTGCCCTGCCATCCCTGTCCTTGCAGGAGATTTCCGCTACACGAGCGCCATGCAGGGCGAGCCGGCGCTGAGGGGCCGCCACATCGACCGCCTGTACCTGGACAACACGCACTGCCACCCCCAGCGGGCCCTGCCCTCGCGGGCGCTGGCCACCCGCCAGGCTGCCCGCCTCATCCGTGCCCACCCGCAGCACCACGTGGTCATCGGTGAGTGCTGCCCTCCCTCCTGCCAGCACGGCCCAAACCAGGGCTCGTGTCCCCCGTGCCTGCCCTGTCCCTGAGCCGCCGCTCCCCTGGCAGGTGTGTACACCCTGGGCAAGGAGACGCTGCTGGTGGAGCTGGCGCTGGAGTTCAGCACGTGGGTGGTGGTGAGCCCCTGGCGCCTGGAGCAGATGCGGCTGCTGGAGCTGCCCGATGTGTTCACTGCTGAGGAGGGCACGGGCTGGATCCGGGCCGTGGACGTCACCGAGATCTGCTGGGACACGCTGGTCACCTGGAATGCGCAGCACCCCACCATTGCCATCATCCCCACGGGCAGGCCCGTGAAGGTCACCCACCCCAAGATCCACCTCGTCCCCTACTCGGATCACTCGTCCTTTGAGGAGCTGCGTGAGTTTGTGAAGTGGCTGAAACCCTGCTCCATCATTCCCATTGTGAAGGATGACATGTGCCAGGTTTACTTTCAGGAATATCTGAGCTCTGCTCCCCAAGTACTTCCTGACTTCACAGTCTCAAAGCCTGTGCAAGAGTCTGGACAGCAGCAAAGCCGAAGGAGGGGGCAGAAACCCACAAGTCTCTGGAAAAGAGCCCTGGGGAGTTCTGTGCCCCGAGGGGTTGTTTATGACTCCCCAGAGAAAAATACTGAGAAACCTGAAGTGTTTACAGATGTTAAAGCTCCTCAGCACTACTGTGAGCCAGCTCTCTGCTCAAAAGAACGGTGCACTTCTCACAGGGGTGAGAAGGAAGAGCTGAGTGGGAAACAGCTGGGAGCAGCAGGAGCAGCACCTGTTTCCAGTGAGCACCTTGCACCTGGACTAGCAGAGCAGTATTTACTCACTCCCTTGCACGTCCTAAAGCAGTTTTCCTCACAGAAGTTTGATCAGCTGGTAGAAGACTTTCTTCAAAAGAAAGACACACACCCTGAAAATTAGTGTGATGTTGCTGGTGCAGCAGGTAGCAGTGTTTCATTCTGCCTCATGCTCAGGTTTACCATTAGGAGAGAGGAGCTCAGCTCTGGGGCTCTATTTTCTTTACCTCTATAAAGAGGACAAAGAGGAAACTAGAAACCGTTTGTAGATGGTACTACTTAAAAATTTGCCTTTTTTTTTTATTTATTTCTGTATCTGCTCTGTCCCCACACTGTGCTGGGCACTGTGGTCCCACTGTCTGTGTGCCTTGTGTCCACCTTTTGCAGTGACTTGCCCGTCCCCTGTTAGAAAAGTCACTGAGAGGCTGATTCAGGCAGAGCTGCAGAGGGTGTGAGCTGTTTGCAGCTGAGTAATTAATGGCTGGAATGTGATTAATGGAGCAAGGGGGGGGAATCTGAGAGCCTCAAAGATTCTCCTTTCTGTAAGTCTGTGATACCTCACTGATTATGAGCAGTTCATTCAGAAGTGTATTACAAATCTTTTTTATTAAGGTGCTTTTGAAAAATGATGCTAAAAGAAATCTAGAAAAGGAAGTGTCTTGAAATGCAATAATCTGTTTTCTATCAGTTAATCTACTATTACTTGCAGCTTTTGCATCCAGCCAGCCAAGTGCAGCCAAGTTCCTGCTCTCCTGAAAGAGCCATCTCAATGCTAATTGGTAGTGCTTTTTCAGGTTTGTGGCTAGAAAAAGTGGGAATTGTCTGGGTTCTTGAGCTGTAGGCTTTGCAGAGTGGGTCACTGAATTCTCTGCAGTCTCTTGCACCTCTGAATTGTTTGATTGCAAAGCACTCCTGTAACTGGCAGTATTCTGCCTGCTCTTGTCTTGCAGTGGCAAATGGAATGGGAGATAGTGAAACATCTGCCTGGTGGTGTGAAGTGATGAGTCTGAGCAGCATTGTTTGCAAAGATTGTGGCTGAACAGCAGAACTGGCTCTGTTAGTTGGAGGTTGGGCACTCTCCCACTCTGGATTGGCTGCAGAGCCCCAGCCTGGCACAGCTGGGAAGTGTCTGTGGTGTGACAAGCATTGGGTACCCACTGCAGCTGACTGTGCCAAACAGCACTGCCAGCATTTCACATTGGCCCCTCACACGGTCAGGGCAGCTGGACTGGAAATGGGCACTGGGCACTGGCCTGGAACAGCAAACCAGTTTGTGCCTCAGCTCTCTTGATCCTCCTTTTGGTGCTGTCTAGGCAAAATGTTTCAGAATTTTCTGAACCTAGTGTCCTACGGGGCCTTTCCAAGTGGCAGCTAGATGGGCTGAATTCCCTGAGTTGAGACAGAAAAGGAAGTTTGCTCGTGGAGGGAAGCCAGGCCTTGTGAAAAGCAGAGGTGCCCCTGGATGCAGCAGTCACAAACAGGGCTGTCCAGAACAGTGAGGGTGTTGACAGCCAGAGTGGGGATGTTTGCAGAGCTGTTTGTTTGGCAAACGTGACTCCTGAGTGCCAGCCCTGTGCTTTCCCAGGCATGGCAGTGTTTGTCCCTGTTACATAAGGAGTGCCTGTCCCTGGGGCTGCTGTGCTCTGCCTGCCGGCTGCCATGGGGACATTGGAGGTGACAAACAGTGTCCTGTGAAGCTGCAAGGGCGGCTTGAGCTGTGGGCCCTGTGTCCTGCTGCCTGGAGTTTTGTGTGTGGATTATTTCCTGCTCAAGCTCAACTGCAGAGCTCCAGCAGGTGGGTGTGAGTGGAGACACCTGCACGTTTTGTAACATGGAAATGACAGCGCTGTGCTGGTAGTGTGCTGGCTGCTGCTGCTGCCTGGGAGATGCAGGCTGTTATTTAAATATTATTGAAATTCAAGTGACTCATTTGACAGGCAGGAGAGTGAAGCACTGCCAGAACTCCCAAATTCCAGGTCCTGCTTTGAGCAGCTTCTGTACTGCTGGGGAGGAATGCTCACCTTCTGAGTCACTGCTCCACTTGGGCATGTTGCAAATGACCTGGGAGATTTGATGTTTTGTGGCATCCAGCCTTTCCTCTTTTATTCTTATCATCCATTTATTAAAGTCAATGAGGTGGAGAACCTCCTGGTCAGCCTCTGGGCAAAAAGGAGTTGTAAATGGTAATTTTTTACAGGGGTAAATCTGAGCTTTAATCATGCACAGACAAGTGAACATTGCAGACTTCAGAGTCTGGGGATCTGCATCCCCTTTCTGTGTGCTCAGTTAAAGCTGCAGAATAAATTGCTGGCTTCACTTTCTAGAGCTGAAAAGGTAATTCCTCCCACTTGAGGAGGGAATTATCCATCATGCTGAGCCAAGGAAACCTAAAATCTCTGTGGCTTTAAAAGGCAGTAGAAGCAGGGGGGACTTGGCCAACAGTCTGTTGGAGATCTTTGCCTCAGCACAGCAGGTGCACAAGGCATTTTTGTGCCAAACGCTTCCTCCCTGTTAGGTATTTAAATACTACTTTTGTGTGCTGTCCTAAAATGCTGGAAGATGAAATGGGGCCTTGTGGGGAAAATTGGAATTGCTGACTCTTGGGGCTTCTGGGCATCCTTCAGCTTCCCCTGAAGATGGGTTTAGTGATGGACTGGCAATGCTAAGGGTTGGACTCTGTGATCTTAAATGAATTTTCCAACCTAAAAGATTTCATGAAGTCTTCTGGCAGCAAATATTTGGCTCTTGCAGGCCTTGTTGTCCCTCACACTTTACTCCAGGATGGCCCTGTTTTCCTGGCTCCCAGCTGGGTGTCATGGGGAGCAGGCTCTGAGCCTGCTGCCCCCAGCTCAGCTGCACTGCTGCCCACAGGTGTGTTTTGTTCAAAGCAGGGACAGGGAGAAGCTGCAGCCCAGCAGCTGAGGGGATCTCAGGGCTGCATGCTCAGAACCTTCAGTTATCCTGGCAGGGAACAGAACGTGCTCTGAGCAAAGTCCTCCCAAATCTACACACACAGAGCATGCTCCAGCTGCTTATCTCTGCTCCACAGTTGGGAACCAAGCCCCAGAGGGGGGAAACAGCTCAGCCAAGGCCTTGCACAGGAACAAGGAACGAGCCGAGTTCCCCTTGGCAAGTTTTCAGTGCTGTTTAACCAAGCTGTGATCAAATGCTGGCGTGTTGTGAGGGCAGGTTCTGGAGCAGAGCTGCCTGGGGAGGGTCAATCACTGCACTGTGGACAGCTCAGTTGGCTCTAACTTCTCAGAACAGTAAGAAAGCAGAAGGAGTGCCTTGTTGATGCTGTGGAGAGGGAAAAATTGTTCTCTAGGTTGTTGTTGAAAGGCTGAGGTAAAACTTGCCTTGCTCCTGTGCTCCACAGAGACAAGTGTGCAATGTCACCTTGCAGGGACCACCCCAGAGCGCTGCTGGATTGGGTTTCTCACTCTGCTTCCCCAATTACGAGGCCAAAGCACTTCCAGAAACTTCTCCCTTCTGTTCCTGCAGCACAGGGCTTCTTTCTAGATTAAAAAAACTGCAATGGTGAAAGCTTTCCTTCACCAGAAAATGAATGAGTTTACATAATTACCTCTATGGTGTGGTGTCACTTTGGACTCACTCCAAAGCCTAAAATATTTGTGTTTTTTTTTAATGGAGTTCTCTGAAAAAGTACTAAAACACGTTGAAATCACTTTGATAATCATGTGAGGTGAGCTCCTGTGGATGTTCTGTGTGTTCTGTGGATGTTCTGTTTGTGATTCCTTCTGCTGAATTTGGGAAGTTTTGCCACAGCCACTGCCGTGCTGAGGTTTTTCTGGCTGTGGCTTTGCCCTTGGCCAAGGCCCAGCCTGAGGCACAGCCACGGGTTGTGCAATAAAACCTTTGGGACAGACCTTGACCAGGAGGCTGGGACTGCCTGGGCAGGTCTGGGGAGGTGAGATCGTGTTCCGTGTGAGCCTGCAGAGAATCCTGTCCCGAGGACTGAGCCCTCCCTGTCTCAGAGGGTTACAGAGCTTCTGGGCAGTGTTTGGTGGAGGGGGGTCACACTTGTTGTGTTGTGCTCATGTAAACAGGAAACTCTGAGAGTTTCTGAGGTTTTCACAGAATCACGGAATGGGTGAGCATGGAAGGGACCTTAAAGATCATCAAGTTCCCAGCCTTGCTATGGGCAGGGACAACTTCCACTGCTCCAAGCTCTGCCCAACCTGGACTTGGACACTTCCAGGAGTCGGGCAGCTGTGGCTTCTCTGTGAATCTGTGCCAAGGCCTTACCACCCTCTGAATAAAGAATGTTTTCCCAATATGTAATCTAAACCTACTCTCAGTCTGAATTTTGGTAAGACTATTTGTAATTTTTATTTTTAAATATTGTCAACTTTTGGCAGAAAGCAAATAAACGTTTCTGTTACATTGACTTTGGAAAAAATGCTGTGGACTTCTTGAGTGGGTGTTGGTGACCTGACTGCACTCAATCCCTTGGGAGCATCTGCCCTGGTCCCACCTGCCTGTGCCAGCAGGGTCACGGCAGAGCACACGGCGCGGGATTGTGTCCAGGTGGGTCTGGAATGGCTCCAGCCAGGGAGACTCCACACCCTGCAGGGCACTCTGTTCCCTCACAGCACAGAAGTTCTTCCTCGTGTTCACGTGCAACTTCCTGAGCATCAGTTCCTGCCCGTTCCTCTGCTATCCCGCTCGGTTCCCAGCCTGTCCCGTTCTGTTCCCCGGCCCCGTTCCGTTCCCCATCCCGGCCCCGCTCGGTTCCCAGCCTGTCCCGTTCCGTTCCCCGGGTCTGTTCCCAGCCCTGTCCCGTTCCGTCCCCAGCCCCGCCCCGTTCGGTCCCGGCCCGGCCCCGGCGCTTCCTGCGGCCGCCCCGCCCCGCGGTCACGTGCGCGCTCGCCCGCTCGGGGCTCGGCTGGCTCGGCCTGTGCGGGCGCTCGGGGCCCGGAGCGGCGGCGGGAGCGCGGCGGGGCCGGGGGCGCTCGGGCCCGGGGCGGCGGCGGGACGGGGCGGGGGGAGCCCGGCCGGGCCGTGAGGGCGCGGCGGAGCCTGGCGGCGGCGGCGGAGCGGCCTGGGGGCTCCCCCCGGCGAGCGCGGGCCGAGCGGGCCGGGCCGGCGGCCGTGGCGGGGCTATGATGAGCCCGCTGCGGGGCTCCGCACCCCCGCGTGTCCCCCAGGCAGGTCCGGCCCGCGGCTGAGAACCCCCCACCGGCGGTGAGTGCGGGCGGCGGGGCCCGGCGGGGCGGGCAGGCCCGGGCCCGCCCCTTCCCCCGCGCTGGGGCTGCGCCGGGCCGGGGCGGCGGCGGCGGGGCCGGGCCCGAGCCCCGGTAACGGCCCGGCCCCGTCCGGTCCGGCGGGCTCCGCTCCCGGCGGGCTCCGCTCCGGCCTTCCGGGCGCTGCCCCGGGGGGAGGCCGGGCCTGCCGCGGTTGGGTTTCCCACCGAGTCTGTTTTTCCAGTGCCTAGGAAACAGGCCTGGGCACGGGATCGGCATTCTCGCAGGGTCTTCCCACTTCCTGCGCTCCCCCGATCCTCTGCTTTGTTTTCTCCGGTGCTGGGGCTGTTTTAGCCTGGAGAAAAGGCGGCTCGGGAGTGACCTTATCGCTCTCTGCAAGTCCCTGAAAGGAGGGTGTAGCCAGGTGGGGGTCGGGCTGCTCTCCCGGGTAACGAACGGCAGGACAAGAGCACAGAGTGTTGAGCTGCGCCAGGGGAGGTTTGGCTTGGACAATAGCAGGAATTTCTCCACTCGTTAGACACGGGAACGGGCTGCCCGGGGAGCTGGTGGAGTCACCGGCCCTGTAGGTGTTTGGGCAACTGGACGTGGCACTGAGCGCTTTGGTCTGGATGACAGGGTGGTATTTGGTCACCAGCTTGGACTCGATGATCTCAGAGCTCTTTCCAACCGAATTGACTCTGATTCGTGTCCTGGGACTCCTTTAGCCCTTAGAGAGCTGGATAAAGAGCCGTGTGCTTCTCAGATGCAGTAATCTGCACAGCCTGGCTCGGTGATGCCCTTAGGGCAGCACTTAGAGATGTTCCCTTCCTCAGTGGTGGGCACCGCATGGTGCTCAGAAAAATACCGGATTTTTGTCATTCTGGGTTTTGTGAGCTAGAGGATCTTGTCCATCCCAGCCTGCTGTCCCTTATGAGTTCTCCTCTTCCTTTCCAGGTATGGCCTCACAGCTGCAGGTGTTCTCCCCTCCGTCAGTATCCTCGAGTGCCTTCTGCAGTGCCAAGAAACTGAAAGTGGAGCCGTCTGTCTGGGATGTTTCAGGACAGAGCAGTAGTGACAAGTATTATACCCACAGCAAAAACCTCCCAGCAGCTCAAGGGCAAGCCAGCTCCTCTCATCAGGTAGCCAATTTCAGCATCCCTGCCTACGACCAGAACCTCCTTCTCCCCGCTCCCTCCGTCGAGCACATCGTGGTCACCGCGGCCGACAGCACCGGCAGCAGCGCCACAGCGTCCTTCCAGAGCAGCCAGACCATCACCCACAGGAGCAACGTTTCTTTGCTGGAACCATACCAAAAATGTGGATTAAAAAGGAAAAGTGAAGAGGTCGACAGCAACGGTAGTGTGCAGATCATTGAGGAACATCCACCTCTCATGCTGCAAAACAGACCTGCGGTGGGAGCTGCGGCCACGACCACCACGGTCACCACGAAGAGCAGCAGCTCCAGTGGGGAGGGAGATTATCAGCTGGTCCAGCATGAGATCCTGTGCTCTATGACCAACAGCTATGAGGTCTTGGAATTCCTGGGACGAGGGACGTTCGGGCAGGTGGCCAAATGTTGGAAACGCAGCACGAAGGAGATTGTAGCCATCAAAATCCTGAAGAACCACCCTTCGTACGCCCGGCAGGGCCAGATCGAGGTGAGCATCCTGTCTCGCCTGAGCAGTGAGAATGCTGATGAGTACAACTTTGTCCGCTCCTACGAGTGCTTTCAACACAAGAATCATACATGCCTTGTCTTTGAGATGCTGGAACAGAACTTATACGATTTCTTAAAGCAAAACAAGTTCAGTCCGTTGCCCTTGAAGTACATCCGGCCCATCCTGCAGCAAGTGGCAACTGCCTTGATGAAGCTGAAGAGCTTGGGTCTGATCCACGCTGATTTGAAGCCAGAGAACATCATGTTGGTGGATCCTGCACGCCAGCCCTATAGAGTGAAGGTGATAGACTTTGGGTCAGCCAGCCACGTGTCCAAGGCCGTGTGCTCCACGTACCTGCAGTCACGCTATTACAGGTGAGCACTGCCCTTGCTCCCTGAGCCAGGTCAGGCTGGTCCTGCTGGGGGCTCCTTCTGCCCACACTGAGCTTTCCTGTGTAACCCCAGCTGAGGGGCAGCAGGAAATCATCAGCTCTGCATGTTTCCTGGAGATTTCTTCTGAAAGTTGGGTGTAAATAAATAGAATGGCTGCCTTAGAGTGGCCTAATGAATCTGCAGCCCAGCACCTTCCTTTCACCCCCAGATCAGTGCATTTAGTGATTTTATCCTGTCCACTGGCTTGTGGCACTGTATGAGGTGGCAAACTGGAGAAGTGTTAAGTAGTGAATGTGTCTGCTATGATCTGAAACTAGTCCATTAACCTTGGACATTTGGAAGGGAGAGAAGTCAAAGGGATGCCAATTTCTATTCACTTTTGTTTCTTCTGATTCTTCATCTTTGTCTGAACCCCCTTCAGGAGCACATGACTTCCTGTGTCAACCCTGGCTAGGTCATGCTTTCATGAGACCTGCAGCTCCCTTAGAGCAGTGGTGAGAAACATCTCTGCTTCCCTTAGCAATATTAGAGATGTCTTCTGCTCTACTCCTGCCCAAGAATTAAAAGTAAATTATGGCCAGAGACATTGAAACTCAGAGACTGTGTGTAAAGCAAGCTATGCTGTTTCTTTCAATTATTTCTCCAGCTTGGCTCTGTTAAGTCTGTATTTGAATTTAAGTAGCAGCAGACTTCAATAAACGGATGCAGAAAGAAGTTGTTGCTTCAAAGGGCCGTGCAGAGTCTGTGCTGTGTTGTCAGGGCTGCTTTGGGTGGAATGTGAGCTCACTTGACGCAAAACTTAGAACTAGTATCTAGTCCTTCCAGCTGGGACCAGACAGGACTGAGACACTCCGCCCCACCCTGTGTCTCTGCCTTGTTTGATGTCTTCCCTGGCTGCTCACTTCAGTTTTTAAGCCTGGCTTATTGTAGGTTTGCTCTGTTCATCCCTCATGCTCCCTGTGTGCTTGCTCCCTTTGTTTTTGTGTTGTTTTTCTTTTTAACTCCAGCACCCAGTACCAGCTTTCCATGACATTCCTTTCATGTGATACAGACTTTTCTTAATCCATTGCTCATGATCTTTGCTCAGCTTGTTGGCACCAATCTTTCCGATTCCAAACTATTGATTGGTATGTTTTTGTTTGTAGTGCAGTTGTCCCCTGTGCCCCCAGCTCTGTGAAAACACCCACTCTCTAAAATACATCATCAGTTTTGTTGTTTTTGCATGGAAAGAGGTGACCACTGGTCAAGAATCTGCTCTATCTGACTTGCCACATGTGTCAGCAAAGCAGTTTGGGGAGGCCCATGGTGCTCTCCATTTTCTGGTATCTCAGAAAACAGATCTAGCTGAGGAAAAGCAGTTAGGGGTGATAAGAATCTTCCAGGGGCTGCAGGGAGGGAAATTCCTGCTCCATCTGTGTGTGGGGCACTGGACTCCAGCCCCTTGCAGCTCCCTGGGATGACTGACTCTGCCAGAAAGGCAAATAACCTGGGATTAGGTGGCGTTGGACTGTCTGCTTGGCTGGAGTGAGGAATGCTGTGATGTGGAAATCTAGTATTTAGTGATATGTAATTAGTCAAATGGTGATGATTACTAAAGTCCATAATCTAGGAATTTACAGAGATGGTGCAGAAACCAGCTTGTTGTGGGAGAGCTGGATTGCCTTACCCATATTCACATTAAATTAGTGTTCAGATGAGTTCCAGGTTGGAATTTTGTTCAGTGCTGTGTTTAATGAAAGAGCACAGACCAATTCTTCCTATGGTTGTCTGCCAGCCATTAAAAATAAACCTCTCTGTGCTCACCTTTTAGCTTTCAATCCCTGTTACTGACCCTTGGGTAAGCTCTGCTGTGGAAAGATCCCTTTTCCACAGAAACTGCCTCTGCTGCCTGACCCCACTCAGGAGGGGCAGTTCTACTGCTCACGCCTCGGAGACTGAGCAGAAGTGCCCAGGAGGAATTCTTTGGCTCTGAAGCCCATCGTGGAGTAGGAGTAGATCAGCTCTCTGCAGTGAGCAATTCCTGTGGCAGCTCTAGGATGTTTTTGCAGTAATCCCTCACCTGAAAACGAGAGTACCATGCTCAGGTTGCTTTTGTTCTTGGGGAGGATGAACAATGGAAGGAAACAGTGTGCAGAAATAAAAAATTCCTGCAGTACTGATCTCCTTGCCGTACAGAGTGGGGTTTCCTCATGCCCTGTGTTAAATGTGAGTGCAGCCATCCTGGCAGTTTACCGAGCTCCCTGCCTCCTGGTGCTGCCTGTGGAGCACAGACTGTGGGACTGGGCAGTTTGGGCCATGAGAAGGTGGCCCTGGGCACTGGGGGAGCTGCAGAGTGCAGGAGGATCCATTTCTCACCTCTGCTCTGGGCTCCATGACCTACTTCTGTGCCAGCCATGCTGGCCTGGGGAGCAGCAGTGCCTCTGCCAAGTCTAACTCTGCTAATCCAGCTCTGAGCTGGCCCTGCTGCTCCCTGCATCGCTGCACTTGCACAGGCTCTGTGTCCCCTCCATCCCCAAGCACTGGTGTAAACATGGAGCGTTTGGAAATGTTGGGAGGGAATCTTGCAGATTTCTGGGGCTGCTGTGAGTCCTTTCTCTTCTGAGAGTGCCTGAGTGTGTTTGTCAGCTTTGGGAGGCAGTGCTTAGCGAGCATCTGTGCAAAGAGTGTTGTTGATTTTATTTCAAAGAGCTTAAGATGGTAAAATCACTTTAATCTCTGGCAGAGCAGCTATGGAAGTGACCTCTGCCTGCTGTCCTGGTTCAGCTCACATCTCATAAGGCTGCTAATTGTAGTGATGGAAAAGGAGATGAGAGAAATTCTGATTTCCCAGCCCTGTCCTGCAATCAGAATGAAATCAGGTGGCTCATGAGAAGTTCGTTTATTTAGTTGCAGGGAATAAAATACAAAACTTCAACTTGCTATCATCGTGGTGTTGAGATTTAGGAATATGTGAGTCCGTTCCATCCTGGAGTGAAAGACCAACAAACTGCCACCAATCTCTATTTCCTTTGGAATTAGGGGGGAGTTTTTAGCACACTAGAGAAGGATTAGCATGCTCTGCATATTCCACAAGCCAGCTACATTTTAGTTTGTTTGCCAGTCCAAGTGCAGCATGCCTTATATGACAGGTCTGGGTCCTTTCTGAATTGGAAATTCCCACATCAGGGTAATCAAAAGGAGCAGTACAGTTTGCTGCTGATGTAATGTAATGGCAAGGGAGGCTCCTGTGTAAATGTATGAATTGTATTTTTTCTACTTGTGAAGAAAGAGATTCCTCTGGTTTGCACCTATTACTTAGCCTGTAGAAAGTTGTATCCATTCTAACATGTTTCCTTAAAATATAAATGTTGGCAGGAGAGTCAGCATTCAGATATCAGCTACTGCTTGTACTTGCACAATCATTTATATTTTCACATGTGAGAAACCTTTCCAAAGTCAACAACTGTCAGGAGCAGCCAAAGAAGAAGGTAGAAACAGATCAGTGTTGAGTGGAGAGTGTCATTATGTCTTAGCTCGAACAATCTGTTATTCTGATTACTGGAGTTGTATCATGGCTCTGGTTTGGGGGGCTCAGACATCATAAAATCTGTATAACAAAGAATAAATGTGACCTCACTACAACAGTGAGGTTATCTTTTTTTATAGAGTCCCAGACTGGTTTGGGTTGGAGGGGAGCTTAAATCTCATCTCATCCCACCCCTGCCATGGGCAGGGACACTTCCACTATCCCAGGTTCTCCAAGCTCTATCCAGCCTGGCCTTTTCTGATCCTGTGCTCTCTCAGGTGCCCTGTGCAGCTGGGCTGAGTGCCTCTGTTTGGGAGACACCTGTGTAGACACCTGAAACAAAAGGTGTCTCTGTGTCACCACTGCACAAAGGGTGATTAATTGGGGAGTCACTCTTGCCATGGATAAACAGTTGGGAGGCTGAGGAGTCGAGGAGGGTGAGTGTCAAATTTACTGACACCTGTACATTATGCAAGCCCTGGTTTTTAGAATTCTGTAAAGGGATCAGAGATGGTTTCAGAGCCTTTTTTAACAACTGAAGTATCCATAGTGAAACAGCAGAAATGCCACACAAGCCCTGGGGCATGACCAGGAAATGGATAGCCTGGAGTTTAGGCCTTTTCTGTCTTCCTTTGCTCTTGTGTTAGTTATTGATGACGAAGGTCAAGGCTTTTGTATTTCCTGTACTTTCCAGGGTAAATTCCCACAGCAGCTCACCTGGGGCTTGCAGCACCTGGGGTTTTGTGCTCTATGCAAATGTGGGACCAGAATTTCTGCTGCCGGAACAGCCTCGGTTTGTTTCAGAACTCTGTGTAGGTGAGGAGCTGCACTAAAACATCCTTCTGTGTTATGAGTCAGCTCCAGACAGAAATCTCCCTGAAATCCCAACCTGTTAGAGAAGCAAACCCTGCTTGGAGTGTGAGGTTTTTTTATCACCTCCCCTAAAGGCTGGGCCAGACAGGTACATTTTGCATTAGGTGTGGTTGAGTGCACAGAAACCTGAAACACAACCTCCAGCTGGGCTCTCTGCGTCCATTTTAGACTCGAAACTCTCTGAGCAAACCCTGCGTGAAAACCTGCTGATAGAAACCCAGCTGCTCTCTGAGGAGCTCCTTTTCCTGGCTCTGCAGGTGCTCTCCTTCACCACATGAAGCAGGCAGCCTCCTGCAGCTGCCAACCTGGGGTCTCAAGACCTTCTCCTAGAAAAGTCCCTGTTTGCCGGAGCTTTTCTGCCCAATTCTGGTAGGATAGGCTGGACTAGATTATCCTGAAGGTCTTTCCATAATTCTGTGATGCTGTGTGCTGTCTCAGGGACACCTCACATGCTGTCATGTGTAATTAAACTGATTACTCAAGGAGTAGCTTTATGCAACTGTGATATAAAGGCCTCCTAGGAGCTGGGGGGCACCGTGGCAATAAATGAATCCATCTAAGTGAAAAAAGGTTGGGATCCATTAGGCCACCCTAGGAAACAACTTTTGCTTTAAAGTGAATAATTTGTATTCACTTTACAGGTTTTTTTTTCACTTTAGATTTTCTTGTGTGTGGAGGGGCTTTACCCAGAATTGTTTAGAGTGAAGAAATGCAGCTTTTAGAGTAGAAGATTTGACTTTTTTCTGTCCTTTTCCCTTCCCAGAGCTCCCGAGATCATCCTGGGTTTGCCGTTCTGTGAAGCCATTGACATGTGGTCACTGGGCTGTGTCATTGCTGAGCTCTTTCTGGGCTGGCCTCTGTATCCAGGAGCATCTGAGTACGACCAGGTGAGAGCACTGGGGGGTGTGGGATCTTCCCATGAAACCTTGATTTTCTGTGTTCACATCCTCCTGACCCCCCATGTCCTGCATCAGCTTTCATCAGTGCACATTGCTGCTGTCTGAGCTCATTTTCTCTCTGTGATATTCCCATTGTCTCTGGGCAGGGAGCACAGAGTTCTGTGTGTTTTCACTGGAGCTGAGTGTATCCTGTCCAAAAAAAGGGGCCAATTTGCAGTTAACCCCTGGTTTCCAAACCCAAGAGCTGTTGCAACCCCTTCCTGCCAAAGCAGAAGCAGGGTGTGTGTGTCCTGGTGTGAAACACCCTCTGTAATTTCACCATGAGGGCAGTTTTTCCATGTGGGGACAGAGCAAGCCTATCATTCCTGCCCTGTTAATACCTACAGCAAGCCTCAGTTTTTATGCAAAGTGTGAGCCTCAAGCTGTCTTTGGAATCCAAGGGCAAGACTCTGAGAGGCATCTTGAACTAATTAGTCCTTTCTGTGGATACTTGGCATTATTACCTGGCCTAGTCAGTGCCTATAAAAGGACAGAAAGTCTGTGAGAGGGGTTTTTTTCAGAGTAGCTTTTCCACTGGGGTTTTTACAGTGGGATCTTGTTGCAGTGCTTGGTATGGTTTTCCTTATGTGATAAAATACATGAAAACTTACTGAGTGTCTCACATGTGTCTTCCCAGCACTGTAAATTTCCAAAGGAAGCACAGTGGTACCTTAATGAGCACAATGAGTTAGAAAGTAGCTGAGGTAGGGCCTGGTGGTTTCCTTGTGCACTGAGTTTTGTGTAATTTCTGAGAACCTTATCTGCTGGTGTAGGTGGCTGGGGAGGAGCTGCTTTTTCCATTGCTTAATGACAGGATTTTGCAGTGAGGTGTGACTTCATGGGGTTCATTTTGATGTCTGAATTTCCCTTCATCACTGAAGATGACTTGGCTTTCATTTTTTTTTTTTTTTTTTGAGATTCTGCAGCAGCAAGTGAAAGTTGAGGTGGAACTTGTGAGAGGACCTCTCCAGCAATGAGTTCATGGGCTGGGATGGGATTTACAGCTTTTTTTATGAACACCCTTTGGCTGTAAAGCAAAAGTTTGTCCTGTAAAAATAGAACTGCTACCTGAACTATCACACAGATACAAGAAATATCCACGTGCAGACACTTGGATCCGCCGTGGCTTAACTGAAAAGTGAGCCCATAAATTGATGTGATCACAAGCTGTGACAGTGCCCTGTTTTGGCACAGTGCCATAGCAGGAGTTTGGCAAAGAAGAAATGCTAAAGAGCTGTAAATGATCTGTAATTGATGGTTTGATCAAGGCATGGTTACCTTAACACTGTGGAATTTTTTATACATTTGCTGTTTGCTTTCCTTTTGAGCATAGCTTTTAAATTGCTATCCCTTTACCAGAGTCTTATCAATACAACCACAAGGATTCAGGATGATCTTTGAAAATTCTGAGCTATTTTTTAACATGTAAAAATAAGTGTAGTAAATGTGTTTGAGGATATTTGGTTTCTTGGTCAGTGAGAGCTTTGCCATGATGTTATTCTGAAATTGTGTGCCTAGCATATTGTGTAGGCAGGCACAGCAATGTTGCTTGGATAATCATGCCTTTAATTATTTATACATACATGATAAATTCTGTGGTATTTTTCCCCTCAAAATGTCTATTTCTTACACTGTTTTATGTCTTAAAAACCTACAGTCTGGTTGCATATACATTAGCAAAAAACATTTCCATAAAATAAGAAAGATGCATTTAAAACCTGAAATTTTTGCGTGATTGCAAAAGTGGCTTTATAAATACTTAAGATGGTCCCTTTAATTTTGCAGTTTTGCATATCTGGGCAGTCTTTCTTTACAGGTAATTTCCTATTAGCTGTGAACAAACCTGGCTGTTAATTACCCCATTAGCTGTGAATTTTTATGGTGGGAGTCCTCACTTCTGTAATTTTCTTTCCTAGATTCGTTATATTTCACAAACTCAAGGCCTTCCAGCGGAGTATCTTCTCAGTGCAGGAACGAAAACAAGCAGGTTTTTTAACAGAGATCCAAATTTGGGATACCCACTGTGGAGGCTCAAGGTTTGTCTGTCTCTCCCATCCCCAATTCTCTTTTCATTGAGGATCTGATAGAAATTCCCACCCCTTTTTGGGTGCTGTGCAAACACTGTGAGTGAGGATTGGCTTTGGAGTGTGTCTGGCTGGGGTCTGAGGTTGCAGGAGCTGTGCAGAGCTCCTGGTGCTGCTCTGACAAAAGCAGCAGGGATGGTAGCACCAGCAAAGGGTGGGTGTTCCTCACTCAGATAATGGCTGCTCATTATGGGCTGCTCATTCCCAGGGAAGTGTGTCATCTTGTTGTCATCTCCTGACAATCCAACCAGTAAAATATGGAGTATTTTGTGATGGGCTTGTTAGTTTATCAGGAATCTGGTTTTGGGTTGGCAGAGGACAGGAAAGAATGAGATTTAGGCCTGATTTGCCTTTGAGCAGCAAAAAAGAAGGGAATTTTGCCTTTCTTCTTTGTAGAAGAGGGATTTAAAATATTTATAGCCTCTTTCTAAATCAGAAACCTTCAGTTCTTCTGGCTAATGCACTACCCAAGGCAGCCTTGAAATGAAGTCATGCTGTTGTTAATTCAGCTTTGCAGTGAATGATCTTTCCAGCTGAGGGAATGGGATCCCAGGGCTCCTTGGTTTGACCTGCTGGTGTGTGGTGTGTCTGAAAGCAGCAATTGATCATCTGCCTCAGCAGTTTCTTGATGCTTTTTCCTTATCAATACACAATATCTCAGTTTATAATAATGCTTTCTTTTATAGACCCCAGAAGAACATGAGTTGGAAACAGGAATAAAATCAAAAGAAGCTCGGAAATATATATTCAACTGTTTGGATGATATGGCGCAGGTGTGTGGGCATCTTGGGGCACAGATAACTCATTAACTTTCCACATCTAATTTAGAAACTTTCATTTTTTGGGGGATCTCTAACAATGAGGCTCCTGTGCTGGAGCACCTCTTTTACTGGCAGTTCAGAGCACTGATGGAGGTTTACAGTGATGCCAATTTGCATCAGAAATCAGTGGATTAAAAACATTCAAAATGTTAATTATAAACCTGTTTGAAATCTTTTGTGTTTTCTTATGCCTCAGTGTGTTAGCAGGGGTGTGCCCAGCCTGTTCCCAGTATAGCAGAGCAGTAAGAGAGTGAGCCCTTTCAAATGTGTTTGTAGGATTAAACCTCTTATGAGACTTTGGAAATAGTGACAAAAACTACAGATCATTCTTATTTTCATTCTCTCCTCAGAGGTAAAATGAAGGAATATCTGAATGGTTTTAATATCATGAGGCCTTAAATCTTAAATACCAATTTTCTGTCGCTTTTATAGCTGTTACCATCAGGTTACATCTGTGCAGGGAAGGTGGAATCATTCTGGCTTGCCAGCCCCTTATAGATTGCCCCAAGACATGAGGGCATTTTGCCAGTGAGTGGAGAATGAAGCCTGGTTGGTCCCTTTGAGTGGACCCAACTCCCTGTTGAGAAGAGAATTCCATGTGCAAGTTTGACTTTCTCTCCTAGAACGAGCAAGGGAAAGGCAGTGATACCTGAAACTGGTCTGGCTAAGAGGCAGAAATGCCTAATAACTATTTCTGTGTGGTGTGAATTATTGAACTGTTAGGCAGCAGTTAATCTGATGCTTGTGTGAACTGCTCCCATGTGATTTTCCAGGTGAATATGTCTACAGACTTAGAAGGGACCGACATGTTGGCAGAGAAGGCTGACCGAAGGGAATACATTGATTTGTTGAAGAAAATGTTGACAATTGATGCAGATAAGAGAATTACTCCACTGAAGACTTTGAACCATTCCTTTGTTACAATGGCACATCTGCTGGACTTCCCCCACAGTAACCAGTAAGCTCCCCTGCATGGGCTGTTTTGTTCCAGGATTTGCTGGAATCACAGAGCAGCACTTCCCAGCTTTCTGTCAGGGCTATTTGCTGCAGTTCCTGGCTGATCTGAAAATAGCAATGGCATGTGTAAGGAATGGAATGTTCATAAGCTTCCTTTTCATGTTTTAGGACATTCTTTGTTGGTTTAAAAGAACCCAAACCTGTGCATAAAATTGGGAATCTGTCACATCTGTGTCCTGTTTTTACAAATCTGATGTTTTCCTTCTGTCATTCTGTTCCAGTGTGAAATCTTGCTTTCAGAACATGGAGATCTGCAAGAGAAGAGTGAACATGTATGATACAGTGAATCAGATCAAGAGCCCTTTCACCACTCACGTTGCTCCTAACACAAGCACAAACCTGACAATGAGCTTTAACAACCAGCTCAACACAGTACACAACCAGGTACAGCATCTCCCACCTGTTTTATCCTAATCAAAGACAAGGAGTAGGCTGATTTGGTGCCTTCAGGCCAAAATTTAAACTACTCTCCAAAATTCATAGTCTTGTCTCAAAGTCTAATTTCCCAAAACTCAGGCCAAGGAATCTCTTTTCTTCATGTATTGAAAATTTGTCAGTTCAGCAACATAAGTTAATTGGGTGCAATTCATGTCTTTTGTTCTGTGTTGTCTTAAGCCTTTTACCTCAAACATTTTCCAGGTGCTTTCCTCCCAGTTTTATATTGATGGTTCCTGTTGTTTGTTTTATAACAAAAAGAGATAAAATTACAGGAGATAAGTGATTTTTTTTTGTTTGTTTTTCTAGGCCAGTGTGTTGGCTTCCAATTCCACTGCTGCTGCTACTCTTTCCCTGGCCAACTCTGACGTCTCCCTGCTCAACTACCAGTCTGCCCTGTACCCCTCCTCTGCAGCCCCAGTGGCAGGAGTGGCTCAGCAGAGCGTTTCCCTGCAGCCTGGAACCACCCAGATCTGCACACAGACAGACCCCTTCCAGCAGACCTTCATTGTGTGTCCCCCTGCTTTTCAAAGTAAGCCAAGAACCCTTGGTGTGATGCTGTTAAGGCAGGAGAAGTTGTGATGTGGACCAAACTGAGAAAAGCCTGACCAAAGCAGAGCTCTCTGTGGGTGTCACACGGGGCTCTTGCATCAGATGGAGGTGCAGAACCAGGTCAGACATGTGCAGGCAGCTTGATTCCCTTCCAGGTCCTGCTGGAACAGGTGACAGGACCTTGCCTGCCTGGCTTGCAGGCTCCAGCTGCTTGCTCAACCAGTTTTTCCCCCCAAACTGAACACAGCAGCATTCCACAGAAAGCAGGGAGCAGAGGAGCCAGACCTGCCTGAAAATCTGTGTGTCTTGCTGTGTTTGTTATCTCAACAGTAAATATCTGGTGTTTGAGCCTCAGTTCACAGCCTTGATGCAGGTTTCTGCCACCAGCAGGTTGTCACAGGTTGTGGGTCAGGGAGCTCAGCACAGGCAGCTCTGTTCATGCCTCTGTTCATCCTCAGGGTTCTGTAGCTATGCTGATTCCTGCATTGTCTTACTCTGGAGGGTTATTTGTGACATGGGAACTGATGGTGTAAGGCTTGAACTTCAAACTTGTCTCAGGCAGGTTAGAATTGGAGTCTGTGTCACTGTTTGTGCAAACCAGACTCCACAGAGCTGAGCTGTCCATCATGGCCCTGCAGGATCCCAGGGTGCAGAAGTTGATGTTCAGCTGGTGTTTTGCTAGGATTTTGTCAAAGCTTTCCTATCCCTTAATCCCACCCTATCCTTAGTAGAAATTTGATTTTTGGAAACAAGCTAAAGAATAGTGCAGCAGCTCAGTGATGTGTCTTGTCCTCCACAGCTGGACTTCAGGCAACTACAAAGCATTCTGGGTTCCCAGTCAGGATGGAAAATGCTGTCCCAATTGTGCCACAAGCACCTGCAGCACAGCCACTGCAGATCCAGTCTGGAGTTCTCACACAGGTAAAAAAGCCACCCCAAACCCCTCATAGGCTCAGCTGCAATTGCACCATCCAGGAGAACCTGCCTGAGAGCAGGGGGTTCTCAGGACACACTTGAAAGGTTAAATGGAGATCACTTCTAAGAGAGTATTTTCTTGTCTTGTTTTGTTTTTCTGGAATATTTAAAGTCTGAACTATTTTATGTCATGTGGCTCCCTGGTTTTAGGAGTTTGATTTAATAATGGGAATAAATATGTGGTTTTCAGCTGCTAAAAAGAGGCTGTGTTTTTCAGGCATGGACACTGCCTGTAGGGCAGTGCTGGTCATTTTTGCCTACACTTTAAAAATGTGGCAGGAGAAATCATTGCTGTGAGAAGTGAGATCCCGGTAAACAGAGGTGACAACACAGATTACTCATGCTAAAATTTCATCTTTAAGTCAACAAAATTATTTCTGAATCCTCAGCTAGTTACATTCTTAGTGTGAATTACTGTGTAGCAATGACATATCTATTTCTGCAGTTTGCAGATTAGGCAACATACAATACCAAAATTCACAAATTATTCCAAAAATGCTGTTTTAAATATTAGTACTGTGTCATAAATTCAACCCATTTTAATTTCCAAAAAGTAATCCTTTATTGTATAAGTGCCTGGTGATTCACAAGTTTTATTCACTGAAAATTTGTAGTTGCCTTTATAATTAAGTGCATTTTTATTTATTTGCATAGTTTTATTTTCTGCTGGCATTAACACATACTCTGTTAGTTTTACTCTTCAGGCAGTGTATTGCACTTACAGACCTTGTAGAAGAGTAATTTTTAGTTTGTTCAGTCCAAATGTTTAGGTAGCATTCTGTGATTGCTGGTTTCTTTAGCATTAATGATACAGGTCACAGTATTCAAAAAGCAGAATCCACTTGAGGGCCCACCTGAATCCAAGAGTGCAAATTGTACACCAAGAATCTAATTTAAATTAGACAATTGATGGACTAATACATGTCTGGGTGGTTTCATCGTGGATAACTTTGCTCTTTCATGACACCAAAGACCTGCTGTGCCTTCCATGAAACCCCATAGTTTACCTTTTCTCAAGAGTTCTGTGTGTGGATTTGAAGGTCTGACAGCAAGTGCAGGGAGCTGCCCAGGGTGCACTGTGCCATGGCGAGTGCAGCATGGCTGTCACTTGCCCTCTGGGACCCAGTAAAGTGCCAGTAGCTGAGCTCACTTTGACTTTTGAAATGTGTCATCAGAGAGACATCCCCTCCCCAAGTTTTTCCCCAGCTCATTTGGACTTTTGAACTGTGTCATCGGAGAGGTCCTGTCCCCAGATTTTTCCCCGACTTGTTTTGACTTTTGAACTGTGTCCCTGGACTGGAGATTCCCAGTTCCTCGTGCTGTCCTGGGTGCCCCGGAGGTGCCAGTGGAGCAGTGCAGGCTCTGGGTGTTGGTGCTGGTGTCGGTGCTGGTGTCGGTGCGTCCCTTCCCTCGGCGCCGGCCCTGCCCGGCGCACTGACCTGCACTGACCTGCCTCAGCTCGTGTGTTTCACTCACTGCCTGATCTACATTTCAGGGAAGCTGTACACCACTAATGGTAGCAACTCTTCATCCTCAAGTAGCCACCATCACGCCGCAGTATGCGGTGCCCTTTACCCTGAACTGCGCAGCCGGCCGGCCGGCGCTGGTCGAACAGACGGCTGCAGTACTGGTAATTGCCTCCCTTGATTGTGTTCACTAACTGAGTTTTTGTTTTAACTTAGACTTGCAGAGGGCATGGAAGCATGTGCCATCTTGTGGCTGTGTTCTTGCTACATCTTAATGTCTTGTTGTTTTCCTCCCCAACATTGCTGAAGCACTGTCTGACTCTGACGTTTAGTGTGGCTCTGTAAAGAATCCAGATCCATTGACTATTACCTTTGCTAGCCTAGTACTGAAAGCTCTTCTAAACTAGACCCTAGAAGAGTTGTAATCATTCTTGTTCTTCACTTACTCTCCTATCTTTGCCTTTTGATTGTGGAATACAAAGGAATCAGTCTTTAGCTTGACTCTGCTACAGGTACCTGGATGGCCAGAATTTGACCTACTTGGCAAGTTAGCTCCATATATTGTTTGCAACACGTGTAAAGCTGCTTTGTATGGAGAAATGTTTCAGATCATTAAGCACAGGCTAAAATCCCTAATGACAGCAAATCCTTTAATGTATTGCTCTGGCAGTTGATTTCTCTTAACCTCTGTTGAACATTGACAATAATTTTCTGGCCTTTTGTTATTTATAGCCAATCGCACGTAGCTTGCTTCATCCAGATAAAGATTCTGTTCCTCACAGATACTTTCAGTTGATATGTATTTCTTGGTTCTTGAAATTAAAGGTGAGCTCTAGTATCCAAAATGTCAGTAGCTAGCTTTTAGGTCATTTGGAACAATTTTAAAAAAGGATGGGGGAAAGGAATGAACACACCTTTAAGAAATGTACGTTTGCCAAATTGTCCTCTTCTGTATTCTGGCACCTGCATCAGAACAACTTTGCAAGTGCCACAAAGAAGTCATTGTAAAACTCCAGAATCAGATCAGTGAAGCTTATGAAAACATTGCAGTGCACTAAAGTGCTGGTATCCTCACATGTCCTTCAAAGCACATTCCATTGTGTGAACCATGTTGTTTCTTGTGGCTTTAAAGTGGTAGTTTGAATGTCATTTTCTTCCGAGAGGGAGACCTCTGCTGAAGTGGAGTTTGCTCGAGTCATACCTGTCCTGAAATTTAAACCCACTCATTTGAGTTCTCGTGAACCAAGTGAGCTGCTCCCTGCTTCTGGGGATGGGAAGGCAGGAGAGTGGGGCTCTCCTGGTCACAGCTCTGAGCTGAACAGACCCAGGGGTGCTTCTTCTTTCCTCCTGTTGAAGTTTGATTGCTGAAAGGCTGCAATCTGGGCTCCAAAAACAGCAAGGGGTGACTATAGCAGAGCTTGGGACACAAGTGAGTTGTTAGTGATGTTCTCCAAAGTGTATTTGGGCTTTGATTCAACAGGCAAATTCTGTTCTGCTGTGTGTGTGCAGTGGACTTGAGGTTCAGCTCCCCTGTACAGCAGTGGGGATCAGAGCCGGCTGTCTCCAGACTCTGAGCCTGCATTCTGAGTTTCTCTGGAGGACTTGACTAGTTCTGTTTGGATTCTGGGAGCCTTTGGCGTGAATTTGCTCACCTTTAGTGCTTCCAACACTTCTCCCTTGCTGCTTCCCCTGAGTTTGCATTAGCCATTTGCTAAGCTTTGCATATTTTTGTCCTTCCTCTGTCAAAACAGTTCGTCGCTTGGAAGGCCCGATTTCTGCCTCTCATTGGGAATTTAAATCTTGCTGTATTAAACTCTCTGCTTTGTCTTGTGCAGGTGTTGGCTTTTGGAAAGACGCATGGTGTGACTTTTAACATAATTCTCTTTTTATTTTTCATTTTTTCAATGTTATTATTATTATTATTATTCCGCTTATGTTGGCAGAGGTTTTAGCAGCTCTCTGCTTTGAAGGCTTCTTGTTCGGAACTGGTATTTATTTGTACTGAGTGGATCTGTTACTTGCAGAAATACTGAATTTGAAACAACAGGTTTTGCAGTTTAAGCTGCAGGACAGAAAGCCATATATTATCAAAATCATGGAAATATTATGCTGTCAAATTTATTTGGGACAGTGATAATATTAATGAATTGAACCTGCCTTCATGTAACCAAATTATCTCTCAATGTGGCTTTTCTTCAATGCTTCAGCTGAGGTAGGTGAATTTCCGCAATAATGACACCATCCTGCAAGGCAGAAAAGCAGAAAGGACCAAATTGGTTTCATATTTTGGGACCTTTCAGCAGAACAGTGGTGTGAGTTTACATTCAGAAATAGTCCCAAGCACTGCTGCTGCACCTGGCAGTGCAATACCTGGCTGCATGTGCAGCACGATGTAAACACTGTTTTCTCCAGGTGACAGCAGTGATAAAAGAGATCAGCAAAATGTTGGGGAAGCTCATTCCTCTGATTTTCTTGTCCTTGGGAGAACATGCAAGGATGAGCTGTATCTCTGCAAGCTAACAATCCACCCTGGTGCATTTATTGCTTGGACAGATCTCTGCCCGCCCCTGCAGGAACTGAAGCCTAGTGATCCTCGTGTCTGTGTTTGTTGTTTTGCAGCAGGCCTGGCCGGGGGGAACCCAGCAGATCCTGCTCCCTTCCACCTGGCAGCAGCTCCCAGGGGTTGCTCTGCACAACTCTGTCCAGCCTGCAGCTGTGATCCCAGAGACCATCGGCAGCAGCCAGCAGCTGGCTGACTGGAGGTGAGGATTGCAGGAGCTCCAGCTCCCTGCCGAGTGGGAATGCATCCATCACGGAGCCCACAGTGTCTCCCTTCCCCTCAGGGGCTCGTGGTTCCTGCAGTGTAGTCATGGGGTTTGGGTCTCTTGTTTCTTCTCTGCCCCAGGAATGCACATTCCCATGGAAATCAGTACAGCACTCTCATGCAACAGCCATCTCTGCTGACCAACCACGTCACCTTGGCCACAGCACAGCCTCTGAACGTTGGGGTTGCTCATGTTGTGAGGCAGCAGCAGAGCAGCAATGTGCCAGCAAAGAAGAACAAGCAGCCAGCACCGAGCACAGCCAAGTAAGGATTCCATTGCTTTCTTTCCCAATCCTAGAAAAGCCACAAGTTTGTTTGTGGAGGTTGCCCTTTTGGTGGGGAAAAAAGCACCTTCTGATCACAGAGGCATTGAGGGTGTAACTTTATTATGCTACAATTGCATTTAAAGATGTCTTTGATAAAGCCTTTGTGCTGTTGTCACTGATTTAAATTTTATTAATTTCAGTGAGGGCAAGGACATGGTTGACCAAGTGCTTTGCTGGTTTTACAGAGGGGTTTTACACTCCTGGGGTGTTGGTGCCATAGCAGTGCAAGTGACAGAAATGCTGGATGAGGGCTGGCAGTTTCTGGCAATGTTCAGGTGGCTCAGTCCCGTTCAGAGCATCCCTGAGTGCCTTTGGCTGTGTCTGTGGCACTTTGCTGTTTGAGTGTGTGCACTGAGGTTCTGCTCATGTTCGTGCTGGTGTGTTGCTAATGCTGTTTGTCTGAGCTGGAGCTGAACCCTGCTGTGCTCTCCCTGCAGGTCCAGCTCATCTCTGGAGCCTGTGCCCACCCAAGTGTACTCTCTGATTGGGAGCAGCCCCCTGCGCTCTGCCTCGTCCTCCTCCAACGTGCCGGTGCAGGAGCAGCACCAGCCCATCGTCATCCCCGACACGCCCAGCCCCCCTGTCAGCGTCATCACCATCCGCAGCGACACCGACGAGGAGGAGGACAGCAAGTACAAACCTGCCAGGTGGGCTGGGCATTGGGCTC
Organism: Melospiza melodia melodia; assembly: GCF_035770615.1. Classification (NCBI taxonomy): domain Eukaryota; kingdom Metazoa; phylum Chordata; class Aves; order Passeriformes; family Passerellidae; genus Melospiza; species Melospiza melodia. The sequence continues at coordinate 8,108,224 of NC_086221.1, forward strand.
TGCTGGGCTCAGCGTCAGGGAGAGGGGGGACACACGGTGTGTGAGCCCTGGGCAGGCTCAGAAGAGCTGCATGAGACAGAATATTCCCCATCACATCTCTGGGTTGTTAATCTGAGTATTATCTGACAGGGAGGGAGGGAGGGTGTGAAATCCCAGAGTGAGATCTGTAACCTGGTGGGCAAAGCCGGAACATTTCCCATTTGTATTTTGTCCTTTTTCCCCCTGCAGTTTGGGTATGAAGCAGAGATCCAACGTCATCAGCTACGTCACCGTCAACGACTCCCCTGACTCGGACTCGTCCCTGAGCAGCCCCTATGCCCCAGACCCCCTGTCCTCGCTCAGGAGCACTGGGGGGGCCCTGGAGCTGCCCAGCAGAGCTGCTGCTGACAGCTCCAGCTCCCGCACCATCATCGTCCCACCCCTGAAAATGCAGCTCAACGACTGCATCGTGGCCACCCAGGCTTCAGGTGGGTATCTCAGGGTGCTCTGCCCGGGCTCAGGTGCTCTCCTGTCCCTGTCACACATTCATCCTCACTGTTCTGGACTTTCCACAAGCCATAGGTTTCACAGCTGCTGTTCTGAAAGCTTTGGTCTGTTTTCATAGTCATTGATAGATTTACCTTTAAGTTACATCTGGCTGCATTTAGGAAGATCTGTAACCATTCCTGATGGTTTCTTAGTCACATTTGAAATTGTAATTAAAGCAAAGCCCCTGTGACAGAAACAGTCAGTTTGGCGCCTAGAGCTGTGGGCAGGGGAGGAGTGCACTGAGCTTGTGGCATCTTGCAGGCATCCTGAGCAGCAGCAGCAGCAGCAGCAGCAAGAGCAAGCCAGTGGCCTCAGTGAGTGGGCAGTCGTCAGGATGCTGCATCACACCCTCGGGCTACCGCTCCCACCGCGTGGTCACCAACGGCGTGCAGCCCCTCAACCTCAGCCAGGTGAGCCCACCTGCCCTGCTGCCCTGGGGCTGCTTCACAGCTGCTTCAGGAACCTCTGAGGCAGGGAGGAGGGCTGGCTTGCAACAGGATCAGTAGTTGCAAGTGTTAGTTCTTCAGAGCTGGGGTGGTGCAGGGCAGGACAAGTGTGGTTGTCTCCATAGTCTCTCTTTGTGTTCCTTGTCACACCTGACTTACAGCAGGTCCATCTTGCCACTCAGGAGGGAGACACCAAGGTCCAGCTGTTGAATTAGAGTAACTTTGAAGGCACAGTAGGAGGAAATTCTTTAGTTCTTTACCTTTCTTTAGAGCTCACAGAGTTCCAACCAGTAGGTTAAGACTGGACTTTCTCTCTCACACTAACAGTTGACACCCGACATCTTTGGATGTTTCAATTCAAAGATTGGTTTCACTTCATTTTGTGTCAGGACTTTTGATCTCTGGGTCACACTGCAGAGGAGAGGGAGTGTTGTTACCCCTGCAGTTCCCTTCTGGCATGGGCACCAGACAGGTTTTCTGGTGATAAAACAGGGCAGCCTTGCTGCCACCCTCCCAACGTGCAGAGGAGTAGATGTGTGAGGAGTTCTGGGTCAGATCTAGCACCTGCCCTCACTTGTCCAGCTGTGGTACCCCCCAAGTGGCAGTTTGCCCCATTTCAGAGGAAAAGTGTCACCTTTGTCCCCACGAAGTGCAGTCACCTTCTCAGATCTGCGGGAGGCCGTCACGAGGGAGGATCTGCAGCAGTGTCAGGGGGCTCTGGCTGCGCCTTGCTCACCTGAGCACGACCACTAACCTCATTTACTCCCTCCCCTTGCAGAACCAGCAAACCACAGTGCTGGCCTCCCAGGAGAGAAACGGCAATGCTGTCCCACGCCGGCAGCAGGCTTACGTGGCCCCCCTCACGTCAACGATTTCTCAGGCTCCCTACACGTTCCAGCACAGCAGCCCAGTGCATCCCCACCTGGCAGCAGCCACGGCCAGTGCCCACCTGTCCAGCCAGCCCCACATGTACACTTATGCCCCCAGCAGCGCTGCCACGCTGGGCTCCACCACGTCCATCGCCCACCTGTTCTCCCCGCAGGGCTCGTCGCGCCACGCCGCCTACACTGCCCACCCCAGCACGCTGGTGCACCAGGTCCCCGTCAGCGTGGGGCCCAGCCTGCTGACCTCTGCCAACGTCCCCCCCGCCCAGTACCAACACCAGTTCGCTCCCCAGTCCTATATTGGTGCTTCCAGAGGATCTGCTATTTACACTGGATACCCGCTGAGCCCCACCAAGATCAACCAGTACTCCTACTTGTAGTTGCCGGTGAAGCGCTGTCCTGCGAGGGGCCTGAGAGGCTGGAGAGGATTTCAGGTGAACCTTTGCCTGGGAGTGACTGCTTGGTTCGTGTTTCTCCCTGATCTGGTTGTATGTTGTTCCCAAATGTCTCTGGTGAGTTCAGTCACTAACTGAGCAGCATGCTTTGTTACCAGTACGAGGGTCACTAATTAAGTTTTTAAAATTTTACTTACTTTTTATAGATGCTTTTAAAAAATTCATGGTCACGTTTATTTAAAATTGTTCTGTTGTGCTAATCAAAAGGGGTGTCAAATCAGTGTCTCAGAAGACAGATCCTGATGTCTTTTTTAACTTGTGTAACTTAAACAAACAGATTTGCAGATTCTATTTTAGCAGCTTGCACAAATCCACGTTGCCACTAAAAATGTGCATGTTTATCTCATTTCGTTGCTGGGGCAGTTTTAAAATCAGATTTAATATTTTGACATCTGTTCTGTAATTCACTTTGTCTTTAACAAATTGCTGGTTCTGAAAAGCCATTACATCTCCATATATGTTTCTGTCAAAGGTATTTTGTTTACTCCTCTGCTTTGTTTAAGGACTGGTAGAGGCAGCTGCCTTATGCCAGCAACACGATACATTCAGGAGTCCTGTAAACCCTGGAGTGTGCTTTGTGTTCTGGAACATTCTCCATAACCCAGCTGAATTTTTGTTGTGTTCGTTGCAGAATTCTTCTAAGTGGTTCAAACTGTATTCAGGATCTCACTGTGTGACAGAGCTCAGCAGCTCTGTCAGGGTGGTGTTGTTGTCTCCAGCTGAGAGTGAATAACGCAGCATTGCTCTAAAATTTGGTTTCTGCAGCTTATTAGATGCTGGCCCTATAATGGAGCTGGATTCCTTCACAGAAGCACAGGGCTTTGCTTTGTTCTGTTTTTCTTAATGTTTTTGCCTCACGTGATTCATTTAGGAGGGAGATAAATTTGAAATACAATGAAACATCACTGTATTGATGTGTACAGCTTTTTATACTCCTGTGAGCGTATCCTCCTGGATATGTCAGCAGCTACTCTAAAGCGCTCTTAATAAGACTTGTAAACAGTACGTGCATGTAGGAATTGCAAGGAAAAAAAAAAGAAAAAACAAGACAAAAAAGAGAAAGAAAAAGAAAAAAGGAAAAAAAATTCCAGATTTTAAAGTTTATTACTGAATTTAAAACTATTTTAGAAGTTTTGTATTGGTGGTGTTTTAATATTTTACAGAAAATGAAATATGTACATATTGATTAGAAAAATATAACAAGCAAAACTTCCTGCTAACCCCAAATGTTCTGTCTTTGTAATCAAAATGTGTAGTGATTATACTTGAACTCTGTACTTAGTGTTTGTCTAATTCTTAAACGTTCCTGGGGATGGAAGTGTTGTATCCTTTGTATTTAAACCAAAATGAATTGATTCATGTTGGAATGTATGTGATATAATGCAATGGTTAGAGCTCATCACTGTAGCACTGAGAGAGGAGTAGAGCTTCACGAGAGGAAAGGATACCTTGGATTTGTTTTGCACAGGTATGTGTGATGAAGAGTTGTTTGGTGTGTCCCCTTATTGTAGTGCCTTAAATGATGATGTAGTGTGACTAGAGTTTACAGTGAGCTTGCCTTACGAGGGACCAGCAAGCCCCCGTCGAATTGAAGCAATTCACCCACCCAGCTCCCCCAGCCAGAGCAGCAGGATGGTGCAGAGCCCTCTCCCTGTCACCGCTCTCATCCCAGCTCCGTTCTTGTTCCCGGTGAAGCGACGTCCCCTCGAAGCTTTCCCTTCAAATGGCACATGTACTGTTAGTGTCTGTCAGTGCATTTCGGATAAGGTAGTGCTGGGAATGCATTGGAATGTTTAGTCTAATATTGCAGAAGTGATTAAATAACGTGCAATCACTTTTATTAGGTTTAGTGTAGCGTTACCTTCCCCCACAGGAATAGCAGATGTGTCGTGTAAAATATTGCTAGCTTGGTGATAGAATATTTATACCAAAGAGAGCCTGCTGTAAAGCACATAATACCATTAAAAAGTTTTATAGCTACTGCTAGTGTGGAGTTGTTGGGAAGGTCTGTCAGCTGTAGCCCTAGTTAGTGTTCAGAGGAAATACTCACTTTGGATAATCAGTGCAGGTTTTGGACTACGTTTTGTTTTCTTGGGTCCCTTGTACCAGGAATTATTTCTCATCTAACACATAAAGTATCTTGTCCAGAAGGATGATATAAACTGGTTTGAGCAGTCGTGTGACTGCAGCAATAAGAGGTTTGCTAACCTTGAACCCCAGTTTATGTTCTGTCCCAGTGGGAAGGAGGCCAGTCCTGACCTGGCTGTGGCAAGAAATGCCCGAGCCATTTCTGCAAGCCCACGTTCCTGCTAGGAGGAAGCCTGGACTGGCCTGAGGTGGAGGGAGCAGGGAGGGCTGAGGGCTGTGGAGCTGGGCGGTAGCGTTAGCCCCCATTGATGTTCAGTGTGTTTGTAGAGAACCAACCTTGCTGTGCCACATCGTTGCTGCAAACGATGCTGTTTGTTGCTGTAGGCACTTTGTTGCTTTTTTTGACATTGCTTGTGTTCAGTACTTGCCTTGAGATACCTCTTTGGTACAGAGTTGTGCCTTTCCACCAAAAGGCAAACCGAGCTCCAACTCCCCGTTTCACAAATAGGACTTCATGGAAAACACTTCACTAACAGGAGAAAGAAAAAAGACCTCTAGCAAAATCTGCTAATAATTTTGAGAACTTGCCCACTTTCCCTTAAAAACAGCAGCTTGTAATGTCCATTTATAGGACCTTGGGACACAATTAATCCCAGTGAAATGTATTCCCAAAGCACAGTGTCATTTCCTCCACTGCCCGAGTTCCCAGAAGTCTTGGAACGGGGAGGATGAGATGGAAGTGATGTGGGTAAAATCAAACGTGCTCCATTTGGAACAAGCTGTCAAATGCTACCCCAGAATTCCTCTGTGATACACAGCAAACCCCACCCCAGCAGGGCCAGGGCCTCCCAGTCTGGCCCCAGTATGTGATGCCCAATTTAGGTGTATTGTGTTCTGCTCTAAGGAGATACATCCCTTCTTCCCTTGCATATCCAGCCTCAAATTGGGTTCGAGAATTGACTCTCCTCATTGTCAGAGCCTGCTACACATTTTTGGAGAGAAGTCTGCTATCTCTGGATAGGAATTGGCATCCTTTAATTTCCTTCACAACTAGTTTGGGATTCACCTGTGGAATATTTGATAGCCAGCTCGTGGTCCCAGCTAGGTTTGTCTGTGTGATTCTTGAGCTGTTCAATCAGTTTTCTCTTACCTGACCTGTATTTGCAGCTGTGATAGCCCCTGCAGAGGCAACTCCTGAGGCTTTCCTGCTTAGCACCTAATTGATGGGATGCAGTAATTTACCTCTGACTCAGCAATTTCTTTTAGTACATGAAACTAAATTGCTTCTAAATGACAGGATTGGCACAGCCCTGCTTTCTTTTTTTAAATTTTATTTAAACTTCTGAATGGTGCCGCATGTCCACATGGTTGTTTGTTGCTAAACTTTATATAATGTGTGATTTCAGATTCAGCTTGAACTATATCTATCTCACTACATGTAGCAGTACATTATATGTAATGTTAGTATTTCTGCTTGAATCCTTGATATTGCAATGGAATTCCTACTTTATTAAATGTATTTGATATGCTAGTTACTGTGTAAAATTTAACTTTCTTTTATGGTTGTGCTCTTCCTTTTTACAAGCCGCTAGATACAGGTAGTTTCTGACAATTACTGATCTATGTTTGTATTGCTGATGTACTTAGGGGGTATGTAAAAATCATTTTAACAAAAGAAATAGATATTTAAAAATTTAATACTAACTATATGGGAGAAGGGTCCATTGTGAAAACATAGTTTATCTTTGGATTCAATGTTTGTCTTTGGTTTTACAAAGTAGCTTGTATTTTAAGTATTTTCTACATAATATGGTAAAAATGTAGAACAATTGCAATGCATCAATAAAAAGGGTTAATTTTCTGTACTCTATTCATCTGGTCACTCGGTCTGTTAAGGGGGGTGGGAGAGGAGGTTGGGGGTATCTGGAATGAGGTGTGGATGGTGTGGGATGGAGATACAGGGTGTGGGTGGGGGATGTGGATTCAGGGTGTGGGTACAGGATGTGGATCCAGGATCTGGATCTGGGATGCAGATTTGGGATGCGGATTTGGGATGTGGATTCAGGGTATGGGTACAGGATGTGGCTCTGGGATGCAGATTTGGGATGTGGATCAGGATGCGGATTTGGGATGCAGTGGCACTAGGTGGCACACTCGCTCTGCCACAGCACCACGGCTCTGATCAGACCCTGCTCAGATCATCCCTGCCCACAGCCCTGGAGCCCACAGCCAGTGCCCACAGAACCGCCTGACTCAGCTGCATCCAGGGCACAGAGCTGCAGTATCCATCCATCCATCCATCCATCCATCCATCCATCCATCCATCCATCCATCCATCCATCCATCCATCCATCCATCCATCCATCCATCCATCCATCCATCCATCCATCCATCCATCCATCCATCCATCCATCCATCCATCCATCCATCCATCCATCCATCCATCCTCCTGCAGTGTCAGGTGTGGCTCTGTTGGGTCAGGGATGCTGTAGAAGGGTGGATCTTCCTCTGAAGATCCAGTAGAAGACGCAGCTGTTCCCTCTGGGAATCCAGTGGGGACAAAAAGCCTGTCTTGCTGTCCCCAGGACCTCAGATTATATTCTGGTAGGAATGCTTGGCTCCTATGGGCTCACATCTCCCAGTGGGATGCTGCAGTTCTTATCAACCATGCAGTGACATTCAACAGCCTGTTATCAGCAGATGTCTCCCAGGAGGGAGGACTGGGTGTGGAAGAGGTAAGGAAAACTGCCCTCTAAACAGAAGACGACAGCCAAACAGATGAAAAATAAAATACATGTTTGCCTGGCAATCTGGGACATGGTGATTTAATATTTTACAGAAAATGAAATATGTATGGGCTTGGGGCTGGTACCTGTGGTGCTGGTACTGTGCTGGCACTGTCCTTTGTTCCCAAGGGACAAAACCACTGCACTGTCCCTGTCCCTAAGGGACAAAACCACTCTGCTGACACTGTCCCTGCCCAGGGGACAAACCCTCTGCCCTGGCTGATGTCACAGGGACATGTCACAGGGTTAATGGGATGTGGCTGCTCACAGCCGTTCCTCATTACCAGGAGTCAGGCAATCAAAGGAAAATCCAGCAAACGAGAAGGAAAATGCTTTTATTTGCTTCACTGACTGTGCTGACAGCACATCTGTGGTGTGTTACCTGCCAGCAAATAACTAAGGAGGTGTTTCCCACCCTGGATGCAGCTTGAGGCTGGAATGGGGATTTTCTTCTCTGGGAATGTAGTTTTGGAAAAACTCTGTTGGTCTGCGCTCCCTGCCAGCCTCAGAAGAAAAGAATTAAGTGACACAAACAAGGAGCTCGGGGCAGGAGGACCAGGAGGCTCTCCCCGAGCCTGTGAGCGACACTTTCCCCCACCCTGGCTGCTCTCCGTGCTCCGTGGGTGTCCTGGGGAGGCTTCCACAGCTCCCGAGCTTTGGCGGAGCCTGCAGAGCATCCCCTCCCAGCCCTGCCGGCAGCGGGGCTGCAGGAGCAGCGCAGCGCTCGCTGCAATGACGGCTGCAGCAGCAGGATGGGGGGCACCCCCTGAGCCCCCGAGCTGTGGGCTGATCTCTGTGCTGCTCCTGGCCCTGCTGGGGCTCCTGGGCATTCCTGCGGCTCACGGTGAGTACGGGGACAGGGAGGGACCGGGGACACCTGCCTGGGTCCCACCTGCAGCTCCGGGACTGGGCTGGGGATGCTCCCCTGAGCCTGGGGCTGTCACAGACCCAGCCCTGGCTGCTGCCTTCCCTTGGGGAACCCTGGACATCCAAACACCCTCCTGGGGCGGGGAAGGGGCCACAGAAGGGGCTCCTCACCTCAGGAGGTGTTGTCCTGCTGCTCTCCTGCCGCAGGTGACTGCGGGCCCCCGCCTGCCATGACCCACTCCAGCCCCTCCAGCAGCTCCAGCAGCTTCCCGGTGGGATCCAGGGTGACCTTCAGCTGCTCGGGGGGAGCCCGCAGGATCCCGGGCATGCCCGACACCGTGGAGTGCCTGCCCGGCGACATCTGGTCCAGGCTGGCCGAGCCCTGCGGCCGTAAATACCTTCCTTTATATCTGAAACACGGCCCGGGGGGGAATATCCCTGTCCCTCCTGCTTGGCACCATCCCTGTCCCCAGGGGCAAACCTGGTATGCTGCACTGTCCCTGTGCCCAGGGCACAAATCCTCTGTGCTGGTTCTGCCTCTGTCCAGGGGACAAAACCTCTGTGCTGGTTCTGTCCCTGTCCCCAGGGGCACAAACCCTCTGCCCTGCTGTCCCTCTCAGCCCCTGGTGGCCGCAGGGGTGGCAGAGGGCTCAGTGAGGGATGGGGCTGGGGTCTCCGGTGCCCCCCAGCCCATGCATGGTCTCCCCATTCCTGCTGACCCTCCCCGGGCTCCTGACCCCCCTCCATGCCCGCTCTGGTGCCTGCAGCAGGCTGGAGCCAGGTAAGGAGCCCGAATTCCCCTGGCACCAGCCCCAGGAGCTCTCCAGAAGCATTCCCGTGGTCCCAGGGGGTGTCTGGGCCGCTGCTGGTGGGCAGCTCTGTCAGGCTGGCTCTCCTTGGCTGCCAGGGAGCTGTGCTGCCCCAACCAGGCTGAGGTTTGCTGCCCTGTCCAAGGAGGATGAGAGGAGGAATTTCTTCCCTGTTGGCGCCAACGTCAGCTACGTCTGCCGGCCCGGCTACGAGAACTCCTCGCAGATTTCCCCCTCCAGCACCTGCCTGGAGAACCTGACGTGGTCACAGCCTGCTGAGCTGTGCAGGAGTGAGTATTCCTGCTGCCCCACACCCCCAAAAGCAGCCCTGGCTGCTCCCAAAATGACTCAGCCTGGTCATTATCATCCCAACAGCTCCATTAGCACGAAATTGGGGGATATTCCTTGTCATGCCTTGTTAAAATTGAACAGCAGCAATATCACTGACGTTCTTTTTGGCTTTTCTGCTGGCATAAACAGGTCTGGTTTGATTTTCATGCCAGGGAATGTTTGGTTGGACTCAGTGATCTCAGAGGTCTTTTCCAACCTCTTTGTGGTCCTAAAGATGTTTTCTCTGGGACATGGCACAGGCAGGGGACAAATCCCAATTTGCTATTCCAGCACTGAACTTCACCATGAAGGCAAAGCATTCTCTTGGTGACATCCATGGAATATTGAGACAGGAATATTTTTTCACAGTCGAGTACCTTGTTCCTAATCCACTGGGATGGAAACCCCTCTGTGGGCGTGGAGCATTTTGGGATCCCCACCTTTGGCTCCTGCCAGTCTGGCTGTGATGCCCATGGAGTGAAATGCTCTGGAACCTTTGGGAATCCCCCAGAGAGCCTGTTTTGTGTCTCATTCAGCCTTTTTGTGTCCCCAGGGAGGTCCTGTGGCACCCCAGGAGCTCTGCCTGGAGGGAGGATGGGGCCCCTCGGGGACCTGCAGCTGGGAGCACGGGTGGAAGTGTCCTGTGAGGATAGGTGAGTGCTGGGACACGGCTCCAGAGGGCACACAGCTGCAGGGAGGGCACCAGGGCCAGGATTCAGGGCCACCTTGTCCTCCAAGCGCCACCCAGAGCAGCTCTGAGTGTCCATCCCAACAGGAGCAGCTGGTTGTACTCACAGCTGATAACTCTGGACTTCAATACAAGCTATTTAAAATATTTCAGCTTAAGATAGTTGAGATATATTGAACAAAAAGGGTTACAATAAGGCATTTCTAAAATCCATTAAAGTTCAGCTGGAAAAGTGCAGTGAAACACAATTTCCACAGTCAGGAGCTGACTCACGGCTGCTGCCTGCTTTCAATCAGGGCCCAAATGCAGTGGACAGGCCCTGGAATTTTAATCTCTAATTTAAACACTCCAGGCAGGGTTCCTCCCTCCAGCAGGAAGCAGCTGGCATCATCTGGCTGGGGCTGCCCAGCCCCAGATGCAGCAGAGGGGTTTTGTCTCTCCCTTGGGATGCGATTGAGAAAATGAGAGCGTGTCCCACCCTGCTGGGGCTGAGCTCAGCTTTGGAAACCCACTGCAGGGTGGAGGGATCACATTGCTCATGCAAGTTAGGTCAGAAATGATCATTATCCACCCTGGCCAGATGCTGAGGGTTTCTGCACAGGAGGGAGAATCAGAATGGGGAAGGTGTCACTGTCCCTGAGCTTCCAGCAAACCAATGCAAAGCCACTTTAATTAAATATGGATTGAGCCCTGCTGCCCCTCACTGCTCCTGGAGGTCAGGGGGATCTATCTGAATCTGGATTGGGTTGGAACAGACCTTAGAACCCATGCAGTGCCACCCCTGCCGTGGCAGGGACACCTTGCACTGTCCCAGGGGTCTCCTCCCTTTGTCACCTCAGCCCTGGATGGGGACAGGGTCAATGCCAGCAGTGCTGTGAGCCAGGAGCAGGCAGGGATGGAGCTCCTGATTCAGCAAATCCCTGTGGGAATGCATCCCTCAGCTCAGCCCAGCCCTGTCTGGCATCCCCAGAGCACTCTGCCAGCCTCAGCTCCAGTTCCTCCCTTCCCTGCCACGGAAAATGCAGAGTCAGAGCAGAGAGGCACCAAAAATAGATGAGCACAGATCCTGACAGGAGTTCTGCTCACCAGCAGTGTCAGCAGCTCTGCTTGTTTTAACTGCCTCTCCCACACTCCTGATCATGCTTGCACTGGGGGTGGGTGGGAAATATTCCCAGTTTTTGGGCAGTTACTCTGATTTTCTCTCATGTGTTTTAGGTACAAATTAGTCGGGAATAATTTCATCTGGTGCCAGCTGAAAGGAAATGATGTTGAATGGAGCAAACTTCCGACTTGTGAATGTGAGATTCATCTTAAATTGTGAGATTAAAGCTTTTAACTTCACTCCAGCAGATCCTGCATCCCCATGTACAGACCAAAGCTCTCTTTGGATTGTTTTTGTGGATACTCTGTGGCCGATCTGTCCCCAAAAGCACAGCTGAGAAATGCCCATTCTGCTGCTATTTCAGCAGCTTTGTTCCCACAAAATCAGCATTTTTGTCATGGCTGAAGGTGATGGGGTGAGATTTCCAGGAATCCTGAGCGTGGCAAGCCTGCTGTTTATTTGTCGTGGCAAATAAAAGAGAGGGAGAAGAGAGGGAGGAAAGTGTGAGAAGAAAAACACCTGGGGAACAAACCAGAGAGAAGAACTGGGACAGGCAGCCGTGCTTTACCCCTCCAGTGCTGTTACCCACCTGCACCGTCCAAAGTTTATCCTCAAGAACCTCAGGCAGACTCAATCTTTTTGTATTTTATATTAAAACTGAAGCTTTATCAAACACATTGTCCTTCTCTCCTGCAGTAATTACCTGCCCTCCACCTCCTCCAATCAGCCACGGGAGACACAATGGGGAAGGCGTTGAGATTTTTGCTTATAACTCCACGGTGACCTACAGCTGTGAGCCCAGCTTCCAGCTGGTGGGGAATGGGAGCATCCAGTGTGGGAGCAGGGACAAAACCAGCGGGGTCTGGAGTGCAGCCACACCCGAGTGCAAAGGTGCTTTCATCCCATTCAGTGGCTGAAATTATTTATTATTTATTATTTCTTAATTATTTACTATTTATTTTTATTATTTGATATTTATTATTTATTACCAATTATTTACTATTTGTTATTTAATATTTAGTATTTAGTATTTCATATTATTTAGTGTTATTCAGTATTTAGTATTTAGTATTTATTTCTTAGTATTTATTATTTATTATTTGGTGTTTATTACTTAGTATTTAGTATTAGTTTGGTATTCAGGTGAAATTTAATATTCACTATTCACTATTCACTATTCAATATTCAATATTCAATGTTATTTAGTATTATTCAGTATTTAGTATTTTGTATTTTGTATTTATTTCTTAGTATTTCTTTTTTATTATTTAGTATTTGATATTTATTACTTAGCATTTAGTATTAGTTTGGTATTCAGGCAAAAATATTTAGTATTTAGTATTTCATATTATTTAGTATTTTGTATTTATTTCTTAGTATTTCTTATTTATTATTTAGTATTTATTATTTAGTATTTATTACTTGGTATTTAGTATTAGTTTGGTATTTAGGATTAACCTATTGAGGGTATTAATATTAATATATTAATATTAAATTTTCATATAAAAATTAAAAATTTAATATTAATATTAAAATATTGAGGGTATGAAGTGCAGGAGGGGTGAAATGCAAGTGCTAAGGAAATTTTAAAGGGGAAAAAGGTGCTGCTGGAGCAAGGACTGGATGGTCTCTGAAGGAAGGAGGAGTGCTCTGAGCAATGCTCCCTCTCTGTCCCCCAGAGAAAAGCTCAGCTGTCAGACTTGGAGCAAAAGACACGGAGAGCAGAGCTCCTCCCAAAAGTGAGTTGAAATCATTTGACATTGAATCAAGTGCATTTATTTTTCTCCTTTATCACATTTCTAGGAAAGGCCACCTGGTGAATTTGACCCCGTGAATTCCATTTTCTCAGGTGCCCAGGGAAATGGAGCCCAGCCCTCTCAGAAGGGTCTCCTGTGGGAGAGGAAGCTCAGCCTCTATAAAAAGGCCCTGCAAAACACCATCCAACCCTCCCAGTCCTCCTCTTTCTTCAGGAAACCAGGTCAGTCCTGAGGGACAACAGCATCCGTGCCAGCTCCTGCTTACTCCCATCCCTAAAACCCAGATTTTCATTTCTTCTCCCATATTTCTCTTCAGTGAGCAGGAACTGGGCTGCCTCAGGGTTCACATTTGTTCTGCCTTTGTACAAATCCCCAAAATCCTATTCTGGGCCCAGCAAAGGATCCATGTGTCCTCCGAAGTACATGGGGTTCTTTCCCCCACCTGGCTGCTTGCAGAAGTTAAAACGGCCCAAATTTCCATCATTTTGTGGAAGTGAGTGGGTTTTTTGTCATGTTCTTCTCTTCTGTAAGTTTTCTCTGTATAATTTACATTTTTTTGCTGGTTCACAGCTCAGCTTTGACTGCACCGACCTCCTATTCTCATAAAAAGCTTTGCTTTGTCTGCAATACATTTTAACTTATTGTTTCCTTGCCCTTATGTTATTACAGATTATTATTTTTTTTAACTTATTTTTTTGGGCATTTTGAAAAGCAAGAGAGGACTTTGTACCAGGTATCCCTGAGAGCGCCAGGGCTCTGGTGCTGATGCCAACCTTGTTCCCCACAGGGAGCTCATGCACAGCCAGGAGAAGCTGGACGTGGTGGAAGTCCTGGTCCTCCAGATTCCCCACCCGCTGCAGAGGATAATTTCATCCATGAAAAGGGAGAATTTTGGCTTCGTGGGAAGTGCTGGGAGCTGTCATTGTGTCACTGTGAGAGGAGAAGACACAACACCAGCTGGAGGATCTCAGTACCCAACCGAGGGATGGTGAAAATTGTTCCTCTGGTGTCAGGATCAAGCTGAGCTTGCCTATCTCAGAGTTTTGTCTTTTGGGTCAAGACCAGAAAATCTTTTACCATTCCTGACCTGTTCCAAAAGTGCCCCATGCAATGGTCACACTTATTAGGACTCCTTCTCCTTGCTTTAAGGTAAAGGATGACCTAAATCAGCGTGGTCCCACCTAGTAATTTTTTATTGATGATGTTTTAGCATTCCAAGAAATCGATGGAAAATTATTCCTAAAAGCATTTATTGGCTGATTTCCATATTTGTTCCTCCCATCCGAGTTTTCCTTTCAGTGATTGCCTCCCAGCACCCCGATCCAGCTGCGATTCCTGCTGGCCCCACCAGGGTTTCAGAGAAAACCCCGGAGTTGCTGCAGAGTTCCCCGAGCCCGGCTCTGTCCCGCCCAGCCTGACTCGGTGTTTCCAGGCCCGCAGGGTTTTCTGCTCACTGGCAACACCACAACAAACCCCAAACACAGCCCCGACCCCCCTGGGGAGGGAGCTGCTCCCCGAACTCCCCAGGAATTCCTGGCTGCAGCTGATCCAGATGTGGATCCAGCTGCCAGCAGGGAAAAGCAAAGCAAGGGCTTCCCTGTCCTGCTGAGTTTTAGCTCTTGTATTTATTTTAGGAAACCACGGTACTTGGGATATTACACTGTTTATATCTTGAGTGGTTTAAGCCCTTTCTTTAGCAAAAGCTTGTTCATGTATCGGCCCAAAGTTCCTTGCACTTTTCATTTCTACCACAGGAAGATAAAGCCACCTGTGGGCCGGGTATCTCTGATCTCATAAGGCAAAGGAGCCACTTCTGCTTTCCAGAGGGAGGGACCCAGCTCAGTCCCACTGTGACCACATCAATGAGGCACAGACACAGAAATACAACTCCTAAATAACCTCCCCAGGGCTGCCACCCTGCAACAGAGGGACTGGAAAACTTGTGTGTGTTCTTTAGGCTGCCTACCCCAATTTTGTCCTGTAAAGACCTAAAACCCGCAAAGCCTTTCTGGGTTTTTATTTCTATTTAGTAATAAATAGCAATTGTTTATAAAGGGTACTCTGTGAATTCAACTCCCTGCTGTTTTCTCATCGTATTTTATTCTCTTTTTCAAGAAGGAATCAGCTTTAAGGTATATCCTGGCAATGATCAGATTCAATGTTCTGTCAGTTCTTTATCACTCTGAACATTTATTCTATAAATGCCATCAATGGCAAGCTAAATTTGGTTACATATTTTTTAAAAAGTAGTAAAGGAGGAAAGCAGGGATGTGTTTCTGGGAAGTAGTTTGGAAAAGGCAGCTGGAGTTACACCTCCCCTAACCCTGTTCAGCCACTCTGGGGCTGAGCCCTGCAGCCCCTGAGCTGAGACTCAGCCCAGGCAGACCCAGGCTCAGCCCAGGCAGATTCAGGCTCAGCTCAGGGAGATTCAGGCTCAGCCCAGGCAGACCCAGGCTCAGCTCAGGAGGTTTTGGGAGCTGAGTTTCTGTGGCATTCCCAGGGCAGCAGCTCCAGTGCTGTTTTTGCTGCTGGGTTTTGCTGGCCAGCCTCGGGCTGCTCCCCGTGCCCGCCACCAGCAGCTGTCGGGGCTGATCCCTGCGCTGCAGGGACGGGTGGCAGGGCCAGATAAAGCTGCTGGCCCTCGGTGGCCTGGCAGGGACACAGCTGCTATCGGGGGGCTCAGCCACCGCCCGGGAGGAGCCGCTGCGGGGCAGCGAATGCGGGTGCACAGGGCAAGGGGCACAGATATCTCCTGCTCCCTCCCCAGGCAGAAAACAGCCCGCTTTCTGGGGTTTTCTGGGTTTTTCAGGGGTTCAGCCTGTGAGCAAAGGCATTTTCACTCGGTTCTGAGTGCAGCCACTCCCTGCGGGGGCTCAGCATCACGCAGAGCCTTTGCCAAATACTTTTCAGCATCTTCCTGCCCCGTGCCAAAGTCACTGCCCTAAGCCAATACAGAATTCCCCAGAATTTAAAGGTGTTTTTGTCCTCCTGCTGACAGATTCCTTTAGCCTTATGCAGCCACCATACCCGTTCAGGCCAGTGAGCTGTGAAAAAGCAGCCAAGGTCTCTCCATGGAATTTGTCACCGTGTTTACGAGGGAGTGTTTTATAGGGATACCTTATCCAAGGTGCTGGATTCCTTCCTTCGGAAACCACCTCTGCGTCTCATTGTTACATCTGATTGGAACTTAAATTGTATAGGAAAGTAAAATAAAGTGGGAATTAAAAAGAAATAAATAAAAGGGGTAAGTTGGTAAGTTTGAGCAGTGGAAACATCGCGGTTTCCTGGATAACCAAGGGAAACAGGAAGGTGCAGGTCGGCAGCTGCTGGCTGCCCTCTCCTTGGACTGGGAGGACACGTTCCCCTTCCTGCCCTTTTAGGTTTGGGTATTTTCTTTTCCTTTGCGACTTTGGCAGCTTTGGAGGGAGGGTTTTTTTTTTCCTGGAAGTGTAGAATAAGGCTGGGAAGGAGAGGCTGAGGCAGCGGATTCCCGGGGAGCCGCTCCTTGGGATGCCAGGCGCGCCTGGCACCGCTCACCCCGCGCGTTCCACACCCAGCCCCGCTCCCCACCGCGCTCCCGGCTTTCGTCAGAGCCTTCCCGGAGCTGAGCTGAGCTCAGCGGAGCTGGGCTGGCCGGGAGGGGCGGGCGGGGGCTCCGCGGGGCTCGGAGCAGCTCCGCGGGAGTGGCTCCGCTGCCCGGGCAGTGCCGGGGGACCCGCGATGGGCTCCGGCCGCCGCTGCTCGCTCCTGCTGCTGCTGGTGCTGCTGCTGGTGCTGCTGGAGCTGCCCGCGGCGTGGGGTGAGCCCCTGGAGGGGAGCGGGGTGCGGGGAGCTGGGCACGCCGGGCTGGGGGCTCTGTGCCTGCGGGTGTGCAAGTGTAGGATCTGTGGGAGTGTGGGTTATCCACGGGAGTGTGGGTTACCCACGGCAGTGTGCGTTACCCATGGCAGTGTGGGTTATCCACGTGAGTGTGGGTTATCCATGGGGCTGCGGATTATCCATGGCTGTGTGTGCTATCCATGGGAATGTGGGTTATCCGTGGCAGTATGTGCTATCCATAGGAGTGTGGGTTATCCATGGGAGTGTGGGTTGTCCGTGGCAGTGTGGGTTATCCATGGGAGTGTGGGTTATCCGTGGCAGTGTGGGTTATCCACGGGAATGTGGGTTATCTGTGGGAGTGTGGGTTATCCATGGGAATGTGGGTTATCTGTGGGAGTGTGGGTTATCCATAGGAGTGTGGGTTATCCATGGGAGTTTGGGTTATCCATGGGAAAGTGGGTTATCCATGGCAGTGTGCGTTATTCATGGGAGTGTGTGTAATATATATATGCAGAAGGAGCCCCGCTAAATCCCTGTTTATTTTCCCACAGGGGACTGTGGGCCGCTGCCGAATATCAGCCATGCTGAGCCCCGAGGAGACAGCAAACACCAGCAGAGCTTCAGTGTGGGCTCCACAGTGACTTTTCGCTGTGTCCCGGGTTACACCAAGCTCCCCTCTCTCTCCGACACCATCCAGTGCCTGTCGAACTCCCGCTGGTCCAGCCTGCCAGAGTTCTGTGGCCGTGAGTGTTTCCCTTTCTCTGACACAGGAGGGTGTGAGTTGCTTGCGGGAACACCCACAGCTTTGGCAATCGCTGCCTCAGGGGTTTCCTCATCACACAGGATGAAGTGGTCTGGCCACTTCTCTTGCTGCCCCTTTTTCCTACCCTCCACCGAGGCCGTTGGAGCCACTTGTGTGGCACTTGTGTATTAATGAAAATAGAGGAACAGCTTGGGAAGTGCATGGAAAAGGGGAGGGAATGCAGAGCACCAAGTGACCAAAGGGTTAACCAGGCGGGGAGGTTTGGCTTTGGGGATTTGGAAACTTCTCCAGTGAGAACTGGCTGCACTTCCCCACCTCGGACGATTCCCTGGTGGAAGTGGGCAGGGAGGAGGGCACTGTTTGGGGTGCCCATGCTCTTAGTGAGACTCGTGTGTTATCACTCAGATTTATGTTTACAGTTGAAAGCAAAGTGTTATTTTTGCTCTGTAACCGGACATTTGGGTGTCTCTGTGGTGGCCAGGCAGCTGTCCCACACCCAGGTCTGTGCAATTTGCTGCGCTATCACCAGAAGACAAAATGCAGAATTTTTACGCTGTTAACACCACGGTGAGGTACGTTTGTCGCCTAGCTTATGAAAACACCACAGCCCAGCCCCCCACCAGCACCTGTTTGGACAACTTAACGTGGACAGAAGTTCCTGAACTGTGTCAAAGTGAGTGTCCCCATCTCATTTCATTTTGCCCTGTGCTGTGTTCCAAGTGCCACGCCTGTATTTTAAAATTGCTCTTCTCTAATGACATTTAACATAAAATACCATTAATTGCCATTCTGCTATGAAAATTAAGTTTGTGGGGCTTTTCCCAGCCTCATGGTGCCCTAAGGACAATCTTACTCTTTTTCAGAGAAATCGTGTGGTATTCCAGCCAATCCAGAACATGGCCAAGCCATCCTAAAAGATATCCTAAAAGATCATCTGCTGGGTGGAACAGCCAGAGTGGTTTGTGACCGTGGGTGAGTGTGAAGTCACTTCCCTCTGCACCCCAGCTGCCCGGCCAGAGTCACTGGGGTGTGAACTGGGACATGGGGCTCTGCCCATGCAGTCCTCAGCACCTCTGTGGTGACACATTCTTGGTTGGTGACAACCAGCTGATTTTGGGATGTGCCTTTTGCCCCCGCAGGTACAGACTGAAGGGAGCATCACCTTCCATCAGGTGTCTCCTAGAGGGCGACAAAGCTGTCTGGAGTCCTCTTCCAGCTTGTCAGGGTGAGTGAAGTTGTCCGGTGCTTGACTGGAAAAACCAAATATTCCAATCTAGAAATTCTGAATTTTTGGTTTATTTCACTGAGTGAGGTCAGGCCAGCATCTCTGCAAGGGGACAGCTGCTGTCACAAGCAGGGATCCCCAGGAGCATCACTGGTTCCTGCGGAAGCCTGGCAAAAGCAGAAGAAGAAGAGAAGGGAAGAGCATCCCAGGGTCCCCTCCTGAGTTCTCTCCTCTTTCTCCCGCAGTGATTTCCTGTCCCCCTCCTCCAGCCATCCCCCACGGGCAGCACAGTGGGAGCAGCTCGGGGCAGTTCGTGCTGGGCTCCGTCGCAACCTACACGTGTGAGCCGGGGCTGGAGCTGGTGGGGCAGGACACGCTGCGCTGCACCGGCGACAGCGGCGACAGCGGCGACAGCGGCGACAGCGGCACCTGGAGCGGCGCCCCGCCCGCCTGCCGGGGTGAGCCCATCCCTGCCCGCAGCCTCCCCTTGCCCGCAGCTCGCTCCTGCTGCTGGTCCCTGCTGCCCAGCCCGTCTGGCAGCACAGGCGCTCTGCGGGCTTTGGTTCCAGGGCTCTGCACGGTGCCAGGCTCTGCTGAGCAGCACCAGGAGCACAACCGGACTTGGGTTTATGTTTTTCCTTCGAGAGGAGCAGGCGGAAATGTAATGAACAATGTGGGAAATTATCAGTGGCTGCTGAGCTGGTGGAGGGAACTTAGAAAGGATTTATTTATGTCTTGTGTCCAACAACACCCAGGCAATAAAGCCAAGGGGAACAGCAGAATCCTCTCTGTCTTCAAGGCCTGGAGTGGCACAAGAGGTCCCTGCCACAGCCTGAGATGCACAAGTCACCTGCCCATGTGTTGTCTACTCCTCTCTGAACTATTTTATATATTGAGCACCATATAAAATCACATTTTGAGTGTTTTTCCTTTGTCTCTCCCTAGTTAAAACCACAGCAGAGACAAACCAAACCAAACCCTCAGAAGAGAATCCTTACTGGCTGGGTAAGAGCTCCATTTCTTAGAAGTCCTGTTAATTGCTGTAATTGCACTGCATTTTGGCCTTCATGTTTTTAACATTCCTTTCATTATTTTCCTCCCCAGCAAGCATCCTCATTCCGAGTTGCATTGGTAAGTAGCTTAAAATTGAAAATATATTTTCCTACCCCAAAGCTGTCTGCTGTTAAATACCTAGAGTCAATGGTTGATTTCACTCTCCCTTTCCCTTCTTTGTTAGTTCCCCCAGTAGCCCTTGGAATTCTAGCTGGGATCATCGTGAGACGGAAAGAGAGTGAAAAGCAGTAAGCTGCCCCTCCAAAATCAGAACTTTCCCTGGGGATAAGTGGATTTTTCCTTTCAAACCCTGTACCTTCAGTATATTGGCATGGTTAGCACAATATTTCCATGTTGTGAAGCTTTTCTTCTACAATTTTCTCCCTTTCTGTCTCTCCAGCTCTTATAATGTGAATTCACAAAAGCAGGAGGTGAAGGCAAGGGATTCAGCGATGCACCTGGAGGTTACAGATGAGAAGAAGCTCCCCAAGCCCTGGAATTCCTATTTTTGGTAGGTTTTCTTGTTCACCTGCCCAAAACCTTGTGCCTGACTATAGCCAGGGGTCTCAGTGCTGCTGAGCTCACCTGTGCAGAAGATCTTTGAGCATTTTTTGACTTCCAAATGCCACGATGAACACCCTGCTGTCCAAAGGGGGCTTCAGGAGGGTTTGGGCTTTGCTGGGTGGATTTCCCCCATCTCTCTCTCATCCACAGCCACACAGGGAAGTGCCACGTGTGTCCCAGCTGTGAGGAGCAGCTCCACAGTGCCCTGGCCCCTCTCTCAGAGCCCCCATGCCACGGCTGTGCCGCCTGCCAGGACTGGCTGAGCTCCCAGCCCCAAAAGCCCCGCAGCTACTCGGTGCCCAGCGTTGGTGATGGGGACAGCCAGAGCCCAGCAGGCACCAGGTAAAATCCAACAGGGGAGCAAAGCGAGGGGAAAGGGGGAGGAAGCATCTCTGTGTGGGTAAAGTGAGTTTGGCAGCTGGAATTTGTGTCCTTCCTGCTTTAGCAGGAGCAAGGGTTTGATATTTAGGGAATAGTGGCTCAGCTGGGCAGGAGGTGTTTTTGGGAAGCCACACACTCAGGATCTGTGCGTTCTCTCTGTGTGTTCAGCTCTCCTGCCATGGATGTGCTGAGGGCAGATGGCATAGGAGGAGCTGCTCCGTGGAGGAGTGAGGCAGAGCAGCCCATGGACCACCAAAGGTCAGTCTTCCACCTAAAAACACCCAGATGCCACGGTGGGCATGGACAAAACCCAGCGAATTTCAGAACTGAGCTTATCAGAGAATCCCAGAGTGGTTTGGGTTGGAAGGGACCTCAAAGCTCATCTCGTGCCATCCCAGGCTGTTCCAAAACCCCAGAACCACGGCCTGGAAGGCACATCCATGCTCTCAGTGCTCACCCTCGATGGTTCCTCTCCACAGTGACCACATCTGTCCCATCTGTGAGAGCTGGCTGCGTGCCCACACTGGCCAGGGGGACAGCAGGGCTGTGACACCGGGCGAGTGGCAGCACAAGGGGTGAGTGTGGCCAGGCCAGGCAGCTCCTGCCAGCCCTGCAGGGAGTGCCCAGCGCCCTCCAAGCTGAGCTCAGAATAAAGCAGGTGGCCCTGTGTGACTGTTGGCTGCTCCTTGCCCTGTGCCAGGGTAAAGGGTGGTGCCTGCTCAAGCAGAGAGAGGTGGAACTGGGTGAGGTTCACTCAGATGATGCTTGTGGGGTTTCCCTGGGTGTCTCTGGAGCAGCCTGGGCTCCTCACTGTGCTCAGCCTCGTGTTCTTTGGGGCTCTGGGTTTGGTTAAGCAGCAAAGAGCCCAGGTGAGACCCTGCAGTGGGAGCCTCTGCTCAGCCACTGCCCAGGGCTTTTCCCACCTCTGGGTGTGGTTCCTTTGCTTGAGGCAAGGTAAGGTTTTGGGCCAGAGAAGTGATGAGGTAAAGCTGTTTGCTCAGTTTATTTATTTATTCTGACACTCGCCCATGTAAGTCTGGTGCTTCCTCAACACAGTCACCATTGACAGAGCCAAATTCACATGAAAACCCAGATAAACATGGTTGGACATGTGCATCTGCTTGCTTTGGCTTCGGGAAGTGTGAACTCCTTGCTGCTGCCTTTGCTTTGGGGTTTTTCCATTTATTCCTGTGAGTGCCTGCTCCGCTGGCCGGGAGCCCCAATCCTGGGGGAGCTGGTCCAGTTCTGCATTCTTGAACCTCTGCCTGCTGGAGTCTAAAAAGGGAAATGGTGAAGGAGAGCAGCTCTGTGGGTGCTGGAGTGGTTTGGAGAGGGGCAGGTCCTGTCACAAGCCTCTGGGACTCACTCCCCTCTCTCCCCACAGCCCCCAGGGCCCCGTCTGCCCCCCCTGCACGGACAGACAGCTCCTGTCCCTGGTCCACGGGGACACAGCCAGCAGCCCCGTGTGTCCCCTGGCCGGGGAGGGCACCCCAGCCCACCTGGTCCCTCCGCACAGCCCCGGCTGCCACCTGTGCCCCGTGTGCTCGGTGCCCAGCCACGCTCACCTGTGCCAGCCCCAGCGCCTGGCACCCGATGGTAGGAGCTGCTCGGGGCACCCCGAACACCCCAGGCCCCTGGGGAGGCTGCTCAAACCCTCCCCAGGCCGGGGGCATCCCCTGATCCCGGCTTGTTTACCATGCAGGATAAATCCAGGAGCTGAGGAGGGGAGTCCAGCACCGATCCCTGGCAGGGATTCAGCTCTGAGTGCAACAAAGGGACCTGAAATCAACGCTCTGACTTCACCTGGGCTGGCACAGAAGCAGAAAAACCAAACATACTTCAAACCCACCTCCGTGTTGGTTTAACGCCCACTTTTTTGTTTATTTTTGTATGAACAAAGTGTTTTTGCAGCTCTTAAAGTGAGACTTAAAAAAGTCAGTAAACGTTTCCTTGCGCTAGGAAAACAATTTCCTCTTTGCACAATCTTACAAGATTTATTTGTATTTCTTAAACTACTTTTTTAAAAGTGAGGTTCCTTTCCTAGTGTGCAGATAAAAATGCAAAATTTAGAGTATTTATAGTAAAACTGTTTTGTAAATAAAACAAATATAAAATAGGGAATACTGGTATCCTGGCTCTGGGGTTTATTTCATATTTACTAATCAACCCCTCCCACAGAGTGGGTTAAATGATTTTGCAGTCTCATAATTTGCCAGATGTAATCAAGTTCATTAATGGCTTCTGCTCAATTAATCGCTGCTGTTGCACTGGTGCCCGGTGCCTGAGCTTTCCTGGGAATTGTGATGGGGGAGATGGGGCAGGGCTCTGCTTTCCCTCCTGACAAAGTGGCCTTGAAGCAGCGACTGCCAGGAACCCCTGGCACTGCTGTGGGGGACTGGAGTGCTTTGGAAGGCACCTGGAGGGCTGCTCAGAACCTATAAATTCAATATTCATAATGGAATACTGCTGAGAACTTCTGGAATACTGCTGAGAACTTCTGGAATGCTGCTCAGAACTCAAGGGCACCTATCCCTGTGTGAAACCACGGAGATGCCAAGACCTTTGCCCTGGGAGCAGGACACCAACCCCGCAGCTTTTGGGCACTTTGTTTTCATCCTGCCTGCCCTGAGCCACTCGTGGCTGTGCTGAGGATGTGTGTGAGCGTGGAGAGAGGTGAGGGAGGGACCATTTGGGCAAAATGCCCCGGGTTTCTCTGGCTGATGGCAAGGCCATGCTGAGGCATTGGTGTCCTTTCCTGGCCGTAACTCAGCCTGGCTGAAGATCACTGGATAAGCTGTCATAAAATGGAGTTAAGATTGGAAGGTTTCCTGTTTGGAAGGCATTCAGAATTTGAGCTGCTGGTAAAGAAAAATGTTGAGGTTTGGGGTTTTGCCTGCTGCAGAGGTAAATCACCCATCTGGGAGCTTCTCATGAAGCACACTGGGAACAGGAACCACCCAAATGTGCCTACTACAGACCTTTGGTTTCTCCATTTTCCCCTGCTGGCAGGAACATGCCTTTAATAAGAAGGAAACTCACAAATAACCATTTCCATGCACACATCAGCCTTGTTCCAGACAGGCCCCCAGGTTCTCCCTCCCCAGCAGAGCCCTGTCCTGCTCAGCTGTCACAGGGGCACCGCAGATCCTGTTCCTTCAGCCCTGCACAACAAGCACTTGCACATTGCTGGTTATTTTTATTGCTCTTTTACCGTAAGCCACGTGAGTGACTAAAAGGGCAAAATACAACCTAAAGGCTCTCAGCTCTGGGTTGTGTTTGGTTTTGCTATTTTAATCCCAGCACGTTTATTCACACTGCATATTCCAAAGTGATTTTTTTTTTCCAAATGATTTAACATGTGATTTGGGGATCAGCTTGGAATTATCTCCCCACAATCACATGAAAGGAATTGTGAATGCTGAAACTTTGTGTACAGGTATGGTCACCAAAATTTACCATTGGAGAGGGTTTATTTACTGCATTTGTAATCAATTGCACATCATTTTTCTTTGTCATCTGAGTGCAAATCACCAAGTGCAATCTGAAGTGTGAGCGTTGGATTTGTAAGTATTGGAAGCTCTCTGTCAATAATGATCAGTCTCTGTCTCGCTGCCTGCTTCAGGCTCAGGAAATATCACCTGTGTGGAGTGGGCAGCTGGAGCTGCTGGGGCTGCTCCTCATCCAAAACTCCTGTTGGGGGCTTATTTTTCCTGCCAGCAGGGAGGGATGAGCCCAGGGTCGGGTCAGGAGGATTTGTGCCCCCAATTTTTGTCCTGTTTTTATGGGAAGAGGGAATTCCCCACTGCTGTGACCCTTAGGACACCTTCATCCCACCCCTTAGGTGCCACCACCATCCCCTGGGGCTCTGGGGCAGAGCCTGGGACACTTCCCCTAAGGAGGACACTCTGCTCCATGGGCACAGTGCAGCTGCAGCACCTCTGCCTGCCCCCAGCCCTTTTCACCCCTCTTTCCACATCCTCCCCTGCCAAAACCAGCAGCAGCAGCAGCCTGGGGCACCTGCAGCCTCCTCTGGGTGCTGGCTGTGCTGCACGTCCTGGGGAGCCCCCAGGTTCCTGTCCCACACTCCTGGGAAGTCCCCCAGCAGCATCTCCTTCCTCCCACGGGGGCACTGGGGGGAACTGGGCTGCCCATATCTGCCCCGTGCCCACAGGAGCTGCTGCCTGTGCCAGGGATGGTGCCCACCTTCACCCTCTGCCTGCTGGGCAGCTCCGCTCTGCTCCTCAGCACCACGCCCGGGGCTCAAGGTAAGGCAGGGCAGCAGCTCTGCTCCTCTGGGGCCTTCCTCCCACAGCCCTCCTGCTCCTCCTCACTGCTCTGTCCTCGCTGATCCCTGTGCTTTTCTCTGTGGGGGGAAATGGGAGCCCTGCACTGCTACCAGGGGGCCTTGGCATCACAGAGCCCTGAGCTCCTCTGATGATGGCAGAGACCCTCTGGGGTCACCAGAGCCACAGCTGGCACATCACCAGAGCCAGAACTGGCACATCACCAGAGCCACAGCTGGCACATCACCAGAGCCACAGCTGGCATTCCCAGCCTGGCTGGGCACCCCCTTACCCTGGCAGAGCACAGATCCCTGGGGGCTGTTGGGTCAGTCCTGGGCTGCCCTGTCAGTGATTTCCTGGGTTGGATTGGGCCCTCAGGAGGGCCAGGAAAGGCTCCTGACCCTGCTGGGTGCTGACATGAAATCCTGGACACGCAGGTTTTGTCAGCCCGAGGAGCACAGGGAGGGTCCTGCAGCCCCAGGACCCCAGCCCAGGTGCAGCCCCCAGTGCCCACGGGCACCAGGCTGCAGGGGCACCCCGCAGCACCCCGGGGCTGGCCAGGTCAGCGTTTCCCTTCTCTCCCTCCAGCTGCCCGGTGCCCGCTGCCCCGCGTGCCCTACGGGCGGGTGTCCCCTCGCCGCTTTTCCTACCGGCCATGGGACACCGTGAGCATCACCTGCACCCCGGGCTACACCCTGCGGGGCCCGGGCAGCAGCACCTGCGGGGCTGCCTCCAGGTGGGACCCTCCTCTGCCCGAGTGCAGAAAGGGTGAGTGGCACACCAGTGTCCCAGCGCTGGGGGCAATGCTGGCTGCGGGGAAAGCTCCTCTGTGTCCTCCCAAATTCACTGGGAAGGCAAAGCTGGCGTGGGTCTGTTCCTGCTGCCCTTCCCAAGCTTGGCTGGCAGAGAAACAGAAACAGCTCTGGTGGGACAGGATGGGGTGGGACATGGGGATGGCTGTGCCCTGTCGGGGGGTCTGAGAGGGATGGGGAGAGGTTAACCCTGAAGGATGGCAGGGTCTGAATGCCGGGGGTTTCTGACACTGCTTCTGGGCAGATGTGGGGCATTTTCACCTTCATTGTGGAGTGCAGAGTAATCACAATTTCTCACTGCTCTCGCTGTTTCCACATCAGTGTGGATCCCTCCCAAATCCTGCCATGTGCCCGCTGTCCTGTCGGGACCTCTCATCACTGCCAGTGATTCCTTCCAGGTGCAGCTGCACCTGGAGTGAACTGAAGCCTTGACCCAGCAAATGGAGCCCAGAGCAGGATGCAGGAGCTCACCCTGCTGTTACCGAGCTGTGCCAGCAGCACAGACCAGCACAGAGCAGACCCACAGGACTCTTTCTTTCCCTCTGCAGAGGTGACATGTCCCCGGGCACCCAACATCGCCAACGGGCTGCACTCCGGGCTCTCCTCGGGCAGCTTTCCCCGCGGAGTCACCGTGTCCTACAGCTGCAGGGAGGGCTTCCAGCTGCTCGGCAATGAGTCCATCACCTGCACGGACTCGGGGCGCTGGAGCCGGCCCCTGCCCCGCTGTGAAGGTCTGTGTGGTCTCTCTGCTGGGCTGGGGCGCAGGAGGGCGCTGGGTGTGCTGTAGGGTCAGGGCAGGGCTCTGTGTGTGAGGATCCCGCTCCTGATGCAGGGAATTTAAAGGGCGCTGTCGCTGCCCCCACAGCGATCGGCTGCCAGGTACCCGAGGTGCAGAACGGGCAGGTGCACAACGCGCAGAGCACCTACAGAGCTGGAGACACTCTGCACTTTGGCTGCCACCCCGGCCATGCAGCGGAGGGCTCCGATGAGGCTCGGTGCCAGCCCGGGGGCGCCTGGGACCCGCCGGAGCTCGTGTGCCACAGGGGTGAGTGCTGCTCGAGATCGGGGCTGCGGGCAGGGGTTTAACCCCTCCGTGCACAGCACTCTGCCTGCCTTCCCCTCGCTCCCCGTTCTCTCGCTGAGCAGCTCAATTTCCCATCTCCCTCCCGCAGTCCGGCCGTGCCCGATGCCTCCGGAGGTGGCCAATGGAAATCACAACGGCCGGGACACGGCAGTGTTCACCATGGGAATGTCTGTGAGGTACAGCTGCGATCCCGGCTATTACCTGGTTGGAAATGCCACTGTGACCTGCAGAGCATCGGGGAACTGGAGCCAGCCCCGGCCTCGCTGCCAAGGTGAGCCCGGGCTCTGTGCACAGGGGACACCCTCACCAAATCCACCGAGACCTTCAGCGAGAGACTAAATTCCCTTTTAATGAAATATACGGGTTTATAATATGTAAAGAACAAGCTAAAATCCACGAGTGCAGAGCCAGCACCCTCCTCCCTGTGCTCCAGTGATATCCATGGATGGTGACAGTGCGGAGACCAGGCATGGGCATAGCGGGGGGACACAGCTTTTAGAGGGAGACCAGCTGAGATAAAATGAATCATTTCAATACTCTTTGTCCAGAAAAATCAGAGGAGAGACAGGAGACCCAAAGGCTGCTGGCGGGATGCAGCTGGCAGTACCTGGGATTTGAGCCCTCTGTCCTCCCAAACTCTGACAGGAGCTGGCTCCCCAAAATCTCCTCTCCCAAACCCTGATGAGGCTTTCCCTCCCTCTGCAGAGGTGACATGTCCCCGGGCACCCAACATCGCCAACGGGCTGCACTCCGGGCTCTCCTCGGGCAGCTTTCCCCGCGGGGTCACCGTGTCCTACAGCTGCAGGGAGGGCTTCCAGCTGCTCGGCAATGAGTCCATCACCTGCACGGACTCGGGGCGCTGGAGCCGGCCCCTGCCCCGCTGTGAAGGTCTGTGGGGGGCTCTCTGCTGGGCTGGGGGGCAGGAGGGCGCTGGGTGTGCTGTAGGGTCAGGGCAGGGCTCTGTGTGTGAGGATCCCGCTCCTGATGCAGGGAATTTAAAGGGCGCTGTCGCTGCCCCCACAGCGATCGGCTGCCAGGTACCCGAGGTGCAGAACGGGCAGGTGCACAACGCGCAGAGCACCTACAGAGCTGGAGACACTCTGCACTTTGGCTGCCAGCCCGGCCACGCAGCGGAGGGCTCCGATGAGGCTCGGTGCCAGCCCGGGGGCGCCTGGGACCCGCCGGAGCTCGTGTGCCACAGGGGTGAGTGCTGCTCGGGATCGGGGCTGCGGGCAGGGGTTTAACCCCTCCGTGCACAGCACTCTGCCTGCCTTCCCCTCGCTCCCCCTTCTCTCGCTGAGCAGCTCAATTTCCCATCTCCCTCCCGCAGTCCGGCCGTGCCCGATGCCTCCGGAGGTGGCCAATGGAAATCACAACGGCCGGGACAAAGCGTTTTTTACCGCTGGGATGTCTGTGAGGTACAGCTGCGATGCCGGCTATTACCTGGTCGGAAATGCCGCTGTGACCTGCAGAGCATCGGGGAACTGGAGCCAGCCCCGGCCTCGCTGCGAAGGTGAGCCCGGGCTCTGTCCCCTCAGGCTCTGAGCACAGGGGACACCCTCACCAGTGCAAACAGATCCTCCAAGAGGCTTAATTCCATGTGAAGTGTATCATGGAATCAATTAGTGCGAAGCCTTCCTACAGCTGGGGAGGTTTGTGTGGACGTCGCGCTGATGCTGTGGTTCCAACATTAACAGCCGCTGGTTTTGTGTTTTCTCTTGCTCCGACTCCTCTGCACACCCTCATTCCAGGCACTGTCTGCATCAATCCAATCGTAGCCAACGGAAGGCAAGTTGGTGGCCACGGGGTCCTCTCTGCCCCCGGGCAAACGGTGACATTCCGGTGCCACGATGGGTACAGCCTGCAGGGCAGTGCCAGCCTGTCGTGCCAGGAGGATGGCAGCTGGCAGCCCCCTGCTCCTGTGTGTGACAGAGCACTGCCCCACCACACCTCCTTCACCAGGTCTCCAGGTACCTGACATAACTGCTGTTTTATGTCCCCTAATGCTGTTTAAAATATGTTGTTAAACCCTTTGAGGGGAAGATTCAAGCCTATCCTGGGAATAAGAACCTAATCCTCTGCTGCCCTTTGGGAAAATGTCTTCATTAATGGCTATATTAATCAAAATGAACATTTTTACAAGGCAAACCAAACCCCTTTCCTCCTAACAGTGCTCTTTGTGTGCTTGCCCCCCGTGTGCCTGTCCTGCCTGCTGCTCACATCTCTTTTCTCTCTCACTAGGTGCTTGTGGTGCTCCCACAAGGTTACAGTTTGCTGAGCTAAATGAGGAGCACAGGAATGCCATTGATTTTCCTGTTGGGAAGACTGTGCAATACACTTGCCGCCCTGGATATGCAAAAGTGCCAGGAATGTCACCTACTCTGACATGCCTTGAGAGAGGAGTGTGGTCAGAAGCACTAGAGTTCTGTAAAAGTGAATAGCTCCTTGATTTGGTGTCTGTCGTTGCAGGAGGAACAGGTCTCAGGTTCTGTCCATGCTGCCAAAACCTTGGTGTTATTCTGAATATGTGACTAGTAAAGCCATGTAACTCTTTGAAATGGGAAACCCATGTGGGGAGAACTGGGAATGTGGGCAGGGGACTGGAGGAATAATTGCATATTTGGTGCTGTGATGTAGAGAGGCAGCATATAAGGGTGTTTTCCTTCCCCAGGGAAGCAGTGCAGTCACCCAGGTGAGCCTGTGAATGGCAAGATTGTTTCCCTGACAAATCTCCAGCTTGGCTCTACAGTGGTTTACAGCTGTGAGGAAGGGTAAGTCCTGCTTTGGATTAGGTAAGTGTCCCCCTTTTTAAGCCCTGTTCATTCACTCCCAGTAAATGGATTCTGGATATATATAAAATTATATATATAAAATATATAAAAAATGGGTATATATATATATATATAAATGGATATCTATTTTTATATATGATATATAAAAATTGATATATATTATATGTATGTGTATACATATATATTTTATATATATAAATAAATGTGTATATATTATATGTATGTATATATCTTTTTATATATATAAAATGGATATCTATATATTTTATATATAGATATAAAATGGATATATATTATATATATATATATATATATATATATATATATATATATCCCCTACAAATGCTGGGAAATGGGTCAGGCAGAGCAAGGCTTGGGGTGAATGACCAACGCTTTTACCACCAGGCACAGGTTAGTTGGACAAGCCAGCAGACGCTGCGAGATCTCTGGGGGACGTGTTGCATGGACTGGCCACACTCCCCTCTGTCAGCGTGAGTAGCTTGTGGTTCTGGGGGTTTGCATGGATCTGGGAAATATTTTCCAGCAGTGTCTGCCACATTTTCCCAATCAAAGCTTTCACAGGCAATTCTCCCCTCTGTGGGCAGGGAAATTACAAGAAGGTTTAGGAGGCATAAGAAAGCAGTGTGGGAGAGGTACAAGATCCCAAAGCTGAGGGGATTATGGAAAGCAACACCTCAGCTGGAGCTTTTCCAGCAGTGCTTGAGCATCCTGCTGCTGCCTGACACCAGGAGCCCATTGCAGGAGAGGAAGGGAACACATTTCAGCTTAGGGGTTGTTCTGTCACACCCAGAGAGACCAAGGGTCAGTCCTAGGGAGAGGCAGAGCACTGAGCCAGGGCCAGCAGCGAATCCCAAAATCCCAGGCCGGGGGTTTGTTCCCTCTCTCCGCCACTGGTGAGTGCCCAAGAGCTGCTGTGCTGCTCCTCAGCAATCCCACCTGGGCTTTCTCTGCTGATCAGGGCCCTTTCACACGGAAGAAAGAAACATTTGCTGGTACATTCTGAGGTTTTAAAGCATTTCCCAGGTTCTCCAGGTAGGTGTGAACCACAAGTGACACACAGACTGTGCCTGTTCCAAAACCTGGCACCCGGATTTTACACAAGTGGTGCTAAATAAGTACTCCATTTCTTATTTCTTAAAAAGGAGCATATGCAAAGCATGCAGGTGTTTCCTCCACAGAGTTTTGATTACTGCTCTGCTTTCTACCTGCCAGGGGGTGGGCTCCTGTTCCCAGCCTGGGAGGTCGCTTCATTTTATCTTTAGAAGAAATGTTTGTGCCCCCCAGCCCGAGGGGTTCAAGAAGCAGCCCACAGGTGCTGCGGTGCTGCTGCTGAGCTGAGGTTCTGCCCCTCCGCAGGCATCCCTTGCGAGCCCCCGCCGGACATCCCCAACGGGCAGCACTCGGGCCGGCTGCAGAGCGAGTTCCACTACGGCACGGCCGTGACCTACAGCTGCAAGCACGGGCTGCCCCTGCACGGGGAGCCCTCCATCCACTGCACCACCCGCGACGGCCACAGCGGCGTCTGGAGCGAGCCCCTGCCGGCCTGCGGAGGTGGGGCAGGGACCCCCGGGCATCCCCCCAGCGCCGCTCCGGGTTGGGAAACTCCAGCCAGCTGGAATTACTGCTCCAGCATCCCCCAGGGCTGGGACCGGCAGAGCAGGGGAGGTTGGGGTGCCACCCTGCTCCCCTTTCCCCTTGGAGTGTTTGATCAACATCTTCTCTAGGAAAATGATTTTCAGTGTCTTGAAATTGCAGCCCTTGGTGGCTTCACACTGCCCAGCTCTGCCTGAGGGTCTGTTCTGAGCACTGCACCTCTTTCCTTTCCAGAGGCGAGCTGTCCCGTCCCACAGATCCAGCACGGGAGGATCGTGGCTGCCAGGGCTGCCTACGCACACAGGGACACCGTGACCTTCCAGTGTGACCCAGGCTATGCCATTCGTGGCCACAGAGAGATCCAGTGCCAGCCAAACAACACCTGGGAGCCGCCTGTGCCGGTCTGCGAGCAGGGCAAGTGTCCCAGCAGGGTTTAACCTTCCCCTGCTCTCCCAATCCTCCTTTTGTGGCTCTTTAACAGCCTGGCTGTTCTCTGTCCTGGCAGGTGGCTGCAGAGCCCCTGCCAGGCTGGGCTTTGCCGAGCTCAAGGAGCCCTACAGGAACCAGACAGTGTTTCCTGAGGGGAGCAGGGTAGAATTCGAGTGCCAGCCTGGCTACAGCCAGCGCCTGGGTGTGTCACCAGCCATCACCTGCCTCAGCAACCAGACGTGGTCAGCAGCGCTGGAGTTCTGTAAAAGTACGTCCTGCAAGTGCTGGAAGCCTGAAGTGGGAGGCTTGGCTGCTTTCAGTGTTTCCCCAGCTTTGAGGGTGTCTCTGCCTGCTCTCTGGTGCCATCCCTGGAATGTTTCCCCAGCTTTGAGGGTGTCTCTGCCTGCTCTCTGGTGCCATCCCTGCTGGGCTGATGGATGCTGCCATTCCCTTCCAGAGAAGCAGTGCCCCCACCCAGGGAACCCAGAGAATGGCAGAGCTGTTGTCCTGACAGATCTCCTCCTCGGGTCCAAAATCAATTACACTTGTGACAAAGGGTGAGTCCTGCCCTGGGGAGAGTGAAGTGGATTTTCAGCTTTACGCAACCAAGTTCTCAAGTCAGAACTCCTGGCTGCCACTTGCAAGGGCTGTAAAGAAATCTCAAATATAAAAAATCTCACTGTTAAAATAATGAATCCTTCTGTGTGGTCCAGGTACAAGCTGGTGGGAGGCTCCCAGAGAATTTGTGAGGTCTCTGGCACACATGTCTCGTGGAGTGGGGATCCTCCTGTCTGCCGGCGTAAGTAGGCCACCACAACAGGCCCTTGGAGATGGCTTATAAGATAAAGTGGAACTTCTTTCAAGCCAAAGGTTTTATTGCAAAAGATTTCTCAAGTCACTGAATGTGTAAAATATTTCCTTTTCATTTGGTTTTGGATATGCTTCTGAGAATGGTTTCAAAGGTCTTTTATTTATTCTGGTCCAACCTGGGAAGAAACATTAATGTTTTAAACTGCCTGTCAGTGGTAAGTATCTCTCACTGGCCAGTTTCTCTCTCTGTGTCACCAATGGTTACGGAAAGGGAGGTAAGATAGGTGTCCCAGCACCTCCAAACACGGGCAGCAAGGAAGTGACTCACAGGATGGGACAGATTTCATTCCCGTGTGTCATTTTATCCATGCAAACTTTGTTACTGGTGATTCAGGCCATTGTGTCACTGCTGAGGTGGCTTCCCCTCTGCCAGTGCCCTCCCTGGGCAGTGTGTGTGCCCTTCCTGGGCAGTGCTGACCCCCCCTTGTCCCCTTGTCCTGCCCACAGGTGTCACCTGCGCTGCCCCTCCGGCCATCCCCAATGGGACGCACAGTGGGGGCTCCAGGGACACCTTCTCCCTTGGGGACGTGGTCACCTACACCTGTGCCTCGGGGCTGGCCCCAGCTGGAGACACCTCCCTGTCCTGCACCTCTGGGGACGGGGAGCGTGGCACGTGGAGCGGGACGGTGCCGCGGTGCCAAGGTACGGCTCGGGGTGTGCCCACAGCCAGCTCTGGCTGGCCCTGGCACAAGGGACAGCCTGGGGCAGGGCCTGCACCCATGGGGACACAGCTCACACAACTGATTTCATGTATTCACAGCAGTTAATGTCAGTGCTCAAAACAACTCGGAGGATTTACTATTTTTTAATCACTTTTTAAAGCATAAAACGCTTATTTGCTAGCACTTTAGTGTAACAGCTTTTCCTCTTTGATGCTGATGGGGGAGTACAATTATTGCTTCAGCTTTCATTACAACTTAATTTGATTTATTGCTTCTGGAGAAGCTCTACAAACCAGGATGTTGGTTTCTGCTGAAGCAAAGAGCTAAGGAGAGTTCCTGGGAAAGTTACATATCAGCAATAATGCTGATTGCACTCGTGTTATCTCGCTGCTTTGCTCTCAGAACGTTGGGGGTTTTGGTGTTTATCTTGCCCTGCCCCATTTCTCACCTGCCTTTCCCTGTTCCGGCAGAGGTGAGGTGCCCTGCCCCGCCGAGCATCGCCAACGGGCAGCACGGTGCCAGCCCCGGGGCCAGGCACAGCCCGGGCTCCGAGGTGCGCTACACCTGCGCCGAGGGCTATTCCCTGCTGGGCAACGCCTCCATCCGCTGCACGGCCCGGGGCACCTGGAGCCGGCCCCAGCCCCGCTGCCGAGGTGCGTTCCTGGGCTCCTTCCTCCTCCTCGGCTCCTGGTGCATCACTGCCAGCAAATCCCCAGGGACGGGCAGCGAGCAGAGGTGCCAGGGGCAGGAGGAGCCCCCTGTGCCCCTGCGGGTTTCCCTTTCTGTTCCCGCTGAGTACAAACGCTCAGGAACAGCTGAATAATGATATTTAGTGTAAGAACAGGAGTCAGAAATGTTGAAATGCCCGTGACAGGGATGGCAAGGCCCAGCAGAAGGTGCTGTCCCTGCCCAGTGCCCCTCCACAGCCAGGAGGGGTTTCACATCCCCAGCTCTTCACGTCCTCGTGCTCTTCCCTTCCAGCAATTGGCTGCACCACGCCAGAGATCGAGAATGGAAAAGTGGCTGGGTCAGAGACCACCTACAACCTGGAGGACACCATCATCTTCGAGTGCAACTTTGGTTATGCCTTGAAGGGCTCTCAGGAGTCCCAGTGCCAGTTTGGGGGCAAGTGGCACCCTCCTGTCCCCAGCTGTGAGAAGTGTAAGTGCAAATGAGGGGCAGCTGATTTCTGAACCCCTGTAAAGGAGGTAGAGGGGCTGGGAAGGAAAAACATGCACATAATGTGTCCTGCCATCCTTCTGATCCCCATCCAAACCCCTGAACGGGCTGCCTGGAGAGGTGTGGGCATCATCTGGCACCATCCCTGGAGGGATTTAAAAGACATGTGGATGTGGCACTTGGGACGTGGGGTAGTGGCTTTTCAAATTTCAGTGTTTCTGTGATTCAGATCCTTGTTAAATGTAGGGCTCTTTAAATGAATCCACAAAATCCAGGCTGGTGCCTGATATCATTCACAACCATAGAAAGACCAGAGCAAGTTGTTAGGGCCACAGATGGAAACTAACCACTGTAGTAGCCTAAATAGTGAGAAGCTATCATTTTTATGTCAATAAGCCCAGAAAACATGAAGGCTGGAAGGTAAGAGAGGGTAGGATGGAAATATCATTCAGTGACACCCTCGTTGGTGTTGGGCAGAAATTAAAGGGAAAGCACAAAGTTAAAAGGCTGCCTCACCCTACAGGGGTGTTTGTGGTACCAGCTCTTGGCTATGATGATTTCCTCTCGGATGATTTCCTCTCCTTGCAGTGCCACCGTGTCCTTCCCCTCCAACTATCAGGAATGGCCAGCACGACAGCAAGGGGGTGGCAGAGTTCATCCCTGGCATGGCAGTGAGGTACCACTGTGACCCAGGCTACTTCCTGGCTGGGAAAAGCACGATTTCCTGCTTGCCATCGGGAGTCTGGAGCATCCCTTACCCCCGCTGTGAAGGTGAGCTGCAAATGCTGCCACTCTCAGTGCAAAGGGAGAGCACTGCCCTCACAGGGCCTCCCAAAACCAGAGGAGCACCCTCAGCTCTGGCACCGTGCCCCCAGCCATGCCCCCAGCCATGCCCCCAGCCGATCTGCTGCTTCTCCCTCCCAGTGATCACCTGCAGCAGCCCCAGCATCAAGGACGGGGAGGTGGCTGAGGGCCGGAGGGCCGTGTACCGCCCTGGGGACAACGTCACCTTCCAGTGCCACCCAGGCTTCGTGCTGAGGGGCAGCCGTGGGGCCAAGTGCCAGCCTGACAGCCGCTGGGTGCCCGCTGTGCCCACCTGCCAGCCAGGTGAGCCAGTGTGACGGGCTTTGCTGTGGAACCAGTGCCTTTTCCCAGGGTGCAACCCCTAAACAAACCTCTGCTCTCTGCTCCTGCCCTGGCAGCGCGGCCCTGCCCTCCGCCCCCCGTCATCGCCCACGCCACGCTCAGCGCCGAGCCCGGGACCAACTTCACCAGTGGCACCTCCGTGAGCTACAGCTGCCAGCCTGGCTTCACCCTGCTCGGGGACCCCTCGGTGCTGTGCACGGCCTGGGGCAACTGGAGCCTTCCCTACCCTCGCTGTGCAGGTGGGGCTGCTGCAGCATCCATCCCTGTGCCAGGCTCAGCATCCATCCTGTGCCAGGCTCAGCATCCATTCCGTGCCAGGCTCAGCATCCATCCCGTGCCAGGCTCAGCATCCATCCCTGTGCCAGGCTCAGCACCCATCCTGTGCCAGGCTCAGCATCCATTCCGTGCCAGGCTCAGCATCCATTCCGTGCCAGGCTCAGCATCCATCCCTGTGCCAGGCTCAGCACCCATTCCGTGCCAGGCTCAGCATCCATCCTGTACCAGGCTCAGAATCCATCCTGTACCATGCTCAGCCTCCATCCCTGTGCCAGGCTCAGCCTCCATCCCTGTACCAGGCTCAGCCTCTATCCCATGCCAGGCTCAGCCTCCACCCATGCCAGGCTCACCCTGGATCAGGCACACCTGCCATCCTGCAGGATTGCATGGCATGGAGAGAACCACAGCAGGAGCTGTGCTCACTTTGGTGGCACTGGGAATAAGCTGGTGGCACTGCTCAAGTTTCCCAAAAGGAGACAGGCTTGGATGTTCTAAATATTGAAATTAAAGATTTCTGTGCTTTACAGCCCAGAGTCGTGTGAAGGCACCACACTGACCAAACTACTTTTTGGGCACTGTTTTGTTTTAAGACCACATAAATTAGGTGCCTGTGTCCTTACATACTGAGTGTTACTTGATGCAGACAAATGTCAGACTACATAGAAGATGCATTGATAACTTGGGGTTTAGCAGTGCCTATCAATGCACTGTTTCTATTTAGCTGCATTTCACAGCCAAGGACATATTTCTCATGCCCGTTTCGTTTCTTGGCAGCCGGTTGTGGCACACCAACACTGTTGCTATTTGCTGAGCTAAGCAAGGAATATGAAAATCAGACTGAGTTTCCTGTTGGGATGACTGTGAACTACACTTGTCGGCCTGGACACGTGGAACAGCCACAGATATCACCAACTATCACATGTCTTGAAAATCTAACGTGGTCTGAAGCCCAGGAGTTTTGCAAAAGTAAGTTTTGCAGCTGCTTCCAATTGGTTTAAATTATGTGCTGAAGCCTTGTAATTTCTCCTTCACCACTCCCTCCTTTGGAGGGCTTGGGCAGACTCCTGAAAATAGTGATTCTTCTCCTATGACACTGAGTTAAAGAAGCTTAAAATCAGTTCATCTCAACCCCTGCCATGAGCAGGGACACCTTCCACTGTCCCAGCTTGCTCTAAGCCCTGTCCAGCCTGGCCTTGGACATTTCCAGGGATGGGGCAGCCTCAGCTGCTCTGGGCACCCTGTGCCAGGATCTGCCTACCCTGACAGAGAGGAATTCCTTCACAATATCCCACCCAACCCTGACTTTTGGCAGTGGGATGCCATTCCTGTCCCTCCATCCCTTGTCCCCAGTCCCTCTCCAGCTCTCTTGGAGCCCCTTTAGGCTCTGCAAGAGGCTCTGAAGTCTCCCTAGAGCCTTCTCTTCAAGCTGAACACCCCAACTTCCCCACCTGTTCCAGGGTCATGGCCCTGCCCTTTTCTCAGTTTGGCTTTGTCCTCTCTAGTGCTGCAATGCCCTTCACCTCCCAGTATTACCAAAGGAACCCACGACAGCCAGGATTTGGAGGTTTTTCCCGCTGGGATGGTTGTGAACTACAGCTGTGACCCTGGCTACAGCCTCCGGGGAGAGGCATCCATCCACTGCACCAACTCTGGCAACTGGAGCCTCCCTCTCCCTCAGTGTGCAGGTACACTGTGGCTCTGGGCTTGGAGCTGTGGATAGCCTGGGGGTTTATACCTGTAGGATTCATCCTTGCCCTTCCCAAAATTCTGAATCCTTGACTCTCCCCTTTTTTTACCCATTTTGCACAATGATTTTAAGCTGTACGTACTCAAAATACATTTTAAAACAATTTTTGTAGCTGACATCTCCGTTTCTCCCCATGTTTTCTCCCCTGATAGGTGGCTGTGGTGCGCCTCCAAACCTGACCTTTGCTGAGCTAGCCAGGCAATACAGAAATCAGCAGGAATTTGCTGTTGGGGACACTGTGAGCTACAGCTGCCGGCCGGGACACTCGAGACGCCCCGGAGTGCCCCAAACTCTGACTTGCCTCCAAAACCACACGTGGTCTGAAGCCCTAGAGTTCTGTAAAAGTGAATAGCTCCATCCATTTGGTGTTGTTATTGGAAATTGTCTATTCTGTGGGTTTTTGAAGGAAAGATTGGTACATGGCTTTACTAGTCACATGGTCTGGGCCGCTTTGGGCCTTTTTGAAATCACATCTTTGTTGGTGGCAGAGCTTGGACAGAGCCTTAAGGTACCTTCTCATAGCGTGTAGCACAAGCTCAAGAGAGGCGTTTAAACAAAGCCTTGTTCTTTCCCAGGGAAGCAATGTAGATACCCAGAACCCCCCAGGAATGGCAGAGTTGTTGTTCTGACAGATCTGCTTTTTGGGTCAACCGTGAGCCACACGTGTGATGAAGGGTGAGTCCCACGCTGCCTTTGCTGCCTCCTGTCTGAGTTTGGTGGTGGGTAAAGGATCAGAGCCCACTCCTCTGCACAGCTGCTCTCCCACAGCAGACCTGAATTGGAATTTTGGTTCTAATTCTGCCATAGTTGCCTGCTCCAGAAAGGGAGAATTGTCTCATTTTTCCCTCCTGTGCTCAGCAGATTAATTTGCAAGCCAGTTTCAGTTTTCCTTCTCAGATGGCCTCGAGCAGGAGCTGAGAGTGGGAGCAAGGCCGTGCTGCAAGGAGGCTCCAGCCCTTTGGAAATCAGTCGGGTCCTGATTTATCACCTGACCAATCTAACCCAGAGGTTTTGGGGTCAGTGTTGCTCCCCTTGGATCTGGGAAGAAGCAACTTGGTGTCCCCCATTCCCACGTGTCAAACCAGCAGAGAGACCTTGGTGATCAGCTGCAATCAGGAGGCTGCAGAAGGAAACCTCTGGGGAGGGAAGAATCCAAGCTGAGGGACTTGGTCTGAGCTGATATTTCTCTCTCTGCGCCTCCAGGTACAGACTGGTTGGAGAGTCCCACAGGAGATGTGAGATTTTGGGACGAGATGTTGCCTGGACTGGTCTGCCTCCTATCTGTAAAAGTAAGTAGGTCAGCACTACATTGGGACCAGAATCGCCATATTAAGTCCTTAAAATTAAAAAGCGTTTCCTTTAAATAAATAGAATTAAATGAATAAGACTATTAAAGGATAATATTCCTCTGGGATAAGTTTTTAGGGTGTTTTTATGCTTGTATATTTGGTTTCTTCTGAAAATCTTCCAGTTGTAAGCTTTGATCTGTCACAGCAATTCAGACGGAAGAGTTGTGAGATGCCTGCAGGGACTTGTCCCTTTTGTTTCACAACAATAAATAACAAATCAAGTTAAAAAAAGTGTTATGTAGAAGAGTGACATTTTGAGTACCACTGAAATGGAATTTTCCAAACCCTCTACTGTTATCTGAAGTACAAGGATGTTTTGCAGGGGTTGATCATTGCAATTAGTCTTTTTTTTTTCAGGTGGAATTGCTTTTTGAGGTTGGGATAGTAAAGCATTCATGAGAATGACTGATAGTAAAGCATTCATGAGTACTGCCAGATTTCCACTCCATTTCATGTATTTATTAGAATATATTCACACCATCTATGTTTATATAAATAAATATATAATACTGTGGTTCCCTTAGGGTACCTCAAAGAACTAAAACTCCTCCCCTCAGTTCCTGGAATTATTTATGTCTGAGTCTTTAAGTCCTACCTGTGAGACTGCTCTGAGCACACTGAGAATGGGTTTTGGATGTGTTTATTCAGCACTCACATGGCTTTGTACCCCTAAACAGGAGTTTCTCTTCCAGGGGTGGTGTGCCCAGCCCCACGGGTCCAGAATGGGAGTGTGGCTGTCCCCAGGCCCCGCTACACCTTCGGGGACTCTGTCACCTTCAAGTGCCACAGAGGCTTCACCCTGCGAGGCCACCCCACGTCCCAGTGCCAAGGGGACAGGAGGTGGCACCCACCTGTGCCTGTCTGTGAGCAGGGTAAGAATCGCTCTTGGCCTTGTTGGGATTGCACATTCCTCATGGTTTCACTCACCGAACCCAAAGCTGGTTTTATTTTTCCTGTTTGCTCCAACTGCTTTAAGGAGAACCCAGAAATTTTTCCTTTCATTTCTGCCTCTCTTCACACACAGGAGATGAGCCAGGGCTTGGGTAATGCTGTAAGTACTGACATGACTTGCACGTTCTCACACTGCTTGTTGCAATCCATAATCCACATTCTCTTAATTCCCTGGAAATGAGGAATTTGGTAGCTGCAGGACACTGACTATCAGAGAGCTGTGAATTTTTTCCTGGAAATGTAACACCAGGATGATGGGAAATGAAGGTAAATGTGTACATTTTATTTGCTCAACCATGTTTTTAAACTCTTAATGCTGCATTTAGATGGAGTGTCAGAACGTTATCACCACCCTGACCCCACAACAAAGCCAGGTAGGTCTCTTACCTGAAGAGGCAAGATTTGATTTACTAATCACTAACTCCTCCTCCCAACCTGTCCTGCTTTTTTGAGGGAACTTTGCAGAGGGTTGGGCAGGGCTGTTGGGGTCAGTGCTGTGGGAGGGAGAGTTCAGCCTTCCCCAGCTGCTCTGAAGTTTTCCCTCTTGTTTCTCTGAGCTCTGCTTTGATCTCCACTCTGTTCTCAGTGCTGCACTGCTCCAAGCCTGCAAATATCACCCACGGATCTTTCCATGGCCCAGCAAAAGCAGTTTTTACTGTGGGAACATCTGTAAACTACATCTGTGAGCCTGGCTTCTCCCTCCTGGGGACAGCATCCATTTATTGCACAGCGTCTGGAGCCTGGAGCCATCCTCCTCCCGTCTGTCAAGGTGTGTTTTGGCTGCAGAGAGTAAAGAACAAAGGACATTTAACAAGTTTTGCTTTAGGGGAAGGTCTGTAGAAGGTCTAAATCTGAGTACAGAATGCGTGATAAGCACAGGCTGAGTACAGAATGCGTGATAAGCACAATTTTTAGCCTTTCCAAAGCCTGCTGGAGTTACAGGGGTCCAGGCTGAGTGCGGGGGAAGAAATTCAAAGGGAGCAGGCGAGGCTGCAGAGGGTCAGTGCCTCAGCCACTCCCTGGCCCCCCTTCAGCATCCTGCTGATTGTCTCTCCCTGGCTTTCCAGCCGTGAAGTGTCCGCAGCCTCCGAGCATCACCAACGGGAGGCTGCAAGGGAACGCCTCTGCCACCTTTCCCCGGGGAGCCGCCGTGTCCTACAGCTGCGATCCCGGTTACTCTCTGCTCGGGAACGCTTTCATCAGCTGCACGGGCTCCGGGGCCTGGAGCCAGCCCCTCCCGCAGTGCAAAGGCGAGTCTGTGCTTCCTCTGGAATTTGGGATTCCACCTGCGACCGGGGCACTTCCCCAGATCTGCGGAATGAGAATTAATTCCTGGCTACACCCAGGAGGAACTCAAGAGCAATGTCCTAAATAACCCACAGTTGTGTTTCTCATATTTTCTGTTGCCTCTAAATGTCCTCTTTCTACTGCTTCCAATTTCAGAGATCAGATGTGAATTCCCGGATGTCCAAGGTGTTAAAAAAGCCATTAAAGGAAGTACTTATCGCTCTGGCACTAACATCACTCTTGAATGTGACGATGGTTACGTGCTGGAAGGCATCAGTCACACCCAGTGCCAGGAGGATTTCAGCTGGGACCCTCCCGTGCCAGCCTGTAAACTGAGTGAGTGGAACGTAAACAAAGCAAAGATCAAACACAAGCATGAAAATGCATTTTAAACATGCAAATATCTGGCTGTATTTTTAAAATAAGGAAGTATACAGGGGTGTGGTTTTTGGAAATCTGGTGTTGTGGGTGTTAGCAGTGAGACACTGGCATGGGGAAGCTGGGGCTGCCCCTGGTTCCCTGGAAATGCCCCGGGCCAGGTTGGACATTGGGGTTTGGAGCAGCCTGGGACAGTGGAAGGTGTCCTGCCCATGGCAGGGGGGTGCAACTGGATGAGCTTTAAGTCCCTTCAACACAAACCATCCTGTGATTCGAAAAGGTTTATTGGTGTTAAGGACAGCTGAGAAACGCTGTATTTTGGTTGAACAGTTTGCTGATTTTCTTTTTTTCCCTTCCCTCCAGCATCCCCCAAGCCCGGGTCAGTAGGCCTAGGTAAGCAGCTTACAAACATTTTTGTCCCCAGCTCAGTGGCACAGCCTCCCTCTGCTTACTTGGCAGATATACCCTATTGTGCATTTTGTGTAGTTTACACAGTGAGAATAACCTGCATTCTTCTCCCTCAGGAGTGGCAGCTGCAGCAGTTCTGCTGCTCCTGGGGGCAGGTGTTGTCTGGAAAATCATTTCCAAGCAGAAGGAAGGGTAAGGCAGCTCTGGCTCTTTGTTCCTGTCCCTTGGTGCCAAGTCCCAAACTTTATAGGCTTGATACACTTGAAATATTTGCCTCAGTGTGTCCGGGCCTTGTAATTTTGTATCTTCAGCTCAGGTTGCAAATGACACAACCTGGAACTCATGGTGTGGTTATGTCATTTCATTTCAAGCCTCTCTTTCTTAAAGGAAACCGAACCAAGTGTTCTTTTACAAGGCAATTCATTGTTTTCTTCTTTTTCACGTAGCTATTATCATACGTATGAAAACTATAATTACAGAACCCCCCTGAACCCAGACACTGATCACAAAGGCTCGTGTCTGCCATAGGAGGTATGGATTTATATTCCTCAGCACAAAATATCAGTTAGAGCTGCAATAACTATACTGTCATTTACTTATATTGCTGACTGCATTGTCTCTTTGAATGACTATTTTCCTAATACAATAATTCAACTAGAAACCTCTTTCCTTTTTGTCTTCTGATAGAATATTTTCTTTTGCTGAATAGAAGACGTTTTAAACATATTTGGGTTTTAAAACATCCTATTTTTCTTTCTGACACCACCCTCAAAGTGTGTCTTTCCTTTTCCACAGTCTGCATAGTTGGTGTGCACAGGTCAGACTCCCAGACCAGTCCTTGCTTCTGACTTAAAGCCGCTTTTAATTCGTACAGATTATGAAAAAGCTGCAAAACCGCCTCAGGAGTAGCAGAGTCAGAAAAGGACACTGAACTTGGTTCCTGGGGATTTTATTTTATTTTATTTTATTTTATTTTATTTTATTTTATTACTTACTAAAATGGTGTTTTTACTTACAAGTGAATCTATTTTCTATGGTGGCTCTATTGCAGCCAGCAGTGAATTTTCACTGTTTATCAGCACTTCACCTACAAAGTGGGACATGCAAACAACATCAATTTTGTGTGATTTCTTTGAAACAATGCATTTCCCAGAAATTCCCTCCTCTCTCTCCGGGTGGCGATGCAATCTCTACACACCAGCACAAAGCCAGGAAATCCTGATTTGAACACCAGGATATCATCTCTTTCCTAGGCTGGAAAGAGATCTCATCCCTGCTGCTGCTGACCAGGCACCCGGCTTGTTCCCTGCAGCGAGGAAGCGCCGTTCACGTGGAGACTGGAATTCTGTGGCAGAAAAAAAGGACATTTTACTGTAAATCTTCAATGCTGTTCCGCTCTCTGCACTTACTGTAAGGATCTAATGAGGCTCAGACTGCACAGAGTGCAGGTGCTCCCTGGCAGGGAATTCTGTTCACTGCTCCTGATGCAGAATAATCTCCTTTGTCCCCAAAAAACTGGATAATCACAAACCATTGTAGGAAGAAACAATCAATAATGCACTGGCCATAACCCCCATTCCCTGTCCCCCTGTGCCCACCAAAACATACCTGAACAAATGTGGGAGAAACCATGTTAATTAATGTCTTAATTACAGCTGTATTTACATGTTTATTTCCTTCCAGCAATGCTTATGTGCAGTGTTCCTCTACCAATGCTTAACCTAATAAAAGCTGATGATGAAAATTCTGTGTCTTCTTTTATGCCTACCTAGAACTTTAAGTCTTTTCTGCTTTGTTTTTTTTTTTTTTTTTTTTTTTTTTTTTTTTTTTTAACATTTTTGGGCTGTTCTATTTTAATGCTGCTTCACCGCACATGGGATTTAACTTCAAATTTAACTTCCAAAGGCGAGCAGCGCTGCACAGGGGTGTCCATCCTGAGCTGGCTGTTATTTTTAATTTATCACTGTTGGTGTTCCAATGTGGCACCCAAACACACTTTCATTTCTTTCCCTCTTTCCTTGAGCTGCCTAGGAAAGGATTCGATCTCCTCGCACCCAGGGCTATAATACACTGAGGGTGTTGTAAAATGTGCAATATGTCCACATATTCCAAGACTGCTTTAAGTCAGGGAAGATCTTTGATGGAAGATCTTTGTATACTTTCAATCCTATTCAATAAAATAGGAGCAGGCAGGAGCATCCCTTAGTCAAGGGCATCCCCGAATGAACTATCTTTAAGAATGAAGTAAATGAAGATGCTGATGTGTACATTCGGCAAAACACTCAAGGCCGATGTATTCTTCAGCTGATCAGCGATTATTACCCTGCTAAAAATAACACTTTCGGTTCAACCAGAGCCTTCCCGAGCATGCGTTGAACCGAGCCGGGACTGCGTCATTAGCGTGGCAATTAACTCATGACAACACAGGGGCGGTGCCTGGAATCCGTCCTACCCTGCAGTCCTGTGTGTGACACCGGCACGGCGAGCTCGGTCCGGGATCGCTGATAATCCCCGGACCGACCAGCGGCCCGAGCGGTCCCGGCGGAGCAGCCCCGGCGTGAGGGGCCCCGGCGGGCGGGCCCGGCCATGGCGGCGCCGCGCTGAGGGCGGGGCGGGCCGCGCATGCGCACCCG
This sequence comes from Melospiza melodia melodia, assembly GCF_035770615.1. Taxonomy (NCBI): domain Eukaryota; kingdom Metazoa; phylum Chordata; class Aves; order Passeriformes; family Passerellidae; genus Melospiza; species Melospiza melodia. The sequence goes on from NC_086221.1 coordinate 8,152,669, forward strand.
CCCCCGCGCTGCGTCTCCGGCGGCGCCGGGAGGGAGCGGAGCGGCCGCGGCCGCGGCCCCGCTGCGGGCATGGGGCGGCTCTCGGTGCTGCCAGCGCTGCTGCTGCTGCTGTCCGTGCTGGTGCTGTGGCAGCTCGGCGGAGCCCGGGCTCAGGGTGAGACAGCGGCCGCTCGCTCTTTGCTGCCCCGAGCGGGCGGTGCCGGTGGGGAAGGGGCGCTCGGAGCGGCGGGCGCGGCGCGGAGCCCGCGGCGGGCCGCGGCTGGGTGGAGGGATCGGGAACGGGGTTGGGATCAGGATGGGGATGGGGGATTGGGGTCGGGTTTGGGATCGCGATGGTGCCCGTGCCCTGCTCCCGCTCCGGTCCCCGCGGTGCCGAGGGTGCCCTCAGGGCCTGCCGGGGGGCGAGGCTGGCAGGAAGGAAGGGAATGGCTCTAAGGGCGGGTTTGAATCGAGGGAATTGTGGCATTGTTCGGGTGCGGGGAGACCTCCAAGCGCGTCCCGTTCCACCGTGCCCTGGGCAGGGACACCTGCCGCTGAGCCTCCCTCCAGCCTGCCCTTGGAGCGGGTTCTAAACTCGGCTTTCTGTCCCTTACACCCGCTTTCCTTTTCCCTACGAAGGGACAATGAGCTCCGTGAGTGGGGCTGGCTTGTTTGTTTTTCATGCTGCAAACGAAATGGGTGTACAGTGAGTGAAGTCGTGTGTTTAACTACAAAATAAAGGCAAACAGGCAAAAATCTGAAAACAGGATCTGGAAGGAAGTGCATTGTCCGGGTAGAATGACTAAAGAACTTGAAACAATGAGTAACCCTATACACGTATAGGACGCTGCACGCAGTTAAAACCTAAATTAAAAAATTGGGAACGACTTACATATATCCTTAAGAGCTCTCGAATGATTCTGTCTCCTGTGCTGTTACTCCTCGGTGTGTTTCTCTTCTTGTCGCTAAGGTGATGTGTTGTTTTTTCCCTCCTCTCCCAGGCTCGTGTCCCAAGCCAGATCGGCAGCAGAATGCAGAGCTCGACGAGAGCTCCAGGGACCTCCAAGATTTTCCACCTGGGACCAAAATCTCCTTCACCTGCCGGCCAGGATACATTAGGGTCCCGGGGAAGTCGCTGACCTGGACATGTGGTAATAACTTGCAGTGGTCACAAACAAGCGTTTTCTGTACAGGTAAGTTTTTGTACCCCTTTTTTCCTATTGATATTTACCAGTTTCAGTGGCTTTTCAAGTGGGAATTAGGGTTTTGCCATATTTTAAATGAAGCTTGGAAAACGCTGGTGTGGGTAAGAGCAATAAGTGCTAAAGATTTTGTCTTTGTATGTAACTACAAAAATGTAGAATTTTTTATTTTCTTTTTCTTCCCCCCCCCACCCCTTCCCCCAGCAAGAAAATGTAAATACCCAGGACCCTTGGAAAATGGTTATTTTGATGCAAGAGATCTTACATTTGGTTCAAAATTGACATTTCGTTGTAATGAAGGGTAAGTGTTTTGGTGAAGTTTATGATTCTTTTTTTGGTCTTTTTTTTTTTTATGTTTACACCAGATTTGAAATAAACCCAAATTTTCTGTTCCAGTTCTGACCTGAAGTCTGAATTCTACCTGTAGCAAATGAAATTACAGCAAAATTTAATTTGATTCCGTGGTTTAATTACTCTTTGCATCAACCCTAAGTTTTTTAGTGAGATTCTGCAGAACTGCAGTGTTACCTCTGGTGACTTCTAATGCTCCTGTGGCAGAGGGGGTAGATATATATTCATCATCCTTCATTATTGAATAATTAAGTCAACAACACTAAGGAGGTTTTTTTTTATCTTTTCCTTGAGTATCAGTAATTTTAGGACTTTAATATTAGAGGATATTTCTAAAAATTGTAAGACTTCCACAGTTCCTTAGTGATTTCTCTTTTGTTTCTGTTTTGTTTTCAAAGTGAGACTGTCAGCAAAATAAGCAAGATTCTGTTCTCATTACAACAAAACCTTGTTGTGTTATGTCCCTGTAATCACAGAACAGAATTATTGATAAAAACCAATTTTTTGGTGCTTGTTGGGGAAATGAGAAATTTAAATTTCACTTCTTCAAAATTTTTACCTGTCTAGATACAGATTAATAGGTAAGGAAGAGATTTCCTGTGATATCAAGAATGGAGGTGTTGACTGGAGTGGAGCTCTGCCTTACTGTGAAAGTAAGTAAATTACTGCTGTGTTTGATTTTCTGTTCTGATGGGGTAGTTCACTTACAAACAGCTGTGCCACCAACTTTCCAGTATAAAAAATGATGGGAAAGCAGGGATGACTTTTTCCTTAACTACTTGGGTTATGCCTGATGATTGACCACTGAAAAATGTCAGTTTTGGTGGTAATTATCTCCTATTAAAATCATATTATCTCATATTATTATCTCATATTAAAATCAACCTCTTGTTGAAGCTGAGGTTCTGTAGCTTGACTTTGAGTGGCTGTGTCAGATTTTCAGTGAAATGACTGAAAACCCAAGGTTTGCTCTTTGAGGTGAACCATCTAACCCAGCAAAACCAATCTGAGCAATTTTTGTGCTTTATTTCCAGTAATTCCTTGTGAGCCACCTCCCAGAATAGCCAACGGGGAGTACGAGGAGAGAGGCAGCTACGTGTACCAGAGCTCAGTGACCTACAGGTGCCTGGATGTCCCCGAGGGCAGTGATCCCTTCTCCCTCATCGGCTCAGACACCATTTACTGCACATCTGATGCACACTCAAATGGAGTTTGGAGTGGGCCACCTCCGGAATGTCGAGGTTGTTGGAATTTTTATTTTTATTTTTATTTTTTTACAGTGTCTGGCCCTTTCCTTGGAAGTGGGGTGGGGAGAATGGACTTTGCCTCTAGGAAAGAAGGAACAAATGCTGTGGTACAAAGTTTGGTACAGTTCCAGTGAGATTACATCATCATGGTGGATATGGATGGGTTATGAATAGAATATTGCTAAAATTTAAGTTAAAGCTTGAAAAATACCTCAAAAAATTGAGTGTCTTGTTGGTAGAAGTGGCAAGGCCAAAGTGAGGGAACTGGGAGACCACAAATCCTGCAGAAAAATTGTGTCAAGGGCAAGGATGTGGGGGCTGGATAGGACTTGTAAAAAGCTAAGGAAGAATCCTGTTCCTAAAAACAGCCACTATGGAAGTGCAGGAATCAATGTTTCTACAAAGCTTCTCCAAAACAACTTGTGGAAATTGGCACGTAGGGAAAAGGATGTTGTGCTTGGTGCAATGTTTGTGTTAACAGATGTTTCCAAGCTTTGTTTTCATTGGTAACAAATGTTTGTGTTAACAAATGTGTCCAACCTTTGTTTTCATTTATTAATGCATGTTTGTGTTAACAAATGTTTCACCTCTTTCAGTGGTCAAATGTGAAGACCCCAGAGTTGAAAATGGGAGAAAAATGTCTGGATTTGGACTTCCCTACAGATACAAGGACTCAGTTGTGTTTGAGTGTAATCAAGGCTATTTCATGGTTGGAGCACAGGTAATTACCTGTGAAGCAGATAACATCTGGGTTCCTCCACAACCAACCTGTGAGAAAAGTAAGACTTTCTGTAATATTCCCTTTTCTTTTGTTAGCTAAAATAGAGCATCCTGGTGTTGTAGTGATGTCATGGGTGAAGGCAGGAGAAAATATTTGATAGAGGGAATTAGGAGTATGCACAGTGAGGAAAGCTGTAGTATCCTTCTGGAGTAGTGGAAATCTTTGTGTGTGTGTTTTTTTATGCAGTTCTTCAGCTCCTACATTCTAGAAATTATTTTAGAGCTCAGAGAAATAATGAACCAGTAAGGATTTCTGAGCTGCCATGTCATAGGATTGTATTACCCTAATGAATGTCTACAGTGATGTTTAAGTTTTCTAAGGGGAATATTTGTACTTAAAATTGGGGTAAAGCTAAACTTCGGATATGTGCTGAGCTATTTTTCTTACATGAAGGCAACTTGTGTTTGTGGAATGAGTTACTGAGTTGTGAAATAAACTTTATTCTCACTGAACTTGTTTTAAATTCCTGTATTAGTTACTCCAGAGATGTGTCTTGCTCCGAAGATCCCCAATGGGGCCCTGATTCCAGCCAAAGGTGCCTATGCAAAAGGAGAGGCTGTGCAGATCAGGTGCAATGCTGGCTGCTCCTTCCCTGATGGCTCTGCAGAGATGACAGTGACCTGTCAAGAACAGAGTTCCTGGGGTGCTTTACAGCACTGTTCCTGTGAGTAAAATTGCTAAAATCAGGAGCAGACTGACAAGTTTTAAATATCTGATCTAGTAATACATTTTTTTTTCTCCCCCCTTTTCTTTCCAGGTGAGTCTGAAGGTTCTGGTTCCACACCAGTCATAAGTCATGGGAGAGTGATAGAAGGACAAAAACCTTCCTACTCTGTGGGGGATTTCATTACCATTGAATGTTACCCGGGGTACACCTTGCATGGCGAGGCTCGGATTCAGTACATTGGGAACAACCAGTGGGTGCCAGCTGTGCCAACCTGCCAGCTCAGTAAGTATGGGGGTCCTGATCCCAGACAAACCTGCCTGTGCAAAAGGAGCACTGTGCCTGCGAGTAAAATTGCTAAAATCGGGAGCAGACTGACAAGATTTTTATCTCTGATGTAGAAACACATTTATTATTATTTTTTCCCCCCTTTTCTTTCCAGGTGAGTCTGAAGGTTCTGGTTCCACACCAGTCATAAGTAATGGGAGGGTGATAGATGGACAAAAACCTTCCTACTCTGTGGGGGATTTCATTACCTTTGACTGTTACCCGGGGTACACCTTGAATGGGCAGGCTCGGATTCAGTACATTGGGAACAACCAGTGGGTGCCAGCTGTGCCAACCTGCCAGCTCAGTAAGTATGGGCTGCAAAATCTCCACTAGGATGAAAACACAGCTCAGAAAACAGTCCTTTTGTATTCAGGAGAAATGATTTAATGCAGCTTCCTTCTTTATTTTAATGGGAAAAATTGGGTTTGTTAAAATTAATTAAAATAATCATATTCTAAGTTAAATATTATTATTTAAATTAGTCTGCCTCAAAGATTGTGTTGATAGAAGTACTTGACTTGAAATAGCTCTGTGAATATTTTTATAATAATATTTGAGCAAGAAGCATCTGTGTTCCTCTTGTGATACTGATTCCTTCTGTTTTCAGGTGGATATATTATAGCCATCATCTGTGGTGAGTATTTTCTAAAACCTTAAAAAAATACAATACAAATTATATTTTTTATATGAAAGCCCATTTTTGATTCCAATCACCTGGGACTGCAATAGGGTGATTTTGGAGTTCTGGTTAAAGCTGCATGATTCAAAAAAAGATTGCTTAGCTATTACAGTTTAATTTAGTGTGAAATGTGTATTTTCTCATGTGGTGAGCTCACATTTCAAAGGCAGCTTGCAACAACGTGGCCACTTGGATAAATGTCAGAGCTTGGGTTTACTGGAGGTGTGAGTAAATAACTCTGCCAGTGAACAGAAATGTTCAGTCCATCCTCTGTCCTTGCCTTTGTTATCCAGATTTGTACAAACCTGTAAGAAGTAACACTGGGGTTTTGTCATTCCTGTTTTAGTTTCTGAGCTGGTGGGGTCTTGGTGGTCACTGGTTCTGAGCTGAGCTATCTTGAAGAATCAAATATTTCATTTACATGGCTCATTCCATAAATAAGTTGGGCTGTGGGGTTTTTTTAAGGGGGTAGAGGTGGGATAGACCTGTAGATGAAAACAAGCACTCTAAGGTGCTTTTTTTTTACTTCTTCCTAAAGTGATTGTGGTAGTTGTGGTGCTCCTGGCAGCCTTCTGGATCTACAAGAAATTCTTCTCACAGAATGGGTGAGTAAACTTCCTTTTTATTAATCCTGCAAGTTTCCAAATGACTGAGCCAAAGCTGTGCTGATGTTTAAGTTTCTTGAGCTTTGTGTGCCCTTTCTTTTTCAAATGTCTGATTTTTGTGTGAGCTCCTCCCAGCAGCTGATGGGAGCTAAAGCCTAACCATGAATTTGTCTTTGGTTTTGGATCTGCTGTTCAGCTAAGCTGCTAATTAACACTTGCACTAATTTCAAGGAAGGAAAAGCCCTGTTCTCAAGCCTGTGTTTGGCAGTGTCCACTTGCCAAGGAAAGTATTTTGTCCATCTGCTTCAAACATATCAGTTTATCTCCTAAAGCCAGGGGGAGTCTTGGTTCTATGGGCTTGTGCTGCCAGAAGGTTTTCAGGTTTTTATTCTCCTCCTTCAGCCCTAATGTTGGTGTCCCTATGTTAAAGACTTGCAAAATCAAGTGTAAAATGCTAGATTTGTGCACAAGCAATTAGTGTTCTGTTTTTGATGAGACATGTAGGGTGTTTTAAAGTTTATCTTCGAAACAACTGGGGTTTATGTGTGGTTTTTCATGGAGAGACAGGAGATTTAAATTCCTCTTTGTGCATTGCTTTTTGCTGTGATGTCTGATTTTATCTTCTGGAAAAAAACTTTTTGTCAGGAAAATATTTTGTAAAATGCAAAACACTGACAGTCCAGAGCAGGTTAGGTGGTACACATGGAATGTCAGGATGAGCATCTCATCAGTGTTGTCTTTTTCCAGAATCTGTTGGGATTTATCTGGAGTACATGACACAAAGGGAGGGATGCTTTAAATGAAGCAAACCAGAGGGAATATTCCTGTGGTTCATATTTGTAATGAAGTCCACACAGAGGACTTGGAGAGCCCTGGAGGGGGTTTATATCCAGTGAGGTTTTAGCCTTAAAATGAGCAGTGGAGTATCAATCCAAGGGCCAGAGTGTGCTCTGAGCAATTTGGTGCTTTTGAGCCACTGCTTTTGTTCAGTACTTGGGTATTCTGCAGCCTGGATGGGCCAGAAGAGCTCTTGGAGTTCAGGGCAGCACTTGCTGCCTTCACCCGTGGGGAGACTTCTCAGGGCATAGAAAGCAGGAGGGATCTAAAGCAGCATCATCAAAAATTAAACTCTGTGACATTCCTGAGTATCTGACAGCATGAAAAGCCTTATTGTGCCTAGTGCTTCCCTTCATCTTCCTCTCTGAACATCTGACTGCTAAAGCTCTTTCTTGTCTGAAAACCCTGATGTAATCTCCTTTTATGAAAGCCTCCATCTCCCTGTTTAGTGTTCCGAGTTCCTGATGCAGCCGAGCCTTTGTTGTTGTGCTTCCAGCCCTGATCCTTGCAGTTTGTAGCCTCCAAATGGCAGCAGATCTTTCCTTGGCCTCTGTTTCTTGTGTGTGAAATGCCCTTGGGTGGGACATTCAATTAGACCTTTCTCCCTTTCTGCTGTTCAGCTCGTACACAGTTGATGAGAGTTGCAAGGAAATTTGTATTTTAAAAACTAATGTCCCAGCTGAGATGGAAGAAACTGCACAAATGAATTAATGAAAAGGTATAACTTTCCACTTCATTTGGACTTTTTGCAATGCAGATTAAGTGTCTTTTTTTATTGTGCTTTGCTTGGAATTTCAGGAGTGTGGAATCCATCTAGCTGGGAGCCTTGGCTTCCTGTAGGAAAGAATCTCTTAACTTTTCATTCATTTGGGGAGAACAGGATATAATATAGAGATTTATCATTTAGCAGTGTCACTAAAAGCTTCCTATGATTTAAATCACATTTCTTGGTGTTGTGTTTGAAGAATGAGTAGCATATTGCCTACAATACTCAGAAGAATGTCTGCACCCATCCCAGTGGTGAGTTACTTTTCCTAGCTAATAGTTTAATTCCCTGTAATTAGAAGCTGGAACCACCTTTGGGCACTGCAACTCTAAAGGTAGTTGTGCATCCCTTCAGAGAAAACCAGATCACATCTCACAATTACTGATTCATCTGCATTTTTGCTTTCTAGAAGAGGATTAATGAAGGGTCTAACAAGGAACTTTTGAAACCTTCCTATGAAAAGGTGATTTCTTTTTCAAATCCAGAGTTCTGTAGCCCTGAAAAGAATCAAAATTCAGTTGCTTTGAAGCTGATGTCCTCTCCTGTATTTTAACCTCACTCCAGTGAGATGCATGTGATGAATGTTGGGGTTCCTCCTGCACTTGTGTAGGGTCAAATGGGCTCTTCCAAAATCTATCTCTTCCAGCCTTGTTTGAACTGAGAAGTTTGCAGACAGGACAGCTCAGTTTGACTTTTCCTTGCCAGTATTTTGGCATTCCTATCTCAACAGAGCTGGAACTACAAATATTTTTTTAAATCAGCATCTTCTTTTTTTTGTTGCTTTTCTCCTTTGCACAGATTCTGAGGAGGTGATGGGTTCTCTTATTCCAGCTTAATGCAAAAGTCTTTTCATGTGCATAGTCTTGATTTTATTGACTTGTAAAGGACAGGTGAATTTTCAGTACTATTGGTGAGTTTTTATATTAACATAAAGCTTGGAGTTTATTCCAAAATAATGTATAGGTTAAGGAATATAATCTTCACTCTGAAGAATGATGTTTCTAATTAAGATAGGATCTGTTTTCTGGGTTGATTTTTGGAGAGAAAAAATTAATCAGGAGATAGAATTCTTCATTCCAATCTTACCTTTACACATGATAAGAGAAATTACTGGTCTGGTGTGTCAAAACACTGGGAATTCTGGAGGTTTTCTTATGGAATAAGGAACTCCTTAGAGCCTTGGAGCAATAGCACTGAGGTTTGGCAAAACAGGAGTTATTCAAGAACTTGGGACATATATAAGAATATCATTGTGAATTTGAATTCTTGTGTATTTAAGTATTGTAAAGTTGCTGTTAGTGGACTGCAGAATCAAAATCCACACTAACTAATATTTCATTTTTGGTTAGAAAATAAATACTAAGCAACACACTGTAATTAAAATGAATTCCAGGGTGCACCTGGTGGAGTTATGGGAATCCTGTAACTGTTCTGGTGTTAGTTTTTGGTAATACCAGTCATCACTGGGAGTGATCCCTTTGGATCAAAGGCTCTGCTGCTCCCTGGGTCATTGCTGACAGTTCAGGAGCTGAATGAAGCTAAAATCTCCTCAGTCCAGCAGTTGGTAAAGAGAGGCTAAAGACTGACCCAGTTTGTGACTTCACCTGCAGCTTTAATGCCAAAACTAAGGATGTGCTTTCAGTGTAAATGTAAAACCTCTTGCAATGTAAAAACCTCTGATCTGACTTGTTTTTTTGTTTGTAGGAAACGGGACAGCACTCCCAGTTCTGCCGAATATAAGATGTGTAAAGCATGACTGCCCTTGCTGGGGTGGGAGGGACCTGGCAGGGGGATGTCCCTGGCAGAGCTGGACAAGGATTGATTCCCTTGCACTGAGGGGCTGCCCACGAGTCCCTTGTGCTGCTGAACTGCAGGAGGAGGTGCTTGATAGGATAAGGAGTGTGTGTGCATCTAGCTAGCACAGAGCCTGCTTTGCCCTCCCTGCCCTCCTGTGCCCATCGGCTGGGGGAAAGGCAGTACCTGTAGCATGCCAGGGTCTGTGGGAGTGCTGCAATGTCCCAGTGCCAGCTGCTGCTCCCTGCTGCCTTCAGTGCCACCTCGTGGCTTGCAGAAGATGTCCAATATTCTCCTGTGTCCTGTAGAGCTCTGCTCACTCAAACCTGGCTGTCCTTCCCATCCCTCTTTGCAGCAGAGGTGGTGTAAATGGTCCTGGGGTTTCCTTTGTTGCTCGTTCCCTGGAGAGTCTGGTGCCATTGAAGGCAATGTCTTTTGGAAACTATCACAATTAAGATCTTATATACTCTACCTCTTTGTCTGCCAAAGTTGGTTGCTGTATATATAATGAATTGAATGTGCCTTGAAATCAGAGTTTTATAGCTTTTCCTTTGCTTTTGAGAAGGAAAAAAAGCTATATATATATATTTCTGATTCTTTGCTTTAATCTCCCAAAGACTGCGGTGGATTTGTTGGGCCTGAAAATGGAAGGATTCTGTAGCAAAGGCATCCCCTGCCTGTTGACAGGAGATCCCTAATCAAAGGAACTGCTGAGAGCTCAGTGGTGGCTGTGTCCTGTCATGAGCACAGTGGAAGTTCCTTAGGGTGCTCCATTTTATGAGCCTTGATGTCAGGTCTGGAGATCTTCTGTTGCTTTCAGGGGTAGAAACAGGTGCTGTGTGATCCACCTCCCTTGCTTTTTTACTTGAAGTCACATATTCACATTTCTAACCTCTGGCTGCAGACTGGGATGTTAAATCAAGCTCTGAAAAGCTGGATTTAGCATCAGATTCCTGTTTAGAAGCAGAAGCTTTTCCCTGTCACTCGCTTTTCATGTTAAAGGAAAGCCAGGCCAGTTCAGTTGTGTGAGTGCTGGTAGATGTGGTGGTCTCTTGTTTGCTGCTTGGTGCTTGTTCAGCAAATGCTTTAGTCCAGATTCTCACTCCAGGAGCCCCCACCACTGTGTTTGCCATTAGTTTAGAGTCACTGCTACTTCTAATTCCTCAGCAAACCCCATATCTTAACTAGAACAGGTTTTAGCTCCATGAATCTCACTATCAGCATCCAGACAGCTTCTGATTTTCACAGAAAATCCAAATAGCCTCACTTGAGATGCCTGAGGCAGCATTGGAAGTGCTCTGGCTTGTCTGTGGCTGCTTGGCACTGCTCTCCCTGTCATCAACAGATTGTTGGAGTGGCACAGAACTGTTTGGGGCTTGATAGGGCTTTTTGGGACAATCCCAGCAGTTGCATTGTTGGAGCTCATAATAGGCCGTGGTTGTTAGAAAGGGGCTTTGGCTCTGCAGAAGGATTTGCTGTTTGTGGCCTGGCTGATAGCTCAGCTTGAGAGTTGTTTGTAAACACTGGGATGTGTGACTGGGGCTGAGTGTGGTGCTGGTCAGGAGCTCAGCTTGCTTTGTGTGGCATCTGCAATGTGCTGAAATAACACTGGAATGTTCTTGATTGGGAAGTGAAATCACTGTAAAAAGTGGCTGTGTTTTTGCTCTTTCTGGATGTAAAGATTGGCCATAATTTGTAATATTCCAAATAAAAATGTTAAATTATTTAGCAGTAAGTGTTTGTCTTTCATTCATCATTGTGTTGAGCAGCTCTTCTGCCATCGTTATCCAGATGATTTTTCATGTCCCAAATATCAGGTGGAAACTGCTGAGATTGAAGTTTGCAGTTTGTACACAGAATTACTCAGTGGTAGTGTAGGGGATGGGGTTTGACTTGCTGAGCACCTTTTGTGGTTTCCTTTTAGAATTGCAGAGAATTTCCCAGAACCTCCAAAATTTTACTCCTGAAAAAATTGGTGAGAAGTTGATGGAGAAGAGGAAATTGGGGCTGTTCTGGTGGAACACTTGAGGCAGAGCCCAGAGGGTGTTTTGGCCCTTTTGTCCAGCGTGTGACAAATGCAATCCTTAGAGAATAGGGCTCTGGTGGGTTTAGGTGACCTGTGAAGGAGAGTGGATTTAGGAATTGTGTGAGGTTCACACTTGAAATGTGCTGAACTGCTGTGGAGTCAGCTGCTGATAGATTGAAGCCTTTCAGAGGGCGGAATAGAAAAAATAACTTCATATGTTGGATTTCATTGCAGTTTGTGGTTGAGATACTCAGAGTGAGTTGTGTGGAAATGATGCCAGACTGCACAACTTTACACTGTGGAGTTTGGGATTGCAGTGAGCATTGAGGGGATAAGCAAAGTTTCTGGCAATGGGATATTCTTTTATCTCCTTTCCAACCCAAACCGTTCTGGGATTCTGCTCTGTGCTTCTGTGAATCTGACTTAAACACTACAAATTAATTGGGTCTAATTGTCATAAGTCCTGTGCTGTTTTTCTAAAACTCAGTGCTGCATGAATTATTTCCTTTGGAGTCTGAACTGATAATTAAAGGGAGGTGAACTCTGCTAAGGGAAAGCTGCATGGAATAAAAATGAGTTGTTGCCATCTACTGGTGACAGGGCATTGGGAGTAACAAAACAGGTCCAGAGTTGTGTGGTTTAGGGTTAAATAATGTGGAGTGACTGTGGTTGGTGGGTTTTCAGTGTCACACTTAAAATCAGTATAAATTAAGCCCTGCCCATAGCAGGGTTGGAGCTGGATGATTTTAAGGTCCCTTCCAAACCAAACCATTCTGATTCTCTGAATCTGAATACTTCTGAGGGTGGTGAGAATGGAGCTGGGGGCTGAAATGAAGAGACTTGCAGCACTTAGGTGTTGTCCAGCAGGGAACCAGGTGATCTCTCTACCTGAGACAGAGCCCAGGAGCGTAGAGCACACAATTTTATTCAGAAGGAAAAAAATAAATCTGTGTAAAGAACAGGTTAAGGCAAACAAACAGCACATGGAGTAGAAGTGGTCAGAAGGTTGGGTGGCTGTGTTGTCACACCCAGGCCCTGGCTTGCTTGAGTTGAAGAAGCTGAGTTATGTTTGAAGAGATGCTTCTCTGTGTCTGGAAGCATCCCATCCTCACTTGAGGGGATGCTGGCTGTCCTCATCCTGCAGGATGTTCAGCCTGTGGGGGAGCTCCAGGTCAGAGAACAGCAGGCCAGTGGTGGTGGGGAGGCCGGGTGGTGCTCTGGATGGTGTTTGTTTGTGACTGGGGGGTGAGGGAAGGAACTTTCCCATTACTGTTGCTTTTCCCCCTACATCATAACCGATTTCAAATGGTGCTAGACAAAAACTGAGACTCTGAACACCAAGAGAAATCGGTCAGCCTGTGTAAGAGACGTTTTCCTGGCTCAGAGAAGGATCCTCTTGGAGATGACAGCTATGCATTCTTTAGAGATGACTACTCAGTGCTCTGATCAAACCTTCATCCACACAGGGATCAGCTTTTCCATGTCTGGGAACACGCTGGGCAGCAGGGAGGGCAAAACAAAGAGTTCAGCTTCATTCTGGGTTGGGATGCAGGACTGGAGAAATGAAATATTGCTGGGAGGGACCAGCAGCAAACTGGGAAATTATTCTGGAAAAAGGAGTGGGTTCTGTGTGTGCTGGAAAATTATTCTGGAAAAAGGAGTAGGTTCTGTGTGTGCTGAGAAGTGATTCTGGAAAAAGGAGTGGGTTCTGTGTGTGCTGTGTGGCATCTTCGTGATGCCCATGGCAGGAGGTTGGAACAGGATGGTCTTTAAGGTCCCTTCCAACCCAAGCCAGTCTGGGATTGCTGAAGGCACTTCTGTGTCTGACTGCTGAGGTCAAATAGTTGGGGGGAATTTCTGTGTTTGCAGAGCTCTGGAATGAGAATCCTGTGGTGATGGAGCCCCCAAGCAGAGGGTGGAAATCCTTTTGCTCTGAGGCAGTAAATTCAAGGTTGATCCTAGTTTTTGGCTATCAAACATACTCTGCCTGTCAAGTACAAGAGCTAGCACGTTGGTTTTCATGCAACTTGTGGATCACTTTACTCTGGACACCTTGAACTCATATGCATTGTTTATTGAGCAGAAGTACAGGAGCAGGAGGCTGTGCTGGTGTGGCCCTGCCTTGGGAGGGTGCATACAGTGGTTGGAGAAGTGTCTAGAAATCAGATGATGTTACAAAGTGGATGGCTGGCAAAAAAATCACCTTTGGAAAAAGGGCTGATTTGAGGAGCAGAGGATGTTGCTGAAGTGAGCAGGTGCTTGGTCTCCTCCCACGCTGTAATTCTTGCTCCTAGAACACTGATTTCAAATGGTGCTAGATACAAAGTGGGAAAATCTAAGCCACCATGTGAAACCAGCTTCCAGAGGAAGACACATCTTGTGCATGGCTGCAGGCTGAGGGAGAAAATCCTTCATCTCCACCGTACCTAGAGAAAAATTCATTTATTTAATTTTATTAGACAGCAAGACAGTTACCTTGGGCTTAGCTACTTTATGGATACAGTTTTTTTGTGGCATCTTGTGGATGGTTGAGGCTGGTGTAGGAGAAATGAAATATGTGGTGAGGAAAACCCCCAGCCTGGCAGTGAGTGCTGTTTCCTGCCCTAGCCAGGTGGAATGCACTCAAGTTCTTCCCAGCAAGTGATGATCAAGGTTTTATTTCTTGCTAGTGCAGAGCACGATGCCGATGGGGTGAGTGTGGGAAGTTTGTGTGCTTCAGGAACACTTTTTCCATTTCACTGCAGATGAAACCAGGCTGTAAACCTCATTCTGTCCAAGACAGAGAGTGTTCTGCCTTTGTGTCACTCACTGATCAGAGAGCACAGGACAGATCAGGTGCTTTTTGTGACAGGGAAAGGAAATGTGAGTGTCCTGATGGAGCGTCCTCTGTCAGCAGTCCTTGTGCTTTAAGTAAGCCAGGACGTGCAGATTTTGGTGAGACAACTTTTAAATTCTGCAGGCAGGATGAAAATAAATTGGATTGAAAGTACTTTGAGTGTGGGTCAGAGCAAAAAGGAGCGTTCACAAATTGAACTGTAAATGGTTCAGTGGAAGTTGTCGAGGAAGGAGAGTGTGGAAATGAGTGGCTGATGGTTCCTGGAACTGAGCACTTAACCTGCAGTGTCCACAGCTCAGAGCAGAGGGAATAGAGGGGGTGTTGAGAAGCCTCTGAACTGCTCCACACATGCATAATTCAGGAGCTATCAACCCTGGGATAAGTGTCTGACCTGTGCTGGAGTAGAGGCCAATGTGAAATGGAACAAAGCACAACTGGAGGCAGCAGTTTCACTTATTGATGCCCTGGGCTTTTGGCAGCTCTGTGTATTCCTGTTGTAACCACATCCAAAAATCTGCTCTGGTGCCTCCATCCTGATGCACACTCCCAGGCAGCAGAGGGGAAGCTCAGAGACAGGAGCTTGTCCTTCCAAGAAAGAGGGGTGGAGGAAGGGGAAATGACTGGACTAGATTCCTTGTCTGGATATTTGCTGTCGTTTCTAAATCCATTATCTGGGGCAACAGGGTGAAAGACGAGTGGAAAGCAGGTTCCCTCCCCAGTGCCTGCCGTGTGGCACAGTTATTTAGGAGGCACCCTCTATTATCAGGTGAGATTTGCTCCTGAAAAGCTGCACCAGGAGTGCAGAATCACAGAATCACAGCAGCATCTCTGAGAAACAGGCTCACAGTGAGGTTTGCTTTGGTTTTTCCTTGCCTCAGTAGTAAGCATTACAAAGAAACCTTCATTAGGGTTTTGAAAAACAGTTGGAGGAAATGTCACTTAATTTTGTGCTGCTGAAAGTGGGAACTTGTGTCCAAGTATGAGACTTAGAAGGACTGAACACCTCTGCACATCTTCCCCTCTCCAAAGGAGACCAACCTTTCCAGAAATATCATGCAGCAGATGCAGACCAATGGCTCATTTATTATTTATAGTTTTGATAAAACCAGGTTTCACTTCAGCATAATTAAGATGCTGCTGCCTCTCCTCCAGGCTACCTGGAGTTTGTCCTGTTGCCTTCACAAGCTCCCCAGAAGGTGTCAGCCCTTCTTGGCAAGGTGCAGGTGCACATTTGGGAAGGGATCTGTCTGTGCTCTGCTTTCCAAGGCTCCCAGTGTGTCTGGGCAGGAGAAAGGAGCAGTTCAGGATGCTGTGATCCACAGCTCCTGTTGGCAACGTGCACATGGGCAGGGAGAACAGGAGCACAGCATGGTTTGGTTGGAAGGGACCTTAAAGCTCACCCAGTGCCACACCTGCCCAGGCAGGGACACCTCCCAGTGTCCCAGGCTGCTCCAGCCTGGCCTTGGACACTGCCAGGGGTGGGGCAGCCACAGATTCTCTGGGAATTCCATCCCAGCCCTTCCCCACCCTCACAGGGAAGGAAATGAAGCAGTGCTGGTCTCAGACATCTGCTGTGTGGAGAGCAAGTACTGTCACCTGTGCTTGGCTTTATCACGGGATTGGACTTTGCAGTAAATAATAGCAGGGAAAGTACAATACCATTCTGTGGTTTCCCTCCTTTTCAGGTGTTTTAGTGGCAGTGCTGTAGCTTCTTTCAGAGGAACAACTCAAAGCCTTTCATGGACTTCACACTGCTTTATACATTCCATAGGAAACAAAGACAAAAAGGGAATCCCTGCCTTCCCTGTGAAAGGGAACTTCCTCTCTATCCTGAGACCTTCAGTCTGCAGGAACAAGGCAAGCCTGGATGTCACAGACCTGATTTTTCACAACTTGCACCTTCTATAGAAAGGCAGTTCTGGGGCTTTTACAGAAAGCAAAACAGATCTCAGTGTGCCTCATACATTTTCTCCTCCATTTTCACATAATGGGGTGAAACTCGTGGCTCATCAGGCTCTGGTCTCCCCTGGAGAAAATAATCCCTGTTTTACATGCTGAGAATCTGAGCTTGATGCATCATCCTCCCAGTGAAGGAATGAATCAGCCCAGGGCCAGGTGCAGGACAAGGGGTGTGACAGCACAAGTGCTGACCTGTAAGGGGAATGGAAATGAGTGAACTTCTAAGGTTTCAAAAAAAGCCTCCTCAGCGTGGGGAGCCTGTAACTGCATCTCTTTGTTGTGCAGGTCTGGTGCTGCGTGGGTCAGCTGTGGACAAATGTGCTCTGACTCGCACTGGGAGCCAGTCCTCGGTGTGGAGCACTTGGTGTGGCAGAGCACGGCCTGGGTTGAGTGCAGGCAGATCAGGAGCTGCCCTGCTCAGGAAAAGTGATATTTGTGCCTAGGAGATGGCTCTGGAGAGGCCACTGCTGGTATGGGCAGCAAGAACAGGTACTTCCTTCACGAGTTTAAAGCGCAAGGGAGATATTTCTTTCCTTTATTAGACCACAATAAAAGCTCCACATTACAATCCTGAATTGAAGGTGGCCTATTCCTTCAGTCCTACTCTTGCAGCCTTACAAATGGAGTTAAAAGCCAGACACTCTGTGTCTGAAACCCCCCAAAACCCCAAGGCAGGCTGAACACTGAGACAGGATGGGGGTAAAAGCCTGTGCAGCTTTGTGTCCCTTTTAACTGAGCAGTGGGACAGTCAGGCCTGCTTGGTTTGAGTCACTGATTTCAATTCCTGCTAAGGGGAACCTGTCAGAGCACTCTGCAGTGTCTTGTTTTAGCATGGTGACTATTAGAGGTGTGCTTAGATATTAGTGCTGTAGCTCCCCATCTTGTGATCCCCCTGCTCATCTGAAATTGCTTTGACTTGCCTGGAGTCATCCAGTTCTCCAGCTTTGCTCTCAGGAGAGTTCCTGGGCAAACCCTGAGCCTGTTTGGAGGGCACAGGAGCTGCTGAACCCCTGGATCCTGTGGAGAATTCCAGAATTCACAGGGAGCAGTGAGGTGAAACTGGGCAAACTCGAGAAGAGCACTGCACTTGCATGGCTGAGGTCAGGGAAGGGCAGTAGGAAAGAAAACTCATCTAATTTAGCCCTACACAGCCTGAGCGAGCAGCACATTGCAAAACTCGCTCCACTCAAACAAATGATCCACCTAAGCAGCTGCAACCAGAAAGGCCATTTTCTATTCCTAACTCCTGTACCTAAGCATCACTTTGGAATGTAAAGTACTGATTGCAGGGCTTGAAAGCTCTCACAGGGAGATGATTGTTGTGATTTGTACAGTCAGTTCAGGAACACGGTGTTCCCCCAACACCACCGCTCCAGCTCCTCCAGGTAATGGCAAGAGAAGCCATATTTTTCTTTTGTGTCATTCTAGAGACAAAAGAATGTCCTGTGCTAGGGAGGAGCATAAGGAAACAAACCCAGCCAGCTGTTCACTGAAGTATAACCTGCCTTTAACCCAGACAGCTGAAAACAAGCCTTTAGTTTAACACTGCCTGCAGTACAAGGACCTGGCAAAACAGCTGGAGAAAAGCACTGACCAAACACTCCTGGCTGACTCCCCCAGGCACACGAGAATCCTGTTCCCAGGGTTTCCATCATTCCATCCCTGAAATGTCACTGTGTGTCCAGGAGCCACTGTCAGTGTTTAAAAAGCATTTGGGCTGGAGATCCAAATGCAAACCCAGTGGCTGCTGTTGGGCTCCTGAGCGCCGTGAGTGTTTGTGGGGGGAGCTGCAGAGATGAGGCTCACTCAGAAATAGCTCTTCCTTGGAAAGCTGGAGGGCTGAATCACAGTGTGTTGGCTCAGTTCTTAGCAGACGAGCCATCACATCTGCCTCCCTGTAGGCGAGGAGCCGTCACTGGCATCGGGATTGGCAGCCAGGTTCTGTCCCTTTGGAAACCAGGCAGTGATGATGAGGAAGGCGAAGGCTCATCGTGGGCAGGGTCAGGAGGTGGGCTGGCAGCTCTGGGAGCAGGAGGGCTCTGCTCCCCTGTCCCTCTCTGTGCACAGAACGTGCCCCCAAGTTGAACTTTGGGCACTAAATAAGTTCTCTTGCTCACAGGCATTAACCACTGCTCTGCTGCTGGGAGGCTGAGACAGCCCTGAGCATATCCATGGCTGGGGTTGTCCTGAGACAGCTGAAAATAGGAGTGAGATGGGCAAATAGGAACACCAGGGAAAAATGGGGAAACCTGGGAGGGGACAAGACAGCTCCTGAGCTAGGTACCTGAAACTGAAAGCAACTGAGGGACACCCCTGGCTTGAAAGGCTCTGGGGAGCCTGCAGAGCCCACCTGATAGCCACAGAAATGCAAATGCACACAGAGTTTTTCTTCCTAGAACAGAGTGTGAGCCCTTAAATACATGTCACTCCTGGTTCCCAGCAGTCCAGAGGAAGTCGTGGGGGAAAAGGGGATGAGGGAACTAGTGGAAAGTTTTTGGAGGTAGCAAAGAAACAAATTACAGATAGGGATTTTAAAGTCTCAGAGACATGGGATTTCTTTTGAGCTAAAGTTTTGGGCTCAGTGCCCCCACTGCTGCAGTAGTGTTAATTCTCAAGCCTCCCCTCCAGGTTCAGGCATGGGCACAGTTGCAGGAGGAGTAGATTGGGAGTTCCTGAACCAACTGGTTGCTGACCATGAGTCAGGGGAATGACCTTGCAGCAGGCGGCTCACGGTGCCGCTCTCGGAGCCGTGCCAGGATAAACGGCACTGGTATCTCTGAGTGCTGGTGGAACCATTTTGTGACATTCCAGCTTGGCCTTGTCTCCTGCTGCCTTTGCACCGAAATTGTTTGGGTGGGTGGGAATGGGATAGAGTATTCCCTTTTTTCCTCACAGCCTGGGCTTGGGACTGTCTTAATACAGAGATAAAGGGGATATGGACAACTCTTATCTCTTGCCTACATCCTTGTCCATTAACATCAGCATTACAGATATTTAACCAAATTAAATCTTACTCTCCCCCCCAGCCATACCCATATTAAACTGTAAGAAAACACCATGATAAAGTTTAAAAAATCCTACGCAGCAGCACTGAATTTTCTGGATGGGTCTGGGAGAGATTTGTCAGAGGAGAGAGGGTAGAACACTTGGCATTTAGACGTTTTAATGAATGTTCCCAAATAAGAAAAGAAAAACATTTGCTTGTAGACTCTAAGCTTCTCACAGCGTCAGAAAGCTCCTGACACAGAGCCCAATGCTGTATTTGTATAACATGGAAATGAACAGCAGCAGCAGCAGAGCTGCAGGCTCCGAGCCTGCTCTGTGAGCAGCAAAATGGCCAGGGGTGCTGGGGCTCATCTGAATTCCTTCACCATTTGGGGGGTCACTAGGTGGACCTGATACCCCTGACCCTTCAGGTATGGTTTCAACTCTAACATCAGTATGAAATGAATATTTCTAATCATATTCAAGCGTGTGCCCCCATCAGCTCCACTCCCTAAAGCACCGACAGGAACCAACAGCAAAATTCGTCTGCGTCACAGATGTAACATGACCATCGGCAAAACAAGAGCAGAGGAGATCATGGCTGTCTCGTCCCTCACAGAGCCTTCCTTCACTAGCAGACAAGAAGAGGTAATGCTTTTAAATTTATACCATGGGCATGTGAAATCCTGCCCTTCCTTCCCCGAATCCCGCGGTCCCCGAGCGGTCAGAACGCCCGAGAAAACTGCGTGTGTTTTGTCGGCGTGGTACGGAACGCTGCGTCACGATGCTGCACCAAGGCCGAGGCAGAGCAAACCCCACTCCCCAGAGCAGGGAAACCCAGATACAGGAACATGAATCAGCTCATGCAGTGTCACACACACAAGTGTCAGAGGGAGGGAGAAATCACAGCTTTCCCCAGTCCTTTTGCGGCACTGTGCGGAAAACGATCGCGGAACAGTTACCCAGGTACAGCTCACGGTGACAGTGCCACCCCTGTGCACATAATCACTGCTGTCCTACAGAAATATGCCATGTCCCCTTCTTAGCCTTGTTTCCTGCCAGTCCCACAGATTTACCTGCTGACAGTAACCTCAATTTCTGAGTAATGAGATTTACAGCTGGAGTTTAACATTGAAATAACTCCTCTTATATCCGTCTCCTTACCCTCCCTGCATTTAGGCACAGTTAAACCATCGCTGTGGCCAAAACATGATGGCAAAAAGAATTAAACCAAATACATCCTTGTGCTGAAGACACTCAGCAGCCAGTGGCACCTCCTTGAAAGCCATGAAACAACAGCACCAGCTTTACAAAGTCAGGGCTTCTCCACCCCAAAACCATAATGGGGAAAACCACAAAGAGCTGTCCATGCAACCAACACTCGAGAAAACAGACTCAACGCACCTATCATCCACACAACCCAGTATCATGCCTTAGTCTAGCTCCTGGCTGTACAGAACACCTCTACAGCTGCCTGGTACTGGTCTCCTCTGTGTGTGTGTATTTCTGCCTGTCTGTCTGTCTGTCTGCAGGGACCACCGTTGTCGCTGCTGTTCCTGTTGTTCCCCTGCTCTGCGGATCTGGCGCTGCGGGAGGCAAGGATGCTCCGAGGGAGCCAGCTACAGCCAGCGAAGGCTCAGTGAGTCAGGGGGGGTTGTGATGACTGCAGTAAGAGGCTGAAATTCCCTATGGAATCTGGCAGGAAAGGAGGAAAGATGGAGATGGGGAAGAGGGAAAGAAAGTGGGGAGTGGCACGTACAGTCTGTCGGTTCTTCCCTCCCCGTCCCTGCGCCGCACTGCCGTTGGAAATGGCGGCCCTGCGCAAAGGACGGCGTCGCGAAAAATCCGCAGCGCCTGCGGCCTGCACAACCAAACCTCCAAAATTCCATCCAGGGTGTAAATTCAACCCTGCCCTCTCTCCCTGTCTCCCAGAGCACCCTGCAGAGGCCAGGCTGCAGCCCAGGCAATGGGGACGGCTGCCATGCAGTGCTGAGCCCAGCGGTTGTTGCTAAACAACCAACCCTGGCGCTGGAGATGTCAGCCAGTGAGTAACAGAGATTAAACACTCCTGCTAGCACATCCTGAAACTTGGGTAAGCCTCAGAATGATGAAAGGCTATGGAATAATGGCCCCTGTTGTATGAGAAAGCAAAGTTACCACTCCACTGCATAATCGGGAGACTTCCTCGGCCAGAAGGACCAAGCTCAAGGCTGGCTGTGTCCTCAGCACTTCCAGGCAGAGTTGCCATCTTCATTGCTGGGCGCTTTAAGAAGAGAGGTGAAAAAATAGTATAGTAAACGGTTAAGAGGGAAAAGTGTTCTCCCCTTCACTTCCTTATCCTCTCTCTGGAGCTGCTCTCTGCCCTCAGTCTCCCATTCATCCTTAACCAGTTCCCAGTCCTTCCGTCCTTGCTTTCTAACGCTGTTACTCCTTTGCAAACCTTTACAGACCCATCACTGAGGGCTGTCTCCATCTCTCTGTTATGTTCCCGAGCCTGTGGCACACTCACACTTGTGCAAACAAAAACTGAGTTTCGGTAAGAGTCATTTTCATTTCTTTAACTATTCCCACAACATAA
The DNA here is from genome assembly GCF_035770615.1 of Melospiza melodia melodia. Lineage (NCBI taxonomy): Eukaryota > Metazoa > Chordata > Aves > Passeriformes > Passerellidae > Melospiza > Melospiza melodia. Next base: position 8,174,288 of record NC_086221.1, read on the forward strand.
TTTCCAGGTGCAATCCCTGCCCCAAGCAGTTCACAGTGCTGCCAACACTCCAGCGCCTCAGAAAGGAGAAGGAAGCAAGGAGAAAAGCCCTGAACCCCAGTACTTTCCCCTGCACCGTGGGCTGCAGCTCTGACACGTCATCATCACGACTGGATGGTGAAAGGAGACCTCCTGGGATCACCCATGGGTGAAGGACTGCACCCAGCACAGCCAGCAGTGACCAGCTCCTGTCCTGCCTGCTGCCCGAGGGACGCCTGGCATCCGGGACCCGAGGTGAGCATGGAGCGAGAGCGGGCAGGGAGTGGGCAGGGGGCAGGAGTGGGAAGGGAGATGGGAGCAGGGAGGGAATGGGCAGCAATTGGGCAGGGAGCAGCAGGCAGGGAACAGCCATGGAGCATGCCAAGGAATGGGCAGGGAGCAGGGGAACAGACAGCGAGCAGGCAGGGAATAGGACAGGAGCAGCTGCTGGTACTCGGAGTGCTGGGATCAGTGTGCAGGTTGCAGAGGCAGCCCAGCGCTGACATGGCCGCTCCGCTGATAGCCGTGGGCAGCAGCAGGGAGCAGGCAGGGAACAGGGAGCCAGGCGTCAGGCAGTGAGCAGAGGGCAGGAGCCCTGTGCTCTCAGGGCTGCTCCTCTGACATGAGCTGGCAGAGAGCAGGCAGGGAATCGGTAGTGGGCAGACGACAGCCCTGGTTGCATGCCACTCTGCTGACACCCGCGGGCAGGGAGCGGGCAGGGAATAGAAGCGGGCAGAGGGCAGAGGCAGCCCCGCTTGCTTGCCTGCTCTGCTGACACCAGCGAGCAGGGAATGGGGAGCAGGCAGGGAATAGGGAGTGGGCAGTGGGTAGCGGGCAGTGAGAGCGGGCAGTGTCAGAGGGCACAGGTAGCCCTGCTTCACAGCCGCTCCACTGAACACCCGTGGGCAGGGAATAGAGAGCAGGGCAGGGAGCAGGCAGCTGGCAGTGGGCAGCAGGCAGTGTCAGAGGGCACAGGCAGCCCCACTCCATTGCCGCTGTGCTGACACCCGCGGGCAGGGAATAGAGGGCAGGGCAGTGAACAGGCAGGGATTAGGGAGCAGGCAGTGGGCAGTGGGCAGCAAGCAGTGTCAGTGAGCACAGGGCACAGGCAGCCCCGCTCCGTGCCCGCTCCGCTGACACCCGCGGGCGGGGAATAGGGAGCAGGGCAGGGAGCAGGCAGTGAGCAGGCAGGGAATAGGGAGCAGGGCAGGGAGCAGGCAGTGAGCAGGCAGGGAATAGGGAGCAGGGCAGTGAGCAGGCAGGGAATAGGGAGCAGGGCAGGGAGCAGGCAGGGAACAGGAGCGGGCAGCGGGCAGTGTCGGCAGCGGGCAGTGTCAGAGGGCACGGCAGCCCCGCTCCGTGCCCGCTCCGCTGACACCCGCGGGCGGGGAATAGGGAGCAGGGCAGGGAGCAGGCAGGGAACAGGAGCGGGCAGCGGGCAGTGTCGGCAGCGGGCAGTGTCAGAGGGCACGGCGGCCCCGCTCCGTGCCCGCTCCGCTGACACCCGCGGGCGGGGAATAGGGAGCAGGGCAGTGAGCAGGCAGGGAACAGGAGCGGGCAGCGGGCAGTGTCGGCAGCGGGCAGTGTCAGAGGGCACGGCGGCCCCGCTCCGTGCCCGCTCCGCTGACACCCGCGCACGGCCAATGGGCTCGGGCGCTCCACCTGCCGTCCCCGGCGCGCCCAATGGCGGCGCGGCCCCGGCGCTGCGCCCTCCGCGGCCAATGGGAGCCGGCGCTGGCTCTCGTTAATGATGCAGCAGTCCAGGGAAGACTATCACATGTGAGCTGGCCGCCTGCCAGCATGGAGACACCGAGAGAGCAAGGTAAACAACTTTCCAACGCCAAAATGATGACATTTAATCCCTAAATGCTGGCTTCCCGGCTCGACTCATCTTTAACCCCTTTCAGCTGGTGTGGAAGCGTCTGGAAGGCACCCGTCTACCTGTCCCCAGTGCTTTTAAAAACTGGACGACGTGCCCTGCAATGATCACTGCGTCACCGTTTGCCACTTTGCGAACTACGCAGTGACAAACCTCCGAGCTCCGAATCGCAGGGCGCCTGTTAACCCCTGCACCAGCCCCGTGCCGACATGCCAGCCTCCAGGGACACGGGGGGGGATAGAAAGCCCAGCCAAACCGGGAAAACAGCAGTCTTTGCAAAGTTGTCATCTCTCCCCCACGACTACTACCCTCCTCTGCAGTACAGTAATGCCGGCAGGAGTGACATTAGTACAACCTGTGCCGTCGCTCCATTGAGAAAACAGCTCTGACGCAGAACAGAGCAATCCTACCCAGCCAAAATAATAATAAAGGCACTTTGGGATCCGAACTCAGGGACGCCGGGGGAAAGGGACGCCCTGCAAATAATCCAAATACGTAGCTGCAGCTCCAGCCCCATCCTGATCAAAGGGTACGTACGTGAGGGAGACGAACCGGACCGAGGAGCCGTGCCCGTGCACCATCTGCGCAGTCCTCAGCCCTCCGCTCGCTCTGGAGCGCCGCAGAAGAGAAGGTTCCAGAAATTTCCTTCCCGTTAACCCTTTCGGTGTCTGCCCACTCTCCCTCCCCGTGGGATTAAGCGCGCAGGGTCTCCAGCATCGTCAATGGGCGAAGCCTCCTACGCCAAGCGAGCCCCAGTACGAGGTGCAAATGGCAGTGGATGGTGGCAGGAGCCCACTCCGTGGTGTTGGTGGCACTTCTCTTCCTGGAGCCCTCTCTGCCTCTCTTGCTGCCTCTCTCCCCTCTTGCTGCAGCAGGGCTGTTGCTGGTAGACCTATCGACGGAGCTTGCTCTCTCACTCTCTCGCTGAGCTCTGTGACGCAGCTCTAAATTCTCCAGCCTGCTCCTTGTGTTATAAGAGCGGAACTGCAGCTTTCCAGGGAGCCCGTGCCAGCGGTGCCAGGGCCAGGCAGACCGGAGGGAGCGTCGCTCCTGGACTCTGCACCTTTTTTTGGCAATTATTCTGTTCCTCACCTCTGTTCCTGCGCTTCCTCCCCGGCTCTCAGCCTCGCATCTCCTTCTCTGCTTCTGAGTCATACTTGCATACAGGTTAACTCTTTTAGGATTGGTAGTCAGCAGTACAAATCTCGAGCGATAGCAGCTGAAACCACAGCCAACTTTTTTGGTGTTTTCTGCTTTAAAAAAACCAAAGCAAATCTTGCTGGCTCTAAAAAACAAAAACACGTGCGCGCACACACACGTTGCAGTGGAGAGTTGGTGCTTTCTGATTAACTGTTTTGGTGTCAGGAACCACTGCTTGACTTCCTGAAATGAAATATTTTAGGCCCATGTCCTGCAAATCCCGAGCAGACAGATCCCCTGAAGCACAAGGCAGCTTAGGAGGAGCTGCTGCTGTGATCAGATGCAGGACTTGTGGGCATGAGGCTACTGCTGGCCCCACAAGCCCCTGCTCTGCTGGCCACAAGACACTGATCTGAGTGTGGTTTAGCTGCTGGGCAGATGCATGGCGTGAGATAAGGTGCTGGAAGTGCTGGAAAGCCACAGGATCTTCTTAATCTGAGCAGCATTAATAAGTGTTATCACACACACAGATTCAAAACGCTCGGCGTAGGCAGGGGAACTAATAACTGCGCTCCTGGAGTCACCAGAATCCAATAATCCCCGGCAAAGACAGTCCACAGGCAGCTCTGCATTTCAGCACAGCAGGCATCATCCCCAGGCAAGGAGCCTTTTGCAGCTGCTCGCTCTCTCCTCGCCTCTGCCCCCCAGATCCCTGCAGTGACTCCGGAGCCTCTGGCCAGCCCCAGCACCCGGCAGGGGAGGCAGAGCTCTGCCAGCACCGGGAAGTGTGGAGGAGGATCCGTGGTAGGTGCAGCTCCTGGGAATCAGGGAAGCTGATGGAGAGGCAGCACTGAGAGGGAGTTGATGTGCACACACGGAGCAGCGAGGAGCAGTCCGTCAGGAAACACGGAATGCAGAGCGATCCCTGCTCCACTCCTCCGTCTGCCATTTTAATTCTGACTTCAGAGCCGGCTGCGAGCGTTGGGTTTTTCACTACAACCAAAGCTGAAGTAACCACGGGGTTTTTTTTCTCCTCGCAGCGTCTGAAGAGCCTGAGCTATTTTGGGATTTGTCTGTACTACACTGAAAATGACACCTGTTACGCACAGGCACAAATGAGAAAAATCACAAGCGCCCGGTTCCTCTGATAGGATCCTACAAAAAATGGGGTGAGATCCCGTGGGTCAGGGCTGGGTGAGCAGCAGGGGCTCTGCTGTGGGGTGAAGGGGATGACCCCGCTGAACTGAACAGACACCAGTATGAGAAATGTAAAAAGTCTGTAGTAGCTGATGCAAGGGGAAATCTAGCCTCCATGTGACCAGAAGAAGTAGTGCATGATCAACTAAATGCCACAATACATGGTTTCTTATGCAATCGAGCCCATGGGACTCCAGGCCTTACACATCCACTTTGTGGCCAAAGCTGCAGGGATTAACTCCTTCCTTAATGACTGGGAGCGAGCACAGGCTCCTGAAATGAGTCATCCCCCCAAGCAGGCCGGGCTTTGCTGCGGCTGGAGCTGCCTCTGCTGCTTCCAGTCACCCCCGTTCTCTCAGGAGCCCCAGCACGCCGGGCCAGCGCGGATTTTCCGTGTTCCCACTTCTCCCTGGTGGATTGCACCAGGCTGTGCAGGCAGGCAGAGCCCACCTCGAGATCCAGGGAGCTCCAGAAGTGACACAGCGAGATGAAACACCAGATGAAAGCTGGGAGCCTCAGAAGCAGGGCAGTTCGCTGGTGCTGTCGGCTCACACCGCTTTTGTCAGGCCTGTGGTGTGTCAGGAAGGTGAAACTGACTTTGATTTATCCCAAATGATTCTTTTCTGGTTGCTTTCAGGGGAAATGCAGCGTTTATTTCATGTTTTGCTTTCCTTTGAAAATCACCAGCCCTGGTATGTTTCTGTCTTTGCCTGGCTCCGGGTACTTGCTGGTGGCACTCAGGCTCCCAAGAAGAGCTCAGAGCTGTGAGAAATCAACTGTGAGAAATCTTGGGGCAATGGAAAACTTCAGCCCTCAGAACTGAGTGATGAGGCCTAAAAACATAAAGTAATTTTCTGACACTTTTGGGCAGGATTTGGCATTTTCTGGTTCGAGCATCTTCGACATTCCACTATAAAAATCTAGGCTGCTTTTCTGGTTTAACTGGAGCCCATTTCCATGTGTGGAAACTGGTTTGGGTTGGGTTTTTTTTTTAGCTTTTTTTCTTTTCCTTCCAGACTTTAAAAGTAGGAGGCAGAGCTTTGGTTTTATAAGAACTGCCTATGAGGATGCAAAGTCCTGGGCTAGAAAGGAGGCTTGGAAAATGGGAATAATCCATGGCTGAGGTGTGAGACAGGGGAGACCAGTGTCACAGTCGGAATGGCAGGGTAGGGATCTTCCAAAACTGGGAATGACCCCATGGCTGATCACAGCTGGGCCCTGAGTGCTTACAGTGCTGATTAATAAAATTAAGAGTTTTGATAGTGCTGAACATTCTAACCAGACTTCAGGACTTGCAGCTGGGATAGTTTGGACTGGATATTTGGGGAAAATACCATTTTTTGAGGAGGGAGGGAGGGGTTTGACCCTCCAGGCTTTCCTTGACAGTTCCCTCAGCACCACGAAAGGATCAGGGACCGATTCCTCAGCTTCCAGAGGAAGTTTGGGCTTGCTCTGCTTCTGTGCCAGGCTGTACCTGAAGGTTCATCCTCCCTTCTCCAGCATCCCCCGTGCAATTTTCTGCCGTCACGCTGCGATGGCCTTAACAGCAACAACAAATGGAGTCTGACACTCCCCAAATCTCACCCTGTGCACATCATCATTGCTGCTGGGGGTGATAAAACGACCTGAGGGAGACCTTTGGTGTTTTGAGTGCTGAAGGAAACCCTCGTGGTCCTGCCCGCACTTCCAGCTTCCTGCCGGGGAAGCCTTGGCTCGGGTTTCGGTTTAAATGCCTTTAAATGCCATCGGCCACACCTTCCCCCAGCGCAGGAAGCACGATTGTTAAAATCAGGGCATGTTCCTGTTTCACTGAAAGGCTGAGATAAATAATCCAAAAGGCCTCGTTTATGCCAAGCGAATTCCTGCCCGGGCTGGAGCAAGTCTGGGCAGCTGTAAATCTGTAACCCCTCGACCTCAGGCACGGAAGGGGAGGCTTGGCACAGCCCCGCGGGAGGGGCTGGGCACCAACGGAAGGAGCAAAGAATCGGGCAAAGGTGGACAGGGCAGTGGAAAAGTTTCTTCACTTTACCAAGCCAGAGGCTTAAAAGCTGCTTTGAAATGCGGAATAGTCAGTTTTTCAAGTGCTGGTGTGGGGCAGCTCTTGTTGGGTTTGCCAGTGATACTTCATCCTTACAAACACAGCCTCAGTGAGGGACAGTCACAACAACATATTCAGGTTTCAATTTTTTCCAAAAGGTTTATTGTTTTCCAGACAAGCTTCTTTAGTGAATTCCAGAGAATTGGCCAGTGAGTCCTTTCCTTACCAGCCCAGCAGAATGACAGAATGGTTTGGGTTAGAAGGGACCTTAAAGCCCATCCAGTGCCACCCCCAGGGACACCTTCCACCATCCCAGGGTGCTCCAAGCCCGATCCAACCTGGCCTTGGACACCTCCAGGGATCCAGGGGTGCTCTGGGCACCCTGTTCCATTTGGAACACTCTGCTGCTCTCCCTGGGGTCCCGAGCAGCAGAGGAAGAGCAGCAGGCACATAAAGAGCAGCAAACCCCTTCCCAAACAGTTTCAAAGCCAATTCTGTGCGTCTGTTTGGGTGTGCACAGCTGACAGCCCCACAAAGAGCAGGGTGGGGGGTTCACAGTGCCCACTGGGAGGTGGTTCAAGGGAATTGTGTGGAACAGCTGGCGCTGGGATCTGCCAGCGCTGCCAGAGGTGTGGGATCGCTGTCGGGGATGTGCTGGCACGGCTGTGCTGGCATTGGGGAGCTGCATTTGCATGGAGCCTTTGCATTCTCGGTGAGAACCCAGCCCACGGCACGGAGCAGGCACTGAAATGGGAGCCCGCAGGTGAAAACCTGGCCCTCCCTCTGAAAACCTGGAATTTTTCCGGTGAAATCTAAGAAACCCAGCTGGAAGAGCCAGGATCCTTTTCAAAGAGGTGGCACCGCATTAACATCCCGGCCGCTTCAAAGCATCGCTTCGTGGCCCGTGCTGGAGTCGGGGCCGGGGTGTTTGGGATGCTCAGCCCACACCAGAATGCCCGGTGGGCACAGGGACCCCCGGCCGCCCTCCCCGCGCTGGCAGCGGCTGTGGGGGCAGCGAAAGCAAGGAGCCAACAGCGCGGAGACAAAAGGAATTATTTCAGCTATTAGCTGCTAAGAATAGAGGCGGCGGGGGTGCTGAGGTGCCTGACAGCGCAGCCGGAGGAGCGCGGATTGCAGGGGGAGCACGGAAATAGCCGCGCTCCGGCTCAGCACCCGCAGCTCCGTGAGTCACCCCGGCCCGGGGGGGCATAGCTGGGCCGGGCAGGGCCGAACGGAGCAGGGTCTGAACGGGCATGGTCCGAACCCATCAGGGTCCGAACCGGGCAGGGTCTGAACGGGCATGGTCCAAACCTATCAGGGTCCGAACCGGGCAGGGTCTGAACGGGCAGGGTCCGAACTGGGCAGGGTCCGAACCAGGCAGGGTCTGAACGGGCAGGGTCCGAACCGGGCAGGGTCCGAACCAGGCAGGGTCTGAACGGGCATGGTCCGAACAGGGCAGGGCCGAACCGGGCAGAGTCCAAACCCAGCAGGGTCCAAACTAAGCAGGGTCCGAACCAAGCAAGGTCTAAACTGAGCAGGGTCCAAACTGGGAAGGATCCAGACTCAACAGGGTCCAAACCAAGCAGGGTCCAAACCCAGCAAGGTCTGAACAGAGCAGGGTCCAAACCAAACAGGGTCCAAACTGAGCAGGGTCTAAACCTGAGCAGAATTCGAACTGAGCAGGGTCCTAACTCAACAGAGTCCAAACCCAGCAGGATCCAAACTGAGCATGGTCTGAATCAGGCAGGGTCCGAACAGGGCAGGATCCGAACCAAGCAGGGTCCAAACCCAACAGAGCCAGCCCCGGGCTGGGTTTGCAGGGCAGCTGTCAGCACCAGAGCCTGGTTTTCCCTGCGGAGCTTCTTCCCAAGGGGCAGGAAGAACCCAGGGAGCCCCGAGCTCTGCTGAAGGTTCCGATCCCCGGGCAGCGGGTCCTGCTCTGGCACGGGCAGGAGGATTTGGGAAAGGCAAACATTCCCTGCCAGAGGAGCCTCTTGATGTCGGTCCAACAGGGTGTTTTCCCAAGTGCTAATCTCGAAGTTCCCTTTGCAAATACCTCATAAAAGGTTAAAGATACGCACGGCAGGTATTTAAATGCGGGGTCAGTAAATGGTGAGGTGCTCAGAGATGGCTTTAACATCTTGTCCTGCTGCTGTTTAACCAAAATCCTTTTGGTATCACTGTGTGTTTTTATCCAATATAGCTTGGAAGAGGCAATTTTCCTTCTGTGCTGTTTGTGCTGCGCAGGGTACAACACATTCCTGATCTATGACGAGGTTTCCAAACTCCATAGTAAAATGAATAATAATGATAGTAAATGTTGTATAACTTTTTTTTTAATACAGCAAGCTTTGTATTGCTTCAGTGCTGGATTTTCCAGTTATTGTACGTGGGGGGTGGGGGGGAAAGATTAAAAAAAAACCAAAACGAGGAATAACAATGAATTAAAAAAAAAAAAAAAAACCAAGCAAATTCAAGGTTTGTAAGGAAACAAAAATCAGTCCTGGGTGCTACTGCAGAAAGAGTCGAGCTGGACAGAATTAAACATCTCAGCTGGAGCATGGACAGGGCAGCAGACAGCCTGCTAAAAATAGATTAATCCCAATTACAGCCACACTCCTGCTTTGCCCAGGTTCCCCGTGGGCACGGGGCTGTGACTCCAGGGGGCTCCGTGCCCGGGTGGGCGCAGCGGGGCCGGGGGCACTCGGTGCCCGTCCTTGCCCACCTGGGGGCTCGGAGGGTGGCAGTGGCAGTGACGGTGACGGTGGCAGTGTCAGCAGTGTCTCTGCTGCTGGCCTTGGCTGCAGCTCCAGCTGCCCAGCCCGGCTTAGCTCCACTCCCCGCTGCAGATCTGCTCTGCTGTGACCCAGCTCTGCCGGGCACGGCTGCGGCTCCCGCGGCCTCTGTGCCCAAAGATCGAGCCCTGGGCACCTCCTGCCGTGCCAGGCTCTGGTTAACCCTGCAGCAGGGTGTGCCAGCCCTCCTGGCTGGTTTGGTTTCCTCTGGGACAATGCTCAGAGCTGGCTGCTCCTCTGACTGTTCTCTGACTGTTCTCTGACTGCTTCTCTGCTTTTCCGCTTCTCTGACTTCTCCGACTTCTTCTCTGCTTCTCCGACTGTTCTCCGACTTTTTCTCTGCTTCTCCGACTGTTCTCCGACTTTTTCTCTGCTTCCCTGACTGTTCTCTGGCTGCTTCTCGGCAGCAGCATTGCAAAATGCTTAGTGGCAAATAAACAGATTTAAGCCTCTGTTTTCCAAACTCTGGTAGGTTTGTTTGTCCCATTCGCTCTGGGAAACTCTGGCAAACAACTCTTTTCCCACCAAAGGGTTGGATATGAATTACCAATTTAAATATTTAGTCAGAAAATGAATGCCTTCAGCTGTAACAAGTTAGTTTTGTTTAATCAGAAACTAGGAGTGAATGCTCTGGGGTTTCTTTTAATTTCTGTGGTAGAAATCAAAATTTAATATCTTGGATTTACCTGAGGAACAGCTGCAGGTACAGGGGGAACAGCATGGGTTTCATTTAAATGTCCAACTGAGCCTGGTGGGGTATTTTATGTAAAAATCAAAGTCATGGTGAATGCCAGGACCCAGCCCTGAGAGAGGCAGGATCGTGTCCAGGCTGGCAGGCAGCTCTCAGTGGGGATAAGGTTTGGATGTGCTGGGAACTAGCAGTATTTATGGACAGAACTGATCAGAAAATATTTCAGTTTGCACTTTTAGGGCTTAATCACCCTTTGAACTGAAATGCAGATCCAGGATTTGGCTTTTTGTTTGTTTTTATTTAAATGAGAAAGAGTCAGTGCAGAGCAGTCAGTACCTGTGGGCTGCTGGGCAGCAATTCCCCTGCACAGCCCTGTTTGTTCCCCAGGAGAAGTCCCACGGAGCCCAGGGCAGAGCTCCTGGCTGTCCCACAGTCCTGGCTGTCCCTCCTGCTGTCACCTCCCAGCTCCTGGAGCTGCACCCTGGGTACACAAAAACCTCCCGTTAAAAGCTCTGCCAACCTCGCCGTGTAACAAAGCAACATTTTCCCACTGGGAAATGAGCAAACAGGGGAAAAACAAACCTGTTGGGCATTGCTGAGCAGTTTGTTTGGCACTGCTGGGCCAGCAGCAGCATCCCTGTCCCTGTGCCCACTGGGATCAGCTCTGCCAGGTGAGCCCAGCCCTGGCACCTTCTGTCACTTCTGGGTGGTATTTGGGCACCCCAAATTGGGCACCCCAAATTGGGCACCCCACATTTTAAGGCTGCACCTGGCCCAGTGCAAGACATGCCTGCCCATGGAACAAGATGAGATTTGAAATCCCTTCCAACCCAAACCATTCCATCATAATTTATTCTTATTTTCTCAGGTTTTTGGGAAGGATCAGTATTAGATGCTGGCTTAGAGGCTTAAACCCAGTCCTTGCCATTCCTCAGGTGCTGGCCCTTCCTGCAGGATGAACCAGAATCCTCAGCTCTTTTTTCCCCCTTTAAATGAGTAAAATAGGCTGGGAAGGAGCTGGTTTATGTGGGGTTTTTTAAGAGGAAAAGAATTGGCAGGTACATGAGCAAAGCTGAAGGTATTTTCATCTGTTTTGCTTTGTAATGTCTAATGTTTTGTTTTCTACTTTACGAGTTATACAAAGGAATCACTCAAAACAAAGTTCTCCCATTCTGGTAAGGGGAAAAAAAATCTGTGTTGGGACTAATGAGATTAATGAGAATTAGCTAGGCAAGAAAAAAATCCAAGACATCTTCAAAAATGACAATGTCTATTTTTTCTTAGGAAAAAAATTAGAAAAGTTCATTCTCTAATTGAGCTTTGTTTGTGAAATAATTCCAGGCTGGGAAGAGCAATCAACTCATGCATAAAAATACTGCTTTAGGATCAATTTTCATTTTATTACTGGTAGCTTGGATTTTAGAAGTTACTGGTGGTTTTCAAATGATCTTTCCTATAGAAGTACAAAACACCTGTCCTAAATTTGTGAGCTCTTTTTTTTATGAAAGGCTATGGAGAGAACTGATCAAGAAAACACATTTTTAAAAAAATAAATCTTGGCAGTTTGAGGCCAAAACAGCTGTGAAAGAATCCTCGTCTTGCCCCCTCTTTTTCCCAAGTATTTTAAAAGATAATAGCTTAGAACTCCTTATTTTTAGAAGCCTCCAGAAGGCTCAACTGAGACCCAGAGGCCACAGTGGCTCAGCGCTGTACAAGCAAATTATTTAGGCCAGTTTATCCCCGGCCAAAATAATTTCCAATCCCGGTTTCCAGGCTGAGACAAGGGCAGGGAGAAAGCTGCCAGCACCAATCCCAGCAGGAGCAGCAGAACACCCCGGCCAGCCAGGCTGATGAACAGGATAATCCCCAATATGATAATTTGCGGTAATAAAAAGCACTTCAGGATTTTTAATTTATTTATTTATTTTTTAATTTTGGGAGCAGAATAAATGCTGTGCGTGGCAGCGGGGCTGAGGCTCCCCCATCAATCACAGCACATTCCCCAATCCCTGCCGAGCCTCCCAAAGCAGCCACACACACGGGAGAACTTTTGTTTTCAGTGATTCCTTTCTATGACTCAAGTAGAAAACAAAACGTTAAACATTACAGAGCAAAACGGATGAAAATACTCTCAGCTTTGCTCATGTACCTGCCAATAATCTCATTAGTCCCAACACAGATTTTTTTTTCCCCTAACCAGAATGGGAGAACTTTGTTTTGAGTGATTCCTTTGTAGAATTCATCAATTAGAAAACAAAACATTAAACATTACAAAGCAAAACAGATGAAAATACCTTCAGCTTTGCTCATGTACCTGCCAATTCTTTTCCTCTTTAAAACCCCACATAAACCAGCTCCTTCCCAGCCTATTTTACTCATTTAAAGGGGGAAAAAAGAGCTGAGGATTCTGGTTCATCCTGCAGGAAGGGCCAGCACCTGAGGAATGGCAAGGACTGGGTTTAAGCCTCTAAGCCAGCATCTAATACTGATCCTTCCCAAAAAAAACCCCTGAGAAAATAAGAATAAATTATCATGGAATGGTTTGGTTGGAAGGGACTTTAAATCTCATCTTGTTCCATGGGCAGGCATGTTTTCCACTGCCCCAGGCTGCAGCATTAAAATGTGGGTTACCCAAATCTGAGGTGCCCAATTTGGGGTGCTCAAATACCACCCAGAAGTGACAGAAGGTGCCAGGGCTGGGGCTGCTCCTCCTGCCCGTTGTCACAGGAGGCTGCTCTGCCCGAGCCATGCCATTCCTGGGGCTGCTGCCCTCTGCCCTTTGTGTCTGGGAGCTCTGGTTTGGGGTTTGGGGGTTCCGGTGGCCCCCAGCCCCGCTCACACCCCTCAGGTGTCCCCAGAGGCCCCGGGATGCTCTGCTCCGTGTGCCACTGCCCCCAGGTAACCCACAGCCCGGATTTCCACCTGTAACCATGGCAACCGCCGTTATCTCGCACAGGTGCCCGGCGCCCCCTGGTAGTGACACCCTGCTCCGGCCCGGGGATCCTCCACCAGCGCAGCCCAGCACAGCCCAGCACAGCCCGGGACTCCCCAGTACAGCCCAGTACATCCCAGGACTCCCCAGTATCCCCCAGTACATCCCAGTACAGCCCAGCACACCCCAGCACAGCCCAGTACTCCCCAGTACATCCCAGTACAGCCCAGCAGAGCCCAGTACTCCCCAGTACATCCCAGCACAGCCCAGCACAGCCCAGGACACCTCAGTATCCCCAGTACATCCCAGCACACCCCAGCACATCCCAGTACTCCCCAGTACATCCCAGTACAGCCCAGCACACCCCAGCACAGCCCAGTACTCCCCAGTACATCCCAGCACAGCCCAGCACAGCCCAGTACTCCCCAGTACATCCCAGTACATCCCAGTACAGCCCAGCACACCCCAGCACATCCCAGTACTCCCCAGTACATCCCAGTACAGCCCAGCAGAGCCCAGTACTCCCCAGTACATCCCAGCACAGCCCAGCACAGCCCAGGACACCTCAGTATCCCCCAGTACATCCCAGTGCAGCCCAGCACAGCCCAGTACTCCCCAGTACATCCCAGTACAGCCCAGCACAGCCCAGTACTCCTCAGTATCCCCCAGTACATCCCAGTCCATCGCATAACACCCCATAACATCCCAGTACAGCCCAGCACTCCCCAGTACTCCCCAGTACATCCCAGTACATCCCAGTACAGCCCAGCACACCCCAGGACTCCTCAGTATCCCCCAGTACATCCCAGTACATCGCATAACTCCCCATAACATCCCAGTACATCCCAGCACGTTCCATAACATCCCAGTATATCCCAGTACACTCCAGCACACCCTGGTCCATCCCAGCACACCCCAGCCCATCCAATAACAGCCCAGTACATCCCAGTACACACCAATACATCCCAGTCCCTCCCAATCCATCCCAGTACACCCCAGCACACCCCAGCACACCCCAGCACACCCCAGCCCATCCCAGCTCACCCCAGTCCCTCCCAGTGTCCCCCAGCACACGCCAGTCCCTCCCAGTACACCCCAATCCCTCCCAGTCCCTCCCAGTACACCCCAATCCCTCCCAGCACATCCCAGTCCATCCCAGTACACCCCAATCTCTTCCAGTCCCTCCCAGCACACCCCAGCACACCCCAGTCCCTCCCAGTCCACCCCAGCCCTCCCCTGTGTGCAGGGGCAGCTCCTGGCAGGCCGGGTTGTGCAGCCCCAGCAGGGCAGGGCAGGGCTGACCCCGTGTTTGTCCTGTGCCAGTTCCGTGCCAGGCCGTGCCAGGCTGTGCCAGGCTGGGCAGGGCAGGGCTGGCACAGGCTCACCCAGCACCTGGGGGGCCAGGTAAACACAGCAGGGACAGCTCCAGGCCGTGCCCAGACACATCCCTGCCCATTGCACAGCCCAGCACTGAGCGATGCACATTAAATCACATTTATTGTCTCCATTATTATTCCCTCTCCCGGTGCTCTGTGGAAGTGGAGGCTGGCTGGGGATGCTGTGGCAGGGAGAGCCAGGTAAGGAAAATACTGGGAACACAACGGAAATGCTCCATTGCAGCTTAAAGGCAAACATTTCTTTTTCAGAATAGCGAGGTTATTCCTGCAGCACAAAGAACAAAAATTGACTTCTGTAAGTCCCTGGAAATGCCCAAGGCCAGGATGGGGCTTGGAGCAACCTGGGATCGTGGAAGGTGTCTCTGCCATGGCAGGGGTGGAACAAGGTGAGTTTTAAGGTCCCTTTGATGGCCCCCAACTCAAACCCTTCTCTAAATCCTTTTCACAGACACAAGACAGGGAAATCCATCCCACTGGGATGGGAGGGGATGCTCAGAATGGTCCAGGGATGGTTCCAAGCTGGAGCTGCAGCCATTCCATGAGTGGAGAGGACGGAACCACCAGGGCCAGCACAGCCCAGGGGAAGAAAAGGCAGAGCTTGTGGGATGGAGACCACACAGGTTCATTTGGGAAGGACCCGGTGCCTCCTAAGAACCTGAAATAAAGCACCCAGGCCCCATCTCCATGGAAACTCCTTCCTTCAAAGCACTCCTAATGGAATTCACCTCCTGCTCCTGAATTCTCTGCTGGCTTGGAGCAGAGCAGCCAAGGCTGGAGGGCTGGAGCTCAGGTGAGGAACCAGCCCTGCCTTTGGCAGCGGGGACAGGCAGAGCTTCTGTCCCCTCCCAGGGGACACCTGTGGCACCTTCACTGTGAGGATACAGAAAACCCAACAGCCTCTGGTGCTCCTTGTCCTCCCTGGGCAGGGCAGGGCTCAGAGGAGCCACCCGGGCTGAGGGCACCTCACCAACCCTGAGAGAGCCCTGCTGGGGCACAGAACTGTCCCGAGAACAAATACTCATGAGCTGGGGCTCGAGCAGAGCACAGGACATGCCTTTGGTGGCCACATACTCATGAACTGGGGCTCGAGCACAGCACAGGACATGCCTTTGGTGACCAAATACTCATGAGCTGGGCCTCGAGCAGAGCACAGGACCTGCATTTAGTGACCAAATACTCATGAACTGGGGCTCGAGCACAGCACAGGACATGCCTTTGGTGACCAAATACTCATGAGCTGGGCCTCGAGCAGAGCACAGGACATGCCTTTGGTGACCAAATACTCATGACCTGGGCCTCGAGCAGAGCACAGGACCTGCATTTAGTGACCAAATACTCATGAACTGGGGCTCGAGCTCAGCACAGGACATGCATTTAGTGACCAAATACTCATGAACTGGGGCTCGAGCACAGCACAGGACATGCATTTAGTGACCAAATACTCATGAGCTGGGGCTCGGGCACAGCACAGGACATGCCTTTGGTGGCTGCTAGCAGGGGTGAGGAGCGTTCTGTCAGCCAGGCCCTGTGAGAACGAGCGGAGGAAACCTAAGCCGTGAAATATTAAAGTTCCAAAATTAAACCCTTGTTTACGTAACGACTGGGTCACTGCTGCTGTGGAACACGGCAGTTTGAGCCAAAAAAGGCCCTTTCCAGTGCTCTGCTGCTCTCTGCCAGGCCTCCCCCAGCCCGTGCCCACGGTTTTCTGCTGCTCATTGCCCTGTGCAGGGAGTGGGACCTGGGACCTGGCCCCTGGCACCCAGCTCCTCACCCTGCTGCTCACTGACACCTCACAGGGCTGGGAATCCTTCCCCAAACTGCCCTTCCCTGTCCTCTTCCATGGAACAAATCCACCGGGTTTGGCGGCTTTAACCCGCTCTGAAAATTGCATTTGGGGCTGTCCCTGCAGAGCCAGGAGCCGATGGCCCCGTGGGTCCCTCCCAGCTATGGATAGTCCATGGTTCAATGGGTTCTTCTCTTTGAAATAAGGAATAAATCTGTCTGCAGCCTCTACAGAAAACAGTGAAATGTCCTCGCTGCTTCAGCCTGGCTAATTGCAAATATAACAACACAGCAGACTAAAAATAAGATAATTTAAATGCAAAATATAAATAAAGAACTTTATGGAGCTTCCCCCCTGCAGTGTCTTTAAAAAGCCTTCTAAAAAGCCTTTTACCACATGGCTAAACACACCTTTATTTATTATTTTTAAAGAAAAGGGAATAAAAGAACTTAATCCAAACTAAATATTTAAGCAAACAGCAATTAACTAACAATGATGAATGGTAAACAGTCCCAGTCCCACGCTAGAGCGGGACTTTAAAGCCCGTTTATCTAAGCTAAAGCTGCTCAAGGGGAAAAGCAAGTTTATTGGGTAAACTTTGTCTCAGCCACCTCGCTATTAAAGCAGTCCACAAACAGAAACTGCATCGTATATTCTGGGGGGAAAAAAGGAGCAAGAACCCAGGCTCATGACATGGAAGTTACAATGCTGTGTGGAGCAATTATCCCTAAATGGAAGCAATGGGGAAAATATGAAGCAGCTCCTTCCACCCCCACGGCCTTGGGTTAAAGTAGGAATAATGAGAGACCCCTTAAATTCCATCTGATATTCCCTTTTGGCCTGGGGCTGTCAGTCCCACTTTTCTACTGGGAAGGAGGGAGCTGGGCAGAGTTGGCGAAGATTTTATCCACTTGGATCCTTTTACTAAATGTAACGTTATTACTATTATTATTATTATTATTATTATTATTATTATTATTATTATTATTATTATTATTATTATTATTATTATTATTTCTAGTTGAATGTAACATGAATAAGGTATAATTATCATCATTATTAACATTATGATAATTAGCATTATCACCATTATCATTATCATTATTGTTACTATTATTTCTAGTATTCCTATTTATTATTATTCCTATTGACATTATCATAATAATCATCAGCATTATCATGATTTTATTATTATTCCTATTATTATTATTATTCCTATTGACATTATCATAATAATCATCAGCATTATTATTATTTTAATATTATTATTCCTATTGTTATTATTCCCATTATTCCTATTTTTTATTATTATTATTCCTATTGACATTATCATAATAATCATCATCATTACCAGCATTATCATGATTTTCAATTATCCTCATCCCTCTCCCACGCCAGACCCTCCCCTCGGGCCCCGGGGCAGCGGAGGGGAGTCCCGGAGCTGCGAGGAACGGGGGGAAAAGCGGGGGGCAGGACGGGAGTGGGGGCGTGGGGTGAGCAGGGGATGAGCAGGGGATGCAGGAGATGAACAGGGGATGTGCAGGGGATGTGCAGGGGATGCAGGAGATGAACAGGGGATGTGCAGGGGATGTGCAGGGGATGTGCAGGGGATGTGCAGGGGATGCAGGAGAAGCGAAGGGGATGTGCAGGGGATGCAGGAGAAGCGAAGGGGATGTGCAGGGGATGTGCAGGGGGATGCCGAGGATGCAGGCAGGGGATGCGCACGGGAGGCGCGGGGATGCAGCGGGATGTGCGCAGGATGTGCGCAGGGACGCAGCTCGCTGTGCGCGGGGATGTGCGCAGGGTGTGCGCAGGGTGTGCGCGGGCCGTGCGCGGGGATGCAGCGCGGTGAGCGCGGGGATGCGGCGCGCTGTGAGCGCGGGTGCGGCGGGGATGCGGCGGGAGGTGCGCGGGGATGCGGCGGGGCGAGCGCGGAGATCCAGCGCGACGTGCGCGGGATGTGCGCGGGGATGCAGCGCGACGTGCGCGGGATGTGCGCGGGGATGCGGCGCGACGTGCGCGGGATGAGCCCGCAGATCCAGCGCGACGTGCGCGCCGTGTGCGCGGGCATAGAGCGCGACGTGCGCGGGATGTGCGCGGGCTGCGCCCGGGCCGTGCCCGGCCCCGATCCCCCCGCCGCCCGGCCCCGGTACTCGCCTGGCGCCGCAGCCCCGGCCCGGGATCGCTCCCCGGGCAGCGGGGCCCGAGCGGGGCCGGCCGAGCCCCCCGGGCCCGCCTGGATCCCGCGCAGAGGCGGCGGCCGCGGGGCCGAGGTCCCGCTCCAATCCCCCGGAGGCAGCGAAAGGCCGGGAAAGGGCCCGGGGGGAGCGGGGCAGGAGTGAGGGGTCCCCCCCAGACTCCTCGGAGCCGCCTTCCCCCCGCATTCTCCGCCTCTTCCCCGCCGGAGCTGGGATGTCCCATCCCAGGGGATGACGGCGCAGTCTTTGAGAATCCGGCACAAACAGACGCGGATCTATTTCGGGATTAAAAAAAAAAAAAACAAACAGCAGCATGAGGAGAAATAAATGTCTGGCGGTCGGGTTTGAAGTGCTGCGTGTTCCTTGCAGGGCTGCAGCCCCTGCGTGCGCCGCTGCAGCTCCGGGACCACCTTCCAGGACCCCCACAGTCATTAGTGGGTATTATCCTCGCTCCCTCTTTGGAAGTGGTGGGATAATCATTCCCCATTTAACGGCCGGGAACTTGGCACAGCGCACATTAAGTGATTTGCTGACAGGCACACGAGAAAATTGCGCTAGTCAAGCGTTCTCCCAATTATGCCATCCTTGGAACTGCATAATTTCCCTGCGTGATTCCAAACACGGCTCAGACTCCTGGGCAGGGCTTCGTCTCTGCAGCTCAAATCAGCGACAGGACCGGTCCGTGTCCCCCCCGGACGTGCAGGTGTAACCGGGGGGCTCTGGGGAGGCTGGGGACGCTCCAAGGCCGGGGCTGCCGCACCGAGCCCCGCTCGGAGCCTCCCCGAGCGCTGCCCCAGCTCCGCGCCCCGCGCACGGTTCCGCACCCAGTGGAAATTCCCCAGCGGTGCCGGCGCTGGCGCCTCCGGGCACCGGCACAACCTCCCCGAGCCAGCCGGGGCTGGGGCGCTGCCACCGGGACGGCATCGCGGCCAGCGGGGGGATCCTGGGGAGCGGGGGGAGCCGGGGAACAGCGGGGACGGGGAGCGGGGGAGCGGGGATGGAGAGTTGGGAGCGGGGATGGAGAGTTGGGGAGCGGGGATGGAGAGTTGGGAGCGGGGATGGGGCCCCTCGCCCTCCCCCGCCGCTCTCCGGGCTCCCCTGCCCTCATTGCCATGGGCCCTGCCCGCCCCGCCGCCTAATCTGCGCTAAGTGGGACTGCCGATGGACGCCGCGATAAATTTAGAAAGAAATCTTTGTGTGGGTCAGAGGAAAAGCACGGCGGCGGGGGAAGCCGAGCTGCGGCGGCGCTCTGCCCTGCTGTGCTGTGTCCTGCCTCCTCTCCTCTCCTCTCCTCTCCTCTCCTCTCCTCTCCTCTCCTCTCCTCTCCTCTCCTCTCCTCTCCTCTCCTCTCCTCTCCTCTCCTCTCCTCTCCTCTCCTCTCCTCTCCTCTCCTCTCCTCTCCTCTCCTCTCCTCTCCTCTCCTCTCCTCTCCTCTCCTCTCCTCCTCTCCTCTCCTCTCCTCTCCTCTCCTCTCCTCTCCTCTCCTCTCCTCTCCTCTCCTCTCCTCTCTCTCCTCTCCTCTCCTCTCCTCTCCTCTCCTCTCCTCTCCTCTCCTCTCCTCTCCTCTCCTCTCCTCTGTTTAAATAAAAGATTTTTCAGTAATTTAGTGGAAAGGAGCGGAGGAGGCAGCGCTGCCCTGGCTCTGGCCGCCACCTGACATTTCAGCCGGAGCCTCTTAAAGAGCAAGTTTGCCTTGGATTTGTTTATAAGCACGAGCAGGGCCAGCGATTGTTAATTCCTCTCCCCGCCTGCTCCTTCCCAATCGCTTTTGTTAATCTCTTAAATTGTTTCAAAACAACAACAACAAAATAATGGCATTAGCGGTGCAAAATCCCCGTGAAATCACCAACACAGCCCCACGTCCCTCTCTCAAATCTGAGCCTTCCAAACTGTTTTGTCATTCGCTGGGAAATTATATTGTACCAGCACGAGGAGAGGAAAAGAGTTTTCTGAATGTATTTCCTTTAATAAGCTATTAAGACCTTGTACTGTTAATTAAACTATTAATTAGACGTCTTATCGTTGCTAAACACGTTAGCATGTTGCCAAAGCAGCAATAAGCCTCTGGGGCAGGCAGGAGATAAGGAAAGAAGGAAGATGCAAACATGAAGATTAAAAAAATATTAAGAGAAAAAAAATCAAAAGAACCAGAAATAGCAAATAAATAACTAAGAGTCAGAAGGGTGATGTATTCTTAATTTATAGGAACAAAAAATAAGTAACTTGAGAACCAATTTCCCATGTAGGAGCCCTTGGGGCACCCGTGTCTTACACAGGACAAAAGGGACAGAACTTTTCAGACCTTTGTTTTTCTGCAGTCAGAGCAGTGGAACCAGAAATGGAACACATCTTCCCCAACATCAGAAGTTGCCATTAGGAAATCAACAGAAAAACTATTCAAAAAAATGTGGGGTTTTCCTTCTCCAGGAGAAAAACACAAAGAATTTTCAATAGAAGGACCTAAACTCAAGGAATTTCTGCATCTGGCTCCACACTGACCCGCAAACCGCACCCCTCGCTCACCTATCTTGACTTTTTTAAGTCAAAAAGGGAAATTTCCAGCCTCCCAGCACTTGGGATGCTCTTTGCACGCTGTGAAGGCGTTTCCCCCTGCCCCTGTGGCTCCTTCAGGAATGAGGAGGGGTCAGGGATGGCTCTGCCACCCCAAGGTCCTGCTCCCACTCTGGGGGCTCAGTCCTGGCTCCCCCTGGGTTTTGAACACATTAAAATACTTTCAGACCCCAATTCCTCAGCGTTTGCCTCTGACAGTCGATCTCAAGGGATGGATAATCTCATTTACGTCTGTTACTACAAATCAAAACAGCAGCAAATTAAATGGATCTGAAGGCCGAGATTAAAGGCTGCAAACACATGGGAAGTGCCTGTGATGCAAAGAGCTGTAAATATAATTTGTTCTTTTAAAAGGGAGGGATGGAAAAGCCCTACGCAGATGCTGTTCTTTTACCTGGAAAGCAAAGACAGGATCATTGAGGAATTAAGGTGGAAAAGACCTCTAAGATCAAGTCCAGCCTCTAAGATCAAGTGCAACCACTAATCCAGCACTGCCAGGCCCACCACCTTGGCTGGAAAACGAGGAAAAAAAATCAAAATGAGCTTGATCATCCCTCTTTTCCAGCTGTGGGAAATGCCTTTGTGGCCAGCTGAGGTTTAGGCTGGCTCAAAGCTGGGGCTCAGAGGGACTGAGCCCAGCACTGCTGGTTCCCTGGCTGGGATTTCAGGAGTTCTGGGGCTTCTCCAGCTTCTTTTCCTGAGGTGGGACACAGGATGTCACCAGAGCCCTCCTGTGCCCCTGAATCCCCTGGGTCAGACCAGAAATCCTGCGGGGATGGAGCAGCGGAACTGGGAGAGCTCCCACATTAAAAAAGGAACGCAGGATCTGACACTGAGCAAGCAGATGGGAAAGAAATTGGTGTGAAACCCACATTATAAATGCCACCATGGATGTTCCCCGTTCCTGGAATCTGAGCCCCAAGTCCTACTGTTGCCCTGATTTTTTAAGATTTTCTAAGCCTTCTGATGTTTGCATTCTTGTAACAAACTTTCTCACACACTTTCTGTAAATAACTTCTTGTTTTGCATTCTCTTATGGAGGAGGAGAAATTTGATGATTTGTCCAGTGTCATTGGAGCGGTGGCACTGTCACCCTCCAATCCAGGGTCACTTTTGGAAATCTATGAATGTTGGAGTCAGAAATTAAATCTAAGTCTATAAATGTTAGAGTCAGAAATTAAATCTAAATCTATAAACTAAGTCTATAAATGTTGGAGTCAGAAATGAGAAGTCCCATTTTTTACCTTGAGAACAGCAGTGTGTGCAGGTTGTGTGTTTTGTGCCCTGCAGTGACATCCTGCTGTTCACATTATTTTTCTGTAATTCCGCCGTTTCTCTGATCCTGGGGCTGGATTGCAGCACCGCGGGCTCTGTGCTGGGGCAGGAGCCGGATTTTGGGAGCAGCAAAACCGTGAGAGCTCCCACAATAAATAAGAAATGCGGGATCTGCCAGGGCAGCGTTCCCCGAGCTCCAGATGCCCTCTAGAGTGATTTATGGAAACAAACAAACTCCACAACTTTGGCGAAAGTTGTAAAATGTGGGAATCGTTCCCCTAAAATGACATGCGTGCCTCTGGGAACTCCAGATCCCCTTTTATCCCCCTCTCAAATCCGCATGTGTGCAATTTCGCAATACATATTCATTCCGCTGATTTCGTGCGGCATTTGCCGCTAATTCTTTATCAGAAATAATTCCTGGGCCATTTTGACCCTGCTTTCTCTCTGTTTCAGAGTTCAAGGGCCCTCCCTTATTTTTGTCTTTCTGCTGAAGCAGTTTCTTAGAGCACAGGCTTTTTTGCGAGAACAGACTAAAAAGCAAGAAACAGGCTTAACCCAAGGATGCACATTTCACCTCAATCTAAACGCATTTGTTACTCTGGAAAATCCCCACTCTGCCTCTGGAGCCCGCTCGGAGCGCTCTGGCGGAGCACAGCCAGCAGATAGCAGCATTGGAGCACAAATGAGCAAAAATGAGCGCAAATGTGCCCAAAATGTGCCTCCCGTGCGCCCCCAGCCCTGCGGGATGATCGAGACTCCCACCCCGCTCCGCTCCACAAAATGGGAAATCAGTGACAGCAAAAAAGGCTGGGAAAGGCTGGAAAGGCAGGGAAATGCTGGGAAAGGCGGGGCATTTCTATTTCTATTATTTCTATTTCTATTTCTATTTCTATTTCTATTTCTATTTCTATTTCTATTTTTTCTATTTCTATTTCTATTGGGTTTTTTTTTTTTTTTTGTATTTATAGTTAGCACCTTGTATCCCTCCCCATTCTTCCCCAGAGGATGTTTTCACGCCAATTATTTTCCCCTGGAGGGTCCCCTTCAATGTGAGGCTCCCCAAGGTAAAGATTGAGCTAAAGATTGTGTGGGAGCAGAGCGTGAGCTCACGACCCAGGTAGGAGCACTTGCGCCAGCCCTGAGCCACATTTATGGGAAATCAGGCTGCTCTCGGGAGCTGGAATGGACCCAGACCCCCCAAAATGGCCCAAAACCGCAGCGGTGAGTGAGGCTGCAGGGGATGGTGAGGGGAGGGGGCAAGGAAGGGATGCAAGGGGGCTGATAAGGAAGGAATAATAAGAAAAACCTTTATGGCCGGGCCAGGGCTGTTTGCACACAGGCAAAAAACTTCCTGAGCTGGAAGTGCAGCCTTTCCCTGCCTTTCCCTGCCTTTTTTCCCCCCCAGTCTTTTTTCCAGCCTTTCCCAGCCTTTTCAGCTGGCTCAGCACCGGCCCCGCTCCCGGCATTTCCCCCAATCTGCCTTCGGAGGAACCTTTTGTTTTGCCAGAGCCCTCGACTGTAACTTTATTCTCCCTGCCTGGCTGCAGGACATTCCCCGAGCTGTGAAAAGCAGCGCACCTGACGTTTGATTAGATCTGCAGCTCCTCGTGCTAATTAGATAAACAATTACCAGGAGAAAACCACCGGCCCCAGCATATCAGCCTTTCCCCGGGAATGCAATTTGGTTTTCCTGCATCCAGCCGGGCTGCCTGAGGTCGAGCTGCCCCGAAACACGAGCAGAGCCTGGGGGTGTCCCCTGAGGGTTCCTGCTGTGCTCATGCCAGGGGAGCAGCTTGGGGAGGGTCAGGAATCCCAGAGGGAATCGGGAATCCCAGAGGGAATCAGGAATCAGGAGAGATCCCGTTCCCAAAGCTCCTGCCCTCAGTGCAGCTCCAGCATCTCCACCAGGGAAGGCTCCAAGGGCTTCCCTGTGTTCTCCTGTAAATTTTTGGGGCAGGAAATGTTGCTGGGTATTGCAGAGTGAGGGGAGCCCTCACAGAATCCCAGCATCACTGAGGTTGGAAAATCCCCCCAGGATCATCAATCCCCAGCCCAGAGCACTGGGTGCCACCTCCTGGTGCCACCTCCAGGAATGGGGACCCCAAACCCCCCTGGTGCCACCTCCAGGTGCCACCTCCAGGGATGGGGACCCCAAACCCCCCTGGGCAGCCCCTGCCAAGGCCTGGCCACCCTTTCCATGTTGAAATTCCTGCCGTGGTGCAGCTTCCCTGCTGCCAGGTCAAACCCCAGCCCAGCACATCACTCTGGAGCCTCTTTTATTTTCTCAGGAATTAACTGGGCGTTTCAAACATAAAAAAAAAAAAAAAAAAAAAAAACAACGCAAAAAACAAATCAAACAAAGGAGGTGTAGCAGCCTACTGCACGTCACTCATCCTGCAGACGTTTTTTGGGAGAGGAATGTGCTCAGAGCAAGCCAGAGCCTTTAGTCATGGGCTTTCTGCTGGGAAAGAACCTCCGTGAGAGGCGTTGTCCTCCCACCCTGCTGGCAGCAGCCAGAGCCACACATCCCGCAGGGATCAGCACTGCTGCTGCTCCAAGGACACAACGGAGAAACCGGCTTTCAGTACTTAATTATTTTTCTTTTTCAACCGGGATCATTTACAACGAGATCTGGGAGAAGCAATTCACACCAAAGCAAACAGCCTGGAATATTTTAATTGTGTTTAAGCGACTCTTGCACCCACAAAAAAAACCCCCAAAAAAACAAAAAAAAACAAAAAAAAAAACCAGCCCCAGGTGGTGATGGATGCTGCTGTCATTGCTTTGAGCACTGTACCAGATAAAATCCCTTCCCTCAGGTGTTCAGCACTGAGAGAAGGTTGGGATGAATTCACTGGTGAGAGGGTAGATCAGCTCCAAGGGCCATTTTGGGGTGTGGAGGTTGCTGCTGGTGCTGGTGTTGAGCACCACCCCTCCTGGGCTGGCACAACCAGGGCTTTGGCTCCCTAAAAATGTGCTTGGGATGGGGAACAAACCTGCCCAGGGTCCCACTGAGGTGCCAGGAGCTCGGTGTGGGTCCTGCAGTGCTTCCCTTGGGTTGGGATCAGCACAGAGAGGGGCCAGACCTGCTCCTGCTCCTGGTTTGGTGTTTCCCACAGTGAAACCCTGTTGTGCCCCTGTCCCAGCTCTGGTGCAATCAGAGGAGCTCTGCCCTTTGCAGAGCTGGGTTTTGCCTCCCTCCCATCCCCCTGGGAGCCCTTTGGAGCCTCTCCTGCCCCAATTCCTGCCCCAGGCACCCACAGAGCCCTGCCCAGTGTTCCCCATTTCACCCAAGGGATGCATTGCCGGCTCTGCCTGTCACAGCCCCCAGCCCCTGGCAGGAGGAAGCTGGGGAAGGTTTTTCCCCCCTAAAAAACCTTTGGGACACAGTCCTGGTAGAGTTCAAAGAGAAAGAAGTTGACATTTCAGCCTTCAGTTCCATGTGGGAAGTTTTACGCACAGCTTCAGCAAATTCTGCTGGGGTAGGAAATAGAGGAGCCCTAAAGACAGGAAGGGGTTAAATGCCTGGTGGTCTCAGAAGAGGAAGAAGTCCTGCACTTAAACATAAAGATGAGATTATAAACAACTCTGTTAACCAAAACTATCTGAAACCTGAGAGGCTTTTGTCGCTGCAATCCCAATTTAACTACTTTGGACAGCCCTAACATATTGCTGCCAGAAACCTGGGCTGCCCGGAGCCAAACTCTGCCTCTGCCTGAGAGCTGGGGAGGCCAAAGGCCGCTGCCATTTGTCCCGGTGTTCTTCTGACAACAAAAGCAGAGAACAGCTGCACAAAACTGTCCCGTGCGGTCAGCGGGAGGAGGAGGAGGAGGAGGAGAAGGAGCCGCTCTCTGGCAGCTCTGTCTCTCCGGGTGCTTTGGGCTGATTTTGGAGTCCTTCGCGGGGACGATGATGAGGATGCAGAAGGTTTGCGGTGCGCAGAGCCCTCCTGCGAGCCCCGGGCTCCGGGCGCGGTCACATCTCGGTGTCGGCGGGGCGGTGCTGCCGGCCCGAGTGCCCGTTCTGCGAGGCCGCGGGGCCCGTGCCCTTCTCCGGGCTGCCCCCGTTCGCCTTGGGCGGGTTCGGCTTCTCCTGCGGCTCCGCCGGCTCCTGCGAGGGCGACATCAGCAACGTGTTCCCCTGGCTGCCGTTCTCCGTGTCGTAGGGGTCTTCAGCCTGGGGACAAGAGGGACACGGTGAGACGGGGACAGGGAGGCTGGGGCTGCCCACGGTGCCAGGCAGGAGGGACAGACAGACAGAGGGCACGGCAGGAGGGACAGACAGACACAGGGCAGAGAAGGGGAGAAGAGGGCCTGAACCAACGTGGAGCAAGAAAACCACCCAGGAACCGCAGATTTTGGAGCTGCGGTTTTTGGAGCTGCGGTTTTTCCTGCAGTGCCTGCAAGAGAAGCTTTTTGTCAGGTTTTGCCGTTTTCTCCTAACCAGGTTTTGGAGCCACCCTTGCCTTGGGATAGAACCTCTGCTGGCCGCTTTGGCCAAGGAAAAAAATCACCATGGAATGGGAATGATGGAAATTGTCTCTTTTCCTTCCCTTCCCTTCCTTTGAAGTGCAGAGCTCGCTGCCAGGTGTGTGCAGCTCTGCAGGGCTGGGTGCTGCTGCTGCTGAGAGGAGCAGGTGCCCCTGGAGGAGCCAGGGCCTCCAAGGATTCCCCAGATGTTGTTCAGCCCTGGAATTGGCAATTCCCAGCTGGAATCCCCTCAGCAGCACCCAGCACTCTCCTGGCTGGACTCCGCTCAGTCTCTTTTCCATGGGTGGGCTGGACACGCCTCACCTGGAGCTGGGCACTGCCAGGGGCTCCCATGGCACACAGTGCCACTGCTGCCAGCCCCAGCGATGCCAGGCAGTGTCCCTGCCCCTGACACAGCATTTCCCAGCTCTGGGGAAATCCTTCCTGGGCAGGAAATGCCCCGATGGCCTTCCAGGACATGCTGGGCAGGGATGGGGAAATCATGGCCTGGGTTCACTTTACACAGGGTCATGTCCCCAGAAATCACTGGAGGGGAGGAGTCCTCAGGGCCAGCCCGCCTGGGGAGGGGAGGATGGAAATAGGAAATTTCTGCCTCTTTCTTTCTTGATATGTTTTATTACCGTGGCTGGTGGGGAGAAGTTTCCTTTATTACAGCAGGGGTACAGACACGGGACTGACACAGGAATGGGAATTAATGGGGTGTCTCTGTTAATGACAGACTCGTGAGGTTTCAGGGGCTCTGGAGGGGTCTTGCTGGATGAGCTCTGGCTGCTGAGCACAAAGAAGTGTTAGACCTGTTAGATATGAGGGAAAAGGGCAGCGCTGCTGCTGCTGCAGGAGTTGATTTTGGAGAGGACAGAGGTTCCCCCTCTCCCTGTGCAATGCCCCTGCCCTGCCCAGGCTGGGGGCACCCAGGGAGTGAGTGCAGAGCCCCGGGGGTGGGGATCCCCCTGTGCTGCCCCCCGGGCTCCTCTCTAGCCGGGGCTCTGCCACCTGTAAGCACTGACCAGCCTCTGTCCCGCGGGGCTCCAGCTGCGCCGCCGCATCAGGAGACACCCGGCCAGCCCCAGCAGCGCCAGCAGCAGCCCCGAGGTCACCAGCGCGATCAGCGTCCTCCGCGACGAGTCCCGCCGGCCCCTGGGGCCCTCCTTCTGCAGGGATGCTATTCCCAACTGGAAAAAACACAACAGCACAGAGAGCCGCCGGTGGGACAAACAGGAAACGCTCGCATCTGCTGCACAGGCTTCAAACAATGCTGCTGTCACCGCCTTGGGGAGCCCTGCTGGCCCGGCCCTGGCTGCCCTCACAGGCTCCTTCCAGCCTGGGTCTCCTGGGGCACAGGGAACTTTGGAATTTTGGCCTTTGGAGCACAGCTGGGGCTTGGAGCACCTGCCTGAAATGTCTCTGATCATTGCTGCCCCAGCCCTGGCTGCCCTCACAGGCTCCTTCCAGCCTGGGTCTCCTGGGGCACAGGGAACTTTGGAATTTGGCCTCTGGAGCACAGCTGGGGCTTGGAGCACCTGGTTGAGATCGCTGTGAGCACTGCAGCTCTGCTGCCCCAGCCCTCAAAGGCTCCTTTCCATCCTGGGTCTCCTGTGGCACAGGGAACTTTGGCCTCTGGAGCACACCTGGGGCTTGGAGCACCTGGCTGAGCTCTCTCAGCTCTGCTGTTCCTACCCTGGGACACACCTGGGGCTCAGCCCCAGCCAGTGCTAGCCTCAGGGGAGGGCTGGGGGAGGAATTCATTAATGCCAGCCTGGACTTTGGAGAATCTGAGTGCCAACTGCATCCTGAGAGTTACTGCTGGGTCTAACTCTGCTGGGAAAACATTTCAGCATTTACAGAGCCATGGCACAGCTTGTGCTGCTTCTCTTGTGCTGCATCCCTAGTGGTCAGCTCCAATCACAGAATCCCAGGCTGGTTTGGACCTTAAAAATCACCCAGTGCCACCCCTGCCATGGCAGGGACACCTTCCACTGCCCCAGGGCTCCAACCCTGCCCTGCCTGGCCTTGGGCACTTCAGGGGTCCCTGCGCTCCTCAGGCACCCCCAGACTGGAGGCAGGTCCCAGTCTCAGCACGTCCCCAGCCTCAGCTGAGCAGCCACAGCTCTCAGCCCCCTGGCCAGGCACATTCTGCAGCCAAATTTTCTCAAGGGATTTACCTTTTCCCTGTGGGACTTCTGGAGCGTGTTCAGGAGTTTGTCAGGATCTGCAAAGTTCAAAACAGGAGAGCACATCCCACACGTTACACACATTAAATATATCCATCACACATGTCACACACATTGAATGTTCATGACCTTACGCACACATACACATTCCAGCCATGAATCACCCCCTCTGCAGCTCAGGGCACACCAAGGAGCCTGGCTGAGCACAGGGGATGCTCCTGAGGCAGTTCCACAGACCCAGGGGTGCAGCAGGAGCCCAGCAGAAGGAGCAGAATTGCAGAGAGGTTTCTCCTCCCAGGATCTGCCTCACAGCCCTGCCCCACAGGGAAGGAGCCCTGTCCCGCTGCCCACACCATGATCTGAGCCAAGGAATGCCCTCACTGACCTTTCTCCCCTTTGAGGATGAGGAGCAAGCAGTCCCTGTCCAGGCTGGATGGGGTGAGTTTGATCTCACAGGGGGACTCCACGCTGTGGGTTCTGTTTTCACACACTGCTTGCCATAAATCTGACCCCTTCCTCTCCACAAAGTGTTCCTGCCAAAATTTCGGAGAGAGCAGCCATTAGTCCAAGCAAACTGAGCAATTCTCTGCCTCGGCCATCCTGGTGGAGGTGTTGTGCTTTCCCATTTGGATTTTGGTGTCCCGCAAAGCTGAGCTGGGTGTCAGACCCTCCCCTGCCCAACACCTTGGAGGTGGAGGTGCTCATTTCTCATGTCTTAACTTAATGAGAATAAATTAAATGCAGGTATTGTTAGCAACTCCTGAAAATGGCATTTAAACAAAGCTAAATTTAGGCTCTGAATCGCATGGCAAGTCTCCCCAGTTTTTGGGCTGGAACAACTGAAGAGCTCTATTGTTTTGGAGTCCCAGGCAGGGGCTGGGAAAGGAGGGAAATAACAAAGAAGCATTGAGCCTTCCTGTTTAGGAAATGTCTTCAATGTTTTTGCTAGGTTGCTGATCAAAGGCTAGGTAAAAAACCACATTTCTCACATTTTAGAGCTGCACTGACTCTGGGGCGGGGGGGGGGAGAGGAAGAGGAGTGAGGATCTGCAGCCTTTGTGGGCTGGTTTCTGCATCAGACAGGATGAGATTTCTCCTTGGGGATATTTTCAGGCACAGCCAGGCTCGCAGGCAGAGCCCAGCTTTGCCAAACCCTGCTCAGCCCCCCTGTGCCCACCCCAGAGCCAGAGACAGCTCCGCTGAGCCCTTACACACATTAAATATGTTCATGCTGGGCTGGATCCCACCCTGGGGCTGTGGAAGGGAGAATCCCCCTGTCCTGTCCTGCTCTGTGCCCTCCTCTGTGCCCAGAGCCATCCCCAGGTCCCTCCATCCTCTGGAAGTGCCAGAATCCAGAAACTCCTCCACGGGAGAACAACAAACAAATCACTTTCAGCTGTTTCTATAGAGCTTGGCTCGGGTGGGGGGAGGAAGGCCAAGATGGAACAAGAGACCCAAGTGTGTATTTTCCTTTCTGAGCTGTGGAAAGAACTCATCGGAGTGTCAGAGTTTCCCTTTGCAATTAGCAGCTCCCGGTGCCAGCTGATTGCTCATTTGCCTCGGGAAAGGCCAGGGGGAGAGAGGGACACAGGTCCTGCCAGGGCTGCTCTGCTCTGGCTCCAGGTCCTGCCAGCGAGACAGAAACTTTAAGGAACTTTGAGATTTTAGAGGAGCTGAGATTTTAGTTAGAGATAAGCTTTATTGGAGTGAATTAAAATAAATGGATAGGCCTTGATGAAGTTAAGAGTTAGTGGTTAACTAATAATTGATTGCTTGTCAGCACGATGTTTGCTTAGCTGGGTTTATAATGAAGAATATTGAAATTGATAAATAGCTTTTGGGAACATAAGACAATTGTTTTTAGGAAGATGGGACAATTGCTTTTAGGAACATAAGACAATTGTTGGACTCCTCTGTTCTGAAACCAATTGAAGACGAGGAATGGGAGTTCTACCAATGGGTTCATTTGTTATATAAAGGCCAGAACGAGGAAGATTTCATTTACTTCCTCATTTTGGGACCCCTCCCCATGCAAGGGACCACTGACCCATTTCAAGGAACAAACTGCTCATGCTTAATAGCTTTTGAACTAATTACCATAGGAAGTGGGGAATGGGATGTACCAAAGTTATGAATATGCATTTGTGTTTTGGGCATTCAATACTTGTAGAGATAAAAGGACTCTGTAATCATCTGTAAATTGCAGTGTGTATTTGGGAGCTATCCCACAATAAACATCCACTTTCTAGCTCTAAACTGTCAGAGAGTTTTTGTCCATCACCGTTGGATATCGGTACTAGATCAATATCCATATTTTTAATAAATCTCCAGGAGCTGCCTGGTCCCACCTGGGGCTGGGGAGGGCTCTGCTGAGGGGACAGCCCTGCTATGGAGGGGCCGCACAGCCGGCCTGCAGCAAAGCTGACTTAATAAAATAAATAACAATTGATGATTTTCCAGCGTATCCGTAGCAAGGAAGAAGACAAGGCCGTCAGCATGGGAGCAGATCAGAAAAGACACATGAAAATCTTTGTAAGCTGACTCTGTGCATAAGTAGATGCGTGTATGTGCCTCATTAAATTTCTGTAAAACTTTTGCCAATCATATTGACGTTAATTTCTTTGCACCAATGAATATCCAGTGGGAGAGGTTTTTCCCCCCACGCCGGTGGGTGATTTAAACCTCCCTCCTCCAGCTTAAACCCCCCTGTTCTGTCACAAATTCCCCATTTTTGGTGCTCAAGGTCAAGGATGGTCACAGAGAGCCTGGAGTCCCCTCGGGAGCTGCTGGTGACACCGAGCAGCTCCTTGCAATGCCCTGTTTTCTTTCCTAGGGCACTTGGCAAGACAAAAAAGGGCACTTTTGTTTCCAGCAGGGAAGAGGAAGGAGAAGAACAAAGGCAGCTTCCTGTCGGACACGGTGGGAGACGCTTTAGAAGCCGAGCTGAGCCCAGATCTCAAAGGGAAAAGGAGAATTTGTGCAGCTGGGGGGGCGCGTTTCCCCTGGAACCCTTTGGGATCCCTCTGGGATCCCCCCAGGGGTGACTGCTGGAGCCCCCCACCCCAAAGAGCCCCATGAGGGTCTGGGTGACCCCAGGGCTGCAGGGACACTCACGCAGGTGCTGGACTCGTTGAGCTGCAGGCAGATGGCCCCGGCGGTGTCACCCGCATCCCTGGCACTGTGGCAGCTGATGGCAGGCTGGGGGGAGAGCACAGGGGTGTCAGAGCCATGTTGGGGTGTCTGTCAGGGCCATGCTGGGGTGCCAGAGCCCTGCTGGGGTGTCAGGGCCATGCTGGGGTGTCAGGGCCATGCTGGGGTGTCAATGCCATGCTGGGGTGTCAGGGCCATGCTGGGGTGTCAATGCCATGTTGGGGTGTCAATGCCATGCTGGGGTGCCAGGGCCCTGCTGGGTGTCAGAGCCATGCTGGGTGTCAGGGCCATGCTGGGGTGTCAATGCCATGCTGGGGTGTCAGGGCCCTGCTGGGGTGTCTGTCAGAGCCATGCTGGGTGTCAGGGCCATGTTGGGGTGTCAATGCCATGCTGGGGTGTCAATGCCATGCTGGGGTGTCAATGCCCTGCTGGGGTGCCAGCCCCAGCCCAGCCTCCCCATGTACCCCCTCCTCACCTGGGCGCTGCTGCTGGCCGTGGGCAGGGCTGTGGTGGCTCCAGGGACATCGGGGTGCTCCGAGGTGCCCGCAGGGCTGGGGGTGCCCGAGGTCTCTGCCCTGTCCCCGGGCTGGGTCGGGGGGCTCTGGCTCGTGGGGACCCCCGGGCTGCCCTGGGGGCCCAGGGAGGAGCCTGGCAGGGATGTGGGGGCCAGGCTGGGCTGGGGGCTGCTGTTCAGCTGGCCAAGGAGCTCTGAGGACGCCGTGGTGGCCCCGGAGGTGGCGGTGGCTGCAGATTGGAGGAAATGCAGAGAGAAGGGCTCAGGAGGAACCCTGTGAGCTCAGTGTGTGACAGATATTGATCTGTCAGAGGCAGCTCCAGGAGCCTTTGGCTCTCCAGGGAAAGCTCATTAGCCCCGGTTCTGCTAATTCTGCCTAATTCTGCCGAATTACACACACCTGCAGCTGGGGGACAGTGGGGTCATTTCTGGGTGACACTGGCCACCCCCAGCATCATCCCCAGCTCCTCCCTGGCCCCGAGGCTGCCAGAGCAGGCTCTGATCCCAAACCGCACCAGGGAAAGGCTCCCTGCACCCTCCCATCCCTCCAGAGCCTGAGCTGGGGCTCCCATCCTGCAACCCCAGACTGGTTTGGGCCGGAGGGACCTCAAAGCCCACCCAGCGTCCCCCCAGCCATTCCAGGGACACCCTCCCCTGTCCCAGGTGCTCCCAGCCCCATCCAGCCTGGCCTGGGACATTGCAGGGCTCCAGGGGCAGCCCCAGCTGCTCTGGGAATTCCATCCCAGCCTCTGCCAGGGAACAATTCCTGCCCAAAATCTGATTTAAACCTCCCCCCTCCAGCTTAAAGCCATTCCCCCTCATCCTCTCCTCCCAAAGGCGCTCCCGCAGGTGGCTCCCCCAACACGTGTGGAGAGATGAACATCCCTGAGCTCTTTGTTCTGACCAGGATGGGGCTGAGGCGCCTGGGCTGGGTGACCCCAGGTGGGGTTTTTTGGGTGGAATTAAACCTCGTGGCCACGCTCAGGCTCTTTTGGTGAGAGCACAAACCGTGCCTTAACCAGCACCCTACAAATCCAATTCTGGGCTCAGGGGCTCCCAGGGGTGACAGAGGGAGCCCGGGCAGGGGTTACCAGAGGCTGGCTTGGCGCTGCTGCTGTCCCCCGTGGCCGTGGTGGCAGCGCTGTCCCCCGCTGTCCCCCGGCTGCTGTCCCCTCCCGTGGGGCTGGGGGTGGCCGTGGTGCTCCCGGCAGCGCAGCCTGTGGGGAGAGGAGCTCTCAGGAGCAGGAAAGGTGCAGCTGCCCTCCCAAAGAAACCCCTGCGGCACGTTCTTGGAGAGCGCGGAAAATGCGTGCGTTTTACGGTTGGCTTTTGGCAAAAGTTCAAATGAATATTATATGTGTCGTGTTAACTAACGCAGAATTAGTTAATTAAAATTAGTGTTAATGGTGTGTTAGTTCTCTTAAGTAGTGTGTTAAATACAGTTTTAGGTTATAAAAATTGTTAAGATAGAAACGATGATATGCAGGATACTTTCTTTAAAAGGAAGGACTCGCAGCGAGATAGCAGCCGCAGGACACCTGAATCTTTCAGAGAAAGAGAATTTTTTGCCCCATTATCAGAATAAACGAATTTCTTCCCACCTCGAAGTTAGGATTCGGAGGAAGAAGCTGACACTGCCCAGACAGAACCCTGGGTTTGAATGGAATTTATGCATCATGTATGAAGTGTATGAATATGCAACAGGCTGTTGGTTTTAAGGGTTAATCCTTTGTTAACTGTGTCCTTTTTCGGGCTAATGTTGCCCAGAAAAAGGTACCCAGCCTGTCCATAACTCTTTGTCTTTATTGTCTCATATTGTCCTAATTCAAATTGTCCAAATTATTATTCCTCTAGTTGTATTACTATTTTTATAGCCATTTTATTACTATCAAACTTTTAAAACTTTAAAAACAAGCGATTGGCGTTTTTCGCAGAGAGGCTCAGGGGTGAGACTTTTCATTCATGAGCAGCAGAGTCTGGTGCAGTCCTGAGGGGCTCCAGGGCTCCCAGAGGAGGAGGAGGAGGAGGAGGAGGAGGAGGAGGAGGAGGAGGAGGACAGGCTCTGTGCTCACCCCAGCCCAGCCCCAGCTCGCTGCTGGACGCACAAAGCTCTGCACAAAGCTCTGGATTTCAGAGCAGTTTGGGTTCGTAATCCTGGGAGGGGAGAACCAAGCCTTGGAAGAGATCACTGGTGTGCCTCGGGATAGATAAGTTGGATTTACAGTTGCAGGCACAATCTCAAAGTAAATAGAAACATTCCCACTGGCTTGGGATCAGCCCTGACTCATGAGCAAAAACATCTTTGGAGGTAAAGCAGAATGTTTGGAGGGTGGCTTGCTGTTCTAACCTAAAGTTTATATATTGCTTCCTGCTGCCTTACAGAGATGACACTTCCAGCTTTTCCTCCTGCAATGAGCTGTGTGAGTCAATGAAAATGCATTTCTCAGCTTCTCTCCCTAGGATCTATTCCCACTTTAGCAAACAGCTCCAGTCTCTACCCCAGGGCTCCTGGTGTTTAAGATTCTTATCCAGGCACTAAAGAGAAAGTCATACAGAATGTGTTGTTTCATTTGCAGCTGTGCCCAGGGGAGCCCCAGCTCCGAGAAAAGTTACTTCATCCTCCCAAACCACCCTGAGAGATGGAGCAGCTCTGGCAGGTCCTGGGCAGGATCTGCTGCCAGGGAACAGCTCTGGGAGCTGGGCATGGGCCTGGCAGGGGCTGCTCTTGGCTGGGTCAGCTCCACAGAGCCTGGAGGGCTTGGGAAGGGCAAAGCCTGAGGGCTCTGGGGTTGGTTTTGGGAAGGGCAAAGCCTGAGGGCTCTGGGGTTGGTTTTGGGAAGGGCAAAGCCTGAGGGCTCTGGGGTTGGTTTTGGGAAGGGCAAAGCCTGAGGGCTCTGGGGTTGGTTTTGGCTGTGGGTGGCAGAGGCAGAGCTGCTGGTCCTGCTGGGGGAGGCTGGGGAAATGTGGGGCTCAGATTGGTCCTGTGGGGCTGCCCACACTGCTGCTGCCCACCCTGATCTATCCCATCCTGTCCATCCCATTCTATTCATCCTATCCTATCCATCACATCCATCTCATCCATCCTGATCCATCCTATCCATCCTGATCCATCCTGATCCATCCCATCCTGATCCATTTACCCATCCTGTCCTATCCATCCTATCCACCCCATCCTGACCCATCCCATTCATCCCATCCTGATCCATCCTGATCAATCCCATCCCATCCCATCCCATCCCTCCCACCCCTCCTGGGCTGCAGCTGCTCTGGGGGCCCTGCTGAGGCTCAGTGCAGGTGTCTGGAGCTGCACTTTGGGTTCTGGCACAGCTTTAGCTCAGGGGGAGAAGTTGCTCCTTCTCCAAGGCAGCTCAGTTCCAGCTGCTGAAGTCACTGAGTTTTCCTGCTGACTTTTAGCAAATGAAAAGCAGGAGGCAGGACTGGTGCCCAGAGCAGGGAGCAGCCCAGAGGCAGAGCCAGGCTTTGGGTAGGGCCAGGCTTTGGGCAGGGCCAGGCTTTGGGGAGAGCCAGGCTTTGGGCAGGGCCAGGCTTTGGGCTCAGCTCTGTTGGGCACAACTTGAATTCTCACATCCTCACAACACAGCCCTGCCGTGACCTCCCCGAGTGCCAGAGCCACCCAAGCACCTCTGAACTCCTCCAGATGTTTGCAGAGCACCCCAGGTACTCCTCATCAAAGCCCTTTCAGCACTGAATATTGGACTGGAGGCCTGGCTGCTGCTCAGTGTAGTTTGGCAGAGGAGCTGTCACTTTGGATTTCTTTTTCTTGCTTTCTTGGAGCATGTGCAGGAGCTTTTGCACAAAACATGGATCAGGGGTTTTTATGAAATCTTTGGGCTCATGAGATAAATAATGATGCAGATGTGGGCTGGATAATCCACGTGGTGCTCAGCTGAAGAGGGTTATTTATTGCAGCATGCATTTTTAATGACTTTATTAAACTTTGTCAGTTTGTTAGGATTGAGGGTTTAGAGTTTAAGCCAAGCTATTTATTAACCTGGGAGAAATCTTCACCTGGCAATGCAAGCACGTGCAGGAGCAAAACCATGCAGAGATGGGAAAGAAAATTGCACTTCCCAGCACCCATTGTGTTCACCCACCCAGGGTTTAAAAAGTAAATGATTTTTTAAAGATATTTTAGTAACGAGGCTTAGGAAGGATCTTGGGTTGAATAAAGAAAAGGCAACAATATAAATGGTAAACTTGCTCCAAGACTCATCCCTGAGCGCTCAGCCAGGGCCACAAAAAAGCTCTGCAGTGGCAAAGGTTCAGGAAAGAGGAGGGAAGTTTCCATCACTGCATCCCAGTCCTGACCCACAGCAAACAGGACTGGGGGAGCTGAATCCCACTGGGAACCTCTGGGCAGGACCTGAGATCTGATCCTGCCTCAGATCCCCTGGTTCACCTCTGGCAAAGCCTCTGCTCAGCCTTGGGCTCCTTGGGCACCAGGGCAGCTCCTCAGCTCTGCCTTTAACAGAGATTATTGCAATAAACAGAGTTTGTTCCCCAGCTCTGGGCTGGGATGCAGAAGAGGAGTTCTGGAGCTCTGGGATGCAGGACAGGAGGGTAAATGGACTGAGGGATGTTGGAGAGGAGCTGTGGGATGCAGGAGAGGAGGGTAAATGGACTGAGGGATGCAGGAAGGCAGCTCTGGGCTGGGATGCACAGAAGGAGCTCTGAAGCTGGGGCATGCAGGAGAGGAGGGCAAATGGAGCTCTGGGATGCAGGAGAGGAGGGCAAATGGACTGAGGGATGCAGGAGAGGAGGGTAAATGGACTGAGGGATGCAGGAGAGGAGGGCAGATGGACTGAGGGATGCAGGAGAGGAGGGTAAATGGACTGAGGGATGCAGGAGAGGAGGGTAAATGGAGCTGTGAGATGCAGGAGAGGATGGTAAATGGACTGAGGGATGCAGGAGAGGAGGGTAGATGGACTGAGGGATGCAGGAGAGGAGGGTAAATGGACTGAGGGATGCAGGAGAGGAGGGTAGATGGACTGAGGGATGCAGGAGAGGAGGGCAAATGGACTGAGGGATGCAGGAAGGCAGCTCCGGGCTGGGATGCAGAGCCCTGGGGCCGCAGCCAGCCCCGGCTCCCCCCAGCAGCCCCTCCAAGCCCTCCAGCCGGCATTACTCATGCCTCTGCAGCTCCCAGCCATGTGGCAGGAATTCAAGCGGGTGGAGCCCTCTTCCCTCTGGAAATATCTGATAAAAACGCCTCCCCTCCCCCTTTTCCTTGGCCCAGACAGGATGTGGGTGTGGGGCCGGGGCCGGGGGCCGGGGGAGCCCCCCGAGCTGCCCCAGCTCAGCCCAGCTGCTGCTCCAGCCTTGCCTTGGGGCCGGCGCCTCTGGGGCAGCCCAGCACCTTCCCGGGGCTGGGAATTCTCCTGGCTGGAGCAGCAGCCTCCAAAGGATGTTAAACTCGAGCAGCTGGAAGCTTTAAAGTCTCCTTTTCCTTTCCTGATGTTTAGGACTTTCGTAAGTGTTGCAGAAGGAGTGGAGGAGGGAAAGGACGTGTGAAAATGGCAAGGGAAGGGATTTTTCTAAAAGTTAAGGTTGGCAGAGAGGAATGAAAAACATATAAAGAAGAAAGATGAAAGGCTAAGTGAAAGAGTGAAGTGTTTTTATTAGGTACAAATACAGCTGAGCCTCCCAGTTCCGCGCTCACTGTGAGACGAGCACAGGACAGCTCTCCATGTGCTTCATCCATCCCCAGCTTTCCAGCACAGGCTGCTCACAGCATCCTCCCGGGGGCTTGGGAGGGGCTGGGAGCTGCAGAGCACTCTGCAGAGCAGGGGTGGCTGCAAACCCTTCCTTGGAACTGGGGAGGAGCCCCACGGAACCAGGCAGAGGGAGCAGTTCCAGGGATTTGGGCTTTCCCAGGGCATTTTCCCCGTGGAGTTGGACCGGGCTGGATCCTGGCGCAGCATCCCAGAGCCCAAACTGCATCCTGCCCACAGCACAGCCCCACAGCACACCTGCAGGCTCCTGCCCTGTCCCGGTGTGGGATTTTCCCTGTAAATCACGTTCCTTTAGCTGGAGGAGCCCTGGCAGCCGCTCCACCCTCAGCAGCGCTGCCAGGAGCAGCCCCAGCCCAAAGCAGAGCTGGGATTTCCAGGGCAGCTGCTCAAATGGAGCCTTGGATGGATCCTCTGGGACTCCCCACGGGCTGAGGAACCAGCAGAGCCCCAGGGAGGATTTTTCCCAGCAGTTACACCGAGGAGAAGCCAAACTCCTCCACCTTGCAGGCAGGAATATCCTGCAGCAGTGACGGGCAGGCGCATTTTGCACAAGGCGTTAAAGCCTCTGCAGCCCACAAGCTTTATCCTTCCAAAATCTGAGCTTTTTATCCCTTTTTCCAACACTTTTGTTTTGTGCTCAAGGTTTGGAACTGGAGGATTGAAGCCCAAGCTTTGCCTCACACCTTTGTCTCACACCCTCGCTCGCCTCAGCCCAACCACACAGCCCTGAATGTCATTTTTCTCACATAAAATTGGGTTTTTTATTCAATTCCTTTCAAATTAACACAGACCGGAGGGTCAGCCAGCGGCTCAGGTGAGCAATTTACCTGGGCAGCCAGGGGAGCATGAAAGGAGCTCTGTGAAAGAGGAGAACAAAACCCAGTGAATTCCTGCAATAGATCTCCTCGCTCCCATTCGTGTGAGCAAGAAAAAATCACATTTGAGGAGACACCCGCAGGCTCCTGGCTGCTGTCCCAGCACACCAGGCAACACACAGAGCGCTGCTTCACTTTTTTAGTCCTTTTTTATTACCTCATGGCTGTTGGGTTTGGGACAAAAATGATAATATTTCCCTAAAACACAACCCTTTAAAAAGTAGCACCTAGAGAAAATCTCGGCACTGCTATTCATCGCTTCGCACGATGAATATTTGAAGAGCTGCAATAGGAGATTTTAATATTTATGGAGGCTCATTTGATTTTCAGCAAATGTTTAGTTCCAACCACAAAACAAAAGCGTGGCTCATTTACACCAGAGCAGGCTGAGAGACAGCTTGAACTGTGGCTGCACCCTGCCTGTGTGCAGGGACGCCTCCTCGTGTTACCCAGGAGTTTGTGGGGGGCTTTACCCCCATTCCTGTCCCTTTCTGAGGTTTTGGGGTGGCACTGAACCCCAAACTCGTGGAGAAGTATCTTCCCCCCATCTGCTGCTCCCAGGAGTTTGTTGGGCAGTTTTATCCCCATCCCAAACTCCTGGAGAAGCATCTTCCCCCCGTCTGCCGCTCCCAGGAGTTTGTGGGGAGCTTTATCCCCATTCTTGTCCCTTTCTGTGGTTTTGGGGTGGAAATCAACCCCAAACTCCTGGAGGAGCATCTTCCTCCCAAGCTGCCGCTCCCAGGAGTTTGTGGGGGGCTTTACCCCCATTCCTGTCCCTTTCTGAGGTTTTGGGGTAGAGCTGAACCCCAAACTCGTGGAGAAGCACCTTCCCCCCATCTGCTGCTCCCAGGAGTTTTTTGGGCAGTTCCATCCCCATTCCTGTCCCTTTCTGAGGTTTTGGGGTGGAAATTAACCCCAAACTCCCGGAGGAGCATCTTCAGGAGCTGCCCCACGCCCTGTCCCTGCTGCCACCCGGCCTCGGGGCCATCAGTACTCACCAGCCAGCTCCAGCAGGCAGAAGATGCAGAGGAGCTGCCCCCACTCCATGGCCGTGGGATTCCCAAAGCCTTTCCCTGCTCCGGGGCAGCTCCTGGGCTGCTCAGTCCCGCAGCAGCTCTGAGCTCATGCGGCTTGGTTGGAGTTCAAGCCTTTGAGATCACTCGAAGCTGCTGGGGTGGGTTTCTCTTCAGGGGTTGTGCTTGTGCTCCGGGACGGCGAGGTGGAGTTTCTGGGCTTTGATTTCCCAGTTTTTATACAGTTCGTGGCAACCTCGCTATCACTTAGGTAATTTTCTCCTCCCCGCTTTCCTGCCAGCAGCTTCAAAACAAACAAAAGATCAGCCCTCTCCCCAGCAAAGGATCCCAAAGGCTGCCTGGGATTAACTCTTTCCTGAGGGCTGCTGCTTTCCTGTCCAGGGAGGGCAGGGACACAGCCTGGTGCAGCTGGAGGCAGGGACTGCAGCCCAAACTGCAGCTGAGCTCCTTCAGAGCAAAGCAAGCACAGCCCGAGGAGAGCAGGGATGTGGGGAAACCCAGGTCCGGCCCAGAGAGCCCCAAGCGTGGTCCTGGCACCGTGGGAAGCAGGGGAATGCTGGAAATGGGCTTCAGAATCAGAGATTTTCCCGGCAAATTAAGCAGGGAACTGAAGGATGCGAAATCATCGCTGAGCTGAGCAGAAGTGACTCCATTAGCTCCACTAAATCAACTCCAGTCAAACAGGGAGCACGAAGCAGATGGGTCAGAGAAGGTCTGGGGCAGGGGAAAAACCAAAAGGAAGAAGTTTTGGCATGGAAGCTGGAGCAGGATGGGAGGGCAGGAAAAACCCGCAGGCAAAGGGTTTGGCATGGTACCTGGAGCAGGAGCAGGATGGCAGAGCAGGAACCTCCCTGGTCTCACTGGGGATGCTTTGTGGGAGCCCTGGGAGCAGCACAGAGCCCTGGCTGCAGTTTTATTTCCCAAATGGGAAACTTGGCTCTGGTTCTGCACTGCAGGCACACGTGGGAGGCTCAGGAAGGGCAGGATGAGGGATGCTCTGTGTCCTCACATGGGAATGTCCATCCCTGGAATGTTCCAGGCCAGGCTGGATGGGATTTGGATGGGATTTCCCCCTATCTGGGATAGAGGAAGGTGGAATGAGAGGATCCCTAACATCCCTTCCAACCCAAACCAGCCTGGGAGTCAAATTATGGCCTTTGGGTATTAAAAAAAAGGTAAGAGATGAACGCTTGGGAAACTCAGCTCCAGTTCAGAATGAATTCCATCTTTTCTTTTATAGC
The DNA here is from genome assembly GCF_035770615.1 of Melospiza melodia melodia. Taxonomy (NCBI): domain Eukaryota; kingdom Metazoa; phylum Chordata; class Aves; order Passeriformes; family Passerellidae; genus Melospiza; species Melospiza melodia. Next base: position 8,215,432 of record NC_086221.1, read on the forward strand.
TGGATGATGAGGTGACTAAAGGAGTCGTTGGGAACAGGAAATTGAAAAATGAGGTGGACAGGAAAGAAAGCTGTGGAAAGAAGGATGAGGAAGCTCTTACTCAATGTTTTATCTTTTCCTGGATGCTCCTGCAGCACTTCTACAGACACAGAATCACAGAAACTGCTCTGGGTCTTAAGGGACCCAAAAAGTCATTGCAAACCCCTGCCATGAGCAGGAATGGCCATTGTTTGCCTACAGCCAGAAAAGGATTAAAAAACACAAAAAAAAAAGAGAACAGGATGGTATTACCTACAAAGAAATCCTCAAATGGTATTTCCACATTTATTGTAGGACAAAATTCCAGTAGCTTTTGCTTTTAGCATAGTACAGGAGCTGGATGTGATGATGTTTAAATGTCCCTTCCAACTCAAATCCTTCCCTGGTTCTGTGGCAGGAAAATGTTTCTTGGAAGGAAACATCTGTGGCTCAGCAAAGGGCTCCAACATCTATATAAAGATTTCTGTTATGTTCAGTAATCCATTACTGACTGACAGAGACACACAGCTCTATGAAAATCCAAAATATCCAGGTAAAATGTGGTCTAAAAGCTGAGTGTGGGCACAGCCCTGCTGACTCCAGCAGCCCCCACCAAGAATTTTCCCTTTTTTCCCCTTTTTTCCCCTTTTTCCTCCCTCAAACACACACACACACACACATTGGGAAGCGCCTGACTCAGTGTGTAACCAGGTTTTACATTGCATGTCAGCCCAGAAAATGAATTCAGAGATGAAATGTGAAAGGCAGAGTGAGACAAGAGTCTTATTTAAATAACAGATATGTTTTTGTCTGTGGAAGTGAGAATTTGGGTTGAATAACATGGCTGAAAATCGGAGTGATGGATCCACAGAGGAGTTTGGGTGGGAAGGGACATTAAAGCCCATCCCACTGCACCCCTGCTATGACAGGGACATTTCCACAGCCCAGGCTGCTCCTGGGTGAAGAAACCAACAGGATCATCCAGGTCTGGCTGCTGGGTTTGTTTCACCTTTCAAAACCAGCCAGAAATAGAGAGCTGCACTAAAAATAGGCCATGGCCGGGTCTGGCAGACACCGTGCAGGGGAAGCTCCTGGGTTTGGTTTCCAGTGGAAGCTGGATTGGGCTGGAATGATTCCCTGTGTCAGAGATGTGCGATTTCATTCCTATTTATTCACACACCATCCCACAGAGCTACTTTTGGGAGAGTGGCTCAGCTGAGCACAGGGAAATCCAACATTTCCTGCAAGCAAAAGCCACAAACCCACAAAATAAGTGACTTATTAAGATTATTGTTTAACCAAATGCCCTCAGAGGGTTGCTGTGGGCAGATCTAGGGGTGCTTCCATCTATTCTGGCCATCCCTGGGGCACAGGAATTGCTGTGCTGGGCACAGGGTGGTGGCACTGGGACCCTCAGGTGACAAAAATCTGACCCAGCCTAACACAGAGAGGCCAGGATTTGTTGTTGGATGTTCCTGTGCCCACAGCTCAGAGTGTATCCTAAATACCCCAAATATCCAGCTCATCCTTTGGTTATTCTGTTGATTCCATGAGTGGGACACACCTTTTTTCATGGATCCAGCTGATTCGAGCGTGTTGAGGGCAAATCCTGCAGAATTATTTCCTTTCTCTCAGAGCCCCAACACATTTTTATAGCCAGAAATTGCAAGCCCACAATAAGGAACATGCCCTTGAATTATCTCCCAGCACTCAGCATCAGCTGTATCAGGTTAGCAACGCCTGAGCCAATTCCAGCCCAACATTTGGGGGATCAAGTGTCCAAATTTTGTGCAGCACAGCGATGAAGGATCGCTCACAGGGGCTGGGATCTTGTCCAAGCGTTTAGGGGTGGTTGAATTTAATTGTGAATGATGCAATAGACATATGGCTGGGAAGCTATATGCCAGGAAGCATGTTTTCTATAAGTATTTTAGCAGGCAGATGGCACACAATGGTTTTGGTGCAGTCATTTCCTCACCTCTTGAAAGCTGCTATTTCGGACAGATGAATTAATCCCACTGCCACCATCCCCCTCAAGGCAGCAGCACTGCTGGCCCAGAGGATGTGCAGTGTTTGGGGGCTGTTCCTGTGCACAGGAATAAATAAAATAAATTTTTATCAAATAAATCAGCCTTGCACCCACCTCCCAGTGCCACTCATAGGTTCTAAAGCATTTTAAAGCATTTTAAAAACTTTCCCACTTCAACTGGAGTGAGCAATAACTCTCCGCAGCACTTCAGAGGCACTTGGAGCCAACCACACCATGGGGAAACCAAAAAAGACACAAATTCTGCATCCCAACCCTCAGCATACTCCAGAGCAACTCCTGGAAATTACTCCCCTTTCCCGTATCCAAAAACTGCTGCTGGAGGAGGAGGAGATGCTGCAGGAGGAGATGCAGCTCCTGGGAATGGTGGGAAGCAAGAGCAGAGCATGGAGCTGCAAATAAAAGGGGATTTAGTGAAGTTTGGGTTGTTTCTCCTAGGAAAATGCTCTTGGGATCACGTCTGGTCCTTTGCTTCCTGGAACCTTTGGTTCTGTGCAGGAGAACACAAACTCTGCCCTGAGCAGGCAATTCCTGAGGGATGGAGGGATGGACTGGTGGGATTCATCTCCTGAGGGATGGAGGGATGGGATTCAGCTCCTGAGGGATGGACAGATGGGATTCACCTAAAAAAGGGCAAAGCTGCCCCAGCAGCACCACCCCTGTTGTGATTTCCTTTAAGACTTGTCATCCTTTGGTTTTATGGTGCTGGGATTTGCTTGGTGGTGCGATGCCATGTGTACACCAGGCTGTCCTGAGGAGCCCTGGCTGTGCCCCCCTGCCCAGGAGGCTGCTGGGGACACTGGGAGCTGCTAAAAGGTCCCCCTGAATCCTTGGTTTTTTCTCCTCCAGGCATTCCCAGGATTTCAGCCACAGGCCATTCCCCCCACAGCACCAAACCCACCATCTGAGGGGATTTTTGGGTGAGTTTCAGGGCTGTTGATGGATTTTCTTGCACCCTCAGCTGTGCTTTTGCCGTGCTGATGAGGAGATAGCATCTCCAGGGACCTCCTTCTTCCCGTCCCAAGTCCAGGAGGCATTTCATCCCAGCACAACAAAGGGCTTTATTTAGCCCTGGGGCTGGGGCAGCCTGGCTGGTTTCCTGCCTCTGCTGCTCCAACTGTTTCCAGGTCACCGCCACGAGCATCTCCCGCCTCATCCTGTGCCAGAATTCCTCTTTTCCCACCCAAACCCTGTTCCTGTGGCTGGGAAAGCATCCCCTCCCTGCAGGCTGCTGGGTTTGCCCCTTCTCACCTTGTTCTTTAGGCAATTCCTCCTGACCTTCTCCCCCTCCGGTGCTGCTGCAGGAGAATGTTCCTCTGGGGCAGAATTTCATGGAAAATCACTCAAATCCCTCATTTCCATCACAGCCTCCCCCTTGCAGGGATTAAAGAGCTGGGAATGGCCTGTGTGAAAATTGCCAAACACTTGGTTTAAATTTTTAAAAAAGTTTAATAATAATAAAATGGTAATAAAAATAAAAATAATTTATAAGAATATAATATATAATACATAATACATAATACATAATATGTAATATATAATACATAATACATAATACATAATACATAATATATAATATATAACATATAATATAGAATATAGAATATAGAATAAAGAATATAGCATTAATAATAATAATAATAATAATAATAATAATAATAATAATAATAATAATAATAATAATAATAATAATAGTTGTTGTTGTTGTTGTTGTTGTTGTTGTTGTTGTAATAAGAATTTGGACAATCAGAGTTAGGACAATAAAGGACAACAAAAAAGTAAAGAATTATTAATGGCTTGTTAACAAAGGATTAACCTTTAAAAGCAACAGCCTGTTGCATTTCATACATGCAATACATGATGCATACATTCTTTTTAAACTAGATATTTTTTTGGTTATCGTTAAATTTTCCCCCTTATCTTGTAAATCCATTTTGGTCCCTCCAAGTCTGGGCCTTCCCAATAAGGAGGCAAGAGCTCTTAGTTTGAGATTTTGCTGTTACCTCTGTGTGAAGAATTTCTTGATTATCTTCTCCATTCCTTGAGCTACTTAGAAAAGCATCTTACACTGCACAGTTTCTATTTTAATATTAGGTTAGCACTTAAAACTATATTTAACACACTAAAAGAATTAATCCAGTGTAACTTTCTATCACAACACATATATTATTCATTTTAATATTTGCAAAGGCCAATCATATAATCCACATTTTTCCCAGCCCACACAGAGGCACCAAATGAGCATCCTCTGGTTCCATTTGAAGCAGCAGCCTCAGAGTAAAAGTCTCACAAAACTCCTCAGCAATCTCTCCAGCAGATGGTTTGCCTGGCTGCAGCCGTGTGTGCACTTGGTATTTGCTTTATTATTTGAAGATATTGATTTTAGCAGGATGATCATAGTGGGCAATTTGTTTTAATAGACCACTTTTATTAACAGTGTGTTAGACTTGCAGCAGCCATGCATCTTTCTTTTTTTTTTTTTTCTTTTTTTTCCTAAGATTTCCAAGAGCTTTTTGGAATAAAATGTACGATCTGAAGAGCAGAACGCTGAGATTCTGAAGGGTTTTTTTCAGCTGTTTCTCTTGGAGAAATGATTCTGCTGTGTGTAAGTGGCTGAGTAGTAGCTGTGCAAGAGGGTGATGAATAGCAGAGCGCAGTTAAATGCAGTTGGAAGGGTTATGAAGAGGCAAGACTTTGCTCAAGTTAAAAAAATAGAAGAAAAGATTATATATATATATATATAAACCACATATATATGCATGGGTTTTAATTCTTAACCAAATATTTCAGTTGCTATCCCATCCCTGGAGGTGTCCAAGGCCGGGCTGGACAGGGCTTGGAGCAACCTGAGGGAATGGGAGAGGCCCTGCCCATGGCAGGAGTGCAACTGGGGGATTTTAAATGTTCCTCCCAACCCAAACCATCCTGGAATTCGATGATAATCCCTTGGGAAGAGTAAATGAGTGAATTTCCCATCTCTGCAGGGTGCAGTTGTACCCCTGCGTCCCATCAGATGCACCAGGTGTGATTTTAGGCAGTTGAGGTACCAAGCCACCCTCAAAATCTGTTATTTTTAAATTTTATGGAAATTTCCCCATTAGTTTGAATGTTCCAAAATGAGTTGAACATCCCAGGAGCAAGAAGGAGCTGCAGGAAGGTGGGAGGGCAGAGAGGAGAGGACAGAGCTGGACATTCCTGTCCCCATCCATCAGGCGGTGTCAGGTTCTCATTAACCCGATTTCATTGATTGCTTTCCGTTGCTGCCCCCTCCAAAATGTTTAACTATAATAAACAGCAGCACCATGAAACACTGATAAAAATCATTAAAGCATAAGTCTGGTAATTCAGGGCGAAGATTGGCTCCTCCATCCAGGCCTGCAGCTGCTAATTGCAATTTATTTCTCCGTTTTTGGATGTCATAGGAACATGCAGGAGCTGGATTCGTGTTTCCAGGGAGATCCCCCCTCTCCAGCTGAAATTCATGCAAAGGAAGCACAGCCTTAAAAAAACCCCAACTTTGGTGATGTTTTGGTGGTGTTTGGCTATTGCTTTTGATACTAGGAAATACAGAGGAAGGTTAATTGAAAGTGTATTGATGACAAATGATTTGGATAATGTAGGGATATATGGTTTGATGTAAACATTTAATTTAAATATTTTGTTATTTATTTAAGATCTTAATATTTAATATTAATTAAATAAATTAATTTAATTATTATTTAATATTTTAAAATATTTAATATTATTAATTACATTAATTAATTATTAAACTAATTATTGATTATTATTTTAATTATTATATTATTATTTTAATTATAGAATAATAAATCATTATTGATAATTATATAATGATTATTTATTATTGTATAATAATTATGTACGCTATAATTATTATATATTATTTTAATATTTAATATTATTAAATATTTTAATTTAAATATTAGTTCCTAGTAAATGATAAAATTGGTGGTGTTTGTGAGAGAGAAACCAAAACCGTGATTGGGAAATAAAGGAATGGCTATATTAATTTATTATAAAGGAAAGTGGCAGGTGCTGCTGGAGCTGCAGAGGGAGGTGAACCCAGCAGAGGCAGCAGAAAAGGGAAAGGGGCTGCACAGGGCTCCTGATCCACCCTGGCAATTGCTGATAACAAAGTGCCGCTGGTTTTACCTGGGAGATGAGGCCCCAGAGGGAAGAGGCTTTCCCAGTTTCAAAGGAGGATTTGCTCAGATGCAGGGACGGGAGCATCCTCGGTCATTACTGACTCCCGCTGCTCTGCCCCTCTGCTCTGCCTCCCAAACCTCCTTTTGTCTGGGCTCGAAGTCCTCTCCTTGTTCTTAGAGAGATAAACAGAAAAGGAGCAGGGACCCCAGAGCCACTGCTTTGCTTGTCTCCTGAAGAGAAGGATGCAACAGCAAAACTATTTCAGCTGCGGTGCCAGATGACCTGAAAAAATGACAGGGCCCTGCCAGCAGCTCCGAGCTCACAGCTAAATTCAGACACCACTTATTTATTGATGTGTTTGTACAATAGGGGTGGCTGGCGAGGCTGCAGACTCCCAGGTACCTTCTGATGGCTCATAATAAGCGCAGACAACACAGACCCGTGGTGAATAATAGAACAAAAAGCTCCCAGGATCACTGCAATCAAAGTGCATATGGAAGAGGATGGTATCCAGTGAAACCTCCTGGGAAGGGGAGAGAGGGGCAGCTCAGGGGGAGTGGGACTCACAGGACAGGCACATTCAATGGGAACATCCCACAGAATTAGCATTTAAAATCTCCCTGCTGCTTTACCCCACAAACCTCGGGGCGTCTCACACGGTGCTGCTGAGGGGAAGCACTGAGAGGGGGTTTGGATGGAATATTGGGAACGAATCTGGAATATTGGGAATAAATCTGGAATACTGGGAATAAATCCTTGCCTGTGAGGGTGGGCAGGCCCTGGCACAGGGTGCCCCATCCCTGGCAGTGCCCAAGGCCAGGCTGGGCAGGGCTGGGGGCAGTGGAAGATGTCCCTGCCATAGCACGGGTGGGGTGGGATGAGTTTTAATGTCCTTTCCCACCCAGGCCATTCTATAACTCTGTGATTCCAGCAAAAGGCATCCAAACCGTGGGCACCACCCCAAACTTTTCTTCTCAGTCCTGCGGTGCAAAAAATATATTTATGAGAGAATAAGAAAATGCATTAGAAATGACCAAGGTGCAGAACTTCTTGCAGGAACAGAATTCATTATTCTGGGCGCTCCCTGGAAGGGTTTCAGGCCCAGAGAAGAATTTTTCCTTGTGTGCCCTCCATGCTCAGGGTGGCACCTTGGTGGCCACAGCAGAGTCACCAGTGCTGCTCAACATGGCTTTGGCCGAGGGAGGACTGAGGGAATTCACACAGGGAGTTTGGGATGAGGAATGCTCTGAAATTGTATTTTTTCCACCTAAAAGGACTTTGCCTTCAATCCTGTGGGACACAGCTCCCCCCAGCCCCATCTGTTACCTCAGGGCTGGTGGTGGGAGGTGACACTGCATCATTTACAGAAAGCTCCGGGGTGGCAAAGGCCACACGATCGATGTGGGCAGGCTCAGGCTCCATCACTTAGCAGCAGCGCTTCAGAGAGAGCCTTGGAAATGCAAAGCCCGTCCTGGGACCTCTCCTGGCTGCTTTCAGATTAATTGTTACAGGTTTGCAGGTTTGTTTTCGTGGAGGGAAGGAGGTCGGTTTGCTTTTCCTCCCCCTGGAGTTTAGCCATCATCTTTTCTCATTAGGAGGGTGGCAGGAGGTCAATGGAGGCTCCTGCCTGGGCCAGGCTCCTCCAGGATTTGGAAGGGAAATTTCCAGAGCTGCAGTGCCCAGGGCATTCTGGAGTGTTTGAGAGGAAGCCACAGAGCCCCTTCCCCAGACCAGCCCCTTGTTAAACACAGCAGCTTTACAATTACCCAGGAATGAGGGATAATTGTGGCTGTGCTGTGCTCCAGGATCACCCTGCTGCTCCCTGCTTGTGGAGTTTCATTGCCAAGCACAGGAACAAAGCACAGCAAAGCTCCCCAGGCAGGGTTTGTCAGCCTGTCCCACCCAGAGCACAGGTCTGGCTGCCTCCCCTCCCTCTGCCTCCTCCTCCTTGCCATCCTTCTTTCTGCTTTTCGATTCCCTTAATTATTTTGGAATCTGGAGAACAATCCGCCGTCGAATCGCGCAGAACAAATGGAACGTCAGCTTTCCAAGCCCTCGCGATCGAGCAGATGGCATCACAGCCCCCTGAACCTCCTCCCAGCTTCCAGAGCACCCCAGGGCTGACAGATTATCCATTAACAGAGGGCAGATTAATCCTGGGCTGCACAGCCAGTGGAAGGAAGGAGAGGCTTTTGTTTCCTAAATGGGAGAGGAAGATGCTGCTGTGGAAAGAGGAGCTCCAGCCCTGAGGAGCTCCTGGAGCAGGACAGGAGCCCAAACCCTCAGTGTGCTCCAGCCCCCAGGGGCCAGGAGAGCAAAAATAGCTTTGTGCTGGGCCAAGCAGGGCTGATATTTCAGTTCCTGGTTATTTTCTCCCCGTTCCAGCCTTCCCATGGACCTTCATCCCATTCTATTTCCTGCTGGCCATTTTGGCCAACTCTCTTTGTCCCACCAGCAGCCAGTGCTGCTTCAGCGGCCACCCCAGAGCCAAGTGAAGGATTTTTGGTGTTCCACGAACAGGCAGGGCCCCCCCAGTGCAGCATCAATGCCATCCCCTCCCCTCCCTGCCACTGATTTGCTTGGCAGGTGTGAAATATTAATTGCCTCGCATGGGAGCTTGGCTCACTGTCTGTCGCGTTTGACTGAAATATCATTCTCTGCTGCAAATATAATTACTGGGGGTCTGGATTTTAAAAATAGCCTCTCGCCCGTCTGTTAATTAGGAGCCACGCTTTGCTACACAACGAGATATTTTGGTTAATTATGAAAGAGAAAAGGACAAATTTGTCACGTCTTTTGTTTTTGTTCCGCCGCGTCTCCCGGTGACGGCGAGGGGCGCCGTGATGGAGCTGCTCAGCTGACAGCACCAGATGTCCCCCAAAAACGGGGAGGGGGCCAGGGCTGGGGGGTCTCACAGCTCAGGGGGCGCTGCTGCCTCCCCTCAGCGCAGAGCAGTTTAAACAAAGGCAGGAAAATTCAATCAGGAGGCAGAGCTGGGCTCGGATCCTCCCCGCGACGCTCACGGAGCCTCGTTCAAACCTGATTTATTCTCATTAAATGTTCAAAGTGCTGGGCTGAGGCAGCCAGGGCTGCAGCTCCAGCGCCCAGCACAGCCTGTGCTGCCCATCCTTGGGCCGCCAGAGGTGGCACAGGTGGCGCAGGTGGCACAGATGACTCCGGTGGCACAGGCGACATAGGTGACATAGGTGATACAGGTGACACAGGTGACATAGGTGGCACAGGTCCATCCTTCCCCCCAAATTAAATTTCTCAAATTAAGGAATTCCATCTTCTCCAGATTGCCCACACCACTCCTCAAATTCATCCCTGGTTTCTTTCTTAAAAAGGGAGGTAAAAATTCCATTTCCAATGCAGAAGGAGGTGATGAGTTTGGGAATGGCAGTGAAGGTGCTGAGCCCTCCCCTTGGCCTCTCTGCTAATTAATGATGTGTTAATGACCCCCCAGGAGATTCAGGATCAATAGAGCGCTGTGTTCCTGCCAGGCAGAGCAGAGGGAGAGGGAAGGGCCCAGAGGGGCTTTGTGCCCATGGGATCCCAAGGAATCCCCAGTTCTTGGCTGGTGCCAGACACAAACACCATTCTGGTCAGGAAAACCCATTTTAACTCATTTGAGTTGTGGAAATAAGCAGACCATGCCATGATTTTAGGGATGTGCACAGGGAGGATGAGGAGGAGCCAACCAACAGGGGGAATTTATGGAAAATCACCTATCCATGGTGCCATGGATTCCCTCCTCTTTCCCCAAGTTTTTGTCCTGGGTGTATAAAGGATCAGCAGCTCTGCCTTGCCCTAAAATGCACTGAAAAACTGTTTCCTAATTATTTATGTAATTATCCAGCATTTCAAAAAATCCATGATAACAGCTGAAATTGATGTAGTAAACAAGCATAATAATTACTCCAACAATATTGAACGGCTGTTGTGTCAAATAATCATTCCATATAGATGAAGAAAGCGCTCAGAAATAGCACCATAATTCATGATGCTCCCAGATTAATGTCACAGGAGTTCCACGACCTGCTCCTGGAGACAGGCAGAACTTTCTGCATGGAAAATTAAATATGTATACACAGAGCATATATGAAGGTATCATACATCAAACCAGGTAAGAAACAATACAAAGGGAGGTGGGGGAAAAGCAATTTTTTTAGCCTGGAATGGTTTTGTAAGGATTTCACTGCTTCAGAGACTTCTGCAGGTATCAAAGTAATGAGGAATAGAAAATATTGTCATTGAAACAATAGCCTGGAAGGGATCTTTGGGCTCAAATTTCATTCCAAGTCTTCCCTCAGTAGTAGGTACTGGAAATAATAATAATAATAATAATAATAATAATAATAATAATAATAATAATAATAATAATAATAATAATAATAATAATAATAATAATAGTTCCAAAGGGACACAGGAAAACCCCACTAAATGAACTGCAGCAAATCTGCACTTCCCTTCTCCTCCTGCTGATCCTTCAAGAACACTCAGGAAAGTGGCACAAATTTTATAACCTTGTGATGAAGATTAAAAAATAAAGCCCAGTAAAAAACTGCCTGTGAATTATTGAAAGTGTAGCTCATTATAATGGGAGAAATGAACCTTTATTTTCAGTAAGTGACACAGGAGAAGAAGAATGTTGGGATAATGATGCTCAGGCAAAACAATTATTTTTTTTGTGATAGAAAAGCATAAAGTTTATCATTTTGATTACTGTCCTGTTAGGGTTTTTGTGTGCCCAGCTCAGAGATCAATAAATCAGAAGGGTTTTTGGAGCTTCTCCCTGCTCAGAGCAGAGGTGCTGGGGTGGGTACCTGGTGCTCACCCTGCATCCTCTGCCCAAACCCTGAATTTCTCACAGCCCCAGCTCCTCATTTCTGCCCATATCCCGAATTTCTCACAGCCCCAGCTCCTCATTCCTACCCATATCCCGAATTTCTCACAGCCCCAGCTCCTCATTCCTACCCATATCCCGAATTTCTCACAGCCCCAGCTCCTCATTCCTACCCATATCCCGAATTTCTCACAGCCCCAGCTCCTCATTTCTGCCCATATCCCGAATTTCTCACAGCTCCAGCTCCTCATTTCTGCCCATATCCTGAATTTCTCACAGCCCCAGCTCCTCATTTCTGCCCATATCCCGAATTTCTCACACTCCCAGCTCCTCATTTCACAACAGTCTGACACAAACACCGTGGGCTTGGAGCAAAGCTCAGGATTTACAGGTCCCACCCTTGGCCGTGTCCAAGCCGAGGGTGTGATGCTCTCGCTGATGATCAGAACCAGCTGCTGCAGCAGAAAGGGGAATTTGGGGGCTCTTTCTTGCAGGAAAAAGGACAATAAAAACCTGCAGGGGCTGGAGCTGTTCTGAACACGCTTTTCAGGGATATCTGTGCACCCTCTGCTCCTGCTCTTTTCCCTGGCACTCCCCTGGTTCGGTTTTGGTGACACTTCCCCCACAGCCCGTGTCAGAGTGACGTGACATAACTCTCATCAAGGGGAAATTTAAGGCTTAAGTGCCTTTAAAATGCTGGCATCAGTCACCAGGCTGTGCTCTCTCTCTCTGAATATTACACCCATTATGTGTAATTCTTCCTCCTCTTGGAGAAATATTAGCATGTACTTTTCTGCTCGTCAGTCATTTCTTTTGACCTTTGCAGCATCGGCTGCCTTGGAGAGGGTCGCGTTTGTTCTGATGTGCCCTCCCGAGCCTCGGGGAGCAGCACAGGTGGGAGCAGGATGCTCCTGCTTGGATCGGGAATGTTCCCTGCAGGGAGTTCCCATCACTCACCCCAGCAGAGCACACTCAGAGCAGCCCATGCGGTTTCTAAAATTCATTTCATCCCATTTATTTATTTGGGTTTCCTTTTGCCACAGAGGCAGCTGGTCCTTGCAGGGTCGTGGCTGTGATTTGAGGGGATCCCATCCCACCTGGAGTGGGGTCACATCTCCAAAACCCGTCCCTTGCTGGCCCTCAGAGCCCAGCTCCTGCTCTGCAGCTCCAAGGGCTGACCCACAGCCCCCAAAGCGTTTTGGGGTGAGACAATCCCTCTGAGTTCATGAATTCTCACTTAATTTTATCCTTCGTTTCCAAATGAGGCAAAAAACCCCTTAAAACTCAGAAGCAGAAGGGCGCAGAGCCTCATCCCAGCCCCAGCGTGACATTCTGAGGCCAAGATTTCAGATTTTAGTGCCAGTCCATTTACAACCCCCCGCCTCTATGCATAGATCAGGATTTTTTATTTTTGTTTTGTTTGCTGTTTGCTCTGTTACAGATCAGGATCCGAGCTGCCAGCTGGGCTGGGAGGCCAGGGCATCAGAGATCATTGTTCCAAACCCCTGTCCTGGGGCTCATCCCTGGCACCTCCCGAGCTGCAGAGACAGGGCCGATGTCAGGGCCTGTGCCCGGGGTCAGGAGCACATTCGGGCCACGAACAGGGCAGAGCTGAGCCAAGCCACAGCAGAAAGTGCTGGAGCAAAGCAAACTGATACCAACCCGACAGAAATTCGGCGTCAGTCCCCACCCAGTGCAAATCCCTGCGATCCCTCCAGAGCCTCCAAAGCGCTGCCCTCCCAGCCCGGCTCGGAGAACTCGGGAGCTGCTCCAGGAGCGGAAAAATAAACGCTGGGAAGCCACCAGATGGCAGCTGGAGCGGCGAGACCGAGCATCCCGAGCATCTCCTGCATCCTGAGCCTGTCCTGAATCCTCCTGCATCCCGAACAGCTCCACATCCGGAGCATCTCCTGCATCCCCTGCACCTCCTGCATCCCCTGCATCCCGAGCACCTCCACATCCCGAGCACCTCCTGAATCCTCCTGCATCCCGAACAGCTCCACATCCAGAGCATCTCCGGCATCCTGAGCTTGTCCTGCATCCACCTGCATCCTCCTGCATCCCGAGCATCTTCTGCATCCCCTGCATGTCCTGCATCCCCTACACCTCCTGTATCCCGAGCACCTCCACATTCTGAGCACCTCCTGCATCCCCTGCATCCCCTGCATCCCCTGCACATCCTGCATCCCCTGCATCCCAAGCACCTGCTGAATCCTCCTGCATCCCCTGCATCTCCTGCATCCCCTGCATCTCCACATCCCCAGCACCTCCTGCACCTCCTGCATCCCCAGCCCGGACTGGGCATCGCCCCCGGGGCACGGAGCTGTGCCCTGAGCACCCGGGACCGGCACCAGGATCGTCCTGCTGTCATCACCCGCGTGCATAAACGATCCCTGTAATTCCAGCACGCACAAATCGCGCTGTATTAATCACTGCAGGGCGCTAATTGCTGTGGCCGACACCCCAGCCCGGGGGGAGCCCCTGGCAGCCCCCACAGCCCCGGTTCTGATGCTGATGGAATCCCTGCCCTGCTCTGTGGGGTGTGCAGGGATGTCGCCAAACCCCCTCGGTGACCCCACTGCAGCCCGGTCTCCCCCATAAACCCTGCTGGCCCCCTGTTTGCCCTCACAGGGCTCTTCTGTGCGCTGCTCCCGTGGCTCTGAGGCCGTAATTGTGGCAACAGATGCCGGGGGAGAGAAGTTCCAGTCCTGGAGCTCTGGCCCTGCTCATTACAGCCTCGGTGAGCGGCCACTTGCACCCCAAAGCTGCTGCTCAATGAGCCTCGCTCGGCAGCCGGCACCAGTTAATGCTCAAGCACCTCGGCTCGGGCTTGGAGAGTGCAAAGCCAGGGAGTTAAAGCTGAAAGAAGTGAAGGGCAGACCCTCCTGAAGGCCTCCTCCTCAGGGCAGCCCCAGCGATCCTCGCCTGTGCCATGGGTGCAGTGTGTGCTGTCCATGCCACGGGGGGCAGTGCGTGCTCTCCATGTACCCACACCCCGTTTTCAGAGGTGTTTCAGGGGGTTTGCCCCTGAAATGCAGGGCGAGGAGGAGCTGAGAGCCCTCCCCTGTGGAACCTGTGCAGATGTGCCCAGAGCCCAGAGCCCAGAGCAGCTGTGGCTGCCAAAGCGAGCGGAAAATGCGTGGGAATGTTCTACAAAGAGCGCGGGGCACACGGGGCTGGGCACACGCCTGGGCACACACCCAGGGGCCCCTCCGGGCCTCAAAGGGCTGGGGCAGCATTTACCTGTGCTGGAAGGAGAGGATTTGCAGCGCCTCGGCTCTCCAATCCCCTCTGCCAAAGGCTGCTTTCATCCCCAGAGCAGAGAGAGGCAATTGAGGGGGACGTGAGCTGAGCTTTGAGCTGCAGGGGAGCCCATGGAGCACTAGAAAGTCTCCTTCCCTTCTAGGTCAGTGCTTTGCAGACAGGTCAGGGATCCACCTGCACGTTTAACCCCCCTTTGAAGTGAGAGCCCCTCGTTTCCAGGGCTCAGCAGAGGTGGGCAAGCTCAGTGCACTTCAGAGCAGGGCAGGAGCCCCTCAGCTGTGCTTTGCAGTGGATTTTTCTGCTCAAGAGTCATCCTGCAGCTGAACCCAGCTCACTGAAGGCGCCACAGCTGCACAGGGGTGACCGTGGCAGTGCCACCATGGTCAGATCCCTGCTGGGGGATCAAAGCTGAGGTGAAGCCACACCTGGGAGCAGTGCAGGTGGGGCTGGCAGCTGTCAGACACCCCCAGAGCTGCTCCGGGGATCTTCTGGCATTCTTCACCCACCAGGCCTGAATGCATTTCCTGCTGTGGGTTGTAAGAATTCACTCTTACACTCTAATTTAATGAGGTGCCTTAAATGTGGATTTAATCACGGCATTAAGGTAACGGTCACCGCGTTCCAACCGCAGAGTGCAAACATCTCTCCTGAGCAGGCAGCTCTGCTGCATCCCCATTAATCCAAAAATCATCTCCATATTAATCACTGCACAGATTACTGCTCTGCCCATATCCATTGCCAAGCTGCTAATCCTCCAGCTCCTGCTCTGGGGGCATTGGCTCCCCACCAGCAGCTCCTCCATGGATGGAGGGAGGGAATTCTGCCTTGTTCCAGGGGTGGAGGGAGGGAATTCTGCCTTGTTCCAGAGGTGCAGCCTCCCCACTGCACAGCTCCCCTCAAAAGGAGCCAATTCATGTGTGTGTGTGTGTAAATGAGGTGTTTGTTTGAGCCCTGCAATCAGCACAGATCGCTGCATTTCCTGCATGCATTTCCTGCCAACACCCTGAGCTCCAGCAGCTCCTGCCCCGGTAGGGACACAGGGAGTTACAGCATCTCCAGAGGGTGATTGGCCTTCCAGAGACACTGATGTCTCTTACTCCCAGCAGGTGAGGTGAATTCCATCCTTCAGCATGGCCAGGGCCACCATTCCTCACTCCTAATCCTTCTGGAAACATCCAGCCACCACAACATCCAACACAGAAATGCTCTGAGCCCCTTCCCAGGGTGGATTGCAGCATCCCTGCTCCCTGATCTGCCGGGTTGGATTGCAGCATCCCTGCTCCCTGATCTGCTGGGTAACATTGCAGCATCCCTGCTCCCTGATCTGCTGGGCTGGATTGCAGCATCCCTGCTCCCTGATCTGCTGGATTGCAGCATCCCTGCTCCCTGATCTGCTGGGCTGGATTGCAGCATCCCTGCTCCCTGATCTGCTGGGCTGGATTGCAGCATCCCTGCTCCCTGATCTGCTGGGTAACATTGCAGCATCCCTGCTCCCTGATCTGGTGGGTAACATTGCAGCATCCCTGATCCCTGATCTGTTGGGCTGGATTGCAGCATCCCTGCTCCCTGATCTGCTGGGTAACATTGCAGCATCCCTGCTCCCTGATCTGCTGGGCTGGATTGCAGCATCCCTGCTCCCTGATCTGCTGGCTCGGTGCATTTGCTGTGCTTGCCTTGCCTTGAGCCAATCCCTCCCAGGAAGGGCTCTGGCACTGACCCGGCCTTGTCAAAGGCTGAGACGCTGTTTGAGCACCTATAAAATATTCATGAGGTCCCTGACCCGGGTTAGAAACCCCTGTACAGCCCGAGGCCATCCTTTGTGGGGAGCTCAGAGCCAGCGCAGGTTCCCGCTGCAAAAATCAAATGAACGTCAAAAGAATCCTTAAAAACGCGTGCGGGAGCGCCTCTCCCCCGAGACCATCCCTTTGTGCGGGCTGAACGAGGCAAAAAAAAAATGGGACTTTTAAGCATTCCCATCTTCTCCTCAAAGCTCAGCCTAATTGAGTGCGAACAAAAGGGAAAAGGCGCTCTCCTCTGCAGGCAGGCGGCGGCTGGAGCGGAATGACAATGGCAGCGTGTGACACTGCCAGCCCCGGCCCCGGCGGCTCTGCCACCCACCAGAGACAGCGCCCGGGGTCCGTGTGGTCCCCTGGCATGTCCTGGTGCCTCCTGGGAAACAAATGACACCTTAAAACGAGGTGACCAAGGGTCCAGAGCCAGCTCTGGATGTCCTGGTGGCACCTGGAGAACCACTGACACCTCAGCACAAGGTGTCTGTGTGTCCAGGGCCAGCTCTGGATGTCCGGCCCATGTCTTGGTGGCTCCTGGGCAATCACTGTCACCTTAACATGAGGTGTCCATTTGTCCAGAGCCAGCTCTGGATGTCCTGGTGGCTCCTGGAGAACCACTGACACCTCAGCACAAGGTGTCCATGAGTCCACAGCCATCTCTAGTATGTCCTGCTGGCTCCTGGAGAAATGCTGCCACATCAGCGCGAGGTTTCCATGCATCACCAGCCAGCTCTGGCATGTCCTGCTGGCTCCTGGTGGCTCCACATGCCCACGGCCAGCTCTGGCAGCCCTGCCCACCACCCCGGGTTCCCCACCCACCTCCCACCCCTTTGACGTGAGGGGTCTGTGTGTCCCACACATGGTTTCATCCCTGGGGTTTCTGCGGTGCCAAGGCTCTCAAATGGAATTAAATCCCCCAACGCCCTGGCAGAGGTGCCCAGAGGTGCCCTGCATCCCGGGCAGTGCCCAGTGGAGCACCTGGGACAGGGAAAGGTGTCCCCGCCATGGCAGGGGGGGCGCTGGGTGAATTTTAAGATCATTTCCAACCCAGCTCATTCTCCACCATCATTCCTGGTGCTCAGCCCACAGACAAACCCATTCCCAGGAGCAATAAAGGCGAGCAGGCATCATAAAACTCCAGTAATCAAATGTGAAAAGAACAGCCCAATTCATTAATAGCCAGACAAGCTGATAGAGACATCCTTAATTATCAAATATTGCCATGGAGTTCATTTTTACCTGAGTTGTTTAAGCCTGACCATCCTCCTTCCCTTTTCCTACACACGTTGCCCTGGGGCAGCATTGAACATTTGTAATTAGATTCCTTCACTGGAGTTAATTATGAGGTGACAATAAAGCCTGAGTGGTTCCCATTTTCCTAAGTATAATTTGGGAGGAAAAACACCCCCTTTGTTTTGGCATCAATATTTGTAATTTTAAGTTGAACATGAACCTCGGGCTGTACTCTTGATCCAAATGGATACAGACATGTTCATGTTGGATTATGCTGTACATCTATTTTATATTGTGTTTTTATACTTTCACATTATTTTATATCCACTTGCCTGCACAGACCTGTCAATATTCTGGAGCACTGACAAGATTTCTCTTCAGGATGATCTCTAAATTAATTAATGAGTTTTCATCGTGCTGATGTCAGTCTGGCGCAACATCAATATTTTGCAGGTTCCAGGTTGACCTGGCACCCAGGGTAATGTTTAATGTTTTATTATTATTACTTTTAAATTTTAATTAAATTATCATTTTTATAGCCCCAGCAGGTGAGGGGTCCCAAATGTCCCTTGGAAAGAGCCTGGAGTTGAGAGGGGGGGATTTAATGTGGATTTTAGTGATCTGCTCCATTTTAAGCACTGAAGTGTCCAATAACATAGAATTAAATTTCCATTACAAATGAGTTGGCCGCTTAAACATAACCAGTCCCTGCATAAATAAAGAGCAGGGGATTTTTGTGGCTGTTATTGCCAGCCTGAAATCACTGTCTGATCCCATACAATTCTATGTCACCCTCCAGCTAAGCACTCACAGAAGGGAAAAGATGCTGAAATTTAAACAGGTCAAAATTAATGCCACGGCTGGATTTGATAATTGGAAGTGTCACCTCCATTAGCTCGCCCTGATAACCAGGCTGGAAAAGGCAGCACCAGGATGTCCAAAATCTGCTGCACAATCTGCAGAGTGACAGTGATCACACAACAGGAGGGGAAATAAGAGCTGGAAAAGGGGATGCAGGGGGTGCCAGCGATAAAATGGGGGGCTGAGGGGAAACTCCAGGGTTTTCTGCAGCTGTTTCAGTGCTGGGACCCCCAAAATTCCCATGTGGAATCCCAAACCTGCTGTCCTGACTCTTCCCACGCTGTGTCTGTGGCTCCTCACTCTATGCTGGGTGTGGGTGTGACAGAGGGAGCCAAGCCATCTGCATTTTATATAACCTTTATTAAGCATCACTTGACCTTGTCAGTGCCAATAAAGGCCTGTGAAGTGCACGCCAGATAAAATGTAATTTTTAATTGAGTATCCTTATTACATCTATTAACAAGGTGCAGATGAATACAAATGACCCCACGGTCGATGCTGTCGATTCCTGTTGGAATTTCTTTCTCCTCTGCTGAGCTGAAGGAGTCAATAACCTCCCAAAGGGTCACAGGGAGTGGAGATTTTCCTGGCAGCTGCTGTCCTGCCTCCAGGGTCTGTCTGTGGCAGTAGCCACAAATAAACCAGTACAGGATCAGCATCTCTGAAGGAAAAACACAAAATCCAGCTCCCCCAGCCCTCAGGAAAGCTCTGGGAAACTCAGTTCCTATTATTTCTTTAAATTTAGACTTACCCGAGGCACAGGTGAAAAACAAGTCTCCTCTTTTATTCCCTGATCCACAAATCATGTGAAAACTCCTCTCCACGTTGGGTGGTCACAGCACTGGAATGGTTCCAGGGCCTCCAGCAGCAGAGCAGAGCCCGTGGGATCCATCTGGGGAGGGTAAAGCTGCTGCTTTCAGGGGGGAGACAGCAGGATGGGGCCAAACTGCTCCCCCTGAGGCCCGTGTCAAGCTTTGGTCTCAGTTTGAGGGAAATAAGCTGGAATGACCTGCCTGAGGAGCAGAGTGCTGCTCTGACAGGATGGATTTGCATCCCCTGGAAACGGGAGCCGCTTCCCATCTCCCCATCAGCCCTGCACTAAAAACCAGAGGATTCAGACTCAAATGTCCATAAAACCCCATCCTGGGGCAGCACTGAACTCCCTGCTGTGACCCACAGCGTGCCAGGCCTTCCCCTTCTGGCTCAGATTTATCCTTTTTGGTACCTAATTTGTAAAGAAAAAAAACCCAAAACCACCCCTTGAGATCCTCCAGAACAAGCAGTGAGACCTCTTGTTCCACATCCACATGTTTCTTCTTTAATGCTTCCTTAAGGGTCTTCATTTTTCTGTCACTTATCATCATCCAGAGCAATTTGGGGCTGTTAGAGAAAGTTCATTGCTGTAATTGCGACCATATTGGTCATTAAAGATGACAGACAGCTGCTGGAGAAGTCACTCGCCGCTTCTGCTGCTCAGCAGATGCCTCTCAGCATTTGCTGAGATCTTGGCTTGAATTTATGAAATGGAAGCAAAAGTGTTTCACCTCAAGGACTGAGCGTTTCAGTGAGGGGAAAACACAAAGAACTCACCCAGGTCTTTTATTTACAAACAGGATTTGATGCTCCTGCTTCAGGAGGGGAAATAAATGGAATTTCATGCTGCTCCTGCCTGGAGCTGGATGGGCTTTAAGGTCCCTTCCAACCCAAACCAGTCTAGAATTCCCACTGGAATAAATGGGACTGGATGGGCTTTAAGGCCCCTCAAACCCAAACCAGTCTGGGATTTCCACCGGATTAAATAGCACTGGATGGGCTTTAAGGTCCCTTCCAACCCAAACCACTCTGGAATTTCCATTCACCCATTTCTTGCTGCTGGGATTCAGTAAATAAATATTCCTCACACAATTAATGCCACATACTTGAAAATAAGGAGCTACTCAAGGAGGGTTTTTTTAACCAGTAAACTTTATTTATATATAACAACAGTACAAAGTGAGTCCTTGGCTTGCAAAATAGGAGTGTTTCATATTTACAATAGGTACACAATAATATATTAGAATAATAACAAAACCCCCTTTTATTTCCTTGGAACATTTTTAAATACTTAAACTTTCTTACATTTTTTTTTCCACAACACTTGTAAAAACAACAAAAAACAGACAATCATCTTAAAAAAAAAATATAATACAGAACTCCAGTGTGTCAAGTATAACGGGGAGGGGAGGAGCCAGAGAAGGACACGGTGGAATGGGCACAGATACAAATTCAATTCCTTGTTCCTGCCAACACACAAATCCCCTAAAACTGCTGGGGGCTGCTCCGTAAGGAGAAGGGGAAGAAGAAATATCAGAATCTGTTCCATGGCTGATATACCTCTACATTCTGCGACGTTTTTTGGGGGGCACTCCAGAAGTTTTAGTACCTGTACATTCCCTTGCCCCTGCTGCTTCTCCACGGTGCCATCAACACCAGAACTCAGCAGCAAGAGAAGGACATTTCTGCTGCACCTTCTGAAGCCATGAATATCGAGGCCAAATCAGCTTTCTCCCCTCCCCAGGGCTCCTCGTGCCCCTTTGTGTGCCCAGTCCTCGGGAGGAGAAGCTGTTGCATAAACTTCCAAGCTTATTCGAAAGAGAGGTATTAAAAATCCCAAAGGAAAGGCCATCCAGGAGATCTGGTGTTTGATTTGGCAGCCCTGGGAGGCCCAGGGGGTTTGGGATATTTGGGGTATTGTCCGTGCAAGTGGATGGACCCTGCGGGCCCTTGGGGCGTGTTCCTCAATGCTGCAGAAAGGGAATTTCTTCAGGGTTTTATTCCTCGGTTACAAAGGAAGGAGAGGGATGGGAAACACGGGGACAAAGGGGGATCTGAAAGAACAAGCACAGAGACACTGCCATGCTCACAGCACGGCCACAACACCGCTGGTGCCACCTCAGACACCCTGCAGGGACAGGGTGGCATTTCCAGCACGGAGCAGGGGGGCTCGGCCATCCTGCACTGCCCCACACCCTTCCACCTCCCCTTCTCTGACCCCAGCACCCCAGAGAGCACCCTGGGGTGCAGGGCACACACCACAGAGCCCCAGTTTTCTTCCAGGAGCCAGGAAGGCACCAGGCACACCCACAGCTGGGGCTCTGGCTGATGATCCATTGCCTGCCCAGAACAGGACCAGCACCCACATCTGGGGCTTTTCAGGGTGAAGGAGCTTTCACAAAGCCTTCCAGACAGCCAAAACCTCCCATCCTCTCCCCCTGCCAAACTAACCTGACCACAGTGCACTGAAACTGCACATTTGGGGTTGCTCAGCTCAGCAGTTCCCCACCAGCCCCTTTGCAGTGCACACATCTCTTACTCTGATTGTTTCCCCACTGAATTTCTCATCAATAAAACCAAACCACCCTGCCCGTGCAGGTGGCCTCAGAGCTGGTCCCAGAGCTTTGCCCTCAGCCTCTGATCTGCTGGCCTCTGGTTTTGGGTCCAGGCTGGGTGTTTGCACCAAGGACAGGGCTGTGCTCTGAGCTCCTCCTCACACACAACTCTGCACAATGTCACAGATCCTGCACTCTTGCCTTGCAATTCCTGGTACAAATGTGGATCTGGAATAGGATGGCTGAAGCTCTGTGGCATTTTAATGCATCTTTGATGTCAGTTATTTCCCCTCCTCAGAACATTTTCTCTTCTCTCCAGGGCACAGTCACTCGTGAGCTCTCCCTGATGGCCCAGCTTATTCAAGTCAGTCTCTTTTGGTTTCATTTAGTTTGGGGAGCTGAGTCCCTGTGACAGGTGAGCTCTGACAGCACAGGAAGCTGGATGGAGAGCAGCCAGTGACAGCAGAACGTGGCTGGGCTGCTGCCAGGGAAGGGGCTGGAGGCTCTGGAGCAGCACAGGGGCCGTGCTGGCATCTGCTCTGCCCTGTGCCAGCCTGGCCTTCCCCATCCCTGCTGGCTCCCGGGGACCTCTGGGAATGAGACCTTGTTTGGAGGCTGTGCCCACTGCAGGAGGGGATGCTCTGACCCTTTTCCCACACAGATTTAAACACCAAGATCCCCACAAGGAGCTCGGAGACAGCAGCGAGCAGAATGCAACCCCAGAGCCTGAAACCCTCTCGCCTTTGCCCTCCACGTGCCCACCCAAACTGTTTCCTACATTGGGACATATTTTTGTGGAGTCCAGTGGAAGGCAGCAGGGAACACTGGCGTGGGGATGGGCCACCAGGATTTTAAGACAGAGTGTGGAAGGCACTGCTGTGATGAAGGTTGGCACTGCACTCATTGTCCCCAGCGTGTCCCAGCCCCAGCCCTGGGGAGGCACCGCTGTCCCCATGTCCATCCTTCAGGGAAAAACCTGAAATTCCACACCTGGGATGCTGCTGGGATGCAGCCAGGCCGTGGCAGCAGTTTTGTTCCTCAGTGCTGGGTCCCCACTGCTGCACACAGGGAATCCACGCTGGATTTCACAGGGTGGGTCCCCACTGCTGCACACAGGGTATCCAGGGTTTCCAGGGTTCTGGATTTCACAGGGTGGGTCCCCACTGCTGCACACAGGGTATCCAGGGTTTCCAGGGTTCTGGATTTCACAGGGTGGGTCCCCACTGCTGCACACAGGGTATCCAGGGTTTCCAGGGTTCTGGATTTCACAGGGTGGGTCCCCACTGCTGCACACAGGGTATCCAGGGTTTCCAGGGTTCTGGATTTCCCAGGGTTTCCAGCCGTGCTGACCCCTCCTGCCTCCCTTCAAACCCATCCTTTGTGGCAAAGCGTGGACCCCTCGCTGCCCACACCCTCTGAGCTTTGTTGGCTGTGGCTCCTGGCGGGGCTCAGGCAGGGCCAGCCGTGCCTGCGAGCTCCCCTCTGCTGTGTGGGGTTTGATAAAGGCTTTCAAGGTGGAGAAGCGTTTGATTAGCACCTCGCTCCCCCTCGGAGTGGGTGCTTTG
The DNA here is from genome assembly GCF_035770615.1 of Melospiza melodia melodia. Classification (NCBI taxonomy): domain Eukaryota; kingdom Metazoa; phylum Chordata; class Aves; order Passeriformes; family Passerellidae; genus Melospiza; species Melospiza melodia. The sequence continues at coordinate 8,238,588 of NC_086221.1, forward strand.
ATAGCTCGTGAGCAGAAGATGAAAGGGAATTATTCAAGCGGTGACACCAGGCAGAGAGATCCCGGCAAGTGACGTCTCCCACTTTGATGTTGGAATACCTGAAACGCAGCGAGCTGGAGACTCCAAACTCTGGGCAGCCTTGCAGGAGGAGGGGGGCAATGAGAGGGACGTGAAATCGTTTCATCTAAGGCAAGTGCCCCCTCCTGACCAACCCTCGAGTCCAGTTTGCTGCCGGTGCGAAGAAAATGCCATTTCTGAGATCTGAAGCTTCCTCCTCCCGAAGGAGGAATGGAAATGTTGGATGCAAACAGGGCAAGAGATTCCCAGCGCTCTGCCCCAGGGGGATATGTTGCTTCAATCCATATAATTGCCTGTAAAGATCCATAATTAATGTCAACTACCACGAGAAGATTCTTGGCAATGTATTTCTAGGCCACCCCTCCAGCCAGGACTGAGCTGTTCCCTCTGCCATGCTCCCAAAGCTTTTCCAGGTGATGGAAGAGGAATTTTTGCTGTTTCCTTTGGGATTCAGTCAGAAGTGTAAGGTCTTACTGGTTTGCAAAGTGCTCCTGCTGCTTCCCCTTTTTCCTTCTCTCTGCTCAAATCGTCCCACAGCAGAGAAGATGAACTCAGTTGTCCCCTTGTCTCCTTAATGTCCTCCCAGAGAATCCAGGGGGTGTGTGGGAACCTCCATTTCTGCTGAGAAAATACAGGGGAGGGGGAATGACAAAGCCTTGGCTTGGGGGGGTGCTCCTGGCCAGAGGGGAGGGAGCAGGAGGAGGAAAGCAGGAGGATGAAAAGCTACACAAGAGATGCAGAGAGGAGCACCATGAGGGCTGTGGGGCAGGGACACTGTCAGCAGGCCCAGGTGATGCACAGCCAGGCCTTTGCTTTGGGTTGTACTCGTATTTTGTGAGTCCTGCAGAGGAAACTCCCCAGACTGGTATTTGGAAGCGTTTGGAAGTCCTTCAGGAGTTTTTTGGAGTGCTCTCTTTGAGTTTCAGAGTACCATGAGAACTTGGAGAACCCAAACCAACAACCACAGCTAGGACAGACCTGGCAATCCCTCAGCTAAGCTGTGTGATGGATCACTGTGAACAGCAGGAACAGAACCAGCAAAAAACCTGCAGGACTCCAAAGCCTGACCCTGTGCCATGCCCTGGGTACCTGCAGCAAAGAGCAGGCCAGGCTGGGGACTGCCCCAATGACATTCCTGGGGTCTGCAGTGCCTGACTTTTAGGTGGACTTTTGCACATTTTTTGCCTCAGAAATGAGATTCACCATGGAGCGGGATCCCTGGGAAGGGAACTCTCGGATAACAGGCAGCACAAACACTGCTCTGCCTTCCAGTCTCTGTTCCTGCCACTCTCCCCCTGTCTCAGTAAATCCAGCGCTCAGGCTGCTGTAAATGTCAAGAACTTATTGCACAAGGTCGATTATTATCATCAGTATTTTCTGCTTTTCAGAGAGACTCACAGAAGAGGATTACCAAAAGAAAGTGGACTTGGCATGGCTTTTACTGAATGGTAATTAAACCAAGTTTCCTGAGTATTTCTCTACGTGCTTCTCCCCTCCCCTGGTGCTGGACTGCAGGACACAGAGGGCCAGCTGGGCTCCTCCAGGCAGGAATGCTGCAGGAGGGGGATGGAGATGGAAATGGATTTTCCTTCAACACACACTGGCTGCAAGCGAAGATCCCAGTCAGTGTGACACTGCCTGGGCAGACACCAGGGATTATTTTGCTGCCATTGCCAAGCTCCTGCAGCCAACTCTTGTATTTCCATCAGGCCTCCTCTCCCTGCCCTCCCCACTGCATCCTGCACACGCATCAACATTTACTACAGAGAGAAATATTTACAGCACTCCTTCCCCTCCTGGCACTCCACAAAGGGACACACATAAGCTTTGGTGTCTTTGAAAGAAATAACACTCACAAACATTTGCCCGTCCCTGGCCACAGGAGCTTGTGCCGTGGGGGCCAGCAAGGAACTGAGGAGAACAACGAGACGCCGACACAGAGACACGACAGCAGAGCTGGCTGGCCCGGGGGTGCTGGTTAAGGTTTGCTCTTGCCTGGAGCAGAGATTTCTCTCCCTTTCCCAGTGGAAATGCAAGTCCTGGCCCTGGGTGAGGCGGCAAACGCTGGAGGAGACACCCCAAGGGAGCCTGTGCCCAAGGACCGCACGTCCAGCAGAAAATCAACAAAATCTGCTCTCCCAGCATCCAGGCTCTTCAAGTATTGTCACCGTAAACATCAGGGTTTGGGGGGTGTTGCAGTGAGAAATCAGAGCTGGCTGCTGGAGACCCCCAAAACCGACCTGGAGGTGTCAGCCCAGCTCTGCCTTGGCTCATGTGGCACCTGCAGGAACCAGCAGTGGACACTGAACGGATCAGTGTTGGTCACTGTTGGATAACCATGGCCAAGCTGGACACTGCTGGATCACCATGGCCTTGCTGGACACTGCTGGACATTGCTGGATCACCGTGGTCATGCTGGACACTGCTGGATCAGCCAGTGAGGTGGGATGCAGGTGGAAAAGGGAAAAGCAATGAAACTCAGATCTTCCCTCATTCAACAGTAAATGGGATTAAAAAAAAAATAGATGCATTGACACCATATAAATACATGGATAAAGCTGGATTTCAACACAGGTCAGATGATGTGGTGGTTTTGCAATTCAGGTAAAGTTCCTTCTAGTGCCTCTAAGTTACTCAGCCACTGGACTATTTTCGGGCAAAACTGCTATTTTGCTTGTGTAAAAGGTGTGGTGTAAACTTGTGCTCCTATGTGTTGTAAGAATCCCAAACGAAGACATTTTGGTTTTCCAGACGTTCCAATTGTGTGACAGTCCGTTTGCAGAATGCCTGAGCCGTGTCCTTGGAAGGCTCTCAGGGACAGGATTCAGAGCTGATCCTCCTTGCCAGGATTATCTCTATGGCCTCTGTGGTTTTTGCTCTATTTTTTTTTTCTTCCTTTGTTTTGTTTTTTTTTTTTTAAAAAAGACCCTTTAAATAAAGTTTTATTTTCCAATATACATTAAACAACTTTCATGCAAAGCAGCAGTCGTGGAGACATCCAGACTTTCCAGGTTCCTTCTTTGCGCGTACACTCGAAATAATGATCCACCTTGCTTGGACTGTGATGGAGATGCTTCATCTTCCCTTCCTGCCCTTCCAAACTGGATCCCGTACGATTTTTGAACACAGCCAGTCCTTGAGCCAGGCCCTGCTCTCTCCAGAAGAGCCTTGGGGGGTGCGTCCAGTGCCTTCCTTGCTTGTTCTCCCTCCGAATTCCCGAGAGTCCGTGCGATGCTCTGCCCTTTGCTGCCCGTGACCTTTCCTCAGCTCTCGAAGGACATGGCCCCAATGAGTTGCTCTACTTTGTAAGCCAAGCGCTGCCTCCGAGCCTGCTCGTCCTGCTCCAGAGCTCCGATGAGCTGGGGGAGAGAACGGGAAAAAGGGGAAAAAAATGAATCAGAGAGAGAAATCAGCGTGAGAGAGGGGGTGGGAGAGGTGGGTGGGCAGTGAGTGTGAGCAACTCCATGTGAGGAGCTGTGAAATCCCAATAAATAGCAAAGCATCTTGGCTGTCCTTGGTTTGTTGGACCCCTCCATACCCACCCAACAAAAACTACTCTGGTGCCTTGGACTCCACATTTCTGGTGCCTTGGAGTCCACGTTTCTTGTCTCGTTTAGCAGGAAAGTGATGAGATTTTTCAAGCCTAATGGGAAAATAGCCGTGGCGTTGTATCACAAATGGCTACATGCAGTTCAATGACAAAACCCTTCCGTTTCACGGACATAATTACAAAATCGGTTCTTCTTGCAGAGAAATGAAGGGGTGGAACAGATGGCGAGAACTTGGTTTCAAGTGATGCATTCATTAAAGGAGCTCAGGCTGCCAGGAAGCCTTTGCAAACAGGAGCCTGTGCCACTACAACGGGGATTTGGACCGTGCTGCTCCCAAAGGACACCGAGGTTTCTGGGGAGCTTTGATGGGTCATGAATGTTTTCCACATCACTGGGCGCATGCCAGAGCTGAGGTATCCAGGTGCTCCCACAATATTTCAGCTCTCGGTCCTCCTGGGGAGGATGCTACAAGTGTGGCCAATCCCAAACCCCTCTGTGCGTGAAGAGAACAGCGGGGCAGGAGCTGCGCCAGCTACAGCCGGGCTGAATCCAGGGAAGGGAGGGCAAGGAGATCTGGGAGGCAGCAGAGGGATCCCTACACAGCCCAGCACTGCTTCTGCTCTCCCACACACCTGCCATGGGGCCCTGTCACCCTGGGGACACCACGGCCCAGGGGACATGCTGCCTGGAGCACACCATTGCCCCAGGGGACACCACCACGGCCCAGGGGACACTGCTGCCCACACCCACCTCCTCGCTGTACTTGCTGACGTAGGAGTAGATCTCGTTGAGGGCGCTCAGCATGTTGAACTCCACGGCGTGCAGGCGCGACTGCTCGGCGAGGTAGGCGTTCATGTCCTGGTCGCTGATGGCCGGGAGCTTGGCAATGTCGGCATAATACCTGCAGAAATGAGGGGGAAAATGAGAAACAGGAACGTCCCAAATGCCCCTGTTCCCCCTGGGATTTAAGCCAAGCTCTGCAGGGATAAGAACATATTTTCGTTTTGTGTTTGCATCCAGCAAAACGGGATTTTGGGCTGTAATGAGCTGAAAACAGGAGCAGCGGTGCTTGGTGGGGCTGAGAACCACCCTGCAGCATCACTGCTGGTCCTTGTGTGTCACAGACATCTTTTATGAAAATCCTTTCCTTAGGATCTTTCCTCCTGAGAAGCTGGGAGGCCTCAGGAACAAAATGTAAACAATGATTATTTGCTGCTGTGGAATGCAACAGGTGCATCTGTGATTGTTCTCGTGTGGTTGTTTCTAAATAATGGCCAACCACAGTGAGTTGATTCAGACAGAGTCCGAGCCACAAGCCTTTGTTATTATTCATTCTTTTCCATTCTTAGCTAGCCTTCTGATGAAACCTTTCTTCTATTCTTTTAGTATCGTTTTAATGTAATATATATCATAAAGTAATAAACAAGCCTTCTGAACCATGGAGTCAGATCCTGTCTCTTCCCTCATCCTCGGATCCCCGTGCACACGGGCACACTTGTGCTTCCCTTCCACTCGGGATGCTCTGCCCTGAGATCCATGGGGTTTCAGAGCACCCTGCACCCACAGGATGTTCTGCCCTGAGATCCATGGGGTTTCAGAGCACCCTGCACCCACAGGATGCTCTGCCCTGAGATCCATGGGGTTTCAGAGCACCCTGCACCCACAGGATGCTCTGCCCTGAGATCCATGGGGTTTCAGAGCAACCCGCACCCACAGGATGTTCTGCCCTGAGATCCATGGGGTTTCAGAGCACCCCCAGCCCCACGCGCTGCCCTCACCTCTCCACCCAGCTCTTGTAGCTGGGGATGTCCTTGGCATACAGCAGCTTGTTGGAGGGGGAGTCCTTGCCCAGGCGGTGCTCGGAGGTGGAGCAGGAATCCATGAAGGTCTGAGCCACCACGGACAGGCAGGCGTCCGTGATGCTGCCCTTGTGGATGTCGAACACGAACTGGGGGTTTTTGATCACGTTCACCCAGAAGCGCAGGGGAAGGCTGGGAGGCAAAGGGAGAATTGGAATGAAATGAAAGACAAAAGGAAAAGGCTCGTGCTGTGGATGGTGCTCCCAGGCAGAACACGAGTGGTGGGGAGAATAAGAGAAGAATTTAAACAGGAGCTGGGCCGAGGCCATCAAGCACCAGTTGCTGCTGGTGGATCCTGCCATGCCCAGGAGCTGCTCCAGCTCAAATCCCACCTGGAGCAGTGGAGGAGATGAGGGGCAGGGCAGGGCTGAGCAGTTTAGGGGTACTGGGGGAGCATCTGCAGGAGGAGCCCATCAGGAGGAGCTCCCCAGAGCAGGGTCAGTGTGGGGTGAGCCCTGGCACTGATCAGCTCTGCCCAGCCGCTCTCCAGGACCCGCGAGCTGGCTGCAGGAACCACAGGATTTGTCCCCAAATCCCGGGGCCTTTGCAATCAAAGGGGAATTATTATTCCTTTTTTTCTCTGGCTGTATAGCAGGATCAAAAAAGCAGCTGCTGCTTTCTATTACCTTTCAAGTCGCAGCTCTCTCTGTCTCTCCAGCTCGCTGAAGGCTGCAGCCTTAACTCTTGCAGTGCTGCAGGAGAGCAGCTCAGCCCTAGCCCCAAACACCCCAGCTCCCTCTTCCAAACTTCCATTTGCTTGGACCTGGTCCAGGGGCAGCCTTCTCCCACATTCCCACAAAAATTCCCTTTCTGGAAATGCTGCAGCTCAGCTGAGATGGAGAGAAGGAAGGTCCAGGCCTGGTGGACCTGGACCTGGAGTTTGGCAGACCAAACTCTGGTGGTCATTGCTTTCTTTTTCTCTCGTAATTTCTTGTGGTTCTACAGTTTTTATCCCAATAACTCCTTCTAAGGCTTTAAATTAATCGTTTTGAGCTTCCCACTGCCTTAGCAGGGAAGCAGTTTTTGCAGCCATGATGATTAGAGGCCTTTTAAACCACGAGGGACTCGGGGGAAAATGCAAGGTCTTCAGGGAACAACCATTTGTTGTGCTTTTTTATTCCTTTCTTGCAGAGGTAAATTTCCAACCCACAGAGGTTTTAATCCTAAAATAGCAGCAGAGGCAGAGATGTGGGAGCTCCCACTGCTTGCAGAGGCTGGACCTGGCTGCATCCCATGCCTGGGGCATGCAGAGCTGGCTCCTTCTCCCTGTGCCACCTCCTGCTGATGCCCAAATGCTCCAGGTGCTTCCCAAAGTGATGGGGAAGGTGCAGCCACTGGCTGAGCTCCCCTTCCCAGCCAGTGCTGGCATTTGTGGCACAGCAGGGCTGTGCAGGCAGCATAGGGCCGGCACTGGAACCTTGGTTTCCACTCTTTCCAAAGTCCAGATGTGCAGATCTACAGCCTGAGGGCAGTGTCCATCTCCCACCCTGGGTACAGAAGATAGCCAGGCTATCTCCCTTACCTTCTGGATCAGAATATTTCAGGATCTTAGCATCCTGTGAACACTGGCAGCCCACCAAGGCTCTCACCCCATGAGCTTTGTGTCCTGCTTTGGGGCTTGGCCATTCCTAGCCCATCCCAAAACCATCCCCCACACCATTTTTTTGCCCAGAACCCCCCAGATTTGCCCCCTTTCCCCCGTTACCAGTTGCTCTTCCAGGTGTGCCGGACGTCGGTGTCGTGGATGCCGTGCTTGTCCGCCTGCTCGTCCAGGAAGTCAAACATGTACTTGATGGCCAGGGGCAGGGCACTGCCCCGGTGCACCGTGCTGAACAGCGTCTCAAACAGGTCATCCACGAACTTCTGCAGCGTGCCCTGGTGGCAGGAGGGCAGATCAGACAGATTCTAGCTTCTTTTTCTAATGTAATTTTATTTAGGGGTTTGTTCGCCTCCACGCAGAGTGGGGGGAATTGAGGTTTTCTCTTGGAAAGGCTCTGTTTCACTGAGGGTTTCAGAATTTCTGGCTTGTGGGCTTCAGTCAACAAAAAGGAGATTCCCAGAGCCAGAAGATACAGAGGGGATAAATGAACATTGACAAACATCACCCCCGGTGTGGTCAGAGACACCTGGTCTTGGAAATGATTGATAAGAGAACCAAAGCACGAGGACCAAATTAGCACGAAGGGATCAATAACCAATAGGAGATCAAGTGCTGAGAACTGTGTGATTTAGAAGCAGTGAATGTGAATTTCCTTGGAGGTTTTATGTATAAATATGTGAAAAATGGGGTAAAACCCATGTGTGATGGAATGATTTTCACTGCACAACCCAGGCACGTGTGGATGAAATAATTTCTATTGCACATCCTGGCCAGAATAAAGTATTAACTAATTCTCTGATATTGAAAAGATGCTGTTGGAAGTTTCTGTTTTTCCTGCAGTTTTGGTGACAGAAGCAGCAATCCAGGGGGTGAGGGGAGGGACAGGCACTCCCTGGCCAAGCAGTGGTGGCAGGAAGGGACACCAAATGTTACCAGCCCCAAAAAGTGGCACCACAGATCCCATGGGAATAACCAAGGTCAGGGTCTTTCAAAAAGCTCCAGCCTCCAGCTACTCATTTACTCTTTATTTCTAACCTGAAATATTTATTTTTTTTTGCTTTCCAGAGCACAGCTGTGTTATCCACACCAATGAGCACAAGGGGAAAGGCAGGAAAATCATGTCTGGTTGAGGGAGTGGGTAAATATTTCCAGGCACTGCTTCATTCACCAATTTGTGAATTGGTGAACACTTTTAACACTGTGCAAAAAAAAAAAAAAAAACAAAGGAGAATTTCAGCAATTGCCTTGAGTGTGAGGAAATCTGGGCTGTGCTTCTGTTGCTGCTCCAGGAGTTTCCCAATCCCAGGAGAACCCAGCCAGCTGGGAGCTGAGCCTCACCAGGACCCCTCACCGCGCATTCCCCGGGTGGATCCAGCCCAGTTACCTTTGTGGCCAGCAGCCTGGTCAGGTAGATCTCAGACACCATCTTGCTGCCCCTGTCCCCTTCCTTCTGGTCGCCGTGGTCGTGGTTCTTGACCAGGTGCCAGACCTTGACGCCGCTCTCCAGGTCAGGCGTGATCATGGGCGCGCGCGAGCGGAGGCTGTCGGGGCTGCCCGTGTAGCGGAACGTGGAGTCTGAGCCAGGGAGAGAGGCCGGTCACGCTCGCAGCAAAACCCTTCTGCACCTCCTCAGTGCCCTCAACAACACCCAAATTGTTGGCGCTGGGTTTTTTTTTTTTTTGGTGGGGAAATGAAACAGGAAAACCACCGCGGTTTTGTTGCACGCGCGTTCTCGTTCTGCGCTGTCAGAATTTGGTGTTTGGCAAAAATCTGTGGTGGTCTCCGTTCAACAAAAAACCTCAGAATTGAGCTTTTTTCCCCTCCCATATATGGCCTTTCCTGCCCCATTCACATCCTTTCCTCCTCATACAGGTCCACACAAAAATCCTCCCTGAGTCACAGCTCACACACACGACCCTGGGCACCGACTCCTGCAGAAGCAGAGCTCCAATTTCAGGATTTTGTAAATAATGAGGAGCTGCCCAGCACAGCCAGCACAAAGGGCAGGAGAAGCTGCTGAGCTTGTCCTTGAGGCTTTCAGGAGAGCAGTGAGGACTCAAGCTGAGCATCAACAGCAGAGCCTGAGGCCAGTCCTGCCCCCTGAGCCATCCCTGGGCTGTCCCTGCAGGAAAAGGGAGCTCAAAGAGCACCAGGGAACTTTCCCTGAATTGCTCAGAAACCATGGGGGCATGTGGCACATTGATTGATATATTTCCCTTCCCAAAGAATGTCCCTCCCTGCATCCCCAGCATCTCCAGGACGAGACACAAGGCTGAGGAGCCCAAACGTGCCCTGCTGAATTCTTCCTCCTAAAAGAACATTTCTTTGTTCTCTGGGAATCTTGTGCATTTTCTCAAGTTTAGCCTTCAATTCACTGCTCCCCCTCCTCGTCAGGAGTGCGGGGATCGATCGTAAATCAGCTGAGGGAAATACTCAAGTCATTACCAAAGTAGCTGGATTTTCATCCCTGATTAAGGCTTAGATAAATGAGTGCTCCAACTGATATAATTAAGGAGACAGACAGGGGGACAGCTCAGGAAGCATGCAGTAATTCTATTTTTAAACATTTCTCTGTTCTGATATATGACAGGGGAAGTAAATAAGTATCTAATTTAAATTCTGCCGGCACAATTAGAAATATTAATCTTAACATGAGCAATGATGGCTCGTATTGGTGCTTTGCAAAAGCTTTTCCAGCTGACAGAGATCAATGAGCACTGAGGGCTCAGGCTGTGAGACCCAGCCTTGGTTTTTCCTTCACCTGCACTGTGGGATGTGTGGCCTGGCAGGGAGAAATGCCTTTTCTCCAGGTTTTTACCTCAAGACTCCCCTGGTTTTGATTCCTCAAAACACTCACTCGAGCTAAAAACCAACATTATTTTGGGAGCTATAAACAAGGGGAGGAGATGGGTTTGTCAGGAGACTTTTTGCTGGTAAAACACTCTGTGAAATGAACGATAATGAAAGATCAGCACTCGGGAGATTTTGCCACTGCTGCCTTTTATGGAAGTCTATTATTACAATTATTGTGGATTTAGTGTTCCAAGCGTGCACCTGGCACCTTGCAGGCTCATTTTCTCAGGCTGCAGCATCTTCAGGGACCCTCTGGAATGTGCTGAGCCCTTCTATTATGCAAATCAGGAATTCCCAGGTGTGCACATCCCTGCACTCTGCGCTAAGATTGCCCTTCCCCATTTGTGACCCATTAGCTCCGAGCTCAGGATCCTGCACTTGGGGAGGATCAGATAAATCGGGTTTATCTGTGCTGCTGCTCAGGGGCTCAGAGATCCTCTCCTGCATCACCCATCCCCTCTGAGCCCCTGGACCTTTCCCAAACCCCATTTCCCAAAGGCTGCTCCTGTTCTGGGCATTTCCTTTTCCCTCCTCTCACCTCTCCTGCTCCTTTTGCTGTTCTCACAGCTGGAAGAGCCTTTGCAATCCAAACCTGCAGCCAGGGACGTTTTTCTGTTTGGATTTACACTTGTTTTGGGTGGTTTTTTTGCTGCTTTTTCCCTACCTACACCCCAGTGTGTGTCCCTCCCATCCCGTTTCTCACCGTATCTGCTGATGGAGGTGCGGGAGATGCTGGCAGAGGCAGGGATGTTGTAGGAGGAGGTTTGCTTGGGCACCAGAGCCACCACGGAGCGGTCTGACACCTGGGGAGGCAAACGGGACCAGTCAGGGGGGTTCCCTGCCCACCCTGTGATCCCAGGCTGCTGATCCAGCAAATCCTGGCAAAGGCAAACCAGGACACGCTCCCCGAGCCCTGAGCTGGGCCAGGATGCAGCAGGAGGCTGGAGGAAATGAGGGATAAATCAAAAGATGTGGTGAAGATGCTTTTGGTCGTTCTGATTTAAGGTTATGCCTTACCCAATAAAAATGAGAATCTCAAGAATTGTTGTGATCCAATTAAAGTAACAATGCAGAGGGAATAAAAGGGCTGTAATAACGTTATGGGCCATAAAACATTCCTATTAAACCATTTTTTATTTTAGCAATTTTTACGAACTTTAAAAGTTTGATTTACAGCGGAGCAAGTCATAAAGCCATCTTTCAGGGTATTTAATTGTTATCCCTTTACTGCTCCAGAGAAGGAATTAAACACTGGGAAGTCAAACTATAAATGAACATTAGCACTAACAAGGTTTTGTTACAGCAGATTTTAGTAGCCATGTTTAATTTTATCCTCCCTATAAATCTGGTAGTCACTGGAAGTTTTCTAACTTATTCCCCTTAATTAAGGAGCTGCAGGTTTCCAGGGAATGGGCCTGAGGAGCTTTTAATTTTGAACTTGTGACCTGTGGTGCAGCACAGTGAGGGAGCACAGAGTCACCACGCCTTGCCAGGGCCCAGCAGACACTTTTAAGAGGCTCAGCACAAAAGAAATGCCTCTTCCTGCTGCAGTAATTGCTTTTTGGGCTAAACTCTGCATTATCTGCCAGGAGTTTTGTGATGGACCCAGCACTGACCCCATGAATGGAGCTTTCTGCTCCCCCAGCGGCTCTGTACCCTCTCTGCAGCACCAAGGGGAGCTGCACACAGCGACCTGTGCTGCCTCCAAGGCTTTGGGCTCCATCCAGATGAAAGGTTTCATGGAAATCTGAGTTCTTATTATTGCTGGCGATAGTGGAAATAATAGTTACTTGTGTTTCACGGCACGAAAGTGAGATTTTCCTAAGCAAAACACTCCAAACACCTCCATAATTTCCTTCGCTGCTCCTGCCTCACTTCATCCAATTTATTAAGCCAGTGGAAGGAGTGATCAGTGCTGATATTATTTTCTCAGGCTGTTATTAGCTGCCACTTCAGCTCCATCTCACCAGGGAGAAACCCGAGGTGCTCCCGGGCCGGATCCATTTCCACCAGGGCTGTGCTCAACTGGGAGAGAGGCACTAAAAATTCCACACACACACACAGAAAGGGCCCTCTCAGTCAGTAAATCTGGGGTGGAATGGCTGCTGTCAGCTCAGCCCCAGCAGCTGCAGAGCAGCCTCGGGTGCAGCACGCGTTCGTTCGCTCCCACAGCACCCCTGGGATGCGCTCCGGGCTGCCTGGCTGCTCCACAACTTTATAAATATTCTGATTGTTCTGCAAGCTGGAAACACGGGGCACAAAGCACCTTAAAGACAGGCGAAAGGAAGGCTGGGAAGGGAGGAGGGAGCCCAGGGCATGGAGCTGTGTCTGCAAGGGGCAGGGAGGGCGCAATGATGATTCCAGCTCTGCAGCCGCACCACTCTCACCTCCTAAGCCTCATTTTCCACCAAAACCTCCCCTTTCTCCTCCCAATTTTTCATTTAAAGCAGCTTCCTGGTCTCCTGGCCTCTCCAGACTGGCAGGGGCTGACAGGTATTCATGCTCTGCTGCCTCTGAGTTAACCCTGCGTGAGCCACTGTAAATCATCCCATATGAAATTCAGGGTTTCATTTTTCCCGAGTGAAACCACACGGGGCAGGACTCTCCCATGGAGTTTAACAGCCGTGAAACCAAAAGGATACGACACAAATGTAATACAATTCCCTGCCATGTGTAACAGCTCTGGAGAGTTTAACAAAGAATTACACTTATTTAAGCTACACATCTATTTTTATAAATGAAGAAATAAGCGGGAGGCGCGCAGTTCTCTCTATAATTTCATAAAGTGGTTCAAAACTATTAGAAAGGTGAACATTTCTCTTTAATTCCAATTTGGGTTTTGAATGTGAAGGCTTCCCATGAAAAATCCATTTGATCAGCTATTGTATTTTTGTGATTCTAATGTAGAAAACAAAAGCAACAAAATCCAGCATCCAGGTGTGGAGGGGAAACCCTTGGGGTTAAATAAATAACCATCCTCGGGGCACAGGGAGGAGGAGGAGGAGGAGGAGGAGGAGGATGCTTTGGAGCCCTGGAGCTGTAGGGAATGGATCCTGGGACTCAGGAGCAGGAATTGAGCACCAGGAGGGTCCTGCAGGTGCAGCACCTGTCCCAGGGACACACCTGGAACCTGGGCTGAGCATCCCCCAGCACCACCTGCAAACCCAGGGATCTCCCCGCCTTCAGAGCAGGATAAAGACAAAACAGCTCTGAATAAAAAATGGGCAGGGCTTTGCAAAGCAGCTTTCACTTCTTTCCTAGAAATCCAGAAATCATCTTTACTGCTCTTCTGGAAATCCACGCTTATTTCAATGGCTTGAACCACACCTGGCTCATGTGTCACACTCCCGTTAAACAGTGAGAGCTCGTGGAACTCCAGTGATTTTACACCCTCCTAAAGCTGGGTATCACCCAGGTATCTGTTTTACTGTGCAGTCCTGGAAGATCTGTATTTTTGATACCTAATAAAAACTTCTACTCCAACAGAAAAAAAATCCCAAACTGGTAAGAATAAAATAAAATAAAAAAAATATATATATCTGTTAGTTTTTGGCAAAAGGCTCGCCTTGACAGGATTTCTGCTGCTGCAGTGAAAAGAATTTGGCTTCTCTTTAATGCCTGAGACAGCTCAGCTGGGCTGAGCAGAGCTGGGGCTCGTGTCCCTACCTGGCTGGATGTCTGGCTGCCAGCTCCTCCTTTCTTCCAGAGCAAACCTGACACTCAAATGGCAGCAAGAGCTGCAGCATCCCGAGCGCTGCGAGGATTTTGTTTATTTTAAGGAGAAGCTTTTGGCTCAGGTTTTCCCACAGGCTCTGGAACAAAAGTGCTCCCTCCCCCAGCATCCAGCACACATCAGACAAGCACAGCTTTCACTTGTGACTTCCTCACGATGACTTTTAAAGATCAAGGCATAATAAAGTCTCGCTGCTTCCCTGCATGTTGGTTAATCCCTTGCAACTGTCAGGTAAAACAGATTTTTAGGAACAATGGAATTAATCTGCGCAACTCCTCTGACATTTCACGGTAAACTGTGTTTAAATCCTGGGGGCTGCTTGGAAAAGTTGACCCTGGAGGTGCTTTTTAACATGCACGGTGCATATTGATGGCACTCTGCTGCCTGGCTCCCTGATTGCAGGGCTCCTGTCAATACTGGCTCCCATTCAAGTCCCCCAGCGTGAGTCAGGCTGATGGACTGGAGATGCTGGATAAACAGGGAGAGATGCCAGATTAAACACTAAACACTTCTGGGGAGGTGGTGATGGACAGGAGTAGGTTACAGTCCCAATTAATGCACTTATCCTGTGCTGCAGGCAGGCTGGGAGGGAAAGCCTTTGATTCCCTGCAGCCAAACCTTCCTCAGCCCCCTCCTTGCCTCTCTTCCCATCTTTTTCATTAATTCCCTCTAACCAAACCTTCCCCAGCTCCCTCTCTCCCATCTTTCACACTGTGAGGAGCCCTTTCCAACAGACTCTGCCCTATCCAGAAGATAAAGATGACAAGAATTTCTTAGCCCTTCTCACCCACCCCGTGTGAGCATTTCACTGCGTGTCTCCACTTCCCTATGACTTTGTGTCCCTCCTGCTGCACCCCAGGCTGTCCCAGAGCCCAGACAAAGCCCTGAGCCCCCCGTGCTGCCCTCCCCAGCCCCCTCATCCCCAGCTCAGCCCCTGCACTGCTCCCTCTGCCTCCCTCCCACGGCTGGCAGGGTTAATTCAGCCGAGCTTCAGCTCTGCTGCTTCCCTTGAGCTCCGTGTCAAGGCTGCTTTCCCCCCTCATGCTGAAGCACGTGGAACCCCTCTGGTTTGTCACACAGACACTGGGATCGGGTTCCTGCTGCTCTTCTCCCTGCTGGGGCTGTCGGGGGGGCTGCTCCCTCACCTGGTAGTGCACCAGGGTGTTCAGGCGCTTCCAGTCGCCCTCGATCTTGGTGGTGATGTCCTCATCCTGCAGCACCACGCGGGCAATGCGGCCCTGCCGCCACTCTGGGGATGGGAGAGCCACGGTCCGGGGGTGCCAACCCCACAGGGATCACCCCCAGCCCCAGGGATCACCCCAGGGATCACCCCCAGCCCCAGGGATCACCCCAGGGATCACCCCCAGCCCCAGGGATCACCCCCAGCCCCAGGGATCACCCCCAGCCCCTCTGATCACCTCCAGGGATCACCCCCAGCCCCAGGGATCACCCCAGGGATCACCACCAGCCCCAGGGATCACCCCCAGCCCCTCTGATCTACCCCAGGGATCACCACAGGGATCACCCCCAGCCCCTCTGGTCACCCCCAGCCCCTCTGATCACCCGCAGCCCCTCTGGGCAGGGCAGCCCCTACCCAGGTCCATGTCCACAGCTCTGGGTCTCTGGGAGTAGGGCACGTTTTTGTACACAGCATCCAGGATCTTCTCCTTGACCTGGGTGATGGTGTCGCAGTTCAGCACCTTGACAGGGATCTCCGGGCTGTTCTCGTTGTCTGGGTTCACACAGTTCAGGATCTGCAGGAGGAGAACCACACCATGCTCTGGAGGAGAGGTGTCACGGCAGCCTCTTCCCATGAAACACCCCACTGCAGCCCTAAATGCATCCCTGCTATTGCATCTATGATATTTACACAACTATTGCTGAGAGAGGAGCCCCGGATGTCCATTTTCAGGGGCTGCAGGAGAGCACTGCCCAGAGCACAGGGAGATAAAATTCCCTCACACTTGAAAGGAATAGTGGATTTGTCTTCACAAACCAGCTCTGGGTCTGCTGGTGGATCAAACCGGCAGAGTTAAAAGAAACAATGGGAAGGATTCCACTGATTGATAAATGGGAAAAGATATTTGGTTTTACAAATAAACTTTAGGTTTGCCCATAAATGAAATCAGACATTGAAAGATGAAAGAAACAACGGGGAAGAAAAACCCCTAAATTCCATAGGAATTAAAAATTAAAAGGGAGGGTTGTACATTAGAGGGGAATCTCTGGTATTGGGTATATCAGGAAGTCTGAACCTCTCAAGCACCTCAGAAATGGGGAAAGAGAGAACGGAAATGTGGTGGGAAATTGGGATAAAAAGGAGGCTGTGTCCTCCAAAAATGGGGAATGCCCCATGGCCTCTCCCTTTATTCTAATATAGCAAAAAGGGACTCCTCTGTCTCCTTCTTGGACATAAACCTCTGATGCTTGTGGAATAATTTTCCTAACACACCTGTGAACTGGGGCCATACGTGGCTGGGACATGGGTCCTCATGGCACAGCAACACTCACAGCCCAGGCGGGGCCCTGATCCCTGCTCAGGCAGGGCCCTGATGCTGCTGCAGGGCCAGCCCAGCTCGGGTTTGTCACTCACCAGGGTCTTGTACTCGATCTGCTGCCGGATGAGCTTGTCCTCGCTCAGGGAGTAGCGCGCCTCCCCCGTGATGGCATCGATGGGGCCCTTCTCCATCTGCTGCTTGATGGCACAGTAGAGCATGAACAGGGGCTCCCCAGCACATTCCTGCACCACAGGAGGACACAGGGCTCACCGGGGTGAAGCTGCCTCCGCTCCTGTGCCAGGATTCCCCCCAGCACAGGCTCAGCCCCACTGGCCCAGCCCTGAGCACACATGCAGCCCAGCAGCTCCTGGAGAGCTCAGCCTGAGCTCCACTGCTCCGTGGCTGTGTTGTCTTCGGCAGGGGAAATCCCTCCTGAACCCATATGGCTGTAAAAAAATGGAATTTGAGATCTCCATCTCACCGTTCACTCCCCCTGGAGCAAATTCAGTGGGGCTTCCAAAGCCACAAATGAAGTTAAAACCATGGAAGCCGAGGCACGAAGACGTGAGAATCCCCCTCAAGTACCAAAGAGGTGTAACAGAACCTCCTTTAGTGGGAATTACTCCAGGACGCCTGAGGCTTGGGAAGGTGGTGAGCACGGAGCAAATTTCCACCTCTCCCTCCTTGCTGCTCCATCTCTTGGAGCCTGATGGAAGAGTTTCACCCTGCTGGGGTGTCTGGAGGGTGAGACAGCAGAGCAGGGCCCTGCTCCACCTCTCCTTACCTTGAGGAACCTGTGGAGCAGGAAGGCAAACCAGTTGGTCAGCATCTTCTCGGCCACCGACTCAGTCCTGGGGAGGCAGGAGGGCAAATATCACACATGGAGCCCCCAAAACTGCACCCAGGGCAGCGACAGCGCTGTCCCTGTCCCTGTCCCTGTCCCCGTCCCCGTCCCCGTCCCTGCAGCCCATCCCAGCCTGCCGGGGCTGGTGACAGCCAGCCTGGTGACACTCAGCCCCCCGCACGTGGCGCAAATTACAGCCTGGCTCAGTAAATCACTGGGATTTGCAGCAGCTCCCGGCAATCAGGGACAGCCGAGTGACAATGGCAGGGAAATTGCAGCTTTCTCCCCGGTCCCACCCAGTGTCCTCTCCCCGCATTGTGCCCGAGATTATCTCTAATTTAAATACAATGGCTCCTAATGGCAGCTTTCAACGCTGCCTCTGCGGGGCCCCGAGGGTTTGCTTAAAGCTCCACAGCCGCTTTTCCTGGGATGGGATGGGATGGGATGGGATGGGATGGGATGGGATGGGATGGGATGGGATGGGGTGGGATGGGATGGGATGGGATGGGATGGGATGGCTCTGGTGGTAGTGGGGTGTCTCAAATTGGAGCCCCAGCCTTGTGCAGGGGAAAGCTGCTGTGACCATGACCCTGGCCAGCTGTGACCACAACCCTGGCCAGCTGTGACCATGGCTTTGCCTGGCTCAGCCTTCCCCTCATGGACACCTGGATCTGATCCAAATTCCAGCAAGCAAGGAAGGATGAATGCAATTCCCTTTCCTTTGGGGACTGCCCTCACCATGAACCAGGTCACCTCCTCCTTAACCTGGAGAGGGTCACATCTCACTCCAGCCCCATTTTCCCTGTTCTTCCCCTTAAATGAGGGGCTGCCTCTTGCTCTGACTCCCCACAGCATTTTCCAAGTGCTTGGAATTACAAGCACACACCAAAGAAGCACAGGGCTTGATTCCAAAGCCAGGCAGATCAAAAATAAACAGGAGCCAGAGATTTCAACAAACAAAAACTGACACCAGTCGGCCAACAGACCTGGGGTAACATCATCCATCATCTCCTAGGATGGCAACATCTGTCAGGAATTCGTGAAAATGTCTGCAGATCCCCGAAGAATTTAAGGCTGAATTGATTAACTGCCTAAAAATTCATCCTACAAATTGACACTCACGTCGTTCTCCTGTTTGAAATATTTCAGGCACCCAATTAAAGAGAAGAAGCACCAGCACCCTTTTGAACAGCCCTAGAAAATGGAGAGGCAGTGACACAAGCCACAGACGAGGTGAAAAACTCAGAAAATAACACATTCAGGGCTTCGGGGGGAATATTAATTTAATAAACTACTTTGTTAATAGAATATTAAATGAAGAACTAGCGAGTCTCCCAATTAGCCCTCCCCGTGAAGCTGCTGTGTCCTGTCCCTGTGGGCTGCTCATGACACCAGCTCTGAAAAAGGCACTGAAAAGTGGAGGCACAGAGAAGGTGGGGAATATTGATGGGGAGAATGGGATGGGATGGGATGGGATGGGATGGGATGGGATGGGATGGGATGGGATGGGATGGGATGGGATGGGATGGGATGGGATGGGATGGGATGGGATGGGATGGGATGGGATGGGATGGGATGGGATGGGATGGGAGGGGATGGGATGGGATGGGATGGGATGGGAGGGGATGGGATGGGAGGGGATGGGATGGGATGGGGTGGGAGGAGATGGAGATGGAGATGGAGATGGAGATGGAGATGGAGATGGAGATGGAGATGGGGATGGGGATGGGATATTTGCAGTGCCACAGTCCTGAGCACAGCCAGCAATGGAGTCAGTGTTGGGTTCATGCCCTGTGTTGGTGGAAAGGGGCAGCTCTCTCCCTCCTTGGTGCTGGGAATTCCTGCATGGAGCATCCCTGCTCTCCTCTGCCTTGCAAATGGGAAACTGCCTCACAGCCCAGGGCCTGGCCTTTCTCCTTCACATGGAGGGCTTTGCTGAGCCCCCAAATCTTCTGAGCCCCCAGCCTGCTGCCAGGTTTTGAGCTGCCCCTACCATCACTGCTCTGTGCCATCACCAGCCTCTGGATGCCGTTAAAAATCTGCTGCAAAAATAAAAAATAAACTCCTGGAGATTGCCAGGGCAGAAGAGAATCCCTAGACTTGGAGCCAACCCTCCTCATGCTGACCGCAGAAGGATCCAGAGATGATTTTCCAAAGGAGCCTGACAAGAGCGCCCAGCCTTGGCTGCTCCGGCAAGAAAACAAACCTAAACAAAACGAGCTGGGAGAACCTAAAAAATAAATATGTGTTTTATTAATTCTCCCTGCTCTATGTAGGTCTCCAAACTGCTGTTGCCAGCAAGCAGAGCAGCTGTTTGATTTAACGTCAACTTTCTTGCTGTCTCCCGCGAGGGGCAGTCGTGGAAGAAAGAGAGAGGGGAAAGCCAGGAAGAAAAGAGGGAAAGAACTGAGTGTCAGTTATCAACTGCTGCCACCAGAGAGCTCAAAACATTCTGAAAAATAGTGTTTCACTTCATGGCTGATCACTCCTTATTAAGTCAGAGCAAGGAGCTCCAGGCTGGGCTGGGCACAGGGTTGGGACAGGTCTGCAGGCCAAGGTTTAACAGGACCTGGAGCATCAGGACAAGGAATAAAGCTTTTAAACTGAAAGGGAGTAGATTCAGACTAGATATAAAGCAGGGATTTTTATAAGGATGGTGAAAAACTGGCTGAAATTGCCCAGATTGGTGGAAGATGCCCAATTCTACGATTCCTGTTTAATGGGTAAATCCTGGTGCAGGACAGACAGCCCAAAGCACAGACAGCCCCCGGCCCTGACTCCTTGCTGGCTGGGCAGGGAGGAGGGGGCACAGCTCTTATCACCATGCCTGTGTTTTTTGGAGCGCCAGGAAAAGTCATTATTGATGGCTGAGGCAGAAGACGCCTTCCCAGTGACTCGTCAAACCACGGGGGAAATTAAGGCGGCTTCCTTTGCCAAGATGAGTTATTGCCTCCGCAAACACAGCCAGATTTAAAGCAATTTCCTGTCAAGTATATTCATTGTGGCTGCAGGGACCCCTGAAATTTTCCTGGAGCTGTGAAATCCTCCCCTCTCCTCCAGTGTGATGCCAGCAGAGCCCAGCACAGCCCGGGGGCAGCACTGGCCAAGGCCAGGCTCTGCAGGACCCCCAAGGATGGGGAGAACAGGGGGAGCCTTTTCCTTGTGCCCACTGTTTAGCCCCACATTAATGCACATTTCTTCTCTATTTTCTTGCTGGCTGTTCCCAGCTCTGCCTTGGTGAGTTGCTCAATCCATGCTGAGCTCCTGGCCTAGCTGTGGCACATAAATCTGGCACAAAAATGCCAGGCAGAACCAGAGGATCTGGTCTGAGACCCTGCCCAGCCACCTGTGAGCTCCCAGAGCAGGGCCAAGCCCCCATCCTGGACACAGGCGAGGGAATGGATGGAGAGCAGCAACTCCCTTCCAACACGCTGTAGAGCCCTCAGATCACAGAATCCTGGAATTATTCAGGTCAGAAAAGACCTCTGAGATCATCAAACCCAACCTGTGTCCAATCCCCACCTTTCAACAAGACCAGTTCCTCCAGAGCCCTCAGATCACAGAATCCTGGAATTATCCAGGTTGGAAAAGACCCCTGAGATCATCAAACCCAACCTGCGTCCAATCCCCACCTGCAGCCCCTCCAGACACTGCAGCACCTCCCTGGGCAGCCCCTCCCAGCCCTTTCCATGACTGAAGTCCCCATGAAATCCCCACCAGCCACCCCCAGGACCCCTCCCCTGCCCGTGCCCGGCCTCACCTGCGCAGGAGCAGCTTGGGGTGGTTCTTGTTCTCCAGGTTCTTCTCGATGAGGTCGGAGAGCAGCTGCTTGAGCACGTCGGTGGCGTACTCCAGCTTGCCCTGCAGCCCCGTCATGATCAGCGAGGCCACGTTGCCGCGGTCGCGCATGGAGAAGCTGCGCTGCAGCTCCAGCGTGCGGATGAAGGTCAGCAGGAACACCTTGTTGTTGATCAGCTGGGCAAAGAGCTTCAGGGCCTTCTCCACGCTCTGCTGCCCGTTCCCCTGCACCTGCAGGAGGAGATGGTGGCTGTCAGATGCAATGTGAGGGGACAAGGGACGGCGGGGCAGCGCTGCCAGCACTGGGGGAATCTCAGGAGCAGGGAATGTTTTGGGTGGGAAGGGACATTGAGACCCTGTCCAGCCACCTGTGGGAAGGGACATTAAAAATCTGCTCATCCCACCCCCTGTCATGGCCTAGATTAAAAATCTGCTCGTCCCACCCACCCTGTCCCAGGGTGCTCCAACCTGGCCTTGGACACTTCCAGGGATCCAGGGGCAGCCACAGCTTCTCTGTGCCAGGACTTTCTCACTCTCACAGGGAATAATTTCTTCCCAAGATCCCATGTAACCCTGTCCTCTGGCAGTCTGAATCCATTGTCCCTTGTCCTGCCCCTGCACTTCCTGATTAACAGTCCCAACTCCAGCTCACCTGTCACCCCTTCAGAACCTGGAAGGCACTGGGAGGTCTCCACACAACTTTCTCTTCTCCAGACTGAACATTTCCAACTCTCCCAGCCTGTTCCAGCCTCCTGGTCTCCTCTGGAGATGCTCCTGCAGTCCCATGCCCTTCTCACACTGGGGGCATCAGGATGGTTTAACCCTGGCTGCACCCTCAGGATCTCAGCATCCCTGGATGTGGTTTCTGGTGCATTTTGAGCAAATCTCCCCTTCCACAGCTGCCCTGAGCCCTGGCTGGGAGCTGTACTCTCTCCACACCATAAAGCAGCAACCTGGAGCCTAACGCCCCCAAAAATGACACCCAGTTCTGCTTGTTCTGCACAAAAAGTGACACTCTTGTAAGTAAATTAAATACTAATTTAGACTATTGCTTTATTATGGGCCAAGTGTAAAAAATTAATTGAGGCTTTCAGCCAGTTGCGGATTGAAGTAATTCATTACAAGTGAAAATGATGAACTGCACGAAGCAACTCTTTACCAAACATCTTGGAGAGTTATCTATTGGTTTTACTAACGTTACATAATTAAGCAACTGTGTAATTGGCAACACATTTATCACTTCTGCAATTCTGTTTTTCACGAGTGAAAAAAAAAAGCAAATTCATATTTGTTTGCTGGAGTGCCAGCTTCTCTGGCAACTCCAACAGCAAACACAGTGCATGGAGCTGGAGAACTCGGAGCAGGAATGGGCTGGGAGAGGCTGCTCCTGTTTTAGCAACACCACAGCAATGCTGGGTGCTGGTGGCTGGGGAAAGAAACCCAAATTAATGCCTTAATGGTGGGGAAAGCCTGCCTGGTTAAAGGAATCCAGCCCTAAAGCAAGCAGGACTCCTCCCTCCTACATCCATCCCTGGTCTGTGTGGGGGAAACAGGATTTCAGGATTTACTGGGGCAATCCCAGTGCCTGAAAAGCTGAGCTGAGCCTCTGCACATGCCACGGGGAGGATGGCAGCTCCATCGTGGGCATCACAGCCCCATCCCAGGTGTGAGGTGATGTTCATGAACCCCATCCCTATTCTGGCCCCCTCCCAGGTGAGCAGGGCCCATCTGCCAGGGCACTGATGGACCCCTGTGCCCTCCCAATTCCTCCGTATTCCCAGTGAAAGTTTTTTGTGTGTTTTTACGCATCCTGGTGGGAAATCCAGGGAGATGGGAGCGCTTGCTGGGAGGCTGGAATGCCTGGGCATTCTCCTTGCCCTCCTGTGGACACGCGAGGGAACAGCAGCAGGATGCTCCGGGCAGGCTCTCACCCATCCCCTGCCCCACCAGTGACTTTGGAGCACTTTAAACACACCCCAACTGCTCTGCCCTGCTCTGCCGCTGCCCTAGAGCGCTACAGACCCCCATAAAATAAAAATAAACCAACACCAGGGAGCAGAAGCCGAAAGGAATTCGGCGATGTGGGAGGAGATAAAACTCCAGACCGGGAGTTAAAATGAACCCTGCTGACCCCAGGGCATCCAATAACTGGTGCACAGGATGGGTTGCATCTTTTGTCGGGGGAATTTTTTAGATTGTAATAATTGTTTTTATACTCCTAATCATGTTCCCTGTCTAGTTAAGCGTATGCAGAAGCCCATAGGGGATTAAGAAAGAAAAGGGGAGCTGTAGCATCCCATGAAGCTGGATCACACCTGTGTGGTGTCACAGACATCTTTTCATGAGAAATCTCTCCTTAGGATTTTTTTCCTCCTGAGAAGCTGAGAGGCCTCAGGAACAAAATGCAAACAATGGTTATCTGCTGCTGTGGAGTGCAACAGGTGCATCTGGGACTGGTCTCATGTGGATGTTTGGAATTAATGGCCAGTCACAGTCAGCTGGCTGAGATAGAGAGCTGAGCCACAAACCTTTGTTATCATTCTTTCCTTTCTATTCTTATCTTAGCCAGCCTTCTGAGACCTTTTTCTTCTATTCTTTTAGCATAGTTTTAATGTAATATATATCATAAAATAATAAATCAAGCCTTCTGAAACATGGAGTCAGATCCTCATCTCTTTCCTCATCCCAAGACCCCTGCGAGCACGGTCAGAGTGTGGAGCCCTCAAGGTGCTGCAGGGCTCCCTGGGGGCTCAGGTGGAGCCAGGGGAGCTGGGGCAGGGCAGGGTGGGTGTGGGTTACCTCCAGCTCCCTCAGCACCGGGTGGTCCTCGATGCCCGGGAACAGCACGCGCATGGCGTAGGTGCGGTAATCCAGGTAGGGGATGCCCGAGCGGTCCAGGTCGCTGGTCAGCTCGTTGATGTCCGTCTGCAGCTCTGCAAAGGCTGCTCAGGGAGAGAACAGGGCAGGGCTCAGCTCCAGGGGGATCTGGGCAGGGCTGGATGGGTGCTCTCCCCGTGGGCAGGGCAGCTCAGGGAAGGGTTCAGGTCGGACAACACCCCTGAGATAATCAAATCCAACCTATGTCCGATCCCCCCCGTTGCCAACAAGACCCACCCCAACAAGCTCAGCAGCCCTGGAGGCTCCATCTCAGCAGCCCAGGGTGGCAGAGCAGGCTGTGCTCGGAGCAGAGACTGAGAACAAAGCTGTGGTTCATTTGTATGCAGTTCACACCTGTGCACACACACCTAAAACCCCTTTAAAGGCTGCGCAGAGAAACAAGGATCTGTTTTCATAACTTGCCGCCTCCCCTGTTTTCCTTTCTTCTTGTTTTCCTCCTCTATCAACAGTTGGCAAGATAATCAAATCTGATGCAGATCAGATCTGAGCTGCAGCAGGGGTCAGGAAGGGATTTATTTTCCCTCTCCTAACACGGTGTTGTACAGCTGGATGTGTCTCCTCCTGTTCCCTCTCCAAAGTGTGACACGCTGGCTCAGGAAGCCTCTGTACCCCAGCTGGGCTTTGCCAAGCTGAATCTGTGCCTTCTCCTCAATACATCTCAATTTTTGCCCTGTGCTTTCAAGGCTACCCTTGAAATCAGCTGAACAAATCCAATGCAATTCTCTCTCTCCACTATGAAATGTGCAGTCATTAATTTTGTTTTGATTAAGCCCCTTCCCAGGTGGGAGGAGCAGGAAACAACAGCAGCACCTCCCAAAAATCCCCCTTCACCTGCAGGGTGAGGAGGCTCAGCTGCCTCCTTGCAAGGCACAGGACTCGCCCATGTGGAAACTCTCAAGCAGCAGCTCTGGGTACTCCAAATAACACCCAAAATTCAGGCAGGGTGCCTAAGCAGCATCAAGCTCTAATCCCATTCTTTGCACATCAGAGCCATGTCTGCTGCTCACCCACTGCGGGCTGCCACCCTCCCATGGTGGGGCAGGAATGGAAACCTCCAAAAATCCCACAAAAACCACAAAAAAACCCACAAAAAAACCCCACAAAAAAGCACAAAAAACTCACAAAAAATCCACAAAGAAACCACAGAAAAAACCCACCAAAAACACACAAAAAACCACAAAAATCCCGCAAAAAAAGTCACAAAAAGCCACAAAAAATCTCACAAAAAACCCACAAAAAAGCACAAAAAAACCCACAAAAAACCCACAAAAACCCCACAAAAAATACACAAAAAACCCACAAAAAACCCACAAAAAATCCAAGGAGCTCCCACAAACCCCAAGGAGCTCCCCCCTGCATGCCTTGGGGTACCGGGAGAACTGGGACCCCTGCCATGGATGTGCAGCCCCCAGGGCCCCCCAGCCCCTGCAGCACTGACCCTCCTTGCACTCCAGGGCCACCCGGGACTCCAGGTTGTCCATCTGCATCTGCAGCCTCTTGAGGGTGAGGTCGTTCTCGCGGGACTTGCGCTTGTAGGCGATGAGGACGATGATGACGATGATGAGGAGCAGGGAGCCGCCGGCCGCGATGCTGACGATGGCGGGCAGGGTCAGCAGGCTGTCAGACACGATGCTCACCGAGCCAGGGGAGAAGGTGACGCCCCCAACGCGCACCTGCAGGGCACAGAGCTCGCTGAGAGCAGCTCGGGCCGTGCCCCCGTGCCAAAGCCTGTCCTGCCCACCACAGGGCCCTGCAGGTCCCTGGGGAAGCACCGAGCCACCTCTGCACAGAACAGAAAACCCCAATTGCCTTCAAACACACAGGGGGCTGCTTGTGAGAGCACAGGGAGGCTTCAAGTGATGATAAATGTGCCAGCCCTTCACTATCTGGGCTTTGTTCTTATTATCTGATGGCTCCATTTGACTTTCATTTTATAAGCTTTCAACTCCTTTTCGTAAGCCGTGGACGTTAACAAGCCCCTGATCATTCCACTGACAAGAAAGCAGAGTGACTGCAAGGGCAGAGCAGGGAAGGGAGCAGAGAGCCCCACGTGAGAGCAAACAGGCTGGAGTTGACACCAGGACAGGCTTTTCTTGGACGTGCCCTGGCCGCAGATGTGAGCAGCTCTCAGCTAGGTTAGGCTGCTGGGAGTCACACTGTGATAATCTGAATATGTTTTGGATGCTGAACTTCAAGGGAAATAAATCACAATTACAATCTCATTTGGGCTCTGCTCAGGCAGCTCAGCAGCTGGGGCTTGGTCTGCAGGAGCAGCAGAGGAAGCAGCAATGCCCAAACCCTGAGCAGAGGGAGGCACTGAGGGTTATCCTGGATCAGGGGGTTGATCCAACCACTCCAGGGTTCAGATGTTCCTGGCTCCTGCTTCGGGAAAAGGCAAAACCTTTCCATCCACTTGGCAGCTCAGGTCTGTCTCTGTGGCTGATTAACCCCTCCAGGAGGGAGAACACTGGGAATGCTCTCAACTTCATCCACAGCAAGGATGGCACCCAGTGCCAAAGGCACTGCCAGGAACATTTGTTCCTTCTAGAAGGCTCTGAGGGGCATTTTTCCTTCTAGAAGGGAGTGACTCTGAGGGAAGGACAAAGTCTCTCCATGCTAATCCACATCAATATTTTAAACTTCCAATCAGACACCCATAAAATGGAGAATCCTGCTGGGGATTGTGGATCCAAGTGAGTCAGGGAGCTGGAGAAGGAGGAGAAAGGGTGGGGAGGAGAGGGAAGGGGATGCTGGAGGAGGATGAAGGGTGATGAGGAGAGGGGAAGGGGATGCTGCCAGGACATGCAGCCCCTCACCATCACTCTGTGCTGCCCGCTGAGGGTGGGGGGCTCGCAGAGCAGCTGCGTCTCGGACACGGTGACGGCGCAGGGCGTCTCCCCGATCAGCACCGTGTAGTTGAGCTTGGCTCCTCCCGGGGCGGGCGGGCACAGGTTCCTGCCCTGGGGACACGGGGACACAACACCGACAGGGATGCAGCACGTCCCTCCAGCTCCCAGCTCGTGCCAACAGCGGGGCTCTGTTTAGGGCACCCCAAACTCCGCAGCCTGGGGGTTTTGGGGCTCCCCAAGGCTGACGCAGGCTCTCCTTACCTTCAGGATGATGGGAGAGCCCGGCTTCTGCTCCAGCACCCCGGTGGAGCTCAGCATTTCGAAGGTGGGGTCGGGGTAGTAGATGAACTTGGTGTCGTTGTAGAGCAGCAGGGACTGGACGTTGTTGAAGATGAAGCCGAACTCGTCCGGGCGCTCCACGGCGTCCAGCCCCGGGCGGTACTCGGCCGTCAACGGGGGAGCCAGGCAGGCCAGGGCCGTGGAGTTCAGCACCTTGCACACCTGGGGAAGGGGAAACAGCAGGGAAAACACAGCCCTGAGCACCTGGGGAAATGGGACACTTTGGGGAACACTTTGGGGAACACAGCAGGGAAAACACAGCCCTGAGCTGGGGCCATGGAGTTCTGCACCTTGCACACCTGGGGAAGGGGAAACAGCAGGGAAAACACGGCCCTGAGCACCTGGGGAAATGGGACACTTCAGGGAACACAGCAGGGAAAACACAGCCCTGAGCTGGGGCCATGGATTCAGCACCTTGCACACCTGGGGAAGGGGGAAACAGCAGGGAAAACACAGCCATGAGCTGGGGCCATGGAGTTCAGCACCTTGCACACCTGGGGAAGGGGAACACAGCAGGGAAAACACAGCCCTGAGCACCTGGGGAAATGGGACACTTTGGGGGACACTTTGGGGAACACAGCAGGGAAAACACAGCCCTGAGCACCTGGGGAAATGGGGCACTTTGGGGGACACAGCAGGGAAAACACAGCCCTGAGCTGGGGCCATGGATTCAGCACCTTGCACACCTGGGGAAAGGGGAATTTCAGCGAGGAACACTCTGCCCTGAGCTGGACCCTGATGCTCTGGAGGATGGGAAGCCCAGTGGGTTCATTTTGAGCTGGGAGTGTTTAATCCAGTCCTGATGCTCCATGGTCTCAGAGGTCTTTTCCAACTTTGCTGATTCCACGAAGCATTACTGCCATGATTTGGGGTAATTTGCTTCTCCTCCAGCCAGCACGAAGGCGCTGGGGTGGAGATGGAGGGTGAGCCCAAAACGAGCCGTGTTTCAGTGGAGCTAAAGGCTCACACAGCGGCTCTCGCTCATTTTTCTTTATTTTTTTCCCATTTCTTTCCACTTTCCTCCTCTGCAGCTCTGAAGCAGACCCATAGGGAATACCAGCTCCCTGCTGCAAATGGGTGATTAGAGGCCATTCCCAAATGCCAGCGAGGGAAGGGAACAGAGCATGTGACACTGGTGGGCAGGAGGGAACGTGAAGGTCATCTCCTGCTGGGCTGAGGACACCCACAGCTCCTGCAGCCCTCAGAGCAGGGAAATCACTGATTTATGGGGCTCTTGCCTTGGAAAGCAGCAAGAGCCCAACCATTTGGCCTCTCTCCATAACTGAAAGATTTAATTTCAGTCAATTTTGTGTCTTCAGAATTATTTTTGTAGCACTGTAACTGCAAGTGCTAGCAACAAAATTAGATGTCTTTTTAAAAAGAGCTCGGATGAAGAAAGGTCTTGAGGGGGAGAAAAGGAATAGGAAAAGACCTCTCAGTGATTTGCCCTTTCCAAGAGAATACAGACTCAGTCACAAAGATCACTGCATAGAAACAATATATTTCAGCTTTACTTGGCCAGAATAATTTCTGAAATCCTGGAGGTTCAAATCTTACACACAAGAACCTCGCTCAGTCCCCATTTAGCTGGGGGTGCATCTCAGCTTCTCACTCATGGACTGGAAGAATAGAGGAAGGAGGCAATCTCACATTTTGTGTGCTAAATTCCCTCTTCCCAGTGTCCCCAGCTTGGGGGAGTGCAGGAAATCCCTCCAGAGCAGCTTTTGCTGTGTCAGACATGCCCAGGGAGGCAGCCCTGGCAGCAGAGCCCATGCAGGGTGATGCTCCTTGCCCAGCTGGCAGCAGTGCCCATGCAGGGGTGCAGGAGGCAGCAGTGCCCATGCAGGGTGATGCTCCCAGCTGCAGCAGTGCCCATGCAGGGTGCAGGGTGCAGGATGATGCTCCCTGCCCAGCTCCAGCCCCTACTCACGTTGATGAACTCCTTGCCGTTGTGCTTGGCGCGGATCCGCGGCTCCTGGATCACGTCCAGGTTGGAGCCGGTGACAGTCAGGGGCGTGTGGCCGCTGTGGGAAGGCAGGAGAGGCTGGTCAGGGCTGGGCTGGGCCCCAGGGACAAGATGCCAGTAGGGTTAGGAGGATGAGTACAGCCCAGGGCTTTCAGCGGTGTCCCTGCCGTGTGACAGCAGCGGCCGCCCTGGCCCCCACACTCCCTTTGATCAACATCAGCTCTTTCCTTTCTAGGTGGATGCTGATTTGTGGCATTCCAGGACCACAAGAAGGAGCCTCCAAGGAGCAGTTGTGCCCTTCTGCAGCAGAGGGGGTGGTCTGGGCTTTGGTTGAGCCCCCAACTCCTGGTGCAGGGTCGGCTGTCACTGCCTGGCTGGACACAACCTCCCTGTAACCCCAGGCCCAATCTGTGCTAAATGCAAACCCAGGAATGCCCAGCCCTGACCTGTTCAGGATGCTGGGAGGGATGTGCATTCCCAAACAGCTCCTTTTTTGGCCTGGGTGTGTGCTGAGCAGCCCCAGAGCAGGGGAGAGCCAAGGAGGTGCTGCTTTACCTGGCGATGCTCCACTCGGGCTCGATGTGCTGCACCTTGGGGTCGTCGATGTACTCAAACAGCAAAGTCCTCTCCAGCTGAGCCCTGTCCACGCTGACAGAGACCTGAACAGCCCCCAGGCCGTGGGCTGAGGGTGCTGACACACAAACAATCTCGTTCATGGATCTCCTGCACAGGAGGGAAACGGGCAGGGTTAATGGGATGGCGGATGTGGAAAGTCCTGTGGCTCATTCCTTTCTTAAAAAAATATCCCACTTACATAGTTACTATTTTAACCACAAAAATTACCTTTTTAACTACAAAACTACATTTATCACACTATTAAAATGTTAATACAGCACTACTAATCAACACAACAAAATACATATAGTAAATATCTGCATAGAGCCATATAACATGCACTTTTCACACTGGTGTAGGGGCAGGAAACAGCCTTGGTCCTGTCCTGGGGCAGCCCAGAAAGGGCTGAGCCTACAGCCAGCACCAGACTGGTACCTGGGGAGCTGCAGAGGTGGGCAGGAGGGTTTGGCATGGAAGGAAAGGTGGGAGCTGCGCCCTGAGCTGTGCCCATGGTGGGAGCAGCACAGCCCCCCTGAAATCCCTCTTTGTGCCAAGCTGCAGCTCCCACATCCCCCCGAAGCCGCTGCCGTCTGCTGGGCGTGCGAAAGCAGATGGCTGCCTTTTCAATGGGATGCATGAGCTCAGTGAAAAGCCAAATTCTGCCCCTCCCCAGCCCAGTGCACACACACGAGGCTCTGTGAGCGGCACAATGAGCAGCCCCTGCCTGGGCAGGCTGTGGCAGTGGCAGAGCTGCCTCGGCTTTGTCTCCCCCAGAGCGGGGTGACCCCGGCTCGGCGCTGCCTGGCTGGACACAACAGACCATCTGCTGCCACCAGAGCCCAGAGAAGGGGCAGGCAGTGACACGGGGAGGCACTGCCACAGCACAAAGGCGTCGGTGAGTGGAGGGATGGGGAAGGGGAATGGGATCTGAGCATCCAGAACAGATCTGTTCCCGGCTCCGTGGTCACTGATGCTACAGAAGTGCTGGAGGGACGTCTCTGTCACATCCTGCACGGCCACCTCTGGCTGTCCTTGCTGCTCAAACCGACCCTGGCTCACTGGAAAGTCAATGTTCTTTCTGTGGCTCCTTTAGTTTGGTTCCCCCAGGGCAGAGGGCAGGCAGGCCTGCAGCACCTCACTGCCAGTCTGCTGCTTAAATCAAAACCTGAATGGGCGACCTTCACCACCCTCACCATCCTCAGGGGCTGCCGAGGTGCCTGGGCGGCTGAGGCTCAGGTGCAGCCGTGTCCCTGCTCTGTTTCCAGCAAAGCTGTGAGCCAGGGGGACAAGGTGTGTGTGCTCCCTTCTCGGGCTCCTCACACACCCCCTGCCCTCTCTAACGGGCACTCAGGAGGGCATGGAACAACAGGCACCACAATGCTCCCAGCTCACACCTCAGTCCTTCCACCCTCCACATCCGAGGGCACAGAAAGAATCCCCTTAAACATCTCAAACCACCCCTGAAACACCTCAAACAATCCCCTGAAACACCTCAAACATCCCTCTAAAACACCTGAAACAGCCTCCTGAAACAATCCCCTGAAACACCTCCAACAACCCCCTGAAACCCCTCAAACCAACTGCACTGACCATTGCTGTTGATGCAATAACACATCCACCCCTTCCTGCCCTGCTGCTGCTCCTTTTCCCATCCTCACTTGATTTTATCACATCCACCTTGTTTAATTTAGCCACAAAGGCTTCCTTGTGTGAGGAGTGGGATTCTCCACAGATTCTGTGCAGCCTGGCAGGTTCCTGCCCTGCTGCTGCCCTCTGCCCTGCCTGCTGCTGCCCACCCCGTGCCTGCCCAGCTCTGGCACGGGCTGGCAGTGATGCAGGGCTGCTGGCAGAGCAGCTCTCAGCTCCCTGTGATCAGCTAATTAGCTTTCTGTGCTATTATTGTGTCGTCATGGTGAATCTGCCCACTCCTCGGATCAGAGAGGGGAGAATGGGGGAAGCTGTAATTAGAGGGAATCTCATTAGGAGCTGCTTCATCTCATCAGGCTCCCCCACGCCCCGGAGTACAATTGGAGTTCATTGCCTCAGAGCAGTCCCAGGCATGGCCCCAGTGAGGATGGGGCACTCAGCCACTGCTCCCTGGCTGAAATTTCTGTCCTGCTGCCATCAGAACTCCCAGGGCATCCAAAACCCCCCCAGGTTTTGCAGGTCAGGAGCTGCAGGCTGCCTGAACAGGATCAGGGGTTTGTTTAAGGGATGATATTCCAGGATGATATTCCAGGGCTGGCCCCACACCTCTGCTGCTGCCTGTCTCCACCTGAGGCAGCAATTTGGCATCTTTGTTTGGGATGTGGGAGGAAATATTGATGGGTTGGTTACACTGCTCAACACCTGGAGGGCTGAGCTGCGCTGGAAGGTTCTGGAATGCCCTGAGCACCATCCAGAGCAAGCCCTGCTGATAACCCAACGTGCTCCCACACCTGATAACCCACAGCTCCCACATCCCAGAACCTCTCAGGCTTTTGGATGAGAAATTCACCTCCAGGGAATCTCTGCTTTCCCAGAAACTTCCTCAGCTCCTCCTGGGCAGCCTGGGTGAGGATCTGGGAGGCAGAATCCCCTTGGATGCCAGGCTGTGCCCACCCCAGCAGGGTGGGCAGGGCTGTGTACTGATACACACTGATGTAAACCACACATGTCTTTTTTAACTAAGCCCCAGGAAAACTCATTAAACCCTGCAAATGTCAACTCTGTGTTTACACTGCTGGGGAAAAAGCAAATTTGCCATGGAAGTCCCAGCAGAGATTGATGGCTGTGCAAGTTCCTCAGCAGGAGGTGTGAGCAGACCCTTGCCTGTCTCTGCCCTGAGGATCCCAGACCATTTTTAGGAGTTGGAGGCACCTGCAGCAGTGGCTACAATAAAATCAATGCAGGTCTGTGAAAAGAGAAAGGAGGTATTTCATATAAATGTTCCATTTTCTTCAGAGCAGCCAGGCTGGGGGCAGGTACTGGTGACCAATATAAGCACATTTCCATCCCAGTGGTGTTTCACTGTGATTTTCAGAGCAGTTACCACTGGAACAGCATTAAAATGAAATAATGAACAGCACTGACACCGACGAATCCCTCCCTGGCCATGCAAGCCTCCATCACAATAAAAGAGAAGATGGTTTCATGCAATAAAGGAGGGAGCCTCAGGGGCTTCCCAGATGGATTTTTGCACGCTCAGCTCCAGCAGATCCGAGCTGGGACGGGAGCTGCGGGAGCCTGGGGTGTCTCTTACTGCAGGAACTCGCAGGTCTGGTTCCCCAGGAGCACGGAGACGCGGCTGCCGGCGCCCAGGTGCTGGCCAGAGATGGTCACCATGGTCCCTCCCGACTCGGGGCCGCGGCCGGGGCTCAGGAAACTCACAGCTGGGGTCTGCAGGGAGGAAAGGACAGCTCAGGGCCCCTGCTGCAGCCAGGGAGCTGCTCTGGGGGCCGGGACTGGGCACGACATCCCTGAGTGTGCCCACAGCCAGGCTGGATGGGGCTGGGAGCAGCCTGGGCTAGTGGAAGGGGTGGCATTGGGTCTTTGAGGATCCCTCCCAACCCAAACCAATCTGTGGTTCCATAATCACTGCTCCGGGGGCTGGCACAGGCCACGACATCCCTGAGTGTGTCCACAGCCAGGCTGGATGGGGCTGGGAGCAGCCTGGGATAGTGGAAGGTGTCCTGCCCATGATAGGGTCTTTGAGGATCCCTCCCAACCCAAACCAATCTGTCATTCCATTATCACTGCTCTGGGGGTGCCAAGCTGGATCCAAACACTGTGGGAGCCCTGGTTTATCCAGAGTGAGCTCTCCATCCTGCAAGCTGCGCTTGGTGAGAGAGCCACCAAAAACTGAGCTATACCAAGGGGAAAGCCCCGGGAAAAAACCGAGCAATTCCAGGACTGTAATCTGGAGCTGGAGCTCCTCTGTGTGCCAGGCTCAGCTCCAGGGGACTCATGTGCTGTCCCCAGCAGGACACTCACCACAAACTTGTAGTACTGAACTGACTTGGCCGTCAACTTGGGCACCAAAAACTGAGCAAACCCAGGGGAAAAGCCCCAGAAAATCGCAGCAATTCCTGTGGAGCTGGAGCCCCTCTGTGTGCCAGCCCCAGCCCGTGCTGTCCCCAGCAGGACACTCACCACGAACACGTACTGCTGCGCTGACTTGGCCGTGAACTCGGGCTTGCACTCTCCGATGCACAGGAGCACTGGGCCGGAGCTGATCCCTGGAAGCGCCTGCCCCATTTCACAGACGATCCTGGAAGCACAAATGCCTCAGTGGAGCTTTGGCAGGAGGTGCCAGCAGTGCCCTGCTCAGCTCCACGCTGCCATTGTTTCTCCTTTCTCCCCCCCCCAACCCTTAACTTTGATATCTGCCTCTTTGGAAGGAGTTAATTACTGAGTCTATTTTTACCCTGTGTAGTAATTTAAAGGAAAAAAAAAAATCAAAATGAGACATAATTATTACAAGCTGTAAACTCCAGAGCAAAGCAGAGCACTAATGGCAATATATTAGCCAGTAGCAAAGCGAGTGCGAAGTCCTCAGAGTAACAGATGAGTTCATTAAGGGAACAGCTCACACTGCAGACTCCCAGTTAATCACAACTGCAGGAGAAACCTGCTGGGGGATGATAGAGACAGCCCTGGAGAGCAGCTTCTGCTGGGGACAGGGCTGGCTGCCACAAACACACTGGTGCTGGTCCCAGAGCTTGTCCCCATGCTTCTGGTGCTGTGCAGCTCAGCCCCATGGGCACATCCTGAGGCTGGGAGAGCTGCAGGGCCAGGGGGAGCTGCTGGCATTCACCACAGATGATGATGAACAACCCCAAAAGCCCAGGGCAAAGCTGCAGGGCCAGGGGGAACTGCTGGGGTTCACCGTAACTGATGGATGAACCCCAAAAGCTCAGGGCACAGCTGCAGGGCCAGGCAGAGCTGCTGGGGTTCACCATAACTGATGGATGAACCCCAAAAGCCCAGGGCACAGCTGCAGGGCCAGGCAGAGCTGCTGGGGTTCACTGTAACTGATGGATGAACCCCAAAAGCTCAGGGCAAAGCTGCAGGGCCAGGCAGAGCTGCTGGGGTTCACCATAACTGATGGATGAACCCCAAAAGCTCAGGGCACAGCTGCAGGGCCAGGCAGAGCTGCTGGGGTTCACTGTAACTGATGGATGAACCCCAAAAGCTCAGGGCAAAGCTGCAGGGCCAGGCAGAGCTGCTGGGGCTGCTCACTGAGGATGAATAACCCTCAAGTCCCAGGGCACAGGGGATGAGTGACACCAGCTGGGGACGGGATCAAGTGGATGCCAGGCATGCCAGCAGGTCTGGGGGAGGTTTTCGGAGGGGCATCAGCTGGCAGGGCTCTCCAGATGGACCTGCATGCTGCTTGCTCCCACAGCAATGCTGGCAGGGTAAATTGGAGAGCATCCCTGCAGGCTCTGAGAGGCTGAGGGTGGGAGGAACCTGCCTGGAAATCAGAGAGGGGGATTGGAGATGGGAAATTGGCCTCGGGGAGGAAAAGCTGAAGGCAGGAGGTGCAGTTCCACCTGTGAGAGGATCTGACCCTGGGAGTGGGACCAGAGAAGAGCCAGAGCAGCCTCTGCCTGCTGAGGCTGAAGGACAAGGGAGCTCTCCCTCCTCTGCCCATCACACACAAAGACATAAAAGGCCCCAATTTGGGGAGTTGCCTTCAGCAGCATTAAATTCACTGCAAATAAAAAATAAAATAAAATAAAATAAAATAAACCATGAAGACTGAAGGAAGAAAAGAAGCTGCCGTGCGCAGGTGATGCCAGGAGGCCTGATGAAATACACACATGCTGCTAAAGAGCTGGAACGTGCACGTCCTCGTTGCTGCACATCAAAAGGGGCTGCCTGGAGAGACTGCTGCCTTTGGAGAGCAGGGATTGAAGCCTCTCAGCTCCCAGCCTTCCTCTGCCACACGCTCCTCGCTCTGCCTTTCAAGCAGACATCGCCCCTGCACCTCTCTGCCTGTTCTTCCTTCACCTCTCCCCATCCCTCCTCCTCCTCCTCCTGGAGAGGAGCCCACTCCGAGCTTGGGGCCATGCAGGCAAAGCCTGGGGATGACTGCTGGCACCCCAAGGGCAGCAGAGGACAGGGGAGGCTCTCTCTGCCCAAGGAAACACCGAACTCTCAGCTCTGCCAGCACAGCAGCAGCTGCAGCCCAGCCCGGGCAGGGATGGGCGCGGGACAGGGCACAAGTGACCGGGCACACCTGGTGCCCAGCCCTGCTCAGAGCCAAAGCCCCAGCAGGTACCTTGTTACAAAATGATGCATTCGGCAGAGCTGTAGGGTGCTGATTGCCGGGCTAAGTGGCCCTTTCACCAACATTAACCTAATTGCTGCCTGATAGATTGCTGGGCTGGAGCATATGGCAGAGTCATTACAGTCCTGGAATTCAGTCTGCCCACAGAAGCCTTAAGAGGGTCCTTTTATCTGTATTCATCTTTAAAAGGCAGCTCTCATGCTAACGCTTGCTGTTATCTGCCCAGGGTAAATGTTTTAATGATGTTAACAAACTTTGAAAGCTCAAGAGCCGTAATTAGAGTCATGATTATAAAATCAGGGTTTCATACCATCAAAGGGGGATAATTTCATAATCTTCCATCCTTTATTTGAAAAATAAGATATAACAACGTACTGCTCAGCAGAACAGCCCCAACTGCTCGCAGGGATGGGGTATTGGTGCCATTCCTGCAGCAGCCCCAGGCACCCTTCACCCTGTGATCCAAATTCCATCTGCACTGCCCCTCGCTGCTCCAGAGGGGTCAGCAATGCCCCTGCTGCCTCTCAGATGGGCAAAGAAACACCAGGAATGGACAAAACCCAACCAACGCCGCCACGTGCTGCTGGTGACAGGTCCTGGGCCTGCTGGGGTCTGAGTGGGAGCCACCAAATGCATTTCCCAGCAGAGGAAAATGGATTTCTCCGCAGAGGATGAAGCTGGGGCAGATCTGTGCTGCTGGGAGCGCCCATGGGACCTTGGCCAGCTCCACACTCACCAGCCCTACCAGGCCACCATGCTGGTCCCAGCAGGAGATGACACAACCCAAAGGGACACATCACCTGTTTCTGCTGTCCCACCCAGCAGGGATGTCCCCAAACACCCCCTGAGCCCCCCCAGCCCAGCCCAGCCCCGAGGGGCAGCGGAGGAGCGGCTGCCATGCCGACGCGTTCATTTGCCCGTCCCCTGTTCCAGGCCTGTTTTCCAATTTGGGGCTGACATTTTTCTCAGTGAAACAAATGGATTGACTGCAGGGGAGCCCACTCGGAGCGCGGGGCTGTCAGCGCCTCGCCCGCCTAACAAATGGCTGCTGCAGCCCGGGCGCCGGCGGAATCCCAAGCGGGATGGATGGCGAGGCAGCAGCAGCAGCAGCAGCAAGGTGCTCATCAGCAAAGGTGCTTAGCCAAGCAGGAACTGGTGTGCAAGGAAACAGAACGTTTAATGCAACTCAAAGCGCTGCTTAACCCCTGCAGAGAGAGCCCAGATTGTGGGGATGTGCGGGAATGGGCAGTAATCCCTTCCCATGCCCACCTCCACAGCCCTTCCCGGTGAGGTTTTGGCCTCCTGAGCGTTGGCTGGAGGTCAGGGGGTGTGGGAATCTACAGAATTGGAGGGTTTTGAGAAAGCTGCAAGGTGCAGGCAGAACTGTGAGTACAGCTAAGCAGCAGCCATGAGATTGGTCAGCAGTAAAAGTATTTAAACTGCAGAAAAGCAAAAGCAAATAGAACAATGGTCTGTGTATTAATGCTTGTCTGAGCAGCTCTCTAAGCTACAGAAAGTTTATCTAGCAACATATTGAGAAGGTTAAAGCTTAATAATGGAGCTCTGTTGTGTTTTAAGGCTTACAAGCAGGTATTGTATTGGAAATAAGCAAGCATTGTTTTAACCAAAGGTACGTGTCCTTATAGTGATTAGATAGAACTACTGTCACTATAGAATATATACTATACAGATATAAATACTGTCAGAGTGCTTTTGCTTTGTGTGATTAGTCAAGAAGCTTATAAAGTGAGTTGTAACATGAAGTTCTGTGTCTGCTGCCTGGGATGTGAGCTGCTGGCATCGTCCCATTGTCATAACCACGGAATGAGAGTGATGCTGGAAAATAAACCAGCTCGAGGCACGTTCCACAGCAGCCCCATCCCGTTTGTGTCTGTAAATAACCCCCAGCCAAGGTAAAGGGAGGAGCTCTGGGGGGTGTCCAGCCCCGGGGACAGGTGAGGGGACAGGTGAGGGGACAGGGCAGGGGACACTCACTGCTCGGCCACCACGTAGTGCTCGGGCAGGGGCGTGCACTGCACCCCGGCCACCTGCACGCCCTGAGCGATCTCAGAGAAGTCCAGGCCCAGGTTCACCCCACGGATGGTCACCCTGGTCCCTCCTTCCGGGGGCCCCGACACCGTCAGGATCTGCAGGGAGACAGCACAGGGTGAGGGGACGTGGGGTGGTGATGGAGGCTCCCAGGACGAGGTGAGAATCTTGACTCCATGTTACAGAAGGCTGATATAGTATATCATATCATATCATATCATATCATACTATATATCATATCATATCATACTATATATCATATCATATCGATATATTAAAACTATGCTAAAAGAAATAGAGAGAAAGGATTTCATCAGAAGGCTGGAAAGGAATGAATAATGAAATCTTGTGACTTGGCCAGAGAGTCTGCCACAGCTGGACTGGGATTGGTCATTAAGGAAAAAAAAATCCACAAGGAACCAATCAAAGATTCACCTGTTGGTGAGCAACCTCCAAACCACATTCCAAGCAACCAGATAATTCTTGTTTACATTTCTTTTCTGAGGTTTCTCAGGAGAAAAATCCTAGTGGAAGGATTTTCATAAAACATGTCAGTGGCAGTGACATCCCCACCAGGCCCCTTGTTCAGCCCCATCCCTGGTTTGGAACCTCTCCAGCTGCCAGACAAACCAGGGCCACCCCTCATGGCTCCTCTGGGTGTCCTGGAGGAGCCCAAGGATGCTGAAATCCATCCATGCCCTGCTCCAAGAGAGAACTCTGAGGTCCCTGAGTTGGCCAAGAAGAGTGGGCAGTGCCATTCCCAGACATCCTTGCAGAAGGACACACCTGGCTCCTGTCTCCATCCAGAACAGGGTAAGTCATCTTCCAGAAGCAGCCTGCTGCTTGGAGAAGTTTGCCTTCTGCCTTGGCTGTAGTCTGAATGTTAATGTCACATTTTATTAGTGACTTGGCACCTCAAATGACTTAAAAATGCTAAAGGGTGAGGTGTGTGCTTTCAAGCTGCCTTTTTATGGCCTGCCTCAGCCATAATCATCCCTGCTTCCCTGGACTTGCATTAAGGACAATCTCCTCTTCAATTAGGAGTATAAATTTCAATTATGCATGGTCACAAAATTTGGACCCAGGACTCTCAGACAGTTATCCTGAATCTGCCACCGCTCTGTTGTTGCTCTTGGGTGAGTTTCTCATCTTCCCTGTGCTGCAGTTATTAATAAATAAACACAATCCATAATAATGCAATTTAATTAATTTAATGGATAAATCTTGTTTATGCTTCTTTGTTCCACCCTTGTCTTTGGCAAAAATACTTGAGCTCCTCAGAACCTTTCCCTCGCTGTTTCCAGATGGATGGGTGGGTTTTTCCACCTCCTCAGGAGTGAGGAATATGGCCAAACACCAGTGCCACCATCCCAGCAACCTGTCCCACAGCAGCCCTTATGGAACACCCCTGTCCCCATCACTTCTGTGCTTCCCAGTTCCCCAAAGCATCTCCAAAATGACACCCAAGATCTTCAAGAATGAATCCCACCATCCCCACTGAACCAGTGGCCACATCCAGGTGGTTTTTGAGCACTGCCAGGGTGACCCCAACACTTCCCTGGGCATTCTGCCCCGTTTTTTGGCTGAGGTTATTCCAGCTCCATGCACCCACCAAGCTACCCCCTCCTTCCTCCACATCCTTTAATTCCCACCTCCCTCTCCCCTCCACCGCCTGCTGGAGGATTTTAATTTATTCACCACGCAGTGCCTGTTGTGCTGCTGTTCCCTGTAACTCACACCACGGCCTGTCTTGTACCATTTAGCTCTGGGAAGTGCTCATAAACCCACTACAAAACCAAGCTGGGTTGTGTTACACCGGGTCCTGGAGGCCTGGTGGTGTTTACATCACTGCTGGGGAATCACCTGAACTTGGCTGACAGTTACAACTGTCCTCTGCAGCTCTGCATGATGTTAAAATGCATTTGCTGGGGCACTTACTCCGCTGTCTCGTCG
Organism: Melospiza melodia melodia; assembly: GCF_035770615.1. Classification (NCBI taxonomy): domain Eukaryota; kingdom Metazoa; phylum Chordata; class Aves; order Passeriformes; family Passerellidae; genus Melospiza; species Melospiza melodia. Next base: position 8,278,345 of record NC_086221.1, read on the forward strand.
TCTCATCACTGCTCAAACAAAAAGAAGTCACTGCTTGCCATTTCCCGAGCTGAGCAGGAGCAGCAGGGCTGAGAGGCCTCCCTGAACAAAGCCCAGCTGATGCTGTATTTTAAAAATGTCCTGACCTGGAAAATCCCCAATATGGAGCTCCACTCGACCTAGATTTTAGTGGCCACTAATTGAACAGTTTTGAAGTAACTGTGCCATAAAGCAGCCCCAGGGTTAGAACAGATGCATTCAATTAATTACAGCTGGAGAGATTCAGTCAAAATCGCAGAAAGAAGATAAGTCTTAAAGGTCCCGGTGCACCCAGAGCTGGGCACCCTCTGAGCAGCATCCTCGTTGGGGTGAGCAGGAGGCACCTCAGCACAGCCAGCCTGGCCTGCCTTAATCCCAGCTGGGAGCTGCAGGGCTGCCAGCCCAGATTTCTGATCTGAGACAGACAGGATTAGCAAGAAATATTCCCCAATTTCAAGAAAATCACTTCACCAGACTGGCTTTTCACTTGGAGCTCTGTGGAGGATGAAAAGGAGCTGCAAAGGACAGCTGAGGAAGAGAAAGGCCGTCCCGGGAATTGGACATTTGCTGTTTAGGAATCTGCACCTCTGCTGGAAGTTTTTTCAGTTTGTTTGCTAAACTGAAGCAGCTTGAAAGTCACTGAGATCTAAGCGGGGTGTGGGAGGCAGAATTATCCTGAGCAGGTCACCTCTCCCCACTGCAGAGACAAACCCCAGCCCTGTAATGATGCTGGACACACCAGGTGTGCAGCCCTGTGTTAGTGATACAGGGATGAGGGGAGCTCACATCCTGCCCTTGGTCAGGGAAGGGCTGCAGGTGCTTCAGGGCCCTTCTCTTATTGCTGCTTTTTACCTGAAACCAAGGTGGGGACCCCAAGGCTGGAACCCAAGGTACCCCCAAGTTTGGGATCCAAGGGACCCCCAAATTTGGGATCCAAGGAATCCCCCAGGCTGGGATCTAAGGAACCCCCAAGGATGGAGTCCAAGGCACCCCCAAAGTTGGAATCCAAGGGATCCCCCAGGTTGTGATCCAAGGATCCCAGGGACCCAGGAGTCCCAGCCCAGTGCCAGAACCTTTCCCCTCGCAGCCTGCAGAGGACACAGCTCCAGCAATGAGGATAAATGCTCTCAGTGTCATGTCTTGCTGCTCGAATCTTTCAGCGTTTCTGACATGAAGCAACATTTTGCCTGCAGAAGAAGTCAGAGAGGAGCTGGGGAGAGCTGGGGCTGCTGGAGCTTTCCCTGAGGAGCTGCAGGGAAGGAAGGCACAGAAGTCAGTGAGGATCCAGGGGGAGCTGGAGCTGGAGCTGCAGGGAAGGCACAGCCCTGAACAGCGAGCCCTCGGCATCTGCTGGGGTGCACAGAGACCCCAATCAACGGCCCAGCCCCTGCCCCCTCCCCAGCCCCAGCCACCTCCATCCTCTTTGTGCTTTTCTGCTGCTGCTCCGAGCCCTGGATCCCGGCTGATGAGCCCAGCGGGGAGGCAGCACATGAGCATTGTCATCCCGGCATGATCCCTCCTTGTCTCTGCCTCAGCTGATGGCACATTCAGAGCCTAATTGTTATCTCAGCAGAGCAACTCCATTATTCAGCCTGACACTGCCCCCCCTTCAGCTGTTTGTTGCGCTGATGTTATATTAATGAGGCCTGCAAATAAATGAATAGGAGATCAGAGCGCCGCTTGTTCGCCAGAAATCTGATTTTTATTTATTTATTGCTAAGGCCACGGGCCGGGTGGAAGCTTTAAGCGGCTGAGGGGACTTTGCTGGGGAGGGCTGGACCTCTCACTCAGTGACAGGACTGCAAATACCCCACTGCTCATTTACTTTTAGAACTATTAAGACACCATCTCCTTATTTATGCATCCCCCGAAGGCACTGGCGCCTGGGAGCCAGGCCCTTGACCTCAGCCTTGTCACAAAGAGTGAACCTGGCCAGATGAAGCAAAAGGAGTGGAAAACCAGCCCATATTAAAGGCTCTTTTACTCTGGGTAATCCAGGCTGCAATGTGAGCTCCAGTATGAGAGCAAACCCTGCTCCCCAGTCCTGTCACTGCTGGTGCCCAGGGGATGGCGGATTGGCACCAGTGCCAGCCTGGACCTGCCAGGGCCAAGGCAGAGTGCCCTCCCATCTGTATAGCTCTGCAGCACTGGGCATGGCAAAATGGTACCCAAAATCCTGAGAAAACTCAGATATTGGGAAAGGACCCAGCAGCAATGAAAGCTGGGAAGGTCTCATGGTCTCCTCCACAGCCTCAGACACAGACCCGGGGATGGAGTCAAGAAATCTGCAACAGCAGAGCTCTGCTCTTTTCTGCTTGGACAGAGCCCAAAAGTATTGCTTTCAAGTTGGACAGTGATAAAACACTTGGTGGCAGTGCCCTGCCTGCAGCCAGCTGCCAGAGCCAGCCTGGCACTGCTCACATGCGAGTCACTTGGTGCTTTCCCCTTCTCTGCCCAGCTCAAGGAGGGGCAGATAAAGAATTCCAACATTTCTTTGAATTGACAACTTTCTGCATGGTTTATGGGGAAGCAAATCTAAGCAGAGGCTGTTTTGTAGCACAACCTTGTGCAGCAGAACAGAACTTGGGCAAGAGAAATTTGGGTTCTGCCCAGTGGCAGGGCAAGGGGAAGATCCAGGGGAGCCTTTAAGGATTGTTTTATCTCTTGGCAGCACAGCTGGGACTTGGAAAACAAAGAGACCAACCGAGCAGGGAAAGGACAGGCTTCCAACCCTTTTTAGTGCTTTCTTATCCCTGCACAACCAGCCACCAGCTCCACTCTGCCCTGTACAAAACACTGCACGAGAGAAATCCTGCACAAGAGAAACACCTGCACAAAGAAAAACCTGCACAAAGACACACCTGCACAAGAGAAACACCTGCCCAGCAAAGGTGCACCACTGGCAGAAGGCCCAAGGCAGAAATACCAAAATACCAAAACCAAATCTGGTAATGTCCCTGAGGATGGATGGACCCTCCTCAGTGACACCATTCTCCTGCCAGCCCCACCCAGCCCCAACACAGCAGCAGCCTCTGTGCTTCCTCCTCTCCTCCATAAAAGGAGGTTGATGGCTCTCTCCCACGGGATCTGAGCCAGTTTAGTTAAACCAGTGCAAAAACTTATTTAATTTAAGATGAAAATTCCACACTCACTTGGGTTCTGATCCACTTGGCAGATTTTGGGTGCTGAGCAGCAGTGCCAGCAGCATTGGTGTAACAGACAACTCTGATCCTGCTGTGTTACACCTTTTGCAGTGTGGATACACACCCAAGGCAAGGGAGGCTTTTTTGGGGATTTAATTAACTGAGAAACCCAAACCTTGCTTGGTTCCCACCTGACAGGAGTGTCACTCCTCATAGCAGCGTTAACAGAGCGAGTGCAGTTTCACTGCTGAAAATGCTCCTGGGACACATTTTGCATCCCTCAGTGGGCTGAGCAGAAATATCAGAACCACCAACTCCAGACTAATTAGCTCCCTGGTTTAATTAGCATTCCCGCCACAGTCTGTGGCGGTCACTGCAGCGTGGGTGGGGCAGAGGCTGCACACTAAAACATCCCAGAAAGTTCTGGAGTGTTTTACCCACATTTCTCAGGGCTGGGTGGATTTTGGGGCAGCACAGGGGGAGTGTGGCAATCACACATCCTCTGAACACAGGGAGAGACACAGCATTTCCCAGGATTTTCCTGGGTAATGCTGTGAGAAAGCTCAGAGTGAGAATTAAAACAATCCTTACCTTCATTTCTTGCGCCTGTTATGTACATGTGGAATGTGTTATGGAGATTGTTTACCAAAGGGTGATTTGTTAATTGGACTCAGGAGGTGGTGTTTGGATTCATTGTCCGATTGGATCCACCTGTGTGTTGGACTGGCTGGCAAGAGTGATGGGATTTTCTTGGTAGTAGTACAATGCAGTGCAGTAGTAGTAGTATAATAGTGTATAGTACAGCAGTATAATAGTGTATAGTCTCAAGCTACATCAGGGAAGGTATAGGTTGGATATCAGGAAGAAATTTTTCACCTAAAGAATAATAAAGTACTGGAATACTCTTCCCAGGGAGGTGCTAGAATCACCGTGTCTGGATGTGTTTAAAAAAAGACTGGACATGGCACTTGGTGCTATAGCCTGGTTGATGTGTTAGGGTATGGGTTGGACTCGATCTTAGAGGTCTCTTCCAGCCTCATAATTCTGTGATTCTGTGTGATTCTGTGTAGTACAATATAGTGTATAGTACAGTTGTCTAATATAGTGTATAGTACAGTAGTATAATACAGTGTAGTGCAGTAGAATAATATAGTGCATAGTATAGTAGTAAAATATGAGTATAGTAGTAAAATATGGTGTATAGTATAGTAGTATAATATAGTGTAGTATAGTAGTATAATATAGTGTAGTGCAGTAGTATATATATCTACATACAGTATTGTATGATATATATATAGTATATATCTATCATACAATGTAGATATATAGATACATAGATATATCTATACATTTAAATCGATGTATCTAGTATATCTATATCTATCTATATATCTCGTATATATCTATAGCATCTATCTATCTAGATATATACTATATAGATAGATAGTGTATATATATACTATATATCTGTGTATATATATACTATATATCTATAGTATATACACTATATATCCGTACAGTATATACCTATATAGATATATAGTACCTATATACTATACATAGTATCATATGCTAGAATAAAGCATTTACTCAGCCCTCTGCAGTCATGGAGTCAATGCGCTCATCCCCGTCCAGGGTCCCGCTGCCACGCCAGGGGAGCAGGGGCCGGGGCCGGGGCCGGGCTCACCTCGGTGATGCGCGGGTTGGAGCACTTGACGTTGTGTCCGGCCCAGTGGAGCCAGGGCAGGGCGCCCGGGGAGCTGCAGTGGGGCCGCAGGGTGCAGCGCCCCTCGCCGCTGCACCAGCCGCACGCGAACCGCGGCTCGGCCTTGAGGCACAGCCCGCAGCTCTCGCGCTGCGCCGCGCACTTGTACAGGTGCACTGCGGGACGGGAGCGGGGGGTTAGCCGGGGAGGGGATCCTGGGGGGCAGCTGGGGCTGAGGGGGGCTCATTCAGGGGGCAGCTGGGGCTGGGGGGGCAGCTGCGACTGGGGGATTCGCTTGGGGTGCAGCTGGTACTAGGGGGGCACTGCAGAATTGCTGGGGGTGCAGCTGGGGCTGGGGGATTCCCTCTGGATGGAGCTGGGATTGGGGGATTCGCTTGGGACATGGCTGGGATTGAAGGGATTCCCTCAAGGTACAGCTGGGACTGGGGGATTCACTTGGGACACGGCTGGGATTGAAGGGATTCACTTGGGACATGGCTGGGATTGGGAGATTCCCTCAGGATACAGCTGGGATATACCCTTGGGGTACAGGTGGGATTGAGGGATTTCCATGGGACACAGTTGGGATGGACAGATTCAATCGGGACTGAGGGATTCCCTTGGGGTGCAGCTGGGATTGGGGATTCCCTCAGGATACAGCTGAGAATTGGGGATTCCCTCAGGATACAGCTGGGATATACCCTTGGGGTATAGCTGGGATTGAGGGATTTCCAGGGGACACAACTGGCATGGCCTGAAGCCAATTCAAGCCAATTCAAGATTTTACCTTTCACGTTCTCGGGGTTGTCGATGACGAAGTTCCCGTTCCAAACCACGGCAAAGTCCACTGCCAGGTTGCTGATATCCATCCCATCATAGAGGTACTGCAGGGTAAGATCCAGAGTGAAATGCCTGGGGAGACAACACTCCCAGGCAAAGAGGTTTTTTTGAGAGAAACCATCTTCATTCTCTGCTTAAAAACATCTGCTGGTGCCTCAGATACCACATTTTTACACTTCATCTCCAGGGCTCTGCTTTGAGTCCCTTCTCCTCATCAGGAGGAGATAATTAAATCAGATCTAGTCCTTGTGAGAGGTAACAGATTAATTATTCCTCTTGCAGCGGCTGCTCTCATCACTCAGTCTCTGGCTTGCCAACACAGCCCCTCCAGGTAACCAGACTAGGACTGGAGCTGCCCTCACGCTGCTTCTTGCCCAGTTTGTGACTGGGAGCTCCAGAACCCCACTGCAGAGCTTTGCAGGTGGAACAGGAAAATAGAGCAAAAATAGATGGTGCAGAGCCCCAGCCACTGCCTCAGCCTGCCCCAGGACAGCACTGGCCTGAATTATTCCCCTTTTTATGACATCTGGGGGCCGTGGCTGAGTGAGGCTGGATGCTGCAGCTGAATTCCCAGCGAACGCTGAAATTCCCATTATCACACCCAGCACTGGCCAGGCCCCACTCTGGAGCTCTCTTTAGGTCAACCAAGAGCTGCTAAAAAGACTTCAGGAGGTGAGTGAGCATTGCCATGCTCCCTGGGAGGAGGGAGTGGTGATGAAAGCAGGGCAGAGTGCTCTGCCTGTCCCTGGGCAGCAGCTGTGCAGCTTTAACTCACGTTTGACTGTGCTGGGTGTTACTAAGCTGGGGTGGAACAAGAAGCTGTGAGTCCAGAATGGCCCCCACATCCTCCCCCTACCCCTTCCTATCAGCCCAACAGCAATAAAAGTGCTTCTCTAATGCTTATAAATCACTCTGGATAGGAAAAGTACTATGTACTATTAATGCATTTATTATCCACCAAGCTGCAAGGCCCAAAGACGGCCAGCGATGTATAAATATCCAGTAAAACTTTAAAAAATTCAAAACTTCATTAACAATTTAAGGCCATCTGCACTGAATATTCAAGTGGACCCTGTTGTGCTGCCTAAAACAAACTGACTGTGCCCTTTTTGCCCAGGGCCCTTTCTGAGCACATGGTGAGCAGAGGCAGGGCCGCGCTCGTGAAGGGACACAGGAGACCCAAATTTGGGCTGTGGATCAGGGTGGGGGTGCCTGGCTATGCCATTTGTGTTTTGGCCTCACAGAGTGCCCAGCAGGGTGAATTTGGGATGTTCTGGTGAGGTTGAGCCCTGTCTTGAGGAGGGGATAACCCTGCCCTGCTCCTGGGCAGCGTCACCTGGGCAGCATCACTCGGTGATTCCCCTTTCTTGGGCAGCATCACTCGGTGATTCCCCTCTCCTGGGCAGCATTCCTCGGTGATTCCCCTCTCCTGGGCAGCATTCCTCGGTGATTCCCCCTCCACCTGGTGGTTCCCCTCTCCAGCCCTGCTCTCTCTCTCTCCCCCATCACTTTCCCTCTCCCCCTCCTTCCCCGCTCTCCAGCCCCGCTCTATTCATCCAGCCACCGTGACCTGGGATGTGACAGCTCCCCGATAAGGGGTCTGTGATTCTCCTTATCTCCCCGCGTGTGAATTAGCCTGCCTCAACACCTCCTGCATTCCCTCCTCCTCCCCTTTCCCAGGCTGACCTCCCACAGGCAGCCAGGGCGCTCCAGAGCCAGCATCTCCTCCCTGTGGGGATTCTCCCACCTGGGATTTGGGATTAGAGAGATTTTCCTCCCTCCCTGGTGCTGCCAGCCCTGCCCATGCCCATGCTCATGCTCATGCCCACACCCATGCCCGTGCCCATGCCCCTGTCACGCACCGAGCTGTTCTGGCACTGCACGCTGGAGCTGTTGAAGCGCAGGGCGGGCACCCTGTGCACGATGCCCTGGATGCTGAGCACGCACTCGTAGCCCCTCTGGCCCGACTGGGGCTGCGGCAGGTTCCGGGCCCTCAGCGTGATGGGCTTCACCTCTCCCACCGGGATCAGGATCTCCTCCGTGGGGAACAGCTGCGGGCAGTCCTGGGGGGCAACGGGAGAGGGGGCCAGGTCATGGGTGGGGTGTGCTGGGGATGCTTGAGCATTTCAGCTTTTATATTTTTTATACTTTTAAAATATTTTATATATTTTATATTTTTATATATTTATATTTTTATATTTTAGATTTTTAATATTTTTATATTTTTATTTTTATACTTTTTATATGTTATATTTTTATATTTTTATATTTTAATTTTTTCTTATATATTTTTTATATAATTGTAATCCTGCAATTCTCCAAATCCTGCAAAATTTGGACTGTATAACTCCAAACTCCATACTTATATTTTTTATATTTGTCTTATATATATATTTTTTATATATATAATTGTAATCCTGCAATCCTGCAAATCCTGCAATATTTGGAGTGTGTAACTCCAAACTCCATACACAGTGTGAGTCTGGAGTTATATATATTATATATATGGAGTTATATATATTATATATATGGAGTTATATATATATAATGCTGCTCTCCTGTTTTGGTCAGACACAACAATTCCTCTCCAGGCCTGGCAATCAAGCCTCAGTGTCTCAGGCTCTGAGAGATGTGAACAAAACCATGACACCTTCCCATCCAAAGCATGTGTGACTCTGTGAAACACCATTGCACAGATATCCAGGTCACCCAAGCACAAACAGAATGTCTGAATGAAACCACAAAAATGACTTATCAGCTGCTGGTAACGGTGTGACATCCCTCCCGTGAGATCTCAACATCCCAAGCATTATCTCTGCACAACACACTGGGAAATACAATTTTTCTCCAATTTCTGCAGCAGGAACTGCAGCACCTCTGACCACCAGCTGTATTTACATTCTGCTCAGCTCTAATTCGCTTTGATCTAATGGAACAAGGTACCTAAGTACCTGTAAGCACCTGACACTGAGTGATTAATCCCCGGCTAAAGCAGGAGTTTAGAACAAACACGTCAGTCTCCATTCCCTCTGCCAAATCCCAGAGTGGCACCCCAAGCCCCTGCAGCCTGGGGATGAAAGGGAATCGTGCTGATGGCAGTGCCAGGAGCCACCGTGCCCAGGATCCTGTGTGCAGGGGGGAGATGGGGAAAATCCCCCTCCCCAGGGCAGGCAGCCCCCAGCCAGGGCCAGGGGAAGTGTTTCAGCATGGCTCAAGCCAGCTGTAAATGAGGAACAGATGCTCTGCTCTGGAGCAGCCACTCACTTAAACTGCAGCCTCATAAACCTTTTTAGTGGCACTTTTCCGTATATATATTTTATTTTATTCCTAACAGGGACTTTCACGGATTAACAGCCAAGAGTGATTTCAAACTCCATCAGCTGTGCTGGGGAGGGAAGGGAGGCCCTTTCCTGCAGAGGAGAGGGTTCACAGGCTGGGAGGGAATGGCATTCCCTGCTTCCCACTGACCCTGGCCATGGATCCAGCCCCAGCTCACCACCAGCAGACTCCCTGGATTCACAGCATTTTCCATCCAGCTCTGCACATTCCTTCCCCTCCTGCAGCACCACTCACCTGTGCCACCTTCCACTCAACACCTGCCTGCACTAAGGCTTTGATTTCACCCCAAAGTCCCATTGAGCTCCATCAGAAAGGGGCCCAGCCCCGAGGGCTGGAAGGAAAAGCAACCCAGAGCTGCAGGATCTTTTACCCCATTACAACTGAAAACAAAAAACCTCCACTTGCATCACCAGTGGGAGAACTTCAGTGCACAGTCCTGAAAATAATGAATATGTTATGGACCATTATCCCTCCTGGCCAGCTCAGTCCGTGAGGAGACTGCTAAGGAAGGGCTCCTTCCTTCCCAGGCACAGGAGGGGACTCCATCCCACATCTGCTCCCCGCTGCTGAAAGTGCTGCCAGCAGAAACTGCTCTGCCATCATCAGAGACAAGTGGGGCAAAATAGATTTATCTTGTTTTCCATTCCTTTGGTTCCAGAGGATGGAGAATGTCACACTGGGGTGTGGGGAAGGCGAGGCAGCCCGCGCAGGAGCGAGCGGCCGCTCGGTGCTGGCTGACAGCTGCAGTGATCACACTAACAAGGGACCCACGCTGGGGATGCAGGCATCTGTGGGAGGATGCCAGACTCCAGCGCAGCCAGGATGCTCGTGGGCAGCCACGCTGCTGCAGGCAGTGCCTGCTGAATTTCTGAGCTGGGCGAGAGGAGCTGCAGGGGCTGGGGTCAGCTCAGACCCTCAGAGCCTGTGCAGCCCCTGCGGGCATTTCCAGCCCCAGGGAAAGCTCAGCTTTCAGGGCTTTTCTTCTTCCAATTTGCTTTTTAAATTGCTGCTTCAGTGATGTACACCCACGGTCCTGCACAGCCACATCCCTGCACCCCAAATCCCTGAAAATCCATGTCCTTGTACCCAAATCTCTGCACAGCCACATCCCTGCACCCCAAATCCCTGCACAGCCATGTCTCTGCACCCCAAATACCTCAAAACCCATGTCCCTGTACCCAAATCCTGCACAGACACATCCCTGCACCCCAAATCCCTGAAAACTCATGTCCCTGCACCCAAATCCTTGCACAGCCACATCCCTGCACCCCAAATCCTTGCACAGCCTTGTCCCTGTACCCAAATCCCTGCACAGCCACATCCCTGCACCCCAAATTCCTGAAAACCCGTGTCCCTGCACCCCAAATCCTTGCAAACCCACGTCCCTGCACCCCAAATCCCTGAAAACCCAATTCACCACACCCAAATCCCTGCACAGCCACACCCCTGCACCCCAAATCCTGCACAGCCATGTCCCTGCATCCCCAAATCCCTGAAAATCCACCCACCACCTCTCCCAGCTGCTCCCTGGTGTAACAGCCACTGCTCAGGTAAATGATTTTGTCAGGAGTTTATTTATCATCGGTTGGGCAGCTCCTCTGCCCATGCTGATCCCCTCAACAGGAATTGCCCTGGGAAGGGTTGGCAGCACCAGCCAAGGTCCCTGCTCGTGTCCCTGCAGTGCCAGGCTCAGCCTGGGTGCCCCGTCCTGGCTCCCTCCCCAGGAAGAGCCAGAACCAGCCAGAAAACACCGAGGGAAGGCGGTGGAACACACAGCTCGTTCCATAATCAGTTTACTTTGTTTTTTAATTCATGAGAGGTAAATCCTGCAGCGAGTCAGAAAGGCCATTACTGCCTCCTCTCTCTAAACAAACAGGCAGAATCCTCTCATTATCCTCCTTGACTTCCCGGAGCCAGAATAAACACGGATCAGATCTGCTGGAGGAAGACAAGGCTGGGGTGCCTGAGTGGCACAGACTCTCGGGGAATGTTCTGCCTGTGAAGTATCAGCACACACAATTTACAAAGACATTTTATGCTTCTCCAACACTTTTTAGCCTCAAAGACTCCAAGGTCTATAAATACCTTAAAGACCCACGTTCTGCAGCTGTCTCTGGAGCAGAACAGAGCACCCATGGTTATTATTTGTGTTTAACCGAGCAGTTTTAGTAGGTCAAACCTCCTTGCTCTTATTTGGAAAAAAAAAAATTGCCTAGAAATGGCAGGCAATTCTTCTGACTAGAGGATTTAGCCCAAATGGCAGAAAATAGACTGTTTCTGTACTTTTCATCTTCAAAAAACCCCCGCAAACTCTCCACAAATGTTAACTTGCCGCACGTTATTTTAAAGTTATAAACATAACCCAATCTGGCACGTGAATGTAAACCCCTGGTTCACAGTTGTGCTCCCAATGATATAAATTACAGTCCCTGTCACTCATGGAAACACATTATCCTTCATTTATGCCACTGGAAGGGAGAGCAGCCCCCGCTCCTTGGAAACCAGACATGAAAGGAAGGCAGCTGGAGCCCAGCCTGGCGAGTTCCTGACCCACACCATCAGCCCTGAGCTCCAACCTGGGTCTTCTCCATCGCTTTGGGAGGCAGGGGGATGTTCAGAACATTTCCCTGCTCTGAACAGCCCTTTGTGTGCCAGGAGCAGCTCCCTGGCCCAGGGTACAGGCAGGAGCATCTCCCTCTGCTCCTGCATCCCTTCCCTCCTGCCTCCCTCCCTCTGAACACCAAACACCCACAGCACGGCTGATAAAAGCACTGCCACGGCTCAGAGCTGAGGGAATTTTGCTGAAACCGGGCTTTTTGCTCCTATTTCAGGCAAAGGCATCTCCCCAAAGTGAGGTGTGACCCTGCAAAGTCATTGGCTGCCTTTGGTGGCCTGAGCTGTGGCTCTGAGTCACCTCCAGCACATCTCAGCCCCGCTGGCATGGGGATTGGCAGGGCAGCTCTGCAGGGCTGGTTCTGGTTTGTTCTGTTTCCTTCAGGGCACATCAAGCAGCACTCAGCACCCAAGGGCACAGCCAGGGGCAAGGGCGTTGCCATAAAATCAGTGGGAATTCAAAGGAGCCCCAAGGGCACTGAAATCCCTGAATCTGGAGCTCTGTGTCCCCAGATCAGCGTCCCCCTGTGGAAATGGCATTATCAGCACACACTGGACATCAAAGAGGGACGGGCTCTCACATCCTGGGCAGCTAAGAGGATTTATTTGGTTCTAGCTCTCCTCTGGGATGGGGTGTGAGGATGTTTATGAATCCACATTCCTCCTCATTTAGAGAGAGACATCATAAAACCTCTCACACACACAAGCCAAACCACACCAGGCACATTAAAATGGCATCATTGGCTTGATTGGGGTTTTTTAAAGCGGGACAATCAGTGCTCCACACCCAGGAGAATCTCTTGAAGAAATCCTGATTTAGTGGGGGCAAGGTCTGAGCAGGCACCTTCAGCTGACAGTGAAGGCTCTGACCAGGGAAAGGATGGGGAAATAATTGCTTCTCTAATAATTAACTCCTAAAGAATTGGCTACATGGAAATGGAGACCTCAGAGGATCTCAGAAATTCCCAGGAGAGGGAGAACATCAGGAGCAGCCAGCTCCGTCCTGCAGTATCCCTCTGCTGTAAAGGCTGTGAAATATCCGCATCCACTGACCAGTGACCCCAAACCACAGCTCCGCTGTTCCTAAAGCACCCACCCACCTTTGGGGCTCCCTGAGCTCTGCCCTGGGATCTGAGCACACAGTTCCTGTTGGCAGGGCAGGTGGAGGGATGAGGAAACTCCCTGGGCTCTATTTCCATGGCAGGCAGGGCAGAGGCTTGCAAGGAGCAAGAGCACAGCCCATGAAAAGGGAATTTCTCTCCCCCATCTCCTCCCGAAGTGGCTGAGGCTTGCAGCCCTCGTTCCTCCTCCAGACAGACAACTCCTGGGAGCATCAAAGGGAGCTCGTTCCACATCCAATCCCACCGGGATGCCAGCTCTGATGGGCCAGGAGTAAAAGGGAATATTCAAGATATTTTCCCTTGAATTAAAGATAAAGACGCGAGCGATGTGCAGGCCCGTGTGAACACGTGTGTAAACCTTACGTAAGGAGAGGCACAGGGGACTGAAAGTAGGGCACAGGCACGGAGATCCCCACTCCAAACACCACTGGCTCTGCTGGGGAGGCAGCCAGGGGAAGCACAAACAATTTCCTAATACATCAGGCCGTGACACAATGAGAACATTGTGATCTGAATCGGTTGAGGAGAGGAAACCCTCCATGAGGCATTTGCTTATTTGTGTGTTGGTGAAGAGCCCACAGCAAAGGCATCATCAGCGGCTGTGTGTGAAGGGGAAATTCATTGCTCTTAAATGAGCAAACACATTTACTTGGGGTGGTTTGGCCTGCGCTCAGAGGTCTGGGGGAGAAATGATGGAGAGCACTTGTACCATTATCATCAGCCCTTATCAAAGGTAATCACCAGCAAGGTGTGAGGTGTCCCAAAACATCCCTGGTGAGAAATCCTCAGCAAGATGAAGACAGAGGCTCTAAGATCTTTGGAGACAGCCCTGTGATCCCAGCAGGAACTTCCAGGGATTCCCACTGCTCCTCTCTCCTTTTGTGTGACTCAGGCAAGCCCTTGGTGCTCCCAGGAGGAAAACAGAGATTGGGATTGTTCTGCTCTAGCAGGGACCTGTCAGACACTGCTGAAATCCCAGGGTTGGGGGCCCAGAGAAGGGAGAGCTCCACTATGCAGATGGGAGAACAGGGATGCTTGGAGTGTGGAGGAGAACCCACCCCAGCACTCAAGAGGAGGAGAGGCAAAGGGTTTTGCCTTCTCTTGATATGGTGAAAGGCAGTTTCCTGACTTTGAAAGATGGAGAAAGGGTTTGGTTTTCTCCTGGGGTGGAAGCTCCTCCCTGGGCACCCATTCCCATCCTTGGGTTTGCAGCTTCCCACCAGGTCCTTGCACAGCTCAGGAATGACTCTGCCCTTTACCTGTCCTGGCAGCCAGGGAGACACAGGAGTGGAGTTTACTCCCAGTTTAGCACCAACCTGGCTAAACCTTCACTCCTTTTGACAGCTCAGTGTTTACACCCCTGACTGATCCCTCCTGTTTTTCCTCCATCTCCATCACTCACTGACAAGGATTTGTCTGGATGCTGGCACACTTTCCTCTCCTCTGTTTTTCTCCTATTTGTAGATGTCCTCACTGCTGCCTTTCCCACTTTCCAGCACCCTCAGGATTTCCAGAGCCTCTTTTAAACCGTTTTCCCCCTGCAGCTTTAGGAGCTGCACTCATTTCAGGTGCTACGAAGCTGTTTGTAGGAGCAGTGGGGGCAAAGAGCAGGACCCTGCAGCACCAGGACCCTGTGAGGATGAATCAGGCAGGACAAGGAGTGCAGAAACCCCGGACCAAGGGCTCCTTGCAGTGGTAAATCAGGATTTGTGCTAACAAACCCCTTTCCTCCACAGATGCCTCTGCCCTGGGACACTCAGGAGAGCTGGCACAGCCACTCACAGCCTGTGCCTTTCCAAGTGTTAAAAGCGTTTTTGGATGGGAGCCCCACACCTTTTATGAGCTGCTAAGAGAGATGGCTCCGGGTCCAGGGTGCTGGAACCCAAACCAGCTCCCTTTTCCAAAATCTGGGGCTGTGCTCTTTGGTAATTCCTTCATCAGCCACAGCCAGGCTCTGCCATAAATCCCAACAGGAGGGACCAGAGCTCTGCTCAGAGCAAGCAAAGCAGAGCTGCTGGAAGTGCTGGAGTCTCTGGCACCCCTGGGGGAAAGCACTACAGCAATTACTGTAATTAATGAACCTGGGCATTCCCACACTGCAGGGGAGGCTCAGCTCTGCTGCTCAGGTCAGGAGCAGCACTTCAGTGACACCAGCACTGCCCTGCTTAAAGCTGCTCCTGCACTTTTGGGCACCAGACAGACCCACAAAGCTCACATGAGCACGGTCAGGGTGCTTGTGGCATGGAAAAGCAGAGGGCAGAGGGAGGAATCCCAGCGTGGTACTGTCACAGACATCTTTTATGGAAAATCCTTTCCTTGGGATTGTTCCTCCTGAGGAGCTGAGAGGCCTCAGGAACAAATGTAAACAATGGTTATCTGCTGCTGTAGAATGCAACAGGTGCATCTGTGATTGGTCTCGTGTGGTTGTTTCTAATTAATGGCCAGTCACAGTCAGCCAGCTCGGACAGAGAGTCCGAGCCACAAATCTTTGTTATCATTCCTTCTTATTCAATTCTTAGCTAGCCTTCAGAGGAAATCCTTTCTTCTATTCTTTTAGCATAGTTTTAATATAATAGATATCATAAAATAATTATAATATAGATAATAAAATAATATATATAGTAAAATAATTATAATATATATAATAAAATAATATATATAATAAAATGCTTATTAAAATAAAAAATATCAAAAAATAAATATCAAGCCTTCTGAACCACAGAGTCAGATCCCGTCTCTCCCCTCCCCCTGGGACCCCTGAGAACACCATCCCGTGGTACCTCGGAGACGTTGATCCTCCCCTCCTGGAAGGAGCAGGTGGTGGGGTCGTGGGTGCACAGGTTCCTGTACTTGCACCAGTGGCAGCGGAAGGCACTGTTCACACAGGACAGGCACCTGGGGGGAGAGCAGGGTCAGCACAGGCCTCAGCACCCTGGCGGGGCTGCAGCCTCCTCCAGGCCTTGCCAGAAATTCAGCCTTCCTGGGAAAACAGTTCCTCTGGTGAAGAATTCCTTTGATAGAGCACAAAACAAGAAACGACTCTGGGAAAACACACACGGCTCCAAAAAGAGACCCGGGGCAGCCTCACAGTTTATCCCAGAGTAAAATGCAAGCTGGGATGTACTGCACAGCCTTGGATTGGTTTAAACAGAGCAGGGCACTGCACAGGCACCAGGCTGGGGCTTTGGCTCCTAGGAAAGAAGGCAAGCCTGGCAAAAATGGGATCAGTTGTTCTGCAAGTCAGGAATGCTTCAAGGCAGCAGCAACGCTCCTGCCCGGCCTGGGAGCGCAGGGGGTGCTGCAAGTGCTTGTGATTCATGTTGGGGAAAAGAAAATAACTGCTTATGAAACGTTTTTGAAAGAACACAGACCCTGTTCGGCCCCAGGGGACCCAGCTGCCAGCAGAGCGGCCGGGTGGGTTTTGTTCCCCTCTCACAGAGAGGCAGGAGCTGTGACAGCTGCCAGCCCTGGCAGTTGCCACCTCCTCCATCTCCGAGGCCACCCCTGGTGCCACGTGGCAGCTCGTGGTGGCAGCAGGATCAGCTGTGCCCGTGGATTCGGGCCATGCCCTGCCCGTGGCTCCAGGCACTGCAGAGGGAAGTGCCCGGGATTGCTGGAGCCAGGCCAGGCCAGGCAGACAAATGTCACCAGGGAGGTGGCAGCGCGGCCTGGGGCAGCTCTGGAGAGGAGCAGAGCAGCTCTGCAGGCTGGGCTGTCCCAGCTGGGCACAGGGAGCAGGGCAGGGTGAGAGCTGCTGCCACCACAACCGCTCCGAGGGCTCATTGTGCTCTCCTGAGCCTTCTGCTGGCCTCCACAGCCAGGGGAGCTTATTCTGACCACCACAGCAAATCTGGGGAGTGCTGAGAGCTTCTTTAATGACTCATTTGTCTGACCCGATTCTGTCCCTCTTTGGGTCTGCAGCACCTTATCTCACCTGGCCTGGCCTCCAGCATTCCCAGCAGGGGCTCCCACAGCCAGAATCCCACCTTCCCCTGCCCACCTTCCCCTCCTGCATCCCACCTTCCCCTCCTGCATCCCACCTTTCCCTGCCCACATCCCACCTCCTGCATCCCACCTTTCCCTGCCCGCCTTCCCCTCCTGCATCCCACCTTTCCCTGCCCACCTTCCCCTCCTGCATCCCACCTTTCCCTGCCCACATCCCACCTCCTGCATCCCACCTTTCCCTGCCCACCTTCCCCTCCTGCATCCCACCTTCCCCTCCTGCATCCCACCTTTCCCTGCCCACCTTCCCCTCCTGCATCCCACCTTCCCCTGCCCGCCTTCCCCTCCTGCATCCCACCTTTCCCTGCCCACCTTCCCCTCCTGCATCCCACCTTCCCCTGCCCGCCTTCCCCTCCTGCATCCCACCTTTCCCTGCCCGCCTTCCCCTCCTGCATCCCACCTTTCCCTGCCCACATCCCACCTCCTCCATATCCCACCTCCCGCCTCCCCAGCCCCTCTGTTCTGCCTTCCCCAGCAATCCCTTCCCATTCCCCATTCCCCCATTCCTCATCCCCCCTTCCCATTCCCCATCCCCATTCCCTCCCGTCCCTCCCGGCTCCATCCCGCTCTCAGTTGCGGGATCGCGCAGCTTGGGGGCACCAGCAGGTTGAGGTTGCTCCCGGCTCTGCCTGCTCCGCTTCTCCCGGATCCCCCCGGATCCCCCCGAGCCCTCCCTGTGCCCCGGGCCCGGTGCCACCCCCAGCGCCCCCTCCCCAAACGCTCGGGGCTGTTTTTGGCTCTGCTCAGCGTGGGGAGGGGGCACTCACAGCTGGTGGGCGCTGCAGTTGTAGAACTTGAACTCGGTGCTGACGAAGGTCCTGCCGGTCTCCCGGGACTTCAGCTGGAGCACGACCCCGAACCAGTCTGGGGACAGAGCAGGGCCTGTCAATGTCCCTGCTGTCCCTGCTGTCCCTGCTGTCCCTGCTGCTGGCACAGCCAGGGGTGGGGATCTGCTGCCCACTGCCCTCTGCTGAGCCCCCTGCTGCTGCAGCATTGTTTAACCAAAGGTACCTGTGCTTGTAAGTGGTTACACAGAACTGCTGTCAATATAGAATATATACTATACAGATATAAATACTGTCAGAGTGCTTTTGCTTTGTGTGATTAGTCAAGAAGCTTATAAAGTGAGTTGTAACATGAAGTTCTGTGTCTGCTGCCTAGAATGTGAGCTGCTGGCATCGTCCCATTGTCACAACCACGGAACGAGACTGATGCTGGAAAATAAACCAGCTTGAGGTGCGTCCACAGCAGCCCCATCCCCTTTGTGTCTGTAAATAACCCCCAGCCAGCACCAAGGAGCCACCACTTACCCTGATCCACGGGGATGGCAGGGACGTCTCTGGCTGCTGGTGACACGCAGAGCACCTGGCTGCCCGACACCTGCCCCTCCACCTCGCTCAGGTTCCCGAAGAGGCAGCTGACCCCGGCACTGAGGTCTGGAGCATCGCTCACCCGCAGCCTGAGCTGCAGCACGGGCAGCAGGGAGCAAAGCAGAGCTGTCAGCAGGCAGGGCAGCCCAGAGCTCCCTCAAATCCCCAGCCCTGCCTGTTTCCCACCCAAAACAACCCCCTGAAATCACACACCTGCCCACAGTTGGTGCCAGCTGCCCTGTGATGGGGAAGGGAGGGGGAAAAGGGAAGGCAAGGATGTTCTGTGGATACAAACCATGCTGAGCCTTGGGGTGCTGGCAATGGCAGATTTTTGTCCCCTGGTTGCTTTGCCAACCCCAGTGCCTGTGGCAGGACCCTGAGAGCAGCAGGGACCATCCCCAAAGCCCTGAGCTCAAACCACCTCCCTCCCCACTGCATGGATGGGGGAGACCACCCTGCCCTGGCTGGGAGGAGAGTCCCCAGTGTCCCCAGAATGGCTGGAGAGTGTCCCCAGAATGGCTGGGGAGAGTTCCCAGTGTCCCCAGAATGGCTGGAGAGTGTCCCCAGTGTCCCCAGAATGGCTGGGGAGAGTCCCCATGGCAAACCAGTGTCTGCAGGGCTGAGCCCCCCCTCCCCACACCATTTTTACACGGGGGGCTGCAAGGGGGGCAGCAGCACCAGCTGCCACAGAGGAGTGGGGCAGCAACAGCTGGGAAGGCTCAGAGAGCCAGGCCTGAGCCCAGCTCACAGAGGAGCTTTTTGGGAAACAAAGCCTTTCCTTTAGCAGCCACAGAGAGCAGGGAAATGTGAGCTGGGGCACCAGGGGAAGGGAATTTGTTTCTGCCCCCCCTCTCCACCCTCTCGGGTGACCCCTTGGCTGCCCCATCCCTGCGCGAGTGCGACTTCATGAGAAAACGCTTGTGCCAGAGGGAAAGGGGAGGCCGGGCTGCGGGGTGCTCCCTGCTGGGGGTGGTGGCTGTGTCCCCTGCCCCTGACCCCGTCCCTGCTCACCGGGAGGCTGTGCTCTGACACCGAGATGCTGCTGGGCTGCACGGCCACGCTCAGGCACTGCCCGATGCTCGCGGCGAAGCGGAACGGCTCCTGCGCCCGCTCACAGCGGTCCCGCGGGGAGCACCTGCCACACAGGGGCACCCAGAGCGCTGAGAACATCCCCAGGGCGATGAAAACATCCCCAGGGCAATGAAAACATCCCCAGGGCAATGAGAACATCCCCAGGGCATTGAAAACATCCCCAGGGCATTGAAAACATCCCCAGGGCAATGAGAACATCCCCAGGGCAATGAAAACGTCCCCAGGGCATTGAAAACATCCCCAGGGCAATGAAAATATCCCCAGGGCATTGAAAACGTCCCCAGGGCATTGAAAACATCCCCAGGGCAATGAAAATACCCCCAGGGCAATGAGAACATCCCCAGGGCATTGAAAACATCCCCAGGGCAATGAAAATACCCCCAGGGCAATGAGAACATCCCCAGGGCAATGAGAACATCCCCAGGGCAATGAAAATACCCCCAGGGCAATGAGAACATCCCCAGGGCAATGAGAACATCCCCAGGGCAATGAAAATACCCCCAGGACAATGAAAATATCCCCAGGGCATTGAAAATAACCCCCAGATCACCCAAAACATCCCCCAGAGCACCAAAAACATAGCCCAGGGCACTGAAAACGCCCCCAGAGCATGAAACAAATTCCCCAGAGTACTGAAAACACCTCCCAGGGCACTGAAAATATCCCCCAGAGCACTGAAAATATCCCCAGGGCAGTGAAAACATCCCCTAGAGCACTGAAAACATCCCCCAGAGCACCAAAACCACCCCCAGGACACTGAAAACATCCCCTAGAGCATTGAAAACACCCTCCAGAGCACAGAAAATATCCCCAGAGTGGTGAAAACGTTCCCCAGAGTACTGAAAACATCCCTCAGAGCACCCAAAACACCACCCAGAGCACCAAAACCACCCCCCAGGGCACTGAAAACTTCCCTCAGAGCACCTAAAACACTCTCCCAGAGCACTGAAAACACCCGCACAGAACACCCAAAACACCCCCCAGAGCACATCCCACTCAGAGCACTGAAATCACTCCCCCAGGGCACTGAAAACACCCCCAAGGGCACCCAAAACACCCCAAACCCCTGGGAGATGTTCCACAGCAGGACCTGGGGATGCCCCGCACAGGGAACATGTGTTGGGCACCAGGTTAGGACCAAAGAGCGCTGGAAAATATTCTGAGATCAGCAAAACCACAAGGCAGGAGCCAAGCATGCCAAGGTGCCAAGGTGTGCTCTGAGCAGGAACCAAGCATGCCAAGGTGCCTGGAGTGCTCTCAGCGTTCCACATGCCCCAGCACAGCTCCTCATCCCTGCTTTGTTGCAGACAGAAATCCAGCAGGGCACCCACTGGGCACCAAGGGAGGGCTGCCAACACCACAGTCTGTTCTGGAACACTGGCATCCCTCCAGGATTCCCTGATTTTTGTCATTTGGGGAAAATCCTTCCCTTCCAACCCCTCCTCCATGGGTGCAGGTGGCAAATTTGCCTTTGAGGTCCCTTTGAACCCGAGTGTTGTGGGATTCTGTGGAACAGTGGGAGTGCGCTTCAGATGAAGGGAAGTGAAGTTTCCACTTTCCCTTTCCAAACCACCCCCCTGATCCCCAGCAAACGCTGGGGCTGCTCTCCTCACCCTCTCCCTTTTGTACCTTTTCCTTTGGAGCATAAAGGAGCTAAATATGAATGGTGCCAAAGGAAGAAATATCGAGGTTTAAGTGAATCTCTAAGATAGCCCTAAAGTGAGCTCTTGACTGGAGCCTTTATCTCATTGACTCGCTGGAATGGCTCTTTTTTATCATCCTATTTATGGCAACAGCCCCAACAGAGATAAATAGGCCTGGAGACAATAACACACTCGCAGAGAGCAGCACGGGGAAGTCTTGCAGGCTTCACATCCCACTGGGCTGCAGAGATCCTCTAACAATCTCCTGGAGGCTCTGACGGCTCCCAAAGAGCAAAGCATCCCTCTGTCCGTGCAGAGGATGAGCAAATCACCTCCTGCTCCAGCCCTCAGCCTTTCAGCCATCCCCAAACTCAGCGGGAGCATCACCCCTGGCCCAGCACCTTCCAGGGAGCAGCTGGAAGCAGGAACATGTGAGAATGAAAGGGGAGAGGTGACAAATTAAATACGAACGCTCCAGCACTGGGGGCCTCCCAACAAAGATGACAGAGGCTTCGAGGAACAGCAAGATAAACACAATTATTCACAGCTTAAAGAAATAAAGCTGAAAAATGATCACTGCTCCAAAGTGCAGATGCTTGAAGGGAGCGTTGATAAATCCCATCAGGGGAAGAGCCCTTGTTGGGAACGGGCTGATGCTGAAATGTCATGGCCAAAAGGGCAGAGGAAATGACACTTTTCTCTCCTCTTGTCATCGAGGGTTTTGTCTCTGCAAAATGAAGATAACAACCTTTACCTGCCTCCCAGGTGGCTTGTGAAGATTCAGCTCATTAGCATGAGGGAAGTGCTCGCTGATCCTTGCGCAGGAGCTGCTGCAGGAGCAGCCCCAGAGCCCCGAGCCCCAGAGCCCCCAGCCCCAGAGCCCCCAGCCCCAGAGCCCCGAGCTCCAGAGCCCCCAGCCCCAGAGCCCCCAGCCCCAGAGCCCCCAGCCCCAGAGCCCCCAGCCCTGCTCCCGCTGCAGCAGCCCCTGCCCAGGGGGGCACGCAGGGATGGAAACAATTCCCTGCTGCCAGAGGAGCTGGGGCAGGGAGGCCTTTGGGGCGTGGTGCGCCGAGGGTGGCTCTGCTGCGGGGGCTTGCTTGGGGAGGAAAAAACCTAAAAACCCCCAAGGGGTGCTCAGAGTGCCCTGGGCTGCTGCTGGGGCAGGCTCAGAGCCCTGCTGGTACCTCCATCCCCTCCCTGAGAGGATCCTGTGGGATGCTCAGGGGCTGAGCAGCCTCTCTCACCCCTCCCCAGCCCCCAGCCCCACACTGGGAGCTGCTGTGCCCCCAGCCCCACACTGGGAAGCTGCTGGTATCCCCATACCCTCTCTGACAGAATCCTAGGGGATGCTCAGGGGCTGAGCAGCCTCTCCTGCCCCTCTCCATCACCAAGCCCCACACTGGGAGCTGCTGGTACCCCCATACCCTCTCTGACAGAATCCTAGGGGATGCTCAGAGCCCTGCTGGTACCCCCAGCCCCTCCCTGAGAGGATCCTGTGGGATGCTCAGAGCCCTGCCGGTACCCCCATACCCTCTCTGACAGAATCCTGTGGGATGCTCAGGGGCTGAGCAGCCCCTCCTGCCCCTCTCCATCACCCAGCCCCACACTGGGAGCTGCTGTGCCCCCACCCCTCCCTGAGAGAATCCTGTGGGATGCTCAGAGCCCTGCTGGTACCCCCATACCCTCTCTGACAGAATCCTGTGGGATGCTCAGGGGCTGAGCAGCCTCTCCCGCCCCTCCCCAGCCCCCAGCCCCACCCTGGGAGCTGCTGTGCCCCCAGCCCCGGATCCAGGCCGGGTTTGTGCAGGAGCCTGCAGCTCCCCCCAGCACCTGCTGCCCAGGCAAGGGGCCAAGAGCTGCTGTGCGGGTCCCTGGGCCCTCCTCCCCCCTGGCCGGGCGCTCAGGGCTGCCCGGCAGCTGGCATGGGGCCGGGGGGATTTCTGTCCCCTCCTGCGCCCCGTGGGCTCCCTTCCGCCTTAGGAAGTGCTGGTTGTTATGGCAGGCCGGAGAAAGGAAGGGCACAGACACCTCCTGAATGCAGAGAGGCTTTCCTGGAGCTCCCCTGGAGAAAAGCACCCTGAGCCCTTTGTGCCAGCTCCCAGCCCCTCTGCCGGGTCCCCCCGGAGCAGCTGGAGCTGGGACCCCCTGACCTCCCCTGCAGGATTGAAAATTCCCTTCTGGGGATTTAAAGGGGCTCTGTGCTCTGCTCTGCTGCTGGAACCTCGCTGGGAGCAGAGCCCCACTCACAGGATCCCGTCTGCTGCTGCCTTTAAAAACTCCAAATTATTGGGGCTTGGGCAAAGAGCAGGAGGGTGCAGAACAGCAGTGGGGGGTGCAAACCAGCAGGAGGGGTGTGCAAACCAGCAGGCCTGCATTCCCACCAGTTCAAATTCTGGTTTTCCATCATTTTCCCGTCTGGTTTTCCATCCACATCACCCTGCCCCTGCGGCAGGAGTTGATTTCCCTTCCCCTCTCCCAGGGATCTCCAATGGCATCCGAGCTGCAACGCAGGGAATGCCCAAAGGAGAGAAAAATGGACTCGGGGAACTTCAGCCTGGCTTGTTCTGTGTGGGAGGCTCTGGGGAGCTCTGAGGGCTGCTCTCATCACCAGGGAAGGCTGGACTTACATGTGGTGCAGGGAGCACCAGCCGCAGTGCGGGTCCCCCGAGCTCAGGCACTCCTGGCAGGTCGTGTACTGCTCACAGGACTCCACGGGCACCCTGGACACCTGCAAGGGACACAGCACACTCAGGGCTGCTCTGCCCACCCAGCCAGGGCAGCCCCAGGGCCCGCAGAGCCCCCCGGAGCCACGGGCACGACGGCAAAGCCTGGAATGAAATGAAATGAATTCGTTCCGACATCCAAGAACAGGAATTATTGCAGGCTGAGACGTGAGATCACCCATCCCCTGGGTGAGGGCTGGGCACAGACAGCCCCAGCTGGGCGCCCACAGTGCTGCCAGCTCCCCTGACCCCTCTGGGCTGGAGCTGAGCCCTCTCCTCCCTGATTTACGATTCCTGCCTCACCCTTCCCCAGGGAGCTGCTGCAGGGATGAATCACAGGGATTGTGGCAGCCGTGGGGTCTGGGTTGGTGTTTCACTGCTTTGTGGGGTCTGGGTTGGTGTCTCACTGCTTTGTGGGGTCTGGGTTGGTGTCTCACTGCTTTGTGGGGTCTGGGTAGAGGTTTCACTGCTTTGTGGGGTCTGGGTTGGTGTCTCACTGCTGGAGCCACTCTGAGCCCTTCCAGCAGCAGCCACCTGGGCCCCCAGGCCTGACCCACTGTGGGTCTGATGCCACAGAGGGGAGCACAGGTGGGAACGGCCCCAGAGGCTGCTCTAAACCCCTCTCCCACTCCCAGCGCACAAGGAATGATGGTGATGGTGAGGTGCAGCACGGTCCTGACCTATTTACCAGCACTGAAAGCCCCAGAGGCTTCAAAATGACACCAGGCTTTAACCACAGGTCACTGCTTGGCTCCAGCAAAGACGTTTGTAACCTTTTTAACCACTTTAACCTTTCCAACACATCCTTGGCCACCTCCAGCATTTTGAACCACTTTAACTTTTCCAGCCCATTCCTTGCCACCTCCAGCAGCAGGGTGGGTCTGCATCTCGAGCTTCTTGTAGTGTTCTCTGTACAAAATATGGAAAATTTCCTTCCTGCAAGGTTGGGGGGCACTGAAACACATTGCTTAAGGAGAAATCCCTTCCTGCAAGGTTGGGGGGCACTGGAACAGGTTGCTCAAGGAGAAATTCCTTCTATTCCTTCCTTCAAGAAGAAATCCCTTCCTGCAAGGTTGGGAGGCACTGGAAGAGGTTGCTCAAAGAGAAATCCCTTCCTATAAGGTTGGGGGGCACTGAAACAGGCTGCTCATGAAGAAATCCCTTCCTGTAAATTTGGGGGGCACTGGAAGAGGTTACTCAAGAGCCTGTGGACTCCCTTATCCATGGAGCTGCTCAAATCCAGGCTGGACAGACCTTGGCACAGCCTGGGATAGCGGGAGCTGCCCAGATGATTTCTGAGCTCCCTTCCAGCCCAGGCCATGCCGTGACCCTGCCGCTCTACTCCCGTTTCCCCCAGCAAACGCCGCAGATAATCCTCCCCCAGCCTCACACAGCTCCCGGGCCCCAGGAGCGATGCCTGCAACTGGCCGGGAATTCAAACAAGCGCTGGATGGCTGCGGCTCTGTCCGTCACAACAGCACCCGGCTCCCGGCAGCCGCGCTGAAAGGAGCAGTGTCTGCCCGCACAACGGCCACTGTCACGCCAAGTGCTGTTGACACAGTGAGAACCCAGTTCCTCTCTGAGCTGGACACCAATAGGGCTGCTATTCTTCTTGTTTCCTCAGCCCCACTCGACAGCTTTTCCCGAAACAGAGATTGCTCGGGGTTGGAGTTTTCTGGCTGAGGAGGAGCCTGTGGGGAGGGTGGAGGGCTCGGGATGGGACCCTGGGAATGAGGGGTGGGAAGGGCAGAGCTGGGAGTGCCTGCAGCCCCTGATGGATGGGAAGAGCTTCAGGAGCGGAGAGGAGAAACTCCGAGGTGGAAATGAGCGGCTGGGGTTTGAGTCCTGGCTGCAGAGGGGCCTGGGGTGCCCTCGCAGGGTCTGCACAGGGGATGTGCTGTTTGCTGCTCTGCCTCTCCCTTGTAAGGGGCAAAAAGCACTTTACAGTGGGGTGGGAGCAAGCCCAGGGGCCTGGTGACAGAACAGCCCCCCGGCATGGCCCATCCAGGTGCAGACCGACCACCCAGCACCTCCCAGTGCAAACCAGTGCTGCAGCCATCGTGCTGCCCCTGGGTGGAGAGCCAGCGGCAAACCCAGGTTTTGGCTTTTTTCAAACCAAAATCTCCCTGTGGGAGACACCAGCTGGCACAGGATGCGCCCAGGGAGGTCCCTGGGCTGCCCCTAAAACCAGCCCAGCACGCTGAGCCCTGAGCCAGCCCCAAAATCCCCCAGCGCAGCAGATCCCCGCTCACACCCACAAAGGGAGGCTCGGCAGGATCTGTCCCCGTGATTTAAATGCAGCTCAGGGCTTGTTTCATGTTTGTGAGGAGCTGGATGCTCTCACTGCGCTCTATAAATAACGGAGGGCTGGAATTATGTGAATAAGAGTTCATTAGAGATGATTTGATGTTGAGCGCTTCGTTTCTTTTTCTGCTCTGAAGCTGCACATGATAATTCTCTAAAAACCACGCAGAGGGTTTGAACAATGTCTCTGGGGGAGCATCTGTGTGAAGGACAGCAGCCAAGAATCCAGCACTGCTGGGGGATCTCCTCGCTGCTGAGGGCACAGCCCTGCTCCCCCCAGCCCAACTGTGACCTCTCCTCCTGCTCTCCCTGCCAAAATGCACCTGCTGCTCAACCATTAAATGATAAAGCCTCATTATTACTGTCCCTGACTGCCTGACCCATAACACCAGCAAAATAAAATAAATTACAAAACGAAAAAAAATCAATACAGACTCTCCAAAACACACAGATTCCAACTCTGCCAGCTGCCGGAGCAAATAAGTGCAAGAAACCAGTTCCAAATAAATAAATAAAATAAATAAATTAATTAAATGTACAGCCAAAGCAAAGTTTCCACAGCTTTTGCGTGCTACCAGCCCAGTGCTGTGACCTCCCCTGGCTGGAGACCGCCCCTGGAGCATCTCTCAGCCACAGCAGGCTGCCCACAGACCCCTCGAGGGGCTGGAGTTCAAACAGAAAATCTATTTTTAATGACTTTGGGGAGTGGAGTAGAGATGCCAACTAGTTCAGTGTAATTAAAGCCATCTATCACTCACTGAGCAGGAGCCCAAAGTTGATGAACTTTCCAATGAGATTTGATTCTTTCCTTTATTCATGAGAAAACTCCGCTTTGTGCCGGGGCAGGAGACGTGAAAAAGTGTGGGAAGGAGCAAGGAGGACGCCTCAGCTGAGCCATTAATGTGTCAGGGTGACAGGGAAAATAAAGTCAGACTTTCCCAGAGGCTGTAAAAAGTCTGGCAGACTGTTCCCACTGCTCCTCTTCCTCCTGTGCCTCCAAGCAGAGCTGCAGGTGGAATATCCTGCTGGGCACCTTTGCCAGGAAAATTCCCTGTGTGGAGGGGTGGGAATGCTGTGGCTCTGCTGAGCAGGACATGTGGGTGCAATCTGCATCAGGCTGTGGAAATCCCTACCTGGAATCCGCTGCTCCTGCCTGGTGGAGACCTCAGGGAGTGTGGAAGGACCAGGAGTGAGTGGGGCGAGGGAAACGCATCCATGGGGCAGAGCCAGGACACAGAGGAGAGGGGAAAAGGGGGAGTTTAACCACAAACAACAGAGGAGCATCCCCAGGGTGGAGCTCCCCGAGGTGGGGATGGCTCCAGCGTCCATCCCTGTGCCACAGGGGCAGCGCTGTGGCAGGGGCAGGGCTCCTGCAGGAGCGGCTCTGCCGTCCCACAGCCCAGCACAGCAGCTCTGCTGTCCCACAGCCCACTCTGAGGGGCTCCCAGAGCCCCCCCCCGGGCTGTCAGAACCAAATCAAGGCCGGGAAGTTCTGGCAGAGAAGCAGCGAGTGGGAGAGGACGGGGAGACAACGTTGCCATGGCTACGAGGGGATTATTTAATTACAGCACTGCAGATGCACGCAGAGAGCCCCTTCAACTCTGATCCAGGCAACCTCTGCCTGGGCTTGGCTTTGCTGCTCCGAGAACCTCATTAACATCCGAGGGGCACAAGCTGTGCTGGAGCACGGGGACTGGATCACTCTGGGTGAGGGATGAGATCTCCTGCACACATTCCCGTCTCCTCGGCTCCCCCAAACCCTCCGTGCAGCCTGCCAGGCTCCAGGGGAGGTGATGAAAGCAAGGACAGCCCCCTCTGGGAAGCCAGAAAGGCTGAAAAAACAGCAAATATCCCGAGGTGAGGCTTGCTGGAGCAGGGAAATTGTCCTCAAGCCAGAGTTTGCCGCATCCATCCGGCCCAGCATCCCGGCAGGGCTCGGAGCAGCCTCGTGTTCTGGCACACGGGCTCCTGCACACAAACACTTCCCTGTGGTTTACCACGGCTCCAGTTAATCATCACATCAATATGGAACATCTGAGCGGGGTTTGTTGGAATAACAAAGTGCCAGGCAGAGATCCCAGCTCCCGGGAGCAGCTCAGCCTCGGCCAGGAGGGGAAATGGGATTTCATCTCGGGCTGCTGCCTCTGCCCCAGCAGGTGACAGTGACGCTCTGGGGCAGCAGGGTGGGCACGGGGGCAGGTGCCCCTGCCTGGCACAGACTCTGGGTGTCCCATCCCTCACCCTGCCTGGGCTCCCAGCTGTGGGTGCAGGCTCAGCCCAGCATTTGGGATGCCCCTCTGGCATCCAGCCCTGTCGCAGACATCTTTTATGGAAAATCCTTTCCTTGGGATTTTTCCTCCTGAGAAGCTGAGAGACCTCAGGAGCAAAATGTAAACATTGGTTATCTGCTGCTGTGGGATGCAACAGGTGCATCTGGGATTGGGCCATGTTGGATGTTTGTAATTAATGGCCAACCACAGTCAGCTGGCTTGGACACAGAGCCAAGCCACAAACCTTTGTGGATCCCTTGTGTGGAAAGCCACCACCCCTCAGGGAGAGGCAATTTCATTCCTGCCTGCACCAAAAGGGTCAAACGAGCTCCTGGAAGGCAGGATGGTGATCCAGGCAGGAGCTGCCCTGCTCCTCAGCTGCCAGGGTGATGGCACAGCCTCCCTGCTGCTGTGGGAGCCCCTCTGGATTCCAGGATGATGTTCCCATCCCCGTGCTCCTGCCAGGGGACATCACTGCTGCCATCACAAGTGGCTCCCTGACATGTTGGCACCGTCCTCTGATGCCACCCTGCCACGGCCACCAGCTGATGAGCAGTGCCCTTTGATTAGCCCAGGCCTCAAGGGAGCTAATTAATCAGGATAAAAGGGGGGCAGCCTTCCAAAATCTCCGGGCTCAGGTGGGGATCAATCCAGCACAGGAAACTTTCATCTCGCATCAGTTCACGGCCTCTGCTTTGCCTGGCTGCCATGGAACTCCTGGCGTGCTCCCTGCAGTCATTTAAAAGTTTTAACAGAAGCTCAGAAAATTAATTAAGGTGAATAATTAGAAAGTGTGTGCGTTTTTCCCCCTCTCTGTTTGGTGAGAAAACAGCAAAAACAGAATTCAGAATCATTCTGGAGCGGTAACCGAAGTAATTAGGTGTTCGACGAGCGCTCACAACTGGGCTGTGCACAGAAAAATTACTGTTTTAGTCAGAGCACTTTGCCAGAGAGTCGTTAACAGCACAATGCTCCCTTTCCTCTAATTAGGCTCGGACGGGACTCTAATTAGGCTTGGAGCCTCCAGCTCGGGGCTGCCCAGCCCTGGTGCCCACCCAGCCCTGCAGGTGATGCTCCCTGGGCTGCTGACAGGGACAGGGACAGAGCCCCTGGCATTGGGCAGTGGGAGGAGATTCCATTCTGGGAGAGTGGGCAGGCCCTGGCACAGGGTGCCCAGAGCAGCTGGGGCTGCCCCTGGATCCCTGGCAGTGCCCAAGGCCAGGCTGGGCAGGGTTTGGAGCTCCTGGGGAAGGTGTCCCTGCCATGGCAGGGATGGCATTGGATGGTTTTGAGGTCCCTTCTAACCCAAACCATTCCGTGATTCTGCGACACCCTCAAGGTGGGGATGCCTGAGAGGGGAACACACCTTGTGAGGAACCAGAGCACCCAGCAGGAAGCACCCTGAGCATTCACCAGCCCCATCCCTGCTGCGAGCAGCGCCCTGGGCTGGAGCCTGCATCCGACAGGGATGGCCCTGCTGGGAGCTCAGGCACCCAGCTCTGCGGTGGAACCCTGCATCTCCAGGCTGTGCATGCAGGCAGGCTGCCTCACTGCGAGTGCCTGCAGTCTGTTTCTCCTGGCTCCCCAGGAAAAGCACACGCCAGACAGCAGAGCCCCTTCCCCCAGGCTGCCAGCCTGCAGCTCACGGATTCACTTCAGTTGTTAAACAGGATTGTGGCAGGCTAAGATAAAACAGAAGAGTTTAAAATGACAAACAGACTCCTAAATGGGACTAGAGTCTTAATGAAAACAGTAATGAATGAATGAGGCGAGCAAATATTCCCCATTAATATTAGACAGATAGATTAGATCCCTGGGCGCTGCATTTAAAACCGACATGAAATTACTTCAATTACTCTGCATTGATAAATAACAAGGCCGTATTTACTGTTAAAACACATTTCCTCCACCCTCCCCCATGCTTGCTTTGGCTTCTTCTGCTTCTCAGGAGGGAGAGGAGATCAGTGAGGGGGTGGAAATGCAGCGGGCTGGGGGCTTCCCTCCTGCCCACGGGTGTGACGGCGCTCACAGGGTTCTTGGATGAGGGCAGAGACAGGATCTGACTCCATGGTTCAGGAGGCTGATTTATTATTTTATCATATATATTGCATTAAAACTATACTAAAAGAATAGATGAAAGGATTTCATAGAAGGCTAGCTAAGAATAGAATAGAAAGGAATTATAACAAAGGTTTATGGCTCGGACAGAGAGCCTGAGCCAGCTGACTGTGATTGGCCATTAATTAGAAACACATGAGACCAATCCCAGATGCACCTGTTGCATCCCACAGCAGCAGATAACCATTGTTTGCATTTTGTTCCTGAGGCCTCCCAGCTTCTCAGGAGGAACAATCCCAAGGAAAGGATTTTCCATAAAAGATGTGTGTGACACACAGGAGAGCCGGGCTGCCCTGCACCCAGCCAGGGTGTCCCAGGGCAGCTGCCCCAGGATCAGCCCCTCGGGCTCAATCAGCACCATCAGCTCTGCCATTCCAGCCCTGGCAAGAGGCAGAGCAATCACTGACAGCCACTTCAAACCTGGTGCTCACAGCATCCTCCCCTCTCAGAAATTCACTCTGCTTCCCCTTGCTGGTGGGTACAGCTGCTCAGCATCCTCCTTTCCACGCTGGGAAAGTGAGATTAACCTGATCAGAGGCCTCTTCTGATGAAGAGATCATAGATGGATAATTCCTGGGTGTTTGCTGGCATTTACATGCTAATGATGAAAGGCACTCTGGTAAAGGTAATGTCAACACGAGTCCCTTGTCCTTGCATCTCAGCCTCCAGCCCAGCCATCTGTTCTCAGGGTTCAGAAAAGCTCTGGAGAACAGGTTGCTGCTAGAAAAGCTGCAAAAGCTCCTTCCCAGCTCTGCCGCCTCAGCCTGTGGAGCTCCATGCCAGTCCTGGATGCCGGGGGATGCTCAGAGCTGTGGATAAGCAGAGCACTACAGCACACCCGGGCTGTGCTGGCAAACCACTGATGTCTTGCTGCTAGAGGATCTTAAATATCTGCAAAACTCAGCCTTATCACATGTCAGTAAACAAGAAAGACATAAAATATCTCATTTCAGGGGTACAGGAGCAGCAAAGCATCCAGAGGTCATGAGTCCCTGCTGCAGATCCAACATCCCAAATTTCCTGAGGGAGAGGAGGGGAATGAATAACTCGTGCTTCCCCCGAGCTGGGATGCAATCCCCTGGGATAAATTCACTCCCCAAAAGGCAACACAAGCCAGGCCTGGTGCTTTCCCAGCCGAAACCAGGGGTAAAACAGCCAAGTGGAGAGGGAGGAATGCTCAGAGCTCTTCCCACAGCTCAAGGGACGGATGACCTTTCCAATACTCTACCTGTATAAATCTTACTTAATGAAATAATAAAAAAAAAAAAAACGATGAAGGTTAAACCGTTCCCTGCAGCAGATTTACGCTGAACACAAGGCCTGCTCAGGGTTTACACAACAGCCCTTTAACATTCCTTTCCTAACGACTGGGGTGACTCCTGAGCAGCCCCAACCACAGGATGGGTGATCCCAGCCAAGGGCAGCGTGCCAAGGAAACGGCTCCAGCCCGGGCTGTGCTAAACACACAATTAGGGTTTGGCTGGGTCACGAGCCACAACACGGCGGTTTTCCCCACCAAACCCTCCCCACAGCCCTTGGGACATGACTTCATTTTGCGGTGCCACCACAAGCGAGCTCTTCAAACAGCCCGGAGCAAACGCGGCTGCCCGCGGCTTGGGAGCGCCCCTGGGAAAGCGGGGGCACCAAGGCAGGGCTCCCACTGTGGGAAACGAGAGCTGGGACGGGGTTTGGAGCCACAGAAGGGTCGGGTGAAGGGGTTGGCTTTGATCTGTACCTGCTCTTCCTTGGGCTGCTGCTCTGCTGCACGGGAGATGGGGAATCAAAGAGCAGCTCTGGGGCTGTGGCAATGCTCCGACTGAGTCAGGGCTGATATAAGCTCAGAGTCCCCCAGAATTGCTGCATTGATGCTCCCAGGGCTGATACAAGCTCAGAACCTCCACACAGACCCCAGAATTGCTGCATTGATGCTCCCAGGGCTGATACAAGCTCAGAACCTCCACACAGACCCCAGAATTGCTGCATTGATGCTCCCAGGGCTGATACAAGCTCAGAACCTCCACACAGACCCCAGAATTGCTGCATTGATGCTCCCAGGGCTGATACAAGCTCAAACCCCAGAATTGCTGCATTAATGCTCCCAGGGCTGATACAAGCTCAAACCCCAGAATTAATGCTGCATTAATGATCTCAGGGCTGCCACATCGAGGCACTTGTCCCTGGCAGCCACCTCAGCTCCTGCTGCAAGCAGCTGCTTTGACATCAGCCTCTCGGTGCCCGGATCCAGCACTCAGAACGGTGGCATTTTGGGCAAATAATGCCATGAAACTATTTCTGCTCCACCGGAGCCTGAGGAGCTTCTGCATGTATTTCCATAAATATCCCTGGCGTCAGTGCAGCAGCAGACCCAACAGACTGCCAGGGGGATCCTGCAGCCTGTGCTGAGCCTACCTACAGAGCAGCTCCAGGAAAAGCTCTGGGCTTGCAAGGGACTGGGGAGGACAGAATTAACCAGCTTCTGTGGGGAGGCTGGGAACAAGGGGAATCACTGCTCCAGGGTGGGGCACTGAGCAGGGATCAGCTCGTTAATGACAACGTGGGAATGCCAAAAGCCAGGAGAAGAGCTGGTGGATCCATGACCTGCTGTCTTCTGCCTCTGGCAGGGAGCAGGGCACAGGGACCCACAAGGATGGCTCTTTCTGCCATGTGAAACCATGAAACCTCCAGTTCTGGGCCAAACTTGGTCCCTGGCACGGTGTCTGTCAGCTGCAAGCTCCCGGCAGGGTGGATGCCCTGGCAGGGGCTCTGCCCTGCCTCAGCTGCCTCCATCCTGCTGGGAGCCAGCGCTGCAGCAGCTGCTCCGAGGGCATTTCCCTGCAGGGTGGCTGGCAAGGGACGGGGTTAATGGTCCCACTCCACGTGTGACCTCTGTTCCCCCTCTGCAGAGCTGCTAATTGCCCAGCTGAAGGGAGAGGGGCAGCCCTGGGGCTCTGCCAGCCCTGGCATCGATCTCTGCACCCCGGGAGGGACCCCAGGGAAGGCAGCTCCTCCCATCCCACCCAGCTAATCAGGGCCAAAGCACCACAAAAACCCGAGCAGCAGCAGCAGGTCCCCTCCTCAAAATGAGAGCAGCCTGTGGGGGATGAATAAAGAGCGCTGCTAATGAAAAGGTGCCTGCATGGCTCGGTCCTGGTCCTGACAATTGGCAGATGAACCTCGGTGGTTTGTGTGCTCCCCCTCTTTACTCTCTGCTCATAAAACTGGCAGGAGCAGGGGTAGCACGGAGCTGCTGGCGGCAGCTGTGCTCAGGATGAAAAATGAGCAGCACATGCACGGAGGCAGCTGGAGCACAGCGAGGGACCCCGGGGTCCCTGGGGTTATTTCCCTCTCTCCAGAGGGGCCCTGAGCTTAACCCTTGCCTTCCTGGCTTGGAGCAAAGCAGCCAAAGCCACAGGCCTGGGTCACCCTGGCAGTCCCCAGTGCAGGGTGCGTGTCCTGGTGTGCCTGCAGTGCCAGGGGAGCTGCAGCCCTGCTGGAACAGTCACCATGTTCTCACACCAAGCTCATGGGCAAGGCAGGGCACTGCAGTGGGGCACAGCACGGGTGGCAGTGCCCTGTCCATCCCCACCGCCTGTGGGATGAAGCTCCCTGCCTGGCACTTTCGGAGGGCACACAGGCCAGCTGTGCCCCAAATCTCTGGCGGCTCTCTGTGTCCAGCCCAGCGTCCCAAAGCCACCCATCCCCTGGCACCTCACCTCGGAGCTGCCTTTGCCTTGTGCCTGGCAGGAGCAGGAATGTCCTGCTGTCCCTACAGAGCCCCCTCAGTGCCACCCCTGGCACACAGCGGGTGTGGGGGTCACGTTTTGTTTGCCCTCCTTGCTGAGGAGCCAGCCCAGGCCATGTCCTGCCACCCACCATGTCCGAGTGGCCGTGGGCACAGCGTGGGCACAGGGTGGGCACAGCCCCGCATCTGCCCGCTCCCTGCAGCCTCCCAGGCCGTGCTGTGCCTCAGTGCCGCCTTTGTTCCCGGCTCTGGCACGTCCCAGGGTGTCAGTGACACTGAAAAGCTTTGACTGGCCCTTTCTGTTTGTTTTCTTGGCACACGCGGGCACCTCTCCAAAGGCCCAGCCCCGCTGTGCCCGCACCTCGCGTGTGCCTGGCGGGGTTACTGAGCTGCAGCTCTGCCCAAATGATGCCATCCAGCCCCTCTGGCTCCTGCAGTGCCCATTCCCTCTGCATTTCCAGCACAGCATCCCACACCCCAGAGTGGGTGACCAGTGCTGGGCACTGCCCAGGCTCCCCGAGGCTGCCAGAGCTCCAGGAGTGTTTGGAAATGCCCCCAGGGATGCCCAGGGCGGGATTTTGGGGTGGATGATCCTTGTGGGTCCCTTCCGTACCCCAGGATTCCATAAATCCAGGCTGGCAGAGCTGCAGGGTCCATCCCTCAGAGCCCACATCCATGGGATGCTGCCTTGCCCAGTGAGCTCTGTGGCAATGCCAGGCACATTCAGCACAGACCCTGCTCCAACCTTCTCCACAGCCACCAAGGCCTGCTGCACACAGGGCAGGAACACAGACAACCCTCAATTCTCCATTTCTGAACCATTCAGGACTCTTCAAACTGTTCAAACACTGCACAAACCTGGGAGGAACATCCCTGGCACGGCAGGTTTGTGTAATTTTACAGCGCCTTGAAAATCCAAAGCATTTGAGTGCCCCAAGTAGCTTTAAAGGTCACAGAGTGCTATCACTGCTGCTTGCACAGCCTGGCCAGGCCCTGCCTGGTGTTTGCTCCAGGAACAC
The DNA here is from genome assembly GCF_035770615.1 of Melospiza melodia melodia. Lineage (NCBI taxonomy): Eukaryota > Metazoa > Chordata > Aves > Passeriformes > Passerellidae > Melospiza > Melospiza melodia. The sequence continues at coordinate 8,313,407 of NC_086221.1, forward strand.
TCCGCAGTCTCCACGGCTTTTTAGCAGAATTGCTCTCCAACTCCATCACGCTGTCCTTGCCAGTCAATTTTCTGCTACTCCATCACTTTCCCATTTGTATATCATTACACATGGCTGTCAAAAATAATTTAGGAACCTGACGGGCAGCGTGAGGAACGAGCTGTCCTAAGCATATCCCAAACTCCTGAGTTCTGCAGGAAAAGGAGCTCTAAGCCCTTTTCCCCACAGAAGGAGCCTGGCGTGCCTGGGTGTAGGACATGGGTCTGCTCCCACCCATGGACACGTCAGTGAGACCAAGGAAACATCTCAGGAGAGATCCCCAGAGATCCCCTGGTGCTGCAGGGTGAGCCAGGCTGGTTCTGCCCATCCACACCCGGCCACAAAGCTGCTGCTGCTGTAATGCTTTAACTCATTTTCATACATTTATGCTGAGACTAAATTTGTCCCTGCATATTTTCCTCCCCAGCCTAGTAATCAGTAGTGGAAATAATTTGCTGTTGTCTGCTCTGATGTTGCCATCTCTTGCACACATCCAAGTGACAAAGACATCAGGCCCTCAAAGTCCGATTGAAGAATAATTGGAAATCCAAAGTGGCACTAAATGTTATTTTCTAAATAAAATGCATTAAATTACAGAACATGAGGCTGTCAAGCATTAAAAAAGATTAGTTAGAGGCGGAAAAGAAATATTGTTCAACCCTTCAGAGACTTCATTACATGCAGAGGATACCCCTGTGTTCTTTGGGACAGACAGGGGGAAAGGGAATGCAAAGCTATGGAAATATTTCCAGCAGCCTGTGCTGTCCCAGATGGGCCTGGCTGCCTCTGCACTGCTGGATTTGCATCTCAGTTGTTGGATAAATATATAGAGAGATAGATATGTGGATAAATATGGGTGAGAAAGGCAAGATGGGTGAGGGGAAAACAGATAAATCAAGAAAAAGCAGAGAGCAGAGCAATCCCTGCCTCAGTGCCTGCAGGGAGGAGAAGGCCCAGCACAAGGACAGGAGGGATCATGGATCTCTGCAGGGATGGGGAGGGCAGCCAGCCCTGGGAATCCAAATCACCCCAAATCTGCAGAAAAGGGACAAATCCAGGCACAGATCCAGCAGCTGAGCCCCAGGGCTGTGTGTCTGCCTTGGCTGGGTGGTAATAAACCCAAATATTGCAGCAGCCGCGCTCAGAACCTCAGCAAAGCCCAGCCTGGCCGTGGAGCACAGAGACAATCGTATTTCACCCGGTAGGAGCTGCTAAATTCACACTTAGAGCCATAAAGGCACAGCCAAACAAACATGACCCCAGTGGGACCCGTGGCTGGGGCAGGCACATCTCAGCTACACAAACAGCAGAGCTGAGGTGCATTTATCCCAAATCCCTCCTCTCTACAGCCTTCCCCAACAGCTCTGGCCCCTGGCATTAATACCCAGGGCCCAGCAGGCTGCAGGGGAGGCAGAATTATTTACATGGCTGCTTCCCTTTCCTGCACAAGGATTAAAGGCCAGGTGAGGCTTTTTTGTGGTAGTTTTTATTTTGGTTTTTGCTTTTTAAAAAAAAAATAAGAGCAGATAATTATCATCTGCCATTATGGAGGTGCTGATGCACCAAGTGCTGCTCCCCTGTGCTGGGGGAGAGGGCAGAGCAGCCCACACACAACTGGAGATGGATTTATTCCAGCTGAGGGCTGGGGAGCCAAATCCCTCTCTCCCAGGGTTTCATTAGCTGGGAATGGCTTTCTAACGAGATTTACACAGCCCAGCCTGGAGCCTGCCCGTCCTGCCCTGCACCCAAAGACAATAACCACGGGCAGCTCAGGGGAGCCTCCAGTGCTGCTGCCATCGGGGCGACCTCACGAATCCACAGAAACCCCACACAAAACCACACAGAAACCCCACACAAACCCACAAAACCCCGCACGCAAAATCCCTTACACAAACCCCACACAAACCCACATAAACCTCACACAAACCCACAAAAAAGCCACACAAAACCCACAGAAATCCCACACAAAACCCCACAGAAACCACGTAAACCCCACACAAAACCACATAAATCCACACAGAACCCCCACACAAAACCCACACAAAAACCCCCCACAAAACCACATAAACTCCACACAAATCCACACAGAAGCCCCCCCAAAAACCCCACAGAAACCCACATATACCCCGCACAAAACCCCCACAAACCCTGCACAAAACCCCACATTCTGGTGCTATGGCTTCAGAATCCCGCTCATGGATTAAAACACCCCTAAAATAACCAAAACTCAGCGTTTGGACGCGGCTCTGAGGCACAGGGTGGGGTTTTGGGGTGTGCTGAGCAGGGCCAGGGCTCAGGGATCCCTGTGGGTGCCTCCTAGCCCGGGGAATTCTGTGATTCTTTCAAAGCCTTATTCCCTTTAAGGGCTCAGGTCCTTTTTGGGTGGGATCTGCTGTTCTGGGTGGCTGCATCCCCCAAACAAAGCCTAAACCCAATCCCACCCTTCTAGTGCTGCCTCTTAGGGAGATTTTTCCTACAAATCCAACATTTCCTCCAGCATCCTGCTTGGACGAGGTGCCAGGGACGAGCTGGAGCCCAGGCCACCAGCCTGGACCACGCAAGTGCCTAAAATGGAAAAAGCCAGCTTGTTTTGGAGAGCCTGGAGCCTGCCCCCTCCTCTCTGCAGGCACGGGAATGCTGTTTCTGGCACGGCTTCTCCAAATAAAAGTGTGGTCAGCTCTTTTTTGGATGGATTTTTGAGCGAATTGTTTTTGTGGGCAGCGCTGTCGGCTCCAAGGCCCAACCACACAGGGAGGGGTTATTGTTAAACCCCTGGCCTTCCCCTGCTTCCTTCCCGTAGAAAATGAAAATAAAAATACTGAGATGCAGTTCTTAGCGAGGTGTTAATAGCACCCAAGGCACTGGCAGTTGTGAGTCACTTAAATGGATGGGGAAAATCACTTAAATGGATGGGGAAAAGCCCAAAACAAGGGCAGGAGGCAAAGGAGAAGTCCCTGATCCCAGTGCTGAGTGCTGGGGTCACTCCAACAGATTGGGGAAAATTGGTCCCCTCAGCTCCAACCAGGCAGGCAGCAACCCCTGACCAAATCCTGCCCTCAGTCTCCAGGGATTTTGGCCAGTTTGGTTTTGATGTGGCTCTGGAGGCCATGGCAGGGTCATGAAGGGTGTCACTAACAAAGCAAAAGGCAGCACCCAGCCTCTGAGAGCCTTAGAATCAGCGAATCCTGGAATGGTTTCGCTTGGAAAGGACTTTAAAGCTCATCTCATTCCACCTCCAGCAGCCCCATCTTCTCCAGCCACCTCAGCAGCTGAGAGCTCCTCAGTGCCTGGGGCCCTTTTTGTGGCCCTTCCTCCCCAAACCTCCCTATTTCTCCACTGCTGGGATGGAATTCCTGGAGGCTCTTTTAATTAAATTATTTGAAAGCATCTCTGGAGCCCTGCCAAGCCAGGGTGGGCTCTGCAGGTCCAACAGCCCCCTGTGCTGCCCTGCCCAGCAGTTTGAAAGGGAACACCAACACTGGTGCACTGGGATCAGCTTTTCATGGGCGTTTACCCATTCTAAAAGCTCGCTCCAAGGAGTGCACAGGAATAGCTGCAGGTGGGAAGGTGATGCCTGGATTTATGGGTCTTTATAAACAACCTGGCACTGCAAACCACACCCAGGGCCTTCTCTTCCCTCCTTCTACTTGTTGGAGCATCAACTTGGACAGGAGTGAGGAATGGCTGTGGGCCTGAGGGTCTGGGGGCTTTCCCAGATTTCCTGTGTCACTTAGGACAGGTCACACAGCATCTCTACACTTCAACCCTGATCTAAAAACTGATATTGCTGCTCCATCTCCCAAATCTGGGAGTGGAGAGCCAAACCTTCACAGCCTGGTGGGGGCTGCTGCAGAGAAACCGGTGGAAAAGGCAGAGGGAAAATGAAGAGGGAAAACAACAATCCCCCTGTGTGAGCAAGCACGTTCCAGGCTTGATTACAATAAAAATAATTTCTTTAACACCCACACAGAAAGCTCCAGGCCAGGATTGCTGCTCTCCCTGTCTGTCTGGCCCCCAGCACTCTTGGCAGGGCCCTGGGCAGGGCTGGGGCAGGGGGAGCAGGCAGTGTTTAGTCTGCCAGGCACATTCCTGCTCGCTGCTCAAATAAATACAGGGTTATTGATGGGGCTCCCTCCCCTCCCCAGCATCAGGCAGAAATGCCACAGTTATCAAATGGCTCCTTGGAACAGCACAGGGATGGGGCTGGAGGGACCTTGGGGACGGAGGGACACCCAAGGCCAGAGGGGTTCTTGTTTACAAAGTCAGGATCTGCCCCAAGGCTGGTGCTCAGGATTTCCATTTGGGTGCTGAATGTGCTCTCCTGGATCATCCCTGAGAAATCCATGCACCTCCCTCCAGAAAATATCAACACTTCTTGCCACAGCAAAGTTATAATGGGAAATATTTTTCCAGAGGAGGAGGAGGAGGAGAGCAAGAGCAAACCTCACAAAAATTTGTTTTTTTCCTGCTTTACAACCAGCCTTAACTTTTATATTTAGTCCCAGCTTGCAAGGCCATTCCAGCCACTTTCCCTGGGGCACATCCATCATTTTCAACCTCTCTGGAGACTGCAGGATCTTGAGTCAAGTTCCACCTCATCTGGGGGAATTTTTCAGAATCTTCTGGGGAAAAGGAGAAGAAGGCAAAGGCTTTAAGAGTCAGGGTGGATTTGAACTCTTTTAAATCCTTCTGCCCCTTTGAGGCTCAGGCTGAGTCCAAGCAGGAGCTGGAAGCCTGGAGAGGGCAATGCTGGGGGGGCTCTCAGCTGCTCCCCCAGCCCACACTGCCACCAGCAAAGTGCCACATTGTCCCAGGCTTCTGAGGAGACCAGGCAAAGCCTGATCCAAGGGAAACACTGCAGGACAGAGCTTGAACTTAGCAGAGTCAGAACCAAGAATGGTTTGGGTTGGAAAGGATCTCAAACCCCCTCCAGTGCCCCCCCTGCCATGGGGTCACCTTCCAGTGCCACCATGCCACCTCCCACTGTCCCAAACCCTGTCCAGCCTGGCTGGGACACTGCCAGGGATGAGGGAAGCACTGCCAGGGGTGAGGGGGATGGAGGGATCCAGCAGGAGCAGCTCCTGCACTGAGTGCACAAACCCCACCACAATAAAGGATCCTCCACACCGCAGCCCTTTTTCCATTTCACCCTTCACTGGATCATTTTATGCATCTATTCCCACTGCTAATTCGAACTAATTAAAGTATAAAATAGAATAATTTGTGCAATTTCAGAGCTCCCCTCAGCATATTGTGAGTTATGTTCCCTTTCTGTTGGTGCCTGATGTGAGCAATTCCCGGCCTCGCTGGCTCAGTACCCACAAACTCCTCTCCACAAACTATTCCAGGAGCAGGGGATGGGGGACCAGGGGAACTTTAAAGGGGGAAAAGAATCCAAATTTGGTTTTAAATCTCATCACTGACCACTGAGTGTGGTATTTCAGATCTCTCCTTCAAGGCCTTTTCTCCTCTGGAAACACAGCTCTCTCCTTTTAGTGCTGGTAAGGAGGACCTGGGTCTGTCTGTCTGTCCATCCAGACAGGAAATCCTGCAGCATTCCAAACCCAGCCTTGAAAACCAGCATCACCCACAGAGCTGGACTGGGAGGTGTCCCTGTCAGCTTCCAGCGGAGCTTTAAGGTCCTTTCCAACCCAAAAAATCCTGGGAGTCCATGGGCTCAGCTTCCCTCAGCATGGAGCAGGGATGGTGGCACCAAATCTGGAGGGACATCAGAGCTCCTTTGCAGACCCTGCAGCCCTGGGGAGCTGAGGCTCTGTGCCCGTAAGGGAAATTCTAGAAATACCTCAGGACTGTGGTGGCTGGAATGGAAATGAAACAATGGCTCTGTGGAAGGGGAGGAATTGGAAAGGGAAGCAAATTCCGAAGCAAACACGTGGGAACCCTGTGGCTGTGACTGGCAGGGGAAGAAACAGCCCTAATACAAAGGAAAAACCAAAGCAAAACAAACAAACTGCAGGCAAAGGCAGGCAGCACTTGAAAGGAACAACCACACGGGCAATGTCTGAGGCATAACTCATGCAGGAAAAACAAATCCACTGACCCCCGCTCGCACCAAGGCCTCCCCCAGCCCTTCTTCCAGCAAAGTTCATTCTCCAAGGATTCCTCACCTCTCAGGAGCTGTCTGCGTTTGTTTTGGGTCTGGACAGACATCCCTGGGGCTGGGGGAGCTCTGGGCCAGGTGAGCCCCAGCAGGGCTGACAAATGTGCTGGCAGCAGGAGCCCAGCGGGGCCCCACCTGCCCGGGCTCGGCTTTTTGGGCAATCATGGTAATTAACACATCCTCCCTGGCAGCCAGGTATTGTTAATGAGAGCAGACAAGCTTTTAGCGGGATTTCTTAATTATTCCTAGTTGAGGCCGGGAAATTTGGGAGGATGGAGGAGGAGCTGTGCACACACAACCCTTCCTCTCCAGGGGCTCCTGTGCCCATCCAGCTCCCCTCTGTCCCAGCCCGTGAGCAGGTGGAGGGACTCTCGGGGGAGAAAGGATTTTGGGCACCTCTGGTGGGATCCAGCTGAGCCCTTCTCCCTGTGCTCCAAGTTTGCTGAGATTATGTCCAGCTAACTGGCTGTTCAACTAGCAGATAATGTAGTTAAAAATTTAATCAGTTCATTTTTTTTTCCCTCCTGATGACTGCAGACCCTTTTATCCACGCCTCGTGCATTTTTTATCATGTTTTCTCAGTTCTCCTCAGGACACCATCGGTATTTACAGCCCTGCTCGGGCTCCAGGACTGATGGGCTCCCCTGTTTTTCTCAGCCCTCACTCCAATCCAATCTCTCCTAAATCATCTGGGCAGCTCCTGTCTGCCTCCCCCTCCCTCAGCATCCAGAAAATTCATCCCAAAGCAAAGCAGTCTGCACAGGACTGAAGCCTCTGGGGGTTACAGGGCAGAGGAATGCACAACAAATTATCCCTGGAGAGCTGCAGCTCCTGGCACAGGGGCACTTGCAAAGCAAATATTTCACTGCTCCCAGAGCAGGCTAAAAGACAATTTCTTTACCTAAAGACACAGTGATGGATGTGGAGAGGGAAGGGGAGTTCAGTCGGTGGAAAAGCGACAGGTTGGGAATAAAGGAGGAGGAGCTGGGGCTGCCCCATCCCCGCAGAGTTCAAAGCTAGTTTGGACAGGGCTGGGAGCAACCTGGGGCGGGATGAGATGAGATCTGAACCCTCCCAACCCAAACCGTTCGGTGGTTCTGTGGTTCCATCAAAGAACACAAACCTGTGCCCTCCAAAGCCGCAGAGAGTGCATCATCCAGCACTGCCTGGAGCAGCAGGGGCTCCCTCAGGGCTCTGCTGTGTTTGTTGGTGTTCACAGGGTGGTTCAGGGCTCTCATCTCTGCCTGGGGAGTGCTGAGGCTCCCAGAGGAGGAGGCTGCTCTGTTCCACCCCTCAGAGCAGGGAAATCCTCCCCTGTGCCCGAATCAGCTGGGCTGGGAGCAGCTCCTGAGCCCATGGAGGCAGCAGGGACTGTGGAGGATGGCTCTGCAAAGTGAATTCTGCACCTACAGCACCCTGGGCGCTGCCTGCTGAGGAAGGTGCTGCTCTTCCCCCAGCACCTCACCTGGGGGTTCACCTGAGGAGCACCAGAGCTGAGGCATCATGAGCTGGGAAATAGGGAATGGAAAATTCACCGTTGTTTTTGGGCAGGGAGGAGGCAGTGAGGGCAGAGGGAGAGCCTGCTCAGCACCAGCTCCTCTGCCCCTGCAGCTCCCACCTGCCAGGAGCCCTGATGCCCAGGCTGGGCTGGAGAGGGCCCTCCTGGCATGTTTTCCTCACCCCTAACACAGGAACTTCCTCCCAGCCACCATTTCCATCCTGCTGATTTAAATTCCACGTCTGCAGCCCTTGATTAGGTGCTGAAATCTTTTGGAGCCAGCAATCCCTGCCCTGGGTTTGATTGAGCTCCTCTCACTCCTGCCTTAAAAATAACCAAATTCCTTCTTCTGTCAGAGCTGTGAAAATCTTTGGCCCTGTTTTTGCTGATGCTTACACAATGCCCACGGCCCTGCCTGGGGAAGCAGAGGGGGTTCCTGCAGCCCTGGGGCCATCAGAGCACCCTCATCCCACAGGATTGATGGGGCTGGAGCTTGCACACACCGAGGAAACCCAACTGACAGCCAGACAATTGATGCTGCTGGGCCGAGGTACAGAGCCACTTCTGCCCAGCACCAGCAGCACCTGTGGGAGCCTCAGCCCTTCCCTCTGCAAGAGATTTCCTGCTCGTGCAGGGGTTGTTGGTGAGGGCTCTGTGACAGACTCTGTGACAAAATGGCGATTTTTAAATCAGGGGGCGTCGGTGGCCCCACAATTGTCAAACATTGCCATTAACTCCTCACCTGCTGTTTGATCAGCCCCAGGTGCACCTCATGTCTCATCAGTGAAGCGGAAACTAATTCCATGTCAATACCTTTTGTTTGTTTGTTTGTTGGGGTTTTTTTTGCCTGGTAGAAACTGTTAATTGAAATTGTCTGTGAAAAATTAAGCAGCTCATCCTGGGCAGTGGCTGAGAAGAGCCATGGTCCCCTCACTGTGGCTGTGATGGTTCCCCCACCACAGAACCCATGGTGAATAAAAATTGGGATTTTGGGGTGATTAGCTCTGCCAGCGCCTGCCAGAGCCAGTGCTATTCCCACCCTGGAACCTCACAAAGCTCCTGCAATGCCACCCATCTCCATCATCCCCATCATCCCCATCATCCCCATCATCCCCATCATCTCCATCTCCATCATTTCCATCTCCATCATTTCCATCATCTCCATCTCCATCATCTCCATCATCCCCATCATCTCCATCATCTCCATCATCCCCATCATCCCCATCATCCCCATCATCTCCATCATCTCCATCTCCATCATTTCCATCTCCATCATTTCCATCATCTCCATCATCCCCATCATCCCCATCATCTCCATCATCCCCATCATCTCCATCTCCATCTCCATCATTTCCATCTCCATCATTTCCATCATCTCCATCTCCATCATCTCCATCCCCATCCAGCTCTCCCCAGCCTTGCCCAGCCTGCGTGCAGAAATGGGCTTTGTTTGCTCCACCAACACTGAGCAATGAATTCCTGCTTTAAATAGTGTCAGAGCCACTTCTCCTTTCCCCTGTGAGTGTTTGAAAGCAGGTGCTGTGAGAAGGGAACCTGAAAGAGCTCCTAATAACCACCCTTAAACCGAGTGGTTCAAGAGCCCCCCAGTGCCTGGAAGCAAAGTTTCTTTATTCCTCTCTCCCCCGGATCGGGCTGTGCAACTGTTGCTTCTGTGCTTTGTGGGAGTGAAATCAAATGTCAAATATTCTGCTTTGGAAGGAGTTGGCAGCGAGACATGAAAGGCTCAGGGAGAGCTTGAAAAAAAGAGGGAGGAAAAAACTGGAGCGAAGCACAGACAGGGCTGGGACAGGAGCCAGGGGATGGGGAAGGGCTGTGCCTGCAGCCACAGCTCCAGAGCTGAGCAGGGAGAGGCTCTTTTCCCTGCAGTTCTGCACTGAGCTGGTCCTGCCTGCTGCCTGCACAGAAGGGAGCTGGGCTCCGTGCCGAGGAGCTCCCTCCATCCTTTGTGGGAAGCATCTCCACAGCTCCATCCCTACAACCCCATCCCCACAGTCCCATCCTCACAGCCCCATCCCCACAGTCCCACAGCTCCATTTCTACAGCCCCATCCCCACAGCTCCATCCTCACAGCTCCATCCCCACAGCCCCAGGCCCAGGAGCTTCCCTCAGAGCCCATCCCAGGGCTTGTCCCCATGCCCAGAGGGGCTCAGGAGGTGCCAGCAGCTGTTGGGGAGCATTTTCCCCATGTAAATTGCACAACCCCCAGCACCTTCCCCAGATAAATTCCATAACCCTCAAAACCTTCCCCATGTAAATTCCACAAACCCTCAACACCTTCCTCAGGTGAATTCACAACGCCCAAAACCTTCCTCAGGTGAATTCACAAACCCCCAGCACCTTCCCCATGTAAATTCCACACACCCCAGCACCTTGCCCAGGTGAATTCACAACCCCAGCCATTCTCCAGGGCTGTGTGTGGACACAGCCCTGGCCTGGTTCTGTCTCAGATTTCAAACCCCAGCTCTGGGCAATCCTCCCCCCACGTTAACTGCACACAGCCCTGCCAGGAGCAGCTGCTCTCTGTGGCATTCTGCTGCGGCAAATCTCGGTTTGTTCTCCGTTTCCAGCCCTCAGAGGCCGTTTTTTGCTGTGTGTTCTCAGTCCTTCTGAGGGCTCCTCTCACCATTTACAGCCTCAGCCCTCCGGGGCTGCTGGACCTCCCTCCTCCTCTCGGTTCTGACCCCTTTTCAATCATCAGCCTCCTTTATAGAGAACCAGGGAACAATATCTCCTTGGCTGCACTTTGCTGACCTATCACACTGCAGGATGGGGGCACTGGGGTCACCACGGGAGCTGACAGATCCATATGCATGGGCTGCTGCATTTTGGGACCCAGAGCACGCACTGCTGCAAGGGCAACAGGCAAATCCTGTGGCAAAGCCTGCAAGGAATGAGAGGCAGCAGCCCCCAGCTCCTGGAGCCTCCCCAAGGCAGAGCCGTGGCTGGAAATGGAATTAATGTTCCAGGAATATTCTATTATTTGCTAATTCTCTTCACATCTTTTTGTTTCACAATTAAGCAAATTAGCGCTTTGATGAATATTAAGACGCTCTTGCCTCATAAAAGATGAGTTAGAGGCATTCCCCCTGGACTTTGCTCCTAATGAAAACACTTCCTCAACTGTTTGAGATCCACACCGGGTCCTTTCCTCCCTGCTGGGAGCACGGGCAGCACGTGGCTCCTGCACAGTGACCAAGCATTAACATTTGAATAAAATAATTCAATTGCAAAGTTTGCACAGATCTCATTATCCAGCCTGAGCTGGATGGGATCTGAAACTTGTGGCTGCTCATGCAAGTGTCTGTCCATGAGAGTTTCCAACAAGCACAAAATGCCTTCCTCAGCCTCAGGGGTTCACTCACTTGAGGCTTTCAGTGGGGAGAAGACTTTGCCCTCTCCTCAAACATTTCTGCCCTGTTTCCAAATAACTTTATAACCAAGGAACCCCTGTGGTTCATGACCGAGGCAGGAACAGCTCAGAGCCCCAAATCAGCTCAGTTCCCATCCCTTCCAGCCAGGAACAAGCAGGTTCAGCTCTCCCCCAGCTCTCCCCCAAACCAGCTGAGTTCCCATCCCTTCCAGCCAGGAACAAGCAGGTTCAGCTCTCCCCCAAACCAGCCCAGTTCCCATCCCTTCCAGCCAGGAGCAAGCAGGTTCAGCTCTCCCCCAAACCAGCTCAGTTCCCATCCCTTCCAGCCAGGAACAAGCAGGTTCAGCTCTCCCCCAGCTCTCCCCCAAACCAGCTGAGTTCCCATCCCTTCCAGCCAGGAACAAGCAGGTTCAGCTCTCCCCCAAGCACCGATGCCAATCTCTGCTCAGGGGCACAAAGCCCCGAGCTGCTCCTGGCCCTCCAAGCCCTTATCCCCACGCAGCACCTCGGGGCTGATCTCCAGAGCGCAGTGCTGAGGGGAGGAGCGGGGATGGGCAGCAGGCACTCACCTGGCGCTCTGACATGACGTACAGGTACTTGTGGTCCATGGAGAAGGCCATGTCCCGCAGCACCGGGCTGCCGTCCTTGAACACCGGCACCACCTCGTACTGGATCCCGCCCTGGGGCGGCCCATCCGCCCGGATCTGCGGGGCAAAACACACACGCACAGGTCAGGGGCACTCACAGCTGACAAATCCTGCCTTTGTTTTGGGGTGAGGGAGGAGGGGAGCAAGGTAGGGAAAGGAATGAATCCAAAAATCTCAGCTCGGGACTGCAGACAGAGCAGGGTGGGAGCAGGAGCTGAAATGAAGGTTCTGTCTGCACTGCAGCCAGTGTGATTTCTTCACTCCAGGAGAAATAATGAGAGAGTTTTGTGGTTGCAAGGCGAGCACAGAGACCTCCAGTGAGCCATGATTGACCATCCAGGGGGAAGGAAAACTGTAAACTTTTAAGATTCTCTCTAAAATAAACCTGAAAGGAGGCCACAAAACTCTACAGCCAACAGCAAAGCCAAGCTGCTGCAGAGGTATATTTTAATTCTCCAGACACCTATAGAATGACACTTGGATAATCTCCACCACCTCTTCCTGCCACCGAATCCTCCTGGAGCATCATCCCTGCTTAAAACCCGGAGATGCTGCTGCCACTTTCCTGCCTGGAGGGTTCAGCGAGGCAAGGCCAGCCCAGCCCGCCGTGCTGAGCGAGCAGAGCTCTGGCACAGCACCACACGCTCCAAGCATCCCTCCATCCCTCCCAAACACCGCCCTGCTCCCGCAGGAAAACCTGCCCGGGCTGTGACAAGCCCCATCCCTGCCAGCAGCCGCTGCTGCGGAGGAAACGCCGCCTTCCCTTGCCCGAGTTAATAATTGATGGCCTCGGGGGCTGTGCGCGGGGAGGGCAGCGGGAGAAACAAACTCTTGGCATTGCCTTTGCCACCAGGATCTGCGCGTTTGGGGAGCCGCGGGATGGGAACGGGGCTGGGGGAGCCATGGGCGGGCAGCGACAGCGGGGATGGGCCGGGGACCGGGGATGAGCCGGGGATGAGCCCGGGATGTACCGGGGATGAGCCGGGAATTGCTGGGATGTGCCGGGGATGTGCTGGGAATGTTCCGGGATGCGCCAAGGATGTGTCGGGAATTGCCGGGAATTGCCAGGAATTGCCGGGAATTGCCGGGAATTGCCGGGAATGAGCCGGGAATTGCCGGGAATTGTCGGGAATTGTCGGGAATTGCTGGGAATTTCCAGGATGCCCCTGCTGCCCCTCCAGGAGAGGGAACACGGCCCTAGGCAAACCCCTTATCCCAGAGATGCCACCTGCCGCCCCGAAATTCCCTGCTTTGGAGTGTATTCCCGCATAACGGAGCAAAAGGCAGGAAAACCCCGAGGCCAAACCTACACAACTGGCACAGAAGGGGCTGGCTCTGCTTTCTGTCCCTGGGAGCTAAGACAGCAGGTTGTTAAAAATCTTTGATTTAGCTGAGAAATGAGCCACCCCAGCTGGGAACACCAGGAGAGCAGAGCTGCTCCCCTGCACCCTCTCCGAACAAATCCTCCCCTTGGAAAGGGCCCCGGTGCCTCCTGCCATGCACAGACATGTTGGATACACACAAACACATTCATTTCCTGCATTTCTCTCTTTTCCCCTCCACCTCCCGAGCGTTCAGTGCTATAGAGGAACATCGGGTGGGAATGTGAGCGCTCTGTGGAACACCCACAGCCAGGCACAGGAGCCCCTGGCAGGATTAAGCCCTGAATTTTCAGAAAGCAAAATCCCCCAAAAGGCAGAAGGTCAGAGAAAGCAAAATCCTCTAAAAGGCAGAAGGTCAAACCCTGCTTTAATTCCACCTGTGAGAATTAGGATCGTCACAGCCCCGGTGAAATACCAGGAATCAGATCAGAGCCACACCAGTATGAGCCCAGTGCCTTACTGGGTGCTGCCACCTGAGTCACCCGCGCTGCAGCGGGGACAGAGGGACAGAAATCACCCAGAAATAAAGAGCAGGAACGCGGGGCTGCCAGGGCTCCACAGCCAGCACCGTACAAAGGACTGATTAATGGCCAGACAGGAGTGGGAGCCCGGACATGAAGGATCAGCAGCCTTTGTGAAAAACAACTGTTTTCCAGAGTTCCCTCAGGGCACCGGCAGCTCGTTAAATTGAGCTTCTTTCTAGTAATGAGGTCAGACAGGGCTAATAAAGAGAGATACCACTGGACAAGGCTGGTGCAGACCAATTCCAACTGGGAATTGCAGCTCGGGGCTGGAGGCAGCGCTGAGTGCCCCTCCAGCCCGGCTGAGGGCTCGGAGCTGTGCCTGGAACGGGAGCCTGGCATGGGTTTGGTGCCTGGCATGGGTTTGGTGCCTGGCATGGAGTTTTGGGGCGCAGCACGGGGTGGTGGCACTGCCTGTGCCCTCCTGCCCCCACAATGGCCAGGGAGCAGCCCTGGGGCTCTCGGGGATTCTGTGCCCAGGGCCACGGGACAGGGGCACAGCAGAGCCCCTCCCTGGGTGGGGGTCGGAGCCCCGGAGCCCCCAGGGCCCCCTGGCCCCAGCCCAGGCCGAGGGCACCCAGTGACACCAGGATGCTCCGCTGCATCTCCCGCTCGGGGCTCGGTTTCCACGGCAACAAATGATGATGTCAGAGAGGAGAGCGATGATTCCCGCGGCCGGGGAGGAAGAAAGGGATCATCTCACCCAGCAGGAAGCCTCCTGTTGACGTTTGGGGAGGGAAATCATCCCTCTGCCTCACGGGTGGGTGCCGTGCCACAGCTCCTGGACTGTCCTGGAGCGCGGGGTGGGACCGGCCCTGCACCTGCGGGCTCATCCCAAATCCAATGCAGGGCTCTTCCCCAACCCAGGGCTCACCCCCAATCCAGGGCTCTTCCCCAACCCAGGGCTCACCCAAATCCAGGGCTCACCCCCAATTCAGGGCTCACCCCCAACCCAGGGCTCACCCAAATCCAGGGCTCACCCAAATCCAGGGCTCACCCCAATCCAGGGCTCACCCCCAGTCCAGGGCTCTTCCCCAACCCAGGACTCACCCCCAACCCAGGGCTCATCTAGCACAGCCCTGGGGGAGAGGGGAGCACAGGGGTGGGAGAGGCACCTCAGGAGCTGGAAATGGGGATCAGAGGGACAGCAGAGCCCAGGAGGACACAGCACAGGCTGTCACACTCAGACAGGGACCCGAAGAGCTGCCCGGGCCGCATCCAGCCCCTCCCTCCTGCTGGGTGTTTACAAATCTCTGCTGAGAAGCGCCTAATGACATAATCTGCAAATCCAAACTCATCCCAGCTCGCAGGGCAGCCCGGTGGAGGAGCAGGATGTGCTGGGTGCAGGAGCTGCAGCCCTGCAGAGCTCACACTGAGCTCTCTAATACCCCCACAATGCAGCTGCAGGCTAAGCTGGGCTTTATCAGCAGAGATTAGCCAAATACCACATTGTGGCAGCGTGTAGGAGCCACTCACGGATCTAATCTGACATGAAGCTCCAGCACACCTCGTGCAGGAAAGTTCCCCTCAGGTGCTGTGCCCAGGCACTGGGATAGCTCTGCGTTCCCCCCAGCAGGCTCCCATTAGGAGACATCGAATCTCTTTGCAGGAACTTTCCGTGATTAAATTACCTGTCTGTTTGCATTAGGGGTGTTTCCAGCAGGCTGACTCAGGGTGGAATTCCCGGTGCCAGAGAAAACAGCTGAACAAGTCCTGCATGAGGGGCTGGTTGTCCAGCCTGGGTCCTGCAGCAGGGCCACCATTGACTCCTCCCCACCTCTGAAAGTGCCTCATGGGTCCCAAAGCACTCTGGTTTCCATGTGGAAACACCAGGGAGGCACTGGAGGGGCTCCTGAGAGGATTCCCAGGCCCAGGAGCAGCAGGCACTGCCTGAACTTGCTGATCTTTGGAATGGCAGTGGAGTGAAATCTGGCCCTGCATGATTCTCCTGGTCCTGCATCCTCAGACCCCCACAGCAACCTCCAGGAGGGGAGAATCCACAACTGAAAGTGCAAATTATTACCCAAAACGTTTCCAGGCCCCTGCAGGATCCCTCCCCACGTCCCCAGTCCAGCCTTCCCTGCAGGCAGGAGCAGCAGGATGGGACTGGGCTCCACGTGGGAATTCTCCCCTCAGAATTCAAGTGCCACAGGAACCCCATTGGGTGCCTTTCCTTTAAATCACAGATGTGTCCCCGAGAAAGCTAATGACAAACCTTACACGCGCGTTCCATTCCAATCAGCATATCCAATTAACTTCATTACCTGCAGGCTCCCTCTCTGCCAGGCTCTTTCTCTCCTGTCACATTTTCTTTATGCCTTTCTCCCTGATTGGGAGGTAAGGGCTCTGTCACCGTGGGCATCACCTTTGTCTTGGCCCCACAGCCTCCATGGATGAGTCCCTGCAGGAGCCCGTGGCGCTGTCAGGCTGGGGGCAAAGCAGCTCCCGAGAGCAAATCCATCCCCTCCAAGCACACACTGCCCAAGTGAACATTAAATACTCTCACTAATCACTGCTGGGGCTGCCCTTGCAAAGCCCTGGGGAGAAAGGCTGCACAAAGGCTGCACAAAGGCTGCATTTCAGGCATGGTGGGATCATCCCAGCACTGCCCCAGCTCCCCAGGAGAGCCACACAGGTCCCCTCTCACCTGGAGCCCACCTTTCCAATGGATTAAACTGGGAATTTAAAATTGCCCTTGGCTCAGACAGCTCCTGCCTTGCAGGATCTCTGACTCCCCTGGCTGAGCAGCTGGGGCTGGGTTTGCTCCTTGGCATTCCAGGGGGTGGGAGAGGGGAGCAGGGTGGGCAGGTAGGGTGGGCAGGGACCCCCAGCCTCACTGTCTGTGTGGGGGCACCCACAATGCTGGATCTGCCAGGACAAGACATTCCACAAACATTTATTCCTCTCCCACGAGGAAAGGGATGAGGAGAAGGATCCCCTGCTGCCTTTCTGCAGGGTTCTGGAGGGGAAAGGAGCCAATTGTTGGGGTGAAGCAGCAGCTCAGACACCCTGACAGGACAAACCCCTATGAGAAATTGCCACTGGAGAGGTTCCTTCCTCCTCCAGGCTCTCCCACCCTCGTGCAGAGCTGCTCTGGATTCAGCAGGGAGGGTGGCACACAGGCACCATGCAGAGCCTAATCAGCAGCCCCACGTCTTTAATTTATTACTGCACGAGAGGCTCGTTCAGAACAAAGCTGCCAGTTCAGGAGATCATTCCTTGAAAAGACTTTTTATTTGAAAAGCTGTCAGCTCACACCTTGTCACAGCCCTACTTGCAGCAGCACAACTTTAATAACATGCCACCTCATGCAAATGAGCTGCTAATTAATTAAGTAGTATTCTTCCGGGGATGGATTCATTAGGTTGAAATTTGGGCTGGCGAGGCTGGATTGCTTTGGATGGTGCTTTAAATCAGCAGCATTGTCTTCTCCTGGAGGCCCAGCTCTCCCTCCCATCCCGAGGGAAGCTCCTTCCCATTCTGTGCCCCCAGGAAGGCTCTGCCCATCCTGCTGCGCTGGGTGGGCACAGCCCAGGCTGCCCCTGAGCCCTGTGGGTGCCACAAACCCAGGGCAGGGTCGTTCCCTGCCTTTTCCCTCTCTCTGCCCCTTGCCCTGAGCCAGAGCTGGGCTCGGTGTCAGAGGGACCCAAAGGGACACAAGGGGCAGGACAGAAACCCAAAAGTGCCTGGCTGTGCTTGCAGGACACACTCAGGGATGGAGGGAGCTGTGAGAGGCATTTGGGGAGCGAGAAACGGGAGAGCAGGGCTGAGTGCTGAGCCTGAGCCCTGCAAGGGACAGCAAGCACCGGAACAAGCCCACAGCTGGTGTTGTTCTGGTGTTATTCAGGCCGAGGCAGGCACCAGGTATCTGCCTGTCACAACCCATTTGCAGCTCCTGCCCAAAGCCCCCAAAATAGCCCTGCATCTGTGTTGTGTGTCCACAGCTCACCTGTGCCCTTCCAGCTGAATAATCCTGCACAGCTCCGTGCCAGGCTCTCTCTCCCCAGGAACATCCTCCTCCAGCTCTGCATTTCACAGCTGAAGGGATTGGTCCTGCTTGCTTTGCTTTGCTGACCTTGAGTGGCCATGTAAAATGGCATCAAAAGCCACTTAGACAAGACTGTCTAATGTGGAGTTTGCTCTAAACGAGCTTCAGTGCGTCGTGATTCTCCCCAAGGAGGGAAAAACTAAATGACTGTCAAAAATTGCCACACAAAAAACCCTGTTTCTCCAAAGCCACGGCTTCCAGCTGATCAGGTGGGAGCCGCAGAGTTCCTCAGGAAATATTATTCTCTTTCCTCTTTGAAAACATCATGTAAGTAATATGTTTGAAATGGCTTCGATTTCCTGCCCAGCACCTCCCGGGGATGCTGGAACACGAGCCAGACTCGGAGCTGCCGAGGGCCAAAGCCCAGAAGGAAATAAGAGAATCCACGTTTTATTGTCTGTGGGGTTTCTAAAGCCGTGGATAAACCCCGCCTGGTGGTTCTGTGCCGCTCTGGGTCAGGCAGGAGCCAGCAGGTGAACAGGGGGGCCGTGCATATTTTTGGTTCCACTTGTGCATGCAGAGCCAGTCATGTGTTACTGATCAGATCTAACCTTGCTGGGGCAGAGGATGTGAGAGAATTACCGAGCTCAGCTCAGCTCAGCTCCCGGGAAATGAGGGAAATGAGGGAGATGAGGGGGATGAGTGTCTCCCACCCCCCAGGCCCTCCTGCCTGCAGAGCTGCAGCTGCCCATGGGCATTTTCTGGCTGTGAATTGGGGCACAGCCTCACAAAGGGCTGGGTCTGGAGGTCGTGTGAGGACAGAGAGCCCCGGGCAGGCTGGCAGTGCCCCAGGGCTGCCTGCAGCTCTCCCCTGGCCCTGCTGCCTGCCTGGGCTCTGGCAAAGCCCCAGCAGGGCCTGGCTCCGTGTTTGGGGCTGTTCAGCATCCCTGGGCACGCAGAAATGTCACCTGCAGGAGGGCACCAGGCAGGGCCACAGGGCTGGCTGGGCCCAGGGACGTTGGCTGGTGCATTCCCTGTCCTGGAAGCACTGAGGAATCCTGAGGGGAGGCTCTAAAATATAAATCCGAATCTCTCCCTGTGTGCTCATTCATGCCCCAATCTCCATCAGACAGAGGTTTGAGGTAGCTCAGGTTCCTGATGTGCGAGGAAAGCTCCTGCTGCCCCTCTGAGCTGCTTCCCCAGTGCTATTCTGGGGTAGATCAAGGATAAAAATAAAAATAAAAAGCAAAATCTCCTCCATCTCCGCACTGAAACTCCCTAAGCCTTCGGCACATGCCCTTTGCAGCATCTCAGCATCAATCAGCAGATAAGCAGATGAGCTGGCTCTGAATAATCTGTGTGTGCAACAACACATGGAACGCTGCTCAGGCCTGGATGCAGTGGGGTTTGCTGGGCTGGGCTCAGGGCACACGTCTGTCCCTGTCCCTCTGTCCCTGTCCCTCTGTCCCTGTCCCTCTGTCCCTTCCCAACACCAGCATAGGAGTGGGCTGGCTGCAGGGGTGGCACAGGCACAGCCCCAGCACATTCCTGCCCTGCTCCACCATTGACCTGCAGACAAACACGTGCCTTCCTTCCGCCCTAATCCCCTGCAGCCTCATGATCATCAGCCGCGCTAAATTTTTCATGTAATTAAGAGAAAAACCCTAATCCAGTGTAATTAGCTCCCTGATTGCCAGCGTCAGGCAGCAGAGCAGTGTTTGAACAGCAATTCAGGTCTGGCTGGTTAGGCAAACACTGCGTGTGTGGCTCAGTAATTCAACACTGGAGCAGCTCCCCCTGTGCTGTCCTTTGGGCTGCTTCCCTCAAAGCTTCCCCTGCTCCAGGGGCCTCATCTCCCCAAAGTGCTGCTCCAGTTACAGCCCCAGGGGCTGGGCATGGAGCCAGGCCAGCAGCTCACACAGAGCCCCCTCCCTGCTGATGTTGGAGCCGTGCCCCCATCTCACCGGGATTTTGGGACAGCACCAGCCCTGCCTGCCCAAATTCAGCACCTGAGAGGCACAGCTGAGAGCCTGGTGGGGAACCAGGGGATGCTCAGCACCAGCAGCACAACCAGGCAGGGCTGGAGGCCACCAGAGCTCCGAGGGGTTTGTGGTGCAGAGCAGAACCATCCCAGCACCCAGCCCTTGTGCAGAGCAGAACCATCCCAGCACCCAGCCCTCGTGGCTAGCAGTGATATTTTCCTCGTTCATTCATATACATGAAGGCAGAATTTTAAGAGTGAAATGTTCGAATTTTGGGAAGGGGAAGCAGATGGGAGAGGAACAGAGAATGTGGATGCGTGTGCCAACAGGGAGGCAGAGAAACTAAGAAAGCACAGAGAGAAGACACCTTCGCTTAACCATTTCATACATCCCCAACAACAAGGAGCTGAGCTGCTGAAGGCACTGTCAAATATTTCTGTTTTCTTTCTAAAATTCACCTGTGACAAACTACAGACACCTCTCAGCAGTCACACCTTCATCTTCAGACTCAACACCAGCCTGCTGAAACACAGGCTTGAAAGGAATATCATTGTGGGAGTATTTGTTGGAGTGTCTCGAGGACACAAAGGGTTTTTCTGCTTTTGTAGAAGGGTCTTGCTCTCTGTTTGGGCAGTTTTGGTTGCTGCTGCTGTAGGGACTGAGTTTTTGTGGCTGGGATAGTGCAGACCCCAGCCCCCTGTGTGAGGAGCAGGCTCAGAACCATCCCACAGCCCCCATTGTTATCATTCTTTCTTTTTCTATTCTTAGCCAGCCTTCTGATGAAATCCTTTCTTCTATTCTTTTAGTATAGCTTTAATGTAATATATATCATAAAATAATAAATCAGCCTTCTGCAACATGGAGTCAGATCCTGTCTCTTCCCTCACCCTCA
Organism: Melospiza melodia melodia; assembly: GCF_035770615.1. Classification (NCBI taxonomy): domain Eukaryota; kingdom Metazoa; phylum Chordata; class Aves; order Passeriformes; family Passerellidae; genus Melospiza; species Melospiza melodia. The sequence continues at coordinate 8,333,868 of NC_086221.1, forward strand.
GACCCCTGTGAGCACGGTCACAAGGAGCTGCTCAGTCCCCTCCAGCCAGCTCTGAGGTGACCTGAGGGACACCACGGGGCCCTTTGCCATCCCCTGCCCCCAGGAGCTGCAGTTCCAGCAAGGGGGGGTTCTTTGAATTGCTCTCAGTAAAAACAGACCAGGTATCAAATGTTCCCAAGGCTTTTAAAACAAGGGCTACGAACCGAGCCAAGGCTCAGGGCTGATATGGAAAGTTCCCTCCCAGGACAGATTTTCCCAGTGCTGGCAGCCACAGCAGCCTCTGTGCACGAGGCCCAGTGTCACAGGAGCTGAGCTCCTTCTTGCCTTCCTTTCGCACTGCTCAGAGCAGCACAGCCCCCTGCGCACCCACACCTCTGCAGAGAGAAATCTGCTAATGATGCTCCTGCTCTGTCACTGCCGTGATTTATTGCTTGTGTCGTGGCTTGCACTCAGCTGTGAAGGAATCTTGCTGTGACCTCAAGCCACGGGACCCCAATTTTCCTGGTGCTGGAGGAAAATGGCCTGGCCAGCCCAGCCCAGCAGGTATTTTGGTATTTCCCTGTCTCCTCCTGCAGTTTGTGCTGCCAGAGCCTGGCTGGGAGCCGGGTCCTGCTCTGAGCATCTGGAGTGCTGTGCTTTGTGCCTCCACCTGCTCCCCAGGGGCTCTGTGCCTTGAAAATTCACTCTAAAGCAGCTTCAAACCCTCCAGTTTTCATTATTAATACGACTCCTTTCATCAGAGTCCACTCATCTTTTTGCTTTCTATTTCTGCCTCTACCCTTTCATTGTTTCCCCGGTGCTTCCATGGGAATGGCACCGAGACCCCGACCCGGCAGCAGGAATTCATTCCATCAAAGCTTCCTCCTGCAGCCGAGGGTTTGTTGTGGGGTTTTCTTCCCCCCTCGTTTTAATTCCATCTGTATTTAATCCCAGACAAACACAAACAACAATCTCAGCTCCCTAAGGCCGTCGCTTTCTAAATCAGTTACAGCCAACTCCAATTAGCAGGCAGGCAACATGAGCAGCTCCTGGATCTTTGGGAAGGAGCCAGCCCAGAAGGTCCTTTTCCCCAGACTGTCCCTTTTTTCCTTCTGAAGGACTTGCACCATCATTAGAGGCACAGGCTGTGCAAGATGAAACCTCCTCCCCTTTGCTTGTGGGGATGATGTTCCACGGCCTCATTAATGCTGTTTGTGCTGCTGTGCTCCAGCACCTGAGCCTACCTGCAGGCTTTGATTTATAAGAGCATCCCAAAGGCTCTACAAGTGCTGAAGAGAGACTTTATTGGTCACTTTAGCTTCCCTCTCAGCCTGCACTTGAAACTGCTTCTCAACAGCCTCTCTAAGGTGGGCTGAGGAGAGGCAGCTCCTGCCAGGCACAAACCTGACCCTCCTCAGGGGGTGAGAGGATCTCTCAGGGGTGCCCTGGGGAAGCCTCTCCCTCCTCAGGCCATGGCAGCATCTCCTGGAATTACCCTGGGGAAGAACCCACCAGCCCTCAGAGGAACCCACCACATTCAACATGGAATTATTTGGTTGAACCTGACTGGGAGCTCACCGTCCTCAGATTGTTTGGGTGGGAATTGTGTGATCCTGCAGGCTGGTGGGATTTTCCTGGAATTATCCAGAGAGGCACTTGTTCTTTAGGGCTCGGAGCTGGTGGTGTGCCCTGCCTTGCTGGCTGCTCCCCCTCTCTGGGTGTCTGGAGGGTGCTGGGGGCACTGGTGGAGCTCAGTCCTTGGTGAAGGTGCCCAGGCAGGACACATCTCACTGTCCCCCCCAGCCATCCCTCCCTCCATTAGGGAGCTGTTTCAGGCCATGATTTCAGATGAAAATCTGTATTTTATTAACTGTGGGTGTGCTTTGCTGCTGGACTCTTTAATGTGCTTGCAGCTGTATCAGCGTGAGCCATGGAGAGAACCTTGAACCCAACTGCCTGGAGCTGCCACCCCTGCTGGGACACAGCTGTCACCAGGGTGAGCCCAGGGTGGGGACCATGGCCAGAGCTGCTGTCCCCCCCTCCTGTGGAACACGGAATCCTTCAGGCTGGGAAACACCTCCAGGATCATCAAGCCCAACCTTCAGCTGGTGCCACCAAACCACGTCCCAGAGCCACCTCTGCCCCTTTTGTGAGCACTTCCAGGGGTGGTGACTCCACCACTGCCCCGGGGAGCTGCTCCAATATCTGACCACTGTTCCAGTGAAGAAACTTCCCCCAGTATCCGCCCTATCCAGGGCCACTGAGGCAGTGCTGGGGCCGTGCCCAGCCCAGTGAAGGATGATGGCCAGGCAGGTCCATCTGGAGACGCCGGCGGGTTCCTCTGTCCTTCCCACTGGCTGGCAGGGAATGCTCAGAGCCAGATCCAGCCCTGCTGGGCTGCAGCTCAGCGTGCTGCCAGCAGCTGTCACAGGGACAGACGAGGCTGGGAGAGAAGAGCACTTGCACTGCTGCAAACCCTTCCCCAGCCCAGCGCCCGGGCTCCGACAATCCGGCGATTCCTGCGCTCGTCTCCCGCCGCGTGCGCACGCCTCCCCAGCAGCCTGGAAAAGGATTTCCCCCATTCATGCCTCTTCCTCCCATGCAGGGCTATCAGAAAGAGCAGCGTGTGCAGGCAGACAGATTTATCCACCTGCCCTACCTGGCAAAACTGATTGGGTTTGACAGACGTGCCCGGGATGTGCCGGCACGTTAACGAGCGCTTTAGCATGGAAACGAGCAGAGCTGTGCTCCTCGCAGATGTTAGGGGGAGAAGTTTATCTAAAGCATATTTTATGGCTGTGCAGAATGTATTAGATCAGCAGCCTCAAGAAAAAATCACTACAGGCTCCTTCCCTAGCAAACACACGCAAATTTTTAAAATCAAATAAAACAAAACCTCCCCCGAACAAAGCGTGACACGTTTTACAAACCAAATTCTTTGCTGCTGAGGTGACTTCAGCTCTTGGGTGAGGACTAGAGAGGATCACCAGGAAGGAGAAAGGGGTGAGAAGCACCCAGTCCAGCCCCACACAACCCATCCCTGGGATCAGTCATTCCCAGGACCTGTCTTCCCCCTCCAAGCGAGTGATTTAAGTCCTGATGTTTTAGAGACAGAGCAGCATTAATGGGCTCCACTGTCTGCAAAGTGCTCGTGCTTAGATCCCCGCAAAGCTGAGCAAGAGAGGCACCAGGCTAAAAAATGTTCCCTCTCAAGCAAAACAGACTCGCACTTGGATTGCACAGAAATTAAAGCAACAAAAGGTCTCTGAAGCCAATTGCCATCTAACTGAGAAACAGGCGCGTCACTTTGTGCACCCATCTGGCAGGGACATACTTTCCATTTCAGCAAGTGCGGGGATGGGTGGACGGCGAGGGGAATGTGAGAACGGCAAAGAAAGGAGAAGAATGCAAACCTGCGGGACAACACTGCTGCCCTGTCACGAGCACTGTACTCTATTCATATGAAAATCCATACGGCTGCTACTGTTGCATGCGCTCTTCTTACACAGCATGAAATTAAAATTCCTCCTCAGTCTCACATTGCCAGCGCCACAGAGCAGCTCCAGAGCAGGCGAGCAGACAATTTATCCTTTGGCTTCCTCAGGCGGGTTTGTGCTGGGATTGGGAGCCACTGGGGTGAGGGAGACGAGTGCATTGCCCACGGTGACAAATTCTGCTTCCCAAACAAATCCCAGAGAAATATTGCTGGCCTGCAGTCTGGCTGTTGGTGCTCCTTTTCCCGGTGCAGTTTCACATGTGTAATTCCCCCCCAGGCCCCCCTGCCACTTCCCTTCTTATCTTCCCAGAACAAACTCAACGTGCGGGCTAATTTCAAGGAGTGTTTCACCCAGAGTCCAGCCAAATGTCAGTGGATCTGCTGGAAATGCAAATGGAGACAATCATGCAAAAGAGGAGGGCTTATGGATTGAGCGGGAGGGCAACAGAAGGCAAATAAAAGCTGACAGGGAGAGGGAGCGGGGAACAAATCTCCCGTCTCAAGCTGTTGAGCATTTGCGCAAACGCCCGTCGAGCAGCGCAGACAGATTCCCCAAAATGCCCAAATCCCATTGATTATCCCTGCTGAATCGCCTGCGTGCCTCCAAACCCCACCTATCGCCAGCTCCTAAAGCAGCATCTCACTCCCACCATCCCCTCCCACTCCACGGGGGTAAATGACAGGGAAGAGATGGAGAAGGGAGCTGGAGCAGAACTGAGGAGCCTGGGAGGGGTTTTTTGGGTTTTTTTTTGTGTTTCCCCAAATTCCAGAGAGCCATTGAGTTGTCAAAAGCAATTGCAGCTCTCACAGAAAGTGTTTTATTTTGTGCTTTTGAGAAAGTCGGGATAACTGTGAGATCATCTGGGGACAAAGTGAGGGGAGACGAGAACTTGATTAGCTCAAACCCAGCCACGAGAATTTCTCAGATACAAGCAGATTTGTTCATTATGTGTGCAAAGGAGCAGCAAGCAGGAGGACAGGATCCATACTATGTGTTGTAACATGATATAGAATGAATCCCCTCAGGTTACAAAATTCCTTATAAATTGTAAGGGGGATGGTGTCTGCTGTGTTGTATTTTATCACACTTTCTGTCAAAATATCCCTGGCAGGGAGCCTATTTGGAGATGCAATCAGCACCAAAGCCTTGTTTGGGGAGAGAGATTTGGACTAAACAGCAGCAAACTCCAAAATGTTCTTTGGGAAAGCTCAGGAGAGAAACCCCTTAGAGCAGGGCTAGTGAGGTCTGGCCTTCTTAAATCACCTCATTTTATGGCTTTGCCCAGCCCCATAGGGAGCAGAGATGCTCTCAAGGTCTATTAACAGCAGTGCTAATCCAGGCTGGCTGCTTCCACCTGCCCTGAGCCCCAGGGAGCACAAAACACTTCTGAGAGCATCCCAGAGAAGGGAGCACAAAACAGAGCACAAAACACTTCCCAGAACATCCCAGAGAATGGAGCACAAAACACTTCCCAAAACATCCCAGAGAAGGGAGCACAAAACATTTCCCAAATAATCCCGAGAAGGGAGCACAAAACACTTCCCAAATCATCTCAGTGAAGTTTGTCACCTCCCAGATAACCTTGAGCCCCCAGGGAGCACAAAACACTTCCCAAAACATCCCAGAGAAGGGAAGACAAAACACTTCCCAAAACACCCTGAGAAGGGAGCACATAACACTTCCCAGAGCATCCCAGAGAAGTTTGTCACCTCCCAGGTGATGCGGGCCAAGGCTCACACTTCACGCCCTGACCCACAAAGCCCAGATCATCACCAGCCCCTGGAGCAGAGCAGAGAGAGCAGGGCTGGTGGCACTGGGGTGGGGACAGCGGGCTCACCGGCCTGTGGAGCAGAGCAGAATGAGCAGGCTGAGCTGCCGGTGGTGCCACTGGGGTGGGGACAGCGGCTCCTCCCGTGCTGGCCTCTCTGAGTGCTCACGCTTGGCTGCCCCCTGCACTTTTGTGAGGCACTCCGGTGTTTTTGGCAGGCACTGAACTGGAAGGAAAAGGGTCTGATTATCTCCTCCAGCACCTCAGTGCTGACCCAGAGCGCTGACCCCTTTCCTGTCACTCTCCATTTGCTCTGGATGTTTTACACAGCGAGGGGGCAGAGCCTTCCCCATTGATCCGGGCTGCAGCCAAAGGCACGGCGTGGCTCCAGCTCCATCCCTCAGAGCCTGGGGCTCCTGGGCTGCCTGTGCTCCTCGGAGGAGAGATCTGGGGCCACGCTGGGGTCAGGAGCTGTAGCACAGTTCTCACTCACACAAAAGCTTCTCCAGTGTCTGCCTAAAAGCCAGATAACACAGCCTGCATTTACACCAAAGTCTCTTTGGCACACCTCACACAGCCCCAGAGAGGTTTGGGTTGGAAGGGAGCCTGAAGATCACCTCATTCCAACCCCCTGCCATGGTGGGGACCATCCCAGGTTCCCCAGAGCCCCAGAGAGGTTTGGGTTGGAAGGGACCCCAAAGATCACCTCATTCCAACCCCCCTGCCATGGTAGGGACCATCCCAGGTTCCTCAGAGCCCCAGAATGGTTTGGGCTGGAAAGGAGCCTGAAGAACACCTCATTCCAACCCCCCTGCCATAGCGGGGACCATCCCAGGTTGCCCAGAGCCCCACCCAGCCTGGCCCTGAGCCCCTACAGGGATAGGGACCCCCAATGCTGACATTGTCCCCAAACTGACCCAGCAGCACTGGGCCCATTTCAGCCCCGCTGCTCAGAGCAGCTCCCCTGATGGAGCAGCATCACCATCACCTGAGGGTCCCTGGGTGCCAGAGCCCCCTGTCCCACCCTGTCCCCCTCTGCTCCCTCCCTTCCCAGGAGCAGTCTGTGCACAGCCACGTCCTTGCCATGAGAGCTGCAATTTGGAGCAATTTCCCTGCCAGCCTCGCTGCAATCTCGTGTAATCTCCCCCCAGAGGGGATCGGAGATCCCACGGTGCTGCAAGGAATGCAAATCACATCCCCACGGCTCTGAATAATGCAGGGCAGGGGGAGCAGAGCCCAGCAAGGTGGGATGGGTGGGATGGGGTCTGCCTGCTCCTCTTGGGGTTCTCCACCTCAGCCCAGGCACACAAAGAGCTTCAGCAGTGCCTGGGCAAAGCAAATCATTGTCTGCGCCGTCCCAGCACCGAGCAGCACCACCAGGAGAGGCAAGAAAAGCAAAATCCAAATGCAGGGAGGCCCAGAAATTAGGAGGGAGGGAGCAGTGCAATGTTTTCACTTTGCTCTCCTAACGGCATGGAGCTGGCAGAAAGTTCCCAGAGGGCACATGAAACTTCTGGCAGCTCCATTTCCCTGTCAGGAGCCCCAGCCAGGCTGCCAGAGCCCTCCACATCAGGCAGGGATTTGCTCATCCTGGGATTTTGCTGTAATCCAAACCACAATTCCCTGATAAGCTGTCACTACGTTTGTGCACCAGCGTGTCCCAGATGCTGGGGCTGCCAGGAGAGCCCACAAAGCAATTCCTGCTGGCAGGGGTGGCCAATGCCCAGCTCTGCCAGCCTCCCTTCCACCAGCAGGGCAGCAGGAGCAGCACAGCCAGGTGAGAGCAGCACAACCCAGGTGAGAGCAGCACAACCCAGGTGAGAACAGCACAACCCAGGTGAGAGCAGCACAACCCAGGTGAGAACAGCACAGCCCAGGTGAGAGCAGCACAACCCAGGTGAGAGCAGCACAGCCAGGTGAGAGCAGCACAGCCAGGTGAGAACAGCACAACCCAGGTGAGAGCAGCACAACCCAGGTGGGAACAGCACAGCCCAGGTGAGAGCAGCACAGCCAGGTGAGAACAGCACAGCCCAGGTGAGAGCAGGACAACCCAGGTGAGAGCAGCACAGCGAGGTGAGAGCAGCACAGCCAGGTGAGAGCAGCACAGCCCAGGTGAGAGCAGCACAGCCAGGTGAGAGCAGCACAGCCAGGTGAGAGCAGCACAGCCCAGGTGGGAACAGCACAACCCAGGTGAGAGCAGCACAGCCCAGGTGAGAGCAGCACAACCCAGGTGAGAACAGCACAGCCAGGTGAGAACAGCACAGCCCAGGTGGGAACAGCACAACCCAGGTGGGAACAGCACAGCCAGGTGAGAGCAGCACAACCCAGGTGAGAGCAGCACAGCCAGGTGAGAGCAGCACAGCCAGGTGAGAGCAGCACAACCCAGGTGGGAACAGCACAACCCGGGTGGGAACAGCACAACCCAGGTGAGAGCAGCACAGCCCAGCTTTGCTGTTTAGACAGGAGCAAGGGAAAGCAGATCCCTCTGCTCTGCCCAAGGTGCTGCAGGGTTTGGAGCTCCCCTGAGCACACCCAGGGTCACCAGCCCAGCAGAAAACTGTCCCCAGCACCTCAGGGCTGCCACATCACCCTCTCCTCCCTCCCCAGCCACCTCTCACTGCAGTCCTTGCTCACCCTTTCCTTTCCTTTCCTTTCCTTTCCTTTCCTTTCCTTTCCTTTCCTTTCCTTTCCTTTCCTTTCCTTTCCTTTCCTTTCCTTTCCTTCACAAAGCTCACTTTCAAACAAAGGCTGACATGTCTTGAAACAATTATTGCCCATCCTGGGGGAGGAGAGGGCTGGTAAAAGATTATTTTGGGAGATTATGTCTGGAGTGACTGACAAACTGATCTGCAGCAGCGTTTGTTTTTAATCTGAAACAGGTTTGGGGTAGAACAGAGGGAGAAAAGCTGCAGCCACCCACGGGCAGGAGGAGGGTGCCAGGGGAGCTGCAGGCAGCAATGCCAGCGTGTGACCAGCTCCAGCCACCTCCCCGCACTGGCCACATGGCCCTGGCCCATGTCCCCAGCACCAGAACGGCGCTGCGTCCCTCCCCGGGACAGGGACAGACCCACGGACACACAGAGGAGCTGTGCCACTCTTGGGCATCACCCAGAGCCCCCAGGGCCCAGGGCTGGGCTGCAGCCCTGCGCTGGCACTGCTGGAAGGCGATTTTGTGCTTTGAAGCCAAACCATTTCTGGTTCTCTTTGGGGTACCAGCCTTTATTGGGGTTTATTCCTGCCCAGGCAGGGCAGTGCCAGGGCTGCCCCTCAGCCCCGTCCCTGGCACAGCCCCAGCATCTCCTGGGCTCCAGCCCTGAAGCTCAGCAGTGACAGCAGCCCCAGATGAGCAGCAGCTGCAGGAGGGCTGGGGGAATTAAATTAATCCCTTCATTATCAACCTGAGCCCTGGGAAAATCTGCAGCAATGGCTGGGGGGGGTCAGAGCACTAAACCCAGCTCAGCTGGGCCAGCACAGCTGGGCTGGGCTCTGATCCCCTGCCCCAGCTGCCACCAGGGCTGCCAGGGCCACCAGTGAGGCCAAGCAGTGCCACCAGTGCCGCCAGTGCCACCGGTGCCACCGTGGCAGTGCCACCCCGGCACGGAGCAGAGCTGGGGACAGCCAGGCTGGAGGGCACAGGGATGTGCCAAGGCAAAGCCAGGCAGTGCTGGCACAGCTTTGGAAGAAATCGCTTTCTTTGCATCCTGAGCACCCCAAGGGCAGCCGAGGGCAGTGCCAGGAGCCTGGGCATGGCCTGCACGGAGCCACCAGGGTCACCCGCAGGGCACAGGGACGGGCAGCACTCGGGGCCAGGGGCCACAGGGCAGGAGAGAGGCAGCTCCCAGAGTGCAGGGATCTGTGTGCTGCAATCCAATCCCCTCTGTGAGCCCCGGCCAGGCGCCCTCCTGGCCTGCACAGGCTGCTGCCAGCAATCCTCTGGAAAAGCTGGGGAGGGAGGGAAAGAGTGGAAAATCAGAGAAAAATAACAAAAACTCCTCTCCTTGTTGAGATGAATATCTCCAGTTGAATTTGTGCTGAAGAATAACAAAGAGGCAGAATAACAGAGAGCTCTGGCCCCCAGCTCAGGCTGGTGGTCCCACCTGGGGAGGGGGATCAGCCCAGGGGCTGCTCCTGCTCCTCCCATTCCCATTCCCATTCCCAGCACACACAGGGATCAGCTGGAAGCAGATTTATCTGCTGGACAATGGAGGAAAAAGGTTCTCCAGAGGAGCTCCAGGCCAAATCACCAGGATCCTGCTCTTGGGGCTTTAATCCCTCTGCAAAAGTGTCAGAGTTGGGTGGGGAAGGGAGGATGGGGAAGGGAGGATGAGGAAGGGGAGGATGGGGAAGGGGAGCCAGAGAACGGCCTGAGGTGGAAGGGACCCCAAATCTCCTCTCGTTCCATGCCCAGGGACCCCCTCCATGATCCCCCCTCCCAGCCCTGCCCAGCCTGGCCTTGGGCACTGCCAGGGATCCAGGGGCAGCCCCAGCCTCTAAAAACCCATCTGAAATCACCATGGGAGCCCGCCAGGTCCAAAACCTGTTACAGGCTGGGGCCGAGCACAAAGAGCAGCCAAGGAAAGGCTGGAGAGGAGGAAACCTGGGCCAGGGTGGGTCTGGGGCTGGCCCAGCACTGCTCCCAGTGCTCCCAGTGCTCAGGGGAGGCAGAACTGGGGCAGAGGGGGCAGTGCCACCCTTGGGAGTGCAGGGATTGCTCATCATGAGCCAGCAAAGCTCCCCACTTTCAAAGGAAGGAAGGGAAGGGAAAAAAAAACCAGCTTTAAAAAAAAGGTAAAAATCAATCAGCCACAAATTATAAATAAAAGAGATGAAAGTTGAGAGCGAAACGAAACAGAGCCCCAGGTGGCCTCTGCCTGGGGCACTCCTGCTAATTTTAGTTGCTCAGCTCTTCCCTGATCTGTCTGCTTCCATGACTGCACGGTTTCAGCTTTTCCTGCAGCCGCTGAAAATGCTCCACACCCTGGCACGGCCCAGCCTGGCTGGGGGTGGCAGAGGGGCCCTGGGCCCCCTCCCTGCTGGGATGGGGGATGTGGGGTGGCCAAAGAGCGGCTGCTGGCCCTGGCACTGTGAGCCCACCCAGCTCCTCCCCAGGCCAGGGGATTTGGGGCCATCCAGAGTGGCTGTGCCCATCCCTGCAGCCCTGCAGCCCCCTCCTTTATTGCACAGAGAGAAGCAGCAGCAGCCTCCCTGACAGCGGCATCCTATGCAGCAGCGTGGATTTAATTTCCTAATGAAGGAACCTGGGGACATTTACTGTGTCCCCATTCACACAGAGCCTATGTGGGGCAGGGGCCAGCACTGCTCAGAGCCCCGTTCCCCATTCACCATTGCCCATTCCCATTCCCATCCCCATTCCCATCCCCATTCCCCATCCCCATTCCCATTCCCCATTCCCATTCCCATTCCCATTCCCCATTCCCCATTCCCATTCCCCATTCCCCATTCCCCATTCCCATCCCCATTCCCATCCCCATTCCCCATTCCCCATTCCCATTCCCATTCCCATTCCCCATTCCCATTCCCCATTCCCCATTCCCCATTCCCATTCCCCATTCCCATCCCCATTCCCATTCCCATTCCCATTCCCCATTCCCATTCCCATTCCCATTCCCCATTCCCCATTCCCCATTCCCATTCCCCATTCCCATTGCCCATTCCCATTCCCATTCCCCATTCCCCATTCCCCATTCCCATTCCCCATTCCCATTCCCCATTCCCCATTCCCCATTCCCCATTCCCCATCCCCATTCCCCATCCCCATCCCCATCCCCATCCCCATTCCCCATTCCCCATTCCCCATTCCCATCCCAATCCCATTCCCCATTCCCCATTCCCATTCCCCATTCTCATTCCCATCCCCATTCCCCATTCCCATTCCCATCCCCATTCCCCATTCCCCATTCCCCATTCCCCATTCCCATTCCCCATTCCCATTCCCCATTCCCCATTCCCCATTCCCCATTCCCATTGCCCATTCCCATTCCCATTCCCATTCCCATTCCCATTCCCCATTCCCATTCCCCATTCCCCATTCCCCATTCCCATTCCCCATTCCCATTCCCCATTCCCCATTCCCATTCCCCATTCCCATTCCCATTCCCATTCCCCATTCCCATTCCCATCCCCATTCCCCATTCCCATTCCCCATTCCCATTCCCATTCCCATTCCCCATTCCCATTCCCATTCCCATTCCCATTCCCATTCCCATTCCCCATTCCCCATTCCCATTCCCATTCCCATTCCCCATTCCCCATTCCCATTCCCCATTCCCATTCCCCATTCCCCATTCCCATTCCCCATTCCCATTCCCATTCCCATTCCCCATTCCCATTCCCATCCCCATTCCCCATTCCCATTCCCCATTCCCATTCCCATTCCCATTCCCCATTCCCATTCCCATTCCCATTCCCATTCCCATTCCCCATTCCCATTCCCATCCCCATCCCCATCCCCATCCCCATTCCCATCCCAATCCCATTCCCAGGGAAGGTGGATTTCTCCTTCCATGCAGGAATTGCAGCTGCAATTGGGAAATGTGCTGTGAGAGCAAAAAAAAAAAAAAAAAATTTAAAAAAAAGCTGTTTTCATGTAAATGTCCCCAGTAATAAAAGTGAATGAAGAAAGCAACACATCCAAACAAGAAATAGTACATTTGTGCTGGAGAAGCAGAAATGACTCTAAAAAAGAGAGCTTTATCAACAATTTCCAGCAGGCAGGGGCTGCTCTTTAATGCTCCTGGAGGAACAGCAGAGCTCCTGCTGGACCTGGGCTGTGCTGCCTCTGATCACAGCTCTGAACCAGCCAGGCTCACTTGAAAACATGAAACTTGTTTGTTTTCCCAAGCAAACCCCGAGCTGCAGTTCTCTCCCCAGAGCTGTGCTTGGTGCTGTCTGTCCCGTTCCTGCTGCATTTCCCTGGCAATGCCCACTCTGGGGCTGCTGGAATCAGCCCAATCCCAGCCCCTGGCATGGCCAAATCCCCCTGAAATCAAGGGGAAATAATCAAAAATGTGCCCTTAAAATCAAGGGCAAATAATCAAAAATGTGCCCCATGCCCTGGGATGTGCTCTGCTCAAAACTATACAATATTTAAACATATTCATCAGCTGATTGCTAACATGAAGGTCAGTGTTTATCTTGCTTTCTTTGCACTTTGGATTACCAACCCTGAGCTGAACTCCCTGTGAATCAGAAGGTGATTCTTGGTGGGAACAGAGGAGCAGAGAGCATCCTGTGAGTCCCTGAGACTCCCCACTCTCCCTCCCACTGTACCTGCACCTCCCACGTATTCCAATTATTTATTTCCCAGCCACGACACCGAGCTGCTGCCGTGAAAGGCTCTGCACAAAGAGGAAAAGCAGAGAGGGCCACAGCCTGCTGCCCTTTGCCTCCAGAGCTCTGCAGAACCATTTACTCCAAATTTACTCCAGACCTGCAATGCCGGGGGATGCTCTGCGATGGATCCGCGGGGTTTTACTGCCCTGCAGCAAGAGGCACCCAGAGGGTGTTTACAGCCACAAGGAGCTGTAAAATCCGTCAGGGGATGGAGGGAATGGTGAAGGCAGCATCGTGAGACACGCAGGGAAAGCCTCCAGCCATGCCCACCTCAAACCGCAGCCTCTAATTGTCCCCAAATCCCATTGCAGCCCCTGATTGTCCCCAAATCCCACCTCACCCCCTCACCATCCCTAAATCCCAACCTTTTCAGAGCTCCCAGCACTCTCCCTGCACATTTCCCCCTTCTCTCCAGACACATTTGTGGTTTCCACATTTGTTTTTACTGCCTCGAGGAGGCATTTAAGAGAAGCAACGTAGCCCGAGCTTCTCACAGTATTTCTTGCCACCCAGGGATTTAAGATCTTACAAATGGACCAAAACCTGTGTTATTTTGACCTCTGAGGGTTTTAAAAGCCTGCAGGAAAATATGTTTATAGTAAAGAAAGCATGAACTTCTTGACTCGTGAGTGGAAAGGCAGGAGTCTGGCACTGCCCTACCCCCAAATCCAGCAACAGCAACTCCTCCAGCTCCTCACTCCAAGGAGAGCAGGGACAGCAAAACCAACAGGAATTCACCGAAGAGTTGGGAATTTCGTGATATTTTTCACCAAGATCATTTCAAGTAGAAACTCATTACTGAACCTGATGAAAATGTGGTGAAACGGAGGAGGAATAACTTCCGCCTCACTTGATGCTCATAAGGGAGATAATGCCTCTGGGAGAAGGTGTGGGGATGAATTATCTGTGAAATTCAGGATGAAAACCTCGTTGGGATGGGGTGCTGAGCAGCCTGCTCTGGCTGAAGGTGTCTGTGCTCATTGCAGAGCCCTTGAAGGTCCCTTCCAAGCCAATCCATGCCATGGTTCCATGGTTCCAGAGGCAGAATGGATTCCAGGCAGGATGGATTCCATGGATAAGGCTGCTCAGCACTCCCAGCCCCACTAACCCCAATGGATTTAGGGCTGAACCAAACGCTGCCCTCCAAAATTTCAAGTTGATTTTTCAAGGTGCCTGAACCTGCATAAAACACCCAGAGTCATCCCCATCTCCTGAGCCAAGGGATGAGATTAAAGCAGCCCTGGAGCTCACCTGGCTCCGTTTCACATCCCCAGCATTTCCTGAACACCTGCCCCTCCCTCTCCAGCAGCTATAACATTCTCTGCCAGCTCCTGGCTCTTTTCTGACGTGACTTGGTCCGGCAGGCGCCAGACCCCAGGCCCAGGGAAGGGATGCTGGGACAAGAGAGGCCAATGTCACGCCGTTAAGAGTGGCAGGGACATTGCCGAGTGCTCGGAGTCACAGTCTGCAGGGACTTGGCAGCTCTGCCCCGTCTCCAGCCCCAAACACGGCCCAGAGCTCTCCTCTGGCTTCCATCTCCCATTCCCCAGCACAAATTCCAAGTAATAAGATTACAGCTTCTGGCTCTGAAAAATAATAAATGTGAGGGACCATGGGGCATTTTGGGGACCCTTTGCAGCACAGATGAAGCAAAGGGGAATTACTCTCCTCCTTTAGGGAGAAAATAAATCCCAGCTCCTCCAACCACAGCAGCAAGTCCAGTACTGAACAAACACCCCCTTATTTCACATCATTGGGCAAAAATCAGACTTTTTTTTCTCAGACCTTTCAGTTAAACAACTTCTTCAGCCAGACAAGAACCATCTGCCCTCTCCCACCTCTGCTGGGCCGTGGGGATCTGCACTCTGAGGGTGATGGATTGACCAGGGAGCCAGCAGAGCCCCTGACCCCCCAACCTACAGCTAAAACCAGACAAATCCTCGGGAAGGCGCCTGCAAATGGATGGTTTTCATCTGCTCAATAACAGCCTCGTGTCCTCTTGGTTTCTCCACAGGCTGATGCAACCGAGTTGTTCCTGGAGTGTGGCGGGGGCGATAACGAAGGATAAATCACCGGGGTGAGATAAGCACCCATAAAATGAAGTCATCTAAGGACAGGTCTGGACATATATATTTCATTGTGAAAGACCTCCTCTATTCCCACTAATGGAACAAATTAAATCAGCCAAGCTGAATAAAACTCTCAAGTCCCAAGACGTAACGAGGCACTTAAAAGTTGCGCGTTCCTCCGTTCCTCCAACGGCTCACGGCTGTCCCTTGGGAAATGCAGGAGCAAGGACAGAGTTCAGGGGTTCTGCAGGTGACAGCAGAGTGCTCCCAGCATGAACAGAGTGCCAGCACCGTGCATCTCTCTGTGGCATCCTGCGGGCACACTGAGCAGTGACCCTGGGATGGATTCGAGCCGCGTCCAGTGCAGCTGCCCTGGGACAGTGTCACAGGTGGCCAGGACAGCAGTGGCACCTCTTTTCCAGGAGAATTGGGGGTGATTTCATTGATTTCATTCACACACTTCATCCTTCACCTCAGGGCACTGAAATAACCACACCTGGGCCCTTGCCTGCAGCACTGCAACACCCCCACAGCTCCGAGCACACAAATTAAAACCTTATCACCGCTGAGCAACTCAGCGCTGGGTGAAACCCAGGCACAACGTCACTGTTCAGCTTTTCCCTCTCCTCTGCCACCCAGGAGCACTCCCAGCCCGTGGGAAGGCAGGCAAGGCTGCAGGAACTGCATTTTTCCTGCAGGCAGCATAAACAGCATGATGGAACAATAATACCTAGATGGCGACTGGCAGGCAGAGCAGAGACATTTATTTATTCTTGATCACAAACAATGTCCTGCATTGACAAGCTGAATGAAGGGCACTTCACTGATTTATTAGACCTAATAAGAAGCAGACCTCTCGGGATGAAATACAAGATTGATTTTTAGTGGTGAGCCTCGCTGCCATCCCGGGCTGAGCTCAGGCTGATGAGATGGAACCAGGCGTGCGCAGGGACACGGGGCTGACACAGCTCTGCTGGGCCGGGGGGACAGATGGAGGGATTGCCACGGGGAGGGGGAGGTGGAAGCACAGCAATAACAGCCCCGAAAGCTGCTCTTTCCTCCCTGCAATCCTCCTCTCTCCCACCGAGGCATCCCAAGAGCAGCAAACCACTGGGAAGTTTGAGGGCAGCTCTGATGGAATTCCTGGGAAACCTCAAAGCCAGGCCCTCCCCACAAACCTGCCTTCCACAGGAGCCCCTCTCAGCACAGCCAGTGCAATTTCCACACCAGGCCCAGCCCCTCCTGGGCACACCACATGAGCTGAGCTCCGTGGATGCCGTTTTCCATCAGGAAAAAGCCAGCTAGCACAGCAGTGCTTAGCTTGAGGCCCTATTAATAGCAGTTCTAATTATATGGCTGCAAATTTAATTCATGGCAATGATTAGTGTCAAAATCAAAGGCATCACGCATCAATATTGATAGAATTGTATGGAGCCCATAAACAGAGCAAGCAAGCTGACACATCTCCCCCCAGCACTTTGTTGCTGTTAACTGTTGCATTAATGTCCCTTCTCATTTTGCTTGATGGAAATGGTTTTATTGGAGGAATCCCCAGTTCTGAATGGTTGTGCCTCCAACATGGGCCCCTTTTCCCTTCCTCCCACAGCCAGGAGGCTGAGGTGCTTTGGGAGGAGGGCAGGAGGGAGAATTTCGTCCCATGTACCTGTGCTTGAGCCACAGCATCAGCAGCGTTTGCTTTTCACCCTCTGTGAGACACTCCTGGGGAGCAGGAGCTGGGAATGGGGCAGGAGCAGTGAGGTGAAGAGCTAAAGGCAGGAGGACACCATGGATATCCCAGTGTTCCCAGTGAGGGATCCTCACTGGGGAAGCACAGGCAAATGTGAAAGATTTTGGAGCCATCTCCCTGACTTTCCTCCAGCCACACAAAAATGCCTTCCCTGGCAGCCCAGACGGAGGCAGCAGCTTGTTTCCAAAGGAAATCAACAGCTGTGGGCGAGGGAATAGGTGTGACAAAGCTTTCAGACATTAGTGGTGTGGGTAGATCTGAGACGGAGGAGGACACGGAGGAGATCAGGTGGAGAAGGCTCTGCACTCACAGAGGTGCTGGACGGTTCCACCATCATCTCAGTGATGGGGAAGGAGAGATGAGGAGAGTCCGGAGCATCCTGAGCACTCCCTAACTTCCAGATAGGTCTGGTTATCTTGGAACAGGCACAAAATGCAGAGACAACCTGTGAACTTCTCTCCTCTGCAGCCAGAGCCCCTCAGCTCGGTGCAGAGCTACTTCCTCCGCCTCACCTGGGCTCCCTCAGGCCATGGAAAAGGTAATCCCACTTGTCAAAGGAGGGAAAACCTGCTAACAGTGCAGACAGAGCCCGGAGAGAGAGAACAGCATCTCAGTCCCACACAGGGATTGTTCCAGTTAATTACAGGGGGATGGATCCCACCAGCTGCAGGCAGCTCTGCTGTTAAATAAGGGCAGATGCCATGAAAACCTGACTGTAGTGAATGTCTGGGATGAATTTACTTCAGAGATGGGCCAATTTTCATCCAACAGATGAAAGATTGCAGGTGAAGGATTCCACAGCCTCCCTCTGGACAGCGGAGCAGGAATAGATTAACTTTGCATCAGAAAGCGTTCAGTGCAACTAGCACAGGAATTAAACCCTGCTGGAGAGGCTGCTGCCTCTGTAATCCTCCATAATTCATGGAACAAGCCCGTAAATGCCTCGTGTGCAGGCACAGGCCCTTGGCTGCTGCTGAAAGAGGAGCCTCCCCTGTCCCCAAACCCTGCCCACAGCGAGCACTGGGCTGCATCCCCTGATGCATCTCCTAATGCATCCCCTGCTTCATCCCCTGCTTCATCCCCTGCAGCATCCCTGGCTGCATCCCCTGCTGCATCCCCAGCTGCATCCCCTGCTGCATCCCCTGCTGCATCTCCCCTGCATCCCCTGCTGCATCTCCATTCCAGGCTTGGCATTTGGGACATGCTGAGGGTTCCTTTTCTTCCATTTAGCTGAAAACCCCCGGCTCTCCCCTGTGCCACGGCAGGCGAGTGCAGGGCTCTGCTTTACAAGCTCCCTCTCCCCCGCGTTCCAAATTGCCCCACTGACACTCGAGAGGCACCAGGGAGGCACCTAATTTACTACTACTCAGCACTTGTAAAGTGCTGAATGAATATTAATGAGCTGATGTAATTAAAATGATGCAGACATTCAAGTGTAGTATCTGCCTGTCCTTGTATCTTCCTGGATAGATGAGGAAGAAATTCCCCGCTGCTTAAGGACTCAAAAAATTAACAGCCTGCTGTTGATTACATTTGTTAACTCTTTCCCCGGCGTGGAGGAGCAGGGGCTGCATTTAACAGGTTCACCTAATGCTGTCATTTAGAGCTGAGGTTAATTGGAAGGGTCTCGGCTTGCCAGAGCAGCAGCTCCGGGGCTGTTTTTGCTGGAGCTGGATCAGACTCACTGCTGAGCTGGCTCCCAGCTGCAGCTCCAGCTCCAAAGGCCAGCAAGGGCTCTCTCACACCTCTGCTTACACCCCAAGGCCACTTCCAAACTTATTTGAAATGCAGAACTCATCTGAGAGTTCCCTTCCAACTCAGAGTATTCTGTGATTGTGTGACTCAGAAGTGGCGAAATCCCAGCTGGGCTTCAAAGGCCTAAAAGTCATTCAAGGTCGGGTTGGACAGGGCTTGAAGCAGCCTGGGCTGGTGGAAGGTGTCCTTGCCCATGTCCCTTCCAACCCAGAAATGTTCTGTGACTCTCACCTGAGCCCCACCAGCCCCCCCTCGATGTTTGTGGTGCAGAGGACAAGGAATGTTCCAGGGCTGATCAATCATCCAGCAGGAGGGAAGAGGCACAGGGAGCAGCAGGACTCTGCCCTGAGGCTTGGTTCCAAAAGCAGCCACATTAACCCATTCCTGCCTCTCCATGACCAAAATCCTGCCAGCACCAGCAGCTCCAAAGGCTTTGCAACTCACACTTTTCTACACCACTTGCAGAAGGATTGCTGGCAAACAAAGCCATTGCAAGATTTCCATCTGACTTCCTTTGACTCCTTTCCCAGGACAGTCCTGCAGCAGCTTCAACTTCACCTTTCCCAAAAATGGCACTCCAAAATCACACCAACAACACTGCAGGCTGACCTCTGCCTCTCCAACACCAGGCTGTGACCCACACCCTGCCATTCCCACTCCTGCTTCACTCCCAGTTTCCCACTGGGAAACACCCATGAGGCGCATCAGAGCATCCCAAGAGAGACCAACCATGGCCAGCATTGAAGAGAGACCAACCCCAGAGCAGCTCCTGGCCCTCCACAGCCACGGACAGGGCTCACCTTCTTCAGCCTGCCCGTCTTGGTGCCCACGAAGACCACGCTGTAGCCGTTGTAGACGTAGGAAGCCACGGAGGTCATGCGGTCGCGGCTGGAGGTGAAGAGCGTCACCCCCTCCACGGGCACCGAGCCCCCCAGGGGCTGGTTGATGTCCAACCCGCAGAAGTTGTCGTCGATGGGGACTGGCTGGAAAGACAAGGTTTGGGGCAGCTGTGAGTGACACAGAGCCCAGGGAGGCCCCACACACTTGGGGTGGTGTGGAGGGAGCTGGTGGTGTTGGCAGCAGGGTGGGGGCCACAAATGTGTGGTGTCAGCTCCAGCCACCTTCCCCAGAGCTCCTGCAGCTTCCAGAGCCCCCCAGAGGGTTGGGAGTGACAGAGACTCCCAGGAAACTGCACACTTTATTCTGCCTTAACACCACCCCTTCCCTCATTGTCAACCTACTGTAGGATGAGAGCGTGGATTAAAGGGGAAGATGTTCTGAATTCAGGGAAACTGAGGCACAGACCGGCCGATCCTACTCTGCAAACTTGCATTCCATTGGGGCAGGGATTGAACCCGGCTCTCCAGGGCCCCCACAGCCCCCACCCAGTGCAACCCTTACCGCTTTGGTGCACTGCACATCCTTGCCCAGCAGCCAGTTGAGCTCCAGGTTGCCCTCGCCCTGGTAGCAGGACTGCAGGCGCTCCTTGATGTGGGCGTTGACGGTGCGGATGGGGAAGGCGCAGAGCGCCGAGTCGTCGGGCGGGTGGTGGTACTGCTTCTGCCCCTTGGAGAAGATGGCAAAGAGCACGTCCTCCTGCACCGTGATGTTGAGGGCCCTGGCCAGCACCTCCCCGGGCTTGGCCAGGTAGGCGGCCTGCAGCAGGCGGTACTCGGTGTCACCCCTGACGCAGCCGAAGGGCAGCGACACGTACGAGTGGAACTTGGGGTCGTCCTTGCACAGGCGGACGATGCGCGAGGTGTAGAAGAGGTCGCTGGCCGAGTTGATGGAGACGCCCTCGGGGGTCTCCGGCTGCACCGTCAGGAAATACACAAAGTTCCCGCTGGCGAAGCCGTAGATGTAAAAAATGTCAAAGTGCGAAACCAGGGCCAGCGTGTCCGAGGGGATTTTGATGAGGGACGAGACAAAGTCGCTGTGGAGCTCGTAATCCAACATCGCCGAGGACTCCGGGTCCCGGGGCAGCTTGCGGCTGGACAGGGTGGGGAAATAATCCTGCTTGCCATCCACGGCCGTGCCGATGAAGAGCTTCCCGTCCTCGCCCTCGGAGCGCACGATCACCCCGTACATGGTGCCCGTCTTGTTGACGCTGGACAGGTAATGCTCCTTCTTGTGCGAGGGCTCCACCAGGATGAAGAGGTCGTCGAGGCGCAGCAGCTTGCAGACGCCCTGGTAGAGGCTGCCGCAGGCCAGCAGCCGGTTCTCGGAGTAGTCGATGATGAGCAGCTTGTTGACGTTGTTGGTGAGCGTCAGGACCTCGCTGCAGGGCTGCACGATGAGGGGAGGGTAGCAGGACTTGTTGTCCTCCTCGGGGCCGGTTTTGTGAGCCACCAGGATGGTCAGGTTCCCCGAGAGCTTGTAGACCCTGTTGATGGCCCCCACGTAGACGGCGCCGGTGCCCCGGTGCACCGTCAGGTGGTTGAACGTCCAGTCCCGGTTCTCCGAGTGGAAAGTGTTGAAGGAGGCATTGCTGGACACGTCCCGGGACAGCGATGCCAGGAGGAGGCAGAGCAGAGCCACCGAGCAGCCATCAGAGTCCAGTAGGCGAGGCCAGGTCCTCCTCTGATCCATCCTGGGAAAGGAGAGCTCCGTGTCCCCCGCGCGTGTCCTGAGCCCCGGCAACGTCCCTCACATGGTTCTGTGGAGAGAAGAACCACCCAGAGCCAAGGATTAGATCCCGTGTGCCCTGCAGATAAAATTCAAAGGAGGCTTTCTAATTACACAGTCCTTGAGATAAAGGGAGGATGTCTCTAAGCACAGCGAGAATTAAGCGAGTCCATAACTTAGTGGAGAGCAGTTCAGCCTTGATGCTTTGCCACTTGTCTCAGCCCCTGCATCTTAATTTGTGCTGGGGTTTGGGTGTTTAGAACATGCTCTGCTCAGACAGGGAGGGGAGAATCAGCTCCGGCCCAAGACAAAGCCAGCAGCTCACAGCCCCAGCCACCCATCTGCAATCTTGGCTGAAAGGATGTCTCCTGCAGGGTGTGTTGCTGGAAGCAGCAGAGGAAATAAGAGCTGTTCTTTACCTTTAAAACCTCCCTGATTTAATTTGGGAACCTGAGGAAGAAGCCTCGTGCAGGCAAGCTCATTGAGCACACACGGAAGGCGCTGACATCTCCCCTCAAAGCCTCCCCAGAGCCACAAGTGCCTCTCAAGCAGGTGCTTTTTAGGCAGGAGCTCCTTCACAAGGTACTTTCCTGCCAAAAAGCAGCTGCCACCAAGGTGGGAGCACACGGTTAGATCAGCCACCAAGCCCTGCCAGCAGGAGAGACACCACAGTCTAGAGCAGCTGCCTTGACCTGCCCATGGAGGTGTCCGAGTGTGAGAAAACCACCACAAAGTTCTCCTTTATCCCAAATTACTCACTCCTGGTGTGCTCCAGGCTGGGCAGGCCAAGGCACCACTTCAGAGAATCCTCCCTCCCCTCGGGGTCACCCCAGCTGAGGATGAGGATGAGGCACCACTCTGCACCCATCACATCCCACACACGCCACGGGAACCCTGCCCTCTGCAGCTCTGAGCCCCCACTGCTGCTCCTGGTGTGGTTTTATTTAAATTTCCACCAATTCCCAGCCCTGCAGGGGTGCTCTGAGCTGCGGGTGTCACTCTCTCTTTAGCCTTGTTCCTGCCGGGAGCGGGGACGGCTGTTCCTGAGAGGTGACAAAGGAGCTCTGTCCCTGCCTGTGCCTCTGACAGGAGACACGACAGGAGAGGCAGCCCTGGTGGCTTTGTCATTCTGCTCAGGGACACATTGCCCTGGCTGCTTCCCTCTGGCTGCCAGGCCCGGCATTCCGGCATTCCACACCTTGGCAGTCTGTCTGTCCTGGGGAGGACACGGGCCCTGCCACCCTCTCGGTGTGTCACAGACACGTTTTATGGAAAATCCTTTCCTTAGGATTTTTCCTCCTAAGAAGCTGGAGGCCTCAGGAACAAGTGGAAACAATGGTTATCTGCTGCTGTGGAATGCAACAGGGTGGCACTGGATGGGCTTCAAGGTCCCCTCCAACCCAAACCAGTCTGGGATTCCCACTGGATTAAATGGCCCTGGATGAGCATCAGGGTCCCCTCCAACCCAAACCAGTCTGGGATTCCCACTGGATTAAATGGCCCTGGATGGGCTTCAAGGTCCCCTCCAACCCAAACCAGTCTGGGATTCCCACTGGATTAAATGGCACTGGATGAGCATCAAGGTCCCTCCCAACCCAAACCATCCCTGTGGAGCAGGCCAAACACCTGGGGAGTTAAACAGCAGCAGAATGGATGATTTTAACTCTCACCCTTAATACCATTTGATCATTAATTTTCCCTCTCTTTCTTTCTTTTCTTTTTTTTTTTTTTTTTCTTTTTTCTGAAGAGAGTTTTAAAATACAGCCTCAGAAGCAATCTGCAGCTATTAGTAACGCAAGGTGAAAGAGAGAGTAAATTCAGGGACACAATATAAACCCAAGCAGCTGAAAGGCCTCAATTAGGCTGAAAGGAGTTATCTGGTATTTAAATAATTATTAGATTGAAGGAATAATCACAGGTCTGAGCCGATTTTTTCCCCCACTGTCATCCTAATGGAGACTATAATATTATTATTCAAATGCCCATGATTCTCATTGAGGGGGGAAGAAAAAAGGGCTCATTTAATCTCCATGTGACAGGGCTTCAGGAGGCACCATTAGTCATTTCTCTCATTTCAGCTGTCACTCACTCACGGGCACCACAGTTTGTCATTAGTGGCATTTTGTGCAGACCCCCAGAAAAAAAAAAAAAAAAGAAAATTAAAGCCAAAACAACAAGAGAATCTCCTGTGGCCAATGACGGCTCAAAGGCACAATTCTGATGTCACCAGTGTGGCAGCTGTGTTTGCCTGGTGCTGAGGGGGCTTTTCTTGGGGGGTGGGGTTGTAAATCTGGTGAGCAGTGATTTACACTCAGCACGGCTGGGCCGTCACCCATCACCCCTCAGCTCCTGGTTTTGGGATATTTCACCCCTCTGGGCCCTCACCCATCACCCTCTCAGCTCCTGGTTTTGGGATGTTTCACCCCTCTGGATGCACCCCAGCATCCCCATGACACAGCAAACACCCCCAGTGCCTCACTGACCCCACAACCTGCACTGACCCCACATCCTCACGCATCCCCTCACCCTCCCAGCCCTCAAGCTTTTCCCTGCCTGTCCTTTCTCTGTCCCTGTTCCTCCCCCTGCCCAGAGGCCACCAGGGTCCCCAGGCACTCACAGGGAGGAGCAGATTGGGCCATAAATCCCACATTGGCTTTGTGTGGGCTGTGATCCTGAACAGACCCCCCTGAGGAGTGGCAGAGCCGGCCAGGAGGGGCAGAGGGGGCTGGGGTTGCTCTGGAAGATGGGGGTGGTTCTGCTCTTTTTGCTGTTTACAGCCCCATAGGATTCATGGCTGGGAGTGGGGACAGCGGCGCTGCCCAAAGGGTGACCAGGCTGTGACACCCCAGCTCTGCCCAAAGGGTCACCAGGAGGCCAAGCTGCCCATGACAAACCCTCAGGCAGGACAAACCCTCTGGCACAGCCCCCTCGCACCAGCCTGAGCCCTTCCCCTCCTGCTGGCTCCATATCAGCTCTGAGAATGAGGGAAGAGCCCCAGTTTGGCCATTCCCTGCAGCAAGAGGGATCACAGATGCTGGGCCCTCATCCCTCCTGCAGCTCTTTGGGAATTTTCCTGTGAAGCCTTTCCAGGCACTGGAGCTGCTGCAGTGACTGATCCCCTCCAAGGAGGGACACTCTGCACACGTCTGTCAGCTGTGGAGGAAGACCTTGCCATAATTAATGAGGTTTGGGTTTAATTAGGCAAAAAGTCCGAGCCAAAGTGTCTGATGGAAGCTTCTCCAAGCCCTGGGATGTTTCCAGGTGGATCAGAGGTCTGGATGCTCAGTGCTGCCTCTTTGGCCAGGCCACCACAGCCACCACAGCACCCAGGAGCCTGACCCCAAGGGCAGCTACTGGCACCTTGGTGTGAATAACTGGAATTCTGTAACACAGAGCCACGAGGATGCCTCCCACCATCTCCTCTTGGCCTTTTTCAGTTAATATTTTGACTCCAACAACAATAAGAACAAGTTGTAAATCACCAGTGAGGAGCCTGGTGAGGTTTCTCCAGAGGTTTCCCCTCAGGGATGACAAGTAAGATTTTCCTAAAACACAACCTGAACACTTTGGGTTTTGGACCCAAAGGCTCCAGGTATTTAAATAATTATTAGATTGAAGGAATAATCACAGGTCTGAGATGATTTTTTCCCCCACTGTCATCATAATGGAGACTATAATATTATTATTCATACTCATATTCGTATCCAGACTATAATATTATTATTTTTTGGACTAAAATGCACCTTCCTGGCTGGCCCTGTCCCTGCTCTGTGCTGGCAGCCAGGGCAGGGCCCATGCCAGGAGCTGTGCCCCCCTTCCAGGGCTGCTCATTCCCAGGGCTGGCATCCACAGCCCTCTGAGAAAGAGTTAAGAGGGCAAAGCACAGCATTGTGATTATTGCTTCCTCCAGGCCTGGGACAAGGAAGAGGAGGGGAAGAACAGAGCCCAGCCACGAAAAGGCATTTCCCCGATAACAAACAACATCACAGCAATTATGCTCAAAATTTGTCCGGAGCCCAGACATTTGTTTACACAGCACACACTGTGCAAAGCTCTCCCCTGCACCTCCCTCCTGTGCACACACACATCCCAACGGGTCCAGAGGAACAGAAAACCCAGGGAGGGCTCTGCCCTGCCCTCAGCCCCAGGTTTGGAGCTGCAGATGGCAGGACAAGGACACAGCACACCCAGTGCCACCCCTGGCGCTGCTGCTCCTCCGGGAAACGCAGTGGAGAAGTGCCCCAGGAGGGCTGCACTCCCCTGGCTCCAGCCTGGTGACAGCCCGACACGGAGCAGGACGGAGCCTGCCCGCCCTGGCTGCCTTGAAGTCTGACGCCAAGGGGGAATTCAACACTTCTGAGCTTTCATGGCTGCTTTAGTCGCGTTTGGGGAGGCCGGGGTTCAGCCAGACCTGTGTAAACAGGTCACTGGCGCTGCATGATGTTGGAAGAGCAAAGTTGGGCGGAGAGCTGTGATGTGTAACAGCCTCCTGCTGCAGGCCCAGCTGGTAGAGCCATCAGCGCAGTGCTGTTCTCTAAAGAGTCCTCAAGGACCCCCAGAAACAGAATCCACAGCCCCTCCAGGCAATCTGGGTCAGTTTTACGTGCCTCACAAAGTGCTTTTCCTGGTTTCCTACCTGAGT
Source organism: Melospiza melodia melodia (assembly GCF_035770615.1). Classification (NCBI taxonomy): domain Eukaryota; kingdom Metazoa; phylum Chordata; class Aves; order Passeriformes; family Passerellidae; genus Melospiza; species Melospiza melodia. The sequence goes on from NC_086221.1 coordinate 8,359,303, forward strand.
CCTTGTGGACTGAGCTTTACCCACCTCTCCACCTGAGCGTCCTTTGATTATTCATGGGCTTCGTTCCCAACAAAATGGAATTTAATGGCTGCTGACCTCGGGTGCAAGCAGATTAAACGAGGCAATGATTTGCCCAAGGCTAAGCAAAAGGTCCCAGTGGCAAGGCAGGAGTTTTATCTCCCGAGCCCCAGCCCCCGTGTCCCCAGGTGACATCCAGCTGCAGTTTATTACCAGGGAATGTCACAGAGCAGCAGAGGGAGGATCACAGCGAGCTGCAGGAGCAAAACAAGCAGCAGCTCCTGCTGGCCTCGCTCCAAGCACACCACAGGCAAGTGGAGAGCCCCAGCTCCAAATTAAATGGGTCCCCAGGCAGTCCATTAAACAGAGCTGGTGCAGCAGAGCTCCTGGGCTGTGCCAGAGAGCGCTGGGTGTGATCCTGGCTGCATTCACACAGCAGGGCAGGACGTGGGGCACTGGGCACAGCTGATGCTCAGGGGCTGGGTGTCCCCAAACAGCCCTGGGTCACTCTCAGCCAGCGGGGCTGGGGGTGTGGGGACTTCTGGGCATGGTTGGGGCAGCTCCCTGACCCTCCAGAATGGGTTTATCTCCTGAGATCAGCACCAAACGGGGTTTATCTCTTGAGATCAGCACCAAACTGAGTTTATCTCCCTGTACCAGCACCTAGCAGGGTTTATCTCTCAGGATCAGCACCAAACTGAGTTTATCTCCCTGTATCAGCACCAAGCTGATCTGGGGTCGGGGGGCTCCCAGGGTGCCCCCAGCCTCATGGCCCGAGGTCCAGGCAAGGACCCCAAAGCCTGGAGCCACCTCCCCTCCGTGCCATCATCAGCTGAACATCATCTCCTCTCCCAGAGCATTGGGACATCAACGTCTGCTTGAGAAAGTGGCTCCTTCACACTCGTGTGCTCCCTGCTCCTCTGCCCTGCTTTTCAATTTCAGAGCTCTGGCAGGTCTCTGATTAATTCAAGCCTGTTTAATAACCCTTCTGTTTAGATGAAACGAGCTGTCTTGTTTTCTTTATTTCTAACACTAACTCTCGTTTCTTTGCTAAGGATCTCTGTCACTTAAAAACTTCTCTGTCTCCAACCAAGCTGAGACTGAGATGGAGAAAGCAGCTGCTGACGTCCACATCTGACATCAGCCACAAGGTCTGAGGCTAAAGAGGGGCTGGACACTTTGATGGATGAGATATCCTGAGCAAAACCAGGAACTCCACAAATCCCACAAACAGCAGCACTGTGGGGACCATGGGGGTGACAGGAGGGGAGATTTGGGAGCTGCAGCACCCACCCAGGAAGGGTCACCATGTTTCTGCCTGTGGGGGTGGAAAGTGTCCCATAAAAGCCCCTGGAAGCTGCTGGGGCCGTGTCCCACACTGTGCCCCTGGCGTGGCAATCGATTGGCCATGGGCTGCTGCAGCTGCTCCCGGCCCTGCACAACTGCCCTGGTTATTGTTATCATTATAAAAATTACTGAGGCACTTAGGAAAGCACCCACAGCCCCTCCCTGCTCTGTGGCACCTTCCCTTGTCCCCTGCTCTGCTGTCACATCTCCGCCCCACAGCTCCTGCGGCCACTGCCCAGCCCGGCCTTTTCCCTGCCCGTTTCAGAGCCCCGGGAGCAGCAGCAATTCCCAGGAATTCCCTCAGGACACCCCGGGCTGCTCCTGCCTCGCTGCAGCTCAAAGCTGCACTTGTCTGCAGAGCAACTGAGTCACTTCCTCCCACTCCTGCCTGCGGGACAGGCTCCAGCCCTGCCGGAAAACAATAAATCCTTCAGGATGTGCGAGGCCATAATTCACAGGGATGCAGCCGGGCTGGCTGCCCCGGGAGCCCTCAGCACCCCTGCATTCAGCTCTGCCCCAGGGAGGTGTCCCAGCCCCATCCCAGGTGTCCCCAAATCCCCAGGACATCCAGCTCTGCCCCAGGGAGGTGTCCCAGCCCCATCCCAGCTGTCCCCAAATCCCCAGGGCACTGCTTGGATGGAGCAGCAATGGGGTCACGGCGCCAAGGTGGGTCAAGAACTGAGCATAAAAGCTCTATAAAATGCACAGACGTTCCCACAGGGAGAGAAACCGTAGCTAAGTTTGTGGCAGGGCTCCTTTGGCAAACCCAGGGACGCATCACAAAAGGAGTTTCCTTCAAAAACACAACAAAACAACTCGTGAGGGCCAGGGCTGCACTCTCAGCTGGTTCAGTTTTACAAATCCCCTCTTTACAACCACAAACTGCTACTCCAGATCCCCAAAACATTCCCACAGATCTCGAGGACTGGGCAAAGCCAAACTCAACAATTAGAGCCGTCTCTGGCCCAAAACCTGTGGAACTTCCACCAAAACCACCCAGCCATGCCTGGCCAAAAAGAACCTTGCAGATCTGAGGAAAATCAGTGATTTTGGAAAATCCAGGAGCACTGAGCGCGGCTCCCTTTGTCTTTTTCGAAGCAAAGACCAAGTGAGTTACATTAAGGATCACAAGACTTTGAAGCAAATGATCCCACACAGATGAGAACAAACGCAATGACAAGGAAATTAATGTGATATCCCCCTCAGTAACACGATGGCTAAAGCAGATAATCTGCCCAAGTGTCATGTTTATAATGGGAATTTGCAGAGAATGAGGCAGGACTTCGCAGGGATGAACAAATGAGCCAATATTCTGTTTCTTCTCATGTTAAAATTCTGCAGTTTGGGATAAAAATAATGGGTTTTTTATAAATCTTGGGAGGAGAAGGAAATTTGACCGAAATTGTTTTGTTTCAAATAGATTTTTGCAGCTCAGAGGGTGTGGGAGCAGGTGAGCTGCCCAGAGCCCCGTGCCATAAGGACTCACCCCAGGGAGACAATTCCTTTATAAAAGTCAATTCAATCTCATTTCAATGGCAGGATTGACACAGAGCTCCTTGGTGCAAGCCTGTGAGGCAGTGGATGGTTAAAATCCAACACATCCAGAAGTGAAATCCCCCTCTGCAACGTCCCTGCAATTCCCCCCAGCCTGTCCCTCCTGCGGCCAAACCTCCCCGTGACCCAGCACCCTGGGCTGGGCCAATTCTTATCCTTTTTTTTTTTGGTTTTTAACCAAGTTACACAACCCCCTTGGAAGTCCTCACAAGAGCCTGTGCTGTTGTTTTCTCTGTGCTGGGAGTTTGTTCTGGCACTGCTGAGCTGAGCCCAACCTCGGCCGCGGGGAATTCATCCAGCAGGACCGACTTGTCCCTGCCACACAGAGCTTGTCCCTGCCACACAGAGCTTGTCCCTGGCACACAATTCCTGCCCTGAAAAGCAGAGTTACACAAGCCCTTGCAGCAGCACCTCATTGTGGCCCGGGGACGCGCCAGGAGCTGCTGCCTCTGTCTCCCCTCGAGCCCGGCGAGTTTGGCCCGAGCGCCTCGGTTGCTGTGAGATTTTTAAAGGCAGTCTGGACCTGTCACCACTGAGCAGCCTCTGAGCACAATTCCTGCTCCAGGAGGCTCCTCAGCTGCCAGTGGAGCCAAGCACTCCAGGAGAGGGCTGGGATTAACTCCTCGAGAGCTGCAGGGAAATCTCACAGAGGGACAGAGAGAAGCTGCCGTGCCCCTTGCTCTGCCACAGCACCTCCCAGCCCAGCTCATTGCTCGTTTCCATCCCAGCTCCAGCCCCACAAGGGATGATGCCTCTGCTGTTAAATTCACTTGGAAATCCAGAGGGGCAGACAGCAGAGTCAGGGGTTTTGGCAGGTTTAAGGCAAACACAAGATTCCTCGTCCCAAGGTGGAGTTTGAAAAGCTCTCACTGCCAGTTTGCTTACTCTGGGTTTATCATGGAATTACAGAATAGGGACCTGAAATCCCATCCAGTTCCCATCCCATCCACTGTCCCAGGTTACTCCAAGCCCCATCCAACCTGGCCTTGGACACCCCAGGGAAGGGACCTTTGAGGTCCTTTCCAACCCAGACCATTGCACAGTTCTGTTTTGACTTCAGAGCAGATTTCAGAGCTGTGAAATGGCATATTTGCAGCACAAGAATAACCAAGGCACTTAGGAAAGCTCCAGGCACGCTCCCTTTTCCTCCCCACCTCTTCACACTTCCATTAAAAATCAAAAGGAAATTCGCAGGCTATTTTTTTTTTGTTGTTGTTCAAATAACATTCCAGGCTGTGACATAAGCCAGCAGAGACAGGAAATATGATCATGAGGGCACAGCTCCATCCTCTGCTCCTGTCACTGCGACTTTTTGGGGACTTGGCAGATGAGTGAGCAGAGCAGACAGCCGGCGTGTTTTATGGAGTTGAACTGTAACATCCCTGTTCCTCAGCCAGCTCCCTGCTCCTCTGCTCTGACACCAATAAATCTGCCCAGCCACGGGGAACAAAGCTCTTCACACGAGCTGCCCACACATGAACCCCTCACACTGGGCTACCTGGGCAAGCACCCAGCCCCTGGCTCTGCTGTGGGTAAATGTTCCCCCAAAAATGGGAAAATGCCAATTTCAGAGCCATCACCCGGGGGGTTGAACCCTACCACCAACACACTCGCAGTCACCACAGCTTCCCAAGTGCCAATTCCCAGAATCCCAGCCTCCCATCCTGAGGGGAAATGGCCACTTTGGGCTGGAAGGAAACCCTGCCAAGGCAAACCCCAGAGCCCAGAAATCGCCACACAAATCCAAACAACTCAAAGCCTCCTTTGAGCGCTGTCCAGGCATTAACCTCAAAAGCACAGACTCACTTTTTGGACGCTCATTCCCAGGTAAACAAAGCAAAGCAGGGAGACTCAGGAACAGCTGGAAAATGCCTCCAGATTTGTGTCCTTCCCTTGCTGGGTGCCCAGTGCCCTCCAGCAGGGCCGGCACACCGGGGATCACTGCAGGCTCTGGTGATGGCAGAGCAAGGACTGCCCAGCAGTCTCCTGCAGGAATCTGTTCCCAGGCTGGAAGTGACAGGAGGAACTCCTGGCAGGCTGAGTCAGGGAGTGACGGGGCCGTGGTGGCCGCGCTTCCTCCGGCACAGCCGGCGCTGCCCGCGGCTTTCCTGTCCCCCTGATCCCCCCAGGCAGGGAAACGGGGCTCCAGAGCCTGGCACGGCGGGGGTTAAACTGCTGCGGTGCAAATCCTGTGTCCCAGACCGGGACAATGAAAATGAGCAGTTTGGAGGAAAAGGAGCAGTTTGCTCCAGCCTGTGCCGTACCAGCAGGAACGGCCTCGCCAAGGACGGTCACCCGCTCTCCCATCCATCCCTTCAGCAGGAAATGGGATTGGATTTGTCACAAACACCCCCAGCATTGCCACTGCTGATCCACACGCGTGATTCCAGCCCAGGGCAGGTGGGAGATGCTGGTCCAGCCCTGCCAGGTGACACAGAGGGGCAGGGGCTGCACCCACACTCAGCTCTCCCTGCCTGCGCCCCCTCTCCTGCTCGCAGGGATTGTTCCTGGCGTGGATTCCCACAGAGACTCCTCCCTGCTCCCCCAGGCTCTGGCAGGGCTGTGACACAGGGACGGGCAGTGCTGGCGGCTGTCACACTCACGGGCAAGGCTCACACTGACCCAGCAGCCACTGACCGTGCCTGGGGCAGCCAGGCTGGACCCTGCCCTTCCTGTCCAGCTCCAGCTGGTTCATGGAGCTTGTGTTCCAGCCCTGAGCCCCCCGAGCCCCCCAGAGCCCCCCAGAGCCCCCAGCTCCCGGCACAGCCCCGGGGCAGAGCGGGGGAGCCCTGAGGAAGCAGCAGCAGCAGCGGGAGCAGCAGAGGTGAGAGGTCAGGGCAATATTTACTCAGACATCACCTTTCACTTTTATGAAGTGGGGAAACGGGGCTGGAGCAGGAAAAGGGCTGGGAGGGACGTTCCCTCCTGGGAAGCTGCTGTCACAGCAAACACGGAGCTGGCCCCAGAGAGCCGGGGGCCAGGACAGGGCCCTCCAACCCCACACGGGGCTGGGAATGGCTCCAGGCTCCCTCTGGGAATGGGCAGGGGCCCTGCAGGAGCTGCCCGGGCATTCAGGAGCACAGTGGGGTCATCCCTGGGCACTGAGGGTTTAGGAACTGGCAGGCACAGAGCGAGCTGGGATCAGCTGGATGACAGAACTTCCACAGGGGAAACTCTAGGAAGAACCTTCTCCTTCAGCAAACGGGGAGATGGAGCTGAGTGTGCCCCTAGCAGGGAGCAGGGCAGGGGCAGTGCCAGGCAAGGAGGGCACAGCACAGCCTTGCCAGGGCCCTCCCAGGCTCACCCTCCCCATGCCTTCAGAGATCATCTGGACTTTTCTATAACTCTGATGCCTTTTATCCCCGGCTCTGAATGCAATTTTAGCCCGGGCAAAGCAGGATTAAATTTTCATAGCAGGATACATTTATCTCGCTTTTCACTCCCCCCTCGCAGGTCGATTTCAGGCAAACAGAAGCTGCGATTACGGGGAGAAACATGAGATGGGACCTCTCTGATAAGGAGGGGAGGGTTCCTCTTTCCCAGCCCCGCATCCCTGGCTGATGCCGGTACCGGATCGAGATTTCCAGCCCAGCAAGGAGCACACAGCGCATCGGCTCCATCGCTCACACGTGTTGCACTCGTGTGCTTGGGGAAGTTCTTCCTCGGGAATGCTGCTGGAGCAGCCTCGCCCCACCCGGGCACAGGAGCCACGGACACGGAGCGAGGACAGACGGACACAGCCAGCCTGGGTCACCGGGAATGCCCGAAAAGCACCAAAATCCCCCCGTGCCCCGGCTCAGCTCCCCAGCCCTGCGCCCCCACCGGCACCAGGCGCTGCTCCGTTCCTTGCTGGGCTTGCGCTCCGTTTTTAGTTGGATCCAGAGGATCCCCTCTAGTGGGATGAGCAGGAATTTCAAGCCCACATCCCACCCCAATTCCCGAGCTGGCTGTGGGTGCCGGGGGGAGCAGCCTCGGGAGCTCCTCTCTGTCCCTTTTGCCATTTTCCCCCTGAAGGTGCAGCCAAAACCAGGCTGGGATGCGGATGCCAGGTGGGGAGAACCGGAGAAAAGAGAAATAAAGAAGATAATAAACCCTTCCGCGGCCGCAAAAGGAGAGGATTTCCACCACAAAACACCTTTGGCAACACGGACCCGCTGCGTGCCCGCACTCAGGAGAGGTGGCAGGGCCACCCTGTGACACAGCCGCACTCGGGAACACAGCCCAGCCCGAGTCCCTGCGGGCACACCCCGCAGTAAATCCGTTTATTTCGCTGCGGACAGCGCTGCCGCCCCGCATTCCCTTCGGTCCCCGCCGCGCTTTTCAGCCGCCGCTCCCCGGGCGCACCGAGCGCTCCCGGCCCCGCCGCGCCCACCCTGGGGCTGGCACCGCCCGAGGGGGTGCGGGGATGCTCCGGGGGCACCGACACCGCCGCAGCCCCGAGGGGTCGGGAACACCCCGGTGCCCCCCGCCCTCCCCTCTGCTGTGGTGGCCGTGGCCTCCCAGCCAAGCTGGTTAAGAGATTAACACTCTAAAAACCACATTTACTCTAATTAGCCATGAAATCTTTGTAACTAAGTGAAAAAATGTTTCCCTTGAGGGATTTTTGTCCATTCATCGCTGTTTGAATTGCCAGGGAGAGGGGGGGTGGGGTGGGGAAGAGAAAAGAGGGGGGACGGGAGGAAAAAAGCCCCTCAGATGTAATGAATTAATAGCAGAGCGCCCCGGGGGAGCAGCGGCTCCTCCGCAACACGGGCACCTCCAAGGGGCTTTGCGCGGCTCGCCGAGGGGCCGCTGCTGAATTATTTGGAGTTAACAGACTGTAACAGCCCCGCTCCCGTTCGAGCCGGGCAGCCTGCGCGGACAGACGGACAGACGGACGCTGTGCCCGGCCAGCCGCGTGCCCTGCAGACAGGCAGCACCAGCCGTGCCCCCAGTTCCTGTTGTACCGGGAAAAACATCCCGGAGTCAGGTGGGAGGGGAGGCAGAGAGTCTTGCCACAACTTAGGCCCATAAATATTTCATATCGCTGGAAGAAGAACGATTATATTCCTGCCAGCACTTTTCTTGTGTATTTTAAATGTGTCACCGCCTTCTACTTTCTCCCCCGTTTGTGTTTCTTGTAACAGGCCCATGAAATAAAGATTAGCTGAATAATCAGGAGTGTTTAGAAATGTGAAGGGGCCTGTCTCAGGAGCACTGCATGCTCGGGTTCATCTTTTTTCCAGGTTTTTTCCCCCTGTTTTTAAGGATGCCGGAGGCAGGAGGGGGAGCGCGGCTGTCGCAGGGCGGAGGCGAGGGGAGCGAGCCCGCCCTGCCCCGTCAGAAATGACAGGCTCGGAGCCGGGAGCGGCAGCGGGGCACTCTGTCCCATTGCATATTTATCGTTCGGGCTGCAGAGGGGCCAATTAAAGCGGCTTCATCAGCGCCGTGTGCGAGCGGCCGCGGCTGTGCTGGAGAGGCGGGGTGAGAGGGGCAGGTGGGCACGCCGCTGTTGGGATGTGGGGAGTCCCTTCTCCGAGAGCTACAAACCAGCAGGGGCATCCCTGCATCCCCGGGATATCCCTCAGTGAGCAAAAATACCCCTGAATCCCCGGGATATCCCCCAGTGAGCAAAAATACCCATGGCTCCACCAGGATCGCCCCTCGGTGAACAAAGGTGCCCCTGCTCCATCAGGAGAGCATCCCTTGGTGAGCAAAGGTATCCCTGCTCCTTCAGGATCATCTCTTGGGGAGCAAAGGTATCCCTGCTCCACCAGGAGAGCATCCATCAGTGAGCAAAGGTGCTCCTGCTCCACCAGGATCACCCATCAGTGACAAAGGTGTTCCTGCTCCACCAGGATCATCCCTGGGTGAGCAAAAATACCCCTGGTCCCCCAGGAGAGCATCCTTTAGTGAACAAAGGTGTCTCTTCACCCCCAGGATCACCCCTCGGTGACACAGGTGTCCCTGTACCCCCAGGATCACCCCTCGGTGACACAGGCACCCCCGCACCCCCAGGATCACCCCTCGGTGACACAGGTGTCCCCGCACCCCCAGGATCACCCCTCGGTGACACAGGTGTCCCCGCACCCCCGGCACAGCGTCACGCTGGCACCAGCAGCCAGCCCAGCTTCCCACCTTCAGCTCCTCACCACTCACGCAGTTTCTAAATATCGGCTCTGCTTTCTCTCCCGGTTCTGCTCCTCATCTCAGCTGCCCACGGCATGAGACACAGTCTGCACCTACATCTGCCCTAGCTTTTGGGCAACCTTTCCCAGGCATGCTCGAGACTCCCACATTTAGCTGCAACAGGAGTTCCCTAAGTAAGTTCTGGAAAGCCTCGTGGCGGAGCCGAACGGGAGCTGCCGGGAAGAGCCTTCAAATCACACATTTATTTCCCCGAGACTCCGCCGCTCTGCCCGGCACGGCGCTCCAAATGTCAGCTCCGTTTAGCTGCTTGGCGGCCAATTTGTCACATCCTGATGCAATTCGCGGAGGAGAGTTAAAGAGCGCGGGGCAGGAGCGGCGGCGCTGCCCTGCCCGGGTCCCGCAGCTCCGCTGGGTGTCCAGCTGAGCTCCGGGAACGGGGCAGGCCCGGGTTAACCGGGGAGCGAGGCACAGCTCGGCCAGGGCCGCTCCCGTCCTGTGGAGGGGTACGCGCAGGTCTCACACAGCATCAATACCTGCTTCCACCGACTCCTGAGCCGGGGGACCCCGCGATTAATTACATCCAGCACCGCCGTAAAGACAATGAGGAGTAAATTGGGTTAGTTTATCTTCTGGCGGCCAGCACCGGCGATGTGGCTGGCAGAGTTGGGAGGGATGGCTGCCTTGGCTGATAAGGCGTTTCACAAGTGACACCGCTGGGTCACGTCCCTGGCTGCGAGCGCCGAGCTCCTCGAATCAAAGCTGCTTTATCTGCTCCCCTGCACCACCCCAAAGTGCCGCGCTTGAGCTCCGAGGGTCCTCAAAGTGACGACAAATGGCACAAGGACAGCAATAAAGACCCAAAAAAGAGCCCCATCGAGTTCTAAAGGATCTAACACCTCTGTGCTAAAGGTAAAAAGCCAAACATCTGTTCCGAGCATGGCACAGATTCTTGCGAGGCATCTGTCCCTCAGCTGTAAGTAGGTCACCTCGTCTCACTTTAGCCACATTTATCAATGAAGCCACCCGGAGCAGGAGGGACAGAACCGCGTCCCCAGGTCTACCAAGCACACTGGAGCCACCAGTGAAGCATCAAGTGCCCAGCCAAGAGCAGGAGCAGCCTTTGAGCGGTGGTTTCGCACCACGGCACTCGGAGAACTTCACGTTCCCTCACCTCCGAGCCTCAGCTGCTGCTCTCAGACGCGCAGGGCATCTTTTCCCTCTGCCACTTACTATTCACCTCGCTTAAAATTAACCTATTGACTTTCTGATACCCCTTAGAACACAGATTAATTGAACATCACTCACTTCACCTCCAGGAACGCGCGGCTATTGGCCGCAGCGTGAACGGAGACAAAGCCGGGGATGCCTGACCGTGCCAGGTTAAACGGAGGTCACAGCGGCGAGGACAGCTCGCCCAGAGCAGCCCCGGCTGTCACCGACACCCTCCCGGCGGCTCCGGGGCTGCGGAAAGCGGGAGCATCACCCGGGAGTTGGGATTTCCCCCGGGGAGCACAAGCGCGTTCGGTACCGGTCCCCTCATCGCCGCCCAAAAGGGTCTCCCGCGGGTTTCGGAAAGTTTTCCTGGGGATTTTGTGTCTTTTCCCCTAAGATTCAGGGCTGTTTTCCAGAAAGTGCCTCCCTGCTAACAGCAACTTTTCATGGGGATGAGTTTCTGCCGCTGCATCGGCTCCAGACCGTGACTGAGCGGTACCGAGCGGCCGCAGAACGAGCGGGGAGGCGGCGATGTCTAACGGGAACGCGGAGCAGCGCGGGGAGGCGGCGGCAGATGGATTCCCGGGAACCGAGGGGCTCCGAGGGGCTCCTCCATCCCTTCCCCAGGCACCCCCGGCATCTCCGCGCAGCTCCGCGGGCACCACCCCGCGCTCCGCAGCCCCCGTGCCGCCCGCAGCCCCGGCGCCACCCGGCACGGCCGCGGCGATGCCGAGCTCGTTCCCTCATCCTCGGGCGGGGGATGCCCGCGGATCCCGCACCCCGCTCCGGGCAGCGGCCCCCGCCACCCGCCGCCACTCACCGGCCCCGGGCGCCGCGCTGCTCCCGGCTCAGGGCGGGGGATGCCGGCGGCCCCCGGCACCGCGGAAATCAATCCGGGGCCGGGCGCCGCCGCTGCCCGCAGCCCCTCGGCCTCGCCCGGCGCGGCTCGGCTCGGCTCGGCTCAGCCCCGCCGGCCTCTCATCGCCTCCGCAGCCGCTGCCCGAGTGCGGCGAGCGCGGCTCCGCTCGCATCCGCCAGCCCCAGCCCGGGCGCGCTCCCCGCTCCGCGCCGGCCCCGCGCCCGGGCGCGCTCCCCGCGCCGCTCCCGCCCGCCCCCGCGCCGCCCCCGCGCAGGGTTAACCCTTCCGTGCCCGCCCGGGGCTCCGCACCCCCGGCCCTCCTCACCTGCGCCCCCCGTCCCGCAGAGCGCGGCCGAGCCGGGCCCGGGAGCGGCTCCGCGCCGGAACAAAGCCCCGCAGCGGCCGGGCGGCCTCCCCGCGCCTCCCTCCCGGCACAGCTGTGCCCACGGGGCCCCGCAGCTGCCCCGCAGCTGTCCCAGCTCCACTCGGGTGGGGGTGCAGGGAGCGGAACGGGGCTGTGGGGTCTGGGCCTGGCTCCGACCCCCTGAGCACCCCTCGGCTGCACTTTGGGGGCAGAAGAGGCACCCGAGGGCTCCATTCCTCAGTTTCCCCTCTCTGGAAGGGCTGGCAGCAGGAGCGGCACCTGAGGGCTCCATTCCTCAGTTTCCCCTCTCTGGAAGGGCTGGCAGCAGGAGCGGCACCTGAGGGCTCCATTCCTCAGTTTCCCCTCTCTGGAAGGGCTGGCAGCAGGAGTGACACCTGAGTGCTCCATTCCTCAGTTTCCCCTCTCTGGAAGGGCTGGCAGCTTGGGTCTCTGCCAAGGCTGGGTCACCTGCAGCAGAGCCAGAGCTGGGCATGTGCTGCAATGGCCCTGAAGCCACCGAGCCCCACAGCTCCTGCCAAAAGCTGCCAGAACCCAACCACAGAGGGCATGGGGACCAGAGAACCCAGCCACAGAGGGCATGGGAACCAGAGAACCCAACCACGGAGACCATGGCTCTGAGCACTCACTGCTGGGAACTGGAGATCCCCTCCTTGGGCTTGGGTGCTTCAGCCACGGAGCCACGACCTGGCCTCTCCTGCTGCCTCAGAAACACCTGGCAGCTGCAGGGAACCAAAGGGAGGAGCATCTCCCAACGCCTCACACCCCACTGGCCACCTGCAGCAGCCCGCAGGGGTTTGGGAACAGCTGGAATCAAACACTTGGAGGGAAAGGCAGTGCCAGTGCCACAGCAGGACCCTGTGCTCCTCAAAGGCAGGAACACCACGGTGCAGCTGATCCTGACCCAGCCAGGGCCATGGGAATGATTCTGAGCAGTGCAACTGGTGGAGAGGATCAATACCATGATGGATTGCTGCTTGCCAGCCCTTGTCATCGGGAATTTTTAAACCATTTTTCTATTACACACCGGGACAGTGGCGAGAGAAAAATCAGAGCCATCATCCCGGGCCTCCTCCACAACAAACCTGAGTGACAAAACCAACCCAATGTCCTGTGTCAGCCCAGCCTGTGTCACCCTCACTGCTGTCACCATGGCCACAGCAGTGGCCTTGCTGCATCTCCCTGCCTGGTGAATGTCAGCCAGACCCTGCAAGAGCAGTTTTGGGTGGAAAGGGACATGGTTGAGGTTGGTTTTGCTGTTTTACTCCTGTAGAGGATTCAGGAACCCCTAAAGGGAAGCCCAGCAGGGAATGCCTTGCATCCCAGTGTGCAGCTGCCACCCTTCTGCCCCTGCCCAGGGTGAAAGGCGCAGGTTGGTCGGTTGGTTGGTTGGTTCAGTGCTCTCCCCATCCCTGCAGGGTCTCCATCCTCTCAGCAGCCTCTGCAGAGCCCTCAGGGAGCAGAGGTTCTGCACAGCACAGCCCATCCCCACGGAAAGGGTCCCCTCACTGCAGTTCCATTGCTGAGGACTTTGGCAGCCTGGAGAGGTCCCCAAGCTGCAGCTGCTGAGCCTGGGAGAGGCAGCAGAAGGCACTCAGAGGATGGCAGCATTGGTTCCTGAGCAGGCTTTTCTCTCTCCCTCTCAGCTCCCAGTGCAGCTCCTGTGCTGCATGTTCCCACGAATGGAACCAAACCCCACTGCAAACCCCCCAAACCCCATTGCAAACCCCATCCTGGGGTTTGCACACCCCAGCAATGCAGCCCCTGGTGCAGAGCCTCCCAGGGCAGGGCAGGGCGTCTCAGCATCCCCTCCTCTCCTCTCTGCAGGCCGTGCCTGCCTGCTGGTCATTGTTCACTGATGGTCGGCGTGCTCCTGCATGCTGAGGCTGTTCCCAGCTAATTATTCCGGCTCTGCCGGGCTGGGGAGCACCGGGGAGAGCCCAGGCTCCGCTCGGAGCCCTGCATCACAATTTCCCTTTGTCTGTGCCTTTGATAACCGCCCTTGTGGGGTCACGAACCTGTGTGATCGGGAACCTTTCAGCGCTGCTGCTGCCAGTGCGGGATCACGGCTTTGGACATCGCCTGGGGCTCTGCATCCCTGCCAGGACCCAAACCTGCCTCTGCTCCACCTTTGCCATTCCCAGGGCAATCAAACAGAGCCGTCCCTTCCCAGACAGCCCTGCCAGGGGAACAGAATGGGGAGAAGAGCCTTTTTTGCCTTTTTTGCCTTTTTTTTGCCTTTCCCCCCCGTTCCCGGCGGGTTTCGGACGCGGGTTCCGGCGAGCAGCGGCTGTGCGAGGCCAAGAGCACCATCTATAGGCACCGTCTATAGGCAGCTCCAGCTCCCTCCCAGCCCCGCAGAAACGCGGAGCAGCTAATAATTATTCAGCACTAATCACTACAATAGAGGAATCATAGGCAGTTATTTAGAAATGATTGTTTCCCCTCGGTTATTACTTATGACAGTGAAAGGAAGTATCAAGTAGTCAAACCCACATGTATATGGGAAGCTGAGTGAAGGATCAATGGGAATTTAACCAGCACTTTGCACTATTCTTCCTCTTTAGAAGAGCCTTGTCAAGTGATTTTTTTCTCTCTCTCCTGTTCATCATGTCTTCTTGGGAAATGAAAGGGATTTTTCTTTTCCTAGCGCTCCTTATCCCTTCCTGTGCTCGGATTTTCCCATAACTCCAGCTCCTGCCTCTGCATCCCCTGGTTTGAGCTGAGCTGAAATTAACTCTGGCTTTTTCTTGCTAAAACAAACTCTGGTTTCATTAAGTGCAAGGGCAGGAGAACAGAAAGTCTCCGGATCCCGAGTTCCAGAGTGCCTTGTTACTGTCAGAAGCACAATTGCCTGCGCTGGGGCTGTGTCAGGATTCCGGGTGCAGACAATGTGCCATTTTTAATCATCTTCCCACAGCTACCAGCTGAAAGAAAGGGGATCATACAGAGGAGAGCACAAAAATAACCCTGGAAAGAACCCAGCAATATTTAGTGATGTTAAAAAATCAGATACAACATGAAAACATTGGCCAGGCTGGCCCGTACCAGGAGTGACGGCGTCACCTTCTCCTCTCCTTCCTTTCCTGTGCGTGACCCAAGCTCTGCACCCCACTCCCAACTCTTTTTAAATAAATATTCTGCTGCATGCTCGTGTTTCCCCCTCCAGGGCTGCACATGTCCCTGCCAGGAGCAGGGAGAGGTTGCAACCTCAGTCACAAGCCAGGAAAGGTCACCTGAGGAGGCTGAGAGCCCCTGTGGCTTCTGGTGCCACTCTGGAGCACAGCTGGGTTCCAAAGTGTCCCCAGAGTGTCCCATGGGCCCAGAGCCACCCAGAAGAATGGGCACAGGGGCTGAGAGCAGGAGCTGGGCTGAGCAGGAGCTGAAGCTTCTCCAGACCAGCCTTGGGACTGGGCGTCCATCCATGGATTTTGGAAATGTTCCCCATTCCAGCTGCTGACCTGATCCAGCTGTGCTGACCCCATCCAGCTGTGCTGACCCCATCCACTGGAGAGTCCCAAGGCAGGACAGGCTTTGCTGGAGCCTGCCAGGGGTGCCCAGGGCCAGGCTGCCCCTCCAGCTGGGCACAAAGAGGGTGAGCAGTTAATTATTGGCCCCTAATGGAGGAGCGTCCACAGCAGCACAAAGATCCCAGATGCAGCAGGCCCGTGGTGGCACCGCTGTCCCCTCTGGAGGGGGGCACATCCAGACTGGGGCTTCCCAAAATCTCTGCACCCGAATTTCCTCGGGGCTGGCTGAATCCCAGCCCAGGGCTGCCCCTTGCCCTGGGGGAGAAGCATCTCCACCACTGAGTGCAGGTGCTTGCTGTGATTAAGAAGCTGCTTTAGCAATAAATCTCCCCTGCCCGCTCCCTGCTCTGCTCTCATTGGAAATCTTTAGTTCCTTCATCATAAAGAAATGAGTATTTCAAGCTCCCTGTCCTAATGAAGGTAAAATACAGAGCATATTGTCAAACACGCTGTGGCTCTGCCTTCTATTCCACAATAATCTTTCTAATTCTTCTGTAGGCGCCGTGTATCACTGACAGTGCCAGGCGGAATGAAATGCAAACCAAAATGATTTTAAACCCTAATTCCATCTCTTTTTTCCCTCTTGTCTGAGGAGATGGAGATTTTCTTTTCTCCCCCTGCATAATAGGTGGGAGCAGGGTGGAACTGGAAATGCTTTGATTTGTGGCTCTGGCAGTGTTAATCTGCTGCTGCAGATTCTGCACAGCCTCCTGCCAGTGATGGAGGAATGCAGAGCCCATTGCTCCAGACTCCTTCCAGCATTCTCAGAGCTTTGTCAGGGAAGGCAGGGCGATGCTCCCAGCCAAACACAAACCCTGAAGTTTATAAAACTCCTTCTCATCAGGTGGCTCAGGGAAAGGCAGAGCAGACACTCTGGACTGCACTACAAGCTCATCTTAAACACTGCTATCAGATTGTTACAATGAACAGAGGCTGGTAAAGGGTAAAAACAACAAAAGAAGAAAACTTCAGGAGCACCAACCCTTTAATTTCCCCCCAATTTCCACCTCACCTGCCCCTGCAGCAGCCCCTTGCAGCTCTGTGAGTGCCCGGAGTGGGGAAAGCTGAGGTGCAGCCCTGCAGGGAGCTCTGCTGCAGCCCAGGCACTCTCTGGGGCTTCCCTGTGCTCCCTGCCCCATCCCAGAGGCTGCCCCGGGCCAGGGAAATGGGGATCATATGGACAGACTCATTCCATGTGTGCCAGAGCTGATTGCGGCACGGCCCTGCTTTAATTGATGTCTTGGATCATGTTGGGGAGAGTATCCAGGGAGTTTTCACCTCACAGATGTACAGAGGGGGACCTCCTCTGGCTCCTTTCTTTGCCTCAATGCCCAGCAAGGGGCCCGGGAATATTGGGGGATTAATGTCACAACAGAGGGAAAAAGTCTGCCATTCAATCTATTTAAACATTTGATTTCACCAGTGCACCAATTAGACATTCCCTGTCTAAAGAGAGCACGGATTAAAGCAACAGCAACGCTGAAAAAAATCATAATCTCTTTGGAGATCTGTCTGTGGACGGATCTTTTCTCTCAAATGATCAAGGCAAATATATGAAATTGAAAAAAAGAAAAGAAAAAAAGACCTCTCAGAAGTAAACTTTAGGGCTATGTGAATAATTTCCCCGTTCTTGTCTGAGCTCCCTTTCATGAGCTGCTTTTCCTTTCCCTGGCACCTTCTCCATCGAGCCCATTTGCATTCCCCTAATTAAGGAGCTGCCAGCCCTGCAGATGCCACCGAGTGCCCTCTGTGGGGTCTGGGATGAACCCACCCAGAATGGAGTCCCAGATCCTGCAGGGCACAAACCCCGGTCCCAAACCCCGACCCCAAACCCTGATCCCAAATCCTGACCCCAAAGCCCAAACCCTGATCCCAAATCCTGACCCCAAACCCCAAAACAACTGGGGGGGGGGGGTGTTCAAACTGACAGGGAAGGGGTGGATCACAAAACCAGGAGAGAAAGTGGATCAAAACAGGATCACAAAAAGAGGAGAGCAGGTGGATCAAAACAGGATCACAAAAAACCAGGAGAGCCAGAGGATCAAACAGGATCCCAAAACCAGGAGAGCAAATGGATCAAACAGGATCACAGAACCAGGAGAGCACGTGGATCAAAACAGGATCCCAAAACCAGGAGACCAAATGGATCAAACAAGATCACAGAACCAGGAGAACCAGTGGATTATTCCTGCCAGCTCCAACCCCTCCGTGGCTCTGCCAGGCCCTGCTTCCAGCTCCTCTCTCCTGATTTAGATGAGTGGAAGGTTTAAATGGGGAAGTTTTCCTTGGCAAACGTGTTCTGGCAGCTGAACTGGACCAGTTAAATTTACCCAGCCCAGACAAAAGGAGCAGGCTGTTTCCAGTCAGGACCTTTGGTGGTTTTCTCTTTCATGATTTCCTGGGTGAGGGATTTGGCTCAGGGAGAGGGGAGAGAGGGCAGGGGGAACCCCAAAGTGCAGATCTGGCAAATCTGATCAAGATCTGAATTCCTCAGTGCTGCAGCATCCCCAGGCTCGGCTCCTGGGCCTTGCAGGGCTTTGATCATGCCAAGGTCTCGTGGCCAGCCCAAAGCCAAGCCCCAGTGCCCATTTTTGTGTCAGATGGGGCAGTCCCAGCCCAGCAGAGCCTGTCTGGCTCTGGCTGCTCCTCACACCATGCAGGAGGCACCAGGGGTTCTCCAGGAGGATCTGACCCTTCCCTCCCTTCCCTCTGCAGGACTCCCCAGCCTGGAGGTGATACCAAACTAAATTTAAACAAGGATGACTTGGGCAGGCTGTCCCTAAATCCGAGTGTCTCATTTGAAGGTTGTTTTATTTCCTCTGTGGTGCTGGACGGGTGAGAGATGCTGGTGCCTGTTCAGCCGTTCCAGAGGGAGGGAATTTCGCAGGAATTCCCCAAGGTGGGCAGGATCCCAGCCGGGATCCCTCCTGCAGGACTGGGTTCCACCACCAGGGTCAGGAGCAGGAGCAGGAACCTGCCCAGCCCGGGCAGACAAAGGAGCACAAGTCATTAATAAACCAAATCCAAAATAATAAAGCGGAGCCAGAAGAGCTGAACGTGCTCAGCGCGGGAGAACAAAAGGAAGGGGAACCGTTTGTCACCTCATAAAGGAACTGCAAAAGAAAGTCTTTGACGATGAGGGAGGACGATTTGCTCTCATGGGCCAGTGCACAGCCAAATATCTACAAGCTGTTCGTGGCAGACTGATTGCAGCAGGGCCAGAATGCCATTGTACGCGCTGGAAAAAAAACAGAGGAGCAAAAACCACCACAGAGAGGTACTTCAGAAATAAATCACAGCCTATTCATTAAACCAGATTATTTTAGTATTTTATTTCCCCCCTCTCTTTATGGCTTTGTTTTCTTTTATGTTAATTCTGTGTCTGCTTAAAGTCGAATTCCTTGATCTGCAACATCTTTAGCTTTAATTTTTATTTTTTTTCCCCTCTCTCTTCTCCTCTTAGGAGCGAAATGAATTCAAATGATTTGCATTTATTGCAGGGAACATCCAGGCTCGTCTGTAGCCCTTGGTGTGAGTGAATTGCTTTTCTGCTTCAGGGGGCACAGGGAGAGGCTCAGAGCCCCCCAGCCCCCCAGAGCCGTCCCTGGCACTCCCACGGTGCTGCAATATTTATCATATCGATCCTCCATAAAATAAATAAGCAAAATGATATTATTGGAAGCAATGATCTGATGAACCCAGGGACTGAATCAATCACTTGGCAGGGACTTCAGAAGCAGCAGAGCTCGCTCTCAAGTGTTTCCAGAGCCAATTTTCCTTACAAATGGGTTTCTCATCAACCTAAGCACCTCACAGAGGGAATGTGTCCTTCCACTGGATCTCCTTGGAAAACAGGAGTGTTATATATGTGTGCTATACCAAATCTAACTTCTTTACAGCCATTTCTTAATTAACTTAAAATCTTCTTTAGAAAACGCCTGATTCATCTCACAGATTTAGCTTGGAAAAACCCGAGATTCTCTCCAATGCACAAACCCAGGGCTGGCTTCACCCTGCTGCTGTTTGTTGGGAGAGATTTGTGAAAATTATGGATGCAAACACAGGGAATTTGCACAGCTTGTTTTCCATGATCATCTCCTGTAGCACAGGAACAACACTGCCCCTGCATGGCCCAGGGACCCAAACCCTCTCCCTTGGTGTCACCAGGACCCAAACCCTCTCCCTTGGTGTCACCAGGATCCAAACCTTCTCCCTTGGTGTCACCAGGACCCAAACCCTCTCCTTTGGTGTTACCAGGATCCAAACCCTCTCCTTTGGTGTCACCAGGACCCCAACCCTCTCCTCTGGTGTCACCAGGACCCAAACTCTCTCCTTTGGTGTCACCAGGACTCCAACCCTCTCCCTTGGTGTCACCAGGGACCCAAACCCTCTCCCTTGGTGTCACCAGGACCCAAATGCTCTCCCCTGGCGTCCAGCTCCCACTGTGACCTCTCATTTCACACAGTAAAGGAGAAGAATTCCATGAAAAATCGGCCTGGTTGGGGAAAAGACTCAAACTTATTGATCCCTGATCAGGAGAACACGGTGCCTGTAATTAAACACGTGTAGGAGCTGCTTGGCTGCCCTTGGGTTTGTTCCTCAGGGAGCTGCACACAGACAGACAGACAGACAGACAGACAGACAGACTGCTCCCTCTCTGTGACTGCAGGCCTGGGGAGGAGGAATAAATTAATCAAGCTTACCTCTCCTTGCAGGAAAGCCAGTCAAGCTGGCTTTCCAAAGGATAACTGCTATAAACCCTGCATAAAAAGGGGAAAAAAATACAGCTGGGACCTCCACATTGGCTTTTGAGCAGCTGTTTGTAAATATGTCTAATAACTCATCCTGTCAGCGTGCTGGCTTGGCCATTACCAGGAAATATTCATAAACGCTATTCCCAGTGCTGATGGCTCCATTTCCTTAATGAAATCCACAGAGTTTACTTTGCAAAGTTTAATTGCTGGAAGAATGGGTGTCGGGTTTCTGCAGCCGACCTGCTGCCCTGAAATCCTTCCAGCTCCCATGTTCAACAAGCAAAGAACTTAATGGAGCTTTTGCAGCAGTGGCTTAGCAGCTAAGCCACCTTTAAGCAATAATCCCAGCAAATATAGGTGGAGATGCTGGAATCTCCAGCCTTGCAGGAGAATAGATTTTAAGTAATATGAAATTCAGTGCTGCTAATTGAGTGAGCAGGGGATTTCTGTGGGGAATGCCTCCCCAGCATGGAAATGCAGGCATTGATTGCATCTCCTGGATAGGAATGTCTGCAGGAGGATGGAGATGGAGAGAACAGCTGGGTGAGGAGTGGGCAGGGCTGGGTGAGAGCTCTGCAGTCCTTGTGTGGGTCACACACTACCCAGAGTCCTGGGCATTGCCACCTTCCACCTTCCACCACTAAATCTGTCATAAACAGGAGACTGAAAGTGTTGGAATTACTGTGGAATCTCTGATTTCACTGACTCTGATTTAACCCCTGCATTTCCCACCATCCCAGCTCCCCTCAGGGATCTGAAACCATCCCCAAAGGGGCAGAGCCCAGGCCTGAGGGTGGGTTTGGCACACAAATCCCATAGCCAGGACCTGCCAGTCCCACTCTCATTGCTGGGAATGGCAAAGCCCAGGGCTGAGGGTGGGTTTGCCACACAAATCCTCACCAATCCCATCCCTGTACTAATAATTCCTGGCAAAGGCACCCCAGTGATCTCACCTGACCCCAAACAAACTGAGACAGGTTCAAGCCCCAAGCCTGAACCCGAGTGCTGAGCCCACAGCGCTGCTGTGCTTTTCAGGGACATTCAAACACAGAACAGACTCATTCCAGCACTCACTCTCTGCTCCTCTGGCACGGAAAACAGCCTGGAAAGCAGCGGGGAGGGGAGCTGGGTGCCAGCCCCTAAACAAGATCAATCACTTCCAGGAGCAGCCTGAGCACAGCTCCTCACACAGCTCCCTGCCTGCCCCCTGCACTGCTCAGGTTTCTCCAGTCATGCAAAACTAAGAGAAAAACTTCCAGCTGACTTTGGGAGGTGTGCAGGACAAAGAATTCCTCATTAATGGGAGCTAATTATTCACTAAATCCAGCCCAGGCCACAGCAGTTCCTAGGCTGGGTTATGCCCCACACCTGTAATTTCAGAGATTCTGCCCCATGGAGTTCCAGCTGCAGAGAGAAGAAAATGTGACTTTTCTTTTTATAAAACATTTTTCTTTTTATAAAATTTTTGTAAACTATTATTATTTTCTGGGAAAGTGAACCCTCCAAAGCCAGCACAGACCTGAGGTGTGGCCACATCGTGTCCCTGCTCAGCACAATCCCCACACAGGAGGAGGGGGCTCAAGGGACCCCATTTGGGGCAGCCCCTGGCACCAGCTGGGCACTCCCTGGGCACAGGGAAGGACAGGGCCAGCCTGGCACCAAGCAGGGACCAGCAGCTGGGGGCCGAGCTCTGTTTGTCTGTACTCCTTCCCGACTCCAGCGCAGCAGAGGCTGATCAGATGTGAAAGAGGCAGGATCCGAACAAGATCTCACACAACACAAAGGGCAGGGCAGAGGAGCCTGCAGGAGGGAGGATGAGGCAGTTTTATTCCCAGATGGAGCCTCCTGTGCTGCTCAGATGTTGGGGTCAGAGGAGGACGGAGCTGAGTCCCCTTTAGAGCTCAGAGGGTGAGTGCCTCTCACGAACCCCTCTCTGACAGACACACACATTTCTCCATGAGCCCTGCAGGAGCACACAGCACAGCAAAGGCTCCTTTGGAAAGTCACCCTGCAAGGGCTGTGCCTGCCCAGGGTCCCTCTGAGGGCTGTGGGTGTCCCCAGGCTGTGCCAGCCCAGCTCAGCCCAGTCCCTGAGCCCTGCAGCTCCTGAGCCGCGGCTCCCTCTGCCCCCGGAGCACTGTCACACTCGGTGACACAGAAAATCAGAATTCCAGGCTCATTCCGAGGCAGAAGCCAAGTCTGGAGCATCAGCACTGATGGCTTCACCTTCCCTGGCACCTGGAGCTGCGCACAGGGAGCTGGCAGAGCCCCCCAATCACCTGTGTCAGTCTGTCCCCAGCCCCAGCCTCTGCTGCAGGCAAACGCTGCGATTTCCCAATTTCCCAAGGAACCTTTTCATCCATTTTTTATGCAGCTCACTTTCTTCAAAGGCAGATTGGGGCTGGGTGTGAGAAAGGAAACCAATA
This sequence comes from Melospiza melodia melodia, assembly GCF_035770615.1. NCBI lineage: Eukaryota > Metazoa > Chordata > Aves > Passeriformes > Passerellidae > Melospiza > Melospiza melodia. The sequence continues at coordinate 8,381,513 of NC_086221.1, forward strand.
TTTCACTTTCCTCCTGCTGCATTTTAATCCTGGGGTTTGGCACTTGGCTGAGCACTGCCCCAGTTTGCCAGGGAAGGCATCAGGAGCCAGTGGGTAACTGAGCTCAGAGTCATCAGTGCAGAAGAGGACAGAACCCGGTTCATTATTTTAAAGACTATTCCTTTATAATTTCATTTTTTTCTGCTTTATTTTAAAAACCAAGCTTATTGCTTTGGCCTTCCCCTGCCATCCAGAGCCCTCCTCCCATCCCCTTCCTCTGCTCTCCCACTTCTTTCCTCCTCTTCATCACTCCCCCTTTCTGATCATTTATTTTAAACTGCTTTAGTTTTAATTAAACCCATAAACAGGTACAAACAAACATGAAGAAAGGAAAGATTAAAGTCTCTTATCTACTAATTATAGTCCAGATGAGATGTTTCGGATAAATTATCAGAGCATGGTGTATTTATGGAGCTCATCAGCCTGTAATTAATTCAGCATCAGGGTTACACCGGTGTGGGCTTTTCTTTGTGGCACACATTTGTTACCCTCACCAGGAGCCTCAGCTCGGGCCAAAATAAATCTCACTTGACCCAGAGGCTATTTCCCCTTTGGGGAGGATTTATTGCTGCTGCCCAGGCTGGCAATGCACAGCCTCATCCTGCCTGCTGCTCCATCCCAAAATTCCAGGCTACAAAATTCCATGTACAGCCTCCAAAATTCCACGTGTGAACTGGGGTGGCCCCGAGCTTCTGCCCAGCCTGCTCTGCTGTGAAAGCAGCTCTCATTAATAAATGTCCCTGTGTCAGCTGCAGCTCCTCAGACAGCAGCCAGCAAAGATCTACAAGGTGTCATTAATTCAGGATCAGTTCCAGAGCCATCACTCCTTTAACTTTGGAGCTGTCTATCCCTTCCCTGATCCATCTCCATGCAGCTTTACATCATGATCATTTACCAAAATATCCCAGGGCTGTTATGTTATATTATATATTACATATTATGTATTATATATTACATATTACACATTACACATTACGTATGCAATATATATAATATATAATATATAATATATAATATATAATATATAATATATAATATATAATATATAATATATAATATATAATGTATAATATATAATGTATAATATATTAGTACAATATGTCATTAATATAATATAATATAATATAATATAATATAATATAATATAATATAATATAATATAATATAATATAATATAATATAATATAATATAATATAATATAATATAATATATATAATACACATAATATATATTATATATATTATATATTATACATTATATATATAATATATATTTTATATATTATATATATAAAATATATATAATATATTGCTGGTTTTGAGAGCCTGCCTCTTTTCTTAACCAAGGCTTGAGAGGCAGCAGAGCATTTTCAGCCTCTATTACACACAAAATATTTCCTGGGAATAGGTAAAAAAAAAAATCTTTGCTTTTAAACATTAATTCCTTCTTAAATACTGCCAGTATAGAGAAAAAAATACAAGAGAGTGGCTGCAGATTTACAAAGGGGATGAAGGGTTTGTTGCAGGGCTGGGAGCAGCCCCTGGCTGCAGTGATAGCAGCAGCACTGTCACCCCATCACACAGAGCTGCAATTGCCTGTCCCCTTTGGCCTTCCCCCCCTTTAATCCTTTTCTGCAGCTTTACTGAGTTCTTTACTTCCCTTTTATTATTTCCAGGGGCTTAAGTCAAGTTTTCAGCCAGGCTTCAAAGGGGCTGATCCACCCTGTGCCTGTAATTCCTGGACACCAACAAGTGCCAGGAGAATGTTCACTGGAGGGGGATGAGGCACCCACAGCTGATCCCAATCCCCCTTCCCAGGAGGAAATCTGAGTGTCCAGCTGGTCTGTGCCTGCTGAGGCTCTGCATTGGGATATCCCATAATGTTGAGATATTCACACCTGGTCCTGGAGAATGAAGTCAAAGGATGGAGGGCATTGGACCATCCAAGTGTCCTTTGTCCCTTCAGAGGCCTGGGGGCCAGAATAAAGCTCTGGATCCGAAGCCTCCATCAGAACCGACTCCTCTCCTTCACCAGTGCCTTAAAGCTTCTCCACAGAGGGAAAGCTGAGGAGCAGCCCCTGTTATGGGGGGAAGCTCCATGCCAGCACCCCCAGAGCTCCTGCAGGCCTGGACTTGTCTCCATTGGGCTGCCCTGATCCTTCAGGCCCAAGGGGACACTCCAGAGCTCCCAGACCCTCAGAACACCCCTGAGAGACCATAACAACCCTCTCACCCATGGCAGGGACCCCTCCCTGCACCCCTGGGTGCTCCAAGCCCCATCCAGCCCAGCCTGGGGATGGGGAGATCATTCCTCACTCCCCGTGTCCTGCTCACTGGGAAGGAAGAATGAGCAGAGCTGCATTTCACCGTGATGGAGGTCAAGATCTTGCCACCAGCACATGAATCAAAGCTTTCCCTGGGTTCAACGAGCACATTACCTTGATAACTCCTCTGGTTATAAAACCCACATACAGATATTTCTTCCAGGTCCTGAGCAGCACATGTGCTCTTTCATAATTAATAGATTGCACAGTTTATAATCAATCATGGTTGAATTTACAATGCAAACTTTTAGCATCACAAAAACCCCACGCCTGATTATCCAAAAATATTTATTCAAGATTAAAAAACATGTAGCATATGAATATTTTAATAAATATTAAATATTTATTTCTCCTTTCCAAAGCTTTCATAACTGAGCTTTTAATTAATCTGTCATTAAAAATTTATAGAGCCAGGTAGACTTTTAAATATAATTATTAAATGATAACTTTAAACTGCAGGTGCTCACTCCTTTCTCGTGGCAGGATGGGCTCCAGCAGGAGCAGATCCTGCTGCAGGGCAGGGATGGATGGGAACCCCATTTCTTTTGTTAACCCCATTTCTTTTTGTTAACCCCAATTCTTTTATTAACCTTATTTCTTTTACTAACCCTATTTATTAACCCCATTTATTTTATTAACCCTATTTATTTCATTACCCCCATTTATTTTGTTACCCCCATTTCTTTTGTTGCCCCCTCATTCTGCTGCCCCAATGCACGGATCCCCTGGCAGGGTTGCACCCACCTTGCCCTGCTCTCCTCAGTGCTGGGCACTTTCCTGAACTACAAACAAACACACAAACAAACAAACAAACAAACAAACAAACAAACTGCTGCTGCTCCCGATCCCTCTGCAGGGAGGGTGGCACAGTGAGATCTGCATGGGCACAGCGCTGGGAGAGAATATTAAACTAAATAATAGCAATTAATTAGGCTTGTGTAAAGCTCTTAACCTTCAAATCCCTGCAGAAATAACAAGTAATGCTCAAACCCTCTGGGATGCATGTGCTGCTCCCCATTCCAGGGAAGAGGGAGGCTCCAGAGCAGAGGAATGAGTTCTGAGTTCTGATTTTTGATTTCTGATTTCTCATTTCTGATTTCTCATTTCTCATTTCTGCCCAGGGCAGTGCTGCAGCAGCCTGCGATCACTCCCATCCCACAGAGCTGCTGCTCCTCTGGAGCAGGAGGGATCCCAGGGGTACCCCCAGGCACAGGAACCCCATTTCCAGCTGCAAACTGTGCAAATTCAGTGCCATTGTTTCCAGCCCAGTCCTGTGTTCCCTATGGATTTGGGGCAGATTACAATGAAATTTTGCCATTGTGGTCCAGCAAAAACATAAAGAAGCTGAAGCTTCCCACCTTCTCAAGAAAAAAAAACTAGCAAAAATTTTTTTCAGGAAATATGTCTGTGACAGCAGCAGCAACACATCCCCCGTGCCCAAGAACAGCTCCAAGGGACATCTGAGCCAGCAGCATCTTCACTGCTCTGCCCAGAACAGAGGGGACAAAGGCAAAGGTCTGCTCCTCCAATTAAAAAATAAAATAAAATAAAATGCAAATGAGCAAAGAATCCCCCTGGTTAGAGAAGTTATTCCAGCAAGTGGCTCTATAAACGTCTTTATATTGTTATTTCCGATATTAGTTTGTTGTTCCTTCATGAAAGCTGATTTATTTGAAATGTTATTACTTGAAACACCCTAATCTTTTTGTAATAATTCATATACTGGAGATTACAGTTTTGGAAGGCAGCCCAGCTCTGGCTGGAATCCTATTTATGGATTAAAGGATTTGAACAGCATTGCAAGCTAGATCTCCCAATAGCAGGATAATGTAAACCTGGTTCCATATAAAATGCTTTCCCTGAGCAATAGTAACCCCATTAAAGGCAGATTGTTGGAGGAGAGCACTTCCACGGCAGCAGGGCAGGATATCTCACAGCCCTGGAGAGCCAGGCTGAGCCCTGCCCTTGTCCCCGTGCCCTGAGCTGCACCCTGAGCTCTGCTGTTCCCCGCCTCACAATCCCAGGGATTTTTGGGGCAGAACCTTTGTTCTGGGGAGAGCTGAGCCCCCAGAGCCAGCAACGGGAGCTGCTCCCGCCCAGGGTGAGAGCATCCCCATGAGCAGCAGCACAAACCCCAGCCCTTTGGACTGTGATTTGGAGAACTGTTTACTCACGATGTGAAATTAATCACAGGTCTAGCTGTGTCAAGACTCTGGTCAGTCACAAGATTTTATTGTTCATTTTTTTTTCTTTTCTTTGCTAACTTTCTGATTTTTTTTCCCTCTTTCTTTAGTGTAGTTTTAGTATATAATTTTCTTTTAATATAATATATATAGTAATAATAAAATAAATAATAAAAATAATAAATCAGCCTTCTGATTCTTGACACCCCTGGGATGATCCTGACACCCCTGGGATGATTGCTACCCCCTCGTTGTTTGGGGGCTGCAAGGAGATGATCTCAAAGGTCCTTCCAAGCATTTTTTTATTTATTAACTTTTTCTTTTTTATTTATTAACAGTTCCTGGCCAAGCTGAGGGTGCTCAGCTGTGAATTCCACAGCAATGGGTTTCATTATTTCATATTTAACACGCTCTGCCATCCCCACCCTGCACACAGAAGTGGTGAACAGGAATAAAGTTGTTTCCCTGCATTTGCCAGCGTTTTTAATGCCTATCATTAGGGGCTGATTAAATAAAATTGAGGCAGATGAAATAAAAGCCACGTTGTTCAGCTTTCCCCTCGCTCCTCCTGCTTCCACCCAACTCGAGGAGTCAATGAAGCTTTTATGCATATTTTACACTGGGATGTGGCACTAAGATAAAATAATAACAACATCTGACAAAGTTTATTGTATTAAATAGAAGGTTGAGGACGTTTTTAACCTGCCCTACGTGCAGAGCTGGCGGTACAGCAACAACGGAAACCAGCACAGGTTGCTGGGAAATAATTTGCTATTCATTTATCTGTCAGGAGGGCTTTGGAACAGAAGTTCCAGCACAATTCAGCTTTAATAAACAGGTACTTAAAATACACTTTGTAAAAGTACATTGTAACCATCTCCGTGCATTAAACCTGAAACCTCAATCCATAAATAACTATTGATTGATTAGAAATTATTAAACCTAAATAATAACTAAATAATTAATAATAATATAGATAATATTAATACTTATTAATACTTATTAAATAAATAGTTATGGATTGATAACACATTAGTAAACATAAATAATTATTTAATTATTAATTATTCTTAATAATACAAATACTAATAACATTTATTAATGTTTATTAAATAAATAATTATTGATTAATGATTAATTAGTAAACCTAAATAATTTGGTACCTAAATAATTATTATAATTATTATTTATAATATATACTATATATTAATAATAGCAATAAATAATTAATAAATTAAGTATTTATTACTATTAAATAATACATAAACATTTAATTATTATTAATAATATAAATAATATTAATTATTATTGCTATTTATTAAATAAATAATTATTGATTGATAATAAATCACTAAACCTAAAGGCCAAAACCCTTTTATTTGAGCAGCTCTGAGCCTTTCCAGCCTCACCCAGGCCTGCAGCCCTGCTCACCCTCCCTGAGCCCTCCCCTCTCCTTCAGACAGGATCTCACCAACCTCTGAAGTTCCTTCTGCCACTCCTGTGCCTTTTCTCAGTAACTTTTTCATTAGTTAGTCCGTTTTAATGGGGTCCCTTGGCTTTGATCCTCCCAATTTTCCCTCCCAGTGCCTCTGATAATTTTTTAAGGCTTCACGGGAACTTTGAATCCTTCCCCACGTCCTGGCTGAGATTCCTCCCAAACCTTTAGGAATTGTAAATGTGACCTTGCTAAGGAAATGCAGCAAGTGTCATCTCTCCTAACACATAGGACAGGCAAAGACTGTAATTTATAGGGCTGAGTACAAAGGGCTGTTTTTCTTTCAGCTAATTAACTGGGAGAAGAGGATAACTAATTAACTGCACAGACACCCAAGGAAATATGAGGCTGCAGCAAAGCCCTGGGACTGAGGATGCTCCTTTTCATCTCCTGGGTGGATTGGGCTGTGCCAGGGTGGGTGCACGGCCCTTCCCTCTGCTCTGTGGGCCTGGAAACTCCTGCCCTCGGATCTGGGTTTGGGATCCCAGATCCCACAGGCTGCACTGGGAAACCCCTGGGGTTGGGGTCCCACATCCCACAGGCTGCAGTGGGAAATCCCTGGGGTTAGGGTCCCACATCCCACAGCCTGCACTGGGAAACCCCTGGGGCTGGGGTCCCACATCCCACAGGCTGCACTGGGAAAGCCCTGGGGTTGGGGTCCCAAATCCCACAGGCTGCACTGGGAAAGCCCTGGGGTTGGGGTCCCAAATCCCTCAGGCTGCACTGGGAAAGCCCTGGGGTTGGGGTCCCAAATCCCTCAGGCTGCAGTGGGAAACCCTGGGATGGAGCTGGTGTTGGGATCCCAAATCCCACAGCCTGCAGTGGGAAAGCCCTGGGGTTGGGGTCCCAAATCCCACAGGCTGCACTGGGAAAGCCCTGGGGTTGAGATCCCAGATCCCACAGGCCGCAGTGGGAAACCCCTGGGGTGGATTTGGGGTTGCACTTCCCAGTCTCAGGCTGGAGTTGATTCCCACCCACACACCCCAATAATTGCATTGATCCCTCCCAAACCGGGGCTGCTGTCCTTGGGGCTTTCAGGCTTCCCAGGGTCTGTTTGCTGGAGCTTACATCAGTTCCATTCCCATCCCGTGGGTCACAGAGGATTAGACAGGAGGAAGGGCTGGGCAAGCAGCTCCTCCTTTGTTTTTAGCAGCAGAATTCTGTTCTGGGCTCAGCCAGCAGGAAAGCAGGAGTGGTTTTGCTGAATGCTGGATAATTCTGGGTTCCTGTGCCAGGGAGATCACACAGAGGTGCCCTGAATGTGAAATTCAGCCTGCTCCAAGGGCTGATCATTACCTGTGCTCCCAGCCAGGCTGGATGTGCTGCTGTCCCCGTCCCAGAAAAACCATTAAATCACCCCAGGATGGGCTGAGGGAACTTTGCAGGAGATAACCAGAGGATTTAGAGCTTAATTCCCTCTGTCTGTCAATCCCAGGTGATGTCTGTCACTGTGAGCACAGACCCAGCTGCTGGCTCTGCTCCCTGCTGACATTCCTGCCAGGACTGGGCCCAAACCCCCTGACACCGGGGCCACCAAACCCTGCCAACGCCACCAAACCTTCCTGGCCAGGCCCACCAAACCCTGCCAGGGCCACCAAACCCTCCTGGGGCCACCAAAGCCTCCTGGGGCCACCAAAGCCTCCTGGGGCCATCAAACTCTGCCAGGCCCACCAAACCCTGCCAGGGCCACCAAACCCTCCTGGGGCCACCAAACCCTGCCAGGGCCACCAAACCCTCCTCCATACTGGGAGCACCAGGGAGGTTGCGGAGGGCATTGAGGAAACTGGGCCAAACTGGGCCCAAACTGGTCCCAAACTGGGCCCAAACTGGTCCCAAACTGGAGTAAATTTCAGGGCTTTGGGGTCCCAGGGAGGATTTTGGGGTCCCAGGGAGGATTTTGGGATAAATTCCAGGGATTTTTGAGCTGCATCCCTCCTGGATGCTCCCCCCAAGAGGGAATGCAGGAGGTTCCAGCTCCCTGAGTGCCACGAGCTCGGGGCAGGGCTGCGTTGTTCTGCTTTTTGACCTGGATTTGTAATTATCGCTCCTGCAGAGAGAGACGTGTTGTTTAAATACCCTCTGATTTGCTTTCAGAGATCATAAACCCTCTTCATTATCTGCTGCCATGTATTACAGACAGATAATGACTGACTTTTGCCTTCCCACTCGGAAAAGTGCATTTAATTTGGTGAAATAATGGAGGCATTTGTTCATCTTGAATTGCATTTTCTGTGCTTCTGTTCCCTTTCACCTCCTTGGGAATCCTCTCCTGTTGCGGCTCCTGGGCACTGCTGTGGGGAGATCCACCAGAAATCCCATGAAAAAATCTGGTGAAAATAATGGAGTGATAATTTGGTGACATGATGGTGGAATTTGTTCATCTTGATTTGCATTTTCTGTGCTTCTGTTCCATTTAATGCATGCACAGCACCAACACTTTTCCCAAATTCCTGCTAATTCAGGGATTTGTCAGGGCAGGGTGAGGGTGGCACTGATCCCACCCAGCAGGATGGGGCTCAGCTCTCTCCACCCTCTGAAGGGAAAACCTTTCCCCAGCCCAGCACAAAGTGCCAGCCCCAGGGATCACTCAGCCTTTCCACGTTTCCTCCATCTGTGGGTTTGCTGCACTCAGATATTCCCAGAAAAAAAATAAAAAGGGCTCCATTCCACCATTCTGAGCAGATCTCAGCTCTGGCTTTATGCAGGCACAGCACTTTTTTTTTTTTGCCTGGATATTTGCAAAGCTTTTAAAAATATGAAATAGTTCCTGCTCGTGCTTTGGCGAATGTATCAATTATTTTTAATTTCTCCAAACTGCTACTCTGGCATACAAATAGAGCAGAAATGAGAGGGGTTTTTTTCCCCTCGAGAGGAGGCTTTGAGCATCCCCAGACAAATCCAGAGGGGGAGGAGAACTGTAACAGTGCCTTGTTCCCTACGTATTTCCAGCTGCTTTTAAGGCAGTTGCTGTTTGTATATTCTATTATTTGCTAATTGTTCATTCTCTCCCGGGCACTGGGGTTTGCTCTGGGTGTTTTATTGCTGTTTGTGTTGCAGGGTGTTTGTTTAAGAACTCTGCAGGCGCCCAGCAAGAGGCAGGGCTGCCATCTACAGAGGATCCTGGGATGGTTTGGGTTGGAGGGACCCCAAATCCCACCCAGTGCCCCCCATACCATGGCAGGGCCACCTTCTCCTGTCCCAGGTGCTGTCCCAGGTGCTGTCCCAGGTGCTGTCCCAGGTGCTCCCAGCTCTGTCCAGCCCTGTGCCCGTGTTCACAGGGGTTCTTGGATGAGAGAAGAGACGAGGATCTGACTCCATGGTTCAGAAGGCTTGATTTATTATTTTATGATCTATATTATATTAAAACTATACTAAAAGAATAAAAGAAAAAGTTTCATCAGAAGGCTGGCTAAGAATAGAAAAAGAAAGGAATGATAACAAAGGTTTGTGGCTCAGACAGAGTCCAAGCCAGCTGACTGTGATTGGCCATTAATTAGAAACAACCACACGAGACCAATCACAGATGCACCTGTTGCATTCCACAGCAGCAGATAACCATTGTTTGCATTTTGCTCCTGAGGCCTCCCAGCTTCTCAGGAGGAAAAGTCCTCAGGAAAGGATTTTCCATAAAAGATGTCTGTGACACAGCCTGGCTGGGGCATTCCAGGGATCCAGGGGCAGACCTGAGCATGGCATTTCCCAAAAGTGCCCAGAAATGTGGGGCACCTCCCCTCATTTTGCTGTCTGTAATTGCTCTGAGGCCAGGAGCTGCTGGCAGATTGAATTTCACAGCCCATGACACACCAGGGCCTTGACTCAAACACTCCCTGCACTCTGCTCCAGCTTTCCACGTTCTGCCAGTTCAGCGTTTGGGATTTCAGGTGCTTGGGATAGGTGACGTTATTCCCAAGGAAAAGGATTTGCCAGCCCAGGGCAGAAATCAGGGGTTAAACCCAGCCCTGAAGGTGAGAGGGAGCAAAAAAGGGGAAAATAATCAGGGAAGAGCAGCCAGAATTGCAGAATTCCAGAATTCCAGGTCCCAGCCCTGCTCTGGAGGAGAAGCTCAGGGACAATTTTAACCCCCAAAGCAATTACTGCCAGAGGATAAAACCCATTAATAATGAGGGGTTGTGGGGCTGGCAGAGCTGTGCCAGGAGGGAGCAGAGAGCTTTGAGCAAGGCTCAGCCGTGCCAGAGCCCCTGTGCCCAGCCTGGCACCCTCTGGAGCTCTCTATGGAAATCTGACTCAGCAAAACAGCATTTTCTGCCCCAAAGCAGCCAGGGAGGCCCTGCAGGAGGGGTTCTGCTGTGTTCTCCGCAGGAATCCTGTCAGGTTTGTGTTCCAAACCCACCCCAGCCCAAACTGCAGATAAGTCCCAGCATGGCTGGGTCCCTCATGTGGGTAAAACAGCTCAGATGAAGCTTTTTCCTACATGAAATTCTTCTTTAAAAAAAAAAAAAAAAAAAAAGAAATTATAATTATGCTGGGAGAACATTCATTTGCTTGTTAAGTGAAATTTGAAGGGGAAACTTTAATGATGGTAGGAAGAAAAATCAGATCTTCTTGTTAAAGAACGTTCCGAGAGAGCTCGTGCTGGACAGCACATTAAGCTTCAAAGACTCATCAGTGATTCACAGAAGAGTTTTTTCTCTCAGTGACATGAATTATTTTCATGGGAAAAGATATGAAGATATCTTAGATGAAGAAGAGGAGTGAAGACTTTTTATGCCTGTGCTTTGGGAGAGAAATGGCGTATAAATAAACCTTGGATTTAAAGGCCATTTGAAAAACAACCCGCAAAATTCTATTTATTTTTCGTTCTGTTAGCACAGAAAAATAGGTTCTAATCCCTCAAGTTCAGCTTGGAATTGCAAATTGGTGGATGTGTTTGCAAGCAAGCTGTGGGGAAATGGATACACAGTGCAGCTTGGTTTGGGTTTTTGTGTTTTTCCTCAATAACTCCTGGCTCAGAGGATGGAGCTCATTTATCCCGGTTGGGTGGGATCTGCTCCCACCTCCCAGCGCTGATCCTGCTGCCCTGGGGTGCTGCTAATCCCTCCGTGATTTGTGGGTGCTTATCACCTATTGATAAGGGTTCAGCAAAAAGCAACGGCACTGGAATTATTAATAATATTATTGTTGCTAATAATCCCCTTTCTGAGGCAGGATCTTGGCTGTTAATTAGCCATGACATAAATAAATGAAGCCTCCCTTCACAGCAGTGTTTACTGGAGCTCTCTCACAAAGAGGGACACTGAGGCACAAGAGTTCATCTGCTTCCATTTGCACACTCCTGACTGGGGAACGATTCCCTTGCAGCCCCCGAGGCAGGAATGATTGTCCTGGCCCACCTGGGAGGGCAGGAGTGGGGTAAAAATTGCATTTCCAGGGGAGAAGTGGGGTAAAAATTGCATTTGCAGGGCAGGAATTGGGGTAAAATTGCAGGTGTGAGTTCCTGAGCAGGCAGAACTCCCAAATCTGTGTTCCCCTCGTGCTTTGGGCAGCGTTGGGAATTCCTGGCCAGGCAATTTCTCCTTCCCATCTCCTCTCCCCTCTCCGCCCCCAGCTCTCCTCCCACCCAGCAGTTATTAGATGACATAACAGCCGCTCTGCTGAAATATATTATTCAATAACTGAGTGCCTTAAAATTGCCACGCTGCCGTGGTCGTGACCCCTGGCTGCAGTTAAAAATAAATCCCTTTATCCACACCACGGCCCCGGCTCCACCAGCATCCTTTCAAACACTCCAGACCCGAGCCTGAGCGAGATCAAATGTGGCTTTTCCAAACCAGGAGCCCTGCTCCTCTCCCCGTGCCTCCTGGGGCCCACAATGGGGATAAATTTGGATAAATCTGCTCTGCAGCCCCTCTGTATTTGCAGTTTGCTGTGGCACATTTGTCACCCCCAGCCCGGAGCAGCGAGCACGGCTCCTGCATCATTACTGCATGGAACAATGGGTGTTCAGGGGAGCAGCAGGCAAACACAGAGGCTGTTCCATCCAGAGGCTGCTCCAGAAAGGCTCAGCTGGGGAACGGAGCTGGAGGGCCCGGGGGGTGCTGGGGAAATGGATAAATGTGTGCAGCAAATGAGGAAATGGATAAATGCTGGGGAAATGGATAAATGTGTGCAGCAAATGAGGAAATGGATAAATGGTGGGGAAATGGATAAATGTGTGCAGCAATCGAGGCCGTGCCCATCGAGGAGCTGGATGTCACTGTCCCCCAGCCTGGGCTGGGCTCAGAGATGCTCAGGGGTGGCACCAGGGGCTGTTGGCATCTCTGCTGCCCTTCCAGGGATGTCCCTGTGCCCAATTGCTGCCAGGGTGACATCGGTCAGCCAGTGCCACAATGAGGGCTTGAGCTGGGAATAATGAAATATAACAAGAATAATATATATAATGAATTATATTTATATATAATAAGAATATATATAATATATATATCATTGCATTATGTATTATCTATATTTATTATAAAGATAACAATATATATTATTTATATATAAGAATAATATATATAATGAAATATATATATAAGAATAATATACATAATGAGAATGTATATATAATAATATATATACATAATAATATATTAGTATATATGTTATATATATTATACATTATATATATAATAAGAATAATATGTATATAATGAAATATATATAATAAGAATATATATAACATTACTATATATATATAATATATATTATATATTTTATATATATTATTTATATACATACATATATATATATATATATATATATATATATATACATATACATATATACATATATATAATAAGAATAATATATATGATGAAATATAATAAGAATAATGAAATATAATAAGAATAACCCAAATGCCCGGTCACATTAGAGGGCAAGGCACTGAGGAGTTAATTACCAGCCCCTGGGCACAAAGGAAGTCACCAAGGAATCCAAAATTCTGTGGCTGAGCCATTGGAATTTGGCCTCCATCTCCCATAGATGTATGGATCCTTTTCCTCCACCATAAACTAAAAGCGAATCCATCCTGTAGAGACAGCACAAAAATCTGTATAGCAGATTATAAACAGATTTAGATGATCAGAGGACAGTTCTGTGCTTTTATATGGTTATTTTTTAAGGTTTAAAATCAAAAGAGAGATAACTTTACCAAGGAGAGCTCATAGGCAGACACTCCTTTATCTTGCCATCCTACACACCCAGAGCTTTGCTGGAAATCTTTGCTGAGTATTTCGGGTAGCAAATGCCTGCTGAGGAGACATTCTGAGCATGTCAAGTGGAGGAATTTTTCTCACATGCCTTCAAAAAAAAAATAGCATTCCTCTCATGTTTTGAGAATTTCACATCTGTGAGGATTTTTTTTTTTTTTTGAGGGTTTTATTTTTTGAGGGTTTTATTTTTTGAGTTGCAGGATGAAACACAGGCTGCTGTGTGAGGATGAGGGGTTTGATCCTGGGATTGCTCCATCCTGGGGCCTTGGCTGTGTCCCTGGCTGACACTTGTCATTACCATTCCTCTCCATCCCCCTTCCCCTCCCTGGCAGCTCCTCCAGTCATGTCAATACTCATTTTTCCCTGCCACAGTAAGTTGGTTAATCAGACCTTTGAAAGCAAACTTTCAGCTGGGTATTTGCATGCAGCCCCTCGACAGAAATGCAGATTTGAGGAGGCAGCCATATGCAGGCGTGAAGGGAGCAGCTGTTCTACAATCAGGGGTAATTTAAAATCAGGGGGAAGGTGAGAGAAGGACGACACCAATCCAAAGTCAAGGGATTTTTGTTGTTGCTGCAAACACAAAAATGATGTTTTGCTTCACACCTCCCGGTCCCACGGAGCAAACACTGCTTCTCTTCTGGGTCACTGCCACCAAATGCCACCTCTCTGCTCCCAGATGTCATTTCAGAGCTGTGCTGTTCCCGCACTGAACAGAGAGATCATCCTACACGTTTTCATCTTCCAGCCTTTTGGAAGAAAGAGAATTCCCTAAAGTTCATCCAGTTCCAGCTCTGGGTGCTCAGAAAGGCAGAATTCCCTGGGAGCTGCTGAGTCTGCTTTGCTGGCCAGGAAATCCGAGCAGGAACAGGATGAATTCCTGTGGAACATCTGGATCAGTGGCTCAGGATGGGCTGGCTGCACATCCAGGATCTCCAGGACTTCACCTCCCCGCTCCTTTCAGAGCTTCACACCCACAGAGATCAACTTCTGCCTTCCCTCATTTCAAAAGGATCAAGACATGAAAATAAAAGCAATTTTTTTTTCTTTTTGCAATTGAGTGCAATCCTAATCAATTGTGACAAGACCTGGAGAATATTTTCACGGTGCCAATTACTTAAAGGGCAGAGATGCCACAGTGCCATTACAGGAACAGCTCCTGCAGCTCCCGGGGACACGGCGGAACAAGGTGCTAAATGTTGTTCCACCCGTTCCATGAAATAAAGGATTGGGTCATTAACCTTACCAATGTCAATGTGTTGTCACTATCAAATTCAGCTAAATGAGTGTCCAAGGTAATGGTGAGGAGCTCACTTCCCACCGAGCGAGGCATTAATACATTAGTGCCTGCTAAAAACGAGAGGAGCTGGGAGCTGAGCCAGGACTGGGGACGGGAGGGACAGGGACGGCCAGGGTGGGACAGGGAGAAACCCAGGGGGATGAGGAGGCTCAGATGGGGCAAAATTGCATTTTACACCAGGGGGATGGCTGAGTGGGACAGGCACAAACCCGGGGGGATGAGGACACTCAGATGGGGTAAAATGCAATTTTACCCCAGAGGGATGGCTCAGTGGGGCAGGCAGAAAGCCAGGGGGATGAAGATGCTTAGATGGAATAAAATTGCATTTTGCCCCAGGAGATGGCTCAGTGGGGCAGGCAGAAAGCCAGGGGACCAGCAGCAGATTGATGCACTCCCCCTTGCACTGCGCAGCCCATGAAATGGCAAACTGGGAAATTGATGGCAGCAAACCCCAGAGCTGTAAACATGCATTAGACGAGCAAATGTTTGCAAACTTCCCTTGCAGCAGGGTTTCAGCTCGGGATATAAATATCCCTGAGGAGCTGCCTGTGCATCCTCCCCTTGAGAGTCACCTCTGCTCAGCTCTCCCCAAAATGGGAACCTGCAGGGCTGAGGGGGGATCTGTTCTGCTGGGATCCCCCTGGAAGGGGAAGGTCCAACACCAGCGAGGGGATGCTCTGGGATCTGCTGCATGCCAGGAACCCATTCAGGGATGGCTGAGCTCCATAACCCCTGGCACTGATGTGTGAGGAGAGGGGAGAAGCATTTCTAAGGAAAATGGACACTGCTCCAAAGAGAAAAACATTGGCACTGAGAAAAAAATAAAAAAATATCAAAGTACTTGGGCACTGTAGGATTTCAGTATTTTCAGGTAAAAGGCAATGCTCCCTCCTGATCATTCATGGGAGCAGGGATAATTCAGCACAGAATTATTGGATGTTTTGGGTTGAAAAGGGCCTCAAAGCCCACGCAGTGCCAGCCCTGCCATGGCAGGGACACCCCAACTGTCCCAGGGTGCTCCTGCCCCATCCAGGCTGGCTCTGAACAATTCCAGAGTTTCCCACAGCAGATGTCCTTCAATCCTTGCCATCCTATTCCAATTTTCCAGCGAAATGAAAGGCAGAAAATACACAGATTTAAGATGTGCAGAGGTGGAAAAAACCCACCAGGATACCGGGCAGCGCTGCCGTCGTTCCTGGCCGACTTCTATTTCATAATTAATAACTTAAATGGGGTAATTTAAAATTGCTAATTCTTTTCACAGAGCCCGCACGAGCGCAGGTGATGTCAGACACGCTGTCACCAGGAAGGTTAAATACTCCTGGTAGTTGCTAATTACCTAATCACCATTGCCATCTCGTATTAATTGTGCCTGAGGCGCGGAGCCCGTTCTGCCTGAGCGGGGTGGGGGCTCAGGGGCTGCACAGGAGGGGGAAGCAACTCAGGGCAGAGGGGAAAACCCTGCCCAGGGTGAGCATGAGGAGCAGCAAGGGGATGCAGGATACAGGGCATGGTTCAGAGGGCAGGGAGAGGTGGGATGGTGGGCAGGGATTGATCCCCGTGAGGGTGCGCAGGGTGGGATGGGGAACTGGGAACCTGTTCCAATGTTTGACAATGGTCAGTGTCCCCTGCAGGGACCCTCTCCAGGCTGTCCCTGCCCTGTCCCCCTGCAGGGACCCTCTCCAGGCTGTCCCTGCCCTGTCCCTGCCCTGTCCCCTCCAGGCTGTCCTTGTCCCGATCCCCTGCCCTGTCCCTGTCCCTGTGCTGTCCCTGTCCCTGCCCTGTCCCTGTGCTGTTCCCTACCCTGTCCCTGTCCCTGTGCTGTCCCTGTGCTGTTCCCTGCCCTGTCCCTGTGCTGTCCCTGTCCCTGTCCCTGTGCTGTCCCTGTCCCTGTCCCTGTGCTGTCCCTGTCCCTGTGCTGTCCCTGTCAGGGGTGGCAGCTGTCCCCCAGCCCCACATCTCCATTACCAGGGAGCTGCCAGGGGCACGTCCAAGGCAAGGAGGGTTTACGGCTGTTTTTAGCGCCGTGCTGTTCATCTGTACATTCGATTCCGAGAGTGTGTTAGGGGATGGCAGCTCCGGAGCCGCAGCCTTTTGAAATGCTAATTGTCAGCCCAAAGTTTCGAGAGGCTCTTTCAAGGCAGAGTTGCCACTATTTGGAGGATGTGCTCTAAATGCAAGAGCTCAATTATCTGGAGTGTCAAACTTCTGACACCTTTGCTGATCCATAAAAACAAGGGAGATTAAAGAGTTTTCTGGAGGAGAATCTCATTTTTATGCTCAAGGTTATTTACCGAGTTATGCACTGCGGCCAATCCCAAACCCAGCTCCATGATGAGGTTTATCAATATTTATTTATGGTTACCCAGAGCACCCCGGCGAGGGGACAGCACCAAGTTTGCAGAAATTCTCAGTGTTTGACTGAATTTTTTCCAAGCCAAGGTTCTGTTTTTCAGACTTTGAGAAGAGGAGCACTGGTGACTCTTTCCTGGCTGTCTCAGAGGCAACAAAGCTTTTCCTTTATTGCTGCCTTGATTTTCTCTGCTGTTAGTGCATGGAAGAGCCCAGGAGCTTCTTAGGGGACAGAAACCGAGAGCTCTGTAAAAGATGAAAGCTGCAGCATGGAAATGCACTTTTGGTGGGGATTTGCATTTGCAATTCAAGGTTCTGAGGAGCTGTGTCTCCTGAGAGCAGACGAGGAGTGTGGGGATGAGTTCTGCTGGTTCTGCACCACGAACTGCAGCTGCTGTGCCCACCTGGGAACTCCAGCCAAACCCTCCCCTCCCAGGGCAGCAGAGCCCTGAGAGCCCGAGGAGCCCTTATCAGCCCTTATCAGCCCTTATTAGCCCTTATCAGGGAATGAGAGGTGAGAAAAGTCTTCTAAAAATCTCCTGCGCAGGGCCTGAGTGCAGCTTAAACCCCCCCTTGTCAAGGGTGTGGTGGCAAATATGAACTGAGAGCAGCCCCCTCTGCCAGGGAACAGCTCCAAAAGGGCCCCTGAGCTGGGGCTGGGCTGTCCCAGCCCTCCTGAGCTCCAGGGCTCACCCAGATATTGGGATATTCTTGTTCTCACCCCAGGACTGCAGTGAGGAGCAGCCAGCTGAGTTCCAGCTGCAGGACGAGGTTTGGCTCAGCCTGGTTCCTCTCGTTTCAGGAGCTCAGTGTGCTGTGCTGGAGCACAGGGACATGGCAGGAAACAGCTGGAGCCTTTGCAAGAGGAAATTCTCCTTTTTGGTCACATCCAGGGGATCGTGTTACACCCCAGAGCACCTAAAAATCCAAAAGCAGCGAAAGGTCACGAGCCACATCAATGATGGCATTGTTCATCCGCAGTCTGTACAGTGTGTTATTGCTCAGTGCTGCACAGATGTCGTTTGTCAGGATCCATCCCTCCAGCCAGGGCTGATCCCATCCCTCCAGCCAGGGCTGATCCCATCCAGGGCTGATCCCATCCCTTCCTTCATCTAGAGCTGATCCCATCCCTTCCTCCATCCAGGGCTGATCCCATCCCTCCAGGCTGATCCCACCCCTCCATCCAGGGCTGATCCCATCCATCCATCCATCCATCCATCCATCCATCCATCCATCCATCCATCCATCCATCCATCCATCCATCCATCCATCCATCCATCCATCCATCCATCCATCCATCCATCCAGGCTGATCCCACCCTCCAGGAGCAGCAGCTGCCTCCCCCAGCTCCCAGCCCTGCCCAAAGTCACCTCTGCAGCAGCAGGAGGGGCAGAGCCAGGCACAGCTGCCATTGAAAGCTCCTCCAAGGCTTCCAGAGGGAATGAACGATCACAATTTCCTGGGGAGCTCCAGGTGGAACACGGAGCTGCCGTTTCCAGGGAAGCTGAAAGTTTTCAGCAGGCTGCACAGAGGATTAGCAGAGTGCCTCCCTCGCTGTTTTAAATGCACAAACAGGGCTGGGAGGCAGCGCTGAGCAGCTCCAGGGCTGCCAAGGAATGCAATAAATCAGCTCTGTGCGAGTGAAGGACTCGAGCCCTTGGCACAGATAATTTCATGTAAAGAATCCTCTGGTGCTGCTCAGAGCCAGGGCAGCAGAAGGACACGGGCTGGGGTGGGCACGGGGCCTGGGGAGCCACATCCCAGTGGGTCAGAACCTCACAGAGCCGCTGTGGGCTCAGGGGGCCCCTTTGGGCATCTCCTGGTGCAGGGCAGGGCAGGGCAGGGAGGGTGCACGGGAGCTGTTCCTCCACCAGCAGCACCAATTTCCCATTAAACCCCTTTGCACCAAACCCCTGCAGGCTCTGGGCACGGCCCCGGGAGGGCTCTGAGCCCCCAGCTGTGGCCAAAGGGGCTCAGGCTGGGGCAGAGCTGCAGCTCCAGGGCACTGAGCAGCTCCTGGGACCAGGGGACTCAGGGGACCAGGACAGGACAATGCCAGGCTGGACAATGCTCAGGGGTCCAGGACAGGACAATGATGGGATCAGGGGTGCAGGACAGCTCTGCCCAGGCTGGACAATGCTCAGGGGTCCAGGACAGGACAATGATGGGATCAGGGGTGCAGGACAGGACAGTGCCAGGCTGGACAATGCTCAGGGGTCCAGGACAGGACAATGATGGGATCAGGGGACCAGGACAGCTCTGCCCAGGCTGGACAATGCTCAGGGGTCCAGGACAGGACAATGATGGGATCAGGGGTCCAGGACAGGACAATGCCAGGCTGGACAATGCTCAGGGGTCCAGGACAGGACAATTCCAGGGTCAGGGGTGCAGGACAATGCTCAGGGGTCCAGGACAGGACAATTGCAGGCTCAGGGGTCCAGGACAGCCCTGCCCAGGCCCAGGAGCCCTGCAATGCCTCCCTGCCAGGGACACCCCAGAACCTCACACTCTGCACAGAATGAGGAGCCAGACCATGGAAAAGCAGGGGACAAAGGAACAAAACATGGTGAAATGAAGCTGATGGCAGAAAGGAGCCCAGGGATCTGCTGCGATGTTTTAAGATCTAATCCATCACCTTTTCTTCTTGCTTGCCTTTTAAATTTTTCTTTCTTTCATTTTTTTCCTCTTTTTTTTTTCCTTTTTTTAACAGGGCAATTTCATAAAAATAGATTTGGCTCTCGGACGTTGGTGCCGTGGGGAAAAGCAGATAAAAGGCAATAATACAGTAATAAAAACAAACTTTGCAGCATTAACTGGCCAGGAGCACGGGAGGAACCTCCAGCTGCTGGGAAATGATGTCAGCTTCTTATTTCTACCTTTTTTTTCCCCTCCACGCACAGAACTCAGATGTGAGGACAAGAGGTTTCCAGGGGACAGATGAGAAAGACAAAATAGACAAAATGAGTCATTCCAGAGCAGCAAGGTGACAGCAAAGACTTGTGCTGCCTCATTCTCCAGCTGTGGCTGCAGCTCAGGCTGGGCTCTGCAGCTCTGGGGGTTTGTGCAGAGACCCCGGCCCTGAGCAGCACAATCAGCTCCTTCAATAGGGACTGAACACCACCAGAAATGCCCCTGCTTTGGGATTTACCGGGTCACTTTGCCAGGTTTGTATGGGGCATCTTTATCGACTCCAGAGGGGGTTTTGTGTCTGTGCAGCCCAGCCCAGGGGGCAGGCAGGTTAATCTGGGGGGAAAGGGAAATCCTGGGGGTTCAGGCACTCCATGAGACACAGACTGGGGTTCCCTGCTCCTTTCCCTGAGCCCAGCCACCCTTCCCCTGCCTGTGGTGTCAAACACACCCTGGGACAGAAATACCCAAACCAGAGCTGGCTTCAATCAGCTCCTCAAAGCCAGGGCAGGTTCTGAGCCTTTCAGAGGGAATCCCTGCACAAGGAATGGTGGCTTGGTAAGAGCACAGCCTAAATTCCCTTTCCAGGCAGAGCAGCCCCAGCACTCCCACCCCTCCCCGGTGATGAAGTTTGTCCTTCCTCCCTCGTCCCCCCCTCCCCTGTGCTCCCCTGACTCCCCTCCAGTCATTAGCTGTTGAATTAGTGCTGGCTGCAATCTGCAGCAGGGCTTTTTTGGGCCTGCAGGCAATTCCCTCACCTTTCAAATGCTGCTGGGGAGTGCTTGGAATACTTTTTTTTTTTTTTTAATAAACCCAATTTCAGTTAATTTAATTATAGCTGGGATTTAATGTTTAAAAGCCATCAGCTTAATAAGTGCCAGGGATGTGTCTCATTGTTATCAGCATCTTTGAAAACTGCTGAACAATGTCTGTGCCATTTAGGGATGCAGAGATAGAGCCGGGAGATTGCTCCATGCACTCCCAAGTCTCCTCCAGGCTCTCCAGGCCTTGTTCCTGCATCCCCCAGGCTGGCTCCACATCCCATGGATCCCATCCCATCCCATCCCATCCCATGGATCCCATCCCATCCCATCCCATCCCATCCCATCCCATCCCATCCCATCCCATCCCATCCCATCCCATCCCATCCCATCCCATCCCATCCCATCCCATCCCATCCCATCCCATCCCATCCCATCCCATCCCATCCCATCCCATCCCATCCCATCCCATCCCATCCCATTCCTGCTGCTCTGCCCAGAGTGGCAATCTCTCTCTCCCCAGGTACAAATCTCTCCCCAAAGCACAAAGCTGTGCCCAGGTGCAAGGCAGAGCTGAGCTCTGAGTCCAGGCAGGGCCTGGCTGCACGAATGGCTCTGCTGAGAATAACAAATTATCATCTTATCTCCACTGATGCTGCATTTTATTGCTTCTTAATATTTTTCCTGGGCTGCCCGTGGCCTTTTATCATCTCTCCTGCACTTGATCACAGCTTTATGGCCCTGCTGTTCCCTCCCCATTCTTTTTCCCCTCTGTCTTATTGGTCTCCATTTCTCCCTTCCAAACAAAGGCTTTTTGCAGGCACCTCATCCCAGCCCGGCTGCTGATATTCCTCAAGGTTCAGTTGCTTTCTGCATTGTTATTTGCAATTTATCTGATTCCAAAACCTGACATTATTCCTGGCTGTGATATACACTCGTCTGGCTCTTGCTAACCATGTGCGAGCGCATTATTCTGCATTGACAAATTTTATTTATTTATTTTGAACCTGCCCGGTTCAGAGCAGTATTCACTGAATTACGGATTTTGATGTCTGCAAATCACCAGCCCATCACGCAGACGAGACAGAATTCATTACTGCAGGCCCTGCCATCTCATGGAGGAATTTAGGTCAGGCTGCTTTGTCCTTGGGCAGCATCCCTGGGTTTCTAACCCAGCATCCTCCTGCTGCCCAGCTGTGTCTGCGGCACCAGGGACCTTCCCCTGCCCCAGGTGCTGCCAGCCCGGCCTTGGAACCTCCCAGGGGCAGCCCCAGCTGCTCTGCCACCCTCCCACGGAAGGATTTCTCCCCCAAATCCCTCCCCAGAACCCCTTTCTGTCTCAGAGCCATGCCGTGGTACCGGGGTCCCCTCCCAGCTTTGTTCCCTTGCTGACCTGGAGGGCATCCCCAGCCCCTGGGTGCTCACTGCTGGCTTGGTGACAGCTCTGTGCCCTCCCTGTGTGTCACCAGCCAGGGAATCCCCCAGGAGAGCACAGCTCCCTGCAGGGCTCTGTGAAACCCTTTCTAGTTAGAATTCAGCCAACGACACAAATTCACGTTATCACCGGAACCATCGAGCACGGAGCAAGGAGGATAAATCACAATGCAGCTGCTTGGTGAAGGAAGTGGGGAGGATTTGGTGCTGCTGCTGCTGCAGTTTCCTTGGGCTACATCCCATATTTTGCTCATTAGGAGCTGCCAAAGGGAAATCTGAAGACTGAGGGCTCAGTTTGCAGAGTGACTTCAGGCAGAGTCAGGGTGACACTGGTGGGCACCGGGCTGGGAAGGTCTAGCACAGGGCATGGGCAGCAAAATCTTCTGAGCAAAAGGAATTTTGCGTTGTGCTGTTTAAATAAACAAACAAACAAATAAATAAATCATAAAAGTATTGAAAATTGTTTCACTGTATCTGAAGCTCTGAGTTTGCAGCTGGCAAATAAAACCAACATATTTTAACCAATTCTTTTATAGCATCTGAGCCTTGAATAACCCAACAATCTTGGACAGGAATTGCACAACTGTATTCTTAAATAATCCAGCAATCTTGGACAGGAATTCCACAATGGTATTCTTAAATAACCCAACAACCTTGGACAGGAGTTCCACGACTGTATTCCTAAATAAACTAACAATATTGGACAGGAATTCCAAACCTGAATTCTCACCCCAATTTACAAGATGTCCCTGGAATTCCCAGCCTGGTAGACACCACAATATTTCCAACTTTCAAACTGGAGCCAAAGGAAATATAGAGAATAATTCCTTTCAAAAGCCCATTCCGGGATTGTTTTTCCAAGTGATTACGTGGAGAACCGGAGCTCACCCACTGTCCTGGCCAAACTGGAAATTACACTTGGAGTAATTGCTAGCCAATAAAGAAAATAATTAAAAATAACAGCAGGTCCTTCTTTCCAAGTGTTTACATTCCTCCATGAACGAATCTTTCCCCTGTGGTGTTGCACTGAACAATTTGATATTTTATTGCTTTTAGGGTTAGAAATTCACTCACTTTATTATGGACTTGAGGAAAAAAAATTGGAAGAAAAGATTTGTGTCTTCTTTGGACAGCAAAGCCAACAAATCTCCTCCAGCTTGGTTAGAAAATACAATTAAGTGGACTGTACTGGACTCTCTGGCAAGAAAATTGCCTGGATTGAGATGTGAACAGCCTAAAAGCCAAAGGTGTAAAAATCAATCCTTCCCAGCCCTCTGGGATATGAGAGCTTGGGAGAAGTTTGCTCTGATTTTCCTGTGCCCTGAGTGAGTGCATAATCCTTCAAAAATCAATAGGGATCCCTGGGATGAGAGAGGAGCTCTGCAGCTCACAGGGGAGCAGGGACAGCTCAGGGGCTGGGCTGGGGTCAGATGCCATCCTCAGAACCCCAAACTGCCCCTGGGGGACAGGCAGGGGATAGATGAGGGACAGGCAGGGGACAGACAGGAGACAGATGAGGGACAGACACGGGACAGACACAGGACAGATCCCTTCCCTCCATCCCAGAGGCAGCAGTAAATAAACGGGATATTTCTGAGGGACAGATCCCTCCATCCCAGAGGCAGCAGTAAATAAACGGGATATTTCTGAGGGACAGATCCCTTCCCTCCATCCCAGAGGCAGCAGTAAATAAACGGGATATTTCTGAGGCATTTCCCATGCCAGGCTCCCTTCAGGGCTCTCCCGTGCTCAGCCCGGACCTCTCGTGCCCAGGCTGCACTTGAGCCTGTGCTGCTCCAGCCAGACCCCATTGAATGAATCATCAGTTAAATATATGTAAAAATCAATTACATCCCCTCAGTGCGCCCTGCATCTTAACCCGTGCCATCTTTCATCTTCCTAATCATCCACAAGATCTGGAAATAATTAAAAATCACTCCAGAGGGGCCAACTCTTTTTCTTTTTCTTTTTCTTTTTCTTTTTCTTTTTCTTTTTCTTTTTCTTTTTCTTTTTCTTTTTCTTTTTCTTTCTCTTTTTTTATTTCCTTTTCCTTTTTTCCTTTTTCCTTTTTTCCTTTTCCTTTCGTCCCTTTCCCTTTTCCTTTCCCTTTTCCTTTTTTCCTCTTCCTTTTCCTTTTCCTTTTTTCCTTTTCCTTTTCCTTTTTTTCCTTTTCCTTTCCCTTTTCATTTTCCTTTTTTCCTTTTCCTTTTTTTCCCTTTTTCTTTTCTCCCTTTTCCTTTTTTCCCTTTTTCCTTTTCCTTTTTCCCTTTTCCCCTTTTCCTTTCCCTTTTCTCCTTTTTTCCTTTTTCCTTTTTTCATTTTCCTTTCCTCCCTTTTCCTTTTCCTTTCCCTTTTCCTTTTTTCCTCTTCCTTTTACCTTTTCCTTTTCCTTTTTTCCTTTACATTTTCCCTTTTCCTTTTCCTTTTTCTTTTTTCCTTTTCCTTTCCATTTTCATTTTCCTTTTCCTTTTTTCCCTTTTCCTTTTCTCCCTTTTCCTTTTTTCCCCTTTTCCTTTTCCCTTTTCCTTTTTTCCTTTTCCCCTTTTCCTTTTTTCCCCTTTTCCTTTTCCCCTTTTCCTTTCCCTTTTCCTTTTTTCCCTTTTCCCTTTCATTTTTTCATTTTCTCTTTCCCTTTTCATTTTCCTTTTTTCCTTTTCCTTTTTCCTTTTCTCCCTTTTCCTTTTCTCCCTTTTCCTTTTTTCCCCTTTTCCTTTTCCCTTTTCCTTTTTCCCTTTTCTCCTTTTTTCCTATTTTCCTTTTTTTTCCTTTTCCCCTTTTCCTTTTCCTTTTTTCCCCTTTTCCTTTTCCTTTTTTCCTTTTCCTTTTCCCCCTTTTCCTTTTTTTCCCTTTTCCTTTCCCTTTTCCTTTTTTCCCTTTTCCTTTCCCTTTTTTCTTTTTCCCCTTTTCCTTTCCTGGCCTTTTCCTTTTCCTTTCCCTTTTGCTTTTTTTCCCTTTCCATTTTCCTTTTCCTTTTTTCCCTTTCCCTTTTCCATCTTTGCTTTCTCTTCTGCAGAAGAGGCATTTCCCCTTGCAGGGAGATGTGGCACCCCGGGCAGGGTTTAATGAGGGGGTGATTGCCAGGGCAAGCAGAGCCCCCTGGAAGTGCCCCGTTAATGCCAGGCTGGGCAAATCCCAGCAGTGACCTGGCAGTGCCCACAGAGGTGCCAGGGTCAGAAATTCTCTATTAGGAGGACATTAATTAAATGTGAGAGCTGCAGCTCTCCCCACCCCAGGGAATTTCACAGGCTGCAGAATATCCCCAGAGGTTTTATGGTTTTATCTTCCTGGGCAGAAGTGGGATTTATGGGAAGGATTCTCTGGGTGGGATTTCTGGGTGGGCTTGGGAGCAGTTCATGGTCTGGGTGAAGCAGCAGAGCTTTGTGCGTTTTAATGCCCACCTCCATTACAGCAGGGGTAAAACATCTTGATTTCCAGGGTAGCTAAAAATCCAGGTGATTTCAGCTCCATAAATTTATTTTCTCCAGCAAGATAAGGAAAGATGAGCAGACCTGGTAAAACGGTGGCTTGAAATCCTCCAATGTTACCTTTAACTTGGATTTAAACCCCTCTTGCTGTCTCTAAAGTTCCAGGAATAAAACAGAGCTGAACTGGCAGCAAAGCCATCCCTGATGTTTTAAGAAACCACAGAATGAGTGGATTTGGCCTCAGCCATTTCTAGAAACCCTGCACTTCCTAGACAAGCTCTGCCACGAAAGAAGAGAGGAAAAATCAATACATATTAGATTAGCTGCATTTCAATTTGGATTCAGCGCTTCAGACTTGGCCGGGTTTAGGCAGATTAAAGCCCCAGAGTTGGATCCCTCCTGAGCTGAAGGGTCATGGGGCTGACCCACGGAAAGTCAGGGAGTGGGAAGGGCTGGAAATGGTGCTGGTTCCAGGGAGGAGCTGGATTGCAGCTCAGGTCAGGGCTCAGGAACTGGATTGGAGCTCAGGCTGCTCTGCTGCTGCTGAAAAGCTCAGCTCCTCTCCCCGGAGCAGAAGGAACGTTCCCCTTCAAGCAGGGTGTCACAGACATCTTTTATGGAAAAGCCTTTCCTTAGGATTTTTCCTCCTGAGAAGCTGAGAGGCCTCAGGAACAAAATGTAAAAAATGGCTATCTGCTGCTGTGGAATGCAACATTATTCCCTTTTGTTTTGCCCCATTTATCCATTTTTTCCCTGTTTATTCCCTTTGTGGCATTTGCAGAGGAAGGAGTTTGGCTCAGCCCTGGCCTCCCCTTGCAGATGCACTGAAATAAAATGAAATCCATGAACTGAAATGCATCCAGGGCCGTGCAGGGTGTGCACAGGGGTGAAGTCCATCAGCTGTGAGCAGCTGCTTTGTAACCTTGATTGGAAATTGTTTTCATGAGACAGAGAAGGTGCTTAGGAGAGTAAAAAAGGGATCATTCAGTGAGTTAGAAAATTACTCCAACTTCCAGACCATGTCAAACTAAATAAAAGCCAAACAAACTCTGGCACAGGAATGAATAATTTACAGCAGCAGCTTCTGTGTCTCAGCAGGGAGAGCAGCCCTGGGGCTCTGTGCTCATGGTCACTGTCCTGGGGCTGGTGCTGGTGCCATCCCTGAACCATCCCCTGAAACATAACCTGAATCATCCCTGAACCATCCCCTGAACAATCCCTGAATCATTCCCTGAACATCCCCTGAAACATCCCCTGAATCATCCCTGAACATCCCCTGAACATCCCCTGTGTGTCTCTGTGGCCCTGGAGCCCTGGTCCAAGCCCCCCAATCCTGGATTTCTGCACCTTTTTCTCCTCACTGGGCTGGGTTACCCGGGAAATCTCCACACCTCATCCCTTGCCTGCCCTGAGGGATGCTGAGGAGGAGGAAAAGCTGAGATAAGGAGCTGGAAATGATAATCAGGAAAAACAACAGACGGGAGAGACGATACAGAGACATAGAGAAAACACAGGGAAGGGTAATTCCTATTTCCTTACACAAAGGAACGTGAAAAATAACCAGGATATATCTGAGGGAAAAAAGCCAAACATGAAGCTTGTTGAGTTCAACAGAGAGATCCTTCTTTGCCTGAGCAGCTCTGAGGCAGACAGGGAGATAAAGGAGAGAAAGCAGAACCTGAGCTGGGATAAAAACAGGCACCAGATGCCAGATTTCTTCTGGTGGCTGCCAGGGTGATGGGTCAGTGGTGATGGATTGCAGAGGAGGAGCCAGGAGTGATGACAGAGGGCTCCTGGCCCGCGGCCAGCGGCTCTCAAGGATTTGGCTGAGTTTACACTCCCACCATCCATGCAGGGGCTGGGGTAACTTGTCTCTGCCAGGCTGTTTATCAGGACAAAAATCCCTGAATGGAAAAACACAATCTCTATTACGTGCCTGTGTGTAGCATTAATAATCTGTCAGAGCAGATGACAACAGTCCTGATTAGAAAAATGGAAAGGAGGAAGGGCTGGGGGGAGATTTACTCTGCTCTGCTGGCCCAAAATTCCCATGGTTTGCTCAGCATTCAGCCAGCACCAAGGAGAGGTTCCCTGGGAGGTGAATTCAAGTGGGAGCTGGCTGAAGGTTTGGTTAGAGACTGGAAACAGCATTAATGCACAGAAATATTGATTAGAGGCATCAGAACTCAGTGAGGAGGTTCTCCCCAAAGTGAGCAGGAGCTGATCCCTGCAGGGAGAGGGGCTGGGGTCCACAGGAAGGTGTGGAGCAGCAGGAGGATGGAGAAAGCTGCCAGGAATTGCCCAGAGCTGGGCTGGGGCTCTGCATGATGTGTGGAGTGAGACAAACACAAAGCCCCGAGCAAACAGGCAGCTAAAATGAAATGTGCACCTCTAACAAACTCCCCATTAGCACAGAGCCGTAAGAACATCAGTTTGTGCCACCAGAGCATTAAAACAAACCATCTCTGCTCCTTTATTTACGTTCTGCAGGAGCAGAAAGCTGCCTCAAAAGCTTTTAACTTCTGCAGTAAAACAGCCACACATTTCTGACCAGCTCACGCAAATAACTCCAGCCCTGAATTTCCCCACAGAAGGAAAAAAAACCCAACCCACCCTCCTATTTTAAGCATTTCATTTTGCAAATAGATTGTTTACTTCAATAAAAACTAGGGAGGAAGTAAAGAGCAAAGATTGGAATGGACATTTAAATTAAGCTATAACTGTTTGGCAGCCAATCAGTCCATAATAATAAGATGAGGATCTGCAGCCCCAGCAGCGGAGCACACACAGTGGCTGAGACGAGGAGCCCTCGTGCTCCAGGTTATGGAATGATGGAGGTCAGGAAGCAATTTCCTTGCACCCATTGCTGACAGGCTGGAGACGTGCAGGAAGTTTTGCATATTTCTGAAACATCAGTTATAAGTCACTGTCAGCAGAGCCCACACAAGGGGGATGTGGATTTTTGTGTCAGGATTTCAAAAGAAGAGCTGGATCCTGCTGCTCTCACTGGGACAAATGTCCTGGCGGGGACAGAACCTGCTGGGAACGGGGACAGGGACAGCACCAGGGGAGGGACAGTGACATCAGCAGAGATGTCACCCAGGGGAGAGGGCAGTGACATTACCCAGGTGACATCAGCAGTGCCATCCCCAGTGGAACACTCTCAGTTCTGTCCCAGGGAAGGAAGGAAGGAAGGAAGGAAGGAAGGAAGGAAGGAAGGAAGGAAGGAAGGAAGGAAGGAAGGAAGGAAGGAAGGAAGGAAGGAAGGAAGGAAGGAAGGAAGGAAGGAAGGAAGGAAGGAAGGAAGGAAGGAAGGAAGGAAGGAAGGAAGGAAGGAAGGACATTTCTCCTCCACGCCGTGCTCCTGCTCCTCCCGGGCTGGGTTAATCCATCCCAGCTCTCCCCATGCCCAGAGCCCCTCCAGGAATTCCCATTCCCACCTTGTCCTGGGCAAGCCCAGCCCAGGCAGGTGGGGAGAGGTCCGGGGGCTGCAGGGCTGAGGGATGAGGGATGAGGGATGTGCCTTTGTGTCTCTGCGAGGGAAGGAAGAATGGTTCATAAAAATAAATTTCTCCTCAAAGTGAAGTGAGTCACTCACAGCAGCCTCTTGAAGATGCCAAACAGCTCGTGGAGCAAAACAAAGAGGAGATCTCCCAGACTCATCAGCCAGGCTGAATGCACTCCCCGAGCTGTGAGAGCCACTTGAGATCTGCGCTGGTGAAAATCAATTGTGTCTCGTTGATTAAGAAACAGCAGAAAGAGTTTGGTTGAACCTGGGGAATGGTTTAATGTTCAGGTGTGGAGCTGGGATCCCGGCAGCCCCCGACGCTGCCAGGCAGAGTGCTCAGGAGAAGGTGGGCACGTGTTTTACCTATAGAGCTGAGGGTTTCACACGGAGCTATCAGAGGGTATCAAACTGTGGGCTCACACCACGAAATTGGTGTCAGTGGGAGCCCAGAGCCCAAACCCGGCTCTGTCCCATCCCCCGGGGGTCAGGGCTGCCTCCTGTCAGGCATCCCACAGAAATTGCGAATATTGCAGGGCAGCAGGGCTGGCGATGGAAACAACCTGCCGAGGATGTTTCCGTGTCTGTGCCTTTGCAAGCAGCCGGTTCCATTTGCATCACAAATTGGACATTTGTCACGTTCCATCCCTGCATGCAGTGTGCTGCTGGAGCGGGGTTTGATGTTATCTTGGCCACATCAGCCCTGCGGAGTCGGTGCTGGTGCAGACACCGGGCTCGCTGAGAAACGGGCTCTGAGCGCAGCTCCCAGCACTGGGGAAAGGGGGAAATGAAGCACAGAGAACCAAAATAATAATAGAAATAAATAATAAAAGTATCAAATATTAAAGATTTAAATATAATAAATACAAATATATGTAATATTACATATTACATAGAAATATATAGATATAAAAATATATTTATATATAAATATATGAATATATAAATATATAAATATACTACTACTACTACTACCTTTCTGAATCAAATGGGGCATCTCCCATGAAATTCTGGATTTTGGTGCCTGAGCCTTCTAGAAAGGTGTCCACACGAGCCTGCTCTGAGTTGCTGCAGCTTGGATGCTCCTTTCAAACATCACTATTTTAAATAATACTTCCTTCCAATGTTTTTCCTGCCCTGGTCAAAATACTGTAGGGTCTGAACATTTCTTTTAAGTTAAATGAAGGAGCCGCTATCAAATGTGCCCCACACAGGTTTGAGTTCAAATAAAACCCTTCTGAATGTGCCTGCCTTGGGAGCAGGAGCCATGCACGCTGGCAGATAATGCAGCAGATATTTTCCCCTCTTCCTTTCATTTATTTGGCTGCTCCACATTTCAGCCTTCAAGTTGATTAACATCACCTGCTGAAGTTAATTAAAGTATATGGGATGTAATAAGACTAATATGTTTGAGTTCTATCAATCACAGAATCTGGTGAGTCAATATTTGAAATTAATATATCACAGAAGGGAGAATCCTCGACATGGAGCTGAAATTAAAGGAGGAGGAGGAGGAGGAGGAGGAGAGAGTGCAGAGCACGGGGGGAGAACATTTTGTGATAAAACAGGGTGAGAACATTTTGGGGATAAAATGGGGGAGAACAATTTGGGGATAGAACAGGGGAGAACATTTTGGGGATAAAATGGGGGAGAACAATTTGGGGATAGAACATGGGGAGAACATTTTGGGGATAAACCAGAGCTGCTCATGTCCTGCCCCCTGGATCCAGCCCAGATTTCCTCCTCCAGCACAGGACTTTGCTCTCCAAGCTGGGAGATGCTCCTGGGCTGGCACAAGAAGCAGCCAGAGGAGGGAAGGATGGATGGGGAGAGCCTGGAGGAGCTGGGCACCCTCACAGGGGGCTTGGGGAGCCCCTGGAGCAGGGCTGTGCTCAGGCTGGCTCGGTTACAGGCCCCTTCCTGCATAAAATATTGAAATACAATTTTATCAGCCACTCGAATCAGCAGCTACAAGATGCAGCATGGCGGGGCCAGGGTGCATTAATATTTATTGGCCTTGATTTGTTTAAGGAAATCCACCCAGCTTTGGGTAGGCAATTTCTGCGGAATCAGACTGTGAAAGGCATTAATCACTGTCAATGATGTGTGTAGGGTACACAGAAAATAAAGGAAATACAGGCTGGATAAACACGGGCTGTGGGATGGGGCTGGGGCAGGTGGTTGGGTTTGGGATCCAGGGAATTGCAGAATCCCAGCGTGGTTTGGGCTGGGGAGGTGCCTAAAGCCCAGAACCCACCCAGGATCCCAGAGTCCGGCATTCCTGTCACTGTGGTAGTTTATGGAAAATCCCTTGGCCAGGAATTTCCTCCTGAGAAGCCTCAAAAAAGCAACGTGAACAAGAAATATCTGATTGCTTGGAATGTGCTCTGGGGGCTGCTCACCAACAGGTGCAGCTTTGATTGGTTCCATGTGAATTGTTGTTAATTAATCACCAATCCCAGTCCAGCTGTGTCAGACTCTATGGTCAGTCACGGATTTTTATTATTCATTGCTTTCCAGCCTTCTGATGTCTCCTTTATCTTTCTGTAGTGTAGTTTTAGTATATAATTTCATAATATGATACGGGATATGATATCCTATCCTATCCTATCCTATCCTATCCTATCCTATCCTATCCTATCCTATCCTATCCTATCCTATCCTATCCTATCATATCTCTGATCTGTCGTGGGTTTTTATTATCATTCTTTTCCAGCCTTCTGATGTCTCCTTTCTCTTTCTTTAGTATAGTTTTACTATATTATATAATACAATTTCGTATCATTTCATATAATATAATTTCATATGATATGTTATATAATATATTGCATATTATATATAATATGATAATATATAATATAATATAGCAATATAAAATAATATAATAGTATATAATTTCATCTAATTTTGTATAATATTATATAATATAATTTTATATAATATAATATATAGTGTAATATAATATATTATATTATCTCTGGTCTGTCACAGATTTTTATTATCATTCTTTTCCAGCCTTCTGATGAATATAATATAATATAATATAATATAATATAATA
Source organism: Melospiza melodia melodia (assembly GCF_035770615.1). Lineage (NCBI taxonomy): Eukaryota > Metazoa > Chordata > Aves > Passeriformes > Passerellidae > Melospiza > Melospiza melodia. The sequence goes on from NC_086221.1 coordinate 8,413,511, forward strand.
TAATATAATATAATATAATATAATATAATATAATATAATATAATATAATATAATATAATATAATATAATATAATATAATATAATATAATATAATATAATATAATAAATATATCAGCCTTCTAAGAACTTGGAGTCAATCCTCATCTCCCACCTCATCCTGGGGACCCTCAAACACCACAATTGGTGACCAGCAGCCCTTCCCCTCTGGTAGGAATGTCCCAGCCAGAGCTGCAGGCTGTGAGTCCTGGGGACACCTGGGGACCAGGATCCCCCTCTGGGGCTCACCTGGAGCCTTTCCCAGTTGGATTTTTGGGAGCAGCCTCCCTGCAATGCAGCTCCTGCCGTGGCCAACCACGCCGTGGCCAGAGGATGCTGAATGGGCACTGAAATGTGGCATTGGTGGTTTCCATGGCAATTTCCTCCGAGGTTAAGGGGAAATTAGAGACACTTTCATTCTCCCCTCAAGATCTTTTTATTGGGCTTTAAATGAGAGCGCTATTAAGAAAGAGAAAGGTTTCAGGATATGTGTGTTCACAGGGGAGCTAAGCTTTAAACAGAAGAAAAGTGTTAATAAAGCAATTTCAGAATTTAATCTGAGAGTTTATTTTCTCCTTTGCTGCCTTTTCCTCCCCTGGGGATAGATCTCCTCCTTGCCCTGCTAAGGATTTGGGATGAAACCTTTTACATTTTTGGAAGCTGCGTGAGACAGTGAGGAGGGAGAGGAGTTTGGCAATGCAGAGGTCACAGGGAAATGAGGCTGCTGAGCCTTTGTGTGAGCAGGGCCTCAGCCAGAGCATGGACAGTGAGGGACACCCACCCTGCACCCAGCCTGCATGGGAGCCTCAGATAAATCCCAGTAAAAACAGTTTGCACTCTCAGTTCTGCTGCTGGCACTTCCCAAACCCAGGGAATGAGCTGGGAATGGAAACCCCAAGAGGTGAGAAAGGAGGGCAGGAATTCAGCAAACCCACACGGAAAAACTTCTGCTGAAACCTGCTGCAGAGCAAAGCTGCTGGGGAGACCTTGGAAATTCATTTGAGAAGATCAGGTGAGCCCTGAGTGTGTTCCAGGGCTGCAAAATGACTCTCATTAACTCCTTAAACGAGGAAGAGTTCCTGCAGTTTCAATACCGTGCCCAGAGGAGCAGTGAGAAGTGAGATTTAAGGCAGCCTGAATCAAATCTGACTTTCATTTCGACTTGCATATGATCAGGGAGGCAGCAGCTCTGTGCTCGGGATGAGGAGGGTGGGAGGAAAACCCAGAAATCCCCATTAACACCTCTGTGCTAGGGGGGATAAAACCCATCTGTGTGCACTGAGGTGCCAGAAAACCCCAGTACTGACCAAAAACCCATTCCAGGCACCAGGGTCAGGCTGGATCAGGGCACCTGCACCCCATGGAGGGGCCTGGTGGAGATTTGCTCTGGAAATGTGGGATGAGGGGCCAGAGATGAGGTTTGGGCTGCTGGACACCCCAGGCACAATCAGAGTGCTGGGATTTAAGGCTGGAAAACCCTCTGGGATCATCCAAGCCCAGCAGCACCATGGAGTTTCCCTCTAAAACACATCCAGGGGGTTCCTGGGGTGCAAAATGGTGCTCAGGGAGCTCAGGGAGCTTTGCAGGTCCAGGGGAGAGGAGCAGGCTGAGCAGGGATTCCTCATTTGGAGTTTTACTCCAAATCCTTGCACCAAGCCAGGGCAGCATTTCCTGCTCTGGAATTCCAAATTCCTACACCAAGCCAGGGCAGCATTTCCTGCTCTGGAATTCCAAATTCCTACACCAAGCCAGGGCAGCATTTCCTGCTCTGGAATTCAAAATCCTTGCACCAAGCCAGGGCAGCATTTCCTGCTCTGGAATTCCAAATTCCTACACCAAGCCAGGGCAGCATTTCCTGCTGCTCCAGGGAAAAGGAGAGCTGTTCTCCCTCCACCAGACTGCTTGTTTTGGTTTTTTTCAGTTACACAAAACGATCTTCTCTCTCTGCAATGTGAAGGAAAAGCCATATCCCTCCAGCTGTTGAGTTAAGCAGAGTCTTATTCAAATTATGTAGGGGGAAAAAAATGTCATAACATAATGAGAATCAAATGTTGGCTCCGGGCGCCTTCATATTCCAGGGCTTTAAAAACAACAATAGCAACAAAACACTTCAATCTTTTATCTGCCAGTGGAAAATGGTCATTTAAATAAACATTAACTAAGCTGGGGAACTTTGATGTTGCAGCAGCAATTGGTTTCTGACAGAGAAGATAGTTAAAGTCTTATTCTTTTTAATGGGCAGCATTTTTAGAGGCAGATTAGCTGAGTTCCAGCCCGTAGCTGCTCCTTTCCTGCAGCTGGTGCCCCTGGGGATGGAGCTGGGCTCTGGGGCCAGGGGAAGGGGTTTGGGCTGGCAGAGATTGAGACAAGGAGCCAAAGCAGCCAGCTGTGCATGCCCAGGGCTGGTGTGCAGGAATCCATCCCAAAGCTGGGGCTGCTGGGTTTTGGGGAGTGCAATGTAAGAAAGGCTTTCCCAGATTTGGGATGGCTGGAACAGCTTTTCCAGAATTTGGGATGGCTGGAAAGGCTTTCCAGGATTTGGGATGGCATTATATTATGTTATGTTATGCTATATTATATTATATTATATTATATTATATTACATTATATTATATTATATTATATTATATTATATTATATTATATTATATTATATTATATTATATTATATTATATTATATTATATTATATTATATTATATTATATAATATTATATTATATTATATTATATTATATTATATTATATTATATTATATTATATTATATTATATTATATTATATTATATTATATTATATTATGTCTTTATTATAAATCATATTGATGCCATGGGAGGTGGCATCAATGTGATTTATAATGAATATATAAATATCTATATTTTACATATTCATAATAAATATAATATTTATTATATTATATTTGTATAATATAAATATTATACAGACTATATTTATATAATATTTATATTATATAAATATAATAAATATTATATCGTGCCTGCTCAGGTGTGGGGGCACAGGGAAAAGGGAGGACTGGGATGTGGAAATTGGGAAGGGAAGGAACCTTCCCCTGGTGCTCCTACAGCTGTCAGACAGCTGGAGGGTGTGCAGGGTGTGATAAACCACGGTGGGAGGGTGTGCAGGGTGTGATAAACCACGGTGGAACACCCTGGGCAAAGCTCAGCTCAGAGGGTCCCAGGCGGGCTCAGCTCTGCCTCCAGGAGCTCTGAGCTCCCAGCACACACCCCTGGCACCTGTGGAAGGTGATTTCAGCTCTCTGTCAACGGTGCCCTGAGTGGGGCTGATTCCAGAGCTGAGGAAATCAGCGTGAAACAGCCCAGACAGATCACTCAGAAATGAATTTTTTCCATAATTAGGCCACAAAGTGGGAAAGTCCTCTTAACACTGCATTACTGAGCACCTGAAAGGAGAGAATGAAAAGTTTCTCAAGGGGCGACCAGCCCTGGAAAAGCAAATCACTGAGGCCAACGAAAATGAGATTAAATTGAACCTCTGAAAGGCAGTGTGTCTATTGACCTCCCTCATACCAAGTGCTTTCTTCATGTTCCTGTTCTGAAAAAGGGGGGAAATCTCTCCAGGAGAATGCAGGCTGCTCAGCAGATAGCTGGAGGCTGAGTTGGATTTGAATTTTGATCAAAGTTTCTCTCATTTGCCATGCTTTCCTGTGCCTGCACTCCCAATCTGCCTCCTTTGCTTAAAATAATGCTTCCCATGCAGGGAGCAGGAGCTGCCACCCATAATCAGGAAACCTGGGCTCCTGGAAATGCCTTTTGTGCTGTCTGGGGGTTCTTCTCCAGGATCCAGGCTGGAAAAGGAGCATCAGCAGTGTTCTGTGTGCCCCTGCCCATGGGGATGCTCAGGGTGGGCACCTGGCACTGCCCCTCTGCACCCCCAGCTTCTCCATGAGCAGGAAAATGTTAATTTCCAGCAAATTGCACAATTTCCTCACTCCCTGAGCTGGGATAACATCACCTGCAGCGCTTTCCTCCTGTTTTTGAGGCACAGAAGATGCAAAGGAGGAGCAAGGCAGAGGCACCACCTGGCAGGGCCATCCCCAGTGCCCATCCCCAGGGATTGGCATTGCTGCCTTGGCAAAGCTGCAGATCCTGGGTTTGCTTTGAGGATTGCCCAGTGCGGGCCTTGGGATGGAATTGTTTTATAAAGGACCTTCCTTGTGCCTTCCTCACACCTGGGACACAGGGGGTGGCTTTGCTGGGCCAGCCAGGGCAATATTTACTATTAAATAGTAAATAATAAATATTAAATGAAGAAAACATCCAGGGGGAAGGAATGAGGAGAGGATTGCCCAGCTTGGTGCTTTTTGGTGCTGCTTTTCCTGATTTTAGGTGCTGTTTCTCCTGCCTTGCCAAGGGCAGTGTCCCACTGAGGTGCCAGAAAATCTTGGTATTGACCCAAAAGCCATTCCAGATTCCAGAGTGCCAGGATCAGTCTGGATCAGGGCTCCTGCACACCATGGCAGGATCTGGTGCAGATTTGCACACTCAGCTGAGCGAGTTATTGGCTGCCCACCCTTGGGCTGCTCACCTCTTGTTGCATTGTGGGGCCCAAAGCACAGAAAACACAGAACATTTCCTCCTCCCAACGCTGCAAACCACTGCAGTGTTTTAAGATATGGATTATCTCCAACTCCCGCTCCTCTTGATGGTTCCAGCTCATTTGCCTTGCTACTCTAATTTCCTGAAATGTGTGTTTTCTTTGCAGGCTGCTCCCTGCACACCAGCAGCTGCAGTTTGTGCTCGCTGGGAATGCAGTGCCAGGGATGGGGAACTTTAATGGGCTTGGGAGTTTTAATGGGCTTGGGAACGGGATCCTTCCCCCGTGTCCAGGGACACACAGGGCACTGAGGGAGGGCTGGCCATGGCAAAGGCGCCTGGAATATCTGAGAGATGGAAACGAGATGGATGAATGAGAGGTGGAAATGCAGCTTGGCCAGGCTTTGTTTGTCCCAGCCCCTGCCTCTCCTCAGCACCCTGGTTTGGTGCTGACCATGGGGATGGGGTTCATGGCTGAGCTGGAGGATCTCACAGGTCACTTCCAGCCTAAATTATTCCACCATCCCAGGGCTTTTCTAGGAACATTTTTGACCACATTCTCTTTTCCCAAAGAGTGACCAGGCTGACCCTGCTGTGCCACCCCACAGGAGAGCTGCACTGAGTACCACAATGCTCATGTGCATTTATATTTCCCCATTTTTTAGCATTATTTTTGAGGTGTGGCACCTTTAATTTAACTTCCATCTCAGGAACACTCTGGAGTGCTGCTGCAGGATTTGGCTTTGCAGCAGCACCTGCTCTCCCTGGCTGATCTCACAGATGTTTCCTTGGCACAACTCCTTCCTTCATGGGTTTGTTTCCAGGGGAAGGTCAGGGCACTGCACTGCTCTCTGCATTATCTCCTCCCCGAGTCCCTGTCCCTGCAGCAATCCCACCTCCAGCACTTCCCTGCCCGGCTCTGGCACTCCCAACTCCAGCAGAGACTTCTGGGGACTTTTAATTAATGAGATAACAAAAGGGAAAACACCCAAAGAGTGAACCCCGGAGTTGAAGACTTTATCTGCTCTTTGCAGCTGCATCTTTTCCCTCTTTTTTATTTTTTTTTTCTTTTTTTGGGAGCTGCCTTCCCAGCCCATCAATAGCGTTTCTCATTAAATTAAATCGTTTATTGACCGGAGAGCGCCGGCGCCGGGCCCCGCACACAGCACCTTTCCCTGCCAGCAGCCGCAGGTCAGTGCTCAGGAAATCAGCTGCTAATGGACTCTGGGCCCGGGGAGTCGCTCTGTGTACCCTCTGTATTTGTTTTTAATTTGGAGCACTGCTAATTCTGTCGCTTCCAATCCCCGTGATGGTTGCAGGGCAGCGCCAGCCCTGTTTTCCTTCTTGCTGATGAGGCAGCCAAGAGCCCCCAGCTCAGGGGTTCAGGGGTTCACAGGGGTTCTTGGATGAGGGAAGAGATGAAGATCTGACTCCATGTTTCAGAAGGCTTGATTTATTATTTATTATTTTATTATTTATTGTTTTATTATTTATTATTTTATGGTATATATTACATTAAAACTATACTAAAAGAATAGAAGAAAAGGTTTAATCAGAAGGCTGGCTAAGAATAGAGTAAGAAGGAATGATAACAATGGTTTGTGTCTGGGTCCGTGTGTGGTTCCCTGGCTGCACCAAGGGGCCGTGCAGAACACGTCTGCTTGCAGAGTCACACGCACACGTTTCTGCTCCACAATATTTTGGGAAGCTCCTCAGACGTGTTAGCAAAGCTGTCACTTGCACAAACTTCCCTGCAAACCAGAGTGTGAGGTTTTTTTCAGAGCTATTATTGGAGGACCAGGGTGGAACCAGCCTGGCAAAGAGGAACAAAAACAAACACCAAGTTAAAGGTGTTCACACCAGGTGCTCACCTGCTCCACACAGGGGTGCACCCTCTCCAAAGCTGGGGCTGTGTCCAGAGGTTTGGGCACCAGGCAGCTGCCATCACTGCCAGCCCATCCTGCTCCCTGCAGCCCCAGGGAAGACAATGGAACCACCACGGGGGAATTTTCTGTCTCAGGCAAGGGAGGAAGGTGCTGAAGGGCAGGAGGAGCAGGGATGGCGCTGGGCAATTTCCTTGGGCGTGACTTTGTCTGTGCTAAAGTGGCAAGGAACACAACAGGAGGAGATTTCAGCTGTTAATGAGGGTCTGGAGCATGCCAGGAGCACTCCTGCCTGAAACTGGGGGTTCTCTGGGGATTTTGGATCAGCACAGGCTGAGGCTGGGCTATTTAATTCCTCAAACATCTCTCAGCCCAGGATTCCCCCAGAGGAGAGAAACCTTTGCTATTCCCTGTTCTCGCTCTGCTTTGCCTGCCCCAACTGAGAGCAGTTCATTGTCAGTGCTTGTGGATTTTTAGGTTTTTAATGCCAATCAGCAGCAAATTCCAGCTTCCTATTGACTCAGGAAGAAAAGCTGCCTGCTGGACAGAGCCAGGCTGCAGCTTGAGCAGCAGGAGAGCACCGGGCTCTGGCTCAGCTCAGGGCTACCTTGGGCTGCTCCTCTCCTGCCTCTCCTGCTCAGCTGGGGAGAGACTGATGGAATATCCACGATAAACCATCCCCAGCTCAGCCCCTCCCCTGGCAGGGAACAAACCCCAGTTGGGGAATTGATGGAATATCCCCGATAAACCATCCTCAGCTCAGCCCCTCCCCTGGCAGGGAACAAACCCCAGCTGAGGAGTGACCAATGGAATATCCACGATAAACCATCCCCAGCTCAGCCCCTCCCCTGGCAGGGAACAAACCCCAGTTGGGGAATTGATGGAATATCCCCGATAAACCATCCCCAGCTCAGCCCCTCCCCTGGCACAGAACAAACCCCAGCTGGGGAGAGACTGATGGAATATCCACGATAAGCCATCCCCAGCTCAGCCAAGCTGTCCTGAGGAGGAAGTGCATGAATAAAACCCATGATCCGCACACCAACAGGAAAAGGCTGAATTCTTCAAATAAATGGCTCCCAACAAATAATTTGAGCGGCTCTCATGAGCGGCTTAGGCCCTCGAGCATGAAGATTATCAGCCCCATGTAATTTTCTCCTGGCTGATGTAGCTGCAAAGACCATTCATATTCATATAAATGTCTAATGTCTAATCCTCTAATCTAATCCTTTTTTTTTTCTTTTTCCTGCTCATGCTAAAGCTTCCCAGCCCAGGCTCCAAAGCCCTCTGAGCAATGGAATTATTGATAAATTACTGCAGAGAGGAGGAGCACAGCACAGGCACCAAACCCACCGAGCTCTGCCTCCTCTTGAAGAGTTGGGATTTCTCTGTTGGGTGAGTTTGAAGGACAATTGCAGGTGTTTTCCCTCCCTGGTGCTTTCCACACCCTGGCCCAGTGCTGGAGGGAGGTGATTTCTCCTCCACTTGGGCTTGCAGAGAGCTTGAGGAAAGGTCTCACTTTGTCACAAGTCAGTTAAGCTCAGCTTGTGCAAATTAAAAATATAAACCCGAAAAAGAAAAACATTAAACAAAAACATAAACATAAATATATATGACCCAAAATATAAACATAAAACAAACACAAATATTTAAAAATCCTCCAGAAAATCACAGACTGGTCTGGGTTGGGAGTGCCCTCAAAGCTCACCCGTACCACTGTCCCGGGTGCTCCAGCCTGGCCTTGGACACTCCCGGGGATGGGCCCAGGTTAAGAAGCAGCCAAAGCCCAGCTCCCAAGCCCAGCCTCATTTCTGCCTCTGCCCTGCCCTGTGAGCAGCCCCACATTTATTTATGGACGTTCCCTCTGTGCTCACTCAGGGGGAAAGGTTTGTACCATGGGCAGGAATTGTAAATCCAGGCACAGCCTGAGCATTTCTATAATAAAAATGATCATCCTGGAGCTGGTTTTCGTTTGGAATTAGGCTGAGGCTCATCAATTATCTCACTTATCTCACTTAGACCAACAAATAAGCATCAGACAGGAGCCCCTTTCAATCCTGGCGGGCTTGGAGCAGTGCTGAAATCCTGCCCTGGAGCAGCAGGCTCAGCATCCCATTTATTGCTCCCCAAGGCCAGCCAGTTCTCCATTAACTTTTACCTCCAACTAATAGCACATTCATAAGCAATTTTGTGGGTGACTCTGAGACTTTAGGCTGCTCTGGGGTTTTTTCCCCTTATAAATTATCTTTTTGCTTGATGATATGGAATTATTTAGATGACAACTCCCATTAAAAGAACTTGTGCTCTTACAGGCAAAGCCATTTCTTCCCAGACAACACTGCTATAAAATTGTTCTAAATCTCCTGAATGCATGGAACAGAGTTTTGCCACGATTAAAAAGGAACGGAGACTTTTCCATTTGAATATTTCCCTTTTTGATAGCTCAAACACACATTTCCAAGTCAATAAGTTTTCAGCTTTGTTGTCAGATGAAGCTGGTTTGTATTATAATTCTCCCCGTTGCTTTTCACAGATACCGAACGTTTTGTAAATGGAATTTATTTGTAAAATGTCGCTTTCTGCCCCTGATGTTGGACAGAAAGAGCTGCAGGGACAGAGGCAGGGCCAGGAAATGTCCCAAAGGACAAAACCCCTGGAGGGGATGGAGCTTGCTCAGAGCCTGTGGGGTCCCTGCTCTGCCCTGGTGGGATTTATGGATGGACATCCCAGAAATGTCACAGATATATTTTATGGAAAAGCCTTTTCTTAGGATTTTTCCTCCTGAGAAGCTGGGAGGCCTCAGGAACAAAATGCAAACAATGGTTATCTGCGGCTGTGGAATGCAACAGGTGCATCTGGGATTGGGCTCATGTGGTTGTTTCTAATTAATGGCCAACCACAGTGAGCTGGCTTGGACTCTCTGGTCAGACACAAGATTTTCCTTTTCCTTTTCCTTTTCCTTTTCCTTTTCCTTTTCCTTTTCCTTTTCCTTTTCCTTTTCCTTTTCCTTTTCCTTTTCCTTTTCCTTTTCCTTTTCCTTTTCCTTTTCCTTTTCCTTCCCCTTCTCCTTCCGCTTCCCCTTCCCCTTCTCCTTCTCCTTTTTCCCTTCCCCTTTTTCCCTTCCCCTTTCCCTTCCCTGCCTTCTGATGAAATCCTTTCTTCTATTATTTTAGTGTACTTTTAATATGTAATTTTCTTTTAATATAATATATATAATAAAATAATAAATCAGCCTTCTGAACCATGGAGTCAAGATTCCCATCTCTTCCCTCACCCCGGGACCCTCAAGCACCACCACACAGAAGCTCTTCAGAGCACTCACAGATCTCTCTGGTGCTTTCTCAGGCACTTTTAAACATCTTCCCAACTGTGCTCCAAGCCCTGACCTTTGGCTGTGCACGGAAATAAATAGGCACACACAGAACAACAGTGAGTATGGAAAATACAAATGTTGACATTAATAAATCATTAAAGGATTTTGATGCCCAACAGCAAGCACAGACCTTTCATCCCTCATTTCTAGCTCTGCATCTGGTAACTAACCTTGTGAAAACAAGAAGAAATTATTGATGTTGTTTTAGTGTTCTGTAGATCAAGTTGCTGTGAGGACTGAGCTAATATTTTGAGAGGTGAGGGTGGGGTGTGGTGTGGTTTACTCCATGCTCTGAATCCTTGGCTGGTGGGATATCAAAAGGCCAGGATGAAACCCAGAGAAGGAATGAGTCTGAAATGTGGGCAGCAGAAGGAAAGAATTGAGCTGAGCAGCGCCCAGTTTGGCTTTGCAGAGGGAGAGTTATGGGCTGCAGTAATTCTGCTTTTTGTGTGGTGCTTGGCTTTCACATGCAGATCCTGGGGATCCATCTCAGCATTATTTGTTTGCTGGTTTCCCTCTCCCTGAATGTGAGAGGACATCGATAGAGTTTAACTGCAAAATTCCATCTATCCCACCTCTGCACATCCATCCACCCTCTGCACTCCTTTATTCACCCACAGCCCAGCAAGGAAAAATCATAAAAACCCATATACAGCCACTTGTGTTTTAAAGAAACAGCAAAGCAGGAGCTACAAACCCTACCCTGATTTACATCCCCGGCAGAGCAGCACTCCTGTTCCAGCCGCCTGCAAAGTGAGTTTATAAACCACGGCCAGAGCTGCCAGTGCAGCTGAGAGGGCCACGAGGGCTCCTATAAACCATATTTTATTGATCAGAATAGGCAGAAACTGCTGTTATTTACACACAGAGTTCTGAACAGCATTTATCGATGTTCCTGAGGAGATGGAGAGAGAGATGGGAGCTGGAACCCACCCAGCTGGGAGAGCAGCCCTTGGGGGAACAGCCCTGCAGACCCTTCTCTGGGGGGCTCTGGTCCCATCCTACACCTTCCAACAATTATTTATTGAAAACCTGCACCTTTATTTACTGGAACCTGCACCTTGATCAGCACCCAAGATCTCCCCCTGAGCACCAGGCACTGGCTGCACCCCATCCCCTGGAGCTCTGAGCACTGCCAGGGGCACAGGGGCAGGCGCAGGAGGGCACTGGTGGCACTGGGATGCCCTTTGGTGCCTGTGTTTTCATTGCCACCCTTTCCCCTTTCCTTCCCTGGCTCCAAACTCCCTCCCGTGGCTCTGATCTCCTGCCCAGCAGCCCTGGGAAGGCTTCAAAGGTTTGGGCAGAGCACAGAGAGGCTCTGCCAGGCTTGGACGCTCTGCTGAGGCTCAGCTGAGCCTGGCCCAGGCTCTGAGCTGGGCTCTGGAGCTCATTTACACGGAGCTGGATGGATCAGAGCTGGCACCTCCAGCACAGACACCCCTGTGGCCTTGCACCTCCTCTGTGTCTGAGAGAAGCAGAGAAGGATTCCTTCAGGGCTCAGAAATGTGGGAAATCAGCAAAGAACTGCATGCATTTCTCCTGAGCCCTGCAGCAGCAGGAGCGTTGCAGTTCCCTCCTGCAGCAGGAATTTTGCTGTTCCCTCCTGCTGCAGGAATTCTGCTGTTTGTTAGATCCTGCTGCAGGAATTCTGCTGTTTGTTAGATCCTGCTGCAGGAATTCTGCTGTTTGTTCTCTCTTACAGCAGGAGTTTTGCTGTTTGATAGATCCTGCAGCAGGAATTCTGCTGTTCTCTCCCTGCTCCAGGAATTTTGCTGTTCCCTCCTGCTGCAGGAATTTTGCTGTTTCCACGGCCACCAAAAAATCTCCTTTTTAAACCAAACCCAAAACGTGATGTGCCATTAATGCACTGTTAAAAACACCCAGTCAGATTTGATGCTTTTTGACCCGACGCTTTATCGCCAACGAGGTGAGGAAGGATTTTCCTGCCCCGGGGGAACGATTTGATTTTTGTGACCCTGCTGCAGTGCTGCTCCTCCTGCTGCATCTTCTCCTGTGTAAAGGTGCAGAACAGCCCTGGGGAGGGGTCTGGGGGTCTCTGCCTGCCCAGGGCTCCATCCCAGCCCCTTTGGAGCCCTCAGAGGTGATGCCTGGAGCTGTCACAGGGAGCAGCAGCTAATGCTCAGATAGGGAGGCTGATTTTTCTTCTGTCTGCAGCCTGTAAGAAAATTAAATTCATGCCCAATGGGCCTAAACATTCTGGGTAGCATTGAAGTGCAAAATTGAGCTAATACCTTTCTGATGTTTAAACAAGTACTCATGATATTTTTATGCCCATCAAGGAGCAGCTCTGAAGCCGTCGCAAACCAAAAGGGAGGCCAGGAATAAAGGAAGGGGGGGAAAAATCTATTTATGGGTCGTGGGGAGTTCTCTGGATAGCACAGACAGGATGAAATGCCAGAGTGCTTCTCTGAGCTTCCCCTCTGCTGCAGGATCCCCTGTGGGACACAAAGGGATGGGAGATGCTGGTTCTGCTGGGGCTTCTCTTTTCCCCAAATAATCCCTTTGTGAGAACACGGCAATTTCCTGCAGCTCTGACCCAATATTCCTCTTCTCCACCTCCAAATTCCTCTTCTCTCTCTCCAAATCCTCCATCTCCAGGGAGCAGCTGCTCCTGTAGGGATCTCTGGGTGCCCAGAGGAGCTGTGGCTGCCCCTGGGGCAGTCCCGGGCCGAATCATCAATAAACAAACAATGACCATTAAAATGGGCACAGCCAGGGGGGAAGAAAGGCTGGGGAGGTTTCAGCCCCATCCCACCTCAGCCTGCCGCAGCACATATGGGCAGTGCTGCCCTCCCTGAGGTGTGCGGGGAAGCAGGAGCAGATGGGAGCCGGGCTCTCCAGCAGATAAAAGACAATTAGAGGCGGAAAATGGAGCTGCTGATCACAGGCAGCTTCACTCGGGATGCTCAGCTCAGCCCCTGGGATAAAGAGCGTTTGAAAAGGGAGGGCTGGGAGCTGCTCTCCTGGCAGGAGCACCCTGTGCCGCCAGCCTGCTGATTCAGGCGTGGAGCAGCTCCTTGCAGACGTGGGGAGAAACGTTTGAAGGCTCAATTTGAGCCGTTTGTTTCTCATTTTTGAGCTCTCATTAAAATAATCTGTCCTGATTGTCTGTGGGAGCTATTTTTTGTTCCTCTAAACGGTTGCAGAAGACAGCAGAGATTAGAAGGAGAGAATGAGCCCTGGTGAGGCTGTGACTCATCAAATCCAGGCTCCGGCTCTGTGCTGGCTGCCAGGGCAGCAGCAGCCCCTGGAACAAGGCAAGGGCAGGGGGAAACTCAGTCCTGCCTTGTCTGAATGAGAGGTTTGGGGAATTTACCTTTATTTATATGGGATGGGACCATCCTGGTCCTTTCATTGGTGTGGGATGGGACCATCCTGGTCCCTTCATTGATATGGGATGGGACCATCCTGGTCCCTTTATTGATAAGGGATGGGACCATCCTGGTCCCTTTACTGATAAGGGATGTGACCATCCTGGTCCCTTTACTGATAAGGGATGGGACCATCCTGGTCCCTTCATTGATAAGGGATGTGACCATCCTGGGACAGGGATGCTCTCTGAAAGAGTTTTCTCCCCTCTCCAAGCCCACAGCACTGATTTGGGATGAAAAGGCTCTGCCGCCCCATGCCAGGATTCAATCCCTGCACTCAGAGCCCCAGGCTGGAGATGCCCAGTGCTGCCAGCACCGCCACCCCAGGGAAAAGGTGTTTGGGAGGAATTGTTGGGACACAAGCAGTTCTTGCCTATTCCACCCCAGGGAAAAGGTGTTTGGGAGGAATTGTTGGGACACAAGCAGTTCCTGCCTATTCCACCCCAGGTAAAAGATGTTTGGGAGGAATTTTTAGGACACAAGTAGTTATTTTCGATTCCAGCTACGTCCAACCTCAAAATCACCAGGAATGATGAGGAAGTGTAAATTCCTTCCTCCATTCCTCCCCTTCCTGCCCCCATCTCCACCATCCCTGGCTATCCCGGTGTTCCTACAAGAGCAATTTCAGCTCCTTTGGAGCTCCTGGCTCAGACCCAGCCTGAGCCTGAGCCTTGCTGAGCATCCTCAGGGGCTGCAGGGCTCTGCCAGTCCCCAGGCACAGCTCAGGGGTTCCTGGGGCACCCCTGGCACAAAGCCTGACCCCTCCTGTGGGTGCTGAGCCCTGCACAGACAGTTCCTGCAGGAAGGGCCCAGGAGGGGCTGGGATGTCCCAGCTGCACCTCTGGGGCTCCCAGACCACCCCAAACTGTGTCACTGGAGTGACAAAATGCCCAACAGGCTCTGCCATTAATTAAAACTCAGGGGCCAGCACCTTTCACTCCCAGCACAAAGGATTTCCAACTCTTACTCAATTTCTTCTCCTCCTGTCTCCACAAACACACAGAAAACGCCTTTTGTTTCAGTGCCAGCCTACAGAGGGGCTGTTTGTTCTCTGGCCATTTAAATGTCCCTATCAGTGACATTTTTAAAGCGACGAGAAAGGATTTTAATTGGCTGGAATGCTGATTGCCATAACAACTGGCTAATGAACCATCTGTTAGCATATGTAATATTTATTTATACATTTCAGAGGCGCAGCTCCAGCTCTGGACGGGCTGTGCAGGGAGGGCAGGGCAGCCCTGGCCCCGTGCAGATGGGCAGGGGGCACAGGGGGACCCCAGGGACCCCTAAACTCAGCCTAGAAGAGCTGGCAGCTTGGCCCAGCCTGGCTGAGGAGCTGCCCAGCAGCACAGGGCACCCTGCCCTGTCCTTGGGTGTCACACACATCTCTTATGGAAAATCCTTTCCTTGGGGTTGTTCCTCCTGAGAAGCTGGGAGGCCTCAGGAACAAAATGTAAACAATGGTTATCTGCTGCTGTGGAATGCAACAGGTGCATCTGGGATTGGGCTCATGTGGTTGTTTGTAATTAATGGCCAACCACAGTCAGCTGGCTTGGACAGAGAGCCGAGCCACAAACCTTTGTTATCATTCTTTGCTATTCTATTCTAAGCTCAGACAGCCTTCTGATGAAATCCTTTCTTCTATTCTTTCAGTATAGTTTTAACGTAATACATATCAGAAAATGAAGATGAGGAGGAGGATGACGAGGAGGAGCAGAAGGAGGATGAGGATGGTGATAAGGAAGATGAGGATGATGAGGATGCTGCAAGGGGACTGGAGATGAGTTTTTGACGATGAGGAGGATGAGGATGAGGATGAAGAGGAGGATGAGGGTGAGGATGAGGATGATGAGGATGCTGCAGGGGGACTGGAGATGAGTTTTTGACAATGAGGAGGATGAGGATGAGGAGGATGAGGATGCTGTGGGGGGACCGTTGCTGCGTTTCTGGGTGTGTTTTTAGCCTGTTGATGAAGAGCAGGAGGAAGGCAGAGCAGAAAGCCCCGCTCACACCAGTCCCATGCATATGCAAGAGGCTCCTAATTGCCCCTCTTTAGAAAGGAATCATCGGGGATTTCACAAGGCACATTATGGAACCTGACATGCTTATTTTTCCTTTTATTATGTTTGTAAGCAGTGATCCTATTGAAAAGAAAATCAAACCCTATTTTTGCCAGTCACAACCATCTCCCTTTCTCTTTCTGCCGGCTTTATTTTATTTTATTTTTCTTTCTTTCCATCAGTTGAATAGAGCAGCATTTTCATGTGTATTAATTGCCCTGTAAAATGCCCTCGAAGTCATTAGAATTCCCCATTCAAAACTATTATCTGTGCCATTATGTCTTTGCATTATATTTATTTAAATGTGGCTCTTCTGAATTAGCTTATTTTTAACAGCTAGCCATGCCTGAAATATTGTTCCAGGCCAATCTGTTCTCAAATCTTGATTTTTTTTAAAATAAATGATAACTTCATAGAAACTCTTAACGCTTCATCCCGAGTGGAATCACAGTTTTAGGCGTTTAACTCTCTTTCCTTTTTCTCTATTTTCAGAGGTTGCCCTGCAGGATTTTCCCTATGGAGCCCCAAGGTTTTCTCCTCCCATCGCTGGCAGCTGTGGTTTGTGGCTCTCACCGGAGTTAAACCCGGTGATTGCAGAGCTGGTTAAGAGAAAACCACACCAGAACTCCCTGAAATCAAGGCCAAGTTGTTCTGTTTGCTCAAAGCACGCAGGGATTTCCCACCCACCCTGATGGGGTTTTGGGAAGATGAGGGAGCAGCCGGAATTTCGGGAGTGCTGCTGGTGCAGGATGAAGGCAGCGCTCCCTTCCCCAGGAGATTCTCTGTGGGTGCATTTCCAGTGGGAAGGGCAGGACTGGAGTGGGAATTTGGTTTCCTGCCCCATTCCCTCCCTCTGAGCAGAATTCCCACCCTGGGGGCTGAGTCCCGAGCCCGGGCACAGGGAAGGGTTAATGACAAGGAGCCAGACCCAAAACCATCCCCTACATCCCAAACCCTCCTGCACGCCAAACCATTCCCTGCACCCTAAACCAGCCCCTGCACCCCAAACCATTCCCAGCATCCCCAAACCATCCTCTGCATCCCAAATCATCCCCTGCATCCCAAACCATTCCCTACATCCCAAACCCTCCTGCACCCCAAACCATCCCCTGCACCCCAAACCATCCTCTGCATCCCAAACCATCCCCTGCATCCCAAACCAGCCCCTGCACCCCAAACCATCCCCTACACCCTAAACTAGCCCTTGCACCCCAAACCATTCCCTGCACCCCAAACCATCCCCTGCATCCCAAACCATTCCCAGCATCCCAAACCATCCCCTGCACCCCAAACCATCCTCTGCACCCTAAACCAGCCCTTGCACCCCAAACCATCCCCTGCATCCCAAACCATCCTCTGCATCCCAAACCATTCCCTGCACCCCAAACCATCCCCTGCACCCTAAACCATCTCCTGCATCCCAAACCATCCTCTGCATCCCAAACCATTCCCTGCACCCCAAACCAGCCCCTGCATCCCAAACCATTCCCAGCACTCCAAACCAGCCCTGCTCCCCTCTGCCCCCCTCCCTGCCCCCAGGGCCATCCCTGAGCCAGCACCGGGTCCTCCCCTGCCCTCGCATCATTTTCATATTTAATGGGAGCAGCCGCTCTGTGTCCGCCCTCATTAACCGCAGCCGCAATTAGCGGCTCGCCCCGGGCCGGGCCCTTCGTGCTGCCGCTTCCAGAGGCAGCAGGAGCCGCAGCCGGGCCCTGGCCGGTGCCCCGGGCACGCAGCGGCTGTGCCAGGCTGTGCCAGGCTGTGCCAGGCTGTGCCAGGCTGTGCCAGTGCCTGGGGACTGTCCCTGCTGGCCCTGGGAGCAGCGCAGCGCCTGCGGATCGCAGGGATGCTCTGGGAACGTTCATCCCCCGGTCCCTGCCCGCTCTCCTGGCTGGAGTTTTGTGCTTTGGGGTCAAGGCTTTAACCCCATGGGGTGCATGGCATAGTGAGGGCAGAGCTGGGGCTGTTCGGGACAGTTTGGGAGCGTTCAGGACAATTTAGGAGCATTCAGGACAGTCTGGGAGGGTTCAGGACAGTCTGGGAGGGTTCGGGACAGTCTGGGAGCGTTCAGGACAGTTTGGGAGCATCCAGGACAGTTTAGGAGCATTCAGGACAGTTTGGGAGCATTCAGGACAGTTTGGGAGCGTTCAGGACAATTTAGGAGCGTTCAGGACAGTTTGGGACCATTGAGGACAGTTTGGGACCGTTCAGGACAGTTTGGGAGCATTCAGGACAATTTAGGAGCGTTCGGGACAGTTTGGGAGAGTTCAGGACAATTTAGGAGCGTTCAGGACAGTTTGGGAGAGTTCAGGACAATTTAGGAGCGTTCAGGACAGTCTGGGAGCATTCAGGACAGTTTGAGAATGTTCAGGACAGTTCAGGAGCACAGCCCTTTGTTGTTTTGCATCCAGCTTTGCACAGAGCAGCAGGGAAATGTCCCCATTTGAATCCCCTCAGTTCTCACCGGCCCCTTTTGAATATTTACGAGCAGGAGCAGGCTCAGGCTCAGATGCTATCTGCTGTTATATCCTCCTTCATTTCCTCTCCGGGGCTGGGTAGCACTGACCCTCACGGGCCAGCAGAGTCTATAAAAGATGGGCAGATACTCCTGAGGCTGCCACGAGCTCCTGCTTTGCCATCCTGACAGAATTTCCCTATTTATTACACCAGCACTGCTTTTTTTACACCACTAAATGCCTTCATTATTGGGGCGGAGCACAGTTCGTGGGGTTTAACCCTTGGGAGAGCCACAGCTCCTGCCTGGGATGCACCAGGAGTGACATGGAAGGACCTCAGCCCATCTCTGGGGAGATCAGCTCCCACCCAGCCCCACCAGGGCTCCCAGCGTCACCAGATGCCGATTCTTTTGCCACTAGATGGAGTCGGGAGGGAGTTTGGACAGCCTGGAGCTGTCCAGCAGGTTTGGGGTCTGGGCTGTGGGACAGGGGCAGGGATGGCTGGCAGTCCCCTGGGAGCTCAGGGTTGGGGGTCTGAAGTGCCATAAATGCCACCCCCAGTGGGGCTGGGCCCTTCTGCAGGGACCACAGGTGGTTTTGAGAGTTTTTTGTCCCTTTTCCCTTCTCTTGCATCTCTGTTCAGCTCTCGGAGCACAGGGTGGGAAGCAGGCCAGGCAGCACCCCTGAATTCCCAAATGAATTCCCAAATATCCCCGACCAGCCTGGAAAAAGAGACAAAAAAAACCCCAAAAACCAACAGAAAGGAGCAGGGACAGGCCCAGGGGTGTCCCCATCCTCCCCTGCCCCAGCCTGCTCTGCTGGGCCACCCCGAGCCTGCAGCTGCCTCAGGACTTCCATGAAATAATAAATATCAATCACAATGGGCAGGATATCGATCTGCAGATTTCACTGACATTTACAAATAAATGATGTATTGCAGTTTTCATTCTGCTGGCTGGCTGACCCCGATGGCCTTTACATAATTTACTTTTGATTAAAGAAGTGCTTTGACGCAGGGAACCAAAAAAAAAAGGGATCGATACAATTATGAGATCAGCTTTAAAACAATGTGCTGTGGCAGGGAGGGGAGAGAGGCAGAGCCTTTGGAGAGACTCACGTGGAGCTGGGATGGGTGGAGGGATTTCAGAGATTTCCTCCTTGCTGGGAGCTTGGAGTGGGCTGAGGAGCATCGAAAGTGCAGGTTTATTTAATTCCAGGGGTAGGAACGGTCCCTCCAGCCAGAATCCAAAGGAGAAGCAGCCCCACTGCCCCTGCCCTGGACATTTTGGATTCAGCAGGGCTGGAGATGCACACAATGCCCACTGCAGCTACAGGGAAACCAACCCTGTCAGCAAATCAGGGGCTGGCACGAGCTAATGCGCTGCCATATGTTCATTAAAGCGCCACGACGTGCAAAATAATGGTGACAGTAGGTTAAAGTCATATTCTGGTGAACAATATCCAAAAATACGATTTTTTGGCAACCGAGCTGTGAGCATTATACATAATTAATGAGTGTTCTTGCACTTCCTATGCCCTTGCACACAGGGAATAACCACAACCTGTTTGCGTTTGTGAGGCATGAAAAACCCCCACACTCACTCCCCTGCTCAGCACTGCCTCACGACTCCAAATTCTTCTGCCTTCTAAGAAAAGTCAGGAGGAAAACGTGGGATTTGGGAGCTGAGATGGAGCCAGGCGGGTCAGGGATATTCGGGAATTAATTTGGGAACTCAAATTTGGGTGCTGCCTGGCCTGCTTCCCTCCCTGTGCTCTGAGAGCTGAACAGAACTGCAGGGGAAAAGGGACAAAAAATGGAACTGCAGAGCTGCAAGGGAAGGGGAAAAGGGAAAAATTGGAACTGCAGGTGACACCCAATGGAGCTGCAAGGGAACGGAAAAGTTACAAAAAGATGGAACTGCAGATGACACCGAGAGCTGCAAGGGAAGGGAAAAGGGTCAAAAAATTGAACTGCAGGTGACACCAAGAGCTGTAACAGTGCTCCAAGGGAGAGGAAAAGAGATAAAAATATGGAACTGCCAACAGTGCTGCTGCAAGGGAAGGGAAAAGGGACAAAATTCCAGGGTCAGCATCCTGCAAATCCTGCACGGATGGGGAGGAAAGGCAGGACCTGTCTGTGCTCCCATTTCCCTCACCACTAGTCATGGTTGCAAAACAAACAAACAAACAAACAAACAAAAACAAAGAAAAGCAAAACCAACAAAAAAAACCCAAGACTAAACAAAAGCCCCAGATCTACATCCGTAAAATCAAATAAATCCAAATGCAATGACTGATCAGAAGGAAAACAATCAGCTGCGAGCCAGTTTATTCAATCTGCCTAATGTGAGGAGGTTGCAAACATCCCACTGTTTACCCTGACTTCTTTTTTTTTTTTTTTTCCCTTTTGGCAGCAATAAAAACAAATAAAGCAGAAGCACTTGCTATTCAGTCTGAGGTCTGACTGTACCCGGAGAATCAAAGCCAGCAGCAGAGGGCTGGAAGGCATTTGGCCCAAACCTTTTTTTGCAAGGAATCCTGCAAAGTTTCCTCATTGTAAAGTGCATTGAGGAGGAGTTTTTCCTTATTGCGATTCCCTCCAGGCTGCTGCAGAACCCAATCCCTGCTGCTGCCCCCCTCCTGTCAGGGATTTGGGGAAGCTGAACGCGTCCCCACACGCCTCAGGGCAGCGCAGGGATGCTCCAGGATGGGTTTGTGCTCCCAAACGCCTCCCTGGCATCGTTAAGCTCAGAAATCCTGGCTGGGCGTCCCAGAGGAGCTGAAACAGTCGCTTGTGAGCAGAGAACAGCAGTAAAAGGAGGATGAACACTCCCCAGGTGCTTCCCAAACCCAGGATTTGCCACGCAGCCGGTGTCCCCACGCAGCGAGGGAGCTGGAACAGATGGAATTCGTGGAATTCGTGGAATTCGTGGAATTCTGTCTCTCCCCTGTCTCTGTTTGAGATGAGGGGAGCAGATCCCTCAGGGCAGGAGCAGCAGGGCTGGTGCCAGGCACCTGGGTACTGATGGAGGCTGCTCTGGGTGGGCACGGCCTGAACTTCTGCCCCTGGAGCTGCTCCTGAGGGCACAGCAGGGAACAGCAGCGCTGCCAGGAGCTGCCAGCAAACGGAGATTTGCTGCTTGTGAAAAACGACAATCACTTGTTTATAAAAGTTTAATGGTAATAAAATGCCTGTAAAATTAAAGTAATAATAATTTGGACAATTTGGATTAGGACAATGTGAGACAATAGAAACAAGAGTTACAGACAGGCTGGGTATACCTCTTCAGGGCAAAATAAGCCTGAAAAAGGACCCACGTTAAAAGAGGATTAACCCTTAAAAACAACAGCCTGTTGCATATTCATACACCTCATCCATGATGCATAAATTCCATTCAAACACAGGATTCTGGCTGGGCAGTGTCAGCTTCTTCCTCTTAATCCTGACGGTGTCTTCAGGCCTGAGCAAGGTGGGAAGAAGTTCTTTTCTTCTGATAATGGAGCAATAAATTCTTTTTCTCTGCCTGTGAGCCCACAATGGCCCCAGTCCCACCAGCACAGGGCTCTGGACCAGCACGAGGAACCTTGGACCAGCCCCAGGCACAGCAAACAAGAATTCAGCAAGAATAATCCACCCTGCCAGGTGAAGAGCAGGAATGTTCAGAGGAACTCTGAATGTGCAGCCCCCACATTAAAACCCTTTGGCTCTGGCGCCCAGCTCGCTGCCAGCTGCAGGTATGACCCCAAGCAGAACATCCCAGCCACTCACTCCTCCTCCACGGCTGCTTCTTCATGGCTGGACCCTGAGCCCGCAAGCCCGGCTTGGGAACGATGCCCGCGTTTGCCAAGGTGTGAGCGAGGCATTTTCAGACTCTGGAGCTCCTGGAGGGGCAGAGGCTGTGCCAGCCCTCCTGAGGAACTGCTGGCAGCATGGAACGCCAGGGGCTCTGCCCTCCATTCTTCTCCCAATCACAGCACAACAAAGCTGAAATGTCACCGTGCCTGCCCTGGCCCTGCTGCAGACAAGGCAATTATCCCTCCCTGTCACCCTGCTCCTGAGTCTCGGCTCAAATGAGCTGCTGGCACCAGGCTGGGGCCCAGTAATGGCTCTGGATTTCAGCTGCTCAGGGGAGGCAGGGCAGCTCTGGGGACACTGGGGACACCTGGGCACAGCTGGGGACCCTGGGGACACCTGGGGACACCTGGGCACAGCTGGGGACAGCGGAAGGGTCACCTGGCCACCTCTCTCCTCCCCTCTCCCTGCTGACCTGATACCAACCCTAAGTTAATCAGGCTGCAGGAAAAGCCCCATTTGCAAGGGAGGAGAGCTTATCTTTCATTTTGCAGGATCAGTTTTGCAGCGTGTTGATGTATTTATAGTTTTAATACCCACCCATAAATGCCCCCTAAGCAGGGAATATTGCACCTCTCGATTACTGTTATTGCTTTATTGCTCCTGGGAACCATAAATTAGCAGCTTCCCCCAGCAATGCTCACAGGGCACAGAATTACATTACAATGTACACACACAGCAGCCTATTAAGGCATTGCCATTCCATAAAAGTCTTTATAGTTTTTAAGTGTACACCTATAAGTGTTTCAATTAAAGAACTACATGCTCGCCTGGTAATTGCCCTCCCATTTGTGATAGGGCTCCGTGGCAGAAAGAGGAAGAAGCAAGACTAAAAGGTGGAAAATTGGAATATAAAACATAGAATATGAAGCTGCCATAAAAAGAAAACCACAGGTTTAAATTATGCTTATTAGAGTCGTTTGCATGGTTTCACTCTTGCTGCCAGGAATTGTTTGTGAGGAGAGGAGAGGAGAGGAGAGGAGAGGAGAGGAGAGGAGAGGAGAGGAGAGGAGAGGAGAGGAGAGGAGAGGAGAGGAGAGGAGAGGAGAGGAGAGGAGAGGAGAGGAGAGGAGAGGAGAGGAGAGGAGAGGAGATGGAAGAGAGAGAAGAGAGAAGGGAAGAATGGGAGAAGGGAGAGAAGAGAGAGGAGAGAGAAGGAGAAAAGAGAGAAGAGAAGAGAAGAGAAGAGAAGAGAAGAGAAGAGAAGAGAAGAGAAGAGAAGAGAAGAGAAGAGAAGAGAAGAGAAGAGAAGAGAAGAGAAGAGAAGAGAAGAGAAGAGAAGAGAAGAGGAGAAGAAAGGAGAGAAGAGAAAGAAAAGAGAGAAAAGAGAGAAAAAAAGAGAAAAAGAAGAGAGAAGAGAGAAGAGAGAAGAGAGAAGAGAGAAGAGAGAAGAGAGAAGAGAGAAGAGAGAAGAGAGAAGAGAGAAGAGAGAAGAGAGAAGAGAGAAGAGAGGAGTTTCTCTTCTCTCCCATCCCGATTTCCCCAGTTTGGCGGGGATTCAGTCCCCGGGATGAGGATGGTTTGATTTCCCGGGATGAGGATGGTTCCATCTCCCGGGATGAGGATGGTTTTATCCCCCGGGATGAGGATGGTTCGATCTCCTGGGATGAGGATGGTTTTATCCCCCGGGATAACCCGGGATGAGCACAGAGGCAGCAGCAGAGCCAGGCAGGCAGACCTGTCGGAAGGATGACATCTTGTGGCAGGACGGCTCCGAGGAGCGGGGATTAATTAAAGCTGCAAATGAGGCTGCAGCAGCATCCTGCGAGGAGCTGGGGGTCCTTCCGGAAACCTTCAGGCAGCTCTGCTTGGGACCTGGAGGCTTCAAAGAGCAGGGAAGCGTTCCTCAGGTGTGCTTTGGGGATTGCTGCACCTGGCAGGGAGATCCCTCACAGCCAGAGGCTCAGGTGAGCTCTGCTGCCTTTTTGGGGTGATAACCTCCAAACCGAGCCTGGGAAATGGCTGGAGCTGCCCCTTGGGTTTCATTCCAGCCTGAACTGGGGGTTTGGGGGTTTTCAACCCCACAAAAACCCCATTTCTGTCACCCAGTGTCTCTAAGGAGCGCACGAAGCTGAGCTTGGAAGGTTCTGGAGAATTAATAAGGAAATTCATCATAGAACCACCCTTGAAAATAGTCTCAGCTCTCAGCAAACCTCATGTTACTGCTGAGTTTGGAAGAAAACAGTCTTATTTTGATATAAGTGTGGCACCAGAACCAAAATGTGACTTTTTGCAGCCTGTGGAGATTCCCTGGCACCAGTGGCAGCTCCCACAGCATTCCCAGGTGTGATTCCTCAAGGATCAGGGTGGAAGGGAGCAGTGGGCACCCCTTGATAAGCAGCAGACATTAATTAGCGCTCCATCACGATGGAATTCAGCTGGGATCATGTATGGAGGCCACAGGAAGAGCAAAGGGAGATCCATCACGGTTAATGCTGTTGCAGTGGGTGTCAGAGGAAGCAGTGATGATTTCCCACTCGCTGTGGGGTGGAGAGCAATCCAAACGCAATTGTGGCTGCACTGCCTGGAACATCTCATGGAGGAGACCTGGCAGGAAAGCAGAATTCACTCCTCTTCCATGCTGCTCCTCCATGGCTGGGCCCTGAACCTGCAAACCCAACTTGGGAACAACGCCTGTGTTTGCCAAGGTGCGAGTGAGACATTTTAAAACCAAATATTCTGTTTTATCCTCCCTTTTTAGGGCTGTGAGATGTTTGGATTTAACAGGGCAGGTTCTGGAACCCTTTTGGTGTGATGGTGTTCACAGGGGTTCTTGGATGAGAGAAGAGACGAGGATCTGACTCCATGTTTCAGAGGGCTGGTTTATTATTTTATGAAATATATTATATTAAAACTGTCCTAAAAGAATAGTAGAAAGGATTTCATCAGAAGGCTGGCTGAGAATAGAGTAGTCAAGAATGATAACAAATGTTTGAGGCTTGGACAGAGAGTTTGAGCCAGCTGACTGTGATTGGCCATTAATTAGAAACAACCACCTGAGACCAATCCCAGATGCACCTGTTGCATTCCACAGCAGCAGATAACCATTGTTTGCATTTTGTTCCTGAGGCCTCCCAGCTCCTCAGGAGGAACAATCCCAAGGAAAGGATTTTCCATAAAAGATGTCTGTGACACTTTTGGGCTGACCCTGGAAAAGCAAATCAGCTCCTGGAGGCTTTTCCCCGTCAGACATTTGTGTCCCATCCTCCTTGCTGGCAATCCTTGTCACCCACAGATGCTGAGCCTTTCCCAGCGGGGTTCAGGTCCCATCCAGCCCCATTTCCCTGCAGCTGGCAGCTCTGCCTGGGTCTGGCTCTCGCTGTGGGCCCTGAGGGCAGAGCAGCAATGCTGCCCCCAAGGAATCATTTGTCCTCTGGAATGAAAGCCCTTCCCTTCAGGAATAACAACTCTGCCAGATCCTTCCTGATATTTCTTCAGCAGGAAAAATGCTTTTTTCAGAGTTTAGTATTTGTCTGGATGGTTTAAAGCATTCCAGGGCAAAGCCCATCCAGCAATGTTACAGCAGCAGATGCCCTGCTCAGGGAAAGGACTTTGCAGGGAATTGTGCAGGATTTATCCCCTTCTTCCCCATTTAGTGCTGGGTTTCAGTGAGGGCTCCTTGGGAACAGAAGCCAACAGGTTGCTGTGAATTCTCCCTCCTTTGCCCACTTTGCTGTGTGCCAGCAGAACTTCCAGAGCCTGCTGGAACATTATCCTGCATCATCACACAGCCCCTTTTGAAATAATAATAAAAAAAATATCTACAGGGATTTATTTTCCTTTAAATATCTATAAATCAGCCTTCATTGAGGCACTATAAATTCTAATTCTCCAAAGGAAATAGTGTCTAACATTTGCAGCTGATTCCATTCCAGTCCCACACAGCTGCTCCAGGGCTGCTTTGTCATTGAAATAAAAACTCCGAGGTTTCCATTAGCTTTAGGTCCATGAAAAGAAATACACTTATGTATCTTTTAGAAGATTCTAAATAGTTATTATTTATTTATGCAGCCCCGGAAGCTTGCTAGGCGTTTCACAGGCACGCACGGAGAGCTCAGACTAAACCACAAACAAATAAATCCAGCAGGGAAGAGAGGGAGAAACAGAATTTCTGCTCTCAGAGCTGTCAGTCAGTGACACAGAGCCCTGCCTCTGCCTCTGCTCCCCAGCTCTTGCCTCATTTGCTGCTGCTTTGTCTTTTCCAGCACCATTCAGGCCAAAGCAGGGAGGTGCAGGGAGAGCAGAGGTGAACTTCAGGGGAGGTCAATGGCAGAAAATGAGGCTGGTGTGGGTTGGGAGGGAGTTAAAGCCATGGCAGGGACACTCCCCTGTCCCAGCCTGGCCTGGGACTGTCCTTGGTGCTCAGGGAATGAGCCTCGCACTCCACTCTGCCACAAATGAAGAATCCTTATTTTTCATGATTTTTCATGATTTCTCCTGATTTTTCATGATTTTTTCCTGATTTTTCACTCCCTTCCCCGTTGAACAGCTCCAGGTCTCCTCCCTGCTGTCACGCAAAACAAAACTCTGGACAAAATTCTCTCCTTCCCCTTTGAAGGAGCTAACGAGAGCCAGGGTGACATTTATGGATAATTAAAGGCAACTCTGATGAGCCCAATAGTTGCAATTTCTCCCTTCAACAGAAGAAGCCTTTTTAATCCAGGTCATCGTTGGTCACCAGCTTTAGAGCTGTAACAATTTCCCCAGGAACACTGTCAGAGGCTGTAAACTTTAATGCCCTTGTACTTTCTGGGGCCTTGTTCTTGCCCAGCTGTAATTAAGCAGGGGTGTGTGTATCTGTGCATTTAAAGGATAAAAAGGATTCATATTACAATAAAAATCATCTCTGTGCTCCCCAGCCCAAACTCCAGCCTCAGCTGTGGCCAGCAAGCCAAGAGGAGTCATTACTGTAACTAAATTAGAGCGTTTGTTTTCCTTCCCTCAAATCCAATTGTGGAGGAGCTGCTTTATTGCAAAACAGACATTAAAATTCCAGCTAGACCTCCGAGAGAAAGTAATTTCTATTTTATCAGCACTGTAAAGCTGTCTTTATGTTCTGAAGCAGGAAATATTGCAGGGATATTTATAGCTGCAGCACCAAAGCCAGTTTGAATAGAAATGTTACTGCGGTCGGCAGAGCTGTCACATTGCTCAGTGGAGCAGGGAATTTTAGTGAATTTGTGAATTACCCTTTCAGTCTTGACAAGTCTTTCAGTGAGCCTGGTGTGTGTCTGGAGCTGCTTTGTGCTTCCAGGATAATGATTAAAGACTGGGATTGCTCCAGGAGGAGATCTCTGGTACCTGAGGGATGAGCTGCTCCCATCGCCAGGGAACCCTGGGTTCCCAAATTTGCTGTGCCCCAAACTCTGCTGTGCCCCAGCAGCTCAGCCTGGTTTCACCTGGGAATGCAGGTTCCACCCTGCTGGCCCCTTTTTCCAAAGAATTTGCAACTTTTTCCTTCCTCACCTGCCTGGTGCAGCAGGAACTCTGCTCCATCCACCTCAGTCCTGCATTGCCCAGCTGGACAAACTGGGACAAACTGGGACAAACTGGGGTTGGGGTCCTGCCTGTCCTGTTCCCACCGGGCTGGCAGAACCCAACCAGACCCAGGCTGTCTCCAAACCCACACGTGGCTGTGCTGAGACAGAGGAAATTCCCCTCAGGGCTATAGGGAAGTGTGTTTGCAGTGCCAGTAAGTGAAACAGACCCCGAGCCCTCCCAGGGCAGCAGCTCCAGCAGTAAATGTTATTCCTGATGGGTTTCCACTTTACTCTGAGCTTGATCTTTTGCCTGATTTGATTTTTGTTCCAACTTGCCATTTCCCTCCTTTCACCTTTTATTCTCCTGCTTCTTTTTCATCATCACTCTCTCCCATAAATCTGTGTTCTCCCACCTCTCTTCCCTGCCAGCTTCACTTCAACCCTAAAATCCACTTTCCAAATCCCACTTAGTCCCAACAAAACCACCTGTGGACTACCCTCCCTGTGTCCTTGTTCCAAAGGTTTGGGTTGCTTTGGGGTTTCCTACCTCACCATACTTTTGCTGTTATCCATTTCTGCTGATTTCCCCATGGCAGGGGATGGGATGGGATAGGATTGAGGTCCTTCCAACCCAACCCCTCGTGGTATTCCCTGTGAACACCCAAACTCCTTCGCCCCATTCCCAATCCCCTTCATCCTTTGGGGAACTCTTCCTCGTGAGCAGGAGCTCCCAGCAGGTCCCACCAGCCCTGCCACAGGAAAAGCTTTGGGGAGCAGGGAATGGAAGATTCCTCACAAAACCTCTCCAGATCAATTGCTGCAATTACTCCTTGAATAATTCCCCAGCCATTCTGCAGGCCCTGCCTGTTCCCCCTCCTGAGGCTCTCCAGCTTTAGGATTTACAGCTGATTGTGGACAGAGGATTTAGGGTTGCACCCTTAGGAAACTCATCTGCAGATTGTGGCAGAGATAAAGGAAAATACAAAGGACATGGAGATTAAAGGAGCTGATCTGCTGCTCATTACTGCTCCATCCATTTCCTGGGAGCTGTGACAGGGCCAGCCTGGATGGCACCAGCTCCTTGTCCCCTTGTCCAGGTGACATTTACAAAGTGCCAGCACCAGGAGGGATGGAGCAGGGAGCAGAGCCTCGTCCTGCCCACATTAATTCAGGTTCAGCCCCTGCACTGCCAGGGGAAGGGATAACAGAAGGGACAGGAGGGTTCAGCAGCTCATAAATATGTGACAAGCAGCCTTGTCTCGCTGCTGCTGCGAGCACTCGATGTGTAATAGACTCCCAACCACAGCCCCAGCTCGCTCCTTTTTATCAGCCCTCATTGCTCTGCTGACAAAAAAAATTATCAGCAAAAGGCAAAAAACGGGAGCTGTTTGCTGCAGCATTAATGTTAAACATCTGGAACGTGTGGGGTGTAATGTATGCAGATGTTTTGTAATGGAGACGGGTTACAAGGAGAACCCAGTCCATCGCGTGCTGCTCGTTAATTTAAATTGACATCTGCTGAGCGTGGAGGTGAGCTCTGTGCTGGGATCCTGCTCCATCTGCTGTGCCAATGCACTGAACACCCCTCTCCCTCCAGCCCTGGGAATGCTGGTATAGCTAATACCAGGCTTAGAGATGGGCCTGAGCTAAATATCCCTTACAGCCCCTGTCCCTCCAGCCCTGGGAAGGCTGGTCTGGTTAAACCAGGCTTAGAGATGGGCCTGAGCTAAACATCCCTTACAGCCCCTGTCCCTCCAGCCCTGGGAACGCTGGTATAGCTAATACCAGGCTTAGAGGTGGGCCTGAGCTAAATATCCCTTACAGCCCCTGTCCCTCCAGCCCTGGAAATGCTGGTCTGGTTAAACCAGGCTTAGAGGTGGGCCTGAGCTAAATATCCCTTACAGCCCCTGTCCCTCCAGCCCTGGGAACGCTGGTC
Organism: Melospiza melodia melodia; assembly: GCF_035770615.1. NCBI lineage: Eukaryota > Metazoa > Chordata > Aves > Passeriformes > Passerellidae > Melospiza > Melospiza melodia. The sequence continues at coordinate 8,442,550 of NC_086221.1, forward strand.
TGGTTAAACCAGGCTTAGAGACGGGCCTGAGCTAAATATCCCTTACAGCCCCTGTCCCTCCAGCCCTGGGAACGCTGGTCTGGTTAAACCAGGCTTAGAGACGGGCCTGAGCTAAATATCCCTTACAGCCCCTGTCCCTCCAGCCCTGGGAACGCTGGTATAGCTAATACCAGGCTTAGAGACGGGCCTGAGCTAAATATCCCTTACAGCCCCTGTCCCTCCAGCCCTGGGAACGCTGGTATAGCTAATACCAGGCTTAGAGGTGGGCCTGAGCTAAACATCCCTTACAGCACGTGCAAAACTGCTGAGAAACGTCAGCCCAGCCAAGCTGGGAAATGTCCCATCCCCACCCAGCCTCCGTGCTCAGATGCTGAGCATAATTTGGGATTTGTTTCCAGAGGAGCTGTTCAGTACCAGGCAGTTGGAGGCTGTGCTCACAAGGAATTAAATTCTGCTCCAACCACGATGGGCATGGGGGGCCTAAATTAAGGGATTCACACACATGGAGCCTTTTGCCAAGGATTTCTGACATTTCCAGAGCGGGTTTGTGGTGTTCAGATGAAATTGGGACCAGCAGCAGCAGTGATAAGGAAATTAAAAATAATCAGATTTGACTAAATTTGCTAAAAACGGGAATTGAAGGAGCTGAATTTTTCAGGTTTGAGGCAGGGACATCCTGGCTTCAGCTCCAAGGTCAGGAATTCTGGCACCTCCCAGTTCAGAACTGCTGCAGAACTCTCCAAACACATGGCAGGAGCTCACCATGGGATCCTCCTTCAGATCTTGGCCTCAAAATTCCCTCCCTAACTCAGAGAACTTCTGCAAATCTGTTCAAAGCCCAGTCCCCATCTGAATCTGACCATGAACGCTGCTTTTGGGACAGGAAAGCCAGAGGGGAACAGGGCAGCACAGCTCTGACTGCCCAGAATTCCCTTTATTTTTGCCCAGAATTCCCTTTATTTTTGTTTTTTTTTTTTTGGAAACCCCCCCCAAAGCCACACAAACCTGGCCACGATCTAAAGCATCACCGTGGGTTTTCCTCCTCATTTGCTTTTAAAAATTGTTCTGTGATTGAATCCCCAGGGAGGCTGAGGGCAGGGGATGTGCTCTGCATGCTGAAATCCCTCGGTGAGGCTGTGGGGAGAGAGGAGCAGCCCCACTCCCATGGGAGGAACTGGGTCACACGTCAAACATTTCCAAACACAAGGGGGGAAAAATCAGCTCAAGGCAACTCCTGGAATAAAAAAAAAAAAAAAAAAAACCAAAAAAACCAACAAAAAACCTTTGGGGACTCAATGAAAAATTGCCACCAAATGAAAGCATTACAAGAAAACAGATGGAGAGTAAGAGAGGAACATCAAAAAAAATCAAATGACATGTTTAAAAGGGTAAAACATCAATACTCCCCAGAGAACTGATAAAATGTGTCATTTGAAAGGATGCTGTAAAGCAAAGAAATCATGAAATGCATCATGACTATGAAAGGGAATAAGAGAAAAAAAAAAACAGCACCTGCATTTACCTTTATAGATGGTTTCAGCAGGCAGGAAATTAGATTTGCTCTGCAGGCTGGGTGTGTATCTATGGAAATGCAGACACGCTGCTCACAAAGGCTGCAGTCATTAGAGGGTGTCAGGATGTGACACAGGAACTCGGGCAAGGTCTCCTCAGTTCCCCTGATGAAGTTCAGGAGTGGCTGCTGGTGCTGAGAGCTCCCCAAATCTGCATTTCCTGCGTTTGTCCCCTCCTGAGCTGGGGGTGCAGGGGGGGACACTCAGCTGTGGATCCACAGGCAAATTGGATATCAAAAGCAGTTAATTAAAGCACTCTGATCATGAGATCCACTCCTGGTGTTTACCACAGCATCTGTGGGAAGATGCTCTGCCCACATTACCCAGAGTTTAAGGAATGAGACCTGGGACGTTTCAAATATGTGCAAATTTACCTTTTTTCCCCCTGCTAGAGGGATTAATTCTTTCATTTCTTCTGTGTGCAACACTCTTAAAAGTCAAACTGAATCCTTCACAGGAAAAAATCAGGAATGGAGCCTGGCCTGAGATGCTCAGTGCTGCTCTGTGCTCATCATCCTCATCTCCATCATCAGGACCTGCAGCCACTTCAGTCATCAGCTGCAACAGGTGCTGAGCAGCAGAAATGAGCTATGAAATCACGTTTAAAGGTGGCTGTTCCCCATTCCAGGTGCCAGGAGGTGTTCAGAGGGTTGGACTCCATAGGCAGATCCCTCCCTTGCAGCTTTAGGTGGATTGCAAACAAATCACAAATAAGTCCTCCTGGAAAACCAGCTGGGTTTGCTGAAAGTGCTTGGGGCTCACATCCAAGGCAGGGAAAATGGCCATGGAAGGACTGGGCTCTGCATCCTCTTGGGAAAAACCAAATAATGGTCAGGAGCTGTAGGGTGCAGCTCCACGCTCCAGAATGGGTGAGATGTAAATCTCATTTAAACCCAGCTGCCAGCATGGAAGGGTTTCAGTTCAGCTCTGTGGAAAGGCTGAAATCACCCAATAACTCCTCACAGCCCTCAGAGCAGGGCTGGGAGCCCCAGCCTGAGCCCAGGGATGCTGCAGAGGGGCGTTTGCACACCTGGAGCCCAGGCCCAGCTTTAACCTGCCCTCATCCATCATTTACTGCTCAGCTCAGCCATTGCTGCCCCCTTGCCTGTGAATTATTGAGATGCAGGACGTTCCGAAGCAGCTGACAGATCTGACAGGCTCAGCCTCCCTCCACCTGTGGCTCTGCTGCTGATTTCTGGCCAAGAGCCCTTGGCAGGGAAGGGGCAGCGCTGGAGATGAGATAACGAGGCAGGGATTGGTGCCACAGCCCGGGCTGGGAAACCAGAAACCAGGAATCAGAACCTGGAATTCAGAACCCGGAATTCAGGAAATCAGAACCAGGAATTCAGAAAACCAGGAATTCAGAAAACCAGGAATTAAGGAATTCAGAAAATCAGAAACCAAGAATCAGAACCAAGAATTCAGGAATTCAGAACCAGGAATCAGAAACCAGGACTCCTAGCAGAGATCTGTTTCACTAGAACTGATGTGCTTACAATAAGAACTGATGTGCTTACAATAAAAGCCTGGATTTTTACCAGTAAATATTCCCTAGGAAAACAAACTCCCCCCCAGATTCTGACTCAATTCCCATGGATTTTTCAGGGCCAAATTCCCTTTCCTTCCCCATGGCTGCTCCCCTGCCCAGGCAGGAGGCGCTGGGTCCCTCGGCTCCTGTGAGCCTGACTGATACCCTGGATCAGAGAGCCAGGAATTCATTTCAGCAGCACAATCCCAGCACATAAACCGCGCCGCTTGTTTTCAGATGCCATCATTTAGAGAACGTTCAGGGGAATTGTAGAACAGGATTCACTTTATGATGCGCGCGAAGCCGGCGCTGAATCCCCAATGAGCTGGGAACCACATGCTGGAGTGTGTCAGCAACACCTCAGTGAGCAGAAATATGAGCTTTTCTGACTCTGAGACACCTCTCCTCGAGTGATCCATGGAGTGGCATCCTTATCAGCCCCGACAGAGCAGAGGAGATTTGGTGACAAATCTGTCACTTGAGAGGGGTTGGAGATGTGATTCCAGCTGGGAGCAGCAGCAGGTGGAACAGGCTGGGGGCTCAGATCAGCTCTGCTCAGGGCTGGGGCTCAGACAGGGAACTGAACCCACCTGGGTCTGCCCTCCCTGCAGAGACTGAACCCACCCAAGAGCCCAGTTCAATTTGGAATACAAGGTTCTGGAGATTAAACCCACCTGGAGATTAAACCCACCTGAGAGCCCAGTTCAATTTGGAATACAAGGTTCTGGAGGTTAAACCCACCTGAAAGCCCAGTTTAGTTTGGAATCCAAGGTTCTGGAGATTAAACCCACCTGAAAGTCCAGCTCAGTTTGGAATCCAAGGTTCTGGAGGTGTTGGTGATGAGAAAGAAGCAATGAAATAACCTGAAATAACCCAATAAATAACCTTGGATGGCCCCACCTGCCCTTGCCAGGCTGGAATCCCCCAGGCCCAGCTCTGGGACCCTGGGCTCAGTGAATGACTCGGGGATTGGAACCCTTCCCAATCATGGCATTTGCAATATTCCATGTATTCAGAACGAGATGGAGCCCAAGTGCTGAGCCAGGGGTGCCATCCCTGACCCCCCAACCCCAAAGGGATTCATCCCTGATCCACAAACCCCAAAGGGATTCATCCCTGACCCCCCAAACCCCAAAGGGATTCATCCCTGACCCCCCAAACCCCAAAGGGATTCATCCCTGACCCCACAGCCCTGCAGGACCAGCTGGGCTGCCTCACCCAGGGCTCTGTTGGCCCTTTGGACTCTGTTTTTCTACTCTGTCATTCCCACAGCCCCCTGCACCCTCCCTGTTATCCTCAGGAACAACATTTCCAGCAGGACTCTGCAAATCCCAGACAGGGAGACTGTGAATATTTCAAACTTGTCATGTTCAAAAGCTTTATTTACGTCAAAAAAGGAAATCTAATTTAGCGCAGGGTTTGGTGACAAGCTCTGGTGACAAGGCCCGGTCCTTGCCAGGAAAACACTGATGAGAAAAATCCCAACCTGTGGAACTGCAGCTCTTCCTCCAGGGAATGTCAGAGCCAGGTGAGAGCAGAGCTGTTCCCATCACAGGGGTTTGATCTGCTCAGAAATCTTTGAGTCTGCCGCAGCACAAGCAATGATAAAACAGAACTTAACCTTTCCCAGTGCAAAAGGCAACTGGGCGCTGCTGCTCCTGCTCTGCCTGGCTCCTTTTTCTCTGAAATCCAGTGAAGCTGGGACAGTGGGGATGCAATCTTTAACTCTTTCACCTCCCCTGGGGATCCAACCCAAGTCTTGGCAAGGCAGCACCAGAAAAGGTCACCAGCACCCCAGAAATGCCCATTTCAGCTCAGTGCCAGCTCAGTGCCAGCCCTGTCCCAGCTCCCCTGCCCTCCCTGTGTGCCCCTGAACGGTACCACTGAAGAGCACACACTGAGCCAATTAACAACCCTCGTTAGCCTAATTAGGGGACACATGCTTTTAATCACAGCTGAGAATGGGGAGGAGCTGATTCAGAGCTGTGCAAAGCCTGGTGTCAGTGCAGGGAATTCAATTTAAAAGGAGGAGCAGAGCTCTGCACTGGCTTTGGCTGGGGAAACACCCATGGGGACAGAATTGCAGAGGGACAGCCTGCCCTGGGTGTGCAGGACTGGGAATACAAACCCAGCACCGCTGGTTTGGTTCTAGGCTGGCATCAGTCACTCTGTAAATGCATCCTGCCCTCAGCAGAGCTGGTGTGGAGGCCCAGAGCAGCACCAGAGCTCTGCCAAAGGAGCTGCAGCTTCACCAGGGCATGTCCTGAGCCACAGCAGGAGAAGGGAAGCACAGACCCTCCCAGAGGATTCACCACAAAGCCCCAAACTGGGGAGTTTCTGCCCAAAGCCAGGAAACGCTGGCAGCTCTGTGCCTCCATCCCCTGGCTCTGTCGTTCCCCCACCCACTGGAGCCCTGGTTTCGTTGAACAGTGAATAAACACATTTCCCTTGTGCTGCCAGCCTGACCTTGCCTGTGGAGGCTGGAGCAGCACGTTCTGCAGCCTGTGCACAAAGCAGCCACGATGGCATTTAGCAGCAATCACCAGCCAGGGATGAGAGCCCCAAGGTCTCTGCAGCAGGAACTGTATTTATGCAAGTGCTGAAATGAGTGGTTTCAGGCAACACAAACAACCAAACTGAACAACTGGCAGCAGGGGCTCCACAGAGAGAGGTCAGCTGTGATGGAGCTGGGTCAGCAGCTCTGAGCCTGCCCCACACTGCCTCTGGAACCAATTCCTGATTCCCATCCCAAACCCCTCCTGATTCCCATCCCAAACCCCTCCTGATTCCCATCCCAAACCCCTCCTGATTCCCATCCCAAACCCTTCCTGATTCCCATCCCAAACCCCTCCTGATTCCCATCCCAAACATCTCCCGATTCCCATCCCAAACATCTCCTGATTCCCATCCCAAACCCCTCCTGATTCCCATCCCAAACTCCTCCTGATTCCCATCCCAAACATCTCCTGATTCCCATCCCAAACCCCTCCTGATTCCCATCCCAAATATCTCCTGATTCCCATCCCAAACATCTCCGGATTCCCATCCCAAATATCTCCTCATTCCCATCCCAAACCTCTCCTGATTCCCATCCCAAACCCCTCCTGATTCCCATCCCAAACCTGTCCTGATTCCCATCCCAAACCCCTCCTGATTCCCATCCCAAACCTGTCCTGATTCCCATCCCAAACATCTCCTGATTCCCATCCCAAACATCTCCCGATTCCCATCCCAAACATCTCCCGATTCCCATCCCAAACATCTCTCAATCCAAGTGTATATCCAAGGGAGGAATATCCAAGGAATCCTTGGAATATCCAAGGAGGAAATCAGCAGAAGCCCAGCCAGCTCCATTGGCTCTCATCTGTTCCGTTTGCCTCTCTCACTGATGCTCTGCCCGTGTTTTTGTAAGAGAGGAGCTCAACATAACTTCTTTTTTTCCCTTCCCAGATTTATGAGTAATAGGCAGCAAATTGGGCAAATCACTCATGCAAACAGTGGCTCTCCAATTCTCAGCGACATTCATCTCCAATAAAAATGGCACAAGGAATTTTTCAGAGACATCTCAGCCCAGCTATTGATCCCAAGTTTAGAGGAGCAATTAGAAGATATATTTGTGATGTCAGTGCTGGTGTTAATGAAACATCTCTTTCCCTACTCAATATTCTGCTTATTTTCTCAGATACAGAACCTGAAGGAAGTTCAAAATCGTGCTGCAGGATGAGCTGGTGAGGGATTACAAAACACAAAAAAGTGCTAAATTCTGACCATGAGGCCAGGAAGTCAAAGGCCAAATGAGCCCATAAAAGCCGATGAAGAACAAACAATGCATTGGTGGAAACCAGAGAAAATTATTCCTAATTTTGAGCTTGAATGGCAGCTGAGTATTCTGGGCAAAACCAGGGATGGTCAGCAGGACACCAGGCTGAGGGGCTTGGAAAGGAGCGGGGGAAAGGGGGAAAGTGAAATAGAATAATTCTTATGAAGAATTAAAATAGTTTAAACATTCATAGAATATGAAGTAATTGCTGAAAAGATTAAGAAAAAGAGGGAAATTGTTAAACAAATAAAATGTCTACAAACAAACACGTTTCCCGATGAAATAAAAGGATTATGGCAAAGCCTGCCTGTGGAAATTGATAAAAACCTTATTCCCAATTTTCCCTCCATCCGTTAGGAGCCAGCCATGTGGAGAAATTATTAGTGGCTGTAATGTCTCAACCTGTATTTTTAATCAGTCATTCAAATTAATGCAAAGCAGATGGAATGGACCATATTTTCCTAAATCACACACATTAAAACATGTAACTGAAGTTTTTTTGAGCTTGGAACACTCCTGCAGCTCTGGCAGCCTCAGGGCTGTGCCCATCCCCACCCTTTTCCCAACACAAAGGGGTCAGACAAAGCTGTGCCATCTTCCCCTGGTTCCTGGGACCAATATGGAAAGGCAAATCTGAATGATGGTCACTGTCACCCCATGTGGGAGAAGCACCAAACTCATCCAGGCCCCTTCACCTAAGGGATTCATTGGGGAGCTTTGGACTGAAGGAGAGGGAGGTTATTTTTTCCTACATTTGCGAGCTGTTTAATGATCAGAAACTCAGAATTTCCACTTCAAATGTTAATGGCTTTGCTTTCTGATTTGCAGAAATTGCCGTGTTGATACACTAAATGGTGAGCGCTGAGTGATGAGAGATGGAGATGTGCACTGCGAAAAAATGAACTGAGATGGGGAGGCTGTGCTAAAAAAAATGAGTTTGAAGGGAAAAATTAAGTCTCCAGTGGAAAACAAAATTAGACATGCCACAATATTTCCTGCTATTTCTATCAGAAAAGCCAGATAGACTCAAAAATGGTTCAAAATTCTGTTTGCAAGGAAAGCCTTCTCAGTGAGGACCAGTGTGCTTTTCAGCAGTGTTGCTCTTTAGATAAATACTCCATAGCTTACATAATCAAATCCAATATATGTTATAATCTAAAGTGTCCCCGGTGCTTATTGCAGTGTCCTTTTCAGAGCAGTCCCTGCTCCTCACCCCAAACACAGATTTTCCTCCCTGCTGGAGCAGGTTTGGGTTTGTTGGTTTTGGCTCTGTTTGCGTTAACTCCTGCACACAAACACAGAGCTTTTTCCCCCTTTCCAGTCCATTTTGATCCTTTCAGAGCTGCCAACCCCACAGAGCAGCAGGTCAGGCTCCTCCAGAGCCGCCTTTCGCAACCCTCATTTCCAAATATTCTCCTTCTGGCCAGAAATGGATTTTGTGCAGGTGAGTCCGGGGAGGGCAGGCAGGGCCAGGCGTGCGGGGGGCGATGAGAGGGGTTTGGTGCTGGGATAAAGCCCCGGGACAATCCTGGCAGATCCAGCCCCGGCGCTGGGATAAACCCACGGGCAGGCAGCCAGAGGAGCCGTGACAGCGAACACTGACTGAGAATCTGCTCTGCTGTTTCCAAATAAACGAGGAAAGGCACCGACAGAAGGTTGGCTGCGAGCGTGCGGGGAGGGAGCCGGGAGCAGATCAAGGGAGGGGAGCGAGGTCTGCAGGGGTTTGTGATGGATTACGTCGCGTGTTTGAACATAATGCACATTAAGGCTGCAGACACCGATGCTTTGAGTGGTGTGAAATTCCATCTAATGTGGGTTGTTTGCCTGACACAAACATGTTTAACACGAGCTGGAACAAAGGTGAGAAAATCGCAGCAGAGTTCCTGAGTGATGCTGGGGAAATTGTTTGCTCTTCCTCGCAGAGCCCGGTTTGAGAACGCTGCCTCTGCTCCAGCCCAGCCTGTCCTGCTCGGGAGGGGCTGAGCAAATAACTCAGAGGAAAACCAGCTCCAGAATCGGAGCAATAAAAGTGATGTCTCCATCCAGGGCTGAAGTGCCTCTGCCACTTAAGGGAGACAGATGGGAGAGGGGAGAGTGCTCAGCAAAATGCAGGGATGGGATGGGATGGGATGGGGATGGGGATGGGGATGGGATGGGATGGGATGGGATGGGATGGGATGGGATGGGATGGGATGGGATGGGATGGGATGGGATGGGATGGGATGGGATGGGATGGGATGGGGATGGGGATGGGGATGGGATGGGAGGGGATGGGATGGGATGGGATGGGATGGGATGGGGATGGGGATGGGGATGGGATGGGATGGGGATGGGATGGGATGGGATGGGATGGGATGGGATGGGATGGGATGGGATGGGATGGGATGGGATGGGATGGGATGGGATGGGATGGGATGGGATGGGATGGGATGGGATGGGATGGGATGGGGATGGGGATGGGGATGGGATGGGATGGGGATGGGATGGGATGGGATGGGATGGGATGGGATGGGATGGGATGGGATGGGATGGGATGGGATGGGATGGGATGGGATGGGATGGGATGGGATGGGATGGGATGGGATGGGATGGGATGGGATGGGATGGGAGGGGATGGGATGGGAGGGGATGGGATGGGATGGGGATGGGGATGGGGATGGGGATGGGGATGGGATGGGATGGGATGGGATGGGATGGGATGGGATGGGATGGGATGGGATGGGATGGGGATGGGGATGGATGGGGACAGGGATAGGTATAGAGTAGGGAGAGGGATGGGGACAGGGACAGAGAGGACAGGGACAGAGATGGGGACAGGGAGAGGAATGGGGATGGGGACAGGGATGAGGAAAGGGATGGAGAACAGAGACAAGGTAGGGACAGGGATGGGGACAGGGACAAGGACAGAACCAGCCTGTATCAGGAGCACAGGCCTAGCTGGGCTGGGGGTGCTGGTACCCTGCTCCCTGACAAAGTAATTCACTATGAAATGGCCTCTTTGAAGGGAGAAGAAAAATAAACTCACAGGAGGGAGCTGAGACTCATCAGCGGCCCAGCCACGGGATCTCCTGACAATGCAAACTCTCATTTCAGTGCCAAAATGGAAAGTGAGCTGTTCAGGAGAGCTTGTCGTTGAATTTTGAGTGTGGAGACTTTGGTTTCCAACATCCCTCAGCATCCAGCCTTTGGTATTTTGCTTCTGGAAACCAAACAAAGCCCAGCACCCCCAGAACGTCCCAGGCTGGCTTGAGGCTGGAGCATGATTTATAAATATTGATTGTGTGCTGGAGGCTCAATCCCGCAGGGTGCTGAGCACACACAGAGCTCTCCCTGCCCTTTGGACAGCCCCAGAGAGAGCCCCTTGATGAATGCACCCCTCAGTTGTTCCTGCAGGAGGAAGGGCCAAGTGCTGTTATGGTTCTGTCCCCTCACACACAAGAGCAGATTTATTTGGAAGGCACACACACAGTGGAAGTTGCAAGGTAGAGGTAAGACATTAATTATGTCTCAGCATGAGAGCCCTGACAGATTATGGGCAAACTAATTAAAGTCTTTAATTAAAATACATGGTCTTTGCAAAGCTCGGGCCAGATATGGACGAGCTGGCTTGGGGAAGGTTGGAAATCACCCTAATGAAGGTGTCTGGGACCAAAGAGAGCTCAGGGCCTTCACTTGGATCTGCATCAGGAGATCGTGGGGATCCTGGGGTCTGCTGGTGTAGGAGGGGCTGATCCCAGAGCCCTGAGGGGACCCTGGAACCCCAAGGGGACCCCAGAGCTCAGAGGGGACCCCAGAGCCCAAAGGGGCCATGAGAATCCTGCAGAGACGCTTCCCACAGGGGCAAGGAGAAGGGGAATGGCTAAACTGGAAGAGAGCAGCTTCACTGGACATCAGGAGGAAATCCCTGCCTGGCACAGGTGCCCAGAGCAGCCCCTGCCGTGCCCGAGGCCAGGCTGGATGGAGCTGGGAGCGCCCTGGGCCAGTGCAGGTGTCCCCGTGCCACCAGGGCCGTGTCCCTGCCCAGGGCCGTGGGTGCTGCAGCGTTTTCCCTGCAGAGATGCCACTGGAAAAGCTCCGTTCCCAGTCCTGGAAAGGTGCCCCACTGCAGATCCTCAACTCCAAACTGGGAAATGTTTCACTTTTTAATTAAAGCAGAGCTTCTGCCTTCCCCTTCTTTGTTCTGTAGCAGAAAGCACAACAGTTGGGTTGTAAAGACTAAGTCTCAATTTATGTTTTATCATGGGAACCTTGGCTTTCAGACTCCTTCTATACATCCAACTGAATCTTTTCAACTGAGTTATGGTTTCTATTTACATAAATTACCATATGAAACTTGTTAATATTTCCTGACTATCCTTTTTCATAGCACTATTAGACAAGGTCCTGTGCTTTTGTTTGGGACTCGGTGTCAGCAAATCAGAATTCATGGCTGTGATCAGTTTGGAACAGAACAAAATAATTTATTCCCTAACATACAGCCTGGGTGTCGAATAATCCGTGCTGAGAAACTCCATCTGAAATCAGCAGAATTTTACCATGCAAATGGCAGCAAAGTGTCAGAGCTGGGGCAGGGGGGAGCTCCTGATCTGCTGCCTTTGGCACCTTAAATGAGCTCAGGCTTCCCTCTGGAGGGGGCCTGGGACTGCCCTGGGCTGGGGCTTTTTGTAACCCAGCAAAAGTAAGGGAAGGGCAAGGAGAAATTCACCTGTTCTGGGGAGAAATTCACCTGTTCTGGGGAATTTGTGGTGGGATTTCACCCCAAAGGAGAAATTCACCTGTTCTGAGGAGTTCATGGTGGGATTTCATCTCCAAATTCACCTGTTCTGGGGAGTTTGTGGTGGGATTTCAGCCCAAAGGAGAAATTCACCTGTTCTGAGGAGTTCATGGTGGGATTTCATCTCTAAAGGGAAATTTCACCTGTTCTGGGGAATTTGTGGTGGGATTTCATCCCTGATGAGACTTTCACCTGTTCTGAGGAGTTTGTGGTGGGATTTCACCCCAAAGCAGAATTTCACCTGTTCTGAGGGGCTTGCTGTGGGATTTCATCTCAGATTCCCTGCTGGTGAAGCACTCTCTTCCCAATCCCTTTGGGAGAGCTCAGCGCCTGCTCCCATTTCTGCTGCTCGATGTTTCCCACTCCTCGTTAATCCCTTCCTCGTGCTTTGCTGCTTCACCCTGCTTGCATTGGAACAGGGGGAGCTGAGGAGAAGGAAAGGAGGCCAAAGTCCCTCAGTCGGTGAGGGATGAGCTCACCTGCCATCTGGAGCCTGTGGTCTTCCAAAGAGGAGACTCAAAATCTAATTAAAAAATACTCTGTTATAAAGGCTGGGCTGCCAGTGGGACCGAGAATAAACTGGGGATCGTTAGACCTTCATTTCTCTGCAGCATCTTCAGGGAATTCTCATTTTCTGCTCACCCTCACTCCTCCTCCTCCTCTGGCAGGGGAAGAGCTCCAGGGCAGTGCTGGGAAGGAGAATTCCAGATCCCAACAAAATTCAGAATCCCAGATCCCACCAGAAATCCAGAATTCCAGATCCTGCCAAAATCCAGAATTCCACACCCCGCCAAAATCCAGTATTCCAGACACCATCAAAATCCAGAATTCTATATTCCAACAGAAATCCAGAATTCCAGACCTCACCAAAATCCAGAATTCCAGATCCTACCAGAATTCCAGATTCCAGACCTCACCAGAAATCCAGAATTCCAGAGCCCCCCAGAAATCCAGAATTCCTGATCCCACCAAAATCCAGAAATCCAGAATCCCAGACCCCACCAAGAATCCAGAATCCCAGACCCCACCAACATCCAGAATCCCAGACCCCACCAACATCCAGAATCCCAGACCCACCAGAATTCCAGAATTCCAGACCCCACCAAAATCCAGAATTCCAGATCCCACCCCGATTTCCCTGGGGTTCCTCTCCCTTTTCCTGGCCCTCACACATCAATTCCTGCAGCTCTGAGGGAGCAGGACTCAGCCTGTGGGAGGGAAGCTCTGAATCATCACGTGCAGCACCAACTCCTGGTGCCAGCAGCCACAACCCCATCAAAGCTCTCTGCAGAAGTGCTAATAGGAACCGGGGCTTCAAACTGATGACTCAGTCGGGATTATTCACTGAAATTTGTTTTCCTCACATGCTGGAGCCTCTCTGAGGGCTGTGGGGGCCCGGAACAAACGCTGCAGATGAGAGGAGTGGGAATTCTGCGTGGCTCTGCTCCTTCACCTCTGCAAAGATTGTTTTTATCTACACACAGATGAGCAGGACTTTCATTCCTGGGACCTTTCCCCTGCATTGTTTGTGGTGCCATTCAAAGCTGGATCTGTGCAGTTTTATTTTCTGTGCTTCCATTAGCGCTGCCCTTGGCGCTGGGTGAGCAGGGGTGAGGTGAGGACTGGGCTCTGGAGCACACAGGGAATTCTCCTGAGTACAGATCTCGCTCCTGTATGAATCCCTGCCATTTGGGCACTGCATTAACCCAGCCACCATCCCTCTGCGATTTATTAATCTCAGACATGGGAAAGGAGAAGTGGTTTATTTTCAAAGGAAAGCGAGCCATTCATAAAACATTATATTTTGACATTTTCTGGAGAATATGAAGGGGCTCATTGCTCTGATTCAGGCCCCATTTGCATAATTTTTCCTTCCCTCACCACAGGTAAATCACGGTTAAATATTGAAGCATTTATCACCTGTGTGTTTTCAAGCCAAACTTGGTATGAGCACAGCAGAGGGCGAGACTTTGTCGAGCACAGGCAGCAAACTGCAGGAATATTTTGGCCCTGCAGTTCTGCACCATGGAATGAAGATCCTGGCTGGATGAAAACCCCCCTGGCATTGTTTTCCCAGGGAAGATCCCAAAGCAGAGCTCACAGGGCTGGAATTCTGCATGGATTCCACCCGCACAGGGCTGAACATCCTCATGGAAATAAAGCATCACAAAAAGGAACATTTGGGCGCCCAGTCACCCTGCCCTGCCTGCTGACCTGTTGTTAGCCCAGCTTGCTGCTCTGTAAGGCTGAGATGTTTAATTTGGCTGGGAATTATGGGCTGCATGCTCAGCTGATGGGAGCTGGGGTGGCTCTGCAGCAGCTGCTGACACGGGATCACATCTTGTTGCGTTCGAGTTCCCGTTCAGCAGCTCTGCAGTATGTAAATGGTGGTTAATTAAAAATACATATTTTACACAATAGAGGCCCTCAGCCTTCCACAAGTGAGAACATGACAGAGTAAAGAGTGTCTGCTCCTCTGTCCACTTCCATTCCCACCCCAAACCGTGGCTGGGGGCCAAATAAATAAGTGAAAAGGAGCAACGCTGCTGTTTGTCACATAACATCAAACACTTCCCTTTGTCTCATCCTCCCTTTTCCCTTCTGTTGTCCTAATAAATAAAAGAACACCGTGGGGATTTGGATTTGCAAACAAGCCATGCCTGCAGTTGGCTCCTGGAGCAGGCAGGGAGGAAGGTCCTGCTCCTCCATAACCCACAGAAAATGCATACAAATGATTGCAGCTGTCGCTAGCACGGCTGAGGAGCAAATGCAGATGGCATGAAATAATATTCACAAACAGCTAATAGAATTTTAATGGCTGTGGAAAGAAAATAAAAATGAAAGGCGCCGTGTTTACTTGGGACGTGAAGGGAGCTTGGAGTGTGCCATGCAAGGAATGAGTCACTTTGGACCTTGCATTTTGCCACATTCAGAAGTGGGCAAGGCCCGTGGGGTTTGTTTGTGGGGAGCTTAAATAGCAATCAGAGCCTGTGAAACGTTCAAGGGTGCATCTGCATAAAGTATGGTGCTGGCATTATGCAAATGTCATGTATGATGAATGAAATGCATCAAATGTCTTGAGGACACCCAGATGTTAAAGCTGCCAGGATGCCAGGAAACATGGAAGGAGGTGAAGAACATGATTTCTTCTTGAGTTAATTGGTTCTCATGTTCCAGCAGCACCTTCTAAACACTTCCAATCAAGAAGCAAGCTCCAGTTGCAGTTCCCTTGTTGTGGTTGTCTTTTTCCATCATCACTCTCAGCCTCCAAAGCCATCCCAGCCCAGGAACCACCCCGGCACTGACATGTTTTATGAAAAATCCTTTCCTTAGGACTTTTTCTCCTGAGAAGCTGAGAAGCCTCAGAGGAAAAGAAAAACAATAATTATCTGCTGCTGCTGGGGAATGCAACAGGTGCACCTGTAATTGGTCTGTGTTGGTTGTTTCTAATTAATGGCCAATCACAGTCAGCTGGCTTGGACTCTCTGAGAGTCACGAGCTTTTGTTATCATTCCTTTTCCTTTTCCTTTTCTTTTTCTGCCTTCTGATGAAATCCTTTCTTCTATTCTTTTAGTATAGTTATAATTTATCACATATACTAAAACTGTATTATTTTATTTTGATTTATCTTTTGTTATATATATTATATTAAGAGAAAATAATTTTCTTGTAATATAACACATAAAATAAAATAATAATTCAGCCTTCTACAACATGGAGCCAAGATTCTTATCTCTTCCCTCAAACACCCCCACAACTGGTGACCCCAAGTGAAGAGCATTCCCACCCCAGCCCACCCTGCATGCCCAAATGAGATCTTTCCTCACGCCCACCCCAGTGTGGCAGCTCCCTGCTCCGTGCCTGCAGCTCTGCTTTCCTGCCATTGCTGCTCTGTGGCCGAGGAGAAGGGCACAGGGCCCTGCTCCAGCTCCCTGCGGGCCCGGTGGGAGCTCTGGGATGGAGGAATTCCAGCCCTGGCACTCGGAGCAGCCCTGGGCAGATGGGGCCTCGCAGGGCGGCTCCTCCTCTGGGTTTGCAAGGAGAGATCATAAAGATCCCCATGTGCTGAGCAGGGAAATTTATGGCAGAGCAAAAGCCTGTCCTGTTAAAGGAGCAGAAGCTGTGCCTTCCACTTAATTTGGATGTTATTTCATGCCCTGCACTGAGCACATCCAGTCACCTTGATCCCCCTTTTATTTTGCTGTATTTTCACTACCCAGTCACCTTGAACCCTGCTCTATTTTGCTGTATTTTCACTGCACAGACCAAATAAAAATTTTTCTTTTCTTCCGTAGAGCTGAGGGCCTGACCCTGGTGTCCCAGGGCTGGAGGGAATGATCTCCTGGGCAGCACCAAATTCTGCAGCTCGTGGTGCAGGTGAATTCCCAGGGAAAAAATTAATGGTGCAGGTGAAATCCTAGGTAAATGGTGCAGGTGAACTCCCAGGGAAAAAATGAATGATTCAGGTGAACTCCCAGGTAAAAATTGTGCAAATGAACTCCCAGGTATAATGGTGCAGGTGAACTCCCAAATAAAAATGGTGCAGGTGAACTCCCAGGTAAAAAGGAATGGTGCGGTTGAACTCACGGATAAAATGGTGCAAATGAAAATAAATAAATAAATAAAAATTGTTCACCTGTTGTAGCCCACAGGAGGCTGCTCAGGGAAGGGCCAGGGCTCCCCTGGCTTTGCTGAGGGTGGAGCAGCCCTGCTGAGCATCACACACTGAGAGGGTTTCTGCTGCCCACCCTGCCTTTGGGGCACAGGGACGACAGCCCCATTCCCATCCTCTCAGTGCTGCAGAAAAGGAGATTTACGCCCTGAGCAGGGGCTGCCAGGGCAGTTTCCATATGGCACGGGAGGAACAGGCTGCAGCAGGTGGGACCCAGAGCAGATGCTGAGGATCCTCACGCAGCCAGGACCTGGCTCAGGCTGCTCTGCCAAAATCCTGAGCGTGCCAGCACGGGAGCAATCCCTCTTTGACCCGGAGGGGAAGGATTTGGGGTAAAAATGCCTGAAAGCATTTCAGGAGCTGACAAAGCAAATGTGGGATTTGTTCTTTTCTGCTCTGGCAGCAGCTCCTGCATGGAGGGGCTGAATTCCCCTGCCCAGGGTGGGATCCAGGCAGGAGCCTCTGCAGAGCATCCCTGCACGGGCTGGGCTGGGAGGGACCCCAGGGTCACCCAGAGCCACCCCTGCCAGGGCTGCAGCTGCCTCGCCTGGGGATCTGTCACACACATCTCTTGTGGAAAATCCTTTCCTTGGGGCTTTCCTCCTGAGAAGCTGAGAGGCCTCAGGGACAAAATGCAAACAATGGTTATCTGCTGCTGTGGAATGCAACAGGTGCATCTGGGATTGGTCTCATGGGGTTGTTTGTAATTAATGGCCAATCACAGTCAGCTGGCTTGGACACAGAGCCGAGACACAAACCTTTGTTATCATTCTATTCTATTCTATTCTATTCTATTCTATTCTATTCTATTCTATTCTATTCTATTCTATTCTATTCTATTCTATTCTATTCTATTCTATTCTATTCTTAGCCAGCCTTCTGATGAAACCTTTTCTTCTTTTTTTTTTGTATAGTTTTAATGTAATATATATCATATAATAATAAATCAAGCCTTCTGAAACATGGAGTCAGATCCTCATCTCTTCCCCCATCCAAGCACCCCTGTGAACACGGGCACAGGGAAGGGCCGCCCCAAGTTCTTCACTTGTCAGCTGAGGCCTTGGACAAAACTGAGCGAGCTCACAATGAGTTTAGGAATGTAAATCTCACTGAACTTCAGTGCTGCTGATGTCCCTGATGTGGCAAATCAGCAACTGCCTGGCAGTGACGGATTAAAACTGATAAAAATAATTTTGTTATTGAGCACGTCATTTGACGCTGTAAAAATGGGATTGTGAGAGGCAGCTGCAGTGATGGCTATTGAACCTGCTCTGGGTGATGGATAGCTTTTAAATGCACCAAACTTGTCCACCAGCTGAAATTCATAATAATTCTTGGAAGTGCCCCAATGAAGGGAGCACTCACACATAAATACACATTTTTGTCTGGCAGGAGCAGCTTTCTGCAAGGGACCTGTTCATACCTGTTCATCCCTGTTCATCCCTGCTCATCCCTGCTCACACCTGTTCATACCTGCTCATCCATGCTCGTTCCTGCTCACATCTGCTCATTCCTGCTCATACCTGCTCATCCCTGCTCATTCCTGCTCAGGGACCTGCACCCAGGAAAACAGAAAGGAAAGGGAGACAGAAGAGAGGCCCAAGCACCAAGGAGAGCCCATTTTCACCCCATGAGCAGTTTTGGGCCAGGGATGATGAATTTTAGCAAATTCCAGCATCTGCTCCATCCCAGGTGTGGCAGCAGATGGACGGAGCAGTAAATAAAGGGCAAATCCCACAGGCAGTGCCAGGGGCTCCTGAACTTTCCCTTTGTTTTCCCTCATTTGATTTCACATCTCCAGGCTCTGCAGCACGCTCTCAGCAGCATTTAGCAGGAATCTCCTTCCCTTTAATCCTTTCTCTTATCTCCCTGGGGAGGATGAAAGCTAAATGATGTTAATCTGCTAAATATTACTGATCACTGAGAGCGCAATAGAAATTACCACCCCCACTGGGAATTAATTGCAAAATCAAATGGGCTTGGAGAGGGATGTCAGCACCTGAACATCCTTTCTTCTCTCTCAGTGAAGGACAGCTCTGCAATTCAGGCTAAACCCACAAAAAACCAGTATCAGATGCTTGGGGGATCACAGATTTCGTTTTTGGAAAGTTTTGGGTGCTCACAGAAGTTCAGTTGTACCAAGAATAAAGAAACTCTGGTTCTTCTGCAGAACCTCAGAGTGAAAGGAATGATCCAAAGCCACCAGAGCCAGTGGGGAAAGAGAGAAAGAGGAAAGGAAAGGAAAGGAAAGGAAAGGAAAGGAAAGGAAAGGAAAGGAAAGGAAAGGAAAGGAAAGGAAAGGAAAGGAAAGGAAAGGAAAGGAAAGGAAAGGAAAGGAAAGGAAAGGAAAGGAAAGGAAAGGAAAGGAAAGGAAAGGAAAGGAAAGGAAAGGAAAGGAAAGGAAAGGAAAGGAAAGGAAGCTGAGCTCTTTGGGGAGCAGTGCCTCAGCACCCCAGGTTGGGGAGCAGCTTCCCAAGGAGCAAACCTCTCCAAACACAGAACTTCCATGAGAAATTCTGTAATATTTGGCTTAAAAATATTAATTTGGGGAGAGGGGAGGGGGGTTAATGAATTTCACACCCAGGAAATGCTGTCAGATTTTGGTGCCATCTGCTTCAGCTCAAGGCTCTTTCCAAGGGGGTTTTGGAGCCTCTGCAGGGAGAGCCCAGGGAGAGGAGGGACCCTGGTGCTTGGCCTGCAGGGCAGCCCGAGCCCCCTCCCAGTCTGACACTGAATATTTCTGCAGCCCATCTATAAACTGAATATTTCTGCAGCCCATTTATAAACAGCAGCAGCTTTTAACTGCTGAGGGAAAAGAAAGGGGGAAGGGGAATCATGCCAGGGGGAGAAGGTGGTGCTGCATCGTGTGGCAGAGCACATTCCCACTCTCACTGAGATGATTTTGCACTTGCTCTGTGCTCTGTTCGTTTTCTCTCTTGTAATCCTGAAACATAACAAATGGATGGAGGAATTGCTTCACCCAGCAAGGCAGCAGAAGCAGCAAAATCCTCCCACCAGCAGAAGGCAGGAAGGAGGAGGCACGAGGGGAGTTAGTGCACATTTTGGGAGGCAGGGATTCCTTAGGATTGTTCCTCCTGAGAAGCTGGGAGGCCTCAGGAACAAAATGCAAACAATGGTTATCTGCTGCTGTGGAATGCAACAGGTGCATCTGGGATTGGGCTCGTGTGGTTGTTTCTAATTAATGGCCAACCACAATCAGCTGGCTCGGGCTCCTTGTCCGAGCCACAAACCCTTGTTATCATTCTTTCTTTTTCTATTCTTAGCTGGCCTTCTGATGAGAACCTTTTCTTCTATTCTTTTAGTATAGCTTTAATGTAATATATATAATAAAATAATAAATCAGCCTTCTGAACCATGGAGTCAGATCCTCATCTCTTCCCTCATCCTCAGACCCCTGTGCACACTGTCACACAGAGCCTGAGGGATTTTGCCCAAACCAGCCTTGAGTGGTGCCGAAGGAGCACCCCAAACCCCTGTGTGGGTGCACACACACCCTATTGGGAACTGACCATGTCCACGTCTGGAGGAGCTGGGAAAGAAGCCACAGCTCTGCAGAGATTTGCTGAAATATTGAAATATTGAAATCTGGCGCACGAGGCTCTGCCAGAACTCTGTGCTGTGACCCCAGGTGGAACATCCATAACTCCTGCAGCACGCTGTGCACACAAACCTTATCTGGAGACATTAAAGAAAGCTGCTTGACATTGGAAATCAAATTGATTTCTTGCCAAGATTTCACAAGGGCATGTGTGACAGCAAATGACATGCTTAAGCCTTGCAAGAAGAAAATAAACATGTCCAATGCAAAAGCCATCAGTTTCTGTGCCAGCTTGAATTATGCACATCTGGAGTGATCTGACACCCAGCTTGCTTGGCAGCACACGGGGTGAGTTGCCACAAGCTGAAGGAGATAAATAGGCTGGAGCAGAGTGCCTGCCTGGTGCAGGGCTGCAGAGGAAGCAGATTTGAGGCAGCAGTGTCCACTCCTCCTGTTTCCCAGTCTCCTGTTCATTTCCCTCTCTCCTGTTCATTTCCCACTCTCCTGTTTGTTTTCCACTCTCCTGTTCATTTCCCACTCTCCTGTTTATTTCCCTCTCTCCTGTTTGTTTCCACTCTCCTGTTTGTTTCCCTCTCTCCTGTTTGTTTCCCTCTCTCCTGTTTGTTTCCACTCCTCCTGTTTGTTTCCCACTCTCCTGTTTATTTCCCTCTCTAATGTTTGTTTCCCACTCTCCTGTTTATTTCCCTCTCTAATGTTTGTTTCCCTGTCTAATGTTTGTTCCCCACTCTCCTGTTTGTTTCCCACTCTCCTGTTTGTTTCCCTCTCTCCTGTTTATTTCCTTCTCTCCTGTTTGTTTCCCACTCTCCTGTTTGTTTCCCTCTCTCCTGTTTATTTCCCTCTCTCCTGTTCATTTCTCACTCTCCTGTTTGTTCCCCATTTTCCTGTTTGCTCCCCACTCTCCTGCTCAGTGGCAGCTCCTTGGAAATCTCTGCTGCTGTTGTCCCTGCATCTCCTGCTGCTGAGCCATTCCCTGTGCTCACCCCTGCCCTCCAGTCCCTGGCACAGAGCCCCAGCCAGGCAGGAGCATCCTTTCCCCCAAAGCAGGAATTGGGTGCCTGGGGCTCTGTGATGGGCAGAGCTCCCCCCTGGCTGCAAGGCTGGCCCAGCACAGGGACCCTGCACACAGGGTGAGCTCCCACCCTGAGCTCTGGAATTTGGGGTCCCCCTCACCTTCCCAGCCCCTGGGAATCCTGTTCTGAGTGGGCTGAGGTCGGCTGTGCAAACCCAGGCTGTGAACAGCAGCAGGGCTGCCCACCCTGTCCTGCTGGGAGCCCAGCTCCCTCTGAGGTCACTTCTCTTGCAATTATCATTATTATTGGAATTATCAAACCCAAGCAGGAACCCTTCAGGCCAAGCTGCCAGGAGTGCATTCCATGCCCACGCTGGTGCCAGTGCCCTCGGGTGCCATAAACCCCTTCCCATCTCAGCACTGGAGAACAGAACCAAATGTTTGATCCCCTGAGCGCTCCCACCCCAGGGACTGATGGCAGAGCCGCCTCCCAGCAGCCCTTTTGCCACATTAACATAAAGTTTCTATTGCGCAGCGGTTTGATCCATTTGTGTTTGTTTAACTCCTGTGTTCTGACAGAAGAAGATGGAGAATCTGCATAATTAATAACGACCCGAGCAATCTCCCTTAATGCCTGCTCTGAAGCCCTGCTGTCCCTGCTAACTGAGGACATCCATAACAGAGGCAGCCTGCTGAGATATTGCTCCCCTGGGATCAGCACGGGGTGCTGTGCAGCTCCAGCCATTAGCTGGGATTGCTCAGGTCATCCAGAAAACTCCTTCTCTTTGCACACGGGGAGCACAGAGGCTGCAGCAGAACGCTGGCCACGAGGATGGGGCTCCTTTACACATTTCTGGATGTGCTTCTGGAATGGCTTGTCACAGACATCTTTTATGGAAAATCCTTTCCTGAGGACTTTTCCTCCTGAGAAGCTGGGAGGCCTCAGGAACAAAATGCAAACAATGGTTATCTGCTGCTGTGGAATGCAACAGGTGCATCTGGGATTGGTCTCGTGTGGTTGTTTCTAATTAATGGCCGATCACAGTCAGATGGCTTGCACAGAGAGCCTGAGCCACAAGCCTTTGTTATCATTCTTTGCTATTCTATTCTTAGCTGGCCTTCTGATGAGAACCTTTTCTTCTATTCTTTTAGTACAGTTTTAAAATAATATATATGATAAAATAATAAATCAGCCTTGTGAAACATGGAGTCAGATCCTCGTCTCTCCCCTCACCCTGAGACCCCCGTGAGCACGGGCACAGGAGGGGTCCTGAGCCACCCCAGACTGAAGCAGGACAGCCCCTGGGCACAAGGGAAGGGGCTGGGAGCTGGGGGGCCCTCAGCAGGCAGGGCCTTTGTCTCCTGCAAGGAAACCAGCTTGTAATCCCTGCTATCAGAACAATGCTCTTTGCCAAATCAGATGAAATGCTTGTATGAGGGGCTAATCAGATTCTACATTAATGAGAGAAAATATGAAGCTAATCAACACCCAGGCAGGTCTCAGGGCTGCAGGCCTATTAAACTTCATAAAACATTAATGACTGAAAGAGCAGAATGGTTTGTAAGGCGTCTCCAGTGGCACGGGCAGCTCTGGAGCCCCGTTCCCCTCTCGTTATTCTGTGGTAGCCCCAGCCCAGCCCTGCTCTGCTCAGGGACACTCCTGGTGGATCCATCCCTCCTCACACTGCTGCCCCACTGCCAGAGGGCCTTTCCGTGGGAATTTGAGATTTGTACCCACCACTCTGTGGAATGGGATGGGAGGAACATCAAAGTCCATCCCATATCACCCAGTCCCTGTTCCCATGCCAGCCCATGGATCCCATCCCACCCCTGGCACTGTCCCAGGCTGCTGCAGCCCCATCCTGCCCTAAGGCACAAGGCTGCCTTTCCTGCCTGGGGTTAGGGTTAGGGTTCCACCTGGGGTTAGGGTGTTTTAAACCACAAATCCCAGAGCTCCAGGCACACTGCAGCTGCCAAGGCATCCCAAGGGGAACACAGACTGCCCCCACGTGCCTTCCTCCCCAGCTTTTTCCTGGGAGCCAGCCCTAGGTGCCAGGGATGGGCTGGGCAGTGCTCTGTGGTTCCACAGGATGGATTTGCAGTGCTGTGTGGTTCCACAGGATGGATTTGCAGTGCTGTGTGGTTCCACAGGATGGACTTGCAGTGCTGTGTGGTTCCACAGGATGGACTTGCAGCTCTGTGTGGTTCCACAGGATGGATTTGCAGCTGTGTGGTCCCACAGGATGGATTTGCAGTGCTGTGTGGTTCCACAGGATGGATTTGCAGCTGTGTGGTCCCACAGGATGGATTTGCAGTGCTGTGTGGTCCCACAGGATGGACTTGCAGCTCTGTGTGGTTCCACAGGATGGATTTGCAGCTGTGTGGTTCCACAGGATGGACATGCAGTGCTGTGTGGTTCCACAGGATGGACTTGCAGCTCTGTGTGGTTCCACAGGATGGATTTGCAGAGCCCCTGCTGGAGCAGTCCCAGGGCTGGCAGCTCCTCCAGCAGGTTGTGCCTCACTAATGAGATGCAGAAATGGGGATCACATTACAATGAACTGCGCAGGAATGGAAACGAGGAGCGAGGCTGATTCCTCTGCCTCGCATCTGTTGAACATAAAAGGAGCCTCAGCTGATTTGGGCTGTTCCAGCCCGATTTAATCAGACAGGCCCAACCTGCCCGGTCCAGTCCCTTCCTCACAGGCATTGTTCAGCTCTCACCTAATTGAAGGTTGTGCACAGCAGATCACTGCCAGTGATCCTCTGTTTGCAGTGCTGCTGAGGGAAAACAATCATTTACTGGGCTCTTTGGCTGGGAGGAGAGAGGACATTAGAGCAAATCTTCAATATTTAATGCACTATGTAAATGAGATGTGTAAGTACATCTCTGGTTCGAGCAGGGGGAGGAGAGGAGGTGCATTCCAGGAGTGAGGAAGACATCTGGAGGATTCAGCAATCGCTGCTCAGCGTGTGGCTCCAGCAGGCCCTGAGGCCGGCCCTGGGATCCCTCCATGCCCCAGCCCTGGGCCTCTTTGGAGCCTGAATTAATCAGGTTTCAGGGCCGTGCTCAGCTCTGAGATGCTCCACTCCATCGTGGGAGCTCCCGGCCAACAGGACTGGAGACCAGTTCTCAGCGGGCAGGGGAGCCCTCGCCTGCAATTGGGATTTTGGCAGTGCAGAGAGTTGGGTTTCACAGACGAGAGGAAGCAGCTGCTGCAGGTCAGAGCAGAGACAGATCTAAAATTCAGATCTAAAATTCATCTTTCCTGACTAACAGCTTAAAGTGCCTCTCTTTAAAAAAACATGTAGCCCTTTGCAGAGGCAGCTTTACCTCTCCCAGACCTCGCTCCTACGGAAGATAAACCCGAGATGAAAAATTTATTGGGATGCAAACTGTGCAGGTGAAGTGCTGGCTACAGCTGCAGGGCAATGAAAGTGCTGCTAATGCCTTCAGCCCTGCTCCTGAAGCCTTCAGCCTTCTCCTAAAGCCTTCAGCCTGCTCCTAAAGCCTTCAGCCCTGCTCCTGAAGCCTTCAGCCTTCTCCTAAAGCCTTCAGCCTTCTCCTGAAGCCTTCAGCCCTGCCCCTAAAGCCTTCATCCCTGCTCCTGAAGCCTTCAGCCTGCTCCTAAAGCCTTCAGCCTGCTCCTAAAGCCTTCAGCCCTGCTCCTGAAGCCTTCAGCCTTCTCCTAAAGCCTTCAGCCTGCTCCTAAAGCCTACATCCCTGCTCCTGAAGCCTTCAGCCCTGCCCCTAAAGCCTTCATCCCTGCTCCTGAAGCCTTCATCCCTGCTCCTGAAGCCTTCATCCCTGCTCCTAATGCCTTCAGCCTGCTCCCGAAGCCTTCAGCCTGCTCCTAATGCCTTCAGCCCTGCTCTCTGGCACTGCCAGGGATGGGGCACCCATGGGATAACCTGGGCCAGGGAGGAATTCCTGCCCAGTTTCCCACCCAGCCCCTGCTCTCTGGCACTGCCCACTGCTGTGAATAATCTCCATTTGTGCCCTGCTGGGCTGGGAGCTGGGACCCCTCTCTGAATCTGCATTTTCCTTTCCCAGGTTGTTCTGTACCTGTGCCCCTGATGGGCTTCTCAAGCACTTTAAATCTCTTTAAAATGGCATTATTTGGGTATTGTCAAATAGCAGTGATGGGATCCCCGTGCCCACTGAGACACTGGGGAACCTCTGCTTGCAAAGGGAATAAACTGTGAATGAGCAGCCCTTGTGCTGGGTGTGCTGGGCTCAGGAAGGGAGAACAAAGCAGGTGGGAACGGGTGGTGGCAGCGTTTGATGAGCACGCAGGGAATACAGCCCATTAACCAGACAAACACAGCCCTTGCTCTCATTCCTCGCCCAAGCTCTCCTCCAGGATCCCATTGTCTGCAGGGCAGGGAAGGGGCTCTGTGATCTCACATGAAGGGAGCAGCAAAGAGCTCTGGAAAAAGGGAAATCAATCCCTTTGGTCCCTTTATTGTGAACTTTTGCAGCAGGGGGTATTTACTGCTGGATCTCGCCCTGTTACTGATGCTCACTTGGAATGCACCGAGCGGAACCATCTCGTTAGAAACACAAGCAAGGCACTCATGTGGGTTTTTCTCCTCTTTTGGGAATCCTCTCCCGTGTAAATAAGGCACATAATAACCCTTCTCCGCCTTTTACACATGTGCACAGCTTTTCAGCCAGAGATGTCACGGTGCTGCTGCAATTATCCCCACTTTGCAGGAGGAGAAAAGGGAGCACAGAAGGGTCTGATGCACCGGCACTGGCTGTGACAGCCGAATTTGGATGGTTGTGTCCAGGGCAGCTCCAGCCCTCCCCGGGAACAAGGAGGGATCAGGGAGCAGCATCCCAACCCCAACTGCTGGGATCAAAGCGGGCAGAGGGATGGGGGAGGTCCCTTCCCATGGACAAGTGGCAGAAAAGAGGAAAAGGACTCAGCGTGGGCCAGGGGAGGTTTGCATTGGATATCAGGGATAAAAAACCTCCCAGGAAGGCTTGGAAAGCACTGGGAAGGTCCCTCAAGGACCTCTCTGCTTTCAGCTGCCTGGGATTGAGCTCCATTTAATTTCTGGGTTTCCACAAAGAGCCTGCAGTGATTGTGATTTTGCAGGGGGAGAGCGGGGTCTCACCACGCCTAACCCCCGGAGGGTTTTAATCTCTAAATCAATAAAATCCATTAAACAAATTGCTCTGCCCCCACGCATCCCATGCAAAGGGAGTGGGTTTGCCATTATTTATTTAATTTGGAGCACATTTCAGAGCTCTGCTGATGGATTGGGAACTACTGCTCAGCTGGCAGAGGGTGCAGCAAAAACCCCACTCAGAAACTTTGGGTGGAAACAAATGGCAGCACTCAAGGTGGGGGAAAAAAACCCAAAAAACAACACTCCACAAAAAGCTTGGAACGTTTGTAGGGTTTAGGCTTCATGCTCTGTATGTGCAAATCAGGAGGAATGATTAAAAGCAGCTCTCCTCTTTGGAAAGGTTAAGTGTCTCATCTCACACAAAGGAGCTCCGTGTACCAGCACTCTCCAATCCTGGAGTGAGATCAAGTGCTGGAGCCTTGATAGCAGAATATTTAGTGATAAAGAACGAGGATCAGGCAGGATTGAAAGCATGGAGGGCAGGCAGATGTGCTGCAGCACTGGGGGCTGCACTGACAGCTCAGAGCTGGAAATTCACCCAGAACTGGAAAAAAAACAAAGAGAAATAGTTGGGGATGGATGTGCTCAGGTGAGGGTGGCTCTTCACCAGGCTGGGGAGATAAAGAGATGGAGTTATTCTCTCACAGGGAACTCCTGCTAAGGCTGGCCAGGGTGGCCCCAGGGCATGGTCAGAGTGGCCCAGAGCACAATCAGGGTGACCTAGAGCTGGCCAGGGTGACACAGGGCACAGCCAGGGTGGTCCAAGGCTGACCAGAGTGGCCCCAGGGCACGGCCAGGGTGACCCAGGACATGGTCAGAGTGGCTCAAGGCTGTCCAAAGTGGCCCCAGGCTCCCTGTGCAGCATTCCCAGCACACAGCTCCCACTCACAGAGGTTTTTCCCAGGGGAACTGTCCCTGTCACCTCATTTCTCCATGTCCTGGTGAGGAGGGGGAAGCTCTGGCATTGTCCCCCCAGCCTGGGAACCCTTGCAGAGCTGATCTGCCCTGGATGAGCCGAGCACAGCTGAGCCCCACGGGCTCTTTGGGGCTCCTGAGGAACGGGAGAACTGTCACAGACATCTTTTATGGAAAATCCTTTCCTTGGGGTTGTTCCTCCTGAGAAGCTGAGAGGCCTCAGGAACAAAATGCAAACAATGGTTATCTGCTGCTGTGGAATGCAACAGGTGCATCTGGGATTGGTCTCATGTGGTTTCTAATTAATGGCCAATCACAGTCAGCTGTGTGACAAGGAGCCTGAGCCACAAACCCTTGTTATCATTCTTTCTTTTTCTATTCTTAGCTAGCCTTGTGATGAAATCCTTTCTTCTATTCTTTTAGTATAATTTTAATGTAATACATATCATAAAATAATAAATCAAGCCGCCTGAAACACGGAGCCAGATCCTCATCTCTTCCCCATCCCCAAACCCCTGTGAACACAAAGAACCACAGGAATCAGCCAGAGCCAACCTCGGAGCAATCCCAACACCAGGGGAGGCAAACCTGAGGGGATTGGGCACAGGAGCTGCCAGCACAGAGGAGCAGGGAGGTTTTGTGAAGGATCCCTCACTGTGGATGTGAGAAAAGCACAGGGAGCCCATTCAAGCAGTGTTTAGAGAGATAATTGCAGCAGCTAATTGCCAAATAATAATAATAAAACATCTTGAAGTTTGCTAATGGAGGGGTTGAAATACTGTAATTCTTAACAGACAGCAATTAATACAGGCTGGAATATCCAGTAAATTCAGAGGCCTCATCCATTCTGTTCTGAGGACATTTTATGTGGTGACAGCTCTGCTCAGAAATCAGATCTGTCTGGAATTCTTTTGTTTTTATGGGGACAGACAGACATTCTCTAGTGAAAGTTAAATGAAGTTAGAGCCCTTCTGTAAACACTTTGCAATCCCTGTATTCATTAAAGTCAAAAGAAATTGTGCTGTTAATCAAGTCTTCATTTTAAAAGGATCAGAACTGGACCTGGCCCATCTCCCCCCCTCCCTCCCTGCCTCTCCAATAATCACAGATCAGCCCCGTGCAAATTAAAGCCTCAATCTGGCTTTGTGTTTAATTGAGTTCTGCTCAGCTCTGGCCTTTCAGCCCCAGCACCGCTGCCAAGGTGTGACCAGGAGACCTGGAGTGAATTTTGTGCTGCTTTCCCTTGGTCCATGCAGCAGTGTCTGAGCCCTGTCTCCTCACACAGCTCTATTTCTATCAGATATAAATCTCCTTGCACCATCAGAAGCCCTGCTGCTGCCTGGGCCTTGCTGGCTCAGATATTCCATTTATTCCTTGAATATTCCCATTTTACAGCAGAAGTGTGAAATAGATTATAGAGAGCAGTGTAGGTGTGTCACTTAGGTGGGAAATTTAAGCTTTAGGACTTTTTAGTATGTTGTGGATGGAAGCAAGATGGATGGTGCTGTCCTGGGTTTCTTCTTCTTGCTTCTCCATGGGTTTGGGTGGCATTTTGTAATTGGGCAGGAAAGTCCACACTGGGATCAGTTATTGGGTTAAAAGGGAAATAATCCAGGTGTCAGTTCTTGATTGGATAGTTTAGCTGTAAGATGCCTTGTACCAAGAGATTGTTGCCCATTTTTGTGGTGCTTTTCCAGTGCACTGAGCCTGGTGTGGACAGCGTGCAAAACTTTAGATAAGATAACAACAAACAAGAACCTGAAGACCCAAAAAATCCAGTGTGTCTCCCTTTTCTGACACAAACCCACTCCAGGAGGGTCTGCCCCAACAGAGGAGCCCAGCCTGAGCCAAAAAAAGTCAAAAAATTGACAACAATACCCTGACAGGGAGGGATTTCAGAGATGGGGTCTCTCTCTGAAGGGCTGGAGCAGCCTCAGCTGCCACCACTGGCTGAAATGAAAGTTAAATTTAGCCCAAAAAAGGGAAATGGTGTGTTCCATCAGCGAGGTTCTATTGCAGTGATACAGCTCCACAAGAGCAATTTCATTCCCGGCATATTTAGCGTGGCATTAGGGAGTGTACCAAGGTAGCAATTTTCTAGATAATCAACTTCATGTCTTCATTCTGAGTGCGTTTGTACGTGTAAGTTAATTAGGGGAGTTCATTTTTACGAATGGCAGAAAATCTGCATTTTTTCCAGCAGGCTTTTGCTTTCTGGCAGCTCCTGATTCAGGAGAGGGACAGAAAGCTGAGGCTGTGCCACTTCCCAGGATGGAGCAGGGCAGGTCCAGCCCAGCCTGGGCTCTGGGCAGAGGGAAAATTCCCTGCAGCAAATCCAGGGCGTGCAGGGCTCTGAGCCAGCCCTGAACATCTGGGGCTGCAGGGACAGCTGTGCCAGTGGAAATGGAAATGGGAGAGACGTGGCTGTGATGGTGGTCACAGGGGTTTTGGGATTGGGGAAGAGACGAGGATCTGACTCCGTGTTTCAGAAGGCTGATTTATTATTTTATGATATATATTACATTAAAACTATACTAAAAGAATAGAAGAAAAGGTTTCGTCAGAAGGCTAGCTAAGAATAGAAAAAGAAGGAATGATAACAAAGATTTGTGGCTCAGAGAGCCTGACCCAGCTGACTGTGATTGGCCATTAATTACAAACAACCACATGAGACCAATCCCAGATGCACCTGTTGCATTCCACAGCAG
The DNA here is from genome assembly GCF_035770615.1 of Melospiza melodia melodia. NCBI lineage: Eukaryota > Metazoa > Chordata > Aves > Passeriformes > Passerellidae > Melospiza > Melospiza melodia. The sequence goes on from NC_086221.1 coordinate 8,472,266, forward strand.
CAGATAACCATTGTTTGCATTTTGTTCCTGAGGCCTCCCAGCTTCTCAGCAGGAAAAATCCCAAGGAAAGGATTTTCCATAAAAGATGTCTGTGACAAGTGACAGAATCATGGAATGCTTTGGGTTGGGGGGAACCTTAAAAATCAGCTCATCCCAGCCCTGCCATGGCAGGGACACCTTCCCTGTGCCAGGGCCTGCCCACCCTCCCAGGGAACAATTCCCAATTCCAATATCCCATTTAAATCTCCCCCAGCACAACCCCACAATGCTGGGCTGGAGGGGAGAATGCAAGAAAGGACCACGATGAACGGCTTGGCAATTATCTCCAACCCTTTATGGAAAAATTCTGTAAAAGAGATAAAAGCAGGGAGTGAAGCCTCAGTGAAGCAAGAGGGAATTTTAGCACATGCTTTAAAAGGCCTGGAAATTCAGATGGAGTCTGTAAAAGTTAAATTGCTCTGAATAGCAATGTCCAAATTTAGCAGGGCTATCTGAGCCCACAGCAAGTGCAGCGGATTCAGATAATGACTCCTTCCCACTTTGGAAAGAGCTAATGCCTGGGGTTGAAACAGAAAGATTTTTGGTGATTGCCTCCACTCACAGCCCTCTGAGGAGCTCCCAGCACCCCTCCCATCCTCCTCCCTGCTGGACTAATGCAGATTGCCCGGCCCATTTTCATACCCATCATTTCATTTCACAGGGGACAATGGCTCTAGGCTGAAGGGGGGCACATTTGGGTGGGACATTGGGAAAAAGTCCTTCCCTGGGAGGGTGAGGAGGCTGTGCGGGACTCCCAGAGCAGCCGGGGCTGCCCCTGCATCCCTGCAATGTCCCAGGCCAGGCTGGATGGGGCTGGGAGCACCTGGGACAGGGACAGGTGTCCCTGGAATAGCAGGAGGGGCACTGGGTGGGATTTGAGGTCCCTCCCAACCCAACCCAAGCCATTCTGGACAGGGAAAGGTGTCTCTGCCATGGCTGGATGACACTGGGTGGATTTTGAGGTCCCTCCCACGCAAACCAGTGTGGGATGCACCTGGAGAAGCTGCAAGGCTGAGCAGGGAGAGGGTGGTTGCTCTGTTGTGCCACCTCTTCTTACGGAGTTTAATTCTTATGGAATTTAGAGGTTTTTCTTCCTCATTTCTCCTTTCATCTTTCAATGTCTAATTTCATTTCTCAGCAAACCTACAGTTTATTTGTAAAAGCGAATTATCTTTTTCCATTCCTCATCCAGTGCAATCCTTCCCACTGTTAATCTCCCAGTTCTGGTTTTACCTACTAGCAGCCCCAGAGCTGGTTTGGAAAGACAAATGGGAAGGGAAGGGAAGGGAAGGGAAGGGAAGGGAAGGGAAGGGAAGGGAAGGGAAGGGAAGGGAAGGGAAGGGAAGGGAAGGGAAGGGAAGGGAAGGGAAGGGAAGGGAAGGGAAGGGAAGGGAAGGGAAGGGAAGGGAAGGGAAGGGAAGGGAAGGGAAGGGAAGGGAAGGGCTGCCAGAGCAGCCACTCTGGGCTGGAGGAGCTGTTGGATTTCAGGGAGGGGGGACCTGCAGAGCAGCCAGGAGCCAGCTGTGCCTCCGTGGGCTTTCCAAACCCACCCACCCTCTGGCCTTTCCAGCGTGGTTCCCACCAGGAGGGGGAATGAAAGGCAGAGAGGGAGAGCTGCTGCTGCCTCCCAGAGTGTGAGCAGGAGGGATTGAAGTCCAGGCTATTCTCTATATGAAATAAACACCATTAGGGCATCCATTAACCTATGTGAGCCTTCAATTAGATCAGTGATGCTGTGAGGGAAGAGCTGTTTCTGATGTGTGCTCGGAGTGAATAATGAAAGATTGGCCCCCAGGTACTGCAGCCCTACCAACAATAAACATTATTACTAAATAATAGCGACGAAGACTTGGAGTTAATATTTAAAATGTGCATGAGACCAAGGCATGCCCAAGCACATTTCACGCTCATTTTAATTGCCACCAGACAAATGGAATGAGGATGGCTGCTCCCTCCAAAGGGTGTGATTCTGTTTTGCTGAAGCACTCAGAATTTAGCGCGCTATTGTCAAGCCTATTTGGAGTAAATTGTGGGGAGAATTGCAATGAGAGCTGTAGTTGCCTAGCAAAGGTCTAAGATTTCCATTTAAAATTAATGTGAACTGTTTCTATGAATCTGGCATATGGGCTTTGAGAGCCCCTGCCAAGATGTCAAGAGCCAGACTGCTCCCCCTCCAACTGGAAAAAACGCTGGAGGCAACGTTCTCCTCTTTCTCCTGGAGTTTGGGGTTTGTGCCAAGCAAAGAGCCCTGCTGAGGTGGGGCTGCAGGGCAGGGCAGGGCCCTGGGGCTGGGCACTGAGCTGGGGGCCTCTGGAATGGCACCCTGAAGGGATGTGACCCTCAGAAGGGGTGTCACCTCAGCAGGGATGTCTCACCATCCCATCCCATTGATCCCATCCCATCCCATCCCATCCCATCCCATCCCATCCCATTGATCCCATCCCATCCCATCCCATCCCATCCCATCCCATCCCATCCCATCCCATTCCATTGATCCCATCCCATCCCATCCCATCCCACCCCATCCCATCCCATCCCATCCCATCCCATCCCATCCCATCCCATCCCATCCCATCCCATTGATCCCATCCCATCCCATCCCATCCCATCCCATCCCATTGATCCCATCCCATCCCATCCCATCCCATCCCATCCCATCCCATCCCATCCCATCCCATCCCATCCGATCCCATCCCATCCCATCCCATCCCATCCCATCCCATTGATCCCATCCCATCCCATCCCATCCCATCCCATCCCATCCCATCCCATCCCATCCCATCCCATCCCATCCCATTATCCCATTATCCCATCCCATCCCATCCCATTGATCCCATCCCATCCCATTATCCCATCCCATCCCCATCCCATTATCCCATCCCATTGATCCCATCCCATCCCATCCCATCCCATCCCATCCCATTCCATTATCCCATTATCCCATCCCATCGCATCCCACGCTGCTCCAGCCTCATCCAGCCTGGCCCTGGACACCCCCAGGATGGGAGCCCTGACCAGCTGGGCACCAGGAGAGCTCCCCTGGCTGTGAGACACGGACAGACCTGAGGACAGAGCCCAGCCAGGGCAAGGCTCAGGCCCAGCCAGGTCCCTGTGCTGTCCCTGTGTGTCCCTGTCCTGCTCAGACCAGGCTGGCGGCAGCCCCTGCCCTCGAGGGGTGTCCCACGTGTGTCCCACCCCAGTGGGAGCTCTGTCCCTGGCTCCAGACAGATGGACAGACAGGAGCAGCACAGACTCAGGACACAGCGCTCTCCCCATGCACACACACACACAGGGAAATGTTTGCTGCTGCTGGAAATGAGCTGGAAGAAGGAACAAACCATGCAGGCACACACAAAGACGTTGGCTTTTTTTGTTTAATCTGACTTGGACTCTGCTGAATTGCTTCATTGTTTGTGGGGAATCTGAGCAGAATTAATGACTGGCGCAGGCAGGAAGAGGCTCTGTTTGCAAATGCACTGGCCAGACATTCTCCAAGATCTGTAATCTAATTTAGCTCGGAGAGTTAATGATTTTAATGATTTGTTGTGATCTCAAAACAACTGTTAGGAGATAAATCTACATCATTAAACCTATTATGATGTTTTGCTTCATTTAGCAAATGGTGTTTTTTGTTCTGAAGACGCCCACATTTTAAACAAGCAGAGGGTCAGCTGCTGATGGTGAGGAACAATTTATTCCCAGCTCCCTTGGAGACTGAAATGAAAGGTGTCCTTGGGAAAAAAAATAATTCCTCACCAATGTTATTGAGTGTTTGCTAACAGCAGGCTCAGCTGGGGCTGTGGTGTGTCAGTGTGAGTGTCTGGGACCAGCAGAGAGGTTCCTGCAGACAGAGCAGTCCCTGCTGCTCCAGCAGCACTGGGTGGGAGCTCCAGCTCCTTCTCCAGGAATCCCATGGGACTGCCAGGTTTTGGGAGCCTCAGGCACCCAGCAGCCACAGAGAGAGAGGTGTCAGCACCAGGGAGCCCTTATCTATACATACAGATAATTTAGTATAATATATATTATATGAAATAATATTATATATCTATATTATACTAAATTATACTATATGATCCATATTATACTAAAGAACGCTATATTAACTATACTAAAGAATAGGGAAAGGATACAGACAGAAGGCTAAAAGGTAATAATGAAAAACTTGTGACTCGCTCTCTGGAGTCTTACACAGCTGATGGCAATTGGTCATTAACTCAAAACAATTCACATGTTGTGTAAACAACCTCCAAACTCACCCCAAAGCAGCAAAACACAGCAGAAGCAAATGAGATAATTTCTGTTTTCATTTTTCCCTGAGGCGTCTCAGCTTCCCAGAGCAAAGTCGCGGGCAAAGGGATTTTTCAGAGGGTGTGACAGTGACACAGCTCTCACCGAGCTGCCCTGTTCCAAAGCCCGTGCTGCTTTGGAGGAGGGAGGGCAGAGCAGGGAGGGCTCAGTGCCTGCTGCCTTCCTGTGCCAGCTGTTTACACAGCACAGAGCAAACACAGCCCCTCTCCCTGCGAGCTGCAGCACTCCATTACAATCTCACTACATTTGCCTAAGCTGAATATTTTATACCTTTCAAACATGATGCAGAGGGAAAAAACCCCATTCTGTAAACAGCAGTGTCTGGGGTTTATTCTTGCTCAGCTGCTCTTTATTCCAGGGCAGGGGGGGGTGTTTGGGTCTCCATTCTCACTCGGCAGCATCACTGAGTGGTGGGTTCGGGATGAACGTGTTTTTATATTCTATCCTTATATAACTTTCATGTTAATTATTAAACTTACATTGTTCTATGGCAAACATGGATTTCAGCCAAGCATGGGGTCCTCGCGGCCCCCCTCAAACTTCTAACATAGTTTCTCATGGTTCTTCTTACGATTAACAATCATTATATTTAATTGCTAAACAATCATCACATCTAACACAAAGCCTAACATTTTCAGAGTCCGTTTTTAACAGGAGGAGGCTCTGGAGCCGTGCACACCCCTGTGCTCCAGACACACAGAAAGGGCTGGCCAGGGTCCCCAGCTGTGTGGCAGCTGTGTCTGACCCTGCCTGCAGCTACAGACAGCTCTGCATTCCCTGCCTTAGCAGGAAAACCTCAAAGTCCATGAAAAACCTCAAATCTGGACGCGTGTGTTCTGTACTGGAGTACACAAACAGCCCTGCCAAGGACACGGAGCTGCTCCAGCCTGGGTGGGAACAAACACTGGTATGAAACACTGGAATGAGGGGCTCTTTCCAATCTGGGGTTTAGCTGCAGTTCAAGGTCATTTGGGGCCATCCAATCCCTTCCTCAGCACCGAGCCATTAAACTCTGGCTGGGAATTCGGGCACACAAAACATCTGGAGCCGCTCTCCAAGCCAGTGCACGTGGATGACAAAATAAAGCTGGAAATGGGATGGTTCCATGGCTGTGCTTGCCAGGAGATGCCAGTGAAGATGGGGGGCTGTCTCATGGGGACACCCCATAATTTCCCATTTTCCGGGCTGAAATGAGACCCCTGCTCATCATTCTGGCCACTATTCCCCTGCCAACTGTTGAGCCATGCCTGGCTGTGCTGTGCTATGTGGGAAGTGCCCTCCAGGTAGAACAAATGTTGGTTTATTTGCTGGGTGAAGATTTGTTAAATAAATCATAGATTCATGTGGCACAGGAAATGAGCAATAAGCTGTGCCTGGAAGGTTGGACATGTTGCACTTCAAAATAAGCAGGAGGCCACTTTGCAATTCAAAGGAGGTATATTGGAAAATGGGAAGGCACATCTGTTAATCATTTTCCCAATACCCAAAAGGTCCAGCAGAACCCTGCTCCAACACCGAGTGCCTCTTTTAAATTGGCTTCAATGCCTCCTGTGGCAGGAGAAAGGCTTGGGAGCTTGTTCTGATGTCCTTGGCTCTGCTGGGAGTGGGGCTGGGCTGTCCCCACTGGGGGAGTCACTAATAATAATAACAATAACAATAACAATAACAATAACAATAACAATAACAATAACAATAACAATAATAATAATGTTATTATTTTATCATTACTATTGCATTATTCCCCCCCTCTCTCCCCATCCCCGTCCCCATCCCAGCTCACACACAGCTGTGCCACCCTCCCACAGTCACAGGGCTCCTCCTCACATCACAGCCAGCAGCTATCATTATTTTTTTCCCCCTTAAACCACCTAGAGAAGGAAAAAAAAAGCGGTGAAAGAAAGGCCAGAGCAAGTTCAGCTGAAGCAGAAGTGATGCTGCTCGCTGCAGGGCAGTTTGAACTGAACTCCAGTGGAGTTTAGATAAACAAGGATTAATTATCTTTCTGTTAGTCTGGGAGGCAACTGATAGCACATATAATTAAATTATTTCGCTGTTACTATTTTCTGAATGCTTAACCAAGAAGCAGAATAAAGGTAGCGGGGTTTTTTTATTATCTTGCAGAATGGTTTCATGTTCAGAATATTTTGTTTTACTGTATTAGCTTGTGTAAACTGTGGCACTGGATGTTTCCTTTTGCTTTTATTTGCCCATCGGGTCGTTTACTTACTGGAATTGAAGTCAGAAGTGGTTTGCTCTCCCAAACAGCTCTGAATTTCTAATAAATATGTAAATAATGCATCTCTGAGCTGCTGCCCTTGGCACTTGGAGCTGCATTTTCCTCGGCAGTGGTTAGTGTGCTGTGAGCACACACTTGTTTCATTTGGAAGGGATCTCCATGCTGGAGACCCTGCTGGGCTGCAGAACAGCCCCAAGGGTGACAGAGGAGCTGGGGACAGCAGAGAGCGAACCCCGAGCACAGGGACAGCTCTGGGAGCACTTCCACACCTAATGGGAGAAGGAAGCTCTGTGCTCCTGGTGCTTTATCAACACAACGCCCTCCTGGAGCCACTTGGCCTTTGGAGATGATTTTCCCAGGGAAACTGTCATCACGCAGCTGATTAATTACTCTAATAATCATAATTTTTTTTTCTAATAAAACACTCTCTTCCCATTCATTAACTACATTGCAGGTAGGTGACAGTGGTAATTATTCTCTGGGAGTACTTCTGAATTATCTTTTCTAATCCAGCCCGTGCTGACATTTTTGAGAGAAAAAACCATTTTGTCTCTCTTTCATGAGCGGGGTAACATTTGAATATGCAAACAGTGTCAAAGCGTGCCCTCAGGATGTTTTCCTGAACTATGATTTATGAGCTCTGGCCATTGTATTTGCTATCAGAGACCCAGAAAGGTCATTAGACAAAGAGGTTTTCCCTGCAGGGGTCCCTTGCCATCTTTATCTTCTGATATTTTAATTTTTTTTTTTCCCCAAGCTTCACGCGGGAGAAGCGCTGTGAGTTCCCCCATATGCTTCTGCTGTTTATTATTTATTTATTCACGAGGGGGAAAGTCCTGTGCAGTGCTGCAGGCGCAGAAATCCACATTTCCAAACCTCCCAGAGCAGATCTGGCCAGGCCCTGCCCGCCAGGGCTCCCAGCACGCACTCAGCCCATGGGGATTCTGTTTTTGGGAATGGGAATTCTGGAATGGGAATGCTGCTCCCTCGCAGCCCTGTGCTCACAGACCATGGCTTGGGGCAGGGGCTGGCTCAGGGGAGAGCAGGGCAGTGCTGTGCTGCTGGATGGGGCAGGAATGGGGCAGGATTGCAGGATTGCAGATACAGATGGAACAGGAATGGGGCAGGATTGCAGATACAGATGGAAAAGGAATGGGGCAGGATTGCAGATACAGATGGAGCAGGAATGGGGCAGGATTGCAGATACAGATGGAGCAGGAATGGGGCAGGATTGCAGATCTGGATGGAGCAGGAATGGGGCAGGATTGCTCTGCCTCTCCCAGCCCCTTTCCCTTCCCTGCACACTCTCCAGCCCCTCAATTGTTTGGGTTTTTTGAGTGGCCCACAGCTGGACACTTCTCTCAGTAGGGGAAGAACTCATGTTGAATCAATCCTGCCTCACCAATTAAGGAGAAATAATCAGCTTTGTGTACATGTTAGTGTAACTGGAAATGTTTACCCAATGTGTGTGTGCAGGGAGTCTCTGTGTGCTCCCCCAGCCTGCACATCTGGCTGAGCATCCCCACATCTGCAGGAGCTCCCCTGACACCAACCTGGGCACTCCCAGGAGTGCCTGTCCCTGGAGATTTACTCAAAACTCCACATTTCACCCCCCGAGAGCCAAGGGGAAACACAAATATCAAATTCAAAGGACAGCTGAAAAGAACGGTGGGTGTGAGGGGCTGCAGTGCATTCAGCCCTTCCAGGCCCTTTTTTCCCAACTCATCTCTCTTTTCCAGTGGATCAGTAACCTCTAACAAAGGATCTGTCCTTTCCAATCATGCCCAGGCCATCCCCTCTCCACACAAACCCCATCTCCAGCAGCAGCCCCGGGGCTTTGGAAAAGTCTTTTTCAGCAGAATGATTCCATTGCAGCCCAGCCTGGGCTGCCCCTGCCCCTTCCACTGCCACTCACATCCCCCAGCCCCAGCACCCTGCAAATCCAAAGTGACAACAGAGCTCCAGATGGGTTTGTGCCCATGCAGCAAAAACAAAGAAGGGAGGAAATGAGGATTTCTGTGTGCTTGTGTGTGAAACGATAATGGAGAATCCCCTGTTTGCACAATTGTGCTGGACCTGATTGCTCTGTTCCTTCAGTCAGAGCAGGTGACTGACACGGAGAGTGACAAATATTTGCTGTGGCAGATGATTTCCTGCTCAGGCAGGACTCAGCTCCCCTGCACAGCGCCCTGGCTGCCAAATTCTGCTGTTCCATTGTTCACTCTGAGTGTCTGGGCAGGTAAAGCTTCACACAGCAGCTCTGCTCTAACATCGCTGTTCCTTTCTTCTTTTTTCTCCTCTTGAGCTCAGGATACCTCACTCACTTTGATTTCCCTTTTGCTACAAACCCCAGCTCCACTGAAGCCAACGAGAACTTTCCCTGTGGGAGCAAAAAGCCATTTTTTACACTAAATTTAGGCTAAAACCAAGTAACCCCTTTTGATAAAAATAAAATATGCACTGGGTGCACCACAGGTATGAATTCCAAATCTGACAGACTTTGGACACCCTCTCTGTGATCCAGATGAGCTATAATTCAATATATATGAGATATATACATATATTAGATACATCTATATCAATATATAAATTATAAATCAATATATAAATCAGTATATATGAGATATATACATATATTAGATACATCTATATCAATATCTAAATCAACATATAAATTATAAATCAATATGCAAATCAATATATGAGATGTATACATATATTAGATACATCTATATCAATATATAAAAATCAATATATAAATTATTAATCAGTATATAAATCAATATATATGAGGTATATACCTATATTAGATACATCTATATCAATATATAAATTATAAATCAATATATATGATATATACATCTATTAGATACATCTATATCAACATATAAATTATAAATCAGTATGTATGAGATATATACATCTATTAGATACATCTAAGCCCACATAACTGTAGATTCATAGGAGCTGTCCTTACACCCTGAAAACTATGATTGGGATTTATTTATGCTCCCACCTGGAGCTGGAGCAGCTCAATAATGGAGCAATTAAGTGCAATTTTATATAAGCTAGATGATTTAATAAGCATATCCCAGTCAGTTATGGAATAAGCAGTAAAACACTGCTGGATGTATAAAACATCAGCTGTAAGATGAGAGCCGCGATTGTGCGAGGGCAATAAAAATCCAGATGTTGTTCTGTGCTTCCATTGCTCCGTCCCAGAGTCCCCTGTAACCTTGGCAGAGCTCTCCAGCGGTGGCTTTGGTGTTTCTGGAGGAGCAGGGGGAGCCTTGGGCAGGATGGGGCAGGGAGAGCCTTGGGAAGCTGCTCTGGAGGAGGGCAGGGCTGGGATGAACAGGGCGAGGGTCACAGACGCATTTTATGAAAAATCCTTTTGTTAGGATTCTTTCTCCTGAGAAGCCACAGAGGAAAAGAAAAACAATGGTTATCTGCTGCTGTGGAATGCAACAGGTGCATTCTTGATTGGACTCATGTGGTTGTTTGTAATTAATGGCCAGTCACAGTCAGCTGGCTTGGACTCTGGTCAGTCACAAGATTCCTTTTCCTTTTCCCTTTCCTTTTCCTTTCCTGTTTTCCCTTTTCCTCTTTCCTTTCCCCTTTTGCTGTGGGAATCCACAAAAACAGAGGGTTTTGGGAAAACCTCCATTATTAAGTTTTAACCTTCCTAATATCTCACTAGATAAACTTTCTGTAGCTTAGAGAGCTATTCAGACAAGCGTTAATACACAGACCATTGTTCCATTTGCTTTTGCTTTTCTACAGTTGAAATACTTTTTCTGCTGACCAATCTCATGGCTGGTGCTCAGCTCTGCTCACAGTTCTGCTGTCTCTGAGGCCTGCATCTTGCAGCTTTCCCAAAACCCTCTGATTCTGTGGATTCCCACATTTGCCACAACACCTCTCACACCTCCAGGATTTCCCACCAGGACCAGGGCAGCCCCACCGTGCCCAGCAAGATCTGCAGGTGATCTGCTCAAATTTAGGGTAGGAAAACCTCCCAGCCCCCCCTGTTAAATGAGTTTCCCTCACCAATAAAAGGTTATTGTAAGAAGTCGAATGGAAATGTATTTGTGTTTAACAATTAAATGTAATTGGCAAGTGCTAATGGCTCTGTGATCGCAGAACTGGGGGAAAAAGCAAAGAGGAAGAAGCCAGTTTGAAGGGACTTTATCTAATTTCATTTTAATTAGATCCTTTTTCTAACTGAGTTTCTAATTTTTCAATTAGCAATTAGCAGCTGCAACTCATTCTGAGCGTCACGAGGTGCCAGAGACACTAATTACACCACAGGAGTAGGAGGCTGAAAACGAGAAATAAAATTATCCATGAATGTTATTAGAAGAAAGGAATGATTACATTCTGTAATAATATACTGATGTGAGCCTAATTAGATTGAAGGATTGGGGGGGAAATAGGAGATGTAAAAATGGAGCCTGTTTAGGAGCTCCCAGGTCACCTTTTTTTGGCATTGATAATGCTCAGGTGTGCATGGCTGGAGCAGGGGCAGCGTGGTGGGGATGCAGGGAGGACCTGCTGGGCATCTCCAAAATCACAGCATCACCTCCTGCACCTCTGTTCTGCCACCCATGGGCAGGCATCACTCACCTTGTTGTGGGATCCACACCTGGAAGGAAATAGAAAAAAATAAAAAAAAAAAGGAAATACAACAAATACAAAAAAGTCCCTTTTTTTCATGGTTATGGGGTTATAGCACTGACAGCAAAGCTCCACCCAGGCCCTGAACTTCCCCAGGACAAAGGAGGATCTGGGGAAAAATGATTTATTGCCAGTAAGAGGGGAAGCAGAGCAAAGCCAGGAAGAGGCACTTGATGGCAAAGAGGGAGCTCTGCTCTGAGTCCATTTATCTCCCCACTTAAAACACACCAATTTTTCTTTATGAATCAATAATCTCTTACAGCTGATTTAATAAAGGGGGTGACCTCTCTCCAGCACAACCTGCAGGCTGGAAGCACTTGCAGGGACCCCAGGAATAAATGATTGCATTCAAATGTGGTTCTCCGTGGAATTTATGGGCCCCCATTCATCCCCGTGCCCCATTTGTCTTTATATATCTCACAGCATTTGCCACTAATTATATTCCTCTTTATCACCTGGGCTCCCCAGTTAAGGGCTGGGATTGATGGCTGCTGAAAATCACCCACTGCAAAAGGGACAGGAGGGTTTGTCCCACTGTGCCCCCATTGCTCCTGTCCCTCTCAGCATCCTCAGCCCCGAAATTCTTTTGAGTTCACGGAGGATCCAGCAATGGCTCTGTGATAAGAGAGGGAAAAGAGCAGAGAATTCAACCCAAATTGTTCCCCATCAGTTGAGGGGAAGCCCCTACAACATTCCCTGTGTGCCCAGGGACCCCCTTGAGTGCCCAAAGACCCTCCTTGAGTGCCCAGGGACCCTCCCCATGTGCCCAGGGACCCTTCCCATGCACAGAGACCCTTCCCATGTGCCCAGGGACCCTCCCTATGTGCCCAGGGACCCTCCCCATGCACAGAGACCCTGCCCATGTGCCCAGGGACCCTCCCCATGCACAGAGACCCTTCCCATGTGCCCAGGGACCCTCCCCACGTGCCCAGGGACCCTCCCCATGAACAGAGACCCTGCCCATGTGCCCAGGGACCCTCCCCATTTTCCCTGGGGCTCTGCAGGCACAGCCAGAGCTTGTTCCCATCTCCTGCTTGGGCAGTGTCATGGATAAACCCAGCCTATAAATTAATCTTGCATTTAGAAGCTGGTTAATAGTTCTGGCCCATCATCTCCTGCCAGAAATCTGCTGCATCTGCAGAGCTTGAGGGAGTAAAAAGGAAATAAAAAAGAGGGATGAAGTGCTCGGGAGCACTCTGCTCTGCTCTGGAGCTGCACAGGCAATATTTCCAAGAGCTCCACGATAAATTTGAAAGCCCCAGTTTCAAAAAAAGCCCGTCAATCACCCCAGGCACTTCCACTCCACACTCATTTAGGACTTCTTTATAAAATGCAAGCAGTCCCTGTGTTAGCTGTACAAAACAAGGCAGTTTCTCTCTCCGTGTCCAGATTTTATTTCTCCACCAGGACAAGGCCAAGCCTCCTTGTTCCCTGTGGCCATCAGAGCCCCTGCCCATCCCCTGTGCTTGTCACTGCTCAAATTCCTCGTGCCAGCAAACCTTGGGGCTTGGAGTTTATTCTGGGGAGCAGCACAGGGCCTGCAGAGCCAGGCCACGAGGCTGTTCTGAGGAAAATCATCACTTCAGATCCGGCTCAAAAGGGCTGCAGATCTCCAGGAGGCCTCACTTGTCACCCAGATAAAACATGTAAATAAACAGATGCCTGCCTGGTGGGCTGCTTGCAAAACAAACAAATGATTTCTAGCAGGGCTCCTGGCAGGGGGGTTTGCTGTGGAGCCAGGGTCCCCACGAGGGGCACTGTGCAAAGCCAGGGCACACAGGGAATGTTTGGGGATATTTCTGTGTCTGCTCTGGGTGCCCTGAGCCCCAGGGACCTCTGACTTTAACCCTGATCCATGGAGAAAGTTCCCTAAACTCCAGAATAGACTGGAATCCACAAAAGTAGGAAATAGATTACAGACAGTCGTGTAGGTGTATCACTTGGTGAGAAATTGAGGGTTTGGGGTTTTTAGTATGTTGTGGATGGAAGCAAGATGGAGGGCACAGGGTGCCATCCTGGATTCCTTCTTCTTCTTCGCTGGCTTTGACCCTCACTCATGGAGAAAGTTCCCTAAACTCCAGAATAGGCTGGAACCCACAAAAGTGGAATCTATAATCTATAGGTTATAGAGAGCAGTGTAGGTGTGTGAAAAATTGAGGTTTTGGGGTTTTTAGAATGCAAGATGGAGGGCACAGGGTGTTGTCCTGGGTTTCTTCTTCATGCTTCTCCATGGGTTTGGGTGGCATTTTGTAACTGGGCAGCAAAGTCCCCATTGCAGCTCTTTGGGATCAGTTATTGGGTTAAAAGGGAAAATAATCCAGGTGTCAGCTCTTAATTGGATAGTTTAGTCTTAGAAGACCTCGTAACAAGAGATTGTTGGCCATTTTGTGCCTTCTAATGAAAGGTGCTGAACTCACAGTAGTGAGACTGTTTTACTGATATAAATATCATCTTGAGTGCCTTCAATCCAGCCCCAGAGAAACCCAGAGCTGGGACAGGACACTGCGGTCAGGCACATCCTCCCTCCCTGTTCCTTTGCACCCGCCCAGCCCTGCCCAGATCCCTCCCCTCACCCAGCACTTTTATGGACTCTTTTTAACTGACTCCAGCAGCCCAAGGATGTGTCATGGAGTGTTAAACTTTATGGAAATTCTCCTGGAGAATAACATCATTTCACGCTGCATTACTCCACAATGACCTGGTACTTGAACAATTAATTTTTAAGGTGCAGCCTTTCTCTTCCTGTGCTGTGTTTGGCTTTTTCCTAAACCATCAACAAGGCCAGGATTCCTTTTCTCTCTCTTTATGATCTGAGCAGACAGTTAAAACCTCCCAGCATGTGCTGCACTTCCACAATTCATCATGCAGAATATTCTGTTTGAAAACAGAGCGAGGAAGGGGAACCAAACTGCTCCAGGATTTACCTTAATTATTTCTACCTCATGAATCTGCTGCCATTTCTCAGCCTACCTTATTTTCTGCTGAAAGTCTTCCAGGCTTTCCCAGGATGCACTGAAGCCAATCTGTTCATCAGAAATGGCAATCTGCTGTGAGCACTCGCTTTAGGTCTGGCAAACAGCACCCAAAATATTCCCACTGTAGGAATATATCTGTGGGCATCTCCTGGGGTTTGTATTCCATCTTTCAGTGGTGCCCTCACACACATTTCCAAGGTTTAAAATCTATTCTCTCCCCTCCAACCACAGCAGCCAACTTCCATTGTATTTCCATGGGGCAGGACGTGTGTAACCCAATTTTCCACCCACCAAAACTGCTGAAATTTTTCTTTGACTTTATAATTTTTCCACATCTGCAGTTTCTATAGAACTGTGCAAAACAAGGATCAGCAAGTCATTAGAGCACGTCCCTTCCGAGCCATTTGATTTCATGGGGGGATTAATCAGGCTGAGAAATAACTCCTTTAATGTTGGACATGATTCTCTTCTGCTACACAAACCCTGTGCCTTAACTCTGCCATCTGCATATTAAATTGGGGTGGTTTGGTCTCCGCTCCCTTCAGGGCCCCCTTGGCACCCTTTCCCTGTGTGACCGTGTTCACAGGGGTCTGAGGGTGAGGGAAGAGATGAGGATCTGACTCCATGCTTCAGAAGGCTGATTTATTATTTTATGATATATATTATATTAAAGCTATACTAAAAGCATAGAAGAAATGATTTCTTCAGAAGGCTGGCTAGGAATAGAAAAAGAAAGAATCATAACAAAAGCTTCTGTTTTGGACAGAGAGTCTGAGCCAGCTGACTGTGATTGGCCATTAATTAGAAACAAGCACACGAGACCAATCACAGATGCACCTGTTGCATTCCACAGCAGCAGATAACCATTGTTTGCATTTTGTTCCTGAGGCCTCCCAGCTTCTCAGGAGGAAAAACTCTAAGGAAATGATTTTCCATAAAGGTTGTCTGTGACAGGAGAGAAGCTTTAGCTCTGAACTCTCTCACACACGAGGCTGGGGCTGCCCTGGGTGCCCCCAACCATCCCTGCCCTGCCAATGCTGAGGCTGAAGCAGGGAAAGGAGAGGTGGGAAATGTTCCCGTCATGGGAAAACAGAGACAGGAGTCAGGAGGAAAAGTCTCTTGGAACAAGCTGGCCTGTGCAATGAAGATGTTGTCTGTCACCCAGGGAACGTGTCAGGCTGGTAATTATTGCCAGGCTATTCCGTGGCTCCAGCAGCCAAAACACTCCCATCAAACTGGAGCACACGGAGCCTGTCAGTCAGCAGCGATTTTTCAGTCTCAGTGACTTCTGATGAAAAATGCAATTTACAAAAAGGAATCAACATTTCCCTTTGCAAGACATCAATAAATGACACCCTCAGAGATGCTCCAGTACTTTACAAGCTCTGCAGCTCAGATCCCTTCAGCATTTTTGTGTCTGCAGGGAGTTTGGCTGGAGCACAATTCCCTGCTCTCCCCAGAGCAGAGTCACAGGGTGGAGCCCTGTCCAAGGGAATTGCTCCTGTCCAGGGGCACTTTCAGCTCGAATTAAACTGACTCTGCTTCAGCCCTGGAGCTGCTGAGCCTCCCTCCCCTCCTGCACTGAGAAGTGGGTGCTTGGAGCTAAAAAACAGCAAAAAATCCCTGGCAATGTCCCCCTGGCTGGGCTGGCTCGGTGGGCTGTGGTTAACTGGATAGGAATTAATTAAATGTGCTGTGTTTAACTGGATAGGAGTTATATGTGCTGTGTTTAACTGGACAGCAGCTAAAGGTGCTGTGGTTAACTGGACAGCAGGTAAATGTGCTGTGTTTAACTGGATAGGAGTTAAGCACAGTGCTATGTTTAACTTGAGAGGTGGCTCTGCCACCCTCCAATCCACTGTCACTTTTGGAAATCTATAAATGTTGGAGTCAGAAATTAAAAATTCTCTTTTTCACCTTGCAAGGAGCAGCGTGTCCATGTCACCTGGTGTCCTGCAGTGACACACCAGACACCAGAGTGGGGCTGGCACTGCAGAGCTCCCAAAACCCCTGGGCACATCCTTGCCTTTGGGGTGAGGGAAATGAAGGCAGGGCTGGGATTCACCCTCTGAACAGAGTGCCCGGCTCTAAATCTCACCTGGGAGCTCCTGTTGTGTTTTGTGCCTCTGGTTGTGTGTGTGGGAATCGTTTGTGTGGGAATGTTTGTGTGGGAATCGTTTGTGTGGGAATCGTTTGAGTGAGAACCATTTACCCATCGACTCCAACTGCTAATACAGTTCCACGGAATGCAAAGTATAAATCAAAATTACTGGATCGTTCCAGCTCTGTCTGAGCCGTTGTTTTTGTGGCATTTTTCTTCCCCTGCTCCTGCACGGCAGCAGAGACACCATCAGATGATGATGTAGTGCAGACACCCACCAACAGCTTGGCAAAGTGCTGCCAATAAAACCCAGCACGGTTAATTATTCTCTTAGTTATACAAAGCATAAACACTAATGAAGAGAAAAGGCTCTAAGAAAGGGCAGGTACAGCCAATCATCAGATGAGTGATGAAGAAATGAAATCACTTCTAATTAAAAGAAGAAAAACCCCCTCAGAAATGGCTTTGCCTGCATCCTGATGGGCACAGCCTGCCCTCAAACAAACAGGAGGAGCTGAGGCATTGATCAGGATGGGATGTGGGAAGGGACAGGTCTGGGGGTGCTGTTTGTGCAGGGCAGAATTCTATTTGGACCAGAAAATAATCATTTAAAACCAAAATTATGGGAAAGAATCCACCCTAAAAGAATCCATGCAGAACTATGGAAGATAATCCAAACCCAGACATTTTCCCACTGGGAAACAATCCTGCTGCAGGCTGCACCAGGCATGAGCCAGGCCTGGATGAAACTCCAGATTCTGCTGGGAGCACAGAGGTGTTTCCTCAGAGAAATAAGGAATATTTGGGAGTAACTCATCCTGCCCAGCCAGGAGCTGGGATCTGGCAGGAGCAAAGGGAAGGGAAGCTACAATGGAAGGCACAAATCAAACCCTCTGTAAATCAAACCCTGCTGTTCATTAATCCCAAGTTAGCACATTGAAATGAAGCAGCAGTTGATGGATACCCCTAAGCAGCACTGGGGCTGAGTGAGAACTCCATGGTAATGTTTTAATGTTGATTTTGCAGGGCATTAATGGGGACCCAGCCCCCTACTCACGGGATGCTCCTGGGATTCTGCTCTGCTACCCTGGATGGAGGAGAGGACACTTGAATTTACACATCCCAGCTGAGGATAATGCCACAAATGTGTGTAAAGCTGAAAACAGAGGCTGTCAGGAACTTACATAAAGATCCTTAACTAATATTGGTAATTTTTTACTGAAAACACAGATTTGCCGATAATGGAGCTCAACATCTCTGGGACACACCATTAAGTTTTATAAAGTTGTCCTTGTCTTGAGCTCACAGAGCATCATCTCTGGGCAGCTCCTGGTGCTGAATAACCAGAATGTTGTACATTTTATCTGTGTGCTGAATAACCAGAATTTGTACAGTTTATCTGTGTGCTGAATAACCAAAATTTGTACAGTTTATCTGTGTGCTGAATAACCAGAATTTGCACAGTTTATCCATGGGGAGACGCAGATGAAAAGGAAAAAAAGGGGATAACTGAGCAGCACTGGTGGATATTAGAATCCACCAGCAGTTTCTTTATTTTTAATTATTAATCCACCAGGCTGCACAGAACCGGGAGGGCGAATGGCAGAGGAGTGGCCCGAGCCAAACCCCAAAAAGACAATTGTGAGCAATGTGTCATCATTAGTGTGGAGTCTCTGCCTGTGACTCCTGCTATGGATTTCCAGTGCCAGGATCTCTGTGCTGGCATGTGGAACGAGTGAAAGTGACAAAACTCAATATGGAAATTAAGATCATTAACGCTTTAACCAAACTGTCGATATTGTAGAAATTAGCACGTTCCTGCCAAGGACTTGGGGCTTCTCTCAATTAGCACTGGAGCCACCTGTGCCCTGCCCACAGCCAGTGTCCCCAGTACCCACACCCAGTGTCCCCAGTGCCCCCAGTGTCCCCAATACCCACACCCAGTGTCCCCAGTGTCCCCAATACCCACACCCAGTGTCCCCAGTGCCCCCAGTGTCCCCAGGCTGAGCTGGCTCAGGGTGGCAAGGCCCAGCTGCATTTCTTTGTTTGGGTTTCAATTTCTTTGTTTCTTCAGGAAACTCTGCCCCCTGATTATACCGAGTTTGGAATCTCGGATTTCTGTTCTCCAGATGCAGATTTCCAATCCCAGAGTGTCAGAGTGGTGTGAGTTGGATCTCCAATCTCCTCTTGTTCCACGGGCAGGGATTGCACCCAGGGAAGGGTTTTTGTTTCCCAAGGGTTTTGTGCTCCATGGATTTGCTTAATTGCAATACTCACACAGATTGTGGTATGCATTTTTTGTTTTTCTGGAAAGGGTTTTTCCACAACTTTTTTTGGGTGTCAAAGGCCATCATAATCAGCATTTTCAAGTTAATTCTTCTATTTCTGACTGCTGCAATTTGAAAATCTCTGACTCAGCCGCAGCCATCAAAGCAAAGCTCCAGTGAATGTGATTGTGTGCAGGAAGCTGACAGTGATCCTAACAGAACATGATCATTAAACATCCCCAATAACAACCCAATCAAACACTTCCCTGTGAGACGTGCACCAGCAAATCTGGAGTCACTTTTACATTCTAGAGGTAAACAGAGCTTCCCCATCGGCTGATATCTCCTTGTTTGTTTGTTTGTTTGTTTGGGGAGGTTTTACAAGTGGGGCAATCACTTCTCCATTAGCACAAACATTTGCATGCCCGGCTCCAGACCCAGAGCTGTTTGGAGTGTTCTGACTGGGCTGTAAAAGCTCTAAAATGGCTTTTCCAGAGCCCGGCGGGCCCTGCAGGAGGCTGGCACCGCTCTGAGCTCAGGTTCTTTATCTCTGACATTTCCTCAGTGACACAAGGTCAGGCAGGCAATGAGCGGCAGAGCACAGCCATGAAAAATGGATATTAATGAAGTGTGCCCATGAGTAATAACGCCATCAGTGAGCTCTGATAACAAACACATTCCCCTAATAACATCTTCAATTACCTTCATTAATGCCTGTCCTGGCAGGGTGTGCAGGGCAGCGTTCGGGAGCAGAGCCCAGAAGGTTTGGGCACACTGTGGCTGCTCCCCAGCCCGGCAGATTTGGGCACATTTAACTGCCTGCCCAGCCCAGCAGCTTTGGGCACACTGTGGCTGCTCCCCAGCCCAGGCAGGACAGAGCTCCCTGATGGATGGATGGATGGATGGATGGATGGATGGATGGATGGATGGATGGATGGATGGATGGATGGATGGATGGATGGCTCACAGGAGGATCAGGTGTATTTATCATCATTTCTCAGCTCCATGTGCTCCATCCTGTCAGCAGGAGCCTGCACTGGGAGTGGGATTGGCTGCACTGCTGGGATGGGTGGAGAGGAGAGGGGCAGAGCCTGCCTGGGGCACAGGGGGGCACAGGGGGGCACAGGGGGTCCCAAACCTGTGATTCTCAGGGGAACCAGGACCCCCAGCTCTGCAGCAGGACCTGAGCAAGGCCAGGAGCAGCAGCAGACCCAGCCCAGCCCAGCAGATCCCAGCAGATCCAGCCCAGCAGATCCAGCCCAGCCCATCCCAGCAGATCCAGCCCAGCAGATCCAGCCCAGCCCAGCCCAGCTGTGCCTCCCCGAGGAGCTCCCGAGAGGTGCCAGGAGCAGCTCTGGGAACTGAAATCCTTTATTCAGGTTTAACCCAGCGTGGCACCGACACCCCCCTCAAACCCAGCCCTGTTCTGCAGAAGGGAGTTTCCAAGGAGAGGAGAGGTTATCAGTCAGCAGAGCCTGGTGAGGCTCTGACAAAGGAGGGATAATTAGTGCCTTCTGTGAGAGCATCTTTTGGGATGTGGCCATTATCTCTGTTCCAGGATGAAATTGAGACTGGAATTTGTGATAACACTCGGAGCTATTCAGGGGAGTGAAAGGCCCTGAAGCACCAACAATCCCTCCTCCTCCTCCACAGCCCCGGGCCATTTGCGGCTCCCTCAGGATGGGAGCACAGAACTCATTATTGCTGTGTTTGCCAACATTTCTGTCAGTTCCGGATTTTTGTTGACTCGAACCTCAGGGTTAGGACAATCTGAGGGAAGAAATCCCTTCCTGGCTATTTTCAAAGATATCTTTCATTGCTGCACATTGCAGAAATAATTTTAACGTTTAGAAATGGAAATAAAGATTATGTAGAAGCAAATTCAAGAGTGAAGGGAGTGAAACTGTGCAGGCTCTTCTCTCCTCACGGGCCCCACAGAAAGCCTGGGTAAGGGGAGAGAAAAGCCGAGGGAGATCTTCCTGTCACCACCGCAGCCTTGCCTTGATATTTTTACAGTAATTTCAATTTAATCAAGTCATCATCCGTAAATTTGCTCTGCTCTCCTCTGAATTGGAAAAGCTCGAGCCGGAGCCCTGCAGGGCCGTGAGCTCCCAGCACAGGGGTGTTGATGAGGTGATGTCTCCATCTCCTGCTCCCTGTGCAAACCGGGCTGAGCTCTCAGGAGCCTCCGGGGGCACCTGGCAGGTCCTGTCCCTGCTTTGGGGGGTGCTGGGCATGGATGGGGCAGGGAGAGGGCAGGGACAGGGCAGGGATAGAACCAGGATAGAACAGGGACAGGGCAGGCACAGAGACAGGAGAGCACAGGGACAGGGCAGGGATAGAACAGGGACAGAACCAGGACAGAACCAGGACAGAGCATGGACATCTGGGCTGGATATCGGGAAAGGTTCTTCCCCAGAGGGTGCTGGCACTGCCCAGGCTCCCCAGGGATGGGCACAGCCCCAGAGATGCCCCAGGAGTGCCCGGGTGGGATTTTGGGCTGTCTGCAGGACCCTGGGCTGGGCTGGGCCCCTCCTGCAGCTCCAGGGATTCACCCCAGGCTGCAGGGCTGGGATTGAGCCGGCAGCTCCCCGAGCCTGCTCCCGGCTTTACAAAGGCATTTCCACAGAATGAGGAACAAAGGGATTAGGGAAAGGTGTGAATAATGCACTTCTAGCCCTGTCTGTCCGCGCTTGCTGTAACAGATTGGTAAAATAACTTCATCCACCAGTTTATTAACAGCTTGCCCTCTCTTGTATCTCACCTCCATAATGAGATGGAGCAGATATGATGGATTACATTTTGCCTCCTGCCTCCATCCCGAATGAATTATCATTTCTGCTCTCCCAGCCTCTGCTCCGGCTGCCTGCAGCCCATTAAGCACCGCAAGGCTGAGGGGGAAGGGAAACTGTGATGGGGAAGGGAAAGGTTCCTCTGAGGAAACAGCTTCAATTTTCAGGGAGAGGAGAGGAGAGGAGAGGAGAGGAGAGGAGAGGAGAGGAGAGGAGAGGAGAGGAGAGGAGAGGAGAGGAGAGGAGAGGAGAGGAGAGGAGAGGAGAGGAGAGGAGAGGAGAGGAGAGGAGAGGAGAGGAGAGGAGAGGAGAGGAGAGGAGAGGAGAGGAGAGGAGAGGAGAGGAGAGGAGAGGAGAGGAGAGGAGAGGAGAGGAGAGGAGAGGAGAGGAGAGGAGAGGAGAGGAGAGGAGAGGAGAGGAGAGGAGAGGAGAGGAGAGGAGAGGAGAGGAGAGGAGAGGAGAGGAGAGGAGAATGTCTGAGGGGTGATGGCACCTTGATGGCAGCTGCACTGAAATGGGCCAAATTAGCTCAAACCCCAACCTGAGCTCCTGAGGAGCTGCTCACTGCAAGGCAATTGGAAAAGAGAGGGGAGCTCTGGCTGCTCCTGCAGCCTGTCAGACACCTTTAATTTCCATCCCCAGGATCTCCTGCTGTGCTGAGAATATGAAAGATATTGATTGTGCTTGTACCTGCAGAGCAGGACAAGATCTGATCTGATTCTCAGCTGCCCTGGGTGCTGTGTGGGGGGGAGACAAAGCAAAGGCTGGCTGGGGCAGGGGAGCCCTGCAGGGACACCTGGGGACACCTGCTGGGGACACTTGGATGCAGGGCAGGATCCAGGGCAAGATCCAGCCCTTCCCAGGCGGGGATCCAGGTCCCTTCCAGCCCAGGACACTCTATCACTGCTGGCACCTCGCTGGTTCTGTGCCAAGCCCCCCCTCCCTGGCCCTGTCCCCCCATGTGTCCCCCCAGTGCCCCCAGTGCCCCCCAGCAGCTCCTCAGGCTGCCAGGAGCCATCCCAGCTCCTCCCCAGTGCCCAGCTCCCCTCTGCTCCAAACCCAGTGATTTCCAGTGCCACAAACCCAGTGGCTCCCAGTGCCACAAACCCAGTGGCTCCCAGTGTCACACACACAGTGGTTCCAGTGTCACAAACCCAGTGATTCCCAGTGTCACAAACCCAGTGGTTCCAGTGTCACACACACAGTGGTTCCCAGTGTCACACACACAGTGGTTCCAGTGTCACAAACCCAGTGATTCCCAGTGTCACAAACCCAGTTATTCCCAGCGTCACACACCCAGTGACCTCCTCCACAGGTCCCCAGTGTCACACACCCAGCTTTGCAGGCTCTGCCTTACAAGGATTAAATCTCAAACACTCAGATCCTGTGTTCTGTCTCTCCTAATCCACAATAATACCCTGAGACTCGGAAGAGAGAGAAAATAAAGGGGGGGAAGGGATAAAAAAGAAACAGATTTTTGTTGTAAATGCACTGGTGGGCTGGGAAATAAAGGGCTGCCCCAAAGTGGCCCCTGTGAGCAGAGCATGGGGTGGAAACCTGGCTGAGACAGGAGCAGAGGAAAGACAAGGAAGCTCCCCTGGCAGATGGATGCAAATGTGCCTTTGGTGCAGGAGAACAGTTGATTCTAAGGCATGAAATCAAATTAGTGCATCTGCAGCTGCCTATGTGTCATCCAGCTTCATATTTTACACACTAAAGACATTTTTTAACCTCATGTTAGCTACACTTCTCTCTTTTCTTTTTTTTTTAGCTTTACACTCCAGGATTTGCAAAGTGCTATTGGCAGGTATTGAAATGAAAGCTGGAGCAATGGTGCAATCTGTCTCCTCTCCATTGTAAAGTGACAGAAATCTTTTGGAGATTCATTCAGCAGCAGGGAGGAGACTTGGGGAAAAATTACACCCCAGCCTCAGCTTCATCAGGAAATGCAAAACTCCCCCAAGAGTGGGTTGTGGGATTTCATGGGGTCACAGGATCATGGTTTGGGCTGCAAGGGACTTTAAAGATCCTCTTGTTCCAAACTCTGCCCCATTTCTTGATCCATCTGAGGATTCTTGGCTTTCTGCAGCCCAGGGCCTCTCCCAGGTGTCAGTGTCTGCTCCAGGGGATTCATGGCACTCCCACAGCCCAGGGTGAGGGGGATCTCTGGACCCACCCCTGGTGGGGGAGATGGAACAGGAAAGCCTTATCAATATGATTGCCTGGCAAAAGATTTTGAGAAAATGGAAACCATAAACGAGATTGAAATGAAAGCAAGCTTTGAGATCCCTCAGTTACTGAACAACAGGAAAACAATGGCATGGCCAGCTGAAGGTGATCCCCTTTGGATGGAACAACACCCTCTGCTTGCAGACAGGCCCAAGGGTCAGAGCAGACCCTACAGCTTGGCAGAAGGGGCCAAAGAGGAGTTTTTAGGGTTTGAAATGTAACACAGTGTGGTGATGTAGTGATTCTTATAGGCTGTATGGAAATGCTGCAGGATTTGTGTATTGTACTAGATTGGTTAGTGAGAATCAGAATATTCGGCAGAGAAGGTTTTATGCTCTTACCCTCTCATCCTCTCTCCCCTCTCTTCTCTCAGCCTGCTCTGAGCTGTGTTTGGCAGCTCCAAACAGGTCCCTGCACCCAGGCCCTGTGCAATGAACCCCAAATTCCTGACCCAGCCTCAGAGATCTCTCGTGTCCTTCCATCCCAACTGTGCTGCCTCCATCAATCCCACACACCCCAGCTCAGGGCTCTCCACAAGATCTGATACCCAAACTGGTCCCTTGAAGATCTCCCTCGTTTCCATTCAGTGTGGCTGAGGAGCAGTGCGGGAACACGTGGCTGCACACACAGAAAAAGCGTTTTCCTCGTTAAAGCCCAATTAAAGTTATTAGCTGTCCATAGATAATGTAGCCCTGTTACACCACAGCCATATGGATGATCAATGATAAATAATTTAAAAATGAATATTTTAAAATAAGAGTCTTGCTTGCAGTACTGAAAACTTTCCTGCTTTTAACTTGCAAGTTAAATTTCCAAAACTGAGAACAGTGCAGGCAGCAGGGATGATTCTGAATTTGTTGTCTGATTTGCATCATAAACAATAAAGAATTCCATTTCCACTTTCCATGAGCAGTGATTACAGTACAGAATAGCTGCCTGCAGCCCTCAGAATTGATCTGAATGAAAAGCTGCTCTTGTAGAGCTTTTATATCCAATTCCTGAGGGTTTGGTCAAATTCAGGGCAGGCTGAAATTAAACACAGATTGATTTATGTAGAAGGAACTGTAGTTGCAAGGCTGCTGCAGAGGGTGTACAAGTGGGAAAGGCTCTTGCTGAACACAAACCAGATTAATTGGAACTGAAGGAGGAAGACAAGAGGTACAACTTGTTTCCTGCTTCCTTTCCACGAGGATGTGATCCAAAAGCAGCTCTGCTTCTGCAGATCCTTCTTTCTGACTCAGCAATGCCACTGAAGGTAAATCTTGTGGCAAAGCCTTGTCCAGCCTTCAGAATCCTGCAGCACTGGGTGATCTCCTGAGCCCATCCCATTATCCCATCCCATTATCCCATCCCACCCCATCCCATTATCCCATCCCATTATCCCACCCCATCCCCAGCTCACTCATGGTTATTTATGGCCCCTGTAAGGGAAGGGGGAATTTCAGAGTTCAGAGTCAGGCTGCCTGAGCTCTGCTGCCTGAGAAATTCGATAAAATCTTCTCTTCCCTGTGCTCACAGGGCTGCAGCTCGTTTGGGGAGGCTGTGCAGAACTGCAAAGATTCCATCTAATCTCTGTAAACAAGTTTATATCCTTAATTTTCCTGGGCAGATCAGTCTAGACACTGAGCTCTGCAGTGCAAAAGGCAGCTTAGTCAGACAGGCTTCAAAATGCAAATAAAACGCTGCAATTAATAATATTGGTGCACAGATTGATCTGGAAGTTATCGAGTGGAAGAGATGGCTTGAGGACCTGGAAGTGTTTCTGTTATCAGATTCCATTTTCATGTTGTTGTAAAGCTGTGAGGGGGGGTGACAGTCAGTGTGTTCAGCTCCTAAAATCCAGTGCAGCTCTGCCATGGATCAAACCCAGGTTTGGGGTTTGTGAGGAGACAAACAGCTCTGCCATGGATCAAACCCAGGTTTGGGGTTTGTGAGGAGACAAACACGTGCAACTCACGTTTATTATGTGTCCGTCAATCCTGCCAATAAGGAATGAAAGGCAAATAAATAATAAAAAAATGAATTAATGTAATAACGAGGGAAATGTTGTCCTTTCAAAGCAGAGCACCAATGTTCCCAAGAGGTCTGGGCACAAAACCTCCTTCCCTGGCTGACCAAGGCCTGTCCTGCTGCCCCTGAGCTGCTCCCAGCGCTGTTCCCCATTTCCCTGGGCAGCTCAGAGACCTGAACCCCCTCCCAGGAGCTGAGCCCCACATCCCCCTCGGGGATGGGGATGGGGATGCTGCCCCGGGTCCCCCTATAGCAGGGGAGCCCCGTCCCAAGGGCATTCCCTAAGGAGGGAGCTTGGAAGGGGATGGACGGCTCATGGGCTCAGCAGTGACAAACCCAGGGGATCAGCAGTGACCAAACCCAGCCCAGGGATAGCTCAGGGCCCTCAGCAGTGACCAAACCCAGCCCAGGGGATGGATGGCTGATGGGCTCAGCTGTGACAAACCCAGGGGATCAGCAGTGACCAAACCCAGGGGATGGATGGCTGATGGGCTCAGCAGTGACAAACCCAGGGGATCAGCAGGGACAAACCCAGCCCAGGGATGGCTCAGGGCCCTCAGCAGTGACCAAACCCAGCCCAGGGGATGGATGGCTCATGGGCTCAGCTGTGACAAACCCAGGGGATCAGCAGTGACCAAACCCAGCCCAGGGGATGGATGGCTGATGGGCTCAGCAGTGACAAACCCAGGGGATCAGCAGGGACAAACCTAGCCCAGGGATGGCTCAGGGACCTCAGCAGTGACCAAACCCAGCCCAGGGGATGGACGGCTCATGGGCTCAGCTGTGACAAACCCAGGGGATCAGTAGTGACTAAACCCAGGGCACGGATGGCTCATGGGCTCAGCAGCCACCAAAGGCAGGGGATGGATGGCTCAAGGGCTCAGCAGTGCCCAGCCCAGCCCAGGCTCCTGCTGCTCCCTGCAGGACTCTCTCGATGCTCTCAGGGCTCTGCTGCAGCAGCTGCAGCCGTGCGAGGTGCCTTAAGAGGGCTGTCTAACCAAGAACTCGGCTGTGCCTCGAGGAGAGCTGATGAAAAATGCTCCCTCTCCAGAAAATCTCTCAGGCCCTGCTCAGAGGCTCTCCAGCCGCGCTCCCAGGAGTGCTCTCTGTCCCTGTCCCTGTCCCTGTCCCCATCCAGAGCTCGCTCACTGTCCTGCTGATTTGTGGGGCTCTCGAGGGGATGGATCTCAGCTCTGCAGGTCCTCACTGCTGCTCTCCCTGTGCGCTGGAAGGGAATAAATAAATAAAGAAATAAATAATAAAATAAAGAAATTAATAATAAATAGATAATAATAGAATAATAAATAAATAAATAATAAAAATAATAAATAAATAAATAAATAAATAAACGAACAAATCAATATTTTGCTCCTCTGAGCCTCCCAGCCCAGCCTCTTGCTTTTCCCTTGCTCCCATTACGCCCATGAATAACCACGAATTCCCTCCAGGCACCTGAGACCCCCCCAGGTCACTGGGACAAACGGCTTGTGCAGCCCCAGCTCTGCCATCTCCTCTTTATTTCTCTCCCTTGCTGGCTTTACAGCGTTTCTTTCACTTGCTCTGTGTTTTCCCAACCCGTGAGCAGCACAAGTGTCACAAATCACAGCCCCATGGGGATGAACCACGGAATCACCAGGGCTGGAACAGAACCCTAAGGGGATGGAGCCCAACCTCTGAGCCTGCTGCCCCAGACCATGGATTCTCACACCCCCACTGGGGGTTTGGATGGTGGGAGCAGCCCTGCCCTGTGGAGCCTCTCCCAGCGCTGGAACATTCCCCCATGGAGCTGATTTTACACCTGATTTTACACATTTTACACCTCAAGGTGGCAGCAAGGTGGATTTTGGGGTATGTTTGATTTGCCAGAGGGAGCTGAAGAGAAATTCCCCTCCTACCCCCAGACACTTCCCACTCCTGCAGATTTCCAGTCTCTGTCCGTAGATCAGAAGTCAAAAAAAGAGACAGCAAAGGGAGCACAAACTGCCAGGATGGTTAAATAAAGTCTTTTTCTTTCTTCTTTCCTTTTTCAACAGCTCTGTAAAGTGCAAATGTGAAGAAAACCACCCACAGCAAGATGGGTTAAGGAACATTTGTCAATAAGAAAGAGAATAAAAGCAGGCACTAAAACAACAGAAATAATGACTCTGCTTCCCAGATCTTGATTCCAAAATGTCTGGTGCCTCAGGCAGTTATTGAAAATCCCTTCCCCAGCGCAGCACCTCCCTGTTTGCCTCAAATCGTTGGAGTTAACAAATATTCTGTGTGAGAGGGAGGGAGGCTCTGACAGACAGCCCAGAGCTACTGGGGAGCTGGGGCTGCCAGCAGGGAATAGAGACCAGAGCAGCAGAAATATTACAGCAATATATCTTCAGCCTGCAAAGAAATATTTCCATTTGCTTCCTCTTTCCTCTCCTGTCCAGAGGAGCTGGACTGCACCTAGAGCAGGGCTTGGTGCTGGGAGCCTTTGGAAATTCTCTGTTCCATGGGAATTGTCTCATGGCACTCAGAAATCAGAAATCACCACCCAGCTGGAATGCAACAGGTGCATCTGTGATTGGTCTCATGTGGTTGTCTGCAATTAATGGCCAATCACAGTCAGCTGGCTTGGACTCTCTGTCCAAGACAGAAGCTTTGGGCTCATTCTTTTCTATTCTTAGCCAGCCTTCTGATGAAACCTTTTCTTCTATTCTTTTAGTATAGTTTTCATGTAATATATATCATAAAATAATAAATCAAGCCTTCTGAAACATGGAGTCAGATCCTCATCTCTTCCCTCATCCAAGAATCCCTGTGAACACCGTCACAGTAAGGGCCTCAGCAATGTCCATCTCAGCCTGGATTTGGTCCCCAAATTGCTTTTATTCCATTTCACACCCTTCCATCCCTTACCCGGGATTAAGGGGCTCAGCAATGTCCATCTCAGCCTGGATTTGGTCCCCAAATTGCTTTTATTCCATTTCACACCCTTCCATGCCTTACCCAGGGTTAAGGGGCTCAGCAATGTCCATCTCAGCCTGCATGTGGTGCCCAAATTGCTTTTATTCCATTTCACACCCTTCCATCCCTTACCCGGGGTTAAGGGGCTCAGCAATGTCCATCTCAGCCTGGATTTGGTCCCCAAATTGCTTTTATTCAGTTTCACACCCTTCCATGCCTTACCCAGGGGTGTGGGAGGACTCGGAGCTGTGTCACCTTCCAGTCCTGCCAATAAAGCCCTGATTTGATATGGAAACTGTGCATAGCATTATATTCTAATTTGATATTTAAAACAAGCTTTGGCAGACAGCTGACTCCTTTTGATGCATTTATCTGATTTCTCTCTGCCTTTTCATCCTGAAATGTTCACAGGGAATATGTGGCACCACGTTTTTGTTACGCACACTGAATCCATGGAACTTCCAGTTCCCTTTTATTGCTTCCTAGAATTTGGTAAATATATGGGCATATATTAAAAAAATAGAAAAATAGAAAGGGAAATGCCAAAATCAACAGAAGAATGGGAGCAACCAAGAGTCAGGAGCATCCCTGAGAGGGACGGGCAGGGCAAGCTCCTCCAGCCCAGGGAAAAGCAGAATTGTCCCCTCAGAAAGAACATTTCTGCCTCTCTGATCGCTCCCCCAAGGGTAACCTGCCTGATTCAATTAAGTTTTCATTTCTAATGAACCCTGGTTATGAAAGCACCAGCACCAAGCGATAATTGTGAGCAAACTCATTCCCCCACTCACACGGAACACTCTGAGAGAGTGAGAAAAGTTTGTGCTCAATGAATCAATAACAAAGTTACTCAGAAATAAGCAAGTCTTTCATTGAGTTTTGCAGAATTTGTTTTCGTGCAGAATGGAAATGAGCTGGTGGTGGCCACAGAGCTCTAGCATGCTGAAGAATGGGTTCATTTTTATATCACTCAGAGCTGTTCTTTGAATTGCCATCCCCGCCCCATCACTCAAAATGAATTTTCTCCAAAGAACACTGAATTTTTGTATATTTTATGAACTCAGTGTGCAGCAGTACCCACCGTGTGATCCCAAGGAAGATTAAAAGTGTCATTGAAGAGAATGAAGATTACAAACGGTTTCAATTAAAGCCACACAAACCCCTGGACCCTGTTTGCCACATTTCCATATTTGTCCACGCTGTGCACACAAACAGCCCTCCAAAGAGCCCTGCCCTCAGTCATTTTCCCTTTCCCTAATCCTGGAGCTCCCAGCCTGCTCTCCTGGGGTATTCAGGGATCTCCTAAGGACAATCCACCCTCACACTGATTCCCTCTCCCAGATCCATCAAATTGGCTGCCTCAGGAAACAGGGGAGCCAAGGAGCAGAGCACACGAGGTTTAATTTAAATTAAATTAAATTAAATTTGTGCTCTCCCCTATTTCCAGCAAGGGGGAGGCACAGATGGGGACAGGCACTAAAATTTCAGTGCTCAGTTCCTTCCCAGCCCATTTTGTCCTCATTTCTCACCCTCCCTTTGCCAAACCAAAACCCTGGGTACCCCCAGAGCCCCAGCTCCAGCACAGGGACCCTCCTGCCACCAGCCCAGCCTGGCAGCCAAGCTCAGCCCAACTTGTGGCCAGAACTTTTAATTCCAAATCCTTCAGGTTGACATTTCAGGAGGTAACACAACAATTGCTTGTGCTAAATCAATTACTGATTATCAATACAGCACTTAGCAATGTATAATTAGTATGTAAGAGATATATTTAGCTGTAGATTACACCAATAATAGGGGCTACATGAGCAATGGCTGTATAATTACATTTTATGAATACAGGAAACCTGTGAGAAATGCTCCCAGATTTAATTGACATTTAACAAGATAACTACAGCAAGTTAATTAGAAATTATATGCTAAAAATATGAATTAACTTTTAAATAATATTTAAGCTTGCTGCACTCTAACTGTAGTAGCTGGGTTGATGCCACCAAAACACCTAAATGAAATAGTCCTTTCAAATACCAGCTCTAATTCATTTCCCACAAACCAAAGCCTGTATTATCAGCTACTCATTCTGAATCCTTTTTGCTATACAGAGCCTGAGTTGATCAGCTTAGTGAAAGGCTTATTTTTTATGGTCCTTTCATACTTTTTAAAAATGAGATTTCTCTTACGTTTCTTTCAGCACGGCAGAGAAAAGATTCCAGTTCAGCTGTGCCTTCAGCTTTGAACCCAGAACAAAAATGCAAAGTAAGGCACTGACAAGCTTTTAGACTCCCTGCAAGGTGATACATCAGGGACTCTGACAGTGCTAATACACCAGAAATTTGGAGAATAAAGCAGCCCCGAGCTGGCTCTGCTGTGCCTGGGTGCAGTCACAAAGGAAATGGAGCAGCAGGCCCTCAGCACAGCGCTGTTATTTGGTATTTTTAGATCCAGGTAGGGCAGCATGAAGATAGGAATGGAGCCCAAACTCCGGTTTGCTGCAGGTGCTGTGGGGCCAAAGCAGAGCCCCAGGGCCCTCCTGGGCCTGTCCCAGGGCTGGAGCCCCCAGCAGCCCTGGAGCTGCGGCACACACATCTCTTATGGAAAATCCTTTCCTTGGGATCTGTGCTCCTGAGAAGCTGTGAGGCCTCAGGAACAAAATGCAAACAATGGTTATCTGCTGCTGTGGGATGCAACGGGTGCATCTGGGATTGGTCTGGTGTGCTCCACGGTGCCTCCTTCCCTCACAGAGGGATCCTGCTGAAGGAGTTTTTCCTGCTGTGAGTGCCAGGCATTTGAAACAGAAAAATAACAAAGAAACAATAAATAAATTATAATAAATAAATAAATAATAAAGAAATAACGTGATGATCCCAAGCCCCAGCAGCTCCTGTGCCCCTGGCTCCCCCTGAGCCCTCCTTGGCCATTCCTGCAGTTGTGTCTGCAGCCAGACTTGGGAATTCCTCTGGAATTCCCTCGCACAGCCCAGGGATCCCTCTCTGCTCCTCCCCAGCCTCCCTCAGGAGCACTTTGGCTTCTCTCAGGACAATGGGCTTTTCTCCTCAGAGCCACGAGGAAGCGTTGGATGCTTTGCTGAGCTTCTCTGTAAAACACATCTTAAAGAAGATAAAGTAGGTGTTTATGTGAGTTCCTCTTCTGTAGAAAAAATATTTAAAGAAGATAAAGTGTATGATTATATGGGTTCCCCTTTTCACTTTTACTTGGTCAGTAGATTAGTCAAGATTGATTTTTCTGCATGAGAGGGAGAGGCCTAAGGTTAAAAGATAAAAGGGTAGATTCCTTTTAAAATGTAATTTAGATTTTTCTGGTATTAGCTCCAGTATCATCACAGAATCACTTCAATTTTCCAGGAGCACCTGAGCCCCACTGTACAGCTGCAGGGAAGCAGGAGAGGTCTCCTCTGGCAGCTGGAGCAGCTGAGGGCCTGCAGAACCTGCCCAGGGATGGGTGTCTGCCCTGGGAGGGGTCCCTGCCTGGCCCCCAAACCTCAGCCACACCAGGGACACCAGGGACAAAAGTTCTGCTGAACTTATTTCCTTTTGCTGCCCTCAGTGCAGGTTTAGGATTGAAGTTTTCGGAGCTCATGGCTGAAATGTCACCCTGGGGGTGAAGCCTGGGCTTTTGGGCTGGATAGCACCCATGGCTCCGAGCACTGCCCCCTGAACCTGACCAGGAACTGAAGTGTCTTTGACCAATTTTTAAGCCCATCCCTCCTAGGAGTCCCACTAATCCTCATCTCAATACCATTCCCAGCTCACTGCCCTCCCTGGGGAGCAGGAGATCAGAGCACACAGAGCTGGTGTACCTGGAGTCCTCCCTTTGTTGGGAAGGCATCTCAGTGTGACATGGCACGGTGGGCTGGCTCAGGGACCGGATTATTCACCAAGAATAATTGAGCTGATACGTTTCAGCATTTTTCTTTGAATAAATTATTTGCAAATAAACATTTTCATTATTCGACCATCTCTGATGTTCCATTAGCATTCGGTGAATTATTTATTCAGCAGCTTTTCCCATCAATCACTGAATAAATTATTCGCAAATAAATTATTCTCCAGCTTTTGCTTTAAAGATGTCCCTTTGAGAACAATAGCTTCCCAGAATAGCAAACAGGCAAAGGGAGCAATTTAAAAGGCCTGATCCTCATCTCGGTGTCTTGGTGCAAATCTGGAGGATTATCATGGAAATTCCTGGCCTGGTTCCACGTGTTCCTGTCTGTGAGTCAGATTGTGGTGCCACAGTGCTGCTCCCTGCCAAGGCCAGCACAGAGAGGCTCAGAGCCCTCAAAGCTCCTGAGAGGAGCTCCATTGCAGCTCAGAAACAGAGCTGGGGCTGATCTGCACTCACAGCCAGGGCTCAGCTCCCACAGGGACCCGGAGGGAGGGGAGCTGGCCCTGCCCCAGCCCTGCTGCTCCCCACACCTTGGCTGCAGAATAAACCCAAATTCCCCCCTGCACCGAGCCCAGGAACTGTTTGTGCCTGGGCCAAGGAGGATGAAAGCCTGTCAGAACTAAATGCAGGCTCCATTCATGCTGATTTTAAGGCATAATTGAGGTGCAGCACAGGGGAATTCGCTGAACTCCTCTGTCCGTCTGACAAGGCAGAGCTGCTTTTGTTCCACGGCACAGAAAGTGCCCCTCATTAAAGAGCCACCTTTATCGAAGCTCAGCAGGATTTATCAGCTCCCCCAGGTGCCGGGATCCTCCAGAGAGGGGCAGAGAGGAGCTGGGGTGCAGGGACAGAGGGTTCACTATCACAGCTCCTGATGCCACCTGACATCAGCCCTGGAGCCCGTGCAGAGCTCTGGTGGCACCAGCCCTACCTGCTGCTATCACTGCAATAAATAATTGCTAATTTGCACAAAATGAGCAAGTGAGACACAAAGTAATTGTATGAGGGGGGACAACCCAACAATAACATTAAGATCTGTAATTGACTTAATACCAGACGCTCTTCCCCGGTGAAGCTCTCCTCATCCTCGCAGTAATTGTGTAATGACATTTATGGGGAATAGACTTGTGACATTATAAATGACACTTATGTCAGGATTGTCAGGCTGTGACAGGCTCAGAGACAGCTCCAGTGAGAAATTAATCACTTCTGAGGCTTGAAAGTTGCTCATTTATCGCTGCCAAATAACATCTTGCAAAAACAAGCTCTGCAATGAGATGCGAGCTCCCACCTCACCCTCCAAGATGTGTTTTCTCCCTGTGGGAAACCTTCCTGGAGAGCCTGCAGGGATGGGCCCTCACTGGGCATGGTCAGCCTGCTCCAGGAGCACAGATATTGGCACCTTCTCCATCTGCTCTCAACATCTCAGCACCTTCCAGCAGCTCTTTGTGGAGCACAGCTCTGTAAACTCCATCTCTGTGCTCCACATTGCTGGGGCTGCAGGTCGTGAAAGGGTTAAACTATTTACTGGGGAGAAAAGGACGTTTTGAAATGCACTGTACATAATGAATATCACAAAAAACAGAACAGCAAACCCTCTCCAGATCAGTGTAGGGGCTATTATTAGACTATCAAACTGTCATTTTTCAAAGCATTTCAATTGTCACCATTTTTTCTAATGGCTTCTAAAGCATTATCTAATGCCTGGGCCAAAAAAACTGCACAGGATCAAAGCATGTTGAAAAGCAGCAGTCAGGCTGCATGACAAATAAGTGTTTGCAGGCTAAACTCTTCCCATCCATTTGCCTTCCAAAATATTTGTGAACTTCAAACCAAGATGACTTCATTTGTGTTCTGGGCTTTGTTTCAAAAGGTTCAGGTGTCCTCAGGATTTTGCTTTCTCTTTTTTCCTGGTTTGGGAACATTTAAGGGGAAGGGTGGCCCAGCTGGGGTTTCGTGGAGCTGCCATGACCCTGCAGGTCCTAGGAGAGGTGGAGGCTCCAAAAGCAAACCTGGGATGGTGCTGAGGATGGAGCAAAGAGCAGAATGTGTGGGAGGCTCCTGCAGAGCTCTGCACACCCAGAACCTTCCTGTTCCTGGGTCAGACACGTCCAGGTGTGTCTGAAACCCCCGGGATGGCTGAGCTGCTGCAGGCTGGCCCTGCTCTGCCCTCAGGCCACCCCCCAGGACACTGAGGGACATCTGTGACCGTGCTCACAGGGGTCTGAGGGTGAGGGGAGAGACGAGGGTTTGACTCCATGGTTCAGAAGGCTTGATTTATTATTTTATCATATATATTACATTAAAAATATACTAAAGGAATAGAAGAAAGGATTTCATCAGAAGGCTGGCTAAGAATAGAATAGAATCAGCAAAATGATAACAAAGGTTTGTGGCTCACCTCTCTGTCTGAGCCAGCTCACTCTGACTGGCCATTAATTACAAACAACCACATGAGACCAATCCCAGATGCACCTGTTGCATTCCACAGCAGCAGATAACCATTGTTTGCATTTTGTTCCTGAGGTCTCCCAGCTTCTCAGGAGGAAAAATCCTAAGGAAAGGATTTTCCATAAAAATGTCTGTGACAGACATCCCTGGGATGTCCCTCCACCACGGTGTCCCCTTGTTCTGGATTTCCACAGGAACTCGTCAGGAATTCCTGCCGTGGCTCTGGGCTCTGTGTCCCCTCCTTGGGCTGTGCTCCCCTCTCTGCCCCCAGTGTCCCCCCAGGTCCCAGAGCCCCAAGGTGAGGCTCTCATGGAGCATTTGTTCTCTCCAGCCCCAATGACAATGGGATTTACCAACGGCTGCAGTTTAACCGAGTGTGACGGCACAGCCCTGTTCCACAGCCTAATTAAATTACATTATTTCCTAGGTGGAGGTTTATGAGCAGAGGTGAAGAGTAATGACACGAGCAAGGCACGGACTTGTTAGAGCCAGGACTTCTGTCCAGATGGCAAAATGAGTTATTCTGTTTCCATCTTTCTGAAATGTCACCGTGCTCGCCTGTGTTTAATCTGGAGCTCATTTGTGCACAGAGAAGAGCAAACTCCGAGGGAAAACAACAGCCCGGGCTGCAGAAAGGAGGGAAAACCTGGATTTTCTCAAACCCACCACTTGCCATGGACAAAGATTTAAACCCAGCGTTATTGCTGCTGGATGGCTCGGGGGGTTATTGAGCAGTGCTAAAGAATTGATGGGAAGAGGATTCCCAAGGCTGCTCCCTCTGCCTGCATCCATGAGCTGCCTCTGATGGGAATGGAGCCCAAATCCTCTGCCTGCCACCCACTCCACAAAGCCACTCTGCAAACTCAGCCAGTTCTTGCTGAAGTTTTCCTCAGTGAACAAGTGGCTGGAACCCAGCTTTGCACTATGGGTGTTCAGAGGAAAAAACCATATATATATATATGGATTGCAGGCTTAGAGATTTTTCTGAACTCGTAAACAAAAAGGGGAGAAATGCAAGAGGTGGATGTGTAAGTTTATGGCCTGTGAAATTGAATTGCCTTTTACAGGTCCTTGCCTTCAGATGGACAGGGAGAGGGTTTGGCATACTGTGGGAGGTGGGTAAAGGCTCCCAGCACAGAGGAAGGGGTTGTGCCCTGGTGCCCGTGGGCTCTGCAGCTCTGCAGTCCATAAATTGGTCTGGGAGTGAAGCAGAACCTTCACTGCATCATCTGGAGACCAAACTCCAGAAGACATGGCTGAATTTGGGGAATTCTGCAATCTCATGGAGACAATCAATGGTTTTGTTTATCAATTTGAGCATGCTGAGGGGAGCTGAGGAGGGGAGCCGGGCAAACCAAGGGAGATTCACCCCCAAAGAGTCTGGAGGGTAACTGGAACAGAATCTCTGAGCAGGGGCAGGTGGGGAAGGTATTTAAAATGGGATCTAAACCAGAGCATAACAATGGCCACAGCATCCCGTAAATGCAGCTGGAGTATAAAAAGCATTTTTAATGTAAAAAAGCAGTTTTCATGTAAAAAAGCATTTCTCATGCAAAAAAGCATTTTTTAATGTAAGAAAACCCACATTCCCCTTGACTGCAGAGGGCCATGACAAAGGCAGGAATGGGAGGATGCAGATGGGCACGGGGGAAGGACAAAGGCAGCTGAGCAGAGCAATCCCAATTCTCATGCAAAGCCCCTGCACTTCCCAGCCCTTGAAAACTGAATACTTTTAAGATCCTGGCTGGAGTTCCTAAGTGCTGAGAAAGGCAAAGGAGCAATCAGGGTGAGTGGGATTGGCTTTCAGCAGGTGAGGGGAGGGATGGGCTGCAGGGATGGGGGTGTTGGGGGGCCTGGACCCCCTGCTCCCCCCAGTTTTCACCCAAATATTCACTGAGGAGAACACCCAGAGGGAAATGAGCTCTGTGCCTCGGTGCCTGTTGTGGGGCAGGATGCTCATTCCTGGTCAGATTTGCAGCTGGAATTTTCAGATGTGTGAGAGCTGCCAGCACCCAAAGCGTAGCAGGAACTGAGTTAATTCATTTATGTGTTTTAAAACTTGTAGCAATAATAATCATTATCATTACAGAGCACTGTAAGTGCTAACAATAATCAGAATAATAACTATTACTGCCAGCAGTTCCCATCATTATTACTATTATTACTTCCTACAGTATTAGGGATCAATTCAGCTGGGAGACAAATGAGCACCAGGCTGGGGAGGGAAGGGGGAAGGCTGGAGACAAAAAGGGAACGCTGCAATAAACAATCCCATGCCCTTCCTTTTTGGCAGCACATGACAGGAGATATCCAGCTGTCCTAGCTCCGAGGAGGGGCACTAATGGATCACCTACCACACTTGAAAAGCTTACAAAAATCTGCTTATATTTTTTAATCACCCTGCATTTTAGACCTTTAAAATACAAATATGGATTTCAAACATATCAGGGGAACAAATTAACTCAGAAAAATGGCCGTACTTTCCAAGGTTGCACCTGCCATGAAATTGCTCCAAGTTTGCATTTTCCCTGAGTCTCTGGTGTGTCATTAGAGCAGATTGATCGCCCTCCTCTCCCGGCAACTCCCCCATTAGAGGGTTATTGTATGGAAATTAATGGCAGGCCTGAAACATTTCTTTTGCAGCTGCAGTAGTAGAAGTCAGTTTTGATTAAGCACTGGAAGCGGGGCAGACTGGGGTGATCTCTTTGCTTTAGTTCCCTCCTTTATTATCAGCGGTGTCAAGTTTTGTTACTTTAGCCATTCCCCTGGTACTCCCACTGCCTCCTTGGGTAATAATAGGGGTAATTTTTTTTATGTGCACATCTATTTATTTTAAATATGTACAGGCTGATCCTCGGCGGCGTGCAAGCCCCAGGAATGATTTCTGCTGATTGCAGGGGCTGCGAGGGGCAGGGCAGCAGGGCTGGGATGGAATCAGGGATGTGGCTGTGGCTGCTCAGGGTGGCACTGCCAGGGCAGGGCACTGGCACTGGAATGGGGGCATGGGGCAGACTGGGCTGGGAACCGGACTAGGGAGACGCTCTCTCTCTGCAGGACAGACTCCAGACCAGGGTGATGTCCCCTCCCTGCAGGGACAGCAGTGTCAGAGCGACTCCAGCAGCTCTGGGGGCAGAGCAGGAGGGAGGAGAGGATCCACAGCAGGAGGGGTTTGGGTGGTTTGGTGGCTGTTTCCTCTGCATGCTCAGCTCATCCCCTCTCTGCACAGGCTCCTCAGTGGTGTCTGTAAATCTGGGATTTCATTAACCCACAGCAGCACACCCAGCTCCCCTCCTTACCCTGGGCTAACTCAGGAAATAGAGAGAGCTCTTCTCCCCTCTCACCAGCAGCTGATCTGAACCACAGCTCCAGCACTGCACCTCCCTTTTTGGGATGTGGCCATCGTGTGGCTTGTTCCAGCAAGGAGCCACCCCAGGCAGGGCTTTCCAGGCCTTCCTGATAAAACTTCAGCGTTTAATGACAAAGTGCTGTGCTGCAACTCCCCATTTATCTTATTAAATGGTCCCAGAACAGCTCTGAAAAATGTATTTAGCACAAAGATATCTATTAATTAATAAGCATATTAGTCAGCAATCAATAGTGGGTTGATGATATTGTTTAAATTATGCATGGATAATAAGGATCAGGTTCTGCCTCCCTCATCTGTTTTAAGGCATATATTGAAAATGAGTAGTGCAGAACGGCTTTGCATTTTAAAAAGTTTGATTAAAATTATTTTTAAATAGACTAATCCTATGAACATATTATATTGCATAAAATTAGCCCTGAGCGCAGTGGGTTTATCACCTCAGTCTCTTCACAGTCCATTGATTCAGCAGGCAGCGGGAGCAGCCTGTTCCCTTCAGTGCCTTTGTGTTCCATTGTGGGGCATTGTTGTGTCTCAAAGCCCAAGCAGGGCACTCCTGGCAGCTCTGTGTCACCAAGGGTGATTCTGAGGCTCATCCCCAGTGCCACTGGCATTTCCTGGGGGACAGCAGTGACCACAAACCCCCCCAGGATGTCCTGACAGCCCCACAGCACACACCTGGCTCTCCCTCTGCTTGTCCAACTTTGCCTCTAAGCAGCGTTGTCAGAAATGGGAATTACTTAATAAAAGTGAAGAAAGTCAATGGAATTATCCTGGCATTTGCTTTGCTGCCACTGCTGTGGTTTAATAGAGCTGAAATTCTCAGCCTGGACACTCTCAAAGTGGATTAAAAAGTATTTGCTTTACATTCAGAGGCTGTCTGTGTAGGGATAAAGTTAATATTTAACGTACTAATATTTATATTCATATGTTTAAGTGCTATTACATTAATTTCAGTCATTTACACAAGCATTTTACCTGGATAGCTTTAAGTAAATTGGCTGAAGCTCATTTACCTGAGTGTACACAAGCCCCAGTGCCAAGAGATTTGCTGTTAAATCATCCCTGTGAGCATCCCCTGTGCTCCCTTCCTGAAGGAGCCTGTCCAGCTCCAGGTGCACAAACTCTGTGTTCTGAGGGCTGGACCTCCAAATTAGCTGTAGGGTCTCCACGCGTCGCTTCCTTAATGATGTGGCACATAATAGCCTCGCTGGAATAAAGATGAATTACTTCTCAATAAAATAATAAAACTCGGGTAAACACTCAAGCTTTATCTCTTAATTTGTCCCCAGTGCTCAGACAGGAGGAAATCTTCTGTGCTCCTTGGTTTTTGGTATTCTCAGTGATGAGGTCCCAGTGAGCCCTGGCAGCAGGGGTGCCTCATTCCCCTGGACAGCCAGGGCAGCCACAGCCTCTCCTCCGCCAGAGCTCTGCTCTGCACTCCAGAACTTCTGTCAGAATGAAAGATCTGCCCGGGGACTTGCAGCAGGCCCATGGCAACGCTTTGGCAGAGGGCTGGATAATGAAGTTTTCATTAATACACAAAGATATTTTAGGGTTGTCATCACCTATAAATCCATTCTTCTACAGCACATCAGCACAATATTCTGGTTATTCCTCATCCACTGATCCCACCCTGCCTGCAGCTCCCCATTCCTGGTTTTTGGCAGCACTTTGGAGTTGCCATAGAGATAAATTCCAGTCTCTCTCCCTGGGGTGGGATGGGGAGAGCAGGGCTCACATCCTGAAGGAAATGCTGGTGTGGCTCATCAGGAGTTCTGGAAAAGGGGGATTGTCAGGAGGAAGTGAAGTCCAGCTGCTTGGTGCCACGCTGGCTCTTGGGCAAAGGCACCAAGGGAAAGCCAAGGCAGATCTGGAAAGGGTTCCCTGCACCTAAAGCTCACTGAGATCCATCAATAGATTTGATGTATGGATTATCTTTATACCTCTATAGATAAATCAATAGATGCATCTCTATAGATGATCTCTACAGATAAATCAAGAGATGTATCTATATGGATGATCTCTATATCTCTATAGATAAATCAATAGATGTATCTCCAAGGGAACTTCGAGCCTCCTAAAAACACCAGAAAGGAAATGATGATTTGAGCAAAGACAGGCTTGCTCACCTGTCAGAAAATTCTGTTTTTTCTCAGACTTTGAAAGCAAACTGCAAACCCTATCAGCTCTGGAATTGATTGAAAAGAATTTTCCCTTTGCAGTGTTAAGCAAACAGGAAAGTTCTGTGTGGCAGCACGAATGGTGTCTGTAATGGCTTGCTAAGATCCTGCTAATTAAAAAAAATAATCTCGTTTGAAGATAGTTAATGGATTCAGCATTTCTATAAAGTATTAGGAAGGCAACATTATCTGAACTTGGGGCCTGGGTGATTATTGTGCAATTAGTTGTGATTCAATTCACTGAAGAAAAATGCACCAAGGAATAACCAGTGGCAACAAAATAAATGTCCTGCAATTGTGCTACCAACTGCTTTGATTTTGTCTTAAGTTCAGGATTTTGATGCCATGATGATGCTTTAATTGCAGCCCTGATTGCACACCACTGGGCTTGGTTTATCCATTTATCCCACTCATGCTTTGCTCCCTTTCCCTGAGACGCCCTCAGTGAATCCCTCCAGATGCAGGAGTTCTCCCTGCTCAGACCAGATGGCAGCTCAGGAAACCTCCCACAGCACGGGGGTGAGAGTATCTGGAATTCTGCACGACGAGGAGGGAGCACCCTTGCCAGGTTCAGTTGTTGCCTTCAGCACCATCAACAAAGGATTCTGAACCCTGGGCTCTGAGGGCAAACTCTGCTGCGCCAAGGACAGCCAGGGTGGGTCCGGGTGGCAGATGTGGCACGGTTTCATTTGGCAGCTTGGAGGAAGCCAGGGAGGCTCTGCTGGCTGCCCAAAATCCCACCCCACACTGGGGCTTCGGAGCTGCTGATGTGAAAATCGGATTTTTCCACTTAGAGAGATCCTGGTGTCCATTTCTGGGGACAGATGTGCTGGATAGGACAGAACCAGGGGCCACCAAACTGAACAAGAAGCTTTCCCTGTTTCCTCCTGCTGGACAGTTCCTGGAGAGCACTCCCTCTGGAGTTATCCCACAGTTCTGGTGTCTCCCAGCTGATCCCTTTTCTCTCTTTCTAAGCCATTTCTAACCTCCCTTCCTCAGCACAGATGAAGTTGTGATTTAAAGCCATTTCTAACCTCCCTTCCTCAGCACAGATGAAGCTGTGAGTTTGCACAACTGCATTTCGGTGGCAATGCTGAGCTCCATCAGGTTTCCAGAGAGGGAATCTGCATTCCTATGAAAATCTCCCCGAATTTCAGCGCAGGGTTCCCACGATCAAGCTCCAGAACCGCTCGGGGCGAGTCAGGACCAAAGGGAAGCAGCAGGCAGATAAGGATCAGCGCTCAGATGCTGCTTTCCCTCGCTTCAAACAAACAGATCCATGGGTACGAGCGGCAGGAGCCGGGCTGGGGAGCTCCCGGCGCTCCGCTAGGGGTCTGTCTCCGCTCAGCATCCCCGAGCGGGGCTGGGGAAGCTCCCGGGCCGCCTTTGGGCGCTCAGGGCTCCGGGCTGCGGTTCCTTATCAGCAGCATCGCCGGAGAGAGTTCAAGCCCCGCTCGGCTCCCAGATGTGCCGGGTGGGTTCTGGGGCACCTCGGGGTGGGTGGCCGGGCAGGGCCCGGGGCTGCTCTTGGAAGTTCTTCTATTTATGGAAATCATCGCCTTTCATTTCGCTTAATTAAAGCGCCCCGAGCCATCGGGCTCCCGGTTCCAGGAGATGAAAGGGATTTGGGGAGGCGCACGGGGGCCAGAGCCGGAAGCCTCAACCTGAACCGGGTATTTAGTGGGAAGAGACGACGGGAGATTCAAATCCAGGCAGAGATTCAGCACCATCCCAGCTAAATCCTGAGCTCTGATTCCACTGAGGAGTTCAACCTGCACAGAATAACACAGCCCGGAATGATTTGTTTCCACTGCTGGCCCAAACCATAATGATTCATTTAAAAAACCCCAATATAAATGACAGTGCAAACTATGCTCCACTTTCCTGATTTATCCAGTTCTAAACTAATTCAAATATTCACCTGAAATGCACGTTTTTCATTCCACAGAAAAATGGTGAGATAAAATTCTCCTGGCATGGCAGAAGTGCTCCTCAGAGCAGTAAAAACACACAAAGATTGAGCAGAGCAATCCCACTGCTGCGCTGCTAAATGGGCTTACAGGAGACCCACCTCTGGAAGGGACATTTGGGGGTTTGTGGGTGAGCCCATCATCAGAACCTTGGTGCAGTCAGACTCCATCCCATGCCACGAGCTGTTCTGGCACCAGGAATATTCTGATCTCATCCTCAGCGTGGCAAACCCAGACCCAGCATCAGCAGACACTGGCTTTGTGCCAGGGCAGTGGGGTGAGCTCAGCTCCCAGCCCTGGCCCACTCTGCCTCCCCAGTGGCCACCTGAGGCAAGGCCACTGAGAAATGGCCCAGAGCAGCTCTGGAGATGACTTCTGATTTGTGTTTTCCAGGTGGCACCAGAAATGTCCGACTCAGATGTCTGGGCAGTGCAGGTGAAGGGCTCTCTGCTGCTCAATTCCCTCTATGGCCCTACAGGATGCTCCCCAGTCACCCTCTCAGCAGCAGGAGCTGCTTTTCATCCCACCAAGCTTCACAAACCCTCCCATTTGTCACTGGGACATTGCCAGTGTCTCTCTGCTCACACTGATGTCACTCCGGGTCTGTTACACCACCAGCAATGGATTGGATGTAAAATAAAATCCTTATAAACCTTCAGGAGTTGACTCAGCCCTGTAAATTCCAACTGCATCTCAGAAGGAGCCAGCTGCTCTTGGCAGAAGCAGCAGAAGTCCCCCCCTGTGAGGGGCTCATCAGCACAGACAGCACCAGGAGCTTTTCACACTCTCTGTTTCTTATCAGCCAGCGACTGACTTTCCCCAGGGTCCCCTGGAAAGCACCACACCAAAATATCCCGTGCTTCCAGCTGGCCAGAGAGGTACTGGAGCAGGGAAATGAATCTGCTGAGCTAATGAAGCTTGGTCAGGGCTGGGCAAACACTGCAGGAAAGGATCTGCAAACATTTGCTCAAGTGAAGGCCTGGAGTGGGCTCCAGTGTCCCCACGAGTCCCAGCGGCTCCCGAACCTCTCCTGGAGCCCTTGCACAAACGGGCTCGTGTTGCAAAGAGTATCAGACAAAGCCCCACAAAAACACAGGCAAATACATGCTCAGAGCTGAGCGGTTGCACAAATATTTCCCCTGATGAGTAATGGCAGCCGTGGCTCTCGTGCTGTTTGTGAACTGGGAGTCACCTGCCTGCCAGCCCACAGTGCACCAAAGAGCACGGAATGGGAAAAGCACTGGGCTGTGACAGAGGTGTTCTGGCAGGATTTGTTAATGTTTCCACTAACATTCATCCCAACACCTTTCACCCGGTTAGAAATCCACTGAAATGTCTTTGGGAGCTGTTCCTGGTATCACCCCATTTACCCCAAAGCCCCTGAAGCAGGAATCTGTGCAAACACCTGTCAGTAACTCCCTGCTCATCCCAGCAATGCCCACACTCCTCCAGGAACTGAACCTGAGCACGGGATGGCCCCAGCTGCAGTGACACCAACGTGGGGCAGCTGCTGCTGTCGGGCAGGGCAGGTGAGGAGTGAGGTGAGGATGCCACCAGGATGTCCCTCCTGAGGAGGCAGCAGGGCTGAGGTCAGAGGGAGATGCTCTCCTCACCAGGGAAGGGTTCTGCAGGGCTCTGGCAATTGCCCACCCCAAATCAAGCTCCTGCTGGCTCAGCCCAGCTCAGGAAAGCTGACTCTGAGCCAGGAGCCTCTGACAAGCTGGATCTTGAAGGCTCAGAAAACAACGCCCTGACAACTTTTGTATTTGCATAAACATTATTTAATCAGTTCTGTGCCATCTCATTTCTGCAGGAGGCTGTGCCCAGACAATTTCCAAAAATGAGTTTAAATGCATGTAATTCTGGTGGGAATGGCTTTCCCTGTGCCCCTTCCTGGAGGCGAGGTGTGCTGGAGGGGAGGCCAGGCAGGGACAAGGAGCACAAATGTCCCTGTGCTGGCTCAGAGCCCTGCACTGGGCTGCAGCTCAGCCCACACTGAGCTGGAGCTTAGCAAAGGCTCTGGTGCTGCTGGATGCTCTCCCAGCAGCTGCCACTCCAGCATCTTGGGGCTAATAACTCCTTTCTAAGACATTGAAATAATGTGTTGTGGGTTGTACTGATCACAGATCTGAGAAAGAAAATAACCCATGTGCTTTCTCCAGGGCTCCTGCCGAATGTGTTTCCAGAACATTCCTGCACATTCAACCCATGACGGTCTTTCCTTGAAAGAACAGACCTTCCTGGATTCCTTTGACTTGCTCTTTGGAATGGGAAAGTTTGCTCGGAGGAACTGCAGGCCTTTGAAGATAATTCATACATTGGTCAACAACTGTAATAATGCAGCTAAAATTACAGTGTGCTCCAAGCATTGAACATTAAAGACTCTGCACTTTATAAAAGTAATAAATCAAGCAAGGTAAGGGCTCAGCTCCTGGCTGAGTGCAGACAATGGAGCAGCTCCTCATCCCTGAGTGGCAGCACTTGGGGTTGTGCACTTGGAGTCCCTGAGCCTCCCGAGGCACGGGCTCAGCAGTGGATGTGGCA
Source organism: Melospiza melodia melodia (assembly GCF_035770615.1). Classification (NCBI taxonomy): domain Eukaryota; kingdom Metazoa; phylum Chordata; class Aves; order Passeriformes; family Passerellidae; genus Melospiza; species Melospiza melodia. Next base: position 8,517,246 of record NC_086221.1, read on the forward strand.
ACGCCTGCTCGGGCTGTTCCAGGTCCAGAGACTCTCACCGAGCTGTTTATCATCTGAGGCTGACCCAGAGCGGCCTCTTCTCCCTTTCTGTCTCTCTCTCTCTTGCTTCTGACTCTGAACTCTTTTGTTGCTACCAACAGGAGCTATTTCTTCTGAAGCTGTGCATTGCTGGTGATGCGTTCTGAAAAACAAACCCTGTTTTGAAAAACAGGCGGTTTTTTGTGCTCAAACACAAAATCAGAGGGCTTTCTCTGACTTCAGCTGAGTTAGCAAATAGTTCTGCAAGCACTCTCACCAGCTGGAGGTAACAGCCAGGCTTCTAAGGCAGTCAACGTTCACATTTTCCCGGTGCTCTGTTCTCATGAGAATCCAGGAGCTGCCTCCTCCCACCAGCCTGGAAAGCCCTGGAAAACAGCACAAGCTGGGGCCAGTTCTTAGCTTTTCCCTTTGCAGCAGTCTAATACTGTACCTATAAGATTTAGAGGTTTTTTCTTGAACAGAGGACAAGCCCTTTGTCCCAGGTCAGTGCAGCTGCTGATTTAGGTCCTACAGAACAAGAGAGGTTCTGGTGTTTCTGGCAGGACTCAGCAGCACGTTTTTGACTTCCCCACACTTCTAACATGGAGAAAAGAGAGAAAAAGAAAATTACATCACTTCTTAGGTTGTTCTCTTGGACATTTTCCCCACTGTCTTGAGGTGGAATCATTCTCACGTTCCATTTTGCCATCACAGGTAATGGCTGGTCTGTGCAGTTGAGCTCAATAGTCTGGAGTAGCCCCAGTTCCTCAGCTCAACATCCCAGAAAAATGCCAGGGAAGGTGACAAAGAGCACCAGGACTGTCCCTGCAGCTCTGCCCTGTCCCCCATCCTGTGCATCCTCCTGGGCTTGTGGATCCACTTAGCTGACAGCCCCAGCTGGCAACAAAGGGAATGGGGAATGGAAATTTACTTCCATTTAGCTGCGACTGGGTTTTATGTGGAAAGTGCACCCCACCCTCCCTATCTGAGGATCAGCAGCAGCAAACTCCCAGCGCTGTTGCTCAAGGGGAGATCTCCCCTGTCAGGTTGATTTGCGATGCGTTTGAGTTGACAGAGCGCCCGGGGCAGGGGAGGAGGTGGGTTTGCAAAGGAAGGAAGGAAGGAGATTAAACCTCCATCAAAATGTGTGGTTACCTGTGTTCGGGAAGGGGAAAGGCAGTGGGGGAGGGTGGAAAGGCAGAGAACCTGGGAAAACTGCATTGCCAAATAGGGAAATGGGGAAAAGACAGAGGATTTACACAAGATCCAGGGCTTTCCGTGAGCTTCTCAAACAAAGCCCCATTAGGGCTCTTTCCTCCAAATCAGTCAAGCACCTGAAGGGAAGCTTTCCCAAAAACAGAGTCAAAAAAAAAAAAAATAATCCAGATTTTAAACAGCAGTGAGCACCCCAGGCTGGAAAAGGAGTGTGTCCCAATGTTGGGATACTCTAACAATGGGCAGCTCCATCGGAAGCTCTGGAAACTTGGATTGTTCAGTACCCTGACAATGGGATTGCAGGAGATGCCGATGCTGTCCTCACATTTGGAAACTGGTGACACTCTGTGCATGTTGGAGACACTCAGATATTCCCTGCTCCGGGCAAAAACAGGGAGTTACCACCGAGGGAATTCTGTCTGGCTCTTTCTGGTTGAAGTAGCATCTAAAAATAAGACCTTGAATGACACTGAAATGGCAAATAATAAGAAAACAAAACCCAAACAAAAAAAAAAAAAAAAAAAAAAAAAAAACAAAACAAAAAAAAAACAACCCAGTACTCTTTTTAGTGCTGTGCCTGCAGAAAAGTGCAGGAGATGATCTCAGGGCAGAAAAATTACAGCTCCTCCTTCATGGCCACACACCTGCGTATCCCTGAATTTGGCTTATCAGACTCAATCAGTGACTGAACCAAATCAAAAGCAGCTTAAGTGTTTCTATCAGGTGGTTGAAAGGCAAACTCCCCAGAGCTCTGCTTTCCCTCTTTTCATTCAAGCTTTTTTCCAGCCCTGGTGTCCATCACCCCCTCAGGCAGTGGCACAGGACCCCAGAAAGGATTGTGCTGCTGGTTCCTCTTCCCTCCTCTCAGAGGGAGCAGGTCACGGCTGGGTGCTCGGTGGGGTTTGATTTTCAGTCTTTTCAACTGAAACCATCTCTCAGAGCACACTTCTGCTCCCTCTCTGGCTCACCCCTCGGGTGGCACCTCCCCACATGGCCAGGAGCATATGCAGGGCACAGATTGTCGGGAATACGGGATGCAGCCTTCCCAAGCAGCAGCCAAACAACAAATACCTATCACATGGCTGGGAGAAATCTGGGAACCTTATGGATGCACCTCGCACCTCCTCCCGAAGCAGCTGCCAGGGAACTCACACTAAGGCATCACCAAGGACAATAAATATCCAGAAAGGAACAGGCTCCTTTAAGCAATGTAGGCAATAAATTTGAGTCCCAGTTTCAAAATATGAGCGTTCCAAAACCTCCCTCCCTCCTCCCCACTTCACAAACCGGGGGAGAGGATTAAGATCTATGGTTTCCATTCTGGCTCCATCCTGAGGATGTGTCCAAATGTGAAAATGATTCCTCAGGGAGCCTGGATTACAGGCACCACTCAGATTATGCACTTTCTGGGAAAAGGGCAAGGACTGACTGGTGGAAACATGGGGATGCTGTGCTGGTGACAGCAGCTCTTTGGGAGGAGATTTTGGGGCTGCCAGGCCAAGGCTGACCCTCAGTTTGCTCCTACCAACCCCAGTGGCAGCGTGGCTCAGTAGAGAAGGGCTGGTAACGATCCCATGCTGAGGAATTGCCTCGTAAAACCACCGGGATCAATAGGAAAATCTTCCTGCTAAAAGTCCAATTGATACCTCAGGACCCCGAGCTCACCAGGGCATTGTTCTCTGTCTCAACACCCGACATTCTTCTTTTTAATTGCCCACTGAATTAAAACTTTTGAAACTCCTTAATGACTGGATTTATACTTCATGAAAGGATCGTTTGTAATTACAGGCAGTTTGGGGAAGGGGGTTTCTCTTTTCATTCTAATTGCAAATAATTGACTGCAGAATATTTCTGAGCATTGCATTTTGAACAAAGATATCTCCTTTGAAGTCAAAATTCGGTTTGTGCCTTTCTGCAAAGGGGATGCATACAAAAATACGTCTCGCTTCTGGTAATGGGAATTTATTGTTATGGCAGCCAGCGCAGCACTCGATCAGAGCTGGACTTTCTGTGCAAAATGCTCCACTAAAAAAAATGGATGGTCCCTGCTTGGAGAGATCAGGAGGCATTTCCAGGGTGATTCAGTTACAGGGAGCCAGCAAAGAAATAACCAAGCAGGAAATGGGAAGGGCTGCATCAATCCTGACTGCTCCCAAACCCCCATTTTCCATACTTTCCTTTTCTACCCTCCTTTCCCTGTTTTCAAATGATTCCACTACACATTAAATTAGGAAGGGGACATCCACACTGTGGATTTTAATTCCCAGGGGAATTAATTAATACACACTGAGGCTGACCTGCTGGGAGAATGAGGCTTTCCCTGTGGTGGTGCACCTCCACCATTATATCACAGAGGGAGGAGAGTTCTGGGGTAAGAATCTCCCTCTTGAGCACGAGCATTTCAAAGGACAGGAGAATCTGCTGAAGGCTTGGGAAACATCAACACCCTTGGAGATGTTGAATGAAGCACAGATGGTTTAAAAGTGCCTGTGATCTGGTAATCTCTGAGATTCCTGCTCCAAGGAAGGCAGGAGGAGATCTGGAGGCTGCACACCGAGGTGAATTCTGTGCTTATTTAGGAAAAAGAGGATATCTAAGGAAGGGACATGCTGAAAGGAACACCATTGCCTGTGCTGCATCAGGAAAAAGTAACGTGAGGGTTTGTTCCAGGAGAGAATTTATTTATCTTCATTTTCTACCAGCAAAGCATGAAGCAATTTAAAGACATTGGATCATTCTATTCAGTAAAATAATAGAATTATTCAAGATGACTCGAGAGATTTGGGCCCAGGCTTGCAGGTTTTCATTATTTTCTCCATGGCCTTGAGGGTGTGATTCATCTGTGTAAACGTCTGGATCTGAACTAGGCACCTTAGGCTCCTCTGAGAGATAAGAGAGAGAAATCAGCACTTGCAAGGTGTGATTCATCTCCTCCTGAGGCAGACACCCAGGCTGGTCCCACAGAGCCCTTTGGAGCAGCCCTGTGTCAGTGAGGAGGAGCAGAGCTGCCCCAGCCCTGCCTGCTGAAGGGTTGTAACCCCAGCTGCTGGAGGAGTCTCACTTCTGGCTGGCTCTAGGAGAGGAAATGTGGATGTGCCTCTGATAGTACAGACACAACCTAAAAACCAGCCCTAGACCTGTCCGTTTACTTAGGAAAAAGAAAATCAGTCTTCCTTCATCTCCCCAGTTTGTGCTCCTTGAAATCTGTGGGACATGAAATTTTATTCCAGCTATTGAATAAAATATCTTCCCTGTTCTTGGTTGCTTAAATTTCAGTAGCCTGTCATCATCCTTGTGCTTTATGAGCTCCCCCATAAGAAAGGCAGCTGAGGATTTCTGGATCTTCTTCCCTGCTATATTCCAGATGAATGTATCCTAGATTGAGTTTGACAGAAGCAGTATGAGTTCGATTGTTCCTGGAATATCTCATCTGTAAAAGAAGAGGAGAAATCAATTCCCCAGAATACCTGGGGGAAGAGAACAGGAGGAAACAACTCCCTTGGAAAAGGAGGTTTTGCCATGATGAGGGAGTGAGGAAAATACAACTCTGGGGTTGTTTTGCCAATGCGCTCTTGCCTGTCCCAGGGAGCCTGGCAGAGACCAGGCTGGAAGAAAGCAGCAGGGAAAAAAAAAACATAAAAAAAAAACCCAAAAAAAACCCAGCAGGGAGTAAAGAAGGCCAGCAAGAAATAACAATAATGAGAAAAATGTCACATAAACTGTGAGCGCAGCAGAGGCAGCTGCCTGCCCCTGGAGGGGCTCAGTGCGTGCCGCGGCCTGCGCAGATTCCTGCGGCCTGCGCGGCTCCTGTGGGGCAGGCCCCGGCAGCCCGGAACATTCCAGGGCAGCCATGGCCTGCCAGATTGCTGTTAACTGTGAGGGGACACTCATGGGGGAGTGCCATGGCCCTGCCAGCCTGCACAGCACAGGGAGATGGGGCTGCTTGAACACCCCAGAGCTCCTTGAACACCTCAGAGCTCCTCAGAACCCCAGAGCTCCTCACACACCCCAGATCTCCTCAGAACCCCAGAGCTCCTCACATACCCCAGATCTCCTCACACACCCCAGAGCTCCTCAGAACCCCAGGGCAGCTCCATGGCACGTGCAGATGCTCAGACAAGGGGCAGCAGGACAGGTTGTGGCAGGACAAGTGGAGACATTGCTGTTGATCCAAAGGGGTCTAAGCCCACACCAGCCAAGCTGATAAACGTCAGGCTTCCCCAGCTCCATCTGCCTGGGCCCAGAGCACCAAACTGAGCGCTGCCTCCTCGGCTGCTGCTGCCTGGAGAGCTCTGGAGCGACATGTCCCAGGCTGACCTGGAGCAGAGTTAACTGGGTGAATTTGTCTCCCTGTGTTCTGTAGGATCCCCAGCCTGCTCTAAAATAAAAGCTGGAAGGAGTGGATGGGTAGGAACTGAAAGCACATAAAGGCTCAGCTCAGCAGATCTGTCTTTGTGCTGTCTCCTTCCAGTTCTCATCTGCTGCCTGCTGAGCTGACAAGAGGTGCACTCCAGCTCGGGTTTTTTTTCCTTTTGCCTCCTGTTGTCTTCACAGAATTTTAGAATATGCTGCCAGATGCTCATTCATGCCAGAGCAGGATGAGTAATAGTTTCTACATTCCGAAATGAGCCCCTCTGATTCATGGTATGTGCAAGTCATTTTCTGCAAACACCAAGGGAATCAAAGTTCCTCCTGGGCCCCCTGTAGAAAGATGAACATGCCAGCAAAACCCTGATTGGGAATGTGGGCAAATAATGCTGGTTTGTGTGTTTGCTCTTTGCCTGCAGTTCTTCCTCTCTGAGCAAAGCCCATCAGCATTTCCATGGATATTACATCCATTATCATAATGAGGAGGAGGTAAATCTTGCTCACCATCTCCTTGCTAATTCTGCCCCGACTGTGCTGCTGTAATCTCCTCCAGATTGCATCTTCTGCAGAGATGCAAGGGCTGGAGTTATGAGATCATGGCCAAAGAAGCCCCAGGTTTGTAGCCATGGCTTTATATGGTTTTTCTGAGGAAAACACACAGAGGAAACCCATGAAATGTCTGCTTTTTCTTGTGTTGCTTCAGAACTAAGAGACTAGTAAATCACTGCTGAATGGGATGCTATATGCTTTTCTGCCTCTATTATGTATTATGGGGAAATTAATAAGTAATGGGATTTGCAAGATGAAAAGCAAGGAAACCCACAGGGTAGGTGATGGAGAGGCATAATTTAAAAAGTCAATGAAAGGTTCCGTTAAATCACGGCTAAATTATGCTGATATTCACCAAAGTCCTATGGTGAAATGCTTTTTTCATAAAATATTGAGAGTCCTTTCTGCAGTGACAAATGAAGGTTCTCCCAGTCCTGGAGGACAGCAGGAGCTGGAGATGAGCCCTGTTTGCCAAGGTGTGAGGTGCTGCACCTTCAGAGCACTGGCTCACCTTCCCCAGAGCTCTTTTGGGAGCTCTGTCCCTCAGGACAGGCTCAGGGAATGGGCTTCAGGCAGAGGGATGAGCAGAGGCAAAGCTCTTCAGGGATAAGTACTGCTTGCCTGTCTTTTAATGGAAAAAGAAAGGGGTTTTTCTCCTCATTTGAAGACCAACAGGAGCTGGGCCTTCAGACAGGAGCATCCGTCCCTATCTTACTTTCTAACAATAGGTGTCTTTCCAAAGGAAACCACTCCCCTAAAACATCTCAGATTCAGATAAAGCTCCCATCTTGCAGAGTTATGTTCCCATTTGCATCCAAACTCGGTGTCTGACACTTTATTTTTACAGTGCAACAGAGAGAAAATTTGCTTAGAAATAGCCTGACAAGAGAGGCTGGGATTGAGGAGCTTTACAGCCCATTTTTACTGGGTGATTCCACTTTTATCACGCTGGCATTTTCCTGAGATGCTGTTACAATTGCCCATTGTTCTCTCTTCGGTTTTCACTGGGGCAAATCCCGGTGCCCTCACAATTTTCAATCTCCACTCTGCTCAGCCCCAAGAGGGACATTTCCAGTGCCAAAAACGTCAAAAAAAGACACAAAGGCCTCATTCTTGTGTCCTTTGGGGCTCTGAACCCTTGAGCATAAAGGCAATGGGGGGAAAGAATATTTCCAGTGAGGTGAGCACATGGAGACCCTTCCTGCTGCTCTCCCCATGCTCCAAACTCCCCAATTCCAGCTGGGCCCCGGGAATCTCCCAGCACTGACAGGATCAGGGCTCCCAGAACTGCCCCGTGGGGCAGCATTAAAGCCTTGCCCTGCCCGATTCCTCCTGCAGGGAATCTCTCCTGTTCCAGGCAGAGCTGCTCGATTGTTTGCAATTTCCCTTTCTGAGGAAGACAAGGATCACTGCAGGGCTTGGGGCATTTTCCAGCAGCTTCTCTGGGCGCTGCTCTGTTTGGGTTGGCGCTGGATTTATCCCCAGTGCAGGCACCGACTTGATCCGAGGGGCTGGGGGTGGCTGAGTGCTCAAAGGGGCTTTGGGTCGGAGCTGTAAGGAAACCTGGGAGGGACGGAGGTTTCCTTGGGGCTGGTGCTCCTCTGTGCACACCTGACGGGGGGAGGAGGAGCTGCCTGTTGTTTTAAGTCTCCTTTTTCTTCTGTGCTGTGTCTGGGCAGGACCCACACGTCTGGAATGCACCTTAAAACAGCCTTATCTGCAGAACCCATCATTACATGGCAGGTGCTGGAGCCTACTTGATTTTCTCATTTCTCTTCTGTTTCTTCTCCTCCTTCTTCCCTCCCCCTCCACCCCAGGGTAGGAATTTCTGAACCCCAACCAGGGAACCTCACACACCTGGACTCCACTGACGGCTCCAGCGCAGGAAAGCAGTGGGAGGAAGAGCATGAAAAGCCACAACAGAGAGGCCATGGGCTAATCCAGAAGACAAATGCCCGTAATATCTTAAACTTGCACAGAAACGTAACGTTAACTTCTCTTCCCATTTACTTGCCCTAGTCCATGATAAAGACACCTTGTTTCCTCAGCAGGCACTCTCCAGAGGTGGTGGCACTTGGCTGGAAGGATGATCTGGCAAAATTCTGTGTCCAAAATTGCTAAAATGAGCATTTAGTGCCAGCTCTGCCATCAGTTCAGTTCAGGGAGAGCTGCTGAAGCTGCTCCAGCCCAGTCAGCCAGTGCACGAGGCTTAAACAGGACAACAGAGCTTTAACCTGGACAAGAGGAGCCACAGAATGCCCCTGGCCCTGCTCAGGGTGCAAAGCTGATGCTCTCATCCTCTGACAACACCAACATGTCTTTGTTCAGAGCTCTGTAACGGCAAGGGCTGGTTTACAATCATTTCCACACTCTGTAAGTGAGTTTAAGCCATCTAGGAGTCTTTTCTATCTTTTGTGCTGCATTTTTGTCCCATCAGAGCCGGGTGCTCAGCTTCTGCAGTTATTAAAGCATCATTTGTGTGCTTGCAGCAAAGGGGGAGTGAATGCTGCAAAGCCAGGACTGCTCTGACTTGGGAGAACTTCTCAGATCGAAGATTTGGGTGCAGGATGGGCATTTAGAGGAAAAACCCTGCAACGTGCCACAGATCAGCACTGACTGCACCAGATCTGTTTGAGTTAACTGCAAATACTGTTCCAGGATCAGTCCCACAGAACTTGCAGACTCACCATAGGAGGCTGAGCAGCAAAAGAGAATCTGTTGCAGTCACTGATGCTTATTTTTGGTTATTTTCTGCTCTGAACTTGCCTTGCTGCACTCCTGGGCTCTGAGATTTCTGTGAGGACGCTGCACAGCAGCAGCAGGAAGGCAGAAGCTGCAGAGCCCCAGAGCCCCAGAGCCCCAGAGCCCCAGAGCCCCAGAGCCCCAGCCCAGCCCGGCAGCTCCGGGGTGGATTTGGGAGAGCAGAGCCTGGCGCTGTTCTGACTTGTGCAGCAACCACCCAGCCCAGGAAAGCCTCAGGATCAGAAATATGCAAAAATGCTGCAACTGTATTGCCTTTGCTCTGCCAGGCCTGAAAACACAGCCCCCAGTTATGCTTTCCGTGCTGGAAAACCCCAAAACCGCAGCGCACGCGGAGCCGCTGGGGTGAATTAAAGGCGCTTTTATCCCTCAGAGCTCTCGGGCTGGGGGAGCAGGGGGCACACAGCCCCATCTGGGAAGGGTTCCAGCACCTCACAACGTTTGCTGAGCACCCCACACCATCCCAGCCCAATCCACACCACAGGGCTCTGGGAATGTCCCCAACCACCTGGAACTGTCATCCCCGGAAATCCAAATTACACCATCGTGGGGCAGGAGAGAAACCTGCTGCTTTCAAAGCCTCCTGAATTCCTCAGGTTTAATTATCTTACTGGTTCACTTCTGGGAGAAAAAAAAATCTGGCTCATAAAGTTACTTCAGGTCTGTGTTTGAAACAATCCCAGGAATAAATGAATCAATATGAGAAACTAAACATAGAGAGGCATTTTGGGTTTGTTTGATTCTTCGAGCTTGGAACAATTTGGGAAATCTGCATAAATTATTTGAATAAAATTGCCACTCAGCAAATTCCTGGAGTTTCACCTTTGTCTTTTTTACTCTGCCTCTCTTTCCTGTACTGGACATTCAGGAATAAAATCTGTTCTTACACCAAGGTGTGCAATGGCCACACACCCACTGACACTGGGTACCAGTCTCACCCCAGAGCTGGGAGGCAGCGAAACTCTGCTTGTGCTGCCTGTGCAGAGGCTTTGGGGAGCTGGATTTAGCTTTATTTTTACAGCTGAAATGCAGAAAGAGAAATTCAAATCAGGGAAATGCAATAACATCCAAGCCTGCTGCTCATCAGCGCATCACCCCTTAAAGAACAGAGCCCTTTATTAAAAAGGACACGTCTGATTAAAAAGATATGAAACAAAAGTGATTTTTAATTTTATTGGGGAGCCAGAGTCATTGCCAGAGACAGCCCATGGCAACATGTGATGATGGAGACGAGGGAGGGCGGCGAAGCACCAACACAAATATGGAGTTAATAACTTTTTCACTCTTAGGGAAAGTGCTGTTCAATTCCTGCTGCTCCAGGCGGGTGCAGCTTGAGTGGAAATTTAGAGAAATTACATCCACCTGCTTCCATCTCTTCCATCCAGGGCCAGATCTTCAGCCAGCGTAAATCAGTTTATCTGCATGCAGCCAGGCAGATTTATGCCAGCTGAAGACGTAGCCCCTGGTCTTGCACTTCACGGTAAGGAGCTTTAAAATACAAATGAGCGTGAACCCCTTAAAATATTCCCCACTCCTGGAACTCAGGAGGAAAACCAGACTTCCCAGGCTGCCTCAATCATCCCCCAGCCTGTGCTGCCCTTGGGGTGATCGATGGCAGGATCCAAAGGTTCAGCCACGAGCAGCCCCAGGCAGAGGGCGGCTGTGAAAATCCCTGCCGAGCTCCAGGCTGATTTGCTGCTTCCTCCTTCTGGAAGGGATCTGGGATAATTCCCTCAAAATGGATCAGATGAAGGAGCTCAGACAGGGCAGGGAGGTGTCACATGAAGCTCTGAGGCTGCCCTGGCACACACACACACCAGGAGGGACCTGTGCCCGTGCCGTCCCAGCCACAGTCACAGGATGGAGGTGCAGGATGGTTTGGGCTGGAAGGGGCCCCAGGCACCACCTGGCCAGTCCCAGCACAGAGATTGTGTCTGAACCGTGTTTCCCAAGAAGTGCCTTGAGGACAGACAGACACCCTTAGAGGCAGGACAGGGCCAGGTCACTCAGCCCTGGGTCTGGTTTGGTTTTCAGTGGCAAAGGAGGAGTTTGGGTTTTGCTCTGCTCACAGTGGAGTGAGTCCTGGTTGGTTTTTTCTGAGAACACTGAGAGATGTCTGCAAAATCACTTTCTGCCCATCCAAGTCAAGATAAATCACTCGTCTCTAGAGCAGTTAGTGCAGACTTTTCCACTGTTCATGAACTGAAGTCAACAAAAAAAGATTACTTTCTAACTGTGAAACAGCTTTCAGTCTTGGCTGAATGAGACACGTTCCCTAAAGTAGCACCTATGTTTATATTTAACACTCATTTCTTACACATCCAAAAATGCCCTCTCGGAACATGAAAATACAAGATAACATCAGGGAAGGCAACCAAACACCTCCTCACTCAATCATTAACAGAACAATGCCAGACTGGGATTCTGCAGAAAGCCCCACTACATCAGCTCTGCAAAAAGCCAGAATGTAAAACAAGGTCTCCTGTGGCAGGGATTTTGCTGAGAGTTAGAAATCTTCAATTTTTAAAGAGGCAGAGGGATCCAAATCAAAATTGAGCTGCCTCTCCTCCTCCTCCATCTCATTACAGTTGTCATCATCAAAAATCCGAGCCGAGGTGGCACCTCAGCCAGGAGAGGCTGGGAGTGATGCTGCACAGTGAATAATGCAGGAGAACATCCAGCACAGCAGCTGCCTCTGGTGCTGCTGGCAGGTGGGAGCAGCCCAGCATCTGCACAGCACTCACAGCCCTGCATTTTCATACCCCCAAGGTGCGGCCTGAGCTCCTGAGGTTGGCACTGCCCTGGAGAGGAGAGGAGAGGAGAGGAGAGGAGAGGAGAGGAGAGGAGAGGAGAGGAGAGGAGAGGAGAGGAGAGGAGAGGAGAGGAGAGGAGAGGAGAGGAGAGGAGAGGAGAGGAGAGGAGAGGAGAGGAGAGGAGAGGAGAGGAGAGGAGAGGAGAGGAGAGGAGAGGAGAGGAGAGGAGAGGCTGGGCTTCACCTCCTCCTCCTCTCCAGGTGGGGTGCAGCACATGGGGCCTCTCTTTGACTTTGCAGCTTCAAAGGCCCCCCAGAGAAGGGGATTTTGCCTTTGGAGGTGTCACTTACAGACACAGAACCAGAAATTATGGGTTGTTCCCTTCAAAGCTTCAGATTCCAGACTGTGTCACACATGCACATCCCTGCCCCATGCACATCCCTGAACTCAGCCAGTGCTCACTTGGCCAGAGGAATGGAGCCTCAAATTACAAATTGTTTCTCTAAACCCCATTTAAAAGGCCGTGGGTGTTACTTTAACACATCCCACCACAACCAAGGTGCACGCACACAAATATTTGACACGCAGGGCAGAGCCTGGACGGCCCCAGCTTTGCAGGAAGGTGGCACCGGCCGAGCCCAGGCAGGCTCCCCTCGCAGCCGAAGCTGTTTTCTGTGGCTGTGAGCGGGCACTGCGGGCAGGAGAGCTCACGGAGGCTCTGCCAGCGTCGAGAGCATCCCCGACAAGTCGAGGCAGCCCCGAGCGGCAGGAGCTGGGGTAGGGAGCGTTCCCAAAGGCGGGCCCGGCCCCGGCTGCAATTGCTGCTCAGATAAGCCGGCGTGTTGCTGCTTGCCGGGCAGGGAAGGGCTGGGGCTGCTCCCGGCGCTCCGAGCCCGGCACAAAGGCCAGGAATGAGGCGACAGAGCCCCGCGGAGCCCGGGGCGTGCTGGAACAGCTCCGCAGCCCGCGGGAAAGGCGCTGAGCCCCGGCACGGCTCCGAGCATCCCCGCAGGCTGGGCAGGGAGGGCTGGCATCCCGGGATGGGCACCGCGGGCACGGGCACGGGCAGGGAGGGCAGGCATCCCGGGATGGGCACCACGGGCACGGGGCAGGGAGGGGCTGGGCTGGACCAGAACCTGGGTTATGGAATCACAGAGTGGTTTGGGGTGGGAGCACCTTAAATCGCATCTCATCCCAGCCCCTTACCTTTCACTGTCCCAGGTCTCTGGGCAGCAAAAACACAAAAAGAGCCCCCAAACAGAAAACGAACCTCTCAGTATTTTCAGCTTCACTCATCACAAGATAAATCATGTCATGAAAAAACAAATCCCCACTGCTTATCAGGAAGTGGATTCAAGAAAGGCCAGAAAGGGATGAAAAAGCCTCCAGAAACCAAGGATACAAATTAAGCCCAAGTTTTGCACTGCTACATTTTGAAACTCAGCTTTGTCAGCACTTGCAGAGTTATGAAGAGGGAGCCAGGAGCTCTCTGGTGTTTTTGGGATCACACACTCACAAGCTCAGGAGCAGCGATTGCACAACCCCAGGGCAGCCACACTCAACATTTCACAAGGAACCCCAAGTTCTCCCAAAATGCCCAGGCTGGCGTGAGTACAGAACCACCCTGCTCTGTCCGGGGCTGCTTTCCTGAAGGCTGAGGGAGGAACATTTCCCTCCAGTCAGGGAATCTGTCACTAGAGGCTGGCAAACCCCCCAGTGCAGGGGGCAGAGCAAAGCTTGCCCTCCGCCACGTCTGTGTTTCACCAAGGAAGAAGATCCAAGGCTGGGGCCCACAAATTCCTTGGAAAACAAGTCATCCCACCACCTGCAGAGTTTTCAGGCTCTTTAAAATGCCTGCAATTGCAGAATGTAATTTTTTAGCATTGTTTTGAACTCCAGAGCAGAGGGAGGAACGTTACCACCACATTTTCAGGAAAGAGTTGCTGTGTAATTTAATTTCCCCGTGCATTTCTGCAGTATAAGTAACAGAGATCTCTGCAGACGTTTGTCTGTGCCTGTGACTCACTTGTATCAGCTGCCTTATGTGTTCCCTCCTCAGCCCTGAACTTCTGCCATCAGGTTTTTCCTTTGCTTGGGAGCACGGGAGGCAAAATTCCAGCCCAGGACAAGGCAAACAGGGCTCCTAAAACCCATCTGTGCACAGAGGCAGAGACATCCAGTGATCTGCACGCTAAAGCAATGCAAAATGTTTCTTTCAGGGCATTAAAATTCACTGAGGAATCAGAAATTTCATCTCCTTTGCTTAAAAGTTCATTCTCTGTGAGAGCAGATGCTGAGACTTTTTTCTTGCTTTTTTTTTTTTTCCTTTTGCAAACATTAAACTGAAAAATACACTCCTTAGCAATGCTCTGGTGGCTTTAGACCACATACATCAGCTTAAAAGGTTTATTTTTAAATGACTGCTGCATTAGTTTTGTCAGCAGGGTGATTCATTCTGCCTCCTCACCACCACAGGCAGCTCCAGAGCAGAGGGTGGGCACAGCGAGGGGTTAATCCTGCCCTGACTGGGGCTGCAGAGCTGATTGTGCCCGATGTCTGCAGCAGGTGGGTCTGGAGGATGCATCTCTGCACAAATATCTTTGTTAATCAGGTTTAGACAGAGTTTACAGGTAAAACTCCCTGACAGCAACGAGCTGCCCAGCCAAACACTCTGTTAGGGTTGTTGGTCTGATCAGTGACCCTGTGGTGGGGGAAATCGTCTCCTAAAGTTCTGTTCCACTGCAGAAATCCAGGACTTACTGTAAATCTCAGTTCTTGACCTCTCGCAGACACAGAAAGCACAGGTAACCCTCCAGTAATTAAAACACAGCCACTCTGTCTGATCTTCAAAGGCAGAGCAGGCCTGGCTCCCTCCAGAGCCTTGGGATGCTGCTGTACAATTAAGGTATAAATCAATCTCTAATTATTTCCTTTGAAGGTTGTTTAAGGCCTTCCCCCGTGCCAGCCCCTCTGGAAGGGCTGAGCAGAGATGGGGCAGCAGCTGCTGAATCTCCTCCTCCTGGGGAGCCCTGCAGAGCCCGGGCGGGGGCCCTGCCCAGCCCCGCTGCTGGGACAGGAATTCTCCATCCTCCCAGGGAGGAGGAGTTGGCACCGGGGCTCCTCATTGTCTTCCCAAGGAGCTCCAGCTCCAGATTTGCTCACTTGAGCAGCACAACTGCATCCCGCCACCTGCACCAGCCCCGGGCTTGGCACGGCCTGAACGCTCCAATTTATTCACTTTTTCTGTTGTTCCAAGAAAAAATAATCATTTTATCTCCACCACAAACCTGCCTCACACCAGCACTGCTTGGGGGCTGTTGTTTTTCCAGTCACTGAATGAGAAGAGCCCATTTCAGCTACACTCAAAGGCTGTGCTGCCTTCTCCTCCCTGGTTTATCACCTCGGGATTTGGCTGGTGAATCACACAGTGAATCATGGCACTGTTAAGGCTGAAAAAGACCATTAAGAGCAAGTCCAACATCAGCCCAGCACCAGCACTAGTCCATGTCCTTGAGAGCCACATCCACACCTTTAGAACAATTCCAGAGATGGGGACTCCACCACTTGGACAAAAAGATTCCAAAGCTCGAAATGTTAATTTTGGAGCACGCGTTTCTCGCTGTTCCCAGAAAAGCTGGGTGAGAGCAGAGAGAGGAGCAGCAGAGGGGAGGGACTGGCTGGGAATTGCTCTGCTCCCACAGCCCCCTGGCCAGGAGCAGGGCAGGAGGCAGGGGCTGCTCCAGGATCAAACAGCAGCTCTGGCTCCATTCAGAGCGGCCCCAGGGGCTGCTCTGCCTGTCGTGCCCGTGGGAGAGGGAGCAGTGCCCAGGGAGGGGGCAGCAAGGGCTGAGCACGGCCAGGGAGAGCAGGGCAATCAAAGCAGGGCTCCGTGGTGCCCCTCTCCGGCATGGGCACAGCAGCAATGCACACTCTGGGACTCTGTCCAGCCCTCACTCCCATGCAGCAGCTGCTTTATAAATACATTTTCACAGCCATAAACTTCTGAGGCAAAAGTGAAAAACCCCGAGAGATTCTTCTCCAGCTGCTTGTGGAGTGGATTTACAGTGGGCAGTTGCAGGAGACGCGGCCCTGAGCTTCCCTGGGCCGTGTTTGATGTCTCAGACCTCCAGACCCTGTAAATTGATCCCATTTATGGGACAAATTTAGAGGTCAGAGCTGACAAAGCTTCAAGACCACACAGGTTTGCTCCTCGGGAGCCGAGGGGTGGAATGTGCCTGCAGAGCCTGCGGGGCAGAGCCTCCATCCCCTGACACGTTTCCATCAGCAGGGCTGGGCTGTGCAGCAGCGCTTTCGTGATGTGCTGGCAGCTCTTCCCACCTAACGGGGACGTGTTGAAAGTTTAAAGGAAGGGGTAGTTGACATAATTGGGTATTATGGAACAACAGGACATTCCTGCAGCTCCCTGTGCCCCAGCCAGTCCCTCCCTGTCTGTCCTTGACAGCAGCAGCTGTAAACTTTAAAGGTATTTGTTATTTTCCAGTAGGAGATAAAACAAATAAAAGGACCGATTTGTATCTGAAAGAACAACAGTGCCGGCTTCAAACTGTGCAGAGTGAAAATTGTGGCAGGTTTGGCTCTTGGTTTCACAGAGCCCTGAGAAAATAAAAGCAGGCAATGAACACTGATAACCTTCAGTTCTTATTTGTCACATGAAAGACACTGACTTCCTTTTCTCTGAAGGTACTGCAGGAGCCACATTTATAGAGTGATGTGCTCACCTCTGTGCTTGAAACATGTGGGCAAAAATCAGAGATTTTCATTCCTGACTGTGGGCACTTGTGCTGGAAACTGCTGCTCAGGGCAAGTCAGTACAGCCCAACTTAGAGCAGCAAACCTTGTGACCTGTGTCACTGCTAAAGCAGCCTGGCTTTGGAAACTCCAATTTACCCAATAAACAAAAGGAAAATCACAATTTGTGTGCAGTTGAAAGCAGTGTGAAAGAACAGGAGTACATTGTTAGCACACAAAGAAAACAAAAGAGCAGTGAGGTTTATTTTTTTGTTATTTAGTTATTTACACCCTCCTCCCCTGGAAGGGCAAACCAGCTGGAATATTTCCCTTTGTGCAGATGAGCAGACCTAGAGGACCCAGAGCTCTGCCTCCCAGGATGTTTTGGCTAAATGCAAGGCATGGGCACCTCGAGCCTGGCAGGAAACCCTGCTGTGCCCACCCTGCAGGGCAGCCCCAGTGCCAGCCAGGGGTGGGCACCCCCTGCCAAAGCAGGGCAGAGATAAAGGGGCAAGGAAAGGAAGGCTCCAGAGAGGCACAGAACACACAGAGTCCCACTATGAATGGGATTCCTTTAGAATGGAAATGAAAACCAGAGCATGGAGGCCCTTGGACAGAGCATCCCTGCATTTCCCAGAGTTCTCCTCTCAGAATTCTGTACAGGTTTATACCCCAAAGGCCAGTTCTGCCACATGAATGATGAGTTTACAGGGGTTACATCACAGTCCCTATCTCACCACTCACGGGGCACTCAAGAGCCAACACATCTCCCATTTCTTTAACAGCTTTGGAAAAGTAAGATGAAATATTTCTTGTATGGAGAGGTGCGTTTAAAAAAGGCAACTGATGGGGCAAGAATGAAAGTGGGCATATTGAAAACGCTCTCCTACACTTTGGATTAACACTTTGGGTTTATACCAAGCCCCGGGAGCGCAGGACGAGGAGCAGCAGGGCAGGCTGGCGAGTTCTGGGGCCGTTCGGGAGCTTTTGGAGCGCGGGGCGGGCCGGGCCGGGCAGGGAGGAGCCCGCAGCTCCATTGGCTGCGGCCGCAGGTGAGCGCGGGGATAAAGCCGCACCTGCGGGCCCGGGAGGGGCCGGGACGGGACCGTGCTGTGCCGGGCTCCCGCCCCCGGGGGCTGCTCCAAGCACAGCCCGAGCCCCCAGCTCAGCCCCCAGCCCCAGCTCTGTCCCTCGTGTCCCCAACCTGGCTTTGTTGTTCTGGCTGGAGTTCAGCGCCGCGGGACGGGACTGGGACGTGCCCAGCAGAGCCAGGTGAGTGAGCGACCCTCCGGTGTCCGCAGGGCTCGGGGACACCTGGGGCAGGGCGTGCCCGGGGACACCTGGGCAGGGATGGGGACACCTGGGGGACACGGGCGCAGGATGCGCTAACGAGCTGCCCTAATTAACCCGCTCCTGCGGCAGGGTGCAGCTCGTTCCCTACAAACACCGAGGAGCTGCCCTTGGCTGCGGGGCAGCAGAGGCCAGGATGTGGCTTCTGAAAGGAAAAGTGAGACCTTCCTAAGCAGTTCCTGGGATGTTTTAAGTCCTGGTACAGGTATTGAAAGCTGCAGTTGATGGTACATGGGGAGACGTTCCCAAAGCAGCAGGAATGTGGAGGCTGCTGCTGTTTGAGAACACTCAGGTTCAATCACAACTGTGCAGTTGCTCTGGACTTGCACTGGTGTGACAAATACCAGACCTGAGCCGCTGTCCAGGCCACCATTTGTAAGGATTTAACTTCTTTTCAATCGGTTGACTCTTCTCTTGATTTTCTATGTGAATCACTTAAAATTGTTCCTTATCCAGTGGTATCCTAAGAAGTGAAACATTTGGAAAATGGTCACACTTGGTAGTTTGCCTTATGGAGATGATTTTATTCTGCTTTAGTTTGAGTTTGCCAAGGTCTTTGAGGTCCAAAGTCATTGCGATGTGGTGCTATGGGATGCTGACGCTTACTTTGGGTGAGCTCCCTCCTGGTCTCTGGGATCAGAGGGACCGGGGGCTCAGGCTGCCCCTGCCCCTTGCTGTGGATCTCTTGTTTGTGTTGGCTGCTGAGTTCCAGCAAAAGTGTCCAAAGGCTTCTCTCACTTTCCAAGAGAGAATCAGAAGCTTGGACCTCAGTGCTGCTGAGCAATCAGGTTCCTCTCCACGGGCAATGCAAGGGGTAAAGCCAATTTCAAATGTAACTGATTCTTATGGGGTAAAACTTCCTCAAAAACCAAGAGAAATTTCCCTTTTGAAAGAAATAGTAGCCAATTGCAAGGAAAACATTTGGAGAAGTGAGAGGATAATGTCCGAGAAAGGCAGGGAAATAACAATGGAACCTCTGAATGAGCAGGAGCAGCCCAAAGGCTCTTGCTGGGCACCACACCTGGATGGGGCTGTGGAAGTGCTGACTCTGGAATTCAGGGGGTCAGAGCTGAGCCCCTACCCAGGGACAGAATTTATTTTGTATTTTCTCTCAGGATGGGGAGCTCCTGGCACTTCTCAGAGCACGCAGGGCATGGCACTGAGTTTGCAGAGTTTGCCATCCCTGGGGAGAAGGCAGAGCCCTTTCAATGCTCAGAGCATCTGCCTTGGCTCCCCCACAGACAAAGGAACACAGAAATGTTTGCTCACTTGCTCACGTTAAAGTTCAGGCAAGTCCAGCACAATTTTAGCTGACCTTTAGCTGAAGGTTTGCCCTTGTGAGGATGCACCAGACCTTTGCTGCTGTTCAGGTGAAGCTGCAGCCTGACCCCCAACACTTCTCCCCAGCAAAAAGCAAAAATCAAGGGGTATCTCATTAAAATTTAAAAAGCCCAACTCCCCACACTTTAAATTGGCTGCTCAGGAGTGAGGGGAGCCGTTGGAGGTGGGGCTGGTATTTCGGGTTTTTATTAGCATCGATTTGATGTGCCATTCCGCTGATGAGCACTTTGATTTAATGATGTGAGCTGCTCCCGAAGGAGGCTGCAGCTGGGCTGCGAGGGGTTAATGCCCCGCAGCTCGGCAGAGGCATTGAGGGGCGAGCCCGTCCCAACTTGCCCGATAAAAGGCGTTTCAAAGCAGGCAGGATTGCACGGAGGAATTTCGGTTGATGGGTTCCTGCCGAGGCCACCCTTTCTCAGGGCTTACCCAAAGCTCCCGACAAGTCCTGACACAGCCGGGGAGAGGCTCCGAGCTCTGCCTTTAACAGCGAGAGAGAAACACCCCGAACTATTTGTTCTGCTAAATCGTCCATCAGCACCTCCGCGCTGGGGTTTGTGGGCTGGGCTTTTGGGTGGTTTTGGTTTTTTTAAAATTCAAGTGCAGGCAAACGTTGCAGTTCGCCCTCAAGGCAAGTTTTGCGCCCTAACCTCTCTTTTCCCAAGCTGGGAAGTGTAAGCCAATTAAAATTGGAAATCTGAAGTTCTCCAAGAGCGTGGGAGACTTGCCAAAAGTGAGAGCTGGACCCTCCTGAGAGCCCCGGGGTTCCCAGGAGGGAGGAGCTGGGAGCTTCATTTGGCAAAGCCACCCAAACTGGAAACACCATTTGCAATTCCTTGTTGGGATGTGGAGAATTTCCATTTCATTCATGGAATTTGTGTGTTTTGATGTAGATTTGTTTTGGTGATTGTGGTTCTTTAGAGGAGAAGCAAAATGCAATGCTAAGGATATGCATTATATTCTTATTTATTAATTTTATGTCTATATAAGGTAAAATATTTAATCTATAATCAGATTCCTTTGCAGGAATCTCAGAAATATCTTCACTGCACAGATGAAGGGATGGGTTGGACTTTGATGAGGGAATATTCCTAATAGCCTTAATGTTCATTATTTTTGTCTCTTTCACAGATGGGAAGCTCTCAGGAAGAGGCTGCACACCTTTTAGAGCGTTTTTAACTATTCAAAACTTGAGGGTGCCCCAGGGCAGTCCCATGAAATCCAGGACCCATCTCCCAGAAGAGACAGGGGCAGCCTGGCTGGGAGAGGGTTGAGTTCCCTGCTCTGTCCGGGCTTCCCAAATTAATGGGATTATCTCTCCCCTATCTGGGCTAAAGGGAAGCAGTACCTTAACTCACTCCCAGGATGGCCAGAGGTCTTTAAAAAGCTCCAGCACTTGAGGCAGATCGCCTCCAGGCATTCCTTGGGTTTGTAAATTCAGGGTTTAAGGCGAAGGGACCCTGGCCATCATCTGGTCGCACCTCCCTTGTAAAACCATGAAAGACAACAGCACCGCCTTGAGCAGTTAATTTGCAGGAGCTCCTGGTTTTGGTTTTTAATTTGCCAGCTCCTGGTGGCTGGAGGGCCCTCAGTAGATGCAGAACGTGAGTAATATGTGCCACATCCCGGGGCCAGCTGCTCCCACAAGGAACAGGACAAAGTGGCCAAAGTGGCTGCTGTGCTCCAGGCTAAATTACAGAGGTGAGCACCAGGGATGTGTGGGGGGAAGGAAAAGGAGGATTTCAGCCCACAGAACCCCTCCAAGCTCCGAGTGCACACCTCCACACACACCTGACCAGCCAGGCCTCCCTAACACCCCCAAGCACCCCAAACCCTGCCCGTGCTCCGAGGGCAGTGAGGAAGGACACCCATGGGTTCTGTTGGCCTTCATCCCACCGGAGTCTGTCTCCAGGGCAGTGAGGAAGGACACCCATGGGTTCTGTTGTCCTTCATTCTACCAGAATCTGTCTGGAGGGCAGTGAGGAAGGACATCCATGGGTTCTGTTGGCCTTCATCCCACTGGAGTCTGTCTGGAGGGCAGTGAGGAAGGACATCCATGGGTTCTGTTGTCCTTCATCCCACCGGAGTCTGTCTCCAGGGCAGTGAGGAAGGACATCCATGGGTTCTGTTGTCCTTCATTCCACCGGAGTCTGTCTCGTAGCTAACCAGATTTCAGTGGAGTGAAGCACAAGAGGCATGGAGCTGAGCCAGCACCGAGGAGCTGCTGCCCTGCAGAGGGGGGCACCACTGGAAATGGGGTACACCAGCAGAGACCACACTGCAAACAGAGAGGAGCAGCACGAGGAGCTCTGCAGTGACCCGAGTACCTCCTGAAAATCCGCAGTAAGCACCCTCTGCCAGCATGTACTTCCTTTCTTCATCATGTGTAAAGATTAAAAGTCTACAAAGACCACAAGCTGCTTTCTGGAAGGTTTAAATACCTTATTAGCAGGAAATTAAACCCTAAAGTGGATAAATGAGCTGTGTAACCTCATCCCTTCAGTCATCTTCCCGTCAGGATGGGACAGCCAGGGAAGAAACCAGAAACGAACCTTGCTTCAGTGCACTTGCACCAGTGCATTCCCTCAAAAATCCCTCCCTACAGAATCCCAGCCGCGCCTCCTTCCCTCCAAATCCCCTGCCACACCACCCTCAGAACCTGTAAAAAACTCCATTAATATTTTAGACCCATTTACTTAGTAATAAAATGAATGTAAATAAGATGGAAGTTGAGGGAGAACTCAGATTTTTCAGGCTGAGCACAGGATAGATCTTTCAAGGTGTCAGTGTAAATTCCTTGAAGGTTAATGCAGTTAAACATATTTGATGCATAAATGTGTCACATCTAACGCTAATCATTCACCACTTGTAATTGCCTTTTCAAAGTCCTCACCTCCCTGAGACAAATGCAAAAAGAAATGAGATCTGGCAAATTTAAAACAAAAAAACAAATAACGTCTCACTCCCATCAGGATGTATTATTCGCCTTGATAGATTTAGTAGCAGATTTCAGGAATTTATTGTCCTGTATTATTTCTCAGCTGCCTGCCCCTTCTCTCTGTTTGGAAAAGCATTCAGGAGCCTCTTGCTGATGGTTTTTCCTACAGGAACAGAGCACAGGAGAGAGCAAAGCCACAGCCACCATCTCCCCCTGCCCTGGTGCTGAGCTCTCCTCTCAGCAGTGCCAATCTCTGGTGTTTATTCCCAGAGCCACTCCTGGTTGAACATCTCACAAACCAGGTTGTCCTGCTCAGTGCTGAGCTCACCCTCGAGCTCAAACCAAACCGTTCCAGCTGCAGCCTAGAGCACAGGAGGTTTGCAGATGGGGCTCTGGCCAGCCCTGCCCTGGTGCAGCTTTCTGTGCTTTCTTGTCCATCTCGTCCTTCCTCTCTTGAAATTCATCACCACCAGAACCAGTCCTGGGAGCTTTCCATAGAATGGTTTGGTTTGGAAGGGATCTTCAAGGTTCCACCATCCCAGGCTGCTCAGAGAATCCAACCCAGCCCTTAACGCCTCCTTTTCCTGAAGGGCTTTCCCTCAGAACCTCTGGGAGCTCAGCAGGCCACTCTTTGCAGCTCTGGTGGTGGGTGACAAGGACACTGGGAACAATTTGAAGGTTTTTTTCCTTTGTTTTTCCAGCAAAACAAGGAGTCCAAGTGCACCAGGGTAAGTCTCGCATGTCAAGCACAAGTGGATGACAAACACACAGCTTTGTGTATTTACCAACTAAAATCAATAAAACAAGGGGTCCCGCCTTGCCCCAGGTGTGGAGGGCAGAGTTCTGTGCTTCTGCTGAAGATCCATTGGAGCACTTTTGCCTTCCTTCCTCCCCTGAGCTCCCCAGCCTCCCTCTGCAGGGCAGGAGAGGCCAGGGCACGAGGACACAAATAAATCTGGGTATTAAAGACGTGCTGGGGACATTCACAGCACCACAAGGCACATATTACTCATCCATTTGTTCTTTTTCCCTGTGTGAAGGACACTTTGGGTAACAGTTTGCATCCAGTGAGGCAAGGCACGTAATGAGGCAGCAGCCAGGCTGGCAGAGCCGTGCAGAGCCTGGACAGGGCTCTGTCAGCTCGGGCTGACTTAGCAGAGCTCCCTTCAAGCTGACAGGTGCTGTGTAAATGCAAGCTCGTTATCAAAGCAGCCACGGCTTGCTGCTCACACTGATGTAGCACCAGAGACAGGAAAAACCCTGCAGTCACTCTTTGGAGCAATGTCTGCAGTCTGAGACTGAGCGTTGCCAGGCCTTGGAGAGCAGCTGGTGATACAGATCTGGCACTTGAGACAGGGGAAGGCTCCTCTCAGGGGACAGCAGTGACAGCAGGGCCCAGCAGCCAGCAAGTGCCAGCAGCAGGGTCTGCTCCAGCACTGGGGAGCTCCTGGGGCAGCTCATCCACCCCCAGTGCCCTGTCCTGGGGCACCTCATCCATCCCCAGTGCCCTCTCCTGCTGCTCCTGGGGCACCTCACCCCAGTGCCATCTCCTGCTGCTCCTGGGGCAGCTCATCCATCCCCAGTGCCCTCTCCTGGGGCATCTCATCCCCAGTGCCCTCTCCTGCTGCTCCTGGGGCACCTCACCCCAGTGCCCTCTCCTGCTGCTCCTGGGGCACCTCGTCCATCCCCAGTGCCCTGTCCTGGGCACCTCATCCTCAGTGCCCTCTCCTGCTGCTCCTGGGGCACCTCACCCCAGTGCCCTCTCCTGGGGCAGCTCATCCTCAGTGCCCTGTCCTGGGGCACCTCACCCCAGCGCCATCTCCTGCTGCTCCTGGGGCACCTCACTCCAGTGCCCTCTCCTGCCTCAGTGCACTTGCACCAGTGCATTCCCTCAAAAATCTCTCCCTACGGAATCCCCAGCTGTGCCTGCTTCTCTCCAAATCCACACCACCCTCAGAACCTGTAAAAACTCCATTAATATTTTAGACCCGTTTATTTAGTAATAAAAGGAATGTAAATAAGATGGAAGTTGAGGGAGAACTCAGCTGTTTCAGGCTGAGCACAGGACGGATCACCCTCACCCCCAGGGCCCTCTCCTGCTGCACTTGGTGACACCAAACCCTGAACAGCTTCTGCCGCTGCAGCTCGGTGAGGGAGAATCCCAGACAGGGCTGGATTTGGGGCACCTTTCCTTGGGGTGTGTGTGTGCTGAGGTGCATGAAAGCCCTCAGGCACGGGTACCCCTGATCTGTTGGAGGAAAAGAATCACACAAATAATCACACAAATAATCACATATGACACAAATAATAACATAGATAATAACACAAAGAACAACACAAATAATAACCCAAACAATGACCCAAATAACCCCGAGCAGGGCAGTTCCCACTCCAGGTTCACTGGCTGGGAGCAGCAGCACAACATCAGCGAGTGCTCACCCTCTGCAGCCTCCTGGGAAAACCTGAACTGTCAGGAGCTGAGGGATGCCTGAAACAGCACGGAACCAGGCTGGCTGGTTCCAGCAGAAAATCTGTCCTTCCTGAGTATTCCCCAGAGGAAACAAGGTGAGGAATGGCACTGCTAAGCCCAGGGAGACACGCTGCTGGAAAAGGCACGAGTGTTCAGCTTTTTTAATGGTTACATCTCCGTGTTGTGCCTCAGTGCCTCACTTAAAGCAGTTTTGATTGAGGAGCCAGCCAGGCCTCGAACAGCATTTCACTATAGAGCTCCCAGCCCCTCGAGCTGCTCCACATAAACGCTGCCTTGCCTGGTGTTAACTTAGCCCAGCTCAGAAGCAGAGGGGAGGTTTGGATGAGAGGCCCTTTAGAAACCCTTTACAAATGTAGATTTGATTGACTGACTGATTGAACTTAATTGCAGACATTCTCCTAATTGTACACTTAATTACTGACACTGTGTCAAAAGATTTCTGATGCAGCACCTGGAGGACAACCTTGCAAGTGCCAGTCGGAGCCAGCTGCACCAGGCGTGGGGAGGTGCCACAGCTTGGAAAGGGGGGGGGGGAAATCATAATATTTTAATAATATACAATTAGGGCTCCACCCTCCCTGCACCAGGCTGTGCACATGCACACAATCCCAGGCCGTGCCTGGGAGCAGAACAGGAACAAAGGCTGGGTAATGACAGCCTGGTGACAGTGCCACCCTCTGCGAGCATCCCGCAGGGACGCAGGGAGGGCACGGTGCCAGCGGGGTGGCGGCGCTGCCACAGCTGCAGGGCACCCCAAACGGGGGAGCTGTGGGTGGCAATGGGGAGCAGAACAAGTGTGGGAGCTCTGGGTGGGGATGGGGCCCCCCAAATGTGGAGCTGTGGGTGGGGATGGCAGCAGAACAAGGAGCAAACCCGCGGGGCTCAGTTTGGGGTTCAAGCCCTCAGATCCTCAGTGGCACTGTGGGGTCACTGCAGGTGTCCCTGGGGATCCCTGCCCGCCGTCAGAAGTGGCTGCAGGAGCTCTGAGTGTTCTCCCTCACTTTTCAACGCCAAAAGGAGCCTTTTGGTGAATGCCAAACCCCGAAGCAGAGCCCACCAAAACTCCAAGACAAGCAGCAGAGAAGACTGGAAGTGTTTCGCACCCACAGAACTGCAATTTGCTGGAAACACCTGGAGCCTCGTTAATTTACCTGTGACATGTTGCCATACTTAATTGCCTTTGACAATTAGTAACATTTCAACACCTCCTTTAATGGCCCGATTATGAGAACACTTGTCTTCCATGCAGCAGATAGAGGAAAATAGATGGGTGAATCTCCAGTGCAAAGCTCCTCTGCAGGTATTTTAATGAAGTAGTCAGAAAACAAACCCCAGGAGGCCTCTGGGCCGTGGTTTGGTGACACAGGAGCTGTGTGTGCCCAGGGGCTGGCACAGCCTCCTCACCATCATCATCATCACTGCAGAGGTAATTACAGAGAGCACACTCGGGGCTGGATTCCCTCTCTCTGCTGACAGAGAGCATCCTCAGGTACCAAACCCCTCACCATCATCATCATCAGTGCAGAGTTAATTACAGGGAGCACACTCGGGGCTGGATTCCCTCTCTCTGCTAACACAGAGCATCCTCAGGTACCAAACCCCTCACCATCATCATCATCAGTGCAGAGTTGATTACAGAGAGCACACTCGGGGTTTGATTCCGTCTCTCTGCTGACACAGAGCATCCTCTGGTACCAAACCGTGTCCCCAGACCAGGACAGGCACAGGGGAGCACAGAACCTCTCCTGGTCTGTGAAATCTGCCAGAACAAAGCTCTGCAGAGCTGCCTGGCCCCGTCCCTGCAGGCTGCCCCTGCTCAGTGGGACACAGGGAGCTGCTCACAGCTCTGCAGGCTGGGCACAAACTCTGATTTAACAGCTCCTCTGGGCAGCAGGGACTGGGGGAACCTTGCTGCTGCTGTAATCGGAGCAGTCCCTGCTGTGCTCACAACAATTCCTCCTCTGCCTTCCCTCTGTAACAGCAGCTCCCCATTACCTGGATCAGGGTGCAATCCCGTGCTGCCCACTTTGCTCTCTCCCTGGAGCTCGTGCAGCAGGAGCAGCTCTGAGGAAGCTCCCCAGCCTCAAAGCTGCTCCAAAGTGGCTCCTCCAGAGGAGCAGGTGGAGTCTCACCGCTGGATGGAGTTTATGAATAAAACAATGTTTTATTAAACTGCTGTTCCATTTTGATTGAACAGCGTTTGGGCTACAGAGGAGCAGACATATTCCTGAAAGTAATTGGTTTTCCACATCTGCTTTCCTTTCTAATTGGACTAATTACTTCAGTGTAGGATCATGTTCACTACTCTCCAGAAAGCAAGAAACCTTGATTTACAGTGAGAAGAGCAGCAATTAGAGAGAATTAATTCATACGGCAACATCTAAATAAATCATATTATGAGAAGACAGCAATGTAATTATTGTGACTGGTGACTCCCTGGTGGAGAAACATCATCCTTAAGCTGAAATCGAGCAGCTCAGTCCTCCGAGGAACCCACCCCGCTCCTCGGGCTGCACAGAGCGTGTAGTGCTGATTTTCAGAGCTAATTGAGGTGCATTGTCACAAGCAATAGGTTCTAACACTGCTCAGGAGCCGAGGAACAGCAATCACAGCACGACAGGTCCGTGTTTGTCCTCAGGACGCAGGGATGCTCGTGGGTAGCAGTGCCAGCAGAGGAGCAGGGGTTCCTGGGGGGTGAGCTGGGATTTTCCTCCTCTGCCCAGGCCAAGCCCATCCCAGGCTGGTTTATTTAGGGTTCAGTCAGGAGAAAAGCCGAGCACGGGGCTCAGGAGAGGATCCTGCTGCAGCCAGGGGTGAATGCAGCCCTGGTCATCCCTGGGCAGTCTGTGCTGCCCTGGGGATGGGGATGAGACTGCTCCTGCTCCTTTGGGAGTGCTGGGAGTGCTCAGAGAGCTTCTTCCACCTGCCTGCCATTAACTCTGTCCTTAATTAATGCCCCTCTCGAGTTATTAGTGCCGCTAATGATCATTAATGACATAGCTCTGTCCTCAGTGGCATTCTCAAGAACGTTGGGAAGCCTCTGCTCTCCCCTGCTGCTGTACTTCCAGAAGGAAACCCACAATGGCTTTTTTAGGGGAGGAAAGGGATCATTTCTGAAAATCCTGAGCCATAATTCCACGGTTTACATGGAGCAGCTCCAGGTTTCTTTAGCACACCCAGAGGGAATCACCTTGTGTGACTGAATTCTCCCAGAATCACCCCACGTTACTGAATTCTCTCAGTGTGCCTGTTCTGCTCTCAGGTGTCTCTGTACCAGGACCCAGGGCTGGCACTCCCTGCTTGTTGTGCTGTTGTTGGGTCCCCAGGACGAGGTGAGAGATGAGAATTGACTCCAAGTTCTCAGAAGGCTGAGATATTCTATTCTATTCTATTCTATTCTATTCTATTCTATTCTATTCTATTCTATTCTATTCTATTCTATTCTATTCTATTCTATTCTATATTAAAACTATACTAAAGACAGAGAAAGGAGACATCAGAAGGCTGGAAAGGAATGAATAGTAAAAACCCATGACTGACCAAAGTCTGACACAGCTGGACTGGGATTGGTCATTAATTAACAACAATTCACATGGAACCAATCAAAGATGCACCTGTTGGTGAGCACATTCCAAGCAATCAGATCATTATTGTTTATATTTCTTTTCTGAGGCTTCTCGGCTTCTCAGGAGAAAACTCCTGGCCAAGGGATTTTATAAACCATCCCAGTGACCCTGCTCAGAGCCAGCAGCCCCTCAAGCTCAGGGAATCAGCAGGATGGGATGTGGGGCCTGGCTGGCACCATCCATCCCCCAGCACTCAGCCCTGTCCCCTGCCCATCCAAACCCTCTGCAGGACCCCCAGGAACCAGGGAGATCAATTGTCCCTTTGGACAGGGGCAGGCAGATCCATCCCCACAGCACAGCAACACAGCCATCCCTTCCATCGCTGCAGGGAAAGGTGTTCAGCACCCCCAACACCCAGCCTGGGGCAGCCAAGCCTGGCAACTGGGGGCTTTGAGCAGATTTAGGAGCCTCAGCTCCCTCTCTTATTATTTACTGCAATTCAAATCTCTCCTTTTCCTCCTGAGAGCTTTTCATAGCTGCCTTTAAATCTCAAAACGCTTCCAAAAAAAAAAAAAAAAAAAAAAAAAAAGAAGAAAGAAATCAAATAAAGATGAAGAATTCCCTCTGCATTGAGAGTTTTTCCAGACTCAGGCATTTGCATACATAAGGTGAGGATCTGGGGATGGATTCCCTTCATCCCATACCTGAGGCCATTTCTGTGCAGGAAACGCGGAATGAAGGGGGTGAAATGCTGCACAAAGAGGGCGAAATGCTGCACAAAGGGGATAAAACAAAACCTTGCCCCCAGCCCAGCTGCTCTCAGTGCTCGCTGTTCAGCCACAGCTGGCAGGAATTTGGATTTCAGACACGAGGAACTTCTCAGCTCAGGACTGAGCCCACGTGTGTGCAGACACCTCCAGCAGAGCAATAAAAACTCTCCAATTTCACTGCCTTGCTCCATTTTTATCTCAGTATTTGTTACCTCAACCAGGCAGGCCTGGAAACAGAGTACTGGGGAAATGATCTAATTACTCTGGAAGCATGGAAGGGATATTTTAATTGATTTTAGCCCTGTACATCCCTAACAAAAATACAGATGCAGAATGAGCAGAGGTCCAAAAAGAAAATTAAGGCCACAGGAAGCACAAGCTCATTACAAAAGGAAAAGAAGTACAGTAATAAATATAGCCAAGTATCACAACAGTGTAAGAACTATTTTGAAGGTAAGTGGAACAGCTAATAATTCACAGCCATTATTCTTTTATCATTGTTCAGCTGAAGGTTGAGAAGATTTTAAAACTGCAATTATGAACAATAGATTTGCATTGAAATCAGCTCCTCTGCTGCCTTTTTCCCTCCTCTCCCCTCCTCCTCCTCCTAAATAAAGAGGTGGAAGCAACAAAGAAAGCAACATCTTAAATACAAGAGGGAGAAGGGGGTTTAAAGGAATATCCACACAATCAGATGCTCCAAAAAAGGGAGAGAAGTGGAGCATAGCTCCTTGGGCATCTCTTGAAAAACCAAAGCAGTTCAGCTGGGTTCCTTGTGCCAGATGAGGAAAGGGCCCTGTTGGGGACAGATCTTTGCATCCTTTAGAGCCTCAGTGCCCTCTGTGCATCCTATAGAGCCAGCCTGGGCTCTCAGTGCCCTCTCTACATCCTATAGAGACACCCTGGGCTCTCAGTGCCCCCTTTCCATCCTTGGCACCCACCCTGGGCTCTCAGTGCCCTCTCTACATCCTACAGAGCCACCCTGGGCTCTCAGTGCCCTCTGTGCATCCTTTAGAGCCAGCCTGGGCTCTCAGTGCCCCCTTTCCATCCTTTGCACCCACCCTGGGCTCTCAGTGCCCCCTTTCCATCCTTGGCACCCACCCTGGGCTCTCAGTGCCCCCTTTCCATCCTATAGAGCCACCCTGGGCTCTCAGTGCCCCCTTTCCATCCTTTACACCCACCCTGGGCTCTCAGTGCCCCCTTTCCATCCTTTACACCCACCCTGGGCTCTCAGTGCCCCCTTTCCATCCTTTGCACCCACCCTGGGCTCTCAGTGCCCCCTTTCCATCCTGTGCACCCACCCTGGGCTCTCAGTGCCCCCTTTCCATCCTTTGCACCCACCCTGGGCTCTCAGTGCCCCCTTTCCATCCTATAGAGCCACCCTGGGCTCTCAGTGCCCCCTTTCCATCCTTTGCACCCACCCTGGGCTCTCAGTGCCCCCTTTCCATCCTTTATAGCCAGCCTGGGCTCTCAGTGCCCCCTTTCCATCCTTGGCACCCACCCTGGGCTCTCAGTGCCCCCTTTCCATCCTTTATAGCCAGCCTGGGCTCTCAGTGCCCCCTTTCCATCCTTTAGAGCCACCCTGGGCTCTCAGTGCCCCCTTTCCATCCTTTACACCCACCCTGGGCTCTCAGTGCCCCCTTTCCATCCTTTACACCCACCCTGGGCTCTCAGTGCCCCCTTTCCATCCTTTATAGCCAGCCTGGGCTCTCAGTGCCCCCTTTCCATCCTTTAGAGCCACCCTGGGCTCTCAGTGCCCCCTTTCCATCCTTTACACCCACCCTGGGCTCTCAGTGCCCCCTTTCCATCCTTTACACCCACCCTGGGCTCTCAGTGCCCCCTTTCCATCCTTTGCACCCACCCTGGGCTCTCAGTGCCCCCTTTCCATCCTATAGAGCCACCCTGGGCTCTCAGTGCCCCCTTTCCATCCTATAGAGCCACCCTGGGCTCTCAGTGCCCCCTTTCCATCCTTTACACCCACCCTGGGCTCTCAGTGCCCCCTTTCCATCCTTTATAGCCAGCCTGGGCTCTCAGTGCCCCCTTTCCATCCTTTGCACCCACCCTGGGCTCTCAGTGCCCCCTTTCCATCCTTTGCACCCACCCTGGGCTCTCAGTGCCCCCTTTCCATCCTTTAGAGCCACCCTGGGCTCTCAGTGCCCCCTTTCCATCCTGTGCACCCACCCTGGGCTCTCAGTGCCCCCTTTCCATCCTATAGAGCCACCCTGGGCTCTCAGTGCCCCCTTTCCATCCTATAGAGCCACCCTGGGCTCTCAGTGCCCCCTTTCCATCCTTTACACCCACCGTGGGCTCTCAGTGCCCCCTTTCCATCCTTTATAGCCACCCTGGGCTCTCAGTGCCCCCTTTCCATCCTGTGCACCCACCCTGGGCTCTCAGTGCCCCCTTTCCATCCTGTGCACCCACCCTGGGCTCTCAGTGCCCCCTTTCCATCCTGTGCATCCACCCTGGGCTCTCAGTGCCCCCTTTCCATCCTTTGCACCCACCCTGGGCTCTCAGTGCCCCCTTTCCATCCTATAGAGCCACCCTGGGCTCTCAGTGCCCCCTTTCCATCCTATAGAGCCACCCTGGGCTCTCAGTGCCCCCTTTCCATCCTTTACACCCACCCTGGGCTCTCAGTGCCCCCTTTCCATCCTATAGAGCCACCCTGGGCTCTCAGTGCCCCCTTTCCATCCTTTACACCCACCCTGGGCTCTCAGTGCCCCCTTTCCATCCTTTGCACCCACCCTGGGCTCTCAGTGCCCCCTTTCCATCCTATAGAGCCACCCTGGGCTCTCAGTGCCCCCTTTCCATCCTTTGCAGCCACCCTGGGCTCTCAGTGCCCCCTTTCCATCCTTTGCACCCACCCTGGGCTCTCAGTGCCCCCTTTCCATCCTTTGCACCCACCCTGGGCTCTCAGTGCCCCCTTTCCATCCTTTATAGCCACCCTGGACTCTCAGTGCCCTCTCTACATCCTTTAGAGCCAGCCTGGGCTCTCAGTGCCCCCTTTCCATCCTTTGCACCCACCCTGGGCTCTCAGTGCCCCCTTTCCATCCTATAGAGCCACCCTGGGCTCTCAGTGCCCCCTTTCCATCCTTTGCAGCCACCCTGGGCTCTCAGTGCCCCCTTTCCATCCTTTGCACCCACCCTGGGCTCTCAGTGCCCCCTTTCCATCCTTTGCACCCACCCTGGGCTCTCAGTGCCCCCTTTCCATCCTTTATAGCCACCCTGGACTCTCAGTGCCCTCTCTACATCCTTTAGAGCCAGCCTGGGCTCTCAGTGCCCCCTTTCCATCCTTTGCAGCCACCCTGGGCTCTCAGTGCCCCCTTTCCATCCTTTGCAGCCACCCTGGGCTCTCAGTGCCCCCTTTCCATCCTTTGCACCCACCCTGGGCTCTCAGTGCCCCCTTTCCATCCTTTGCACCCACCCTGGGCTCTCAGTGCCCCCTTTCCATCCTTTGCACCCACCCTGGGCTCTCAGTGCCCCCCTGGCCCTCCTCAGCTCCCCGGGGAGGGGAAGGCTCAGTCTGGGGAGGGAGAGCCCCCAGGGAAAGGCTCAGCTCAGCACAGGGAGAGCTTGGAACCCCTCGGGCAGAGGCAGCAGCCCCCCTGCCCCTCCCAGCCCCAGCTCTGCTGGCCATTCCCCCCCTCAGCAACCGGAGAAATTCAGAATTCCTGGTGCAGCAGTGCCTGCTTTGGTTTCCAGTCCCGGTGCCTCCTTGCCCGGGTCTGCTAATGACCGTGGATTAATGAACAATTACAAGGCTTCATTCTGCTGCCATGTAATTCCAAGAAAGGAAGAGCATCTTTCTGGAACATTGTGCTTGAAAAACAAAGGGGAGCTTTGACTGTCAAGTCACTGATGTTCCCTCTTCACTTAAAAGCTTTCCAATTTACTTACAAATTATAGTGTTTTTAATGCAAATTAAGCACTAGAGAACATTCTTTCCTTCCCCCAGATTAGCAAGAACCAAATTGACCAAGAAAGCCAAACACGGAATCTGGACTCGATGAATATTTAAAATAATTTTAGTTATTTTAATTATTCTGATTGGTGAAGGATGATGCTGTTAAACCATCGGGGCTGGGGCACGTGGCTTTGCTGTGTGGGCAGGGGAGGGGTTTGTGATACCTGTGATCAGAGAACACCCTGGGGCCTGGTGCTTTCTGTCCAGGGAACCTGGGAATATAATGTAATATAATATAATATAATATAATATAATATAATATAATATAATATAATATAATATAATATAATATAATATAATATAATATAATATAATATAATATAATATAATATAATATAATATAATATAATATAATATAATATAATATAATATAATATAATATAATATAATATAATATAATATAATATAATATAATATAATATAATATAATATAATATAATATAATATAATATAATATAATAATATATGGGTCAGTGATGGTATCCTTGGGCAGGGAAGGTGTCCCTGCCATGGCAGGGCTGGGGTGAAAGGATCTGTCACACCCAGCCCAGGCGGCTCTGGGACTCCAGGCCAGGCCTGATGGCTCTGAAATGCTCCATGAGCTCCTTGCCCCCACCTGGGCCCTGTGACCTGGTCCCTCCCCAGTGCAGCTCCCTGGCTCCTCCAGCAGGGATGCAGAACGCTTTGCCCCCAACCAGGGGAGCAGAGCAGAGCAGAGCCCGGGCTCAGGAGGCAGAGGCTGGAAACAGCTGCAATTGCTGGCAAATCCTGGAGAAACCTGCTCCGAGTGGGGCCTCTTTGCGTGTTTGCTAAATATTTCCCATTAATTTCTATTTCATACTGCTCCAAAGAGCCGCAGTGCCCACGGGCGGGGTCCCAGCTCTGTGCAGGGCTCTGGGCACGGGGCTGCCCCCAAATCTGGAACCCCTCCTGCAGCTCCCACAGAGCTTCCCCTGCTCCAGGGGCTGCCAAACTCCCCCTCGGCAAAAGGGAGAATAATTCAAGCTCCTACCTACACGAGCTACCCAAGGAAAAGACACAAAACCCACAAAAGCCAACTAAGCAAACAAAAAGGAGATAAAAGCAGTTTGCTTTAAGGCAGCAGCTTTTCTGAAAGCCTGCAGTAAATCTTTAAGATTATCAATAATGAACACATTCAATGTCTTTTTTCGTCTTCTTTTAAATCACTCCTTGCAGTGGAGAGAAATCCGTCCGGGGGGTTGTTCCTATGTGAGCTGCATTTATTATCGAGGGATTGCGAGCGCTGGGGATGGAGAGAGGGGAATGAGCCTCGACGGGGCCGGGGAGAGCTCAGCTCCCCTCCAGTGCTCGCTCTGCTCACTCACAGAGCCCTGATGAGCCCGGGATCCCTCTCGGCCCTGATGACACTCCCAGCGCCGATGTGACCCCCAGATTCACTCCAGCGACAGCTCGGGGTATTTAATGTGCAAAGGAGGCCTTGGTGGGGCTCCCCACAACTCCGGTGTCTGGTCAGGCACCCCGACAGGGATTCCAGGGAAACAAATCCTGCTGATCACAGGAGGGGCTGCGCAGCAGAGTGGGGATGCTCGGCTTGGCTCGGCTCGGCTCGGCTCAGCCCGGGCTCCTGGGGCAGCCAGGGGATCCTGGGCACCCCTGGGCACCCCTCAGTGCCACCCTGGTGTGCCGGGGGCCGCCGGGTCACTGCCCCAAAGCAGCCCTGGGCAGCAATTCCTGCTCTAAAGCAGCCCCAAAACAGCCTAAAGCAGCCCTGGGCAGCTCTTATTGCCCCCAAACAGCCCCTAAACAGCCCCAAAACAGCCTTGGGCAGAAATACCTGCCCTAAAGCAGCCCCAAAGCAGCAATCCCTGCTCCAATCCCTGCCCCAAACCAGCCCTGGGCAGCAATTCCTGCCCCAAACCAGCCCCAAACCAGCCCCAGTCAGCTGTTATTGCCCCAAACCAGCCCCAGTCAGCTGTTATTGCCCCAAAACAACCCCAAAACAGCCCTGGCCAGCTCTTATTGCCCCAAACCAGCCCTGGCAGCAATTCCTGCCCCAAACACCAGCCCAGAGAGCTGTGCTTGGGCCTCAGACTGATGGGATGGGCTTTGAGTCACAGAATTTAAAAACCCCCATATATTCAGACATTTTCATGGGGCTGCCTTTGGGGTTTGGTAGTTGTTGCTTCTTTGGTTGGTTTTTGTTTGTTTTTTTTTCCCCTTTGGGGCTATTTTGGGGAGGAAACAAAGCCACACTCCCCTCCTAGCCCAAATCATTGTGTTAGAAAATGCTCCTGGCCAGAGGCATGAAATGAAAAAGAATGTGTCATTTTCTCCTGCTAATTTTTAATTGATCACATCCACCACGGAGGTGGAGCTCGGCTGGAAAGGGTCTGCACCAAACAGCTCCTATTTGTCTGTGATTTCCCTGGGGCATCTTTTAAACCATTAAAATTTACAAACAACTTCATTTCTTATTAACACAGTTCCTTAATTGCTTCCATGGGAAAAGAGTCAAGTTATTTGCATCTTCTTTTCTTGGGGCTCCAGGGCTTTGGAGCAAACATTTAAGGATGAGCTGTGAAACGGAGCAGGAGCTGTGCTGTGAGCCAGGCCAGGCTGCTCTGCAGGCTGCCCCAGACACCCGCACACCCCACCAGGGGTTTCAAACCTCCTGCAAACCCAGGGCTGGTTTGGGGCACGTTTTGGGGTAACCTGACATTGGCAGCTCACAGCAAACCAGCTCCCTTGTCCCCAGAGCTTCCAGGGAGGGCAGCACTGTCACCTGCAGGGCTGAACAGCACAGAGAGAGCAGCTGTTGGGCACAGAGAGAGCATCTCCTGCCCTGTGGGAACCCTCAAACCTCAGTGCTGACACAGATCCTGCATGTCGCCAGCATGGAGAGTTCCCAGCCAAGGAGGTTCTCATCCCTTTAGTGCCCTGCTGCTGCAGGATCCTGCTCCCTGGATGTGTCTGAGCCCTGTTCCTGCAGGATCCTGCTCCCTGGATGTGTCTGAGCCCTGCTCCTGCAGGATCCTTCTCCCTGGATGTGTCTGAGCCCTGTTCCTGCAGGATCCTGCTCCATGGGGATGTGTCTGAGCCCTGTTCCTGC
Organism: Melospiza melodia melodia; assembly: GCF_035770615.1. Taxonomy (NCBI): domain Eukaryota; kingdom Metazoa; phylum Chordata; class Aves; order Passeriformes; family Passerellidae; genus Melospiza; species Melospiza melodia. The sequence continues at coordinate 8,553,163 of NC_086221.1, forward strand.
TCCATGGATGTGTCTGAGCCCTGCTCCTGCTCCCTGGATGTGTCTGAGCCCTGCTCCTGCAGGATCCTGCTCCATGGATGTGTCTGAGCCCTGCTCCTGCTCCATGGATGTGTCTGAGCCCTGCTCCTGCAGGATCCTGCTCCATGGATGTGTCTCAGCCCTGCTCCTGCTCCATGGATGTGTCTGTGCCCTGCTCCTGCTCCCTGGACATGATCTCAGCCCTGCTCCTGCTCCATGGATGTGTCTGAGCCCTGTTTCTGCTCCATGGATGTGTCTGAGCCCTGCTCCTGCAGGATCCTGCTCCATGGATGTGTCTCAGCCCTGCTCCTGCTCCATGGATGTGTCTGTGCCCTGCTCCTGCTCCCTGGACATGATCTCAGCCCTGCTCCTGCTCCATGGATGTGTCTGAGCCCTGTTTCTGCTCCATGGATGTGTCTGAGCCCTGCTCCTGCAGGATCCTGCTCCATGGATGTGTCTGTGCCCTGCTCCTGCTCCCTGGACATGATCTCAGCCCTGCTCCTGCTCCATGGATGTGTCTGAGCCCTGTTCCTGCTCCATGGATGTGTCTGAGCCCTGCTCCTGCTCCATGGATGTGTCTGAGCCCTGCTCCTGCTCCCTGGATGTGTCTCAGCCCTGTTCCTGCTCCCTGGATGTGTCTGTGCCCCGCTCCTGCTCCCTGGACATGATCTCAGCCCTGCTCCATGGGGACCCAGGCTGTGGGAGCCCATTCCCAGCATCACCCACAGCTGCCATGGGATTCCCCAGCTCCTCCCACGGGCCCAGGCTCTGGCTGAGCTGCGGGTGCAGCCCCAGGAATCACTCCCAGCACATGGCACCGCGTTTGCCACAGGCTGACACAAATTCCACAGATTCGCTTTCCATCCACAGCCCGCGATGTAAATCCCGGAGCTATATTGGAGCTGGATCCCACCCAAAGCCAGGAGTCTGCTGCTTGGCTTGAAATATCGCTGGGAAATAGAAAGGGATCCTTTCAGTTAATACTAATTATTATTCAGTCTATCATTAACAGCAACTGCACTTTGATAGACGGGTTGGGAAGCAGCTTTGGTTTGCACTGATGAGGCTGTGACGAGTTGCCAAACTTTTCTCATTGCTGATAATTAGCTCCTGTTCCTTCATCAGCTGCTCCTGCTCCAGCAGCGAGGCTGCTCCTGCCAGGGTTCTGAGACAGCAGGGATGGATCTGAGCAGGATTCCCAAAATTCTGGGTGGGCAGGGACACTGCCTGCACCAGGGCAGGAGGGAGAAAGAAAAATAATATATAATATATAATATATAATATATAATATATAATATATAATATATAATATATAATATATAATATATAATATATAATATATACTATATAATATATAATATATAATATATAATATATAATATATAATATATATTATATAATATATAATATATATTATATAATATATAATATAAATAATAATAAATAAGCTTTGCAAAGCTCGAGCTGCTCCTCCTCTCCCCAGCATTTCTAACACCACAAACAGGATGAATGCCCTGATGGTGATGGCAGCTTTCAGGTTTCCTGCTGGTAACCACAGAGTGGCTTCAGGTGTGTTTTAGAACTTCTGACACATCCATCAGGGTATGACAAAGAGAGCTGGGGCACAGAGAACCCATTAGAGGAGCTTTGCTCAAAATTCCTGGCAGTTGAGTCATACTTGTGTAAAATAAAGCCTCTGTTGATGTCTCCTCGGGGCATAAGAAGTGTTTATAAAATACCCATTACGCACAGGGATTATGAGCAATTTGGAGATTTATTCTCATACGTGAAACTGATAAAAATCTCCGCAAATTTCAAACATTAATTTCGCCCAACGTCACTTTGGCAGCTCCTTTGTTCCGGGGGACAATGGTAACCAATGTTCCAGTGACCTCCAGTGGGGAGCGGCGAGAATACAGCGCCCCTGGGCTGGACAGGATGCTTCTGCAGGACGGACAGACGGACCAGGGCTGCGAGAAAACCGCCCTCGATTTTTATTTAACAGTTCAAACTCACCCCCATCGTCTGGTGCAGAAACTCCGGTGAAAATCTTCCCTGTTTGGACCTTGCACAAAGCCCAACCAACCCCAAATCTTGCAGGTTCTTCACCTTATCATGAACCAGCACCAGCCAGGGGCTCTGTCTCATTCCTGGGTGTCTCCTGATGCTTTCTGAGCCACCAAGAACCAAAGAGTTTTAGTCCAAGTTCAATCCCCCCCTTCCTGGTTTTGGTGGGGAGAAAAGGAGGATGGCAATTTGGAAACCACGATCACCATCTGGCCCTGATGGATATGGGCAGAACTCTGGGTAATAAATGCAGGATTTATTTAAACTCCGCAGAACAGAGAGCAGGGGAGCACATCAGGCACACCCAGCAAGGGGAACTCACAGGAACCACCCTGACATGGGAGGAGAACCCAAATCCTGGAATGGTGCTCTGGATCCCAGTCAGGAGGGACACCAGGACTAAACCAAGACCAAAATCTCTCCTGATGCCACCTTCCACAGCCCCAGGGCTGCAGGGACGTTCATCCACACGAGGCTGGCCCCAGCCACTGCTGCCTTTGGAGCCCCTGGAGGAGCCCAGAGCAGCTCCTGGGATTTGGTGTTCCTGGAGAGACACCCCAGCCCCAGGGACCCCAACAGTCCCACAGCCACCCCAAGAACACCTGAGCAGCTCCTGGGCATCCCAAAGCCCAGCAGCATTCACAGGGAGCCCCACATCCCCAGAGCATTCCCCTCACGCTGTTTCTGATGGCACAAGAAATACAATGGCGCGTTCTGCCTCTTTCTTTCCATAATTAAAGAACAAACATTTCCCTGGGAAGTCACTGAAGGTCCCAGAGCACCATCCCTCACTGCACAGAACTGCTCAGGAGGGTAATTCCTCATCATGGAGGGAGCACCAGGGCCGTGCAGGGTCTCTGTCTGCCACTGTCTGCACAATATCAATGTAGAAAATAAAATATTGGCTCCAATCAATACTTCCCTGGCTCCTCCATCCATCAGCCCCCCTCCACTTGATAAAAGTCCTCCCATGTCACGTTTGCCCAGCCTGATGAGATCACAGCACCTCTTCCCAGCATGAGTGATGGTGTGGGGATGTGTAATCGTGCAATAAATCACCCCCAGATCAAAGAGCTGAGATCCTCTGGGTGCCAGGGAGGCACAGCCAACATCAGGAATACAATAAGTTAATTAATTGCTGCAAGATTTTCACCACCTTGAGACAGGTGGAGTGTAACTTGTCACACCCTGGAAGGCCCAGCACTAATTCCTGGGGGATCCAGAGCACCTGAATTCCTGGGGATCCAGAGCATCTGAATTCCTGGGGGATCCAGAGCACCTGAATTCCTGGGGATCCAGAGCACCTGAATTCCCGGGGATCCAGAGCACCTGAATTCCTGGGGGATCCAGACCCTCCTGGGGATCCAGAGCACCTGAATTCCCGGGGATCCAGAGCATCTAAATTCCTGGGGATCCAGAGCAAGCACCTGAATTCCTGGGGGATCCAGAGCACCTGAATTCCTGGGGATCCAGAGCAAGCACCTGAATTCCTGGGAGATCCAGAGCACCTGAATTCCCGGGGATCCAGACCCTCCTGGGGATCCAGAGCACCTGAATTCCTGGGGGATCCAGAGCACCTGAATTCCTGGGGATCCAGAGCATCTGAATTCCTGGGGATCCAGACCCTCCTGGGGATCCAGAGCATCTGAATTCCTGGGGATTCAGACCCTCCTGGGGATCCAGACCCTGCTGGCTGTTCCCAGCCCTGTCCCAGGCACAGCCCAGCACCAGGAGCTCCCTCAGCCAGAAAGGGGAGCCACAATCCATGAATGTGAGCTCAGAAAAACCCCCCAGCATCCAGAACCCTCCGCTTCACAGGCACCTGATTGCAGCACCTTTAATCCCTCCTGTCAGCCCTGCAAGATCAGGCATTAGCATCCCTGTAGCCTCTTGTTCTAATTAAGCCCGCAGAACTCTGGTGCTCACCTCCCCAGCAGCTTCAAAGCAGCTCTGGCAGGCTCTGAAGTGTTTGTGCTGTGGGTGAGTGGCCCTTGTAGAACACAAACCATAATGAACACGCCACGGGAAGCTTTCATACGCGTGTGCAGCCATTAGCCAGTGGGTTTGGGCTGAAGAGCCCCAGGTTCAGCTCAGGGCAGCTCCCAGGTGTGCTGTGGGAGCAGGCAGGGCTCCCACACCCTGCAGGCACTCAGGGAGCCCTGCCCTCCCCCAGAGCCCCCCACTCACCCTGAGTGCTGCTCCCCAGAACCTCAGGGTGCCAGGGGAACCTGGGGACACTGCCAGGGGCCTGGGGGGCACTGCCAGGGGAGCGTGGGCACACAGAGAGGGCCAGGAAAGCACAGGGACAGGGATGCTGCCCAGGGATGCTGCCCTCCTGGAGCTGAAAGGAGGATTGGTTTGGGGGGCTTTCCCATGGACACTGGCCCCATGGTTTGGTATTCACTATTTAGTATTTAGTATCTGTTATATATAGTAATTGGCATGTAGTATTTAGTATCTAGTATTTAGCATCTACCATCCAGGATTTGGTATCTAGTGTTTAGTATCTAGTATATCCAGTATTTAATATTTAGTATCTGTTATCTAGCATTTGGTATCTAGTATTCAGTATTTGGTATCCAGTATTTAGCATTTAGTATCTCATATTTAATATTTAGTATCTAGTAGTTTTTAGAATCCAGTATTTAGCATTTTGTAGCTAGTACTTAATATTTAGTATCTAGTATTTGATATTTAGTATCTAGAATTCAGTATTTAGTATCCAGTATTTGATATTTAGTATCTAGTACCCAGTATTTGGTATCCAGTATTTAGTATGCAGTATTTAGCATTTAGTATCTAATATTTAATATTTAGTCTCTATTATTCAGTACCCAGTATCTAGTACCCAGTATTTGGTATCCAGTATCCAGTATTTAGTATGCAGTATTTAGCATTTAGTATCTAGTATTTAATATTTAGTCTCTATTATCCAGTACCCAGTACCCAGCATTTAGTACCCAGTACCCAGGACGTTGTACCCAGCCCTCAGCCCCACTCCCCAGCAGGGTCCCTGCAGCCCTGCGGTTCCTGCCCTGCAGCCCCAGCTCAGGCCTGGCCCAGCTGGGAGCAGCTCCGGGCTCAGGGCACAGCCCAGGGCTCAGCCCTGGCTCAAGCTGAAATCCCCAGACTGATTAAGGCTCAGCAGGGCTGGTTTTGTTCCTCTGGGGTGAGAGGCTGGGCACTTTCTCCCCTTGCAGTGAGAGCCGCGGTTACAGGACAAGGGCACAGAAAAGATGTTTTTGTGCAAATGTCACCAGCTCCCTGCACAAACGCCTGGGGCACTGGGGGGCCAGGTCCCCTAAGCACACCTGCTCTCTGTGCCAGGCTTCAGAGAAGGTAAAAAGGCAGAAAACCAGACAGAAAAGGAAAGTAAAGCCTGAAATCCATTTTCTCACGCAGCTTGTCCAGTCCTCCACAAGCCCCCAGTTCCATTTCTGTGCTGCTGTCCCAGCACAGCTTTGCCAGAGGTTTGCTGCAGGGAATTCCTGATCTGAGCACAATTCACCTTTCCTCATCACCTGCATCTCCCTCCCCTGCTGGGTCTGCCCAGAGCAGATTTCGATAAAATCCTGGGGCCACAGAGCTTCAGCTCCTTGTCCCCGCTCTGCCCTTGGCCAACATGAATAATAATTGAAATAAAAAAAAACAAACAAAAACCCCCCAAAAACAAACAAACAAAAAAACCCCAAAAACTTGAAACACACAAATCCAAAAACAAACTCAGAAACCAGTTCTTGGTGGGGGAATCATTTGATTGGAAATCTCAGTGCTTTTCCAAACATCTCTGCTGGGGTTCACTCCACGCTGGTCTCTCCCAGCTCAAGAACACCCTTGGCCAAGTTAACCTTTGGAAAGGTTCTTTTATTGATCTGCTGCTCCACAGACATTTACATTTCTTGGAGGGAGGGACAGGCAGGGAAGAAAATTAAATTACTTTGCTCAGTGATCTTAATTATCTGAAATAATTATCTCCAGTCAATTCTCAAAAAAGAACTCTCTGGAGAGCAGTGTATTTTAGTTTGGATAAAGCAAAAGGAGCTGGGTCCAAAGGAACACATTTTGTAACTTATTTAGGAATACTCAATTAACCCTCTGAGTGAGGAATCCAATCAGAGCTCCTCCATTACACTTAATTATTGAAATCCATTTGTGGGGAGGCACAGAAGGAGGGATCTAAAGCAGCTCCCTGTGCCTGAGAGGGTGATTTTAGCAAAGAGCTGGATCCTGTGCAGGGACTGTGCACTCAGGGGTGATTGTGCCTGTTTTGGGGCTGTCTGGGGCATTTCTGTGACTTCTGTGGCACTGATGGAGAAGTCAGGCTGAGAACCCTCCTGCAGCCTCACTGAGGGCCCTGCAGTGAAATTAAATTAACATTTCAGTGGCAGTGCAGGTTCTGAGCAGCCCAGGATGGGAACAAACACCCAAAACTGGGCTGGTCCCACCGCAGGAGCTGCTCTGCTCAACTCCCACCATGGCCTTAAACCAGGGTGGTGTTGGAGGGTTCAACCAAAGCAAACACACTGCTAAAAATAAATTGGAATCCCATCTGTTGCCAGGCAGGGAATGCAGCCCCAACAGCCCGGAGGGGGATGAAAGGCTGCAATAAACACCTTGAAATGGTATCTGAGAAATTCTGTGGCCTCGGGAAAACGGTCTGGATTTCTCTTCCTCCTCTTTTAATTGGTTTTTCCTGAGGGGAACAGCGAGGGTGGGTTTGCGCCGCACGAGCAGAGGAGCAAACAAACACTGAGATTGTTCATGTTCCAATGAACTTGTGCTGGCAAACAGGATTTCATGGGCAGGGTGGGCTGCAGGGGGCTGGGGGTGAGCACAGAGCCAGCAGGGTCCCCACAGATCCCAGGAAAGCCCTGATAAATGGGATTTCATGGGCTACAGGGGGCTGGGAGTGAGCACAGAGCCAGACCAGACCCTGCTGTGTCCCCACAGGTCCCAGGAAAGCCTTCCCACTGCCAAAGCCATCCTGTGCCCAATCCTCTGCTCAAGAAGGAAATATTTTGCAGCCACTCTGAGGTCTGTGGGCTCTCCTGGTCACTCTGGCTGCAGCAGGACTCAGCCCTGGGAACCCCAATTCCCCCAGGGAGAGGCAGAGCAGCCCCAAAACCTGAAGGGTTTGAGCAGAGGGAGCAGCACAGAGCCCTCTCCACGCCCTGAGCATCCCAAGATGCACCAAATGAAGTTTTGCTCATCAGGGACGCATCATTAACCCCTGGAGTAAACATCCGTTCAAACTGCATAATTAGCACTGGGTTTTTCAATGGGCTAATGAGAGGCCCTTTTAGGGCCCTAATTGGCTTCCCCTTGGTGAGCTCTGGGTGTGGGCTGGCAGCACAGGGAGGGCTCTGTTGGCAGGGGCTGCGAGGCTGCAATTCCAGCCAGGATGGCCGAGGGTGCCCCAAAGCCTCTCCTCGGGGAGGCTCTCAGAGAAAACATCACTCAGGTTGGAGAAATGCAGCCCCAAAGCCTGGCTGGGGGTCAGTTTGGGGATGGAGCTTTGGGCAGGGGATGAACACAGCCCCAAAGCCTGGCTGGGGGTCAGTTTGGGATGGGGATTTGGGCAGGGGAGATGTGCAGCCCCAAAACCCAAATCCTGGCCGGGGGTCAGTTTTGGGATGGGGATTTGAGCAGGGGGTGGGATGTGTCCCAGAAAAAGCAGGTTTGTATGGAAAAGATGGAGATGCAAGAGATGGATAGAATTATTTAGGGACAGATGATGGAGCTGGGCAGTAAATGTGCCACTGAACAGGGTAATTAACAGTAATGCTAATCAGCGGCTAATTACATAATTCTTTGCCATTTTTAAAGGAATGGGTACCATGTAATCTCCAGGACCAGAATTCCCAGGTTAAGGAGGGCGTGCAGAACCTGAGGCTGAGCTCCTTGGGTAACTCATTCACCAGTGTATCCACTGAAGTTTAAAAACGAAGCTGGAGAACAGAGCAGCTCCTTCCCATTGAGGCTCAAAGGATCCAGACCCAGCTCAGCTCATCCCCACCACGCCCTGGGTGAAGGAGCCTCCCTGCTTTACAGAGCAGGTTTAGGGCAAAGAGAAAAGCAAACAGTGCTCCCAGGCTGAGAGGAACGCGTTATTGAAATGCACTTTATTTCAAGGAGCTCTGCCACAGTCACCTGCCCTGCTCAGGCTCCCAGGGGCGCCGCTCGTGTTCTCACAGCTTTGCTGTAACCAGGGCTGTTCCTGCGCCTCTCCTCGGCTGCATGGGCTGTGCTGCATGGGCTGTGCTGCATGGGCTGTGCTGCAGTGCTCTCTGCTGGCCCGGCCCGCAGCTCCAGGGCTGTGACGGTGTGGGGATGCTTACAGGGCTCCCAGGGTGAGGGAACAGACACGGACAACGTTGGCTCCGTGTTTAGGAAGGCTTGATTTATTATTTTGCGATATATATTATATTAAAGCTCTACTAAAAGAAAGGATTTCATCAGAAGGCTGGCTAAGACTAGAATAGCAAAGAATGATAACAAAGGTTTGTGGCTCAGGCTCTCTGTCCAAGCCAGCTGGCTGTGATTGGCCATTAATTAGAAACACCACACCAGACCAACCCCAGATGCACCTGTTGCATCCCACAGCAGCAGATAACCATTGTTTGCATTTTGTTCCTGAGGCCTCTCAGCTTCATCTGAGGCTGGCACATCAGGGCTTCTCTTTGTGCTCCTCAGCTCTGCCTCGAGCTCCTCCAAACCATCCCAGGATGGCTGGGAACGCCCTAATAACCCCCCCAAAAAACCCTAATAAACCTCCCCCAGAAAAAAAAAAAAACAAACAAATAACCCCCCTAATAAGCCCCCCTAAATAAACTCCTCTGACAAAACCCCCCCAATAAATCCCCTAATAAACCCCCCAAAACCACCCCTAGTAACCCCCCTGAAAAAACCCTAATAAACCCTTCTAATAAACCCCGCAAACAAACCCCTTTAAATAGACACCCCTAAAAAATCCCCCTAAATAAACCCAAATAAATTCCCTTAAAATATCCCTTAAATAAGCCCCCCTAATAAACAAAATTAACGCCCCTAATAAACCAAATTAACCCCCTAATAAAGCCTCTCCCACGCCTCTGGCTCTGGTGTCTCCCCCTCACTCCACAGGTGAGGCCTTAAGTGCCTTTCCAGGTAAATTCCATGGAAATTCCCCCCAAACCTTGCCCTAAAGGGAAGCTGCACGTTCAGAGCCACCTGCAGGAATCCTGACCAAAATCCCTGGGATGGAGCCCGAGCAGCAAAGGAACAACACCCCAGAGCCTCTGCCTTGGGACCGAGCTCCTGAGGGAAAATATTCCCAGAAAAAGAATGGGATTTTCAAGTATTGCCCCAGAGCTGATTTATCCCTGCCATAAAACTAAACTCCACAATGATATGGACTTTTCCCATGCATTATTCTAGATGGCAGTGTGAATCAACTGAGGATGCAGTCAGTAAAGTTGTTATTGCCAGCTCTAAAAATCCCACAGCACTGAAAAGATCCAAAGAATTATTAATATTTCCTCTGTTCATACGCGCTGTGCTTGGGCAGGCACTCACAGGGAGGATCTGAAATTCAGAATAGAGGCGTTGTTTGGGGTAAAACAGCCCCAAACTGGGGGCATGGCGATTAACCTCTGCCCAGTGATTGCTCTCTGGGGTTTGTGCCATTCAGGGACGGTGAGGAGCATCCCCTGCTCAGGCTGGAGCTGCTGCTGGGACAGCCAGGGCAGTGCCACAGGAGTGCCAGGGCGGTGCCATAGGAGTGCCAGCCCGTGCCAGGGCAGTGCCACAGGAGTGCCAGCCCGTGCCAGGGCAATGGGAGTGGTTTCCAAGCCCTGAGGAGTTGTTTGGGTGAGGAAGGGAGCCTGGATTTCTATTGGGGATGTCAGCAGTGCCAGCTGCTGCATGCCCAGCCCCAGCCCTGAGCCTGGTGGCACTGGGTGGGGACAGATCCCGGTCCAGCCCTGAGCCTGGTGGCGCTGGAGCCCAGCCCTGCAGCGCTGTCCCCGTGCCCCTGGTGGCTCCCTGGTGGCTCCCTGGTTACCATCTCGGCTCCATCTCCTCCTCCTCCTCCTCCCCGGCTCTAATCCCCGCAGACGGCGCCGAGCGGAGCCGCCGGCAGGAGCAGCTCTGTCTGTGCTGACCTGGGTAAGCGCAATTCCCTTTCCTTACGAGCCCTTTGCCGTCCCTGCTCTCTCGGTGAAGCAGGTGGGGTCCCCGCTCGCCTGCTTTGATTGAAATTGGGTTTATCTTGTAGCAGGGAGAACACCAGAGGGCTGCTCCTCTGTAGGATCTTCCAGCACTCGTGTTGTGTTCGGTGATTTCGTAGAAAGCTGTCTCTGACATTTTCCATCCAGAGTACTGTAGGGAATCTGGGATATTTCCCGTGAAAATGGACATTTTCCAGTGTTCCCCAAGTTGGAATGGATGCTGTGGAGGGGCTTCCAGAGCCCTGATGTGGGTTTGTTTTTAATGGCGAGCTCGTGGCTTCGATTTCTTGTTCTTTTGTCCCTGAACACGGCGGCTGTCCTGGCACTTCATTCATTCACTCATTCATTCATTTGTTCATTCACATGCAGATTTGCTTGCTTTGCTGTATTTCTTTTAAAAATCAAAGCCCTTTGAATTTGCATTCCCCTTTTTTTCCCCATAAACTTCTAATTGCAAAGGCAAAGCCCCGCAAGCTGCATGTCTGCTCCCCCTGCCCATGGAAGTTTGTCACGAGAGCATTAATCACGACTTACAATCGTTCTGCTAATGCAGAGCATCATCCAGGGGCAGCGGCTGCCTGCAGATGCGTTTGTGGGACGGGGGAGCAGAGCAGATTTCCTCGGGAATGATTTGACCAAGGTCATCGGAACAGCCCTTGCACCCTGAGCAGGGTCGAGCTGGATCAGGCAGAGCAGAGCAGGGCTTGGCTCAGGCTGAGGGGAGCCCAGAGGTCAGACACTGATATCACACTTGGTTATTACCTTCTGATATCACACTTGTTTGTTATCTTCTGATATCACACTTGGTTATTATCCTCTGATATCACAATTGTTTATTATCTTCTGATATCACACTTGGTTATTATCTTCTGATATCACACTTGTTTGTTATCTTCTGATGTCACACTTGTTTGTTATCTTCTGATGTCACACTTGGTTATTATCTTCTGATGTCACACTTGTTTGTTATCTTCTGATGTCACACTTGGTTATTATCTTCTGATATCACACTTGTCTGTATCCTCTGTCCAGGTTGCAAGCCCAGGTGCAGCCCTGCCTGTTGCTGTGGTTGTTATGGCGGGCAAGGGGAGGCTCCACAAAGCCAAGCTGAGTTCTGCCCTTCACCCTCAGCCCCAGAGGGTCTCACCTGCATGGGTTAATGAGCTTTGCCCTCTCAGCCCCACAAGGTCTCACCTGCATGGGTTAATGAGCTTTTCAATCTCATTATGCAACCCTGGCACACCGGAGTGCTCGCAGTGCCAGGAGGTGAACGGGCACAAGGGCACCCCAGCCCCTCGTGGGATCAGGGGCTAAAATCATGTGAATTATTTAAATAGTCCTTTAAAATAATGTGAATTCTGGGTGCCCCTGGGTGCCCTCTGTGCGCATCCCAGGGCTGGGATCTGTCCCCAGGCCCAAAGTCCCTTTAAAACAGGGAACTTGTTGAATTCACAATGAATTAAACATCAAAATACTCCGGGAATGGAACTGAAATGAGCCAGGATTGAACCCCGGGGTTTGATGGGCCAAATCTCAGCAGTGAGTGTCCACAGTCCCAGGGCTGGCACTGTCACCTCTGCCAGGCCAGCAGGGTCTCCCTGCCCTGTTCCCTCTGTCCCATCAGCTGCTCCCAACCAGGACAGGCTCCAGCACAGAGCCCAAAATGCCACTGGTCCCCAGGGCCAGCCTGACCTACTTGGGGATTTTATTCTCCTTTTTCACCTCACATTCTGTGTTTGGCAGCAGCCAGGGAGAGCAAGGGGAGCTCCTCTCAGTTTCCCTGTCACTCAGCACCACCCTGCCAGCTCTGGTATTTGTTTAGAGTGGATAAAACTCACCTGCCGTCACCAGGTGAATGTCTCTGCCTGCAAATTCTCTTTCTGTGATATTCCAGATCTGTAGGTTTGGGATGGGCAGATGACTGCAAAGAAAACATTAATTAGGGACTTAAAATAATTGGCAGAAAGATTTCTACTGATTGATCAGCGTTTTTGTGAAGGACTTTTGACCTTCCCTGGTTTCAGACAGCAGGATCAGGCTGGGCTCTGGAAGGAGCTGGTTTCTGTGAGTTCCACAGGCATTGGAAACCCAGAGGTAAATAAAGGTCAAGTTCACGAGGCCTTCGGTGATTTCATGGACTGAAAGCGTCAGCTGTTTACAATTGAGTCAATTTCGGTTTCAATAATGTTAAATTAACCTTTAAAAATTGTGTCAAGGAGCCGAACACCCTGCAAACGTGCTAATTAGGGAGATAAAGTAGGTTCAGGAGGAATCCAATATCCAAGCAGCCTCTCATGGAAAATGACCTTTGAGCTTCTTCTCTGCTTGAATACTCCTGCATTTTCCAAATGGGGTAAAAAACATCCAGGAGAGATTTTGCTTTGTCTTCTGAAGGTTCAGCTGTGTCCCACTGCCCTTGGCTCCCCTCCTGCTCCACACACCCAGGGATGCTCCCCATTCCCAGGGATGCTCCCCATTCCCAGGGTCACTTTTACATCGATTTTCCCCCATCTCCAGGTCCCTGTCTCAGGTTCCAGTGTCACTCCAGTCCCCAGACCAGATCCTGTGATGGGATTTGGGGTCTGGGGAACATTTCACAGCTCCCAGGCCAAGCTCTGACCCCAGCTGTGACTGGGGGGTCCTGGGCTCCCTGCAAACACAGACTGTGGCAGTGACCCCTCCTCCTCATCCTCCTCCTCCTCCTCTTCCTCACAGCGTTCCTGCTTCCACTCTGGAGGAGATGGGGCGCAAGGAGGAGGAAGGCAGCGGCTCCTGGAAGAAGCAGACGAGCAACATCCGCAAAACCTTCATCTTCATGGAGGCCCTGGGCTCGTGAGTACCCACAGGAGCTGCTGTCCCTGTGTCCCTGGGCACGAGCAGCCCCAGCCCTGGTTCCCCAGGCCCAACTGGCCCTGCTCAGTGTCCCTGGGTCCCTCCTGGTCCTGCTCAGTGTCCCTGGGTCTGTCCTGGGTCCCTCCTCAGTGTCCCTGGGTCCCTCCTAGCCCTCCTCAGTGTCCCAGGCCAGGAGCAGGTGAGGGATGCCCAAGGTGCTGCTGCTGCTGCTCCCGCTCCTGATTCACCCTCCCCAAAGAGGAGCAGAGCCCCCAGCCCCAGGCACAGCTCCAGGTGCCCCTGCCCTCCCTGCAGAGCCCCCTGCCCTCCCTGCATCCCCCTGCCCTCCCTGTATCTCCCTGCCCTCCCTGTATCCCCCTGCCCTCCCTGTAGAGCCCCCTGCCCTCCCTGCATCCCCCTGCCCTCCCTGTAGAGCCCCCTGCCCTCCCTGCATCCCCCTGCCCTCCCTGTATCTCCCTGCCCTCCCCGCAGAGCCCCCTGCCCTCCCTGTAGAGCCCCCTGCCCTCCCTGTAGAGCCCCCTGCCCTCCCTGCATCCCCCTGCCCTCCCTGTAGAGCCCCCTGCCCTCCCTGTAGAGCCCCCTGCCCTCCCTGTAGAGCCCCCTGCCCTCCCTGCAGCCCCCTGCCCTCCCCGCAGAGCCCCCTGCCCTCCCTGCATCCCCCTGCCCTCCCTGTAGAGCCCCCTGCCCTCCCTGTATCTCCCTGCCCTCCCTGCAGCCCCCTGCCCTCCCTGTAGAGCCCCCTGCCCTCCCCGCATCCCCCTGCCCTCCCTGCATCCCCCTGCCCTCCCTGCAGCCCCCTGCCCTCCCTGCAGCCCCCTGCCCTCCCTGTAGAGCCCCCTGCCCTCCCTGTAGAGCCCCCTGCCCTCCCTGTAGAGCCCCCTGCCCTCCCTGCATCCCCCTGCCCTCCCTGTATCTCCCTGCCCTCCCTGCATCCCCCTGCCCTCCCTGTAGAGCCCCCTGCCCTCCCTGCAGCCCCCTGCCCTCCCTGTATCTCCCTGCCCTCCCTGTAGAGCCCCCTGCCCTCCCTGTATCTCCCTGTCCTCCCTGTAGAGCCCTCTGCCCTCCCTGCAGCCCCCTGCCCTCCCCGCAGAGCCCCTTGCCCTCCCTGCATCCCCCTGCCCTCCCTGCATCCCCCTGCCCTCCCTGTAGAGCCCCCTGCCCTCCCTGTAGAGCCCCCTGCCCTCCCTGCATCCCCCTGCCCTCCCTGCATCCCCCTGCCCTCCCTGCATCCCCCTGCCCTCCCTGCAGCCCCCTGCCCTCCCTGTAGAGCCCCCTGCCCCCAGGGACCCTCTCTCGCAGGGCAGGTTTTTGCCCACTCCTGCTGCAAGGTCAGGGCTGGCACGGCAGAGCACGACAATAACAAGTTGTATATTTAGCTCAGGAGCCCTGACTCAGTTGGGGAATGAAACAAAAACAAGGATGCTGGAGTTGTACAATCCCTCCCTGTGCGTTAACAGCTTCATTTGCCTATTCATGGGCATGAGACAACAAAACATTCCCAAGGTTGTGGGGGAGGAATTGAATTACCTCCACCAGCAACTTCTGTCATGGACAAATTCTCTGTGACTTCTGAGCCCACGAAAAGGCTCCCAAAGAAGCAGCTCCTCCAAATTCTGAGCCTTGTCAGCCTCAGAGATTAATTGAATTACCCAGCAGCTTTCACTGAGGGAATGAGGTTAGAAAAAGCTTTGTTCTCTCCTTGCCCACTTGTTGATTCATCATTTTTAATAAGGAGCATAATTATTATAAACTGTTTGGGACAGAGATATAGAACAGATGCCCCAGCAGCTGATTTGTAGGTTGTTCATTTCCTACTATTGCTTTAATAGGAGAATTTAACATTAGAAATTGGGATTTTTCCCACGTGCATCGCTCCAGCTCTCTGAAGAATTAAAATGAAGATCTGGGACTTAAAACCACCTCAAAGTTGTTTTCACTTTCCCCCAGGCTCCGCAGCACTGCCCTTCCTTGCCCTGAGCCTCCCAGCAAGCCTCATTTAAGGCCTCAATTAAGGAGCTGCATCATTAAGGTTTGATGAGGATTAGTGGGGACTGGCCCAGTGTCACTGTCACTGCCCCAGCCTCGTGCTCAGCCCCAGGACAAAGCTGGATTGGGGTTTTAGGCAGGTTATAAATACCTGATGCTGCTGGGGGGGGCAGACACTCCCTGTCACTTTGTCCCCAAGGGGACACGGGGACAGCAGCAGCAGAACAAGGCTGAATTAAAGATTAACTGGAATTCTCCTGCTTCTTTGCATGCTGGACCTGCAGAACGTTGGGTGGCACAGCCCAAACTGCAGCTCCCTCCTGGGCTGTGCAGAATGAACATTTTCTGTACAGAAAAAATTGTGGGGTTTGATTCTCATTGCATAACCTTGCCTTGAACACCCTGAGTTTGGGGCTGCTCCAGTACAGCCCCAGCTTTAGAATCAGCACCCACGTGAAGTTCCAGCACATTGTTTTGTGTGCTGTTTCCCCTCTCTGTCAGTCCATCCCATGCCCCTGAAATACAGTTTCTCCCCTCTCTGCAGAGGTGCCTTCTCAGAAGTTTTCCTGGTGAAGCAGAAGAGCACTGGCCAGCTCTTTGCTCTGAAATGCATCAAGAAGTCTCCTCTCAACAGGGACAGCAGCCTGGAGAATGAAATAGCAGTGCTGAAAAAGTGAGTGTGACAGCCCAAGGAGCGTTCCTGATGTGCTGGGGGCTGTATTTAAAGGGTCTGGCCCCACTGATGGGGCCCCAAAAGGAATTGGATGGACAGCAGTGGCCCTGTGCCATTCAGGGCAGGGACAGCAGCCCCAGAGCCCCCAGTGCACTCTCCCTGGGGATTAAAGCAAGGTGGCTGCTGGCTTTTCCCCCCTCTGCCCTTGCCAGGATTTGTTTCTGACACACATTTCCCTTTGCAGGATAAAGCATGAAAACATTGTGACTCTGGAGGATATTTATGAGAGCACAACCCACTTCTACCTGGTCATGCAGCTGTGAGTACCAGCAGAGCCATTTTGGGGCCACACAGAGGGGCAGGGGATGTGTGGGATGTCAGCACCCACCTGGGCATTCCTTGTGCCCCCTTGGCCCATCCCCATGCCAACAGTGACTTTCTGAACCCCGATTTGGATCTATTTATGCAAATCAATTCCTGACACTTTAGCAGGGCAGAGCCAGAAGTATTTCTAATTAAAGCTGTGCCACGCAGGGTTTCTAGAAATGGAATGGGCACCGTGTCAGCAGCAGGGAACGGCTCTGAGCACCCTCCTGCTGCTGCTGCTGCTGCCTGACTGCAGGTTCAGTGCAGAGCAAACCCTTGGCCACTGGTGGGGGAAGCCTGAGGCAGGGCTGGGTACCAGCACTGTGCCCGTGTTCACAGGGGCCTGAGGGTGAGGGGAGAGACAGGATCTGACTCCATGTTGCAGAAGGAGTTATATTACATATATTACATTAAAACTAATATATTACATTAAAACTATACTAAAAGAACAGAAGAAAGGATTTCTTCAGAAGGCTGGCTAAGAATAGAATAAGAAGGAATGATAACAAAGGCTTGTGGCTCAGGCTCTGTGTCCAAGCCAGCTGACTGTGATTTGCCATTAATTACAAACGACCAACATGGCCCAATCACAGATGCACCTGTTGCATTCCACAGCAGCAGATAATAATTGCTTACATTTTGTTCCTGAGGCCTCCCAGCTTCTCAGGAGGAAAAATCCTAAGGAAAGGATTTTCCATAAAAGATGTCTGTGACAGCAGCCCCAGCAGGACTTGCCTCAAAGCTCCCCAGAGTGCCCAGGTGTGCCAGCAATGCCCACTGGCAGCCTGGCGTTGCACCCAGGAGCTCCCATCAGCCTCAGCCTCCCAAAACCTGGTGAGGGAGGAGCAGAACTCAGCTGAGCTCACACAAAAGCCCTGTTTGTGTTTATTCCAGTCCTTTTCTCTGCACAGGGTGTCTGGGGGAGAGCTGTTTGACAGGATCCTGGAGCGGGGAGTGTACACGGAGAAGGACGCGAGTCTGGTGATCCACCAGGTGCTGACAGCTGTGAAATACCTGCATGAGAATGGCATCGTGCACCGGGACCTCAAGGTGAGCCCTGCCTGTCCCACCTGTGCTCTGCCCCGCCCCTCACCTGCCCTGCTCCACCCCCTGTCACTGCCACATTTTATAAAAATTCCCTTTCCCAAGATTGTTCTCCCGAGAAGCCTCAGAAAAGAAATGTAAACAATAATTATTTGATGGTAGTTTGGAGGTTGCTTACCAACAGGTGTATTTTTGATTGGTTCAATGTGAATTGTTTTTAATTAATGATTAATTCTTGTTTAGTTGTGTCGGGACTCTGGTCAGTCGCAAGTTTTTTATTACAATTTTTTTAGCTTTCTGATTTTTTTCTTCTTTTTTTAGTATATAATTTTCTTTTAATATAATATTATAAAATGATAAATCAGCCTGCTGAGAACTCAGAGTCAATTCTCATCTCTCACCTCATCCTGGGGACCTCACAACAGCACCACAACAATTGGTAACCACACTCCTCTTTTCCATTTTCCTGCCCCAAATGTGTCCCCAGCCTGAGAACCTGCTGTACCTCACCCCCGAGGAGAACTCCAAAATCATGATCACGGATTTTGGCCTGTCGAAAATGGAGCAGAACGGGATCATGTCCACGGCCTGTGGGACCCCGGGATACGTGGGTGAGCAGGGGCAGGAGTGGGTTTGTGCTGGTGGAGTTCCTGGAGAAAGGGCTGTGCACATCCAGGACATGCCTGGAAGGGGGAAAGAAATACATCAGCGTGTGGGTAACAACATGGGACTCACAGAGGCACTGCACAGACCCTGTAAATGAGTGCAGGGACTGAAAAACCTCTATGTTTTAAAAATGCAAAGAAGATGGTAATTTTTAAGGGCAGTGTATCTATTGAAAAAATTATAAAAATTATTTTAATGCAATGGGATTTTATTTAATTCCCACCAGACTGCACTGGCTGGATCAGCTCTGTGGTTAAACCTCAGCATGCAGGCAGAGACTGTCTGTGGTTCTTTCTGTAAAATGGCATTAAAAAGAGCCAAAAACCGCAGACAACTCAGCTGGGAGATGGGGCTGTGCCTGGCTGTGACTCCTGCTGCCCCCAGTGCTGGATAACGAATTATTGCTCAGGGCTGCCTTTGCTTTGCTGTCCTGCAGCCCCCGAGGTGCTGGCCCAGAAGCCCTACAGCAAAGCCGTGGATTGCTGGTCCATCGGGGTCATCACCTACATCCTGTGAGTGCCACAGGGCAGCAGCAGCTGCTCCTTTTCCCTTGTCCTGGGTTTGGGAATTGCTCCTTTTCCTTTGTCCTGGGTTTGGGAATTGCTCCTTTTCCTTTTCCCTGGGTTTGGGAATTGCTCCTTTTCCTTTGTCCTGGGTTTGGGAATTGCTCCTTTTCCTTTGCTCTGGGTTTGGGAATTGCTCCTTTTCCTTTGTCCTGGGTTTGGGAACTCACTCCTTTTCCTTTGCTCTGGGTTTGGGAATTGCTCCTTTTCCTTTGCTCTGGGTTTGGGAACTCCCTCCTTTTCCTTTGTCCTGGGTTTGGGAATTGCTCCTTTTCCTTTGTCCTGGGTTTGGGAATGGCTCCTTTTCCTTTGTCCTGGGTTTGGGAATGGCTCCTTTTCCTTTTCCCTGGGTTTGGGAGCTCCCCCAGACCTCCCCTTTCTCTGTGGAGCACAGCACTGAATTCCTCCCAAACCCAGAAATTAAAGGGATGAGGGGAATCGAGCACAGCAGAGGAGATGACAGGAATCCCATTTGCTCTGCCTGTGCCTCATCCTCGGCTTTGTTTTTCTCCAGCTCCCTACAAAAACCATTCCATCTTCCCGGGGACTTTTTGTTTCGTTTCCTCCCACACTCTCAGCTCGGTACCAGCTGTGGCTTTGTCCTCTCACTGCTGCTGCTGCTGCAGGGGAGTTTTTAACTCTTTTGTGCAGCTTTGCTGATCCCCTGAGCAGGGAGGGACAGGGAGGGGACAGAGCACCCTTGTCACACCTTGTCACCTCTGTGCCCACTCTGGGCTGCCACTGAAGGGCCCCTGTGTCTCTGCTCTGCCCCAGGCTCTGTGGGTACCCTCCTTTCTACGAGGAAACCGAATCCAAACTCTTTGAGAAGATCAAGGAAGGCTACTACGAGTTCGAGTCTCCGTTTTGGGACGATATCTCCGAGTCAGGTAATGAAGGGGTGGCACTGCATCAGCTTTGAGGCTCCTTCCAACCCAGACCATTCTGGGGTTCTGTAAGAAGGGAAACTCTGCATTTCTCCCCCATTTTTTCCCTTTGTCCTGTCAGCCACCATCTCACCAGCCCGAGCTGCTCCTGGAGCTCACTGCAGGCAGCATCCTCACGGCTTATTTCAACATCAATCTTTTATACAAACAAACAAACCTAGCAGGGGGTGTGCTGGGGTTTAATAACAAACATCACAATCCTTCCTGCAAGAAAAACAGAGGGGGAAAAAAAGGGGAGAGATGTAAGAGCTCTTCAGGGCAGCTTCTAAATCTGCTCAGTTTTCACTTCATGGTTTCTAGAGTTATTTTTTGGGTGAATAATTCAATTCCAATTCACACACTCTAAGAGTGAAGTTTGGTGCATGCAGAGTTGATGTTTTTTCATCTGGAGCCTGTCACTATAAGAATCTTCCTTTACTGGAGTAATCATGGACTTATTAAAGGTGGAAAAATCTCCAAGTCCAGTCTTTGAGTGAATCCCACCACACCACATCACCAAGCGCCATCTCTCATTTTTTGAGTGTTTCCAGGGACGGTGACTCCACCACTGCCCTGCCCAGCCCCTTCCAGTGCCTGACCACTCCTTCAGTGAAGGAATTTTTCCCCAAATGCCCCTGAACCTCCCCTGGAGCAGCCACACAAACCCCTCTCCTCGGGGCTGACCTCTGTGCTGTTCCTCCAGCAGCATTGCCCATGTTCTGCTGGGATCAGCTCTGGAATAAGGGGGCAGTAACGGGACAATAATCCCTCTCTCTTTTCCCCTTTCCCAACAGCCAAGGACTTCATCCGGCACCTCCTGGAGAAGAACCCGAGCGCGAGGTTCACCTGCGAGGAGGCCCTGAGGCACCCGTGGTGAGCTGGGGGTGCCCGGGGGTCCCAGGGGTCACTGAGTGTGCTCATTGTGCTCTGTGGGAGCAGGGAACAGGAGTGTCCCCAGCACAGGAGTGTCCCCCACCCCGTCATTAACGTCATTAACATCATTAACGTCATTACCGTCACCGCCTCCCCCGCATCTCCAGGCTGGCTCCTTCTTGTGTGCACAGAAAGCAAACCATGAATAATTAAGGATGCAATTTGTGCATATTTGCCTCCACAAACAGAGGCAGAGGAGAAATCCCACCCTGAGCTTTCCCAGGCTTTGAAGTGTGTGTTTGTGTTACATTTTGTTGCTGTTTTTCCTTTGGGTTTAATTATTGCTGATTGAACGTACAAAGCAGTTCGGTGCCTGCAGAATGTGGAATGCCTTACAAATGCCATCTGCCTACGAGCCCATTTTCTTCTCTTCCATCTGCAGGATTAATGGAAATACAGCCCTTCACCGTGACATCTACCCATCTGTCAGCGCTCAGATCCAGAAAAACTTTGCAAAGAGCAAATGGAGGGTAAGTGGCTGCTGCTGGAGCCCAGAGCCATTTCACCAGCAAACACCAGTTGCTGTCAGCCAGCACTGAGCTGGGGGGGGTGAGCACCCAAACCCTGGGATCCTCCAAAGCTGGGATTGCCTGCAGTCCATGTCTGCAGGGTGATGGCAGCAATATTCCCAAAGTGAGATTCACCCCAGCCATGGAGCAGAGGGGTCATTTCCAGCTGTTCCCAGCTGTTCCCTGTCTCCCTGGGCTGGAAGCAGCTGTGAGCTCCAAACACAGCAGCGGCCTGCAACCATGGCAGGTGGTGTTTGTGGCAGAATGTGCCCATCCCAGACAGCCAGTGCTGGCAGCACTGGTGTCACTGGGGGGGGACAGCGTGTGCTGCCATCACCAGCTGCTCACTGGGCTTTTGTCTCCCTCCCCAGCAAGCCTTCAACGCCGCGGCCGTCGTGCACCACATGAAGAAGCTGCACATGAGCGGCCACGGGGCGGCCGAGGGCTCTGTCCCTGCCCCAGAGACCCCCGAGCCCCCCAGGCCCAGCAGCCCCTCGGGGACCCCCCCAACAGCAGCGCCAGGAGATGACAAGGACACAGCTCAGGGCTCCTCTCAGGGGCGCTCAAACCCACCCAGACCCCCTCAGGAGACAGAACTGGGGGAGGAAAAGCTGCCAAGCCCCCCAGAGGAGGGACCCCTGCCCAGGGACAGCAGCCTGGCCCTGTTGGATACCCCTAGCCCCTCAGAGGAGGGACCCCTGCCCAGGGACAGCAGCCTGGCCCTACCAAACACCCCCAGACTGGTCCTGCCAGACAGCCACAGCCCCCCAGAGGAGGAGGGACCCCTGCCCAGGGACACCCCCAGCCCCCCAGAGGAGGGACCCCTGCCCAGGGACAGCAGCCTGGCCCTGCCAGACAGCCACAGCCCCCCGGGCAGGAGCTCCTGTGGCTGCAGCCCCTCCTGTGTGGGCCATGAGAAGAGCAAGGCGTCCTCCTGCTCCGAGACAGTGCTGCTCAAAAAGTCGTCAAGATCCCAGTAGGTATCCAGGTCCTTCCATGAACTCCCAGCAGATGGAACGGGAGACAATTCCCCTACAGAGCAATCCTCAATAATTGCAATTTCTCTTCTTTCTTTCACCCATTCCCAAGCAGCCATTTCAAGTCAGAGGTTCTCGTTCCAGTGAAAACCAGTAAACACTCGTCTCACTGTGGCACTGGGCAAACTGGAGTTTGTTTGATCATGTGATGGAGGCAGCCACATGCTCAGAGGTGAGTGCCCTGCAATCCAATCTTCAGCTGCTCCTAATTAATCCAATTAGGGCAGGCAAAAGGGAAAGGCAGAAATAGCACAGTGACTGTACAGAAATAAACAAATGCAGGGTTTTTGCAAGAGAAAAATCCTTTCACCAACACCTCTCCAGCCATGACTCAGCTCTCAGCTTCCACCAGGGCCAGGCCAATCCAGCTTTTACATCCCAACGAGGCTGCCCAGGAACCTGAGAGAGGAAGCCAAGCTTGGGTTTGTCACACCAAACTCTGCACTGACTAATAGGAAAATGTTACTAAGCTTTTAATAACTTTTAATGTTATTAATTAATGGGAAAAACACCGATGCAAACCTGTCCCTCAGCTGGGATTGGGCTGTTCACCAGGTCTCAGCTGGGGCCATGAGCAAAGGGCTCAGCACAGGCAGCTCCTCTCTTTGGCCCAGGCAGGTTTGAAAGTCTTTGTGAGCAGAGCCCATTTTGAAAAGAGAGGCTCATTCTGTAAAGCAGAGTAAAACAATGCAGTTAGATCCCATTTGAGCACAGCCTGGCTCAGCCCTGCCATCATCTGCACGCTCTGTGTGTGAGCAGTGAGCAGCTCTGCTGTCAGCCCTGCTCTGAGCAATGTCCCAAAGGTGAGCTCCTGCTGCCACTGCTCTCCTCCAAAGCCACAGCAAGGGAGCTCCCTGCTCTCATGTCCTGTGCCAGTCTCTGCTGATGGGGCTGTTTGATCAGCACAGTGGATTAACAGCACAGACAAACGCAGTTAGAGCCACTGCAGACTCCAGAGAGGCCAATTCCGCAATCAGAGCTGTGACAGCCCTTTGTGAGAGCCACAAAGGGACCCGAGCTGTGCCTGCCCCACCACAGCTCATTAGCAGGGGAACAAAGCCCCGTCCTCACCTGGAATTGTCTCTCTTGCAGGACCAGAAGGGCTCTTTGACTCTTTTCTGCACTTGGGAGCCGGCAGTGTGAGCAGAAAGGAGGCTGTGCCCTGCCAGCAGCCCTGGAGGGCAGTGACCAGCTGGGCCAGGGGCACAGCAGTGCCAGGATCCATCCCTGCAGGCAGCTGGGGCTGCTTCTGGATCATTGCAGTCCGGAGGAGGCGAGGGAAGGTCTGAGGCTCCTGCTCCCACCCCCAGTGTCCATTCTCATAGGGCATCCTCAGCTTGTGTTCCCTGCACCCTGTGTAGCTGTCAATGCACCGAGGCCCCGCACAGCATCAGCCCCACAAACCAAAGCCATGCAGAGCTTCACTCCCGGGGCAGCTCCCTTGTTTCTACAGCCCTCACCCTCTCCTCTCCTGGCCTTGGTTGGCCCAGGCTCTGGCACGCTGGAGTTCAGCTGCCCAGCCCCCAGTGCAGCCCCAACAGGAGACAGAACCTGCTAGAAACCTCCCTGTGTGTGGCAATGCCACAGCAAGGTCTGAGCTCCCCCTCCGAGGCTGTCATTGCACAATGAACACTTGCTTAATAAAGCTGAGATTTGTTTTGTAAAGGGCCTCTTGGTTATTCATACAGATCTGACATGGAAATGGTCTGTCAAGTCCCTCCTAAAGCTTTCCCTGTGCATCCCCGACCTGCCCCCACTGGTGTTTTTCTGGCAAAATGTTCTGTGGAAAATAAGCAGATTGTGGCAGAAAATCAAACAAGACATCTGCCTTCACCTTTGACTGAGAGCCTGTGTTTGTCTGATTTGCATAAATGTAGGGACGTTGTACAGAGGGAGATAAAATTCTCCACTTCTCTGATCTGCTTATTTGAAGGAAGATCTCAGAGGGAAGTACTGAAGCCGTGGCATGTTTGAAGAATTAACTGCAGCACAGATAAAAAGCTTTAGAAGACCCCACAGGAGGGCTTTAATTTGAACAGTGAAATTCAGCTTACAGAGCTTGAATTGGCTAAAAGAAGAAAAATTAATTTCCTGGTTTATAAAACCCTCTGGAAATAACAACCTGGGGATGTGTTTATTTGCCATGGGAGCCTGAGGTCTCTCCCCCTTTTTCCTCCAACCACTGGGCAGCTCTGGCCAGTCCAGCCCCCTCCATGGGGGTGCTCCTTCGCTTCAGTGCAGCTATTTTCCAGAGGTATGGAAAATTAACTTGCTAAAAATAGGGAACTGGGCGCAGGAGAGCTCCAGCTGGAAAGTGGGATGAGCGCAGCAGCCGGGGTGTGCAGGGGAGGCAGCCATGCCCCGGGCTGCTCAGGAGCACCTCTCGTAGTAGGCGACTTTCCTCTTGATGCTGTCCCGGATCCTGCCCACCTTCTCCTCCAGCCCTGACAGCCGCGACACCCTGGACACCAGAGCCTTGTTGCCTTCCTGAATTTCTGACTCCAGAGCTGAGGAGAGAGGGCAGGGAAGGGAAGGGTTACGTGGTGGGGCTGGGCTGAGCCTCCGCCTCGCTGCTGCACAGCTCGGACAGGGCAAGAAAACCAACATGCTGCACTCCCTCTAAACAGCACCCAGACACCATTCTCTTTAGTTCTGAATGCCAGAAAATGGAAATGAGTGTGTGGAGGAACATGGGAGCACAGTGGCACTGCAGGCAGGGCTTCCCTTCATGGTGGCACCCTTGAAAACTCTCCATTTCCTGGCACAGCAGCAGCAGCTCCAGCCCACATCCCACCCTCTCACTGCCCAAAGTGCACTGTCTCCTGTCACAGACATCTTTTATGGAAAATCCTTTCCTTAGGAGTTTTCCTCCTGAGAAGCTGAGAGACCTCAGGAACAAAATGCAAACAATGGTTATCTGCTGCTGTAGAATGCAACAGGTGCATCTGGGATTGGGCTCATGTGGTTGTTTGTAATTAACAGCCAATCACAATCAGCTGGCTCAGATTCTCTGTCCAAGACAGAAGCTTTTGTTATGATTCTTTCTTATTCTATTCTTAGCCAGCCTTCTGAAGAAATCCTTTCTTCTATGCTTTTAGTATAGCTTTAATATAATATATATAATAAAATAATAAATCAGCCTTCTGAAACATGGAGTCAGATCCTCGTCTCTTCCCTCATCCTCAGACCCCTGTGAACACGGTCAGTCTCCCTCATCACACCACAGCAATCCAAGCCCCTCCCCATGGCACAATCATGGCACGGAGTTTTGAGAGCCTTACTTTGCATCCTGAGCATGATGGCCACGGTCTCCTGGAAGAGTGCCTGTGCCTGCTGGCCGATGCTCTGCACCCTCGCGCCCCGCTCGCCCAGCGCCGGGCCCTGCCCCAGCCGGCTCTGCAGCTCCGAGTACAGCTCCTTCACCTGGGCCAGGGCCTGGAAGGGCACAAACACTGCAGGTAACACCCAGCAGCCTGGGCACGGGGCATTGCCAGTGCTGGATCCTGCTTGCATGTTAAATGGATGATAAATGTTAAACAGAGCATTGTCTGTTACCAAATGTGTGCCAGTTTGTGATGCACCCAAAGACCAACCAACAGACAGCTCCACGAGGCAGGAGGCCTCAGGCAGGACAGACCAGAAATGAGGGGCCAGCAAGGGGCCTTAGGGCTGGGAATGGCCCCAGCAAAGGGCCTTAGGATTGGGAATGGCTCTGGAAAGGCTCAGCAGCAGGACGATGCTGTGGTGGGACAGCTCAGCAGCCATGACTGCACAGGAACGTGCCATGGCATCACCGAGGGCACAGCTGGCAGTGGGCACATGCCGAGTTGGTACCTGCTGTGGTTTGGTACCTGCTGTGCCCTGGTGGCCTGCTGTGCAGCCGTCCTTGCTGTGTCCTGCGTATGCCCAGCCCTGCTCTGAGCTGGGCCCTGCTGTGGTTTGGTACCTGCTGGGCCCTGGTGGCCTGCTGTGCCGCCATGCCCGCCGTGTCCCGCGTGTCCCCGGCCCTCAGGCGGTTCTGCTCCGTGCTGCGCTGCAGCTGTGACAGCCGCTCGGCCAGCCCGGCCAGCCCGGCCCCCATGGCCACCACGTTCTTCTCAGCTGGCCCGAGCACGGCCTCGATCTGCGGGCACAGGGATCAGAGTCACAGCCAGACTCTCCCCGCGCCAGCCCTGCTGGCTGAAGGACACACACGGGGCATAGGGAGGCCGCCAGGGTCCCTCACCTCCTCCACGCGCTCCTGGATGAAGCGCAGCGAGAGGCCCGAGCCCCTGAGGACCCTCTGCGCCTCCAGCAGCACGGTGTTGGCTCGCTGCAGGTTCCCCAGCACCTCCTCCACGCTGCCCTCCACCGCGTTCGCCCGGTTCCTGCGGAGAGGTGGGAAGCAGCCAGGAGTGAGGGTGGAAAAGGCAAAGAATGGGAGTCCAGGGCACAGAGGTTTGGTTTAAAATCTTGGGAAACAGGAGAGGATTGCTGCTGGCAAGGTCACAATGTCCCACCCCCAAAACCCACACATCTGGACTCCAGCAGGTCTCCTTGTGAGAGGAACATCAGTTCCACTTCACAGCCTCAAGCAGAGGAGACAAACTAAAAAGGGGAGATAAATGCCTTCCTCCAAACTAGTCCAAAACATTTATTTCATGGTGCACGACAAGGTGGCAAAGGCAAAGCAATAACCATGGAAGCAGCCCCAGTGAACAGTTTGCTGCTCACAGTGGGACTGCTCGGGCTGGGTGACAGAGCCCTGGAGAAAGCCAGGTGCCCCTGCCTCATCACTTCCAGCAGGTTAAGCAGGTGTCAGACACTGCCAAGGAGTTTACAGATTTATCCTGCTGACCTCGCTGGGGTATTGCTGCAAGTCAACTTGTGACAAAGCAGATGCTCCAAATTGGCAAGGACACCCTGTAATTACTTTTTAAGGGACCATGGAATAATTGTCCCAACTTTCACCCAGAAAACAAATAGCCCATTAACTCTCGCCATGCTCTCTTGTGCAATTAGGATGTAGGTCACCAATATCAGCTAATACCAGGGCAATGCTGTCATCCCCCAGCACAGGCACTCAAGATAAGAGCAAAGCCTCCCCTGCTTTCCATAAAGCCCTTCTTGTCCTGGAATCTATAACAGGATCTATTCTGGGGAGATTTATCTGCACTGGGGCCCCCGGAGGTGTCTGCAGATTGCAGACTCGTTCCTTTAGGCACTGGATGGACACAGAAGATCCTGGCCTAAAACTTGGGATTGTGCAAGTCAGGAGAGCTCGGGCAGAGCAAGATTGGAGCCCAGCTGAGAACCAGCAGCTGCAGCCCAGCCAAGGGACCCTCGGCTGGCCGTGGCTTGAACCCCCACCCACCTGGCCTGCTCTGCCTCCTGCTGCAGCCTCTTGGCCCTGGCCACGTCCTCGGCCGTCTGGGCAAGGATGTCCTCGGGGCACTGCAGCTCTGCCGCCAGCTTCTGGATCTCGCTCATCCTCCTCCGGACTGCGGCAGCATCCGTGGGGAGGCGCAGGGACAGGACTGACTCACTGATCTCCTGGATGGAGGCAGGGTCCGTGTCCTTGTCTGCAGACAGACAGACAGACAGCGTCAGGGAAGGGAGGAGGAGGACAGACACCCATGCACATCTCACACACATCTCCTCATTCCAGGCAGCCTCCAGCATCCCTTCTGGACCCACCTCTTAGAGTTCCACGCACTTCTCATTCACACCAGCAAAGCCTTCAGGAAACAGCTGAAGTGATGCCTGGAGTTTGGCAATGCTAACAGCATGGCTGAGCCCACAGCAGCCAGGCAGCCCTCACTGAGCAGATGAGGGTGTGTTTCAAGACAAGCCTTTTTTCTTTTCACAAAATACAAGTTAATAAATCAGAAGCAGGCAGAGCCCAAGGGACATTAGCCCCGCGATTAGCTCAGAAATATCTTCACTCATCATTAACACCAGGCAGCACCAAATGACCTGATTTTCTTATTCAGCTAATGCTCAGGAGGCTCATTATGTTATTACAATCTGTCTGTGAACAATAAGTCATCCCATCAGTTTACAGGACAATAAGGAATCCTCATCTGATTAACAGCCTGTTCCAGAGAAGGGTCATCTGTCTGTCTGTCTGCATCAGTGAGCGTGGCCAGAAAACCTCAGTGCATCAGGTCACTGCTGGCTGCAAACCCTCATTCCTGGAGCATCCAAGGGACACCTAGATGCTCTGGGCTGGTGACAAGGTGGGGATTGGGCACAACTGGGATTGTGACCTTGGAGGTCTGTCCCAAGACCAGTGATTCTCTGACCACTCGAAACAGCAGCTGTGCCATGCAGGAGGCAGGCTGCAGCCCTGCCCAGCCCAGCCCTGGTACCTGCCAGGAAGGCGCGCAGGCGCTGCAGGAGCTGCCGTGCCCGCCTCACGTCCCCCTGGAGCTGTGCCCTGCTGAGCCCCAGCTGCTCCGCCAGGCGCCGCGTGCTGCTCTGGATCTCACTGGCCGACAGCTCTGTCCTCTGGATCTGCACACAGAAATCAGTCACTGCTGGGGCCGCTGCTCCCTCCAGAGCTCACAGCCCTGGCCTGGGTCGGGCAGGATGCTATAATGCCATAAAGATGCAGCAATACCCTGCTCTCACTGTGCCAGAGCTTCAAAGGGCTGTAAAGGTTTATGACTGAGGGTTGGGTCTGCAAAGGAAGCTCTCAAAGAGGGACAGCACCATTCAGCTTTTACAAACACCTTTGAAATGCATTTTGAATCACTTTGGAACCTCACTTTCTCTTTGCAAGGCACAGAAAGAAGCTGCAAGAGCCCTAACCCATGAACTCTTTCCGGTTCCATCAAACGTGCAGAATCTGAGAGTTTTCCATATTCCCAGCCCTCCTGCCACACTGATCCCAACCCAGGAGGGAGAGAGGTGTCCTTGTGCTGTGCCCAGTGCCTTCAGCTGGGGAGGCAGGAAACACACAGAAATCCACTCCAAAATCCCTGGGCTTCTGAAACTGCCCAAGGGGTTAAGCCCTGAGGTGGGTATTCCTCACTCTCTGCTGTGGTAAGCAGAGCTCCAAGCATGGATGGGCAGTGCCCACACTCATAGCTATGCATGGGCAGTGCCCACACTCACCACCTGTGGACGGGCAGTGCCCACACTCACCAGCTATGGACGGGCAGTGCCCACACTCATAGCTATGCATGGGCAGTGCCCACACTCACCACCTGTGGACGGGCAGTGCCCACACTCACCAGCTATGGACGGGCAGTGCCCACACTCATAGCCATGCATGGGCAGTGCCCACACTCACCACCTGTGCACGGGCAGTGCCCACACTCACCAGCTGTGCCGCGTCCCGCAGCCGGCCGCTCAGGCTGCTGAACTCCTTGGCCGCCCGGCCGGCCGCAGCCAGGGCGCCGCTGGCCAGCGGGAAGAGGCCGTGGCAGGGCTGGCCAGCCCCACAGGCAGAGCTGTTGTCCCGAGGGCACAGCAGCCCCTGGCAGCGGGCAGGGGTGCAGGGCTCCGCTCGGGCCCCTCCGCACACCTGGGCAGGGAGAGAAGAGCTGGGGTTGGGCAGTGCGCAGCTGGATGCGCCTCGGTGCCCACGGGGAGGCAAACGCAGCCCCACAGGGATGGCACACCCTGCCAGGGGAGCTGGGACTGCTGAGCCCGTGCTGCAGGAGCTGTGTGGGCACGGGAGGGAGCCCAACAGGCTGGCACTGACATAGGTGGCACAGCGCAAAACACTGGAGACGTGCCAGTCAGAGAAGGGCAGGCAGAGCTGGATGCCCCCACCTGAGCCAGCGGCACGTGGCCAGCATGGCATCACCAGCCTGAGCTGCAGCAGAAACAGGAGCCAAGCCCCAGTGGCTCCCAATGAGTAACAGCACATCTGTGTGGAGCAAGCCTCCATGCAGAACCACCCCTGTGCCCAGCTTGCTTTGGGGGAGAGCTGCACCTGAGAGCAGCCCCTGGGAGCAGCAGCTCTATCTCTGGCATCCGTCAGAGCTGCCCCAGGCTCTCGGTGCAGCAGGGCACCTCCACGTGCCCAGCCAGGCCAGGCTGGTGGCTCAGAACGTGCCGGTGCCCCCAGCAGCAGAGAGGGGAGGGAGGCTGGTGGTCTCCACAGCAACCAACACCGAAATGGGTCTCCATGGCAATAACAGAGCGGCGAGGGAGAAATAAGAGAAACCTCAGCCAGAAATTAAGGGGGTCTCAGAGATACAGAAGTGACGTGAGAGAGTCCCTGCAGCGAAGAGGGCAGGCTGGGAGGGGGTGGAGGGCAGAGCTGCGGCATCTGTGATCCCTAAGCAGGGGATGCTCAGCCAGCTCTCCAGCTGAGTCTGTCTGGACAGTGCTTTGTGTCCTGCCGTGCCTGAGGAGAGGAGCAGGGCTGCAGGATGGGGTCCTGAGCTCTGCAGGGCCCCTTGAGAACCAGCCACACCCTGGACAAGTCACAAACCCGCTTTCCATCCTCACCTGGTTGATGACAGGGGTGAGGTCGGGCCCCGAGGCCAGCTCTCCCTTCAGGGCCAGCAGCCGGGCCGTGTCCCCGGCCAGGTCCCCCTGCAGCCCCTGGGCACTGAGGCGGCTCTGCCTGGCCTGGGCCAGCAGCCCCGGGGCTCCCCCGGCCAGGCTGGCCGCGCTGCTGGAGCTGCGGTGGGCAGAGCGGATGGTCTGCAGGGCTCCTGGGGAACCGAGGGGATAAAAGGCACAGATGAGTCACAAATGCAGCACAGCCCCTCGGGGAGGCACGGCCCCTGCCCTGCACCGCATTCCTGCACAGGAGAGGGTGCAGGGTTAGTCACTGAGACATCACCAAACTCCTTTTGGTTATAAACACCTTCCAGCCATTCCCTCAGAGAGCTCCTGAAGGACTGGACTCAGGGCTGGAGTGTAAACTGAGCTCAGGGCTGAAACTAAACTGAGCTCAGGGCTGAAACTAAACTGCAGCCAGCCCAGGCACACCTGCTGATGCTGGCCTTTGGCAGGGCAGGACACATTTCAGAGCCTTTGCCCAGCTCCTGAGCAGCCCAGCCCCATCACTGCCCTCCAGCACAGGCTGGAAGGAGGGTGGCCAGGACACAGAGCTCTGGGCAGACAGAGAGGTGCAGAGTGAGCAGTCCTGGCTCCCTTCCCCAGCCATGGGCCAGGCTGCATGGGCAGCACCTGGGGAGGAGATAGATGTGTTTGCTGTTCTGAGACTGACAGCAGGGTAAAACCCCCCTCTCATCCACCAGCCAGGCAGAAACCCCAGGCAGTGACACTGAGGTAAATTAATGAGTGCAAATGAAGAGATGTTGCCGCTGCAGAGCCGTACCTGACAGGTCCGTGCTGAGGCTGCTTTCAAACTGGGTCTTCTTGCTCTGGTACTGGGAGCTGGTGACAAACAAGCTGCTGTTGAGGGCTTCCAGCTCCCTCGACAGAGAGGCAGTGTCATCCAGGAAATGAAGGTCGGGATTTATGCCTCGGAGCTGCTCCCTGGCAGAGAACAGGAACAAAATGAGAATTAGAGAGAGCAAAACAGACAGAGAACAGGGCTGAGGGGGCCACCTGTGCTGGGGCACTGCCAGCACCTGGCAAAGGGTCACTCCTGAGCCCAGAGACAGCCGAGGACACGCCAGGTTTGCAGAGAGGAGCTGGGCTGCAGCCCCTCCACAGCAGGGCCATGCTCATGCAGGGACCAGGAGTGATGGATGTGCCCTGGGAGTGCCACCGCGCAGCCCTGAGTGCCACCACACCGTTCTGAGTGCCACCGCACAGCCCTGAGTGCCACCACGCAGCCCTGAGAGTGCCACCATGCAGGCTCCCCACACTCCTCCTGCATCGGGGACATTGTGCATGGGACAGGCAGATGTGAAAGCAGGACAGGCACACGTGGGAGTGCTGCTCTGCTGCTTCCCTGGTGAGCAAAGCCAGGCACGGCAGGGACAGAAATGAAGCAGAACCGTGCAAGCATCCCCCAGAGAAACCCCAGCATTTCCCCGTGGATCAGGGCTGCACCCCACAGGCAGTTCCCATCCCTCACCTGATGACAGTCAGCACACTGCCTGCCTGGGCCAGGCCCTGCTGCATGCCAGGGGGGTGCCCCAGGATGCCCAGCGCCTGCTGCAGGTTGTCCTGTGCCCGCGCGAGGCGGGGGTCCAGCTGGGAGCCCCCCGTGCCCGCGGGCAGCCGCGCCGTGGCGTTGGCCAGGCCGGCCTGGCGCCGCTGCAGGAGCTGGATGTCCCCGTCCAGGGTGTGGAAGCAGGGGTGGCAGGGCTGGCAGCCGGGCTGGGAGCTGCAGTGCCCGCGCTGGCAGCGGTCGCAGCGCTGCCCGGTGACCCCGGCGCGGCACAGGCACCGGCCCGTGGCCTGATCACAGCCCCGCTCCTCCGTGCCCTGGAAATCACAGTCACACTCTGGGGCAGGGGAGGGGAGGGAGAGACAAGGTGGTCGTGAATAACTTCATATAGCTGTGTAAAATCAGCCCCTTAATTAGGGTTAATGAGTCCCACCCCAAGCTGATGTCCATCCTCTCCTGCTGGCGCAGGCAGAGGAATGGGCAGATCCCCCAGCCCTGGAGCTGGCACAGCCCCTGACCCTACAGGGCCAGCCCAGGGGGCCCAGGACTCGCCCAAGGCTGCCCAAGGGAGGGCACTGGTGGGTAAATCTGCGCTCCCACCAGGGAGTACCAAGGCCAAGCAGTACCTGTGCACCCTCCCCGAGCATCCCTGTAGTGCCGGGCTGGGCACTGCCGCTGCCCCACGGCCGAGCACGTCTGTCCTGTGAAGCCGTCCCTGCACGGGCACTGCCCTGTGAACTGAGAGGGCAGCACGTCAGGGACGCCTGGCACAGCTCTGCCCCAGCTGCTTCTGACCACCAAAACCACCCATGGACCATTTCCCCTCTCAGTGTGTGCCCAGGCCGTGCCCGAGGTGCCCCTGCCAGGCTGCAGCTCTGGCACAGGATGCAAACAGGATCCAAACAGCCCCAGCACCACCAGGAGGGGGCTCAGCCTTGTTTCAAAAACAAAGCAATCGCCCACGAGCAGCTGCTTTGCCATCTCGGGTCTCCTCCCCACGCTGAGCTCATTTGGAACCTATCTTAGGCTCTTAGAATTTGTCATGGTTTGGGGTTTTTTGCATTTAACTTTAATTTTCCCAGTTGCCTCTTAAGCCTGAAGTGGCACACATGCTTTTCATTGACAAATGAGCGTAATTAACTTCCCTCGCCTGGATGAAGATGTCTTATTAGGACTTCCTTGATAAATATCAGGCTTGTTAAGTGACTTAATCTTGCCTCAATAATTACCACTTCCTTTCATTTTCCTGAATAGTCTGTCGTGGTGTTTTCTAAGAATCAGGAGAAGCAAAATAGGAGTGGGATGCACTGGGGAACACACGGCACTTTTTGTGAAGGTTCCTATGGATGGGGCAGGACAAAGGAGCCACCCAGCAGGTGAGTTTGGTGTTCTGACAGGTGACAGTGAGGGGACACAGAGTCGTGGCAGTGCCACCCTGGTCTGGGCAGCTCAACCCTGAGAGCCCCTCCCAGCAGGAAGGGGAAGGGGAAGGGGAAGGGGAAGGGGAAGGGGAAGGGGAAGGGGAGCCCCCAGGAGGAGGCTGCAGCGGGCTGGGGGTACCTGGTTGCACTGGGGGCTGCGGGAGCCGCGGGGGTGGCAGGCACAGGGCTGGCAGCCCTGCCCACTGCCCAGGCCCCAGTGCCCGGCCGCGCACTGCCCGCAGTCAGTGCCCACCACGTTGGGCAGGCAGGAGCAGCTGCCGGTGTCACCATCGCAGGGCGCGGTGTCCTGCCGTGTGCCCAGGGCGTTGCAGGTGCACCCTGAAACAGGGAGGGCATGGGTGAGGAGCAGCCTTGGGGGGAGCCCCCAGACACCCGAGGGGGGCTCGCCTCCCTCCCTGCCCGCCTGAGCTCAGGAGATCTGATCTACACCAGGCTCTGACAGCATCCCCCAGACAGGAGAGCTGCACCTGCATCACCCCCTGAACCCTGGGAGCACTCAGGACACAGCTGCACCCCCCAAACCCCACCTGCCCTGTGCTTTTTGTTAAACTGACGCCTGAAACCACCCCAGGAGCACTCAGGACACAGCTGCACCCCCAAACCCCACCTGCCCTGTGCTTTTTGTTAAACTGACACCTGAAACCACCCCCACAGCTTTAATAAACCTTTACAAAATGGGCCCTTGGCTCGAGAATCCCAAACCACAGCTGGGCAGGACACAGCTCCCTTTTGTAAGGGGCACCCCAGGGGCAGGGGGTGTCCCAGGGGTACTCACTGCGGCACCCAGCAGGGTTGGCACCAGCCAGTTGGGCAAAGCCTGGCTTGCAGAGGTGGCAGCGGTCGCCCTGCACGTTGTCCTTGCAGACACAGCGCCCTGTGCCCGGGTCACACACAGAGCCGGGCACGGTGCCCTCGGGGTCACACTCACAGGCTGCAAAGGGGCAGGAAAGGGCCCAGCTGAGGGGGCAGCTCTAGGGGCAGGTGTTGGGGGGTATTTGGGGGGCACTCACGCAGACAGGCCTCGGGGTGGCTCAGCTCCCGCCGCGGGTTGCGGAAGAAGCCGCTCTGGCAGCGCTCGCAGTTGATGCCCTCGGTGTTGTGCTGGCAGCTGTCACACACGCCCCCGCTGGCCCCGCCGCTGGCCCGGTACAGCTCGGGGTCAAAGTGGCACGAGGACGAGTGGCCATTGCAGTCACATCCTGAAAAACCCCAGCAAACGGCTCTGATGGGGCCAGCACCGTGCAAATCCCCCCGGCTGCAGCGGCGGCGGCACTAGAGGGTGCCCAAGGCTCCCGTGTGACACCCGTGACAGCCCTGTGGTGGCACCAGGGCGCTGCTGCAGCCGTGAGAGGCAAAGGTGCCGTGACACCGTGTGAGCACAGTCCCGCAGAGCCCCAGGAAGGGCTGGGGGCTGCGGCTGGGGGAGATTTGGGGCTGGGGGATTTGAGCCAGGTGGGATTTGGGGTGGGGGGAATTGGCCCAGGTGGGATTCGGGCCAGGTGGGATTTGGGGCTGGGAGCTGCAGTCAGGTGGGCTTTGGGGCGGGGGCATTTGGGCCACGTGGGATTTAGGGCAAGGGGATTTCAGCCAGGTGGGGTTTGGGGCAGGGGGATTTGGGCCAGGTGGGATTTGGGGCGGGGGCCGTACTCTGGCAGGCATGGGGGTCGCTGTCCTCGGCAGGTGCCCAGGGCCGGGCGTTGAACAGGGCAGCGCAGCGCTCGCAGTGCGGCCCCGCCGTGTTGTGCTGGCACACGCAGTGCCCGGGCACCTGCTGCACAGACAAGGGGTCACACACCCACCCTGGGGCAGCGGCTCAGCGCGGAGCCTCACCATTTGTGCCCAGCAATGAGCCTCCCACAGCCCATTCCTGGTCACTGTGGCCAAGGAGCACCCCAGGCTGGCAGTGCAGCCATCCCAGTGGTGCCCATGCCCCTGGCAGTCCATGACAGAGCTATCCTAGGGTGCCCATGCCCCTGGCAGCCCATGACAGAGCTATCCTAGGGTGCCCAGGTCCCTGCCAGAGCCATCCCAGTGATGCCCATGCCCATGGCAGCCCATGGCAGAGCCATCCCAGCGGTGCCCAGGTCCCTGCCAGAGCCATCCCAGCGATGCCCATGCCCACGGCAGCCCATGGCCAGCTCACCGTGCCCTGCTGCTCCCCCGCAGGGCTGCAGTGCTCGGCGTGGCCGTGGCAGAAGCAGCTCCCCAGCACCTGCAGCTCCGTCACAGCGTAGAAGGTGCTGGGCGAGTGGTAGCCCTGGCGGGGCACGTGGGGCAGCTCGGTGAAGTTGATGCGCAGGTTGGTGAAGGGCCCCAGCCCTGGTGGGGACAGGGGACGGGTGAGCAAGGGAAGGAGGACGTGGCACAAGGAGCAGCAGCTGAGCCATCAGCAAAGACCAAATGCTGCTCTGGGACAGCCCAGAGGAGCAGCTCAGGGTTCCCCAGGGGTTACCCCAGCTCAGCACTTCCCAGCACTGCAGGGAGAACCACGAGGAGCCTCATTGCCCTCTCCCTTCCCAGCCCTGCAGGAGCCCACCACTTACTCCCGATGACCTGGCTGTAGGAGGAGCTGATTGTAGACCCCAGGTCTTGGACACTGAATTTCACCTTCGAGGGAGAGAAAACAGGTTAAAAAGCAGGAAACTCGAGCTGCTCTCTGCTCTGGGCACTGTGTGTGCTGGACTTGCCTCTGCTCAAATTCACTAAACACAGTTAGAGCTGCAGGGGACACAACACCTGGCTGGCACAGAGCAGCAAAGGTGGTCCTGCAGAGGAGCAGGGATCTCCCCAAGGGCTGCCCTCAGCACTGCTGGGTGCCACGGGCCCCACCCCTCACCAGGTGTGCCAGCCTTCCATGCCACACCCATCACCAGGTGTGCCAGGTTTCCATCCCTCACCAGGTGTACCAGCCTTCCATCTCCCCCATCCCTCACCAGGTGTGCCAGGTTTCCATCTACCCCATCCCTCACCAGGTGTACCAGCCTTCCACCGCTCCCACCCCTCACCAGGTGTACCAGCCTTCCATGCCCCTCAGCAGGTGTGCCAGGCTCCCAGGCCACCCCCTGTCCCTGCAGCCCTGCCCACCCCAACCCCAGCACTACCCCAAGTCTCCGGTACCCACCGTGCCCCCGTGCCCGGGGTGCCCCCGCAGCTCCTGGCACCGGGGGTCGTGCCAGCCCTCGGGGGAGCCAGGGCGCACGTGGGGGAAGGCAGTGGCACAGTCAGATGCCAGGTACTGCAGCACCTGCCACGTCCTGCCACCGTCCAGGGAGCGCTCGATCAGCATCGCTGCGGGCGGCGCCTGCGGGCAGCGACAGGCACACGGGCTGGCACCAGGCTGGCACCAGGCTGGCACCGTGCAGCGACAGCTCACGAGCACAGGAGCTGCCCCACACACCCACCCTGAAGTGCAGCACCACGCTGTGCAGCTGGAACATCTGCTCCAGGTCCAGCTGCAGGGACACGCGCTCCACACCTGCGGGCACAGAGGGCACCGTCACAGGGGGACATGGGGACAGCACCGGCCATTTCCTCCTTTGCTCCCCGTCCCCAGAGCTCAGCACCGTGCCCCCCTCCCCTCGGGCGGGCTGTTGGCAGCCGTGCGTGCCCTCACCGTTCTGGGACTGCCACCAGCGCGCGCGGCCGGCCGAGGACAGCACGTTCTGCACGCGGTGCCCGCTGTGGCTGTGGGGCAGCCTCGAGTCACACCTGCAGCACTTCATGCTCCACTGCAAAGAAAGGACAGTGACCACCCCTGCAGCCCCTGCAGAGGCTTCGGGGCTGAGGAGGAGAGGCAGGCTGGGTGCATTGAGGACCCAGGAGCATCAGCACAGGTCACTGAGAGCTGAAGGACCGTGATCAGTGAGACTGATGACACTCAGGCCACTCAGCCTGCACACCTTTTTGAAAGCCACAGCTCAAGGCTTTATGGACTAAAAACTAAACCCAAAACGCCTTTGACTAACACAGATTTTTGGCAAACCATCAGAACTGTGGTTTTTTTAAGCAACCCCCCTGGTTTCCGCAATACCGACACTGGCTAGAAAGCCCTTTGCAGCCTTTCAGCGCTGCTTTGCCCTTTCCACCCGGCCCAGGGCTGTCTCTGCTATCCCGGGCTCAGGCTGTGCTCAGCCCCCAGGGCTGTCCCCCGGGAGCAGAGCGGGAGCTCGCAGTGGGTCACAAGCCAGCGGGTGGAAGTCGAGTGGCTCAAAGTTCAGCCCTTCACTTGAGCAAGTGACCCGGGGAGTAAACAGAGATCCAGCATGGCAGCGGGAGAAAGGCGTCCCCCGGGAGCAAACAATACCCAAATTGTCACTAACCAGGCAACGCTCCCTGCAGGCACCAGCGGCCACCAAGGGGCTGGATCAGGAGCGGCAGAGATTGAGCAAGGGACAGGACAGGGAAGGGATGGAGAGCAGCCAAGGATGGGGTGGGCGAGGACCACCAGGAAACCACCAGGGATGGAGACAGCCAGGGGGGGCCCAGGTGGGAAGGGCAGGGCCAGGGCGATGGGGACTGGGAGATGGGGAATTGGGAATTAGGAGATCAGGAATTCAGGAGATGGGGAATGGGGCAGATGGGGAATTTTAGGAAAAGGGGAATTAGGGAATTAGAAGATCGGGAATTAGGAGATCGGGAACAGGGAGGTGGGGAATTGGGGAATTTTAGGAAATGGGGAATTAGGAGATCAGGAACTGGGGAGATGGGGAATTGGGAGATGGGAAATCAGAAATTAGGAGATGAAGAATTAGGGAGATGGTGAATTAGAGGGATGGGGAATTTGGGAGATGGTGCCAGAGCCCACAGCAGCACCCCTGGGGACAGGGAAGTCCCAGCTGAAGCTCTTGGAGAGGAGCCAGGGACTGCAGAGACCACTGGGAGGGGAAAGATGCTGCTCAGACCGTGGAATGAAGGGCTCAGCGCCTCCAGCCTGGTGGAACAGGTTATCCAGAGAAACTGAGGCGGCCCCAGCCCTGGCAGTGCCCAAGGCCAGGCTGGATGGGCTTGGAGCAGCCTGGGCCACTGGAGGTGTCCATGCCACGGCACTGGAGCTGCATCATCTCCTCCAGCCCAAAGCCCCTGGCAGTCTGAGGTGTCAGTGGCAGCAGAGGAGGCTCCCAAATGGAGCAGTGGGACACGTCTGTCACTGTCACATCCCACAGGGATTAGGGAGGATGGAGCAGAGCATGCCAGGGGTGGCAGAGCCAGCCCTGAAGGCTCAGAAATGCCACCCTGGCTGCAGAGGGGGTCTGGGCCTGGCAGGGGCACAGCTGGCACAGGGAGGGCAATGAGACACCCTCTGCAGGGCTGGCAGGGGCTGCAGTGGCTCTGGGTGACTCTGGAGGCATGGGAGTGCTGGGAGCCCAGAGGGGAATCAGCTTTCAGGGTCTGGGCAGGGCCAGGGGGTGACAAGGGACAAACAGCACTGCACAGGCGCCCTGTGCTGAAACCTTCCTCAGGGTGCTTAAAGAGAGGAGCCAAATCCTGCCCAAACCCTAAAGAGGGCCCTTCATAGGCTGGGGAGGGGACAGCAGGGTGGCAGCCGCTGGGACACAGTGACACCACCATTAATGGCTTCCCCTTCAAGAATGAATTTGTGGTTCACAAAAATCAATCTGTGGTCTCATTCCTCACACAGCCCAGACCTGGGTCTGCTCTGTCCCAGGCCTGGGAACCTCGCCCAGCTGGGTGCACAGTGGGATCCTCACTTGGAACCCATCTGTTTCCGTATTTTCCACAATCTTTATGTTCTCTGCCTATAAATACCCCACACAGGAGTTGGCAAACTGCAGTATTTATAACAATATCACAAAGTACGCAAACATAGCACTGAAAATATATAATCATGCCATTTCCCTGGCTCTACCAGTGAGAATCACAAATAATTTAATCAGGACTAGGCAGAGCTCATTTCAGAGAATGGCCACGAGCAGCAAATTGTCAGGGAGCTGCAGGAATTATCCACAGAAATAATCTAGTGAACAATTGCCAGCGGTGATTAAACTTCCCACCAGTCCTGACTGTGCTCAGCAAATGGGAAAGGAAGGTTTCCTGCAAGGGGAAAGGTTAATCTCGGCTAAATTATTCATTAGGAGTGACTCGTGCATACTTATGAGCTCATTCACACAGCCAGGGACAGCGTGGCTGCAGCCCCACTCAGACCCAGTGCTAAATCAAAATGAAGCTTCAGGGCGTGAGACAAACCCTTCCCAGGCAGCCCAGGGCTGTGCTGGCTGCAAAAATCTCCTTTAATTTTTTCCCCCCTCAGTTTTTTTAATTAAGACTAAAATTAACACTGGAAACCAAATCCATGTCACATCCTCGCAGTGAGTTGTGAAACCCCCGCATTGCACAACAGCAGGATTTGCCCCGAGCAGCTGTGACTATGTGGCTCAAAGTTCCTTGGGACAGAGGGAATTACCAAAAATGAGTGAGGAGAGCTCCAGCAGCACGTCCCTGCTTCAGCCCTTTGCCATTTCCATTTCTGGCCGGGCTCGGGGGATGCCGGGGAGCTCCAGGGGCTGCAGCTCTGCCTGAGCAGAGGCAGGGCAGCCCTAAAAGGGGCTCTGGGTCTGCAAGGGAATCTCTTCACGCCCTCTGTGCCTCCAGGCTGCTCCAGTCACCCCAAATCCGGGTTGTGGAGGCTCTGGGGTGAAGGGAAATTCATCCCAGACCTCTGAAAGATAATTCACAGCACAGTTGTGTGAGAGGGAAAACTCCTGTGCTCGGAATAAATAGAGTCATGTCTCAGAAATGAATGGAAAGGGGGAAAAGTCCACAAAGAACAACCTGAAAGTGGCTGAGCACGGCAGCTCTGTGTGCTCTCCTCCTGCCCTGGCCTTGTGACCCAGCTCCTGAGCAGCTCCCTGCTCGTGCAGGGCAGCAAAGCTCACACGGTTCAACTGATGGCCCCTGCCCAAGGGTATTTCAGGAGCTCCTGCTGCCATTTTAACGTGAGCAGAGAGCCCTTGAAATGAAACCCTCCTGGCACAGCAGCAAAATAAACTGCGCTTTTCATCAGCAGGGAGGGAGGCTGAGCTGTGCAGGCGTGGAGCAGAGACCCCTCCAAGCTTTGGGGGTCCCAGCTGTGCCCCAGGGCACAGAGCACTGTGCCAGGCAGCCCCTGGCACTCAGCCCTTGCACACCAATATTCCACAGGGACACCAATATTCCACAGGGACACCAATCACCATTCTGATTCTATCTGGGAGCACTCTGGAAAGCAGTGGGGATTTGCACACACACACACAGATTTGGGGTTATTAACAATGGGGTGGGCCAAGGCCCCTGCAAAGCCAGGTTATGTCATTCCCCATTCCAGCCCCAGGACACCTCTCTATTCCAGCACTGGTACCTGCAGCAATGGCTGTGCCAGGCTCCTGGAGCAGGGCACAAATCCATCCCTTGGCCATGGCAAAGGCAGCAAAAGCTGCCAAGGCTCTGCCATCATGGTTAAACTGCCCAGTGAGCAACTGGCATTCCCTAAACTGGACTGGGATTCAGTCTGGGAGGACAGATCCAGCACAGAACCAGGGAGTTCAAAGGGATCACAGTGCAGTTCCCAGCCCCACACAGGACACCCCAAAATCCCAGCCTGGGCCTGAGGTTCTCTGTGCCATGACATCAGTGTCACTTTGGAAATGATGCTGGAAATGAGCTCTGAGTTTTGCTCAAACACAGAGAGGTCTCTGCCCCCAGCTTGGATTTATCCCAGCTTCAGGGGGGCAGCAGAGGTGGGGTGAAGGCAGGAGTTGGACAAACCTCCCAGGGATGAGCTTTAAGGAAATGCAGTTCCTCTCCCTCACTCAAAAGCTGAGGTGGGCAAAGGCAGGAGTTGGACAAACCTCCCAGGGATGAGCTTTAAGGAAATGCAGTTCCTCTCCCTCAAAAGCTGAGGTGGGTGAAGGCAGGAGTTGGACAAACCTCCCAGGGATGATGTTTAGGAAATGCAGTTCCTCTCCCTCACTCAAAAGCAAGCTCATGGGTGCCGCTTTCCTCACCCCATCTGTTCTCACATCAGCAAAACCTCATCTGAAACGCGCCAGGCTGATCTGACAGGCTGCAAAGCCCAGCCTGCAGCAGCTTATCCCACAGCCCAGCCGGTGCCAGGCAGGGAGGAGGCGTCTCCCAGCATGTGCCAATCTGCAGCCCCCAGGCCAGGAAAATGAGCTGCAGAGAGGGAGGAGGGAGCATCCACGGGAAATGGGCTGTGCTGGGCAGGTGGGGGCACAGCCCTGGAGTGCCTGAATGCCTGGTGAGATCAGCCCTGAGCAGCAGCCTGGGCAAACCCCTGACAGCACAGAGGAAAACCCAAACCAGAGCCACGCTGTGGTCCATCCAGCCTGGCTGGAGTGCACAGATCCATTCCCTGGCTCTGTGCAGAGCTGGCTGGGTGTGAGGGAGGCTGAGTGGGAGGCACAGCTCTCCCTGCCCCAGCCCGGGGTGGGCTCCCAGCTCCCTGAGGGATTTGGGCAGGTGGCCCGGCCCCAGCACAGCCCCAGAGCTGTCTGGCACGTCCCTCCCAGCAGATATTGGCCGGTATTTTTGGAAGAAGCCAAAGAGGAGCCGGTGCTGAGGCTCCAGAGCAGCCCTGCCAGGCAGCTGCCCCCGTCCATCAGCACAGGGAGCCTGGGCTGTGCCAGGGGTGGGCTCACATCTCCCTCTGGAACTCTCCTCTCATCCCCCTTTACCAGCTCCATGGCACCAGAGCTGGTAAAGGGGCTGCCCACCCTCCTCATCCAGGCACCCGCAAAGCTCAGGTGAGACAGGCAGAACATATACATATATTCTGATATATATATATATATATATATCAGATACATTAACATATATTCTGATATTTTTCATATATTCTGGTATATATATATCAGATACATTTACATATATTCTGATCTTTTTCATATATTCTGATATATATATATATATCAGATACATTTACGTATATTCTGATCTTTTTCATATATTCTGAGATTTATATCAGATACATTTACATATATTCGGATATTTTTCATATATTCTGAGATTTATTTCAGATATATTTACATATATTCGGATATTTTTCATATATTCTGAGATTTATTTCAGATATATTTACATATATTCGGATATTTTTCATATATTCTGATATATATATACCAGATACATTTACATATATTCTGTTCGATAGTTAAATGAAGTGCTAACTGAGGCTGACCCACCCCCAGTCCACGCCAGCCCGTCCCACCGAGCATCCCCGAGCCCATCCTCGCTGCATTTCCCGGTCCATTCCCGTTTCCCTGCCCTGCAGGCTCCATCAGCAGCCCCAGCCCGAGTGCTCCCAGCCGGGCCATTGCCCTGCCCGGGCTATAATGGGCAATGCCGAGCCCCGGCCAGGGATGGAGCAATCGGGAGAGCAAAGAATAAAGGTTACAGGGATCGGGGCCGGGCAGACAATGGAGCAGAGGCTGCGGCTGATCAGTGACCACCAGAGTTGCAAAATTGGGCCCTGGGGCCGGCAGGAGCTACCCCTGGTCCCCTGCCCTCTGCTGAGCTTGCAAAACCACCCCCGGATCTGTGCCCGTTTGGCAACTGAGCCGCAGCAGGGCTTGTCACCAAAAAGAGCCCTAGAGTCTATAAAAAGCAAGCCCGTTTAATTTATAGGGTGGGAATAGGGAAATCGAGCTCACTTTTGCTTAAATTAGGGAAGTAGAGAAAGGGAGGGAAGGATTAGGAAATGCTGAACCCGTGGGGATTTCTCCCAAGTTGAGAGCTGGTATAATCAAATACCTCCATCAGCAATTACAGCTGCAGAACAGAAATCAGGGGATTTGCTCTCAGTAACTCTGACTCTCTCATTTCAATAAAGGAACAAAATGTCAGGAAGAGAAGAGCCCATTCCCAGAGCTGCAGAACCCAGCTCAGCACAATGTTAACAGCTCACATCCCCTTTAACCCTGCTGCTTGTAAGGCAAGGGACGAGGGACACGAAAACCAAAGAGTTTTGGGATTTGTAGCCTGGAAGAGACGAGTACAGCCCTGCTCCTGCAGCCTCATCTACAAGCAGAAATTTGGAAGGAAGAGCTAATTAAGGCACAGGAAGCAATTGGGGTTTATTTGTGAGCACAAACGCTGATCCCTGGGAGCAGCAGCAGAGCTCCAGAAAAAGGGAGTGGAGGAAATGCCTGACTGAGACTGTCAGCAGGAAAAGGACCTGAGGGAGGGGAGATGCTGCAGCCAGCCCAGCATGCAGGAGGATTGGATGCTCACACCCCTCTGGGACAGGAGCTGCCCCTTCCTGAGCCCAGGGACGAGTGGAAATGTGTGCAGCCCAGCCAGGACAGCCCTGGCTCCACCACAAATCCACAGCCACAGCTTGGCCTGCAGTTTGCAGAGGATGGAAACCACAAGGCTGACTCACAGGAGCTGGGCTCCAGTGCAGAAAGCTCTGCCCCACCGGGGAGCTGCCACTCCTTTCCTCTGGAGCATCCCTTCCAAAACTGCCTGTCCTGCACTGAACCCTCGGGGCTCCTCCCAAGGCATTTTCAGGGTTAACAGCAGCCACAGAAGGCTGCAGGAAGTGCTCACATCGGGGACGCATCACTCTGCAGCTCCCAGACCTGTGCTCGGGCAGATTTATCCCCAAATTCTCCCTCTGGCTCAGCAGCAGGGTGGGAATCCGCAGCTGGATGCAGCATCATCCCCCAGCAGGATCTCCTGCCCCCACACAACCAGGGACTGGAAACGACTTCAGCAGCTTTTCCAAGCTGGAACGCTCCCATTTATGACAAGCAGATATGAGTTCAGTTCATAACTGAAACGCCCAGGGACAGGAGGGTTGGGGATGTTTTGTCCCCAGTGCTCCGTGCCAGAACCTTGGTGCCAGCTCAGCCAGGGGGATGGCAGGGAAGGGCTCCAGGGACAAATCCCAGCATCACAGAAAGATTTGGGTTGGAAAGGACCTTAGAGCTCATCCCTCCAGGCTGGAGCATCCCTACGGGGTGGGGAGGATGAGGAGGATGGAAGCAGGGAGGATGAGGGGAGGAAGGCTCTCCCATGCCCCTGGAGGTGAGGAGGATGAGGGGAGGAAGGCTCTCCCGCCCCAGGGGAGCTCTGGGTGAGGGGAAGGGGCCGTACCTGTCCGTGGGGGGTGCAGTACG
This sequence comes from Melospiza melodia melodia, assembly GCF_035770615.1. Classification (NCBI taxonomy): domain Eukaryota; kingdom Metazoa; phylum Chordata; class Aves; order Passeriformes; family Passerellidae; genus Melospiza; species Melospiza melodia. Next base: position 8,597,615 of record NC_086221.1, read on the forward strand.
TCTCGGGCTTGCTGAGGCCGCAGGTGGAGGAGGCTCTCAGGTGAGGGGCCCGGCCCAGCAGCAGGTCCCCGGGGGCCGGGTAGCAGGCACCGCCCTGGGAGCAGGATCGCTGTGCTGCCAGGGGCTGCAGGGCACCTGCAACAGCGGGAACGGGGCTCAGGGGGTGCCAGGGGGCACAGACAGACAGACAGGGGCACAGATGGCAACCAGCCCCACAGACAGACACGGGCACAGACAGCGACCAGCCCCACGGACAGACAGACAGGGGGCACAGACACCGAGCAGCCCCACAGAACCAGGAGCTGCTCGCTGCACCAAACCAGCCATGCCTGGGACAGCCTCCCCAGGGCATGTGTGAACAAGAAGGGTGTTTCAATCTGAGGTGAAATATTTTTTTTTTAATAACAGTGCTTTGTACTAAGAGCTACTTCCAAAGCACCTCCTTGCCCCGGCCCCAGGTTTCGGGCTGCAGGGATGCTCTGTGCCTTGCCCATCGAGCTGAGCAGCCCTGGAGGTGTCCCCTGGCCCCAAAACCAGCCCAGGTTGGTGTCCCCTGGTCCTGCCGCTCAGGACGGAGAGCAGGCTCCTGCCACCCCCAGCACTGCTATGCAGCCCAGGCTGCGCTGCTGCAGCTGCTGCACAGCCTCCATCAGCAGCACTGCTCTTTACTGAGCTCCCATCAGCAGCATTGCTCTTTACTGAGCTCCCATCAGCAGCATTTCTATTCGCTCAGCTCCCAATACCAGCGTTTCTCTTCACTCAGCTCCCAACACCAGCATTTCTCTTTATTGAGCCGTTCCCCGGCTCTCTGGCAGCCCAGGGTGAGCCTTACCCAGCAGGACGAGCACTGCCCATGGCCACAGCTGGCGGCGAGGCTCCATCCGGCCACAGACACAGCTGGGGAAGGGTTTGAAGTGAATCTGAAACGAGCAGAAATGTCAGTTCAAAAGCTCACTCCGGGTCCTCCTCCCTTTGTTACTTCACAGGGAGGTACTTCTAATTAATCTACACAGAATAGCGTGGGGGGTAAAAATCAAGAATAATGAAAGGAAAACCAGATGCTGAAACTGAATTTGCCTGCAGTGCAATGAGCCCCTGGCCTGGCCCTGCTGGTGCCGGGCGGGAAGGGGCTGGAGGGGATGGAGTGAGCACACACAGAGCCCTGCAGCCCCCAGGCACACTCTGGGTGCCCCAACCCCAATCCCAGCTCACATTCCAGGAGAAGCAGAAATCCATAAAACCCTCCCGCAGGGAAAGGAGCCCCGTGGGACAGCCCAGGAAGGGAATGCTGCCAGCACACACCCACAGCGAGCAGAAACCTCACCTGGCCCGTCCCCTGTGGTGTCCCCTGTGGTGTCCCCTGTGTCCGTGTCCCTGCTGTGTCCGTGTCCCCGGCAGAGCTCCGAGCGCCGGCCGCTCCCGCAGGCTTTAAACGCGCCCTGCCTCACCTGCAGAGAGGTGCTGTGGGTGCAGCGATGACAAAGGAGTGATTCAGGGTGAGCCCCAGACATCCACACCCTGCGAGCGCAGCGCGGCTCCGGCAGCGCCGGGCGGGCACTGGCACGGGCACGGCGGGGAAAGGCGGATGGGGGCTGTTTAACCCAAATGGGGGCTGTTTAACACGAATGGGGGCTGTTTAACCCAAATGGGGGCTGTGTAACCCAAATGGGGGCTGTTTAACCCAAATAGGGGCTGTTGGACACGAATGGGGGCTGTTGGACACGAATGGGGGCTCAGTTTAACCCAAATGGGGGCTGTTTAACCCAAATGGGCTCAGTTTAACCCAAATGAGCTCTATTTAACCCAAATGAGCTCAGTTTAACCCAAATGGGCTCAGTTTAACCCAAATGAGCTCTATTTAACCCAAACGGGCTCTATTTAACCCAAATGGGCTCAGTTTAACCCAAATGAGCTCTATTTAACCCAAATGAGCTCAGTTTAACCCAAATGGGCTCCCTCCAGGCAGGGCTGGCTCGCTGCACTCACTCGGCTGCCAGGGCAGGGCAGGGCCGTTGTGCCAATGGAAACACAACTTTATTATTGTTATACGGCTGCCGCAAAGTCAGGAGCGTCTAAAGCCCCGTTTGGAGTGAGGGCAGCTCAGAGCGCAGCCACCACCCCCGGCGCTGCCCGCACGCTGAATTCCAGCTAAAACTGCTTTCCATCCCCAGCAAAATGGAGCCCTTCCCATGTTCTCCAGTGAAACAGCCCAAAGCTCCTCTCCCACACCGGTGGGGGCTCAGCAGGACCCTCCAGGTGACTCCAGGCCCCTCCTGTTGTGCTGCTGTCGGTGTCACCCGGTCCCATCCGCACCCCGAGGGACACAGGCACGCCAGGCTGAGGGCCAGCAACTCCCAGCAGGGCTGCACACAGAGCTGGAATAAAAAATTAATAAAAAACAAAAGTATCGTCCCTCGGGCTACGGAGTGCGCGAGCTGGGCTGAGGCGGGGCACACCTGGGCACACCTGGGCACACCTGGGCGTGCTCGGCAATGCGGTAACGCCGCATTCCTGCTCGCCAGCCCCGCCCGGGGCAGCAGGGAGGCAGAGCAAGCCCTGGAATGTCGGGAGGGAGAGGAGGGAGGGATGGGACGTGCCCCGAGCTGCCGGCTCATCCTCGGCACGGCCGAGCCCTCAGCGGCACCTCGGGGTGTACAGGGTGCCCAGAGAGCCACAGCAGGGCTAAACATCGCCCGCAGCTCAGGGTCCGCAAGCTCAAACAGGATCCGAACCGAGGGAAAGGATCGTTTATCGAGTATCAACTGCGAACCAGTGAAAATGGGAGAGACTCGTTTATAGAGTATCAACTGCGAACCAGTGAAAATGGGAGAGGGAAAATCAGCTGTGGATGGGGGGATGCTCAGGGACGGGGGATCCCAAAAGCCCCGTGACAGGGCGGTGGCAGGTCCGGGTTCTGGTGGCTGCCAGACCTGGAACAGCTCCAGTGCTGTCCTGGGTGGTAGGGAGGAAATGTGTGACAGGTGGAGATTGAAACTGCTGGTGAAAATGCACCACAGCAAACAAATGCGAGCGCTGGAGCAGTCTGGGGAGGGTGGGACAGACAGGGGGACGCTCACAGGGCCCGAGCTCCTCTCCAGCCTGTGCTGACCTGTGCCAGGCTGTGCCCACAGGGGCTGGGCCAGACATTCCCTGGAAAACAAACAGCATTACGAACTCCTGCAGGAAATCGGTTCTGAGTCACAGGACATCCCCTGCCCGGGACACTGCCCAGGAAAACCGAAAACCTCTCCTCCAGGGGCAGATCAGCACCAAAAACCCCTCCTCCAGGGGCAGATCAGCACCGAAAACCTCTCCTCCAGGGGCAGATCAGCACCAAAAACCGCTCCTCCAGGGGCAGATCAGCACCGAAAACCTCTCCTCCAGGGGCAGATCAGCATCCCCGCCGCTCCCCGTGCCGGCAGAAATACAAAAGGAACCGAAATCAGCGGCGCAGCACTGCACAAAGAACATTTAATCCCTTGAAATGCAAAACCTGCGCTAAGGAAAAGGATGCTGCTCCAGGATGGTTTTATAGTTCAAGCACACAGAAATGGAACAATACTTGATGCTGCTGTTCCATTTTTCATTGAAGGATTAACAATGTCTGAAGCACAATTCCTGAAAGCACACGAGCAGCTGCTTTACAATGGAAAATACCAGGCACAGGGATGATTTCCCTCTGCTGAGCAGGATCTTGGCACAGAGAGGGCAGAGTCTGGACTCCCAGCCCCTGACAGCCCAGAGCTGGATGAAATCTCCCATCACAGCCTGAGTCCTGTCAGGTGCTGCTTCCCTTTTTGTGGGAAACACCTGCAAGGGCCACGGGACGTGGAGCTGGAAGCACTGAAGCTGCTTGGGAAGAGCAAAACTCGGGAGGGTTTGTCAGGGGTGAGAGGTTGTGTCTCACGTTGTGACTTTCTGGTAACCCTCTCAGTTGGAAGATTAATGATATCAGTAATAAAAGAGGTTTTCCTCCACCTAATCTTTCAATTTTAATTCAAATCAAACCACCTTCTTACTCCAGCAGAGATGATTTAAATCACTGGCTTTGCTAATTACCATGATCTCCTTTAAAAGCATTTCAGGAATTCCTGACGAAATTCCAATTCCTGTTCTGAAAACCTGCTCTGTAAGCAAATAACACTTTGAACCAAAACGCCACTGACCTACTTTGGGTTTAAATTCCAGTAACTCTGGGAGCTGGCTCCGAAGGGCAGCAGCCCTGTGAGCCCAGCCTGTGTGGGCACAGCTGTGGGCACAGCTGGCACAGGGTCGTGCTGCATGGAGGGCACAGCCGTGGCCAGCACAGGGCTCAGGAGCTCAGCAGTGCTCCCAAATCCCTCCCACAGAGCTGCGCAGCAAAGCAAAGGCTCAGGATTTACCCTTAAATTAAAGTGGGTTTTCCTTTTCCCCCCTGCTCCTTTCCCCACCCCATGGGGTTCCCTGTGACCTGACCCATGATGGGTGGGCACAGAATGGCCCAGTGTCCCCAGTGTCCCCAGTGTGCCTAGTATCCTTGTCCCCACTGTCCCCAGTGTCCCCAGTGTCCCCAGTGTCCCCAGTGTCCCCACTGTCCCCAGTATCCTTGTCCCCAGTGTCCCCAGTGTCCCCAGTGTCCCCAGTGTCCCCAGGCTGCACACCCCCCAGGCACAAGGGACACGGTGCAGGGCTGGCAGGACACAGGCTGGCTCTGTGCTCCCTTCCCACCGGGCCCTTGATAAAATTACCCTTGCAGGGGAGCAGCGTTATTTTTGTCACGTCCCCATTTTCCAAACAGGAAAATATTCCATTAGGAAAGCGTCCAGCTCCCCTCTGGGGGGTTTTGGCTGTTCCAGGCACTGGAATGGGGGGATCTCTGCACCCATTTGGTGCCAGCCAGCAAACCCCCCAAAAGCCTTCCCTGCAACATCCAGGGCAGAAGTTTAAATTGGCATTTAGGGACATTTGGGCACCCCCTTTAAGGCACAGAGTCCCCCTGTGTGACACCAAGGACACGCTGTTTGCTGCTCCTGCCTGCCTCCTTTGAGCTGCCAGGTGGAACAGAGGCTGCTCCCACCTGTGCTGCCCTCCCTGGCTGGAATGAGGGGTGGGCACAGCCCACGGAGCAGAAAATAGCCAGCAGTGCCCGACCCTTGCCCACTCATGGACACGTGGGGGATGAGGCAACAGCTCTGTGCAGTTCTGGTGCCCAAGGAGCTGCACCAGGGGCACGGGGCAGTGCTGGCACCAGGTGCAGGGACAGGGCACAGAGGCACACAACAGCAGCAGGGTCCCTCGTGTCCCTGTGACCCGTCCAGGACAGCGATGGCCCCTCAGCCCCCACAGCAGAGCAGGTCAGCACACCGACCAGGTCACCACGGCCCGGCCACGTGCCCAGAGCTGTCTGCAGCCCGTGTCCATCACGGCCTGGGGGAGGCTCCTCTGGCACAGCTGGGCTGTGGAACCACACCTGCATTATTTTATTCATTTTCCATAGGACGGGTCCTTAACACACCTTGCTGGGCTTTAGGGTGTCCTTTCCTTTTTCTCTCCTTATTCCTTGAGTGTTTCAGGGCGACACTGCCTCGTGCTGTGCCCGAGCAGATCGGGCACCCTGGAAATGTCCTGGGTGGGGGGAGTGCCCTGCTATGGGGCAGTGCCCTGCTATGGGGCTGTTCTGGCAGCAGGGGCAGCTCCCCTTCCCTCCCAGCCCCTTTCAGGGCAGCTCTGCTCCTCCCAGAGCCCCCAGCACGCACCCGGGGCATGGCCAGCGCCTGCCGAGCCCCTGCCCCTGCCAGCGCAGAGTGTGCCAGCCCGGGGTGTGAAACCTGAGCTGTGCCCCTGCCCCTGCCAGCCCGGAGTGTGCCAGCCCTGGGTGTGAAACCTGAGCCCCTGGAAGGCTCCGCGGGGCTGGGAGCAGAGCCCAGCTCAGCCCAGCCCGGCCCGGGCAGCGCTGCCATCCCGAGAGCATGGCCAAGGGCACCCCTGGTACCAAGGTCAGCCCATGGTACCAAGGCCATCCTCGGTACTGAGGGAATCCCTGGTGCCACCTCATGATACCAAGGTCACCCTGGGGTAGCGAGGTCACTCCGTAGCACTGAGGGCACCCCGTGGTACCAAATTCAGCCGTGCCCAGGCAGCGGTGCCAGGAGGATGCTCAGCTCTGGCAGAGGCAGCAGCAGCCCCGGTGCAGCATGCCCTGAACTGCCAGAGCAGCATCCCCCGAGCTGCTGGAGCCCCATCCCCTCTCTGCCCACCCCAGGCTCCCCTCCCAGCCCATCCAGGTTAATCCCCGGCTGCTGACGCTGCTGGCGAGGTTCAGGCCCAGCTCTTCCCCCCGATGACGTTAAACCCGCGCGGCTCCCCCGGCCACAAAGCCCGGGTTAATCAAAGTTGCGATTAAACCTGACAGAATCCTCATGCAGACGCTCCTAAATAAGATTTAGAACGGCTAAAATTAGTCTAATTTGGTGTTAATCATTAATCGTTTTAGCCACACTTAATTCAATTTAAATGTCCACACAACGAGCTTGCATAGACTTTGTTACTGAAATCTAAGCCAAAATCGAATTAAATGTTGTTAAATTAGATCAACACAATCTGAGTGCTGCCATGAGAAGTGTTTGCCAGAGATGATTATCAGCTGATTGGTTAATGCTCAAAATTATCCTGAGCTCTGTGCTGGCCCAAAAGCTCCAGCTCTCAGAGCTTTGGGAATGCATGCACATCTCCATCAGTATTTTATGAACAGAAATTCCCTCCCCAGCCCTCAAGGAAAGACTTGCAAACATCAGGTCCAGCAGGCAATAAAAACCCTGCCTGAAAAAAACCGAAAACAACCAAAAATCGTTTTTGTAGGTGAAAAGTCACAGTGACAGTGCCCTTTGTGTCAGGGGCCGGCTCAGCTGAGCCGCTGCTGCTGCCGGGGCTGGGCAGGGCCGGAGGGGCAGCACAGTGACCCCAAAGAGCCACAGGATTGGGACCAGCCGTGACCTTCACCTCCCCTGTCTGGCTGCTGTCTCCTCCGGCTATCTTTTCTCCAAAAGCCTTTTTTTTCCTTTTTTTTTTTTTTTTTTTTGAGTGTTGCAGAAGGGGAAAAAACAGAGCCCGAAGTCAGCGATCAGCTGCAAGCTCGGCCGCCAAGTTGGCAGGGAAGATAAGGACCCTTTATTTAAAGTAGAAAACCCCAGACGCTGAGGAGGGATAGACGAGTCTTTAGCAACTTTTACAGCCAGTCTTGCAATACAGTTTCCTAAGCACACTCAAAACTTGCAAAAAAAAAACCCAAAAAAACCCCAAGTTTTCAGCAGGAGCGTTTCCTTGGAGCGCTGCAGGGCCGGGGCAGCCTCGGGACGTGCGGGATGTGAGGAGCCAGGGCTGAGTCACTGCCCCACACCCGGCACAGCTCAGAGACAGGGAAATCCCGCAGATTCAAGGGCTGGGCCCCTTTTTGGGGTGGTGCAGCGGTGCCCAGCCTCGTGGGCAGGGAACCAGGCAGTGTGGGGGCATCAAAGCTGAGGAGGAGGAGGGGACGAAGGCAGGAAGGACATGAACTTCACCTCCTTCCTCATGCACCAACCTCTCCCTAAAACTGCTGCTACAACATCAGCTGATATTTTAATTTCTACACACTGCCTGGCAGAGCAATTCCCATCCTCAGCCACATGGATCTGCCCAGAAGTCTGACCCAGAGTCCATCATCAACAACTTCTCGTGGCTGTGGCAGCCCTCTGGGCTCAGCTGGGATGTGCAGGAACCCAGAGGGTTCCTGCAGTGTCTGCTCTGCTGGAGCTGCAGCAGCAGCAATGATGGGGGTGATGATGATGATGATGCAATCGTTGTTGCATCATCAGCAATGCCGGGGTTTATTGGTGCAACACAGCCTGGCTGCAGCCCAGGATGGGAGCAGCACCGTGCTGCAGGTGACACAGAGAGTGACACTAAGGGGGACACAAAGGGGGTGACACAGATTCAGCACCAAGCGCAGGACAAGTCAGGAGTGGATCTGATTGGATGTAACTTCTCCATCTTTGGAGCTTCCCCAAGTTCCCTCACTCCCAGGAAGTCAGGGGCTGTCACACCTGCAGAATCACCTGCTCATGGTTCCCTCTGGTGAGGCACCTGGACAAACCTTCCACAAGCACCTCACAGCCCAGCCCGGGTGACACTGTCACACCTCAGTCTGATGACATGATCGCACTTCAGCTGGGGTGACACTGTCACACCTCGGCCTGTGACACCAGCCTGCTGAGGTATTTTCTCACCCCCTTGCCTGCAGTGTGGCAGCCAGGGCAGGGACGTTTTGGTGAACTGGCCACTGGCAGCAGGGCAGGGACGTTTTGGTGAATTGGCCACTGGCAGCCAGGCAGGGACATTTTGCTGAACTGGCCATGCACAGCCCCAAGCCCTGACCCAAACCCTGCCCTGTTTTGGGAGCTGTGGACACAGACCCTCTCCCTGCCTCCCAGGCAATCACCACAGCCACTGTGAATATATGAAATTGAATAGATGAAATATTTATTGCAGAAGCAGGTACAGCAAGTCAGGCATCACGTCTCTGTTTCAGGAATTAGACTGAGACAATCATGGGGGGTTTTTTGGAGGAAGGAAAAACATACGTTTTTTTAAGAGAAAAAGGAGAAATGGAAGGAGGGATGGGAAAACGCAAGGAGAAATGGAAGGAGGAAGAAATGGAATGGGGAAAAGAAAGAATAAAATAATTACAAAGTGGGGGAGAAAAGGGTTTAAAAAAAAAAAAATAATTAAAAGGTCTGGCCGGATTAGGGCAGGAGCTGCCAGCGCGGGGGGGCCGGGCCGGCCCCAGCTCCGGGCCCCGCTCCCGGCCCGGCCCCCGCCCCGCCCGCCCCGGCGGCGATAAAAGGCGGCGGAGGCGGCTCCGGGCAGCGGCGGCAGCGCGGCGGCTGCGACAGCGGCGACAGCAGCAGCAGAGCCTCGCGGCGACTGCACCGCTCACTGCATCGCTCACTGCACCGCTCACTGCACCGCTCAGCACAGCCCGCAGGAACACCGCACCGCTCGCTGCGCAGCACAGCCCGCAGAACACACCAGGTAAGGGCTGCGAGGGGATGGATGCCACGGGATGGGGATGGGGATGCGAGGGGATGGGATGCTACGGGTCAGGACGCTGCACGAAATGCGCGGGACCAGCAGCGTGTGCCCCCCACCGCAGCCTGGGCTGGGTGCCTCTGTCCTGGGCAGGGTGGTTCAGGCTCTGTCCTGGGCAGGGTGATTGTGGCTGTGCCCTGAGCAGGGTGGCCCTGCCTCTGTCCTGGGGCACCGCAGGGACAGGGTGGCTGCGTTTTCCTGAAGCAAACCTTCGGCAAAATCCCCGCTCCCCATTTAAGGCCGGCTGCGGGGAGCTCAGGGAGCTCAGGGAGCTCAGGGAGCTCTGCCACCACAGCAGCTGGATCGAACTCACGTCCCTGTCCCTTCTCCCCCAGAAGCCACACCAGACCCCGCTGCTGCCGAGCTGAGATGGAGACCGTGCACGAGCTGATCCCCTTCGCCAAGGAGATGCTGAGCCAGAAGCCCAACAGGAAGATGGTCAAGCTGTACATGGTGGGCAGCGTGCTGGCCTTCTTCGGGGTGGTCATCGGCCTGGTGGAGACCGTGTGCAGCCCCTTCAGCTCCCAGCCCAGCCCGGAGGACGAGGAGGACAAGAACAAGCCCGGGGCGGCCCGGGAGCAGCAGAAAAGGGAGGATTTGGTGCTGGCCAAGGGCAAGGCACAGCCGGCGCTGCAGAGGGCCCTGGTGACCCGGCAGCACGCGTCCTAGGCTGATCCGCACAGAGACTCCACCAGGGGGGTTCCAGCACGCAGGGAAGGCTCGGCCCGAGGAGGCTGCACGTCTGACACCCGCCACGAGAGAAGGGCTTTATTTGCTGCTGTGCAGCAGTGGGGAAAAATACCTTTTGTTGGTATAAACCTGTGCGCCATGCACAGCGTGGTTTCTTATTTTTCATACGGACGCGTTTTACACCATTTTGCAAGATCAATAAATATTTTCTATGGTACCCGTGTTCTCTCTTGCTGCTGTTATTGTCAGAGCCCTCTCGTGCTGCTTTGCTGAGGTTTTGCTCCCACCTCTGGCTCCTTTGTGGGGCAGGGGGGACGTGGGGGACAGTGGAGGAGATAAACCCTGAGAGGCGGCTCTGGGGCTGCTCCGTCTGTCTGTCTGTCTGTCTGTCCCTCCGCTCCCTCCCCAGGGCCCAGCTGGGCAGGAGGTGACATTTGTGTCACACGGGCGCCACATGGCCCGAGCTGGAGCTGGGGTTACCTGGGTTCAGTGGCACAGATCTGTCCCTGCCATGGCCACGTGTGCTCAGAACTGGTTTAAAATAAACCAAAACCCACTCTTGCCCTGGCAGCCCTCCAGCAGGCTCCAGCTGCTGCTCAGCTAAAAACCCTAAAGCCAAAACCCTTCCACCTTTCTGGGATCTTTCACAAACCCTAAAGCCAAAACCCTTCCACCTTTCTGGGATCTTTCACAGACCCTAAAGCCAAAATCCTTCCACCTTTCTGGGATCTTTCACAGACCCTAAAGCCAAAACCCTTCCACCTTCCTGGGATCTTTCACAGACCCTAAAGCCAAAACCCTTCCACCTTTCTGGGATCTTTCACAGAGCCGCCACAGACACCTGAGTGTGCAGGGTAATGCTGGATTCCAGAGCCACAGATGGAAAAACACAGAGATGGCACAGCCTGGAGGGTGTGGAAACTGTTCCAGGCTCCACTCAGAGCCCTGCCAGGACCATTAGAGGACTTTCACCTATTTAAAAAATGTTCTGGGGCTTAGCAAGAATCTGTTGCATTTGGGACTGTGTCATGTCAGTCAAATAAAGTCTGCAGGCAGCCAGGGCTGAGTGATCCTGGCCACATTACAGAGGGGAGGGCAGCACACAGGCCCGGCCAGTCCTGACCAGGGCAGGAAATCTCCTTATCGGCTCAAAGACACCCTCAGGACAAGGAGGAGCAGCAGGATACACAGCTCATGGAAACTGGAGATGCACCAGCAGCGTGCCGCTCTCAGCTCACAGCAAAGCATTGAGCCAAACACTGGATCATGGAAAATGGGAAAGCCCTGCCAGACCTCAGTGCCCAAGGCACAGCTCCTACATAAGAGCAGGACCTGAAAATACCAGAGTACGGCTGAAGTTCACTATTTCATTTTCATAATACACAACCCACAGTTCATTTTGTTGATGATTATTTCTGTTACCCAAACAAACCCAGCAGCACAGAGCGGAGAAAGAATCCTACCCAGTATCTGCCCAAAAATCTGCTCAAGCTTTTAAAGTACTTTTTCCTCATTAAAATTATAGTGCTTTTTAAAAAATAGTGTTTGAGAATTACCTCATTTAGTCTGTAACTAAATGGATTCAGTCTGTAACTAAATGAATTTAGTCTGTAACTAAATGCCCTTGGGCAAGGCTGAACTTGCCCTTCTCTGGCAAGGCTGAACAATCCCCCCTCACTGATACCGATGGAAGTTTCATGGGAAAACTGGAGAATTCAGGCCTGAAGGGATGCACCAGCTCCACTGCCCTGCCCATCCCAGCTTTTAGAGGGGTTTCACATTTCCAGCAGGGAAGGCTGGGCTGGAATTCCTGGGCACACCTGGTGTGAGGACACTGCAGGGAGACGGGGGCTGTGGCTATGGCAGATCACAGGTCCTGCCAGATCACAGCCAGGGGACAGTCCTGGACAGCCCAGAGCTGTGTCCATCACCTCACATGGATCAATCTCACCCAGGTGACAGTCCCAGCCCAGCCAGGTGCCCCCCCCAGAGCCCCCAGGTTTGCTGCCCTGCTGCTGCTCCTCCTCTGCCCAGGGCTGCCGCCCCGAGGTGATGAGCTTACAGCAAAGAGGGTTGGGAGCAGTCAAAATAGCCGCTCCTAAGGCAGCTAAAGGGATTAGACAGCTAAAGCACAGCCCTGCCCCTGTCCCTGCCCTGGGCTGGGCACTGCACCCAGCTCACCCTGCAGGGCCAGCCTGGGGCCAGCCTGGGCACTGCAGGGACCTGGGACCCTCTGCACAGGGGGAATGAGACCAGTATTGATCCCTGGTTTTACCCCACAGCACCCCACAGAACCCCACAGCACCCCACAGCATCCCACAGAACCCCACAGCACCCCACAGCATCCCGGATCACCCCACAGCATCCCACAGCACCCCGGAGCACACGGGGCCGTGGCCACAGCCCCTGCAAGGTGCCAATTGCAAAACTGTTTCATTACAAACACTGGGACAGAGCAGAGAGACACCAGATGGGACCAGCGAGCAGCTGGGGAGAGCATTTAAGGCTGAGTTAAACCCAGACCCTCAGGACAAACTCCTGGCACAGCCACACGTTGCCCCCGGGCTGAGTTACACTGCTGGGCTCCCATGAGGATGGTTTCTGTTGTTCTGAGACCTGTCTGAATGTGGTTTATTCCAACCTGCGAACGTGACACTTCCCTGGTACGTTAAATTCCCAGGAAAAATGCAGCTGGCACAGAATGTGGTGAGTCTTTGTGTGCAGCCATCTCTCCCAGATCTGATTTCAGCCCGGAGCTGACATCCAGCCCCTCGTCCCAGGGGCTGAGGCCTCTCCAATGCAGGGCTGGATGTGTCCAGAGAGCCCTCAGTGCTATTTGCAGTGGACACGGACACTGCAGGGCTGCCAGGCTAAATTTAGGGGTGCAGATAAGGATGTCACCCCAGGCACCAGCCCCAAGGGCACTGGGGACGTGGATAGCAGCCAGGGCTCCCAGCAGCCGCTGTCCAACAATGGAACTCCAGGGCAGCAATTCCCAATTTGGTCACACAGGGGAAAAAACACAAATTTAGGGCTTGGAAACGACTTGAACATCACAGTGTTTGCTGTAAACCAGCAGTGGGCAGAAATGTGATGTCAAACCAAACCAAAGCCATTCTCCAAGCCTCTCATCTCCCTTGGGGCTGGGAGTGCTCTTCCACTGGTGCAGGCTGGCAGGATGTGCGAGGAGAAAAGAAAATGAGGGCAGACCCTGATATTGTGAGGGCTCTGTCTGCAAAGAAAGACAGAGCTTTCATGGCTCTGCTCATGGCAAAGGGGGCTGGGACAGCCGGGGAGGAAAAATAATACTTTAACGTCTATGAGATAAAAGAAAGCAAGAGGGAAAGGAAAAAATAAAAAGGAAAATCCTCTGCATTTGATAATGGTTTGAAAAAACCCAAATATCGCTCAAAAAAAGGAAAAAAAAAAAAAAAAAGAAGCAGAATCCAAATTCCTGCCAAGTGTTTTCAGCCTTGGAGCTGCCTGTGCAAACCTGCCTGAGCTGGGCCCTGGAACGAGCTCCCTGCAGGGCTCCCCAAGCTCCCTCTCCCCTCTGCTGGGGTCTGCCAGGACAAATCCCTGCCCGGAGCAGGCAGCAGGGCAGGAGCATCCCCCGGGAGCGCAGCCCCAGGTCTGGGCACAGCTCTGGGCACAGCTCCGGGCACAACTCTGGGCACAGCTCTTGACTCTGGCACAGCCCTGGGCACAGCTCTGGGCACAGCTCCGGGCACAGATCTGGGCACAACTCTGGGCACAGCTCTTGGCTCTGGCACAGCCCTGGGCACAGCTCTGGGCACAGATCTGGGCACCGCTCCGGGCACAGCTCTTGGCTCTGGCACAGCCCTGGGCACAGCCCTGGGCACCGCTCCGGGCACAGCTCTGGGCTCTGCCCCTCCAAGGCTGGCAGCAGCCAGGATCACAAACCCCTTCCCCTCCACCAGCCTTTCCCGGGGCTGTCTGGGGAGCAGGAGCTGCCCAGTCCCTGCTGCCAGCCCCGGGGGCACAGAGCAGCCCTGCCCGGGGTGCCCAGCACCGTCTGGGGCTGTCCCCGTCCCCCATCCGTGCCCAGGGCCTGCAGGAACGAGGGACGACGCTGAACCACCTGCGCCGGGCTCCCTCTGATGCTCTCCAAGTGAAACTTGATGCTGCTCGGCAAAGACACACCTCTTCCAGGGTGTTGTGCAAAATTCTGCATTTTAATGTAGGACAGGAAATATGAAAAGAGCCGGGCAGGACCCAAACAGCCCCGCTGGCCAGGCCGAGCTGCAGGGAGCAAAGCAAAGCTTGGCTTGGCTTCTCCATCCCCCCAGCCGTGGTTTTCCAGGCCTTTGGAAGCCGCAGCTCCTCGGCTGATGGGTTTTTAAAGGGTCACGGCGCTGCTTCCCTCAGGAGCAGCTCTGCACAGGGGTTTTTGTTCCTTCCTTCTCTCTCCTGCTGCATTTCCTGGCTCCACGGTGGGATGGGTCGGTTGCAAAAGATTCTCATTCCCTTCCTGGGACTGGTTTTGGCCTTCTGGTTCTATTCTGCGAGGGACACCTTCAAACCGGGTGAGTATCCAAAGGGACTCTGGCTTTAAGGAAAGAACGACAAAAAGCCACGTTTGGGTGTTTTGCACGGAAACCGGTCAGAGCTCGGAGCAAGGCCGAGCCTTTGTGGGCTGGTGGATACCGAAAGGGGCTTTAACAAAGATTTAAACCAAACTGAGCAGGGACTGTGCAGAAAAACCTCCTGAGGGAGCAGGTGAGGCAGGGGGAGAGGGCACTGGGTGCTCCATTTTCCTGAGTGCAGGAAAAGAGTTTATAAACGGGGTTTGTAAGTGCTGAAGTTTGGAGCACACACTCAGTGGGTTGCTTTTGTTACAGAATAGTTGGGGCTTTGATAAATTTTGTCCTGGTTTGTGGGAAAACCTGCTGGAAGAGTCCAGAGCTGTCCCTGTGTCCCTGCATTCCTCGGGGGGCTGCAGCAGCTCCACAGCTTTTTCCATGGGATGGGAGTGCTGGATGCTCTGCACTCATTTACCTTCCAACTACCTGCCGATCTGGAGGGCACCCAGGGTTGTTATTTCTCAGTTTTGAGGTTTCTCTAATAGCACAAGGCTGACTGCAGGGCTGTGCCTGTGTCACAGAGATGCTCCGGGGCAAGCGGGTGATCGTGACGGGAGCCAGCACGGGCATCGGGGAGCAGATGGCATATCACCTGGCACGGATGGGCGCCCACGTCCTGCTCACGGCACGCACAGAGCCCAGGCTGCAGAGTGTAAATGGGCACGGCTGGGCACCACGGCAGGGCTCACCCAGACATGGGCACGGGAGCTCCCAGCATGGCCATGGGAACAGCCATGGCACACAGGGTCACACATGGGCATGGGGACAGGCATGGGTCACACCTGGGCATGGGGACAGCACAGGTCACACATGGGCATGGGGACAGATCCCAGCTGGGTATGGGGACAGTCACAGGTCCCACCTGGGCACAGGTCACACATGGACAATGGTGATAGTCACAGGTCATGGTGACACAGCCCTGTGCTCTGGGAGCTCCTGCACACCTGGCATTCCCTCCTGCACACACACACACACACACCTGGCATTCCCTCCTGCACTCCTGGCAGTCCCCCCTGCACACCTGGCATTCCCTCCTGCACACACACACACACACACCTGGCATTCCCTCCTGCACTCCTGGCATTCCCTCCTGCACACCTGGCAGTCCCCCCTGCACACAGATCTCCCCACGCCGCAGTGTCTGAGCTGCACACACATCCCCACACACCCTCATTCCACAGCAGGCTCCTGCCCCTGCTGCTGCTCCTGCATTTCCAGCCAGACTGCCTCGGGTAACGCGTTCACCCAAGGAATCATTTTCCAGGCTCCCTTTGAAGCTCACAAAGCTCCAAACACGCTCCCAAAAGCCCAAACCACTGGTTTTAGGTGGGGACACATCACAGGGAGCTCCAACACCCACACCTGAGAGCCAGCGGGCTCCGGGGCAGGGAGGGGTCCCCAGGCAGGGATGGGGCTCCCAGAGCAGGGATGGAGTTCCCAGGCAGGGATGGGGTTCCCAGGCAGGGATGGGGCTCCCAGAGCAGGGATGGGGTTCCCAGGGCAGGGATGGGGTTCCCAGGCAGGGAGGGGTCCCCAGGCAGGGATGGGGTTCCCAGGGCAGGGATGGGGTTCCCAGGCAGGGATGGGGCTCCCAGAGCAGGGATGGGGCTCCCAGGGCAGGGATGGGGTTCCCAGGGCAGGGATGGGGCTCCCAGAGCAGGGATGGGGTTCCCAGGGCAGGGATGGGGCTCCCAGAGCAGGGATGGGGCTCCCAGGGCAGGGATGGGGTTCCCATGCAGGGATGGGGCTCCCAGAGCAGGGATGGGGTCTCCAGGCCAGGATGAGGTCCCCAGAGCAGGGATGGAGTTCCCAGGCAGGGATGGGGTTCCCAGGCAGGGATGGGGCTCCCAGAGCAGGGATGGGGTTCCCAGGGCAGGGATGGGGTTCCCAGGCAGGGAGGGGTCCCCAGGCAGGGATGGGGTTCCCAGGGCAGGGATGGGGTTCCCAGGCAGGGATGGGGCTCCCAGAGCAGGGATGGGGCTCCCAGGGCAGGGATGGGGTTCCCAGGGCAGGGATGGGGCTCCCAGAGCAGGGATGGGGTTCCCAGGGCAGGGATGGGGCTCCCAGAGCAGGGATGGGGCTCCCAGGGCAGGGATGGGGTTCCCATGCAGGGATGGGGCTCCCAGAGCAGGGATGGGGTCTCCAGGCCAGGATGAGGTCCCCAGAGCAGGGATGGGGCTCCAGATGAGCCAGGCCGGTGCTGAGCCCTGCTCCTGGCCTGGCAGGTGGTGCGGCGCTGCCTGGAGCTGGGCGCAGCCTCGGCGCGCTTCGTCAGCGGCTCCATGGAGGACACGGCCTTGGCCCAGCGCGTGGTGAGGGAGGCACAGACAGCGCTGGGTACGTCTGAGCCCGCTCTGCACGCTGCCAGCACCCCGGCTCCTCTGCACTGCTGCCTCTCACACTGACCCTGCTCCTCTGCCTGCACTGCTGCCTCTCACACTGACCCTGCACTGCTGCCTCTCACACTGACCCTGCTCCTCTCTGCGCTGCTGCCTCTCACACTGACCCTGCACTGCTGCCTCTCACACTGACCCTGCTCCTCTCTGCACTGCTGCCTCTCACACTGACCCTGCACTGCTGCCTCTCACACTGACCCTGCTCCTCTGCACTGCTGCCTCTCACACTGACCCTGCTCCTCTCTGCACTGCTGCCTCTCACACTGAACTGCGCTCTGACTGCAGCCCTGTGGCCTCCTGGCACCCTGCTGCAGTGCCACAGCCCTGGATTTCATCAGCCCAGTGCCGGGGTCTGGGGGATCCATAGCTCTGGCCATTGCAGCCAAGGGTCACAGCTCAGAAATGCTCCAGCCCTATAGGGAGCTCCCCTCTCCTCTCCCTCCTGTCCCACTGACAGCTCAGGGTGATTTCCCTTGGGCTGTGGCATTTGTGTTTCGAACTAACAAAATATATCACAGCAAAATATTTCCTGGCAGCCACCATCCAGGCTGTATCCCTGCTCTGGAGATAACAGGCCACAGCTCTGACCCAAAAACCTGATTTCCTTGGATTGCACTTGCTCTGCTCCCAGGAAACGTTGTTTTACTGCTTGCAGCCCTCTCCCCCAGCACTAATGCCTGTTTTTCTGCTGGCAGGAGGCCTTGACATGCTCATTCTGAACCACGTTGGTGCATCCTACTTTGGCTTTTTTGATGGGGACGTTGAGCATGTCCGGAAGCTGCTGGAAATCAACTTCCTCAGCTACGTGGCCATGGCCACGTCAGCCCTGCCCATGCTGAAGGAGAGCGAGGGCAGCATCGTGGTGGTTTCATCCATGGCAGGTGAGCGGGCAGTGCCACCAGGCTGGGGACATGGGACTGCCCAAAATGCACCTGGGCTGAGTGCCAGAGCAGCACACAGGGACACCAGGCTCAAAACCCCAACAGAACCAGCCCCAGCACAAAAACCCACCAAAACTAGCTCCAACACAAAACCCCACCAAAACCAGCCCCAACACCCAAATCCAGATGGGTTTGGGGTTCTCTTGATGGAATTTGTTTTCTGCTCAACCCAATCTCCCCATTTTGGTTTTTGACCAATTAAACCCCACAGTGCTGCATTGGTCAGGGCTCTGGTGAGCAGCTCAGGCCAGGGATAAGTTCCAGCTTTGCTCCATCTCTCCTCTCTGAGGGTTTTGTGGTTGCTGTGGGCTGCCCATGTCCTGAGCAGAGATGTGAGCCACAGCTTTGGCCTTAAGAGCTGGAAGCCAGCAGGAATATTTGTAAGGCTGCTGTTCAGGTGGCAGGATGGCACTTCCCAGGTGAAATCCTCACTGAGGGAGGGCAGAAGAGCAGCTCAGGTAGAGCAGCCTCGTGTGCTAACACAGAACTTCCCTCTGTGCCCAGGTAAAGTCGGGTTCCCCTTTACCGTCCCCTACTCTGCGACTAAGTTTGCCCTGGATGGATTTTTCAGCTCCCTGAGGCAGGAGTTCGCCATTCAGAACATAAATGTCTCCATCACGCTCTGCATCCTCGGCTTCATCGATACAGGTGAGAGCAGAGCTGTGCCAGCCCTGCCCAGGGCTGGGCATCCCCACCCCGGCTCCTTCTCCTGCCCCCTCAGCCTGTCCCCCCAGCTGCAGGGGGATCCCACCTGTCTGCCCCCAAAAACAGCCTCAAAAGCCTTTTACTTCCCTGTGCCACATAAATCTGGGCACTGCTTACAGGCTGGCACAGCCCAACACCCCTTCGGGTGCCTTCATCCCCGGGGGTCCCCACTCTCCCTCATGCCCGGGGTTTCCACTCTCCCGCATCCCCTGGGAGTCCTCGTTCTCCCCATATTCCCCAGAGATCCCCACTCTCCCCCAATACCCCAGAGATCCCCACTGTCCCCCATCCCCGGGGGTCCCTACTCTCTCGGCATCCCCTGGGGATTGCACTCTCCCCCATCCCCTGGGGATCTCCACTGTCCCCCATCCCCGGGGGTCCCCACTGTCCCCCATCCCCGGGGGTCCCCACTGTCCCCCGTCCCCGGGGGTCCCCGTTCTCCCCCCCATCCCCGGGCATCCCCACTCTCCCCCATCCCCGGGCATCCCCACTGTCCCCCATCCCCGGGGGTCCCCGTTCTCCCCCCCATCCCCGGTTATCCCCACTGTCCCCCGTCCCCGGCGCTGACGCGGGGGCGCGCAGACCGCGCGGTGCGCGCTGCCGCGGAGGTGCTGCAGGAGCGGCCGGCGCCGCGGGACGAGTGCGCGCTGGAGATCCTCAAGGGCGCGGCGCTGCGCCGGAGGGAGCTCTACTACCGCTACAGCTCCACGCGGCTGCCGCTGCTGCTGCGGGACTGCGCCGCGGAGCTGCTCGATTACCTGGTGCGGAGCCGCTACCGCCTGCCCGCCGCGCCCCGCCCGCCGCGCTGAGCCCCGGCCCGGGACCCCCGGAGGGTCCCCTGTCACCGGCAGGGTCCCGGTCACCGGGAGGGTCCCCTGTCACCGCAGGGTCCCGGTCACCGGGAGGGTCCCCTGTCACCGGCAGGGTCCCGTACCCCGGGAGGGTCCCCTGTCACCGGCAGGGTCCCGTACCCCGGGAGGGTCCCCTGTCACCGCAGGGTCCCGGTCACCGGGAGGGTCCCCAGCCCCCGGGAGCGTCCCGTACCCCGGCAGAGCCCCGGCCCTGGGAGGGTCCCGGCCCCCGGGAGGGTGCCCTGTCACGGCAGGGTCCCGGCCAGCCCCGTTCCTCCGTTCCCGGCCGGTTCGCGATGCGCTGGCGGCACCCGCAGGGACGGAGCGGGACCCGCATTGGCGGCTCCTCCGTGCCCTGCTGGCCCCGCCCGGCCGCGGAACGCTAATTATTGAGCTAATTATTAAATAAAGTGTATTAGCCGGACAGCGCTGCATGTGCTGGCGGGGATTTATGGCCTTTCCCAGCTGTTCATGGGCACTGCCAGGGATCCAAGGGCGGGCACTGCTGCTCTGGGCACCTGTGCCAGGGCCTGCCACCCTCACAGGGAACAATTCGCTCCTAATTTCTCCTTACCCACACAAACCAGCACACACCGAGTGGGTTCTGCGCTTTAAATTTCCAGAAAATCACCGTCAAAGCCATTTGCCACCTGCCCAGCAGGCACTGAGCAGAATCACCACCCTGGCAAAGCTGGAGATCTTTCCTATTCATCCACTTGGCTCCTTTACTGCCTTTTGCAGCCCATGGATTCCTCCACAGGGATACATTTTAGGGGTAAGAGCCACCCAGCAAAATGACAGTGTTGCCCCCATGGTGATATCCCAGAGGATAACCCAGGATCATCGGCAGTGGATGGGAAATGGAACCTGCGCCCTGCTCTCCCCAGCTCTGGCTGTGGACGTGTACAGGAGCACTGCTCAGTGAATCCTCAGGCAGCCAGCGAGGGAGGGAAGGGAAGGGAAGGAAAGGAAGGGGCTGCTCCTGGTTTAGAGGTGGAGAAAGGGATGTCCGTGGTGCCAGGGATGTCTGCTCCGAGGGGACACTGCTGTCCCAGCCCCTGGGCAGCCCCCAGACCACTGCTCGGTGCCTTCCCTTCTGTCCAAAAGCACACCTGGCACTCCCGGCAGGCCCAGGGTGCAAAGGGACAGCCTAAAGTCCAAAGCCACACGCTTCATTAGGTTAATGTTTGCTAAATCACCGGCAGGGCAAAGAAAAGGTCCATCAGCAAACTTGTGTGAGATAAGAGCCAGCTCAAAACTGCCCTGCCCCATTCGCGAGCTCCAGCCACCTTCACCTCCCCGTGGGGCTCGTCTGGTTCCTGCCTTTCCTCTGCAGAGGGATGGGCTTGCTGCTCAAGATTCTCATCCCTTTGCTGGGAGCAGCACTGGCCTTTTATTTTTACTCAGCACCTGAGAACTTCAATGAAGGTGAGTCCCGGGAGAAGCAGGGACCAGCAGGGACCAGCAGGGACAAGCAGGGACCAGCAGGGACAAGCAGAGACCAGCAGGGACCAGCAGGGACCAGCAGGGACCAGCAGGGACCAGCAGGGACAAGCAGGGAGAAGCAGGCTCCACAAGCACCACCAGAGGGACCTGGACGGGGCTGGCACAGCCAGGGAGGGCTGAGGGGAGGTCAGGCTGCCCCAGGCAAGGGGTCAGGGCATGGGGAAACTCGCAGGGCTACACCGGCTCTGATGGGACAGTGCCTGACCCCTGCCAATGACTTATCCGGGAAACAAGCACTTCTCCCTTTAAACATTCAATCCTTTATTGGCCAGCTCCCCCTGCTCCCTGGGCAGGGGTGCAGAGCTCAGGCCTCCCCACCCCGCTGGGATTGGGGTCAGACTGCAGCAGGGTCTGACCGGGCTGCCAGGGGCACGGGGGAGCCGCAGGGACAGGGAGGAGCAGAGGGGCAGCGAGGGCTGTGCCAGGGCTGTGCCAGGGCTGTGCCAGGGCTGTGCTGGGACTGTGCCGGGGCTGTGCCGGGGCTGTGCCAGGGCTGTGCCAGGGCTGTGCTGGGACTGTGCCGGGGCTGTGCCGGGGCTGTGCCAGGGCTGAGCCAGCACTGAGCTCTGCACCCTCCTCGGCAGAGATGCTCCGGGGGAAGCGGGTGATCGTGACGGGAGCCAGCAGCGGCATCGGGGAGCAGATGGCATATCACCTGGCACGGATGGAGGCACACCTGCTGCTCACGGCACGCACAGAGGCCAAGCTGCAGAAAGTAAACGGCAAGGGGGGCGTGCTGGGCTGGATGTGATATTCACCCCAGCCTGGGCACACGGGCACACCTGGTACCTGCACATCCACCCTGGGCACACCTGGTACCCTGCAGACCCACCCCAGGGCACACCTGGTACCCTGCAGACTCATCCAGGGCTACCCCAGCAGCAGCCCTGCCTGGCCCAGCACAGGAGCAGCCCGGGCTGGGGCTCCATGCAGGTGGGTCCCTCAGAGCCCCTTCCCTCCCCAGGTTGTGGAGCGGTGCCTGGAGCTCGGCGCTGCCTCCGCCCGCTACATCAGCGGCTCCATGGCCAGCCCCAGCCTGCCCGAGGAGGTGCTCAGGGAGGCTGAGAACACCTGGGGTAGGTGCTCCCTGCTCAGCCCCGTGCAGCCCAGCCCCTGGAGGTGCCGGCTCCGTGGCTGGTGGCACGGCTGCTCTGCCCACAGGGGGCCTGGACATGCTCATCCTCAACCACATTGGCCAGAGCGGCTTCACCTTCTTCAGCGGGGACGTGGAGCACGTCCGCAGCCTCATGGAGACCAACTTTGTGAGCTACGTGGCGCTGGCCACGGCTGCCCTGCCCCTGCTGAGGGAGAGCGAGGGCAGCATCGTGGTGGTCTCATCCATAGCAGGTGAGCTCCTGCCACAGCCCTTCCTCTCCTGCCACGGTCCCTGCTCAGACTGCTCCAAAAGGCACAGGAGGGACCACAGGCAGGGCTGGCACCCAGGGGCAGCACGTGATTAACTCTGCACAACTCAAATCCTCTGGGAAATTTATCTCCTGTCCTGTCAGGCTCTTGGCGCCCTCTGATCACCTTCCCATGCTGCAGTGCAGGTGATTTCACACTGAACACACATTGGCAGTACCTGGGCATCTCTGCAGGGATGCAAAAGCTGCTCTGGAAGGCCCTTTGTGCCATTCGTCACAATTTGAACATTCCTGAGTGTGCTTTATCTCTCAGTTTATCCCAACACCCTAAATCCAAGCACTGGAGCTACCGGCAGGGCAAGTGGAAGGGAAGCTGTGCAGCCTGGTGCCTGCCCAGCACCTGAACGCCTGCCCTGTGTCTCTGCTCCAGGTAAAATTGCCGGCCCTTTTACTGCTCCCTATTCGGCAACCAAGTTTGCCCTAGACGGATTTTTCAGCTCCTTGAGGCAGGAGCTCATCATAGACAAGATCAACGTTTCCATCACGCTCTGCATCCTGGGCTACATCAACACAGGTGAGCTCAGCCCCGCCAGGAACCCGTTCCAGCCCATTCCAGCTGAGCCCAGCCCCTGTCCCTGGTGCCAGTCTGCTCTGCCACAGCTGCTGGAGCCTTCCCTGCCTCTGCAGCTGTGGGAACGGGACCCCAACCCTTCCAAAAGTGAGCCCTGAGGCCTTGGACTCTGCCAGGCTCAGTGAACTCAGGGGTGGAAAGCAAAGGGAGGGGAAGGACATTTATAATTGTCACTGTCACTGTTCTGAGCCTCGTTAAGCAGTCTGATCCCAGAGCCTGCGGGTTCGGCTCTGTGGCTCTGGGGTGCCCCGGACCCCCCAAAGCCGCTGCGTCCCCCCGAGCCTTCCCCGTCCCGTTGCAGAGAGCGCCGTACGGGCCGTGTCCCACGTCATCCCCGACACGCCGGCCCCCAAGGAGGAGTGTGCCCTGGAGATCATCCGGGCCGGGGCCCTGCGCCGCCGGGAGCTGCGCTACCCCGGGCCGGCCGTCGGCACCGCGCTGCTCCTGCACGGCCTCGCCCCCGAGCTGCTGGAGGGGCTGCTCCGCGGCAGCTACCGCCTGGAGAACGTGCGGAGAACGTAGCCTGGGACTTGGGGACACCCGGGACACCTGGGCATGGGCTGGGACACCTGGGGATGGGCTGGGACACCTGGGGATGTGCTGGGAGACCTGGGATGTGCTGGGACACCTGGGGCTGTGCTGGGACACCTGGGGTTGTGCTGGGACTCCGGGGACACCTGGGGATGTGCTGGGACACCTGGGCAGTGCTGGGACTCCGGGGACACCTGGGCTGTGCTAGGACACCTGGGGATGGGCTGGCATACCTGGTCTGTCCTGGCGCACTTGGGCTGTCCTGGCACACCTGGGGCTGTACAGGCACACCTGGGGCCAAGCAGGATGGGTCTGACTGTGAGCCCGGCTGCTCAGGACGGGTCTGGCTGTGAGCCCAGCTGCTCGGTGCCCTCTCCACACCCTGGGGCATCCCTCTGCTGACGCCCTGGCAGCCTGGGGCAGGGCACTCCAGGAGCCTGTGAGGCAGCACAAAAATGTCCTTTTTAGCAATAAGCTCTTGTAAAGGGCTTTTGGCAGCCAGGAGGCACTTCAGAGAAGGGCTGCCCAGCAGCAGGTTCCTGCTCACCCTGCAGACACTGTTCCCCTGGAGAGCCACCGAGGCAGCTGAGCTGAGCCCTGGCCCAGGACCAGACTTTGGGCCAGGCAGCACAGATCTCCCAAAGCCACGAGAGAGTCTCTGAATCTGGAGATTTCTGTCACACATCCCTTCCATGCCAGTCTTTGTAGGAATAAATCCAACGTTGCTTTGAGATCTCTGCTGTTCTGGGTGTTCTTTCTCCACGTGGGAGCCCTTATCAGGGCAGGGCGCCCTTATCAGCGCCCAGCTGGCTGAACCAACCTCCTCCCGATTTGCATTAACGCAGCTTTCACTTCTCTAAAGACCTTAATGAATTTCTGCCATTCCTGACCTCTCCTCAGCTGCCAAAACACGGGTTTTATTCCCCTTTCCAACCTGCAAGAAGCCTTCCAATAATAGCATTACTGTGCTTCCCCAAAGCCGCTCAGGGGAACTCCGTCCCCGAGTGCCACGGGCAGCTCCAGCTCCCCCGAGTGTCACAGAGCAGCACGGGGAGATGCCCAGGAGATAACCGAGCTGCTGGTTCTGCTCGGGGCCAGGCTGGACCCTCGGGGCTCCCGAGATGAGCCCGACCCCGCTGGGCCAGGCTGCGGGCACAGACAGGAACCGGGGCTCGGCCGCAGCTGCAGCGTTTCCTGTTGCACAGAGCGAGCAGGAGAGCACAGCAGGAGCTGCTGGGCATGAGGAGGGCAGCTGGGGCGTGCTCCCGCCCTGAGACACCCGCCTGGGCACGGCACCCGAGGGGCAGGACAGGAGCCTGGCACAGGTGAGTGTGCGGCGCCCGCAGCGCCAGTTCTGGGGCTGGCAGAGGCCGAGGGCAGCACCAGGCACCTTTTCCCTCCTTTTTCACCCCAATTTCAGCCTACACAACCTCCACTGGGGAGCTGTAATGTGAACCAGCAAGAAGCAGAGGGTTTTTCCTGGTTTTCCTTGGAGCAAGAGGTGTAACAGCTCGGAAAGCAAAGGTAGAGGACAGGTTTAATTACAGAGGGTAATTTGGGGTAGCAGAAGGAGGAAATGGAGCATTGGCTTGTCAAGAAAGCCTGCAGGGTTTGCTCAGCCCCGGGTGAGTAATGGGCTGGGTTTCTCTAAGCTTTATCCTGCTTTTCAGTGCATTTTTGGTGAGCTGAGGCTTTTACAGCCCTGGGACGGGCTGGGCAAGGCAGAGGCAGCACAGGTGGGAGAGGAGTGAGCTTTTCCTGGTGGGAAGAGATGGACGAGTGGAGGCTGAGCAGAACACACAAAACAGAGCAAAATAAGTTGAAAAATGCTCAACTTTTGGAGCAGTGTCCTGGCTGGGGCTTGTGGGCACCTTCCCCAGCCAGGCACCACCCCAAAAATGCTGCTCACATTCAAAGGAGACCCCTACAGTAAAAGAAAGCACCAGGAATGAGCTCTGAGCACCCCACAGCTACCACCAGGACAGCGTGAAGAATTACAGAGCATATTTTATACAAACTAATCATCATGGGAGTACCCTGGATGTGACTGGCACTCCTGAAGCACTGCCCCACACCCACAAACCCCAGAAGCGGCTGGATTTCCCTGATCCCCCGTGTTCTGGGCTCTTCCACAGGGCGCAGCCCCCAGGGGACGGGGCCAGCATGCCCAGGAGGGCAGAGAGCTACGAGGAGAGGAGCGAGCGGCGGCAGGAGGCGCGGGAGCGGCTGCGGGGCAGGGTCAATGCCACCTGCTGCAGGGCCACCGTCACCCCGGGCCGGGGCACGGCCGCCAGCCCCCGGCAGGCCGAGTTCCTCCGCAGGAGAAACCTGGGCCCCGAGGCCGGGGGGGCCCTGCCGGGACAGGGACGGACGCGCTCGCCCAAGGAGGACGGCCACAGCCCCTCCCGGGGGGCATCGTGCCCACGCTGTCCCCTCGCCTCCGCAGGGACACAGACCCTGCCCGGCTCGGCCGTGACGGACTCCAGCCAGCAGACAGAGTGAGCAGCTCTGCCCTCCCTGGCCGTGCCCCACGAAGGCTGCACAGACACAGCTGGGGAGGGGCGTCCAGCCGGAGACCCTCCCTCAGTAACGCTCTTTGTTTGTCGTTGCAGCTGGGGAATAGCAGTTTTAAACAAGGTAAGCAAAGCACAGGTGATGGAACTCCTGAAAGGTAAACTGCTGTGGGAATATTTCCACTTCTCTGGAAAAACTAACCCAATGGGCCCCAGCAGGCTCTCCGTCTCCACCCAAATATAGGCTGTTAATTCACTTTTATTTAAAAATATTTCGTTTTTTGTAGCAAGTTCATGCCATATTTATAAACTGAAACAATCCTATTATTAAACACCTGCCCTTTCCCTTTCAGGAAATGGTGCAGCTCTCCAACTACCTGAAGGTAGGTACCAAACAGTGCTCAGCACCCACTGGGACAGCTGGTTTTCACCAAGAATAATACTTATTACAATTATTAATATTGCTAAATGAAGGGGTGTTAAAAGGCCAGTTTTAACGTGGCCAAAAAAGCCAACAGACCCCAAAGACCTGGAGCCCAGGCAGGGCCAGCCCTGGGCTGGGGGCTCTGGGCTGGGGGCTCTGGGCTGTGCCCCAGCTCTGGCCCCACTGACCGTGTCCCTGTCCCACAGGAGGCCCTGCACCGTGAGCTGATGCTCAAGCAGAAGATGGTGATTTTGCAGGAGCTCCTGTCCACCCTGCTGCAGGCTTCAGAGAAATCCTGGCAGGTACCAGAGAGCTGCAGGACCCCCCATCACCTCCCCTGCCTCTCTCCTCAGGATGGGTGGGACAAACAGCAGAAAAGGCCCTTTTTGTCTTCTATGAGGATGCAAAATTAAGATGATACATTTTATGTGATATATGAGGCTTTTTGATAGGATCCTTAAATCAAACAATTCGTGCTGTTGTGTCATTAAAAAAAAAAGTGGTTTGAAAGTTCTGTTGGGGCAGAGAAGCGAGTGATTGGGTGAGGAGGGACAAAAACTTGTGTTAGACACATCCTGTGGTGAGAAACTTCCGCCTTTGCTCGCCCCTCCAATATAACGTGAGCAGGAAAAAACAGCCAGCCACAGGTGCAGGAAGTGGCCATGAAACCTCAGAATACCAACAGGTGGGTGCTCCTTGCTGCTCGCTGCCCTGTGCAGGACAGGAGAGACTTTGCTGCTGCCTCTTGCATGCTGCTGTTCCTCAGCCTAAAACTCAGCTTTTCATTGGCCTAAAATCAGCTTTTTATTGGCCTAAAAATCAGATGTACCTCAGCCTAAAAATCAGCTTTTCATCAGCCTGATAATCCCCTTCGTG
Source organism: Melospiza melodia melodia (assembly GCF_035770615.1). Lineage (NCBI taxonomy): Eukaryota > Metazoa > Chordata > Aves > Passeriformes > Passerellidae > Melospiza > Melospiza melodia. The sequence goes on from NC_086221.1 coordinate 8,624,752, forward strand.
CTGGAGCCAACAGGGAGATGCTGCTGCTGGGAGGGGATTCCATGAGGCAGGTGGGGCTGGCAAAGGGAGGGAGGGAGGGAGGGAGGGATGGATGGATGGATGGATGGATGGATGGATGGATGGATGGATGGATGGATGGATGGATGATGGATGGATGGATGATGGATGGATGGATGGATGGATGGATGGATGGATGGATGGATGGATGGATGGAGAGATGGATGATGGATGGATGGATGGATGGATGGATGGATGGATGGATGGATGGATGGATGGATGGATGGATGATGGATGGATGGATGGATGGATGGATGGATGGATGGATGGATGGATGATGGATGGATGGATGGATGGATGGATGGATGGATGGATGGATGGATGGATGGATGATGGCACAGCCACATCTGTGCACAGCTGGAGCCTGTGCAGACAGCGGAGGAGGAGAGCTGAGGAAAACCAGGCAGAACATTGCACATCTAAAATTGCTTTTCAAAATTCCACCTACGTACTAGGAGCCTTCAGCTCTTTGCACCAACAGCTGAACTGGGAAGATGGAGTCTTTGGGACTGTAAATGTGCTTCTGTGCAAGTTTAACCAGTGCTGAGACACCGGCAGTCTGGTTTGCTCGGCTCTGTCAGCTATTCCTGTAACACCGGGGAGTTTCTTGTCAGAGTCGTGACTTCAGACGGCAGTGGGCACAGATATTGGTGTTCTCAGTACTGGTGGTGGAAACCAGCCCACGTGAACTCTTTGCTAGCAATGTTATGTGAATTTGCATGCAGTCTGCTTCCACGGGGCCTGAGCAGCCTGACTAACACCGAAACAGGCCGATGACAGTGAGGAAAATGAATCATCCCCCTGCCCTCCATCCCCCTGCCCAAGTGCAGATGTTGCAACACAGACCCAACCCACTTTCTAAGGAAAACAAGCAGACAAGAGCGTTCCAGCAGCTGGAGCTCGAGGCAGGGAGGGAGGGGACAGAGAACAGTGGGGACAGGCAGAGCTGCATTTCTGCCAAAGCCAGCCACAACAGCCCAAAATCCCCTTGCTCCTAACTTGTCATGTCACTGCCAGCACCTGCACTCAGTAACCAGAGAAACGCCTCAGGACAGGTTCTCAATCCATAAAAGTGTCACTTCCCCCATATCCCATTTATTCTGAGGCTGGGAAGGTTTCCTTGAGCTCTCAGCACTGAAGAGACTTTGATCTGATTACAGATAAAGGGAGAAAATGAACCAAAACACAACCCAGCAAAACATTGGGGGCACATTGTGCAGTTCATGATTTCACATCTCACTTCAATTGCTTTTCCCCAGGGCCAGCTGAACGAGGACAAACTGAGGTGCAAACTGCGGGTGCTGGAAAATCAGCTGCAGGCCTGCAGCCAGGTAATGCCTGATTCACTGGCAAACACGGCTGAGGAAAGGCAGGAAAACAAAAACCAAGCCTTGTCACTGGGCCGGGCCTCAGTTTCTACATCAATCTGATGAGATACCGATCCAAAAAGGACTTTAACTCTTTGCTGAAGCAACGCTTCACAGCACAATAGCAGCAGCATTGACAGACTCTTTGCTAACACTCATATTTAGCAAGGTGAGAATCTGACACATAAAGCACCTCAAGCTCTTTCTTTGTTTCAAGAGTTACTCAAAGGAGTGTGTGAAGAAGATCCTGATCGAGATGGAGGACCAGAAGCAGACCTATGAGCAGAAGGCAAAAGAGGCTCTTCAGAAGATGCTGGAGGAAAAACTCCTAACAGAGCAGCAGCTGCAGAACTCTCAGGTGAGCAGTATGTCTTACACCTGGCTTGGCTTTAATTTAGCCCAGCTGTGACAAAGAAAACCCACATGTCAGGGAAAGGTGATGACAGGCTTGCCATCAGCAGCAAAGATAAAAAATATGAAGTTTTAGCTACTCAGCAAAGCCCAAAGCAGCTTTAGTGCAACCTGTACTCACTCCAAAAGCTGCACACCAGGTTACAGACAGCTCACAGCTGGGGAAGTGTACTCGGGTTTGTCAGCTCCAATTGCAATCCCTTCCCTCCCACCATCCCTCTGGGCCATTCCTGTCCTGCTCACACCATCAGACACCGGGCCAGAGGTCTCCAGAGCTGTTTTTTTTCTGCAGTTGCTTATTTATATGAAAATAGGATTTCCCCAAGAGGCAGCAAATTGCTTTGACCCACAGGATAACATATCTGCAGAAAGACAAGCGAGCTTTATCCCAAGTACCACCGGGCTCCTCCAGCCTGCTGGCAGCACAGGAAAGTGTTCCAGAGGGAGCGCTGCCCTGCTTGGCTCTGTCCATCAGATGGCATCAGCCCCACACGGGTGTTTGTGCGCTGCTGCTGCTGGGGGAGCCAGCGCTGCCCAGCACAGCCCGGCTGGTGGCACCAGGGCAGGCTGGCAGCGTCCTCCGGGGCCTGGGGCACGCTGGGGCCTGGGTTACAGCCACCCCTGGGTCCCTCTCTGCTCCCCAGAGAAGCCTGGCAGAGATGCGAGAGGACCTCGCCCTCTGGAAGGAGCACAATGCCACACTCAGAGCCGAGCTGACCAAGGAGACCACAGCACACACCGAGCTCAGAAACAGCTTCCAGGCTCTCCAGAGCGAGCTGCAGGTACGTGGGCTCCCTGCAGGAGCAGCCTGCTCTGGGATTTTGCTGCTGTTGGGTGCCCAGAGCAGCCGTGGCTGCCCCTGCATCCCAGGGGGGTTAATCCGCATTCATGTGGGGATAGTTTTTCTGAGTCGGGCGTTATTTGGGGATAGTTTTTCTGAGTCGGGGGTTATTTGGGGATAGTTTTTCTGAGTCGGGGGTTATTTGGGCGAGTCAAAAGTTTAGTGAAGTTAGGAGGATGCGCAGGGTCAGTGATAGGGCCAGTATGAATAGGATTGTGCTTATTACTCTTCTGTGGGTTCAAACCAGATTCTAAGGATTGGAAGTCGACTGTAATTAATATATTAGAAGAGTAACATACATCAGTACCTAGAGATGCAGAGGGATAATCACACGGGCCGGGCTGGACCCTGGGGCTGGGGCAGTGGAAGGCGGCGCGGGGGCAGCACGAGGAGAGCTGTGAGCCCTGCCAAGCCGGCCCGCTGTGTGTCTGTCTGTGTGTCTGCCTGTCTGTCTGTCTGTCTGTCTGTCCCGGCGCAGCGGGCGGACGCGCAGAGCCAGCGGCAGAGCCGGGAGCTGCGGGCGCTGCGGGACGAGCGCACGGAGCTGCTGCAGACAGCCAGCGCCCTGCGCAGCGACAACGACCTCCAGGCCGGCCTCATCCGCCGCATCCGAGGTACCGGGGCCGCCTGTGCCCTCCGGGAACCGCCAGGGACCCGGGCAGAGCTCCCGAAGCGTTCCCCAGGGCTCGGAGCAGCGTGCACACCACGCTCATTCCAGCACACCGCGCGTCTCAGCGCGCCACCGAGGCTGCTGATTGCCACAGCCCCCCAAAACTGTTCCGGGCCAGACTAAAGAGTTCAGAGAAGTGGTTTTGCCAGAGGAAAGGATGTGATGGGAGACCTGAAAAGAAATAAAAACCTGAGATACGTCCTCAGCTTGAGGCAGGACTTGCCACCCTTGGCAGAGCATCAGCCCCGGTGCTGGCTGGTGAGGGCAGACAGAGGAGCTGGTAATGTCCTAAAGCACGCTTCAGACACAGCCAGGGAACTCACACACGTTATTTTAAACTCACACACGTTATTTTGAACTCACACTCGTTATTTTGAACTCACACACATTATTTTAAACTCACACACGGCTATTTTAAAACATAATTAGGGAAGAGAAAGCAGGTGGCAGTTCTAATCTCATAACGGGTCTTGCATGAACAGCTTTAAAATAAACCATAAATGACTTGAACAAGAGGCACAAGAGATAAAGCTGCCAAAAAAGAAAGGGGAATAAACAGCTAAAAATCACATCCCTTCAGAGAAGAAAGTCCAGGGCAGCCAAAAACATCTGCTCCACTCTACACATGTGGAGAACAGAAAATACCATCCTTGCATAAATATACACAGATTTACACCAACCTTGATCTTCTATCCTTATTTCAGATAAATTGCAAAAAGAACAAGAGCAGAAAGTGACACTGGAGGCAACAATCAGCCATTTGCAGAGTAAGTAACACAGAAATGCACAAAGTTAGAGGTCTCCTTTAGTGCTGTAGACAATAACGGTGCTTTTTGTGTTCCCAGGTGTGATCCACAACCAGAACAACCAACAGAAGAGCCAGGAGGTGACAGTGCAAAGGACAGGTCAGCAAACTTTGTAACCCCCACGTAGCGCTCCCTGGACACAGGAACACTAGCCCTGACCCTAGGAAAGTCTGCAGTGCTCTAGAATAAAAGGTTATTTTAAAGCTACACAGAATGAATTGTTTTGCTAGCTAACATTAAAACTATAAACATATTTATGATGGCAAACACTTTAAAAAATAAATGGATTTCACTGCAAATTCTACCTCACTGGCTCCAACATATTTTTTCCAAACAAAACACATTCCAGTTTGTAATTGCAATTACAGCTGTACCTGACAAAAAGAAAGCAATAAAAAAGGCATTTTAACTCTCCCTCCCCTCCATTTCTGGCAACTGCTTAGAAATATTGCTCTTAAGATGATGAACTTGTAGCTACAGCAGACAGTGATAACAAATTTAGCTCCTGTGTCTTCTGCTTGGTGCATAGCACACCAATATTATCCCTAAAGTGTGCTGAGTAAACAAGAGCTAGAGCCAGCCCAGAGCCTGGAGCTGTTTCTCATCAGAAGCCTGACTCTTTTCTAGACCAGGTTTCCACCACACAGACCCCACCTCTCACTCCTGCCAAGGAGAAACAAAACGCTCTGTCAGAGCAGCCCGAGGAGGAGGAGGAGGGAACAGAAAGTCTGAAGGATGAGATGCAGAAAAGGACACTCCGGCCCACAGCAAAGGAGAACGAGGTGAGGAAGGCACTCAGCAGAATCACCAAAGCTCCTGCAGGTGCCCGGGTTTGGCTCCTGTAAGGATTACCTGCCCCAAGTTTTATCCTGGACCCCCAATGAAGGCCCTGTACACAAGGGCAGGGTGCAGCAGCCTGGGCTGCAGTAGCAGAGCTCTCCCTGTACAAATCCCTCTGCTCCCACAGACAGGAGAGCCTCAGCAGCCCCACAGGGAAAAGCCAAAGCCACGCTTTCAGAACCAAGCCCCTGAGCATAAAGGAAGGAGAGGAGGAAAGGAAAATGCTTGCAATAATAACAACAATAAATATAACAGCAAGGCTCTGCTAACAGAAGCAATGCCTGTACAAATGGGCTGCAAGAAAACCCAAAAAGCCAAAGCCTTTTACACACACTTTGCCATCAAATCAGCCTTCTGCCAACCAACAGCCCCTCAATTCTTATAGCAGTGTTCAGCCAGCAAGGATCTATTAAAAAGGACTTATAAAAAACCAATATAATTTAGTGTCGCAGAGCTGAGAGGCACATAGGAAAAGAGCTTGTGCTGTGTCTGCTGGCAGCAAAGCAGGCAGGTGTGGGAAGCTGGCAGTGCCCCAGCAGTAACCCTGAGCTGTGCCCTGTCCCTGCAGGTACCCAGCAGCACACTGCAGTAACTGAGCTGTGCCCTGTCCCTGCAGGTACCCAGCAGCACATTGCAGTAACTCTGAGCTGTGCCCTGTCCCTGCAGGTACCCCAGGTACCCAGCAGCAGTGACTCTGAGCTGTGCCCTGTCCCTGCAGGTACCCCAGGTACCCAGCAGCAGTGACTCTGAGCTGTGCCCTGTCCCTGCAGGTACCCAGCAGCACACTGCAGTAACTCTGAGCTGTGCCCTGTCCCCGCAGGTACCCGAGGATGCTCAGCAGAGCCATGCCCAGCTGCGGGTGAGGCGCTGCAGCCGCTGCAGCAGCCCAGCAGCCCTGGGGGCACACAGAGCCCAGGGGACCCCTCCTGCCGACGGCCCCTCGCTGTGCCTGCAGTGCTCGGAGCTGCGCTCGGAGCTGGAGGCGCTGAGCCAGGAGTACCAGTGGTGCCTGACCCGGCTGCGGCAGTGCCGCGACGAGCTGAACCGCTCCCAGGGCAGCCAGGCTCAGGTGGGAGCTCCTGCCCTGACCCCAGTGCTGCACACCGGCCTGGGACACGTCACCTCCCCTGTGCCCTGTCCCCTCCTCTGAGCCCTGCAGAGAGCACGTTTGCTAGGGCTGCCATGGAAGTGGCGTCCCCCAGCACACTCCCAGTAACACTAGCTTCTCCTGGCAGAGACAGCACGGCCCCTGGATCCCTCTCCTGGTGGTAGTGGCAGCAGTGGCCGTCGCCGCCTTCCTGGCGACGTACAGCCTGTGAAGGAGCTCCCCGATGACTGACTTCACTGCAGGAACTGACCTCTGCTTCACCAAGAGCAACCTGACCTGACCTGACCTCACCTTCTGCTGCTTTGTGTGCACACATTGGGTTTGTACCCCGAGCTGGCGTCACTCCAGCCAGCTCCTGTGAGCACAGGGACATCACCCCTTCCCTTGGCTGCTGTGGTTGCTCTGTTACTGCCAAAGGCTGCCCTGCCCAGCCCTGAAGATCTGAGGGACAAAGCCCCTGTCAGGACGAGAGGGACAGGGCATCCTGTGCCCGTGCCATCCAGCCTGCCTGGGGTTTATACCCCGAGTTCCCCTCCTGTATTTATGGCCTCCCTAAAAGGGAGGTACTCGATCCTGGGCTGTCTCTACTTTCACCTGACAAAGGAACCCAGCTCAGGGGGTTCCTCAGCACAGTCCCCTCACATCCACTGCTCTATCCCACTCCTCCAGCCTCCCTTGTGGCCAAGCATCCCCACAGCCACAAGAATTCATCAGAGACAGGGGTTTAAAGTCCCTTTTGCAGCTGCACTGCGCAGGTTTTACAGCAGAACGTGCCCATCATTCATGTGCAGGCTCAGATACAATGACATCACCTCCCATGGAAGTAAATATACCTGAAATATACACGTAATGTACACGTAGTAAACACACATGGAGCCTACAATAAACTTCACTAATTCAAAGCACTGTGGTGTTCAAATAATTTATTAATCTTCAGCTGCCCACTGCAAATAAACACACACTGACTTTGCAGGGTGTGATGTGCAGGCAGGCAGGACTGAGGCAGCAGAGCATCTGGGAGCACACTTTTTTTTTAAAGAAAATAGATTTGGTTTTGCCACCGGCCTGCAGTGACTGTCACAATTCAGCCTTCAGTGCTCAAGGACCAAGAGAGACGCAGGGGACAACACACACGGAGCTGGATCTTCTGCCTTGGTCCCTGATGCAGTGAGGAAGGCTAAAAAGTCTGAGAACACACGTGCTTTACAAGGCGACCGCTGGAAGAGACACGACCTCGCTGGAAATGCAGAGATCTACAAAGTCGCTCTGAGCACCGAAAGCCGCCCTGAGCTGCTGGCACCAGGCATCCAGCACGTCCCGGAGCTCGGCGCACAGGCTCTCGGGGACGCTGAAGGAGCAGATCTGCACCCGGAGCCCGTCCTTGATGCGGGGGCAGCAGGCCCGGGCCGTGAACACCCTCAGCGGGGTCAGCGCCAGGCAGTTCTCGGCGCCCTCGGCGAAGGTGTACACGGCGGGGTAGCCCAGCAGCGCCCCGGCCACGGTGCACAGGTTCCAGCCGCTGGGTTCCACCTCGCTGGCGGTCACCGGCTCGGCTCCGGCGGCCTCGGCGTCCCGCAGGTGGCCCAGCAGGGCGGCGAGGTGGCGGCGCACGGCCCGGGCCTCGTCAGGGCCGCAGAGCGCCGGGCCCCGCCGCGCCGCCGACACATCCACGAGCGGCGGAGACCGGTCCCGGAGCCGGTCCCGGGCCAGCCCCGGCCGCAGCACCAGCGCCGAGCCGCCCATGGCCAGCACGTGCAGCCGCTCCGCGGCCAGCCCGGCCTCCCGCAGCCGGCCCAGGTAGCGCCGCAGCTCGGCCGGGCCCGCGGGGCCGCAGTCCCACAGCAGCGCCGGCTTCAGCCCCGCCGCCACCGCCAGCACCTCCCCGGCCGCCTGCAGCGCCCGGGCCGCGGGCAGCCGCCGCCTCCGGCCGGGCCCCTGCGCCTCCCGGGCCGCCGCCACCAGCAGCGGCACCGGCAGCGCCGCGGGGCCCGGCGCCATCGGCGGAACCCGCCGCGGTTCCGGGGCGGGCCCGAGATCGGCCCGGCCCCGGCGGAGCCGCCTCCTGCGGGGCGGGACCGCCTCCACACGGCCCGGGGAAGGACCGGGAGAAGGGCTGGAGTGGTGCCATGGCCGGGGGAAGGGCCTGGGGCCGGGCTGGGAGCCGGGCTGGGGCAGGCCTGGGCAAAAGCAGAGCGCAGGGACAGTGCCCACAGCCCGGGCACAAAGCAGGGCACAGGAGCAGCCCCTGCAGCCCGGGTACAAAGTAGGGCACAGAGACTGTGACCGCAGCCTGGATACAAAGCAGGCAATGCAGGGACAGCACTGAACTGTGCTGCAAGCCGCTGACAGCTCTGTACCATCGCTGATTGCTCAGGGTTGTACAGATCTGAACAATCAGCCCCCAGCAGACCAGAGATCCTCCAGAGATTGTTTCCAACCCCTTTCTGTTATATATGCATTTACAATGCCTGTGTATATGCATCCCTATAACCTCCCCCCTCCTGACTAAAAGGAGTTCAGCCTTTGACGTTGCTGCTACAGCCCCGTTAAAGAGAAAAAAATGAGACAAGGTGATATTGTCCAGGCAGATTTAATAGAGCACAGATTATTTTCTTTCTCTCCTTCCAATGATCATGTGTTTATATACATTGTATTATAGCAGATTTTAAAATATTACAGAATTGAAATCTGATGTATACAGAGGAGTTGTTTAAGCAAACAGCTGAAAAGGGTGAAGGAGTTAGAAGCATTCCTGTAATCCTCTCTGTTTTGAGCCACCTCCAAAAACAAAAGCACCACGAATTGCTGGAATTGTAGAAGATGACGAGATTTACAGATGTTATTTATTCAGACTGAGGCAAGGCACAGGTTAAGAAGCTCTCCTGTATATGTACACGGCCAGAAGGCAGGGTTATCACTGTGCTGGGAGCGGCTGTGCCATGTGCATGGCCGGGGCCTGCATGGGCCAGCCCTCCTGGTGGTTCTGCAGCAGGCGGTAGAGCTGCTTCAGGTGTGCCACGATGTTGTCCTTGATGTCGGGCGTGGAGATCTGCAGCCGCACGCTGCCGCTGTCGAAGGAGCGCGTGAAGTCCCCGGAGAACATCTCGTAGATCATCCGCGCCACAACGGGGATCACCTAGTGAAAAAGTCCCTTTTTTAGCCCAAAGGCATGTGGAATGGCCCTGTTTCTCTGCAGGAGCCCCTGTCCTGGATGCAGAGAAGGTTTCCACAATACCCTAAAACACACAAACCAATTCCTTTCAGCACATGTCACATTTGTGTTTGCTCTCCCAAACCACCAGTCTTAGTGGAGTTTCCCTGGTGTCAGAAGCCACAGCAGAAAATAACAGATCTCAGTATCCAGGGGAATTGATCCCAAACCAAACAAGGCTGGCACATGTCACCCCAGAGCCCCAGTGCCCTACCTGCACCACGATCAGCTTCCTCTCCCTGGGTTTTCCATCGGGCCACTCTTCTCCAAAGCAGAAGTAGATCTCGTATGGTGGCTGTTTCTCAATTTGTCCCTTCTGATGGGCAATCAGCTCTAGGAGGAAAAGCAGAGAGCTGCAGGGTTGTCCTCTTTAGGCTGGAAACACCCATGACATCCCACCTCATTGCATCACCCTGGTCTTACCCACACGGTCCTCTGGCACCTCTCACACAGTTACAGCTCACCCCTTGCACGTGAAGTGCTTTCTTTAAAAGCAAGGCCCTCTGGTGTCTCTCAGAGCATTAAATGAGTGTACAGTGCCATTCTCCTGCCCCACACTCACTCCAAACTCCCCTGAAGTCAGGGGAGCAGTGGCCTGACCTGCTGTCCACACCTGGTGCACCCAGGCAGAGCCCAGTGCAGACCACCCTTTCCAACAGTGCCATGCCCGGTGTCCAGAGCTGTTCTCCAGAAGCAGAAGTCACCTACCGCTTAGGAAGGTTTCCAGACAGAAGAGCTTGACCTTCTTTTGCCTCTCGATGAGGTTTGGGGTGGTGGAGGAGGGGGCACAGGGCCCAGACCAGTACACCTTGCACTGGCAGAGGCGCACGGCGTAGATGGCGTGGCCGCTGACCTCCAGGATCAGTCCCCTGTCCATAACATCCAGCAGCCGGCTCGTGAAGATCTTCTGCCTCTCGTTGGTGATCTGCTCCGTCCCTGGGAACTTGACTTGCTCCAAGCTGATGGGCCCAAAGAGCTCCTCCTGGTCTGGCATAGGGCCCAGCTCCCCGTAGAAAAGTCTGCAGCCCTGCGGGTTGCTCACGGTTGTTGTGGGCCCGGTCTCCTTTCCTCGATACTCAAACTTGATTTCCAGGTCTGTCACTGAGAGAGAAACCATCAGTGTGGCTTTTCCTGGAGCACCAGCAGCAGGGACACCACACAAGCCCTGCTGCCCTCACGGGAATATTTACACCACACACAATTCTATTTAAATGACACAAGTTCTCCTCACTCACTCACAAACGGCCACAGGAAAAAAGGCCAAACACTCTTTTCTGTTGGGTTTTAAAGCACAAAAGCAGAAGCACTGTCACAAGCCCACACACGTACTTGGCAGGGAGCTGATCCAGAGCTCGGGGCTGCTGAAGAAGTCGTGCTGCAGCGCCGTTGGGGGCATTTCCATGTCCAGAGGTTCATTCTTTGGCCACACAGTTTCAGAGCTGCAGTTTTCTGCACTGGCTGGAGCCATCGGAGAATCTACAAAAAGGCAACAACTCCTCAATAAATCAAGATTTTACTTCAAGCATGCAGCAACTTACAAATACCTTCACTAATACATCAGTCTGTGCCACCAACCATTGATGTTAAGAAATGGAAACGTCTCTTGAATTGGGACATGCTGAGATTGATTCAATTCTTCCTCCTCTTCATCATCAAGATCATTATCCTTTTCATCCCACGGAGCTGAGCCAGTGGAACCTGCAAACAAGCACATTCTTGTGGGTGGATGATCAGCATGAAACACTGGCAAAAGATCATCTTCATGTTGGATATTAATTTGTGCATTTTTCAAATTTCAGTAAAAAATTATAAATCTGATCCATACAGCATGCTAATTTCAGTTTAATATATAATTCTAGAAAGCAAAGGTTAAAGTGTTGATGAAGTAAAACACAGTATTGCCAATATTAGACTGTTTAGCAGGAAAACACACAGCTGTGTGCAGCTTTATTAATTTCAGGACTAAAGGATGGTTCAGAGGCCTTGCAGTTTAAATACAGGCTTCACCTGGGAGCTGCTCCTGCTGCGCAAGGGCAGCTGCAGAGTTAATGCCGAGGGAAGGAGCTCCCTTGGAGCAGTGCCTGCCCAGGAGCCAGCCCAGGAGCCAGCAAGGCCCTCACCTGGATTAATGATTGATCCCTGCGACTGCGGGATGTCGCACACTTCATAAATTTTAATCGGGTTCATGGGCACCTCCTTGGTGCCATCGTACATCAAATTAAACTCCCGGCTCTTGTTGAGCGCACATCGCAGCTGGGCCTTCCACTTTGCAGGGTCCGGCTCGTCCACTCCTTCCTGGTACTTTCCTGTTTCCACAGCCCATGCCTGGGGACAAAGTACAGCCAGCTCAGTCCAGCCCTCCCCACAGAGCAGCTTTTATCAGAAACCCAACCTCCACACAAATGCACTGTAAAATCCTTCTCTTGCAGAAGTCCTAGGTAGAGCTCTCGTGATAACAAAAAAGGAAATTCCCACTTCAATAGTTTTTCTATTAAAAGTAAGTGGAGGGAAAAAAAAAAGTAAATCCAAATTCCAAAAGAATGTTCACAATTCTGGGTTAGAGGTTTTGTGGGTCTCAGATTCAACACATTTTTGAAAGGGAGCCTGTGCACGAGGAATGGACTCGGTTAAAATGGAGTGGAAGCACAGCCACAGACATCCGGCTGGCCTCTCCCTCTCTCACCTCAAAATCTGATTATTGGTCCAAGATGCCTCCAAGACAAAGGTCAGAAATTCCTCAAAGGAACGCAGGGAGTTACAGCGAATCCCTTGGGATAAGAATATTAGGGACAGCAGCGATGAGTGCTTGTGATGAGCTTGTGGTGGACCTCTTAGGGCTTATGTAACAGCATTTCATGGTTTGCTGCCAGGAACAAGCCAGTGACCACAGCCCAGCCTGGGCAGATGGAGCCAGCAGCAGTCATCTCCCAGAAACCAAGGATCACACAGCACCCGGCCTTTGGTGGTGGGAAAGGGTTAAAGAACTCAACACCACCCCAGGCAGTGCCAAGCTTGGCATCCAGGTGCACAAAGTGGCTTTTCTGAGGTCAGAAAAATGAAACGTGCCTGCAAGCAGCTCCTGAGACGCCTGTCCAGCTCCGGGCCAACAATCCAGCCCTTTGTGTGTGTTCCAGAGCCCTGGGATGCCCGAGCCCCCCTGGCTCACCTTGAAGATGGTGTTCTCCTCCTCGTGCTGGGGGCTGTGCCGCGTCGCGTGCTTCCAGGGGATCTGGAAGCGCTTGGCCTCGCGGTTCAGCCAGATCAGCCCGGGGTACATGCCACTGTCCACCTGGGCCACCAGCCACGGCTTCAGCCGCACCCTGCGCGGGTGGAGGGCCATGCTCTGCAAGGGGGACAGCAGAGCCACGCTGGAGGTTACTCGAGCCTTGCTGGCTTCAAAGAGACCGAATTCACGCAAGTGGAAAGGGCCCTGTGCTGTGTAACTGCTGCTGGTTTTATGTACTGCACCCTGAGAGCACCAATTCAGGTTCAGCTGGGTGACTCCTCTGCCAGGGAGAGTCACACACACCTCCCTGAGGGGGCCCAGAGCTGTTTCAGGGACAGCAGCTCACATTCAGTGTCCCAGGGTGTTATTTGTGCTCAGCGAGCACAGGGAGCGCCAGCCCTGGGCAGAGCTGGGCTGCAAACCCCGAGCAGGAGATAAAGGCACCAAACAAGCCACAGCAAGAACAGGCAGCAGAGTTTCCAAAGCCGCCACACACACCTTGAGAAGGGGCTGATCTGATCTCTGCTCCTGCAGTCCTGTCAGACTCTCAGCAAGGAGGAGAAAGGCTCACCCCGACTGGGAGGGTTTAACTGAGGCACAGGGGCGGCTCTACCACAGCCACAGACCCTGAAAGTAATTTTATGGCTTTTCCATGAATGCCCTGAATGCAGCATGATCACTGGCAAACAGCAGTGACCTGTAATAACCAGGATGTTTATCCAGAAGGACATGAACTGCAGGTCTGCCTGCGCTGCTGCTAAAAATCGACTGCTGTTTACTTAATGTTTTTGTTAAGCAGCCCTGTGCTGCTCATACAATTGCAGCCAGCCAACAATATTTTCCTTGTGTAGAACAAAGCCAAACAAACAGAATTAGCGTGTGTCTCTCTCTAAGAAGAGGCAACATTCAGAATCGTTAGATTTTGGGAGGGGATTTCTGCACTACGTGTGTGCTGAGAAGGTGCATCTCCCATATTCCTTTGTAAATCCTGAAACAGAGGTGAGAAATTACAAATATTCCCATTAATAAAGCAGTTACAGGACAAGTAAAACCTTTGCCATAAGCCCTGAATATTGCTGGAGGAATTGCAAAATGTGTCTGGTAGCAGAGATGGAGAAGATTAAAAAAAAATCCTATCCAAGAACTTGTCTGGGAACAGGTTTTATTTGTTCAAATACCTGCAGATCCCATTCAGAGGCAAGCGCTCACACAAAATTAATCCAAACACAACTCAGTTTATCTGTTTATCTTCTCTGCAAAGAAAATGTTCGGCTTCAACTGCAAACCATTTTCAAATAATAGTTTGAAAATGTGTGGGCACATTAGCAGACTGTTTCCCAGGAGCTGCAAAGGATCAGGAAGCAATCACCAAAATTATTTTAGTGTTCCTGAAACTTTGCTGTGTCGGTTCTCCATGTTGAAAATGCTGTCAGAATTTAACCTTCAGAAGTGTGCTTACAAAGACACAAAGCCCAGGTTAATCCTGGACTTGGAATTGAGACCAAAATCAGGTACTGATTCCTCTTGAAAAGGAAAAAAAAAAGTGACGTTTTGAAGAATCCTTAGCGCAGCTGCTTTCCACCATTTCTTTTAACATTACATCTCACTTAACGTTACAAGCAGTCCCTGCTAATACCGTGTGCCGTGCACACACCTCTGCAAGGCACAGAGTAAATTCAAACCCCCAGAACAGCAGAGGTTTGTGTCCCTGTCCCAGCAGAGGAGTCGGGTGACAAGGTGGGTGCTGGCAGGGATTGTCCCTGGCCCACAGACAGCGTCTGCCAGCACTCAGCACTACAATGCTTTATGACCTTTTATCACCAATGACTTGTTGACACAATAACTGAGAGCAAATCAACTTGAATCCCATTGCTGGGCTCAGACGGTGAGTCAGCCTCTCAACAACCTTCAACTTCGATCCGGTGGGTTCCACTGATGCCAGACACCTGGGGAACAGCTTGGTACATCCACAGTGGGTTCCACCAATGCCAGACAGACACGTGGGGAATGAATGCCTGGGCACATCCACGGTGGGATGCCAGACACCTGGGCATGGCTGGGCACACTCACAGTGGGTTCCACCAATGCCAGACACCTGGGGAATGCCTGGGCACACTCACAGCTCTGCCAAGGCAGAGGCTCCTCAGTGCACAAACCCAGGGACTGTCCATCTCCCTTTATTCCCACTCAATCTGGGTGCTGGGTAGGGATAATTAGCACATCCCTGTGATGCTAATGCATCTCTGGTCAGTGATGTAATTACTGCCTGTACCCTAATTACTGGTATTTCTCCTTGGGCCCAACAAGAGCCACTCCGAGCCAGGAAGGAGCAGACAGGCTGCATGCACTCCCCGCAGGGCTGCAGAGGAGTGACCAAGGTCAGGGACAGCCCCGGTCCCTGTGCTGCCACTCGGGGCCCTGGTGAGGTCCCAGTCAGTTCAACAGCCCACGGAGCACCAGGAAAACCATCCTGAGGCCCAGCTCAGCTTTGCTGCACGGATGCTTTTGCTTCTCGCCTGCAGATCCAAATATACTCGGTGTTCCTGCTCCACCTCATCCATTGAAGCCTCTGAAGATGGAAGGGTCTTCTCAAGGTTCACTGCTGCGAACCCACAAACCCCTCTGCTTTCTTGTTACCTTCGTTTGACTGTATTATCCTGGATTTCATGGACCTGTATTCATTTCTTCAAAGGCAAGCCTTCCAAACAGGCTGAATTGCCGACGCTGAATCACCTCCCTGCACCGGGAACCTGGGGCTCCCACATTTCACAGCTCTGTACATCTCCTGCCTCCCACCACCCCTGCTGTCCCCAGCACACCCGAACACGATCAGAACTCCGAATTCCCAGTTTGCACACCCCAATCTGGTCAGCTCAGCCCCCACCACGGCCGGGCAGCCCCTGAAGTTGGAAGGGGCACGAGCTGTTACACAAACTGCGGGGATTTGGGGCGTAACAGCCGCGATCCGAAGGCAGCAGAGGGTGGGGGTAACACAGCAGCCTTGCTCTAACTTTAGGCCTCGCTTTACACCGGTAGGAAGGCGTAGCCCGGGGCTAGCCCATGCCCGGGAGCCGGGGGCAAGGAGCGCTCGATCGGCGTTTGCAGCGGGCTCTGCCCTCCCGGACCGCACGGCGCCCCCGCACCGCCGCCCCTGCCCCGGGGCCGGGCAATGCAGCCCGCAGAGCCCCGCACGGAGCCCCGAGGTGCCCGAATCCCGCACGGAGCCCGCACCGGCCCCGCTGCGCCCGGAGCCCCACGCGGGACGGGGCCGCGCCCCGCAGCTCCCGGGCCGGGCGGCTCCGGGGCCGGCACCGCCCGATCCCCGCGCCCCGCACGGCTCACCCCGTCCGTCTGTGCGTCCGTCCGTCCGTCCGTCCGTGGGGCTGGGGCGGGTCCGTCCCGCGGGGGCTCGGGGCCGCCCCGCGGGGCCCGCGCGTGGGGCAGCGGCGCTCGGGCAGCGGCGGCCGCGCTCGCCCAGCGCCCGCCCCGCCTCACCTGGCCCGGCCCACCTGGCCCGGCCCGCCCCTCACCTGGCCCGGCCCGGCCTCCCCTCACCTGGCCCGGCCCGCCCCTCACCTGGCCAGGTGCGCTCAGCGCAGCCGCGCCGCCCGCCCCGCCCCGCTCCGCTCCCGCAGATCCCGGGCAAGCGGAGCACCCCGCACCCCCGCTCTTCTGCCGCGGCCCTTCTCCTGTCAAACGGAGTCTTTAGGAAACTTCCGAACGGGATATTTTTTTCCCCCCCGGTAAATGGAGTGTTTAGGAAAGGAAGTTGGCTTTTAAGCGGGACGTCTTTGCTTTTTATATGGAATATTTTGGGCAGAAAGCATTAAGTTCCTGGGCTTTTTCTCAGTTCAAGGCATACTCAGCTGAGTCATAGAATCACGGCATGATTAAGGCTGGAAGAGACCTGAAGATCATCAAGTCCAAACATTAACCCAGCACTGCCGGGTCCACCCCCAGTCTGTGTCCCTCGGCACCACATCCGCAGGGTTCTGAGCGCTTCCAGGGCCGCTGGCTCCCTGCTTCCCCAGGCAGCCTGCTCCAATGCTTGTCCGCCCTTTCAGTGAAGAAATTCTCCCAAATATCCAATCTAAACATCCCCTAGCACAACCTAAGTACATTTGCTCTTGTCCCCCATCCATCCATCCATGTAAATCCATATCCAGGCAATGATAGAACAGGATGAAGCCAAACCATAAACTCAGCTCTGATTAAAGCCACACAGATTTTTCTCTGAAAAATCCCTCTTCCCTGGCTCCGTCCCCGCTCTGGGTCACACCTACCCCTGGGAAGGGGCTCAGCAGCTTCTCCCTGGTCCCTCTGCAGGCTCCTGCCCTCCAGCCTCGCGTCTTATTTATTTTCCTCGTAGGTGGAGAACCATGACTCAGCGGTGAATCTTGGTTTCAAGGATCGTACAGTGCTTCACCTTTCAGTTTCAATGAACCAGAAAAAAAATGGGAATTTCCCTTCTCCTTCTCACCATGAGCACTGTGGAAAATACTGAGCCCTGGCTTTGGGAAGGCTGACTTACACCCACAGCTCAGACCCGAGCCAACAGGCTGGAACTGGACAAAATCTTGGAGATATTCACAGAGACAAAACAATTTATTGTTTTTCTGGGCAAGTTTGCCTTGCTGGATACCAAGTGCAAGATAAATATTTCAGGCTTCATTCAGGAATTCCACTCAGAGGAAACATGCAGGAGTTTGTCAGCACATAAGAAAATCTTCCTGGCAGTAAGCAGAGTACCAGATGTGACACTCAGAGCTCTCTGTGCTGAGTGAGATGGTTCCCTTAGTGGTACCTGACCATTCCTGGTGTGTAAATCAGGGAATTCCTGCAGTAAAACACCCCTGTTATCCCTGCTGTGTAAATCATGCGGTGGCAGGACAATTTTGGGAGCATCCAGGAAGAGACACGGGCAGATATTGGGCTGGGCTCCAGGGCAAGCTCTGCAGCATCTTTGATCTCTCCCCAGCCAGGGCAGCACAAAAGCTCCTGCATTCCTGCTGTGCACACCTGTGTCCCACAGGGAAAGGGCAGGATGCTCTGGGCTGGCTGCGCAGGGGGACACCAGGGATGCTGCTCACTCTGCTGCTGCCCTGGCAGTGCCTGGGCACAGTTTGTCCTTCCCGGGCACACTGGAAGGACGCTCAGATGCCCAACCTGCAGGAAGGGTCCTGGGGCAGGTCAGGGCTGGGGGATTTTAAAAATGGAGCAGTGTGGCAAAGCAGCTGGGTGAGGATTGCTGAGCTTGGGAGAAGGGTCCAGTGCTGCCTGCAGTGTCCCTGCAGCTCCTCGGGGCAGGCAGCCGTGCCTCTGCCTCTGCCACAGCCCCTCTGCCTCTGCCTCTGCCACAGCCCCTCTGCCCTCCCAGCACCGGCACAGATGCCACACTAATGACTCTGCCCAGCCCTCTGCAGGTTTGGTGGTTTTTCCGTGCTGAGTTTCTCCCAGGCCGTGCTGGGGCGTGTGGCAGCACGTTGGGGTAGGCAGCTGACGGGAAAGCAGCTGCACATCTTTTTCCATGCTCTTGGCTGGGAAAGTGAGTGCGCGGCTCTGGAGCGGCAGAGGTGACAATGCAGGCTGGCTCATGAGGCAGGATGTGCAGGCAGGTGTTACCTGTCCGTAACTGATCATCCACAGAGTGAGCACCACTCTGACACAACACCAGAGCACTGATCCTGCTCCCTCAGGCACACAGACTGCCCCAGCCTCTGCACGCTGGTGTTTTCCAGAAATTATTATTTTTATTTTTACTTCTCTCTGCCTATATTAACTCTATCCACATCATTTTTTTAATCAAATGAAGAGGTCTGTTGGCTGATAAACTGTACCTTGCGCAGTGACATCCTGCTGCCTGAGAGCAGCTCTTCCAGAGCAGTCTGCAGAGCACACAGAGGGTGTGCAGAGGAATCTCCATACCAGGAGCTATGGGATTTACTTTATTTCAGCGCCAAATTAATATCACTATTTTATCAACACGATTGTATGTCATGATACCTGCAAGAGCAGCAGCTGGGCTTTGTACTCCAGGTCTGCTGCAGCCCTTTGTTCCCAGCTGGAGAAGATTGCAGTCATCAAAACAAAAAGGAACCATTTTCTCTCCTGGGAACAGATCACCAAGTTCCCATAAGGCAAAACAAAATTATGCAATGAGTCAAGACAATGTCCTGGGCATGTGGAGTCTTGCTGTGTGCTCCCAGCACTCACATTCCAGCAGGCAGCTCCGTGCAGGAGAGCAGCACAAAATGGTGGAGAGGCTTCACCCAGCACATCCCAGACTGCCCAGCTGTGCTGCAGGAAAAGGAACAAATCCTTCCCTCCCTGTCCTGGCAGCCCCTCTGTGCCCTGGGGCTCTTTGGGACCGGGGAGAGCTCCTGGCCTCACCAGCCAGGATAATCCCAAAAACTACATTAAATCATTTATAAACATGGCTGTGGCTACCACAGACTCCTTTCCAGTAGCTCTAGTGAGGAGGAAAATGGGGGGATGGATTTATTGTTGTTTTTCTGGTGGGCAGCCCCACAGCTGCCCTGCTGTGATGAGGCAGCCCTGAGTCAGGGGCTGAAGCACTCCCAAAAGGAACAGCTGAGTTCATTGTTGTGTTGCATTCTTCTAGGCACGAGGATAGACAAGAATACCATTAGATAGAAATGCTTTAACTGAAATAGAACAGTCTTACATTTTCTGGCAACTCCTCTGGCCCTTCCCATCCATCTCCAGGCCTCTGCTGTGCTGTCTCTGTCCTCTCTTTGCTCCTCTTTTAAGTGAAACCAAACCTTGCCTGGGTGTCCTTACATGTAAAGGTGTCAGGTTGTGTTATACTCCTGCAAATCTCTGTGTGTATATATAAATATAAATATATAAATATATAAATATATAAATATATAAATATATAAATATATAAATATATAAATATATAAATATATAAATATATAAATATATAAATATATAAATATATATAAATATATAAATATAAATATATAAATATATAAATATATAAATATATAAATATAAATATATAAATATATATATATACAGTACCTCTGCTGGGTCACTTGCAGGTGTGAGTGGCTTCAGACCAAACCCCACTCTGACACTGCAGCATGAATTGCTCCACTGTTCTGCAATATCAAATTCAATTTTCAGCCAGGTTCTTAACCAGTATTCTTCCATGAGAGAGGCTCTTCTTACCTAACCGACACCAAAAAAAGTTCCAAAAAACGAGCAGCTTAAATCCATCTGGGCCTTGACATGTGGGATAAGAGAATCAATGGTTTCCTATTAATGCTGCTCCAATCCTCTTAATGAAGATATTGGGCTGGCTTGGGCACATTTATAGCTCAGGTCATTCTTTCCACTGACACAGATACTGGTGGGGTTCAGAACAGTGGGGCTGTGAGGAAGGGGAAGGGGCTGTGAGGAAGAGGAAGGGGCTGTGAGGAAGAGGAAGGGGCTCTGGGCGTGCTGAACAGGAGGAGCCAGCCCAGGGAAGAGCTGCACTTTGTGTCTGCCACCATCAGAGCCATAAATGAGCTTCAGGGGAAGGGGTGAGCAGGAGAATTTCCATGGGCACAAAGGGGGAAGGGAATAAGGAGAAAATGCTCTAAAAATATGGAAATAAACAACTCGTGCTCTCTTTAGCTTAAAGCTTTAAGATGGAGATGTGACAGTAGAGGAATGTGTGTGTATCTAGTGTGTATCACTAATTGTCCCACAGCCTACTGCAGGCATTCAATTAATTTAATCCACCGGCGGGTTTTTCTGTGGAAGTGTTTGTTTTCTCAGGATCCCCTCTCTGTAGCTGCTGTTCTTCCTGTGCCCCATCTCACAGGAGCACTGAGCAGCCCCCACAGGCAGTAACACAAGCCAGCACTGCAAATAATAATGTTCCTTCCCCTATAATCCCTTTTTTCCCCCAGAAAACCCTACAGGACAGAGAGTGGGGCTGTGTGTTGTGTGTACAGGGAACCCCTGCTCCCAAATTCTCTGACAGGGAGGCATCAATGTGCAGAAAGGCCCTGAGCCCCTGGAGTTTGCTTCTAAATAGGGCACAGCTCAGAACATCTGAAGGTCTCTGGGGCTCATGGGTGGGAATCTCCTAATGATCTTTAGTTATTTTTATCTGTGCCCAGCGCTCAGTGCTCAGTGCACAGGAGCCACTCTGAGATCTCCTGGGCAGCGCACGGAGCTCCAGCACCTGGGCAGGGAGGAGGAACAGAAAATAAAGCACAGAAAAGGGAAGGTGACGCAGCAAGACACAGCACTGACATCAGAGGAAGGCACGGGACAGAGAGCAGACAAAGAACAAAGGACTTTGGCAGGATTCTTCTTCTTTTCCTTCTGTTTTTAATCCTGCTTGCTGGAGGAAAATGGGGCAGCAGTTCACCAACGCTGAAGGGGAGCAAGGGGAGATTGATGTTGCAGAGCTGCAGGAATGGTACAAGAAGTTTGTGGTGGAATGTCCCAGTGGGACCCTCTTCATGCACGAGTTCAAGAGGTTCTTTGGGGTCCAGGACAACCAGGAGGCAGCAGAGTATGTGGAGAACATGTTCAGGGCTTTTGACAAGAATGGGGTAAGTGCTCAGAGGGTTCTGCAGTCATTTATTTCTGTATATTATATATGTAACGGGGGACCAGTGAGGGCAGCAGAAGGAGCACAGGCTGGCCTGGATTTATCTCCTCAAATCTCCGCCTAAATTAAGGTCAGAATGTCCCCTTGAGGGACTAAGGGTGGATTAAAAAGTTGAGACTTGGGCAGTCACACTTTGAGGCCCTCAAACAGCCAAGGCTCCCACATGGCAGAAGTATTTCTGTGTTGAGATAGAGGGGAAATCACAGTGTAGGAAAATCCTACCCAGGCTTGTTCTGTGTTGGAGGAAGTGTCTGCAGCAGGTACCAGCAGGTGGTTTGTAATAAAATATCGATTTTAGCTCTGCTTTCCAAAAGCAGAGGAATGCTGAACAATTCAGACATTCTGGGTTTGATTCCCTGTGCCATATTTGCCATGGAACACCTGGGGAAATTGGGATTTGTGGTTTAGCCACAGCTCCTGCATCCCTGCCCTGCTGCAGGGCAGCCTGGCCTGCTTTGGGTTCTTGGCTGCCCTGGCTGAGCAGCACTTGCCAAATGGGGAAATTGTTATTTTCCTGAAGCTCCTGATGATATTCCAGCTGTGGGGATGTTTGTTCCTTGTATCAATGAATGTTTGTTCCTCGTATCAATACAGGAAAAGGGGGCTCGGGCTCTTCATCCCTGATCAACTCATCTCCCTTAAGCTCCCTTTGAAAATAGGGTCAAAATCTCACGGAAGTGGCAGCAAAAGTCACTTTGTGGGAAAGGATTTAAAAAGGCCGTGGAAGATGTTGGCAGGTCAGGCTTGTCTCAGAATTCCAAGTTGTGAAAAACCAAATTCCTGCAGGATGCCAAATTCCGTTGTGGAAGCTGTGGGGAAAGGCAGCAGAGCAAACTGTGCATAGAGGATGGAGTCCCGTTCCTAATTTACAGGAGTTTTCCTAGCAGGACAGAGGCTCTGTTTTTGGGGGCGCTGGTAGATGCAGGATGGGGAGGGGAGCCCAGGCTGGCTGCAGGTCCTGGACTGCCACGAACCTTCTCAGAGTGCCAGGCAAGCCCTGCTCCATGCCCTGTCCTGCTGGCAGCTCTGACCAGGCTTCCTGGGGGCTGTAAGCGCTTTTCCACCAGCTCTCTGCCCTGCCAAGTGTCACCCAGCTGCTGATTCTCTGCTGGCACAGGACAACACCATTGATTTCCTGGAGTACGTGGCTGCCTTGAACCTGGTTTTGAGGGGGAAGCTGGAGCACAAGCTGAGGTGGACGTTCAAAGTGTACGACAAGGATGGCAACGGCTGCATAGACAAACCTGAGCTGCTGGAAATCGTTGAGGTAGGTGGGCATTGCCCAATCCCTGCTTTCAGCAATCTGTGGCAACGCTCTCAGCTGTGTGGGGTTTGGGGTAGCGGGGTTCCAAGGGTGCTGTGGGGCTGAGCAGGTGCCCAGGTACCTGTGCTCCTGAGGCTGGGGAGAGGCTGGGGAGCACATCCCGTATCTGAGCACGGCTCCTCCCCGTGTGAGCATCCCAGGGATGTGCAGGGCCCCTCCTGTGGGCAGCAGGGCCCTGGCCAGGAGGGTGAGCAGCTGGGAAAGCAGGGCAGCCTGTCTGGGCCACCTCCCACTGCAGTTTTGAGGTCAGCCAAGAGGTGCCCAGAACTGTGAGGCCACTGCTAATCCTCTCTGTGGGCAGACTTGGCACAAAACCCTTCCACCTGGGCAGCAAAGGTAACCACAGACAGGTGGTGCCATGGCAGGGGTGGATGCAGTCTGAGCCTTTCCCTGGCAAAGGGGGGCAGAAGCTGAGGGTCAGAATGTGAGCTGAAACAGGCTGGATCTGCAGGCTGGGCACTGCTGCCCCAGGGCTGGCTCTGTCCAGCTGTGCCTGGCTTGGGATGCCAGCAAACACTTCCATTCAAGGCCTGTGATGTTTCCCACCTGTGGAAGTCCCACTTTGTTCTCTGCCAAGGAGCCCTGGGCTCTGCCCATGTGTACATAAGCAGAGCAGGAGGGCAGCAGCCTCACAGAGCAAAAACAGGGTCATTGATGTGGGGTCAGGGGCTCCATCCCAGGTCTGAGCTGCTGAGGGGCAGAACCTTCCAGAAGGGTTAAACCCAGCCTTTGGGAAAGGCCCCGCAGCCAGGGGGCACAGAGAGCTCAGTGCTTCATGCCCTGATTTGGGAGCTGCTTGCAGTCCATCTACAGGCTGAAGAAGGTGTGCTGGTCGGACGTGGAGGACAGGACCCCGCTGCTGACCCCGGAGGAGGTGGTGGACAGGATATTCCAGCTGGTGGATGAGAACGGGGATGGTGAGTGATGCCCAGGAGCATTCCTGAGAGCTCACCTGGGCTGGGCTGGCCAGAGACCCCTGGGCTCTGCTCTGTTCTCACCATGCACAGCTGGGCTTGGCTCTGCTCTGTTCCCACCATGCACAGCTGGGCTCGGTTCTGCTGTGGTCTCACCATGCACAGCTGGGCTTGGCTCTGCTCTGTTCCCCAGAGCCGAAGGTGTCCTGGTGGAGCAGGATAAGCTCCTTTTCATTGTTATTTTAGTGTAAAACACGGAGGAGTCCCTGCTGGGGCAGCTTTGGTGCCACTCAAATGCCCCGCTCTGGCAGCCCCAGGGCAGGTCCCAGCACCAGGAGCTGGGTGAGGACACTGTTCCAGTCAGGCTGGGCCTTGCAGGACCTGGCTGGGTCCTGGCAGGGCCTGGGTGAGCCCTGCAGCATCCAGAGTGTCCCGCTGGGGTGGGACAGGGGGGAAATGCTGGGTCACAGCCCCTGGTTTGTCCTTCAGCCTCAGAGCTGGGGGATCCCCTGAGACCGTCCCTGATGAGCGTTTTATGTGACCCGGGGTGGAACCCTGCTCCTCCTCCTCCTCCCTCATCTGCCTGTCCCGCTCCCGCCCACAGGGCAGCTGTCCCTGGACGAGTTCATTGACGGCGCCAGGAAGGACAAGTGGGTGATGAAGATGCTGCAAATGGACGTGAACCCCGGCGGCTGGATCACCGAGCAGAGGAGGAAGAGCGCTTTGTTCTGAGAGAATTGGCTCTGGCGCGGCTGCGATGGCGATGCTGAGTCCCAGCGGTGACCCTTCCTCCCTCTAGCCTGGTAACGACTTTCCTCTTAACTCCATCTCAGCATCCAGATGCAAACCTGAGCGCTTCAAGGAGCCGTCTCTGCTGCAAACCCCACGTGCTGGGCACTGCTGGTACCCAGGGACTATTCCTGGCCCGTGAATAACCCTTGCCGTGTACACAGTCCCGTGTTTGCCAGCTCTGCTCTTTGGTTACACCCCAAGGAACAAACGCTGCAGGCAGATCCTGAGCAGGGCTTGGGGCTGGCAGTGGGGATGGAGCCTGAGTGCTGTCCCAGAGCAGCCAGGGCACGGCTCAGCCCTGCAGGGCAGCACGGGCGGCTGGGGATGCTCGGGGGGCTCTGGGGATGCTCAGGGATCCCTGTGGGATGCTCAGGTGTCCCTGTGGGATGCTCAGGGGGCTCTGTGGGATGCTCAGGGGGCTCTGTGGGATGCTCAGGGGTCTCTGTGGGATGCTCAGGGGTCTCTGTGGGATGCTCGGGGGGCTCTGGGGATGCTCAGGGATCCCTGTGGGATGCTCAGGGGGCTCTGTGGGATGCTCAGGGGTCTCTGTGGGATGCTCGGGGATCTGTGGATGCTCAGGGGGCTCTGTGGGATGCTCAGGGGTCTCAGTGGGATGCTCAGGGGGCTCTGTGGGATGCTCAGGGGGCTCTATGGGATGCTCAGGGGTCTCTGTGGGATGCTCGGGGGGCTCTGGGGATGCTCAGGGATCCCTGTGGGATGCTCAGGGGTCTCTGTGGATGCTCAGGGGTCTCTGTGGATGCTCAGGGGGCTCTGTGGGATGCTCAGGGATCCCTGTGGATGCTCAGGGGGCTCTGGGGATGCTCAGGGGGCTCTGTGGGATGCTCAGGGGCCTCTGTGGGATGCTCAGGGGGCTCTGTGGGATGCTCGGGGGTCCCTGTGGGATGCTCAGGGGGCTCTGTGGATGCTCAGGGGGCTCTGTGGGATGCTCGGGGGGCTCTGTGGATGCTCAGGGGTCTCTATGGGATGCTCAGGGGTCTCTGTGGATGCTCAGGGGTCTCTGTGGGATGCTCGGGGGTCTCTGTGGGATGCTCGGGGGTCTCTGTGGGATGCTCGGGGGGCTCTGTGGATGCTCAGGGGTCTCTGTGGATGCTCAGGGGGCTCTATGGGATGCTGAGGGGTCTCTGTGGGATGCTCAGGGGGCTCTGTGGGATGCTCAGGGGTCTCTGTGGATACTCAGGGGTCTCTGTGGATGCTCAGGGGTCTCTGTGGATGCTCAGGGGTCTCTGTGGATGCTCAGGGGTCTCTGTGGGATGCTCAGGGGGCTCTGTGGGATGCTCAGGGGTCTCTATGGGATGCTCGGGCGTCCCTGTGGGATGCTCAGGGGGCTCTGTGGATGCTCGGGGGGCTCTGTGGATGCTCAGGGATCCCTGTGGGATGCTCGGGGGTCCCTGTGGGATGCTCAGGGGGCTCTGTGGATGCTCAGGGGTCTCTGTGGATGCTCAGGGGGCTCTGTGGATGCTCAGGGGCCTCTGTGGGATGCTCAGGGGGCTCTGTGGATGCTCAGGGGGCTCTGTGGGATGCTCAGGGGTCTCTGTGGATGCTCAGGGATCCCTGTGGGATGCTCAGGGGCCTCTGTGGGATGCTCAGGGGTCTCTGTGGGATGCTCAGGGATCCCTGTGGGATGCTCAGGGGGCTCTGTGGATGCTCAGGGGGTTTCTGTGGGATGCTCAGGGGTCTCTGTGGGATGCTCAGGGGTCTCTGTGGGATGCTCAGGGGTCTCTGTGGATGCTCAGGGGTCTCTGTGGGATGCTTGGGGGGCTCTGTGGATGCTCAGGGGTCTCTGTGGGATGCTCAGGGTCTCTGTGGATGCTCAGGGGTCTCTGTGGGATGCTCGGGGGTCTCTGTGGGATGCTTGGGGGGCTCTGTGGATGCTCAGGGGTCTCTGTGGGATGCTCAGGGATCCCTGTGGGATGCTCGGGGGGCTCTGTGGATGCTCAGGGGTCTCTGTGGATGCTCGGGGGGCTCTGTGGATGCTCAGGGGTCTCTGTGGGATGCTCAGGGGTCTCTGTGGATGCTCAGGGGTCTCTGTGGGATGCTCAGGGGGCTCTGTGGGATGCTCGGGGGGCTCTGTGGATGCTCAGGGGTCTCTGTGGGATGCTCAGGGGTCCCTGTGGGATGCTCAGGGGGCTCTGTGGATGCTCAGGGGTCTCTGTGTGTGATTTGCAGCCTTTACTGCTGCTCATGTCCAACATAACCCCACCAGAAATGAGATTTGGGTGTGAGCAGTGGCCAGGGCAGCACACAGAGCTGAGGGAAACAACCTCAGGGCTGGGCAGGAGCAGCAGCAGCTCCTTCCTGCCCCTCCTGGGGACCAGAGGCTGCTCCTTCTGCCTGCCGAGGGGCTGAGGGATGCTGGCCCCAAACTCTGGCATTTCCCAGCCCCACTCAGAGCTCAGAACAGCCCGGGTGGGACTCAGCTCCTGCCAGCCCCTGGTTCTGGGGGATCCTCACTGGAGCAGCTTCTCCTGCCCTGGGAAGGGTGGATGAGCCCAGGGAGCCCCAGGGTTTTCACTGCTCTGGGAACAGTTCGGAGTGGGAGCAGAGGTGAGGGAAGAGCAGGGCTGTGCTTGGCAGTGTCTCTGCAATGGGAGGATTTGTGCTGCTCCTTTGGCAGGACCACAGAATCAGAAATCAGGGATGGTTTGGGTTGGGGAAAACCTGAAAACTCCCTGATTTCCAAGCCCCCTGCCCTGGGCAGGGATGCCACATCAGATTGCTCCAAGCCCTGTCCAAACTGGCCTTGAAAAGTGGGAAAAGTGACAAAATTCCAGTACAGTGGTTTTACACTGGACTTAATTTAACCCCAGAGTACAGATATAGAATTTACCCAAATTGCAGGCTGAGCTCTGCTGCTCTAACCCATGTTTCTACATAGATGTATGTGGGAAAAGGATTTGGGTTGAATCAATATTTTGGTTCACCTTTATTGGATTTACTGGTTCATTCAAAAGAAGAAAACCCCCCAGGAAAATAACATGAGCTTGTCTGTTCCATCTGAATTTTCCTATGGGATCAGTGGGCCGGGTCATCCCAATGAAAAGATTTACAACCCCTTTTCTGTGGCCTTTAATTAGGACTGCAGTAGCTGCCATTAGCTGATTAGTGTGCTGGTTTGTGGTCTTGTCAGTTTAGCCAGTGTTTAAATTCCATGGGGAAGTGCTCAGGATCAGACACAATCAGTGCAGGAGTTCAGATTGTGCACATTTCCACTTTGAAACAGCCTTTCTATGAGTTCTGTGTAAATACTGAGCAGTTTGTGCTGTGCTGACTTATCAGGGCTGATTCCACTTGTGCTTTCTGCTGCTCGAGGCAGCTGCTCAAAGCTCTCTCTGGTCAATAGTTCATCAGCTCAAGATCTGAGAGGAAAATCTGACTTCTGGCTTGAGAGCCTGGATGAAAACATTCACATTTATTGATTTTCCAGCTTGTGAAAAAATGTTTTCATTGCAGGGTACAAATCTCTAAGAATTCCTTACATTTCAGCATCTCAACCCAGGTAACCCCCCTGCTCCCTTGTATGGATTTAGAGAGGCTGTTTAGTTCATAGAATTGCATTTTGCTGCTTCACTGAAATGCTTCAAATTCTGCAATTCTGCTCACCTAGCCAGCCCAGGCTCTGCAGGGGCTGCTTGGGGACCCTCCCTGGTGAGCCCTTGTACAGATGTTGGTAGAAGTTTTGTAAAACACGACTTGAATAAAGAAATATTTATTAAAAACCTTTGTTTTGCAGTATCTGTTTGTTGATTAGGTGAAGAGCTGTGTGAGTACCCGAGTGAAACTGCAGCCTGTGAGTGTGATATATTGAATTTAGGGGAGGAGCAGCTGGGTCAGACGGAGATAAGGCAGAGATGACGATGCTGGTGCAGAGTTGGGAAGGAGCCTCTTGTGCTTAACTTCGTGTGGTGACAGCCAAAATCGTGAGAGTAGGGTTAAAAACGCAACGTTTCTCAATGGAACTGGGAAGGGGTGTTCAGAATAAAGAGAGCAGGGCGCTGCAGTTGGATGTGAGTGACCCTGCAGCCCTGGAGCTGGTTCTGAGCCCGGGCACGGAGCTGCAGGGGCTGCGCTGCTCTCAGGGCTGGCACAGCCCATGGAAAATCGTTCCTCTTATCAATTGTGTAATCTCTGGCCGAGGAACGCAAGGCGCTATTTTAGAGCCCTGACTACAGGGCCCTGATCTCTCGCAGCCCCATCGGCGCTCAACCGGCTGTGGATGTCAGAATTTGCATAATCCCATTGCCAGACTTAGGGCCGGCCCCAATTGGATTGCGCTGATCCGATCGGATTTCTTTCTGCTCTAAACGGGGCAGCAGGAGGGCTCGGAAAAGGCAAATGCCACCTGACGTTTCTGGGCTGCCATCTGCTCCGTGCCCTGCGGCCGGGCGGGACTGGAGGAGCGGTGACCGGGCTGGGAAGCTGCAGCTGAGGCTGAGGTGGAAGGGAAAGGGGAACGGGAGCCAGGGAGGCGTCAATCACACCCTGAAACAGCCCGGGAGATGCACAGCATCCCTGGGAGAGGCTGAGGGGAGGGGGATCCCTGCCCTGGGTGCAGGGCAGAGCCTGGGGCAGGGGCGGCTCTCGGGCTCGGGTTTGTGCCCAGGTCATTCCCGGAGCACCTGGGGCAGGTTCCCTTCGGAAATGTCCTGAGCGAGGCCAGAGTGACCTCCTGAGCCCCGTGCCGGTCACTGCAGGCATTGCCTGTGGTCCCTTACAGCTGTTTTGTTACAGCACCTGTGCCCAGCTGTGCCATGGCAAAATTCCTTTCCTTTCTTTCCTCCCTTTCCTTCTTTTCCTCCCTTTCATTCTTTTCCTCTCTTTCCTCCTTTATTTTCCTTCCTTCCTTTCTTCCCTTCCTGCCTGCCGTTCCTCCTTTCCTTTCCTTTCCTTTCCTTTCCTTTCCTTTCCTTTCCTTTCCTTTCCTTTCCTTTCCTTTCCTTTCCTTTCCTTTCCTTTCCTTTCCTTTCCTTTCCTTTCCTTTCCTTTCCTTTCCTTTCCTTTCCTTTCCTTTCCTTTCCTTTCCTTTCCTTTCCTTTCCTTTCCTTTCCTTTCTTTCCTTTCCTTTCCTTTCCTTTCCTTTCCTTTCCTTTCCTTTCCTTTCCTTTCCTTTCCTTTCCTTTCCTTTCCTTTCCTTTCCTTTCCTTTCCTTTCCTTTCCTTTCCTTTCCTTTCCTTTCCTTTCCTTTCCTTTCCTTTCCTTTCTCTTTTTTCATTTCTTCAAAGTTAAACTCAGCTCAGAACCCTAGAAGGTGTCTCAAGTTTGGGGGGGTCCCTCGGGTTTGGGGTCCCGGGGCTGTTTTGGGGGTTCTGTTGGGTTCGGGATCCCGGGGCTGTTTTTGGGGTTTCTCTCGGTTTTTGGGGGATTCTCTCGGGTTCGGGGTCCCGGTCCCGGCGCGTTCCCGCTGCTCCCGGCGGGGCCGGCAGGGGGCGCTGCGGGACGGGACACGGCGGGAACGGGATAGAGGGAACGGGATAGTGGGAAAAGGAACGGGATAGAGGGAACGGGAATATGGGATAGTGGGATAACGGGAGTGGGAACGGGATAATGGGATGGGATGGGATGGGATGGGATGGGATGGGATGGGATGGGATGGGATGGGATGGGATGGGATAATGGCATGGCATGGCACAGAGATGGGGACAGGGATGGGATGGGGACAGGGGTGAGATGGGACAGGGACAGCCCTTTTAGGACTACTTTGGCTTTCTAACTGGAGATCTGGCTGCTTCCCGCTGCCCCTGGGCACCGAGGGGAGCTCAGGGGAGCTCTGGCAGAGCTGATGCTGTCTGTGCCCAGGGAGGTGCTCACAAAGCCCACGCTGAGCTCAGCTCCCTCCCCGTGCTGTGCCAAGGCCAAAGGGCTCTGGGTTTGGTGCTGGTCACCTGTGGGGGAGTTGGTTGTGCTGCAAGAAGGAGAGTTACACTGCTGTATTGCACTAGGATCTGACATTACACTGCTGTACTGCTCTAGGATCTGACATTACACCGCTGTATTGCTCTAGGATCTGACATTATCCTGATGTATTGCTCTAGGATCTGACACTACACTGCTGTACTGCACTAGGATCTGACATTACACTGCTGTACTGCACTAGGATCTGACATTACACTGATGTACTGCTCTAGGATCTGACATTACACTGCTGTTTTGCTCTAGGATCTG
This sequence comes from Melospiza melodia melodia, assembly GCF_035770615.1. NCBI lineage: Eukaryota > Metazoa > Chordata > Aves > Passeriformes > Passerellidae > Melospiza > Melospiza melodia. Next base: position 8,655,137 of record NC_086221.1, read on the forward strand.
ACATTACACTGCTGTACTGCTCTAGGATCTGACATTACACTGCTGTATTGCACTAGGATCTGACATTACACTGCTGTACTGCACTAGGATCTGACATTACACTGCTGCTTTGCACTAGGATCTGACATTACACTGCTGTACTGCACTAGGATCTGACATTACACTGCTGTACTGCACTAGGATCTGACATTACACTGCTGTATTGCACTAGGATCTGACACTACACTGATGTATTGCACTAGGATCTGACACTACACTGCTGTATTGCACTAGGATCTGACATTACACTGTGAGTAACATCTCAGCCCGCTCTAATGAGGGGTTGAAGCCGCTCCCTCCTGCAGGGCTGAGAGTGGACAGGCTGGCCATCAAGGGCCTCTGCCCAGGGTGCTGTGGTTTGTGGGCCCCAGAACAACCCCAGAGCAGCTGTTCCTGTGCTTGTGTGAGCCACTAAATCTGTCCTGCTGGAAACAGGAGGGTTGATTGCAAGAGAGGAGAGGCACAACCTGAAATAATGTTGTAAAACGTCTTTATTAGCTCACCATAGGACTGGAAGTACAAAAGCTTCCAGGTAAAACTCTGTCCAGTGAAAAGGACACACAGGAAAATGGTCAGGAAAATGGTCCTGCTCATCTGGAAGCACTTCCTTCCTTCCTTCCTTCCTTCCTTCCTTGCAGATCCTTCAGGGAGAAACATTTCCTTACAGTCCAGGGGGTTGTTAGAAAAAGGCACCATTCCATGTTTTTAGTGCTTTTAAACAAAGAAAAGCCACTGCATTCACCCCTCCCCTAGTGCTAGCTCACAAATGTTGTAACTCACATTATCACTGCTCACTGCTGACCAAATAATAATAATGAGTGAAGGAAGGAGCGACCAGAACAGGGGATTGCTTGCTCTGGAAATTCAAATGGAAGGGGAAGGTTTGGATCTGCTTTTCCAGGACCCCTTTCACGGGGCCAAGTCCTGGTTGGACCCCGCTGGGGGGTGCTGGCCACGGCCTCAGTGGCAGTTTTGGGGTGTTCTCAGTGAGTTCTTGCCCTGCACAGCCTCGTGCAGCACTGGCTGTCCCCTCTGGCCTCTGTGGATATTTTGGGGTGTTCTCAGTGAGTTCTTGCCCTGCACAGCCTCGTGCAGCACTGGCTGTCCCCTCTCTGAGCTCAGCAGTGTCCAGAGCCATCCCAGCTCCGTGTGGGATGGACATTGAGTTATTTAGCTCTGCACCCCTCTCCTCTGGTACCCAGGGGTGTCCCCCCGGTCCCCGTGCCCAGGGGACAGTCCTGTCAGCAGGGAGTGCAGGCACAGCTGATCAGTGGCAGTGCCAAGGCACAGCCCAGGGAGCTACTGGGCAGCCTGGGCGTCCTGCCCGGCCTCGTGGGGGTTCTTGCCATCGTTCTGGATCAGCCTCACGATGTGGGTCAGGTCCAGGCTGCGCGTCAGGATGTCCAACAGCATCTCGTCCTTCTGCACGCCCTCCATGAACTCCTCCAGGGACAGCTCGCCTGCAGGGCACAGAGCTCTGTTAAACCCACAGCCCCAGAGCTCCCTGCACCCCAGACTGGCACAGAGCCTGCAATGGGGACCCAGCACCTGCATTGTGCCCCAAAGCCCAGCACAGAGCTCTGTTAAACCCACAGCCCCAGAGCTCCCTGCACCCCAGACTGGCACAGAGCCTGCAATGGGGGCCCAGCAGCCTCACTGTGCCCCAAAGCCCAGCACAGAGCCAGGGCACATGGGGGGCTCAGCCTGCACAGGGAGCCACCCTCTGCCAGCTCTCCCACCCTGGTGTTCTGGGGCTCGGGGAAGGGAGGGCAGTGCCCAGGAGGGGCCTCACCATCTCCGTTGATGTCGATTTTGTTGAACACCATGTCTGTGAACTCCTCTGCCGTCATCTTCTCGTTGCAGCGGTTGATGGAGCGGATGGCCTGGGGGGAACGAGGGCACAGGAGTTACTGAGAGCTCTGCAGGGGTGTGGGTGTCCATCAGAACAAGTGGCCAAATCACCAGCACAAAAGGCCAAACACTTTTTCAGGGCTAAAACCTAAAACTTGTTTTCAGGCAGTTAGGCTTGGAAAGGAGTGAGTCTTGTCTGAAAGGCTGGAGATTGAAATAACCCAAAAAGGCCACCAATGCTTTACAAGATTTACTGGGCATGCTGGGATAAGCCAGGAGCCATTCACCTCTGAAAACCCTCAGATTAAATTGAGGTGCTTATCTCAGCCCCGGTTTCAATGCCCAGGGTCAGGCAAGGACAGGACGGGGGTGCTGGAGGCACAGCTGGCACAGCTGGCACAGCTGGCGCAGCACAGCAGCAGCTTTGGGCAGCCCTGCAGCTGACCGTGGCGTTCATGGCTGGGAGTTCCTGCTGCAGCCCCCCTGCACCCAGGGCCCATCTGGGCAGGGATGGAGGGGCTGCTCCCACTCACTTTGATGATGTTCAGCAGCTCAGCCCGGTCGATGCAGCCGTTGCCATCCACATCATAGAGCTTGAAATACCACCTGAGCTTCTGGTCCACCTTGCCCTTCAGCACCAGGCTCAGGGCTGCCACATACTCCATGAAATCGATGTAGCCATCCTAAAGGCAGAAGGTTAGAAGCTGAGATTAAAAGCAGAGTCAGGCAATAAAGGATTGTTTTGGTCGCTTCTGAAGTTCCCCCTGGAACCTCACCTCCACCCTGAGACCAGGGGCTTGTGGAGTGCAGTGGTGAAAGCCAAGGCTCTGCCTGAATCAGAAATGCTGTACAATGATGGAATTACAGAATCATAAAGGCTGGGAAAGGCTCCCAGATCACCAAGCCCAGCCTTGCACCGTTAGGCTTGGGACTGGCTGGTGGATGTGGCTCAGGGACAGAGCTGGCCTGGCTCAGGGAATTAACACACCAGGCATTAATTACCAGCCCAAAGCAGGGATTCAGAGCTCACAGAGGTTTATGCAGATGGGCCCTGATAAATCCCCCAGCCCCATCCTGCCTGCACACACCCTCAGCTCCTTTCTCCTGCCCGGGGTCCCATTCCCAGGAGAGGAGCAGACTCAGGGGTGACCCCAGCACGCTGTGACATCTCAGGCTGGGGTTCCTCTGTCCCTGTGCCATTGCTGTGCCTGCTCCACGTTTGGAGCACAAACACTTTTATCTTTGACTTTCCTGCCGGGTGTTTGCCCACCCCAGCTGGTGCCATGGTTGGGGTGCCCAGCTGGAGCCAGGATGGTGGCAGCACTGCAGAGCTCTGCCCTGAGCCCACAGCCACCAAAGTGCCCCCAGATGAGCCTGTGACGCCCACAGCTCCCAGGGGTTGTTAAAATGCCTCCTGCCCACCCCAGAGCCTTCCCACGGTGTTTGAAAGGATCCATTGCCCTGCTGTGGCTTGTGGCCCTTCCCTGCAAGGGCTCCTGTGGCACTGGGGACACGTTCATGGGGAACCCGCGGTGGCACTTGGGCTCAGGGATCCCAGCGCCCTTTCCCCCCTCAGTGATTCCATGATTCCCAGCACAGAGCATAATCCAGGGTTTGTCAGTGAACAGAGGCTCTGCCCCGGGGCCAGGACCTTGCAGAGATCATCTGCTTGATCCCAGGGCTGCAGCAGCCAGATTAGGGACAAATAACTGCTAAGCCCCTTCCCAGCAGGATTTCCTGTGCATCAATTCCCCTTTCAGGCATGCATTCAAACAGCAGTGAGCAAGGGAAAGGCCAAGGCACCAACCAAACACCTGAAGGGTTTAGGGCCTGATTTGCATTTTTGTCAATGGGATTAATGCCACTAAGCCCTTTGGGTTGCCATAAAATAGATTCCTCATCTCACAGGAGGTGCAATTTCAGGTCATTTGCAAGCAGAGGAGGATGCAGTTTGCTGTTGGAGACACAGCATCCACCTGCTCCCCAAAAATCTGCTCATGGACTGCTTCCCAAAAATCTGCTCTGGAACTGCATCCCCAAATCCCAATGCTCTGGGACTGCATTCCCAACAATCTGCTCTGGGACTGCATTCCCAACAATCTGCTCTGGGACTGCATTCCCGAATATCAGCTCTGGAACTGCATTCCCAAAAATCTGCTCAGGGACTGCATTCCCAAATCCCTGCTCTGGAACTGCATTCCCAAAAATCTGCTCTGGAACTGCATCCCCAAATCCCTGCTCTGGAACTGCATCCCCAAATCCCAATGCTCTGGAACTGTATTCCCAAAAATCCCAATGCTCTGGAATTCCATTCCCAAATCCCTGCTCCAGGACTGCATTCCCAAATCCCTGCTCTGGAACTGTATTCCCAAAAATCTGCTCTGGAACTGCATTCCCAAATCCCAGTGCTCTGGAACTGCATTCCCAAATTCCAATGCTCTGAAACTGTATTCCCAAAAATCCCAATGCTCTGGAATTCCATTCCCAAATATCTGCTCTGGGACTGCATTCCCAAATCCCAAAGCCTCTCCCCAGGGATTCCAAGCTCCTTCTCCCATGGAATAAAATCCCTCCCAGTGCAATCCATTCACAGTTTCCAGTTTCCCAGAGCACAAGCAGCCCCAGCCCGTGCTGGGGACTCACTGAATGCAGCCCTTGTCCTCACAGCCACTGTCACAACATTCAGTGTTTAGGGATTAAAGGGCACTTCATTTTAAAGGGATCAAAGGCTGCCAGATAGAGCCCCCCTGTTCCAGAAGGAAAATGCCAGTTCTGGGAGAAGCCTGTGTGTCCCTGCGGGGCAGGCAGTGGGTGAGGGCTCCTGCTGGCATTTCTCACGTCCCAGAACCGATTCCACACTTTGTGAGGCTGCAGTGAACCAGGCTGCACATACCCAGAGCAGGTTCTGCTCCCTCCCTCCCTCCCAGCCAGCCCAGCCCTGCACAGCCCAGTTGGAAGGACAATATTTACCTTATTAAAGTCGAACGTCTCAAACATTTGCTCAACGTATTTGTTCGCTGCCGGACTCAGGTTTTTCAGGCCAAAAAACTGTTTGAACTCGTAGAGGGTGAGCTGGCCAGAAGGACACTCTGTCATGAACTTCTTGTACCACTGGTGGCACTCGGTGGTGCTCAGCTCCTCCACGGTTTTCCCGTCCATGTTCCCCATCTCCACACCGGCTGCTGGGCCCTTTGCGGCCACAAACGGAGCGTTTGTGAGATTTAGGGAAAATAAAAATATCTCACAATTCTGCTTCTTGCCTCGGAAGCCCAGGCGTCCCCAGCAGCGCAGGGTCAGGGCATCAGGAAATGCCTGGTGCTGCACAGATCCCAGCAGGGATGGACACAGGAGGCTCCTCTTGCTGGCAAACCCAAAAGCACAGAACCCTCCTTGGAGGGAAGGTGGCATTTAAGCACCCAGCAAATCCCTCCCCAGCCAATGAGGCTGCAGGGGCGGTGGGCTCCTGCCAGGCATTAAGAGTTCAGGTTAAAATAGAAAAAGGTAAAATGGGGAAGTCTTGCAGATTACAGGCCCAGCAGGAGATTAGGAGGGTGGAATTTTCTCTGTGATGAGCTAATCTCTTAATCCACTTCATTTATCTTTATGGCAAGGGGGGCTGGCATCACATGAACAACAACTTTTGGACCAGAACCAGAGTGGGAAAAATGAGAGAAAAAACCACTCTGGATGCTCTGTGCTGTTTGTGCTTTTTGCTGTCCCTTCCCCTCGCTCTGCCAGAGGTTCCAGAGGGTTCCAGAGCCTGGAACCCAGCAGGGGCAAGGGCCAAAGAGCCACCTCAGCTCCTGAGGAGACAGCAGGAGGGTGAATTTGGTCTGAGGAGACAAATATAGAAACGTAATTGCCTTGAATGGTACAGGTTTAAGTCTGCTTTAGTTGCAGACAGCAGGAAGGGGAAGGGCCCTCTCCGCCCAGCTCCAGGGGTCCCGTGTCCAGTCTTGGTCCTGTTAATTGAGTGGTTTTTCCTCAAAATTGTCCCACGCCCTGCTCACCCCAGCGGTGTGTCCTGGCTGCTGCACTACAAACTCAGTGCAGTTAAATGCAGCTTCAATTCTCACTTGTGATGGATCGCCATGAAAAATTCTCCATGTGAAACAAGCAAATCCAATGTTGTTTTCACTTTGGCACACCGCATTCTGAGAAATACTCAGGAATAAAATCTCAGAAAGCACCACGGGCCAGATCCTGGGCTGGAAGTGAAAGGTGTGAGCCCAGGGTGTCCCACAGAGTTTATCCATAACACACATTTAATATATAACTGCAGTTATCTAACAAGTAACAGAGGCCGGTATTGCTTCTGCACCTCAGTAAATTAGGAATAACTCTGCTAAAAAAAGCAGCATTACACAATCAAAAACCACTCACGGAAAAGGAATTAAGCTGAGGGACACTAATTGGATGTGCTAATTCTGTAGTGGCCCTGTTGAGCAGGTGAGGCTGCAGAGGAGCCCCGAGCCCAGCCCAGGCCGTGCTGAGCCAGGTGAGCTGGGCTGGGTGGGCTGGCAGTGCCCTGTGCCGTGGCACCCGGGCAGCAGGAAGGGACAGGACGGGCTGGGCAGGGCTGCAGAGCAAAATGCACGCTGCATATTTCCCCGGGGAGCAGCGGCACAGCCTCCCCACCCAGCCCAGCTGCCCTGCCCGAGGCTGTCACGCTGATGGGACACGGTGCCCGTGGCACTCACAGCGATGGCATGCTGCTCATACTCACGGGACAGGGTGCCTGTGGGTGTCACACTGATGGGACACACATGGTGCCCATGGCTCTCACACCATGGCACACTGTCACCCCGTACTGCCCCACCATGGCACACTATCACCCTGTGGCTCTCACACCATGGCACACTGTCACCCCGTGCTGTCACACCGTGTCACACTGTCACACCATGGACCACTGTCACACCATGGCACACTGTCCCCTGTGCTGTCCCAGCCTTTATTGCCCCGAGGGACACTCCATTGCCCCCCAGCTATGGCTTGGGGCCATGGCAGGCTCCATGGCACTGTCACCCCGTGCTGTCACACCGTGTCACACTGTCACACCATGGCACACTGTCACCCTGTGGCTCTCACATCATGGCACACTGTCCCCCGTGCTGTCACACCATGGCACACTGTCACACCATGGCACACTGTCACCCTGTGCTGTCACACCATGGCACACTGTCCCCCGTGCTGTCACACCATGGCACACTGTCACCCTGTGCTGTCACACCATGGCACACTGTCCCCCGTGCTGTCACACCATGGCACACTGTCACACCATGGCACACTGTCACACCGTGTCACACTGTCACACTATGGCACACTGTCACACCATGGCACACTGTCACACCATGGCACACTGTCACCCTGTGGCTCTCACACCATGGCACACTGTCCCCCGTGCTGTCACACCGTGTCACACTGTCACACTATGGCACACTGTCACACCATGGCACACTGTCACACCATGGCACACTGTCACCCTGTGGCTCTCACACCATGGCACACTGTCACACCATGGCACACTGTCCCCCGTGCTGTCCCAGCCTTTATTGCCCCGAGGGACCCTCTATTGCCCCCCAGCTATGGCTTGGGGCCGTGGCAGGCTCGCCACTTGCGGATGTCGGTGCTGGGCACCCCGAGCCGTGCCCGGCCGTGCGCGGTGCCCTCCTGGAAGCGGAAGCCGCAGAAGGGTTTCTGTGCCGTGCAGAACGGGGCCAGCGAGTTGGGCCAGGCCCGCTGGTAGAACACGAAGCGGAAGGAGCTGAGGGGGCGGCCCCCGGCGTGCACCACCACGGGCACCAGGTGCGAGCCGGGGAGGGCGCCGGGGGGCGGCCGGGGGACCCCCGGCTCTGCCTCGGCCTCCTCCATCCCCGGGCTCTCCCTGCTGGGCTCTGCCAGGGGCTGCTGCTGTTCCAGCCGCCTGTGGAGGAACGGATGCAGAGAAATGTGAATTGTCCCCGGGCTCAGCATCCCCAGCAGGGCAGGCAGGCGCTGTGGGTGCTGAGGGGTTTGCACATGTAAAATCTCAGCTGGTGCTGCTTAAAGAGAAAGGGACTTTAAACCCAAGTGATGCTCTGGCAATATGGAAGAGGCTTTAAATAAATGCTGAGAGAATAGGAGCGGTGAGACACAAAGGACTTGATTCTCTCTTGGCTCTCAGTTAGAACACTGAAAAATCCGGCAACACACGGTGCTGGTGATGGCAGCAGCCACAGCCATGGCAAACCTGCCTCGAAAAGGGTTCAACGCAATCTGAGCCAAGAGGACGTAGCAGTGATGGCAGAACTGGCACTGTCCTTTGGGGCAGCAGCTCTGGGTGCCTCTGCAGGGACCCCACAGCTCCCTGAGCCCCCTCCTGCTCGGGGCATTGCTCTCAGTCCATCTCCACGTGGGTTTTACCCCAAAACTGTGAGGGATGCCTGCCCACCCAGGGCACAAGGAGCAGGGAAAGAGCCCTGGGCATCTGCAAGAGCCCTTGGCAGAGGAGGGGTGTGAGCCCCAGGACACACAGGGGTGAGCTGTGACCCACAGGGCTGGTGTGAGCCCCAGGACACACAGGGGTGACCCACGGCTGCTGCAGGGCCGTGCTGGGCTGCAGACACCTTTCTGCTGCTGTTACCTAAGCATGACTCAGTTATCTTTTCATTGACGACACCTCTGTGCGAATGGAAACTGCCTCTTCCCTCAGCAATTAGCCACCCTGTCCTAAATAAATGCTCTGCCCTTTGCTTATTTTTAACCCTGTAAAGAGGTTTCCTACTTTCCGCGACGTACTTGGTGCTATTTCTGTTCCCCGGCTCCTAAATCTATTAAGAAGGGGAATGCCTGCAAATTGTTTGGAAATCTCCTTAGAGCCTCTGAGGGGAATCACCAGCTCCCTGCAGGTTCACCACCTCTTTCTGTCTCTCATTTCTCCAGGGCAGGTGCCTGGAAGGCTGGACACAGCTCACAGAGGTTATTCCACAGCTGCTGCCACGAGGAAACCTCAGTCCATTTCCCCCCAGGGGATAAAGTAATGGGATTTTGACTGCTGAAAAGCAGATTTTATACCACCACAGCCATCCCAGTGAGGTTTGTGCCCCCATGTTCTGGCCTTGGATTGTTCAGATCTGCTGTTTTCACAGAGGTGAGTGCTGGCAGCTCCTGCCCCCTTGCCCTTTGGAGGAGCCAGGCACACACAGGACTGTGCTGTGCCTGCGCACCCACCCAGCAGGAGCACCCAGTCACCAGTTTGGGCGTGGAGGGGAGGCTGCAGCTGCCCTGGCAGCCCCATTGCTAAGTCATGCAGGTGCCTGGGGATGAGCAGGGCTCTGCAGTCACCCAGTGCTGAGCTCTGGCTCTGGCTCTGCCCCTGCCTGGGGCTGCCCCAGGTTCCTGCTCCTCCTCTGCAGCCCCTGGAGCTCTGGGGGAAGCTCAGAGGCTCCTCCTGCCCGGGTGGAGGCACCTGCCTGGTGATCCCTGCCTCGGAGGGGAAGCACCAGCTTAAGGTCCAGGTGCTATTTATGGCTCCGTGCCTCAACGGAGAGTCCCACTAATCCTATTGCACCCGTTGTTCCTACGTAGAGAGATCCCTAATCCCTCCCAAAGGGCTGCTGGCCGTCACAGCAAATCCCCCGGAGGGTCCCGGGGAAAGGCTGCGGAAGCAGGAAGGGTTCAGAGGGAAACCTCCCTGGGGAGGAGCTCCTGGGAAGCTGCCAGAGCCTGGCTGGCAGTGCTGCCCACGCCAGAGCCATCCCAGAGCCATCCAGAGCCCTCCACAGCCATCCAGAGCCATCCAGAGCCATCCCAGAGCCATGCCAGAGCCCTCCACAGCCATCCACAGCCATCCAGAGCCATCCCAGAGCCCTCCACAGCCCTCCACAGCCATCCAGAGCCATCCAGAGCCATCCCAGAGCCATCCAGAGCCATCCCAGAGCACAGAGCCCTCCACAGCCATCCAGAGCCATCCAGAGCCATCCCAGAGCCATCCCAGAGCACAGAGCCCTCCACAGCCATCCAGAGCCATCCAGAGCCATCCCAGCAGCAGGTGTGTTTGCCCTGAGCTCTCAGCACCACGGGGACGCAGCCAGCTGACAGCAGCAGGATTTGCAGAGCAGAAATGGGATGGAGCCTCCCGCTGACATCACCGTGACCTGGTCACCTGCAGCCAAGGAGCTGCGGCCCGCAGGAGGGGGACAGGGTGGCACAGTGCCCTGCTGCGAGCTGTGAGCTGCGAGCTGTGAGCTGTGAGCTGGGACACCCACCTGGGCGGCGCTGTCAGGAGGGCAGGGTGGCACTGCCTGGGGCAGGGGCAGGGCCAGCACTGCAGGGTGGCTCTCAGGGCTCCCAGGGCATTGTGACCTCAGGGCCACGGTGACCCCGGGGTGTCACAGGGCTGCACAGGAGCACATGGGGACAGGGTTTAAGGATTTACAGCCCTGGTGCAGCTGGGGCTCTGCGGGACACTGCTGGCACTGCCACTCCAGCTGCAGCACGGGCCCCTGCCCCCTGTCCTGCTCCTCTGTCCCTGTTTGCTGTTCTGCAGGCTCACCTGAGGGATTCTCCTCACACCCCTTCCTCCTGCGGGTCCAGCCCTCGCTGCACAAACCCCTCTGACACCCGCGAGTGCAGCAGGAACCCTCCACATGTGAGGTGCAGCTGCTCCCCTGATGTGAAAGCAGATAGTTCTGGGTGTTTACTGTGTTGGGATCAAAGGCAGCCTCACAGTGTGCTGTGTTACATCACACCACTGCTCACACGGCGCTTTCTCTGCCATAAAATCTGCTGGAGATCTTCCAAGCGCTCTCCTGAGCTCCGTGCCCAGCCCAGCAGTCCCTTTGCTGCGTGGCCCCGATCACACACAGCAGTGATGGTTGTGCTTGCTCAGAAACGCAGCCCCGGCACCCAGCCCGGCACCTCCTGCGGCTCTGGAGCTGCATTTCACAGAAGCCACCGTGCCCAGCCTGCTGCCCGTGCTGCTCCTGAGCTGCTGCTGCCCCTCTGAGGGGAGCTCTGGGTGCTGGAAGGTGAAACCCAACATCTTTGATCTGAAGGCACAGATGGGAACGCGCACCGGAGCCCTGGCAGGGCTGTGCGGCGGCTTGTGCTCTGTGGGTGATAAATCCACCTGGGGATCCCTGCGTGCGCTGAGGGCGGTGTGTGCTGTGCTCACCACCCAGGGCGAGGCAGGGCTGGGCTGTGGGGCAGGAGCAGGGATGGGATGGGGGGATGGGGGGATGTAGGGATGTGGGGATGGGGGGATGTGGGGATGGGGGGATGTGGGGATGGGGGGATGTGGGGATGTGGGGATGGGGGGATGTGGGGATGGGGGGATGTGGGGATGGGGGGATGTGGGGATGGGGGGATGTGGGGATGTGGGGATGGGGGGATGTGGGGATGTGGGGATGGGGGGATGTGGGGATGTGGGGATGTGGGGATGTGGGGATGGGGGGATGTGGGGATGGGGATGTGGGGATGGGGGGATGTGGGGATGGGGGGATGTGGGGATGTGTGGATGGGGGGATGGGGGGATGGGGGGATGTGGGGATGGGGGGATGTGGGGATGGGGGGATGTGGGGATGGGGGGATGTGGGGATGGGGGGATGTGGGGATGGGGGGATGTGGCACCCCGGGCCCTGGAGCACCCCAGCAGTGACAGGAGCAGCTGAGTCACCCCTGCTGCTCCCACCCCTTTGAAGTCTCCTTGCTGTAATAATGAGATTTTGTGGGACACTTTCATGCATGAGCCCAGGCTCTCTCATTCCACAGGATTTTATTGGCTTGGCCGCTGCAGCTCTGTTCCTTTTTTTTTTTTTTTTTTTTCCCTCCTAAAGAGAAATAAAATTTATTATATGTTGAAATAGCTGGCTTCTTGCTCTGGTGTTCTAGGCAGAACAAAATGTGACTGAATGCTCTCAGGAAAGCCAAAACAAGATTACAGAAGTAATATGTTGCTGCACTAAAATCACTTTCGCTTGATAATTTCTGGTTTCCAGCTGACAGGATGGGTTTCTTCAGTAGCAGCATCATCTTCTTTGTGTACTTTTATCAGCTTCAGCTGTTAGCAATCTGCTCTCTGGCTGGTCAAAACCACAAGCAAACATTCCTGATTCACTGTCCAAGGAAGCTGGCTGCACAGCTGCAGAAATTGTACCCAGTTCTGCAGCCCCAGGGGTGCACGGTGCCATTACCAGCTCCTGACACCAGACCACCACCAGAATGTGCAGCCAGCGTGTTCCCAACAGCATTGTCACCAGAGAGGTTCTGAATGAGGATTCCAGCCGGGAATTTCCACACGGCGCCAGCTGTGGCTCTGCTGCAGCAGGGATCCTGCACAAGGGGGGAGTTTTCCTCTGCAGCTCCAGGGCTGCTGAGATGGACCTGGGCTCCCTCTGGCAATGCAGGGCAGCAGAAAGCTGCTCCTCTGGCAATGCAGTGGCTGCTGTTTCCCAGTTTCCATCCCACCCCATTATCCCATCCCATCCCATCCCATCACATCCCATCCCATTATCCCATCCCATCCCAGCCCTCTCTTTCCCCACATGCAGCACGATCCCCTCTCCCCCAGCCCACTGCAGTGCCAGGGCAGCTCCCCCTCTGTCTGTCTGTCTGTCTGTGTGTCTGTGTGTCTGCAGCGGGGTTTCCTCTCACAAACACCATTTAAGATAACTGTCAGGACACGGCAGTAATTGCAGGGCTGGCGCAGGGAGCGGCCCCAGCCAGGGAGAGGCACCCGAGCAGCGCCCGGAGCCGCAGCCCCGCTGAAATCCCCGAAAATCCCTTAAAGTGTCCCAGCTCCTCTGCCACGGCCACGGAATTGAATTTGACATTTTAATTCTCCTTTTCCTGCCCCGTTTCCCATTCATAATTCACTTTATTTAAGTGCTGCCTCGTGTCTGTGCCACGATTAGACTTTTGGAATATCCTAACAGTGCTCATTTTTCATTGATCACAAGGTATTTAATGTGTTGCTTTACTTAGTTCTTTAAAGCAAAAAAGAAGATGCTTTTCATAAGAAAAACATCATTTTAAAGCGATTAAGAAAGTGATATTTATCACTTAAATCAATCTATACTGTTTTGACTCTCAAAACTTGATAGAGATAGAAAGAGGTGTAAGATGTTAACACCTGGAGGAGCGGGGCACTTGGATGAGCAGGGACACCTGGCACAGCAGGGGCACCTGGATGAGCAGGGACACCTGGAGGAGCGGGGACGCCTGGCACAGCAGGGGCACCTGGACGAGCAGGGACACCTGGCGGAGGGCGGGCCCGGGGTGGGTGGGGCCGTCCCCGCCCCTCCGGAGCTCTCGGCGCCGTCCCCCCGGTGCCGCGGGATGCCCGGCACGGCTCGGCGCGGCGCGGCTCGGCCAGCATGAAGAAGCACCAGCCGCACTCGGTGCAGGGCACCTTCAGCCGCCTGTTCGGCAAGCGCCACTCCAGCCCCAGCGCCGCGTCCCTGTTCGCCACCAACCCGCCCTGGATCTTCACGCAGGAGGTGACCTCGGACAGCGCGGGTGGCACCGGTCAGTGGCCCAGGGTCCCCCGGCGGCCGCGGGGCTCGGACGGGCGGTGCCGGGGCACGAGGGTGCGGTGGGCTCGGGGGCTGCGCTGCGGCCCGGCCGGGGGGCTCCGGGAGCGCTCGGTGGCAATGGGGGGCTCCGGGAGCGCTTGGGGGGGCCCGGGAGGGCTCGGTAGCACCGGAAGAGCTCGGTGGCGATGGGGGGCACCGGGAGCGCTCGGTGGCAATGGGAGGGCTCCGGGAGCGCTTGGGGGGGCCCGGGAGCGCTCGGTAGCACCGGGAGAGCTCGGTGGCCCCGGGATGCGGCAGCGCCGGTCCCGCAGCTGTGCCGGAGCTGGAGCGGGGTGTCCGAACCCCGGCTGGGTTGCTGCCGCTCCCGGCGGGTTAAACTCGGCTCAAAGAGGCCGATGCGTGACTGAAAATTCACTTTATTGCTTCCCGTCGCGCTTTCCCACGCCATGTTTGATCCGCGCCTTGCCCGCTCGGAGTTATTTACTCATAAACCTGTTTCTCGCAGGGCTGCGAGCGAGGACGGAGCTGAGGGTTGCATATTCCTCGGGATTTATTTGTGTTTCTTTGTGGTTTTAATTGCAATACGGTGCCCTGGAGGCTCATGTAGGAGGGAGCCAAATTAATAGTAATGGAGCCAGGTAGATAGAAGATAGCAGTCTGTGGATGAAGTTTGGTGGCTCCAAGAGCCCAACAAACTCTTCCAAGATTAAAAAAATGGAAGCGCTGCCTGCTGAGCTGTGCAGGGTGAAGTATTGTCTGTGAAAGCAACTGCGAGGTGGTTACACCCCAAAGGCCAAGCTGCTGAAACCAAGATAAAATGAAAATACGACAGGGAGTTTCGTGCAACTCTGCAACCTGGGAGGAAAATTGCTGATTTCTAACTGTCGTAAATCTGAGGAGGATTCAAGCTTCTCTCTGATGTGGTTTGGATTAGAAAAAAGAAAAGAAGTTGCTGTGTCTGCTTATTAGGAGCCTGATTTCCGTGGCTGCGGTTCTGCAGGGGCAGTAGGGAGGCTTTCTGCTCAGGTGTGGGTCGGAGCGTAGGGGAAGGGTTGGGAATCCTGAAACCTGAGCCTGGGGAGCAGCAGCTGGTGGATCGCTCCTTCCTTAGCATCCTCCTGGTGGAGTTTGTGCCCGGAATGGGGCTCCGTGAGGGCGCGGTGGCAGTGGGACACAGCAGCTCAAAGGGACAGGAGCCCAGGGAGTGGGACAGCAGCCCAAAGGGTGACACAGCTCAGGTGGGACACTAGCCCAAAGGGGCCAGCAGCCCAGGGAGCAATGCGCTGTCCCCAGACCCACACACAGCCCGCCCTGCCCCAGCCCTGGCCCCGTTTCTGGCCCGTTTCCTGCAGGGCTCCGTGCCTGCAGGAGTCCCCTGCTCCTGCAGATCCCCACCTTGGTTTCTCATACAAAGTAAACACAAGTTAGGCAACGTGCGATGGGTGTAGGTTTGCATGTCCCTGACTCAGAGATTCCTGAATGTAGTGACTGCAGCCTCCTCCTCCTCCTCCTCCTGCTGTGGGCACCCCGGCTCAAACCTGCTGCGCCTCCTCCAGGTGATGCAACCCCCGGGGAGGAAGAAGTTCCATTACATGCGTGGCGAATTGTTTATTTGATTTCCCGTGGCCGAGCAAACACGAATGTCTCCGGGACGGGCTGGATGTCAGCGAGTGGCCCAAGCAAGGCCGGTGCTTTGAGCCAGCTGCTCCCCACAGCCTCCAAGGGTGCCTTTCCTGATCCTCCTTCCAGGAAAGGAGGCTGGCAGGGCTCAGGGCTTGCTGCTGATGGGCTCCCAGCAGGCAAGTCCTGTTTATCTAGCAGAGAAAACACAACTACAAGCACTTCATTTTCCTTTAATTAAAGCATTCAGGGTAGCGATGCTTAGTAATCTAGGATCAAAGTCCCTGTGATCTTTAATCCAGTTTCTCACTGGGTTTACCTAGTGACTGTTAAATATAAAACTCATCAAGTCTCAGAACTGCTCTGTTGCTGCTTGGGCTGTCTGAGTCCAAACTCTCCTGTTGCCTTGGCCTTAATTCCTGCTCCTTACTCACTGCATGCGGGGTCACCCACAGAATTAATCATCACAGAATCACAGAGTGATTGGGTGGAAAGGGACCTTGAAACTCATCTTATTCCACTCCCTGTCATGGGCAGGGATGCCTTCCACCAGGTCAGGCTGCTCCAAGCCCCATCCAGCCTGGCCTCGAACACTTGCAGGCAATTTGCTGGCACCTGCTGTCCTCCCTGGGACTGCAGCAGCTTCTCCTGGGTGCCTCTGGGCCCCTCCCAGGCTTGGTAGGACCAGGCTGGCTGGAGCACAGCTGGGAGGTGATTTGAAAGCTGGAGAAAATGTCCTGTGTGTAAAGAATCACTCGTGGTGTGAGGGAGGGGAGGCTGTGATTGCCGGCAGGGGCAGCAGGGCAGATGCTCCTGGGGGTGTCCCAGGGTAACCCGGGGGTGCTGAGTGGCAGAAGGGAGAAGCTGGCGTGCTCCTGGGCTCTGTGGTGTGTTTGAAGGCTGTGTGGAATCCTCCTGCCTCCATCCCTCAGCAGAGGCTGTGCTGCCTCATGCCCAGCCCCTGGTGTGGTCAGGTTCCCCATTCCAGGTGTTCATGCAAGTGTTTTCCTCCTGTGGGATGCCCACAGAGCATTTGCCCTCCTCTTGTTCCTGGACTTGGGGTAAAGCTGTTTCCTTGGGAGGTTCCTCCTCGTTTCTTCCCATCCTTCTTCTTCTCCTCCCTTCCTTTACTATCAAAGTCTGTTGTTGGGAGCACTCCTGCAGCTTCCCCTTCAATCAGAGCCATTTTGTTGCTTCCCCTCCTTCCTCAAACTCTCAGAATTTCTTTAATGTCTGTCTCCTTGGCTACGAGTTATTTGTGTATCTCCTTGCAGCCAAGGTGGGGTTTACATGCTTCACTATTTTCTGCTTGTTAATTCATGCTGCTAATCAGACACAAAGAATGTAATTAAATTAATTTTATGAGCTTTATTCGCTGTCAGAAATAAACCAGCCCAAGAGGTGTGGCTCCAGGTGAAAGCACAAGGCTGGGAACCAGGAATTCCTGACGGCTGCTCCTGCTTGTCACAGCAGGGCCCTGGGACTTCCTGCCCTGCTGTCTCCCCACGCAGGGCACTGTTCTGTGGGCAGGCTGGAGGGTGGTGGAGCACCTGGCATCCCTCTGGCTGGGATGGCAGAACTGTGCCCAGAGTGCTGTCCCTGCTCCTGCCATCAATTCCTGCTGCTCAGCCCAGCCAGGATTGCCTCCTGTTCCTTCTGAGCTGCTCCAGCTCATCCTGCAGAGCTCAGGGGAGGCTCTCAGTGCTCTGCAGGTGTGTGACAGGGCTGCGAGTGCCTGTCCTGCACACAGGGCCCTTCCTCTCCTTTATCCCTCTCACCTCCAGGATACCCAGCTTTTCCCCAGGCTCTCAGTGCTCTGCAGGTGTGTGACAGGGCTGTGAGTGCCTGTCCTGCACACAGGGCCCTTCCTGTGCTGTGTTCCCCTCACCTCCAGGACACCCAGCTTTTCCCCAGGGTCTGATGGGCTCTGCCCACTCCTGGGGCTGCTGCAGCGAATTCTGCCCAGCTCTGTGTGAGCTCAGGGTGTCCGTGCTGTTGTCAGCAGTGCCCAGCTCGGTGCTGCTGCTTCTCACTCTCTGCTCTCCCCCCAGGTGATGTGATCGAGGTCTATTACGGGGACAATCGCTTCGGGACGGTGACAGACTCGGGCACGGCCACGCTGAAACCCCGCCCGAGGGTCCGGCCCCTGCTGACCTTCCTGCCCCTGGTGAGTGCCCCAGACCCAGGGGGCTGGAGCTGGTGCCTGGAACCAGCAGGGCTGGAGCTGGTGCCCAGAAGGAACAGGGCTGCTCTGGTGCTCAGACCCAGAGCTGCTGCTCTCAGCCAAGGGGAGCAGCAATGAAAGCAGAGCCCCTCTGTAATGAGGCTGGCTATGAGGGATTGGGGGTGGTCTGAGCTCAGGCTGCTCTGGGGCACAGAGGAGGCACTGAGGGAGAGGTGTGAGCACTGTCAGACTGCATTTTCCATTGAAAGCTGATTGCTGAGCACGGGGATGGTAGATCAGGCTTGCACTGCAGTCCATCTCCCTGGTGCTGTCCCACATCAGGAGTGTGGCTGGAGCCTGCAGTGCTGCACCCAGTCCTGCTGAGCACAGGGTGAGGTGATGCTGTTGCTGGTGATGCTGTGGCTGTGCGGGGGTGATTGTCTCCAATCTCTGTATGAAAAACCATTCCCAATCCTCAGAGCTGTCACCCCAGCCCTGCTGCTGCTGCCCACACAGGCACAGCTGGCCCTAGGGCTCTCTGTCCCTTCTGAGGGTCCCTCACAAACCTGGGTTTCCCCTCCCAGTCCCAGCTGTGACTGAAGCAATCAGCAGGCAAAGGCAGCGTTTTGGAGGCCCGGTGTGTGCTGGGTGTTTGCACGCTTTTGGTGAGGTTTGATGATGATTTGATCTGGCGCTGGCTCTGCTGCTGCCTCGCACATACCTGCCCCAGGTACACACCTGCGCGGGGCTGTTCTGCAGCTCCTGCCTTAACCCTTTCCACCCACCCAGGAGCAGCTCTGGGTGAGTCAGGAGGATGCTCCCGCCCTGCCCTGCAGCTCCTGAGCCTCTGCACCTGGCAGCTCTTCCCAAGGAGCAGCAGCTCCCTGCCCCAGCCCTGCTGTCCCACAGGAATGCAGCAGGGACTGCTCAGAGGGGTCCCCCTGCTCCCCCAGCACTGCAGGTATCCCAGGGAATGAACTCCTGCAGCAAACTCCACACTGCCCTACTCAAAACCAGGGAGTTTGGGGGCAGCTGCTCATACTCAGAGAAATTCTTGGTGTCTCTGAGAGCCCGGGTGCTCAGCAGTTGTATTTTGGGTGGGGTTTGTAAGGGGCAGCTCAAGCCCTGGTGATTGAATGGGAGGGCTCCTGAGAGCTGGGGACCACGGGGACAGGCAGGCTCCCTTCACTGGGGATGGCTGACTCTGTTCCAGGGATGAGAAGTGATTCCTGGTGCTTGCAGTGAAAGCTTCCCCCCACGGGATCCTCAGCAGGCCCCGATCTGATTCATGCACCACAAACTGGAAATGCAGGTTCCTGGCACAGCACCCAGAGCCTGCCCTGAATCAGCTGGAGCTTTTCTGGGCTGGCCGCACCCCAGCAAGCACCGGGAACAATCTTCCCGACCATCTCTGCAGGCTGGCAGCGTGCTGGGGATGCTTTCCACCTCATGACGTGGGGATGGGTGGTTTTGGAGAGATGCTGAGCATTAGCAGCTGCCACAGAAGGTTTTGGTGAGGAACAGGCTTGCCCAGTTTGAAATGACACGTCCACGATTTCTGCTCCTTTATGGAGTGCAGGCTGTGTCCTCCAGCCTTGCAGGGCTCTGTTCTGACTGCCAGTCCCTCTGCACTCCTCCAGCAGGTGATGCAGGGCTCAGACATTTCTGTTTCCCTGCAAAGGAGCAGCTCCCTCGGGGTGCTCTGCAAACCTGCAGCAATGCATTTCCATTGCAAATGGGGACTGCTGCTTTGTTCTTTGTGATTTTGGTGTCTCATTGCTCTGGACAGTTTAACTATCAGCTCTTGAAGTGCCTCTCTTGGCCTTTGTCTTCCCTCTGGCTCCCAGATGAAGTTCAGGGTCTGCCCTTGTGCCTTTGCAGCCCTTGGCTTCTCCATCAGCTCGGAGTTTTCTGGTCCTTTGTGCAATCCCAGGGTAGGAATTCCCTCACTCCTGGCTCACCTGTGGCTGCTCAGTCCCTTGTGGTTACCGGGGATCTTTGGTCACTGCAGGGTGATGGATGCAGCAAGTGAAATACGTGCATTTCCCATTATTTTGGCCAGATCTGGGGCTTTGCAGGGCTCTTCCACAGGAGCCCAGGTGCTGCTGTTGAATGAGCTCCCCGGGCAGGGCAATGTGGCTGTGATGAGCCTGGATGGACAAATCCAAGTGACCTTTGATCCAGGAGACTTTGGAATCCCACGGCGCTCTCCTGTAAAAACGGTGATAACGGCAGAGAAAGGCAAAGGGCAGGGGCTCAATCATTATCCAGGCTTTTGTGTGCAGGAAATGGCTGGGGAGAGGCGCAGGCTGATGGCAGGATAACAATTCCTTTGTCAAGGGCTGTTAGCAGCGCAAACAGCTGCCTTCGGTGACCGGGGATGGATGTGGGGCCTGCCAATGGGACAGTGTGTCCCTCTTGGGATGCTCCATCGAGCTTTGTGTCTCTGACATTGCTGTGCCCCAGCTGCCCCCAGGCCCGGTGTGAGACCCCCCGGCTGTGCTGCTCACCCCAGGTGTGCCCAGCTCACCCCAGGTGTGCCCAGCTCACCCCAGGTGTGCCCAGCTCACCCCAGGTGTGCCCTGCACACGGGTGCCCAGGTGTGTCCCGGAGCCACCCCAGCCCCTCGGAGCCACCCCAGCCGTGAGTCAGGGACAGGAGAGGCTTTTGCTGCTGGCTCCAGGTGAGTCACCTGCCCCGATGGCTCACCTGGGTGGCTGCAATTACCGATTACAGCAGTGCCCTGGCTGCAGGCGCCCTCCCGGGTGTGTAGGCTGCCAAATTGCCGGTCCTGTACCAGCTACAGGCACTGCCGAGCTCTCGGCATGCAGGGAGTAACTGAGCAAAACACAAACCACACAAGGAGCAGCTTTCCCCACAGTGCTGTGCCAGTTTCACAAAAGCTGGAGGTCTGTCAGTGTGTAGGTGACTGTGGCAGTGCTTGCTGCAGAGAAATGCCCACCAAAGTGCCCAGTGCACTGGTACATCAATGGTGAGGGCTGGTGCTGCTGCTGGCAGCTGGGCAGCCCCGAGGGGGATGTGAAATTGCTGAATTCCTCCAGGGGGATGGGAAATAGCTGAATTCCTGGAGGGAGATGGGAAATAGTAGAATTCCTCTCCAGCCTTGGTGCCTGACCACAGGGGAATCCTGGCCATGGCCTGTGCAGCCTTGATGACTTCACTTGTCCCCTCAAAGCCTGTCAACAGCAGCCTCCAGGGGACCTCCATATCACAGACACTGCCCCGATCCCATCAGGGCTCTGTGGACAAATTACCGGCTGCTTGTCGGCCCTTAGCACTGATCCCTGGCCGTAAGACTGACAGCTCTGTTTTCTCAACTCCTGCAGAACGCCCAGGAATCCCACGGGGTGGCTGTGCCAACGCCGTCGGTGCCAGAAGACTTTGTGGAGAAGGCAGCTCTTGGTAAGGGATGTTCTCTGTGCAGCCCTGGCCAGCACAGAGCGCTCATGGAGCCCTCGGGGCAGGAAATGTGTGTGTGTACCCAGCTCAGGAGCAGACAGTCTGCTCATAGATTTTCATGCTAAAGTAGAGTCTGCTATTAATTATTTTTTGAAGTCATTGAGAATTAATAAATTCCTCAGAGATGAGGCAGAGTGGCTGTTAAGTTCAGGGAGTTTTAGACAAGCCTGGCAAGGGGCTGGCTGGCTGGGCAGGCCCCTGGCACAGGCCAGACTCAGCAGTGATGGAGAAGTGCTCACAGCTGTGCTCTCTCTCCTGCAGGCTCTGGCTCCCAGCTCAATGGCAATATTCGCATGTACAGCTCGGTGGGGGACCTGCGCCCGCAGGCCCTCGATGGGCACGACCTGGATGAAGACATCCCCCCGCCGCCATCGGTGCCCCCACCGCCCCCTCCAGCGCCCGTGTCACCGCCCGTGGCCTCGCCGGTGCCTCCACCCCCCGAGATGCTGCCGCCACCGCCGCCAGTGCCACCCGAGGCGGTGCCACCGCCCCCCGCCATGGCAGCGCCGCCGCCGCCTGCCTCAGCCCTGTCCTCGCCCAGCACTCCTGCTCCTCCAGACTTCATCCCTCCTGCCCCGCCAGGCGCCCGCGACCCCTCCGGGCCTGGCATGTCCAAGTGGAAATCAGAGACCGTGCTGAACTCGAGGCAGGGGGACGCCGAGGGGCCGCTCTGCGCTGCCGAGCCCGGGGTGCCCACGGCCCCCAGCCCCAAGGAGAGCCTGCAGCCCAAGGCTGAGCCCCACCTGACCTTCCCCAGGTCGTTCAAGGTGCCGCCGCCGGCCCCGGCGCGCTCCTCGTCCATCCCGGTGCAGGAGGGCCGGCAGGAGCCCCCCGTGCCCAGGCAGCCTCACGCCCGGCCGCCCCTGCCGCCCTGCTTCACCATCAGAGCCGCCAGCAAGGCGCGGCCGGGAGAGGCCGAGCAGAGGAGCTCCGGGCTCAGACAGGGCCTGGGGAAGGCGGCTGTGCCCCCTCCACTGAGCCCCAAGCCGGGCACAGGCCTCGGCCAAGGCGTGAATCCCCCCGGCCACCCTTCCCCTCTGCCAGGCTCCGAGGGGGAGAGGATTCCCCAGCTGAAAACAGCCGGGAGAGACTCCCCTCCAAAATCTGAACCTCTCACTGCCAACGACCTGGATCTGCCTCCTCCAGACTACCCGAGCTGCGAGGATGACTGGAAGGATGCCAGCAACCTGAACAAACTGCGGGACGAGCTCTCGGCGCTGCTGCGCTCCCCGCGCCGTGAGGAGAGGCCGCTGGAGAGGCCACTGGAGAAGCCAGGAGCTCCCCAGCCCACGGACAGCGGTCCCAGCCGTGCTGGCAGCCGTGAGCTGGAGCCCAGCGAGCCCCAGATCACCAGGAAGGACATGGGGTTACCCAAGGGAGGGGAGACTGAGAAGAAAGAGGTGCCCAGCAGCACCCCCAGCACCAGTGTGGGCTCTCCCATCACGGCAGTCACTGCCCCAGACAGCAACCCTGACACACAGCCCCGCAGTGTGATGATGATCAGAAACGAGCTGGAGGCTGTGCTGTCCCTGAAGAAAGAGGGGAAACCTGCTCCAGGGCCCAGCAGCCAGAAGCAGGCTGTGGAGAATGGCATCAGCACCCCACAAGTGAGGAAGAGCCCCCCTGACGTGAGGAAGGGCGCCCCTGACACAAGAGACTCAGTGGTGCCAAAGCCGGTCCCCAGCCCGCTCCCAGCCCCGGTGGCTGCTGTGGAGAAGGATGAGACAGACCACGAGGACCATCCTGCTCCTGCTGCTGGCAAGGTCACAGAGGACATGAGCCCTGCTCCTGGGTCCCTCAGCAGCAGCAGCAGCGTGAGTCCCCCAGAGCCACCTCAGGCACCGGCAGAGGAGCCCCCGGCTCCCAGCCCGCCCTCGGCCCCTGTGTCCCCTGCTCAGAGCCCGGCACCACAGCCCAGCTCGGCCGTCTTCCAGTACAAAGTGCACCGGGCTGGGGCCAGCTCGGCCGAGCCGCCCCGCGCCCCGGGCTCAGCTGAGCCACCCCGTGCCCTGAGCTCAGCCAAGCCGCCCTGTGCATCGGGCTCTGCTGAGCCACCCTGCCCCAGGAGCTCAGGCAGCAGCCCCCCAGGCCCCTCGGGAGCGGGGCAGGAGGAGGTGCTGATCCACCCGGTGACGGGGGAGCGCGTGGAGCGGGGCTCGCCCATGGCCCTGCTGCTGGCAGCCCGGCAGCGTGCCCAGCGGGGCCGCCAGCCCGGGGATGGAGCAGCTGCACTCAGGGTGAGGCCAGCCCTGAGACTCGGCAGTGCCTCGTCGGACACCACCTCCTCCACCAGCTTCTTCCGCAACGAGTCCAAGCCCTTCTCCTTCACCGTGGTGCCTCGGCCGTCTGCGGCCAGCCCGGCGGGGTCTGGCTGGAGCAAACCCCCCTCGTTCTCCAGCTCCTCGGAGCAGGGCCGGGCCGTGCGGGCGGTGGGAGAGGCGCAGCTCCCCAGGCCCCAGCGAGCCGCTGCCTCCAGCCTGCTCCGGGGGCTGCTGGACTCGGGACAGCCCGGCCCGGCCCGGCACGGAGCTCCCAGCGAGGAGGAGAGCGGGGACACGGCGCTGGACTTTGGCATCATCCCCCCGCCCCCCGAATTCAGCAATGAGGCGGACCAGGCTTCCCTCCCGAGCCGGGAGGAGAGCCGCAAGTGCCCCAGCGTCCCTGACAGCGGCCGGGGCTCGGGAGAGCCGCGCTATTTCAGGTGGGCTGGCTACAGCCGCATCTATGGGGCCAACAACCCAGAACCAGCGGCTCTGCCGCCCTCGGAGAAGAGCTGGAGGAACGGAGACCTTGCACCGCAGTACCCGGATAACAGCAGCTCCTCGAGCTTCCCCAGCCACGGCCCCAACCCGCGGCCGCTGATCAAGAAGCGCCTGTACATGTCGGAGCCCGACAGCTCCTACCCCCGGGCCGCCGCAGCCCCCCGGGCCTCGGGCACCCTGTCCTCCACCCTCTCCTCCTACGGCCCCGGGGGATTCAGCTCCACGCCCGGGGAGGGGGCTCGGCGCCCGGGCCCTGGCCTCAGGAATGGCCCCTCGAGCGCCCAGGGCAGGCGGGCGTCCATGGATGCTGCGGGGAAAGCCGCGGCCTACGGCGGCACCGGGGCTGAGGCCAAGTACAAGGGGCAGAACGGGGACTTCTCGCCCGCCAGCGTGCTGACAGCCAGCAGGTACGTGTCCCCTGAGCCCATGTGCCACCCTGAGCCCACCCTCCCTGCCCTCGGTGTCTCTTGGAACAGCCCCAGAGCAGCACTGGGGCTCCAGGAGCCCCTTGGCTCCTGCTCTGAGGGCAGTGACCATTCCTGGCTCCTCCCTGGTGCCAGCTGTGACCCTGTGCACGTCCCTCCCTATCCCACCTCACTGAGGGGAGACACGAAGCACTGAAATGCATCCCCATGGTGCTGACCCAACACCGAGGTTTGCCTGGGCTCCCTTTGGGTGACTGTCCCTCTGTTCTCCCTGCAGGCCTGCCCACGGCGCCCCACACTACGGGGCACCCTCCAACACCTTCACGGTGCGGCCTGGCACCCGCCAGCCCATCTCCTACGCCTACCCGAGCCACCGGTAGGCTGAGCTCGGGGCCGCCCCACTGGCAGCCGCAGGAAAGGGATGAGAAGGTGCCTGGGTTGGACATCTCCTTCTCTACGGGCACCAGGGACGGTCCCAACCCAGCCTGGAAATGCACGTGCTTGGAACTGCTGGTGGGGAATGAGCCCGAGACCGGACTTTTCTCAAAGACTGCCATGGAGAGTTGTTACTGCGGAGGGCAGGCCGCTGCCGTGTTACGTGAGCAATCGTGGTTTCCCTCTTTCCCGTTCTCCCTCCTGGATTATTTTCAGAATTGCAGCCTGATTGGCTGTCTAGGAAAGCCAAAGAGCATCCTCAGCTCTCTTCAGAGAGCATCACCACTGGAAAGGTTGGTTTTGGTTTGGTTTTTAATTGGTTTGACTCCAGCATGTTTGGAAGCAGGGAGAAACCAACTGAGAGATGTGCACAATGGAAATAAAGCAGTGTATAGCTAGATGTCAGGGATTGAAATAAGAATGTGAGCCCAGTGGGGTAGGAGGAGAGTTTAGGATGCCTTGATCCTGACCCTTGCTGTCCTTAAGAGTTTGGAGCAAATCAGTTCTGCCTTAAGCCCAGCTCTGAGCAGTCAGTGCCTGTCCTGCCATGCCAGGCTCTGACCCTTCTCCAGGAGCAGCTTTGGGAGCAGGGGCCCTGCTTTGCTGTGCCTTTTGGTCACTGTAAATGTTTCTGTTGGCAATTATTCCTCGTGGAAGGAGGCTGTGAGGCCTGGCTGGAAGGCTGTGAAGCACTTTGGAGGTGTAGGACACAGAGCAATCCTTTTCCTTGGGCTGGTGGGTGCCAGTGACTCACCCAGTGCTGTGCTGCTCTCTCTGAGGGTTCCTGTGCCACTCACAGCCCTGTGCCCCCCAAAGTGTCCTTATTTCCTCAGTTATTAATAAGTGTCCTTATGAACTGTTGCACTGATCTGGGGCTGAGGAGCTCCATTTCAGTGTGGCTGTTTGTGCAGGTGGGTGTCCGCAGGGACACCCAAAGGGAGCTGGCTCTCTCTGTTTCCCTCAGCGCTGTTCCAGGCGCTGCAGGTGCAGCCCTGCCCTGCTCCCCTCTGCTGCCTGGGCAGGGTGGGAGCTCTGAGGGGCCTTAAAGAGGGTTCCAGCTTCCAGAGTGAGCCGTAGGGTCTCACAGCTGACCTGAGTTGTGAATAGCCAACGTCCTGAAACTAGAAACAGAGACTCTTCCTTGGAGGCAAACCTGCTGAAAATCACTGTAAGATAACTGTAAAAACTTGTAGAGAATTTTTTCTTGTCACTGATAAACTGAAAGCACTTTGAGACATGAGTCTGTTTTTATGGAAAGCACTTTCTATTTTCAATGCTATAAATGCCACTGATTCCACTCCAGCTGACCATGCCTGGCACACACCTGGATGTGGCCTGCAAGCAGATCCTGCTTTACAATGCAGCTCAAAATCAGGGATTAATTTTCCTTCACTGTGGAGTTCTCAAAAGTTATCTTGATATTTGAGTCATGTCATTGATGTTCTGTGTTTTGTGTTATTTCCAGCTTTACCTAATAATTTAACAGCCCTTTGAGATATTGCAGCAGCTTTAAAGTATTCTGAACTTCACTTTGCTGTGAATAAAATGAAAACTCAAATACAATAATCAGTCTAATAGCTAATTCAAAGGGCATTTTTATGCCAGCAAGTCACAGTGGCTTAGAAGATTTCCACTGCTCATCCCAGCCAATATTGAAATAATAGGCCTTTAATATATGGGTGTTGGTTTTAAAAAAATATTTATGGGGAAAAGTGACTATGGAGTAACTATAAGGACATTTAAGTGTGCCAAGTGTCATGTGGAATACCACCTGCCCCAAAACATGGAATTTTCTCCATGCAAGGAGCATCTTGAGCGTTCTTATTCATCTGTAGAAGTAAATCCGTGCTCCCCCTTGAGGGGCTTCAGGGTCATGTTTTGGTACTGGATGAAGTTTCACAGGTTTAACTTGAAAGCAAACAAAGAAGTCTCTTTGGTAATGTTGCAACTTAATGTTTTTTTCTTCCTGATACTTCTTTTTTCAAAATAATAAGCTATATTTGCAAACGAGCTCTCAGAAACAATTTTAAGGCTGGGTGGGCAATTTCAGCTTTTGATACTGACTTTGCCCAGAAGGGGAGGGCAGGGGGGTATGTGTGCAGTGTTCCACCTCAAGAATTCTTCCAAATTGCAATCTCCTGAAGTTGTTTTTTCTCTTTTTAGAGAAAAATGTGACACTCCAATGTTGGTACCTGCTTTAAATGTCACATTTACTTCACCCAGACACACAATTCATGTGTAGGTGAAATATGGTCTTAGACCCCACGGAGTGTCTCATTTCTAGCAGACATAATTGCTTTAATTTAGCATTAGAAGTGTGATAATAGAATCAGCTTTATAAAGTAGCCACTCCTCATTCAAGAACAGCACTCAGGGGCTGCCCAGGGGCCTGAGCTGTCACTGGACCAGGTTGGACTCTGCTCCCAGTTGTAGGACTGGTTAGCAGGCAGGTTCTCAGCAGTGGGACTCTTCTATTCCTCACTTTGCACTATCCCTGCTTCTTTTGAATGCATTCAGCAGATTCTGGTATTTCAGGAACAGCTCAGCATTGATTCTGGGGCCGCTGTGACAAAGGGAGCACTGTCAGAGCTGTTGGCAGCCAAAGGGGACAGAGTTGGATCTCTGAGGAGTGAGGACTGCAGGGCGGGGACAAGCCCCCCTTCCTGGGGCAGGTAACTGGATAAACAAACTGTCCCTGCATTCCATTACTCCTCCCAGCTCTTTCACTGCAGGCATTTAGCAATAGAGAAAGAGGAAACAAAACCAAGGGGTATTAATGGAGCAAAGCACCCTGCCTCAGCCCAGTGCTGAGAGCAATGCTGAAGCCTGAGTGTGGAATTGTTCTCACTTCACCCTCTCTGAGGCAGTGTGTAATTCAAGTCGTGACACAACTGAAATTATCCCCTGCAGCTGCCTCTTCCTCACAGGTTCCTGCTAGGGGAGCGTAACAGAGCTTAGCTGTAAAGTATTGAACAAAGTCTCTTATTTATGAGTGCCACTGAACACCAACCTTCTTGCATTAAACATTTCCGGATGTTTTATTACCTGTGTGGCCTGACTTTTTTTGGTGTTGCTTACACGGTCTGTCTGCTGGAGGATTGGGAAGTTTGCACATCCCCGGAAGGATGGGGAAAGGTTTGAACTTCAGCTTGCCCAGGGCTTGGTGCAGTGTCTCTGAGCCTGACCCAAAGCCTGTGGCCGTGTCAGTGTTTGCAGGAGCCCAGGCAGGGCAGGAAGGGGCAGCTGAGGCCCAGGAGCTCTGTCACTCACACCCAGCAGGTTGGGCAGGCTGGCAGAGGAGCAGCCTCTATAAATAGGCTTGGGCTGGAGCTGCTCAGCAGGGCTGAAACTCTCCTGCCTGCTGCAAGTCCCAACTGGAACGCTGTGCCCACAACTGCGGGCAGCGTGAGCAATGCACGCAGCATGAAGGGCTTGTCTGCAGCGTGGCTGCTCCTCTGCACTCTGAACTGATTTGCATTCCCACCGCCTTCAGCCAGCTCTGCCACAGGAGCAGGCTCTGTGAGGGAGGGAAGGGTGCAATGTGTGCATTGAAGCTTTACTGGAGCCACAGTGGCTGTCCCCAAGCGTCCCCAAACCTGAACGCTGCGTGGTGGGGCAGGGACAGCTGAGCAAGGCACAAACCCCCCAGCACTGCCCCCATTCCTTAGGGAGCTGCAGAGGCAGCCAGCACTGATGTGGGACTGCTGCTGTCCCTGTGACTTCACTGCCAGCACTGGTGCAGCAACTCTGAGCCGAGCTGCACCCCAGCAGGGACTCCTGAACTGCTGCTCCTCTGTGCTATGAGTGAAACACCCCGGGTGCAAGTGCCAGACACCCCAAAAGCAGACCACTCCTTCAGGCAATGGTGCCTTGCCCTTGTCAAGGGCAGCTGCTGCCATCCTGTGGCACCACAAACACCTGCCAGACACTGAAGCACTGAGGCTTGTTTGGTCTTTAATTGCAAAAATGAGTTAATGTATCACCAATGACCTGCTCTCTCTACAGGCTTCAGC
Source organism: Melospiza melodia melodia (assembly GCF_035770615.1). NCBI lineage: Eukaryota > Metazoa > Chordata > Aves > Passeriformes > Passerellidae > Melospiza > Melospiza melodia. Next base: position 8,683,439 of record NC_086221.1, read on the forward strand.
ACCCACCAGAGTCTTTTGCCATGGACTGCTGTGTTTTGCTCAGGTGTGGCAATGTGAGCGACCTAATGTGGTTTAATGTCTGGCATTTGAACTTTTATTTTTAGCTGTGCATGATGGAACCCCAAGTTCAGAGTTCTGGCAAGAACAACTTCCTGAAAGCAGCAGAGCTAGAACCTGCCTTGCAGCAGTGCTGAAGAACTGCAGTACCCTGGCATTCAACAGGAATACGGTGAACATTTATTTAAGAACAGTTTCAATATCAGGGACTGAAATCACAACTTGAACTGTGTGGATGATCTCAGCTGGCTCTTCAGTGCTACAGAAGTGGCCCAGTGAAAGTTAACCCCAGTTACAAATAAAAACCATCTTCCAAGACATTTTCAGAACCAGCACAAGACCTGTTTCAGTACAGCATCCCCCCAGGAGAGGACTTTGTGGTTCAAGGGGTATTTCTGAGGAAATGTGTCAGTTTTTATCACCATTGACCGTTTCTTGTCATACCCTGCTCTAGAACAGGCAGCTGCTGTGAACACCTGTATGATGGGAATTTAAAAAGCAGCAAGTGAGGTTTACTGAGAGTATGAGAGAAGTACAGAGCCTGGGAAAGCTTAGTCTGCCTCAAAATTAATTGTGGGCTTTGCACAACTAAACCTATGTGGATGCAGAGGTAAAGACTGGAAGCAGTGTACATTTAAGTGCTGCTATCATGCTAAAGAACCAGGGGTAACATTCACTTCAATGGTATTTTTGCTTCATCAGTCAGGACTTGCTTAATTCTGTCTAGCAAACACTAGGCCAGACCAAGCCATACCTAGAGCAGCAGCAATGCATGCAGAGCAGTGACTTTCTCCAGGTAAACAGCTGAGTTAGAAATGTCTGTGGTATTTGACAAAAACACCTCTGTGGGTTCTGTGCAGGCTGGCCTGGGGTGGGGCAGTGTCCTGTCCCCTCAGTGCCAGCACAAGAAGTCACTTGTCACAAGTGCGTGGATCTGGGCTATCACTAAGCACAGGCTGGTACAGGAGCAAGCAAATGACAACTGAAGTCCTTGGTCCAGTTTTACCCCACATAAACCTTCTGTTCACAGCTCTTATCCTTGAGGGAGTTGCCTTCAGCACAGAGGAGATGAACCCTGGTGTCAAAGAGCACAGCAGCCACTCTCTCCTGTTTCCAGCCCCTGCCAGTGTCTCCTGGCACACCAGGATTCCAGCACCATCCCAGTGTTGAACTGCAGGGATCCTCACCTTACATCCTGACACCAAACTCTGGTATTCTATACCAAACTCTGGTATTTTACACCAAACACTGGTATTTTACACCAAACTCTGGTATTCTACACCAGTGCACACCACAGGCTCCCCACTGGTACTGAGGCTGAATCCTCTCCACCCACCACGAGCTGCATTAAGGACAGCACTGGAACCCTTCCAGCCCCTGGATCCCAACAGGTATTTTCATTCCACCTGATTTACAGAGCAAAGAACTTGGCTCAAGGGTGAGGCTCTCACATCTACCCAACAAGAGGTGTGTTGCAAACCTCCCCCAGAAGCTCTATGAATTCCATGGGTAGTCTGGAGAACTGAGGAAAGGATCAAGTCTTTTTTACTTTATTTCTTTTTCCATTACACCTAATTCCCTGTCTCTCCAAGTCTCCTCTGTGCCTGAAGTCAGTTTTTTTCTGAGTAAAACCTAAGTCTTTTATTACAGGAGAAGCCACCACTCCTGAGGAGAGGGTAAAGCTTGGTTTGTAACTAACTTATGCCTAATTCAAAATTACTACAGGAACCTTCTTAGCCACAAGCTTGGAGGCAGACACCAGACCCCGCTCCAGCTCACACACCTGCGACTTCAGCAGAATCAAAGTGATGCCAGCAAGGAACTTGGACCACGAGTTTATAAAACTATTCTTTTACACAGTTGATTCCAGAAGCTTCACCAGCTGGTAGGGGGACAGTGTGATGTAAAACCTGATGATCCCATCCAACTGTAGTGAGCAAGGCATCATCTGAAGGAGACCAGGACAAGCCTTTTACAAAGTCTCGATGAGAATGGTTTCTGAACCTGGAAAACACCAACACTCCATTAGCCATCATTAGAGAGTACTGGGCTTGTGCAATCCCTAACTGCTGGCTTGTCAGGATGATGCTCCTCCATTTAGGAACATTTTCACCTCGTGGCTGCCCCAGGCCTGGCAGTGCCCAAGGCCAGGCTGGAGGGGGCTTGGAGAGCCCTGGGATAGTGGAAGGTGTCCTGCCCGTGGCAGAGAGTGGGATGAATGATCTTTAAGGTGCCTTCCACCCCAAACCATCCTGTGTATTAATAATTAACTCGAGAAGACAACAGCAGTGAGTATTCTGTCTGTACTTACACCTCTGAGAGGTCTGAGTCCAGAACAGCAACTGAACAGTCTTCACTGATGGAAGCCAGTAAGGGTGAACTAGAGAGAGATGAGAGCACAGTCAGAACAAGCAAATACAAGAACTTTTAGGGACAAACTTGTGAACAGCAGGATTCTTAGTGATCAAGACCCAGGTTCAGTAAATGAACTCACAAAAATCTTACACTGAGTGGGAATACTCAATCAGAATGTGAAAACAAGAGATCCTTCTTTCATCAGGGGTGACTGTAATTAGAGAAATCCCCAGTGTGTGGGTCAGTAATTCTGAAGCTGCAGAATTCTTGCTGTGGACATTCACATGTCAGAAGTAAGATGTTGCTTGGTTTACTCTATTCTCTGCTACCATCTCCTGGATGAGAAGACCAAAACTGGTACTCTCACAGGTTTCACCCAAGAAGAACTAAGGCTTCTGAGGGGAGGCAGAGCCACGTTGTGTGCCAGAATCACCAGTACCTGTGTGCAGAGAAAGCAAAGCCTGTGATGGCTCGGGTGTGCACGGCAGCGCTGAGGGCAGAGTCAGGATTCTTTGTGTCCACCAGTGCAACTGTTCCACTTTCATCACCTGCGAGAGAGGGGCACCAGGGTTACAGCAGAAACTGTCCTGTGAAACAGCCACCTTGGCATGCCTGGTGGGAGAGCAGGCTCTTACCCAAGACAAAGATGTCACTTTTCTGTGGATGCCACATGACTGAGGTAGGGAGGTAACTACAGGCACTGCAAACTGCAAGGGAACAAACTGGGCTGAGAGTGGAAGGAGGCAGCACAAGGACATTCCTCATCTATCTCCTTCAGCACTGCTACTGCAGCAGGACAAGTGTTTTAAGCTTACTGTATTTCTGTGACAGTGTTAGATCTCCTCAGGTTTTAACAGGCACTCCAATCACTAGATTTGGAGTTTAAATAATTTATTTCTTCCAACACACTCATGCAGAAGCAGTGACTGCACACAGACACATACCAATTCGGGTAGCCGGTTTGGGGCATCTGGTGTCCCAGAGTAAAGTTCTGTTGTCCTAGAAATCCAAAAGGAATTAGAAGAATTTTACAATTTCTTTGTGGCATAAATTCAGATTCGCTGCTGACTCACAGGCAAAATGACCCTGTGTTTTCCTCTGTGTTAAAATGATGCTGTCACCAAGTGCAGCCTTCAGCCATCCCCAGGACAGACCTAGGAGCTCCCAAAATTTGATACAAACCTGTAGGAATCAGCTTGGCAAACTGATTATAAATTTATCAGATTGGAACACTGCAGTAACACAGGGAGGAAGGTTGCAATACATGACGTGGTTTCTAAGTGCATTAAACTGTAAATAACTAAAGCTAAATCTCGTTTAAATGGGGTAGATTTAGAGAATAGAATGAGCTTTACCTCAGCACAGGACAGGAACACAGTGTCCTTACCAGGACAGGAAGTCACACATGTCACTGCATCGGAGTGAGCTACCAAAAGCACAAAAGGATAAAGAGCCTTAAAGATGGGATCCAACTTTCCCACATATTCCCAAGGCCCACCAGAGGCACAGCAGTTTAACAGTTATGCCCAGACAGGGATAAATCCTGCTCAGCAGCAGCAGCTGCCTCCTACCAAGGTGACGAGCTGCCCAATCCAGCCATGGCCACAGTCCCTGTGACAGCCCCGAGCTTGAGGGAGCCAGACAGGGGCTCCGGGGAAAGGGTCAAAGTGGGACACAAAGGGGATTATAAAAGGGAGAGGGGTGTGTTGGCACTCACCTCTGTAGGAGTGCAGCACCGTTTGCTCTGGGATGTCCCAGACCTTCACACTGTGGATGAGAGGGAGCAGTGATTGCCCAGCACAGCCTGGGCACACAGCTGGGCACACAGTTGCCAGGCCAGACACAGGGATGCCAGGCCGGGCACACTCACCAGCAGTCTCTGCCCCCGCTGACAGCCTGGCTGCTGCCAGCCAGCACTGACACCGAGGTGACGATGTCATCGTGCTCGTATTTACAGAACTTGTTCACGATGAGGCTCTCGTTCTCCTCCAGCTCCCACAGCTCCACTGCACCTGGGGGATGCAGGGGAACACTCACCCCAGTGACAGGGACACCCAGATCAGTGATAGGGACACCCAGCTCAGTGATGGCCAGGGACACTCACCCCAGTGACAGGGACACCCAGCTCAGTGATGGACAAGGACACCCAGCTCAGTGATGGCCAGGGACACTCACCCCAGTGACAGGGACACCCAGCTCAGTGATGGCCAGGGACACCCAGCTCAGTGATGGCCAGGGACACCCAGCTGAATGATGGCCAGGGACACCCATCTCAGTGGCAGGGACACTCACCCCAGTGACAGGGACACCCAGCTCAGTGACAGGGACACCCAGCTCAGTGATGGACAGGGACACCCATCTCAGTGACAGGGACACCCAGCTCAGTGACAGGGACACTCACCTGAGTGATGGACAGGGACACCCGTCCGCCTTTGAGCAGGGGAGGGGGCCGCACACCTCAGGGGAGGGACCAGGGGACCCCCAGCTCAGCAAGGGGACAGGCGCACCGCAGGAAGGACGGGGCCGTGCCCACGGCTTACCGGAGTCGGAGGCCACCAGGATGCCCCTGTCAGCCAGCCAGCACACGTCGGCCACCCCCGCCTCGGTCTGCACGCCGGCGGTGCAGAAGCCCTCGCTGGGGGCGCGCCGGGGCTCGGCGAACACCCACAGCGAGCCGGTCCAGCAGCGCCCGTTCAGCCCGGAGGCGCCCAGCAGCAGGGCCCCGTCTGCGGGAGAGACACGAGGGGAGGCGCGGGGAGAGGCGCGGGGAGAGGCGCGGGCAGCGCCCCGGAGCGCTCCCCGGCCCCGGGCCCGCCGCGCCCCCCGCCCCGCTACCTGCGCGGTAGTGCGCGCGCTCCAGGTGCCGCTCCATGCAGGCGGGCGCGTTGGGCGGGATGTTCCACTCGGCGGCGGCCTCGGCCGCGGGGTCCCCATCCAGCGGGACGGCGGGGGCCGCGCCGTCGGGCGGGGCGGGCGGCGGGGCCGCCTGGGGCAGCAGCGGCGGCGGCGGCGGCGGCAGCGGCTCCTCCATGGCGGCGGCGGCGGGGCCGGCCGTGCCCCCACGTGTCTCCCGCCGCCGCCTCCTCTCGCGAGAGCGCCCGCCCCGCGCCCGCCCCGCCCGCGCTCTCGCGAGAGCCGCGCCGCCATCTCAGCGCCCGGCGGCGGCGGTCACGGACCGGGACGAGCTCGGCGCCGCCGCTCCTCCTGCCCCGCCGCTCCTCACAGCCCGCGCCGTGCCCTGCCATGCTGTCCCGCCTCGTCCTGCGCGCCGGTGAGCCCGGGCAGTGCCGCCCCCCGGGGGGAGCGGGTGGCGGGCGGGGGGTGCCGGCCGAGCCCTGCTCTGACGCGCTCTCTGCCCTCTTGTCCCCTCAGCCCCCGCCGCCCTCAGGGCGCTGCCGCCGCCCGTCGCCGTGGGGTGAGTACCGGGGGCACCGGCCGCGATTTGGGCTTAAACAGCGTCATTGTGGGGTTTTGTCTGGCGTTTTTCTCATTGTGTTGCGGGAGTGTGGAGCAGGGACGCTGGAAGGAGCTTGTGGAGGTTATCTAGTCCCACCCACTTGCGGGGGGAGGTGTGTCCAGGCAGTGCCTCCTTCTTCGAATCACGGACGGGTCTGGGGAGGAAAGGACCTTAAAGCTCATCCAGTTCCACCGCCTGCATGGACAGGGACACCTTCCACCAGAGCAGGGCCAGCCTGGCCTTGGGCACGGCCAGGGATGGGGCATCCTGTGCCCGGCCTCACCAGTTATTGCTTATTTCATTGGAAATGTGCTTGAGCCTCATCTAAGGGTGCTCTGGGGGACTTTCTGTCTATTTCTTTAATAAGAATTATAATTGAATGTTCTCCTTGTTCACAGGGTGTTGCACACCACAAGACCACTGCACACAACTCAGCAGAGTTTGGCTCCTGTGCCACCTCTGCCTGAGAAGGGAGGAGAAGTTCGTCATGGTTTGATTCCTGAGGAGTTTTTCCAGTTTCTCTACCCTAAAACAGGAGTGACAGGTTAATATAGACTTTTACCATTTTTAGCTATGTTTAATGTGGTTCTGTTCACTAGTTCTGGCTGCTGAAAAGGTAAAATATTACTCAAAATGAGTATTTTGCAGATGCAGGTTGTGAATAACAAGTCGCTGTAGAACTCCTGGCTCTAAATTTGACACCAATGGCTGAAAGAATTCCCTGAGCTTAATTTTATAGAAAGATTTAGTTGCCTGATTGTCCTTAAAAAATTTAAATTCTTCCTGTTTCTGAATGAGCAGAAGCAGCAGGTCCACGTCAGGTGCAAGCTGCTCCCACTTTTATTGAGATTTCTTGTGGCACCTTTGCTAAGTGGAATTGTGGCTCTGCTTTTTGTCCTGGTAAAATAGAACACTTCTTCCCTGACCTTGTGAGCCTTTAAAGTATCTGCTTCTTAGGTATTTGATTTTATTGGTGCTTGTTGTGCTTCATAGAAGTAGTGCTGCTTCATTTCTCCTGTAGGGCCCTACATGTTGGGCACTGGCCTCCTGCTCTACTTCCTTTCCAAGGAGATCTACGTGGTGAACCATGAGACAGCAGCAGCTGCCTGCATACTCTCAGTCCTCGTGTATGCCATCAAGAAGTTTGGGCCTGAGGTGGCAGCTTTTGCTGACAAACTTAACGAGGTAATGAAGAAACTGCAGTTTGACTTGGCAGCTGTTAGTGTGCAAAGGAAGGGTTTTGTTAAAGTACAGATGGCATCAGACTGCCAGAGGGCAGGGCTGGATGGGATGTTGGGCAGGAATTGTTCCCTGGGAGGGTGGCAGGCCCTGGCACAGGGTGCCCAGAGCAGCTGTGGCTGCCCCTGCATCCCTGGCAGTGCCCAAAGCCAGGCTGGACAGGGCTTGGAGCAGCCTGGGACAGTAGGAGGTGTCCCTGCCATGGCAGGGCTGGCACTGGATGGGATTTAAGCCCCTTGCAACCCAAACCAGTCTGGGATTCCATGACTGTTTGTGAGCCCTCGTTCTGCTCCGTTGGCATAACCTCAACCCTGGCCCAGGGCAGTTGGCACACAGGTTCTCACAGCTCAGTGCAGCATTAACTGCAGAACACTGGTTTTCCTTGCCTCTAAAGCATGGAGTCCTCTCTTTCTTTCCCGCAGGAGAAGATGGCCTCGGCTCTGGCCATGAAGAACGACACCATCCAGGCGCTGCAGACGGCCATCGAGGAGGAGAAGAAGGAGCAGTGGAGGGCCGAGGGCCGCAGTTACCTCTTCGATGCCAAACGGGTGAGCACTGCTGCGGTGCCAGGGCTGCCTGCCCTGCCGGGCCCCTGGCAGCCCTGCACACACACCGTGCTCCGTGCCAGCCTCCAGCCCCGTGTGCCGCTGCGCTCTGTGCCAGCCTCCAGCCCCCGTGTGCCGCTGTGTTGCAGAACAACATTGCGATGCTGCTGGAAGCCAACTACCGGGAGCGCCTGCTGACCGTGTACAACGAGGTGAAGAAGAGGCTGGACTACCAGGTGGCCCTGCAGAACCTGAAGCGGCAGAAGGAGCAGGACCACATGATCCAGTGGGTGGAGAAGAGCGTTGTTCAGAGCATCACACCTCAGCAGGTACTTGCTGGGGTTTACCTGCTTTACATTTTAGCCTGCACAAAGGTTTGCTGTTCAGGGATCCTGGCTCAGGAGGGAATGGGTGACCTTGGCCAGGGGTGGGACTGGAGCAGCTTTGAGGTCCCTTCCAACTCAAACCTTCTGGGATTCCAGGAATCTGTGCTTTAGTGGATGTGAATCTCTGACTTCATGAGCTATAACTGCATTCCTCTTAATCAGTAACTTACAGGTCTAAAAAGGTTTATCTAAAATGCACTTAAATGTTTATTTTCTTGTTGAAATGTCCCTGAAGGCTGTTTCCTGTCTCTTGCAGCAGAAGGAAAGCATTGCCAAGTGCATCCTGGACCTGAAGGCGCTGTCCAAGAGTGCCCAAGCAACTGTGCGAGCAGTCTGAGCCCACTGACATGTCCCAGTACCTCCTCTTGGATAGTGTATGACTCTAAAATACCATTAAACAGACAAAAAACCTCCTCTGCTGTCTTTTCAGTGCCTACCTGTCTGTTTGAAGTCACTGGATGGTCACAGCAGCCGCTACAGCTGGTTTGTGGTGGGGGATGAGTTGGAACCACAGTGTGTGAGATCCTGTTGGATTCCTGTTTGGTCAGGAACGCTTCCACAGATACAGAGAAAAATTCTGCTGCTGAATCTGATTCCCGAGTTAGAATTCTGGGTGATAGCTGCCCCAGATACCTGCTGCCTTGTACACACGTTCTAAAGTCAGGATGGTTTGTGCTCCCATTCACCTTGCTCTGGGCTGGGAGGGGCTCTGGGTGAACGTTCTTGTTCTCCAAAGGAGCTGGAAACTCCCTTTCACCATAAAGCCTTGTGACGTGTTGAAAGTCTGGGTTCTGGGGAAAGAGATGGGGCAGGAAATGTGTCAAAGGCTCCTGAAAAACGCCCTCAGCTGGCCATGTGTGTGCACTCAGTCTGAAGTGGGACATGGGCACGTTTATTCCAAAAGGGTTTTTCTGGACTTCCATCATTCTGTTCATTTTATGGGAAGCTTTTCCTTGAAGGAATTTGTTAAAACTCAAAAATCCCAGCAAAGCACCCACACAAATAAACTCCTGGTGTGTGTGCTGTGATTTATGGAGTCCACAAACCCAAGTGGGCAGACTGGGGCTGCCTGCAATCCCATTTCTCTGTGAGGTTAAGAAACAGTTTTCCTACATTTCCAGTACCGCAGTTCACCAGAATGGTGTTCTTTAGAGGCAAGAACCTGACTTCAGCCCAACCTAAGCTGAAGCTGCCTTCCTTTTTTAGACTAACAGTTCCAGAGAATGCAGGTGTCTTTCATGGTTTCCTGTTATTTGTCAATTTAAATAAAAAAGTGAAGTTGCTTAACTTCCACAATTGTGTAAGCCCACATCTGATTGACATTTGAGCTTTTAGCTCGTGTGACAGATTCTTCTCACACAGCAAGTGGTTAAAGTGGTGTGCTGACACTTGGGGAGGTTTCCAGCAGCACTTCCATGGTGGGAGGTAAGATGGAGCCGTATCATTTCTTGTTTCTTTTATTCTTGTACACTCTGTGAGGTTTGGTGTGGGAAACTGGGAGGTTTCATGGCTTGACTCCTCTGGAATGTGGCAACAATGGGATGCAGGAGGAAAAGTGGCAGCAGCAGAGAACGGGGTGTTTGTCTTCATGTTGTTGGAATATTTTCACATTGTTCACGATCCACAGTTTGCAAAGCATGTGGTGAGAAATGCCAGTGCAGGGGTTTTGTAGTGGAATATCTTTTAGAATCCCTATCTCCAAGATTCCACACACAAATTGGAGAAAGTTACTGTTCCTGCTCTGGTGGGAAAAGCCAATTTAACTTAAAAACATCAAGGGAGGAACTTTTCAAAGCTGCTTCTGATTATGAAAATGTTCATAGGGTTTTAACTGCTGCAAAAATAATTCTGTAGGTGCTTTTTAGTTATTCAATATCCTCAATTTTCTGGGTGGAGAAGGCGCTGTGCCCGGCAGGGAGCAGTGAATTCTGTGTACAGGAACAAGACACAGGGGCTGGTGCTGAGGAACTGCCAGGTTTGAGTGGCTTTGTGCCACTTCTACAAGATTTCCAAGAAATGGATAGAAACTAAGTCAAGTCTTTTGAGTTAGAAGAGGATAAGGAGTTTGTGTATATAAATATAACTCTCAGCCTTTCTTTCAGCTTCTCTTCCTGTCAGTTAATGCTCTGAGAAAATGGGAGGCTGGCCCTCAAGAGAAGATTCAGGTATTTTATATTTTAAGGAATTTCCTTAGCTGCAGTGTTGCTGACTGAGGTGGTGTCCTGCTCTGGGGGGGCTCAGCCCTGGGGGTGTTTGGGGAAGAGCTGCATGGCTGCCAGGGGCTGCCTGCCACAGTCACCATCTGAGCAGCAGAATTTTCCTGTCTGCTGGTTCCACTTTCAGACAGACTGCACAGACACAGCCCCCCGTGTGCTTCTAGTTGCTTGTAGTACTGCTGGAGAAATTTGCACATTCTAAAACAAGCTTGTGATTTTTTTTTTTTCTATTGCAGTTGTACAAGGACCCATTTGCCCTACTGTCCCTGTCCACACCACTGCCCACACCCCTACAGATGATTTCAGAGCTGCAGAAGTCAGATGTGGGATTAATAAGTAAATACTGCACCTTTCTTTCCTGATTTCAAACCCAGAGTTCCCTGAGACTGCAGCCTCCTGCTGCAAGGGAAGGGTTATATATCACATGTTTAACATCTTGGGGGGTTAAGTTTGGTTAGAATTGCCTGCTCTGTGCACTGGATGGGTGTTCCTAGAGGTGCTCAGTGCAGACACACACGTTAGTCTCATTGGGCTGGGGATAAATGTTACACTCCATAATGTCTGGTGAATTTGAGCACTGCTGGTGCTTCAATCCCTCTGCTGAAACTGAGGATTCTGACACTATTTCCTGTGTATCAACAGCTATGAAATACTGTACATGTCACTGGCCTTCGTCTCTGGCGTCCTCCTGACTGTCCTGGTTTTTGCAATCATCTTCCTCGTCAGGAAAAGTGAGTGACACACTCGAGGGCATAGCAGCAGACAGATGGTGGCTGCAGAAGTTACTTGGAAAGTGGCTCAAATAATGTCTGCCTTGAATGATTGTGTGTTGGTGAACAGCTCACCCCTGGCAGTAACTCCTCACGAATTGTCCCAGTGGTGTTTTCAGGAAAGAATTCACTTTGCCACTGATGAGTTCTGGGGGTTTCTGTTGGCTGTGGGCTTTTCTCATCCTAATCCTGGCTGCACTGAATTCATCCTGGCCACTTCCAGCAGGTGGGCAGGGACTGGGCAGCCCAAAGTGCCACTTTGCTGTGCAGGTGTGTGCCAGAGGTTACACATAACCTGTCTGTCACCCTCTGCAGCCTCCCTTGCAAACACCTGAGACTGAGATCCCTTTCCTTCCTAGGGTCTAAAAGATGCCACCAAAATTTACAAGAGGAAACTTTCTCCCAGATGGCAGCTGAAGAATCTGTTAGGAACACCCAGGTAAATGTCACAACTGTCATTTTAATGCTTCTTGCAGATATTTCACATTCTTGATAGTGTGGTAAATATTAATTTGGGGTGGGAGGGAGAAAAGTCATGTCTGAGACTCAACTGTTATTCAGCAGCTCTGTTGACAACTTTAGGGGTTCTGGGGCTCAACCACTGATGAGGCAGCTTAGGAGAAATCTTTTTAAAGGGGGAGCATGTCTGCAGTTTTCCTCCGTGATATGAATTCTTTGGAAGCCCCTAAAGGAGACTTTACCCTGAGCCTACTGGCCTGTGGGATGAACCAGCATTTAGCAATTTCCCATGCATGACAGGCTGCTAATGGGATGTGGTGTTGAGGACAAGTCACAAGTGGGAAATCCCTGCTGACATGCGGTGTTCATGCAACCTCTAACGTCTGTGGCTTCTCTCACATCCCCAGAATGAAGTGACCTACAGCACTCTGGTCTTCCAGCGGGGCAGGACACCACTGCCTGTGTGATGAGGAAGCTCCAAATGGAATAAAAACAATCCCACTTTCTGGATATCAAAAGCCACGAGGATGTTACACCGAGGGAATGCCCTGGGAATGCCCCCATGCCCTCTGTAACACAGCTCTTTTTGTAGTTACAACAGGAAATTGTCTCCTGTTCAAACTGGCTGCCAACGGCTGTGGGCAAATGGAGAGTTTCGATACAGGATTTCCTCATCTGTAGAAATCTCCCTGCCTTGTAAAGTTTCCGTTTGTGAGAACCACCAGAGAGACGTGAGAAATGAAAATGTTTCTCTGCATCTATCCATATCTGTGCCCTTGTGTTTCCCTTTTCTGTCACCAACTCCAACATTTTCTGTTGTTTTTTTTTTTTTTTTGATTGCCAAGTGTTCTGCTTAGTTATTTTCTGTTATTGAAGTGATGATCATGAAACGTTTGGATGCAAATCTGTGCTTCCTGGTTGGCTCCCATGAAGGAAACGCACAATCAGAGAGTGACAACCAAAATCGCCGGGAATGTTCACGCAGGTGTTTTCCCCACGGTGTTCTAAGTGCGGTGTGAAAATCGTTCCCTGTGCATGGTGGGGATGGCATTCCTGGGCTGGCAGTGTCAGAGCAGGGCTGGAGGTGCCACCTGATGGCAGCAGCAGCCTGGGCTGGGGCTGCCGGGGTGCCCTGCGCTGCTCCAGCCCCGCACACCCAGCAGGGCTCCTGCTCCGTTATTTGAAGATGGAGAAAGAAAAGAGCCTGGCCTTTAACAACCTCTTTTCAGTCTGACCCACGTTCCCTAACCGTGGGCAGTGCCAGCTGTGGTGTAACTATTGCTGCCACTTCTGAGCCATCCCAGGCAGGACATCGACTGGAACTGAGCAGGGTTTTTTGGTCATGGGAGGACTCAGCAGGCAGAATTAATATAAAATCCATCTACTGTTTATTATTACTCATGAAAACATGACAACTGGCTGAAGCACAAGCTGGTCAGACTCAAGTTTAGTCTGGATGGACAGACAAGAATGGCCAGTGAGCTTGTGAGCTGCTGGATTATGAACAGCAAAGAACACATCTTATCTTTCAATCAACTCATCCAATCCTTGTGTTAAAAAACCCAAAACCCCCAACCAGAAAAAGTTTCCATCTTCTGTGTTTAGAAATTATATTATATAGAGGCATATATTCACATGGAGCTTTAGAGCAGCCTCAGACCCAGCGGTTGCTGCATTTCCCAGGAGTTTCTTGGCAAAGCCAGGCGCTTTATCAATGCTCTGGTGCTCAATGGCTGCTTCAGCCTCTGTTTATGACTCTGGGTCTGTTGTTTGCTCTGCAAGAGCTGGCTCTGGTTTTTTGCACAGGATGTAGGTCCTTAAAATGAAAAGGTATGTGGTTCTGAACTTCTTTATCTTGTAGGCATAGACAATGGGGTTCATGACTGAGTTGGCATGGGATAAGAGGATCGCCAAGTAAACCAAATATGGGGGGATCTGAGAGTCAGGGTGAAAATAGAAAACACAGTTTATAGTGCACAGAGGCAGCCAGGAGATTGCAAACAGGAGGAGGACAAGGGCAAGAGACTTGGCTGTCCTGAACTCGTGGCCATAGAAAGCCCCAGCCCCTCTGACTCCTTGGCTGAGCTTGGTGCGGATGATGTGGAAGATCTCGGCATACAGAGCACACATGATGAGCAGGGGCACGAGGGTCCACAGGAAGAAGCAGAAATACACCATGTAATCCATCCTCATCACGGAGATGAACCTGCAGCGGAGGAAGCTGGAGCTCCTGGGGCCTGCCTTGTTCCAGCCAAACATGGGGACCAGCCCTCCCAGCAGGGACAGGCACCAGCACAGCCCCAGGGCCCACCAAACTCTCCTCTCTGTGGTGATTGTTTTATATCTGTAGGGGAAGAAATCCCAGGTCATGTTAAAGAGAAGCATTTCAAGGTAGTTAAGGATGAGCTCACCTGTTCAGGTACTGCAGGAACCCAAATTTTATCTTGACACAAGCCCCACCTCCTCATTTGAAGCAGTGACTTTGCAGCATCAGCAGGAACTGTACTTAAGTTCCCTTGTTTAAAATTGGATGTTTAACCTATTTTATTTCTTGTTTCATTATGATCCTAGTTCTCCTCTTGCCAGGATATTGCTTTGCTGTGCTTGGAAGTCCAATCTCATTTCTTGGCTTCCTTGGGTGTACCTTCCTCTTTTTATTTGGCTTATGCCATTTGTAGGGAAAATTAATTCTACAGCTCCACAGGTCCTTTGCCATTATAAAACATGACTTCTTGGATGCTTGAGGTTATGCTTTGCTTTTCTAGCTTGTGTACTTTTCATTTAAATGTAAACAGGGAGTGAGACCAATTAACGCTGAGTTAACTGTTAATAAGTTTGTTACCACTTTTGTATTTTCAGCAAATACTAAAAGGAATTTTATTTAAAAGATAAGCCTCAGAAGCCTAAAAAAAAACCCTATAACACACTCAGCATCCTGTGTGATTACCAAAAGTGCTGAAAATATAACACTCTGCCCACAGATGCATCCTGTGACCGCACTCTGATCGGGGATAACAGGGCTGAGATGGTTATCCAGCTCATGAGAAACTGCTCCTTGAGCACCCCCAGCTCTCTGGAAAGCCCATCCCAGGTGGGCTCTGAGGCACAAGCATCCATTTCACAGCAATGGGAGGTTGGGAAGGAGGGCGGAGGATCCAGGGTGGGGCAGCCTCACCTGGTGGGCAGCTTGACGCGCTGGTACCTGTCGATGGCGATGGCCAGCAGGGACAGGATGGAGGCGTTGCTGAACACCAGCATCAGGCAGCACATGAAGAGGCAGCCGTAGGTGGGCATGGCCGTGCCCAGGCTCACCACGATGGCCAGGGGCATCACCAGCAGCCCCATGGCGGCGTCGGCCAGCGCCAGGGAGGCGATGAAATAGAGCGTGGTGTTGTGGAAAGCCGCGTTCAGCCGCACTGCCCAGATCACCAGGGCGTTGCCCAGCGTGGCACACAGGGCCAGCAGGCACTCGGTGCCGATGTAGATCCCGTCCAGGCTGCTCAGGGCCAGGCTGCTGTTGGGCATCCCGGGCTCCGCGGCTGCAGCACCGTGACAGCATCGACGGCCACGCTGGGATCCTGGGGCTGCGCTCGCCCGTTCCGGGGCTCTGACAGACACCCACACCTCCGTGCTATCTCATGGCCTCAGCACTCGGGCAGCAAATCAGATATCTGCTGCTATCTCAGCACCAGGAGCTGTTCCCCTCTCTGCAGACCCCTCTGGAGCTCACTGCATCCCTCCAGCAGCCTCAAGCCAGCACGGTGCCTTGGGAAGCCGTGTGGAAGGGAGAACTGTCCTCCCACAGTCCTTACCAGCAGCTTATAAAGAAATCGTTCCGCAGGTTCCTCTTTCAAGCCCCTTTGGAGGTGCAAAAGTGGCAACAGCAGTTGGCTGCAAAGAGGCCGCTTATCAGTGCAGCTTCATCTCGCTGTCACTGTCACGCTGCTCAGGCACTTATCAGTGCAGTGAATCTGTCCCTCACTGTCAGTCACTCTGAGGCAGCTCGGGGATGCAGTGACTGTCCCTCACTGTCACACTGAGGCAGCTCAGCTGCGGGGTGGTGAAGGGGCTGCATTTGAAAACCACAGGATGAAGGTAAGGACCAGGAGAAGTCACTCTGCTGCTACCAACATGGGGAAAACAGACTTGACCCGGGGAAAAATTAATTCCCAATCAAATCAGAGCAGGAAAACGAGAAAGAAAGGCAAGTTGCTGAGGCAGAGGGCAGGTGCTGCAGCAGAGGCTCCTCCCTGGCCTGGCTGGACAGGGCAGCCGGAGCTGGAGCCAGAGGATGGAGCAGCCCCTGCCCAGGGGCTCACGGATCTGCTCCTGCGGCTCGGATTTAACAGCTCTGCCTCTGCCCGTGCCCTTCCCTCCAAGGCAGGTGCTTTTCCGTGGGGACAATGTGTGCGAGGGCGATGCCACCGAGCCCAGCTGGGGCCGGATCGGGGGTTCCAGCCAGCACCCCCGGTTCCCTCCAGGTTCCTGCCGCTCTGATCCTCCTCAGGTGCTTCCTCAGCAGGCAGCATCTGTTTCCTGTGCTCACCCTGTGCTAACAGAGCCCCGCTGCGGTGACTCCTGCGTCCCCGCAGGAGGGTGAGCCGTGCCCTCTGCTGTCCTGGCACGGGCAGGGCTCTCCCTGTGCCCTGGGGTGCAGCATCCCTGGGGCAGCAGGCAGAGGGTTGGGGCAGGCTGGGGCTCCAAGGTCGGGGCTCCAAGGCTGGGGCTCCAAAGTTGGGGCTCCAAGGTTGGGGCTCCGAAGTTGGGGTCCCAAGGTTGGAGTTCCAAGGTTGGGGTTCCAAGGCTGGGATTCCAAGGTTGGGGCTCCAGAGTTGGGGTTCCAAGGTTGGAGTTCCAAGGTTGGGGTTCCAAGGTCGGGGCTCCAAGGTTGGGGTTCCAAGGCTGGGATTCCAAGGTTGGGGCTCCAGAGTTGGGGTTCCAAGGTTGGAGTTCCAAGGTTGGGGTTCCAAGGTTGGGGTTCCAAGGTTGGGGCTCCAGGGTTGGGGTTCCAAGGTCGGGGCTCCAAGGGGTGTTTTTGTTATCCATTGACGTGGCTCCGTGCCGGGCAGGTTGGGATTGGGAGAGTGCCGGGGATGTCACCCTGAGATGGGGTTAAAGCTCTCGGATCCTCAGCCCTCGATGGTTTTGCCATTTAAAGGCTGAGCTCGGTTCTTGGATGGCTCCAGCGAAAGGCTTCCAGCTCCTCCCGAGGGATCCTCCTACATCCTGGTGAGATAAGGATCAGGAAGGGAAGGTCTCTGCAACCTCAGCTGCGGCTTTGAGCCCAGATTCCCTTTTCACTCCGGGGGTGGAGGGGAGGAGAACAAATTCGCTAGGAAAAAAATCATGTCTAAGTGACACAGGGAAAAAAAAATGTCCCACAACAATGATCTTATCCTGTGAGTCAACAACAGCCACATCTGCCTTTGTTCTGGGGGGCTTTGGGGCGCTGGGGGGAGCACAGGGCAGCCTCTCCAGGCTGGGAGGCAGAGGGAGGATGTGAGTGTGGGGCACAGCCCCAGCTGGGTGGCTGTGGGCTGCTGGATCACAAACGGAATGAGAGGCTGGAGCCTGGCATGGGCGACAGCGTCCTGTCACTGTGCCTCAGTTTCCCCATCATGGTACAAGGAGGGTTAATCTGGTCTACACAACCTTGGGAAGGGCTGGACAGGAGCAGAACAGTTTGGGTTTCCCTCTGAAATTCCCCATTTGGGATTTTTCCCCCTGTCTCTCCAATGGGGGCACAGTGGTGTTGGAAAACCGCTGCTGGTTTTTCTCACAGATGCACAAACCTGAAGGAAGCCTTCCTCTGGCACACAGAGCTGTGCTGAAAGGCAGAGTTCACTGTCCTTAGAACGCAGGGCTGGTTCCAAAGATGATTTCAGCTGCTGTCAAGAGCAAATTGTCAGAGGAGAATCAGATCTGGAAAGCTCTTCCCTTCCACATCCCATTCCCTGAGTCTGAGCCGTGCTGGGCTCGGCTTCTCTGGAGGATTTGGTCCCAAAGCCCCAGAGCTGGAGGGAGCTGCGTTTGCTGCTCCTGCTGAGTCCCCGTGAGAGGAGCTGGGGCTGCCAAACCAGTACAGCCCAGTGCCTTTGCTGGGAGGGATGCCACCCTGCTCCCACGGCTGCCCTGGAGCCCCAGCTGCAAACAGGGCAGGGGTGCAGGACAGGGGCTTGGACTGCTTAAACTCTGGTGTGTTTTAAAGTTAACTGCGCTGTAACTGGAGTTTTAGGGTTCTCTCGGGGTGTGGCTGTGGGCTGGGCTGGCACAGGGCCCTGTTTGATGCCAGCCCCTCTGTGCACAGGCAGATCCGTGCCAGCCTAGGGAGCAGCAGCGTGCCAGGGTTATCCTGCCCTTCCTTCCCAGGACAGGGGGCAGCCCTGGGTCACTGGGGACTGCCTGGAATGTTCCATTCCCAGAGCTGCCCTCCCAGCCTGGGGCTGAGCCGTGCAGAACCATGCAGAGCCATGCAGAGCCATGCAGAACTGTGCAGAGCCATGCAGAGCCGTGCAGAGCCATGCAGAACCATGCAGAGCCATGCAGAACTGTGCAGAGCCATGCAGAGCCGTGCAGAGCCATGCAGAACTGTGCAGAGCCATGCAGAGCCATGCAGAACTGTGCAGAGCCACCTCCTGCGTGTGAGGGGAGGACATCACCTGGCTTTGTGTCCCACAGCCCCTGCCCAGCCCTGCCAACCACAGCAGATCCAGGACCCCACTGCACAGCACACACCTTCCCATCCTCGCTCTTCCTCACAGCCTGGTTTACAAGTCCATGGGAATGGCATACAGTAAATCCTGGGAGATGGAAGGGAGCTCGGGGCTGGCAGGAGGCTCTTTAGAGAGGCTCCATTTGCACAAATTGTCTGGCTGACAGCAGAGAAACTGTTCTGACATTTTATAAACTCTTGCGCTGATAATTTTGCATCTCAGTGCAGCAGGGCTGGGGGAGGCAGGACGGGGTGAAACAGCAACGCCCAGGCCCTGAGCTCCCTTCCCAGCTCTCATTTCTGAGCACCAGGAAAGTGTTTAACTGCACAGCACTGCAAAGGCAGCCTCGCTCTGAAGAGACAGGGAGGAAAGGCCATTGTCTCACCGATGAGCATCCTCAGGAGGGCACAGCTCACCTGGCACAGGCAGCACCCACTGCCGCTGCCCTGCCTGTCCCAGGGGCTCTAAAACCCACTTAGCAGCTTCTCCAAAGCAGTTTGCCTCCAACAAGGCTTGGCTGGACACTGCCAGGAATCAGCTCTGTCACCTACAGTAAATATATGTGCTTCGTACAGGGTCACTGAGTTACTCTGAATTTCGAGTGTTTGGTGGCATCTCAGGCCACAAATGTCCCAGATTAAATGAATAGGTAGTTCCTGTTTCCAAGGTATTTCCTCAGATTTTGGGTCATCCTGTGCAGGGCCAGGAGCTGGATTGGTGATCCCTGTGGGTCCCTCCCAGCTCAGGATATTCTATGATTCTATGAATATCTGTTGTAATTTATTTATGAATCATGACTCACTCTCTGACTGGCATTCGTGGACTAATTCATCACTGCCAGCATGACTGGGGGGGAGAGCTTATATTTCCTCTGGATATCTTTTAAGTGCTTTTTTCCTGCCTTTATTTCCCTAATCAAAGCCAGCCCTTATTTATAGCGCTGCCGTTTCTGTCCGGGTAAGCCCGGCGTGGCCCCAATGGCTTAACAGGATTTATTTACCCAGCCTAACCCAGGCAATGAATGGGGATTTGGCCCTGTGGCTGCTCTAATCCCCTGGGAGGTGGGAGCTGAGGATTTCCCCGAGGAGCTGCAATTCCAAATGGACAAACGAATCCCCGCGGGCCCTTGGGCAGGGGAAGGAGCTGCTGGCCCCAAAGCAGAGAGGAGAAAGGTCCCAGTGCCCACACTGAGCCCACACAGGCTCCCCCAGCCCGCTGCCTCTGCCCTGGGCTCAGTTCACGGTGTCTGAAGGGGCAGAGAAGGAAGGAGGGAGGCTCAGCCCACACCAAGGGCAGCCAGGAAAGCCTTTGGGCCCTCCTCGGATCAAGGATGGGCTGAACACAACCCATTTCCAGGGAAGAGCTCCTGAGAGGAGCCTGGGGTGTCCCCAGAGCTCGGCTCCACCACAGGAAGATGAGCTGGAGGCAGCCAGGCTCTGGGGCCAGGTTTGCCAGGGAAGCTCTCTAGGAAGGAAGCATTGTTTGTACCTTTTTATTTTTGATGTATGTATATTTGGATCCAACCTTTTCCATGATGGATGGCAGAAATCAAGGCCTCTTTTGTTCTGCAGCTAACTCAGAGATGGTTTTTGGTTCCTTACTGAAAAAAAAGGAATTTATTTTTCCTTACAACAAAACACACACACAGAGCTTCCATTGCTGTAGAAAACTGCTTTGTTAATGACACTTATTGCCAGGATTTGGAGGGAAATAAAGTGTTCTGAAACACTGGCTGCAAGTTTTGGAGCCTCACCGTGACATACCTGGAGTTAAGGTTGGTCTGAAGGAAGCCCATCGCTGCAGTGGAAGGGAATTCAAAGGGAGCGTGTTCCCAGGTGAATAACAACGCCAGCACCGTGTTCCTGGGCCGAGGGGATGCAGTCTGCCCTTGTGCAGCCCTGGGCTGGCACAGCCCCTGCGTGGGAACCGCACGTGGGGCAGGATGAAGGACGGGGACAGAGATAAAATGTCTTTGTTTCATCTGCTCGGCCCCCGTCACTCCCACCCCATCCCATCCCATCCAAACACGGGGGTGAAACTGCTGAGCTGGGCTTGGCTCCGCTGGGCGGCCCAGGGCGCAAACAGGAGCAGAGAGCGTGGGCAGAGAGCGTGGGCAGAGAGCTGGGGTGTCCTGAGAGCTGCTGCGGTGGGGAGGTGCCCAAGGAGATCAGTGGGTGCCCGAAGAGCTCAGTGGGTGCCCGAAGAGCTCAGTGGGTGCCCAGAGAGCTCACTGGGTGCCCAAGGATCTCAATGGGTGCCCAAAGAGCTGCTGGGATGTCCAAAGATCTGCTGGGGTGCCCAGAGAGCTGCTGGGGTGGGAAGGTGCCCAATCACCTGCTCCAGTGACCAAGAACTTACTGGGGCAGGGACGTGCCCGAGGAGCTGCTGGTGTGTCCAAGGAGCTGCCCGGACAGCAGCACACACAGCGGTGACAGGAGCCATCGGGGGTGGCAGCAGCCATTGGGGTGACAGGAGCCATCAGGGGTGGCAGGAGCCATCGGGGTGGCAGGAGCCATCGGGGGTGACAGCAGCCATCAGGGGTGACAGGAGCCATCGGGCAGTGGCAGGAGCCATCGGGGGTGGCAGCAGCCATTGGGGTGGCAGGAGCCATCGGGGGTGACAGCAGCCATCGGGGTGGCAGGAGCCATCGGGGGTGACAGCAGCCATCAGGGGTGACAGGAGCCATCGGGCAGTGGCAGGAGCCATCGGGGGTGACAGCAGCCATCAGGGGTGGCAGGAGCCATCGGGCAGTGGCAGGAGCCATTGGGGTGACAGCAGCCATCGGGAGGAGCCGTCAGTCTGGACCGCGGCTCCTCACCACAGCGCACAGCCCAGGCAGTAAAACAAGTGATGAAAAGCTCTGATACCTCTGCGGTTTCTGTAACTCTGGAAAGACAAGTGGAGGTTTCTGTCATTAAGGCAACCTCAGGAGCCGGCCCCGCCAGCCCAGGAGCTCAGCTCCCATCCTGCTTTACCCAACGGGGCAGCAGCTCCTGGGACGCTTTGTGTTTGTTTAGGGTAAAATGAGATCTGGCAGATAATGCCCTCACCCCCGGCAGGTTTGTTCGCTGGGAAAACAGCCCGGGAGCCTCGTGCCAGCCCTCCCGCCGTGCCATGCTGGGGCTCCTGCTGGGCTCCGTCTGATGGGCAGCCCCCAGTCCTAGGGGCACCCACCCTGCTCAGGTCCTGCTGGGCTGGCAGCTCTGCTCCCAGGGTCTCAGGCTCTCCCAGTCCCTGCCACGGCGCTGGGACACCCCTGGCCCATGAAGCCCGGCCGGCTGCAGCCCCATCTGCTGCATTTCTCACTCCAGATGCAGCTGCTCCCTCCCTGCTCGCTGCCAGGGCTGCGCTCGGGCTGCGAGACGAGCGGTTGCAGATGCATCTGCTGCTATTTATGCAAACACTCCCCTCTCAAAGGGCAACACAGGGAAGTGCTGGGAGCCAAAGCACTCCCAAACGTCTCGAGCATGTCACTGGGATTCCAGCTGGGCCGCAGCCACACACTGACAGCACTGACAGCTCGTGGGGAGCCTCTCCATGACCCCTGGGTGCCCCAAGGAGATCCCTGAGTGTGTCCAGGGTGCCCCAAGGAGATCCCTGAGTGTGCCCAGGTGCCCCAAGGAGATCCCTGAGTGTACCCAGGGTGCCCAAGGAGATCCCTGAGTGTGCCCAGGTGCCCCAAGGAGATCCCTGAGTGTGTCCAGGGTGCCCCAAGGAGATCCCTGAGTGTACCCAGGGTGCCCAAGGAGATCCCTGAGTGTGCCCAGGTGCCCCAAGGAGATCCCTGAGTGTGTCCAGGGTGCCCAAGGAGATCCTTGACTGTGCCCAGGTGCCCCAAGGAGATCCCTGAGTGTGCCCAGGGTGCCCCAAGGAGATCCCTGAGTGTGCCCAGGGTGCCCCAAGGAGATCCCTGAGTGTGCCCAGGGTGCCCAAGGAGATCCCTGAGCGTGCCCAGGTGCCCCAAGGAGATCCCTGAGTGTGCCCAGGGTGCCCTAAGGAGATCCCTGAGTGTGCCCAGGGTGCCCCAAGGAGATCCTTGACTGTGCCCAGTGCCCCAAGGAGATCCCTGACCGTGCCCAGTGCCCCAAGGAGATCCCTGACTGTGCCCAGGGTGCCCCAAGGAGATCCCTGACTGTGCCCAGTGCCCCAGGGTGCCCCAAGGAGATCCTTGACTGTGCCCAGGGTGCCCCAAGGAGATCCCTGACCGTGCCCAGTGCCCCAGGGTGCCCAAGGAGATCCCTGACTGTGCCCAGGTGCCCCAAGGAGATCCCTGACTGTGCCCAGGTGCCCCAGGGTGCCCCAAGGAGATCCCTGACCGTGCCCAGTGCCCCAGGGTGACCTGCCAGCCCTGGTGAGGCAGTGGCACCGCTGTCCCTGCCCAGGGGGACAGGGCAGGGTGGCAGACACACAGGACACGCACGCAGCCCTTCCCAGGCACAGCCTGTGAGTCACTCAGCACTGGAAGTGACTCACGATCCCAGCTGACAGCAGAGCCGGCCGTGGCACCCAGCGGAGCCGGGGTGACGCTGCTGGCAGGGCAGCTCGGCTCGGAGCGGGCACTGGGGCCCTGGGCTCCCTCCCGTTCAGCGCCCGCTCCGCTGGCTCCAGCCCTGCCCAGGGAAATACCTGCTCCTGCCGAGAGAGGGGCTCCGAGCCAGGGCTGTGCACTTGTGCTCAGGAAGCAATCAGAAAACAAAGAGTGCTGTCAGGAGTCTAAGCGTTAGTGCAACCATAATTACAGGGGAGCAGCTATTAGAGGGAGCCGAGGAGCTGCCTCTGACACAGCTGCTCTTGGACAGGCCAGCCCCTGGGAGCAGGAGGGATGGAGGTGCTGCAGGGTCTCCAAGGCTGGGCCGTTGTTCAGCACTAATTGGGAACACAGATCTCCTCTCCAGGTACAGGTGAGTGCGTTATCCCCTCGCTGATGCCCTTACAGACCCTGTCCTGCAGCCCGTGCCTGCTGAGCCGCCGCCCTGAAAGCACAAAGAGGGGCTGACCCTGGGTGAGACTGGCCCTGGCCCTGAGTGGAGCCCCCATTAACTGGGACAGGGAGTGAGGAACCCCCAGGGGTCTCACCGGGCTCCAGGAGCCGATGGACAAATGCCTGGATTGCTGCTTTTACCTGCTAATCAAAACTTGCCCCTTGGCTACAATACACTCATTGTGTGACTGTGTTTAAAGAAAACAAGTGTTGAAACCCCATGAAAGGAAACATGGGAAGGATTACTTACTGAGTTAGACATGCTCTCATTTCAATATATATATGACATTTAATCTCAAGGCACTGTTTGTCTCAATGTGTGGGTTCCACAAACCCAGGCAAAGGATGCCTCTGACTTCCTCTTGCAGTCACATTTTAACTTTCATTTTATCTTTGGTTTTTCCTTTCCTTTCCCCCAACTTGCTTGTACTGTACTGCCTGGATTTTACAGAACAGAAGAGGGAAAAGGCAGCTGCAGCTGAAATGGGCGAAAGCAGCAGGCAGAGGAGGAGGTTTGGTACCCGGGGATGGAGGAGGCGCACGGGGTGAGCGGTGCCTGGCCCCACAGGGCTGCACAGGAAGCAGTTGGGTAATTCAGAATGTGTGGTTGCAGCTGCCTTCGAGCAGTGAGCAACGTCTGTCAGTAAAGAAAACCACTTGTTACTGCCCATGCTGAGCTCTGCTGTCCCAGTTTTTCCTGCTCGGGCCTCTCGTGCTGTGGCTGCCCACAGTCC
Organism: Melospiza melodia melodia; assembly: GCF_035770615.1. Taxonomy (NCBI): domain Eukaryota; kingdom Metazoa; phylum Chordata; class Aves; order Passeriformes; family Passerellidae; genus Melospiza; species Melospiza melodia. The sequence goes on from NC_086221.1 coordinate 8,707,351, forward strand.
GGGCTTTCCCCTTGCCAACCTGCTGGAGCTTTGGCACTGCCCTGCTCGGGATCCTCCCCACATCCCACGGCTCCCAGCTCATCCCACAGCTCCCCACATCCCACGGCTCACAGCCTAATTGCCTGGGAGCTGCAGCCAGCCAGGCAGGCAGGCAGCGGGCTTGGAACAGACCCGCAGTGGGACAGGGATGGGCTGTGCAGGGACTCTCTGGGAATGGGCTCAGGGCTTGGGGATCTGCCCTACAGAGCCTGGGGTGCTTAAATGGGTGTGAAATGATCCTTTCTGCCTGGGGATATGCCCTACAGAGCCTGGGGTGCTTAAATGGGTGTTAAATGATCCTTTCTGCTTGGGGATCTGTGCCCTACAGAGCCTGGGGTGCTTAAATGGGTGTGAAATGATCCTTTCTGCTTGGGGATCTGCCCTACAGAGCCTGGGGTGCTTAAATGGGTGTTAAATGATCCTTTCTGCCTGGGGATATGCCCAACAGAGCCTGGGGTGCTTAAATGGGTGTGAAATGATCCTTTCTGCTTGGGGATCTGCCCTACAGAGCCTGGGGTGCTTAAATGGGTGTGAAATGATCCTTTCTGCTTGGGGATATGCCCTACAGAGCCTGGGGTGCTTAAATGGGTGTTAAATGATCCTTTCTGCCTGGGGATATGCCCAACAGAGCCTGGGGTGCTTAAATGGGTGTGAAATGATCCTTTCTGCTTGGGGATCTGCCCTACAGAGCCTGGGGTGCTTAAATGGGTGTGAAATGATCCTTTCTGCTCAGATCCATGGCAAGGCCAGCGTGGGAGGGGAGGTGTGAGCTCGGTGACCCTCAGCCAGGGCAGTGCTGGCAGCCATGTGGGTGCTCACTGTTAATTACATCATTAAGTCATTATTCATAATGATACACTGCAATCTCATCTGTAAAGAAAATACTGTGCTTGCACTTCAAAGGCTTGTGTTGAGGGCTTTGGAGCGAGCGTTTTTCTCTTGATTCCTCCCTGAGTGGAGTCTAAAGCATGGTTATTGTGAGTTTAGAGAGCACCAGCCCCTTCCTTGTGCACTTCAGCTCAGACACTGAGGGCAGGCCAGGATGGAGCAGCACCTTCACTTGTGACAGCCACAGCTAAAGGATAAAGTGTTATTAGCTGCATGGTGTCAAACCCACTTTCATTTACTGCCAGCCTTCTGATTCTATCAGCCAGGAATCCAAGGTCATTATGCAATCACAAATTGTTTCTGAATTTCATTAAATCAGCAAATGGGCCTTAGCTACATATTTACATCAGCTGAACTTGTGATCATTTATCCAATTGGGCAATTATTGTTTTGGAATAAAAGAAGTCCTGAGGGATTCTGCTTCACATTAATTTGCCTGCAGAAGGCTCAGTGCAATCTCTGCAACTCAGCTGCACAAGCAGGTGAGAAATTGCAATGCTGCTGCAGGTTCTGGGATAAATAAGTGTTTTCCTTTCAGTTTTTACTGCTGCCATATAGCAGGAAAAGGGGAGAGAAATCTTGGTGTAATTTAATATGAATGGATTTAGACTGCAGGGTGGGAAAGTTATTGTGGCAACTCCTGTTTTGTAGAAATAGATGGGCTGTGATAAACGGCACCATTTTCCAATAAAAGTGCAGTGTGAAGGGTCACTGGGTTTCTTGGGCTGTGTCCGGGACGTTCCAGGGGTGTCCTGTATGTGACAGGATGCAGAGAATCCATTCTCTTTGCATCATAACCCTGTGCTGTTGCCGCTGGTGTCAGTGCTGTCACCCACCCTGGGGACGTCCCTGCAAGGATGGGGATCGTTGGAAAAGGGAAATGCCCCGGGACAGGCACGGTGTGGACACGGGAGGTGACAGCCTGCTGACAGCCTGGATTTGCTGACCAGCAACCACTGCTGATGGGAGATAAGGAGCAGGCAGGAGTGAAAGAGCTGCCTGGAGGAGGGCAGGACTGGGGCTGGGAGGAACTGAGATCCAGGGTTATTCCCTGCTGGAGCCACCAGGAAAGGTGCCTCTGGTTTCAGCTGAACTTGGACCTGCTTCTCCTCCTCTGGTCATTTCATAACCAGGTTCACATCCAGATCTAATTTCATGTCCTTGCAAAGTCTGACTCAGCAATAAATGTTATCAGCTTCCACTCGAACCTGCAGAAAACGGGGGGAAAAGTCACCCTTGCCAGAGCTCACATCAAACAGGAGCTGTGTCCTGCTGAGTCAGGCCCTCAGTGTGCCTGGACCCTCATTGTTCTGAAACTTGGAAGGTGCTCCACGAGCCATGAAAGAGATAAGTGTGTGATTTCTTGGATACAATAAAACTCTTCAGTCGGTGCTCAGTGGGAAAAGCTGCAAATGTGTTGATATTTGGGGCAAAGGTTGCTAAAGCTTTAATTTCAAAGGAAATTTGGGGTAAAGCCTTGCAGAATGCTCAAACATTTCCATGTACACTGAGCCTGTTAAAGGAATTGCATCCCTTGCAGTTTCTGCCCACAGGAATACGTTTTTACACAGCTTTTAAAACAGAAGTTACTGCTGATATTTTGCCCCTGCCTGCTTTCCAGACACAGCCTCATGTTTTTAAACATTGAGCAGTAACTTCCTAAGTTCACAGATTTCACGATAACGTTTTACTCTGAATAAACAAGTTGCTCAACCAAGAGTGCTGAGCATCCTTGGAGGCAGCTGCTTCTGTCACCCCGACTGCCCCCCTGTGCCCGAGCCTCTCATGCTGGGGCTGCCAAGTCCTGCAGGGACAAGTGTGGAAATCCTTCACTGACATCACCCTGCCTGCAGAGATTCCCATCAAACAGAGATTCACCTGATTCACCTGCTCACGGTGGTCCCCAGGGAAGGAGACACCTCTGCAGCCATGAAAACAGCGATTTACGGATCGCTATCAGCAGCCACAAATTGTACCTGGAAGCAAAATTCTGCGCTGGGTGCTCATTTCTGCTGCACACACAAAGCTGTGAGAGGGAGAACTGGAGCAGGTTCAGCTACAGGCATGCGATGTTCGGGCATCGCAGCCATGGAGTGACTGCTCCTCCTGGGGTATTTGTACATTCCTAATGAGGAAAGAATGTCCTGAAATTTACTGACTGTTGACATTAGCTTTTCTGGAGTGTGCAGAGCTGAATTATAGTTAAGCTGGAGCAGATGAGTGATCTCCCAGATCAGTGACTGTGCTGGACTCCTGACCCGATCCTCCCTGTGTGTCACTTACAAATCCCAGTGACAAAAACACCGTCAGGACATTTATGTGCTGTTCCCATTTATGTGCAGTTTCCATTCATGTTCCGTTTCCCCTTCCCGCACTTTGTCTGTTTCTTGCCAATTGCACGTGTACTTCACGTCAATATTACAGTTCCTTATTTTCACGCTTTTTTAAACAAGAAAAAAAACTGTCTGAAGTGTTGTGTTTCAAGGAAGGTTTTTAAGGGGTGAAGGTGCTGTGCTGCTGTTCCTGAGCCCTGTGATGTGGTAGTGCTCGGTGACCTCTTGGTGACTCTTGTCCTGTCCTGTGTGAGCAGAGCAGCATCATTTCCCTATGGAAACACCCTCAGCCCAGTCACCCTGCTTGCTGTCCGCCCTTTCCATGGGGAAATTCCCCCAAAATCCACCCTGAGCCCAGCCTGAGGGCGGTCGCTCTGCTCCTGTCCCTGTTCCCTGGGATCAGACCCCAAATCTCCCCGGCTATCCCTCCCTGTCAGGAGCTGTGCAGAGCCTCAGGGTCCCCCCGGAGCCTCCTTTTCTCCGGGCCGAGCCCCTTCCCAGCCGCTCCCGGCGCTCCGGCCGCTTCCCGGCTCCGCTCCCTGCCCCGGACACGCTCCAGCCCCGCACCAGAGGCCGGGCCCGGCCCGGTCCCGCCGGGTGCCCAACCCCGGACGGAGCCGGTGCCGCGGGACAGACCCGACCCCGCCAGGTACCCGTTCCCACACGGCCCCGCACCTGCCCCGGCCTCCCGGAACTTTTGCGGGCCCGCCGGTCCCCGCCCGCCGCTGGCTCCTCCCCGGCCGCGGAGGGCGGAGGGCGGAGCGGAGCGGCGCCGCCGCCGCGCAGAGCAGCAGCAGCGGCCGCGGCAGCAGCCGAGCCCCAGCCCCAGCCCCAGCCCCGGCCCCGGCCCGCAGCGGCGGCGGAGCGGCGGCGGGAGCGGCGCGGGGGCGGCGGTGAGCGGGGAAGGCGGCGGGGCCGGGGCCGGGGCCGGGCGGGGGAAGCGGCGGCCGCGGGTGTCCCGGCGGGGCCTGGCGAGGCCGCGGGCGGGCGGAGCGGGGCAGGGGCCGGGGCCGGGGCCGGGCCGGAGTCCGGCGGGGCCGGGCGGGGGCAGCGGGGCCGCGCCGGGCGCTCCCTGCCCGCGGCCCGGCCGGAGCGCGGGGGAGGCGGCTCGGCCCGGCCCCGGCCCCGGCCCCGCGCTGGCCGGCCGGTCCCGTCCCAGCCCCGCCGGACATCCATCTTGTGCGGCACCGGGCGGGCTGCCGGCGGCAGGCGGAACTGTCGCGGTGCCCCTGCGGGCAGGTGCGTGCGGGGCGGCCGCGCTGCCCGCGCTGGGCTAGGCAGGGGCACAGGGGCTTGTGCGGGGTGAAGGGACAGCGGGGCTGGAGGCACGGCCGGGGGGCTGGCACGGGGCACGGCGGGACGGGACACGGGGCACGGCGGGACGGGACACGGGGCACAGAGGACAGGGGACAGGGCACGGCAGGACAGGGGACAGGGCACGGCTGGACGGGACACGGGGCACGGCGGGACGGGACACAGGGCACGGCGGGACGGGACACGGGGCACGGCGGGACGGGACACGGGGCACGGCAGGACGGGACACAGGGCACAGAGGACAGGGGACAGGGCACGGCAGGACGGGACACAGGGCACGGCTGGACGGGGCACAGGGCATGGTAGGACAGGGGACAGGGCACGGCCGGTGGGCTGGCACAGGGCACGGCTGGACGGGACACAGGGCACAGAGGACAGGGCACAGGGCACGGCCGGTGGGCTGGCACAGGGCACGGCAGGACGGGGCACAAGGCACGGTAGGACAAGCGGCCCGCATGGGCGGCAGGATGTTTGGGCAGGTGGGACGAGCCAAGGGGAGCCCCCCGTGAGCCACGCGGAGCAGCGGGCTGGCCCATCCTCACTCTCCGGTCCGTCCTCATCCTCCGGTCCATCCTCACCCTCCGCTCCATCCTCCCAGCCCATCTTCACCCTCCCAGCCCATCATCATCCCCCACTCCCAAGGACCGGTTGTCCCAGACCACCTCAGCTCTGGAAAGGCTTCTTGCACTTCCCTCGCTCGCTTTAAAGAGAAACCGTTCTCTGCGTAGGGAAACTTTGGTGTTTAGGTGCTTCTCGTTAGTTGGTGCCTTTGCTGGCGATATTTGAGGTCCAGAACGTGTGGGTTTGGGGTTTGGACACAGTCGAGCCAGTTCCGACTGACACCGAGCTGGAATTGGGTCTTGTTTTGCGCACAGCTTGGAAAGAGCTGCAAACAGGAAGGGCAAACCATGAAAACTCGTTTTTTTTTCCTTTCAGTAGCTTGACAGGGGAGATAATATTTCTTGAAATAGTTGTTTGACTTGAAAACGCCTGTCTGCCTTCGGAGTATTGTACCGGTGCTCTGTAATTTCTGTTGCTGCTGTAATTCTCTCTGAGTGGTTGTGTTGCTCCCCGCAAAGAGACACCAGATTATTTGAAGAGTCGAGGAGAGCGTCTGTTCAGCTGACAGTGCCTGTCTGCTGTGAAATGTTTCACTATTGTGATTGGTGTCATTGCTTTTTTCATGCTGAAATGGTGTGCCAGTAATTCTCCCTGGTGTAGCGGATTTAATGCGGGAATTTGTGAGACTTTCAGGAAGTAATGGATGGGGCTTGGGGAAACAGAAAATGGTGCGTTAGCAAAGCTCTGTGCCTTTAATGAGAAGTTATCCAAAAGCAGGCAAGTTAAAGGGAAGTTCCAGATGGAACACTCTTGCTCTTGTGGTCTCTGTGACTTTCTGAATTCACAGAAGCCATGTATTTCACAAGTATGAAATGCTGATTATTCTGACATCATTATCACGTTGCTATAGTGACTTCATTGCTCCGGGAATGCCATGTTCACATCCAGTTGCTATGGAAAAAATCAGTGTCATAAATAAAAACATTTAATGTTCTGTTCATCCTCGTGGCAGGAAAAAAGGCATCGATTTATTGATGTGAGCGAAGACTGGCAGCATATTCCAACAGAAGTTCTCAGTGCCAAATTACAAACTGGGAAACTGTCACTTGCCGTTCTCAGCAGATTGTCCCTTGCCTCCCTGTGTTGTGGCAGGTAGCAGAAGTTGTGAAATGCTGGGTTTGGAATGGAGGGTGACAGAGCGTCTGTCGTTCTTCAAGGTGGAGCCGCCAGGAAGTGCTGCGCTCGCGCCGCTTCTAAAAATAAAAATCTGTTTTCATGCGCAGTGCTGGCACTGCCTGATCCTGGAGGGGAGCGGAGGTATCCCTCCAGAGCAGCTCCAGAACAGTTCCAGAGCAGCTCCTGCTCGGGGCAGCCTGGGCCTGGGGATGCCCCGCACTGCAGGGCAGCCTGTATTGGGGATGATGCCCAGCTCCTGCTCACAGCCTGGTCCTGGGGATGATGCCCATCACTTCAGGGCTGGGGTGCCAGCCCAGTCCCAGCACTGTCCCAGGCAGGCTGGCGCCCCAGGGCTCCCAGGAAGGATCCTGCCGTCACGTGTCCTGGCCCTGGCGTGGCTGTGTTCAGGGTAAGTAGCTTTGCTGGAGGTTTGAGAGGATCTCCTGCCAAACGGGCCCAATTACTCGCGCAGCATAAGTCCAGTGACAGGTTAATGCTTTTGTTTTGAGGCTCGTGTTTACACAGAGCGTTGGAGCAGTTTATATTTGAAGCCTTAAGTTGCAAATATACAGACATGAGTTATTGGTGATGCATTTGGTGGCTGCTCAGCCAGTCTGAGGACTGTTCTTAAAAAAACTGAAAAGTAATTAAATGGCAGGAGGGTGACATGTGGATGTACTTGAACATTAAAGTTTTAATTGTATATTGAATCATCGTCCTGGGCATAAACAACTCCAAGCATTTGTTTGTACTTTATATTGCAGTGCTTTTTCTTGTACCCTGCACGTGCACAGCGCGCTCAGTGGCACTTTGAACTCAGTGTTTAGAGAACAGATTGCTTCTGTGCAGCTCTGCAGACTTTAAAAATCATCTTCAAGAGGAGTCCTAATGGTCTGACAACAGGAACCTGTTATCTGTTTTCCTAGAGAAAACAAAGTGTATCTTTTGAACATACATAAGTTCAAACCTTTAGGCTTTATATTTGAAGTGTTTTTTATGTGTAGCTGTTTGAAGTTCAGAATTATCCTTGATCCAGTGTTACTTTCAGCCTTGCCAAAATCAGCTTAGCTGGCTCTGGCTGTGGATCCTGATCAAAACTTTTGGGTTTTAGGGTAATATGGGAGACTTCCTATTTTATCGCTTTCTTTTCATTTCTGATGAGCCACATTAGTGTTGAACATCAGTCGCTTCTTATAACTTTGTGTACTTAATTTGGCAGAAGCAGATTCAAGAGAGACACAACTTTGAAAACTTGCTCAAGTCCAGGGGTGCTGTTTGGACTTTTTGGCCTTGATTTCAGGAGTTGTTGGGTTATTTTTTGAAGATGAGGTAGTGAGGATGGTGGTTAAAGTATGGCCTCAGTTCATTTTGTGTTGAGTGCTGAAGTAGTTACTGGTTTTCTTTTACTCTTTTATTTAATAGTTAATTGGAAATTAAACAGAATTTTAATGAAAGCGTCTTCTTAAAAGGATGCTTCTAAATCCCAGGCTGAAATTTTCCTGTAGGCATTTGTGTTTGCTCTTCAGGAAAGTTGCTGCTGCTGGAAACATGACACCTAATGGCGGCGATAAGTAAGGGTGTCCCAAAGTCTGTTTGAAGGAAGAGCGAGCTGTCCGTGTTGCTGAGCTTGGTCCGGCCTGTCTCAGGTGTCAGACCTTGTGTGAGTGTGAACGGCCCCTCTCCATCCTTGCCGTGGGCTCCCTGCAGCTCCTGGAAGGCAGGATCAGGCTCAGAGGCCCCAGTGCAGGGGGTGGGATGGAGCTGTGTGGGATACTCACCCCTGGAGGGGAGGAAGGCGAGGCAGACTCTGAATCCTCTGTTTCCCATTGTGGAACCTTCATTGCTGAGCGCTCAGCACCTCCTGGCAGCCAGAGCCCAGTGGGAACCCAGCTGATGCAGCTCAGGGTCTCCAGCACCAGCATCAGAGTGAAAACCATCAGTGCTGGGGGAGCGGAGCCCTGTTGGACTGTGACACCGGAGGAGAAAGGATTAAAGGGGTGTGAAGAGTATACACGTTAATTGTGCCAGTAGCACTGCTGATGGAGGGCAGAGAGGAGCCTGCAGCTCCTGCCAGGCCTGGGCAGGGCAGTGTCCTTCATTCAGCCTGGTGCTGAGCAGGGATGCTGTGCTGGCTTTGCTGTGCTGGGACAGCTGGGAGGAGCGTGCCCTGGGCCTCATTCTGGTGCCAGAATGTTCCAGAGGGGTGACATTGGGTCTCAGAGGTACCAGGCTGTTACCTGCAAGGACCAGCCTGTGTTCATGGGAGGTACCTGGAGCTGCCTCTCTGCTGCAGTAGATTGAGGGTCTGTGCTGGTTGTTTTTCAGCTGGCTGTGTGCTGGTGCCTGTTGACATCCTCTGTGAGCTGGTTTGACATGTCTGACTGAAACCCTTCAGAGCTAAATGGCTCATTATGAGAAGCTTCCTGTTATTTCCTGTGATAGCATAATTTTGTTAATTAGTGCCTGTTTTCTGAGCTCCCCTATGAGGGAAAGGGGACCCAGTGGCAGCAGAGCATCAGTCAGGACACACGTGGGCCTGCTCAGCTCTCGGTACCTGGTTTTTACACTGGAGCGCTCTGTGCTGCACCTCTGGTGCCATTTCACTCCCAGGTCTGCTGTGAAACAAGTTTTGATCTGCAGAGGGACAGGAACTGGTTCCTGAGAGATCCCTTCTTCCCTTGCAAATGCTGCAGTAATGAAGTTGTGTAGAGAAAGCCATTTAACAATATTAAAATGAGGAGGCTGTGGGAAGAAGGGTGGTGCTCAAGGAGGAGGCACCGAGCGTTACATTCCTGATCAGAAATGCTGTGTTTAAACTCAAATTGCATTCATGTGCTGTGGGAAGATCCTCAGGGGTGTGTGTGGGAGAAAATGGGACACCAGAGCCCATCCCTCCCTGGATGCCCAGTCATTTTGGGTCTGTAGCTTCTCTATTGCAGGCTGTGCTCAGAGCCCTGGGTGAGGGTGAGCTCAGGGCTGCCTGGCTCTGTTTCTCTGTGGCAGCAGGGCCCAGGGCAGGGCTGGGGCTCTTTCCCAGCTGTCAGCTGCTGGAGCAGGTCGGGTGGCCACATAAAGACGGTGTTTTGATGTTTTGATGTGTGCTCCAGCAGGTATTGGCAGTTGGGAAATACCTGCTATACCTGAACAGGCACTTCCTCACTGCAGCTGCCCTGGCTTCACCCGAACCCAGGCAAAGGCACCCATTGGATCTTTTTGGTTGGGAAGCCCAGATGCTGACAAAAGCAGGCTTGGCATGCTGTGGAAACTGCTTTCTTTTGGTGAACAGAGTCATCAGTCTGAGGGGGACCCTGACCCTGCATTGGGCTTTTATACCAGAGAATAAACAGGTAACAGGAAAAACAGCCCAAAAGGAATCTCCAGGGAGAAACAGGTAACAGGAAAAACAGGCAAGAATGAATCTCCAGGGCTGCTCCCAGCCCGTGGCTGCAGGTGGCTGGCTTTGCTCTTTCGCCTCTTTGACTTTGTTTAACTCAAAACGTGGGGAGCCAGGCAATGGCAGTCCTGTTGAGCAGGTGGCCCGAGGCATTGTGGTTTGTTATTTATTGTGAATATTGATAAGATGGGAAATACTTAAATCCATCTGGGGCACTGAAGCAAGAGGTCTGGATCTGCCCACAGCAGTGGCTGTGTTGGGGCTGAAACAAATCTTTATCCATGGCTTCAGTGAGGCAGAATGCACTCAGAAATGTGCTCCATGTAACAAGCAGGGTGAGCATTTCTGTGATGGGGATTGTTACTTTGTCAGAGCCCTGCTTTTTGGGAATGTTCTGCACCTGGGAGCGTGCTTGTCAATGGGCTGTGTTGCATAACTGCTGCTTGCTGGAGCATTGCAGGAAAATAGACACTTGCATTTCCCTGGTCAGAGACTGCACATTCAGGGCTGGCTGGAATGTTTTGGGGGTTTTTTTTTAGTGGAAATATTTGTTGGGTTCAACGATGTTGTGTTGTGCAGTGCTGTAATGCTGCAAAAATGCGAACTTGTCGTGTTGGAGTGGGGCATTGCGTGTGAGCCGAGGGCAGTGCAGGCGGCTCTGGCGTCGCTGCTGCAGCTGGGGCTGCTCCTGCCCTGCTGCAGCTCTCTGTCCCAGGCAGGAATCCCTGTGCAATCGGGCGTTTCCCACCTCTTCACCTGGAAATAGACCCTGGGTCTGGAAAGCAGCGAGGACGTGGGAGGAGCGCTTCAGCCGCACGCATTGGGTGCAGTGCCTTTTGTGTTGTATTTCTGTGCAATATGCTTTTCTCTCATGCAAATAAACTTGAAGTGGTAGGGAGGGGCGGCTGAGAAGAGGAAAACTTTCATTACAGACAGCTGACGTGCAGAAGAATATCTTTTTATATGCCACTCACCACGTGATAGTTAAAAGTAACTCATAGTTCACTGGGTAAGGCTATTTCTGGTGCAATTCTCCTTTTTTTTGTGTAACAGTCTCATTCCAGCACATCTTGCTTTACCCTGAGATTTAATGTTTTTGTCAATCCTGTGCTAAGTAACTGTTACTGGGTATCAGGCCTGAAGAACAGAAAACTTGCTGGATTTATGAAGTAAATATGGGTGAAGATAAAATAAATTTAGCCAATTGTTGCTTTCTGCTTTAGATTATAACACTAATTGTAGCTGAAAATAACATTATGATTAAAGATACAGACTGAAGTGGTTCCAGACAGCCTTTCTTATGAAATATTTATGCATTTAGGACTTTTAACTCATCAGATCACTTACCAAGTTGTGGAGGTCACAATATTATTATGGCTTTGCCTTGTTTTGTGAATACACTGCATTGTCATATTGATCACTAGAATGCAGTCAGGGCTTTTTCAGGAATCCCATTTGAAATGATCAAACAGATGTTGTAATGCTCCAGGGCACTTTCCTCGGTGGTGTGATTCTGAGAAAGTGGGGCTTGTCCTTTTTTCTGTAATTCCAGCACTTTGCAGCCTCTGTTAAACGAGCTGTTTGCCCAAACCCTTGTCGCAAACACAATAATTGAGTCCAAATCCATTCGGCAGCAGAGCAAACTTGAGCTGGGTGGCGTAGCAGGTGTCAGGAGGATGAAAGTGTGTGTGCAGAGCTGGGTGCTGGAGCTGCCCTTGTCCTGGTCATGCTGTGACTCCCCTTGTCCTTTTCATGCCAGGTTCACATCCCCTGCATCTCCGTGGGTGGAAGTTGAAATTGATTTGGGAACTTTAAAAACCAGTGGTGGTAGTTCTGTGCTGAAAGCGTGGGTTGGTCTGATTCTCTGTTTGTAGATTTACTCCAGAAAAAAAACAGATAGAGGAAGTTTTTAATTTGGTGGAAAGTGTTCTCACCACGAGGAAGGCGCAGAACTTGTGGAGATGGCAATTTACACTCAGATGAAGTGAGCTGTGTGCCCAGGTCCTGCACAGTGCAGAACCTCCTGTCCCCAGGCTGTGCGTTTGACAAATGCACATACTAGCGTGGGAGAGAGGATTTTTGGGATGTGCCCTCCCTTCCTGTGAGTCAGATCCAGCCCCTGTGCTGCCCCAGCCCTGGCCTTGCTGCTGGTTAAAGGCTGCTCTATAATTGTCCGTTTTGGTTGTAATCAAGCTTGACCTGTAAATACTGAAATGGCTCGTATAAAACTGATTAAACTACCAGAGCTGTTTCCTTTAATGTCACCTTTTATTCCTTAAAAAGGAAGTTCCAGGATGAATTGTCAAAGGGGTTTTGCCCTTTTAAGCAGGTTCAGGGGGATTAAGAAACTTGAGAGAAGCCCTGGTGTAGAGGGCAGGCCTGGCAGTTTGGTTAAAACCCCTCTGGTCTCGAAGCTCTCTCTCTGGCACTGAAGTGTTAATAACTGTCTGAATATTCCTTCAGTTAAAACCTTCACACAGAAGAAAGTTTCATTTTCGCTGTAGAAGAAAATTCAGTTTCCACCCCCACTCTGGCCCAAGGTTCCAGGAAGCAGCATTAAGGGGCTGAGCTAAATACTGGAGGATTAAGCACCACATTAAATAACTTAATTTCTTTACGAAACGTAATGAAACTGTTACTTTCCCCTCTATTTGCAGTTAATTCTGTGCACTCAGTGCCATTCAGGTTCCTGTCAAGCCTTGAAATCTGCCCTGAAAAGCATTGGGGAGGTGCAGTCCCACTTGGCAGTGCCAGGGCATCCCTTGTGAGCTGTGTTTAAGTTCTCATTACACGGATGCTCATTGCTGCAGGGGGTTTATTTAAACTGATAAACAAATGTAGTATTAATAAGCGGCCATATGGTCAGTGGGGCTTTTCATTGTGGAAATTGTTGTTAAAAGAGGCGTTTAATTGCGTGGGAAATGGGGGGGTGGTTGCTTGTGGCAAGTGAAAATCTCTGGGCTGCACATGCAGAGCTGACCTTTAGAACGGGCTGCACGGTCACAGCCGGTGCGCAAACACAGATCGTGGTGGCTGTGCCAGGCAGATCTAAAGAACCTCAGCATTTTCTGGGGTTTGTGAGGTAGCCCGGTGTGCTGAAGGGCTGGGATGTGCCCCATGTTTAGAGGCTTGGTGTTAGGGTTTATCACTGGTGGGTGTAAGCCGTAGAATCATGGAATGGTTTGGGTTGGAAGGACCTTGAGCCCATCCAGTGCCGTGGCAGGGACGCCTTCCCCTGTCCCAGTGTCCAGCCTGGCCTCGGGCACTGCCCGGGCTCCAGGGCAGCCACAGCTGCTCCGTGCCAGGGCCTCACTGCCCTTTGGGTAAAGCCTTTCTTCCCAATACCTTATCTCAACCTACCCACTGCCAGCTTGAAATACAAGGGAAGAGCAGTTTGAGCCTCTCCAACTTCATTGAGAGGTGTCAAAGAATCCTTAGTGGCCTGGGAGCTTCTCCCTATTATATTTTTTTATGCTGGAGACCAAGTAAGCTCAAACTGGACTTTATGGCCAATGTCTCGTCACTACTACTGCAGAAATAAAATAATTAAAGTGCAGGCTGAACTTTCAGTGCCAATCTATCTACCTCATGTCACTTATTTACTCTTAATTGTATAAACCAGGAAGAATAGTGGCGAATGTTGCCAAGCTACTATCAGCACAACAAATTATTCCTTCCAAGTAGAATGGAGCTGGTCTTTGCTACCACTGAGCCTCCTCGGGTCTGTCTGGAATTTAATCTGTTTTATAAAAGGTCAGAATATTTTTCCCACTAAAGGAAATGGAGAGGAATGAAAAACTGTACAGGGTTTAAAAATCAGTGGCAAGTTGTGGATGTGATAGGCAGCAAAAGGAGGAAGTGCCCTGAGCGGCTGCTGTGCCTAATGGCAGATTTGCCCTTTAATGTTCACATCTTTGCCTGATGAGGAAGGGGGAAAGGAAGTGTTTTTTTATTTTTTCTTCCAAAAAAAGCTGTGGAGAACTCCTGTGAATGGTGTAGAGCCCTCTGCTGAGCTGCTCCAGTGGGGCTGCATGGAAAAGGAGAAATGGTGAATGTGGCCGTGGTGCTGCTTGGGAGGAGCTGTGCCCTGCCGTCCCTGCCATCCCTGCCATCCCTGTCATCCCTGTCCCTGCCATCCCTGCCCTCAAACCATTCCAGATATTGGGAACTGAGCAGCGTGTGTTGCCTCGGTGTGCCCAGTGCTGTGCCCTGCCTGCAGCTCTGCTTGGCATTCCTTTGCAGAGTGCTGCAGCCTGGCTGGAGGGCAGCTGCCAGCTCCAGCCCGTGACGTAGGGCTTTGTTCTAATTTGGGGATGCAGAGCGTGTTGGGCTCTGAGTTGTGCTGCTGGCTTCCTTTCCCCTGCCTTTGTCTGGCTGGCACATGTCCCTAGCAACTTTCTGCAAGTGCAGAGCAATAGGACAAAAAATAAATTAGCCGTTTCAGCACGGCAGGCTTTAGCTGCCCAGAGCCCTTGTTCCTTGCCTGGAGAGCTTCTATAGCAGAGCAATTTCCAGTGAATAATTAGGCAGCCACTTCCATAGAAGTTAACATTATGTTATTTGAAATTGCAGGTTCAGCGTGAGGCTGATTGCACAAAAGATTACAGGCTGAGGAGGATCAATCCCAGAGTGTTTGTGCACAAAATGACTATTTCCCATGACAGAATTATTGCTGTTTTCCAAGGAGCTTGTCTCTGGGCCGTGTTTGTGTGGGCTGCAGTTAATTTGCTGGAGCTCCAGCCCAGCCCAGGCTCTGCTGCTGCAGGACTTTACTCCCTGCCCAGCCTTTATGGCCCTGGCTCAGGAGCCTGCCAGGCTGCAGGAGGTGTGGGGTGATGCAGAAAGCGTGGTTGGGATGTGGCTCTGAGCTGCACACACCTGGGCTGGCAGTTTTGGGCATGGATGCAGGGTTTGAGGGCTGCTCTATTGCCTTTTCTGATGGAGCTCTCCAGGTAACACCCCTGACCCGTATCGTTCTCCTGTGTTCTCACATACCTGTCTGCTTGTTTGGCTTGTCACCAGCCTCATTTTCTGTGTGTGCTTCTTGCTGGGTCCTTTTGGGGTTATTTGTTACCTGAAAAACGAAAATACATTTACACCTGGATTACTGATGGTTTGGACAAGGGACAGCCTGCATGTTCCAGCATCAGGAATGCACCTCAGTGGGGACATGACTCACCCCACAGCAGGCTTGTGCATAGCTAATTACACCTTTGCTGCCTTGATTGGTGTTTGATTTGATGCTGAAAGCAGGCAATGGAAATGATAATGAGTTTGGTGTTAAAATTACCAAACTGAGGCTGAGATTTCTGGCACAAATTATAAAATGTTACCTGTTATGTAATGTTAGTACCTAAAACACACTTGCTGTGGTGTCAGACACCACAGTGATAATGAGCAAGGAAATAAATGCAGAGTCTGTGAGCGGAAGTTTGTCCAACTGTGCTTTTGAAGTCACATTGGAGTCCTGCTTTCTGCTTAGTCTGGTCTTTTAGTCTTTTGTTTTCCTCTTCCCTCTCCTTTTTCTGGAGTTGGCGGCCTCAGGAAAGGTGGAGGAGTTTTCCCTGTGCCCTGAAGCCAGGGACTCTGACTGCCTTGGAGAAGGCTTTGTGAACGAGTGAGTCCATGGCAGTGATTTGTATTAATTAAAGAGACTCCTTGCTAACTAGCAGGGTAATCTCTGTTTGCCTTGCTGCTGTTCAGAGGTGGGATTGCCAGCCAAGCCCCCTTTGGGGTGCACATCCCTGTTCCCAGGCTGTGGGATTTGAGCCAAGCCCCTTTGGGGTGCACATCCCTGTTCCCTGCACAGCTCTGGAGCCATTGTGTAATCGCTGGCAGCTTTGGTGAGCATTAGGGAAGTATTTCTTGTGCTTTAGACACCATTGAGTAATTTAACCCCTCTGAACACGGTGTAGAACCAACGAGGGAGCAGGTGCTGAGAGGAGCTGTCCTTGGGCAGAGCCAGGAGCGGGGCTGGGCTGGTTCAAGGGGAGATCCTTGGCCTGGAGTTCCCAGCCTTTGCTGCTGCATCGTTCTCTGTTTGTTTGGACTCTTTGTTTTTACTCTGGAGGGAATCTGTCAGCTCAAGTGTGGCTTTGATCGCTGTAAATTTCCCCCTCGCACAAGTGCTGGGTTTGGGTTTGTTTTGCCAACATGGCTCTGAGTAATGGAGGGGTTTTGGTAGAGTGTTGAGCAATGTTTAGTTGACACTTTTAAAAAAAGAAAATCCACCACTTTCCATGGCCTAGTTTATAGTAACTGAAGAAAACTGGCACGGAGAACATTTCCAAGTTGAGAATGAAACAGGTTTGTTTATAGTAGCCACGATTCAGCATTGAAGTGCCAGGATAAAAATAGCCAGGACACGTGGCTGCAGCAGCCCAGGAATCTGCCTCTGTCTGGGAAAGGGCACGGGCACAGGGGTGGCACTGCCAGCCCTGAGTGAGGTGCTGCCCTTCTGCCCATCTGTGCTGCTCTCCCAGATGGGCACGGTGCCGACCCCGCTCTTCCCTTGGAAACGTTCAATGTTCTGCTTTGCTGGTGAAAGCCAGGCACAAGGAGGTGTGAGTGATGGGCAAGCAAGGAGTTACTGCTTTTGTCCTCCTCACAGCCGGGTGAGTGGCCCTTGCTGCCTGCCTCTCTCTGTCAGGACATCTTCCTCCATCGAGGGCATCTTCCTGGGGCTGAGCAGGAGCAGAGCCC
The DNA here is from genome assembly GCF_035770615.1 of Melospiza melodia melodia. Taxonomy (NCBI): domain Eukaryota; kingdom Metazoa; phylum Chordata; class Aves; order Passeriformes; family Passerellidae; genus Melospiza; species Melospiza melodia. The sequence goes on from NC_086221.1 coordinate 8,723,758, forward strand.
CTCAGTGCTGGGGTACAGGAGCAGAGCCCCTCAGTGCTGGGGATGGATGAGCAGGGAGCAGAGCCCCTCAGTGCTGGGGATGAGCAGGGAGCAGAGCCCCTCAGTGCTGGGGTACAGGAGCAGGGAGCAGAGCCTCTCAGTGCTGGGGTACAGGAGCAGAGCCCCTCAGTGCTGGGGCTGAGCAGGAGCAGAGCCCCTCAGTGCTGGGGATGGATGAGCAGAGAGCAGAGCCCCTCAGTGCTGGGGCTGAGCAGGAGCAGAGCCCCTCAGTGCTGGGAATGGATGAGCAGAGAGCAGAGCCCCTCAGTGCTGGGGTGCAGGAGCAGAGCCCCTCAGTGCTGGGGCTGAGCAGGAGCAGAGCCCCTCAGTGCTGGGGTGCAGGAGCAGAGCCCCTCAGTGCTGGGGCTGAGCAGGAGCAGAGCCCCTCAGTGCTGGGGATGAGCAGGGAGCAGAGCCCCTCAGTGCTGGGGTGCAGGAGCAGAGCCCCTCAGTGCTGGGGTGCAGGAGCAGAGCCCCTCAGTGCTGGGGTGCAGGAGCAGAGCCCCTCAGTGCTGGGGCTGAGCAGGAGCAGAGCCCCTCAGTGCTGGGGATGAGCAGGGAGCAGAGCCCCTCAGTGCTGGGGTGCAGGAGCAGAGCCCCTCAGTGCTGGGGTACAGGAGCAGGGAGCAGAGCCTCTCAGTGCTGGGGTACAGGAGCAGAGCCCCTCAGTGCTGGGGCTGAGCAGGAGCAGAGCCCCTCAGTGCTGGGGTGCAGGAGCAGAGCCCCTCAGTGCTGGGGCTGAGCAGGAGCAGAGCCCCTCAGTGCTGGGGATGGATGAGCAGAGAGCAGAGCCCCTCAGTGCTGGGGCTGAGCAGGAGCAGAGCCCCTCAGTGCTGGGAATGGATGAGCAGAGAGCAGAGCCCCTCAGTGCTGGGGTGCAGGAGCAGAGCCCCTCAGTGCTGGGGCTGAGCAGGAGCAGAGCCCCTCAGTGCTGGGGTGCAGGAGCAGAGCCCCTCAGTGCTGGGGCTGAGCAGGAGCAGAGCCCCTCAGTGCTGGGGATGAGCAGGGAGCAGAGCCCCTCAGTGCTGGGGTGCAGGAGCAGGGAGCAGAGCCTCTCAGTGCTGGGGTACAGGAGCAGAGCCCCTCAGTGCTGGGGATGAGCAGGGAGCAGAGCCCCTCAGTGCTGGGGATGGATGAGCAGGGAGCAGAGCCCCTCAGTGCTGGGGTGCAGGGAGCAGAGCCCCTCAGTGCTGGGGTGCAGGGAGCAGAGCCCCTCAGTGCTGGGGTGCAGGAGCAGAGCCCCTCAGTGCTGGGGTGCAGGAGCAGAGCCCCTCAGTGCTGGGGTGCATGAGCAGGGAGCAGAGCCCCTCAGTGCTGGGGCTGAGCAGAGCCCCTCAGTGCTGGGGATGAGCAGGGAGCAGAGCCTCTCAGTGCTGGGGTACAGGAGCAGAGCCCCTCAGTGCTGGGGTGCAGGAGCAGAGCCCCTCAGTGCTGGGGCTGAGCAGGAGCAGAGCCCCTCAGTGCTGGGGATGGATGAGCAGGGAGCAGAGCCCCTCAGTGCTGGGGTGCAGGAGCAGAGCCCCTCAGTGCTGGGGTGCAGGAGCAGAGCCCCTCAGTGCTGGGGTGCAGGAGCAGAGCCCCTCAGTGCTGGGGTGCAGGAGCAGAGCCCCTCAGTGCTGGGGTACAGGAGCAGAGCCCCTCAGTGCTGGGGATGGATGAGCAGGGAGCAGAGCCCCTCAGTGCTGGGGTGCAGGAGCAGAGCCCCTCAGGCTGTAGGAGCTGCACCTCGAGATGCCATCCCACACTGTCTCTAGGAGCTGGTGCTGTGGTTTCTGTGCTGCTCCTTTCTGTGCCTCCCTTCTTTCTGTTCCTTTTCTCTCACCCCCATTTGAACTCAGGCTGTGCTCTTTGGGTGCAGGGGCAGCTGAGCCATGCTCTGTGCAGTGCTGGAGCTGGCTCTGGCAGCACTGCACAAAAATCCAGAGTGGTTGGGGTGGAAGGCAGCTCAGTGCCCTGCAGTGTCCCCCTGGCATGGCAGGGACCCTTCCAGTGTGCCCAGGCTGCTCCAACCTGCCCTTGGGCACTGCCAGGGATCCAGGGCAGCCCCAGCTGCTCTGCGCACCCTGTGCACCCTCCCAGGGAAGGATTTCATGCCAATATCCCAATAACCCTGCCCTCTAGACTCACTTTCTCTTACACTTGGGAAAATATTTGACAGGCATTATGAGAGCTTCCGTTACCCGTTTCAAGATAATTTTGATTTGCTGTGATCACTGAATATCAGCTCTGCTGCTGCTCAGGGCTGCTGAGCAAAGACTGGGGACTGGAAATGTTGGAGCTTCTCAAGCTCTTGGGCAAGGGGCCCTGCCACAAACCTGCTGGATTCCCTAAAATGACTGAGCTTTGTAGGTGTTGCAGAGCTTGGTGCAACCTCAGACATGATTAGTTTGAGTCTGTCTGGTGTAAGTGAAGTCGCAGAGTGTTCTGGGGAGGAGAGGCCCACAGGAACAGGGTGCTTTGGCTTAAGCACTGCAGAGATGCTTCACAAATGCTGACACTTGAAAAACTATTAACTACTTCTTTTTATTCTTCTTTTTTTCAGTTCCTTGTGGGGAGCCTGGAAGAACCTTCAGTAGAGCTGCTAACACTGATGAGAGATCTTTTATGCCAAGGTAAGACATTTTTAGTGTTCTCATCATATTTTAAATGAAATTTCTGTGAACGTTGTTGGAGTGAGTAATTGATAAGTGAAGTTCTTGCACTCACTCTTTCAGTGCTGTGTTTGCTCAGTTTGGTTCACGCTTCTCTGTCCCCACTACCCAAATTACAAACTTCTTGCTGGGCTGCTGAAACTCTAGAAACAGCAGCAGCTCGCTTTTGCATCATGTTTCTGTCCTGGGTGGCCTCAGCCCCTGTCCCCAGGGCCTCCCCGGCTCTGTTGGGAAATACCCTCGAGTTTGCTCCTTCCTGCCTGCTCAGCCCTGGCTGCTGCAGCTGAGAGGGCACCAGGGCCTGCTGAGCCCAGGGGCGGCTGATGGGCGCAGCCACGCTTCGGGCTGGGCTCCAGCTGGGTTTGTGTCCACCCCTGGTCCTTCCCAGGGGTGTGTGCCTGCTCTGCCTCTGGATACCGACACAAATATCCTGCAGATTTTTACCTCACTTCTCTGTGAGCAGCTGGGGCTGCTGCTGTGAATGGGGAGAGTCCATTTCTGTCTCTGCCTGGGCGCCTTGGTGGCAGCAGCAGAGATGCTCCTGTTAAAGAGTGCAGAGCACAGCTGGATTCTGGTGCATCAGGTGTCTGAAGCGGAGTTTTTTGGTGATTACAGATGCAGAGCCCTGTGATTCGTTGCCCTGCAGGTGATGCAGGTGGTTTGGAGGGTGATGGAGTGGCACAGGGGCTGCAGCTTGGGGCAGTGCTGGGGTGGCACTCATGCTCTGTGCCCCTGTTTGTTTGTCCTGCTGGGGCTCAGGGGCTGTGCCTGGCTGGCACAGTTTGACCACATCGTCCCAAAAACACTCACTCACTTTTCAAACCAGGACGCTGGCCAAAGGGAGCAAGGAGACACACTCAGCTGCTGCTTTATTTTTTCACTGCAGCATTCTGAATTAATGAGACCAGTCTCACAACATTTACAGTTAATTTTTCTACACTCCTTAGTGATCATACCCTTCTCCTGACTCCAAAGAACACTCAACAGCCATAGTCCAATTCCATTGGAAATGGAGCTGTTCCCTCCCAGCATGTGACTGCTCCAGAGAGCCCTGGATGGAAATGAATGCTGCTGTGTCTCACTGCATTTAGGTGGGCTTCGGCAGTTGCCAAATGCAAAGTTGGCTGGGATGCAGCATAGTAATTTCTTGAGCACTCTATTCATGTCGTATAAACAGATAGCATTAACATACTTGTGAAAGAGCTGCAAGATAATTAAGGCATGTGGGGTTTACAGTAATAAGGCTCGTGCCTTTCAGGATCTTGGTTTCCTGTTGCACCTGAAAAAAAAAAATCAGCAAATACTGTAGAGAAGAAGTGAGAAGTTAGTCTTGTACTGCTCCCAGCTTAAGCTTTCCCACAAGTATTTTCTACTATAAATAAGAAGTGAAATAGTTCACAGCTAAATTTAACCCTTAGCTTGATTGCTTTCTGGGTTTTCTTTGGGACTGTAGGGAAATGAAGACAAACTGGATCAATAAGTTGCATTTATGCTTTATAAAAAATGCATCAGCTTTTAATTTCTAGGGATTATCAAGGGGAAAAGAATTGTTAATTGGAATTCCCCTTTCCATCTCATTCAAAATCACGATATCAGAAGGAAAGGAAGTGAATGTCACTTCTCAGGGAAATGGTGGAGCAGAAGAGCTCACAGTTCCCAGAATGTAGCCAGAGCTGTTGTCAGTGTCCTGGAGTGCACAGCCCTGCCTGCTCTGCCTTTGGGCTTCTGGAAAGCCCCTTTTGGTCTGAGTTGGTTTCACAATCTGCAGTTAGGCAGCTGCAGGAGTTGGAGAAAAACCTCCTGCAGGTGTTGAAAGTGATGGGCTGCATGGATTGCTTGAGCCTTGCTGCCTGCCCAGGGCTTGGGGAGGGAAGGGCAGCTTCCCTTGGCTCTGTGACTGCACAGGCAAGCCCTTTATTTCTGTTATTCTGCCTTAAAATGAGTTTAAAGTTGTGCTGAACTGATCACAGGAATCTGTGTCTCTCTCCAGCTGCCCATGGGATGTTTGAGTTTTTGTTTAACCCATACCTGGGTGACATTCAGCTGAAAACACAAAATACACCCCTGTTCCTCACAGGCTCCTGGTGCGTTTCTGTCCCAAAACCCTTGGAGGAGGTTTTCCTTTCCCAGGCTGCGTCTGGGAGCCCACAATCCTGGGCAGGGTTGGTTTGCAGTGCCTGGGCTGGGGCTGCCCAGCCTGGTGTGTGTGTGTGTGTGTGTGTGTGTGTGTGCAGCCTTACTTGGGAAGGAAGCGCAGCCCTGCGGAAGGGGCTCGCTGCTGAGCTCATTGTTTGCTGCAGGGACAGCCCAGCCTGCTGCTCTGTAAACAGCCTGGCCAGTGTTTATCACTGCCTTTGTCATTCGCCTTATTAGTCAGGGAATCTCGAGGAGCAGCACGGTTTGCTGCTGCTGCGTAGTGACTTGAGGGAGTTGTGAGATTTCCATAAAAAGGCAGAGTCTGTGCTGGGTGAGCAGAGAGAGCTCTGCCTTGGCAGCCGTGTGCTGGGCCTGACCTTTTCCAGAGAGAAAGCACTGACCTAAATCCCTCCCTGCTGGGGGTGGAGGGGAGAGGGAAACCTCTTCACTTGCTGCTTTCTGATCTCATTTTCCTGTCCCGTGCTTTGGTTGGGGCCATGAAATGCTGACGAAGCAGAGGATGGGCAGTGGCAGCTCGTGGTGCCCAGCACAGCCGCTGTGTCTGTCCCTGCTGTGTCCATCCTCTTCCTCTCTGGCTGAGGAAGCAGAGGACAGGCACAGCCCACGGTGCCCAGCACAGCCGCTGTGTCTGTCCCTGCTGTGTCCATCCTCTTCCTCTCTGGCAGGACCCAGCTGTGGCCACTTCCCCTGACCCGGGGCTGTCAGAGTGCCATTCTCAGCCTTGTGTTCAGGAAGATGAAACCCAGGCTGGCAGTGAAGGCGTTCTCACTCTCAGGAGGTGCAGGGTGCTGCTGTTCCAGGGCAGCCCCCAGCTCTGTGCTCTAACTCTGCCCTCTCTCTGCCCTGCAGGTCGCTGCTCTCTGCACAGCCCACACCATGCGTGAGTACAAGCTGGTGGTCCTTGGTTCAGGAGGTGTGGGCAAGTCTGCTCTGGTGAGTCTGGGGTCACCCTGAGCCCCCCAGCCCTGCAGCTCCCTGCACACCAGGGCACCTTGGGTCACTTCTAGGGGCACTGCTGCTCTGGGCACCCTGGGTCACTTCTGCATGTGCCAGCACCTCGCTAGCCACTGTGCCAGGGGAGCTGTGCCATGCTTCAGAGAGGTGATTAATTGCCGCTAATTAGCGTGTCGTGTCTGCCTCCTGCACGGGTGCTGTGCTGTACACAGCTGAGTGTCTGTGAGCACTGCAGGCCCAGCAGGAGAAACCTGGCTGGAATCAATGGCAGGATCAGTCCCAGAGCTGGGATCAGCCCTGCACACCTCCAGGGCTCTGGGTTTCCATCCTGAGGCAGCAGCTGGCTCACAGCCCCAGCCCTGAGAGCATCCACAGCCCCTCAGAGAGGGAGGAGCAGCACTTTGCTCTGCTGGAGTGCTGTCCTGTTCCTCAGGAGAGCTCTGCACAGCAGGGCTGATAGTGGAGCACTGAGAGAGAAACTCCTGTCACCCATTTATCACTCAGCAGTCGAGCAGCCCTCTCCAGCAGACAGGCAAAGAACTGGTCAAGTGTGAGTTATCTGCAGCAAGAGCTGCAGCGCTCCTTGTCACAGGCACGATAATGGCTGAGCAGTGCTCGTGTCTTGCCTCATTGTTTATTCTGCTGCCACAGCCAGGTGATAATCCTGGTAAATCACCTGCAGAACCCCAGTGAACAGGAGGAGAGATTACTCAGTTGTACATCAAATTTGATGCACTCTTCAGCAATGCCACCCTAATCACTACAAGGTGTTTACAAGGTGTAATTTTTTACAAGCTCTGTTCCTCCACAGCAATGTGAGCAATCTGTATTGCTTTTGCCACCAGCACTTCCCTGATTATCTTAATTTTCTTATGTAACTCTGAAAGACTCACTAGGTGAAGTGGGGCACTTAGTAGTATGCTGTAAATAAAAATTACTCAGCATCTGACATACTTGAATTTCCTTCTCTGTGATGTGAAGCCTGAGTCAGCACCATCCCTGACCTTTTGATCAGCTGAAATGCAAATACTCAAATAGTCTGGTAAACAAAAGTGAAATTCTTTTTGACAGGCTGGGTGCTAAGTCAGCATATCTGGTAATTCATATGCATGAATTTGGTAATTCATGATCCATTATTTTTATAGCAGCCCACAGTAATTGCCAATTAGCAGCTAGAAGTGGATAATATTTAGCTTTCACAGTCTGTGTACTTATTTACAAACATTTGCAAGGAGAGGTTACAAGGTGGGATTTAAAATAATCTGGGGGTCACTTTAAATTTCATTCTCCCAACTGCACAGACTGACCTGTGCAACAAAGAGCCTGGTGTTCATGTCCAGCCCCGTGTGCGTGGCTGCAGTGACAAACTGGGGCTGTTCCCTGCAGATCCTGCTTGGTTTAACTCCTCTGTGCCAGCCCGGTGCTGAGGCTGCTGCTGGGGACACTGATGGAGCAGCAGAAACCCTCACAGTCACAAAGCCACAGTTGCTCAGCAGCTTTTGTTGTCTGTGCAGCACTTTGATCCCATTTCTGGGGCTGAAACTCTGCTGGTGACAGGATTTACAAGGGTGCCCAGTGGTGCAGAGCCTTGCAGGCAGCTGGAAACTAAAGCTGGGCTGCACCACCCAAACAGGGAAACTTGTAAAAGTCCTGGATCTACACAGAACCCAGAACCACCCCCAGATCTGCAGCTCCTCCCTTGGCCTTTCTTTTCACTTACAATAGATGCAGGTAAAGTCCAGCAGAGATCAGGAGTGTCACATGTCAGATTGTCACACTCAGGGCAATTTTATTTTCAAAACAGAGATTTTATGTCTTTTACTCTGCTCCTTACTATTGACTTTTAAAAGCAGATTTACTGTTGTTACTTTTCCCTGGTGTTTCTGGTTGTGTTCAGCTCACTCAGGATGTTTTTCTTCCCTTCCTCCCCAGACTGTACAGTTCGTTCAGGGAATTTTTGTTGAGAAATATGACCCAACAATAGAAGATTCATACAGAAAGGTAAAGCACCATCATTTTTGTCTCCTCCAAGTCTCGCAGAGGGAATTCCTGGGGCTGCTTTGGGCCCAGGAGCTGCTGGGCAGAGTCCTTGCAGGGTCCCTGGGCTGTTACATAATCCAGGCACAGAGCTGCTTTCTTCCCTGCCTGGATGTCAAGTGAGCCATTGTTCCACGGATTAGCACAAGTGTCAGCACATTAAAGGCACCAAAACATACACTGAAAACTTGTGACATTTGTGCCTGTGATAATTAAATTAAATTGTGCCGTGAGTTCTGCTGTTAAATTTACTTGACTTTCCTGGAATTACCCTCCTTAGATCCAAGCCATTTCTCAGAGAGTGGAAGATTTGCAAAGTCTCACTCTGAGGGTCCTGAAACATTTTGCATTTTCTTCTCTTCCTTACTCCCTTCTCTCCGGGCAGCAAAGAAAAATCCAAGTTTTGGGGTGCTTTGATTTGCAAGAGTGGATTAAGTCGAGATATTTCCAATCTCACTTAAGTTGAGATGTTTACAGTGAGCTGCTCATTTAAGCCTTGCTAATGAAGGGAGTCCTGGAGCATGTGAGCTGACCCAGATGCCTGTCTTGGGGCATGGCTAATCCTCTAAGAGCAGAGCTGCCCAGCCCTGCAGGTGCTCTTTGCTGGGAGCCCTTTGTGCAGAGGTGCAGCCGGAGCTGGGATTTCTCTTGCCTGTCCCATGCTGACCATTCATTCTGAGCTTTTGTTCCCTCTCTCCCCAGCAAGTGGAGGTAGACTGTCAGCAGTGTATGCTGGAGATCCTCGACACAGCAGGGACAGTAAGTGCCATTTCTGTATCTCATTGCTGTGCAGTGCCTTCCTTAGGAGCAGTAATCCTGCCCAAGCAAAGGCAGTAAATCAGTGCAGTCACTTAAATGAAGGATTTTGTTGGATAACCTCAGCAGTGAGGTGAGTGCCAGTGCCTGGTGAGGGGCTGGTGCCTCCTGTGCCATCCCCATGTCAGCATTCTGCTCCGGGAGGGTTTGAAATGTGAATTTGCCACAGGCTGCAGCAGTGCCAGCCAAGGGGCTGCTCCCCAGCAGAGCTGCCCTGGCACCTCCCTGGCACTGCCCTGCTGTCCCTCCAGTGTTACCTGCGGCTGGCACAGCCCTGCCCCAACAAACCAACACACCACAGGCACCTGGGGCTCCCTGGAGGTTGGTTTTATTGGGAAAGCCTGGAAATCCTCAGCAGCAGGAGCAGGAATCATTGCTGCGTGGGTCTGGTAAAAGTCCTGGCCCTGCTGGGGCTCTGGGCTGGCACTGTCCAGCCTGCTCTGGCATTTCAGTCAATAAAACCATGCAGAGATGGTTTTACTGCTGCTCTTCATCTTTCCCCCATTTTTCCAAGAAGCCCTTTATAAAGGGAAAAAAAACAACAAAACCCAAAGCAAAGGGAAAGGGAGTGTTAATCCTTTTATTCAATTTCCATGCTCCAGTGGGTTTTTGTGAGGGGTAAATATGTAAATCCATCTGTGGCACTGCATTCTTGTCTCCAGCACAATAGCAGTATTCCTTTGGAACCGTTCATTAGCTGCATTCAACGGCTAATTAGCGTGAAACCCGTTTGCTTGCAGGAGCAATTCACAGCCATGAGGGACCTGTACATGAAGAACGGGCAGGGGTTTGCACTAGTATATTCTATCACAGCACAGTCCACGTTCAACGACCTGCAGGACCTGCGGGAGCAGATCCTGCGGGTGAAGGACACCGAGGATGTGAGTACAGCGTGGCTGGCAGGGCTCCTGCAGGTGCTTGGGGGGCTGTGCTCTCCAGCCACCAGGGCTGCGCGTTCGCACACAAAGCTGCTTTCACAGGATCTCCTTGGGCAGTGCTGAGGGAGCTTTCAGAGCATGTGTAAAGTCCCAGTACATCAATCATTACATTATCTGTATCTGGAAGAGTTTAAATTCCCATCTCCTACACCTAACAGCAAATGATCAGAGGTAGTTGCTCACCAAACTCCATTTTTGGATAAACCTTTAATACCTTCTGCAGTAATCTTACACAGTTTCATGTCTTCAAACCTGTACTGCTTACTCATCTCAGTATCCCTTTTTGCCCTATTATTTCACATCTTGATGCACTTTGGTTTTTTGCTGAACATGTTCATAACACATTTTCATGTTTCAGTATGAGAAATTTTCTCTTAACTGTCTAGAAAACTCTAAAGAACAGGATATTTACTGCTCTGTGTAAGCTGATAGAGCCTGTAGATCTGATTTCAGATGAGCTTTATTTGCATTTGCTTCATCTGTACTGTGGCTTCAGGTTCCTGATGTAATAAGGAAAATTTACGCCTCAAAAATAAAAATATGATCACTCTCTAATGGGTATGGCTGGGAGTTTTAAGGAGAAAAATTTCCCCCCCTGCATTTCCCCCCTGCATTCCTGAGGGCCACAGCAGCACAGAGCCACCTGCACACGACCTTGCTGATGGGTTTCTCCCCCTGTTGCTCCTGTGCAGGTTCCCATGATCCTGGTTGGCAATAAATGTGACCTGGAGGAAGAACGAGTCGTGGGCAAAGAGCAGGGACAGAACTTAGCACGACAGTGGTGTAACTGTGCCTTTCTAGAATCGTCTGCAAAGTCGAAAATCAACGTAAATGAGGTGAGCACCCCCTGTGGTGTGTGTTCCCAGTGTGAATGAGGCATTGAACCCTGTGTGTCGAGCTGGGGAAGGGAACCATGCAGTGTGCCAGGCGTGCAGTGTGCCAGTGTGCCAGCCGTGCAGTGTGCCAGCCGTGCAGTGTGCCAGGCATGCAGTGTGCCAGCTGTGCAGTGTGCCATACATGCAGTGTGCCAGGCGTGCAGTGTGCCAGCCGTGCAGTGTGCCAGCTGTGCAGTGTGCCAGGCGTGCAGTGTGCCAGTGTGCCAGCCGTGCAGTGTGCCAGGCTCTCTGTCTGCCCCAGGGATGTGCTCCCTTTTCCCTGCCCAGCCAGGGTGACTCCCCAGCTCTCTCAGAGGTGTTTTACAGCCTCTCCCAAGGGCCATGAACAGAGAGAGCTGGATGACTTTTAGCTTAGATAAGCTTTATCTGGAGAGAATGTTTGTCACAATAACTGCTGCCATGCCCACCGTGGGTGATGCCCGTTGTGCTCCTTGTCGTGTGTGGGGTTGGCTGTTGGGTTTGGAATATTTGCATTTCTGGCTGCAGATGCCCCATCACAGCCCCTGCAAGCCCCCAGCTTGCTAAAGCCATGCGCAAAGCCAGAGCTGAGCAGCTCCCTGGGTTTAACTGAGACCCCTCTGCTCTGGGTGCTCCTCCTGGGGCCCTGGGCTGGCTCTGCTCCCCATCGGGCACCAGCTCTGTTGAGTGCTGCAGTTATCTGCCCGTGCCAGAGGCCACGTCTGCGGGCACAGAGGCTGAGCTGGGCCGGTTCCAGCTGATAACTGGGACCGTGCAGGGCTGTGGGAGCAGCAGGAGCTGCAGGGTCCTGGCCTGGGCCCAGCTGCCCTGGCAGCCAGCAGGATGGGCTGGGGAGCCCCAGGAACTGAGAATAACTGCAGCTCTGGGCTGGGATCAGCCTGGCTGGGTGCTCAGGACGGGCTGGGAGGGCTGGGGTTATCCTGGTCGAGGCTCAGGAGCAGCAGAGCTGAGCCAGGCTGGGATTTATTTGTGTGTGTGTGTCTGGGCTGGGATGCAGCAAGGAGCAGCTCAGCCCTCAGCAGGTGCCCAGGGAGGTGCCAGACCCAGGGCTGTGAGCATTCCCAGCTTTGGGGGGCACACTGCCCCTCTCAGGCCTCGCCCCGTGCCAAGGGGGTCCTGGGGGGGTCCTGCCTGTTCCTGCTGCCCCTGCAGCCCCCGCGGCACAGAGGACACTGTGCTTATCTGGAGGACGAGTTCCTGCTCTCGCTGTGATCTCCGTGTTCTGGTTTGCTGCCAGCTGATATTTCCTAGTTGTGAAAAGTACAAAAGCTGAGGGAATCAAAGAGAGGAGCTGTGAGTGAAGCAGCTCAGGGCACTGGGGCCCTGTCCTGCTGCCTCCTGGGCTGGGGAGCCATTTGCATTCTTTTGGGATTTATTCTTGCTTTCTCACTGCTTTTGGAGTTCCTAAATTTGTTAAAATCTAGGTAAAGAGTGATAAACTCCTACATGCATTTGCTGCATGTGAACCAAACCTTTCAGATAATAAGTTTTTAATCCAGATGACCTCCTGCTGACCTTTGAGATGCTCTTGCAGCACACTGACTCTTTTTAGGGATGGTGCCATTCCTGAAACCTTGTTGCAGATGGCTGTACTCACAGTCAGTTCTAGCACTTTAATAATCTAATTTATGAGAAAGGAAAATCTCAGATTTCAGTTGTTACAGTATGTTATAAACTGTTTCTTTGTCTTGTGAATTTCTCTGCAATCAACAAGAATTTGTGAGCCGTCAGCCACTCCAGGAAGGGGAAAAAATAAACAAGGACAAGGGTGGAGCCCTCTGAAGGTTGAAATATTTCTCCTCAATGCTGTGACCCAGCTGCACGCATTTTTGCAAAGCTCATTTTGCTATAAATGGGCTGAGTCTTGCTGGGAAAACAACTCCCAGCAGCAGCAGCAGCAGCAGCTCTGACCAGGCTGTGCAGCTGCAGGAGGGCCCTGGGGTGGTCCCTGGTGGCACTGGGGGCTCGGGCACAGGGACAGGGCTGTCCCCTCCTGCCGGGGCTGCCCTGGGCTGCTGATCCCTGAGGATTTTGTGCCTGATTTAAAAACCCCTTTGTTAATCCCGATTTCCTCCCACTTTTCCAAAGCAAGGAAACTGCTGCCATTTCACTGCCCTGCCCTTCTGAAGGCTTTAGTGCTGATAAACTGAGTTTGCAGCTCCCTTCAGTTCTGATGGGAGCTTTGGCTTTCCTTCTCCATAAGCAGCTGCTTGAGAAACGTGTAATAAATTCAAGCAGTTTAATTGAATTTACATAACTGCAGGCACCAGGAGAGAGCTGTCAGCTCCCCAGCCTGCCTCAGTTCTGACAGCTTGTGTTTTATCACTTGTGCTTTTCATTTGCAGATCTTTTATGACCTGGTCAGACAGATAAATAGAAAAACACCAGTGGAAAAGAAGAAGCCTAAAAAGAAATCATGTCTGCTGCTTTAGACTCCCATCATGCAGCAGCTCTGAGCCAGGTGAGAGGGGCCTGGGTCCCACCTGGGCCAGGTGAGCAGAGCAGCTCCCAGCAGAGCCCTGCCCTCTGCTGCTGCTGCTCCTGGGGGTGACTGAGCAGGAGCTTTGCCCTGAGCCCCAGGGCTGGCTTGTGCTTCCTGTTCATCCTCTGTAAATGTTGGTTATCCTCTGAGAAACACTAGTTATTCTCTGTAAATGTCGGTGCCACTGCTGTCCCTGTGCTGGCACCGTTGGGGACAATTGCAAATGGCTTTGGGTGGACATGGGGTTCAGTGGCACAGAAATAAAAAAATAAAACAACCCAAACCAAAAGAAGCATAAAAACCCCCCAAACAAACCCAACCTAAAAACACACCAAGACTGGACAGAGCTATAAATAATCTTCCTGTGTGTCTTGGCAGGGAGCTCTGTGTGCTCACAGCTGTTCTGCCCTGCTCTGGAAGGGAACTGCAGCTCCAGGGCTGGGACAGAAATGTCCCCATTTGGGGCAGAGAGGGGCACTGGGTGCTGGCACTGCTCTGCCTCCTGCTTTTGCCAGCTCTCGGGGGGTTCCTGGAGCCAGCAGAGCTGTGCTGTGCTGCACTGAACTTTATTTTTTATTTACCGAACTATATTTTTTATTTACTGAAATTACTTTATTTTAGCAATAACGTAATTTCAGTGAGCTGAGCTCAGCTGTGCTGTGCTCTGTGCTGAGCTGTGAGCTCTGTGCTGTTCAGCCCTGCCTTTGCCATTGGGCACTGCTGGGATCGGGCAGGGGCAGCAGGCTGGCATTGGCTGGCACTGCTCTGGCCCTGATACAGCACAGCATTTGGAGAGTTGCACTCCCACAATCTCCTGTTTTCTGTGCCTGGGAACAGCCCTGAGTTCTGGGAAAAAGCAGCTCCTCTGCTGCCTGTTGGCTTTCAGGCCCTGGAGGTCACTGGTGGCACCAGCAGAGTCAGAAATGTCCCCCCATCATCCTCATTTGTATTTTCTTTTACTTCCTCCAGATTGCAGGAATGAAGAACTGTTGCCTAAATGGAAAGTGCCAGCATTCCCAACTTCAGAACCTTATGGAAACGAGTAACATATCGGAAGAAGCTTCTCCTGTTTTTTATATCCTGCAGGAAGAATTTAGATCTTAAAAATGGTTTGCACACAGCCCCTGGAAAAAGCAGTTGCTCTGTGTATATCTCTTGGAAATGAAAGCCAATATTCCTCCTCCTTTGCAATAGCAATTAACAGATGTGAAAATAAATATAATTGACTCTAGCATATGATTATCCCAAGGAGCATGGATGCATTTCAAATGTTAGAGATTGCTACTATAATTAAAATTCATATTGACCATTTTATCATAATTTCTCCCCATCAAGCACTAAAAATGTTCCACTGTTATATTTTATATCTATAACTATAGATATATATTATCCAAAATTTCCCTTTGAACTCACTGCAACAAATAACTTTTTGAGTCATTGACTTCATTTTATATTTAAAAGTTACGGAATATCATTATTTTCATTCTGCCATTGTATTCTAATTAAAAATGTTTGTGCATAATGCTTTGGAAAAATGGGTCTTTTATAGGAAAAAAAACTGGGATAACTGATTTCTATGGCTTTAAAAGCAAAAATATATAATATACTAAACCAACTCTAATATTGCTTCTTGTGTTTTACTGTCACAGATTAAATTACAGCTTTTATGAATGATTAAATTTTAGTACATTTTCATTTTTGTTTCTGTGTTTTTGTTACCGTTTCCAGCCTTTGGGTTTGCTCCCTGTTCTGGGGGTTCCTCTCCCATGCTGGTGGGTCAGGGGGTTTGTTGAGGTGCCCCCAATACCCTGAGCTGTGTTTAATGCACCCCTCCCAAAGGACAGCAGGCAGCTCCTGTGTTTCCCATTGGCCCTTTGCAGCTGGTCCTGCTGCAGGTATTTCTCTGGTATTTCCACAGTGACTCTGCTGTGCACGGGTTTGGTTCCATCCCAAGCTCTGTCTGCCCTGGAGGATGATCCTGAGTTTCAAGCCTGGCTTTGGCTGGTGGTCCCTGCTCAGCTGAGGGGGTTTTCTGTTCATTTGGGGTTCGTTGGATTCTTCAATCCCTGCTGTTTATAAAGTTTCAAGGAGCAGGATCTGAAGAGGCCCCTGGGTGCTCCATCCTCTGTGTGTGCAGGTCAGACCCCGAGGGACGCCCAGGGCTGGGGGCTCCTGCCCCCCTCGAGTTGGTGAAATGTCAGCACAGGGCACAGAGCTCATCGCTGGGAACCAGGGGCAGCAGGCTCTGTAAACAGCATTTTATAAAAGTGTTCCTTATGCAGCTGGTGAATTCTAGAGAGCCCTGTTCCTAATGCAGCCCAAACAGGACTGGATGCAAACATCTGGATGATGTGGAAACATCTGCCTCCTGACCAGAGCAGTCACTTCAGCTGCTTCTCTTCAAGGCACCCCTGCAGCTCCTTTTTCAGAGCAGCAGAAGCACCACCGTGTTGGCAGGTTGGCATCTGTCTGAAATGTAAAATATTTTAGCAATAAAGTAATTTCAGTGAACGTGGTGGTTGCTGCACGTCTCTGTATGAACTGGGGCACAGGGTAGGGTGTGCGTGGGCTGAGTGAGGATGAGGATGAGGATGAGGATGAGGATGAGGATGAGGATGAGGATGAGGATGAGGATGAGGATGAGGATGAGGATGAGGAGGGCGGGGAGCGCTCCCGAGCCCGGGCCGCCGCTAGATGGGAGTGTGGGAGAGGCGCAGCGCTGGGAAGGCTCCGCTGCCATCGCCGCTCTAATTCGGGATATTTGCAGCCGTCCCGCCCCTCTCCTTCCCCTCTGCCTCCCACGAGCCGCTCGTTTTCTCACCGGGTAAAAAATAAAAGTTCTTCTTTAATGGATTTTAGCGCAATAGCTGCAGTCCTGCCCCGGAGAGCCAGGTCAGACAGGAAGGTCCTGAAGCACTTGGTGGTTAATGTCTGACTGGTTAAAAACAACTTAACTGCAGAGTGCCCTAAAGAAAGGGGAAAAGAAAAACCTCCCACAAGTCCCAGGCTTCTACTTCTGCCCAGAACCCAGCCGAGCACAGAACATTTTGCTGAGAGCAAAGGGACACATTTAAAATGTCCCTGGAGCCACCCAGCTCCTCTGTGAGCTGTGCACAATTCCCCCAAAGCCAGTCCTGGCCATCCCTGCAATGTGCAGCCCTCACTCCAGCCTGGGTTTGTCATTTTTAGTGTTTTCTGAAGGTTATTTGAAGTGATGTTTTCTCTCCCTCCCGTGTTGGATGGAATGATCCCAGTGTGGATGGAATGATCCCAGTGAGGGTGGAATGATCTCAGTGTGGATGGAATGATCTCAGTGTGGGTGGAATGATCCCGGTGTGGGTGGAATGGTCCCGGTGTGGGTGGAATGGTCCCAGTGAGGGTGGAATGGTCCCAGTGAGGGTGGAATGGTCCCAGTGTGGGTGGAATGGTCCCAGTGAGGGTGGAATGGTCCCAGTGTGGGTGGAATGGTCCCGGTGTGGGTGGAATGATCCCGGTGTGGGTGGAATGATCTCAGTGTGGGTGGAATGATCCCGGTGTGAGTGGAATGGTCCCGGTGTGGATGGAATGATCCCGGTGTGGGTGGAATGGTCCCAGTGAGGGTGGAATGATCTCAGTGTGGATGGAATGATCTCAGTGTGGGTGGAATGATCCCGGTGTGGGTGGAATGGTCCCGGTGTGGGTGGAATGGTCCCAGTGAGGGTGGAATGGTCCCAGTGTGGGTGGAATGGTCCCAGTGAGGGTGGAATGGTCCCGGTGTGGGTGGAATGGTCCCACAGGTCCTGCCCCTCTGGGAAGGTTTAATTGCAGGTTCTGGTGCTGACCCAGGGAGTGGCAGGGAGGTTTCCCAGGCTGCTCAAATGCAGGTTTGTTCTGCAGGCTCTGAGCTGCATTCCTGCCATTGCAGTGGCTGTGGACATCCTGCATCCTGCAGCCACCAGGGAAACTTGAAAACTCACATTAAATTCACCATTAACCTTTGCAAAATCACCCAAACAAATTAATGTGCTCTTTATTTTGCCAGGACCAGGCACTGAGCAATGAAATTGGGTTTTCCTGAGGCCCAAGTGCCACTTGGTGAATAACCAGCATGTGCCAGCCCTGCTGGCTGGGGCTGAGCATCCTTCCCATGCCCCTGGCTGGGGCTGGGCTCTGGCACTGCTTTCCCTGCAGCAGCTGGTCACTGCTCTGCCTTTCAGCCACAGCTCTGTCTTTCCTCCTGGAAGGAAACTCCCCAAATTTGGAGACAAACGCTGTGCAGGAGGAGGGAGAGGAGCAGCACTGGGGGGCTCTGGGCTCAGTAGCCCCCCACCAGGGTTCATTGCCAGTGCTGCAGCCTGCCAGCAGCCCTGGCACAGCTCTGCCCCTGGGACTGAGCCCTCCTATCCCAGGGAATGGGGAAATTGTGTTTGTGCTGTCCTGGGACTGAAACAGCCTCTTGTCCTCCCTCTGCAGGAGGCTGCACACAAGGGTTTGTTCCTGCTGTGGTGGGACCCCATCTACCACGTTCTCCTGGATCCTCTGTCCCCATCTCCAGCAGGATGTTCTGCAGGGGCAGCAGCACCAGAGGAGGCTGAAATAATCTAACAGAGGGTTTGGAGCAGTGGGGAGCAGAGCTGGAACTGCAGCCCTGCTGGGCCTGGCCAGCCCTGGATGGAGTTTTGGGGACCCAGGGACAGCTCAGCCCAGCCCATGCTTGGCTTTGGATGGAGCCCTGGGGACCCAGGGACAGCTCAGCCCAGGCCACGCCCGGCCCTGCCCGAGGTCAAACATCCCTGGCATTTCCCTGATGCCCCAGCCCAGATGGGGCTGGCACGGAGGCGGCGCGGGGCACAAGGAGCCCTTGTGCAGCAGGGAGGGAAGGAGGGAGGGAGGATGCTCTGAGTGCCCAGCCCGGGCCAGCTGTTGCCAGAGCCACCAACAAAGCACAAATTCAGCGGGGAGCAGCTCCTGGGCTGGGCAGGGACATTGGAGCTGTTTGGGACACTGGAGCTTTTTCAGGCCCTGGATCGTGCCCGCCCGGCTCAGGGACACTGCTGGTGTCTCCCAGCTCTGATTTCCAGGAGTTTTCCAGCCAAGAAACCCAAAAAGGCCCTGGCTCTCCTCCAGAACCACCCAAGGAGAGCAGCAGCCCCAGCCCAGCCCTCTGCCCATGGAGGTGACCCCTAAGGTGCCTTTTCCCTGCAGGTGTTTTGCACAGAAATCCAGTTCCTTTTGGGGAGGTGAGTGAGAGGAGCAGTGCTGCAGCTCTGCTGCCCCCTTCCTCCAGGCTGCCCCAAATCCTGGGGTAAATTGGCCCCAGCTCCCCTGCACCCTGACTCTCCCTGCCCCTGGTTCCAGCTGTGACATTCTGAGGCTGCAGACATCCAGCATCCCACACCCAGCTCTCATTTAGCTTTGCAAATAAGGAGTGTCAAGCAGCTGTGTCAGTTTGGCTTAAATTCACAGGAGAAATCATTTGTTTTGAAGCAGTTTATGTTATTAAATTTGACTGCACAGGAGCCCCTGCAGGATAATCCTGTATGATAAATGATGTTTGAAACGAGGGAGACCTGACACGGGCTCCAGCACCAGATTAATCTGCAGGAGCAGGGGAAGCAAAGAGCAGGGCTGGATATGGCAGAGCTGGATGTGGCAGGGATGGATGGGGCAGGGATGGATGTGGCAGGGGTGGATGGGGCAGGGATGGATGCAGGGATGGATGCAGGGATGGATGTGGCAGGGATGGATGGGGCAGGGATGGATGCAGGGATGGATGTGGCACAATTGGATGTGGCAGGGGCAGCTGGCACAGCTGGGACAACTCCCTGCCAGCCTGGGCAGGAACAGCACCTGGGTTCCCTCGCCCTGATCAGCAGCCAACAGGCAGCTTTGGGCCCTTTCCTTCTGGAACAATCAGCGTTCAGGGCTCCACTGAGAAGGATTTGGTGTGAGATAAGCCTCCCAGAGCGGGGCTGAGGTAATCATTGAATGAGTGTGTGGTGGTGAATGAGGCACAGTGAGTCACAGTAAAAGCTGCTCTGGGGCAGCAGGAGGAGTCTCCTGGGTGTGTCCCCTGCTGCCTGGTGGGACTGAGGCCCTGGGGCTGCCAGGGGAAGAATTTGGGGGGTAAAGGCAGGGATGGAGCCCTCTGGGGCTGTGCCAGGGCTGGAGTCCCCAGGTCCTACTGCTGCTGAGGGTGCTGGGCTCAGGCTGGGCTCCTCCTGCTCTGGAGCTCCTCAGGTTGGGATTATGCCCCACCTGTGCCAGGGCTGGAGCTGCCAGGGCAGAGCAGGGAGGGAGGGACAACAGCCAGCATGGTTTTGGTTTCTTTATTGTAGCTGATCAAGAGGCTAACAGGCCATCATGGGGCCCTCCAAGGCAGACTCATTTCAGGTGCAACCTGGATCCACATCACCAATCATCCAAAAGATGAGGGCCACGGCTTGGAGATGGGATGATGGGAGAGTAGCAGGTTGGGAGTTCTTGGGACAGATTTAAAAATGAGCAGAGGGAAAAGCATTATTCTCCAAGGGCCTCTTAGGACAGCTAAAGGGAGAGGCTCTACTTTTGATGGCACCTTTCAGGCGGGCAGTGCAGAACAGCTCCGGTGTGTGTCGGGTTGTCCGGTGTGCCGTGTTCCCTAGTGTGTCTTTGGGGTCCCTTTTGCCTTCTCCCCTCGAGGCCCTCACCACAAGCATGATGTGTCATGTTTCATGTCCCCCTGTTTGTCACGTTCCAAAAGTGCCGTAAAGCGCTACAGTCATAAAAGGTGCCGTAAAGCACGACTGTCGTAAAAGGTGCCGAAAGCACGACTGTCGTAAAAGGTGCCGTAAAGCACGACTGTCGTAAAAGGTGCCGTAAAGCGCGACTGTCGTAAAGACGGCCGTAAAGCACGACTGTCGTAAAAGGTGCCGTAAAGCACGACTGTCGTAAAGACGGCCGTAAAGCACGACTGTCGTAAAAGGTGCCGTAAAGCACGACTGTCGTAAAAGGTGCCGTAAAGCGCGACTGTTGTAAAAGGTGCCGTAAAGCGCGACTGTCGTAAAAGGTGCCGTAAAGCGCGACTGTCGTAAAGACGGCCGTAAAGCGCGACTGTCGTAAAAGGTGCCGTAAAGCGCGACTGTCGTAAAAGGTGCCGTAAAGCGCGACTGTCGTAAAGACGGCCGTAAAGCGCGACTGTCGTAAAAGGTGCCGTAAAGCACGACTGTCGTAAAAGGTGCCGTAAAGCACGACTGTCGTAAAGACGGCCGTAAAGCACGACTGTCGTAAATGGTGCCGTAAAGCACGACTGTCGTAAAAGGTGCCGTAAAGCACGACTGTCGTAAAAGGTGCCGTAAAGCACGACTGTCGTAAAGCCGGCCGTAAAGCACGACTGTCGTAAAATGTTCTAGGTATGGTCTAGATACAGTTCTAGGTACGTTCCAGATATGTTCTGTATGTTCTAGATACAGATCTAGATACGTTCCAGGTGTGTTCTAGATACAGTTCTAGGTATGTTCTAGATACAGTTCTAGGTATGTTCCATATATGTTCTAGATATGTGTTAAGTATTTTTCTGGATACAGTTCTAGGTATGTTTCTATGTTATATAGAGTTATGTATAATATATATTCATAATATATAATACATAAAATATATAATTCTATATAATATATATAATACTATATATAAAGTATATATTCCATTTACAAATATTAATTGGGTTCACTCCAAGGATGAATTGAATTTTGCTGCTCAGTCATGCAACAAGCCGCTCCCTCATCTGAATGGATGTGCTTGCCGTAAAGCGTGACTGTCGTAAAACCTGCTGTAAAGCACGACTGTTTTAGAAGGTGCCCAAGACCATCCCATGGATTTATTTGCCCCTGGCTGCTGTGGGTTTAGGCTCCTGACAGTCTCAGGGCTGTACTGTTGCCATCTCGTGTCCCTTCTGCTGGATTTCCCTCTTTAATTTTTCACCAGTTTGTTTGGTTCTGCTCCCAGCAGAGGCAGCTCCACGGGAAGGAGAAGAAATGGAGTGTTTATTTTTAGAGAGTGCCAGAAGAGTTCAACCCAAGGCAAATTCAATTACTTCAGGTTGCGCACAGCCCTCGGAGAGGCTGCAGAGGATTCATTTCCAAAGGGGAAATGCCCAAATCCAGCACGATGAGGTGTGAGGGTGAGAGCACAGGGAGCTGTTTGAGCAGCCCTGCCCAGCCTCAAGAGGAGGAAAGGCCCGATCCAGACAATTGAAACCGGCAATAAAACGGAACCAGGAGATCCATGGATGGATTTTTCCTCGACACGCTCGCCCCCAACAAGTGCCACATGTCCTGGGTATAAATAGCAGCTGCCCAGGCTGGCTTAATCATCCCACTGTTGCTCTATAATATTAATTAAACATTCCTCTGGGATTGTTTGCATCCTAATTAAGCAGGGGGACTTACAAAAGAACAGCAAAGAAACCAAACAAGTGCGTGCTGGGGGTGCAATTTCACTGAACCATGTGCAACTGTGGTTAAAAAAAACATGAAAATGGCAGGGCTGGGGGTGAAAGCATTTTTAGAGCCACCAGTGCTGGGGACTGTTTGATCAACGGTGCTGGGGACCAGGAGCAGCTCTGGGATCTTGGGGAGGGAAGCCCGGAGTGCAGGTGACAATATTGTACTGAGGGGGACAATATTGTATCAATCACAGGTGACAATATTGTATATCATGGATGACAATATTGTACTGTGGGTGACAATATTGTACTGCGGGTGACAATATTGTACAGTAGGTGACAATATTGTACTGTGGGGGACAATATTGTACTGTGGGGGACAATATTGTATTATATCACAGGTGACAAAATTGTATCATATCACAGGTGGCAATATCATATTGCAGGTGACAATATCGTATTGTGGATCACAATATCTTATCATGGGTGAAAATAATGTATCAATCACAGGTGACAATAGGGTATTGTAGGTGACAATATCATACCGCAGGTGACAATATTGTACTGTGGGGTACAATATCATATTTGTGGGTGACTGTACTGTATACTGTACTGCAGGTGACAATATCGTACTGTGAGTGACAATATTGTATTTCAGGTGACAATAGCGTACCACGGGTGACAATATCGTATCACAGGTGACACTATCATATCATGGATCACCCCAGCTCCCCGAGGAGCCGTTCCCAAGGGACAGGTCCCCAGATCCTTCTGGCCTGGGAGCCTGGGCTCATCTCCCCTCCCTCCCTCCTCTGGCACAGACTCCAGCACATTGTTCCCTGCTCAGACTCATGCACCCTGCAGGGATGCGCTGTGAATTACTTCCCAAATTATGTGAGTAATTAAAATCAATGAGAGGGTATCCTGTTAAATAACGTAATTAGATGAGCACAGCAGCGAGATGAGTGCAATGGTGGTTTTGTTCTCCTGCCTGGAGACAGCTTTTAACTCTTTCCCTCTTGGCTCTCCCCTGGGTCATGCCAGGAAAACGCCTCCCCTGCTTCCCTCAGAGCTCCTTCCATCCCGGGGCTGTCCTTCCCCACAGTCCCCATCCCCGGTTATGTGGGGGACGCTGGCAATGCCCCAAAGCTGAGGGCTACAAACACCTGACCCTCTGTGAGCACAGAACTGCCCTTGGATCCCTGTTAATCCAGAGCTGGGAGAGGACATAGGGCCCTCCTGCCCTGAGCTGGGCATGGAGCCCCACAGATGGAAATGGGATTGTCTGAGGTGCAGAGGAACTGTCTGAGCCATCCCTGCAGGTCCAGGCAGTTCCCATAGCCCACTCCAGGTCCCCATGGACAAACAGCACCTTTCCTATGGCACAGAGGCTTCGGGGCTGCCCTAATTCCAGCAAAACAGAATGGCTGAGGAACCCAAGTGCTGAGAGCTGTTCTGGTTCCACCTCTGCTTCCTGTAGGGCAGGAGGAGCTCCAGCCCATTGAGACACTCGGGGAGAGCTCTCTCCTCCAGCCTGGAGTGCTGAGAGCTCCTGGGGGCTCTGGGAAGGGTGGAGGCATCTGCCCAGATGGCTCTCACTGCAGGAATGGGATCTAAATAATTAATTTATAGTACAGTGTTCAGGCCCTCGCTGTGTCCCAGAGGAAAGGCTGCAAGTCCTTCACCTGGGGGTTGTTTTCTCCTGCTGTGATGCACGCAGAGATGAGGGGCTCTGTGTCCTGTGAGCCTTCAGCTCCTCTGTGATTCCCAGGGCTGTCACATGGAATTGTCCCATGAAATCACACCATGGCAAAGGAGCTGAACCCTGCTGGGGACAATCCCCGGTGTGGGGACACCAGGACCCCTCCCCTGGAGGGGCTGCAGGGTGAGAGGCTGCTCTGGGGGGATTTCAGCACTCAGAGCCTGGTGGAGCTGGCTGGTGCAGGGTGCAGGAGGAAGGGGCAGGTTTGGCTGTCTGAGGTGCCTTATCCCCTCCCTCTCTGGGTGATTTACAGCTGCCATAAAACCCCTGCTGAAGGAGGACTTTTGCTCCACTTTCCTGGCAGTGCAGTTTATCTCCAGAGAATTTCCCAACACTCTGGAGCTGCAAACAGAATGTTTCTCCCATTCCTCTTAGGAATAAATAGGAATATCTCTGTTATTTGCCTCTCTAAGCCATATATTCCATGCAAAGCTCTGACCATGCCACCAACAGCATCACATCAGCCCCACCTTTGGAAAGCAGGTGAGCAGCACACAGAGAGTCCCCTCTTGGATGATGCCAAATGCAGAGGAGCCAGCCTCTCCTCTTTCAGGCAGAGCTCCATTCAGGGCACAGGAAACCCAGCACAAAGCCAGCCCTGAATGGTTTCCACACCATTAGCATGAGCACATGCAGATCAGGCAGCTGCAGCACCAACGCCTGGCTGCCTGCCCTGGGTGTGAGCCCCACAATTGTCTGGAGCAGAGGGAGCCTGGAGGAGGGGAAAGCTCTGAGCAGGTACCTGGGGAGAGCTGCAGCATGTTGTGGGTTGGAAAGCACCCTAAACATGCCCTAATTCCAGTCCCTGGGCAGGGACACTGCCACTGCCCCAGTTCCTGGCCTTGGGCACTGCCAGGGACCCACAGCTGCTCTGGGCACCTGTGCCAGGGCCTCGTTCCCTCATAGGGAGGAATTGCATCCCAATATCCCGTCTAACGCTGCTCTGCTCCAGTTTAAGGCCCCTGCCCCTGTCCTGCCCCTGCACAAATAGCAAACAGCAAACACAAACACTCCCGAGGGCACCCAGCCATTCTTCCCTCTGCCCCTGCCCTGCAGCAGCCCAAGCAGCCCCATCTCATTGTCAGAGGAATAAGCTGTGAAATGGGTTTGGAAATCAAGGCTCTTTAATTACAGGCACATTTGGGAGCCTTCTGGAGGCCATCTGGCCGGAGAGCAGGGTGTGGGCTACAGCAAGGGAAAGCCCAGGGAGCAGCAGCAGCTCCTGCAAAAGCACTCCATTAACACTAAGAGCTAAATCCTCTCTTGCCATCAGGCCATATGGGCCCGAGCAGCACTCATCCATCCATCCCAGGGCTGTGCAGCTGCAGGGCTGGGTGCCTGGGAGCCCCGGGTGTGCTGCTCACCCAGCCCTGGGCTGAGGCTGACCAGGGATTTCCATAAATCCCAGTGCTGACCAGGGATTTCCAGAGATCCCAACGCTGCCGCTGCCATCGCTGCCCTGCTCACCCAGCCCTGGGCTGAGGCTGACCAGGGATTTCCATAAATCCCAAGGCTGACCAGAGATTTCCAGAGATCCCAGTGCCCAGGCTGCCCTGGCTGTGCTGCTCACCCAGCCCTTGGCTCAGCCTGACCAGGGATTTCCATAAATCCCAATGCTGACCAGAATCTCCATAAATCCCAATGCTGACCAGAGATTTCCATAAACCCCAACGCTGCCCCTGCCATTGCTGCCCTCCCAGGCAGGCCCATGGGGAGCCTCCTCCTCCTCCTCCTCCCATTGCTGCCCCGTGTCTGGGATTAGCCACTCACTCCTATCAGCCATGCAGAACGCAGCCAGGGCCTCCTCACACGCTGCCATTGTGCTAATTAGCTGGGTTTCATACTCAATAATGGAGAACAATTTCGTGGCAGTTTCATGAAGGGAAAAAAGAGGAGCAAAAGCCATTATAATTTCAGGAAAAGTCCCTGGAGAAGTGAAATGGTAATTCACAAATCCAACTCTGATCTATTAGCAGATCCTGCTCTGGAGAGTAAATTAGGGAGGATGTCTGGCTTGGGTGATATTCTTCATTATTTGAATGTCTATAAGGAATATTTATTAAATATTTTTTTCTCTTAAGAACTTTGAGATGCAGCTGCATCTTCTTGCTATTTCCAAACGTTTGAAGCCTAGCCCACACTGGATTTGTCACTGCAAACACCCTGGAAAATCCTATTTTAATGCAAAGCCGCTCCTCTCCCTGGAAAACTCCTTCTCTTTGGTGACCCTCTGGAAAGGATAGGGGAGGTAACAAACAGGATGAACTGCTGATAAAAGAGGAGGAAAACAAAATGCTTCCCAAGCAGCCTCTCAGCATTCAGAGAAAGGAGAAAGGGGGAAGCAGCAGCCCTGGAGCCCACGAGGAGGAAGGACAAAGCCTGCTCGGGTTCCTGCAGCAGTGCTGAGCTCGGGGGCTGCCCTGCTCCTCTCCTTGTATGGGCACAAGCACGGCCTGCCTTGTGCCTATATTTAATTTGCAAAGCAGAACAAGAATTCTGCCTGTGCTGTGCCCGCCTCAGCCTCGGGAAGCTCAGCAGGAGCAGAGCTGGGTGTTTAAAATAAGGAAACAAAGGAACAAAATGTAAACAATGGTTATCTGCTGCTGCCGAGTGCAACAGGTGCATCTGTGATTGGCCCATGTTGGATGTTTGTAATTAATGGCCAATCACAGCCACTCGGATACAGAGTCTGAGCCACAAATCTTTGTTATCATTCCTTCTATTCTATTCTTAGCTAGTCTTCTGATTAAACCTTTTCCTCTATTCTTTTCATATAGTTTTAATGTAATATATATCATAAAATAATAAATCAGCCTTGTGAAACATGGAGTCAGATCCTTGTCTCTTCCCTCATCCAAGAAACCCTGTGAGCACGGTCACACTCCCCATGGCTGAGCCAGCATCCCTGTCCCTGTGCCCCTCTCCAGCCAGCTCTGGGGCTCTTCCCTGGGCAGCAGCCTCTCCCCAAACCCCAAAGCCCTGCCCGTGTCCCTGCTGGGGGGCAGGAGGGATGGGGAGGGATGGGGAGGCTGCAGGAGCCTTGCAGGCTCAGGCTGAGCAGGGGCTCACTCTGCAGCAGTGCTGGCACCCTGGCAGGGAGCTGTGCCATGATTTACAGCCTCTCCTGCAATGGAAGCTCCCCACACTGCCCAGCCCCAGGTGGGAACAGCCAGGGAACCCCCACAGTGAGAGAACAGAGCCAGGGTGTCCCAGAGCAGAGCGAGACAATCCCACTTTATTGGAACTCTCAGAGAGTCGGACGCTGAAGAACTTGGTTCTGTCACAGCAGGGTTTGTACAACAGCAACAGGAACACAACAGGAGATGGGGCACTGAACTTTGCATCTGGAGAAAATCCAACCATGAACTTCAGCAGTGCTGTACCTGCAACAATCCACAGGGGCAAGGGGAAGGGGCAAACCCACCGAGACCCCCGGTCACAAACCCCCTGTAAGGAGCCTTGTGCCCCCTGGCTGGACTGGCAGGGGAGGGAGAGATGCTGGCAGGGCACCAGGGACACAGTTTAAAGGGAAACTCCCCCAAAGCTGGGGGTTTGGCCCCCACTCAGCAATTGTTCAAGTCTTATAAATTCAAACATATTTCTTTCCATTTAAATAACAAGTGCTTCAGGTACAAGGCTTGGGATGCCTGGTTTGTAACCCAGTTTCAAGTGCACACAAGCAGGAATAGATTTTTTAAACAAAACTATATATATATATATATATTTGCACACGCATACACACACATGCACACTGTGGATTTTGTGCTGCACCATTGAGCTGGAGATGATGGAATGGGCCTGGCACCAGGAGCTGCTCACCTGTGGCACCACTCACCCTAAAGCTGGTAAAGATCTGCATTACTTTTGCCAATATTGGTCCCCAAAGGTCTCCCCAGGTGGAGCTGCTGCTCAGGCAGTCCCTGGAGCTGGAGTTGTGCAGAAAATTCCGTGTGCAGCATTTCTGCAGGATCCTCTCTTGTCAGAGTCCCTGCGCAGGTGGGCGGCCTCCAGCTGGCGGTGGGTGTGGAGATGCTGGGCAGAGCAGAGCTGCGAGAGGCTGGGCAGAGCAGGCTCACACCCACACGGCCGTGTTGATGTCAAACCCTGCCTGGCTGTAGTCTCTGGGCTCGGGCACTTTCCTGGTGCCCACCTTGGGGAGCTCACCACGGCCCTCTGCCCTTGGGCACCTCTCTGCCTTGCTGTGGTGGCTCTGCAGGTTCCCGTGCAGGGGCAGGTAAAACGTGCCCTTGAGTTTGCTGATCTTTTTGGACCTCTTGGAGATGTGGGGCTGTTTGTCCTCGGGAGGGAGCCAGCAAGGCTTCTCCTTGAGCAGCCTGTCGCGGTCCGGCCGCACGCTGCGCAGGAACTTCTTGAAGATGTTGGTGGTGAGGGAGAACTTCCTGCAGAGCTCCTGGGACCTGCTCAGGGACAGGGAGGCCTCGCCCTTGTCGCCCTTCTTGTCCAGCTCGGGCAGGTCCAGCCAGTTGCCCACCAGGTCTGCGAAGATGTTGTCGCCCAGCACCAGCGGCTGCCGGTTCCTGCTCTGCGACATCAGGGACGAGGTCCAGTCGTGGCCATCGTCGCAGCCCGGGCACTCCTGGCACGGTGCCCACGCCCCAGCCGTGCCCTGGCCTGGCTCCGGTGCCCGGGGCACTGGGGAGGGTCCTTTCGGGGGGCGCACGCCGTCCCTGCAGAGGCTCTGCGAGGAGCAGGGGCTGTCCCGGGGCTGGTGGCTCTCTGGGGACGCGGCAGGCTGGCACAGGCTGGCTGGCTGTGGCACAGGACACGCCAGGGACGGGGGGCAGCGTCCCTGGGTGTCCCCCAGCCCCGTCCCCGTGCTGCTCCTGCAGCAGTGGCGCTGCTCCGAGAGCTCCAGGTGCTCCAGGGCCGTCTGCACCTGCAGCAGCTTCAGCTCCTGCAGGGCGCCCATCATGCAGTTCATCTGCTCGTGCAGCCCGTCACCCACCTCCTTCATGGACAGCTGTGGGGGGAGAGCACAGCGGTCAGGGTCTCCAGGGTCAGGGTCTCCAGGGTCAGGGTCCCCAGCAGTGTCCCCATGGGTCAGGGTCCCCAGCAGTGTCCCCAGGGCAGCAGAGCAGGGCTCAGCAGCTCTCTGGGCCATGCCCTTCCTCCTGGCCACCTCTGCCATCCATCCCACCTGCACTCCACCCACTTCAGCCAACAGCACTCTGATTCTCCTTAGATTTCTCTAGGAGCGTCCCTCTAGGATTAAGAGGAGCTGACAGAAGTGGATTGTTTGACCTGACAACAAAAATAAAGAGTTTGGCTTCCCATTAATTGCTTGGCAGAAGCCCAAGGTGTAGAACTATGAATGGGTTTGGCTGCTGCCAGTTTTAGAATGTTCTCGTGCTTTTGAGTCCATTGTGCCCTGCCGCCAGCTGAAATCAGGAGCCAGAACAGAGCCCTGCTTCCTCACCTGAAGTGCTCAAGTAGATTAAAAATAAACCCCAGGAAGAATTAACTTGTTACTCCATAACCCATCTCCAGCCCTCAATGCCCTCAGCACAGGCCGCTCTCGCTAGAGGACAATCAAAGACATTTCAATGCACTGGAAATTTTGCACAGAACAACCAACAAACTCCAGGATTACTTACATTCAAGCAGGAATTCTCTGATTCCCAGGCTAGGACCTTTAGAAGCAGTTCTGCTTCACCCCTGAACCTCGCTACAAAGATTGAACTTTCTTCACCAGGCTTAAAATAAGCAAGTTATTCTCCAGAGCTTCCCAGCTCCCCCTTTATTCGCTCTGCTGCTTTCTCTCTCTCCTGCAGGATCTGGATCATATTCCCAAAGCAGCACCAGGAAACACACGGGCTCCACTTCCCAACAGCTGCCATGAGTCATTTTTAGCAGGAGGGGAGTGGGGCTGGCAGGGCTGCAGCGAGGCCGTGTCACTGCACTCTGCTGAGGGGTTTGCAGAGATTACCCCGTCCAGGCAGCTCCAGCCTACGCTGCCACCAGCACTCTAAAAAGCTCATCACCATTTCTTGTACAGATCTCAAGATCAGGGTGAAAAAGGCCAGCTTTTTCTGTTATTCTTATGTTCAGCTTTACATTAGCAAGCTTTATTTCCTACATCTCCTTCATTTTACCCAAGCTGGCTCAATTACTCGCTCTATTTCCATCTCTGTACGTGGAGCTGAGCAGTGAGGAAGAGCAGCCATCAGAGAATTGTGACAGCCCAGCTCTCCAAGGGGAAACTGCTCCACAGTTTCTGACCACAAATCCCATTTCAAACCCCAGAACCTGGAACTAAACTCACCAGCAGGTTGCAGACATTTTTCAGAGTTTTCCTCTCAAGGAACTTGTTTATCACCCAGAATGAGCACACAGCTACAGAGACACAGAAAACCTGTGCTCAGCTTCCTGATTTCACAACCCAGAGCCTCCAGCTATGGCATTTCTTAGCATCAGCAAATACACTCCTGCAAATAATGTCCCAATTGCATCCTCACCGTGTCCCTGTTCCCACCCCGAGCTGGGGCCAGCCTCAGACAGAACTGCACCTTACCTCTCCAGATTGCTGAGATGCTGCTCGTCCTAACCCTCCTTGCCTTATTAATGGCAGTCTGGTTTATCTGGGGCTTTGGAAAAAGCTGGATTTGGAGCCAGCCTGGCCCCTCATTGGCCATTCCCACCAAATCCCCTGGGCAGTAATCGCGCCCTGGGGAGCGCGGGGTCCTGCCCCGGACGGGGCTCCTCCAGCCCCCCTGGCACCTGCCCTGCAATTCCCCAGCCCCAGGGAACTGCCCCGGGCCCCAGGGAACTGCCCCGGGCTGGGGCAGCTCTGCCGGGCTCAGCCGGGCCAGCCCCGGGAGCATTAACCCTTCCTGGGCAGTGCTGCTCACAGGCAGAGCCAGCTGCCCCACAGGAGCAGACAGAGGAACAGACTGAGCCCAAAGGCAGCACCTCTCCTCCTGAACCAAGCACCTGGGGCTGCCAAAGCTGGGCCAGCACCAGCCCGGGCAGCTGAACTGCTGGAGAGGAAGAGGAGATGTTCTCCTGTGAATGAGTGGGGGTCCTGGGCTGAGCCCTGGCAGCACAGCAGAGGAGAGGGGGCTTTGGGCTGTGCCCCCAGCCCTGGGAGTGCAATCCCACCCTCCAGCCCCAGGGATGGGAACCCCACCCTCCAGCCCCTCCAGCAATGTGAACCCCCCCACATTGCTGCACATCCTGAGCCTTCCAACCCTGCTGGCAAACACTTTGTAATTTTGGGGTGTGCAAGCTAGAAAATGAGGCAAACCAACCCCCTCTGCTTTATCTCCTGCTCTTCTCGGTGTCTGCTCAGTGTTGTACAGAATGGAGAGAGAGGGAAGCCCAGCCCAGGGTGAAGTCACTGCCTGGTGACCGAACAGCCCGCGGGGCTTGGATTCCATCCACCTGCAATTAACAGCACTCACCTTGGAGAGAAAACTCTGCAGGGAAAATAAACCTGCCCCCGTGTCTCACTGCCAGCCTCTCCTCCTTGCCAAGATCTCAGCTCTCCCAAGTCCAGACTGGCTTCTCTGAGGCTCTCCAGAGAAAGAACAATGTCCCAGGGAGGAGAGATCCCCTCCCTGGCAGAGGGTCAGGACTGAACTGCCTGCTCTGTGACAAGAAAAAGGGATTCTGCAAAAAATTCAGCAGATTGGGCTGGAAATCAAATGGATGCCCTGCTGGAGGTGGTGGGAACTCCAGGCTGAAGGGACAGCCCTCACTGGCTCTGGGTCACACACTTCATGCACAAGGAACTCAGATTTGTGTCCCCAGGTGTCTCACCTGAGACACTCAGCCTTTCAACACAAGTGGTGGTTTGGCTTCTCTGCTTCCAAAAAAGCCCTCTTAGAACCAGGACAACTTACAGATACCCAAATCTAGCTCTATACACCAGTTAAAAATCAGATGCCTCAAATTGGATCTCATTATCCCTGAGACTTTTGCAATCCCTAAAAATTGGCATGAAAAATTTGGTGCCTAATTCCGCACAAGCCAACTCATGCCTTTTGAAGCAAGACAAGTACTCACAGGGCTGTGCTCCCCTTCGGTGCCTGGGACTGGGGTGTGCTGGGAGAGGCTCCTTCTGCAGCTCTGAGGTGTTACCTGGCTCTCAGTGCTCCTCAGAGCAAGGCTCATTCACACTGCAGACACCCCAAGCACTGAGAACTGAAGCGCAAAACTCAAAATTCCACTTTCAAATGACCGTCAGGGAATATTCAACACGGGGGGAACCAAAGCAAAGCTGCCAGAGCTCATACACAGAGTGGTTTCTGCACTGGCAGCGCCCCATCCTGAGCAGCAAAGCACAACTGCTTTGGAAGCCACCCTGTCCATGATCTCCTCACCCCAAACAATAACCCACAACTGCTTTACCCAGCTGGTAAATCACTGATCTCCACCACTGATTCACAGAACCCGGCCCAAGGAACCTCCTCCAGCAGTTACTGGCATTTCATCAACCCCAAACACCTGAGATCCACAAACAAGGGAGATTTTCCTTCCCCTTCCCAGGTAAATCAGTAACCTTTCCCAGCCCCTTTGGGAACTGGTGTTCTCCTGTTACACCTCCCTTCTCTGAGCTCTCAGGATCAGTTCCAGCCCATCTCCTGCAGCCACAGCTCTGCATCCCCAGCTCGGTGCTGCTGATGGAAAGGAAAAGCCCAGAGCTGGGAAGAAGAGCCCTGAGTGTGTTTGTCAAACCAGGAGGAAGACAGATGTGCAGCTCTTAGGAAAAAGAAATGCACACAGAGGAAGTTATTGCTAAGAGGACAGGAAAGAACAAATGGCAAATAGTTCATAATAATAATTCTGATGGGCAACAGAGGCAGCACCAAACAATCGGTATTTAAAGCAGATGACATAAGAGAGACTGAAATTATTTTAGAACTGCTGAGCTGACCATATTGTTTCTGTGTTTCCCTTTGGGTCAGTAACTGGATTAATCTCCTGCAAGCCTGCAGTTGTGGCTGGCCACGGCCTTGCTGCACACTAGAGCTCACACACAGCTCTCCCCAGCCCCTCGTTCCACCTTTCTTTTCCTTCCCCTGGAGCATGCCAAGGGCCTGCAGCTGTCTTTCAGTCCTTGCATTTTATCACAATAATTTCAAGTCTCTCTCTTACCTATTCCCAGGGTAGGTGTGCATGGGATGCTGAGTGTGAGCTCACAGTTTAT
This sequence comes from Melospiza melodia melodia, assembly GCF_035770615.1. Taxonomy (NCBI): domain Eukaryota; kingdom Metazoa; phylum Chordata; class Aves; order Passeriformes; family Passerellidae; genus Melospiza; species Melospiza melodia. The sequence goes on from NC_086221.1 coordinate 8,756,039, forward strand.
CTGAAAGAGGAAGGATGCTGAAACTGAACCTGAGACTCCCCCTCACAACAACTTCAACAGACCCCAAGCAGATGTTAACCATGACAGATGTGGCTCACACCACTCCATTACCCACCTTCCTTCCCACTGCAAGGATATTGTTTGTGCTTCCCAGTCACACTCCCTGTGCTTAAAGGCAAATCAGAAAAATCAATTCTCCTCAACCAGGATAAAAATGGGCCAAAAATAACTCCAAACTTCAGATTTCACTCACAACCCAAGGAGAAGAGACCACTGGCCACTGAAGATGAGGTTAGAAGTGACAGTTCTCAGCCCAGACCTGCTGTCCTGGGAATCTGCTCTTTAACATTCCTGATTATGTGAAACTGGTAGTCTGAAAAAATCCACCCTCATCTTTAGGTGGCTGCTCTGGAAATAACCCAGAGGCCAAACCTGTGACTGCCTTCTGTCCCCAGTTAAACACGACAGGACATCTGCTGCCAAGTCACTCCTTTGCACCATCCCCTCAGGAACACCAAGGGATGAGATCTGTGACACCACCCACCCTCCTGCTCTGCCTCCAGCAGCAGGGTGAGGTCACCCAAAAAGGGCCCTGCATTGCTTGGAGCTGCCTGTTCCCATCACCCAAAAAGGGCCCTGCATCCCCTGGAGCTGCCTGTTCCCATCACCCAAAAAGGGACCTGTATCACCTGGAGCTGCCTGTTCCCATCACCCAAAAAGGGACCTGTATCACTGGCACCTGCATCCCTGGGACCTGCATCCCCTGGAGCTGCCTGTTCCCACCTGCTGCAGCTGCAGCAGTGGCCCTGGGCCCTCGGGGCTGTCCCTGGTGCCTGGCACACCGCACAGCACCCGAGCTGCCCCTGCAGAGAGAGCAGGATGCAAACGCAGCACAGCCCTCGGAGCGTGACACAGTTACCGGAATAGGACCCGGTGTCAGACAAAGAGGAAAAATAATTGGCTGTATTTGCAGCCGGACCCAATGTTCTATTCCTGCAGGATATTCATAGCAAGAAACACTGTCTACCAGGACATAAATTAATGTAAGAAGGGAGTCAGACTCTATCAAACTCAGTAATTGGATGCGTTTATGACAAATGTGCAGGAAGAACATTAGAAGTTCCAGTCAGAGTGGTGACTGAAATACTTTTCCTCCCAGAAGAAAGCAACAGAAAGCCCAGATATATCCTGGATTCATCTGCCAGACCAAAACATGCCAAGTGAGGCTACAAGCACAGCCAAGTAAGGTTACAGGCACAGCTAACACGGCTGTGCCCCCTGGCCTGTTACACCACACATACCCCACGTGCCAGATGAATCTGCCCCGTGGACTCAGCAGTCCCAGACACAAAACAAGGATTTATTCCACCTGCAGAGAGCCCCGAGCCCCATCCCACAGTCCATGGGTGGTGCTGGGCACATCAGTTCAAGCTGTCCTGGCGTGCAGCAGGCACTGCCATGTGCAGCACAGAAATGAACTCCTCTCTGCCAATTCCCCAGCCAGACAGCTCCTGCTGAACCCGAGCCTTCGGCTGAGATAACTCTGTGACAGTTCTGCTGTGCCTCAGGACAATGCCTGCAGATCCCAAATGCACCGAAGGGCTCTGAGGATGGGGATAAAGGGCAGGAATGGCACCCTCCCAAGCTCTGGGGCACATTTCACAAGTGCCAGGGGAGGACAGATGACAGGAGATCGGGAGCACAGCCCATTATTCCATCACCAGAGCTGGAAACCAGCACGTTCCCAGCAGCCACAGTGCACCCATGAACCCGGGGGCTCCCAGAGCAGAAAAGGTCTCAAGCATTTCCTGCAGCCGAGGTGCAGAGAGCTGGCACAGCCCTGGGAAAGCTGCCCGGGCCGAGGGTGCCCCGCTCCCAGGGATGAATGGCTGTGTCAGCCGAGGCTCCCCAGCACTGCTGTGGAAGCTTCTGAATGGATTCCAATCAAAGGGACACCACACATGCCAGAAACGATCAGCTTACAATGGAAAGCAGGCGGCTGCAGCGGGAGAGCTCTCCCCACTGACTGAAAGGGGTCAGGCTGATCCTGGGCAGCCCTGGCACAGCTTTCCCACAGGAAACGGGGAGAGCAGGGCAGTGCCCCACCGGCTGCCTTGCCTGGCACAGCTCACACAGGTGACACAGGTGACACAGGGGGGCCCCCAGCCAAGCACACCAGCCATTAAATGTGGTTTTAGTAAACAAAGCAAGGGAAAGGAAAAACAGAGCTGGAATCCTCCTGTCTCACACTGCTGGGGGATTGAGTTGCACTGGAAGATAGCCTTTCCTTGGGAACTGGGAGCTGTGCCAACATCCACTATTTTCTGAGAAAACCCCCTCCTCAAAACTGGCCAAAAGTCTGGTTTGCCACACCAGAGGCTGCCTGCACTGAGACAAACTGAACTTCTGCTAATGGGACAGTCTCTAACCCTGCCTTGTGACACTGAGCAGCCCCAAAGAGCCTGGCTGGTCACCGAGGGAAGTTCTGCAGGACCTCCCTGCACACAAGGGCTGCTCCTTGGCCACAGCACAGCCTGGTGTGTTCCTAAATGCACAGGATGCCCAGAGCTGGACTCCCCTGCACCCACTCCGGTGGCCAAAGCCATTCTCACACTCCTGCCCGTGTCCTGTGGCTCTGGAGCAGCCCAGGCTGGCAGGAGCTGCCCCGCAGCGAGGCAGAGGCAGAGGCAGAGCAGCAGCTCCACTGCCCACGGCGCAGATGGGCCCAGCTGTCCCCGGGCTGCCCGCTGCCCTTCACAGAAACTCTGCTCTGTTTTCATTCCGGGCTGCGGGGACACGAGGGGTTCTGACAGGCTGGGACTGTCAGGGCAGCACCCCTGGAGGGGTTCCAGCGCTGCAGCTCCCACCGGCCCTGCAGCTGCAGGAGGAGGAGGAGGAGGAGGGCCCAGCCCTGTCCAGCTGCACCCTGCGGATGTCCCCAGAGCCGCTCACACCACGCTGGGATCACCCGTGTGAAAGGAAGTCCTGAACAACAAAACCCGGGCTGTGGGAGGGGAACCAATGGGGCTGGTGAAAACCCAATGTACAGAGACACAATGTGCTCCCGGCCGAGTCACAGCTCGCCCAGCTCAAGGTGACAACTGCCCCTTCCAGGGCTCCAACTGCCCCTTCCAGGGCTCCAACTGCCCCTTTCAGGGCTCCAACTGCCCCTTTCAGGGTTCCAACTGCCCCCTTCAGGGCTCCAACTGCCCCTTTCAGGGTTCCAACTGCCCCTTCCCAGGTTCCAACTGCCCCCTTCAGGGTTCCAACTGCCCCTTCCCAGGTTCCAACTGCCCCTTCCAGGGCTCCAACTGCCCCTTTCAGGATTCCAACTGCCCCTTCCCAGGTTCCAACTGCCCCTTTCAGGGCTCCAACTGCCCCTTCCCAGGTTCCAGCTGCCCCTTTCAGGGCTCCAACTGCCCCCTTCAGGCTCCCAACTGCCCCTTCCCAGGTTCCAACTGCCCCTTCCCAGGGCTCCAACTGCCCCTTTCAGGGTTCCAACTGCCCCTTTCAGGGCTCCAACTGCCCCTTCCCAGGTTCCAGCTGCCCCTTTCAGGGCTCCAACTGCCCCCTTCAGGCTCCCAACTGCCCCTTCCCAGGTTCCAACTGCCCCTTCCCAGGGCTCCAACTGCCCCCTTCAGGGTTCCAACTGCCCCTTTCAGGGCTCCAACTGCCCCTTTCAGGGCTACAACTTCCCCTTTCAGGGTCCAACTGCCCCTTCCCAGGTTCCAACTGCCCCTTCCCAGGGCTCCAACTGCCCCTTCCAGGGCTCCAACTGCCCCTTTCAGGGCTCCAACTGCCCCTTCCCAGGTTCCAGCTGCCCCTTTCAGGGCTACAACTGCCCCTTTCAGGGCTACAACTGCCCCTTCCCAGGGCTTCAAGCCAAGCATACGCAGATTTATGCCAGGCTAAGTCATTTATTCATATAATAAAAACTGTTGCATTTTTATAATTAAAAAATAAATTCCTGCATTATAGCAAGGACTGAACAAAGCCAGAATTTTCTCATTTAAAGTAATTTTTTTCTGGCTTTCACATTAAGTGTGAGGGATGACCTTTTCTGTTGAATATATTGACTCTTCAGAAGTTGTATTTTGCACTACAGAACAGGCATGTTTCAGACTCAGAGGTGCAATGTTTAGACTCCTCTACAAAAATACTGCTCAGATAACAAAACTGATTTGGTGAGAAGACAAAACACTGATTTAGGAACCTTATTCTTAGGATGTTCTTCTGGAAGCTATTCCTTCTCCCAGCTCAGATTTTCAAGGGCTGCCAGATTATTCTGTACATGCCCCGGTTGGCAGTTTGCATTTCATTCATCACACCCAGGGTACAGCACACTAGTGACTCCCATTCTCCTTTGTTTTAGTTTGTCTTTCACCTCCTGTGTTTGCTGGGGAAGCACTGGGAACGGCAGCAGGTTAAATGTCACTGCTGCCGCGTTCATGGGGAGCAAAAGGCACTGCCCCAGCTGTGTTTCACAAGGCACCGGGATGCGGAGCAGCGCGGGGCTCTCCAGCCCTGGCTCTGCCCTGGGCACAGCTGGAGCTTCGCCCGCTCCTCGGGGACAGGGTCACACACACAGAGTGATTCCTGCAATGCACGGGGAGCACGAACCCGGCTGGAATCACCTCCCTCCAGTCCATGCCGGGAGCTTCTCTCATTCGGAAACTTCACCCAGCCGTTCTCGCTCTGCCTTGTCTTCCCCTTTTGTTCTCATTATCTATTTATCAGGATAATAACGCAGACTCCGAGCCAGCCCCGCTGGAGCCCTATTTTGGGAAGGATCGGTTCCTGCTGCCCAGCCCCGCAGGCAGCCCCAGAGCACAGCAATCCCCTCGGGCTGCTGGACAAGCCCCGGCAAGCCCCGGGACCGGGGCTACCCCCGAGCAGGAGCGGCGGGAGGGCGAAAACACCGCTCCTTTCTCACAAAGGCTTTCCTATTAAACGAGTACTTTCACAGGCTGCCGGAGGTGCCAGCGCGCTCCCTTTAGATCCTTCCGACTCACAGAAAGTTGTTCCAATCCATCTCTGCGGCTGCTTCCCTGATTTCTGACCTGTGCGGGCAGCTGGTCCCTAAAGCCCCCGCACGGCCCCGCCGCGGTTTCTCTGACAGACGGACGGACCCCGACCCCAACCCATAACCGGGACCTGCCTCTGCTCACGGGGATGGGGATGGCAGCGGCGAGACCCCAACCCATAACCGGGACCTGCCTCTGCTCACGGGGATGGCAGCACCGGGACCAAGACCCATAAGCGGGCCCCCCAAAGCCGCCCCGCGGGTGCCCCGACTCCCGGCCCTTACCAGCTCCTGCCGCAGGCGCCGCAGGTGCTGCTCCATGGCCCGGCTGGGCGCGGGGCCGCGGCGGGCGGGGAGGAGCGGGGGCAGGCCGGTGTCCGGGGGGCGGCTCCTGGAAGCTGTCCGGTGTCTGTCCGGGGTCTGTCCGGTGTCTGTCCGGTGTCTGTCCGGGGTCTGTCCGGTGTCTGTCCGGGGTCTGTCCGTGGCTCTCCGGCGGGGCAGGGCACAGGGCGCGGGGCGGGCGCAGCGCGGCGGCGGCGGCGGGGCCGCGTGTGCGGGCGGCGGGGCGGGGGCAGCCGCATCCCCCGGCCCGGCCCCGGCGGCCGCGGCGCTGCTGGAGGCGGCGGCCGCTCCTCCCGGGCCGGCCCCGCGCCCCGCCCGCCCCCGCTCCCCGCCGAAGTTGGCGCTGGAGTTCGCGGCGCTCGGCGCTCCCTCCGCACGGCGCTCCGCGGGCGCGACCACCCCGCCGAAAGCGCGGATTAACCTACATGGCCTTAATCGGGAGAAACTGCAGAGCCACCCGGCTGCGGTGTCCCCGTTCTGTCCTCACCGCGGGCTGTGCCCGGCAGCGCGGGGGACATGGCGGGGCCCCGGGCCGGGACAGGAACACACGGACCGGGCCGGGAGAGGGACACACGGACCGGGACAGACAGGGACACACGGACCGGGCCGGGACACCGACACACGGACCGGTGGCGATGTCCGAGCGCCCTGCGCCAGGCCAGCGCACGGAGAGCCGCAGGGCCCGGTGTTCCCAGGTGTTCGCAGGTGTTCGCAGGTGTTCCCAGGTGTGCACGGTGCCTGAGCGCGGTTTATTTTTCCTCTCGCTGTTTCGGCCCGTGCCAGTCTCTGCGCACGCAGCAGCTCCTGGAAAACTCCGGGTGTGAGGATGCCGCAGCCACGGATGAGCCCCTCTAAGAGCAGGATTCTTTTATCTCAGATCAACAGCCTCCAATATCGCTTCTCACCGCAGGACACCAAACAGATGGACAGGCGAGCAGGGACAAAAATACAAACACTTTTGGATCATCAGACTTCATAACTGTGCTGAATTTGAAAGGGTTTGAAGTTTTGAGTGTTTCTCACAAATAAATATTATTCTCATCTTATTCGCAAAATGTGTTGTTTGGATGATAAATGCTGAGTCCTCTGTGATATTTTAGCCTCAGTTGCTCTGCAGTGCTAAAGAACTTGATAGGAGGAGAAATACTACTTTGTGGTTTCAAATTTGGGATTAAAAACGTAGTTACTTGGTTTTTTCCCATAAATTTCACAAAGACTGGCTAAAATTTTTGCCTCTCCAGGTCCTTATTTTTTGAAGGAAAACATTTTTATAGACGATAATAGGATTCAGTGTGTTTGCTTGTTTGTTTACAGAAACCAATTTCAGTGTTTTTGAAAGCTGACCTTTGTGTCAAAATCCAATTTAAATGGGAAATTTGCGATGTGCCCTTTCACATGTGTTTGGGAAACACTCCAGAGTTAATGTTTATCGATCCTTCCAGTGTCTGGGTTATTATGGGTCAAAATTTCCTGTCTCCTCGCTCATTTCAGGGCTCCCATTTCCCATCTGTTCAGCTGGGAACAGCATCTCTCTTCGAGGCTCCGTAGAATGTGGGGCCGTAAAGATATTAATTTATTGGAGGAATGACCTTATCAAAAAGTGAATCACTTCCAACAGGCCATGCCATGGTGTGAGTGGGTGCTTGCCAGTCCCAGCTCTTCCTTACAGTCTGAGCCAGCCAGCCCAGCTATGGTTTTTCCCTGAAATCCGAATTTACCCCATGCTGTCCCATCTGACTGTGGCAGTACAGCAGGGATGCCAGTGATCCCCACGGCTGCTGGAAGGACCAAACTGAACTCACACAACGTCTTACCTTCGGTGCATGTCAAGGATTCAGGAGGGCACCTGCACGTGTACAAGGCAAGTGGCAGATGCTGCAAGCTCCTGTGCCTCCTGCAAGACACCAGACTCTGTGATCTTCTGGCAGATGAACAGGAAGAGTTTCTAGGCTCTGTTTGGCTCTGCTAAGGACATCTTTTTGATCCCTTTTCCAGCCTCCAGGGCTGCTCCTGTCCCAGGAGACTGATAAAGGAGTTCAGGAGCACAGAATAAAAAAATAAAACAGAATATTCATGTGCTCCAAACTCCAGGGAACTTGCAAGAGAAGAGAAAAATCTGAACTATTTTCTCAGTAGGATTTCCTTAGTAAGCAGCATTTTTCTCTTGCGTGTAGACAACTGGTTCAAAGCAGCACCGACACCTCATGCCAGGCCCTGCACTCCTCCCGCTCTGTCGTGGTGTAAACCATGAGCAGATGGTGCAGTGCACTGGAAAATCAGATCTCCGAGAAAATACAGAGCCAAGAATAAAACTCCCTGAAGCAGAAAGCTACATGGTTTATTTCAGGACAAAAAGAAAAACTGAGATCCTTGGGCAAAAATTAGAATACTCCTTCAGAGTGGAGTATTCCACTTCTGTGAACTGCCTCGTTTATTCCTGATTGAGGAAACATCCCTCCCTTCACAGCTGAAGGCTCATCTCATTTGTTGTCTTTCAGTTCATTGATCTGGTTTCTCCAGGCTCCCACGTGACTGTTCTTTGCTGAACTAACAAGCATGGTTATCACTGAATTTTCTTTCCTTTCGACTTTCTTGCACGCTGACGACAAACCTTTCAGAATTTCCTCCCACTTCAGCTGCAGCATGACCTGAATTGCATCCATCCTTGTTTAAACCCACTGGGGCAGAAACATCCAGCCACGATAGGTAAGGCTGTAATGCCAGAACTTTGTCTGTTTTTATATTTGTGCATAAAGAGATAAAATAGCCCTGAAAATATTCCTGTTCCTTCCATTAAGTCTATTTTAGTGCACACAGTCTCTGCACTTGTGGCCTTTGTATTATAAAGTTCTGACATGTCCTAGCCTCGCTATGCCCTATCCTCAAAATTAAACTTTTAATGCTGCTCCAGCCGAATTCCAGCTGCTGGCATTGCTGTGCCTGCCCTGGAGTGCCAGGAGTGAGGAGCAGGGAGCTCCTTGTGCAGCACTGCCTTGTGCTGAGCATCTCTCGGATTTCCTCTCGGCTCGCTGCCTTCTCGTGACCTACATCCTGCTCACACGAGCTAAAAAAATAATTTAGCAAATCTTGGTATCTAAGATTAAACTGGGATGATGTTTGTTTATTTGGAGGAGAACAGCAGCAGCGAAACACTGACATTTCTCTGTGCAGAGCTCAAATTGCTGCTCTGACCCGACCCCTAAGATCTCCTTGCTTTTATCTGCAGCTGCGCCCAGCATGTGCCTGTGCTGCCTGCCCCGTGGATTTGGGATTCCATCTGAAACCTGGGAAGTTCTCCCTGATCCTTGGGAAGAATGAGCCTGACAAGGAACCCAGTCCATTCCTCAGGAGGGCACTGAGATGTGCCTCAGGTGGGTGTGAGCCATCACCATCCTCCTCCTCCTCCTCCTTGTCATTATTGATGATAACTGCATGCAGCAGACCCGCTGGGAAGAGCCCAGAGCTTTGTCATCACTGAGGGAACAGAGAGGATTCTGCTGCTCCCAAGACTTGCTGCTCCTGGTAGCGTGCCGTGCAGCTTTCTTTTCCAGAGGGCAAGGGAATGTGCAGGGAGCCCAGAGTCAGATTTGTGGGGAATATGCAGTCACTGTCTGCGCTGGATCAATGGCCCTTTCACTGTCCCAAGCCCTACTGTACAGAGAACAAACACAGTTCCCATGGCAGTGCAAACACAAATACAGCCCACACTCCAAAGAGTGACTCACACGTGCTGCAGAGAACAGAGAAACTTCCCTGTCTTCATCTCAAAACATCTGGGAGAGGAGGATGAGATTATCTCACTTTCAAAATATTCTACAAATATTATGTAAACCAGATTTGCTCGGAATAATTCCGTGTCTTGGCAGATCTGAAAGACAAATCCTTTGAAGGCAAAGGAATAAGGCAAGGCTGGTGCCTGCTTGCAGTAGCAGTGTCCAAATCAATAATGAATATATTCTTAAAATAGATACAACACAACACTTCTGGAAGCCAATACCAACCTCCAGGAGCATTTTACCTCAGTATTTCAATGAGTCACAACAAGAATTTAAATGTTGGAAATGAAGAGTGGCTTTATAAGAAAAGGATGACATGGATAAATCTGCGGGAAGTATTTAGTATAAATCCAAAGTCCTGGTATTGCAGGTGTTAGGCTGAAATAGTCTGAAATAGTCTGAAATAGACTGAAATTATGACCACCCGCCCTGGAGCATCAGCAGCATCACTCAGAGGTGTCTTAGAACATCACTTACCTAAAGCTGATATATAAATTCAGGGGGAAATGGGTCCAGCACAGAATTAAATCAAATATGTGATGTGCACTTTCTGGCAGGGACAAAAATGTGGGGAGCACTTTCTTGGAGGAATAAAACATGTTCTCAGTGTATATGGGAGGAAGAGTTTTCCCTAGCAGGGCTTCTCTACATCTTAAAACCTCACGGATTTTGATGACCCCAAGCTAGTTTATATCCCTTCAAAATAACCTGTTATTTTAGCAGTTCTCCAGCTCTGAAGGACATCTCATCTGCTTCTTTCACCAACCTAAATCCTTTCCCAGGACCTATTCTGCCTGCAGAGCATTCAGATTCAATGTCAAGCTGTCCAAAGGCTGCTCTGAGCAGGAATTCTTCCTTTGGCTCTTGCTGCAAGCAGAAGCAAAGCCATGTCATGGCAGAGCTGCAGATTCCTCGTGGCAGGGCTGACATGTGAAGGTCAGCAATGGGAATTCAGCGCTCCAGAGTCGCTGAGGTAAAGCAAGGCTGAAAGAGAAGATTCCTGTGTGTGCTGTGACTCACAGCGCTCACACAGGGCTCACAGCAAAGCCAGGAGCAGCAGCAGGTAAGATTCGCTACGGGAATGAGGGTGAAACAAAACCCTTCACGGGATCCACTGACAGAGCTGCAGGAGCCTGCATGAGACGCAGCCCCTCAGCCAGGGCCAAAACCAGCAGGAGAGGGACAGCAAACCTGCCAAGGGTGCCTCACACACAGGGACATGGCCTGGAGTGTGTCTGCACTGAAGGGCGGCAGGAAAATGAAATCACAAACAGCAGCATCGTTGTGAGTGGCCGTGCAGTGTCTGAGCGTCTCATTAACACACGGAATAATGTCTGTCCACGCATCACCTTGGCTGTGTTGCAGCCTGCATGAAACCTGGGGAGGAAAGGAACAAGTGAGAGAAACACAGAGGGCAGCAGCTCCTGCAATGGCTCTTGGGGGCTGTTTTGTCACCTCCTCGCTGCCCTTCCCCCCTGGGAACAGTCCCTCCTCGCTGCTCTTTCTTGTCTGTTCAAATCACATCAATTTAAAAGGGTTATGAAAGGCTTTATTTAATCAAATGTTTGTTATGTCCAGGTGTCTTTGCCTGTCTCCTTTCCCAGATTTATCCAGGGACAATTATCTCATGCTGGAGACTCTTTCCCCTTGAGGACCAATGAGAATATCCACTTAAAAATTAAAAAGTGATTGGAATAGTGGCCTGCCCGTAGATCCCGTTACCTGTGCTCTGGGGCACAGCCCCAGCCAGCTGCTGTGCTCTCCAAACTGGAGCTGCTCTTTGTCCTGCAGGGTTAGGTGTTTGCTGCTCAGATATTCACAGGAAAATATCATCACAATAAAACAGCACTGAATAGAATCTCACAGACTTTTCTCCCCCATCAGGAATATAGACATGAGGAATTTCAAAGGCGTGACCAAGCCTGTGATACACCAAAGCCATTAAAATTCATTTTGGCTGCCCAGCACCGTAAGAATAATGGCACAGTGTATGTGCTTGTACAGTAGAAGCCACTGTGGAGCTTTTCCAAATCCCCTTGCAATGAATGCAAGCTGCACGTCCTGAGCCTCCGAGGCGCTACCATAAAAGCTGATATTCATAAACCCACCCACATTTCAAATAAGTGGCCTACAGAGGGTAGTAAGTAACGCACACACAGATTAGCACATTTGCCCTTTGCTGAGTGAATACTGTGCTGTTAATTTTTTGTAGGAATTTTTTGTAGGCTCCTAAATCGCGTGTTCTGTGCGCTGTGTGCTCTGCTCGGGGATGGGCACGGCCCCGGGGCTGCCGGCGCTCAGGGCGCGCTCGGACAGCGCTGCCGGGCACAGGGTGGGGTTGGGGGTGTCTGTGCAGGGCCGGGAGCTGCACTCAGCGGTGATTTGGGGCTGTTCCCCCGTTGTACCGAGCCCGCCATGCCCAGCCCGTCCGAACCGGGGCCGCTCCGCGCCCGCCCCGAGGCGGAGCCGCCGCCATGTGCCCTGCACGGCGCCCCCTGGCGGCGCTCGCCCCGCACGGGATCACGGCAGCTCTCGCGAGACTCCCCCGCCCGCCCCGCCAAGATGGCGGCGCCCATGGAGGCGGCGGGCCGGTTCCGCACCCGGGACGTGCTGCTGCCCGGCGGCCCCTCCGACTTCGGCTCTCTGCTGCTGTCACCGCCCGTGCTGGCGGGGCTGGAGGCGGCCGGCTTCCATCGGCCGTCCCCCGTGCAGCTGAAGGCCATCCCGCTGGGGCGCTGCGGGCTGGGTGAGCGGGCGGGCCGGGGGCTGCTCCCGGGGCTGTCCCGGGGCTGCCCTGACCGTCGCGGCCGCTCTTTGCAGATCTGATCGTGCAGGCCAAGTCCGGCACCGGCAAGACCTGCGTGTTCGCCACCATCGCCCTGGATGCCGTGCTGCTGGAGAGCCCTGCCACGCAGGTGAGCCGGGCCGGAGGGGGAGCCGCTCACTGGGGATAGGCACCGAGCGCCGTGAGATACCGCCGTTTGTTGGTTTAAATCACCGCGGTTGGTTTAAATCATCGCGGTTGGTTTAAATCCCCGCGCTCTCAGCGCCATCCTGCGGCTCCGAGCCTCTCGTTTAACCCTTGCCCCGCGCAGATCCTGATCCTGGCTCCCACGAGGGAGATCGCCGTGCAGATCCACGCCGTGATCACGGCCATCGGCATAAAAATGGAAGGCCTGGAGTGCCATGTGTTCATCGGGGGCACGCCTCTGAGCCAGGACAGGAGCAGGCTGAAGAAGTGCCACATCGCTGTGGGCTCCCCAGGTAGGGGCAGCTTTGTTGTGCTTTGGGTCCCTGTGGCCCTGCACGGTTCAATAACCGGGCCTGGGGACGCTGGGTTGGCTGTGCTTGTTGTCATTAATAGGGCTCAGCCTCAGAGGTTAAGGAATACTTTAAAAGTTCATTGTTAGAGCGTTTGGAGTGACGTTTTTGGAGCTGTTTGTGCTGTCCCTCCCTGCAGGGCGGATCAAGCAGCTGATCGAGCTGGACTACCTGAACACGGCCAGCGTGAGGCTCCTGGTGCTGGACGAGGCAGACAAGCTGCTGGAGGAGGGCAGCTTCCAGGAGCAGGTCAAGTAAGGCAGAGCCCTCCCCTGGTGCCCGTGTGCTCATATCGGCTGCCCTCGTGTGAGTGACTGCCCTGCTTGTGTCCCCAGCTGGATCTACTCCTCCCTGCCTGTCAATAAGCAGATGCTGGCAGTGTCAGCCACCTACCCCGAGTCCCTGGCTGCTGCTCTCACCAGGTACATGAGGGAGCCCACGTTTGTCAGGCTGAACCCCACGGACCCTGCCCTTCTTGGTAAGCACATAAAGCAGTGACAGTGGCATGGTCAGCAATGGATGAGGAGGGGACACTAAAGCCAAAACATGTGCCTTTAGAATGCATGATTTTTCATAATTTCTATGAATTTATGAATGATAATAATTCATAGTTTCTATGAATTTTTCTAGGAATTTCCCTATCTAAGTTACTCAGTTTATGAATACTGCTTCCCAGTGTTGATGTAGTGAATCTTGAAGTGGAATGAGAAGGTCTTTAAAGGCCTTTCCAACCCAAACCAGTCTGTGATTCTGTATTGTTAAAATACCAGTGACAAATGGAACACTCTGCTTTTTCCTATCCATTCAAAAAAATATAGCTTTTTAAGAAAAACTTCTCCTGGAGGCTCTCCTGTGTGTCTGTTTGCAGTTTCCCTTCAGCTGCAGTATCACATGCTTACAGAACTGTGTGCATGTTTTTATGGCAACCCTAATCTGTTGTTTTGGTTTCCTGCTCAGGGCTGAAGCAGTACTACAAAATCGTGAATTCCCATCCCCTCCCACATAAAACCTTTGAGGAAAAAACCCAGCACCTGCAGGAGTTGTTCAGCAAGATTCCTTTCAACCAAGCCTTGGTCTTCTCAAATTTGCACAGCAGGTAATTTGTTTGCAATAACACCTGGACAAGGCTTGTTTGAGAGCACTGCTTGTGATGTCCAGCCATGGATGACAAATTTATGGTACCTGTGAGGTCTCAGAGCAGTCTGCAAACCTTAGCTCTGAAATACATCCTGAGGAATGCAGTGTGAGATACTGAAAATATCAGAATGCAGTCCCTGCCTGTAGAGAATAACCTAAGGACTAGCAGGTGTTTTAGGCTGGGGTTTTATTTCCAGTTTTCAGTGTGTGTGTGTGTGTGTTCCCTCAGGGCTCAACATCTGGCTGAAATCCTGACATCCAGAGGCTTCCCTGCTGAGTGCATTTCAGGTAAATCCATTTACAGTGTTCTGATTCCACTGAAATTGTGCATAAATGTGACCTAAAATAGGAAAACTTCCTAAATCTTGCCTTGCAGGACCTCTGGTTAAATAGCTGAGAATAGCATTTGAATCTTCATAGGTCTTTTGAGACTCAATCTACAAGGAAAAGACTATTTTTTTGTAATGAGTGACCTGAGTTTTCCAGTTTTGTTTGTTCATTCTTTACTCATTTGGAGCTGATGTTTGAGGAAGTTTCTGACTTATTCCTGATGATACAAAGCAGTGTTTTCTGGAATGTGAGGGGCATAAAGATGAAGAATGTAACCTGCTTCTAATTTTTATCTTCCTAGGCAACATGAATCAAAATCAGCGACTTGATGCCATGGCTAAATTAAAGCAATTCCACTGCAGAGTTCTGATTTCCACAGACCTGGTGAGCTTTTACTGCTTTCAAACAAGCTTCTTACAGATTCCATTTCAAATTTATTAACTGCTCTGCAAATTTTACAGCATGCAGGAGTATTGCACATAAAGTTACTTCAGAGGATTTGATTTGGCTTGGAATTGGAGAGAACATAAATGTGCTGATCAAGCACCGTGGACTGTGACTTATTGTCACAGTGGGGCTCAGACATCACCCCATTCCTCATCTGCCTGCCTGTGGAGTGAGGGGATACTTTTAGGGCACGTCCAACCCAACCCATTCTGTGATCTGGCTCAAAAATAGGTGTCAATTTATCAGTTGCTCTGCAGCTAAAAGCTGCTGTAGGGGCAGCATGCTGTGAGTGCCAGATGTGTTGGGTGACCCCACTGTGGTCCCTTCCAGCCTCCCTGGGTTCTGGGTTTATTACTCGGCTCTCACTGCCCTTTTCTCCTCCTCCCCTGCTGCAGACATCTCGTGGAATTGATGCTGAGAAGGTGAACCTGGTCATCAACCTGGACGTGCCCCTGGACTGGGAGACCTACATGCACCGCATCGGCCGCGCCGGGCGCTTCGGTGGGACAGCTCTGCTGGGCTGGGCTGGGCTGGGCCTGAGCCCTGAGCTCTGCTGGGCTGGGCTGGGCTGGGCCTGAGCCCTGAGCTCTGCTGGGCTGGGCCTGAGCCCTGAGCTCTGCTGGGCTGAGCCCTGTGCTGGGCTGGGCTCTGCTGGACTGGGAGACCTACATGCGCCGCATCGGCTGCGCCGGGCGCTTCGGTGGGACAGCCCTGCTAGGTTGGGCTGGGCTGGGCTGGGCCTGGCTGGGCTTGACCCTGCTGGCCTGAGCCCTACTGAGCCTGCAATTAACTCTGCTCTGTCCCACAGGCACCTTGGGGCTGGCTGTGACCTACTGCTGCCGTGGGGAGGAGGAGAACACCATGATGAAAATTGCTCAGAAGTGCAACCTGCAGCTTCTTCCTCTGCCAGGTGGGCTCTGTGCTGGGCGTACAGCTGGGCTTGGTGGTTTCCTGTTAGAGCTTCAGACAAGCCCAGGGAGGCTGGTGTGTGGCTTCTCTGCTGGGGCTGCTTTGCTTTTAGCCCATTTTCCTCACACTCAGCTCCCCACAGGGAATGCAGTGTTGTTTGTCTTGAGCAGCCTTTGGTGCCTCCCGTGAAGGAAATATTGTGGCTCTTTAAACTCTCCTGAGAATTGAAGGGGTTGGTTTGGGCCCTCACTTGATGTCTGACATGCAGTTTTGAGAAGCTTCTCTTGGGTACTGGTGTGAGCTCTGGAGGGAAGGATGCCCTTGCCTGAGTGGTGCTTGTTTCTCTTCTGTGCAGAGCCAATCCCCCCTGGAATGATGGAGCAGTTTGAGGATGGGCAGGTGGAAGTTAAACCTGCAATACCCACGGCTCCTGTGCTGAACTGTGACACTGTGTGTCCTAAACCAGAGCAGCCAGAGCTGCAGCCTGTCCAGAATGGCTTCCCAGACATTCCTCAGCCTCCCTCTAATCTTCCAAGGGATAATTCCTCTGCAGAAAGGCCAAAAAAGACTCCGAAGCAAAAACAGATAAAAAAGTGCACAAATCCTGCAAAAGTAGAGAAAAATAGAAGCCCCCAAACTTCCAGCTGTCACACAGAACAGAAGAACCAAGTCAAACCCATCTCCAGGATGGATGGAGAGCACAGCACTCAGGCTCCAGATGAGGAGGCCTTAAAACAAAATCTTCCCAAAATTCCATGCTTGTCTTCTTTCAAAACCCAACTCACCAGTCCCTGGAGCTTCTCAGATTTTGTTGAAGATTATGATTATTTCATTAAAGAAGGGTCAGAGAGAGAGGTGGAGATTTTAAGAAGTTACTCAGGCCCAGGAGAGCAGCATGGGCTGCCCAGGAATGGGGATGTGGAGTGGGAAGAGATGGAACATCACCCAGAGGCAGCAGCAGATGAGGCTGAGTCTGCTGACAGCAATGGCTCAGGGAGCCCCAGGGGTTCCTTGAACAGCAGGGCCAACAACTCCTGCTCTGAGGCCTTTTCAGACACACAGGAGCCAAGCCCTGTGCCCCCAGCACGCCGGGGCCCCCCACGTTCCTGTCCCACGCCAAAGCAGCCTCAGGAGCCATCCCACAGCCCAAGGCAAAAGGAAGTGAAAAAGAAAGTCCCAAAACAGAATGCTAAAGCCAAGAAAAGCCACAAGTATCAGTTCTGCAGTCCTGCCAGGAGCAGAGCTGAGGAGGAGCAGAGCTGCAGCTCCTGGGAGGATGCTGCCCACCAGGGCTGCAGCTCTGAGCACCACTGGAGGTGCTACTACGAGGCCTGGCAGAGCTACTACTCAGCACTGTCCCACTACAGCAGGAGCTACTGGCACCTGAGCTGCATCAGTGCCTACCACACCAACTCAGTGTATCTCCAGGAGCTGCTCAGAGATGGGGACTGATGTGCTGGTGCTGCTGGCTGGGACCAGCCTGGACAGGGCTGTGACAGCCCTGCCTAAGGGGCACTCACAAGAGACAGATGTTGTTTGACTTGCAGAAAATGGTGTCTTTTTATAAGCAGCTGTGTCTGGTAGATGTTTTACACAGGTCCAGTGACGGTGTTACAATTTGTTAATAAAAGGTAAAGAAAGGCAGCTGGATGCTCACTTGGAATCTTTACAATCCAAAGCAAAAACAGGATGATAAAAGGCAGCCATTCCCACATAAGAAATGTCAGGAAATCCAGAACAATCCCAGTTGTGTTTCATGGCATCCCAGAGTGGTTTGGGTGGGAAGGGACTTTAAAGTTCACCTTGTTCCATTCCTGCCATGGCAGGGACCCCTTCCCCTGTGCCAGGAGCTCCCAGCCCCAGTGTCCAGCCTGGCCTTGGGCACTGCCAGGGCGCCAGGGCACCCACAGCTGCTCTGGGCACCTGTGCCAGGGCTGCCCTCCCTCCTGCCTCCCTGTTGGGTGAAGCTGGATTCCCTCTCCATGGTCTGTTCCAAGTTGGTGCTCATCCTGTTTTCCCTGATTCTCTTGGTAAACACCAGGCGCTGATAACATCCCAGCGAAGTGGCAGAGTGAAGGGAGCATCTCAATGCCTGCACTGCTAAATTAAATCCAGTTAATTAACACTGTATAAATAACATTTCTATAGCAAGGTGTGCAGCAGGCTGTGTGGTGGAGGATTTAATTATGTAGAAAATGTGCAGCAATCATAATTGGTCTGTCCCTCTGGGTGCAACAGTATCAGGCTTCCCACACTTACAGGAATGCTTTAATTAGAAATGGAATTACCCATTAGTGCTAAAACTAATTGATATTTCCTGTTTGGCTTGTACAGAGCTGTCCTGGGGCAGTCCTGGCTGGCTCGGGGTGCTGACCCTGGGTTGCCAGTGCACCAATTTTGAAAGTTTTTCTTTCTGTGCTTTGTTCCTGCCTTACTCCCTTTGTGTCACAAATGACTCCAGGGAGGGGGTTCCCCTTTGAGTAGTTGGAAAAGGCCAAGACAGCACGATTGTGTTTCCAGGATGAATTTTTGCAACTTGTAGCATTCACAGAGGGGACCCTGTAAGAAATGCACCTCAGTATCTGCATTATTGCTGTCCTCTGACATCTCACTGATTTCCTTAATGATTGCTTTGGGAAGAGTTAATTAGTATTTAAATGCAACTCCAGTGGCCCAGGTCAACACCCAGAGTTCTCCAGAAGAGCCTCCCAGAAGGTTTTGGGAAGAAACGACAGCATGCTGTTGGTATTTGTGGCACATACTCTGTTTAATCCGGATTGGATACATCAGGTACAGCAGTGGCACAAGACTCAATACTGTAAATGATATACAAGTTTCAACATATGCACTACAATTCCAAAAGAAGACAACAGGAAACTCGGTTCTTCTAGAAAGTTGTTCTCAAATGAAGCTACCTGCAGTTGTGTCCAGTACATTTCGTATCTGTCCTCTGACATTTGTAAAGCAAAGCCCATTGAAAGTACGAAAATAGAAAAGAATCGGGTTGAGAGCTTCTTACAACATAGAACTCCTAAAGAAAACACCATTGCATTGGAATGCCGTACTGGTTTATCAAAAATAGACCATCACGCCGCTTGTAGAGACTCGCTTGGTCCGAGGAGCCCCTGGAGCTCCCAGTGGTGGCTGGAGTGGGGAGAGCACTGGGGGCACCTTCCCCCAGCTGAGGCCCTGGAGCAGCACTGGTTAAACCCAGGGAGGGGAGGGACACACGGACACACACAGAGGGACAGACCTGACTGGGAACGGGCGGGGGGACTGTCACAAGCTCTCTGTCACCTGCTCTCTGTTCCACCTGAAGCGTTTGTGGCACAGGTTCTGCCCCTGCACAGGAGCAGCAGCTCTGGCTCTGTCCAGAATTCCCTGTGGCATTTGGGGTGTCAGGAGCTGGGCTGCACTCGGTGCAAGAGGAGGGCTCATTGCTCTACAGGATTGCCAGAGAGGTGAAATGACTTCTTCGAGGTCACTTAGTGATGGCTCAGAGCTCAGGAGCAGGGCCCAGGTGCTGGTGCTCAGCTCCTGATGTTCACTGCCCTCCCTTTGCTCTGACAGCCTTAGAAAGAGGAAATCACCATGGACAGCGTTTTTGGCAAATACAAAGCCTAAAAACTTGGGCTCTAAACCCATGGATCTGCTGCAGTTGGCTCCAAGTGCTGGAGAAAAACAAATGTTCTAAACCAAAATATTGAGATGGGCTGGATGGGTGAGTGATGTGAGAAAGGTGTTTTATTCACCCAGCTTTAAAAGCAGAATTAAGTTTGTGGTTCAAAGCTGCTGATGTTCACCAGCTCTCCACGAGTGCTGACTCTGCCTTAGTCCAACAGATTAAATATTACAAAGTCCAAGGGATGTAGCAACACAAATTAAATGTGGTTTTTAATTTCCTGGGTTTTCTTTACAATACATGTAAGATGCAACATGTCTGCAACCTCTTTACTTAAAAAGCAAACTCTTGAAGGAAATTTGCATTCTTTAGCTGGTATTAATCTGATTTTCATGCACACACCTTGAGCTGTCTAGACTAGAATGACATATGCTGGGTTACAGTACAGGTGCATTAGCAACAGGTTTAGGTTAAACAAGTGGCATTGAATAATTTGGTCTTTCTGGCCAATTAAAGACAGATGCATTTTGGATTATCCATGAGGTTTATTCTGCGCTAAAGCCGTGTGTTACTTAGGTTGTCCTTGTAAGGAAACTGAAAGCAAAAGGTGGCTTTTAGAAAGAGTCAATAGAAGTCAAAGCCTGTGTGTGAAAGGTATTTTTCATCATTTGCTGCCAGCTGGGTGTGAATCCTGTT
Organism: Melospiza melodia melodia; assembly: GCF_035770615.1. Taxonomy (NCBI): domain Eukaryota; kingdom Metazoa; phylum Chordata; class Aves; order Passeriformes; family Passerellidae; genus Melospiza; species Melospiza melodia. The sequence goes on from NC_086221.1 coordinate 8,775,642, forward strand.
AGCAGCTCAATGCCAGGTGAGAGGAGAGGAAATCTATTGATAGCATAGGCAGAAAATTGGTGCAAATATTTTTCCTTCAGAAAAAAGCTTTGGAAAGGAAATGCTCAGAAAAGGGAGTTGCTCCTTTGATATTTTTATATTGCTTTAGGAAAATCTGAAAAAACAATGCCCTTCCACTTGCTTTTTGTACAAAGAATCCATTTTTACCCCTTTTAAAGGAGCGTCTCTAAAACTGTAAAAAGTCGCGAGGAGTGAGAGGAGGGGAAAGGCTTGGAGCTGCAGTGCCAGCACAGCACTGGCGGTGTTCTGGGGCTCATGGGGCTCTTCCAGAGCCTGCCCTGTCCCTGCAGGGATGGATCCTTGTGGGGATGGGTCCTTGGGATGGATCCCTGTCCCTGTGGGGATGGATCCCTGTTCTTGCAGGACTGAATCCCTGTCCCTGCAGCCCCCAGAGGTGCACAGTTCTCTCCTGGGGTAACCCCAGGTTTTCCACAAGGCAGTTCCAGCTGCTTTTGGACCCTTTATTGGGCGACCTCAGAGGATAAAGAGAGCTAATTCCTTCACTAAAAATACTTTTAGCCTGTTCCTCTAGGCTCAGACTTCCTTAAATCTGTGTGTTTGTATGCCCTGAGAGCCTGTGCTGAGGAACTGGCAGCCTGGGCAGCCCTGTTCATGGCAGGGGCAGAGCCGTGGTTCCCAGCGAGGATAACAATTCCTGATTTGTGGAAGAAAACAGAGGCCGTGGCAATCAGAGCCCAAGCAGCCAGCCAGAAACTCCTGGAACTGGTTTTCCTCCTTCTTTTTAACCTTTAAAATTGAGTGTTATACTCCCAAAAGTTTGTCTGACAGTGATTAAAAGCCCCTTTGGGCGAGGGCTGCCGCAGGGCTATTTACAGATACAGAGATGTGGAGTGCCAGGTCCAGCACTCCACGCTGAATCAGGAATAAGAAAGGCAGCACCAAGAATCCTTGGGAATCCCTGACTCTTTGTAATTTTTATTCCTGTCCCTGTCAGCACAGGGCATTTCACCCTCACTCTGTGCCAGTGGAGAGGAGGCTGCAAAGGTGGCGAGTGGTGGAGAGCAAGGCCTCTGATCTAGGAGGGCAGGGGTGCTCAGATGATGACACTTAATGAAAATAAAGCAAAACCTAAATTAAAACATCGAAAGAAATCTAATTAATGGTAAGATTAACTGCAGTATAACCTCCTACAGGAAGCAGCAAAAGGCAGAGCATTTTAATCTTTTAAAACAGGACTAAACATAGTTTTGGGTAACACATCACAGCCCTGGAATAAATGACTGAAGCTGGTGCAGCTACTGGAGGCTCAGCCATAGCCCTGGGGTTCCTGGGATGTTGGGGGACTCTACGGAGGGTTGGAGGGATTCTCACTGAGCTGATGCAGCAGCCATGGCTCAGGCACAGCAGGAGTGCTGCCAAAGCAGGGTGCAGCTCCTATGTGTAATCAGCATTACTTATCTATACATGTATGTGTCTGTAATTAGCTATATGTGTGTGTATATGTGCAGATAAATATTACACCGGGAGAGGATATGACAGATGTTAAAAGAAAACATCATCCCTCTGCTGAGCCAGCCTCAATCATGCTTTGAGCCGTTCCTTCCACTCTGAAATTGGTAAAATCCCTGCTCAGGAGGGGATTGGGACCTTCCCCTGCTCCCTCCATGGTTTTGGGGACAGGGTTGGGAGGTTTGTGCATGAGCAGGGCTCAGCCAGGCTGGGGCCGGGCAGGGAGGGAGGGGATGCTCCTCACTCTGCCCTCCCTGGATCCCTGGGAAAGGGCATTGAGGAGGGCACAGGGGCAGGAAAGAGGGAGCAGTTGTGTTTCAGGCCATGAATTTCCCTTGAGGAATCCTCCCGAGGAAGGTGCCAGAGGAGGTGCCAGCGCTGAGCACGGCTCAGGCCCAGTTTGAGGTACCTGGGGTACCACACAGTGTTCTCAGTTTTTGGTTAGCTGTTAGTTCATGACGGGACTTTTCCCAAACCAAGTGTAGGACTGTGAGTAGGAAATGCTGTCTGTACCACACGTTAGCAAACGTTGCCAAGCTCCAGTCCTGCTCCCCCTCCCCAGGCAGGCCCTGTGCTGGCCTGGAGAACTGGAATTGCTGCCCTTGTCTATCCCCAAAATCAATGCAGCCCAGGAGCCATGGATGGGACAACTGGAGCCCTCAGCCTGTGAAAAAGCCAAACACCTCTCTGTCCATGCAAGATATTTGGCTCTGGGGTTAGTTGTTATCAAGTATAAATCCAGACATTATTTGGCTACTATTTACAACGGGTTACACGTCCAGTGCCAGCAAAGGAATTTCTCTATAGGAACCAAAAGTAAAAAGTAAAAAGCATGGGCATACATTACAAGGAACTTCTGGTAGACTCAGGAACGCTCGATGCAGTTGAGTTCAGTGCTTTCATTCTTTGCCATTTGTGTGCACAGTATTAAAAAAGAATCCTACCTTTTTTTTTTTCCTTTTTAAAAATACAGAACTGTAGTCTAGTCACACTCTTACAAGTAAGTGATAACAAAAATAGAAAGCAGATACCCAGGTGGGACTAAAACTCTACTAGAGCCTGTCTTCTTTTTTTTTTTTGTTGTTGTTTTTGTTTTTCTCCACAAATATGTTTCCACAGACAATAATTAGCAGACAAACACAGTTTGCAATTGCACTGTATTGACCTGAAAGGCGGGTACAAAATAGTCTAAATTGGGGATGGCATCTGGGGAGGGAGGTGTGTGTGTGTGGGTGTGTGTGTGCAGGGAGCTGGCACACCTGGCAGGGCCGTGCCCTCTGTGGCTCTGCCCACTCACACTCACACACACAGCCCTGCAGGGGGCTGCTGTGACAGGTGGCTTCTTTTCTCTAAATATTTTCCTATAAAAGAAAAAGAAAAACAGTGAAATTTTGGTTGGTTTAAAGGACCTGCTCCATGAAGGAAAAAAAAAAAGAAAAAAGTCACAAAATCTATTTTTTTCACCTTTTCAGTCATTTCCTCGTGAATAAATATTATCCATTAAAAACCTTTAAAAAGGTGCTGCGATACACAGTGTTAGATTCCGTTCTCTGCAGTGGCTCTGCCGCCGGGCCGGCTCCTGCTCCTGCTCCTGCTCCAGCTGTGCGGCGCTGTCGGGCCGTGCGGGGCACAGCTGGCAGGGCTGTGTGGGGCACAGCTGGCTGGGGCACAGCTGGCAGGGGCACAGCTGGCTGGGGCACAGCTGGCAGGGCTGTGTGGGGCACAGCTGGCTGGGGCACAGCTGGTAGGGCTGTGTGGGGCACAGCTAGCGGGGCACAGCTGGCAGGGCTGTGTGGGGCACAGCTAGCGGGGCACAGCTGGCTGGGGCAGAGCTGGCCAGGCCATGCAGGGCACAGCTGGCCGTGGCAAAGCTGGCCGGGGCACAGCTGGCTGGGCACAGCTGGCTCTGCCCGCAGCTCTCTGCTCCTGCTGCAGCCCTTCCTCTGTGCCCAGTGCCCAGTTCTGTCTGGTGCCCAGCTCTGCCCAGTGCCTGCTTCTGCCCGGTGCCCAGTCCTTCCCAGTGCCCAGTGCCCGGTCCTGCCCAGTGCCCGGTGCCCGGTCCTGCTCGGTGCCCAGTCCTGCTCGGTGCCCGGTCCTACCCGGCGCTCGGTGCCCGGTCCTACCCGGCGCTCGGTGCCCAGCTCTGCCCGGTGCCCAGTGCCTGGTCCTGCCCGGCGCTTGGCGCCCGGTGCCCGGCGGAACGCAGAGCTCGGGGGCTCCGCCGCTGCAGCGCCGGGCCGGGCTCACAAGGCCGAGACCTTGACGATGTTGGGAACGTTCGTGGCGGGCCCGGGGCTGCCCGGGCCGGGCCTGCTCTCGCCCTCGGGCGTCAGCGCGGGCGGCGTGGGGATGCTGATGATGGCCGTGGTGATCTGCCCCGCCTTGCAGTTCGGCCGCAGCCCGTCGTCCGACTTCATGTTGAGGCTGGAGCGGCTGCAAAACAAATTTAGCGCTTGGCTTGGTCCTCAAAATGAGGCACTAGGAAGGATGGGCACGGTCGTGGTTCTTAATCAGGATCTTATTCAGCTGAAATATTCAAAGGCTCCATTTAAACCTCCCCCCTTTCCTGCAAGGCACCATTTATGTCTACACAGATTACACCGAGCTCTGGTAATGTTCCCCCTGGTTAGGAGACAGCTCCTCACAGGGCAAATTGCTCCGTTTCCATTTCCTTCTTGCATAATTCTAGTTTATTTAAAAGGACATCTAAATACACTGGCCTGGGTAGTGCATCTTTTCAGAGCACAGGTAGTTCTTTCTGAGAAAGATGTTGCCTTTCTTGCATTTCAAATACCTCTTTCATATTCACCGTCCCTTGATCCTTTCTATTTTATTTCTCTCTGCAGTAGTTTCAAGGATGTGACAGCTGGGAGCATTCTTATTAGATCTGCATCAATTGCATCCTATAATTAATTACAGGGGGAAAATGATAGGTTGATTTCTGTGCATCTGCACAGCTGCAGGAGTCTGCTATTAGCAGCCCAACGTGTTCATTTTCCACACAAGGCCTGTCCTTTCAGCATGGAAAGCTCCCAGTCGGGAGCTGCTGCTGTTCCCTCGAGTGACTCACCCGGGGATGGTTTCTGATCCCCCAAACATCCAGGGACAGATCCCACCCCAATGCCCCTAGTGGGGCAGCCCCAGGGCCTGGGTGCTGTGCCAGTGGTAACCAGCACTCCCAGCTGGTCACATTCCACACAAAAAATAACTGAAAAGCTTTTTTTTCTCTCTCCATCCCTGCCCAGTTTGGTAAGCAAGTGAAATAAATGTTGACATTTAAAATATCACCAGCATCTGATTTAGCAGCCAGAACAGTTGACATTCCTCTGAATTACTGCTTCAGGTGCTGGTTTAAAATATTGTCATATTGAAACTGGAATAGCTGGAGGCTTGTTTTGTGCTTACTCATTCATAATTCATGCTCTGAAATGCCCTCCTGGCACCAAGTAATCACTTGCTGCCCTGAAGGCAGCTTTGTTTGGGTTTGTATGTCCCTTTGATAGGAGAGGGGAGAAGAGGAATGGGACATTCAAAATCAGCCCTGGTGCACAAAAAACTTAATGGGCTGAGGGGGATTTAGAAAGTAATTTAATATTTGCAGGAATTATATGGTGAATAAATGATTCTTCTTCAGCAATTTATGTAAAAAATGAAATTTTAACCATTTTCTATTAAGGGGCACTTCACCTGTGTGCTTTATAGCTTTTTAGGTCACAGCTACTAAGGCACCATTGTGAAATTCCTCTTATTTGCTTCCCAGTGATGTTTGGAGTGGCAATTTTGGGTTTTGGACAGTGGAAATCAGTGGAGCGTCCCGTGGGACCACCTCAGCCCTCCAAGAGCTGTGGCTGACAGAGCTGCTGGCCCGATGGTTTTGCCAAGTGTCCTCTGGGGGCAGAACCTTTGCTGCCATCCACCCTCCAGGCTGCCCTGGGGCCTGGGGCAGCTTTCACCTGCTCCTTCCTTGCCAGGACAGCCAGGAGCCACCTCCCTTGGGCCAGCACTGGGGGGGAGACAAACAGGCTGCCACCAGCCCCTGCCCCTGGCTGGAGAACAGCCCCACAGCTGGGCACAGCTGGGCACAGTCCTGCCAGCCCTGCAGCTGGGCACAGCTGGGTACAGCCTGTCAGCCCTGCAGCTGGGCACAGCTGGGTACGGCCTGTCAGCCCTGCTAGCCCTACAGCTGGGCACAGCTGGGTAAAGTCCTGCCAGCCCTGCAGCTGGGCACAGCTGGGCACAGCTGGGTAAAGTCCTGCCAGCCCCGCAGCTGGGCACAGCTGGGTATAGCTGGGTACGGCCTGTCAGCCCTGCCAGCCCCACAGCTGGGCACAGCTGGGCATGGTCTTTCCAGCCCTACAGCTGGGCACAGCTGGGCAAAGTCCTACCAGCCCTGCCAGCCCTGCCAGCCCCACCCTGGGCACAGCCCGGGCACAGTTCCGTACCTGGCGGTGAGGGAGGGCTGCTCGCTGCCCGGGATGTGGATGGCGCTCGGCTCCCGCATGCTCCGCAGCCGGGCACAGCTGGGCACAGCCCTGCCACCCTGCCAGCCCCACCCTGGGCACACCCCCGCCGTGCCGCGGTACCTGGCGGTGAGGGAGGGCTGCTCGCTGCCCGGGATGTGGATGGTGCTCAGCTCCTGCATGCTGCGCAGCCGGGTGGCGGGCACGCTGCAGTTGGGCAGCGCCGCGCTGCGCTTGTGCCGCCGGGAGCAGCAGGACGCGCCCAGCCCCGCCTGGCTGGACACGGACGGGCTGCGGGACGAGGGGTAGTTCTGCAGGGAGCTCTCCATGCAGTTCTGCTCGAACAGCTGCTCGTCGATGAACTCGTGGTTCTGCGGGGAGAGCGGAGCTGTCACTGGCGGGTGGCGGCCCTGCCCTGCTCGGGGAGATGCTCGAGGTGCCGCAAGGGCTGCGCTGGGCAGGGCACTGCTGCCAGGGCCGCGTTGGGCACTCCCCAAGGAGAGGATCTGCCCTGCCCTGCCCTCTCTGCCAGCAGGGAAATGAGAGGAGCTGTGCCAGTGAGAAAGGCGTGAGGCCATTGCTGCTCACACAGCCTCCGTGGGGTTTGGATTTCTCTTCGTCTTTCACTGCATTCCAGAACGGCCTCAAAAAGTCTGGAGTGCCACGTGGTTATGAAAGCCAAAAGGAGCTGATGCTCCTCTTCTTCATGCCTGGGGGCAGGACTGTATTTTATTTCACCTGGCCAGAGCACTTAATGCTTGCATTGGGTGGTGGGTTCAAAGCATCCCTGCAGCGCATGAGCTGGGGGCAATAAACACTGCAGTGAAGGGAGGGAAGGAAACTCAGGAAGCTGAATCTATAAAGAGCTTTTGTGGTAAGGAACCAGAAATCCTGAAAGAAAGAACTGCCATGTGTGGCTGAGAACACCCAGGTGGAGGGAACAGACCTCGTCCAGTCCCTGTCGGCTGCAGAAACGATGGGAGACAAAAGCAACCATGCTGAGGGCAGCCACCAGATCCCACTGGGACAAGTCACAATCCCACAGGGAACAGGAGCACGGGAAAGCCAAAGGGAGCCACGTGCACAAACCCCAGGACAGGAGCACGAGGAGAAGGAAGCAAACACCGTCCAGACACGTCACAGAGACCACAGAGAAAACAGAGTAAATACCTTGATGGTGGAAGTTCGTACAGATAACAGGGGATCATCCACAAGATAGGACAATCCCTACGGGACAACATGCCAACAGAAGATAGAAACACAGTTCATTGTCCATTCCAGCATCCACAAGTTCAGTCCCAGCACTGCACCTCTGGCCTCAGCATTCCTGCTCAGGTTTGAATGGGCAACAGAACCTCCTCTCAGGCCCCTCAGCCAGAACCCTTCTGCCAATTCAGCTTTTGAGGGCTCTGTCCATGGGAACAGAGCAGAACCAGAGCAGCTTTATTGCTGTGGTCCTTTGGGAGCCAAAGGCAAACAAGGTTCCAGCTCTGATGCGCAGAGCACAGGCTGGGATTGTTCTGCTGTTGTGTCACCAGCGGGGTTTGATCAAGCTCTGTGAAAGCACAGAAGAAGGGTTTGGGTTGAAGGGCTGGGCTCAGGGCACTCAGCACTCGGAGAAAACACAGCATGTGAATGTCCGGAGCTGGAATGGGAGAGAAAAACCTCCCTTTGTCTGAACCAGCTCGGTCTGCTGTGGGAATATGACAGAGTAATCTCTGTGGTGGCAGCTCCAAGCACTCCAGGGTCACTTTGTCATCTGACACAGCAGATCTGGGGCCACTCACAGCCACTCAGCTGGAAGTGTGTGCCAGCAGCAGCCCAGACACCAGGCCAATAAATAATGGACTCTGAGCATCCTCTGCCTGCCTTCAGAAGGGTGAATTGCCCATTGAAACAAGCTTGCAACCATGGTACATTCCTCATTCCATTCCTGCAACTCACTCACAAAATGACTCTTCAGTGTTTAAAAATGCTTTTACTGCAATTCAAATTTCCTGTTGCACAGTGTTCTAATAGATTATGTGGAGTACAGGATCTGCACACAAACCCATTGAACCTTCTGGCCTGATAATTCCAGAGCAGGATCCAAACCTGCTCTCTGATTTGGTGCTGCACCATGGCAATAACTGGCTGAAAAGCATGAGGGAAAACCCCCTTTGTGCAGATTCTCCTTCTGAGCTTTAATCCAGATTCAAGCCTCACTGTTATTGCCGTTGTTTGCTGAAAATTTGGAACATTTTCAGTCCCTGCCACTCATTGTCTATTGTGTCTATTGTGGTACCACACCCACTAATTAGGGCACCACAGCACTAATTAGGGCACATTTTGGTTCCTTCAGTGATGCTCACCTGCCCCTGCACAGGTCAGAATTTCAGCTCCTTCTGCTGCAGCCCCTCTGCTCAAAGTGGGGCTGTGAAATGTGGGCACAGTTCTGAAGGGTTTGGGCAGAGAGTTTGAAACTGAAGAGTCAGGTTGTGAAATATCTGCTGGTAATGTAACATTGAAATAAAGCATGAGCTGTGTAAAACAGATTCAGGAGCCATTGACACAGGAGGAATCAGTTCCTGCCCTTGCCCTGGGACCCTCAGAGCTCCTGTAATTATTCCTCAGCTTCCTCCCGTGTCTCTCTGAGGCCCAAGTGCTGCTTTTCCAGCACCAGCCAAACTATGGAAGTGAAGGTGATTTGTCTAAAAGAAACCCTTGCGAGGCAGAAATCAAAAGCACCCTCGGTGATGGATGCAGATAGGAAAAGGCATGAATATTTCAAATGTTAACCTCTCTCCATTCTCCCTAGAATGAATCATGGTACAGCTAATGTGCTCCTTTACTGCAGAACCTTTTCTATAAACCTGGAAGCAAAACATCTGTATCAAACAAATATCTGAAATGTTCCCAGAGACTTCTGCACACACAATTAGTCATTAATGCAAAATAAAACTCTCACTCCCAACACCTTGCAGGATGCAAACAGAACAGTCATGCTGTAAAACTGGCTGTGGGATAAATCAGCTGCAGCCAGACATGAGCAGAGCTGTGTGCAGCCTTTACAGCCTGGGACAGGCTCACCCTCTCTGGGCTATCCCAGGGCTAAAGGTTCATTTTCCCAGAATAAATCAGCTGCAGCCAGAGATGAGCAAAGCTGTGGGCAGCCTTAAACCCTGGGACAGGCTCACCCTCTCTGGGCCATGCCAGGGCTGAAGGTTCTGTTTCCCAGCCCTGGGCAGGGGTGCCAGGCTGTGCCCGGGGGTCCCAGCAGCACCAGCATCACCTTTCTCCCAGGCAGCAGAGCTGCTCTGGTGCTGCTCAGCCCCACTGAGGGCTGTGGGATGTGTGGAAATGCACCTGGGTCTCTCAGGAGCACTGAAAAAATGAAATTTCTTGTTCTGACATCTCCCTGAGCCCTGGCTGACATCCATGTGTGCTCAGAGGCCGGGAAGCTGCTGCTGGCTCTGTGCAGGGAGGGACTGAGGGCAGCAGGTGATCCCATCCCATCCCATCTTTGTCCCTCTGCACAGGAATTCCTGCTCTCATTGCACAGACAATGAGGTAAAAGTGCCTTTCACCCACTGCAGAGTGTTCTGGGGAGCCCAGGGTGGGTGCCAGCCCCAGGGGATGTGCCAGGGGTCCCCAGAGTTGGTACCAGCCCCACAGGGATGTGCCAGGGGTACCCAGGGTGGATGTCAGCCCCAGGGGATGTGCCAGGGGAGCCCAGGATGGGTACCAGCCCCACGGGGATGTGCCAGTGGATGCTCTGGGGAGCCCAGGATGGGTACCAGCCCCACGGGGATGTGCCAGGGTGGATCCCAGCCCCACAGGGATGTGCCAGGGGTGCCCAGGGTGGATCCCAGCCCCAGGGGATGTTCGGGGGTCCCTCAGCGCCCCCGGCGCAGCCCCCCCAGCCCTGCAGGGCTGTGCCCCGTGCCCGCACTCACCGTTGTTTTTTCCAGGCAGTGCAGCAGATGGTGGTGTTGGCTCTCGATTAAGGAGGTGCCTTTGGTCATGTGCTGCTCCTCCTCGGTGGATCCCTGAGCAGCCGCGGAAAGAGGAGGGAACAAAACCCCAACAGGTGAAAATGCAGGAGAGCAGCCCGAGCCTGCGGGGCTGGCGCGGGGCTGAGGAGGATTCCAGCGCTGCCAGCTCCCAGGATGGCTCAGGGTTTTATTGATGATTTCCCTTGTCCACAAAGGGAAAGGGGTGCGCAAAGCACAGGCAGGGGGTGTGGGGTGTCTGCAGTGCCTAAATCTGAGAGGAAATATCAACGTGCATGGCTTGAATTGCTGCTCAGGAGAGGAAACGGGGGCAGAACATCCTGCCAGGACATTGCCAGGGCCTGCCAGGACATTGCTTGTGGCCCTCGAGGGGATCCAGTTCAGCCCTGGTGAAAGCATTGCAGTTAAACGCAGCCCAGCATTAAACACTGTGAAATACCGTGAAATATTGTAAATACTGTTCAATACTGCTCCATACTGTTCAGTACTGCTCCATACTGTTCAATACTGCTCCATACTGCTCCATACTGTTCAGTACTGCTCAATACTGCTCAGTACTGTTCAATACTGCTCCATACTGTTCAATACTTTTCAATATTGTTCAGTACTGTTCAGTACTGTTCAATAGTGATCAATACTGCTAAATACTGTTCAATACTGCTCCGTACTCTTCAATACTGCTCAGTACTGTTCAATACTGCTCCATACTGTTCAATACTGTTCAATACTGCTCCATACTGTTCAATACTGTTCAATACTGCTCCATACTGTTCAATACTGCTCAGTACTGTTCAATACTGTTCAATACTGTTCTATACTGATCAATACTGCTAAATACTGTTCAATACTGCTCAATGCTGTTCAATACTGTTCAGTACTGTTCAGTACTGTTCAATAGTGATCAATACTGCTAAATACTGTTCAATACTGTTCAGTACTGTTCAATACTGTTCAATACCGATCACTACTGCTCAATTCCGTTCAATACTGCTCAATGCTGTGCCCACTGCTGCCCTGCCCTGGGTGCCACTCCCAGCTGGTGCTCTGGTCCCCAGGTGCAGGAATAGCCGAGTGTGCCAGAGCCAGAGCACAGCTGGAGTGGCACACTGAGGAATCTGCCTTCCTGAACACAGAATTAACAGACTCCTGTGGGAACGCAGCTTAGGGCAGGTTATGGATTTTTTGTGGCTGTTGTTTTGGAAGATGAACATTCCCAGATGTATTTTTAGAAGTGGCCTAAAAAAAAAAAATAAATGAGTTCAGTTTTTCTTATTACCAATGCTACCGATGAGGTAACAGCTCCAGCAGGCCCTGCTGGCTCCTGCTGGGATGTCTGACTGCACTGGAGCCTGCCTGGAACCTTCCCCAGGGAGCTCCTCGGGAGCCCTAAAGCTGAGATGATGCTGCACTAGAGCTCTGGGAGCAGAGGGAGGAAGAGCACATATTGCAAACACTATTCTTTATATGAGGATTTGCCTGAGAGGAAATCAAAATGGGGCCTGAAAGCCAAGAGAGCAGGCTTGAGAGAAGAGAGGGGGAGAGAGGATGAGAGGGTGAGAGAGCAAAAGGGATAAGAGAGTAGAAGGGGTAAGAGAGCAAGGTTCCCGTTCCAAAACAATAAATCATCTTCTGTGTTGAATATTCTGATTCTCACTAACCAATCTAGTACAAAACACAAATCCTGCAGCATTTCCATACAGCCTATAAGAATCACTACATCACCAGACTGTGTTACATTTCAAACCCTACAAACTCCTCTTTGGCCCCTTCTGCCAAGCTGCAGGGTCTGCTCTGACCCTTGGGCCTGTCTGCAAGCAGAGGGTGTTGTTCCATCACAAGGGGATCACCTTCAGTGGCCACACCATTGTTTTCCAGTTGTTCAGTAACTGAGGGATCTCAAAGCTTGCTTTCATTTCAATCTCGCTTATAGTTTCCATATTCCCAAAATCTTTTGCCAGGCAATCATATTGATAAGGCTTTCCTGTTCCATCTCCCCCAGCAGGCTCGGGGGTGGCAGTGCCAGGAGGTGGCTGAGGCTCAGGAGATGCCGCCTCTCCCTCCTCATCCTCCTCCTGAGCAGGAGCCCCAGGGCAGCCCGGGTGGGAAATGGCCCCAGATGTGCAGAGCTGCTGGCCAGGGCTGGGCCAGCTCCCAGGCATTTGGGGTTTTGGGAGCAGGGCTGAGGGAAGGGACCCTCAGAGCTGGGCCCTGCACCCTGGGCTGCTGCAGAAAAACAGAATCTGGGTCTGCAGCAGAGGAGTTTGGCTGCAGTGAGGAGAGCTGAGCTCCCTGAGCAGGGACGCCAGGTTGGCAAGGCTTTGGTGCCAGCCACCATTCGGTTTGCTCTTGGAAGGCATTCAGGGAAGCTGCAGCACGCTGTGGCGTCAGCTCTGACACCCAAAATTCTTCCTTTTTACCTCAATGTTAGTGCTCACCAGTGGGCCCTGGTGAGCTGGCCCAGGGCTGCACTGGCCCTGCCCAGCCTTATCTGGGGCTTGAGAAAGGCCCCAGAGCTGCCAGCCTGCTGTTCCTGGGCATTCACCTCCTGGCACTGCAGCTAAAAGGGAATTTCAGCTCTACAAGGAGATTAGTGCTAAGAGGATATGTAGGCTGCTTCCATGGGAAGGATCTCACCATCCCTCGAGCACTTCTGACATAAAGCCCACTAAAAAAAACCCTCTAAACGAGAAGAAAACAGTCTGAGCACTTGGTGTCTGGATGGCAAATGCCACAAATCCACACGTTTGTGGAGCACGAGCCTCCGGGAGCTGATCTCCTTCTGCTGCTGTCCTTGGATGGATCCTTTCCTTCCTTTGCCATTCCCTCTGCTGGGGGCTCGGGGCTGGGGACCCCTGGGGACCCCTGGGACCCCCAGCTCCTCAGGGAACTCATCCTGCTCCTGTCCCAGCCCTGCTGCTCCTCCCAAGGCAGGGAGAGGAAATCCAGGACTGGATCCCAAGTGAGGCTGCACAGATGCATCCTGGCTGGCTCTGGGGGTCAATCATCCTTCATCTCTCTGTGTCTCTGCTCCCCACGTGCACGACAGGCTGATTTATTGGAAATGGAATCCATGAAATGTGCTAATACCTGCTCTGGTGTTGATCAGGCTTAATGTAATCACCTCCTCTCATGTCTGCTGCTTCTGCTGAGCAATATCAGCGCTTAAAAACTTTCCTGAGCAGCCAGAGGCCTCTGGAGGCCTTTAAAAATAAACCCAGCACAGGCAGCCCGAGCCAGGAGCCAGGGAACATCTCCCTGTCCGGCTGGGGATGGGCAGAGAGGGCACAGCAGCCTGCTGAGGGAGACAGGGAGGGCAGGGGGGTTTATAGTGAGGGCAGGGAGTGTTTCTATAGAGGGCACAGGGTGTTCTATAGAGGGCACAGGGTGTTTATGGTGATGGCAGGGGGGTTTCCATAGAGGGCAGGGGTGTTTCTATAGAGGGCAGTGTGACCCAGCCCAGCCCCAGCAGCTCTGGCACAGAGCAGAGGGAGCTGAGAAAGAACCTGCTCTGCCTGCAGGGCAGCTCCTGTCCTATCTCCCATCCCTCTCCTGTCCCATCTCCCATCCCTCTCCTGTCCCATCTCCCATCCCAGCTCCTGTCCCAGCTCAGCCAGGAGCTCGGGGAGCCTTTTCTGCCCTGTGGTGCAGCAGCTGGGCTCCAGATGTGCCTGCACCCCGAGTGGGACACAGAGTGTGACCCTGAGTGTGTGACCCTGTGTGTGTGACCCTGTGTGTGTGACCCTGCATGGGAGCCCGCGTGTGTCCCCATGTGTGACCTCTGTGTGTGACACCAAGTGTGTCCCCATGTGTGACCTCTGTGTGCGATGCCAAGCGTGTCCCCATGCGTGACCCCACTGCCAGGCTGGGGACAAGGGGGAGCTGGGAGCCAGGGAGGGACAGGAGCAGGCTCAGGAGCAGGGCCAGCAGCAGCAGCAGCAGGGCCAGGTCCTGGTCACTCACCGGCAGCTCGAGGGCCTCGTTGAGCAGCCCGTTGCGCTTGCTGTGCAGGTAGGCGTTGGAGCTGCCCGTCTTGGCCACGCGGATCCGCGCCAGGCGCGCCTTCTGTGGGGACACAGGGACAGAGACTGGGGCGTTAGGGACAGGGACACGGGGTTAGGGACAGTGACTGTGGGGTCAGGGACACAGGGACAGAGATTGGGGCATTAGGGACAGGGACACGGGGTAGGGACACAGGGACAGAGACTGGGGCGTTAGGGACAGGGACACGGGGTTAGGGACAGTGACTGTGGGGTCAGGGACACAGGGACAGAGATTGGGGCATTAGGGACACAGGGACAGAGATTGGGGAGTTAGGGACAGGGACACGGGGTAGGGACACAGGGACAGAGATTGGGGTGTTAGGGACACAGGGACAGAGACTGGGGCGTTAGGGACAGGGACACGGGGTCAGGGACAGTGACTGTGGGGTCAGGGACACAGGGACAGAGATTGGGGAGTTAGGGACAGGGACACAGGGTAGGGACACAGGGACAGAGATTGGGGCGTTAGGGACACAGGGACAGAGACTGGGGCGTTAGGGACAGGGACACGGGGTCAGGGACAGAGATTGGGGTGTCAGGGACACAGGGACAGAGATTGGGGCATTAGGGACAGGGACACGGGGTCAGGGACTGTGGGGTCAGGGACAGTGGGCTTAGGGCTGGAGGACGCTGGGGTTAGGGCTTTGCCTCCGTTTATCACATCACCCCCCGCCCCAGCCCCTCCAAACCTCTCAGTGTGTCCCAGCCCTGTCCTTGTCCCCTGCTCTGCTGGGGCTGCAGCAGCACAGGGACACAGAGCCCTGCAGTGGCACTGCTGCTCCATCAGCTGTGGCATCTGATAAAATAACTGTCCAAAAATACACACCTCCAGGGGGACAGCACAGGTGATAAAAGCACTCCAAAAAAATGGCTACAAGAAAAACCAGACCTTACCTCTTCCTTTTAGATAATTCCATTTAGCATTTTCATTTTTTCTTTCAATGGCTGCCTGCTTCTCTGTAGAGTGATTTGCCTTTTTTCTTTTCTACTGTTAATTTATGACTCAAATGCCATTAAAAGTAAATACATTAAATAGCTGCAGCTATTAAAAAATAATTACATTGTGCTGTAGTTTAAAATGCTGCATAATCCCTTAAATAACATGGAGCTCGTGATTTTCCCCTCTAATTAGAGGTGCTAATGGGTAAACGCTGTAGGAAGAGGAAAGCAGGAGGCAAAAATCTGCAGTGGGTCCAGAGAGTGGAGCCATTTCAGAGCTCTGTCCCTGTCCAGGTGTGAGCCACTCTGGCCCTCAGTGCTGGCAATGTCTGCAGTATTTGTTTAACCTCACGCCCCTGTGGTGCCCCTGCAGACAATTCCTCAGGCAGAGACACCCGTGGGTAAAGTTGGCAGCTTTAATTGGGTGACACAGACTCTGACCAGGCTGAGAAATAGGTCTTCTTTTGACCCCCCAAAACGGGGACACCTGAAATTGGCTTTGTTTGCTATACCTCACCTAGATTTCCTTGTCCCATTTTAGTGCTGAGCCTCCTGATCAGTGTGAGATCAGTGAGGTCTCTGTGCCGGGCCAAGGAGCTGCCTGGGACAGGGGCAAGGCACAGACTGAGAGCACAATGAGAAATGAACGGGATCTTCACTTTTTGTGAACCTTTCCCAAGCTGCTGAGCTGCTCCAGGCCCTGGAAAAGGACTGGCCTAAGGACTGGCCTTAGGCTGTGACCTGGCACAGGATCCATGGGACTGCAGCCGTGGGAGAGAGCTGGGATAAGGGACTGAGCAATATTTCCATTTCCATGGCATTGTCCCTCTGTCCTGATCATTACATTGCCATTGAATGGTTCCTTCTAAACACAAGCATGTGCCTTTGTGTGTCTGTTCCTTACATGTCACAGGGATCCCTCTCTCCTAATCAGGAGTGGATTTTGGGTGCAGTGCTGGTTTTTCCAGGGCTGCTCTCATGGTCAGCACCATCACAAGGTTCCCACTTCTCTCTGTGCCAGATAAAACATCAGCTCCTCTGCTGGAGGAATTGCCAGTGCCCACTCACCTCACCTGTAACAGGAAGGTTCATCCTCATCTCCAGTTCAGTCAGTTGTTAACGTGGATTCAGTCTCAGGCTGTTGTAATGAACATTATTCCCTTTGCCTCCAGGCTAGCAGGGGATCAAATATTAATAGCTGTACTCCATGTGGAGTGGAGACGGTTCTGAGGTCTGCTCCCTTTTCCTTTTGAAACAGGGCCACTTGCTATCTAAATAATTAAGCCCCACAGCTTTTGTAGTTTGGAGCAGACGTTGTTATTTTAAAAAATGTCAGTGGGGCAGGACAGAAGTTAATCCTGCTCTCCTGCACAAAGGATGGGATTGTCTCAGCGCCCAGCTCCGGTCCCCATCGTGATTAAATTTGGTAGATATCTTGATTAACTCAGCTAGAGAAGTTAATTAAAATTGGTGCCTAAAATTGGTTTGGCCCTCCAGACAGTTTCCTCCATTGGACTAGAAACAACTTTGAAACAAGAGCTCAGGTTTTTCTGTGAAAGCGCAAATGTGAATTTTCTGTGAGTGTCTCTGCTGGGTGGCACAAGCTCTGCCTGGCTTTGGGTGCCTGTCCTGTGTCTCTGTGGGCTCTGACAGTACAGAAGGGTTTCAGATCTTCCAAATTCTGCCAGTTTCTGCCCCATGTGGGCAGGTTTCTGTCATCCCTGTACTGCAGAGCTCTGAGGACAGGGCACTGAGCACGGGCAGGTGCTGGCCTGTGGTTCCCTGCTGCAAACATCATTTTGGAGAGATGGCTGTCTTTGCATCTTTCCCCCAAAAGTGACAGACTAAAGGTCACCAGGGCCGGGCCTGAGCTCACAGTTACTGAAATAACCCCTGCACAGGAGGCTAAAAAAGGAAAAGCAAACGGCACACTGTGTCTGCATGGAGATGGGAGAGGAGTTGCTAGGAAACCACAGGATCTCAAAATGCATATGACCTAATCTGGAAGATAATTTATATGATGAAAATAATAATACTAATGACAGCCACTTACAGGTTAGAATGATTAATTTGGTTATCTGGGAGCCCACGTGTTTCTCAGAGCAGGGTGGAAGGCAGGGCTCAGGAACTTGTGGGCTCTGCTGGTTCTCAGGAATTGGGGCTCAGGATCAGCACGAGGGCAGTGAAGCCCTGCACAGGTGGGGAGGTGCAGCATCCTGGGGCTCTGCACTGGCAGAGGATGGGGAAAAGAGCCTGAGCTCATCCTGTTGCTGCTGGGAGAAGTGCAGGGAGCAGGAGCTGCTGGCTGGGAGAAATGCTTACCAGATGGCAGGCTCAGGAAACAGCTAATTATTATTTATTAATGATTTTCATCCAGTTCTTATGGAGATAACGCTCACTCTTGATTTATGTGGGATAAAAAACTATTAAGCTACAAGCCATGACATGATTCCACATCAGCCAGACAACTTCAGCTTTCCAGATCTCCTGTCCTTGAGCAGGCAGGGAGTGCAGGACCTGGAGCAGGAGCCCTGCAGCTGTTTTGGCATCATCACTCTCAGGATGGGGCTGGAAAGCACCTCTGGGCTCAAATCAGAGCTCACCTGGTCTGACTGTGCAGAGCCACCTCCACCCGTGTCCAGGTGGGTTTGGGTTCCTCCAAACTCTGAACACCTGAGGGTGTTTAGCCATCAACAAGGGCTCCAAACCCTGCACACCTGAGAGTATTTATACATTAATGAGGTCTCCAAACCTGCACACTTGAGGGTATTTATAGATTAACAAGGTCACCTGATCTACAGCCACCTCCACCCCAAGTTCAGGTGTTTTTGGGTAGCTCCAAACCTGCACACCTGAAGGTATTTATCCATTAACAAGGGCTGCAAACCCTGCACACCTGAGGGTATTTAGCCATTAACGAGGTCTCCACCCATGTCCAGGTGTTTTGAATCTCTCCACACCCTGCACACCTGAAGGTATTTATATGTTAATGAGATCTCCAAACCCTGCACACCTGAAGGTATTTAAATATTAATGAGATCTCCACCCATGTCCAGGTGTTTTGAGTCTCTCCAAACCTGCACACCTGAAGGTATTTATATATTAATGAGATCTCCAAACCTGCACACCTGAAGGTATTTAGCCATTAACGAGGTCTCCACCCATGTCCAGGTGTTTTGAGTCTCTCCAAACCTGCACACCTGAAGGTATTTATATATTAATGAGATCTCCAAACCCTGCACACCTGAAGGTATTTAGCCATTAATGAGGTCTCCACCCATGTCCAGGTGTTTTGGATCTCTCCAGACCTGCACACCTGAGGGTGCTCACACATTAATCAGCCCCCTCAGAGCTGTCCCTGTGAGGCCACAGTCCCTCCTCAGCCTCTCCTCAAGTGAGAGGGGCTCTGTCCCATCTCCCTTTACTGCTAAAACCACACCACGAGGTTTCCTGGCAGAAAGTGCAGCTACTCAAGGTAATTAACCACGTTTTTCACGCTAATTCCTCAATAATTAATAGTTTGGATGTTGTTGGTGATTGGTGCAGTAGGTGAGCAGCACTGGGTGTTTAAGGCTGAGATGAAGCTGCTCTCCAAAGTCACCAGTGGAGTGCTTTGCATCTGGTTTTTGTTCTCAAGGAGAAATATGAAATATTGTTTCTGGTATATGTATTATTTTCTTGCTTTTTTCTGCACCTGTTGGTTGTTTGGGGTTTGGATTTAAATCCTGGATGGAAAGGACTTGGTTGGCTCTGGAAGGTGGAAAGGTGATGAGCAGATTGCAGAGTTAAACAGAGCTCAGACTGCTACAGGATCTAAGGGGAACTTTTCCTTCTCCTTTTAACTTCTCTAAGAAACAGAGTGTGCACATTTGGATTTTACTTCCTCTCAAACCTTTACATTAAACAGCTTTTGAGCCAAGTTCAACTATTCTGTCACTTTTGCTTTGGGGGAGATGTCATAGAGCTGCATATGGAAATTAGGTAGTGCAGAACTCATTATATTCCTATACAATTTGACAGAAGCACTTGCAGTCAGACCTTGATCTTATTTTGGGCCTCTTCATTACTTTCCAGAGATGAAAGCTCCCCCTCTCCTCCTCTGTGCCTCTCCTTTTAATGCCACCTTACCCTTGGCACCATTAAAGCAGCCGAACATCATTTCCAATGAACTTTATCGTTTAATCTTCTCCAACGCTGAGGAACATCGTGTCCGGGCTATTTATGGAACAATGCACAGAATCTGGAGTTTAATGGCTCTGGGCCTCTCCCAGCACAGATACCCTGAGTGAGAGGAGATTTCTGAGGGTCACAATGGGCAGTGGTGG
Organism: Melospiza melodia melodia; assembly: GCF_035770615.1. Lineage (NCBI taxonomy): Eukaryota > Metazoa > Chordata > Aves > Passeriformes > Passerellidae > Melospiza > Melospiza melodia. The sequence continues at coordinate 8,794,928 of NC_086221.1, forward strand.
CAGGGGCTCAGGCAGCCCTGGGGCGCTGCTCCCCTCCTGATGGAAACTCCTTTTTGTGCATTTCGTGCATTCTCACCTTGAGCTCAACCAGCTCTGGCTCAGATTTAGTGAGGCTCTCACTCCTATGGGATATTTGTTTTGGGAATCATTTATTCTGTTTAGGAATTCTTTATTCTGTTTATTCTGTTCCCAGTGATTTCCAGCCCGTGTTGCGTGTGTGTTCACCCACCCAGCCAGGCTCACAACCTTGATCTGTGTAAGGGCTGATTGATTCAGGGACTGCTTTCCCCACCCAGGACTGATTTAGGGACTGCTTTCCCCCACCCAGCCGGGCCACAGCCACACCTTGATCTGTGTCAGGGCTCGTTTAGGGACTGCTTTCCCCCGGCTGAATTCTGTTTTACACAGCTCCTGCAGCTTGGCTGCACCTCAAAGCTTCCTCTCTGCTGAGGCTCCCACAGCAGCAGCTGAGTGACAAAACCTTCTCTCCCTCCTTGAAATAGAACAAAAGAAATTCCTACACACGTTTTTTTTATAGTATGAGTGCTGGAACAGGTTTTTAGAGCTTGGGTCAGGATCGCTCCAAGGATGTTAAAGCGGTGCCCAATTGTACTTGGAATAACTGGAATTGTTGTGGGGTGTAAATCAGGGTGTCAGAATTTTTCTAGAAACTTATTATTTTTAAAAAAATCTCAAGAAAAGTAATGTTTTTCTGCATGATGAATAGGGATGCTGGTGTTCTGCATCAGTCCAAACCAAGGCTCAGTGCCTCAGTGCAAGCCAGGCGTGATGAGCAGCTGTCTGCCTGTGATTTATCTGTCTGTCCTTCCCTATCTGTGTCTCCAGAGCTCCCTTTTATGACGCCTTTCACACAGCTCACACCCCCAATTAATAGCTCTGAAGCGTTCAGGGCTGGAGGAATTAGCAGAGTTTGATCTGGTGTCACACGCCAGGTGCTGGCCCTGATGGATGAGCGCTAATTAATTAATTAATTAATTAACTAATGGTGTGAAGCCCGTGGCAGCCCAGGGAGGGGGGAATGGCTCAGGTGGTGCTGACACCTGTGGGACAGGGCCCGGGGAGCAGCCTCTGGGTACTGCAAATAAATGGGGAGCAGCCTCTGGACACTGCAAATAAATGGGGAGCAGCCTCTGGACACTGAAAATAAATGGGGAGCAGCTTCTGGGTATTGAAAATAAACGGGGAGCAGCTTCTGGGTACGTGTGCAAGGATCCCAGCTGGGCACTGGGCCACTGCTGACAGCCTGGAATATTTGGATGTATGGGCTGGCTCTGGAGCTGAACCCATAAACTGGAGCTCACTGATTTATTTAATCTTTTCCTCCCAGAGCAGACAGCTCCTTGTCTCACACAATTTGGGACTCGGGGAATTTGGAATAGCTGAGCTGATGGAAAATGTTATTTTGCTTTCCTCGATGATATGAAAGGAAAGAGGCAGGATTCCTGGTTGGCTAATTTGTGTGTTTGGGTTTTTTTCTCCTGAACTCTATTAAGGGATGTGACAAGCAGAGAAAGAGGTACCTAGCCCAGCAAAAATGAAATATCTTCTAAAAAAATAATAAAAAAGCTTTTTTTCCCCTGTCAAAGACTGTTAAATATCAACAACAACAAAAACATATTCCACACAGATTCGTTCTGGTTGGAAAAAACATGTTCCTGAAATGTCAGCCAGCTCCAGTTTTAACCTTATTGTTTCTCTCTCCCCCTAAGTTCCAGCCCCATCCCCTGCTGGCACTGAGTCACGTTCTGATGCTGAGCCCTCTTAGACAGCCCCACTCATCTTCCTGGCCACGCTCTCAGCTCAGTAACCCACCTCCAAAACTCAGGGTGTCAGCTGAGAAACAGAACATTTCAGAGCTGACTCCCCTGCTCCGCAGCAAATCAATGATCACAATGGCCTGGTTATTGACAGCTGTGTGGGCAGCCTTCCTCACGGTGAGGGGATGACACAAACCCAGATTCAGCCTCTCCGAGCCCTGCTGCAGCTCCCGAGGGTCTGGAACAGGCTGTTCCTGCATCCTCCTGAGGAACAAGCAGGCATTTGTGTCCTGCTCGTCCTTCCTTTTGGCTGGAGCCCCTTGAAGCATCTCCATAGTTTCCCCTTCCCTGGCTGCCTGTGAGCCACCGTGGCCTGAGGAGATGGGAAAGCCTCCCTCCATGTCCATGGAAGAACTTCCCTCCATCCCCAGGGAAGAACTTCCCTCCATCCCCTTCCTCTCCCCCATGGAAGAGCCTCCGTCCTTCCATCCCTTTCTGTCCCCCATGCCCAGCATCCCTCCCTGCTCTGGAGCTGCTCAGTGATGGATCCTTCCCTCCATCCCCAGACAAGGTGTCCCTCACCTGCCTCACCCATTTGTCCCCTGGGCTCTGCCCAGCCTGGCATTGTTCAGCTTTCTGCTCCGTGTGGGAGCAGCTCCACAGAGCTGCTCTGTCCTGGCTGTCCCTGCCTCGCCCCAGCCTGTGCTTGGCTCTCTCCTGGCAGCCCACAGCCCCAGGGTGGAATGAGGACCTGCCTCCAGGCCTGTGCAGTGCACTGCTTGTCCTCAGGGAGCCAAGGGGCACCAGATAATAAATGAGATGAATTGAACACCCTGCGAGGCTGCAGTCGTCAAAAGCACATTTACTGCAGGCTTGAAACCAAGCCCTGTGATTTACCCAGGGCTGGGACTGCTGGCAGCCCCTGTGGCACTGAGGCCATGCCAATCCCCTGGGATTATCAGCTATTCCAGCAGCAAGGCTCATTTAGCAAATCTAACTCTTACAGATAAATGCACTTCAAGCAGGGCTGGGCTTTTCTTTCCCCCCACAGCATCTGAGCATTTCCATTTCCCTGCTGCTGCGGGCTCCCCACTTGGTGAGAGGTGCCCTTTGAACTTGGCTTTGCCCAGGCTGAGATCCAGAATGACCCTGCTCAATTCTCACCTTGGGGCTCTCCTGTGCCACCCCCAGCCCTGCCTGTCCCAGTCCCTGTGCTGGGGACACCGAGCTGTGCCTGGGACTGTGCTCACCCCTCCTGCAAACCATGGCCTGTGTCTGGGGGCTGCTCACCCCTTCTGCAGCTTCCAAACTGTGGTGGGGACACCGAGCTGTGCCTGGGACTGTGCTCACCCCTCCTGCAAACCATGGCCTGTGTCTGGGGGCTGCTCACCCCTTCTGCAGCTTCCAAACTGTGGTGGGGACACCGAGCTGTGCCTGGGACTGTGCTCACCCCTCCTGCAAACCATGGCCTGTGTCTGGGGGCTGCTCACCCCTTCTGCAGCTTCCAAACTGTGGTGGGGACACCGAGCTGTGCTTGGGACTGTGCTCACCCCTCCTGCAAACCATGATCTGTGTCTGGGGGCTGCTCACCCCTTCTCCAAGCCATGGTGTGCTGCCAAAGGAGCAGCATCCCCGCGCTGTCAGCAGCTGCCTCTGCTCTCCTTGCCGGGTGGGCAGGTGGGAGGTGCTGCCCCCACCCAGCTCCTTCTCCTGCAAGCCGAGCACAGAGAGGGGCTCCTCCAGCACCATCTGAATTACAAAGCCATTCTATTGTCAGACCTTTTAAGTGTCACATTCTCCGTTAGATCCCAGGCTGTGACATTCACCGAGGAGCAGCATCGTTTCAAAGTCAGGGATGTCTATTCTTAGCACATCAGTCAAAAAAAAAAAAAAGGGGTGGGGGGAAAAAGTCGTTGGGGAAGGAAAAAAACACAGCAGTTTTACCAAAATGAGCCTTGTCACAAGTGATCAATCCATCTCCCAGTCACACTGACCTGCTCCTTGCAGCGTGCCAGAGGACAGAATTTGATACCACAGCACAATGAATTAAGATTTGCCAGATCTCCTGGTAATTAATTGTCTCACAGCACAGGTTTGGCAAAGAATAATTTATCTTTAAAGAGATTAGATCACTGGTAGCTGGGTTTTGTGTTTTACTGGGTTTCTTCTTTTTAAGGAACATTTCTCCTCAGTTAGTTGAAGAATAGATGCTGGTGAGTAACAGCCACCTCCTGGTACTTTATTCACGTTATTTAAATTCCTCTTCCTGCTAGACCAGGGCCCCCTCAGCAGTGGAGAGGCAAAGCTGGGGCTGGGCTGGGCTCTGGGTTTTGGGGTGCAGCCCTGGGAATGTCAATCCAGCCACCCTGATGCTCATGCAGGATTTCTGCCTTGGTTATTGGTCACTGGAAAATCTCAGTCTGAGTTCATATAAAAAGTTAATAATGTCTAGAGCCTCGTCTTGAAATCTACCTGTACATCATGAGAGTCATGATTCTCAAACTAAGCAGAACTTTCACAGCATTTATCCTGATACATGTCCAAGATCTGCTCCTCCCTTCAAAGAGAACAAAATCCACTAAATTCCTGGTGTGCTCCCAAATTCTGCTCTAAGGAGCTGCTGCTGATGGGTTCTTCATATTCAGGGAATGAGAGAGCAAAGAGATTTTCCCAAAAAACCTTCTTGCAAAAGCCATGCAAAATTCTTTGTAACTTCAATGAGATGGGGGCAGAGTTTTAACTGTTTCTGAAGGTGGGATTCAGTGCAGTGTGGGATGATGCTGGAACAAGTGTGGTACCAAAGCAGATCCTCAGTGTCCCCCTGCACACCCTGACCAGCTCCAGAGGCACTGTCACTAACGTGCTTCTCTCCCTTTCCTCTTTTTAGTATTTATGCAGTGCTGATCATGTGAAAATTACTCACTCTTCTGACTTGAGAAAAGTTTCTTAACTGAGAAATTCCGCCAATATCAAGGGAATTAGAAATTCAAATGGGGGGAAATTATACACTGTGTGTGTCAATACAGCAAAGCTTTATAAAAGCTGCAATCAATCACACTGGCATCAAAGGTGCTGGGACTTTTCCCTGTTACCAAGTGGATTCCAGGCCAAAGGAAAAGCGGAATTGGAGGGAGAAATCTTGGTTTGCTCCTGGAGAGAGGGGCTGCCCTGTGCTGAGGCTGCAGCTCATTCCTGCACCTCCCTGCTGCTCCCCTCTTGTGTTGTGAGTGCCAAACGTTGTGGTTTTGTGGGTCTTGTCTCTGAGCTCTCTGCTGTCACTCCCTGGGATGCAAGGAGAAGCAGGCACGGCCCAGATGCTTGCCTGGAGCACAAATAACACTTTTCTCTACTACTGTTCTCCATCAGGTCCCCTGAGTCTCGCATTTCTGGCAGGCAGCATCCCATGGAGAGAAAAAGAACCTCAGGCCTTTGGTTTGCAGTTGTTGTAAAAACCTGATTCTGGCTGTGGTGTAATTTAGCAGATTGAAATAGAGATATAGTAAATCTGTTATGCTCTCTCAGTGACTCAGGGAGCTTCCACTGGCAAGAACTGTTCAGAATTTGGAATATTCAATAATCCCTTCACATTTCCAGGGGCTTCTGTGTGTTCCCAGTGTTCAGCCCCAGCTTTGAGGGGTCTGTGTGCTGATAAGTGCATGTTCCTGGATGGGTGTGCTTGAAACCACAGAGGAGCGAAGCAGCCAGGAGGATAAAGAGCTCCTGGGGATGATTTAAGGGGTTTGTGCACACAGCCATCCATTTGCTGCAGACAGGCTCACCCACCTTCTGCGCCCGGCGCTTGCCAACGCACTGCTTCTGGCCCAGGATGGACAGACAGACAGACAGACAGGGTTCCCTCACTCACCTTCTGTGCCCGGCGCTTGTCAATGCACTGCTTCTGGCCCAGGATGGACAGACAGACAGACAGACAGGGTTCCCTCACTCACCTTCTGTGCCTGGCGCTTGTCGGCACGCTGGTTCTGGTGGTGCAGGATGCACAGACAGACAGACAGACAGGCTCACCCACCTTCTGCGCCCGGCGCTTGTCAATGCACTGGTTCTGGTGGTGCAGGATGCACAGACAGACAGATAGACAGACAGACAGATGCACAGACAGACAGACAGGCTCTCTTACCTTCTGCGCCCGGCGCTTGTCGGCGCGCTGGTTCTGGTGGTGCAGGATGCACAGACAGACAGACAGATGGACAGACAGACAGGCTCTCTTACCTTCTGTGCCCGGCGCTTGTCGGCGCGCTGGTTCTGGTGGTGCAGGATGCACAGACAGACAGACAGACAGGCTCTCTTACCTTTTGCGCCCGGCGCTTGTCGGCGCGCTGGTTCTGGTGGTAGATGCGGCTGAAGTTGGAGACGATGACGGGCACGGGCAGGGCGATCACCAGCACCCCGCTGAGCGAGCAGATGGAGCCAAAGATCTTCCCCGCGATGGTCTTGGGCACCATGTCCCCGTAGCTGTGGGCAAAACACACGGGAGAGCCCTGCTGAGACCCCGAGAGCCCTGAGAACCCTCCTGAGAGCCCTGAGAGGGCCTGGGCAGCTCCAGGGTGGCACCGGAGCTCAGAGCCCCCTGCCAGGGACAGCCCCTGGAGCTGCCACCCTGGGCTGGTACTGCCACCACGTCCCCATAGCTGTGGGCACAAGCAACAGGAGAACCCTGCTGAGCCCTCCTGAGACCCCTGAGAGTCCTCCTGAGACCCTGAGCCTCAGCAAGGCCTGGGCAGCTCTGGGGTGGCACTGGAGCTCAGAGCCCCGTGCCAGGGACAGCCCCTGAAGCTGCCACCCTGCCCCTGGTACTGCCCCCCTGGGCTGGGCACAGCCACCCTGCCCCTGGTACTGCCCCCCTGGGCTGGGCACAGCCACCCTGCCCCTGGAGATGCCACCCTGGGCTGGGCACAGCCACCCTGCCCCTGGTACTGCCCCCCTGGGCTGGGCACAGCCACTCTGCCCCTGGAGATGCCACCCTGGGCTGGGCACAGCCACTCTGCCCCTGAAGCTGCCACCCTGCCCCTGGTGCTGCCCCCCTGGCACAGCCCCTGCCCAGCCTGGCAGCCCAGCTCAGCACAGACAGCCCCTCTGCTGGGTGTTGGCACCCTGTGTCCCCTCCCCATGCAGATGAGCCCCAGCGAACCCCAAACTCTGCCCCTGCTGGGGAGCAGCTCGTGGGTTTCCGTTCCCTGGCATGCAGGTGCAAATGAGAGCTGATTTACACCTCCACTCCAAAGCCCAGCAGTTTCCCTGCCATCTGCACAGGCAGAAATCTGGGGCTTGTTCAAAGTCTGCATTCAGTAAAAGGTGAATTCTCAGGGACGTGAGACCAGCTGGAAAATATCCACACAAAGCTCTGCCCTGGGTTGGACCCAACAATCTTCTGCTGTGATTTGTGTTGCATAAAGAGACGTGGAGCTGTGCAGGGGAGGCCACAGGGATGCTCTGAGGGCTGGAGCGCCTCTGCTCTGGAGAAAATCTGAAAACTGAAATCTAAACCAACCCCTGGTTGCTATCAGATGGTTTTAGGGATTTCTGTGGTTATCTTTGAGATGTTCTGGTGCTGGGTGCAGCAAATGTCGAAAGGAGAAATTATTTATTTAAATTGAGGCTTTATTTTTACATTTGATGTCAGTCTATGACCAACAAAGAGCTTTGAGGGGAATAGAGCTAGGAATAATTTACATCCAGGAGGGAAAACAAACATTTCAAAACAGCTTTCTTCTCAGCTGCACTCCTGTCCCCGTGCAAGAACCTGTTGGAATGGGGGGCTCGGTAAGAGCAGGATTCCTTGCATGTTAAATGCTTCAGCCAAGGTTTATTTATCCCAAACAGAATCCTTCTCCTGCCTTCACCCACACCAAAACCCCTCAGAACACCTCAAATCAATAGATGCCTCTTCATGTCTATTAACTTCTTAGCTGCTGCTCTATGCAAAGATCATTTCAAAGCTCTGCTAAGTGACAAGTTCTTCTGCCTCATTTAACACTGCTCCAAAAAAAATCTCCCTCCTCTGCTGCTGGCCCTTAACACAATAAGGCTGGAAATTAATCATATGCCTCAAACATGATCTCAGTGACCTGGAGCATGCAGAAAAAGCCCTTCTGTGCATTTGCAGAGAGTACAATGATAAGTGTCTGGCTCACAGTCTGGCTCAGGGAGGTTTGTTCTTACACGCAGACTGAGAGTTACCTCATTATGGGGACTCGGGAGGAGTGCTTAAAACAGCAGCAAAGATCAAACCCTGGCAGCAGGAAGGGTTTGTGGGCAGATGGAGAAGTTCCTCCTGTGACAGGAGGAGCCCTGAGAGCTCTGCAGGGCTGGGCTGGTGGCCCTGGTGGCACTGGGCACACTGGAGCTCTCTGTGGAGGATCCTCCTGGATTCCTGCCCTGGGATCTGCTCTGGGGCACCTGGGCACATCTGGCCTGGCAGGTGGCACCTGGGGACATCACCCCAGTGAGGTGGCACCTGGGCACATCTGGCCTGGCAGGTGGCACCTGGGGACACGTCCTGTGCCCCACAGAGCTGACCTGAGGTGCAAATGCCAGCCCTGGGCTCTGGGCATGTCTCAGCTTTGTTTCTCAGGGCCAGAGCCCCAAGAGCATCCCTGGCACTGCCCGAGAGCCTCCCCTGCCTTTGCCAGGGCTCTGGGCTGCAGTTGTTCTGCTGCTCGGTTGGCACCCCCGGCTCCTGCAATATTCATTGCTGAGAGATTATTTCTGTCCTGATGCCGCCACAAGGCACTAATGGCCCCGTGGCATATTTATATCAGCTACAGTGCCAATAAACTCAAATAAACTCAGCTGCTGGATTCCAGTCACTGCTAATTAGGCATTTCAACCCCAAAACTTCTTTTCCCCTGACTGGAATGGGAGAACACAACTTTCCCTTTAATTTATTTAGTAAAAGGCAAATTGTCATCTAAAAAACTTCTAGAGAAAGTGCATTTTAAGCAGTTGATCGATAATCTGATTAGAGCAGCTGATAGAGGAGCTGGGTGGTGATTAACGTGCAGAGGGTCTGAGGGTGCTGGAGCTGCACAGCACAACAGGAGCTGCCAGCACTGCCAGGAATCCACCTGGATCACAGCTGAGCCATTCCCAGCTGCTGGATTCGGTGCAGGGCTCACCTGTGGGAAGGAGGACGGGATGGGATTTAAGGCTGGACAAAGCTGGAGCAGCTCCTGGGCTGGGGCAGACACAAGGCTCTCCCCTGGGCAGCATTTCTGCCCCACAGCTCTTGGGGAGCTGCTTCCTTCTCCACCTTGTGCCCAGCACAGGAGAGGCAGAAGAAGATTTTGCTCCAGCCTGGAAGCGTCTGCTTTAGGACAATAGGGACAGAGTAATATCATTGTGTGCTGTACAATAGACTGTGATTCTGAAAGCCTCTTGCATGAAGAGCTGGAATGAAGCATGGAATTAGCATGTGGCTCTCCAGGTGCCTGAGAGCCTTCTTTGTGCTCCAAGTGATTCACTGGGCAGTGCTGGGGCCCACACAGAGGAGGGGAAATGGCCAGAATTCAGCTGGAAGGGTCCAGGGGCATTGCCAGACTGAAATATTGCATGGGCAGCCCTGCCCCTCCATGCCACAGGTGCAGGTCCCGGGTAATCCTGCTGACGCTGCTGTGAGCCCCAGAGCAAAAATGGCTGTGTCACCCCAATGGTCCAAACTGTGCAGCAAACTCTGCTCGTCCTGTCCTGGTTTAGAGCAGGGAATCCACAGCTGGGCAGGGCTGGGGGCTTGGATCTCTGCTTTGGAGCAGGGATGGGGGCTTGGATCTCTGCTTTAGAGCAGGGATGGGGGCTTGGATCTCTGGTTTAGAGCAGGGATGGGGGCTTGGATCTCTGGTTTAGAGCAGGGATGGGGGCTTGGATCTCTGGTTTAGATCACAGAATTCACACCTGGGCAGGGCTAGGGGCTGGATCTCTGCTTTGGAGCAGGGATGGGGGCTTGGATCTCTGCTTTAGTGTTTAATTCATCTCTGCTCACCCACCCAGCTGGAATGAGCCCCAGAGCTCACCCGTGCCGCTCTGCCACATTGGTCTGGAAGGGACCTTCTAAAATCCATTTATTCCACATTTCCACCGCCCCAGGCTGCTCAGAGCCCCCTCCCCTCCACCTGGGGTGTCCCCGGGGGTGCCCAGCTGTGTTTTACAGACCCAGGAGCACAGACTGGTTTGGGCTGGGCCCCTGCAGGGCTGAGCTGTGAGCAGACTCGGTGGCTCTGAGGCAGGAGAATCTGCAAACGGGCTGTCAAATGCCAGCCTCGAGCAGCAAATCAGCCGTGCCGGGGAAGCACAGAGCCTATTTCATGCTAGGATTCTTTTACATTAAATATCCTTATTTTCTGCCTTGTTTGGAGCTGGGCACTTCCCCAGCTGGGCATTCAGCTGTGAGATCTGGCATCCTCTCACACTCCTGTTTTCCTTTTCCCTGGCATCACTCACTCGGTGATGTTTTCATGGATGCTCTGGAAATTGTGCTGCAATTGCCGCCCTCAGCCGGGCAGGCAGGGATGGGGCTGGAGATGCTTATCAGCTCCAGCTCCAGCAGCTTATCTCCAGCGCTTGGATTCACTTGGATCCTTAGCAAAGCTGTGGTCAGCAGTTGCTCAGCAGGGATTTTCCGGGCGAAGTCGCCTTTTTGGTATTGTTCTGGTTTATAAATTCGTATTTCTGACTGGGTTTTGTGTGATGAAGGGACAGAGTGAATTCAGAGTTGTCCTGCTCTGAGGAGGAGGAGGTTCTGTTTCTCCTGCAGTGGGGAGGAGCGTCAGGAAGGGAGGAATCGCTCCCTGATGGATTCCCTGAGGGCTGGACCAACCCTCAGCAGAGCCACATCAGGGGATGAGCTGAGCCTGGAGCCACTTCCAGGCTGGGCAGAAAAGGGGACCTGGGAGCAACTGGTGGCAGGAACGCTCCTCCAACAGCAGCAGGAATGGGAGTGTTTGTGAGGACTCAGGAACAAACTAAGTAGGTTATTTAATACACACAGGGCGGAGAATACTTCATGTATTAACACTGGTTCCATTTATTCCTCCCGGCTTGGATCAGCTCCTCAGCCCGTAGGCAGTTAAAGCAGATGGTCTGAATTTGGGTAACATTCAGACCTTGAGTGGAAGCTAAAAATGGAATTTCATTGGCAGGAAAAGTAGGTCAGAAAGCTAAAGCCCCTAGTCCTAAAATGATGAAAGGCTCCTAATCGAGTGTTCCCTATTACCATTCATTAACCAGAGCAGGGGAAGGAATATCACAGAGAAGGGGATGGCAATGGGGTTAATTTCTGTTTTACCCATTCAGCGAGGGCTGATTTGGGGTTTATTTCTGTTTTACCCATTCAGTGAGGGCTGATTTGGGGTTTATTTCTGTTTTACCCATTCAGTGAGGGCTGATTTGGGGTTTATTTCTGTTTTACCCATTCAGTGAGGGCTGATTTTCCCCTGTGACCCAAAGTGATGCTCTCAGCCTCCCTGCCTTCCACAGCCATCGAACATCAAGAACATGCTTGAAATCTGAGGGACAAGTCCTGAGCGTTGCTGTCCATCTGATGCAGGCATCTGGCATGAGAGTGCCGAGTGCTGCTCAGTAATGCCCACTTTTTAAAGTGTTTGTTTTAATGGAAAATAAAATGTCCCAGATTAAGGCATTATTTATTTCTGGCTGCACACACTAAAGGCCTTTTAAATTACTTCATTCATTATTAATTCAAGAAGAATCCTCATATTACTCGGAGTGAAAACCTTACACAATTACCTGCTCAGAGAACCCTTTTTTCTGCATCTCAGCTCTCTGTAAAAGGAACTTTTTGGAGAACACAGAGGCAGGAGAGGGCAGGCAGTACATTGAGCAATTAGGCTGTTCTCCTAATAGCAGGACTGAAGGCTCCCTGCCCTGTCTTAAACCCTTAACTGTGGTGTCAGCTTAAAGGAAATGCTGCCTTTTTGCTTTCATTCCATCCTCATCTTTTTATTTTCTGTCTTTTTAAGCAGCTTGAGTGTCCATGCTGAGCCATGTCACATTCCAAATGATCCACATACTGTGCATTTTAATGAGCTGCTAACACTGATTATACAAAAAGCAATCTCAGAAATATTTACTGAGTCCAAAAAAGAAAAATAAAAGGAAAAAGCCTATGGGGAACTAATTAGCTTTTTAAGAATTGGCCTTTTGAAAGCTTCAGGCTCTGGGAAAGTTGAACTTGGAATTGGTTTCAAAGAAGTTGAAGGAGTGGCTGGAAGAAAGGGAGTGAGTTGTAATGGAGTGTTTGTAACAGGGCATTGCACATGCCAGGCTCTGGACATGCACTGGGGGCTGAACACTGAATAAATGATAGAGACAGGAATTGTGATTGTGGTACAGAGAAAAGCCATGTAATGCCTGGGTCCTTTGTCAGGTTTCTGCAGCCATTCTGGGGTTGATCAGAGGGACAAAATCTCTGTCCCTGAGCAGATGCCTCCCCCAGGGTTTCTCCAAACATGACATTGGGAATTCACTGCACTCCAGAAAATGAGAAAATTCCCGTTGGTTTGACACACAGCTGGTTCACGTTTCCCTTTCTGGATGTGAAATGCAATGCAAGGTGTTCATATTCCCTGAGTATTTGCTTCTGTCCCTTCCAAGGTGATCCCAAAAATGCCATTTGTCATCAGATGGTAAGAGATGAAAGGAATGCAGAATCCCCCTGGGCAGGCCTGCACCACAAACTTTTGAAGTGAAAGCAACAAAGGCCAATGGAGAATAGAGGCTGGTTTGTGAATAGTTCAATTTCCTTTGTCTGCATTTGATTAAAACCACCTCAGATTTAACGGGATTTTTCTTTCAAATAGAAAGAAAATCAAGAAGAAAAATAGCCCTGCCTGGAAGTCGCTGTTATTCCCTTCTCCCTCGCAGAGTTTTATCATTCTCAGCAGAGCTGAGGCGGGGCTGGGGAGGTTTGCAGTGACGGATGGTGCCACCTCAGCCAGGAGCTGCCTTCTGCTCCTTCCCCTGCGGGATGCAGGATGCGTGCCAGGGTGTGAAATTCCCTCTGGGAGCCTCGGCAGCCCTGCCCTGCTCTCTGGATTTGGGGTTTTATTGCCAGAGGTTCTCTGGTATTTGGGGGTTTATTGCCAGGGGTTTGTTCTCTGGTTTTGGGGGTTTGTTTGTTCTCTGGTTTTTGGGATGTTTATTGCCAGAGGTTCTCTGGTTTTTGGGGTGTTTATTGCCAAAGGTTTGTTCTCTGGTTTTTGTTCCTGAAACCCAGCCTGGCCTTCCCTGGCTGAACTCGGGGCTGTTCCTCCTGTCCTGGGGCTTCTCCCTGGGACAATGGACTGATGGCAATAAAGGGAACAGAGCAGATTCCAATGAATGGAAACAGCAGATTCCAATAAATGGGAACACAGCAGATTCCAACAAAGGGAAACAGAGCAGATTCCAACAAAGGGAACAGAGCAGATTCCAATAAATGGGAACAGAGCAGATTCCAACAAGGGGGAAACAGCAGATTCCCACAAAGCGAACAGAGCAGATTCCAATAAATGGAAACAGAGCAGATTCCAACAAAGGGAAACAGAGCAGATTTCTCACTGCTCTGGTTTAGGACAAGCAGTGGCTGAGCTCTAAGCTGCAGGATTCAGTTCACAGATTTCCTCTGATTTTTGGCACATTTTGTGCCTTTGGAGTCCCGGGGGCAGTTAAGCCCCTGCAAGTCTAAACCCTCTTTTATCCAGTGCTAGATCAAAAATGCCTCTAAAAATATCTCCAGTTGAGCAGGTCTGAGGGCAATCACCTCTCCCTCCTTCTGAGGAGGACAGGAGCAGAACAGGAGCAGGATTTGTCCTTCCCCGAACTGAGGAGCTGCTGAAGCCCCGGACAGAACCCCAGAATGGTTTGGGCTGGAAGGGGCCTCAAAAATCATCCCATACAGGGGCTGGGATCCAACACTGGTGCAGCAACAGCTGTTTGTCCCTAAAAGGTTGGATTTTGGGCTCTTTTCCAGTCTTTATGATGCCCTGTGCTTGATTCTGGAGCTGCCAGAGGACCCCGGGCAGTGCATCCCAACTGCTGCTCTGCTGGGAGCGAAGTTTTCTTGCTGCTTTTGTTCTTAAAATGAAATAATTTCCTGTTAAAATGAATGGGTGGGTTCAGGCTTTAATGGAACCAGAGGTTTCCCAGTAAAATGAGCCTCATTCCCATCACTGTGCTCAATAATTTTATTTTCTGTAGGAGGTCTGTCCCCTGAAAAGGGAGGCAGAGCTCCCCTGGCCATCAGTGGGAGAGGCAGGTTTGGTGTCCTGGCAGGTTTGGTGTCCTGGCAGGTTTGGTGTTGGTGTTGTGGAAGGTTTTGGTGATGGGGCAGGTTTGGTATCATGGCAGGAAAATGAGGGTGAAACTGGGGCTGACTTACAGAGCTCACATACCCCCAGCCTTGCTGGCATTTCTGAGGATGAGCTGGGAAGGTTTTGTGATTTTTATGTCATTTATTTGGTATAATCGTTGTGCCTGAAGAGGAAAACAGCTTGATCCTTGTCTCTGCCCAGCCTCAATCTCATCTGCAACACAGAACAGCCAGAGTTCCTTGCCTTGCTGGGGAACAGAGTGCTTAAGCACTAAGCCCTGGTAATCCAGTTTGTTTTCCTCCCCGTAGCTGTAATGTGAAGATATGCACAGCCTGTGCCTGATGTAAGCACTGAGATCATGACAGCCTCCCAAATCCTTTTATTTTAATATTTACTCCATTGATAAACGTCACATTTTTGTCCTTCATCTGTCATTTGAGCAGGAGATTCAGCCCCAGGGCAGCTCCCACTCCTTCCCCTTCCCTCTGCCCGGGCATTTATTGGCACAGGGGCCCTGCAGGGTCACGGGTAAAGGGAGAGGCTCTGAGGGATGGACTCAGCTCTTTGTGTCACCTTGGGCAGCCCTTTCCTCCTCAGCCTCACCTGAAAGTGAGAGCAATCCTTTCCTGCCCTATCCCCGAGTCTCCTCCTGCTCTTTGTCCAGGGGACTCTGCTCTTTGCACTGACACTGCCCAGGCACTCTTTCCACAGTCATTATTTACACTTAGATTAAGCATTCATATTATCCAGAACATGGCATTAATAATATCAAAATGCCACTTTATACCACGCTTAAAATCAGAATTTCCTATTGGAAATCAATGAGAACATCTTCCTAAAAACTCAGTGACCTGCCCGTGCCTCCTTATATAAGAAGTGTCTATATTTATCAGTGCTGATATCAGCTGCTGGGCTACCTGGCTGCCCATGGCTGGCTCAGAATCCTGACATCCTGTGTTTCTCATACATCTGCTCAAGAGATGAGGGTTTTACTCTGCACCAAGGTTTCAGCTCGCTCCTGTTTAAAGCAGAGGCTGCAGATGAGAAGCCCCAGGATTCTCTGGCAGCCCCTGGCCAGGACTCTCAGCCACAGCTGTGCATCCATCTCCTGCACCTGGTTTAGTCTGGGTGTAATCACTAAAAAATTGCCGGACAACCTCATCACCTGTAAGCATTCTGTTGGGAAATTCCAGCAGGAATTCAGATTAAAGATGCTAAAAAGAAATGCATCTTTTCATCAGTGCTTTCCTCCTCATTAAACACAGAGTTTGCTCATAAGCATTTCCCAAATAAAAGCAAATAAAAGCTAAAAGCAAATACTCTGCAATTAAGCTCCCTTGAATTTCCCCAGAAGGTTCACCTGAGCTTAATTTAATATCCCCTCAGCTCATTAATATCCCCTCCCGAGCCACCTGTTTGGCTGGGCTGCAGAAAGAGGAGTGAGGAGAGGGGTCTGTCCTGCAGAACTGGAACAGAGACCCCCAAACCCTGCAAGGACAGAGACCCCCAAACCCTGCAAGGACAGAGCCCCCAAACCCTGCAAGGACAGAGCCCCCAAACCCTGCAGGGACTGGAACAGAGCCCCCCAAACCCTGCAGGGCTGCAGAAAATGCAGGGACAGAGTCCCCCAGCCCTGAAGGAGCTGCAGGTTTCCCTCTGGAGCAGGAGCACTGCTGGATCCAGCTGCAGCCCAGGTCTCACCTGAGCGAGCTCCACTGAAGGGCAGGGCTGGGGGCAGCTCAGACCAAGCTCAAATCTCTCTGAGACTTTTTCCTTTCTTTTCCTTTCCCTTTTTTCCCATTTTCCATGCCAGTGTAACGTTCTCTGCCTTCACACTTGCTGGTGTTTGAGCATTAGGTGCGGCTTAACAAAGATCAGGTTTTTAATCGAAGTAAAATGTCAACAGAATTCATTCCCCGGAGGCTGCTCTGAGGTTTCACTTCTCCAGTTCACACCAGGGCAGGAGGAGCTGTTTGGGGAGTGCTTTAATATTCATGAGTGTTGGTTCAGTGCTGTTTCAGACTCCTGTAAGGTGCTCTGGGCAGGTAAATGGACTGGTTTGACTTTCAGTGATTTTTCACACATAACCAACTCCTGGATCAGCAAGGGCTGGCCTTCAGCTGGGCAATTTTCAAAGTGCATTTCTATTCATGAGCCGTCTGGCAGTCACTATTTCACAGCCACAGGAGGTGTTTAGATTTACAAAGGTGTTTAGATTTACAGAGAGGGGATCTGGAGAGGCTCAGGCTCATCCCCCCTGCAACCCTCCTGCATCCCTCCTGCATCCCCCCTGCATCCTTCCTCCATCCTTCCTCCATCCCTCCTGCATCCCTCCTGCATCCCCCCTGCATCCCTCCTGCATCTCCCCTGCATCCCCCCTGCATCCCTCCTGCATCCCCCCTGCATCCCTCCTGCATCCCTCCTGCATCCCCCCTGCATCCCCCCTGCATCCCTCCTGCATCCCCCCTGCATCTCCGCTGCATCCCTCCTGCATCCCCCCTCCATCCCTCCTGCATCCCTCCTCCATCCCCCCTGCATCCCTCCTGCATCCCTCCTGCATCCCTCCTGCATCCCCCCTCCATCCCCCCTGCACCCCCCCTGCATCCCCCCTGCATCCCTCCTGCATCCCCCCTCCATCCCTCCTGCATCCCTCCTGCATCCCCCCTGCATCCCTCCTGCATCTCCCCTGCATCCCCCCTGCATCCCCCCTCCATCCCTCCCGGGCGCTGCCCATGGTGCTGCTTTGGAGTCTTTGAGTGCCTTGAAAAGAACTCGATGCTTGTGTGGTTTTATGCAAATCTGCTCCGTCTGTCACTGCCTATTGTACGTAGAGGGGCTGGAAAATGCTTTTTTAGCAATGCACGAGGCTATTTCTGCCGAAATAACCACCGTAAGCACTTCCATGACACAGTGTTGTTTTCCATAATTGTAGCACAATTACCCACGGATAGAAATCAAGGATGATTCTTACAGCTGGCCCAGAGACAGAATGGGAAGTTGGTATTTTGGAGTTCTGCAGATTCAGAATACTGAGCTGGGGCAGGGGTGCCAGCTCAGCCACAGCCCTGGGGAGGGTGGCAAAGCCCAGGGAGGGGCTGGCACCGCCCCGGTGCTGCTCCCAGGGACGGGGGGCACCTTCCCCACCTCAGGGAGGGCTCCAGGGGGGGAGATCATGCAGAGACCCCTCCGGGCTGGGCTGGCGGTGAAGCAGGGCTTTAAAACCCTGGCACAGCAGCCATCTCCCTGCTGCACTGTGGTTTGCAAATGGTTATTAATAAAACATAACCCTGTCTATGTCTTGATGCAGAGAGACCTTAGTCCTGCTACAAGCCCTCCCATCTATTATTTATACAAGCATTTAACAGCTCTGACATATTTCAGCAGTAACACCAGGCACTTGTTTGCAAAGCAGAATTAGTAACAAAATATGAGAGACTTCAAAAGGGTTTTTTACATGCATGTGACTGCATGGGAACCATCCCTGGGTCACAGCAGGAATGATGGGGACTGTGCTGTTTTCCGAGATTTTCAGCAGTTTCAGCTCTCACCTTCTATCTCCAGGTTAGAAGAGACATTTCAGCCAGGGGTGTTTCATATACCTGTGTGTATATATGATATCTCTCTATATATATACCTATATATAATGTCTCTATATATATGGCTGCTAATTTAATTTATACACGCAGCAGGGATTGGGTGAGAAGTGAAGAGATTAATTGTGCTGCCTTATTAGAATGAGGAAAGCTGATTGCATTTTCCTGCCTGCTCCCACTCCTGATGGATGGATGGATAGATGGATGGATAGATGGATGGATGATGGATCAGTGGATGGATGGATGGATGGATGGATGGATGGAACCATGGATGGAACCATGGATGGATGGAACCATGGATGGATGGAACCATGGATGGATGGATGGATGGATGGATGGACAGTGGATGGATGGATGGACAATGGATGGATGGATGGATGCTCCCCTGAGTGGAGAACTCCCAGGCTGCTGCTGAGGGTTCAGAGAGGTTTCAGAGCACTCTCCAAAGCCAGAGAATGACCACTGCAGTGCCAAAGGCTCCTCTGAGCAGTGCCCCTGAGCTGAGCTGTGGTGACCAGAAAGTCTGGCTGGGCAAGGTCAGGGGTCCAGGAATGCTGCTCCAAAGCAGGGAGGGAGGCACAGAGCTCCAGGCAATCACATCCTGCACTTACACCTCTGTACCCCTGAAAACAACAACAAATCTCCTGTAATCAGTAAAAATAAGCAGGAGGACACCAAGTCCCAAGAATAAAGGGAGGAAGCTCTGTCAAACATTTAGAGAAAAACTCATTGATCCTGCACTACTGAAGTAGAGGGAATTTTATGGTTGACTTTGAGGGAAGCAAAAACAAGTCTTTGAACTGGATTGCTTCTTATTTTCGTAGCACTGTAGAAAATACCTCCAGCTCATATGAAGACAAGTCAGTGTTATCTGCACTTCCAGGGCACTGAAGCTTGGGAGTGTGAGCTTTGGAAATCAAGCAGGAAATGGGTGACAGATCTAAATTTCTCCACCTTCAGTCCACTGAAAGGACCTTGCAGAAACAAAGTGACTTTTCCTTGCATTCTCCAAAGGCGAGAATTCACATGATGAGCCTGAACCTGCTTTTCCAGCTCCTGGCTGGTGGTGTAGGTTAAACACTCACAAGTAGGTTACAAAGGACTCCAGTGCTGAAGAACAAATATTCCTCTGGTGACTTCCTGGTGGCCTAGTTCTGGGCCAGCAAAGTCAGAGGAGACAGAACATTTAAATCCCTCTGAACACGTGCAGGAGGCACTTTCAGGAGAGGTCCAGGGAGATGTGCAGGGGGAGAAGGGTTAGGGCTAGGAAAAGGCACCACTGGCTCTGGGAGCTGCTGCTGGGCTGGTTTGCAGCCCCTGGGGATGGAGCAGGGTCAGGAGGGTCTGCCTGGGGCTGAGATCAGCGCACTGCCCTTGGACCACCCCCAGGTGCCTCTTCTCCATCCCCTTCCCCTCTGAAACAAGGAATTGCTGCTGACCACAGCTCAGCCCAGTCCTTTAATTCATGATGTGTTTGGATGTGATTAGAAACTGCATTCAGTTCTCAACTGGATGAAAAGGGAAGAGCCCTTCAGCTGTCAAATGCTGTCTGTGGTCACTGGGAACAGATCCCAGGTGTTTCACAGGTGCTGCCCTTGGAATGCCCTTCCCAGGGACCCACAGCCTGCTCTGTGCAGGGGACAGAGAGGATGCAGGCTCTGGTACTTAAAGGTTTTATGGGACATGAAATAATTTTGCTGGTTAAAAGCTAAACTTTATAGTGTTTCTATTTTTAATTAAATATTAATTGCAGAAGATGGCTCTGGAATTGACTGTTCAGATCATTTAATCCATATAGATGACCTTTAGGTTGAATTTATTCTCTCAAGCTTACACTGCCCTTCAACCCCATCTGGGCACTGACCTCATCTCCAGCTCCTCCACTCTTAATTAGAAAGATGCCAAGCCCACACTCCTCTTTAATGTTTATTAATGCTGCTGTGCTGAGGATCCTGCAGGAGCTGCTGATTGCTGCTGTGAACTGTCCCAGGCAGTGCTCAGTGTGCAAACTGCCCAGTGATTCCTGCCCAGCCCTGAGCCTCAGGTGCACTTCAAAGGGGGCAGGAAGGGGAGCAGTTTCTGCTGGAGCTGAGAGCAAACCCAACTCCTATGCTCTCCAGTGGAACAGAAGCATTACTTGAAAAATCTCTTCACTTTTTTTCTTCCCTCTCCCAACCATCTTAATTCAGTTCTTTTGATGCTGATAAGCAGCTTTGTGCAGCATGAAATTTCCTACGAGGATTCTGAGTTGCGTGAGAATTCAGGTATAAAACCAAAGCACTGGCCAGCCAGGAAATGTGTGTCCGTGTGCTGAGAGCTCTGACAGGATTAGGTTCATTTGCAAATCTCTGTTTGCTGATGTAAGGTGTGAGTCTGCTCCTGCCAGTGCACAATACAAGCACCAGGACGGTTAAAGGCTGAAAAGTTCATTAAAAAGGCAAGTTAATGATAAGGGTAAACCAGCCTGCTCTGCCTGCTTGTCTGTGGGACCCTGGGAGCAGAGCCCTGCCCCAGAGGGGAGGGTTCAGTTTGCACTTTAAATTTCTGGAGTTTAAATTCAGTTCAGTTTGCACTTCCAATTTCTGGAGTTCTTCTGGCACACCGGGCTTGTGGTTGCTACTGCTCTGCTGCTGATGTGCAATGAATGATGTGAAAGCAAAGATAAAACCCAAAACTCCACCCCAAAACGCCAAAATCCAGCCCAGAGCCCCAGAGAGCTGCTGCAGAGCACAGGGACTGTGCAGGAGCCCAGAAAGGCTCTGGCTCCCAGCACACCCTGCCCACATCCCTGGGCCAGGGAGCAGCACTCGCTCCTGTGCTGCTCCTGATGCTGCAGTGCCTGCTGTCACTGCACAGGGCAGGGGGAAAATGCAAAACAAGGGAAAACATTTAAATTATTATTCCTTCCAAATCTGCTTTTGCCCTCTGGGGTGACAGCAACCACCTTGTGTGCTGTTCAGGATAACTGAGGCCTCTCAGGGTGCTGCTCCAGCTGGGGGATTTGACACATGGATCAAGTCCCTTAAGCCTGCTCCTGAGGATTTGGAGATTTTTGTAAAGCTCAAATGCACAAAGCAGCCTCTGAGCTGTGGCTGCTGGATGGATCAATGCAACTGCATTTGACTTTTCAAACAAAAGCTGCCATGTTCCTTCTCTTCCCTCCTCCCCTGCAGTTTCCATTTAATGTTTGTAATGCTGCTGCTGAGCTCCCGGTTGTTTTCCAACGAGAGCCCCTTAAAGCAGCCAAAAAACCCCTAAGAAGAAAATCCATGAGCTCTTTGAGCACATTTCCTGAACCCCTCCCTTTCCCTGCCCTCCTTACAACAGCAAGGCTATTACAATTCCAATCTGGACATAAAGCAGCCAAGTTCTCCAGCTGGAAAGTTTGAAATGCCTGTGCCAAGGAGCACAGGAGGGCTGTGGCAGCAGCTGGTTCAAGGGGACCCCCAGTTCCACATCAGTTCCTCACCAGTTCACCCCCAGTATCCCCGATTCCCAGCCCTGGTGCCAATTGCACACCTGTGGCCAGGGGGAGCTGGCTTTGGTTGCCCCCAGCTGCTGCTCCTGGGCCAGACAAAGCCCCAGGGTGTCTGTCTGTCTGTCTGTCAGTCTGTCTGTCCTGGCACAGGATGGCACTGGGGCACCACGGATCTGCTGTGAGCACCAACACCTTCCCCTCTGGGCACCTGCGGCAGGTGCTGGAGCCTCAGCACAGCCTGACCAGCCCTGCACAGCTCTGCTGGTGCTTTTCTGAATGGACAGCAGAAGTAAATCTGATTATTTCTCAGCCACGCGTTGCCGTCTGTAATTGCCCAGATTTGGACTTTAATTAGTCAGATTGCTGCCTCAGCACAGGGCTGGACAAGGCAAGAACATCACAGAAAATGCTGAATGTCCTCTCTTACCACACCCAGCCACACCTCTGGGTCCTTGTCCTTGTCTCCTGAGAGCTTGTGATTAGGCCCTGGATCTAACCATTGCCATAGGGTCACACCTGATTTGTGGATTATTTGTGTATTTGTGCATTCGTGTATTGTGTTTGCATTCCCTCTGCTCCTGTACCTTGCTGTATTTTTGGTGTTTTTTCTGCAAGCTGCTTTTGTACAGCAGGAAAAGAGACCCTGGCAGTGAAACCTGACTGAAATCCATCTGTGCAATTTGCACCTTTACTCAGCTCCTACACCTGTAATGATTTTCACAGGCAGATGAGCTTTGAGCACAGGTGCTTCAGGAGCAGCACTCCAGACCAAGGCCTGCATTACACAAATCCAATTTTAAAATTAAATTTCCGATGCCTAGAGAAAAAGATTGCAGGGAGCTAAAAAAAGCCCAGAATCTGATGGTGAATATGAATACAGCAGCAAGTCACACTTCAATAAACCTGAGGGCAGGAGCAGTCCCTGGAAGGAAGGCTCAGCTTTAACTCTGGCTGCAGGCTGAGCCTGCCCGTGGCAGCCCCTCCAGCCCTCATCCCACTCCTCTGGCTCCCTGGCTGGATCATTTTCCTTTTGCAAAGCAATGCTGGGCTGCTTGATTGAGTCTTTCCAGCCACCCAAACCCTGGGCAATGGTTTCAATAAATACAAACTGTGGGACTGCTGCCTGGCTCTGCGATGGGGATCTGCTCCGTAATGCAGATGGAAGCAGTGCAGCTGCACCCTGTTAATTGAGTATACACCAAACATATGGCAGCACACATCCAGACCAACAGGCACACAGCTCTCTGGTATGCAATTAGCTCTTGTGCATGCACCAAGACTCCAAAAATGCACAAGTGCTGACTTCTGAGGGGTGGAACTGCTGGTGTTAAACACTGCACCTCCGTGGCAGGAGTGGCTTTGTCATCACTGAAATGCTGCTGAGGTTGGGGTGTTCAAAGAAAGAGAAATACCCAAATTTCTTCTATTTCTGATCTGCTTTGGTGCACAGCTCCTACACTAGAGCTTTGTCTCTGAGGGACCAGAGCAGTGGCTCAGGGAAAGCAAGAGAGCCCCAGAGGGAATGATCTTCCACTCTCTGCAGTGTGTGCAGCTCTTTAAGAGGAGGAGGAGGAGCAAGGAGCCCTCCAGGACAGCTGGGACCTGTTTCCCACAGATGTTTTGAACCCAATTCCAGAGGATCCTGCCAGGGATCCTGCCTGGGTGTGCCGCAGCTCCCTCCTCTCGCTCAAACTACTCCAAAGGCTCAAGGCTTCACATAAAATGGTTTGTGCCTCATATGGCCTGAAGAGTGGGGAACTTCACCCTTGGTAGTGAATTGGTGAGGGTTGTTATTTAATATTTGGGCTTGAAGAGCATCAATTCACCCTTGGTAGTGAATTGGTGGGGATTGTTATTTATTATTTGGGCTTGAACAGTATCAGTCCACCCTTGGCAGTGAATTGGTAAGGGGCTGTTATTTATTGTTTGGGCTCCCATTTCCAGCAGCTGGTGCTGCAGCTGGCTGCACATTTGGCCCCCCAAAAGGGCGACTTTAGGGCAGTGCATCGATGTGAGTGAGCCCGTGTGAGCGCTGCTCAGTGCAGACATAGAGCCAGGCTCAGATGAGCTCCTGCAGATAAAACCAGCCCCAGCCCTGCCTTGTTCCTCCTGCTCTGGAGATGGATATCACCTCCTAGGACGGGCACTTAACACTGGCTCTCCTTATTGCCAGCCTGCTGCAGCAGCCTATAATTAGTTTTCACACCTTGGCCATGTTTAACTCCCCTCTGTCTCATCTGTTAATCTGCTAACAAGCAGCAAATGTGTTTTCGACTGGGCTCCGAATGGGAGGCCAAGACCTCATAGTTCACCTTCTGAGGGAGCTGCTCGGAGGGCACAGTTCTTAAATAATTTTCAAATATCTTGTATTCATGTAGTTTTTACAGCCTGAACAAAAGTGAGATTGTATATCTTAATATTAATGCAGAAAGTTGTGAACGGACCAAAAGCTAATAGCATAAAATAATCTTTAATTTCCTTTTGGTGCAGGGAAATGATTTAATATGAGCGAGGTACCAGTCTGACAGCCTGGAAAACCAAGCAGTTCCTGTTCTATCAGTGCTGTGGCAGTTTAGGGGGGCTGTTCCAAAAGAGGCCTTTAGTGGGTATTTGGGGAGTGAATTCCCACAGAATTCAGACGAGTGCAGGAGTTGCACTCTGCTAAACACAGGTTTAGGAGATGGCAGACTGAACACGAATTTTAATTTTAATAGAGCTGAACTTCTCCCTCCCTCCAGTGCCGTGCTGGGAATGTCCAGCTGAAGTTCTGCCTTCATGGGTCACATCTCCCTTGTCTGGACACAAATGAAGAACAGCTCCTTTTTCATTTCCCCCCACATTTGTGCTCACTGTCACAGCAGCGGTTGCCTCTGTGCTGCAGTGTCTGGAATATCAAATCTGAGCTGATCTGAGCTGGTCAGAGCAGGGGTGAGCCCTGTCCTGCTCATCTCCCAGCACGGCCAGGCTCACACAGGCGTGTGCTGCTCCTGTGTGCCAGTCTGGCTTTATTCATTTGTTTCTTTATTTATCTGTCCATCACTCCCTGCAGTTGTTTGCACAAGAACGGAGATTAAAACTCCTGCAGTAATAGCTGGAGCTGGAATTGGATTCTGAGCCTGGGGCCCTGGCTGATGGGAGCTGGCAGGGGCTCTGCAGAGGGCTCCCCTCTTGGGGGTGATGTCCTGGCCTGCCCCCCCAGATCAGGGCAAGATTGTTCTTCCATTCTCGTGTTCTGCAGCTCTCACTGCCCTCTCAAGGCAATCCATGGCAGCCGCCTGTGCCATTTGTCCTAAGTCTCTTTTCCAAAGAGCTGCCGCTGATCGCCGACCTTTTTCATTCCCGTTGTTAATCCTCCTCCCTCCTTCAGTGCTCTGGTCATTTACTAATCCCAGCTGCCGTGTGCGTGGATGTGGGGAGATGGAAACCTAATCTCAACGAGGTTTTCATTCTCTGGCTAATGTACTTAGAGAGATTCACAGGATTGAAGCTGTTTTTAGGGTTGGTAGAGCAGCAGATGCCCAAATGCCCACTTCTACCTGGCCTGGGGAAGGGAATCCACACGGCCATGGATTTGGCTGGCCTTTATTCAAATGCAGCCTGGTTTTATAGTTATAAATTGCACTCTTATCCTTCCTGATGATTTCACTGAGACACAAGTGGGCTGTTAAGAGGTTTGGAGCCTTTCCCAACCAAGGAGCTTCTTCAGACAGGAGATGGGCTGAGCCAGAGCCCCTCTGTGGAGCAGGGCAAGACCTCGAGCCTCAGGGTGCACCAGGGGAAGTTTGGGTTGGATTTTAAGGAAAATTTCCTCCCAGAAGGGGCTGTCAGGCATTGGAGCAGCCTGCTCTGGGCAGTGCTGGGGTCTCCATCCCTGGAAGTGTTCAGGAAGGTGTGGATGTGGCACTTGAGGACACGGCTCAGTGGTGGCCGTGGTGGGGCTGGGCTGATGCTGGGACTGGGTGACCTCAAAGCTCTTTTCCAGCCTAACAATTCCACAATTCCTGGCTCCCACCAGCAGGATCCTCAGCTGGGGGGATGCAGCATCTCCTGAGGCACTGCTGGGCAGAGCTGGAGCTGCACAGGCTGTCCCTGAGCAGAGCTGGGAGAGGTGGGGAGGATTGACAAGCTGAACGTCACAGGCGAGTTCCCAAACGAATCTGTTGTGATAGGTATTAGTCATAAGGATAAACTGCTGGGAGATTTGCATTTTATTCTCTTTATCCTCCTTCAATCCCAAACAGCCCCTTCTGCCCACCCTAATTTGGAATATTAAAGGGGATTTGCTGCATTTTTTAGTAATTAAAGGTCCTGGAGAACAGCGAGTTCCTCTGAAGGGAGTGATGTGTGTGCACAGCTCCCCGTGCCCACACACTCACAGAGCCATGGGCTCATTGGGGTGGGAAAAGCCTGTAAAACCATGAAATGCAGCCAGCACCCAGCACTGCCCTGCTCACCCTAAACCCTGGCCCCAGGGTGGTGCTGGGTGGCTCTCAGGAATCAGACTGATCCCTGGTTTGTGCTCATTCCCACTGGGAATCCTCACTTTGGTTCTCTGGGTTTCCTCTTCTCCCCTCTGGGTTATTTTGGGGGTTCTCAGCTCCTGGCTGAGCCCCCACCCCACTGCAGCCCTGCAGAGCTGCTCATACACCTCAAACACAGCAGGACTTCCACACCAAGAGCCTGAATTTATCTGAGCTCTGTCATATGCTGCTCTCATTGTGTTTTATGACCTTTAATTAATTAAGCTTCATAAAATTCTAATCATGCTGGAAATATTAATCCTGTTTTAAATTAAGTGGCCAAAGAGAGGTGAAGTGTCTGAGCAGGCTGTGGGTACCTGGTTTGAACCCTGACGTCCTCCAGCCTTGCTGTGACCCAGCAGGAAAATTCAGCTCCCTCAGGAATTCAGGGGGGCTTTGGCTCTAAAGCTCCTGTGCTGGATTCTTCCTATTGCACGTGGATGTGACCCTGAGCCATCCATGTTTTATCCCACATGGCTCCTGCTTTGGGAGCAGTTTCAGCAGGAGTGAGAATTCCCTCTCCTCCTGCCTGCCAAAAACTTCCACGACTCCTTCATTCCTTCCACACAAGTGCAGAAGGCAGTCCTATTTTATCAATCTTAGCCTGGGATTTCTTGGCATTAACTGAGTGGTTATTTTCTTTGCAAGGAGGGTTTCTGAGGGGTTATTTAAAGCTCTGCTGCACCTCCCTTGTGAGGTGTACCAAATCTCTGTCCTTCCGAGCAGGGAGGCACAATGTGAGTCCTGCCACGTCTCACTGAGCCTGCAGCCAGGCAGGGCTGGGGATTGTTGGGGTGGTGGAAACTCTGCGTTTCTGTCTGTGTGTGTGTTTCCATCACTGTGTGACCGCTGCAGTTTGATTTGCCATGAGGGGCACATGGAGCAGCAGTACCTGTGACCAGGGGTGCTGCAGGAATGCAGTTACTCGGCCAGAGGTGGATTGCAGAGAATTCACCTCCAGAGCACAGAATCACAGAATTCTGGCTGTTGGAAGGGACTCACACTTCTCTAGCTCCAATCCTGGGCAGGGATGCACTCTCAGAAAGCCCCAGCTCCTCCCTGCTGAGCCAGGCATCAGCACAAAGTGCTGACAGGACAGACTGACACAGCAGCCACCACTTCCTGCAGGGATTCACTGAGAGATGTGAAATCTTTTGGGCTCTCTCCAGCTCCCCCTTCCTCCATCCTTGTCTGTGCCACGGGAGCCTCCGGTGTCTGCAGTGCTCAAAGTTCAGGGGCAAACATCTCCACAAACAGAGATGCCCGTGTCCCTGCTGCCCTGAGCAGGATTTCTGTGCTGGGGTGGCCCTGGAGCTCTCCGTGAGCACAGAGGGCTCTGCCAGGAGCTCCTGAGGGGCCCTGGGGAGTGCTCTGAGCCCCAGGAGCTGCTGGCCCAGCACGCCTCCCTGCAGGCTGGCCCTGGGCATTCCCAGCACGGGACCGGGATCTGCTCCACGCTGTTCATGGAATTAAAGGGGGAAAAGGAGTAACGAGTTCTGCTGAGCTCTGTAATGCTTCTTCTGTGCCAGAACTTCTGAGCTGCACTGAAATGGGTCATGAAAGGCTCCAGAGAGCAACATGGATGGGATGGGATGGGATAATGGGATGGGGGATGGGATGGGATAATGGGATGGGATCCATGGGATGGCATGGGATCCATGGGATGGCATGGAATCCATGGATGGGATGGGATGGGATGGGATGGGATCCATGGGATGGGATAATGGGATGGGATCCATGGGATGGGATGGGGGCAGCAGGGCAGCTCCAGGCTCTGGGGACACCCCTGTCCTGTCTGGGCTCTCTGGAGGACTGGGCAGAGTTTGCAGGCTGGGAAGCCAAGGCTGAGCACGTTGGTTTCTCTCTCTGTTTCTCCACATCCACTCCAAAGAGTTTCCTGTCCCCCCTCCCAGTCCACACCCCCAGCAGCAGAGCAGGTACTTGAGAGCAGAGGAGATGAAACATTTCATTATTTATTTCCCTGTGGTGATCTCTGTACGCTCGAGTCAGGAGATTTGATTACATTTACATTAGCATGTTAATAATTCATCACATCACCCAGACTCTTAAATCCAGATGCAGGAGGTATTAGCAGTAAAAATACTCTTCATCTGTATTTATTTCTGGACATGTTTGAAACATATTTATTTTTCTTACTGCTTTGGGCTTAAGCAGGAGTCCTGTCACTGTCCCCAAGTACCTGCAGTTTAAGGAACTAGAGCTGGGGATGTGCTCCATGGCATTTTAAAATGAAATTTGCATTTACTGTCTATTCAGAAAGTGTTTCTGCTGTGGCAGGGGGTGGAATGAGATGAGCTTTAAGGTCCCTTCCAACCCAAACTGTTGCTTGATTCTGGATGTAAGCTTGCATACATTCCTACAGACACAAATACATATATTTATATATATTTCTATGTACGTAGGTATATTGCTTAGGCATCTTTAGACACCCACAAATTTAGATTTTGTTTAGTCAGAAAGCTGCACAGACTGGAAATGGAAGGCTCTGAGCTAAATGATGTCACAGATTTTGGATCACAGTGAACACAGGTACTCACAAAATACAAAATTTTTGAGAAGATCTGGCAAGATCATACTGGATAACCTCAGATTTGGTTTGAAGAAGGAAGATTAAAATCCTGATCACAAGGAATAATTGTTACAATATTTCACATTGCACGGGAGCTTATTGCTGAAATCCTCTGTTTGACACTGCTGAATATTCTGCTATTTTATCATTTGCTGACTTGCATAGCAAATGGAGAATTCTGTCAGGAATGAAAAGTAACTGTGCTTTTCTCTTTAAATAAAAAAATAAATACCAGTGGGTTTCTCAGGCTACCTGGGCTGTGCTGCAGTGAGGTTTTCCTTTGGAGCCCAGGGCAGCAGGACCTGGCACAGAACCATCCCTGCCCTCCCCTCAACGTCCTGACCTTCCTCCTGATGAGATTCATCTGCTGCCACACGGAAAATGCCCCAAATTCTGCAGCACGAGAGGAAAGTGTGTTAAAGTGAAGGAAGTTGCTGACAAAGTGGGTCATTAATAATGCTGGGAGGCCTCTGTGCCTGGTGCTTGGCATGAATTGTCACTCACAAGTTTGTAATTTCCTGGCTTTTGTCATTTTAAAGCCAATTCTGAACCTGGCTGATTTTGTTTGTTGGCTTTAATTGCCTGCTTTTCTTTTATAAATCTGATCTGATAATGGGAGGTTTGGAGGCAAATTCATTTTGTGGAATAGATTTTCCTCTATCCTCTCCCATGGTGTTTGGATCCTGAGGGAGGGGATTGCACTGAGGTCCCAGGGAGGGTGCAGGAGCTGAGAGGAGAAAGTTCAGCTCTGGCTGGCACAGGGCAGGATCCTGAACCCATCCAGCTCTGGCTGGCACAGGGCAGGTTCCTGAACCCATCCAGCTCTGGCTGGCACAGGGCAGGTTCCTGAACCCATCCAGCTCTGGCTGTCACAGGGCAGGTTCCCGAACCCGTCCAGCTCTGGCTGGCACAGGGCAGGTTCCCGAACCCATTCAGCTCTGGCTGGCACAGGGCAGGTTCCTGACCCGTCCAGCTCTGGCTGGCACAGGGCAGGTTCCCAAACCCGTTCAGTTCTGGCTGGCACAGGGCAGGTTCCCGAACCCATTCAGCTCTGGCTGGCAGAGGGCAGGTTCCCAAACCTGTCCAGCTCTGGCTGGCACAGGGCAGGTTCCCAAACCCGTCCAGATCTGGCTGGCACCGGGCAGGTTCCTGAACCCATCCAGCTCTGGCTGGCACAGGGCAGGTTCCTGAACCCATCCAGCTCTGGCTGTCACAGGGCAGGTTCCTGAACCCGTCCAGCTCTGGCTGGCAGAGGGCAGGTTCCTGAACCCATCCAGCTCTGGCTGGCACAGGGCAGGTTCCCGAACCCATTCAGCTCTGGCTGGCACAGGGCAGGTTCCCGAACCCGTCCAGATCTGGCTGGCACCGGGCAGGTTCCTGAACCCATCCAGCTCTGGCTGGCACAGGGCAGGTTCCTGAACCCATCCAGCTCTGGCTGTCACAGGGCAGGTTCCCGAACCCGTCCAGCTCTGGCTGGCACAGGGCAGGTTCCCGAACCCATTCAGCTCTGGCTGGCACAGGGCAGGTTCCTGACCCGTCCAGCTCTGGCTGGCACAGGGCAGGTTCCCAAACCCGTTCAGCTCTGGCTGGCACAGGGCAGGTTCCTGAACCCATCCAGCTCTGGCTGGCACAGGGCAGGTTCCTGAACCCGTCCAGCTCTGGCTTGCACAGGGCAGGTTCCTGAACCCGTCCAGCTCTGGCTGGCAGAGGGCAGGTTCCTGAACCCGTTCAGCTCTGGCTGGCACAGGGCAGGTTCCCAAACCCGTCCAGCTCTGGCTGGCAGAGGGCAGGTTCCCGAACCCATCCAGCTCTGGCTGGCACAGGGCAGGTTCCTGAACCCGTCCAGCTCTGGCTGGCACAGGGCAGGTTCCTGAACCCGTCCAGCTCTGGCTGGCACAGGGCAGGTTCCTGAACCCGTCCAGTTCTGGCTGGCAGAGGGCAGGTTCCTGAACCCGTTCAGCTCTGGCTGGCACAGGGCAGGTTCCTGAACCCGTCCAGCTCTGGCTGGCACAGGGCAGGTTCCTGAACCCGTTCAGCTCTGGCTGGCAGAGGGCAGGTTCCCAAACCCGTCCAGCTCTGGCTGGCACCGGGCAGGTTCCTGAACCCCCCCTGCTCCCTTCCAGCCCAGCTGTGCGTGCCACAGCTGGCACAAGGACAGAGCCAGTGCCAAGGGGCAGGGGCTGGCTGTGCACCCAGATCCCTCTGGAATTCTCTCCTGTTCTCTCAGGAAATCCAAACCACCCTGCTGGGCACAGGTGCCACTCTGGATGCCAGCACTGGCCCTGCTGAAGGGGGCACAGAGCAGCCCCAGAGCCCCTGGCCTCTCTGGTACCTTCTCTGGCCACATCTGCCAAACACCTGACCAAGTTTCTCTCCTTTGAGACAATTGATTAAAAATAGTCTTTCTTTCCAAGCCATCATAATGGGCTTCTTTTTTTTTTTTTTTTTGAAATTGTCTTGATAAGGACACAGCGAGTTTGTAATGGAAAAGTTATTTGGGAAAATAAATGAGGTTTCTAATCTTTTCCTTTTTCCTTCAGCACATGTGCTCTCACATCAATGCATAAGTACCTATTTTAATTTAACACCTGTTTTCTTTGAACCATTATTTTACTTTTCTCCACATTTTAATCCCCCTTGGATAGTAATTCTCATTTTTGGGAGCTGTGAGGTCTCAGAGAAATCTGGTGCTCCAAAGTGTGCTGGGGATGCTCAAGCTCCTGGTTCTTGTCCTTCCCCAGCTCATCTCTGCCTGTGGCTGTTTCTGCACGAGTTTAGCAGCACCCAAAGCCCTGCAGCAGCGTGTTGGTAGGGCTGTAATTCCAATTATCTCGGGGCTATTTCCCTCCAAGGAGGTTTGTTAGCAAGTGCTCAGTCCTGCCGCAGGAAATGGCTCTCTTAATACCTGGAGTGTGTCTCAGAAATTGTTCTGACATCAGATGTCTTTCAATTACAACTGTTCATCTTTATAAAAACAGTTCATTTTCGTAATTAGGAAATGATAACCACGGTGCTCTAATGAGAATGGCAGTGCTCTGAGACAGCTCAGTGTTTCAGACCCTGGGAAAGGCGAGAAGCTTCCCGTGGCCAGGCTGTGCCAGCTGCAGTGCCCAGCCTGGCTGTGCCAAGGGACACCAGGAGGGGATCCTGAGAGCCGCTCCAGCCTGCCCTGAGCTGAGCTCAGCCCCAGCCTTGCCAAAGCTCAGTTCTCCCGGGCCAGGGCCCCCAGCAGGAGCAGGAAAGGGGAATTGGCTCCTGGGGCTCTGTGTCCCTTCCCTGCCCTGGGTGAAACTCCTGCAGCCACGGCAGGCTCTGTCCCTGGTCCTGCAGCCACTGCAGCCACTGTCACTGCTCCTGCAGCCGCTGTCACTGCTCCTGCAGCCGCTGCAGGATCTTCCCTGCTCCTGCAGTCACTGCAGGATTTTCACTGCTCCTGCAGCCGCTGCAGGATCTTCCCTGCTCCTGCAGCCCCGGCAGGCACTGTCCCTGTTCTGCAGCCACTGTCCCTGGTCCGCAGCCACTGTCCCTGGTCTGCAGGCACTGTCCCTGGTCCTGCAGCCGCTGCAGGCACTGTCCCTGGTCCTGGGCAGGGGCAGGAGGAGCTCTGGGGCTCTGTGCGAAGCAGAGGGTGAGGAGAGCCAGGAGTTTCCAGGTGTTCTTCACAGGAGCCCAGGACACTCTGCCAGCCCCCCTGCCTTCCCTTCCCTGCCCAGAGAAAAGGGATGGCAAAGCTCCTTCCCTGCCCACAGCTCCTTCCCCTGCTCAGCTCCTTCCCAGGATGTGATGGTACAAAGCCCACCTTCTGCTTTTTCAAACAAATCCCATTTTTACTCCAAGGAAAGCCATTTGGAACGCACTTAGCAACCGTCAGAAGCTATTTTTAGCTGCCATCAGGGTGTAATGTACAAAATGTAGTAATCTCATGCTTGGAGCTTTTCCCCTTCTTCCCAGAGCCCTGAATTGCTGGCACTGAGCAGCAGTGGGAGAGCTGGGCTCAGGCTGTGTGCCCTCATCTCACACTGGCACCTGGGGCACTGCAGGGCAGCCCCAGCCCGGGCACTGTGCTGAACAAGGCCAGCCAGGGCAGGATTTTAACCCCTCTCTGACAACAAGCTCTGGGATCAAGGGGGTTTGTGGACAGGGATGCAAAGAGAGGATGCACAGAGAGTGATCCAACACCTCCATGACTTCAGGACTCACCCAGAGGGCCAGGAGAGCTGGGCTGCAGTGTTAATCTCACTCCTGACATGCCCTCTCCATGTTGTGCAGGTGCTCTGCCTTCCCTCAGGTGCTGGGAACGGGCCCTGGCTGGGGCTGGCAGCTTTGGGAAGCTCGCAGGGTGTGGGAGATGTTCCTCCATTCCTCTGCCAGAGCTCACTGCAGCACAGCCAGGGAGGGAGGATGACCTTGGGGCTGTAGAGCTGCACTGGCACCCCAGTGCTCCCAAATTCCCCTGGAATTCTGAGTGGGACCGTGGCCCTGTGTGCCCTGGCTCTGCTCAGAGCTCTGCGTGCCAGAAGTGATGGGGCTCCCGTGCTGCCTTCCAGAGCAACCTCCTGGGCCAGATCAGAAATAGATTTTAAATAATTCATTGAATAAAGTCTAGGATTTCTGTAAATGTCTGTCTGATCCTCCTTGCTCTTTATTATTCCTGGCTTTTGTACCAGCCCATAGAGCACAGAGCCTCATCCCTCTTGTCACCACGTCTCCTCTGCCCCCCTTCACCCACTGATCGTGCCACTGCTTTGAACATCACTTTCATTTCTCTCTTTCTCTCTTGAATGAGGGAATGATGTTGGTTTGATAAACTCCTGGCTCTCCCTGTGCGGTGTGGGAGGTCCCCCTGTGTCCCCCCTGCCTGGCCAGGTGTGAGCCAGATGTGAGCAGCTGGGCCAGAGCTCCTGTGAGCTCCTGCCCCGGGGAGATGCAGAACCAGAACTTTTTCTGTCTTTTTTTAAAGACTGGTACAAGCTCGAAGTGATGTATTTCCATCACAGCTCTCCTGGCTGTCTCACTTGTGGGGAAGTGAGGCTGGATTTATTCCAGGCTGAGCAGGAGTGAAATGTGCCTTCCTTCATCCCCAAACCTTGTGAGAGCTCCGCTTTCCCCCCTGGCTGAGCAGCTGCTGTGAGATGCTGTGGTGGATTTGCAGGCCATCAGCCGTTGCCTTTTCCCTTTAATGTGGAGATTTAACCCAAAGAGTTCGTGCTTGATCAGCAGTGAAGTCCTGGGGAGGTACTGCCAGAGTGTTTCTTGTCCTGTGGCTTCAAAGCCTTGGTTTTTCTTTTGACAATTACGTTTCTTTTGTAGTACAACCCCACTGTTCTGAGAGGATTATGGCAGTCCTGGTGGGTGTGTGTACACAGGGCAGAAAGAGCTGCAGTCAAACCCAGAGCCCTTTAAGTAACAAAACAAAAACAGAAGCACAGAAGTGGAATTGCACTGGAGCTCGTTTAAGGCTCCCTGAAATTTCCATTGTGGAAGCGTTTGAATGTTGTAGTTACTGTGGCACATCTCATTTTCCTTTATTCCCTGGTGGATGTTTCCCTGAGAATTTGCTTCAGATGCTGAACAATAAAGCCTGTTGCAAATTGCTTTCCAACTGCTAGGTAATTACAGCAGGTTTTATGCTAAATGTAAAGAATGTACTGCTATTTTTTAATAAAGGGAACATCTTTTCTTATCTGATGCCCTAACCCAGCCTCATTTGTCTCACTCTCCAGCTGCAGGGTGGCTCTCCCCAGCTGCTGGCATGGCTGCATTCCCAATCCTGCCCAGGACCTGCTCCAGTCGCAAGTTCAGAGCCCGTGTGTTCAGTAAGTGACTTTAAATATTTGATATACTACACAGAGGCCAGGGAGCGTGTTTCTATCTGTGCTTGTCACCAGATCTGAGTGTTTGGCTCCAGCAGCTCAGAGGATTAGCTCCTGGTTGTGTCGCATTTGTCAGTGTTTGCTAACGAGCAGTGACATTCTCATCCCTGAGCACCAGCCTGGGTAAACACAGAGCTCCTCATCCCTTCCTGGAGGGAGTGCTCCCTCTGTGCCTCTGTGCTGAGCTGGGCTCTGTGCCTGTGAATGGCCCAAAACCTCAATTTCACCTGGAGCTGCTGCTCTGGGCTGTCCTGGGCAGGCTGGCACTCACCTGCACCTGCAGATCTGTGCTTGGAGCTGCTGGAAATGTGCTGCTGAAATGTTATTTTTAGCTATGCCACTCACTGGGATCTAAAAAAGGATTGAGCCCACACATGGAGCAGGTGCATGGAGGGGATGGGAGTGAGGTGCTGATTGAACACACATTGGGAGTGGAGTTACTGTCCCTTAGATCCTGAGCTGATGGGACAGAAAGGGACAGGAGATCTGCCCCAGCACCCGGGAACCTGCATTTCCAACTCATGGGAATCAAGAAACCCTAATGTAAAGGTGTTTCTGTGCATTGCTTTGACATCTGGTGGCTCTGGGGTGTTTGCTGAGCTGCCCAGTGCTTTCTGCTGGTGTTTTCATCACCTGCTGCAAGCACCCTTCCAGTGGCTCCCTCCAGAAGCAGGATGTGTTTGGGGTTTGCTCAGGAGCTGCTGGCTGTTCCTAGAAGGAGCTGTGTGCTGCTGGAACACACAGCAGCAGCAGCAGCAGCCCTTGGTGCCAGAACCTGCAATCAAAGCTGTGCTGGGGGAAAATTGCTCTCAGGTCCTTGTGGATATTGTAGTGAGGTTTGAAATGAATCTCTGCTGTTGCTGTTTATGACCTTCTTTATCTATTTCCCATTAACTTTTATTGGGCTGATTGATGGGAGCGCAGGAACAAAGAGGTGCAGGAACAAAGAGATGTGCTAATCGCAAAGGGTGATTAGCACAGAGCTCTCAGGCTCTGCTCATCTGCCTCTCACACGGAGCAGCACCACATCCTCCTCAGGGAGGGGAGGGGGCTCCTCCCGGGGGTCCCTGGGGGTCCCTGTGCTGCCAGCAGGGTGTTGTACCTTCAGGGGCTCCCATCGTAGGCAGGAAAGTGTTCATGAATTTGACTCTATGTTTTTAGAAGGTTAATGTATTATTTTATGATCTGTATTATATTAAAGAATGCTATACTGAACTATACTAAAGAATACAGTAAGGGCACTTACAGAAGGGTAAAAGATACTAAAGAAAACTCGTGACTCTCTCCAGAGTCCAGCACAGCTTGGCACTGATTGGCCAAGGAGTAAAAGCAATTCCCATGTTGGATAAACAATCTCCAACCACATCCCAAAGCAGCAAAACACAGCAGAAGCAGAGATAATAATGTTTTCCTTTTTCTCTGAGGCTTCTCATCTTCCCAGGAGAAGAATCCTGGGCAAAGGGATTTTCCAGAGAATGTGACAGTGCCAGCAGGGCCTCCAGAGCCTGGGGTGCCAGGGGCAGCCTGGGGTGACAAGTGGCTCTGGGAGCTGCTGCTGGCACCGGCAGAGGTGGGTAATCCATGGGATGGACCACAGGAGAGATGGGATCAGATGGCATCAGGTGGGGAGGGACATGCCCTGCCCTGCCCTGCTCAAGTGGCTTCACACCCACAGCAAAGCCCACGTGGCTCAGAGACAGCAAAACCCCATCAGAGCCATCCTGACTTCCAGCAGCACTGCAGAGTGGCTGAAATGTGCAATTCAACATATGGCTAATAAACTACTAATTAAAACAAATAGGAAACAGTCAACTAATCAAATCTTGTTGCCATCTGGCAGAATTCCCTGGCAGGCTGGGAGAGAGGAGTCACCCAGCCTGGGTTCCAGCAGGGACCAGTGACTCAGCAGGGATTAGGGCAGAGCAGGGAACTGGGGATGATTATTCATTAGCTGGGAGCACAAAAACCTCCTCTCCTCTCCTCTCTTGCTTTGGCTGCTGTGAGGCCTTTTCCCCTTCTTTCCCCATTTTCCCTCGTGTCACTGCTGGGGCAGGGCTGGCATGTGCCAGCACCCCCTTGGCACTGGGGGCAGCAGGTAAAGCACCTGACATCCTGAGATAAAGGATTTGATACCCTGAGATAAAGCATTGATACCCTGAGATAAAACATTTGATATCCTGAGATAAAGCATTGATGCCCTGGCATGTTCTCCTTGACTGCAGCACCCCTGCAGGTGCTCCCACCTGCCCCAGGCTGCTGAGGGGGCTGTTTGAGGTGGATTTTGTCAATGCTGGCAGGGATTGTGGATTCTGGACAGGGATTGTGGACTCTGGACAGAGATTGTGGGCTCTGGGCAGAGTTTGGGCAGTATTGCCCATCCCTGCAGTGCCCAGGCCAGGCTGGGCAGGGCTGGAGCAGCCTGGCACAGTGAGAGCTGTCCCTGCCATGCCAGGGGACACTGCAGGGCCTTTGGGGTGCCAGCCAGCCCAGTGTGTGTCCCGCAGGTGTGTGGGCATCAGGGGGTGCTCAGGGCTGTCCCCTTGCCCCAGGGCAGGGCTGGCACCGGGGCAGGGCTGGCACCAGGGCCCGGGCCCAGAGCGGGGCCCAGCCCAGATCAAGGCCTGCAGCTCCACGTTGGGGTGGGCAGTGCTGTGTGCTGATGGCAGCAGCAGCTGGGTGGAGATAACTCAGAGGCAGGAAAAGGCCTGGCAATGATTCAGCAGGAATGAGCTGTGCTGCACACCCGGCTCGGGCACCAGGGAGGCAGAGCTCAGGGGTGGATCAGGCTGTGCCCACCACAGCGGGGCCATTTGTGCCACACCACTGACAGCAGGGCAGCTCCTGAGGTGCCACTGTAAACCTGGCACTGTAAAAATGGCACTGTAAAAGTGCCCCTGTAACAATGTAAAAATGTCTGTTTAGCACAAAGAGCAGGGATTTGTGGCCCTGGGGAAGCAGAGGGGCAGCTCTGATCTCCGGGACAGGGAACCCTGGGGCTGGGCCAGGGCAGGGCCAGCTTGGATGTTTCTGGAAAGTTCTTTCCCCAGAGGTGCAGGGCACTGCTCAGGCTCTCAGGGAAGGGGCACAGCCCCAGGAGGGGCCAGAGCAGTCTCAGGGATGTCCAGGTGGATTTTGGGGGGTCTGTGCAGGGCCAGGGCTGCTCTGGGGGTGCCTGGGGTCCCTCCCAGCTCAGCACATTCTGTCATTCAGTGTTTTACACTGTCCCACAGGGACAGGGGCTGGTTAATTGGGCTGCACCTTAGCCGATGGCAGGAATTAAAGCAGGGTGTTTGCCCTCTCTCTGTTATTTACTGACCCCAGCAGCCCCGGGTGACTCACAGCCCTCGTGAGCCCCTGGCCATGCAGGCTCAGAGCAGAGCCTGGGCTCACACTCACAGCCTGCCTTGGCACTGGGGCACATTTCCTGCCCATCTGCGCCCCAAAAATTGAATTTTGAACCATTAGCAACAGATGAGCCTTAAACTGGTGTGACAAGGGACCACAGGGATGGAAAATCCTCCCGTGAGTCAGGGAAAGTGTGTCCCCTTTCTAAATGTGTGTGTTCCCATGGAGGGGCTCCTTTATTCTCTCATGAATAGACTTTCTAGTTCTTAAATGGAATCATCATTACAAAGAGGCTCTAACTGGATTTTTTCAGACCTTTTGCCCTTGTCTTGGCTCAGCTCTAAGTCGTGTTCCAGGGAATAAGAATGCAGTGTAAAATTCAGTGTTACCAGAGCACAGCCCCGAGCTGCAGCAGGGACATTTTTATGGATATGTGAGGTCAGAGGTGCCCAAAACGTGGCACTGTGGGAAGGCTTCTGCACTGAGACCTCGTTAAGGAGTTTTATTTGGCTGCGTTTTGCAGACAGCCAGTAAGAGATAAAGCCTGATGTTCCTCATAAAGTGACAGAATGATGACAAAATGTAACAGAAGTGACTGAAATGCCACGGGGAGCTGCTGGGCTGGATCCATGCAGGCCCTCATGTGCAGCCATCATCCAGGAAAGCTCTGGAGCTTTCCTGTAAGCCCTGCCCAGGCAGGGCTGCTGTGCTGGGCTGCAGAGCTCAGTGGGTTCCTGCCACTCCTAAATGCTCCCCTCCTGCACCTCGGGCTCTTGAAGCAGAGAAAAACCCTTGGAAACCATGGAAAAGATCCCTGAAAACGTTGTATGGGCAAAAGGAGTCACCTGAGTCACCCAAGAACTGATGATGGTAGAAGGGGTCTGAGCTCCATAGAGAACATGACTGATTTCCAAAATCAGCAGAGGAATGTGAGCTCATGCTGGGTGTGCCAGACCTGCAGCCCCTGGGTGTTTGGCTCTGCTGCCAGCCCCAGGGTGAGCACAATTTCCCTTCTGGCCCTGAAAGCTGTTAATGAGTTCCTGGTCCCCCATGGGCACCCTCTATTTACATAAAAGCTGCATTATTCTGCCTTGCTGCTCCCAATGGGTGCCCAGGCTTTAGCCAGACATCCCAAAAGAATCGATTTCCCCCAGCTGCAAACCCCAGTGCTGGGCTCTGAGGGATGGAACATCCCAAAATTAATCCATTTCCTTTAGCCCCAGCTGCAAACCCCAGTGCTGGGCTCATCTGCCATTGATCAGATTTGGGTTACAGGAACACTGTGCAGTCAGATGGACACAGATAGAGATAAACATCACACACAATCTCCTCCAATGAATGTGAAGCCAGGGAAAGGTAATTCAGTTACATTAAATAAGCCTTATTCCTCGGGAATGGATTTTCTGTGGCTGCACCTTGAGCTTTCCCTGGCATCCCAAGCTTCTCTGCTGTCTCCTCTTCCCAGGCTCAGCCAGAATTTCAGCCAAATGCTGAAATCTGCACCAGATGGTCCCTTTTAGCTGTGACTGCTGGACAGAGTCAGGTGCCCAGTGCCTCCCTCCTCAGTGGGCAGACAAGCAGGGAGCCCCAGGAGCTGTGCAGCAGGGCTGTGCTCCAAAGGAGCTGTGCAGCAGGGCTGTGCTCCCAAAGGGGCTGCAGGGAGTGCATTCTCCTCCCAGGGGTGTCCTGGCCCTCCGAGGGATGAGACAGCTCATTTTTCACTGAGAGCAGGGCCAGACCAGCCCTGCCACCTGTGACAGGAGGGGCAGAGCCCTGGGGAGCTCCTTGGGGGCTCAGCAATATCCCCTCCCATCATTTACAGGAGCTCGCTGCTGGAAAGGGCTGAGCAATGCCAGAGGGGCTGAGGCCCCAGCCCTGGGACCAGGCTGGGCAGGGTTTGGGCAGCCTGGCACAGATGGAGGGTCCCTGCAGGGTTTGGGCAGCCTGGCACAGAGGGAGGGTCTCCCTGCTGGTGTCAGAGCCAGCACAGCCCCCAGGGTGAGCAGGATTTGCCTCTTTGCTCCCTTTCCCTGCCCAAACTGCCTGGGAGGGAGCCTGGGGAAGGGGCAGGGGCTCTGCCACACCAAACCAGTGAGCTGGCACTGGAACCAGCCTGGGGAAGGGGCACACACAGGGCTCCAGGCTCCCCTGGTGCTCCTCTGCAAGCACCAGCAGCTGCCAGGCTCCAGGGGAAGGTTTGAAGAATGGCACTGAGGTCATTTTCACAGATATTCACAGACTGCTCTTCAATGTTTGATGAGCAGCAGGGGCCTCTTGGTGGAAAATGACTGCAGGGTTCTCTGGGGGCTTTAGTTTGCCTTGGTTTGGTTTCTCCCAGACCCATCAGGTGTTTGGAGAGCTGCTCTGCTGGAGCTCCTTCAGCTCCTGGAGGGGCTCTGGGCTCTCCCTGGAGCTGCTCCTGTCCAGGTGAGCCCTCAGCCTGGGCTGGAGGGCCCTGGCAGCAGAAATCTGTGTTCTCCCTCTGGAACAGGCCCTGGTCCTGCCATTTGCTGTTCTGCACCTGGGACAAGCCCTGCTCCTGCCATTTGCTGTTCCCCAGCTGGGACAAGCCCTGCTCCTGCCATTTGCTGTTCTCCCTCTGGGACAAGCCCTGCTCCTGCCATTCACCATTCCCCAGGTTCCTTTCACTCCACCTGGGTTTTATTCTGGCTGGCAGACGCTGCTCCCCACACAGTGCCACTCACTGCAGAGCCTTCCCTGCTCCCTGCCAGGCTCCAAACTGCCAAACCCTACCTGGCTGTTAGTGAGGGACACAACCACAGGTAAACACAGATTATAGACACAGCTCTCCGTGGAGCAGAGCCAGCCTGGCATCAGATCCGTGCCAGGGCTGACCTGGGCTGCCCCTCAGAGCCTCCTTCATCGCCAGGGCTGCCCAGAGTCCCCAGGGCTGCCCCCTCCCTGCTGGGCTCAGGTGTTACCCCGCAGGAGCCACAGGATTGAGATCTGCAGGGCTGCAGCTGGCCTTGCTATTTGCTATTAAATGATTTTGTTTCCTTGTGTACTCTCCAGTGAAGGTATTTGCTTCTCTCTGGAAAGGCACAGTATCCTTTTGGCATTTCAGAAAAGGTGGGCAGGATGAATTATTCATTTTAAAAGTGTGTGACATTATGATGGAGCTTCAGCAAAGTACATTTAAACATTACAAAATAGGATGAATCAGTTTAAACTCATCTGAGCTTATCATATATCAGATAAAATGACTGATATAAAGGCTAAAAAGGAAAAAAAAGCTCTTCTCAAACCATTTCTAAATTAGACTCCAAAACCACACCAAATAGAAAAGGGGGTTTATTTTCAGATCTTTTAATGCCAAGGGATTTAGGGAAAATTGATGAAAACACAGGGTTAAAGCCCTCTTTGCTAAGAAAGTGATGTAACTCTTAGAGCTGTGCTGAGGTTCATCCCTGGGGGCAGGAAGGGGACTGGTGGGTCACTGGGGACCCGGGGGCACAAATTCCCTGGGAGAACTTGTGTAAAGCAGCAAGAAAGGCTCTGGCCAGAGCCCGAAGGGTGACAGGCAGCAGAAAGGACTCTGGAGTGCCTCAGGAGCCTCCTCGGGCTCGGGCTCCTTCATTCTGAAGTGGCTTGTTTTGTTCTGGAAATACAAACATGAATGTTTCTGTGTCCCCCTGCAAAACCTTTCATGTGCATCAAACACGAGCATCCTTTCCCCTGCAAAATGGAACTCTTGAAGTATAAAGGTTGGGAATGGGATGTTTATACTCAGAGTTTAAACAGCCCTCATTATTTTAATGAAAACCGCGTCTTTAAGAGTCACATTCTGGGGGAAAATCCTCTCTAAGCAGCCGTTCAAGCAGCGCTGTTGCTTATCTTTATGCTTTAAAGATTGCTCTTTTGGTGCTGATGGTTGTGCTGCTGCCAGGGCAGTAGGATGCCGGGGGCTGTTCTGCGGCTCCCATCTGGACTGGGCTCACAGGAGTTTCCCTGTGGGGGCTCCTGCTGGGCCCTGCCCGGTGGGGCGGTCTGTATCCCCATTCCTCCCCTTCCTGCACCTTTTTGTGCCTCGATTTCCCGGGATGCTGACACCCCCAGGCTGCTGCGAGGCTGCTCCATCCTCTCTGCTGCTGCCCGTGTAGGTGAGGAGCAGCTGGAGCTGCCCTGCTGCCCTCCCCAGCCTGCTCCCTCACGCTTCCCTCCCTCCCTTCCTCCCTCCCTGCTGCTTTAGCCTGTCCAAACATTTATTCCGTGCCCACTGTTTTTACTCTTCCAACAAACAAGACCTTTCCAGCTTAAGGCTGACCTTCAGCTCCTTCCCCTGCAGCAGCTCCTGCAGGAATAGCACAGATGCTGTACAAGCTCTCAAACATGTGCTTTTGGTTTCCCAGACAATTAATGATGCTGTTCTGCTTTACCAAAATCCCCTGGAAAACTCCCTTAAAGCTTGTAAATCCAAGATCTGAGTCCTTGTGATCATGAGGATGGGGGGAATGTAAACACAGGCACGGCTCTGAGAGTCTGCCCAGTTCAGCATCGTGTCACTGCCAGTGACAAATGGGAATGGCTCCGAAAAAGAGACCCCAAGCAAGTGGAAAACCTGCCAGCAGGGCCATTTCTCTAGGAACTGGAAAGAATTATAACCTTTTCTAAATTCGTGTTGCCTTACTTTGACAGCAGCTCTGGTTTTGGGAGCAGGGTTGGTTCTCTCAGAACAGGCAGCTGAGCTCCTGCTCCCAGGGAAGTGCTGTGAACCCCCAGGACTGTCCTGTGGGGAGGCTCCCATGGATCTGTTTGTGGAATTTGTCACTGAAGTTGTCTGTGGGGAGGCTCCCATGGATCTGTTTGTTGAATTTGTCACTGGGATTGAAGCTCTCAGCCCCTCTCCTCTCGTGTCTTTAAGACCATGGGAATTACAGTTCCTCATCCCTTCCCCAGTCCCTCCAGATGCCCTTCCCAAGCACACAGCAGCCCAGCCAGCTCTGGAATTGGGTAATTGCCTTCTGCCAGGCTCAATTTCCCTGCAGTTCCAGTTGGATGCAGCGTTACTCATGAGGTCCTGGTGGCCTGTGCTGCGTTGCTGTGCAACAACTGCTGCAATTAATCCCCAGGGTCAGAGACTCAGACACTCCTCCTGCATATTTGTAATTTGTAAACCTGTAATGGGTCTTTTTCAAGGAATATTACTTAATATTTAATAACAGTAATA
Organism: Melospiza melodia melodia; assembly: GCF_035770615.1. Taxonomy (NCBI): domain Eukaryota; kingdom Metazoa; phylum Chordata; class Aves; order Passeriformes; family Passerellidae; genus Melospiza; species Melospiza melodia. The sequence continues at coordinate 8,837,613 of NC_086221.1, forward strand.
CTAATGGACTGTGCATTTGCTCCAATTAAACACTTGGAAGGGTGGATGGTGTAAACTCTGCTTCAGCCTCTGGAGTGTGGCACTTTCTCAGAGACTTTGTACTTGAGGACGTGAGCAGAAAAGTAGGGTAATACAATTCCCAAGCAATTACACATTGCATCCACATACTGTAGCTGCTGAAAGCATTTATCATAATTAATGGAACCACACTGATTATCAAAGGGTGTTTGGGTAATGATTGATTTGTCACTTGTAAAGCCGTGCAGGACATCAGAGCACAAATTACACTGATTTACTGGAAGAGTTATAAGCTTTCAAGTGCAGCCATTCCTTGGGGGGAATCTGGGGCTCTGCTGCTCACTCCTTGCTCTCTGGGTCCCTTAGAATCATTTTGGTGTGATAGAATGGAATGAGGAGAATTACTGCTCGGAGGAGGGAACGGAGGGACAGAGCTGCCAGGGCTGCTCCAGCTCGGGGCAGGGAACGCAGCTCCTGCCTCCTCTCAGCGGGTGAGGCAAAGCTGCAAATCGCACTTGGCTGCAGCAGGAGCCGCAGGGCTTTGGGCCCCGGGCACTTTTCCACCTTCACCTTCCGCTATTGCCGTTGCTATTGTTAGCTGAATTTCCAGGTTTTCCCCAGCCGGTTCTCTCCAGCGTTCCCATCTCTCCCTGTCGGAGGCAAGGATGGCTTTGCACGGCGTTGCCATGGGAACACCTGCCGGGGACGGGATGGAGATGGGGGAGAGGGCAATGTGGGGGCTGCGAAGGCACAGGGCAGGAGCAGCCCCAGCAGGGACCCCAGCAGGGACCCCAGGGTTTGGGGGTCATTGGAAAGGCACAGGGCAGGAGCAGCCCCAGCAGGGACCCCAGGGTTTGGGGGTCATCGGAAAGGCACAGGGCAGCAGGGACCCCAGCAGGGACCCCAGCAGGCACCCCAGGGTTTGGGGGTCATTGGAAAGGCACAGGGCAGCAGGGACCCCAGCAGGGACCCCAGCAGGGACCCCAGCAGGGACCCCAGGGTTTGGGAGTTTATTGTGCAGAACTTTGTGTCAGAGCCAGGGAGTGGGCACACTGCAGGGAGGGGGAAAAGGACAAATGCTATCCCCGGTAATGTCCTTGCCTCCTCCAGTCACTGGTTTTTTAATGGAAATCTGCTCCCAGCGCACTCCACCCTTCCCCTTTCCTCGGGCACTGGTGCTCTGTGCAGCCAGAGCAGGGCTCCTTCCTTGGGCATGGTCTCGGCCCCATGGGATGTCCAGAGGGGCCAGAGCCAGTGCAGGCGTTCCCCGGGGGTTCTCTGCTCCCAGCCCAGGGCCAGGAGGTGTTTAGGGGGGAGAATTCACATCAGTTATCACAGTGACTGCACAGGAGGGACATTTTTAATTTGGAGCATGTACACCTGACATTCCTGGGCCCAAAGCCATGCTCAGCTCCTCCAGCTGACAGCCTGACCCAGGCTGGGGTTCCTGACTCCTCAGGACTCGGCTTTCCCAGCGAGCTTTGGCTCCAGCTTTGCCATAAAAGCTTTGGATCAGAGCACTCGTTGTGCAGAGTCAGACAGGTACAAAGAGCATCTGTTGTGTTGAGTCATTTGAGTTTGTGCCATGCCTCAGACCACTTGTGGATAAGCTCTCAGCTTTCTGCTGTGCACTCACCACTTTAAACCCAGCCTAATGTCTGCCTCTCTCATTCTGAGCAGAGGGAACAATGCTACTGGGCTTGTGCTTCAGCATCAGGGGCTGCACAGGGGCTGGGCAGTGTGAACAGGAGCAGGGCAGAGTTCAAGGGGGAATTTAAGATGAGAAACTCACTGCTCAGTGCTTCTGCAGCCTTGCAGGACTCACAGAGGCCAGTGAAGAGATCAAAAGGTATGGGTTAACTGGGAGGGATCTGTCCATGGATGGTGCTTGGCCAGCTCCAGGGATGACTTCAAACAGCTGCAGGGCTTGGATGTTTCAGACCTGTCCTTTTAAGCTCATGCCTGGGTGGTTTTTCTCTTATCACACTCAGAAATTTCAGCCTGCAGTGCTGGGTAGAGGTCTGACCTGCTGTCAGTGCCCAGAGCAGAAGAGAGAATGGAGATTTCCCCAAGGATGGATGAGAGAGCAGCACTGGGGAGGGCAGCACTGACCTGCAGCCAAAGCCTCTCCCAGCCTCTCTGCCTGGCTGTGCTACCCAGAACTGACCTGGTGGCTCTGGAATGGAGTTATCCACCACAGTTATCCACACCAGTTACCCACACCAGTTATCCACACCAGGTATCCACCACAGTTATCCACACCAGTTACCCACACCAGTTACCCACACCAGATATCCGCACCAGTTACCCACACCAGTTACCCACACCAGTTATCCACACCAGTTATCCACACCAGTTACCCACACCAGATATCCACACCAGTTACCCACACCAGTTACCCACACCAGTTACCCACACCAGTTATCCACCACAGTTATCCACACCAGTTATCCACACCAGTTACCCACACCAGTTATCCACACCAGTTACCCACACCAGATATCCACCACAGTTATCCACACCAGTTACCCACACCAGTTACCCACACCAGATATCCGCACCAGTTACCCACACCAGTTATCCACCACAGTTACCCACACCAGTTACCCACACCAGTTATCCACCACAGTTATCCACACCAGTTACCCACACCAGTTATCCACCACAGTTATCCACACCAGTTACCCACACCAGTTACCCACACCAGTTACCCACCACAATTACCCACACCAGTTATCCACACCAGTTATCCACCACAGTTATCCACCACAGTTATCCACACCAGTTATCCACCACAGTTACCCACACCAGATATCCACACCAGTTACCCACACCAGTTACCCACACCAGTTATCCACACCAGTTACCCACACCAGTTATCCACCACAGTTACCCACACCAGTTACCCACACCAGTTACCCACACCAGTTACCCACACCAGTTATCCACCACAGTTACCCACACCAGTTATCCACCACAGTTACCCACACCAGTTACCCACACCAGTTATCCACACCAGTTACCCACACCAGTTACCCACACCAGTTACCCACACCAGTTACCCACACCAGTTATCCACACCAGTTACCCACACCAGTTACCCACACCAGTTACCCACACCAGTTATCCACAAGGAACCAAATCCCTCTGGGAGCTGGGTTTGATCTGCCTCTGTCACAAATCATCTGCCGAGTGTTCACAGGAGCCTTGCCAGAGTCTGGAGCTGAATCTGTTTCCTGATTTTCCCTCCCTTTTCTGGGCATCCTTTATCCTGCTTTGATCCCTTTGCTGTTGCATTTTCCCCGTCCCAGGTTTGCCTCTCTGCTCTCAGGGAACCTGAGATCGTGTGCTCAACTCCAGGGCTCAATTTGCCTTTTGTGCCTCCTGCAAATCTTATTAAGCTGCGTTGTATTAAATGGGAGAAACATGCAGTTAAGTCTGTGGTTTTCAAAATGCATTAGACTTCTTTTCAAGTATGCAAAGTGTAAATGGATTTTGTGCTTTGGGAACGGAGCAGTGTGTTTACAATTTTGGTTAGATAAAAGGATGTTGAGATGGCCTTTAACATTGATTTCATGTTACGTTTTTCTCAGCTTTAATATAGCCTTAGAGGTTCTTTGAGTGTTTTGATTTACAGAATACATTGGAAAAAATGAGTTTTATTTTATTTATCAGTCAGTAATGGGCTTTTCTCTCTGTTCTTCCCAAGAGCAGTCAGCTCTGCAATAGTAACCTGGCTAATCTCATTAGGTCAGGCTTTCTGCTCTCAGCTTTTCTGGTGCAGGATGGGTGAAACTCTGGGAAATGAACTTCTTGCACTGCTTTGTTACTTTTATCTTGCAAACCCAACTGAAACCAAGCAATTTCGTGAGCCATGACAAATATACAGGAAACCTAAGGCTTTCTGAACCTGAGAGGGAAATACTCTGAGTAATGAAGGTTTAAGCACCAGGAGAAGCTGAGCTTTCTCTGGGTTGTTGAGTCACCCTGGAGAAGAGCTGGGCACTCCTGTCCCTTCCAAGCAGCAGCAGCAGAGGCTGCTGGTGTTTGTTCATCTGCAGAGGCACTCCTAAGGTTCTGTTTGCTATAAATAATCTGAAATTTGACAGTGAAAGTTGCCATGAAAGTGCTCTACATAAGCACGGGACGATGTGTCCAGGGGAGCTGACACAAACACTGCACAAGTTAAAACTCCCCTGGGTGAGCTGGCACTATCTGCGTGCTCCTGCTCCTCAGAGGGGTCTCCAGGGCACAGGGGGCTCCTGCAGGAGGGAGGGGGATGCAGAAACAGGCCTGGAGTTTTGACCTTTTCCAGCACCTTCATTATTGAAATCTAAATTTAATTCCAGTTCTGATTGCTCTGAGAGCGATGCCAAGTCCTACATTACCTGACCTACTTCAGAGCAGGATGGAGGAGCAGAGCCACCAGCCTGACCTTCCCTCTGCCTCCTCCCAGCTCAGATGTCACTGTGGGCACCTTGGCATTCATTTGTAACGGGGGAGAGGGGCTGGGTCAGGTGCAGCTTTGCAGGTGACAGGATTGCTGTTTGTGCTGCCCAGGGTTCCTGAAACAGGATTCCTGCTTGTGCTGATCAGCACAGAGATGCAGTGCCCAGGCTGCTGAACTCCTGCCTGCTCTCCCTGCCTGCCATGGAGCTGCTCTTGAAGGATTATTGCTGAAATGCCCTTAACTCCAGAGAATCCCAGGCTGGTTTGGGGCCGGTGGCACCCTAAAGCTCAGCTCATCCATCCCGTGGCAGGGACACCTTCACTGTCCCAGGTGCTCTTCAATGTCCCTGCCTTGGGCAGGGATTTGGGGCTGCTCTGTGCCAGGCTGCCCACCCTCCCAGGCAGGAATCCCTCCCTGATCTCTGATTTAATCTACACCAATGCAGTGTCTGCCAGGCCTGATGCTGCCTGACAAATGTGTTTGTTTCCTGTGAGGATTTCTCTCGGTCCAAGTCTCAAATCCCACTTTGTGTCTGGAGCACCAGGGGCTGCCTCAGCAGCTGAGTCTGATCACAGAGTGGAACATTAAATCCAAAGCAGCTCTTAGCTCCTGCAGCCAGGAAAATATCCATGTTTTATTCATGCTGAACACTAGTCAACATCCCCAGCTCCCTGGATAGGCCTGGCTCTATAAATACTATAAATAGCCCTGCAGTGACACAGCAAACTGGCCTGGGGACAGCCGGGGCTGGGGGAGCCCCAGGCAGAGCCCTCAGAGCATCCCTGGGTCCCTTTCTGGGGGGGACAGGGCTGGGGGAGCCCCTAGAGCACCCCTGGGTCCCTTTCTGGGGGGGACAGCGCTGGGGGAGCACCCAGAGCATCCCTGGGTCCCTTTCTGGGGGGGACAGCGCTGGGGGAGCCCCCAGAGCATCCCTGGGTCCCCGCTGGGGGTTGGGGACAGGGCTGGGGGAGCCCCTAGAGCACCCCTGGGTCCCTTTCTGGGGGGGACAGCGCTGGGGGAGCACCCAGAGCATCCCTGGGTCCCCACTGGGGCACAGGGCTGGAGCTGCCCAGGGAGGCTGTGCCAGCCCTGGGGCTGCCAGGGTCCCAGCCTGCCCTGCTGTGCCCTCTGGGGCTGCTCCCTGCTCCTGCTGGTCCCCTCCAGCACCCCAGGAATCCTCCTGGGCTCCTCCTGCAGCCCGAGGCAGGTTGGGTGTGTTTGGGGAAGAAAGCTTGTGGCAGTGGATAAATTAGGGATGGAATGCAGCTGGGAAATGCAGAGTAACTGCGTGCCCAGTCCCTGATGATGCTGTGCCTGATGGATGCTCTGTAATAATTCTCTCTGTAGCTAAAACTGGCTGGACCCTAATTTAATGTAAACTTAGGTGAGTACAGCTGTAATAACTTACAGGGCTGAAGGCCTGGCAGACTTGCCCAGAGTTTCTCACATGTGCCTCAATCATATTTTAGCATTGCTTCAACAGCTCAACAGGCAGAGCTGGCATAACAAATTCATCATGTGAGCCATGATTTATGGACCTGTGTTGATCTATATCCTCGCTCTCCTTATTTTCCAGCTCATTTATCATTCTCACACGGTCACTCCTTTCCCCTCTGCAGTTCTGAGTGGCTCCCAGCTCTCTGCTGCTCCTGAGGTTTCTCAGGAACTTTGTGTGGACAGGGAGAGCCTTCAGGCTGTGCTGCCCTGGCTCAGAGTGTGTGCCCCTGGCGCCGGGGTCTGTGCCCAGACCACCAGTGAGGTGCCAAAATGTGATCCCAAATCATCCCTGTGGGATCCTGCCCTCCTGGTGGGGGCTGGAGCTGGCTCTTACCTGCCTCTCTCTAATTGCTGTGATGCACACTGAGTACTAGAAAGTTGTACAAGTTATTTTTAAATTGTGGAGGAAGTTATGTAAGGCGGATCTTGCTAAGGGTTTATTTTATTTTTAATGACTATATTTAAATATTCATGCAGAAGCATAGAGGGACTTTTAATTACTACATTTAAACCTTCAGGTGATACTTAAGTAAAGGGGGTAAAGGGCCTTTTCCATTATTTTTTTAATGTTCTCCCTTTCTTTGCAAAGCAAACGTAGGAGCAGACTGGGAGGTTACCCTGAGCTGAGAGGGAGCTTCAGCAGGGCAGGAGCTGCAAAGGCAGAGCCACGTTTGCCAGTGCCTCACACTGCACTGCCAATGCAGCACCTCCCACCCTCCGGCAGGAGCACTTGGATTGCCTGGGGGAGGACAGGGAATTGCTCTGAGCAGCCTCCCCTGCCTGCCCCGGGGCAGAGCTGGAGGCAGAGCTGAGCAGGGCTGTGCCAGGGCTGTGCCAGGGCTGTGCCAGGGCTGGGCACGGGCAGCAGGGTCAAACCCACCCAGCAGGGAGAGAGATGGCACCCTGTGCCCATGGCCCAGCTGGCACCCTGTTCTATTGGCACAGCTGGCACCCTGTGCCCATGGCAGAGCTGGCACCTGTTCCCATGGCACAGCTGGCACCCTGTGCCCATGGCAGAGCTGGCACCTGTTCCCATGGCAGAGCTGGCACCATTTCTCATGGCACAGCTGGCACCCTGTTCTATTGGCACAGCTGGCACCCTGTGCCCATGGCAGAGCTGGCACGCTGTTCCCATGGCACAGCTGGCACCCTGTGCCCATGGAAGAGCTGGCACCTGTTCCCATGGCAGAGCTGGCACCATTTCTCATGGCACAGCTGGCACACTGTTCTCATGGCAGAGCTGGCACCCATTTCTCATGGCACAGCTGGCACCCTGTTCCCATGGCACAGCTGGCACCCATTTCTCATGGCACAGCTGGTACCCTGTGCCCATGGCAGAGCTGGCACCCTGTTCCCATGGCACAGCTGGCACCCTGTGCCCATGGCAGAGCTGGCACCCTGTTCCCATGGCACAGCTGGTACCCTGTGCCCATGGCAGAGCTGGCACCCTGTGCCCATGGCACAGCTGGCACCCTGTTCCCATGGCACAGCAAGCACAGCTTCCAGCAGCCCAGGTTTCACCCCAAAGGAGCTGTCCCAGCTCCCCAGAGGGGTTTTAGGGCATCTCCTCCTGCCGGGGTTACAAATCCTCTCATGAGGACCTGCCCTGAGTCCTGTGGCCGCTCTGGAATGTGTTGGCAGAAGCACATTTCTATTTTTCCATGCCAGCAGTGACAGCACAAGGACACGCACACTCACCCAGCAGTGAAACCCATCAGCTCAGCTTTTGTGCTTGCTGTCTGAGGCCGTGAAGCATCTTTGGGAGAGCAGACTGCGCAGAGCCTGCTCTTTGTGCTCCTCTGCCCTGTGTTTATCTTATTGACCAGCAGAGAGAAGAGGAAGAAAAAGAGCATTTTAATTAGTCCTGTCAGCTTCATTTGTCTGGAGGTCATCCCTGAGCCTGGCTGGGTTTTGCAGAGTGATTGCTCTGGGAATGGCTCTGTCCTCTGGCCAGGGTGGCACTGGGGCACCTTCCTGCCCTCTGTGCCCCTGCCTGGCACAGCCAGAGAGCTTTGGGTCAGGGAATGGGCTGGGAGGGAGCCCAGAGCCCCCCAGTGCCATCCTGCCCTCTGTGCCAGCCCTGCCCTGCCCTCTGTGCCAGCCGTGCCCTCTGTGCCCCTGCCTGGCACAGCCAGACACAGCCTCAGCTCAGGGAATGGGCTGGGAGCGACCCCAGAGCCCCCCAGTGCCATCCTGCCCTCTGTGCCAACCCCGCCCTGCCCTCTGCTCACATGCCCTCTGTGCCACAGCTCAGGGAATGGGCTGGGAGGGAGCCCAGAGATAAAGCTCTCTCTTCCAAAGCAAATTTCTGCCCCATCCTTCTGACGGGGGTCATTTAACAGCGTGTGAAATGAAATGTCAACAGGAATTAGAGCAAATGGCACTGGGAGCCCCCAGAGACACCACCAGGCTTCTGCTGGGAGATGTTTCCAGCCAGGCCCTGCGGGGACAGCAGGGAGAGGGCTCAGGTGCTGCTGCTGCTCCTGGAGCCCCTCGGGCTGGGGAGATTCACCTGGGGGCTGCTGAGGCCACCTGAGCCTGCTGCCGGGCTCAGGACACAGGGGCTGTGTGCCCCTCTGCAGGGCAGGGCTTGGGGGGCTGGCAGGGGCTGGCTGCCCCCAGACCCTGCGCTGGGCTGGGGGTCCTGGTCCCGAGGGGATCCCAGTGCCAAGGATATGCTGGTCCTGAGGGGATCCTGACACCAAGGAGATCCCAATCCCGGGGGGATCCCAACACCAAAGGGATCCTGGTCCCGAGGGGATCCCAGTGCCAAGGATATCCCAGTCCCGAGGGGCTCCAGCAGCTGCTCCAGGGAGGCACAGGAAGGGCAGGGTGAGATGGCCATGGGGAAGGGGAATTGTGTTCCCATAGCTGGGGTTCATGGAGCCAGAGTCACAGACTGCCCTGAGCTGAAGGGATTCTCAGGGACCATCCAGGTCCCCCCTGTCCCTGTACAAACCCCCCAACATTCCCACTGGCATCCCTGGAGCTCTGACAGGTGAGCCCAGGCTGGAGCAGGCCAGGCTGAGCTCCTCTCCTGCAGCACAGCCCCGAGGCCATCCACAAACCCCTGCCCTTGGGATTATTGCTTTTATCACCACAGAGCTGTTGTTTATGGCAAGTTCAGAAACTAAGTGAAAACATAAATGGGAGGGATGCAAATGAGTCTTTCTGACAAAATTGTTCACTAGACTCGTTATGATGGAAATAAATTTCAAATGTGACTTTTCAGAGCTGCTGAGAGCCATCACTCTGTGGAGCTGTTCTGTGCCTCTCCAAAGAGCAAATGCCAACATTTGTGCTGTGTGGGGAATGCTTCTCAGACGCTGCTTGTTCTGAAAGCAATTCCGGTGAAACAAAGGCCAGGGGATCATTAGGAAGTCTCTGCTGGGGTGCCTCAGGTGCCTCCCTCATTGTGGCCCATTTGCATTCTGCATGAGGCTGCAGACCTGCTATTGTGGTGCTGCTCACTGCAGAAAGCCCAATTAATGAAAGGTTAGGAGGCAATTAAAAATCCCAGTGTCCTTTATTCCAAAGTGAAGTTTAGAGTGCACTGCGAGTTCCTGGAATGCCACAGAGTCCTTCTGGAAGGCTGAGGCAGCTGCTGCTTGTGCATCCCTGTTTGTTTTGGCCCCTGTAGGATTTTGTGGGTTTCTCTAAAGGGACAGAAGCAGCACACCAGTCTATGCTGGCCCCAGTAAAGAGCTCCTGAATGGGTTTGTGCCTGTGCTCTTCAAAGGGCTCTGAGCTGGGAGAACAGAACTGAGTGCCCCACCTGGGCAGCAGAACCTCCAGACGTTCCAGAGACGGGCAAGGGAATTACAGCTGGAGAGGTGCCAGGCTGAGCCTCTGAGCACACATCAGAGGATCTCAGTGCCACCCTGGCCTGGCTGCAGGAGGTGACCTGCTCTGGCCACCCTCTGGGCACATCAAGGTGTTTCTGGAAGCAGGGATGCTTTGATCAGAGCTGCCTCAGGCTCTGAGGAGTGCACAGCTCCCTGCTCCACTGGGATGTGCAGGGAACTCTTTACTGTGTGGGCTGTGCAGGAGAATTCAGCCTTTCTCTGACTGGGATTTTGCACCTGCAGAATGGAGATGTCAGTGTTTATCTAGGGAGGCAGTGAACTCGAATAAGTGATTGTAGCGTGCTCTGACAGACTCGGCACAGAAATGTCATTAAAATTCACTTCTCTGCAGTTATTTATTCCTTTTGTTATCAGTCCAGTGATACGTGGAGAGGTTCCTTGACTGCAAAGGAACCTGTTGCTCTTTTGTCTGGTGCAAAAGTGGGTGGCAGTGTGCAGGAGCTCACCTTGGGCTGCAAGTGGAGCTGATGTGTCCCACATCTGTAATTAAACTGATTGACCTGTCCATGTGCAGGCTGGAGGGGAGAAAAGCACTGCAGAAGATGGATTGAGAGGGAATGAGATGCCAGAGCCAATCTCATTTACCCAGCCCACGTGTCAATAGTGAGCTGGAGAACATCAATCCCTGTGGTCACCTCTGGCAGCTGGAGCTGTCCCAGGGCAGCCTTGGCAGCTGCTGGGGCCCTGCTGGGGTCACTTCCCTCCAAACAGCCCCAAACAGCACCACAAACCCCTGTGGGGCCTGGAGGAACAAAATGCCACCTTGGGAGGATGTTAGCATGAAGAGAGGCAGCAGCAATGACCAGCCCTTGGAAGCTTTTCCCTTTCTGTAGCAGCTCTTCCCTTCCTTGACTCCCTAAAAATGAGCCTGTTAGGATTTAACTCATTAGGAATTAACCCTGCCCTGCCCCTCCTGCTCCAAGCTGAGCACAGGATGGGTGAGCAGTGAGCAGAGAGATCTCACTGTGTACTGACAGGACCTGGGGAAGGGAAGGAGCAGTTTGTCCTTCACCTCCGTGCTCTGCCTGTGTCCTGTGTCCCTGCAGTGCTGATGGCAGCTGGCAATGTGCAGGAGACACCTCAGCCCATGGCCACGAGCCCAGGGCAGCTCTGGTCCTACACACAGGTGGGAGCTCCGGCCCCACAGTGATGCCTCAAGAATGGCTGTGTCTGTCTGAAGGACACCCCTGGGCAGGGCTCAGTTTTCACATAGATCATTCCTGACAAAGCCTGTCACTCACAGTGGGCAGAGAGCCAATTTCCCTGTGGTTCAGAGCCCTCCTGGCACACTGCTGAGTGAGCTGTGAGCACGGGGGGGCACGTGGGCAGGAGCAGGAAAAGGCCTCTCACTGACAGCCGGGTGCAATCTCTTCATCAGCAAAGCTCTGCAAACCAGGCTTCATTAAACCAGGCTCCATTCCCTGCCGCTCCTTGTGGGGCTTGATGGTTCCCAGTGCCTGCCCAGGGCAGGATCCAGACCTGTCCATCCGCAGAGCCCAGCCAGGCACAGGCGCCTCCAAGGGGGCTCAGTTCCCTTGAGGGCTTCCTGGCCCTCTCACGTCAGACTTGGAGGGTGTCAGCACCCCAGGAGCAACTTCTTGTCTGTGTCCTAAGCACTGGTGATGATTTGGTTGTAAAGTTCCCAGAGCCCCAGGAAGGACAGACAGCCACAGCCTGGACACACAGCCCCTGGAAGGACACACAGCCCCTGGAAGGACACACAGCCACAGCCTGTTCCGAGCGCAGGAATTCTGCTGCAGGCACCCCTGGACGTGGTGCACGAGCAGCTCCAGGCACAGCCTTTGTTTCTCACAGAAAAGGAATCACAAAAGCTGCTGAAATTCATTTTCAGTTCACAGTCCATGTGGTGCCAGATTTCCCCGCTGCACTCATGAGAATCTATCCTGACACGTCCTGCCTGGGTCTATTTACCCTGGGCTGCACTTCAGGGCATGCGTGCAGAGCTTGAAGATTTATATTCTTAAAGCCTGAACACCGATTTTCTACTCAAAATCTCTCTCTCCCACCAAACCAGCCACTCAGTGTTACTGGAAAGGTCACTTATTTTCCTTCCCTTTTCTTCCTCCAACGTTTTTAGCCCTGCTCAGATGGAAGCAGACAAATGATGGGCAGTGCCAGGGTTTTGGAGTGGCACAACTATGGGAAATGAGTGCTTTAGACAGTATTTCAGTGTGCGCTGAAAATCTAAGAAGAAATGGTAAAAAATAAATGTAAATGATGCTGTGTCAAATCAAATGAAGATTTCATCTGTAGATCTCTTCTCCTTTTCTGAAATCTCATTTTCCCTTTTCACTTCCAAGTCAGAGGTGGGAATGAGGGGCCATTCCTTGCAGGCACTGCTGCCTTTCTGGGTAACAAACTGCGAGCCAGTGGGCATGTGAGATTTCCTCTGGGTCTTTTCCAAACCCTCGGAACTGGCATCTGCTCTGACAGATCTCCCCAGGCACCAAGGCAGGGCTGGGTTTTAGATGCAGACTCACAGAGATGAACCATTGGAACCATTTCAGGAGTGTTTTTGATAGAGTTTTGGCTCTCTGGAGGTTTCCCAGCCTAGCTCTGCAGAGCCTTAGGAGGAAGGCTCTGATGTAAATGCTGAAGGAAAGTTACCAGGACGTGTGAGAGGTACCGAGTCGTGTCGGTGCATCCTCGTCCAGATGCCAAACTGTGCAGAGAGGACAGAACTGGAAACGAGCCTGTGCTCTCTGCTGATCCTTCCTGACACCCACAGCTCGGGGAAAGGCTCTGCTGTGCCCCTGGGCCTCAGCAGGCTGTGTGTGCAAACTGATGGAGCTGTTTACCTATGCTGGAGCCACGGCAGGGCTTTCCCCAGGCAGGAATTCAAGCTTGTTCAATAGAGCTCATTAGGTAATGAGCTTATTCACTAAGCTCATTAGTGGTGGAATTCATCCTGCTCAGCCCTCTGCAGCCCAAAATCTTGTATCCCTTCAGCCCAGCTTACTGCTCGTGCTGACCCTTGGCTGGAGGAGACTTTTACCTCATTTCATGCATTCCCAAGTTTTCATTCAACAGCTGCCTTGCTGAATGGCTGTTGCTATTATTTAATCTGTCCTGCTATTCCTCCCCAGCAGAAAAACATCTAAGAGGGCTGAAATCTTCTGTCTGGAGTGTGCCAAGGCTGGGGTGCCTTGCCAGCTCATTTCATGAACCGAAGCAGCGTCTGACTCAGTGGGACTCATCCTGGCTGCTCCAGGATTGAGGAACAGACGGTCGGGCAGATGCAGGTGGGCAGGAGAACCAAAGAGGCACCAAGGAGAAGTTGTGATTGCCTCCTGCCCGTGATTGCCCATCTGCACACAATCCTGAGCTCTGGGGGAAGGTCTGAGCACACCCAGGCACGGCAGGAGCTGGGATTTCATATTTTGGTTAATTATGCAGGGATAAGAGAGTGGGGTTGGCAGGAAGGGTACCTCAGGTGCAAAGCTGGGTGGGAGACAGGGTTTTAAATCTTCCCAAAGCAGCAGCACGAGTGAGATGTGTGACAGTGAGGAATGTGTGCTGGCAATAATGCTCCATTGATTCGTGCTCAACGTGGTAAATTTAGGAGCTGTTTCTACTCATTGCCGACACTGATTACTAGAAAAAGGCTCTGCTGCAGTGGAGTAAGGGAGCTGTCAGAGCCTGTTCCATCTCCCCTCACAGAGGCGCAGAGAAGCCAGCAGAGCTTTTCTCACATTAATATTGATGACAAAGCCCAAGAAACGATGTAAACATCAGAAAAGCCCCACTGAAGCAGGACTGTGATTGAGAATGGGTTGCGAGCTCAATGGCAGGGAAGGATCAGTTTCTCCCTGCACTGCCAGGCCAGCAGGGCAGAGGGGCAGAGGGGCAGGCACCCCCTGCCCACCCTGGCAGCACCCACTGGAACCAGTTTCCCCAGTCCCTGAGTGCCCAGCGGCACTGTGGGCACACTGTGGGCACGCTGGGGGCACACTGTGGGCACACTGTGGGCATTTCACCCACAGGGCTCAGTCCTGGAGCTCTGCACTGAGAACCAAGCTGCAGCAGGGACACAGGGCTGGCTTTGCTTGCACAGAGCATTCCTGATCCCAGCTCAGGCCCCAGAGTCTCAGGACTCAGGAGAAAGCAGCTCAGAGCAGCTTTCCCTCGCTTCAGCTTTCCCTTTGAAGGCAGCTTATTGCTGCCCAGGTTGTGAGAAGAGCTGGCTTGCTCAATCCTTTCCCATTGAAAAATAAAGTGCTATTTTTGTTCTCAGCACAGTGGCTGTAATTAATATTTGAGGAGGATGGCTCCCTTGTGCTCCAGATCATACAAATACAGAGGGAGATGTGCACATGTTGTGTGCAAATCACACCCCAACGGTGGACGTGGAGCATGCAGACGTGGAATTGGGGATTGGGCCCCACTCCTGGAGGTGTGCAGGGCTCTGAGAACCCTGGGACAGTGGAAGGTGTCCCTGCCCATGGCAGGGGTGGGAGCTGATGAGATCTTTCCAACCCAAACCATTCTGGGATTCCATGATCCTAACTACATGAGAAAACAAGCAAAATTCAATAATAGTAAGAAATGTTTTCCTTGGTGTAAACAAGGGGGGGAAAGGGCTGCCTGGTGGTGGGGTGCAATCTCGTTATCAAGGCTGCACATTTGCATATTAAAGGCTGAAAATGACTCAAGGTTTTATCATCTGCTGTTTTCCCATCTGATGTGGAACCTGTACCCACAGGCAGCATGAGAAAAGCAGCAGCAGTTTGTGACTGTGGGGTGGCAAAGGGAGCCACTGAACACAGAGCCCAGGGCTGGGGTGGGCATTGGGCTGCCAGGAGATGCTCAGAGTGCCCAGCAGGTCCTGGGGCTGGGGGCACTGCCAGGGTGTCACTGCCAGGGTGTCACTGCCAGGGTGTCACTGCCAGGGAATGTTCAGCAAACCCAGCATGGAGCACGTTCAGCAGCAGCAGCAGCTGCCTCCCCCCGTGTGTTCAGCATTTATAACTTGAATTATTTCACCTTTTTGTGAGGAGGCTGCAGAGCACAGACCCACCGAGAGCTCAGAGCCCATCTCCAGCCCACTGCTCAGGGCCTCACTGCTCAGGGCTCCAGGAGCCCTTCTCAAGGGCTTTCCGGGCAGGCACTTCAGCCAAATTTCACAGTGTCCTGAGGGCAGAAAGCCCGAGCTGCTCTGTGTTTGGATTCTGCTGCAGATGGCAGCCTGAGATGGAGGCAGCAGATCCCGGGGCGGTGGAGCGGGGAGGGAGCTGGGCATGGCTCTGAGCCTGCCCAGGAACAGATCTGAGCCTGAGCCTGCCCAGGAACAGATCTGAGCTTACCCAGGAACAGCTCTGAGCCTGCCCAGGAACAGATCTGAGCCTGAGCCTGCCCAGGAACAGATCTGAGCTTGCCCAGGAACAGCTCTGAGCCTGCCCAGGAACAGATCTGAGCTTACCCAGGAACGGCTCTGAGCGTCATTCCTGAGGCAGGATGGAAGGGCAGTGCCAACTTGCCCCTTTGGTGGAAGGGCAGTGCAAATTTGCCCCTTTAGCAGCAGTAATGAATTGTTTCCTCCTCTGGCAGGCAGTGATTTGACTTGCCACACGCCTCGTGGTAATTTCCCAGCAGGTTTAAATGTTGGAACAATGGCATTCTGTTGGATATTGATTTTAAAATAACTCTTCCACACTCAGCTGTAACTTTGGGAGGTGAATTACAGCCCTGGAGCGTGCTCTAATGGAGCAGTGGTAAATAGTTAAATAGACATGAGCAGTTTCTGCAGGTACTGTGTGTGCAGGAGAAGGCAGAGCTGGGCTGAAGGTGCTTCCATCACAGCGCTGGGACACGGCCTGAAGCAGCTGGGTTTGTCACAGCTATCCCCATTCCCAGACTCACAGATTGCTTTGGGGTGGAAAAGATTTTAGAGATCATCTTGATTTAGTCTCTGCCAGGGCAGGGCCACCTTCACTGTCCAGGCTGCTCCAAGCCATTCCAGCCTGGCCTTGGGCACTGCCAGGGGTCCAGGGCAGCCACAGCTGCCAGGGCCTGCCCACCCTCCCAGGGAAGAATTTCTTCCCAGTTCCAATCTAAACCTGCTCTCTTGCATTTGGGAGCCATTCCCCCATGTCCTGTCAGTCCACCCTTGGATGCACAGATTCCTCAAGAAATGGCAGTAAAAACCTCTCCTGTGATTTTCCTGGCATTAGAACAGGTGTGGGTTTATCCCTGGCTGGGGGCCGTGCGAATCCCATGCCAGTCCCGTGCCAGGGGAGCAGGGCTGGTGAGGATGGGTGCCCAGATGCCCCTGTGAGGATGAGGATGGTGTTGGCAGCCCCAAGCTCCTGCCAAGGCTCAGGCACTCAGCAGCTCCCTGTGCTCCTCTCCCCGCACACCCCACGGGCTGCAATTAGCTAAGGATCCTAATTAGTTTTGGCTAATTTGTTTCAGGGCCTTTCCTTCTCTTCCCCTCTCCTGCTCTGACTGGCAGTGGCTACTCTGTCCCTCATTTCCAGCTGATGGCTGTAAACTGATTACTTTTACTGGGTCAGCTCCGTTATGAAATTATCGTTTTATGAGACTAAAAATAGCCCCGATCCAGTCAGCACGCCAATCACTTCCCTTCATCTCCAATGAAAATGCAATGTTATCTTTAATCTGTATTTCTCAGGCACTCACTGGGAGGCAGGTTAGAAAGAAAAGAGGGGAAAAAAAGAAAGAGGAGATCAGAAAAAAAATCTGTAAATCAGTTGCTATAGATGCATCCCTGCCAAGGCTTCCACTGGTAAATTTAGCAGTCACGTTACAATTTTAGTCAGCACCATTTCTTAGCCTTATTCAAAATAATTCACTTCTCACACAATGAGTTACCCTAAAGGCAAGTTATTTTGTCTTGCACATTAAAAATGGTGCCTTTGCACATACGTGCAACTGTTACAAATATCCAAAGCCACAAAAAGCGTAAGGATGGATGATTTTTTTAAGATGGGAAAAAAAAATCCAGTGAATGCCACTTGCCCTAAGAATGAATAAAGGTATTTTAATACTTCTGGGGTTCTGGTGAATACAAATAGCTCAAAAATGAGATGCTTGCCTGAGATTTATATCAAGATAGAGAAGGGAAAGGTTCCATCTGTAGTTTCTGATACAAAGACATTTCGCACACAATATCTGTAAATCCATTAGGAGAAGAAAACTGATCCAGGTTTTGTATGAGATGAAGCTGCAGTGAAGAGAATGAAAGCTTAAGGAAATGGCCTCTTTGTGTAGCTCCATCAGCTCATGGCTTGATTGGACTTTCTATGTATTAAATTCAAGCAGCTCTTTGGCCCGTGGACATGAGGAATTGTTGGCTGTGTGGAAATGGTGAGAGTGATGAAATTCCAGCCCTTCCTTCACAAAGGAAACTCCCCACACCCCATCCAGCCTCTCACTGGTGATGTTAAATATGCAAAGTGGTGTTTCTAGCAGAAGTTTGTCCTGGTTCAGCGTAATGGCAGCTCCCAGAGCCCTGACACGCACGGCGTGACTCCTGGCCCAAGCAGCAATTTTCCCGGAGGAGCCGCCAATGGCAGCGCTCCAGAGACGAGTGATTATTTTCCTTGCCTTGCAAACTGCTCTCGGTGTGTGTGGAGAGGGTGAATGAAGGTTACTATCAGCCCCAGTGCTTGGCTGTGCAGAGATTCTGGTTGTGCAGAGATCAGCCCCAGTGCTCTGCTGTGCAGGGATCAGCCCCAGTGCTTTGCTGTGCAGGGATCAGCCCCAGTGCTTTGCTGTGCAGAGATTCTGGCTGTGCAGGGATCAGCCCCAGTGCTCTGCTCTGGCAGTGCAGGGATCAGCCCCAGTGCTTTGCTGTGCAGGATCAGCCCCAGTGCTTTGGCTGATCCCTTTGCTGTGCAGAGATCCGCATTGCTCTGCTGTGCTCGGGGCTCAGCCCGGCTGGCACCGCTCTGGCACCACGGCCCCCACGTGCCACAGCCCTGCTCACCCTCCATCCCTGCTCCTGGCCACCACTGAACACCAATAAAGTGAGAAAACCCCAGAAAATAAGTGTTTATAGCAGAACAGAGAAGTCTGATGTCCTTTCAGTGCGGGTGCTCAGGCGCCCGTTCTCTCGGGTTCCCTCTGATCCGCACTGGCAAAGGCAAAGCTGAGCCAAGACAACCCAAACCAGACCCTACACCCAAACCCTGCTCCCTACACACTCGGCTAATAAACCCTGTAAGAAATTGCAGCTCTTCCAATCAGGCTGTTGACACAAGCAGGCCAGCAGGGCTGTTTCATCGACTTTCCCGTGTTAACCTGGTTCCTTAAATGGATTCTGCAGGCGGGCCTGTGTTGTCCAAGTGCACTGAGCTGTGTCTGTCAGAGCACTGAGCAGAGCAGCCAGCCCTGAAGGGGAGAGAGTGCTCTCCAGGCCATTATGGTTGTGCAAATGGCGAGGGTGACAGGCAGCCAGAGAGCTTCTCCCAGAGCACCGGGGGCTGTGGAGCTCAGCTCTTCTGGGCAGAGGAACCTGCTCAGAGCATCCCTCAGGAGAACCAACCCCAACCCAGCCCAGCCCTGCTCCTCCCGCTGGGCACTGCTGCTCTCTGGGCAGAAACAGCCCAAAGGTCTCAGTGGCAATTCCTGCATGAGTATTCCCTCCTTACAGCACCTTCCAGAGCCTAAAGGAGCTCCAATGGCCCAAAGGTCTCAGTGAAAATTCCTCCAGGAATATTCCCTCCTTACAGCACCTTCCAGTGCCTAAAGGAGCTCCGAGAGAGCCTTAATGGCCCAAAGGTCTCAGTGGCAATTCCTGCATGAGCATTCCCTCCTTACAGCACCTTCCAGAGCCTAAAGGAGCTCCGAGAGAGCTCCTTGAAACCAGCTGAAATTGAAATGCAGGACAGTTTTATGTTTACAATTTGCTGCCTCTGCTGCAGGTCATGGACTCTGCCTAGGAGTCTGAAACATACTGCTGCTGTCAGATTAAATGAAAACAGCTGTAAAAAGCCCAGAAAAACACTTTCTCTGGGCAAAACTGGCGTGGGGTTTAGTGGGGGGACAGAGGTTTCGTGTCTGTGCTGCGTGTGAGGGGAAGCAGCAGAACCTGAGGCTTCCCCTAAAAGTGAATAAAACTGAATATTGTGTGGGGCTGAAGCAGCCTGGGCTGGTGGGAAGTGCCCTTGCCCATGGCTGGGGATGGAATGAGCTGGGTTTAAGGTCCCTTCCCACCCCAGCCGTTCTGTGAGTCCATGAAAACCAATGCACCAAGGAGCCAAATTCACTGTAATTCACCCATTTCTGCAGAGGTGTGAACCCTGAATTCACAGGGTGCACACTGAATTAGCCAAGAGCCAGGGCAGGGACGAGGGGCTGGGCTGGGCTGGCCCTGCTGCTCCTGGCAGCACCTGCACTGCTGAGCTGGGGCAGGGCACAGGAGGGCTCTGGCACAGAGGGGAGATGGGGAGCTGCTGGCCTCCCGAGGAAAATGCTTCTGCATGAATTGGAGAGCTGAGTTTGAATTAATTTTGAGTAGTTGTTTCAGTAATTCAGATTGATTTAAGATGCGCCGAAGAATAATGCTTTCATTATAAAGCCTCCTGAGCAAAATTTAAATTGTGTTGAATTAAAAACAGCCTCTGTTAAAGCAGGGCTGGTGAGCACAGCAGAGGGATGGGAGATGCAGGGTCAGGATAATTTAATTCTTTTGCTTTGTTTCCCACTCCAGAAAAGCTGCTGCACCTGTCTCCCTGGGTTGTTAGCTGCCTAAGGAGCCTGCAAGGCATCCTGAATTTCTCTAAACTGATTTCATGGTAACCTCACCAAAACCAGTGCTTATTTATTGTGCTGGGCTTCACCTTCAGGAGGAAATGCATTTTTATTGCATTTTATTTATGGGTCAGTCTGGAAATGTGATTGTATCCCAAAGATACTTGGGAGTCTGGGAGGGCAGTTGGTGCACAGGACAGTGGAGGGTTAATGGTCTCCTGCTGTTGGCTTTGTTTGTTTGCTTGTCGTGAGTAAACCTTGGTTTGACACAAATGGAGCTAATCCTATAACAGGGAAAAAGTTATCCTGCACCTTGCAGATCACTCCTCTAAGGCACTCCGTCACAGCAGTGCTGGGGTTCCAGCCTCAGGGAAAGCTGCACTTATCTGGGTTTAAATGTACTGGTGGTGAAAACAAGGTACTTATATATATATAGATTTGAGTTAAAAACTGTCATGCTTCATAGTTTCTTGTTCTAAATGCTGGCTGAATTATAAGGGAAAAGGCAGGGAATGTTTAAGATCTGGATAAGAGCTCTGAGTGCTGCTGAAAGCCAGCAGTGGAGTGGCCAGCACTGAGGAGGGCAGGGCTGATGGGCTGGGAGCACGCTGGATGCATTCTGTGCAGCAGGAATTGCCATCTCTCATCAGCAATGAGATCCTTCCAAACAGACTGAAAAGGCTTCTGAGGAGAGATGTGTATGAAATACTGTCTGAAAGTGCCAGTGTGTCAGAGCTGGAAGGGTTTTTGGGGAGATGAAGGGGCCAGGTGGGTTAGCCCTGGATGCTGAGCCCCCACCCCACTCAGGGGGAGTCAGGAAGGTGGACACAGCCTCAAAGTCCCAAATCAGTAACACCCAAAGCCTCAGCCCTCAGACTTTACAGCATTTTCTAGGTCCCTTCCCAGTGAACCCTTACAAAGCCGTGTTTAAATGTCTAATTTCTTAAATCCATGTCAGCTCATTTCCAGCACTTGTTCCTCTGTGATTTCTGTGATTACAACAAATTGAGAACGCCCTGAGGTCCCTGGGAGCGCTGGGTTTGTCCCTGTGCTCAGAAAGGGAGGGAAGGGACCCAAATCCAGCCCAGCCCGGGGGGAGCAGAGCCCCAGCTGCTTTCCAGAACGTTCTGCACGTCCTGGGGCCCTTCCCAGCCCACCCAGGCCAGCCCTGACCCCAGCTCCTGTCACAAAGGCGTTACAGCATGAGTGGGAACGGGTGTGCAGGCTCTGAGTGTGAACGGGTGTGCAGGCTCTGAGTGTGAACGGGTGTGCAGGCTCTGAGTGTGAACGGGCGTGCAGGCTGTGTCTGAGTGTGAACAGGTGTGCAGGCTGTGTCTGAGTGTGAACGGGTGTGCAGGCTCTGAGTGTGAACGGGTGTGCAGGCTGTGTCTGAGCATGAATGGCTGTGCAGGCTCTGAGTGTGAACGGGTGTGCAGGCTCTGAGTGTGAATGGGTGTGCAGGCTCTGAGTGTGAACAGGTGTGCAGGCTCTGAGTGTGAACGGGCGTGCAGGCTGTGTCTGAGTGTGAACAGGTGTGCAGGCTCTGAGTGTGAATGGGTGTGCAGGCTGTGTCCGTGCCAGGATGGTGTGATCATTATTAAAGGGAACCTGGAAATATTATATCCATATAATTATGTCATCTCCAAAGCTGGATTTTCTTGAAGGAGCCACCCAAGGCAGGTGTCCCTGCTCAGACCCTGTGGTGGGGACAGGAGGGGGCACTGACCAGTATGGACCAGTCAGAGCATGGAGAGCTGAGCTGGGGCAGGGCTGGGATGCAAAGCCCAGCTTTGGTTTCTGAGTTTTACCTTCCCCAGGGGAAGGAACAGCATCTGCCATAAACCTGCAAAGTTTGCTTCGTTATTAAAAAGGAATAATAGGAGATCTTTAGGTGACTATGACAAACAGGTTCTACACTTGCACTTAATGAAGGAATTCAGACTTTCAGTTGTCATATGCCCAGATTCGGCGCCTTTCTGACAGCTGAATTATGATTTTAATAATTGAAAAGTGCTACTGTGAGCCTGTTCATGTATAATAGGCACAGAGAAGTGTTTAAAATCAAAAGCAGTTTAGAGAAAAAGTGGTCCCTGCTTTACAAGGAGGAAATTGTCTACATCTGAGTATTAAACCGTGTGAGCTCTCCAGTGGGAAAACTCTTTGCAAAGTAACTCTAGATTTCCTGCACTGTTTTGCTATGTGAGATGGGGAGATTGCTCTCGATCCTGGTTCTGTGTGTGCCCCAAGAGCAGCCTGCAATGCCCCCTTTCCTCTGCACAGCCTTGTCAGGGTGAGGATTTGGCCATTCTGCTCCCAGGGGTTTTGGTTCAGAGCAGCAGAAGCGCAAATCTATAATCTCAGTCGCAACATCTGTGAGACAGAAATGAAACACAAGGGGGAAAAGATCCCTCCAGGCTACATTGCCCTTGCTTTGATTTCATTATCTTTGTACCTGTCCCTGGGAATGTTTGAAATTCCTCTGCAGCCGCCACAGCACGCTTGGTTCTCAAACTCACAGCTAAGCACAGACAAGAAGCCCCTCTCCTGCTCAGCTGAGTAAAAACCAGATCACATCCTGGCCATCACTGTACAGTGACCCACAACATCCACCTGGATCCAGCCAATCTGTGCTTCCTGGCAAGTCAAGGGGAGAAACAAGGACTGAGACACGAGGGACCCATCAGCAGCTTGGTGTGAGACGCGTGGCCGGACCCAGTGTCAGAGCGAGCAGAGCTCCTCTCCAGCCCCTGCACTTGGGGCACTTCTCCCTCCTGCAGGGATGAATCAGATCCTGCTACTCCACCACTCTGCTCCTCCTGCACCCGCTTGCCATGGTGCCGAGCATTTGTCAGGTGGGTGTGAGAGCTTTTTCTGGTTTACACAACCACACGCAAACTGCAGGAGTTGTAAGGCAAGGAATAATCAAGCCCTGAACACTTCCAGCCCCTTCTCGAACATGCACCCGGGAAAACGCTGAGGAGGAGCTGAAGTCAAGCTCCCCGTACACGCTTGCCTGCTGCTCAGGAAAAGGAAAAGTAATACTCACCCCAGCGTTGTCATGGTTACAATAGTGTACCAAAAGGAAGCAGGAATACTGGTGAATTTGCTCGCCGAGGACCCTTTCTCCGCATAAAACATCACAGTTGCAAAGATGATGATTGCCATAGTGAGGGAAAAGAGGAGAAAGCCAAGCTCGGAGGCACAGCTCTTCAAAGTGTAGCCCAAGATTCTCAGGCCTTGGGAATGGCGGGAGAACTTGAAAATCCTGAAAACCCTGAAAACCCTCAGCGTGACGAAGGCGCCGCTGACGTCCTCGTTGTTGGTCATGACCAGGCCGATGTAGTAGGGCATGATGGCCACCACGTCGATGATGCTCATGACGCTGCGGATGAAGCGGTAGCGGCTGGGCGCCGCGAACAGCCGCAGCAGGTACTCGACGGTGAAGATCATCACGCACGCCGTGTCCAGGCAGAAGAAGGCCACGGCGTAGCGCTCCCCGCAGGGCAGCTCCTTGCTCCCTGGCACGGAGCCGCAGGGCACCGTCTCCACCACGTTGGTGATCACCGAGACGGCGATGAAGAACCCGGTGACGTAGTAAAAGACTAAGGCTAAGGTGCTGGTGTGGGGGTTCTCGAAGGCGCGCCACATGGTCTGCCGGAAGCTCAGCGAGGGCATGGAGCCCTCCTGGTTGTTCTCCGAGTCGTTGTCGTCCATCAGGCGCTCGGCGTTCTCCCGCTTCCTGTCCTTGTACTCTTCGTAGCAGCAGTCCCCGATGATCTCGGGCAGGATCCCGTAGAAGGCCAGCTCTTCGTCGTAGGCAGAGATGCACTCGTACCGGGGGTAGTGCAGCTTGCCAGTTCTGTAAAAATTGAGGATGCACCTGAAGACCTCGGGGTCCCGGTCAAAGAAGTACTCCTTGGTGTCTTCGTTGAAGAAGAACTCCTTCTCCGTGCTGCCCAGGAGAGTGTCCGGGTACCTCTCCAGTGTAGTCCTCCAGGTCTGGAAGCGCCTGCCGCTCACGTTGAGGATGATGAGCTCATCCTGCCTCTTGTTCTTCTCCGTGGGCGCCAGCGGCATGGGGCAGTTGGCCACCGGCATCCATCCTATGGCGGCCGCCCTGGCGAAGGGCAGCCAGGCTGCCACCCCTGCTGCCATGGTGAGCCCGGGCGCGTTAGTGCAGGCGGGGCTGGGGAGGCTGCTGGGGGCTGCTGCGGGTCACACCAGTTCCATCTGGAACACAGAGGAGAAGAGAACACAGCACACAGTCACGCCCTGCCCCGGTGGGTGGGAGAGCCCAGGACCAGCACAGGCACCAGACACTGGTGGAGGATGATGTTGAACAAGGCATGTGATAATCAGCTCAGCGGGGCTATGGCATTCTTATAGATGGAAAGTTTGAATAGCAAATGATTCCTCATTAAAAGCATTTTAAAAGTAGCATAAACACAGTAATTTATATTTGCTTCCTCACAAACAAGACTAATCCATAATTCCCCAGGTGTAAGCCTCCTGTGCTCATCAGTTTAACTACAGCTGTCAAGAAAGAGCTGGGAACTCCAGTGGAATCAGCCTGCAGTGGAATCACACACCACGAGAGCCCACGACTGGGCTTAACTGCATTTCCATTTCTAGCCATGAGTTTGTTTTATCTTTTTGATCTTTGGTCAGAGTTCTTACAGTCTTTAACTTTTGTTTTAACTTGCTTTTACTTCCATATCTCTAGTGCTTTTCTAATTCTGCCATGAAATTATCTGAAGAAAGGTGCCATTATCATATAAAATGCATTAGGAGCCCTATCAAAAGTCAATTTATCAATGGAAATTCCATTGATACCAATGACTCAGGCCCTCAAAGCCTAATTGTCTATTTGTAGGCAGTTTTACTCTAAAGTTTTTAACTTACATGAAAGCTGCCATTCCAGCCAGTACGGCTGCAGCATTATTGATTCCAATGGGCCATCAAAATACTGAATAAAAAATGATGGAATGAGTCTGTGGTGAAAATGCCTGAAGTGCTTGCAGAAATGCTCTCCCTCTTCAGGGCAAATTAACATTCATCACCTCAATGTGGAGCATCTTCCCATGCAATTTTACTGTCTAAAGGACAATTGAGATCCCTCGTGCGAGCATCTCGCCGCCGCTGAAGAGCTTTGGTAATTACAGAACATGTAATAACCCACAGTGCTGCTCATCCCAAGGAGACGCTTTGCTTATCTGCACGGCACTGGAGCAAACATCTCCCAGGATTTCCCTCCCAGGAACTGCTCAGTGGTACAAAGCACCACCACTTTTCTGTCCCCCCAGAGAGGGAATTTACTGCCGGGCTGCCCTGGGGAGCAGTGGCAGAGCTCAGCACTGGAGCCTTCTCTGCTGGCTCAAAGGGCATCTCCAGGGGCTCTCACTGCACCTTCTACCACCAGTGTGGATCTTGTCACTTTCATGGAACACTTAACAACAGGAGGCAGCAAAATAGGAATTGTGTCATCCATTAATCACCAAATATATACAAATGCATATAGATACTCAAGAAACCAAGAAAAGGAATCTTGTTCCCGCTTTCCCTGCTGGCAAACTGTCTTCTCTGTTTTTTAGTTTCACTCAGCACCACCACCAGCGTCCTTCTCCAGGACTGACTGGTGACCTGACCACTTTCAGCACACTGGATCCTCATCTCCCCTGATTTCTCAGGGGAACCACATCAGAAATCTCTTCTGTACTTTCATAACTTTGGTTGTGGATTCCAGGTTACCTACATTAGCAGCTGAGGCACTATAAATACTTCACATATAATTGTTCCAATAAAGCACTGGTAACTCATAAGTGACTTACACATTTTAAAATCAATTTTTGAAAGATAAAATGGGTCCTTCCATGCTGGCAGTATATGTGGGGAAGCTATAAATACCTCAGCGATGAAAGGGACAGGAGATTAAAGCAAAAGAGAAAGAAAGGGGAATTCTTCTGTGGAAGTTCAGTTCCTGTTTCTCTGGGTCCAAGAGATGCAGCGGGTCAGAACAATGGAGCGCATGCAGCTTCATTCTCAGAGTTACTGAACCTGCCCCATCTGATCCTCAAAATACACACAAGAGAACAAGAGGAGTCTTTCTCTAAATTATCTGGAGGACCACGAGTGAGAAATTAAATCCCCTTTAGTAGAGGTTTTGCTTTTTCTTGTCCACGAGTCCTTGGAACCCTACCACTCCCTCAAGGAAGGGAAAGAAAACTGGGAGAGAGAGAGGACTGGATTTATAATTCTGACCTGCACAACCTAAGCCGAGTGAAAAAAAGATGAAGCAGCCAGTTCCTCTAGAATGTAGAATTCCAGAATGTAGAAAGAATCCCCCTTTTCTGCCTGCTTGGATTTTGGTAACTGCCAACCAGTCTGTTTAGGCTGGAAAGCAATTGGCTGGACTCAAAATCTAATGTACTGTTGACAGTGTCTGGAGCTCTCATAGAAAACAGACACACTCTAATTCTAACAAGCATATATTTAGCTATATCCATATTTCTAATTTTAATTACCATAATTTCTGCATGTAATTTAAAAGGAACTGGTTCACAGCAGACCGGCACCCTGCTGATGACATTTAGAAGACCTGGTACACAAAATAGAATCATTTGCCTCCTGGTTTAAAAAAGTATCTGCAGAGAGAAGAATCTGTTTTCTTCAGATAACTATGAGGACAAGGAAATAGCCAAGGAAATCTGGAGAAAAGGCTGAGAGGAGCCCCCTGTCCCTGCCAGCACTCCTGACCCCGCTGCGTCCCTCCCGAGCAGCGCTGGCTCCGCTGCAGCCGCTCCAAAATACCCCAAAAAACCCCAAAAAACCCCCCAAAACCCTGACAGCCAAATTCCGACCCAGCCTGGGTCAGGACAGCTCAGGAGGAAAATCTGGCAGAGAACAGAAATGACTGTTCACCCAAAGGGTCCAGAAATAAAGGATGGATTCTTACCACTGTAGCTCCACACTGATCAATGTCTCTTCATCATCTCAAGAGAGCAGAGACAAACCAAAAATCTCAGAGTTTCCCTTTCTAGAAGCAGACAGGGCTGTTCTGAAATCGGACTGATAAGCACACTGCAAGTTTCTTGATGAGACAGTGCTAATGGGAGTGAGGAGCCTGGAGATCATTCCTTCTTCCCTCTCCTGTCCTTGTTGGGTCAGGCTCAGGCAGCAAAGAGACCTTTGCTTTACAGCAAAATATGTGAGCCAAAGGCTCGGTGTCTTCTGTCAGCCACACATTCCTTCCCCTTCGCAGCCGCACCAGAAAACAAAACTTTCTGCACAACGCTCCCTCCCTCAGTCTGCTGGGGAGATTCGGGAGCAAAAGCAACAGGCTCAGGATAAACGCACACAAACTTCTCCCCTCCCTCCGCGCCGAGAGCCCCATCTTGCAGCGCTGCCTTACCTGGAGGGAGGGACCCTGGGCGCCCAGAGTGGGGCTGGATGTGGGGAACGGAGAAGGGGAGCAGGCACTCCTGGGGATGGAAGGTGAGCTGTGCCGCCTGCTCTTCCTCCCTCTCCGAACGCCGTCAGCAGCAATCAGTAAATGTGCTCATCATTGAGAAAGTATATATAGAGAGATGACTAAACAGCTTCTCCCTCGTCGCTGCCGAGGCTCTCGCTGCCTCTCCCGAGCTGGCAGGCGCTGCCCCCTCCCCTGGCAGCGCTCGCCGTGCCCTCGCTGCCCAGCCCAGCCCAGGCGGGCACGGACCCGGGGCAGGGGAGGCAGAGCCGCGCCAAGGGCGCTGTGCGCTGGCACAGCAAACGGAGCCGGTAAATAAATACCCGGCAGAGCCTACCCTGCATGCTAATGTGCCAGGGGGAGATGCAGGGGGGACAGCAGGGGATGAACTTCAGGGCTCCATCGCGGAGCTCCTGTGCGTGTGTCCCTGCTGGCTGCCGGTCGGGCGGGACAGGGCAGAGGGATCCCTTCTGCACAGGAACACGAGCTGTTCCTCCAGCGCCGCGAACCCACACCCAGCGCCTCGGCCAGGGCGGGCGGCTACATTCGGGAACAAGAAGAAATCACTGGGATTTAAACCGATCTTTCCCTATCTTCTCCTTTCTTCCTTCTCACCAGCCTTCTCTTTCCCCCTCGTCCTGCCGTTCTGGCTCGCCCTGCTCCTTGGCAGCCCTTCCCAGTCCTGTCTGCACGCCGCCTCAGCATCCCTTCCATCCCCGCTCAGAAGTTGGGCTCGGCCCGCTCCGAGACCCGGCGGCCTCGCTCATTTATCCATCTGCTGTCGCATCTCCATTAAGTGAATAGCCACAAGCCCGGATCGGAGCGAGCCAGCCTCGCCCTGCCGCGCCGGGCAGCTCCGGGCGGCGACGGACGCGCCGCAGCGATACTTGACGACTTCCATAAAGTCACAGCGATCCGTGCGGGAGCGAGCGGGGCTCGGCCGCCTCTCCATCGCCGCCTGGGCGGCTGGGCACGGGCTTAGCGCCGGCAGCACGGGCCGTGCGGGGCTGGCACCGGCTGTGCGGGACTGTGCGGGGCTGGCACCGGCCGTGCGGGGCTGTGCGGGGCTGTGCGGGGCTGGCAGCGGCTGTGCGGGGCTGGCACCGGCTGTGCGGGGCCGTGCGGGGCTGTGCGGGGCCGTGCGGGGCTGTGCGGGGCTGGCACCGGCTGTGCGGGGCCGTGCGGGGCTGTGCGGGGCTGGCACCGGCTGTGCGGGACTGTGCGGGGCTGTGCGGGGCCGTGCGGGGCTGGCACCGGCTGTGCGGGGCTGGCACCGGTTATGCGGCCACGGGCCGGCATCGGCAGCGCCGAGGGGCGGGAGGGGAGCGGGGCACAGGGTGGGAGCGGCCGGGGGCACCCCTGGCCCCGCTGCCCCCGCCCCGCCCGCAGGTGAAGCCGGGGGTCGGTGTGCCCGCACCCCCGCCCGGTGTCCCCGCACCCGGGGCCGCTCCCCTCCCGTCCCTCCCTCCCGGCGGACCCCCTCACCTCCGCAGGGCGCTCCCGGCCGCGGCCGCCCGCCCGGAGCCTCCGCGGCCATGCGGCTGCCGGCAGCGGAGCGCGGGGCTGGCGGAGTGCGCGGGCGCGGGGCGGCGGCGGCGAGCGGCGGGGAGCGGTGGCAGCGATGGGGAGCGGTGGCAGAGATGGGGAGCGGTGGCAGAGATGGCAGAGACGGCAGAGACGGCAGAGACGGCAGAGATGGCAGAGATGGCAGAGACGGCAGCGGTGGCAGCGACAGTCGCAGAGCGGCGGTGGCGGGGCCGGGCGCAGCCCCGCACGGAGGGGCGGCGGCGCGGGGCGGGGGGCGGCGGGGGCTCCCCGAGCTCGGCCGCGTCCCCGCCCGCCGCCCGCCCGCACAGCCGCCGGCAGGTGTCACCCGGAGCGAGCGGCACCGGCAGCGAGCGGGGAGACGGGAGGGACCGGGCACGGGGAACCGGGAGGGAGCGGGAACGGGGAACCGGGAGAGGGTGCGGGATCCCCGGGCAGAGGGCAGCACCCCCGCAGCCCCCGCAGACCCCCCGAGCCGTGTGTGCGCAGGGGTGTGTGAGGAGGGGTCCGGGGTGTGCAAGGAGGGGGCTGCAGCGGTTGCATTGTTAGGGGCAGGAGTTGCGCCTCCAGATGCATTCCTGTGAGCAAGGTATGTGCGTTGGGGGGACTGATGTGCCTCAAAATAAGGGAAACAGGGACTTGGTACAGCCGGCAGTGACCAGGCGCCGTTTTCCAGGCGCCTTTGTACCCAGAGCTCTAAACTCGAGACCTTCTTAAAGACAAAAACCAAATAACAATGGGGAAAGACCTCCAAATCCTCAACATTTCAACAAATCAATGATCTGGTTCTAGAAGCTCTGAAACCAGGACCCTGATCGTGGTCCAAGAGCACAAGTCCAGCCTGTGACTGAGCCCTACCATGCTCACCAAACCATGTCACAAAGTGCCCCATCCTCTCCTGTTTGGAGCCCTTCCAGGGGTGGTGACTCCACCACTTCCCCGGGCAGCCCGTTCCAATGCTCAACCACACTTTCAGTGCTGACATTTTTCCTAGGATACAACTGAACCTCAATCTGATCCATCCAATTCAGGGTCTCAATAATGCAATCATTAAAAAATAACACCAATTTCTGAATGTCAGGTCCTGAGTTACCCTCCCCAAACCCAATCTCCCCCAAAAGCATTTGTAATCTGCATTGGTGTAGCAGAGCAGCTAACCAGTTCAGGCACACACGGTGTTTCCTGGTCTTTAGGGTTTGGATATTAAGAGTTGTATGCTGGACACGGGAATAGTTTTGTACAAAGTGAATCCTAAAACTTCAGTGAGAAACTTTCAATGGCTGTAAGAATTTGAACATATCAAAGCATCCTGAATCCATCTTCATTAGATGTCTTCAGAGCTGCTTTCCACTTTTAAACCCTCCCTATATCTCCACTTGCTCTTTCCCTCTGCTGATGCTGAGAAGAAAGCAGAACCAGAAATGTCATTTGGCTTTTGCTGGTATAAGAGATTTTTCTGTGATTTACAGTGTCACCACTTCATAAAACTTCCTGACTCCTTTCTGGGCGTGCTCTGGCCTCACTCTCTGCTGCTGCTGCCCTGGCTGTGATTCTGAATCGCTTTTCCCCCATGACTCGGCCCCTTTTAACTTCCCATCTCTATTAAAAAGCTAATTTGGGAACTCTTTTTCAATGCTCTCAATTTTGTATTTTTAAATAGAATGTGAAAGTCAAAAGTAAGCTTGCTGCAGATAGTCTGGACTGAAAATATTCCTTCTTCTGTCTTGTTTTTTTCATCGATATATTTTCTCTGTTTCTTTCTCTCTCTTCTCTCTTTAACTCTCTCTTCTTTCCCCCCCCCCCCTTTTTTTTTTTCTCTCTCTCATTCTGCCTTTTCCCTTCTCTCTCTTTTCTAGGAAAAACTCCTTCGGTTCTACCGCCCCACTTAGAGCTTTTATTGCAACTTTTTGAACAACTTTTTTTTTTAATTCTACTACTGAGAAGTAGAACCGGCTGGTATAAAAACACCAGAGAAATTATGGAATGAACTATCACAGTTAAATATCAGTATTAAATATAGTTCACTTAATTTTTTCCCTTTACATTCTCTTCTGTGTTTATGCCTCTGCAGTGTATTTTGTTTAATTTATTGTGTTTGTTGTCTGCACTGGGTGCTATTCTGCATAAATTCTGCATCCAAATGCCCCGTTCCCTGCGTGGCTGTGCTGCAGCAGTTCTGCAGTGCCAGTTGCAGGAGCACAGCCTGCCACAGCACCAGAGCTCTGTAATCTGATTGTGGGCTGTGGGTTGTGCCAACAGCTCCCTTGCTTTGGCTCCAGGCTGCTGAAAACACCTGCATAGATTAAAGAAAGGTCATTAATGTGATTATGAGGAGGAGCGGCTCTTTGTAACTTAGAATTAAATATGTGGTGTAATGCCTTCATGTCAGGTCTGGCAAAATCAGGAGTTCAAGCCCCTTCCTCGAGTGTGTCCTGTGCAGGAAATGCAGTGTCTGCTCTAGGGTGGAAATGGTCTTCACTAGGACAAATCTGAATTTTCTTTGAGACAGGAGAAAACTGCCAAAAGTTGGATTTGGATCAGAATTTTCTTGGCTTTCTTATAAGGAAAACCAGAACATTGAATTGTGAAAGTGTCCTTAAGAAATGATCTTTCATAATAAGGTTCTGCTTTAGTTTTCTTGCAAGACCAGTATTGGGAATATTTTGTGGAGGTGAACAATTAAATCCCAAATTCTCTCAGCATCCCTCGGGAGTTTTCAAGGGGACCTTGTTGGCTCCAGAAGCCCTGGCAGGGGAAGGCGGCTCCTTGTGCAGCCCCTTGTGAGGCAGGACCCAGGCAGGGAGCCCGAAGGGTCAGGGGGCATGTTTGGGGTCCTGGGAGCAGTGCAGGATGCCAGGGGTGCTGTTTGTGTTCCTGGGGGGTGCCCAGACCCTCCCTCAGCCCAGGGTGCTGGTGCTGGTTCCATGGACAGACAGACAGACAGGGTGCTGGCTCCATGGACAGACAGACAGACAGCCCAGGGTGCTGGTTCCATGGACAGACAGACAGCCCAGGGTGCTGGTTCCATGCACAGACAGACAGACAGCCCAGGGTGCTGGTGCTGGTTCCATGGACAGACAGACAGCCCAGGGTGTGGTTCCATGGACAGACAGACAGACAGGGTGCTGGTTCCATGGACAGACAGACAGACAGACAGCCCAGGGTGCTGGTTCCATGGACAGACAGACAGAGAGACAGCCCAGGGTGTGGTTCCATGGACAGCCCACCCCAGCTGGGCTCTGCAGCCCTGCCCTGCTGGGAACCCAGGGTCTGAGGCCATCTCTGATTTTTTGAGGCCATCTCCAATTCACGCCCCGCTCAGCCGTCCCCCCCTGGCTCTGGAGACCTTCCAGCCCACAGTGAAGGCTCCCGGGCAGCTGCATTCTGCCATTGCTCCCCAAAAGGA
This sequence comes from Melospiza melodia melodia, assembly GCF_035770615.1. Taxonomy (NCBI): domain Eukaryota; kingdom Metazoa; phylum Chordata; class Aves; order Passeriformes; family Passerellidae; genus Melospiza; species Melospiza melodia. The sequence goes on from NC_086221.1 coordinate 8,869,595, forward strand.
GAGGAAGGAGCCGTGGCCGGGCTCCAGCAGCACTGAGAGTCCCCAGCAGCTGCAGCTGCAGCATTTTCTGCTCTCCCCTGTCAGTGGATCAGGGACAGTCACACGTGGCAGGAGAGCAGCAGAGCCTTGAGGGCAGCAGTGACACCGAGCCGGGGCTGTGAGGATTGTCCCCTGTCTCTGTCCCGTCCCAGGGCACCCCAGGCCCTTTCCTGGGCAGTTTTGGTGTCTGGGCAGGATTTACATGTTGCTCTTCATCCCCCTGCTCTGCAGCGAGCTCCTCTGCAGGATCTGCTCCCAGCCTGTTGGCAATTCTGGCAATTACGAGGCAGCCCAGGCTGGAGAGTGAGCAGAGCACCAGGCAAGAGCTGTGCTTTGATCTCAGAGCCTGGGTTAACCCCTCACCATCAAAGCAGCCCTCCTCTGCTGCCAGCGCAGAGCCCAATTGAAGAACAAACCCTCTCCAAAAATCCCAACCAGCCCCGATAATGATCGATGGGAAATGATCCATGGGAAATGATCCATGGGAAACGATCAATGGAAATGATCAGCTTTGGAATGACCACCAGAGCTCGACTGATGCCAAGGGTTTGCTGCCACAGTCAACAACACAGTAAATCGGAACTGCAGTTTTTTGGTGGCTCATAACCAGTAAATCAGGTCTGGGGAACTGTACATTTACTGCAAATTTGAGGAGTTGTTCTTTCACTTTTAAGAGTGCATTTTAAATCAAGTCAACAGCCGTAAAGCAATATACAGCCTGCCTAGCTATTGTCTGGGGAATGAGTCCTGCACTATCATCATTCCTTTTTATGATTATTACACAGGGGGGAAGGGAGAAGAAATTTGGGAGTGAGATTGTCCATGTTCATCCAGCAGGTGAGCCAGACACAGACAGGCTTTTCCCAATATTTCCTCATGCTCAGGAGTGGATGGTCCCCCCTCATTGCTGAGGAAAAAACCCCAAGAGGTGAATTTAGCCCCAAACCAATTTATCATACCAAACTCCTCTCTATATGAGAATTCTAACAGGCAGAAATAAATGTATTCCTTTATCTTGGAACAGATTAAAAATAACTTCACGTGCAGACAATTCTGTAACTAGAATTCAAGCTTAATCTGATTTCTTTTTTAATATTGAATCTAGTAAGATCATTATTTCTGCGTTGCTCTAGCAGGATGTAGTCTCCCATCTAAAGGGAAGGTGCATCTGAGTGTCATTAAGGGCTAACCTGGAATTCAGATCTTAATCCTCAGTACAGACCTTTGAGAGAGAAAGGGAGCTTTTGTTAATGCATTAATTTAAACTTGCTCACAGCAGCACCAGTGGCTGATAGCTTGAAAGTAAATTCAGTTAGTATTTTTGGATAGTCCGGGGCTAAAGGAAGCTCTTCGTGAATGGAAAATCTCTCATCTAAGGCTCTCAAGGAGCTCAAAAGGGATATTTATGCAAACATCTATCTGAGCAGGAGGTGCTCCTGCTCTCCATGTAAAAGACACAACTGTCAGGCTTGTTAGGAAATGTGTCACATCACCCAAAGTGCAAGATTTCTGTGTTGGATGATGTTACCTTTATTGCAGGCTAATCAGGACATATAGGCACGTTTTGTTAAATACAGCTGGGTTTGCTCAATGATTGGGAATTCTGGGTTTGTGCTGGGGGAGAAGCTGGCCAATCAACAGAATGGGATTTTCCCAAATCTCTGTGCTCATGTCTCTGACCAGGAAATCCTCTGTAATGAAAACTCATATTGCTCACCCAGGAATGAGCTACAGCAGCTCCTTTACCCACTTAGAGGAGCCAGCCTTCATTGTTGTGGCTGGATGCTCAGACAATGCATTTCCCACCCTGTGTGTGAGCAGGAACGTGCAGGGCCAGCCCAGCCTGGGTGACAGAGCAGGACAATAAACCAGCCCCAACAGGAGCCCTGCACGTCCTGGAATGGCCAGCAATAATCCTGTAACAGCATCTGAATGGAGCTCCATCCAAATGATGGCTTCGCTCCTGGTGAAATGGCTCAATTTGTGCCACCTCTTGTTTGGAGATCTCTGAGTTTGCAGTCCTTGTTCAGCTTCTCAGACCGAGAGGAGCAGCTCTTTATTGCCATTGACGGCAGAAATGGAGGCAGATAAAATTCCTCTTTTTCTCGGTGTTCAAAGAGTGTAAGAACCTTTCCCCACAGTTTATGTGCTGCAAAGGCTCATTGCCTGGGACACAGCCTTCATCTGCATGAGGAAGCTGAGGCACAGGGTTAAACCATGCTGGAGGAATGGCACAGGAGCTGACAATCCCTTTATTGCTATTGCAGACAGCAGCAGAAAGAAAGGCAGTAATTTATTATCCATTGTCCCTGTACTAGAGATCCCAATGAGCCTGTGGCTCACAGCCTGGCTGTGCTGGGGCTGGAGCAGCAGCTCTCTGTGCAGGCACCCAGAGGGCTCAGACCAGACCCTCAGGTGCAAAGCTTAATGAAAAGCAGGATAAATATTCATGAAAGGTCTGATTTTATGTGACCTGCTTTCCACCTGCGCCGTGACCCAGGCTGCTGATCCAAAGAATGGATTCTGATTTCCATCTGATAAGGCTTACCTTTTCTGGCAGAGGGAGGCTCAAAAATAATCCTCCTCTGAGCAGATAAATCATCTAAAGCACTCAGACATGCCGGCCAAGGCAGGGGGATCTGCTGGGCTCCTGCTGATTCCCAGGGCTGCCTTGGGCAGGGGCAGGGGCACAGAGCTGGCACAGGGCTGGGGCACGGAGCTGGCACAGGGCTGCTTTGGGCAGGGGCTCTGAGCTGGCACAGGGCAGGGGCTCTGAGCTGGCACAGGGCTGTGCCCAGGGCAGGGGCTCTGAGATGAGAGAGGGCTGTGCACAGGGCTGGGGCACGGAGCTGGCACAGGGCTGGGGCACGGAGCTGGCACAGGGCTGCTTTGGGCAGGGGCTCTGAGCTGGCACAGGGCTGTGCCTAGGGCAGGGCAGGGGCTCTGAGCTGGCACAGGGCTGTGCCCAGGGCAGGGCAGGGGCTCTGAGCTGGCACAGGGCTGTGCCCAGGTGGGCACAGCTGGGCTGGGCACTCAGCCCTGCCAGCTCCTGGGATCCTTCAGGAGGGTCTGGAAGGGAGATCCCCCAGCCCAGGCAGGCCAGGGGCTGCTGATGCACACAGGGAATGGGGAGCAGTGAGCAGGCACTGAGTGCCTGGCTGGGCTGCAGCCAGGGCATCCAGCCCCTGCTGAAACGGGCCCTTTGCACCCAGCTGATGGTGAAAGTCATCATCAGCTGCTGCTGCTGCTGAGGGGTTTTGTGCCAGGGCTCCTCGGGCAGCCCTGCCTGGGCACCCACTGAGGAGCAGAGAGGGGTCAGGACTGTTCACTGATTAATCCAGGGCAAGCAGACACACCACAAATGTTCATTTCAGACTGCTGGTGGCTCACAGAGCACGCGGGGCCAGAGCCTTGCTTGGCCTTGAGACATTTCCCTTGGCTCCCCCCGAGGGACCCTGCAGGAGAACAGCTCTGAAAAACAAATTCTGCTGGCAGGGAAAACAAACATTTGCGATTCCGAACAACAAAATGAAACCGGGCAATGAGCAGGACTTTAGGTTGTAATTAGTGCTGGAATGTTGTCCAAAGCAGTGTGTGCATCACTTCTCCGAGCCCTGGCTGCTGCAGGGACTGGCATCACACTTGAGCACGTTTGTGTGAGCACAGGGCAGGCAGGGCTGAGTGCTGCTGTGGCACCAGAACCCACACTGGAAAGAGCAGCCCCTGCTCTGGATCATAGAATCCATAAATCATTCATAGGTTTTTATAGAAACCCAGATGTGGGTACAGCACCAAAAGCCCCTGCACAGAGCAGCCCCTGCCCTGACTCTGGTTTTCCATGGAAACCCAGATGTGGCACCAGCAGCTCTTGCAGGGCAGCCTCAGAGCACAAGGGAAGAGAATTTGGCTCAGGGAATGCTCAGTCCTGCCCAGGGCTGCTAAACGAGCCTTTTCCTCTGCACCAACTTAAATTCCAGGAGCTTTCACAAGTGCTTCAGTAGCAAAACATGCTATTCACAATAAGAAATTATGATTAGCACTTCCCGACTTCTACTCATTGCTTCTCTTCAGGAGCAAAAGTAGGGGTGGAGAACTCTTATGTGACCTTCAGACAGAAGGATAAGGTGCCCAGCCACAAAAAATTGCAAGCAGGACCTGGGATAATTTCACCTAATCCTGAGAATATAGCAACAGGCTGCCCAGGAGGATGATGACATTCAGAGCATGAGCTGTTGCTAAGCTTTAGAAAAACATTTATTCTCTGGCCACAAGCTACTCCTGGTCTTTGTCATTAGCAGAGACATTTATGTCAGAAAATGTTGTTCTTTCACAATACTCTGTGACAGAAGGCGCTGAGGTGTCCAGTGTGAGCTCTCAGTGCAGGCTGGAGTGGGGCTGTGCTGCAGGAGCTGCTGCCTCCCCACGCTCCCATTCCCTCTCAGGTTATTGCTGAGCGTGGGGCACAGACACCCGAGGGTTTTCCTGACAAGGACACACTTGGCTCAAACCATTTCCCTCCCAATCTCTTAGATCAGTGTCTGGTCTCCTTCCCTGGCAGTAAACAAGTGTAAACTCCAACAAACCACAAATTGGCTGTTGCCATCCCTGCTGCTCTCCTGGCTCCAGAAATGTCACTGCTGATGGTGTCACTGGAACTCTGGGGCTCTCAGCAGCCCTGGACCCAAACACGTTTGTTTTAGATGTGATTCTTTTCTATTTGTTCTCAGAAAACCTTTCCTTTGGCAGAGTGTTTAATTCAACAGCACTGAGTGCTGTTTAAACAGAGGAGCTTTATCTCCCTAGGTTTTGCAGAATTAAAGCCTGCTTATGTTATTTTGTTCTACCTTGTAGTTGTTTTGCTCTATTTCTTTTGAGGCCAAGCAAACAACATTCTCCCAAGTTACGAAAATTACAGAAATTATTTGTAAACCTGACATGGAAATATTTGGCTGCAAGCCATTTGCACTGGAGGATTAAACCTTAGATAATACAGAAAAAAAAAAATTTGGAGAAGTTCAGAAAAGCACAGGGAGATCAGATGAACCTTTTCTTCCTCTACTTCTTGGCGTGTCTGCACTAATATTGGGTGTCTTCTTGGAAAAGGGTTTTTAGGAGGTAACTTATGCCTGCACAATAGAGGTAAAGAAAGGGTATTCAGCAAGGTGGAAGAGGTTTTGTTAATTATTCTTGGCACAGCAACACCTCAGGAAAGGCTTTCGGTGGGCTCAGGACCTTGAGGTGCTTTCAGTGCTGTGGGAGGGAAAAGCCAGTGCAGGAGGAGCTGCAGTTTGTCCCCAGCCCTTGCTCCAGCCTTGTCCAGTGCAGCCCTAAATCCTCCTGGAGTCTGAGTTAAAAATACCTGAGGCAGAGCTGTGTGTGCCTCACCCAGAGCTGCTCTGATTTATCTCATTGCCCCTCATTTCCTGCACGCAACGAGCCCAGCGAAAATCTGCCAAGGGCTGCACTTCCTGGGAAGGACAGTGCCTGGCAATTACTTGGGCAGAAGCTGAGTGTGTTCAATTTGGAGATAATTATAAATCTATTTAGGAAATCAAAGGAGCCACAATGTATTTTTAAAGCAGAGTATTTTCTACTCGACGCGGATGAAACCAGATAAACACGGCAATAAAAGAAATGCTCAGCCTTGGCATGTGGGCAGCCCTCAGCAGCGCGTACAAGCATTTCCCTTTGCATGATTTGCAGATAAGGCTCCCTCATTAGATGCTGGTAATTAGTCATCAGCTGCAGAAGGAGCACGTACCAGAGCGACCCCACAATTATCTCACTCCAGAGGCTCCGTCTCTGCTCTCAGAGCACCCAAACACTTGTGTGCCGTGGCCAGGGCCTTACGAGCTGCTCAGAATCCTCCAACAGCATTGCATCATCCTGAAATCTTCCTGTGGCGAGGCAGAAATTGGTGTTTGGCATCTCCTCCTCCTCAGGCCCACGCTGATGATTTATCGGGCATGGTGGGGTTTTTGTAGCCCTTTCCAACCTCTCTGATTCCATAATTCTGGGAAGCTGCTCCCATTGCAGTCACAGCACTGGGAATGCGTCCCCAGTGCCACCAGCACCTCCCTGCTGGGCTCAGCCCCACCAGGAACGGCCATAAATCACTTTCTGACCCTCTTATTGTTATTGTCCAACCTCTGGGCAGCTTCCCCCTCGCAGCTGCTCCTTCTGAGGCGTTCTCCACATGAGACATGCCAAATCCCCCGATTTATGAAATCCCTGTGGAGTTCGTGTCCAGAGAAATAAACCAGGGATTGCTTTGGGTACGAGGGCAGGGAGCAGCACGGGCAGCAGAGGAACGAGGTGCAAGAAAGGAGCAAGGTGCTCACAAAGGGTTGGTGTGACCCTTCCTGGGGCTGCTGTGACCCTTCCTGCTGTGGCAAAGGGGCAGGGGGTGTTTGGGGGAGGATCTTGGGGATCTTTTCCAGCCTCAATGGTTCTGTGCTCCTGGGGCAGGAGGATCTGCAGTGCCCTGGTGCCATCCCCAGCTGGGTGTCCCATCCCTGGCACAGGGACAGCTGTCCCCAGGTGGGTGTCCTGTCCCCATCACAGTGTCCTGTCCCCAGTTCATTGTCCTGTCCCTTTTCCAGTGTCCCTGTCCCAGTGTCACCGCAGGCATGCTGGCAGTGCCCGTGCTGGTGCCACAGCTGTGCCCAGAACACTGAGGCAAATGAAATATGAGATTTATTGATCTTGTCTGTGCCGCATTGTTATTCACACCGAGCGAAATTCACCCCCAGGCACAGGACAGACATTAGAGTTGGGGAAAACATTGCAGCTGAATGTTTTATTTGGTGGAAAAAAAATGTAGGTTTGGATCGGTTGCGAGCGCTTGCGAATTCACGTCGCATTTGTCAAAGGGTTTCAGTACATGAAACATTTCTCAGGAAATCAAAACATTTGCTATTGATGTTTATTAAATGAAACATCTACATTTTAAGGTCTGAAATAGCTTTTCATTTTAAATATTAATAAGATTTGCTTTGAAACTAATACTAAGCCCTGAAAAACAAACCAGTACTTTGTTTAGGTTAAAAATCAACAAAATGCATAAATTATAAACAAATATTAGGTGCCTTCAGTTTGGAAAGGAAACACAGCACTTTCCTGGTAGGTTCAGAGACTTTGCCTGTTCTTGTGGCTCAGCCAGGACAGCTCCATCCCCTCTGGGGTTTGTGCCCCCTCCCTGCAGCCTCGCTGTCCCTGGGCTTTCTGGGCTCCTTTTCCCCAGTGCTGCAGTAACAGAGGTGAATATCAGGGTGTTGGGGTGCTGTGGCACCAAACTGCCTGTGCTCAGTGCCTCGAGGCTGCAGAGAAGTGTGTGGGAAGAACAAAACCATTTTTAAGACGTGTTGAAGGATTATCTGCACTGGCAATAGATTTACATCGGTGCTGCACGGAGCAGAGTCAGCTTTTAGAGAAGTCTGTAAGAATTTAATGTGCATTATTAAACAATATAGATCCTGCTGCAGCTGCTGGGGCTCCTGCTGCACCCGCAGCATCTCCAACCTTTATTTTTAATCGCTGCCCATGTTCCCCCCTGGTCATTAATCTTGCATGGAGGTGTTGTTCTGCAGAGGGCTGGCGAGGCTGCAGCACCAGCACCAGCACCAGCACCAGCACTGGCAGGAAAACCTCCTCAGGCACTGGTTGGGGGTCTGTGCCCCAGTTTGGGGGTCTGTGCGCTGGTTTGGAGGGCCTACACACCAGTTTGGGGGCCTGTGCACGAGTTTGGGGGTTCTGTGCACCAGTTTGGGAATCTGTGCACCAGTTTGGGGGTTCTGTGCCCCAGTTTGGGGGTCTGTGTGCTGGTTTGGAGGGCCTACACACCAGTTTGGGGGTTCTGTGCACCAGTTTGGGAATCTGTGCACCAGTTTGGGGGGTCTGTGCACCAGTCTGGGGGTCTGTACCCCACTTTGGGGGTCTGTGCACTGGTTCGGGGTGTTATGTAATCCTAAAGGACAGAAAGTGGAGAAGTTGGAGACAACCCCAGAGGTTTATTCCAAGGATTTATTCCATGAAACCCATCCCATGTCGGGACCTGCTGAGCAGGAGCCTCCCAGCTGCTGCTCCAGCACATCCTCCATCGCCTGCTTTGCTCATTTCCCCATCAACCATGTATGGCCCCCGTGTCAAAACATCATTTCACCATTATTGTCTATTTCCAGGATGTCTTTTATGATCCTGATTTCACTTTGCAGCCCAGAAAGCGGCACAGGGTTGGCTCCATTCCCTCGGGGTTATGAAAGACTGCGGCAGGAGGGAAGAGCCCTGCTCAGCACCAGCCCAAGCCAGGCTCCCGCAAACCCTGCAGGGATCCAGCCTGCCCAGGGCTCCCTGGCAGCTGCACACAGCTGGGACAGAGGCTCTGAAAACAAAAATTAATGATAAACAATAATTAGAAAAACCTGGATCACACACAAAGTAGATGGGATCAAATTTACTTGTGGAAGAAAAGAATCACAGAAGCATTAATGCTGGAAATCGCCTCCGAGTCCAGCCTCCAAGTAATACATGAGTAATTACGTAAGTAATTATAAATTGCACATTTTTCAGCTAAACAAGATAAAGCTGGATGTGCTAACACAGCCTTTCCCAGCTTTATTAAATATTTTGCAGTTTAGGCCATTAAAATTTTAAAAACAGCCACAGCCAAACAGAAGGGGAGGAAAACATTTGAAGGGTATCCTGACTTTTCCAAGCATTAGCAGAAAAATGTGCCCCTGCATTGCTACACGTGTGATTGTTTTAGGTTGTAATCTATCAAAGAGATGCAATTCTTGAGGTCTGGACAAATGCAATTCTTAAGGTCTGGGCAGCTAATTCTGTGCCCTGGAACTTACAGATCATCATAAAAAACGCTGAAGCCTTTGGGGCAATGAGTTCAGCTCGGTGAGCTGCTGAGGGATTGGGGTGAGCCCTGTCCCAGCACGGTGAGGGCTGTCCCAGCCTTTGCAGCACTTCACAGCTCCCATTGTGTGTTGGGTTTCATTCAGGTGCAATTCCCTCCGCAATGAGGCAGAACCGATGCTCCAGCCCCTGCAGGTGCCTCTGTCAGCGCTCAGGCCGAGCATGGAGAGGCAGGAGGATCCCACTGATCTCTCCATTAGGGCTGTGCTGGGGTTGGGTGAATGAGGGCTCACCTGCCTCAGACACAGCCTGCTCTGGATGGGGCAGGAGTGCTCAGGAAACACAGGGGAAAGGGAAACAGGGGAGAGGAAACGGGAAAATTGAACAGGGGAAAGGAAACAGGGGGAAATTAAACAGGGTAAAAAGGAAACAAACAGGGGGTTTGGGTGCTGTTTCCACCCTTGGCTGTACAGGCTGGTTCATGGGCTGCTGGTTTGGGGCTGGAGCTTGGGGTGGGCTCCAGTGCTGGCCACAGCTTGGGTCTGGCTGCACCTCTGAGAGAAATGCACCTTTGGCTGCACCTTTGAGAGAAATGCACCTCTGAGAGAAATGCACCTATGGCTGCAGCTTTGAGAGAAATGCAGGCAGCACTTGCAGCAGAGCTGAGGCCCAGCAGCACAGCAGCATGATCTGGTTAGGCAGGTAATTAACTCAGCCTTATTGACCACAGCCCAAACGCCTAATGGAAGGAGTCTGGAAAGTGCTCCAAAAATTATTTCCTGCTAAATCAAAAGCTGAGATGAAAGAGAGGTTAATTTACAAAGATAGGCAGAAAGTTTAATAGCAATTTAATTTTTGTGAAAGATGTGTGTGTTGCTATGGCCTGACATTGTGGAGGAAATTGCAACAGTCCTGGAATCCAGCTGCTGTCTGATTTTCTCCTGACATTGTTTGGGGTTTATGTGCAACAGTTCCTTTGATGGCAGACTCTGAGTAGTAGATTTACAGTGAAAATCAAAGTGAGGCAGAGTTTGTGTCACTTTGAGACCACAAAAGAGTGAAACCTGCTCCATTATCTGTGCAGAGATGGGATGGGATAATGGGATGGGATGGGATGGGATGGGATGGGATGGGATGGGATGGGATGGGATGGGATGGGATGGGATGGGATGGGATGGGATGGGATGGGATGGGATGGGATGGGGTGGGATGGGATGGGATGGGATGGGATGGGATGGGATGGAGCTGTCTCTGAGACCCCAGCACAAACAGTTTTTCCTTGTGCTGGGATTTCCCAGCTGCTGCTGTCCCCCCCAGCCCTCTGGTGCAGAGTTGACCTTTTCTGGCTCCTTTAGCCTCCTGCAGAACTTTCAGCAGCAGCTGCTCTGGAGCAGCTCTCACCTCTCCTAAACTGATGGAAAAGTTTGTTTGCTGATACGAACACATGCCCAGATAAATTAAATCTCTGCAATTAATAGTGTGGAAAGGATAGGAAGATGCTGGATGAATTCCTTAATTTCTCTCATACACAAAATCTTCCTTTCCATTGGTTTTCCACTGTGAGCTGCAATTCCTTCATTTCTCACAGCATCGCCCTGTATTAAAAATCTTTAGATTTATTTTCACTGCCTTAAATGTTAAAGACAGCACTTATTGCTGCTCTTGGGCTGTGCTACTTGTGCTTTACAAAGCATTTTTCTCCAAAGGACAGTTCTGTGCGTGTCAGATGTGTCCCTGCCATTGATCCCAGGGAGCAGGCACAAATCCATGCATTTTTGGAGGTGCGCTGTCTAATATCAAGATGTTGGAATTAGCTTGTTACACGACACTGCCAATGGACTGGCATCTCTCTTAATAATATTATGAGCTTTCCTAGGGAGCTGCAACCTCTTTGGTATACATGAATTCAGTAATAACTGTAATTATTATGAAGTTAATATAAAACATGATGCCTCCCTCTGCCAATTCAAGGGCAATAAGTGTGAAAAACAGCTTTTCTCCTGATTGCACGTGGCTGGCTCTGGAGGAGCAGCTCCCTTTGCCTTCCCGGCCCTGGCGGTGTGGGGTGCACACAGGGACCCCCTGGCTGTGCCCTGGGGGCTGCTAACAGCCCAGGAGATGCTGTCCCTTCTGCAGCCCGTCCCTTTGCTTTGGGAGGTTTCTGGCCTGGCTGTTCCCTCTGCAGCCCATCCCTTTGCTCTTTGGGAGGTTTCTGGCATTGCTGTTCCCTCTGCAGCCCGTCCCTTTGCTCTTTGGGAGGTTTCTGGCCTGCCTGTTCCTTGCTTTGGGAGGTTTCTGGCCTGGCTGCTCCCTCTGCAGCCCGTCCCTTTGCTTTGGGAGGTTTCTGGTTGCTCTCGGTGCCCAGGGATGCTCCACTCCTGATCCTGCCCTGCCGGAGCCCCTGCTCCGCTCCCAGCCCCAAATCTGAGCACAAACCTTCTGCCCATCACATCCCTTCAAGGCATAGCTCAAAGCAGCCGTTCCGAGCCCTCGGTCATGCACAATTAGCCGTGCATTTGTTTCCCAGCAGATGCTGTCTCTGTTGATCGGACGGGAGCGGTGTCTGTGTCCGGCTCTGCCCCGAGCCCAGAGTGGGATTTATCCCCCCGGAGTGTGGGAATGCTCTGGGATCCCTGCAGAGCCCCCACAGCCCCCTTGGACTGCACTGAGCTCCCCAGAGATTCCCTCGGGGCTTTGGAGGCACCGGGGCTCCGTCTGAGCAAATCCATTCCTCCTGCCTGCAGGCACCAAGGGAATTAAGCCTGCCACGAGATGATGGATCAGCAAAATTTTCCCTGGGAGATCAGATTAATAGGGATTATAGGAAAGTTGCAGTATATTTATCAAAAGAGAAAAAAAAGAATTAAATTCCTCCTCCCACCATCAGAACTGATTGTAAATTAGGTAAATCTATTTTCCTTTAGAAGAATAATAACCATAGATCAGACGCCCTGAATCTATATCCCCGAGGGCTCTGAAAATGTATTGAATTAATCTTGGCCTAGAGGAGCAGCCCAGATCTTCTGTGTTAATTATTGTGCATCTTATTTTCCTTTTCTATCGGCTCTGATAAGGCACAGGAGCTCGTCAGATGGAGGAGCAGGGAGGTGGAGCAGGGGCTTTGGGTGATTCAGCCCTGGATCAGCTGCAGGGAAAAATCCCGAGCACAGACAGAGCCTGAGGAGTGTCAGGAAGGGCTTAAGGAGCCCTAAACCCCCTTAGCACCGAGAGTCTGGCAGGGAGGGAAGGGAGCTGCTCAAAGCTGTTGTCATTTCCTCCCCTTCACTGCTGCTGTGGATTTTCCTGAATGAATTAGAGGCTGCCAGCAGACACTGTCACAGCAGAATGGCAGAACAAAAACACTCCTGAACCTGGACTTGTAATTTGCCTGCGAAAACAAAGATGCTGTTGAAAGAGAGTTGTGACATTTCCTTTGCCTTCAAAGAGACTGCCAGGATTTCCAGGCTTTTGTTTCATCTTTTCCTTTCCTAGTGCTAAATTATTCCTAGTTTTTGTACTGTAAATTTACATTAGGATGGCAAATGAAAGGAATTAAAGCGTCTGAGCTCACAAAGTTGTGGAGGCCTGGCAGCAGCAGGGGAAGAGGAGCTGGGGCTGGGTTCCCTCTGCCCCTTTCAGCTCCTGTGCCTGCACATCCCTCCTGCACAGAGAGCTGGGGCTGAGCAGTGCTGCCTTCGCTTCATCCTGGCACCCACAGCTGAGCTGCTCTCCCAGGGCTCTGCTAAAATCAGCCTCTCCCTGAAAAACCTGCACTTTCCTCCTAATTCCAGTGCAATTATCCTGAAGTGAGGGGTGGTTCTTCCATTTTGTCTTTTTCTGTGCAGCTCTTTTATGACGAAAAGTTGGATTTTCCTAAAAGCAGAGGCATTTTGCACAGAAGCTCTGCCACCAAGGTCTGAAACGTTTAAATCTGATTGCTCAGTGATGGTTCCAGCAAAAATGACAGAGGGCTGAATGTACAAAACACCAACGTAAGCCTCACTTGATTCCAGTGCCCACGAATGCTTTAACCTCATTTATCCTCTCAGTACTTACAGAACCATTTCACATTTGTGCACTTAAAAGATTAAATAAAATAAATGGAGATGATTATGGCTGCCCTGCAAAGCCAATGTGCAGAGGCACGGTGTTTCCTTGCTGGTGGGGTTGTGTTGGTGCTCTCTCTGTGCTCTGCTCTCTCCAGCAAGGATGATGAATCATGCACTCTCAGCCCTGCTCTGCTGACAGAAAGCTCTCAGCAATTGCTCCCGTGCCCCTCTGGGTGCTGACAGGAGGTGCCCCAGGAGGTGCCAGCTGGGGGACACAGCCAGCCCTGGTGCACTGCTGGCCCAGGGCCCCACCGAGCCTGCAGGGATGGGCAGGAGCCTGGCTGGGACCCTGTGCCCCAGCTCTGGGTGGGCACCCCAGGATGGTTCAGCTTGGGGCGCTCTGTGAGATCCAGAACAGTCCAACCAGTGGCAGCCCTGCGGCACAGCTGGGCCAGGGCCCCTCAGACCCTCAGAGCGCTGCTGCTCTGCTGGGGCTGTGCTCAGCCCTGGCTCAGGGGCGCCAGTGCAGCTCCATCCTGGCTGTGTTAATGCAGCTCCATCCTGGCTGCACCAATGCAGCTCCATCCTGGCTGCACCAGTGCAGCTCCATCCTGGCTGCACCAATGCAGCTCCATCCTGGCTGCACCAGTGCAGCTCCATCCTGGCCATGTTAATGCAGCTCCATCCTGGCTGCACCAATGCAGCTCCATCCTGGCCATGTTAATGCAGCTCCATCCTGGCTGCACCAGTACAGCTCCATCCTGGCTGCACCAATGCAGCTCCATCCTGGCTACACCAGTGCAGCTCCATCCTGGCTGCACCAATGCAGCTCCATCCTGGCTGCACCAGTGCAGCTCCATCCTGGCCATGTTAATGCAGCTCCATCCTGGCTGCACCAGTGCAGCTCCATCCTGGCTGTGTTTGTGCCATTCCTTTCCTCAGGCTGGAGCTGCCCAGGGCTCTGTTGTGGCAGATCCAGCGCTCAGCTGTCAGTCTGTCCATCAGCTGCTGGATCTCAGCTGTCTGTCTGTCTGTCTGTCAGTCTGTCTGTCAGCTGCATGTCTGTGTTTGGAGTCTGCTTTGCAGCCTCAGGGCAGGGGAAGGAGATTTTCCCGGGGCAGGGAAGCACACCAGCCCCTGCCCTGCCCAAATCCCCTTCTGGGAGCTCCACAGGGCTGGGAGCTCTCAGGACTCCTCTGCAAGTTTGTCCCTCCCCACCAAACTCCATCGCTGCAACAACTAAAGTCAGATCAAGACCAAGCAGCAGCCTGCTCTCGGCTTTCTGCCTTTCCTGTAATAATTGCTGTTCAACTCAGAGCTGCAGAGAGGCCTTTGGCTTTACTTTGACGCAGGCACTGCTGCCTGGTGCCAAAGGCACTGACTGAAATGAAAGATCTTTGATCTAACTCAGTATCACAACTCCTTTTTTGTGTATTAACATAATCTCTGTGCTGAAGTTAATCTGTGGTGTGGCTGCAGTCAGCTGAAGATTATGTGTATTAGCATTCGAGAGGATGACTTTATAAAGCATAGCAGTTCTTACTTTCCAAGCAGCTCCTATTTTAGGAGTGTGTCTGTTTCGCCCTACAAAACATCCTCAGGACAAGTTCAGGAGATTTTGGAGAGAAACTGGCTTTGTTCCTTTGGGTTTGTTTCTTTGGGTTTGTTTCTTTGGGTTTGTTCCTTTGGCTGAAAGCAGCTGTGGGTGTGATGTGCAGCCGCTGGCCTGTGCCATCCTCATCCTCAGCAGGATCTGCTGCCAGCCTGGTGGTGCTGCAGGCTCAGCCCCAGGTGGGCAGGCACACCTGCAGCTCAGGTGTTTCCTTCCAAGGGGTTTCAGCTGGAAAAGCATCCCTGATTTGTCCTGTGAAGATCAAACCTCTCATGGGGCTCCCACTGCTCTGCTTTTCCTTCGTGGTGTCACTCCTGTCAGGAGCATTCAGCTGCTTTTGCAATGAGAAATTGAATTATTAGGAGGGAAAATATCAGCTATACATAAAACATAGGAACACAATTAATTTTGAGCCTTTTGTTGCCTCTTTAGCTAACAAAACAAGAAAAATCTGTATTCAAAAGGACAGGACTTTCCAACAGATTCATTAAATGAGATTGTAAGTGACAACTGATGCCATTAGCAAGAATATATATCTCTTATTTAACGTATTTCCATCTTGAAAGTAAAATCTCTGTTCTATAAGTCAATTAATACACAGTTCATTAAACTAGAAACAACTATATAATTAGGAAACAACAACAATTCATTAGTCTTAATGGGATTTAATAAAGTTCCTAAGCAAGGATTCTTCTGCGAATTAATTGCAATGTATTAGTCAGGGAGAAGTCCTGTTCCTCACTCTGTGTCTGTGTTATAAATGTGAGAGTCATTGGAGAATGAGGATGGGAATCCCATCCCATGGCCTGGCTGGGCCTTTACCTCCATCCCCAGGAAGGGCCAGGTCTCAGTGCAGCAGAGTGAAAATGAGAATATCTGAGTTTCATGGTCCTTACCAAGATCCATTTCTCACCAGGGATGTTCATCCAGACCCATGGTTTCATCCCTTATTAGCCATTTTCTTATTAATTAAACAGCAGCTTTTGGCTGGCACCAATTGGATTTTTCAGCAATACCTGACACAATACGGCGAATAAAAGGAGAAGGATGTGTTATTTTTAATGCAAATGGTTTCAATTCAGACATATTTGATCAAATGGAAGTGACAATTTAATTATAAATGAATCAAGTGACAGGGTCAGTGGTGTGACAAATGGCACTGTCATTGTCACTGTCACATGTAAGTGAGCCAGCTCTTAAAAATGAAACGAGAATTTCAAGCATTAGCTGGTGCTGGCTATCAGAAATCAGGGGCAAGGGTTTTTAGGAGATGGGAATTGCTCTGGCCATGTTTCCCACACAAGAGCAGGAGGGAGCGTTGATGTCAGTGCTGTGGCAGAGAGCTGTGACGCCTGGGGACAGGAGCTGCTGCTGTCCCTGCTGCGTGACCGTGCCATCAGGGGCTTCCCCATGGAGGAAGAGACAAAGATCTGACTCCATATCTCAGAAGGCTTGATTTATTATTTTAATATATATATTACATTAAAACCACACTAAAAGAAAGAAGAAAAGGTTTCATCTCAGAAGGCTGGCTAAGAATAGAATAGCAAAGAATGAATCAACAAAGGTTTGTGGCTCGGACAGAGTCCAAGCTAGCTGTGCCGTGATTGGCCATTAATTAGAAACAACTCCATGAGCCCAGTCCCAGATGCACCTGTTGCATTCCACAGCAGCAGATAACCATTGTTTGCATTTTGTTCCTGAGGCCTCGCAGCTTCTCAGGAGGAACAATCCCAAGGAAAGGATTTTCATGAAAAGATTTGTGTGACACTGCGGGCCTGGGCTGCTCTGGCTCTGCGTCCTCTGCCTCCCCTCTGGAGCCTGATTGCATCTGAGGGCTCTGCAGGAACATGTGCTGGATCCATGCTGACATCCCTGGCTGGAAGCACAGCCCCGTTATCAGCCCCTCTGCAGGCAGGGCAGGGGATACTGGGGATACTGGGGATGTTCATTTATCTCAGCCTGGCAGCAGCAGCCCCCCAGCCCCCTGTGCCTCTCCCCTCTCAGTGCAGCACCTCGGGAAGGTCTCTGGAATCAATTTCTGGTGCAGCTGTATCACAATTTCAACATGCTTTGTTGAAATCCTGGGAGATCACATGGATCTGTATCTCCAGTCTCTTCTCCTGCTTGCTTCGGGATTTATTTATTTATTTTACCTTTCTGCTGCCATGTCACTGAGCTGAAAAGATTAATAAAGAATGATTAAGGGCTACAGAGAATATTTTACAGTGATAGACTTAAGGAGCTCAGTCTGTTTATCTTATCAAAAAGAACCTTGTAACTTAATTTCTATGGATAAGTGCCTGCACAGGGAGGGAGCTCCAGGTCCTTTTTCTTCAGAGAAAGGCACAAAAAGACCTAATAGATTTAAGTTGAAGCCAGAAAAATCCAATTAACAAGGTGGAAATGTTGAACTTTGAGGATCATTAGCTGCTGGGAGAATGTGGCCGTGCACTCCCAGCTGGGGATGTCCTCAGATCCAGATCTGATCATGGCCCAAGTGACCTGCTCTGATGTCACAGGCAGGGATTGCCTCTGATGTCACAGGACTCCATGTGATGTCACAGGGCTCCCTCTGATGTCACAGGACTCCCTCTGATGTCACACGTACTGAGTGCTCTGATGTCACAGGCATGGATTGTCTCTGATGTCACAGGACTCCCTCTGATGTCACAGGCACTGAGTGCCTCTGATGTCACAGGACTCCATGTGATGTCACAGAACTCCCTCTGATGTCACAGGCACTGAGTGCTCTGATGTCACAGGGCTCTCTCTGATGTCACAGGACTCCCTCTGATGTCACAGGGCTCCCTCTGATGTCACAGGCACTGAGTGCTCTGATGTCACAGGGCTCCCTCTGATGTCACAGGACTCCCTCTGATGTCACAGGACTCCCTCTGATGTCACAGGCACTGAGTGCCTCTGATGTCACAGGACTCCATGTGATGTCACAGAACTCCCTCTGATGTCACAGGCACTGAGTGCTCTGATGTCACAGGGCTCCCTCTGATGTCACAGGACTCTCTCTGATGTCACAGGCACTGATTCCTGCACTCCCTGTCTGTGCCTGCAGAGCTCAGCCCTGCAGGAGGATGTGCCTGGCAGCTGTTGGACAGATGTGCAGCAGCAGCAGCACAGCCCTTTCCCTGCCTGGGGCTGCAGGGGGATCCTGTTCTCCCCTCTCCTGAAGCCATTCAGGGGTTGAGACCCTTAACAAAGCCCCGCCAGGTTGTGCACAGGGACGGAGTGAGCTGCATTGCAATCACTGGCTGGAACACCGGGATAAAGGAGGGATGCTCAGGGGTGCAGGGGCCAAACCAGGCTGTGCTGCCCACCAGGGAACGTGCTAAACACCACACACTTGTTTGTGGGTGATAATGCATCATCTTTGCAGCAGGCAGCCTACAGCAGCAGGCTTGGCACAGTATTTATCAATTGGAGCCAGAGCAGGAGGTTGCCATGGAGATGGGAAGCAGCCGGGGGAGATTTTTCGGTTCTGCAAATGTATTGGTGCAAAGCACAAGTGGGGAAGGCAGGGCAGCCACGTTGGAGTGAAGGAGTACAACATTTGGGTTTAGGCTGTCACACGGAGGGGAAGCTGTTCCCTTGGACTGTGGGAATGAATCCCATTAAATGTGAGCCCCAAGCTGAGCTCTGCAGGGCAGGATGGAAACCTGGGGGGACCTGGGATCCTGCAACTCCCGCTGAAGTCACTGAGTCAGAAATAAAAGCTGTGAATTTCCTGTGGCTGCAGACCTATGTAAATCCAAGGTCACCAGAACCTCTTCTGTGGCTGCTCCTTATCGTTTCAGGGAGATAAAAAAGAGCAATTAAGTTTGGGCTGGCAATTTGGCACATGAGCATTAATCTCCAATGAAATCAGGAGGTGTTTGTTTTTGTGTAAGCTCAGCTGACGTTTCACTTTATTGGTAACCAGCAGAAGCCATAATTACTCTTCTGTTTGACAGAATTTCAGGGTGATTTTATTGACAGCTCCCATGTTATTTATGCACTGAAGTAATTTACTTAAGTGAAACTTTAGGATCAAGTATTTGCTCAACTTCCCTAATTCCCATCCCTTCCTACCCAGCAAATTTCTTTGGGTGATCTCCTGTAAAAGTTTGAGTGTTAATTCAAAAATTGTACTTAAAACGTCTGTGATTTTGTGTGAAAAATATAAAAATAATTAATTCAAATATTTTCACCCCAGCATGGACACAACAGGGACTGCAGCAGGGGCTGCTGCATCACTGCACACCCCGGGTCCCCCCCAAATGCCATCACTTTGGCACTGCAACTCCTCAGGAAGATTTCAGGACTTAATGTTCTGAGAAAAAAAATCCATTTTTGGCTTGTTATGTGACTGTAATGGATGTAGCTACAAAATACTGCCATTTTCAAATATTAATTTTGTTAATAACTTTATAAACTTTGAAAGGATTGTAAAAGATTTTTGGGAAATAAGGCCAGAATTCCTCCTTTTGTTGAACTGCATTGGGATGAGCTGGGGAATGTTTCCTGAGCCTGGGGAAGGAGAGGTTGGATGTGCTCTTCCTGGGCTGGTTTGGGTCCTGCACTTGTCTGGAGCCTGGCACTGATTTATTATTCTGTTCACTGAAGTGCTGGTACCGTGCTAGAGTGACCTGCACTTGCTGTTTATTCAGCAATACAAAGGACATTTTATGGTTTATCATACAAAAGGAATAAATTTGAGATCCATGAGGAGGGCCCAGATTAGGGCTGGATAAAGGGATGGGCTGCACAGATTGCATTTGGCATTCAGGGCTACTCCACCACTTAACGGCTCAGCTTTAATGCTTCTGATTTCTTTTTATTAAAAACTATCCCACAAGACCATGGCATTTATTACAGGGCCGTGTTGGGGGCATGCAAGGCATTTCTAAGCTCGTGGCAACACTCAGTGTTTAATATTCATAACTGCAGCCAGCATTTGCTGTTGATAAGGACATTGATTTTCTTGGGAAGCACCGGAATTATTTGTGGCCCCCGGTGTCTGCTGCGATGGTTGTGCATAAACTTTGGGGGAATATTGAACATCCTGCATGCTTTTGGGTTTACATCCTGCTGCAGCAGGAAAATGAAGCCCCAAGGATGCTGAAATGCAGCTTTCAGGCTGGGGCACAGCAGCAGGGGGAACTCTGGGTTTGTGCCTCTCCTTGTGCCTATAAATCCAAGAAGGATTTATTTATCAGGTCTGGAGCATCATCCACGGGCACGGGGAGCACTTTGAGACAGAGCAGGGCCACAGAGCCGTGTCCTGTGCAGGATGGAGCTCACATCTCCCTGCGGCTGCTGAGCAATTGGGGAACTGGGGCTGTGTGGTGCAGTGACAAACGGTGTGAGCAGATCACTGGGTGCTTCTGTGGGTGTTTCTCACTCAGGGTTCAATGTGTGGAAGTGGGTGCTCAGCTCGGGGTGCGTGGACAGAAATGCTCCACAACAGCCCAACAATAACTCACTCCCCTTGTGCCATTTCCCTCCTGATGCTGCAGCTGTTCCAGATGTGCAGGAGCTTTTCATGGAAGTTCTTTCTTCCTGGTTGTTTCAGGTCCCAGCAGGGACAGACACTCCTCACTGTGGAAATGCCATCTCTGCTTTGCCGTGCTCATTCTGCTCTCAGCACTCCCTTCCTGCTCTCAGGACAGGACCTGCCTGAGTTCCCCCTCCTGGTTCCATTGTCAGAACAGCTGGATTCACACATTGCATGGGAAAATGCACGGGAGAATTTCTGTCCTATTGCTCAAACAAGCTTAAGATTTAGTTCAATCAATTTGTGGTGGTTTTTTCTTACTTGCATTGAACATTTTGTCCCAACTCAGCTCGTAGAAAATGTCATTTTCAAGGTGGTTTCTAAAGCAGAGAAGGTGTTGAATTCCATTTTAAAGAAAAAACATCTGACACTAAAGAAACAATTGAAAAACTCACATTTGCTTTGTACAGAATATAATTAGGCATATCCTGGAAAAATCTAACAGCAATTTCTTTCAAAATTGGGAGAGTAATTTGAGTCTTTCTATTATAGACTGCATTTCTAATACTGTCAGTATATCTGAGTTTGTGTTGCAACTGGCAAAACAAGCAGGGGACGTGTAACAGAAAAATGACTGATCTTATTCCTAAATTAACACTGGCACTTCTCCTTGATGTTTGTGTGTGAGCTGTGCAGGCTGGGGATGATGTGCAGGGTTTCAGTGTGATCACAGCCCTTTCCCAGAGACAGGAACCCGGTGTGCTCCAAGGAACCCTAAACAGAAACTGAAAAATGAAGCAGTGGGTGTTTAAAGTGCATAATGTGCATAGTCTGACCCACCCGAGGTGTGGTGTGAAGCTCTGGTTGCACCAAATGTGCAGAGCTTTTTGTGTCTTGTACCTACAGAGGTTTGAAATTCCATTGGAAGATTATTGGTTTGTTGTAGATATACTTTTTTTAAATAGGACTTCTGTGTAACAGCTGATCTTTGGACACCCATGGGACCAGTACATAGAATTTACACAAATATTCTCATCCCTAAACCTGGCAATGCTTTAATGTGTAGAATCCTTGCTCTCCTGGGCACTGCAGTGCAATGTTTGTGCTGTTGCCTGTGTTATTTACAACGTTATAATCTGTCAGTTCCGACTGTTTTCAATGAATTTTGCTTAAATGCCAGCTAATTAATAATTTCAGGTGCACCATAGAGAAAAATTTAATGACTTTTTTCCTTGATGTTGAGCTGGTTTTCTGGAACCACAATCTCTAATATATTTTGTAAATCTCTCATATCTAATCAGCTCGTTGGTAAATTAATACAGAATTACAACTCATTAGCAAATGATGCATTGATGTCTGGTAATTCCCTGCTTTCTTATTTGGAAGGAAGTAGGTTATGCTGTTATTGAGGCAATGCATTCAGTTTCAAGGCTTTTCTATCACAGGCATTAAGTGCTTTTTAGAAGATGTGTTAATTAGGAGATTACCCCCATCAGCCCTGGAGCTGTTGGAGTTATGGCCTCCCCAGCCCTGGCAGGAGGCTTTGCCCTGGGATGGGATGAGGTTTTTCCCTAAGATGGGATGAGGTTTTTCCCTGGAATGAGACGGGGTTTTTCCCTGGGATGGGATGAGCCTTTTGCCTGGAATGAGATGGGGTTTTTCCCAGGAATGGATGGAGGTTTTTCCCTAGGATGGGATGAGGTTTTTCCCAGGGATGGAATGAGGATTTTCCCTGGGATGGGATGAGGTTTTTCCCTTGAATGGATGGAGGTTTTTCCCAGTGATGGGATGAGGTTTTTCCCTTGAATGGATGGAGGTTTTGCCCTGGGATGGCATGAGGTTTTCCCTAAGATGGGATGAGGTTTTTCCCTGGGATGGGATGAGGTTTTTCCCTGGGATGGGATGAGACTTTTCCCTGGGATAGGATGAGGTTTTTCCCTGGAATGAGATGGGGTTTTTCCCTGGAATGGATGGAGGTTTTTCCCTGGGATGGGATGAGGTTTTTCCCAGGGATGGATGGAGGTTTTTCCCAGTGATGGGATGAGGTTTTTCCCTGGAATGGAATGAGGATTTTCCCTGGGATGGGATGAGGTTTTTCCCTAGGATGGGATGAGGTTTTCCCTGGAATGGATGGAGGTTTTTCACAGTGATGGGATGAAGTTTTTCCCTGGAATGGATGGAGGTTTTTCCCAGGGATGGGCTGAGCCTTTTCCCTGTCTGGGAGCATTTCCAGCCCCACAGAGCAGTGGGCACAAGCAGAGAGATCTCAGGAGGCTCTGGAGTCACTGCAGGTGTAGGACACAGGGACTCTTATAAACCTCAGAAATATCAGTACAGAGATGAGCTTTTGTCGCCCTGATTTTTTAAGATTTTCTGAGCCTTCTGATGTTGACATTCTTGTAGCAAACTTTCTCACACACCTTCTGTAAATAACTCATTGTTTTGCGTTCTTTTATAGAGGAGGAGAGATTTGATGGACTGTTGGTTTGTCCAGTGTCATTGGAGAGGTGGCACTGTCACCCTCCAATCCAGGGTCACTTTTGGAAATCTATAAATGTTGGAGTCAGAAAGAAAACTTCCCTTTTTTCACCTTGAGAGCAGCAGTGTGTGCTTGTGTTGTTTTGCATCCTATAGTGACAAGCTTTGAGGTTCCTTCCTGCCCAACCCCACTCTGTGAATAAACCTGGGGAGCTGGGTTTTGATCTACCAGAAAAGATTAAATTTTGAATCCGATCACATCAGCACATCAATATTACATGCACACATCAAAGGGGTAAAAGTCTATTCTTAAGTGTTCCAGTTTGCCTCCTTTTGTTTCTCTAAGTTGAGCAGCATTTCCCAATCTCTGCTCAGCCTGATGGATGCAGCTCAGCCAGCAAAGAGACACCCATTTTTATTTCGTGCCAAGTCAGTACAGAGATAAACAACAGAAAAACCTCCTGTCTGGTGCTACTTATCACCACAAGTTCAAAGCCAGCTCCGTTTGTGTAGGATCAACTTATCCCATCAGGCAATTTATCCCTGACAGGAGAGAGGCTGATTATGGAAGGTGGAAATGCCCTTGAGGCAAGTAAATTTAATGAACTTTGTAACAGACTGCAGGAATAGCAACCAAATTATTAAGGATATGACACAAGAAACAGTTAATTAAGGCTGCCCATCCATCTCCCCCTGCTCAGATGATCTTTGCTCTGTGGATTTGTGTCCGTCCAGGCAGAGCTGCCTTCAGCAGAGCCCAGAGCCCTGGCAGCCCCTGGGCAGGGCTGTGAGGGTGTTCACACTCGGGGCGTTTTCAGATGAGGGGAGAGATGAGGGTCTGACTCCATGTTTCAGAAGGCTGATTTATTATTTCATGGTATATATTACATTAAAACTATACTAAAAGAATAGAAGGAAAGGTTCTCAGAAGGCTAGCTAAGCTAAGAATAGAAAAGAATGAATAACAAAGGTTTGTGGCTTGGACAGAGAGAGAGCCAGCTCACTGTGATTGGCCATTAATTAGAAACAACCACACGAGACCAATCCCAGATGCACCTGTTGCATTCCACAGCAGCAGATAACCATTGTTTGCATTTTGTTCCTGAGGCCTCCCAGCTTCTCAGGAGGAAAAACCCCAAGGAAAGGATTTTCATGGAAGATGTCTGTGACAGACCCACACCCGGGGCAGCCCCCATCCCTGCAGTGCTCACAGAGGTTTGGATGTGCCCCTTTGGGACAGGTTTAGTGGTGAGCAGGATGCTGGGGCTGTGCTCACAGCTGATGACCTGAAAGGTCGCTCCCAGCCTCAGCAGTTCCATGATCCTCAATGAAAGCCTCTCCTGCTTGCATGTGGTGATTAACGAGGCCCTTCAGCCATCCCACTTCAAAGCCCTTTCCGTCAAACCAAGCCCCCGCTGTCCCCTCGCTCCTCGTTCCATTTCAATCCATTTCCCCTCGTATTTCTCTAATGGGAGCTGTCAGAAGCGCTCTCTGCTGCTCTGTGCCTGGTGTCACAGCTGCTGACAGCCCCGAGAGAAGGGTCCGGGACTGGCACCGCAGGAAATGTCACGGGAGGCGCCTCTGTCACCTGGTGGCACCGGGGTGCCAGGGCTGGGGGCAGCACGTGTCCCTGGCACGGGGGCAGCTGCTGGCCCTGCTCCTAAAGGGAAACTCGGGTTTGCTGCTGGAACAGCTCCCAGCAGAGCCGGACATCGAACCAAACCAGGCACACCAACCCAGGCACACCAAACCAGGCACACCAACCCAGGCACACCGAACCAGGCACACCAACCCAGGCACACCAAACCAGGCACACCGACCCAGGCACACCGAACCAGGCACACCAACCCAGGCAAACCAACCCAGGCACACCAACCCAGACACACCAACCCAGGCACACCAAACCAGGCACACCAAACCAGGCAAACCAACCCAGGCACACTGAACCAGGCACACCAACCCAGGCACACCAACCCAGGCACACCGAACCAGGCACACCAACCCAGGCACACCAACCCAGGCACACCAACCCAGACACACCGAACCAGGCACACCAAACCAGACACACCAACCCAGGCACACCAACCCAGGCACACCAAACCAGGCACACCAACCCAGGCACACCAAACCAGGCACACCTAACCAGGCACACCAAACCAGACACACCAACCCAGGCACACCAAGCCAGGCACACCAAACCAGGCACACCAACCCAGGCACACCAAACCAGGCACACCAACCCAGGCACACCAACCCAAACACACCAACCCAGGCACACCAACCCAGGCACACCAACCCAGGCACACCAACCCAGGCACACCAAGCCAGGCAAACCAAACCAGGCAAACCAAACCAGGCACACCAAACCAGGCACACCAAGCCAGGCACACCGAACCAGGCACACCGAACCAGGCACACCAACCCAGGCACACCAAGCCAGGCACACCAAGCCAGGCAAACCAAACCAGGCACACCAACCCAGGCACACCAACCCAGGCACACCGAACCAGGCACACCAACCCAGGCACACCAAACCAGGCACACCAACCCAGGCACACCAAACCAGGCACACCAACCCAGGCACACCTAACCAGGCACACCAACCCAGGCACACCAACCCAGGCACACCAAACCAGACACATTAAACCAGGCACACCTAACCAGGCACACCAACCCAGGCACACCAACCCAGACACACCAACCCAGACACACCAACCCAGGCACACCAAACCAGGCACACCAACCCAGACACACCAACCCAGGCACACCAACCCAGGCACACCAACCCAGACACACTAAACCAGACACACCAACCCAGGCACACCAACGCAGGCACACCAACCCAGGCACACCAACCCAGTCACACCAACCCAGACACACCAACCCAGGCAGAGCCATGCCAGGGAAAGGTGCTGCACCCAGCAGCTGCCATGGGGCCGTTTCATCATGGAGGAACCGAGGCTGCTCCCCAAGGGTAACACAAAATAAAGGAGATTTTCAAAATGTGAGCACTTCCCAGGCCAGCTCAGCCATTCCCTGCTCTGCCCAGGCAGCTCCTGCATCTCTGTGCCAGAGCCCCTCCTTTGCTCCTGCAAAGGGATGGCACAGCCCTGGGCACAGGAGCAGGGATGGCACAGACAGGTGTGGCACAAACAGGTGTGAGCAGCCCTGGGCACACCCCAGGTGTGGCACAGACAGGTGATTTTGCATTCCCAGGGCTCAGGATCAGCAGAAAGCCAAGGAGGAGCAGGCACGATCCCTCTGAAATCTCCTCTTGGTCTGAATGACTGCTCAGACACCTCTCTCTGAGCCCCAGCTGCCCAATTTTAACTGGTTTTGTTTTGCTGGTTGGAGGCTGTTTAGGTGCAGCAGGCAAACTCCTGACCTGCAAAACAGCCCAGAGTGGGGAAATTAAACAGATTCATGTGCCTGCTATTTTAGCCTGGTGGTGGGTGGGATTTTTGGCTGCCAAAGCCCTTCTCTGTGAATGTAAGACATCAAGGCCGTGGATATTTCAACACACATTTTATCAGCAGTGCAAACAGAGACTTAGCACGAGGTGTTTTGCATAAAGAACTTTAATGCATTCACTCCTGCAGTTATTTTTAGCTCCAAGTGCAGTCATGTGGACGCTGATCCTCCTGTGCTGCCCCAGCAGATTGCAGACATATGCTGGAGTGAATGTGGCAGGGAAAGCACGGCTGAGACAGGCAGAAATCCCCCCAAAATCAATTATTGACAGCTCCTCACAAACCCGAGCTCACGGGGCGGGGAAGGAGCAGCGTGGAGGGGTTTCCATCCTGCCAGAGCAGGATTTGGCTTGTGGGATGGGGTTAACATTCCTGCAGCTGCATGGAAAGGGGGGAAAAACAAGCAAAAAAAGCAAAAACCCTGACATAGTAAAGGCAAGGAGAGGGAGACACAAATCCACTCAAATCCACAGCAGCAAACTCATTCCAAGTGCTTGTACTGAACCGCAAGGAAGAAATGATCCAGATTAGGCTGCTGTTGTAATGGCCATAAAACAGGGTGAATGAGGTCAGCTTTCATTTTAATGTAAATTGGTTTCAACTCTGTAATAAATCTGATCTCAAAGCCCAGTCATAAATACATACACTTGTACAGTACCTTTGGCAATATAAAACAAATAACTTTAATCTCTGTGTGTGTTTGAAAGCAGAGCAGCTGGGAGAGAAAAACCCTTGCACTGAGGGGAACGCTTGTTTCAACCAACATTTCCTTTTCTAATTCTGTGCCTAGATAAGAAATTACTTTGAAATGCCCCATATCAACTCAACCATGTTCAAAAGGGATGGGAGATGTGAGAAAACTAAAGATCCTTATAAATGGTTTTTGTCTCACAAGCAGTTCTGGTTTTTTATCCTTGATAAAACAGGGTTTTATTATGGTTTTTTATCCTTGATAAAACAGGGTTTTATTGTGGTTTTTTATCCTTGATAAAACAGGGAGAGTTGGTACAGGAAGGGTCCTGCTCTCCTGAGCAAGGACCAGCATTTCACAGGGCAGGTCTGATAAATCTTAATTATCCATTTCCTATTCGTGCTTTGATGAACTCTGTTTATTGAAACTCTGTTTATTGAGCTCCGTTTATTGACACCAGCACTCCAGGCTGGTGCTGCCTCTTCAAAGAGGAGCTGGGATCTGCTCATCAGCTGAGCAAATCAAAGGCTCCTGGTTGTGCTTCTGGAGCAAAGCAGACTCCAGGCTGCAGGGATGGGAATGGGGAGAGAACCCCTGGGGGACCCCGAGACACAAAAAGACAGCTGGATTCAGGAGGAAAGCTCAAGTAGAAAAAAATCTATATTTTTATAGAGATAAATATTATAAAATTAATATACATACATTAATAAGATATATTTTATATTAATAAAATTAATATAGAATGAAATATCTTTTAGAGATAAATAAATATAAACATAAATTATAAATTATAAATTATAAATTATAAATATAATAATAATAATAATAATAATAATAATAATAATAATAATAATAATAATAATAATAATAATAATAATAATAGAAAGGGGCAGCTGATAAGTGAAATGGGCCATTTATTATCCTGAAAGTCATTGGTTGCACCATTTGAATTCTTTGCTGAATGTTGACTTTTCCAATTGCCTTCCCTACAGCTTTCTTTTCCTCTCTCCATGAGAAATAAAACAGACAAGGGAAGGAAGGGTAAAAGCTGTCTTTGTTATCTGCCCGTGTTTCTGGAGACTTCCCAATGCATTTCTTTCTTAATCTGTATTTGGGTTCAGAAACGCCAACGGTGTGTTCCGGAAAATGCATGGTTTCTTTGAAACGGAAAGAACATTTTCCTTTTCATACGATCTTGTTTCTTGTTTTCATCGAAGCTTTATCCTTTGAAGGTTTCGGTTCATCCCAGAGCCTGCGGACAGCCCTGGCTGCAGCGCTGCTGCTCGGTTCTGCCCTGTGCGGGGCAGGTGTGTGCAGGTTGGCACTGTTGCACCCTGAGTTTCTGTGAGCAGAGCCCATGGGCCAGTTGTGCGGCTGGGCTGCAAACCAGGCGTGTGAAATCAGCTCCAAATACATCAGTCATTACGGGGATAATCTGCTGTAATCTGTGAAATGCCGGGGCTTTGGGCAGTTCCGCTCTGCGCTGTGCTCCCTGCCCGAGCTGGGGCGGCAGCTGCTCCATCAAATCCATTTCCCCACATTTCTGCCCCTTCCACTCTTCA
Source organism: Melospiza melodia melodia (assembly GCF_035770615.1). NCBI lineage: Eukaryota > Metazoa > Chordata > Aves > Passeriformes > Passerellidae > Melospiza > Melospiza melodia. Next base: position 8,897,849 of record NC_086221.1, read on the forward strand.
TTTCTGCATTTCCACCTCCCCTGAGCTCTGAGTGCATTCTCTGCACTCCCACCAGGAGAGGAGGCAGGATCAAGTGGGGATAACACCAGGTGAGATGGGCTGAGGGATGTGGGAGCGCCCTGCTTTCCCCCAGCGCCAGGGCCGGGCCGGGCAATGGTCTGGGCAATGCCCTCCTGGGCTGGGCAGTGCCATCCTGGGCTGGGCAGTGCCATTCTGGGCTGGGCAGTGCCCCCCTGGGCTGGGCAGTGCCATCCTGTGCTGGGCAATGCCGTCCTGGGCTGGGCAATGCTCTGCTGGGCTGGACAGTTCCATCCTGGGCTGGGCAGTGCCCCCCTGGTCCGGGCAGTGCCCTCCTGGTCTCACCCTGGGCAGCTGCCCTGGCACAGCCCTGGCACAGCCCTCCAGCAGGCCCTGGCTGCAGGCAGACTGTGATATCAGTTCATTCTCTGCCGTTTCGCCCTCACGGGGCTGCAGTGTCCCCAGGCAGGGCTGTCCCTCTGTCCCTGGGCCGTGCTGGCCCTGGTGGCTCCTGCCAGGCTCTCCTGGCTCTCTCCTGGCAGCACCAGGCGGGCGTTGCTGAAATCTCTGCTCACTCTGGGGGCAGAATTTTTCCATCCCTCTCCAGGGCTACCAAGGGCTTTTGAAATCCAAACATCTTCATTAATGCCTGCTCTAGCCCTTTATGAACATGCTAAATATAAAGGGGGGAGACAAAAGGAATATAGGCTGGGGGAAAGAAAGCTGTAATTAAGCAATGTCAGATGCCCGCAGTGTAAGTGGGAAATCTGAATAAAGACAATGGCATGTGTGAGTTAAGGGTGTGAGTCAGCCTGGAGTCAGCAAGGATTGTAAGGCTGCCTCTGGATTGTCTCCAAGACCTAAAGCTGTACAAAAATAGGCTTCTATTGGTGGTACAGTAGAGAGGGACGTCCTACACAGGCAATTTGGCTCAGAGAGAGTTATGCATTCAATGAGGATGGGACACTTTCTCTGTCCTTGTGATATTCATGAGCTTCAAGCCTTGGGGTTTGACTTTGAGCACTGAGATCTGAATTTCAGCAGGGATGTGTTTCTGTACCCTGAAAAGTCGCAGCTGCAGTACCAAAACAAACAGAACAGAAACCTGGATGCTTGTTGTGCCTGTGGAATAATTTTCCACTGGGTACAATCAATCATCGAGCCAACAGGAGAAATGTCCCAGCCTTGCTCCAGCTGCAACCTGCCGGAACATCCAGGTTCAGCAAGGAGGGACTTTCACTGAGAACCCCCAAAAATGTGGAGAGGAGGCTGGGGTGACAACGTGAGCTCTGCAGGGAGCGGAGCACAAGTGGGGATTTTCAGAAGAAATGCCTGAATTTCTGCTGCTGTGCTTGGAAATGCCCCTTGTGCCAAAGGTCGGGCTTGGCTGGGGGAAGGAGCCACGCAGGGGATGCAGGAATGTCCTGCACACACACAGAGGGGATGCAGGAATGTCCTGCACACACACAGAGGGGATGCAGGAATCTGCACACACACACACACACACACACACACATGGAATGCAGGAGTCTCCTGCACACACACACACAGAGCAAGGCAACCCCTGCTCGGGGCACCTGGAATGAGCCAGGCACGCTGGAGGGCACCTAGAGCTAATCACAATCAATTACAGTTGATTAAAAGCCTCAAGAAGCCAATATATTGCAAAGAAAAACAAATAGCAACTCTGCAAAAATAAAAGAGCTAATCAATAACTAGCCAAGCAGTAAACAATTAACAGGGGGAAATATCCTTATTGTCCCTGAAGTGTGCAATGTTCCTTCTTCAGCCTCTGGGAATGTGCTGTTCCCAGGGCCCTGGGGTTTTGCAGCTCCCTTTCCCTCTCAGAGCAATGAAAACACTGAAATCCCTCTCTGCCAGGCCAGCCCCAGTATCCTGACTGCAATCTCTGATTTTGGGCACTTTTGGGCCGTGGTTTCTGAGGCTGGCACTGCCACGGTCGCCCTGCCCAGCCTGCAGCTCAGGGGAAGGGATGGATGCTGAGTTCTGAGCTCGCACAAAACACCCACAGAGCCTCCACCAACAGCCGGGCTGCCTTGCCCAATTAATGTGACAGAGGAGTTTACTCTCCGGCAGGGAGTGACAAAGGGAATTTGCTATGAAGAAAACCGAAAGTGAACAAGACATTACACAAACCATTAAAAATTTGCCATTTTTTTCCTTTTCTTTTTCTTTTTTTTTTTTTTTTTTTTTTTAGCAGGAGCTTCTGGCAAGATGAATAATTTGGAAGTGAGAGTCATATTCTGAGACAGAGCAGGAGCCCTTGATCTGAAACTAATTTGTTGTCAAAAAGAGTTAAGAGATTTAAAGCTGGGCTTTATCTCGAGCAGAATAAGGCAATGTAAATACCTTATTATTCACTCTGCTCCTCCAGTGCCACAAGAACTTTATGCTACTTTGGGTCCCCTTTGAAATGGTGTGAAGCAGTGAGGTCCAGGGTGGGGATTTTGGGGTGTCCTGTACTGGATTTGGATGATCTTTGGTGTCCCTTCCAGCTCAGGATATTCTGTGGTTTGTGAAATGAGCAAAGGAGGTCATAGTGGCTGGTAAAATTATTTATTGCAAATAATTCACACAAATAACTTTGACATTTTTGGTCAATACATTATTTGTGGCTGTTTTCCTATCGTTAATTGTTCAGGCATTGAGGCACTGGTGTAATGCTCAATTAGTGATTAACTCCCTGATTGGGAATTAATCTCCTCTCACCCCCTGTGGGATGTGAGCGACTGCAGCCCTTGCTCCCTTCTGGGATGGAGATTGCTGGTCCAGTGCATCACCCACACCTTCATCCACTGATCTTGACTCAAAACTCCTTTTTTGCTCCGATTTGCATGGAGGAAAATCTGTTTGCAGGGCTGGGGGAGAGGCTGGAATGTGAGTTCTGTATGGCTGGGTGCAGCCAGCAGCCATGGCCCTGCACTGACCCCCGTGCAGCGGCACCAATGCAGCAGAGCTGCAGCAGCACCAATGCAGCAGAGCTGCAGGGGCAGCATACAGGGGAGGGCTCCCAGTGCCAGGGCAGGGCTGGGTGGGATCCCTGGCGCTGTCAGGGGAGCTCAGCATCATCCCTGTGACACAAATCCCTCCTGGCCACGGGCTGTCAGAGCCCAGCGTGTGCTGAGCAAACAGCATCACAGAACAAAGACTTAATTATAAAGCTAATGGTTAAAGCTATTATGGTTTGTGGAAGATTGGTCATTAACTGCAGGAGTATGGAAACCAAACATTTTTTTCCTGACATTTCCTCTCAGCCACACTGAGCAAACACAAGTTTGAGGATGTAGAGACGTCACACGTGGCTCAGAGGGGTTGAACAGGATTGGGTTTGAATGGATTGCGTTTCCCTGGGTGGTTTCTGGTTTCTGGGTGGAATTTGGCTGCCACATGTGCAGTGTCACACCAAGTTACAAGCACCCATCCTCAGAGCACACCACAGCTGCTGGGCAGGGATGGCCCTGCCCTGGGACAGCTGGAAAATGATTTATTGAGGAGGCAGAGCCTCACCTGTGTGACCCGCAGCACCTTCCCCTGCCGTGAGAGGGGACAGGAGCATCTCTGCTCCCTGAGACACGGCAGAAACCTTCCCAGCTGCCTCAGCTGGGGCGGCATGTGAGCATGGTCCCAATTACCCTCCCAGATTCAAGCTTGTATCCAATCAAAAAGATTATTAATGAGAATTAGGTCACTTTTAATTAGCTGCTGTTAACATAGCAGCTTCCCCTCTCCCAAAGACATCACTGTTTCTGATATTCACCATCAAGTATTCTTTCTCAGAGCAATTATCCCATCCAAACTGGTTGCTCTCACAGTTAACAATTTTCATACTAATGCATTAATTGCCCCTGGCTTAGCCACTGTCTAATCAGCAAGGTGGGTATTGGTTTCTGGAAGTGATTGATTTCAAGGGACTTTGTGCTTAATTACATTTTAGCAAACTCTGTTTTGAATCCTTAGAGAAGAGAGGCATTTTCTGTTTGGCTTTGAACTGGCTGTGTTGGAGGGATCCAAGTATCTGAATTATTCCATTCATCCTTAAGTGTGCTCCTCATGAGATGGTGCAGTTTTGTCACTTCTGATTCATCTTTGCCCAGAAGAGCTCACCCCAATTGTAGGGTTTGCATTAATAAGTAAGTTTGCTTTAAAAAATAATGATTACATTTTATATATATCTGCACGTCAGGCATGGAGAGAGCAGAGTGATCTCTCAAAAAGTAATTTGTATATCAATCACTTAACTCGATGGTTTGGGATGGAATGTGCTATATAAATGCACGGCCCCAATTTATCTTCTTTCCTCTCGTGTCTCCATTTAATTGCACCTTTATTGGCCAGTCTGAGGCGCAGAGCTGGGGCAGAGCCAGGGCAGGGCTGGGGGCTGAGAGGTCCCTGTGGGTGGTGGAGCCCTCCTGAGCCAGCTGGAGCCAGGGCTTCCCATGGGACCTCAGAATCACAGAGTGGTTTGGGTGGGGAGGGGGCTCAGAGCCCACCCAGCGTCCCCCTGCCACCGCAGGGACCCCTCCCACTGTCCCAGGAGGGGCCAAGCCCTGTGCAGCCCTGCCCAGCCTGGCTCTGGGCACTGCAGGGATCCAGGGCAGCCCCAGCTGCTCCGGGCACCCGTGCCAGGGCTGCCCACCCTGCCAGGGAAGGATTTATGTGACCGTGCCCACAGGGCTCTTGGATGAGGGAAGAGACGGGGATCTGACTCCATGTTTCACAAGGCTTGGTTATTTTTATGATATATGTGACATTGAAGCTATACTAAAAGAATAGAAGGAAAGGTTTTCTCAGAAGGCCGGCTCTCTGCATGGATGGGGCTGTGCAGGAGCTCTCCTGTGACAGGAGCTCTGTGGATTGGGCTGTGCAGGAGCTCTCTGGAGCTCTCTGCATGGATGGGGCTGTGTCTGGAGCTCTCTGAATGGATGGGGCTGTGCAGGAGCTCTGTGGATTGGGCTGTGTCAGTTCTCTGGATGGATGGGGCTGTGTCAGGGGTTCTCTGCATGGATGGGGCTGTGTCTGGAGCCCCGTGGATGCTGGGGCTGTGTCAGGATCTCCCTGTGCAGCAGCTCTGTGGATTGGGGCTGTGCAGGAGCTCTCTGGAGCTCTCTGGATGCTGGGGCTGTGTCAGGATCTCCCTGTGCAGGATCTCCTTGCTCTGTGGATGGGGCTGTGCAGGATCTCACGCCACCATCACTGCCTCCCTCTCCCATCCGAGCCCTCCCCAGCTGGGGCAGAGGCAGGAGCTGATCCCCAGCAAACAATCCTGAACCAGCACGGGTGGGAGCTGGGCCCTGCAGCCTGGGGGGAAACGCTGGAACTGGGGGAGAGGGGGGCTGGAGAAAAGTGTTTTTCTGCTCGAAAAATGATAAAATTTTGATAACTTCAAGCCAGCTCAACCGGCAGACAGGCAGCTCAGACAAATGTATAAAACATCAAAAGGCACAGGATGGAGAGCTCCAAATATAGCTCCCTGCAATGCAATTCATTCCTGAAGCAGAAAGGGGAAACTTTGCCATAACGTGTTGTGTTGAGGCCCCATTTCCACGTGTGCAATGAGCCAGGATGGAAAGGATGGCAGAGACCTGTGCATCAGTCCCAGAGGCTGAATGACACCCCACAAAAATTAAATGTGTGCATGAGAAGTTAACAGGGGCATGTGCCCAAAGTGTGCTGAGACATTTTGCAGCTTGCTAAAGAGAGAAAAAGTTCCCCACAGTCAATCCACAGCAGAAAATCTCTGGGTGAGCAAGGGGGTGCAGGGAGAATCTCATGATGACTCAATGCTAATTAATGTCCACTCAGAGCAATTATTATCAGGGTTTAGTAATTTGTAAATCTGATCTCACTAAATGACCAGAAATTATTACAAGGGATGCTCAGCTGAGAACTTCATTAACCCTTGGTGGCATAGATCTTGCTTGGGAAGGTTGTGTGACTGACAGAGCCCTGGATGCTGCAAACAGCCCCTCTTGGCTCATTGCCTCTATCTACAGACAGAAAGGTCACTAATCTGCTGTTAGCTGTAAATTCAAGGTTTAATGGGGCTGTGTGTTTCACAGGATCCCAGTTTGAACGTGCTGGTTTGGCTGGGCTGTTACCTTGCTGGGTAAACCCAAGGTAAACCCTGGAGCTGCCTTTTACAGAGCAGGTGAAGCTGCTGCCTGGGCTTTGATGGCACAGCACCCACGTTTTACCCCCCAGAATGAAGGGAAACCTGGGAGGAGCCCAGAGGTTACCCCAGGAGAGCAGGAGGGCTGCAGGAAAGCAATAATTTGATAAATTAGAGGTCCTTTGATGACAGCCCAGCTATGGAGAGATATGTGAGGTCTGCGAGGAAGATCTGGGGAGAAGATCCATCAGTTATATGCCCAGCACTCCCTTCAGTGGGGGCAGCAGTTACTTTGCCTCTGTTCCCTTTGGTGTTTATTAATCACTAATTTAATAACCCATTAGGATTAGTGAATTCAGCTGGAGGTTACTTCCTGGTTATACTCATGACGAAATAAATGGCATTGGAAATCCAATTAGACACAACCATACAATAATTGTGTAAGAACATAATCCCCTCTCTGCCAGAGCAGGACAGGTGCAGCATCTCAGACCTTTTTCCCATGGAAAACCAGTGGATTACATGCAGAGAAATGGGATTTGCAGCTGTAAATTCATGCGCTCCTGCTTATCCTGAGGTGGTGGTGGAGCAGCGATTGCTGAGACAAGCCCAAAGATAAACACAGTTCCAGGGTCACAGCCAGGAGACCTGAGCTTATTAAAGTGTGTTCTAATACTTTTCAAGTTATTTTCCTTCCCCTGGTGTGCTGTGTGGGCCACGAGCACCAAGGCTCAGAAATTCCCTGTTATTTTTATAGAGATACACTAAATCTGTTGACCCTGAGCAGGTCCTGCAAACACAGAGGATTTTATAAAAGGCAAGAGAAAAAAAAAAAAAAAGAGGTTTCAAATCTTTGAAAATAGACCATGGGAAAGCTTCTAAGGGCTGAGCATCGTCCCTGTTAATAAAGCTCAGTGCTGCAGACATGGGGTTGCTGGTGGATGCACTGAGGGAGCTGGGATGGAGCTGCCAGGGAGGGGTGGGCAAGGGGGTTTAAATGCTCTGAATACCAGGAACTCATTGCCCTGCACTGGCTGGATGTCCCATATTTTTTTAGTGTTTTTAGGCATGGAATTATTGCGCCTTTCCCCCAGCTTTGCCTCTGTTCCCCCTGGGCTGGAGGGAAGGCGATGGAAGCACAATAATGTGGGGCACAATAACAGTGACAGGGAGAGCCAGCAGCAGCTGAGCTCTGCCAGGGCAGTGCCCTGTCTGGAAGGAGCTGCAGATCAGGTCCCAAGCAGTAATTAGCACTGCCTGCAGCCACGAACAGCAGCTCCACCAGAAAGGAGTGGGCACGCTGTGCTGTTATTGCCTCCTGGCCCTCCGTGCCAACTTTCTGATTAATAACATCCCAAGCCACTTGATGCACTATTGATTCTAAATTCAATAAGAAGAACTGGCAGCTTCTGGCAAGATCACATCATTTTTCCTCAAAAATTTTTCTCAGTTATTCACCCTGAGCTGCCCTGGCCCAACCTGGGGCTGTCCCCTCTGTCAGGGAGCTCTGCAGAGCCACCAGGGCCCCCTGAGCCCCCTTGGCTCCAGGCTGAGCCCCTTCAGCTTCCCCAGCCCCTTCCCAGCTCTGCTGCCCTTCTCCGGGAAGAGAAGCCCAGGCAATAAACAAAAGCTGTTCACATCCATTAACAACCTAGGAGAGGAAGGCAAATGCATAACAGCGAGCAGAAGGCGGCTCAGAAAGTGTGGGGAAGCCAAGAAATATTGAGCTTTGATCCAGAGAGAGTATTCCAACAAATGCTGAATGCTGTGCAAATATTCCGTGCTTGCAGGAGCCAAAACACATGGCAAGGGAGGAGCGATGGTGCCCGAGGCTCCTGGGTGGGCACAGGGGGGGCTCCTGCACACATCTGCTGCCCCTGGCACTGGGAATTATCCTTTACCTAAACCTGCACCCGCAGGAAGGGGCTCCAGCACGCATCTGCTGTTCCTGGTGCTGTGAACAGCATCCTTCACCTGAACCTTTATAAACCTCTATCAGTTTCCACAGGAAAGGGCTCCAGCACACATCTGCTGCCCCTGGTGCTGGGAACAGCATCCTTTAACAGAACCTTTATAAACCTTTATCAGTTTCCACAGGGAGGGGCTCCAGCACACATCTGCTGTTCCTGGTGCTGGAATCAGCATCCTTTAACAGAACCTTCATCACCTTCCACAGGAAAGGGCTCCAGCACACATCTGCTGTTCCTGGTGCTGGAATCAGCATCCTTTAACAGAACCTTCATCACCTTCCACAGGAAGGGGCTCCAGCACACATCTGCTGCCTCTGGTGCTGGGAACAGCATCCTTTAACAGAACCTTTATAAACCTCTATCAGTTTCCACAGGGAGGGGCTCCAGCACACATCTGCTGTTCCTGGCGCTGAGCACAGCATCCCTCACCTGAACCTTTATCAGCTGCCCCAGCAGCTGCCCCAGTGCCAGCCCTGCCCTGGGAGCAGGCTGCCCCTCTGTGCTGTGTTTGTGAGCAGGGCAAGGCAGGGCTCGTGGCCCAGGAGCTGGAGCTGGCTGGAGAAAGGGCTGGAAACGCTGGGAGGCTGCAGCAGGGAGGGGCAGGGGCAGAGGATGAGGATGAGGATGGGGCTGCAGGGAGCTCGAGGCATTTCTGGGGGGCTCAGAACAGGCAGAGTGTCCCCCAGGGCACAGACCCCTTTCGTCCCTTCTCCCCATCAGTCCTAGGTTTCTGAGCACTAAAACCACATGGATTCTTCCAATTGGAAAGGGAAAAGGCATTTGTGTCCTACTGGGCTGCCTGTGGTTAGGTTTTGGCCAAATTCAGCAGAGGGAGACCATGGTTTTCTTTGAGATGTGTTCTGCTGTGTGAGGGCCAGCCCAAAAATTCTAATTTTGCTGCTTTATTTATTTATTGTTCCTGATTTTCAGCAGTCTGTGGGCAATGAATTATGCAGAAGATGCATAGCAAATGAACTGAGGCTCTGGCAGGTTTAGCACAGCTCCAGAGCCGGGCATCCAGCTCCACCTGTCTGCAGCAGCTCCTGCAGCATCTCCTGCATCTCCTGCATCTCCTGCAACAGCTCCTGCAGCAGCTCTTGCAGCTCCTGCAGCTCCTGCAGCTCCTGCAGCAGTGTGTATCTGTGCTTCCTTTGCCACTTGGATCACACATCCATGCCCTGTCCACACCAACCAAATACATCAACCCAGTCATATAAATCTGACCGCCAAATCAAGGCCATGATTTCTCTCCTCAAAAATCAATTCTCATTTGTGCCTTGGAGCCTGGGAGCTGCACTGGCTTCCTCCTCTCTGAGTAGCTGGCACTTAGCACTTGCTTTTTGGTTTTAAACCCAAAGTTCTACCTTTTTTTTTTTTTTTTTTTTTTTTGTTAAATCCACATTTAATCTTGTGTTTGTGTGCACCAGGGAATAAGAGAAAGGTTTTATTACTTGCATTATTTATGAATGGTATAATTTCAGGGCATCTTATTAAACCAAAGCTCTGAGCGGAAAATAATATTAAAGAAGACAAATGTGTATATTTGTTTCATAAATCCATAAAACCTGATTAACAATGGTGCTCCTAATGCTGGGCTGATCATTAGGAGACTTCCTGTATCTGGACCAGGGTGCTGCACTGGAGGCTTTGATGCATGAGGACAGGGCCCTGCAAAGCTCTGTGAACTGAGATTCGTGGTGCAGCAGGCTGTGATTGAACCAAGGCTTTGCTGTTGGGTTTTTAATTATTTTTATTGCTTTTTCTTTCCCCGAGAATCTCAGGGCTGATTAACAATACAGGAGGAGCTGGGAGCCTTGCTGCGCTCTGCCAAAGCAGCTGCTGGCTCCCAAAGCAGGGCTGGGGCTCTGTGCTTCCCCTTCAGCTTTTCTTACTGGAGCTGAGGCTGTTCCTTCCTCTGCTCCCTTGGAATGGGGTCCAGCATTTCTGTGCCTGTTCCTTCCCTCTGCACCCTGAGAATGGGGTCCAGCATTTCTGTTCCATCCCTCTTCTCCCTCGGAATGATTTCCATCATTTCTGTGGCTGTTCCTTCCCTCTGCTCCCTGGAACTGGGGTCCAGCAGACATCCCCCCTTCCCCTGCCACCAGGGGCATTTTCCATCAGAAAATGCAGTTTTCCGTTTTATTTGGTGGCAGAGCTCCAAAGTGAAGCCTGAAGAGGAAAGGGCAGATGAGGACACGTTCCTGGGCACAGTTACTGAGCTGTGAGCCCCCTTTGGGTCTCCTCCCAGTGCTCAGTGCTGGTGATTTCCTTCCTCGAGAATTGTCGGTCTGGAGGGAACACAGTGTGAGCTCCAAAGGGCTCCCAGAGCCTGTGTGACAGCAGGTGACAGGGGTGGTGGCATTCTGCCCGTCCCCAAAGCCCCCTCCAGAGCCAGGGCAGGTCAGGATGGGGATGTTCTGCCACAAATCCTCCCCTCCAGAGCTCTCACTGCTGCTGCTCCGTGGAGTCACTGGAGCCTGAGTGCAGCTGGGCAAGAGCCAGAGGGGAAGGAGCACTCCCAGGGGGCTGCAATGGAGAAAGAAGAAATATTTTTGCTAAGAAAAGGAAGAGGATCTCAGGAAATTCACATGCAGCTCCCTTGCAGTGAGACGCTCCGTGTGACTCCTCCACAAGTGGTGACAGAGAAAATTCTCTGCCGAAAAAAATTAGCCTGAAGGTGAAAACTTCAAAGGGGCTGAACTGTGAATCCAGCCAGAGCCTTCTGCACACGGTGGAGCTGAGAGGAGCAGGGCTTGATAAAGCACTTCAAAACCCTGCCAAGCCTGGGCTCAGCTCCTCCTGCAGCAGAGCCGGGCTCTGGCCAGCCCTGAGCACCTCTGGGACCAAACGCTGAGGAAATGCTCTGAAACGCCCCAAAAAAGAGAGAGGAAGGGGAGGGTGGGAGGAGAGCAGCATGCACAGGGCAGGGAGGGCTGGGCAGGTGAGGGGAACACCTGGGGAAAGCCAGAGCCTTCGGCAGGGCTGGGCAGGTGAGGGGAACACCTGGGGAGCACCTGAGCCTTGGGCAGGGCTGGGCAGGTGAGGGGAACACCTGGGGAAAGCCAGAGCCTTGGGCAGGGCTGGGCATAGGGCAGAGCCTTGGGCAGGGCTGGGCAGGTGAGGGGAACACCTGGGGAGCACCTGAGCCTTGGGCAGGGCTGGGCACAAGGGCAGAGCCATGGGCAGGGCTGGGCAGGTGAGGGGAACACCTGGAGAAAGCCAGAGCCTTGGGCAGGGCTGGGCATAGGGCAGAGCCTTGGGCAGGGCTGGGCAGGTGAGGGGAACACCTGGGGAGCACCTGAGCATGGGCAGGGCTGGGCACACGGTACCCAGAGCCCCCCTCACCTGTCCAGGGGAATTTCACCCTGCACCAAATCCCCAAGCTGGGGAATTGCTGAGCTCCCCTGTAACACAGACCCCATTAAACCCAAATACTTGGGTGCCTAAAGAAACAAGTGACTCCATCCACTCCTTCTTCTGACTGGATCTGATCCCTGGGGTTTTTGGGTTTGGTTCTTTCTGGTTGCTGGTTTTTCTTTTAAAGCAGATCCTGCTTGAACAAGGGCAATGAGCCTTTTCATGCTTGCCCACTTGTAGATTGATTCAGCAGCAGCTGAAAGAGCCCAAGCACTCCTGTATCCCTAGGTTATTCACTGCCCCAATGAGGAACTGTATTTCTCACAGCAGCTGCAGAAAAACAGGAGTTTTTGATCACCTGCAAGCAGTTGCCAAGCTCTCCCTGGGGATAAGGGGTGAAGCTGGGGGTGATGAGTGGAAGGCAGACAAGGCAGGAGCTGAGCTCTGTGGGGCCGGGGAGGGTCTGGGGTCCCTGCTGGAGCTGCAGGGGCACTGAGGGCACCGAGCCCAGCCCCACACAGCTCAGAGCCACCCGCAGCCTGGGGTCACCCTGCTCCCCATCCTTCCCCCTCGGGAAAATGGAATTTCTGCGCTGCTGGCACATGAAAGGAATGGGAGCTTTCTCGCTGCAAGCCATAGAAAGCAGGCTTCATTCAGTCCCTGAATAATTTAGAGTACAAGCCTTTGATTAATTTCATGAGAAAAAGGAAACAAAGTTAGCTATAACTATAGGCCATTCAAAGTATGGATTGCCAGAAAAAATGTGCAAAGCGCTGTCATGAGAGGATTAATTACACAGATTAAATATTTTATAAGTTAAATAATGTGTATTTTTTGGAGACAAAATGGAATGTCATTTTTTCCCCCAAGACAGGGAAAGTAACTGTATTCACTTCCATTTAGCCCACAGAGCAACACAGACTCCAGTGACAGAGGAGGATGGATCAGGGCTGTAATTCCCAGCTGGCACCAAAATCCATATTCTGAGCAGCATTTCATCTTCTCCCTGAGAGCCAGCTCTGAGCTTTCAAGTCCCTGTCACTTGTGAGGATCTTCTGGGGGAGAAGAAAAGGGTCCTGGCAGTTGTTATTCCCACTATTATAGTCTCCCACATCTGGAAGGAAAATGGGCTGTGTAAAGTGATTTTAATTATTGTGTTATTGTCCTGGAGGATAATGGCAGAGCCTTTCAAACTCTCTTCCTTTTTCCTTCACAGAAAAGAGGCCCTGGAGCCCGTTCCTGGCTGAATCCCTGTGCAGGAGAGTTTGGTCCATGGCACTCAGGGGAGGTGCAGCTGCTCTGCCACAGGAATGGATGCAGGGCCGGCCCTGCCATCTCTCAGGTTTGGCCTAAGATTCCATGGTTCTGTGATTCCATCAATCTTTGTGCTGGTTTTTATTGCCTGACTCAAGTCCAGAACACCTGACAGCTGTTACATTTTCTTCCTACTGAAATTGGTTTGTTTCCTAAAAGTTAAAAATGCACAGAGCCCCCCATGAATGTGCAATCCTCTCCATGGGAGCTGATGTGCATGCTAATAAAGGTGTGGAGGAAATCACCCCTGTGAGGGGCAGAGGGACAGAGCCAGCAATGAGCCCAGGCTGAGCCCACTGCTGACACTCTGTGCTCTCTCTGCTCAGTTAAATTGTCTGCTGAGCATTGAGCATTGAGCAATGAGGAATGGCCATGCACTCAGAGATGCCCCTGCCAGCCTTTCGTCTCTGTTTCTTCTGAATTTTGGAAAACAAATTCTGCTGATGCTCTCCGAGCATTGAAACAGAGGGTGGGTCTCAGCTCCATGGAGGGAGTGGAATAATGATTAATTTGGTTTCAGTGTGATGCCCTGGAACTTCTGGAGGTGGGACTCACAGTGTAACTCAGGCTTCCTTAAGGTTTAGATTGGATATCAGGGAAAATCTCTTCCCTGAAAGGTGGCCAGGGATGGGAGCAGGCTGCCCAGGGCAGGGGGAGTCAGCAGGGGTGGGGATGTGGCCCCTGGGGACCTTGGCTCATGAGGAATGGTGTAAAGGCTGCTGTAAGGGCTGGAATCATTCTCAGAGATCTTCTCCAGCCCTGATCACCCCATGGCTCTGTTACTGGGCAGATCCAGGAACCACAATTAGTGGGAAGCCTTCTCAGATAGAAATAACTCCCTGCTCTTATCTGCATTTCGAATCTGTGATTTTCCCGTCCTGCCACTGCCTGGGGGAGGCTCTGGCACCTCGTGCCACCTCCCCCTGGATCCCTGCAGCCTCCTCCACACCCTGCTGCATCCCAAACCCCGCTGCACTCCTGCTTCTGTCCCTGCAGACCTTCCCTGCTGAGCCCTCTCCTCTCCTCTCCTCTCCTCTCCTCTCCTCTCCTCTCCTCTCCTCTCCTCTCCTCTCCTCTCCTCTCCTCTCCTCTCCTCTCCTCTCCTCTCCTCTCCTCTCCTCTCCTCTCCTCTCCTCTCCTCTCCTCTCCTCTCCTCTCCTCTCCTCTCCTCTCCTCTCCTCTCCTCTCCTCTCCTCTCCCCACACCTGTGCCCGGCTCCATTGCATCCATTTCCCATCCTTGTCCCATTTGTGCCACTCTTTCCTCGAGAAAAGGGACTTTGGAGGCAATTTGCCTTGGAAAATGACTGTTACATTATTGACTGGGTAGAAAGGAACTGTTTTATTAGAGCTTAGAATTCTGCATGTTTCTTTCCCTTACAAATATCCTATTACATGCTCAGAGACCACCCACACGCTTTGCTGCTTTTACATTTGCCCAGCAATCTTTCATGCCAGTTGACTTTTCATTTTCAAATCCCTTTCTGCATTAAGCACAGACCCACACACTCCGACCCATTTTGCTTTGAAATAAATCATAACTCCGTGCCAGGAATGACTCGGGGTGTTCTTCGGAATTTGTAAACAGCACTAAAGTCTTGTGGGAAATGTCACAAAGCGTTGCTCTGAATTTATTAAGTAGTTTCTAATCTCGAATGTCTGTATTCCTGTACACAGCCTGACAGTGCTTCCACCTGCAATGGCATCTGATGGCTGGGGGGATTCTGGGGCTCCTGGAAAACCCCACAGACCCAGGAAGGGGAAGGAGCTTTGGGGCTGTGCAGGCTGGTTGGACAAAAGGACAAAGAATCCATTTTGCAGCCTGCCGTTAGCATTTCATTTGATAAAGGAGAGGGAAAAATGCAATTTCTTTGGCCGTGGTCAGGATGTGCTGGGTCCTGCCCTGGCTCAGAAGGTGAAGCGGCCACAAGGGATCCCAAAGGAGCCCCCAAACCCCTGCTGGCTCTCCATGAGGGCAGGGGGACAACGGGACCGTGTTCACAGGGGTCTTCAGACTGGGGAAGAGACAAGGACCTGACTGAGGCATTTCCAGTGCCAGGGAACGAGCTGAGGGTGGCACAAGGCAGTGAGATACCCTTGGGGATGGATCCCGTGCAGGGATCAATCCTGTATCTGATCAATCCTGTACCTGAGGCATTTCCAGTGCCAGGGAACGAGCTGAGGGTGGCACAAGGCAGTGAGATACCCTTGGGGATGGATCCCGTGCAGGGATCGATCCTGTACCTGATCAATCCTGTATCTGATCAATCCTGTACCTGATCAATCCTGTATCTGATCAATCCTGTACCTGAGGCATTTCCAGTGCCAGGGAATGGATTGCAGGCGGCACAAGGCAGCGAGCTGCCCGTGAGGAGCTGCCTGGGAAGGTTTCAGCACTTTCCCCTGATGCCCAGCCTTGTTTCCCAGGCTGTCAGCTGGCATCCAGCCACGGCTATAGCTGGCAGCCCGGGCAGAGATGCAGAGGGGTTTGTGGCCACACCAGGCGGTTTCCATCCAGCTCCTGCTCTAATCCCAGGGCTGCCTTCCCCAGCTGCTGGGAGGGTGTCAGAAATTCCAGGCAGGCAATTCCAGCATCAAAAAGATGTATTGCCACTTGAAGCATGTTGGACATAAAAGCAGAGCAGCTTTTAATTAAATTTTTTCCACCAGCCACGGAGGGTCTAAACAAGGAGCAGGAGTGTTTTACAGGAGTGAAAACTCTCAGTACTTCAGTGCAGCAAGAGAAAAGCAGCTTTGAAATCAGGAGGAGGAAAGCTGATGGAGAGAGGCTGTGCCTGGGGAGCAGTGTGTGGGATGGCACGTGTTCCATGGGGCTTTTTGTCAGGATTTCCCTGAAACATCTGCAGAAACCTTTCCCTGAGCCTTGTGGCCATCAGTAACAATTTCCTTCCACACAGCATCACAGTGGGATGCAGAAAGAGCCACAGGCCAGCCTCACTCCCACCTAATTCCCATTTGCCCTACATTTGTGCAAACACCAAGGGATGGCTCAGGCCACACGAGATCCTTGGGCAGTTTTGTGGCTTGTCAGCTGCGTGGGAGGAGATGGGGCTGGAAGGACAGACTGACAAGGGCTTTGCTGCCACTGTGATGGACTCTGCAGATCAAACAGCATCCCCGGGCCTGCTGTGGGTGCACAGGCAGGGCAGGAGCACATTAAATGAGCTCGGAGTGTGAGTCCCTGCTGATCAATTACCGGGCAGGGAGCTGGGCATTATTTGTGAGCCCCTCCATGGCCCCAGCCAAAATTCTGCCAGAAATCAAATTCAGATTCAAGGTCAGGCCAAGCAGGTTCCTCTCAGCACAGGGGAGGCTGTGCCAGCCCAGTGTCCCCTCCTTTGGGCAGTGCTGGCACTGTGGGCAGCATGGGCAGTGTGGGCACTGTGGGCAGTTTGAGCAGTGCTGGCAGTGCTGGCAGCATGGGCAGTGCTGGCACTGTGGGCAGTGCTGGCACTGTGGGCAGTGTGGGCAGCATGGGCAGTGTGGGCAGTTTGAGCAGTGCTGGCACTGTGGGCAGTGTGGGCACTGTGGGCAGCATGGGCACTGTGGGCAGTGTGGGCAGTTTGAGCAGTGCTGGCACTGTGGGCACTGTGGGCACTGTGGGCAGTGTGGGCAGTGTGGGCAGTGTGGGCAGCATGGGCAGTGTGGGCAGTTTGAGCAGTGCTGGCACTGTGGGCAGTGTGGGCACTGTGGGCAGCATGGGCACTGTGGGCAGTGTGGGCAGTTTGAGCAGTGCTGGCATTGTGGGCACTGTGAGCAGTGTGGGCAGTGAGGGCAACATGGGCACTGTGGGCAGCGTGGGCAGTGCTGGCACTGTGGGCAGTGTGGGCAGCATGGGCACTGTGGGCAGTGTGGGCAGTTTGAGCAGTGCTGGCACTGTGGGCACTGTGGGCACTGTGGGCACTGTGGGCACTGTGGGCAGCATGGGCACTGTGGGCAGCGAGGGCAGCAGCAGGAGGGGATGGCTGTGCTGGGAGCAGCTCCCACTCCTGATGGATGACTCTGTTCCCCTCCCAGAACTCCCCGTCCCATCCTGGCTTTGCTCATGGGGAGTTTCCTTCTCTGTCAGGGCATCAATTCCTGCTGTAACTCAGCGCTCACACAGCCCAAATTGCTCCACACCGAGCAGAATCTTTAAGCAAATAGAAATGAGGAGGGTTTCAAGCTCCTGGGTCTGTGCAGAGAAATCCATTTCCTCCTGACACTGCCATCTGGGCAGCTCCTGCCTTCCCGAGCCGCCGGCCCGGGGAATTCTTGCGCTCAAATTAATTGACATTCTGTCTCTTAGTTTTCTGTCTGCTCCCAAGATGAGCTTAATGATGCCGCAGCTGCCTGACACGGAGTTCATTCTGCAATCTTTTTGGTTTGTGTCAGTTTATCAGCTCTTGGCAGTGGTTCTGAGAGCCGGGGAGGAGCTGCCAGGACCTGGCTGTGTGTGCCTGGCCCTCAACATGGACCTGCTGCTGCTCCCTGTGCCCAAGGAGCCAAAACCCCAAAAACACAGCCCAGCTCCCCCAGAGGGCAGCAGCTCTGGGCCATCGCCTTCACTTGACAGCAAAGCAGCTTCCAAATATTCCCCAAAAAGGTGAAAATGTCCCCATTCCCCAGGCGTCCTTCTGCCTGTTATTGGAAAGAGGTTTAATTGGAAAACTGTGACGGTGTTCACAGGGGTCTGAGGGTGAGGGAAGACACTCCATGTTTCAGAAGGCCTGATTTATTATTTTATGATATATATTACATTAAAACTATACTAAAAGAATAGAAGAAAGGATTTCATCAGAAGGCTGTCTTAGAATAGAATAGAAAAGGAATAACAAAGGTTTGTGGCTCAGTTCTCTGTCCAAGCCAGGTGACTCTCTTTGGCCATTAATTAGAAACATCCACATGAGACCAATCCCAGATGCACCTGTTGCATTCCACAGCAGCAGATAACCATTGTTTGCATTTTGTTCCTGAGGCCTCGCAGCTTCTCAGGAGGAAAAATCCTAAGGAAAGGATTTTCCATAAAACAGGAAAGCCCCTCCTGCTCCCCTCGTGCCCCCAGGGCAGGGTTGGTGTGCCTGGGGTCAGGGGCTGAACACAGAAAGCAAAGCAGGACAAACACAGCTCTCTGT
The DNA here is from genome assembly GCF_035770615.1 of Melospiza melodia melodia. Classification (NCBI taxonomy): domain Eukaryota; kingdom Metazoa; phylum Chordata; class Aves; order Passeriformes; family Passerellidae; genus Melospiza; species Melospiza melodia. The sequence goes on from NC_086221.1 coordinate 8,915,772, forward strand.
GCCTCCCCACAGCTGCCCTGGCACTGTGGGATGCTGATATTAAACTCATATTAAATTCAAACCAGCTCAGCAGCGTGCAGAGTGCTCGCTGCAGCCATAACTCCTGATATTTATGTTGTGGCAGGAAAGCAGAGGACACAGCCAGGAGCTCCAGGGCCTCAAGAGCTGGATCCATAAGGAAAATGCTCTGCCTTGTTATAAAGCAGTGGACATTGTGTCCAAAATTCCATTTCACCTGTCCAGTGTTGTTGCTGAATAATTTTATCCTTGGAAAATCAGTTTTTCTCTTCCACTTCACACTGGCTCCCAGTAGCATCATTTTAATGATAATTTATGTGTTGTTCTAGCAACGGAGCAGTAACTGGAAAAAACCCAACCTGGGGATGTGTGTTCGGGGTGCCAGGGTTTGATAAAGCCCCTTTTGGCCTCTGCCATTATGCTGGGGTCTGTGCCCCTGCTGGCAGCTGTGTTTTACTGGTTTAGCACCCTTTGCCCCGGGCAGATGTTGATAAAACATTTTTTGGAAGAGCCAGGCCCTCAGCTGGGATCCAAAGGGAGGACAGAGCTTGCATTGGCTCTATTTATATTTTTGTTAATCAGATCTCACTTTATCTGAGCACTTTCTACCCAAAGCCAAAAGGAGTGTGCTCTAGCTGGGGCTGTCCCAGGTGCTTTGGCTGCAGCAGAGAGACACCAGCAGGATAAAAGGGGCTGCTCACACAAAACCCATTGCACGGAAAAGGAAGGAAACATTTCGAAGCACCAAACCCCCTGCACTGATGAAACTTGTTTTTCTATTTGCTTCTCTTTTGTTTTACCAAGGGAAATTTATGAGATGTCAGAGCTTGTTAATGTTGTTGATGCTGGAGTAGCAACAAGCACCCTGGGCTGAAAGGCTCCAAAAAAAACATAAAAATAACCAAGCAGAGGAGGTGTTTGCCCAAGGCCAAACTCGTTAGGTGCAATCCCTGCTCTGTGGGGCTGGGGATGCTCTGGGGGGGCCGGAGGGGCTGGGACCAGGCTGTGATGGGCACAGGGGCTGTGCCCAGGCAGTGATGGGCACAGGGGCTGTGCCCGGGCAGTGATGGGCACGGGGGCTGTGCCCGGGCAGTGATGGGCACAGGGGCTGGGACCAGGCAGTGACGGGCACAGGGGCTGGGACCAGGCTGTGATGGGCACAGGGGCTCTGCCCAGGCTGTGATGGGTACAGGGGCTGGGACCAGGCTGTGATGGGCACAGGGGCTCTGCCCAGGCTGTGCTGGCACTGGAATGGCCCAGCAGAGCCCAGAGGGAAGGTGCTTCTGCTCCCAGAGTGGAGATGGAAAGGAGAGCAAGAGGGAGAAACAGCACGAGCCAGGCTGGGAGCCTTGATGGGAGTTGTGTAAATGATCAGAGTCGCTCTCAATGTGAAAAATATCATTGTTAGTTCTCCCAGTGTTTCAGCAGGGCAGCAGCAGGAGCTGCTCCTTGGGGCTGATTTTCCCCATCTGATCCAGGCTGGGGATGCAGACCTGGGATGTCACAGCTGCCATAACTCCCTGTGCTGGGAGGGCAGGGGGTGCTGAGGGTCTGGGGTACCCCAGGCTGTTCCAAACCATGGGACAGTGACAGCCCTGGGGAGGGGACACCCCACTGCTCACAGGACAGGCTGGTGACACCCTGGGTACCCCAAAGGGCAGGGCAGTGACACCCTGGCACCCCAAAATCAGGACAGTGACACCCTGGCACCCCAAAGGGCAGGATGGTGACACCCTGGGGTACCCCTGGCACCCCAAAGTCAGGGCAGTCACTGTCCCTTCCCTCCATGGGACGGGGGTGTTTAACCCAGAGCGTGCTCCTGTACCTGCCCCAGGAGGGGAAGGTTTTCCTCAGAGCTGATGAGCAGTATTGATCTGAGGATAATTAAAAGCCTCACATTAAAGGAGCCCAGGCTGCATAATTAAAAGCCTTGCTCTAAGAAAGTCCAGCCTGCAGCAATGAGGATGAGCCAGGCTGCCTGGGGGAAAGCTGTGCAAGCAGCACCCGTGAGACACAAAATGTCAAATTCCTCCTTGCCATTAAATTACCTGATTAATTTAGCCTCTGTTTGGTGTGTGGCTGAGCCCCATTTCTGTGGATGCATTCATTATTCACCAAGACTGACCTGAATATTTTAAGCAAACAGTTTTTGTCCTGTTCTTTGGTGCTGCTGGGCTCTCCAGGTCCCTGCAGAATCCCAGGGCACAGGAGGAGAGGAGAGATGCTAGCTGCAGGCTGGGAATGTCACTCTCTTCTGCAGGGGTACAAGGACGGTACCTGGACTGTGTGTAATTAACTGCACAGTGGGCTGTTAATAGGCAAATGAAGAAACCAAAGAGGGGCTTGCAAGAGAATCAACTTTTTCAGTGCCTTTCAGTTCTGGTGTTGCCCTGCTATGAGAGACTGTGTTAGGCACAGCAGCTATGGGGTGATGGGCTGCAGAAAACAGATATTTTCATATATTCCCTGTCACATTATGGCCACAGCCCTTGAAAATGCAAAGTTATGGGTTTGGGGTATAGGCTTCATTCCAATCACTTATTTTTAAATGAAACTTGAAACACTGCAACCAGCAAAGTCTTTTGCATAAAGTGTACAAAGTTTCTGTTCTATTTACTTAGCTGTGATTACTCAAAACATCATCATTCTTTAAGCGCATACATTTGTATGTGTTTTGAGGGGGAAACGTGAATAAAGCTAATTGTTGTTGTGCTTCATTAAAGCATGTTTCCAGCTCTGGTTAGTTATCAACAAAGCCTCCCTGAGTGTAAATCTCTGCATTTCCCTGCTGCAGGTTCCTGGGGAGCTGAACCAGCCCAGTCCTGGCTGTGGCACCAGTGCAGGTCAGTGTCCCTCCAGGGACAGCGTTGGCATTTAAATGCTTTGCACCTCTGTCTTTGAACAGAAATATTTTGTACATTTCTCTGGACAGAAGAGGCTCACGGGGTTATTTTGGGAACAGTTTTGCAGGCTGGTTTCAAATTCAGCAGCGCACTGAAGGGCTGCGAGCCATGACTTTGCCTCAAGCCTGAATTAAATACATTTGTAGTTCACAAACACAAGACAAGTGCGTGTCCTGGTGTCACTCAGAGGTGACAGTGACACTTCTCCTTGGAGCAGGGCCCTCCAGGGTCAGTGATGGGCACAGGGTCCCACCCTCCCATAGGACAGCCAGGGACAAAGGCACTGCTCCTGTCACAGCTCTGAAATTCTTCAGTGCATTGTTTACTGTGATATTTCCATGTCCTGCCCATGAAGGGTTGGTTCTTGGCCTCTGTTTTTAGTGAAATTCTCAGCACATTGTTCACTGTGATATTTCAATGTCCTGCCCATGAAGGGTTGTCTCCTGTCCTGTTTTCAGTGAAATTCACAGCACATTGTTTACTGGGATATTTTAACATCCTGCCCATGCAGTTTGGTCCCTGTCTCTGTTTTCAGTGAAATTCACAGCACATTGGTTACTGTGATGTTTCAATGTCCTGCCCATGAAGGGTTGATTCCTACACTCTGTTTTCAGTGACATTCTCAGCACATTGGTTACTGTGATGTTTCAATGTCCTGCCCATGAAGGGTTGGTTCTCGGCCTCTGTTTTTAGTGAAATTCACAGCACATTGTTCACTGTGATATTTCAATGTCCTGCCCATGAAGTGTTGTCTCCTGTCCTGTTTTCAGTGAAATTCTTCAGTGCATTGTTCACTGTGGTATTTTAACATTCTGCCCATGCAGTTTGGTCCCTGTCTCTGTTTTCAGTGACATTCTCAGCACATTGTTCACTGTGGTATTTTAACAGCCTGCCCATGCAGTTTGGTCCCTGTCCCTGCTTTCCCTGGTTCCTGTGCTGCTGTTCCCCATGGAATTGGGGTCTGGAGCCCCCCAGGCTCTCCCCCTGTCCCAGGGGCTCCTGGGCAGAAGATTTCCCACCCTCGCCCTCTTCCATTCCCCAACCTGTCCCAGCAGAAATGCAGAACGTGCCAATGCCAGCTCCTCCATGCATGTCCTGCACTCCTCTGTGGGCCCAGCCGACCATTGCAGCCTGAAATCCAAATTAATTAAACCTTGTTTACCATTCGGAATTAGTGAGCTAATGAATATCATACCTCCGAGGCATCCATCTTGGTCAGATATATTGTGCCTCACAGCTGTTGTTTTCATCTAGATTAGGTTTGCTCCAGGTTTTATGAAGACGTCTGCAAAGTAATAAACCCTGCACTTATTTGACTCAAAAAAAAAATTATAAAATTTTTATTAGCTTCCAAGGAATTAGGTTTTCTAGTTTTTGCCTGGCAATAAAAGTTGATTTGTTCTCTATCTGCCTGATCGAGTAGTTGGGTGCTGGCTATTACTTAAAGCTAATGACTTTTTAAAAGACATTAGGGTTGTCTCCTGTGAGCAAACAGACTGGCTTTGTGGAACTGCACACTGATTACTCTGTTATAAATGTGGTCACACCTCTGCTATTAAATTTTACCTGCATAAACAATCCCAATATGTAGAAATGCTGCTATACAGTTATTTATTCCCATTTTATTAAGGTTATTTTTTCAGCAATTGTGGCGCTTTCAAATCTGCCATGGCTTATTTAGTGCCAAGTGACAGAACATCCAGCGTGCCACGGGGAAGCATCACTTCCAGCCCTGTCTCTGTGGGCACCTGGATTTATTTACTGCTGAGGGTGATGACGGGGAGCAGACAGACAGGAGACAGCAGTCTGTCCTCCCAGATATCTTCACAGCCTCTCCCAGGGCAGGCTCTGCTGCCCAGCTTTTCTTTTCTTTTCTTTTCTTTTCTTTTCTTTTCTTTTCTTTTCTTTTCTTTTCTTTTCTTTTCTTTTCTTTTCTTTTCTTTTCTTTTCTTTTCTTTTCTTTTCTTTTCTTTTCTTTTCTTTTCTTTTCTTTTCTTTTCTTTTCTTTTCTTTTCTTTTCTTTTCTTTTCCTTTCCTGTGCTCCTGATGGGGCTCCAAGAGAGCTGGGAGGAACTTTTTTGTGAGGGCTTGGAGTGCCAGGACAGGGGGGAACGGCTTAAACTGAAAGGGAGAAGGTTTGGATCAGATATTAGGGAGAAATTCTTCCCTGTGAGAGCTCCGGGTCTGGCACAGGTGCCCAGTGAAACTGGGGCTGTCCTGGGTCCCTGGCAGCACCCGAGGCCAGGCTGGACAGGGCTGGGAGTGACCTGGGACACTGCCCAGACACAGGGCAGCCTCCTGCTGCAATCCTGGCAGAGCCCCTGCTCGGGGCAATGTGCGTCACAGGGCGCTCCCCTCCTTGCCACACTGCCTTAAAGAGCTGGCATGTTTATATCCTGAATGATAGAAATGACATGATCCACTTCAGGCAGGCTCTGGTGGGTGATCCAGCTGCACACATCTGTGTGGCACACAGGCACTCTGAAGGAAGGATCCCTGAGCAGGCTCTGGTGAGTGATCCAGCTGCACACAGCTGCCTGGCACACAGACACCGTGCACTGAGAATCCCTGAGCACATGAAGCCAGGTTCTGGTGCATGATCCAGCTGCACACAGCTGCCTGGCACACAGACTGAGTCTCCCCGAGCCCATGAGGGCCAGCCCAGGCTGGAGGCTGCCTCTGTTGCTTAGCACTCGTTGCCGCGCTACAGAGCCAGGAGCTGCAGGGCACGGTCCCTCATCCCCCGGGCTCCGGAGCGCTGGCATTGCCTGCACTGGGGCAGACCAGCCGGTTCCAGCGTGCAGAGGAGCCAGAGTGAGAAATGCACACAGAAATTCAGTCCTGGTGCTTCCCAGAGCTGGCGGGGGCAGAAGGGGAGGCGGGAGAGGAGCGAGCTGTGTCAGGGATGTGCTTAACCATGGCTGCGACCTTGCTGCTGCTCCTCTTTGCCTTTGAACTCCCCGTAAATCAGACACTTATCTCTGCTTATGGCTTATTTATGGCTCCATCTGACTGCAGGTGCCAGCCCCGGTGAGCATCCCAGGGAACCAGGGGCAGAGAACGGGAGCAGAACGGCCCTGCTGGGGACCTGCAGCTCCACACAAACGTTACCCAGCCATCTGCTCACACCAGCTGAACTGCTGTCCCTCCGTGCCTCAGAGCAGGCTGCACAGCCTGGCAGCATCCCTGCTCAGAGCTGGGCAGGGCCGAGCTCCCTTTGTGCCCCGAGCAGGGTCCCTGAGGCACCCTGGGCAAGGCTGGGGTGGATCTGAGCCCCTGGGCTGGACCTGCAGCCTTTGGGATGGATCTGGGGTGGATCTGCAGCCTCTGGGATGGATCTGGGGTGGATCTGCAGCCTCTGGGATGGATCTGAGCCCCTGGGCTGGACCTGCAGCCTTTGGGATGGATCTGCAGCTTCTGAGCTGGATCTGAGCCCCTGGGCAAGGCTGGGGTGGATCTGAGCCCCTGGGCTGGACCTGCAGCCTTTGGGATGGATCTGGGGTGGATCTGCAGCCTCTGGGATGGATCTGAGCCCCTGGGCTGGACCTGCAGCTCCTGGGCTGGATCTGGGGTGGATCTGCAGCCCCTGGGCTGGGTCTGCAGCCTCCAACCCCAGATCCTTGGGGCTAGGGCAGGGGGATGAGCTGCTGCAGCCTGATCAAAGCTGATCCCATCCTGTCCCTGTCCCTGCCCTGGGTGCTCAGGGTCCTCCAGATGAGCGATTTATCCCACAGCCTGTGGGAAACCACAGGAAAACAAACTTTCATCTAAACACTAAAGCTTCGCTTTTATGATCATTATGATCTTCAACTCCCTTACCTGTTCCTGCATTCATTTCCATCCAGCATAATGAGGGTCACATTTGCAGAGAGTGATTTAATTACAGGAACTTCTGCAAAGCAAGGAGTCTTTTTATCTTTAATCCAGAGTGTTAGCAATTCCCCACATACTTATGTTCATTTTGAGAATCAATAAAGCACAAACATGTCTAATTACCCTAAAATATTTTGCAAAATCAGAAGTCAGATTAGATTTTGCTTAAGCATCAAATGGAAATTTTAATGTCCACCAGAATCGATATGTTACCCCCGGGTCCTAAGATTTTCCTTACATGCTTGATCATACATTATAATGAAGGTTTATAATAACATTAAAACCTTCTTGAATGCATTTTCTGTATAATTTACTTTTTCCCCCACTTTCTATCGCACAGAGGTCCAAATATCATTACTCAGAAAAATAATGTACAGCTGCTTTTCTTGTCCTGTTCCCTGAATTTACTCGCTGATGAACATCAGCCTGAAACATTTTGATGATTTAATTAAGGCCTTACTAAAAATACTCCAACCGCATTGTAATTCTTCCAAAAAGGGGGAGAGCTGCGTGGCTGCCCTTTCTGTTCTGCACAGGGAGCGAAGCTGGGCAGGAATTACCTCCCTGCCCTTGGCAGTCCTGCCAGATGAGAGCAATTTCCAGCCAGCTCTGCGATTCTCCAGCCCCCTTTGCTCAGGCTCCCTGTCCCAGCCAGCTCACTGTGATTGGCCATTAATTAGAAACAACCACACCAGACCAGTCACAGATGCTCCTGTTGCATTCCACAGCAGCAGATAACCATTGTTTGCAGTTTGCTCCTGGGGCCTCCCAGCTCCTCAGGAGGAGCAATCCCAAGGAAAGGGTTTTCCACAGAGGATGTGTGTGACAGTGTCCCTGCCCGTGGCTTCGTGAGATGAGCTCCAAGGTCCCTTCCCACGCAGGCACTCGGTGCTTGTGGGTGCTGTCCCTCCCCAGCCCTGAGCAAGGGGTGCCTCTGTCCCTGCTGTCCCCTCACAGGCAGGGGATGAGGGACACGCTGCCACCTCCGCACCTCGCTGCTTTAAATAAATCCTGCCTGAAATGCAGAATTGCAATTTCCCCCTTCTGCTTTTAAAAAGGGGCAGGATCAAGCTGTCTCAAGCTGTACCTGCAGAGCCTGGCCTGCCAAGCATGCAGCAGCAAGCTCTTATTCCTCCCAATTAAAAACCATATTAATGTTTGCAGAGCGCTGCCATAGCCTGTAGCCATCCCTGGCTGTGCTTTGTGTGTGGATGGGAACCCACAGCCCTGTGCAGACAGATGGAGCACGGCTTTCCTGCCTCATCTGCTGTGCTCAGGGATGTGGGAGCGCTGAAAGCTTGGAGCCCCTTCTCAGAAGCCCAGGCTGGTAAGGGAGAGCCTTTGCCTTGCTGTCCGTGGGTTTTCCAAGCCCTGAGAGCTCAGGAGATAACTCAGGGCTGGTCTGGTTTCTGCAGAGTGCGAGTCACCCTCATTTCCACATCCCTCCTTCCCCTTAATTGCTTCATTCTCTCCCAGCCCCTCGGCCTGTTTAACCCAGTGGTTCTGCTCTGCACATCACAGGCTGATCCCGCTCTTGAAAAGAGTCAGTTGAATTCTTTTCGCTGCTTTTGTATTGCAGATTTATGCAAAATTTATAAACAAAAAAGTCCCAAGCAGAAATCTCATTTTTTTTAATTCTAAAAATATTCAGAACAAGACTTGTGGAACATCAGAAATAATGATTCAATGATTCAATCCAGATAGATTTCAACAGCAAGGAAAAAAAAAAGAACTTCTTGAGAATGGCAGACAGAGAAATTACTACATTACATATAAAATAAGAGTGTGTTAAACTTCCTAACTTGTTAGACTTCCTGCCACAGAACTATGAAATGGGGTGGAAAGAGGCAGTCAGTGCAAACCAAAGCTCTCCTCTCAAATGAAGCCAGCGGGAGGTGCCCATGGCTGTGCCCACGGCTGTGCCCATGGCTGTGCCCATGGCTGTGCCCACGGCTGTGCCCATGCTGTGCCCACGGCCGTCCCCATGGCTGTGCCCATGGCTATGCCCATGGCTGTGCCCACGGCCGTCCCCATGGCTGTGCCCACGGCTGTGCCCATGGCTGTGCCCACGGCCGTCCCCACGGCCGTCCCCATGGCTGTGCCCATGGCTGTGCCCACGTCCCCAGGGGCTGGAGGCAGGGCTGGGGAGCCAGGGTGACCCAGGAGCCCACCTGGGAGCACACCTGGGAGCACACAGGTGACCCAGGAGAGGCAGTTCCATGGAACAGACACAGGTTCAGGTTTCTCCTCTCTGTTCCAGGTGTGATTCAACCAAGGACACCTGGGGAAGTGCCCAGGCCAGGCTGGCAGGGCTGGAGCACCCTGGGCAGTGCAGGTGTCCCTGGGCAGTGCAGGTGTCCCCGGGCAGTGCAGGTGTCCCCAGGTGTCCCCGGGCAGTGCAGGTGTCCCTGGGCAGTGCGGGTGTCCCTGGTGTCCCTGCCACGGCCCTGGGTGGGCTCTGAGCTCCCAAACCCCTCTGGGGCTCCCTGATCCCCACCAGGACCCTGAGCAGAGCCATGAGCAGACCCCACTTGGGTCCCACTGCTTTGGGGATCGCAGGATGTTCCCTTTATGGCAAATTTACACTTGGGGCAGTGCTGGACCCTCCTGGGGACTCAGCAGGTCCCTGATGGCGCTTTCAGAGGCCCCAGGCTCCATCGATTCCAGGCCCATCTCCACCTTCCAGGGCTGCAGCACGTTTGGAACCCGGCCTGAGCATCTCCAGCCTGAGCTTATCTTGGCAGAGTTTCACTGGAGATGTGGGGCCAAACCCTCGGCTGAGATAAATCACTGACACCAGTGGCACTGCGCTGATTTGCACCAGTCACGGAGCTTACATTAAACTTTAATTGAAAACTTAAGCCGTCATTAATTTTCAATGTATGGCTCTTGCAAGAATGCAGCCAGATCTCCACCAGCTCAGTCCCCAACAAAGGAACAAAGCAATGCAGATTGCCACAGCCGTGCCTGGTGTGCTCTGATGCTCTGCCGTCACCTTTCCCTGCACAGCCCCTGTGATCCCTTCTGCCAGAGATCAGTGGTTTCCATGCACATCTCCTCAGTCACCCTCACCCCCTCCTGCACAGGAATTCACTTGCTGGGGCCTGGGCTGAATCCTGGATTCTATAGGGTTCCATCCTCCACTGAGTGTTGCCCTAGAAATGCAAGCAAAAGCAGGAATTTACAGGATAAGGTGTGTGTGCATGTGTATGTGTGCTCATCTGCAGGGCCACACACACAAACAGTGATGGATGCAGCAGGATAATAAATTAATTTTGACTTAGGCATGAAGGTTATGGAATACCCTGAGCTGAGACGGACCCACAAGGGTGATCCAGCCCAGCTCCTGGCCATGCACAGGACACATGAAAACGCTCCTTGTGCCTGGGAGAACAATCCAAGCCCCAAAGGAGCTCTGGGAGCTCTGTCCAAGCTCTAAAGGAGCTCTGGCATTGCTGTCCAAGCCCCAAAGGAGCTCTGGGTGTTCTATCCAAGCCCTATAGGAGCTCTGGGAGCTCTGTCCAAACCCTGCAGGAGCTCTGGGAGTCAAAATCCAAGTCCTGCAGGAGCTCAAGGAGCCCTGTCCAAGCCCTGTGGAGCTCTGGCATTGCTGTCCAAGCCCTGCAGGAGCTCTGGGAGGCACAATCCAAGCCCCAGAGGAGCTCAAGGAGCCCTGCCCGAGCCCCAGAGGAGCTCTGGGTGTTGTGTCCAAGCCCCAGAGGAGCTCTGGCATTGCTGTCCAAGCCCTGTGGAGCTCTGGCATTGCTGTCCAAGCCCTGCAGCCCCGGGCATTGCCCTTGCTGAGAGCCTGCCCGTGCTGCAGCCGTGCCCAGCAGCCCAGCAGGGCGGGCAGCATGACTGATGGGAGCACTGATCTAATTTCCCGATCGGTTAATCCCGAATTGAAGCCCTCGTGGTGAGACCCAGCCCGGCGTGGAGCACGGGCTCCTGATGGATGGAGCGAGGGCCATCAGCAGGGAGCCCTCGCTGGGCAGCGCCTCTGCTCCTGCAAATGAAGAAAAATCCTTTGGGCAGAGCTAATGGGGCATGGAGAGCTCAGCCACGGCTCCAGAGTGGGTGATTGCAGGGAGGTTTGGCTCCGTGCTGCTGCAGGGCACAGGGGCTGTGCTGGTGAGGCTCTGCAGTAACACAGGGACAGAGCTGAGCTGGGTTTCAGGAGGGGAAGGGGTTTTTGCTCTGCAATAACACAGGGACAGAGCTGTGGGAAGGGGTTTTTGCTCTACAGTAACACAGGGACAGAGCTGTGGGAAGGTGTTTTTGCTCTACAATAACACAGGGACTGAGCTGAGCCGGGGTTTCAGGAGGGGAAGGGGTTTTGGCTCTACAGTAACACAGGGACAGAGCTGTGGGAAGGGGTTTTTGCCCTGTAACTCTGGGCAGCTTGCTGGTTATCCCTGCAGCTGTTTGGGAGCAGCAGTGGTGGGGATGGATTGTGCTGTGAGGCCAAGGGCATTATTTCCAGCTTGAAATCAGTGCTAACTTGGAAAACACCTTCCTAATTTGGCAGTTTTGGGCGAAATGGATGGAACAGCTGGGAGAAACAAAGAAAAGCGGCAAATAAAGCAAGCAGGGGTTCAGGTGGAGCATTTATCCTCCCCTCCTGCTCCAAGGGGTGTTTGGGGCTCTCAGGCCAGCCCTTGCAGGCACACCCAGCTTCCAAAAGAAGGAAAAAAGGACAAAACAGGGGAGGATGGAAGTGGAAGAAGAAGCTGTTGTTCTCTGTATGTTTGCGAGAGGAAAAGAGAACTGATTTTTCCAGTAGGTAGGGATAGGAGAAAAAAAAAAATTCAAATTGATCAAAAAATTAAATATTCATAGGACATTATTCATCAAGATTCATCTTGCCAAGTGGGTGAAATGAGGCAAGGGAAGAAATTAGCTTGCTTGAGAGTGTCAAAGTGATTATGTGATTAAATTGCAATTTATAATTTCTCCTTCAAAATGTTGCTCCTTGATTTGTATTTCTGCCCCCTCTCTATTTTCCCAAGCCTCCCTTTACGTGTGTGAGACCAGAGAAGGGCCAGGGCTGCTCTGGAAAGGCTCAGGCACCTCCTGCCCACCCTGTGCAGGGCCAGGGCATCCCCAGCCAGCGTTTCCCACTGTTTATTTTCCTTTTCATGGCCATCCCCACAGATCCACAGCTTTATTTATTCATTCCTCTCTGCTCCTCAGCCTCTCAGGCTGCTGTACTGTATAATCCATCCCCCTGCTGGATCTGTGAGCAGGTTTGGTGCAGAAAGCCCCGTTCTGGTGCTCGTTTCTGTAATCCCCAGCGCTGGGGATGCTGCAGCTCTCACTCACACAGCCTTTGCTCAGCACATCCCAGCTGTGCCCAGCACAGCAGCCAAAGCAGGACACAAACCTGCTCTGATATTTCACCCTCATCTCACAGCTCTCACTGTTGTTCCCACCCCAGAAAGGGGAGCTGTTTCCTCCTGCTCCCAATGAGGATTCACTGCCTCATGGAAAGAACAGCCACTATTAATTCCTGGCTTGTTTATGAACAGCACAAGGCTTGCACAGGTTAATTAGCTGAAGTAGGCTTTTCTTCAAGTGAATGAGCAGGCGTGGGGTTTATGGCCCTGTCACCCAGTTTATTTGTTCACTTTCTGTTTTATTTGGAAACGCGCTCGCACAAGGATAAATAAAATCAGCCGTGACGAGGATTCTGTCTGCAGCAAACACCTGAGCCCTGCCAGGGAGGAACCCACAGCACTCTGGAGCTCTCAGAGCAGGAGATGGGCTCGTGTCCAGAGTGGGGCAGAGAGGGCTGGGGACAGGAAAATGGCTGGGGAAATGACAGGGTGGGGTGGTGTGCCCGTGCTCACAGGGTTCTTGGGTGAGGGAAGAGACGAGGATCTGACTCCGTGTTTCAGAAGGATGATTTATTATTTTATGATACATATCACATTAAAACTATACTAAAAGAATAGAAGAAAAGATTTCAGCAGAAGGCTAGCTAAGCTAAGAATAGAAAGGACTGATAACAAAGGTTTGTGGCTCAGTTCTCTCTCCAAGCCAGCTGATTGTGATTGGCCATTAATTAGAAACAACCACATGAGACCAATCCCAGATGCACCTGTTGCATTCCACAGCAGCAGATAACCATTGTTTGCATTTTGTTCCTGAGGCCTCCCAGCTTCTCAGGAGAAAAAACCCCAAGGAAAGGATTTTCCGTAAAAGATGTGTGTGACAGGGTGGGGGACAGGAAAACTGGGGAAAACTCAGCCCAGTTAAACTGCTTTAAATTCCTTTAGCTGGTGGTTTCTGCTTCACTTGCAGGACATCACTGTAATCACTTGGCATTGGCAAGCCATTACTCAGGGCTTCTGGGCCGGGCAGGAGAGGCTGTGGCTGTCTCACAAAGCTGCTGAGCCACACTGATCAGTGGGATAAGGACCGGGCTCTGCACGGCCCAGGTTCTGTATCTGCCTCCTTGCCAGGGCTGTGTTTGCAGCCCAGACTGGCAGTGAGTCATGGGCATGCCGAGTGTTTTCATGTCGCTTGTCACAGAGCACAGCTCAGCATCTGCATCCCCTCCCCGAACAAAACCAGCAGCAGATAGAAAATGAACTCGGGCTGCTTTGGATGCCCCTCCACCGAAGGTGCAATGGGAGGCACAGCCAGGGTGTCCCTGAGCTGATGGCAGAGGCAGCCTGGGAGTTGTGGCACAGTGTGGCCACTCTGGAATGCCAATGAGCCACCTCTGATGTTGTGTTGATTAATTATTTGTGTAATAGGAGCCCTTTGCTGCCCCAGACGGGAACAGGGCACGGGGGGCTGTGAGGGGTCCCTGCCCAGGGCACCCCACAGTGCAGGTGGAGCCTGGGGGTTACACCTGGAGCAGCCCCGTGCCTTGTTCCTCACTGAATCCCCGCGTTTGATGGGGCTGAGGGGAACAGAAGCATTGGCACCCTCAAGGGATGCAGACAAGATCCTCACCTGCTCCCCAGGGTCACGCTCAGAAACGCTGCTTGCACTAAACAGCGGGAATGAGGCAGTAGGAAATTAAATATGCTTATTAGAGCTAAAAATAGCAGCTCTGCTCTTTGGCGATGCATGAAAAAAAGCCCCTTGTACCAGAAAAATGCTTTGGGCCTCTGCCAGGCAACAGATGCGAGAAACCTCTCGCTGGTGCTGCTGCCTCCAGAGCCGGGCTCCCATTTTCAGCAGCAGATCAATGCAGGCTCTTCTGCCCACCGAGGACAAGGCAGGCTGGGCTGCCCAGCGGGCAGGCAGGTGCGAGCAAGGCTGGGTTAAATATGAGCTCCTGCCAGACAAAGGGTCATTCGTGTCCGTCACTCAGGCGCTGGGCATGGAGGATGCCCGGGTCGGGAGGGTGGCACTGACAGGGTGGGTCCCTCCCTGGCCTGGCACTGCCAGCCTGGGAGAATTCCCTCTGCTGAGCAAGCCATGAGCCAGAGGCTTCCCTGAGTCGTGCTGATGATAGGGCCGTGGATCCATCCGTGGGCAGAGGTGAATTCATGATGATGGACAAGAATCTGCTGTCTGAGAGCTCATTTAGCAAACGGATATTAATTAACATTGGCAACGCCCTTGCCCTTGCACTGCCAGCTCTGTCATCCTGGTACTCGGGGTGGGGAAACTGAGGCAGTCAGCGAGGACACCTCCCTTCCGTGCCCTCCAAGGAGCCACAGAGCCCGTGAGAGCCCAGGTGCACTGCAATAACTCAGTGTGCACTGCTCCTGGAGACCAGGCTCACCCAGACCGCCACAGAGCTGCTCCTCTGCCAGCAGCTGCTTCCCTTGGCGTGCAGCTGCGAGCCCTCCCTGTCTGAGCACAGCAGCAGCAGTGCAGCAGCACAGGAGCAGCAGCAGCAGCAGCAGTGCAGCAGCAGCACAGGAGCAGCAGCAGCACAGGAGCAGCAGCAGCACAGCAGCAGCAGCACAGCAGCACAGCTCCGTTCCGGGCTCAAGGTGCAATGCTGCACCCCTGTGGGAGCCTTGGACATCAAACCTGGACACTGCCTGGGCACACTGAGCTTTCTGCGAGCTACAACAGCCCCATTAGAAGAAGGGGAGAAAAGGGAGTTCTGGATGTGCAACCTCTTTCTCAGAGCCCTGAAGTGATGCCATTCCCCGAGGGATGGAGGCAGCTGAGTTTCTCCAGCTTGCAGGGATCCTGGAATTGTACTGTGGAGATAACAAGCTGTTGACATTGCCACTTCTTGCAGGCAGGTTAATCCTCTGAACGTGAGGATTTCATCGGGAAGTAGGTATATTTGATCATACAAGGGGTGGAAAAATTAAACAGGAGCCCCATGAAAGTAGGAAATTATGTAAATCACCTTATACACGAGGCTGATGAGGCTGATGAAGTTTATGGTTGCTGTTTCACCTCCCATTGCCTGAATGCAAATTCTGAAGTAATCTGCTAAATGTGAGCAAGCCTGACATGCATGACAGCATCAGGCCAGCTCCCCTGTGTGCTGTGGGGCTGAAGTGCCTCTCCCCACATGGGCGCCTGGGTCCTTGCAGGAGCTTCTGAGGACATTGAACAGCCCCACATGCCCAGCAGCCTCTCCTCTTGCTGAGTACACTGAATTTTGGGGACCCAAATCGAGCCTGGGCAGTTCCCGTGCTCGTGGTTCGGTGTGGGGCCGCTGGGGCCGGTGCCAGCTCCACCCTGTGCCCGCTGGGCAGGGGCACAGAGGCTCTGGGCCCCCCCCGTGCCCTGCCCAGCCCAGCCTGGTCACGCTGGGACAGCACCAGGGCAAACACCGTCAGTGAATGTGTTTGGAGCATCGTGGCTGTGAGCAGCACAGAGCAAACCGCGCTCACGAGCTGCCCCCAGCGCTCTGCAGCACTGTTTAATCGGGTGTGAAATCACAGCAAGCTCAGAGCCACCTTACACAAGTTATCTGTGAGTGAAGTCCTAGTGCAGACAGGGCTCTTATTATTCCTCCTGACTTGCCTCATTGCCCATGGCCTTTAAAGTGCTGCTTTCACATCTTCCTCCTTCTTATCTTCCATTCCCCCTCTGCCAGCTCAGCAACAATCCAGGCAGGACCCAAGCCCTGGGTGGCTCCTGCTCCCCTCTCAGCTGTGTTTGATATCTGCCATGTTCCCTGGAAAAGCAGGACTTGCTCTGAGACTTCTGGGGTAACCGATTTTCATGGGGAAGGGGCTCCTGCTCCTCTCTCAGTGCTGTGTTTGATATCTGCCATGTTCCTTGAGAAAACAGGATTAGCACTGAGACTTCTGGGGTAACAGATTTTCCAGGAAAGGGACAGGAGGAGCTTGGTGCATTAAATGGCCCAGAAATGCCCCATGGTTGTGTTTTCTTTAATCTGCAGCATCTCTGCCTCCTGTGCCCAGTTCTGAGGAATTCCCATTGTGACAGCACTTCAGAGAAAACTGCCTCATGGCACACTCAGTTTGGTTTAGTAGGCACTGGTGAATGACCCCAGAATTTCTGGCCATGTTAGGATTTTCCTGGTTTGGAGGGTGGGCGCAGCAGGTGCTGAGGAGTGGAAGCTGCAGAGCCCTGTGGCCGTTTCCTCTCTGGCCCATTGATCCCCATTAGGAAAGCCCTGGGTGCCACTGAGAGAAACCCTGACATTAATGTGGCACATTAACGAGCAGCAGGGCTGGCACACAAACAACCAGCACGGGCCAAGGAATGCAGAAAATGCTGGAGGACTCTGTCATTGCTGGCACGCTCAGTGTGCAGAGGCTGGGGATGGGTGCAGGGAGGGCCAGATCCCTGTGGGCAGAGCACACGGCACAAAGGTATGAGTTGGACAGTGTGAATAACGGGAGTGAGCACATGGCACAAAGGTGTGAGTTGGATAATGGGAGTGGGCACACGGCACAAAGGTGTGAGTTGGGCAGTGTGAATAATGGGAGTGAGCACACGGCACAAAGGTGTGAGTTGGACAATGTGAATAATGGGAGTGAGCACACGGCACAAAGGTGTGAGTTGGATAATGTGGATAACGGGAGTGAGGACAATGTGGAGAGCAAAGAGCTGAATCTGGGGAGGGCAGGGAAGCGCTTCAGCCCCCAAACACCCTGTGCCATCCTGTCAGGGCACAGAGCAGCTGCTACCAAGGGTGCAGAAATTAGAAATTACACTGCATAGGGTACAGAGGAAGACAGCAGAAAACTGCTTTACCTTCTATGGGGACTGCCTAAAAATGAGAAATACTGCCTGCTCCTGGAATTCAGTGTATTCAGGGAGAGCTCTGCACCTCTGGAGAGGAGGAGCAGACCTTGCAGCAATGGCCCTGGGCTCTCTGCCCTGTGCCTGACTCGCTGTGGGAGCACAGGGAAGTTCTGCACTCACATTGTCCACATTATCCAGCTTGCACCTTTGTGCTGTGTCCTCACTCACAAAAGGGGCTGGGCCAGGGCATTCCACCATGGCCATTTCCAACCAGTTTGTTCAGTTCCAGAAAGGCACAGGTGGGGCTGGGCCAGGGCATCCCACCATGGCCATTTCCAACCTTACCCACTCTGTGCTTCTGTGAATGCAGGCAGTGTCCTTAAGGGTTCTTATATCTAAATATAACACATAAATGTATATGATGTGCACCTATAAATATAAAGAGACAAATTTAATTTCCTCTCAGCAGGCATTTCCATTTATCAAAATATCAACAAAATTTCTTCTAGTTTTTTTCATTAAAATTATTATTTATTAGATTGAAGTTGCACCAAAGCAGTCGTTTCAAAACAACAAAGAATCAGCTTCCCAAATGAGAACTCTCCCTCTTGTGTCATAAAAAACACTTTTCTGTATTACTTTTGGAGAAGTGATGGCTGTTAAATCTTACATAATGTAACACAAGCCCTCCTGAAGTGCTGAGGAAGCCAATTCAGACGGTGCTAGAGTGCCAAGGAATGGAAGGGAAACACTTAGCAATTGAAATCACAAATTGCCTGATTGGGAAAAGGGTTTTCCCAAGTCCTTGGAGCTGGAGCTGCTCCCTGGCTGCTCGCACGCTCACCGCAGCGCTCACAAAGGCGCTGAGGACAGAGGGGAGTGAGGAGCCCCAGCGTGGCTCTGGGCTCAGAGTCACCGTCCTGATGGGCTGGCGCCTCGCCAGGCTGGGAGCAGAGCTGGGAGCAGCAGCAGGGTCCCTGTGCTGTCCTGCAGCCATGGTATTTTATGGAAAATCCTTTCCTTGGGGTTTTTCCTGCTGAGAAGCTGCGAGGCCTCAGGAACAAAATGCAAACAATGGTTATCTGCTGCTGTGGGATGCAACAGGTGCATCTGGGATTGAGCTCATGGGGTTGTTTCTAATTAATGGCCAGTCACAGCCAGGTGGCTTGGACAGAGAGCTGAGACACAAACCTTTGTTATCATTCTTTCTTTTTCTATTCTTAGCCAGCCTTCTGATGAAATCCTTTCTTATATTCTTTTAGTATAGTTTTAATGTAATATATATCATAAAACAATAAATCAGCCTTCTGAAACATGGAGTCAACATTCTCCATGTCTCTTCCCTCATCCTGGGACCCCTGCAAACAGCATCCCTCACTGACAATGCTGAGAGAATTCTGCCCTTTCCCTGCACACTCATTTTAGAAGACTGAGGGGTTTCTTTACTTATATACCATGTATTTGTATGAAATGCTTTATTCCCATTTCCCTTTGGTATAATGGGATTTTTCCTTTGGGTACCTCCCAAGGGAGGGCCTTTACTCAAGGGACAATGCTGATAGAATTCTACCCTTTTCCTGCACACTCATTTTAGAAGACTGAGAGATTTTTTTGGTTGTACACCATATATTTTTATGAAATGCTTTATTCCCATTTCCCTTTGGTATAATGGGATTTTTCTCAGTAAGCAACAAAATAAAAAAGGAATTTAGAGCAAGTTTCCAGCATTCACTAGTTTAAAAGCAAACAACATCCCAAGACTTAAAATCAAGAGCGCATTTTGAAAAGCAAGGCAAGGCAGTAACTTCTAGTTTAAAAAGCCCTACAAGCTTTATGAAGCTATTTTACGTGGTTCCAGAGTTTCAGGAAGGAAGGGGAAAACACTCAGTCAAACCCAGAATATATTTTTATAGCCGCAAATTTTCTAAAATGAGACTATAGATCTTGTGTTAATATGGGGAGCCTTCAGAAATACACACCCACATGCCAGCACAAACAACACACAGCTCCAGAGATGGATGTCATGCAATATTTAAAAAGAAAAAATGCATAATTCCCAGGGAGGCAGGACTGGCTCTTTTCCCAGAAGGATTCTCATTCCAACAGCATCAAGAACATGACAGATGTGCTTCTTCCTAATTGTTTGTGTTTGTGGTTTATCTCTCCTGCCTGTGATACTTCAGGAGGAATCTCTCTCTCACCACCTCGTTCCCTCTGGGAGGTTTTGGTGGTTGATGCTCCCCAGCAGGACAGGAGCCTGCTCAGTGCTGCTGAGGGTTCTATGCTGGTGCCTCCCTGGCTTCCCAAAGAGCTGAGAACTCCAGCTCTCGTAGGACCTGCAGGACCTCCTGCTCTGATCCCACAGGACCTGCAGCCCCCGGAGCCCCTCGCCCTTCCCTGGCACTCGGGTCACAGTTCCAGAACAGGCACAGGGATTCAGAACCTCCTGCACACACCTGTGCTTGTCCTTATGACAGAATGTCATTCAAGGGACCCCAAAGCTCATCTCCTTCCACCCCTGCCATGGGCAGGGACACCTCCCACTATCCCAGGTTGCTCCAAGCCCCGTCCAACCTGGCCTTGGACACTGCCAGGCTGGCACAGACCGTTGGCAGGGTCATCCACTCGCTGCTCATTCCTGCTGCAAACATTCCTGCCTTTCTCTGGGCAGGCTGTGCCAGCACCTCTACAGCGTGTTAAAAATTGCAAAGTGACCAAACAGCCTGGAGAGAGATGCCTTCCAGACTTGGAAAGCCTCTCCTGTCCTGTGCAGATGATTTATTGCCCCCTCAATGCAGACCAGTGGGCACTGAATATCTTCTTTATCTTTTAATGTATTTTTTCTGTACGGACTCAGGTATTAAACTTTTTTACCCCTCTCAATAGCACCGATTTTAAAGGCAGCAGTTGTTTATTTGCCACCCCTGAGACCACCTAGGAGATTTAAGGCTCTCAATCCCTTCAGATGTTTGCTCTGGGTTCACCAGGTGTCCTCAGCAAGCCCCGGAACAGAGACGCTTTTGGTGCCAGATGTTCCCGGGTGAGCCTCGTGCATCCAGGGCCTCTCCAGGCTCGGTTCATCTCCGGGCAATCAGCCTCAGCAAAGCCCTTCCTGCACAGAGCTCTCCTTTCTCCCGAGTTCCAGGAGCGGGGCTGGGCAGCACCGGGAATGTTCGCACCAGGATGACCCCATACACGGGAACGCACGGGAACACGTGGGAAAAACGCACGGAATAAACGCGCGGGAATAAACGCGCGGGAATAAACGCGCGGGAATAAACGCGCGGGAACGCACCCGCTCCCTTCTGTCCCGAGCTGTGAGCGGTTTGGGGGGCGCTTTGTGAACTCGGGAAAACAGCTCCGAGCGGCGGGGCTGGGTCTGAGCGGGAGCTGCGGACGCGCGGGGGCACCGGAGCGCCGCCGGAGCGGCACCGGGAGCGCGGCAGCCCCGGCGCCGGGACGGGAACGGAGCGCGCAGCCCCGGCACCGGCACCGGAGCGCTACCGGCACCGGAGCGCCGCCGGAACCGCACCGGGGAAGGGCAGCCCCGCCACCGGCACCGGAGCGCGGCAGCCCCGCCGACGACACGGCACCGGAGCGCGGGGCTGCGCCCGGGCTGCACGGCTGGGCGGGGCTGGGCACACCTGGGCAGGGCACGGCGGGGCTGCGCATCCGGTCCGCCTGTCCCCGCCCGGTTCGCACAGCCCGTCCCGCCCGGACCCGGCCCCGGCCCCGGCCCCGCCCGACACAGCCACGGCGGGGGCGGTGGCCCGGGAGGTGCCGCGGCCCCGCCCCGCCGGAAGTGACGCGCCAATCACGGCCGCCCGCTCCTTCTGCCGCGAACAAAAGGGATTTTCACGCGCGGCCCCGCCCTCCGCACCGCCTCATTGGCTGTGCCCGCCCCCGCCCCGCCCTCCCCGCGGCGGATTGGCCCGCGCACGCGGCTGCGGCGGCGCTGATTGGCGGGCGGGCCGTCGGTCACGGAGGGGCGGGGCGGCCGATGGGGAGCGGAGCGGCGGCGGCGGCGGCGGCGGCGGCGCGGGGCCGGGCAGGTCGGTGCGGCGGGGCGGGCGCGGTCCGGCTCTCGGCTCGGTCCGGCTCGGCCCGGTCCGGTCCTGTCTGGCCCGGCCCGGCCCGGCCCGGCCCGTCCTGGCGCGGCGCTGCCCCTGCGGGGGGCGGAGGCAGGTGCGGGGCGGCCCGGCCCGCGGGGGCTGAGAGGGGCGGCGGCGGCGGGGCCGAGCCCCGCTGCGGGCGGGGGCGGCTGCGGCCGGGGGCGGCTGCGGCCGGGACTGGGCGGCCGCAGGCGGCGGGGAAGGGGAGGCAGCGGGGGAACGGGAGAGCGGGGGCCGGGGGGCGTTACCGGGATCCGGGCGTCGCTGCCCGGTCCGGCCGGGCCCGCGCACCGAGCGGCGATGGAGCCGGTTGTTGTTCCCCGCGCCCGCCCTCCTTCGCCGCGGGCTCCGCTGCGGCGCTTCCCTTTGTTCGCCGCGCTTGTACCGGGCCGGTGCGGCGCGGGAGCCACCGAGCCCGGCCCCTGCCACCCCCCGTGCGGTCCCCGGGCAGTGCCGGTCCCGGACGGTGCCGGGTCCCCGGGCAGTGCCGGTCCCGGAGAATACAGCACCGGCCGTGCCGCCGGCGGTGTCCCGGGCTGACCCGCGCTGCCCACCCGTGCCCGGGACCTGACCCGCCGTTCTCACCGGTGCCGGTGCCGGTCCCGGCGGTGTCCCGGGCTGACCCGCGCTGCCCGCCGTGCCGGACCGGGCCGGTGCCGCGCTGACCCGCCGTTCTCACCGGCGCCGGGAGCGGCAGGGCGGGCGCGGCTCCCCGGCCCGGGGTGAAGGTCAGCAGCCAGCGATGGTTTCGGTTCTGCGCGGGGGCTTCAAGGACCCACACAAAATCCATGCTGGAATTTCGCTAATTTGCTTCCTTCTGAGAATTACTACAAAACCTAATGCGATGAGGATGGGTTTTTGTGGGTAATGCCCTTTTTCCTTTTGGGCTGAGATACAAAGGTGAAGGAAATAGAAACAGTTCTCATTTTATCCTGGATCTCCACAGGAGTGATGCAATGCCAGGTAGCACTGTGGATACACAACTATTAGGTCTGTGTTAGCATTTTTCATTACATGAACATATGTAATTATTGAAACGACTCAAACACCACTCGATACACGCAGAAACAATTTTGGGAACTTGTCTGTCAGGACTTCTCCAACTGGTCATTGAGGTTCTGCCATTAATGTGATGACACGACTGCCCGTGCTGGCTTCTGGAAAATGCTGGTTCCTCTTCAGGAACACAGGAAAGACAATTAAGCTGATTCAGAATATTCGGCACTGTGGCATCGTTGCGTTGGTGTAGGTTTAGGAAATACCCTCTCTCAGAGGAGGAAGGAGCAACCAGCTTGGTTCTTCATGATGTTCTTTTTTAAAAGTGGAAGAGTTTTGAGCCAAGGGCTCGCAGAGGATCCCGAAGGTGCCTCGCCACGCCTCGGGCTGTGCTTGGGGTCCTGCCTGGGGCTCCCCTTGGGCTCCTGCCCCTGCCTCCAGCCCTGGCAGTCGGTGTATGAGGTTCCCCTGCCCTGGCACCATCCTCTGGGTGGGTTCTGCCCCTGCCTCCAGCCCTGGCAGTCGGTGTATGAGGTTCCCCTGCCCTGGCACCATCCTCTGGGTGGGCTCTGCCCCTGCCTCCAGCCCTGGCAGTCGGTGTATGAGGTTCCCCTGCCCTGGCACCATCCTCTGGGTGGGCTCTGCCCCTGCCTCCAGCCCTGGCAGTCGGTGTATGAGGCTCCCCTGCCCTGGCACCATCCTCTGGGTGGGCTCTGCCCGTCTGTGTGTGTGTGAGAGCAGTGAACTGTGCCCTGGCGCGGTTTCAGGATCACCCGCCGTGGCTGAGAGGGAGCTGCCAGCCTATCTGAGAGTTCCTCAAGTGGCACATGCCACAGATAACTCCCCCGCTCCGGTGGTGTGCAGACACTTAAGCTGCTCTCCGTGGTTATTTTCAGTGAAATACCGGGAAATAGCTTTCTTAGAAAGGTGTTATCTCCGTGGAGGGTGGGCATGGCTCTGCCAAGGGGGCTCCAGTGGTCCGAAGCTGAAAGCAAGCTCACCTTCAGGCAAGCAGAAAGTGATTATCTTTGTTTATGCTCTAAACTCTGCCTTATTGTCCAAAAATGGTGGTGTATCTCGGACTCGGGGAAAATATTTATGTAATGGGTCTAAACAACAAGGTCTTTGTGGTTTGTGATCTGTGTGAGTGCACTCAGTGTATTTCCCTGGATGTAAAGGGGTGCCATGCCCTGGCAGTCGCTGGATCTTGTTTCTGATGCCTCTTGGTTAAGGGTTTGGAAACAGAGGGTCAGGTTCCCCAGCTGAAGTGCCCAGATCCCTTTGGTGGAATGAGACACTTGGCAAGGGGGAGAACTGTGTAATTTAATAGAGTTGGTGTGATCTTTTGATAAAACATGGGACGAGGGAAGGCACAGGCGTGTGTAGCTTGAAAGAGCCTTGGAAAGGTCAGCTCAGGAGCCTGGAGGGCTGGGAAGGGATTTGGATTTGGATTTGGATAGGGGAAAAGAAGCTCAAGTACATGCTTATTAGCTCTCTGATCCAGAGATGCTTCTTGTTTCTGTAAGACAGTAACAGCAAATGAATAGGGCTTTTTATCCCCCGAATTTCAGCTCCCGAGTGCAGAGTGGCCCTTGAAGGGAATGTTTGGGATTGTGGTCCATTCAGCTTAACAGCCATCTGCCTGGGGTGCTCTGAAGGTTCCCCGAGATCACTGGAGGGTACAGGTGCATTTTGGGGTGGGTTTAGAGCAGTGCCTTTATTTGCTGCATCTGCTCCCAGTCTGTTCCCGCAGCAGTGTGAAGTGCAAACAGAGCAGGTGGAGATCTTCTCCTGCAGCAGGCTGCACATGAGGAAGCCGAGGCTGTACCACTGACATGCCTGTAATGTCACCTCTTGTTGTTGGATAAATGATTGCCGTGCACACTGGCTCCTGCTCTTTATTTCTCTTAGGTATTTTTACATGTATATTTTAGGACAGGGCTTGTTTATGTTGTTAAGCACATTACAGGCTACAGAGGCATGGTAAGAATAGCCTGGCTTATTCCTACAGCACTGGCAAGTACGAGTCACAATGGGAGTAGTTAGAATATAGAGCAGAAATTATTGCTGCCCTGACTAATGGCTTTACAATACCAAACTGCAGCTGGTAGCTGTCCTTGCTGCAAGACTGAACTGTTTGGTAGCTCTTGGGGAGATGCAGCTGCACGTTTCCACATCATCTCTTTTTTAGGGAAAAGCATGGATGCAGTCATGGTGAAAGTCCATGTCCAACACTTACTGTCCTGGGGTAACAGAATTATATGATACACTTTGTTCTAAGATGTCCTTTTCCTTCAGGTTTATAATGTCCCAGTGCCACTGTAACCTGGTGAGTGCCTGGCAATAAAAGGTATTTCCCACTGGTATTGGTGCAGTCTTAGAACCCGCGAATTCAGTCTTAGCAAGGACTGAGATGGTTTTGAAATCAAGTCGTGCACCTCCTAAGCAATGTTTGGATATTCCACACCTACAGGCTGCCCAGGGAAATGCTGCAGCTTTGACATGAGCACCAACACAAACATGGTAAATATCAAAGGCTAGAGCCAGGCTATGTCTTTTCTCACTCTGTGTGGCTACTTCTAGACGTTTTAGCATTTCTTTGCTGCTTCCATCTTTCTGAGATGGAAGTTGTAAATCACACTCCTTGCACAGGTGTAGGGGCCTGAGTTAACTTATGTATTGTAAATATATGTATGGCAGTGAAAGATCTTTGTATTGTATTAGTGACCCTGCCCTGACTCTAGTTATTGTAAATGGGCTGCAGCTGTGATGTCCTTGATTGGGCAGCAGCTGTAGCCCATGGAGGTAGCTGAGATAAAAGGGGGCGGGGTGGTCAGGGAGAGCTTTGGTGAGGAGCCCTGACCGAGAAGCAGCAACACCACTGCTGTGAAGATCTGCTGTGACAAAACCACCCAGAAGGTATGAGACTCAGGAAATATAATTAGACAACAATATGAATACAACACACAGGGTCTCAGCAGAGCCCCAGGCTGTGTCCAGAGGGAGGGAGATGGTCAGGCTGCCCCCTGGGCATCCCTGCCGAGCTCCATGCACTGACCAGAGGTGACCAGCGCTGCCCTGGCCCACAGAAATGGGATTTTAGCAAGTACATTGGTCTCCTAAGTTGTGCCTTTGTGCTGAGTTTTGATCAGGGTTTTTTGACCCGGTGACAAGCATGAGCAGATTTCCCGAACGTTCCACTCGTGGGTTTTCCCCTTGCATCTGTGACTGGCTCTGCAGCAGGGGCAGAGATGCAGTGGGACAGGGCTGTGGTGTCCAGCCCGGTCGGGTTTGGAGCAGGTCCTGCCCAGGGAGGGGGAGCCAGCAGAGCTGTCAGAAACGCTGCTGCCTTCTGGAGTTTGGTGTAAAGCACCGTGAGTGAGAGGCAGGAGGGTGGCTGTGATGGGACACCTCCCTGCCCAGCAGAGGGGCACGGAGTAATCTCTGATTTCTCTTGCTGTGTGATGGCTGCAGAACTTTCTGTTCCCAGCCGCTGGAAAACTGCTCTGGCACAAACAAGACAGAACTTGCTTTTGTGTGTAACTCTCCAAGGCACAGTTATGCAAATCAGCTGTAAAGGAGCAGTGACTTCAGACAAGCTAGACTTCAGCTGAGTGTTTCAGCTGGATGGATTCTCCAGCAGGGCTAATTTAACCCCTTATCACTTGCCGCTGGAGTTTGATATCTCTGATTATTTTCTTCATGCTGCAGCATTTTCTGTTTGACACGGAGTGTGGTGAAAGATGGACATGACTTGGACTCAGAAAAGTGTATTTGATGGTTGTGCAAAGCACAAGACTGCATCAATGGGTATATTTTCATCAGAGACAAGGATTTAGTCTGAAATTATTTCTACTTTTAACAAAATAATGTAACAAAAAGGCTTATTATGGGACAGTGTTAAAGGTATCAGCAAAGATGGAGGAGAATATGAGGCCTCTTTATGTGCGGTTCAGATGATGGATCCCTTATGCAGGCAGTAAGATGATATTTAGTAAATGATGCTGGTATTGAACAGTTTGGAAGAACAGTAATGAAGTGTGTATTTTCCGTGGCATTGATTTCTGTGGAGGGTTTGGGTCTGCTCCATCAGCGTGGCTGATGGCATTCCCAGGAGCAGATCCAGCCCTGCTGAGCTCCTGTGGGTGGCCACGCTGGCCCTGGTTCATCTCAGCTCCTCACTGGTGTTTGCAGCTGTGGGAGGCAGATGTGTGGCCACTGGGACTTCTCAATATCCTTGTTTTTCCCCTCTCCTGTTAACTTTGGCTGCTGTCCTGTGCTGTCAGCCCACACGTTCTGCCATCGCCGTATGGGAGTGCGTGTGTTCCTGTCCCCTGGGAGGAGGTGACAAATGCACCTTCTGCAACTGGTGCTGGAAAATGGGAGAAAATTACCCCCCCTCAGGGCAATCTGCAGTCCCGAGAGCTGGGAGCTGAGCTTAAATGAGATTATATGTCACAGCTTCAAATACTGATCTTAATGTCCAAAGAAATGCCTACTAAACCGGGTTTCGTTATTTTTCAGGTTTTCAGGATGAATCTGGAAAAACTCAGCAAACCAGAGCTACTGACGCTGTTTAGCATTCTCGAGGGAGAATTAGAAGCAAGAGATCTTGTCATAGAGGCTTTAAAGGTAGGTTTTAAGTATCAGGATAAGAAACAAACATGACAGCAGTACCACTGTGAGTTCTGCAGAGAGCTGTATGCAAGGTGAAGTTCATTACTGGTTCAGAATCCCACTGAATATCAGCAGGATTACACAGGAAATGCTGTAGGTAATTTTTGTCTCAGAAGCTGTCTGCAAGAAGCATTTTGGTATTGAAATACAGTGTTATGTGTGTTTTCATCCTCTCTGATAAAGAACCATGTGTTTCTGCTGTGTAAAACATCTACCACAATTCCTTTCTAGGTTTTTTTTCTCCCTTAGCAAGGAGGGCTGCTCAAAGCAGGAACTCTTCTCCCCAAGAGGGATCACAGATGAGTCTTCTAGTGACAATAACGTCACACTGAGTAAAAACCATCCCTGGCTTTGTGTTGGCTAAGCCTCCATAAGCTGGCACTGCTGAGAGCCGCAGCCCTGAGTGCTCAGCTCCTCACCCTTCCCTTTGCTGGCAGGAGCAGCAGTGTAACCCTCCACGAGGCAGATGCCAGCTAAAACTGCTCCCAAAGGCCCTTTCAGTCCCTGTCAGTGCAGCTGGGGCACGCTGCAGCTGTGATGTGAGCTCTGCTGGCCTGCACCAGGGGCTGTGGCTCTCTGCTCTGTGCTGATATTGAGCTGATATTGACATTATTTTAGAGAACACATGGTGCATGTGCAGTTCTGCTGCTCTCTGAGGGATGCCTGCTCGGCACTCAGCCTCAGCAGAGTGAAGGAAACAGTGGTGTAAATGATGGCAGGAATTAGTTGTGCCAGGGTTGAATCTTGAAGGTTTTTTCAAGCTGACCTGTCACTGCTCACAATGTATGAAACTTGCAGTTATTTCAGAAGAGGAATGGCAGCTTGCAGGCCTGAGAGCTGCAGGGGCCTGCTTTTCCAGCAGAAGCTTCTCCAGCTTGAGTCCAAGCATCTTTCAGGGGAGTGGAGGCATATCCTTCTCCAGGACAGTTGGGATGCTTGTTTGTTGTTAGTTGCTTTTGCATTTAGATAATCCTTTTATTTTGGAGGAATATTGTTACCCTCTCACAACTATTGGTCAGGTGGAAGGTTTGTTTTCTGTTCCAATACACACTTGCAAGTCTCTGCTGTGTCCTGAGATCCATCTTTCCACTGTGTGTGTTCAGAAAGTGTTACCCAAACAAGCCTCCCTTCAGTATTTCAGTGTGAGATGTGTACAGTGGAGCACAGAGACCAATGGGAAGAAATGCAGCAGCTCCATTCCAGAGGCTCTTTATTGCCTGCCTTCCAGTAGTGTAAAGCAATTATCCTTCCTGTTGAAATTTAACCTGCAGTTCCCTCTTGTGTGCGGAGATTAATGCACTAAGAATACCCTTTGACATAATTTGTCAAGTACTCATAGCTGAGAAGAAATTAAATGAAATTGTAACCTATGCTTGATAATTACGGAGTATAAAACACTGATCTAATGAAAGGTTAGGGCTGTTTTCCCCTTCCTCTGTCAGGGATGTGCTGCAGCGTTTCATCTCAGGGTTGTGGGGACAGCTGGGGCTGGTGGCAAAGGGCAATGGAAGCTTCAAATGCCTTGGTACCTGCTGAGGGTGATCTCAGGGAGGAGCTGCCAGCCCTGGTGCCTGCAGCACTGTGAGATGCTGGAGGTGCCAGCTGTGCTGGAGGTGCCAGCTGTGCTCTCCTTGGCTCCAGCTGTGCTGGAGGTGCCAGCTGTGCTGTGCTGGAGGTGCCAGCTGTGCTCTCCTTGGCTCCAGCTGTGCTGGAGGTGCCAGCTGTGCTGTAGGTGCCAGCTGTGCTGTGGGTGCCAGCTGTGCTCTCCTTGGCTCCAGCTGTGCTGGAGGTGCCAGCTGTGCTCTCCCTGCCTCCACAGCTGTCCCCAGTGGTGCTGCAGCCCGGGCTGGCCCTGCTGGCAGCAGCTCTGCAAGGAGAACTCTGCCTGTGAACTCTGCATGTGTAACTGCCTCCTGTGGGCAGAGGCTCAGAGCAGAGCCCTGCCCGCTCTGCCTGCTCCGTTTATTGGGAGTATACAGCCAGAGAAGCGCCGGCCTCGCGCTGTTTCTGTCCTTGTTTGCTGATAGTAGCTGTGGCAACAGCTTCACCGTGCCGCCCTGGCCCAAAGGCTTTGTGTGTGTCACTAATTAAAGGAAACCTTGCTAATCTGTTTGCTCACGTTTTGATGCACACAAGCGCTGCCCTGAATAAAAACAACTTCTGAGTTAAAGATCTGCACTCTTGAGAGCAAATTTAGTTTGGCTTGTGCAAATGGGATAAATGGAGCAGTAGTTTGCAGCAGAGGAGTGGGACCTGGGGCTGGGGCAGCTGCTGCTCCTCACACAGGACCTTCTGACGTGGTGCCACTGCTCTCAGGGCCCCAGGGGCCATGGACAGGCTTCTGTCCTGCCTCGGCAGCTGCATTTCTTTGGAGCAGTAATAGTTCTGTGTCAAATGTGGGTATATTGTGGGAGCAGGTGGAGTTCAATCCTCTGAACTTTCCTAGGGGATTGCATAACCCTGGACCACAGCAGTGATTTTTCTCCAGCAGTTGTGTTAGACACATAGATGTCAGTGGCTGCAAATCAGGATTTTACCTGCCTGTTTGCTTCCCTCACAGTGACAAAAACACATTTCCCTGCATGGGCTAGTTTTACTTCTGCTTCAGATTTCAGTGATTCTGAGCTCTGGTTGTTTGAGCCCAGTCCTGTGGTACGTTATGGGAAAGGACAGGCACTTGCAGAGGAGGAGTACCTTAGCTTGTAAACATGTCATCTGGTTGTAGCACAGTCTGCAATAATTGATATTCCTGCACGCTTAGAGACAAGCATTTTGCATCTGGCATTTAGCAGAGAGAATCCATGCGTGCAGATGACACAGCTTAAAATAGTTTTCCTCTCCCTGATGGTATCAGGCACTTGTTGGCTGGCGCTGGCCCCGTTGCTGTGTGTCAGAATGGAGCTGCTGAGCAGACACTGCTTGTTGAGCTCACTCCTTTTTTCCCCTCTCCCCAGATCCTGCCCCTTTCCTCCTTGCTGTCTGACAAACTGACTGTATTCACAATATTCTTTCCCAGTGCTTCAGTTTGCTTCCTCTGTTTTAAAAGTTCTTTGGGAAAAAAAACCAAAACTTTATTTTTTTTTGTTTGCCTGAAAGTAGCTTCCTGTCCACTACATAAATTTCAATGTTCTCCTTGGAACAGATTTAAGCCTGACTTCTTATTGTGCTCCTTTTCCTGTAGTTATAATTGTGTTTATATCATCCAGAAAACCCAGATGCTGTCAGAGAGTTGCATAATCCTGAGTTGGGCTCCCAGTCCTCCTTGCAGTGCAGGAAGGGTTGCAGGAGCCACAGGTTTGCCTTCTGAAATAGCACACCACGCCTGGAAACAATTCAATATTTAAATGGATCCCTATCGCCGTGTTAGAGCACTCTGTTCCCTCCCCCCTGCTTTCCATACATTGGAACTGAGGTTCTGTTTACTTTCAGAAAACAGGAAGCAGCTTCCTGGCTTGTTCCTTTATGTTAATAAGGCCTCAGGCAATTTACACTGGAATAGAAACTATTTTGTGTTAATGACTGGGAGCTGGTATTCATCTCTTTGCTCCCGAGTGCAGTGATGCACTATAAAGCAGTATTAATGAAAAACTAGGTGTTGTGTGTTAGTGGATTTAGAAACTAGATTTACAGTGCAGTTTGAAAAACTTAATCCTGCCTCTTGTTTAAATAAAAAGAGAAGTTCAGTAACACAAAACCTTCCTGCTGTTAAATCTTTCACAGATGGGGCAAATTGGGCTTGTGCATCACTTAGAGAGCAGCTTCCATGGAGCAGAGTTCCCTTGGGTGCTGTTTATGGAGTGCAGGCATTCCTTACAGCCTTTATTGCAAGCCTGGGGAGGTTTCTGTTTGTCTCTTGCTGGAAGCAGCTCAGTTTGCCAGTGTTAAAAAGCTGATTCTGCTCACCTCCAGAGTGCCAGCGTGTGCTGGGCAGGAGCAGAGAGCTGTGGCAGTGGTTCCCTGCTGGAAGGGCTCCTGCTCTGGGTTCCAGCAGTCTGGGGTTCTGTTCCCTGGGTTTGGGGTTCTGTTCCCTGGTTTGGGGTTCTGTTCCCTGGTTTGGGGTGCTGTTCCCTGGTTTGGGGTGCCCACAGCCCATCCTGAGCACAGGGCACCCCTGCAGCACCACCCCAGGGCGCTGGGGCAGGCACAGCCAGCCTGGCACCAAGCTCCCAGCAAAGGAAGCTGCAGCTCTGTGCTGCTGGACATTTCCTGAGGAAGCTTATTCTGTTTTTCAAAGCTGATAACAGCGCAGATAACAGGTCTTGCTTGGGCAGATGTGGATGGCTCTCGTTTATCAGGTCTGCTCACTCGAGGTAATGATGGCAATTAGGGCAGATGCTGCATTTGGGCAATTCACTGGTGGCTCTGTGCCTGCCATTGCTGCATTGCATTGCATTCACTGGTGTCTCTGTGCCTGCCATTGCTGCATTGCATTGCATTCACTGGTGGCTCATCCTGGCATTGCTGCCAGTCCCACTCCAGCATTTTGGCATTTACTTTTGGGCAAACCAGAGGTGCCCACCCCCGTTTCCCTCCTCTCTCAGTGCTTGCTGTGACCTCAGCCTGCCTTTATTCCCAGCTTCTGTCTCTGGGGAGAGAAGCTAATAAGGAAGTTCAAGGCTGTGAGGAGCTATTTAAAGCTTATTCCACTCTCTGCTACATGAAGGAGGAACTTCTGTGCAAATTATCACTGGAGAGCTGCAAACTCGGTAGCTGGAGTTAATTAAGGGTGTGTTTGTTGTGTACCAAGGGTTAAAACCTGAACTCTGAAATTACAGGGAGGAGAAATGCTCTACTTGATGTCCAAAAAAACACTTGAAACAGGTCCTGGAAATTCCCTGTTTGATGTTCCAGTAAAACAAGTTGTAAAGATTACTGAACAGAGAGAGAGTACTCTGTCACATAAACAAGGTTTCAGTAGAAAGAAATATTTTATTTTTTAAAAAATACAGAAATAGGTTGTGGGAAACATCCCAAAACAGCCTCGAAATCCCAAGAGGAAACAGTAGCTTTTTCCTAACAAAGCAAAGCCTTTGCTTTGCCTGCCTGCACAGGAAACATCTTTTCAGTTGGGTCAGATGTTACTTCTGCCCCATAAAATCAGAATTATCTCTTCCCAGACAGACTAGCAGTGGTCCTTTGCCCAAACTGGAGCTCAAAGCCAGCCAGTTTCACATGGAACCCCCTCTGCTTATGGTAATTTTTCCAGTCTCCTGGAAGTTTATTTTTAAGGGTAGTTCACATGTAGAGTTCCTTCTGTTTTCTAAAAGCACCCCAAGCTTATACGTTATCTTTGTTTCCTGTTGGGAGAGGTCAATTTGATAATCTTGAAAATTGCTGAATAATCCATTTAATTGTTTCTGGAATTTGAGTATTTTGTTGGGAAATTCACAGTTCTGCGTGTTGGAGATGATAAAGGTGGAGGTACTAAATCAGAAGATGTAATTGCACAGAATTGCATCTTCTTTCACAGCCCCATTGCAGATGCTGGAGGTATTTGTGTCATCTCTGGTGTTCAGATGAAGTTTTCCACACCTTAACTAACACTGCATTTTGTAACCTTATTTCCTTTTTGTTTAACCTTGATTTTCCGTGGATTTGTGTTTTCTGTGCTGAGATCTGAGATCTAGGTTGATTTTTTTCACTTTGGGCTCACTAATAGAGTGTTCCTCCGTCAAGTTCCTTCTGTTCTGAAAGCTGAGCTGCTGTTTAAGGTGGAGTCCAGCTGAGACAGGCCACAGTCAGAAGGGTTGAGGATTCTGATGTGAGCTCCAGTGGCAGCAGCTGGGCTGCAGAGCTGTCTCAGGGAGGGGCACAATCCTCTGTGGCATTTCCACACCTGCATAAGGTGACTCTGGGGACTGTGGCACTGTAAATGCATTTTCCACGAGGTGGCCCAGGCGCTGCTCTGCAGGACAGAGGTGTCCAGGCTGGAAGATCCCAGTTTGCATTCCCAGCCCCAGAGCACTGGGTTTGTTTGTGCACACGGGGTGTGCTCGGTGGAGGGTGACCTGGTTGAGACTTTCTCCAGTCTAGACAACTTTAATTAAATGTTTATGCTCTGCTGGCTACTGGAGAAGAATAGCTGGACTTGAGAAAGCCCTTAATGTTATGATAGTCTCATCTGTTTGTCATGCTAGTTCAGGAAAATACTTAATTGCTCAGAGTAGCAAGGAAGAACTTCTTGTTCTTTCCCAAACAGGAAATAAACCACCCCACTGAATTCGGAGCGGGTGGTTTATTCAGAGTTCAGAGCCTGTGAGGAGCAGAGGAAAACGTGGCTTTGGCTACACCTTCAGCACTGCAAAAATCACCTTGATCTCAGATTTTGGAGCTCTTATTTGGTAGAATAAGACTGCCCTGCACAAAGGCAGCTGAAGCACTGGTGGCATTAAACTCATCTGTCAAAGCAGTGAGGCCAGCTGGATGGAGATCCCAGTTCATATTTACAGACTTATTAATGCTTGAGTCACTTAGAAACTCCCTCCACACTTACATGGAGCTTTCACTGAGTCACTTTTATAAACACTTCAGAAAAACAGAAGATTCCCTGTTCCTAAAAAAGCCCCCAAACCTGTAGTTTTTCCTGTGATTCATTAAACCAGGGCTGCCCCATTATCCAGGGCTGCTCTCCCATTTCCAGGGCTGCTCTTTTCCTTCCTCTCCTTTTTATTATTGTGCAAAGTTAGAACAATATCTGAAGCTGTGATCAAAGTGCCCACAGCTCCTGACGGATATTGCTGATAGAGAGGGAGGGGTGTCTGTGAGGGTGAGCTGTTCCTCTGTGTGTGCTTACTGCAGGGTTAAAATCCAGCTCCAAACTGGACCCACAGGGTGAGTGTCTCTAATTTGGTCATGGAGAAGATATTTTGGGTTGGGTTTTTTATGCCTCTTGTCAAGGTAATGCAAACACTTTTCCTTTTAAGAGCAAAAATGAATTTTTTTAGTTTATTTCGTGTTAATCACATGGCTGCATTTCAGAATGCAGGTGGGACCAGCAAACCTCACCAGCTCTTTGAGTGAAGCCAAGTTGTGTTATTTAACTCTCAGTGTTCCAGTGTGGCTGTGCCAGCTGCTGCGGGGATGTTCCATGATTCTGTGACTCCTGCTTGAGGGAAGCATTTGTGGTTTTGATGCTGGGCCGTGGCAAAAGAGCCATTCCAAGAGGCACTGGCTTCTGAGCTGTCTTTCATTTGAGCCAGGCCCATCTTTCCTGTCTGAATGCCATCCTTGTGCAGCCCCATCAGCAGTGGGTGATTTCTGACGTTGGCCACTGCTGTTCATGAGGGTTTCATGCGCGGCTGGCACGGCTGGCACTCAGAGCTCTGTTCAGCCGGATGCCCTGCCCAGCTGCAGCAGAGTCTGGGGCTCATTCGGGGCCCTGCACCAGCTCCAGAGCTCTGTGCTTGCCTGGCCGTGGGAGATGTGCTGGCCGTGCTCTGCAGCGGGAGCAGAAGGTGGAGCGCACCTGGGGAGGTGCAGACGGCGTTGGTTTGGAGCAGGTGCCCCAGGGAAAGCGTGTGTGCTGTGTGTGCTGTGGCAGGAAAGGGCGTGGAGGGTCAGAGCCCTTGAGCAGGTCACTCGTGCTAAGGTCTGTTCTACATTAAACACACTTTGGTCGGGTCCTGGGGCTCCCTGCTGCATTTCCCATCTTCCTCGCTGGGGACACAGCAGTGCAGCGCAGAGGAGCCATTGGCACCCTGCAGGAAAGAGAAGCTGTGACCTGTCCTGGCAGCAGTGCTCGCAGAGAATCAGAGGATCCCAGCTGCAGTCTCTCATCCAGGTGTTGTCTCTGGCAGGTGCCTCAGCCCTGCTGGGCGTGGGCGGTGCTGTCAGTGACACACCACTGTGGGGAATGGAACTCTGTCACAGCTTTTCACAAATGCTCAGGGTGCAGCCCAGAACCACTTCACTGGAAATCAGTGATTAGATTTCTCTGAGCCAGGATGCCTCTGAAGGCTCTTTTGAATCTACATCTGGTTTTCTGTGTCTTTTGTTGCATAAATATTTGGTTTCTTATCATGGTGGTGAACACACAGATAATACTTTCATATCTGTCTATGAGATTTTGCTTCATTTTTAGACCTTTACAGTCATCATTGAATAGGATAAGCCTATGGGTATCCTGACAAACAGATTTCCATGGAATGGCTGATTCATGGAATGATTGGGGTTGGAAGGGAGCTCTGAGCTCTTCGAGTCCAGCCATTAAGCACTGCAAATGCAGAGCCTGGGATGTGTGAGTTGTCTTAATTCCTACAAGCACCAAAGGAAACCTCATCGTTCCTGTCTTGAGAAACTAAACTCTGTTTAGTCTGGAGGAGAGCATTAAAGATTTTATCAACAATTCACAGACTGATGGCTCTTGCGAGAGTGAAACTCTTTAATTGCTCAACATGAAATTCTTTGATGGTGACACAGCCAAGGAAGGCACACAACTGCTTCTTTCACTGATTCGACAATAAATGATTAAATCTTTTGTTGAGCAAGAGTTGGTACTTACCTTCTTTCCTTTCA
Organism: Melospiza melodia melodia; assembly: GCF_035770615.1. Taxonomy (NCBI): domain Eukaryota; kingdom Metazoa; phylum Chordata; class Aves; order Passeriformes; family Passerellidae; genus Melospiza; species Melospiza melodia. The sequence goes on from NC_086221.1 coordinate 8,951,014, forward strand.
CAGCTGTGGAATGCAAGCCATGGCCCTGTCAGGTAGCTGTGGTATGAGGATGTTTGTAGACTGGATATATTTGTGGAGGTGATGTGTTTTTAAGCAAGATTTGTCTTTATGGCCTTTATTTGTAGCAGATAACAGGATATGAATCAGACTGTGTTAAATTCTCTTTAAATGGAAAACTGGGGAAAAGGCATATTAACTACAAAGCCCTGTTTCTTTAGCTATTTGAGTATATTAAAATGCAAATTTGTTTTTGTGTTGCAGGCCCAGCACAGGGACACATTCATCGAGGAACGCTATGGGAAATACAACATCAGTGATCCACTGATGGCTCTGCAGAGAGACTTTGAGACACTGAAAGAGGGGAACCATGGTGAAAAGCAGCCAGTATGCTCCAATCCTTTGTCTATTTTGAAAGTGGTGATGAAACACTGCAAGAATATGCAGGAGAGAATGTTATCCCAACTGGCTGCTGCAGAAAGCAGGCACAGAAAGGTAGGTGTTGCCTCAATTAGGATGTGCAGAGATTACAGCTGCATTTTAATAACAAGTTAACTTCAGCAAAAACACTTGAGTTCCTGAGGCTTGGTAACTGGAAGGACTTTGCACCTTTGTTTAAACTTCTCACTCCAGAGGATGCAGCTGGTGAGCTAGTTAGTTGTAATTCCAGAATTTGAAATGCTTTTGTTGGGGCACACCAAAGAGGATCCAGCTTACAGCTGGGAGGTGTAATGCTTCCCAAAATGCAGGAAAGGCTTTCTGGAAGTTGGAATTCTCAGCAGAGCTATCACTGTTCTGCCTGGGACTTGTTCTCTGTGGTTATTGAAGAGCTGCTGCCAGGGGAAGGCACCTCCCTGTGCTTCCCTAAGGAATATGGAGTGACCAAAAGTATTTTTCTTGCCATTTGGCCTCTTTAATGAAGCACCTGTTATTCTTCAGATGTACCTTTAATGTATATTGACACCAATAAAGTGTTTGATCATGTGTCAGGCCATGCTAGCACAAAAATTGATGTCACTAGAAGTAAAAACAAGGCTGGGTTTCACTTTTCAACCAAATATCCAACTAAGTCATAGAGTAAACTCAGATATTGTATCACCTTTTCCTCTTCCTGTCTTCTTCAAGTATACAAAGATGTATACTTGATAATATTTAAGCATTATTTGGAAGCTTAAATTTCAGGAAGACTGAGGAGCTGCTAAATTCATGGTGAGAGCTTAGTTCTGGTGATGGGATAAGCAGAGCCTCTTGGGAAGTTTGTATTCTGGCTTTTTTGTTAATAGCATTTCAATTATTCATTTAAATCAATGTTAAAGCTGAAGGAGCTCCTTCACTGGGCCCTCATGGGAAGCAGTTTCACTTCAAGAGCTCATCTTGTCCTTAAGTGGAAGAGCAAATTAATGTTCTTTAAAATAAACTTTGCACTGGAGCCCTCAGATGGCTGTGAGGCAGGGGAGCAGCCAGTTGGGAATTGCTGCAGAGCCACAGAGGGCCTGTCCTGCTCTGGAGCCCCGGGTCTGCTCCTGCTGCCCCTCTGCTCCTGCTGGCCCTGCAGCGATGGCCCTGCCAGGAAACTCTGACTTGCAGGGGACAGGAGGCGCAAACTGGAGCACAGGAATTTCCAGCCGAATACGAGGAAAATCTGACTGAGTTTGAGGGTGACAGAGCCCTGGAACGGGCTGTGGAGGGCTTGTGGACTCTCCTTCCCTGCCAGCGTTCAGAACCCGCCTGGGCTGAGCTGTGCAACCCTCTCCAGGGCAAGGGGTGCACTGGGTGATGCCCAGAGATCCTTCCAGCCCTTCTGGAATGAGGGCACCATTCATGGCATGAACCCGCCAAGGATATTGCACAGTCTGGGGGAAAAGCGTGCAATTTAGACATTTAATAGTAAAATACGTCCAGTGTGAGGTTTCCCTAACATCTTTCACAAACTGACTCAGTTTGACCAGATAATAACAGACATTGGACTTGTCCAAAAGCTGCTTTTCTGTGACTTGAGTTGAGCTCAGGTGTCTGGAGCTGCAGTGGTGCCTGTCCCATGGAGCTGCTGTGGTGGCTCTTCTGTGTCACTGGAGCTCCTGTGTCCCTCTGGAGCTGCCCAGGTGTGTGTCCTGTGTCACTCTGGCTCTCCCATGTCCCTCTGGAGCTGCCGTGGTGTCTGTCCTGTGTCACTGGGGCTCTCCCGTGTCCCTCTGGAGCTGCCCAGGTGTGTGTCCTGTGTCACTGGGGCTCTCCCATGTCCCTCTGGAGCTGCCCAGGTGTCTGTCCTGTGTCACTGGGGCTCTCCTGTGTCCCCTGGAGCTGCCGTGGTGTCTGTCCTGTGTCACTCTGGCTCTCCCATGTCCCTCTGGAGCTGCCGTGGTGTCTGTCCTGTGTCACTGGGGCTCTCCCGTGTCCCTCTGGAGCTGCCGTGGTGTCTGTCCTGTGTCACTGGTGCTCTCCCGTGTCCCTCTGGAGCTGCCGTGGTGTCTGTCCTGTGTCACTCTGGCTCTCCCATGTCCCATGGAGCTGCCCAGGTGTCTGTCCTGTGTCACTGGGGCTCTCCCGTGTCCCCTGGAGCTGCCCAGGTGTCTGTCCTGTGTCACTGGGGCTCTCCCGTGTCCCATGGAGCTGCCCAGGTGTCTGTCCTGTGTCACTCTGGCTCTCCCGTGTCCCATGGAGCTGCCCAGGTGTCTGTCCTGTGTCACTGGGGCTCTCCCGTGTCCCATGGAGCTGCCCAGGTGTCTGTCCTGTGTCACTCTGGCTCTCCCGTGTCCCATGGAGCTGCCCAGGTGTCTCTCCCGTGTGCCCCCGGAGCTGTGCCCAGCTCTGCTCGCTGCCTGCCTGCTGGGGCCCTGTGCCTGATGGCTGCTGTGTTTGGGCAGGTGATCCTGGACCTGGAGGAGGAGCGGCAGCGGCACGCGCAGGACACGGCCGAGGGGGACGATGTCACCTACATGCTGGAGAAGGAGCGGGAGCGGCTCACCCAGCAGGTACCGGCGCAGGGCAGGCTGGGCTGGAGAGCAGCGGGAGCTCCCTGTGCCAGGCGCCCCGAGCTGCTATCACCCTGACATGGAAAACAGCCCTGCCCCGCTGCTCGGCGTGCTTTGGTAGCTGAGCACTGCTGGAAGGTATTAACAGGCAATCAAATGCTTTGAAAACTTACTTCAGCCTGAAGTCCGAGGAGTTGGGAAGAACAGGATTGCGTTTACAGTTGATAGCTCACTGCAGTACTCAAAATGCAAAATAAGTTATGGAAGATCTCCTGGGGGTGTTATGCTAATAAATATTTAAGCCACTGTTTTCTGTTACTCAAGCCTGTAGCCTTTGTTAAGCATACATAACACATCAGCATTTTAAAGCCTAAATGCCTTTAAAAGGCAAACTGACAAAGTGGTAAATGAGGTGGAAGGAAGCTTTGCTTGTTCTGTCAGTGCATGGCAGACTGGGTGTGTGTCTCACCAAAGGCCAGTCGAATTTCACACAGGATAAAACTACTAGGAAGTAATAATTGTTACTGTGTGCAGGCTGAGTTGTGCCAGACTATTTTGCTGATTTCTGGTGCAATAACCTCTTTCTTATCCATTGTCATTTTTTCTTGTGTAATTTCTCCAAGATGCACAGTAAACCTGCTCCCTTTTGGGGTGTTTCCCTTCATTTGCTTTCAGGAGGTTTTATGGTACCCTTAAAATCTCTTTTGTTCTTAACTTCAGGTGGAGTTTGAAAAGTCCCAAGTGAAGAAGTTTGAGAAGGAGCAGAAGAAGCTGTCGAGCCAGTTGGAGGAGGAAAGGGCACGCCACAAGCAACTCTCTTCCATGCTTGTTGTGGAGTGCAAGAAAGCCACTGCCAAAGCAGCTGAAGAGGGCCAGAAGACAGCAGAGCTGAGCTTGAAATTGGAAAAGGAGAAGAGTAAGGTGAGTAAACTGGAAGAGGAGCTGGCAGCCAAGAGGAAGCGGGGCTTGCAGATGGAAGCACAAGTAGAAAAGCAGCTCTCAGAGTTTGACATTGAAAGAGAGCAGCTGAAGGCTAAGCTGAACAGAGAAGAAAACCGTACGAAAGCACTCAAAGAAGAGGTGGAATGTCTGAAGAAAGCCCTGAAGGAGCTGGAGGCTTCCTGCCAGGAGCACAGTCCCCCCAAGGCCGTGCATCCCAGCCCCTCGGTGACGTCCAGGGGGGTCACAACCGACAGCCCCCCAGTGAAGTCAGTGTCCTGCCAGACCGAGGGCCCGCAGGCAGAGCGAGCAGCCCCTGCCAGCGCCAGCAGAGCTGCCCACGCCGTGTGTGCCAGCCCCTGTGCCCCCGCTCACTCCTATGCAAAGTCCAACGGGCATTGTGACACGGACGGGCAGGCGGCTGGGGACACGAATGCTGCAGAGAGCCCAGCTCACAGGGAGAAGCCTGCCGCAGCCCCCGAGGGTGCCGTGGAGAACGGGAGCTCCCCTGCGAGAACAGAGTCCCCGGTGCACCAGCTGCCCTCCGCGGCGGCGTCCCTGTCCCCCAGCAGCACAGCTGCCTCCTCCCTCACCCCGTCTCCCTGCTCCTCCCCGGTGCTGGCCAAGCGCCTGGTGGGAGCCTCTGCCGGCAGCCCTGGCTACCAGTCCTCCTACCAGGTGGGCATCAACCAGCGCTTCCACGCGGCCAGGCACAAGTTCCAGTCCCAGGCCGAGCAGGAGCAGCAGCCAGGGGGCCTGCAGAGCCCCCCGTCCCGGGACCTGTCCCCCACCCTGGCCGACAACTCGGCTGCCAAGCAGCTGGCGCGCAACACGGTGACGCAGGTGCTGTCCCGGTTCACCAGCCAGCAGGGCCCCATCAAGCCCGTGTCCCCCAACAGCTCGCCCTTCGGCACGGACTACCGCAGCCTGGCCGGCGCCGGCAGCCCCAGGGCCGAGGCCGGGCACTGCCCCAGCCCCGCCAAGGTCTCCAGCCCGCTCAGCCCCTTGTCTCCGGGGATCAAGTCCCCCACCATTCCCCGGGCAGAGAGGGGGAACCCCCCGCCCATCCCTCCCAAGAAGCCCGGCCTGGCTCAGTCGCCCGCCGCTGCTGCTGCTCCCCTCGGCAAGGGCTCCTCCCTGGGCGCCCCCGGGGACGTGGCCAGCAGCTGCTCCAGCAGCACCGTCCTGTCAAATGGCAAGGACCTGGAGATCCTCCTGCCAAGCAGCAGCTAGTCTCCAGAAAACGGGAATGTGACATTCCACAGCTTAGCTTACCCTGCAGCTAAGACACTGTTTTTCCACTCCATGTTATTTATTTCCATAGTAGCAGATTCTGTCTGTATAAAGCATTTAGTATATTTTTTTTTCCTTTTTTAATAGGTAGGAAAATATTTTTGTTTATGAAGAAACCTTAACTACAGCTATACAGTAGCCTCCAAATGTCTCATGGCAGCAGTCAGATCATTAGAGATAACAACCATAATCATGTGGTGGGACCTATCAAGCTCTAATGGGACTGAAATGCTACTTTTAAATTATGCAGAAATAATTTTTGCAGACTTTTTATTCCAGATGAACATTTTATAAAAGTGCCTGAACTAAGCCTGCAATATGAATGTGATTCTCGGGAAAAGGTGAGGAGGGGAACATCTAGCTGCAGAAACAAATTCTTCTGAGTCCTGAATGTTGAAACCAACACTGGTTTTCCTTTTAATTCTTTCCATTTGCTAAGGTAAGTTAGCAAATGTGCTACAGATTCTGCCAGGTGAGCACCAATCTGGTGCAGCCAGCCAGGCTGTGTCCTTCAGGACACAGCTCCAGCTATTTGAGGAAGCACACAGGAATTTCTTGGGATAAAATTTAGTTGTGATATCATCCAGATTACTTCTCTGTCCATATAGCTCTTTCTGCTTTCCTGCCAAGATGCCTGTGTGCCTACATGGCTCAACTCTGGTTTCTGGTGTATCACCTGGAATTTTCAAGCTCTTCAAGCATTCTACTGTTGTGTGTAGAACTTCTGAGAAAAGGATCTTTCTGTTCCTTGGCAAAGATCTCACTATTACTTGAAAAAGTAACTCATCCATCCAGTACAGGTTTTTTGCAACACCTGTAAATGGGATCTTCAACTTCAAACAGAAGCAATAATTTTGTTCCCCATCTGTGTCAGTTAAGTCTGACTGACCTGGATTTTACCCACTAGCTCTGGCTAGCTTTCCTTGGCTGCAAATATGGAACCAAATCATTGCTGCTGTGGAATTAAATATGTGGATATGTGTGTCACACACATACATGCTAAACACACAGTGTGTTAGGAAAGTATTTATCTCTTCTTGACCTTCTGCCTTATATGAAGAAGACATGGCAATTCACTGAGATTTTAAAAAATTCCTCAGTGAGGAATTGCCTAAGTTTGAGGCAGATCTTGTGTGTGGAGAAGTATTTGGACCCAGGAGAAGCAGGTGGTTCCTGTGCAGAAGTGTTTGCTGCAAGAGAACCAGCAGGCCCAGCACAGTGGTTTTCTGAGTCATTGTGCTGAGAAGCCCAGGACAAACAGCACAGATCAGTGGCACAGGCTGAGAGCACACCCCCGAGTTAATGATCTCGGTGTCGGACGTGAGCTGATCCTAAATTTAGGAACTGGACTGGCTGCTCGGTGCCATCCAGCGTGGAGCCCTTCCCTGGGCAGCAGCGTGGTGTTTGCACAGCTCCCGGTGCCAGAGACACGTTATCCTTGGGGAATTCTCACTGTTCCATTGGGCAGGGTCCCTCTGTGTGGGGAGGATCCCTGTGCCACTGAGGGGCAGAGCTGCCCATTGCAGTGAGGTTCCTTTGGACTCTGGGCCTTTTGTGCTGTGCCATTGAGGGGCAGAGCTGCCCATTGCAGTGAGGTTCCTCTGGGCTCTGGGCCTTGGAGCTGTGCCATGGAGGGGCAGAGATGTCTGTGCTCAGAGGTTCCCATGCAGTGAGGTTCCTTTGGGCTCTGGGCCTTTTGTGCTGTGCCATGGAGGGGCAGAGCTGCCCATTGCAGTGAGGTTCCTCTGGGCTCTGGGCCTTGGAGCTGTGCCATGGAGGGGCAGAGATGTCTGTGCTCAGAGGTTCCCATGCAGTGAGGTTCCTTTGGGCTCTGGGCCTTTTGTGCTGTGCCATGGAGGGGCAGAGATGCCCATTGCAGTGAGGTTCCTCTGGGCTCTGAGCCTTGGAGCTGTGCCATTGAGGGGCAGAGCTGCCCCTGCTGAGAGGTTCCCATGCAAGGAGGTTCCTCTGGGCTCTGGGCCTTGGAGCTGTGCCGTGGAGGGGCAGAGATGCCCATTGCAGTGAGGTTCCTCTGGGCTCTGGGCCTTGGAGCTGTGCCATTGAGGGGCAGAGATGCCCATTGCAGTGAGGTTCCTCTGGGCTCTGAGCCTCTCTCTGCAGGACAGGGGGGCTCAGTGCTGCTCGGGGGTGGCTGCTGCTGGAGTGACCCCACGCAGCCAGGGCAGGGCTTTAGAGGCTTGCACAGACCTTTTGGGCAGTGGTATTACGGGCTGTTGTTCCTAATCCCATGGAACAGTCTGTGCATTAACAGCGGGGACACAGAGGCAGCCAGAGCTGAATGGGCAGGGGCTCTTTTGGAAGCACGTTTATTACTTTATTAACTAAGTGTCCACAGCGGATTTTTTAGCTCTTGCTGAGAGTGAAAGTAAAAAAGGATGGGCAGGTGGATTTTGGTCCATGTATCCCTTCTGATTGAAAAGTGAGGCTTTTGTATACACTGCTTTAATGAGTTTCTTTACTTTTACATTATTCTGACTGGTATTATCCCCCTTCTTTATTGATAGCTCTAGAGAGAGAAATACTATGATGAAGTCTAATAGGAAATGCACTGAGTACTGTTTCTTCTAAAATATAATATGGGAAGGGGTATGCAAAAGAATGTATTTTTGCTAGTAGACTAACTTCTGAAAGAAACTAAGCACAAGGGATTGAAATGGATCCAACTAATTCAGTAAGACATTTAGAGTTAGTATTTAACTGTTAATGTAGATTCTGTGTGAAAGCAACTAAATATTTCTTCTCTAACTCACATGTGTCCTAAGCAGACATTGTTGCAGAGTTTGTCACTGGCTAATGGAGTATAATGAAGTGCAAAACATATAACACTAGTATTAATTCATTAACACTTGTAAATTTGTAAAGCCAAATGTACCAAGCTGAAGTCTTTAATCATTTTTATAGCTGATGGCATTAAACATGTTAAACATTCATATTATCAATAAAGGATTTTATTTTTAAGATGTGCAAATTGCTTAAGGAAATGTTTGCGGTTGGGGCTGCCCGGCAGGAAACAGTCCTGCTGTTGGTGACTGGGCATCTGTGCCCACCTGGGACCTGGAGCTTTAATGTGAGAAATGTGAGAAAAGGGAGAATTTCTTGTGAGTACAGTGGGTCCTGAGCAGTGTTGGCTGCTGCAGCCAGAGCACATTGCTCCTCCATGTCCACACACCTGGGAGCTGCGAGGTGCCCTGGGGCAGCTTCAGGTGGCAGAGCACACTGTGGGTGCTCCAGACAGCTCTGGCTTTTGGTACTTGTAAGTAAAGGCAGTTTTCCAGGAGTACCTGTTTGCCACAGTGTCAGGATTGTGAATGGATGAGATTTATAATAATGAATGCTTTGGGGCTGGGGGAAGGAGAGGCCCCAGTCCCTGCTGATGTTAGGCAGGATGCATCTCAGGGGAGCTCCCTCTGCAGCCGAGGGGCAGCTAGGGTGTGCCCCGGGACAGAGCTGGGAGCAGAGCCCGGCTGCAGGAGAAGCTGCTGGGCCTGGCTGCGGCAGGTCCGTGCACGGAGCCCTCAGCCCGTGCCCCGGGGCTGGGCTGCTCCCGGTGCCTCCCTGCCCTCTGCGGGGCCCAGCCCGCCGCTCCCGGGCCGCCCTGATGCGCCTCAGCGCTGACCTGGTTCCCTGGTCTGTGCCTGCTCAGCCGAACGGGTCTGGCAGCGGCTGGGGAGGAGCTCCCGGTTCACCTCTGCGGGCTGGATGCCATCCCAGGCCGTGCCAGTGCCGGGGCCAGCCCAAAGCCGCCGAACGGGCGCGGCTCCCCGTGCGGGACAGGCGGGGGTGAGGAGCCCTGCCCGGGCAAGAGCGGGAGCTGCTGTGCTCGGCCGCCGCCCCGATGGCTTTTGTCGCAGCGGCCGTGTCGGGTCCCTGCCCAAGCGGGGAATGCTGGCAAACCCGGGGGGGCACCTCCGAGCCGGAGAAGGACGGGGAGCTCAGGACAGGGCAGGGATGCTCAGGACAGGGCAGGGATACTCAGGGGCCGGGCAGGGATGCTCAGGACAGGGCAGGGATGCTCAGGACAGGGCAGGGGAGCCCAGGGGCCGGGCAGGGATGCTCAGGACAGGACAGGGGAGCCCAGGGGCCGGGCAGGGATGCCCATTGCAGCCTGGGAAGGGCTCGACCCGTGCCCGGTGCGCGGCGCAGCGGGGCCGCTGGAGGGCGGCCGGCGCCCGGGAACGGGAACGGGAAGGGGAACGGAGCGGCGCCGCTCCCCGCCCGGGCCCGGCCCGGGCCGCTCTGGGCAGCGGCAGCAGCGCAGCCGGGACGAGACGCGGGGCTCCCGCACCGAGGGGCGGATCCGTCACCGCGCATCCCTGCAGGACAGCCCCATCGCAGCGCATCCCGCACCGCGCACCCCATCGCAGGGAATCCCCGGCAAGCGCGGCTGCCCCCAAGAGCTGGGACCCACATTTCCGTCAGGAAAAGCCCCTTTGCCTTGGCGTGCCCTCAGCCCGAGCACCAGCTCCGGCCCGCGGTGCCGGCGGACGCGGTTTGTTTGCACAGCGCGGCCCCGGCTCTCCCCTCCGCCGGCCAAGGAGGGCTTCAAGCGCTGAGTGTTGCTGTGAAGAGTTTTCATGCCGCAGGTTCAGCACAAGCAAACATGCCGAGAGGCTGCTCTGCTCACCCCGCTTCCCTGCCCGCTAATTCCGCCTCGGCCACCGCCGCCGATAACCCCGGGGCACCGCCCGGCGCCGCGCTCGGCCCGGGACAGCCAGCCCGCGACAGCCAGCCTGGCCGCCAGCAGCAGGTTAAACCACCTGGGAAAATCTCTTTCAGGGCTATCATCATCTCTTTCGGGGTGAAGATAGTGAAGGAAGCGCACAGAGGGCTGGGTTTGGAGGTTGAAACAACACGTGCTTCGGCTGCAGCTCTCTGCTTCCAGTTTGTGCATCCTCCTGGCATGTTTTCCTGGGCGCAAACTGGCCTGTTGCCCACGTGCCATGGGCAGAGACCCCCTCCAGAGCCCCTGTGCTGCCCAGCAGTGCCCAGAGCTCCTGGCTTGTCCCTGCAGCCAGGTGCCAGAAATGGGAAGTTGGTGCCGGATGGCTGTGAGCAGGTACAGCTGCAAACCCCAATAAACCACCAATAAACCCTGGTGACTGCAGGGTGAAGAGCGGGGTCTCCAGGATGTCCTGCAGGAACAGCTGCCCACAGCCAGGTTTTGGCCCAGGCACAGCACTCGGGGTGTTTAATGCAAGGTCACACAAATGGGGGCAAAGTAGACCCAGACAGAGATATGGCCGTGAGGGAGCAGGGCGCAGGGTTACAGTTAGGATTAGGATCAGGGTTAGGGTTCGTGCCACTCTCTGCCCCCAGCCCACGGCCGCTTGCTGGGGTCCCCGTGGTGTGCAGCCCGCCCAGACCGCGCTGGGGCAGCCCGTCCTTCCCGGGCACTGACAGAGGGACAGCGGCTCTGCCGCAGCTGCCTCTCGTCCGCAGGAGCCTCGCGGGCTGATCACCCTCGGCTGGGTGATTTATCTTTTGTCACAGAGGAACCGCGAGAAGCAGCAATTAATTAATAAAGCCCTAGCTGGGGCAGGAGCTCGGCTCTGCCGTCCCTGCTCGGGATGCGCCGCGGCCGGGCACGGGCGCAGCGCAGATGTTCCCCGGGGAGCCGGGGTCAGCACTGTTTGACGAGGAGGAATCACCAGCGGGAGGATGTTTGTTTTTGTAGCAGCTGGATGTGTCTCGGGGAGGGATGGGAACGTCTCCTGTCACTCGTGGGCCGGGAGGAGGCTGGCAGGGCAGGGATAAAGCTCCTGACAAGTTTGGACTAGCAGGCGAGTTGATTAGCTGAGAGATGAAAATTCACAGCTCGGCTCTTGCAGGGCCGTGAGCTGCCGGAGAGATGTTTATGGGAGGGGAGAGCCCCCCGTGCCCGCTGCCCCCGGCGCTGCCGAGCCGGCCGTGCCCGAGGGTCCGGGCAGTGCCAGGCTGGGCAGGGCACCTCGGGGCAGCAGCGGGACCCAGGGCAAGGACAGCCAGGGATGGGCACAGACACGAACAGCCAGGGATGGGCACAGCTACACACATCCCTGGGTGGGCACAGCCACACACACTCATGGGTGGGCACACCCACACTCATCCATGGATCCGCAGTGCTGGAAGCCGGGGCTGTGTGGGGACAGGCAGGGACAGGGGACAGGAGGGGACCTGGGGCAGCCTTGAGGGTGCCCCGACTCCTCCACAGGCCACCGTGGCCACCTGCACACCTCCACAGTGACCTGGACATGCCCCATGTCCCACCCTGGCCATGGGCACTGGGCTCTGGACACCAGGCACTGCCCCAGGCATTAATCTGAGGGGAGGGTGACAGAGAAACCCGGCCTGGCAAGTGCAGGCAGTGTCAGCTGAGAGCCCGGGCTGGGCCGCGTCTGATGGGACCGATTACCCGATGATAGACAGAGATAAATGTGTACAGCTGGAGGCAGAATAAATCGATGCTGTATGTTGTATAATTGTCTTGAAAATAAGGTAATGCCGGTCTCTTGGAATGCTTTGATCTTATCAGAAAGACAAGGAATACACTAATGGCTTTAATTAGACTTTGGGGGTGAAATGAATTTGGCCTCCTGGGTGAGCTGTTTTCTGGAATTGACCACTGGTGGGGATAGAAAGGCTTTAATCAGATTTAGGCTCTTTAATACCCACAATAGTGTGTGTCTGCATGTGTGATACAGACCTGCTGCCCAGGGTGTTTTGGTGGGGGCTCTGAGGGCTGCACGTGCTTGTGCTTCTCTTCCATTGAGAGCTGCTTTCAGTGCTCTTTTCCAGCTGAGTTTGAGCTCAGCAGAAGCTACTAGTTTTATTTATTGACTTCTAAGTTGAAAACAACTTGTCAAAAAGCAGTGGAAAGCTGGGAATCATTTGGTTTCCCAACAGCAGGATCATGGCAGCTGCTCCGGCAGCAAAGCAGCAGGCTGGTCGTGTATTTAATTGTTAATCATTGCACATGCTGGCTACAGTGGAAGCAGGGGAAAGCTTCTTGTCTCTGCAGGAACAGATCTGAGTGCTGTGAGCACTGGAATGAGCAGCGTTCGGTGCTCAGAGGGTGAGCAAGGTCTGACTCAGCCGTGACTCAGCGCTGAAGCTGTGCCTCGTCCCCCAGCCCATGTAGGGAGGGTGGGGATGTCCCAGCTCTCAGGGGGCTCCTCTGCCTCTGCTCGCCCTGCCTGTGCCAGGCCGGGTCCCCGAGTGTCCCTGGGCAGCCTCACTCAGCCTCCCCGAGGGCCTGAGGCTTTGGCCGGGGTTTTTCAGAGCCCGCACCTGACGTTCCCTGGGTTATTTCCAGCAGAGCTGGAGTGCTTGCCTGGCAGCAGCAGCCCAGATGCTGAACGAGCTGCGCTTATTCCTCCTGGGCTGTGTTTATCCCTTCCCTGCTGCAACTACAGACTTGGATTATTTTGGTCGGCTGACATTATCTGCTGTGCTTCCCTTATGTTAATTTGCTGGGCTTAGATGAGCTCCTGAAAAGGATTCAATAACACGAGCTGCTGCCAATGAAAGCACAACCCTGCTCAGCAGTCCCTGCGCAGCCAAACCCCGGCACGCCGAGCCTGCAGGCGCGCTGTCACCTCCCGGGAGCAGCTGAGGTTCCTGTGAGCACGGGCAGGAGCACGGCGAGGTCAGGGCTGCCCCCAGGCACAGGGGCTGGGAACCGGCCCTGCCGAGCCCCGAGCCCCCAGGAGCACCCCGGTGGTGATGGAGAGGACAGCCCAGCTCAGCCCCGTGCAGAGGGCACCAACATTGGGTGATGGAGGCTGGGAATGCCCAGCTCAGCCCCGTGCAGAGGGCACCAAGAGACAGGGACAGCCCAGCTCAGCCCTGTGCAGAGGGCACCAATATTGGGTGATGGAGGCTGGGAATGCCCAGCTCAGCCTCATGCACAGGGCACCAATATTTGGTGATTCTGGCCCAAACAGCAGGGCCGTGGCAGCGGCCCCCAAACTGGGGAGCAAGGATGGGGCCCCTCCTTTCCCAGACGCCAGGGATGCCCATTCCATATCCCTCATCCCAGAGGGGTGACCGCTCACCAGCGTGGTGTGGGACCCACCGGGTGCCAGGGGAAGCCCCTCGTGGTGCCACCCCAGCAGCAGCACTCTGGCGGGAGAGGAGGAGGCAGGAACAAGGGAGGAAGGGCACGAGGCGCCAGGGACAGGCAGCACCAGGGGCTGTCCCCCCACAGCACCCCAGGGTGTGAGATCCCCGTGTGTGTGGGAAAGCTCCTCGCCTCGGCACAAACACACACACGCTTAGTAACATAATCTCTTAAAAGCAAAATCCCAGAAATTCCTTTTTCTTCGTGGAAAATGTTGCCTGGGGGAGAAGCTCATAATGAAGGATGAAAGCTTAATCCTTGAAGCAGAGCAGGACTGGGGGGGAAGAGTATAAACATGACAGTTGTTGCTCAGTGAGTCGGAAAAAAAAGGTGAAGGGATGAAAGTCGTGTTGGGGCAGAGGGTGAGGGCTGTGGGGATGGGCTGTGGGAGCCCAGCAGCGCTTCCTCCCTGCCCGGGCCATACCCATCATCCCAGGGCTGGCCCTGCCAATGCACAGGTGATCCTGGCAGTTTCAGCAACACAAAGATGCTCTATGCTCTCTGAGTGAGGTGGGAGCGTATATGATGCTCTGTGCTCGTGTAACGCACTGCTGGGGACAGCCCTGGCTTACCAGGTGTCAGCATCAGCAGCGCTGGGAAGGAGCTTCAATCAACGTCAGGCACTGATCATTATGAAACAAAGCACCAGAGGGTGTCAGATTGGTTTTTCCACATTTTCTGAGCTGTCAGCACAGCACTGTGACCATGCTCAGAGGAAATGCACTGCAGGAAGCAGCTTTGCCCTCACTGCCATCCCTCAGTAACCACTGCTCTGACCTGCCTTCTGCAAAGGCACAGAAAAGCTGCTTAAATCAAAGTTAAACCCTCTGCAGTGCTGCCTGATTGAGGCTGAACCTCCCTGCCAGCAGGCAGTGGGAGAGGCAGGAGGAGAGCAGAGCCAGGGACAGGGACATGGGGGTCATGCACCAGTGGCCGCGTTCATGGCTTTGGGCTGATGGTTTGGGGCAGAAATGGGAATTTTCCATAGTGAATCTTGGCAGGTCCCAGCAAGCCAGGCCAGGTCAGAGCCATTGCTTGTCCCAGGAGGTCCCCAAGACAAAAATCTGTGAAAGGGCTTTTCCTTGCACGGCATCCCCAGTCTGAGAGGGAAAAACAAACAAAAACAAGTTCCACTTCTGTATTTTTAATTGGCAGTGGAGCAGCAGAGGTGGGGTTACACTCTCCAGAGCCCAACCTGCTCTGTCTTTGCTCACTGCACAGCAACGCTGTTTATGGACTCAGATTCCAACCTTCTCCTCTCTCGAGGCTGTGAAGATGTATTTCCTCTTGTGCCATTTCTCCTTCTGGCAAGCAGGCTCCCAGGTGGGTCTGGAAAATGTCAAAGTGGGAAATAAAGTTGTTCGCTGAAAAAAAAAAAAAAAAGAGAGAGAGAGAGAGAGAGAGAGAGAGAGAGAAACAAATGGGAAAGACAAAAAGGAACAAGCCCAGAGGTGCAGGGCGAGGTCTGCTGGTGGGTCAGGATAGAATTCCCACTCTGTGCCACCGCTGCCATGTGCCAGCTCTGGGCACCACAGCTCCATCAGCGTGGCTGAAGGCTCTGAACTGCTCATCCCTGGTGCAGGCTGAAAACACAGGGCAAGGCAAAAAGAAATAAAAATAACCGAGAGCTGACCACTCTGCAAAAGGGCAACAAGCAGCAGGCAGGCACCTGCTCTGGTGATGGGGTGCCCTGCACCACTTCTGCCTGGGGACCCTCACCCTGCCCTGGCAGGGGCAGCCCCAGGCATGGAGGCGACAGGTGACATCCACAGTGTGCCAGGCTGCAGGGGCAGGGCACACAGGTGACACCTACAGTGTGCCAGGCTGCTGGGGCAGGGCACACAGGGCACAGGTGACACCCACAGTGTGCCAGGCTGCTGGGGCAGGGCACACAGGTGACACCCACAGTGTGCCAGGCTGCTGGGGCAGGGCACACAGGGCACAGGTGACACCCACAGTGTGCCAGGCTGCTGGGGCAGGGCACACAGGGCACAGGGGACACCCACAGTGTGCCAGGCTGCTGGGGCAGGGCACACAGGGCACAGGGGACACCCACAGTGTGCCAGGCTGCTGGGGCAGGGGACACTCCAGAGCATGGCCAGGCTGCTGGGGCAGGGCACAGAGGGCACAGGGGACACTCCAGAGCATGGCCAGGCTGCTGGGCAGTGCCACCTCCACCTGCTGAGCTCCTGGCCAGGAAAGCTCAGCCTGCACCTGGTTCTGCTCATGGTTCTGCTCTGAGCCGGGGCAGAGCGGGCCAGGCCCGCCGGGCTGGGCACAGATGCTGCAGATTAGGGAATCAGAGCAAAGCTGGGAGGTTTCTGCTGAAGACATTTTTCCATTCGAGAGGCCATGGGGTGGAGCGGGCGAGCGGGGGGGCAGCGCCTGCAGCAACAACAAAAGGCAGAGCAAGGGGGAGGGGAGCACAGGGAGAGATTTTTGATTCATACTCAAAAATTACCCAAACTTTATTGCCAGAATGTCTACATTTTTATGTGCTTAAGCACAGTGAGTTATGGAAATCTTAGAACAATGGAATGATCTCCTTCATTGCCCTCAACACGTTCAAAGTCACCACCCCTCCTCACCAAGAGGAATCTCTTCTTCTGTTTTACTGACTTACAAAAATGCGTCTGCTATCAACACCCTCCACGTGCATCTCATAAATACCAGGGTGGGACACGGGGCTATTGGTGGGTGTTTTTTATAAACCCATCTCTGCCCCAACCCTTCCTCAGGAAAGTTTTTATGGCATTTGGTTGATTTGGCAAATTCTCTGCTATAACCTGCCTGAACAAGAGGGGCTGTGAATTCCTTGATTCGGGTCCAAGCTCGGAGCTTTGTGATTCTCCTGCTCTTGTCTTTGCTCTGTGGGAGTCCCTTATCTGTCAGTCACGTACTGATCTTATAAATCCTCTGCCTCTCCATGTGAGAGCATTGCAGGGTGTGCCTTACACGCTCCATCTGCCAGGTGAGGAGCAGCAGCGCCAGCAATCCGGCTCCAGCACGTGCTTTGCAGCCCTGAACATGCAGAATGAAGGAGGTTTGGGTGGGTTTTAGCTCTGTGGAGAAGGCATGGAACAGAGCCATTCATTCCTGGGAGCACCAGCAGCAGGGATCCGTGGATGCCCTCCTAGTGCACCCATCAGGAGCCGTGGGTGCCCTCCCAGGCCATCCATCCTGGGCACCACACGAGCAGGGATGCTCTCCTGCAAGGACAAGTCCTTCCCACAGCAGCTGTGCCTGCAGGGAGCTGCACCAGAGCGTGTGTGCAGCCAGGGCCAGCAGAGAGCACACGCCAGGGTGGTTTCCTTCGCTGCAGAGATAATTCCCCCCTACCCGCCCCGAGCTGCGTCCTCCCGGCCGCACAGCCTGGGCTCTGATTTACCGCCTGCCAGCCGACGGAGCTGCAGGCAGAGAAAGTGCTGAGGTGGGAGAAAACGAGCGCCAGGCCGGGAGGATTCGGGAGCCGCGCTCGTCCCACCTTGGCTGAGCCGTGCCTGTGGCTGTGCAGGGAGCAGGGAGCAGCTCCTCAGCGCCAGGGGAATGGAAACGGATGGGAAACCCCGATGTCCGCACAAACCCTCCTGATTTCCCTCATTTCCCAGGCTCGTCCTGGCCGTCCTGCCCTCGCTGGGGAGAGGGAGGCTGAGCGAGCCACTGGAAAACGTCTCCAGCCCCATAAACCCACAGCATTGTTTATAATATTCCTAAGTGCCATTGCATGATGATAGCTGCGCTCTGACAGAGAAAATTTACTTTTTTCCTTATTTTTTAAATAAAGTTTGGAAGCTGTAAGTCTCCCAGAAGATGCTTTGGCCATTATCCTGGGTTTGTTTGTTTTCCTGCTTGCCCTAAGTGACACAGGGAGGGCCATGTCCTGCTGCTGATGTTCTGGCACTGTCACAGCACCCACAGAACCCACAGCACGGTGCTGTGCTCATCCTGAACCAGACAGTCTGAATCCCTGCTGGTACCAGGCTGGCAGCCAAAATCCCAGCACAGAGGCTTCTACCACCTTCCTTCCTTCCTTCCTTCCTTCCTTCCTTCCTTCCTTCCTTCCTTCCTTCCTTCCTTCCTTCCTTCCTTCCTTCCTTCCTTCCTTCCTTCCTTCCTTCCTTCCTTCCTTCCTTCCTTCCTTCCTTCCTTCCTTCCTTCCTTCCTTCCTTCCTTCCTTCCTTCTCTTGGATTTGAGGGATAAAAATTAAACGCTGCTGATGTGCTGGATGAAATTTATCAGTGCCCATGTCACATCCCAGGGGATGGAGCCATTACTTTGTCGTTGCTGTTTGTGTGCAAACACTCCTCCATAGGAGTCAGGCACTTTGCTGGGGGCACTGCAACTTCCTCCAACCTCCAGTTTGCTTATATTGTGCTAAAACCAAACAAACAATCCCGGAAAGGCAGCAAGGGCTGCAGGAATCTTCTAAATAAAATTTTAGCAGGGATTTATCAGGGCTTCAGTGTGGGACACAGCTGGGATTTGTGAAGACACTGAACCCACTGATGGGCACCCAAGGCTCTGGGTGGCAGCAGATGTGGCTGTGTCCATGGTCAGGGATGGGGCTGACACCTCCCTGACCTGTCCTTCCATCCCCTGAGGCGTGACAAATCACAGTTATGGAATCACAGAACATGCTGAGCTGGAAGGAGCCCACAAGGGCATCAAATCCTGTCCCTGCACAGCACAACCCCAGAACAGGAAACAAGGGATAGGACATCTCTAAACACACTGAAGGTGGTTTAGGGAAAGAGGTTATGAAATGCAATTAAAGGTTTTATAAAGCATCCTGATCACACTCCTTGGTCACACTATGATTTTGATAATAAATAAGAAAATGAGCTGGAGAACTGAAGGGAAGGGAATGGCCAGGAGGGCAGTGGGTCGGTGTAGAATCAGTGTGGACATAAAAGTGAGTTTGTAACAGCAACCAAGCCATGACTGATGCACAGTCAAGCACCTCAAAACTTGGACAAAGTAATTGCAAAACCCATAAACACTGAATGCAGTGCAAGCATCACAAGTCTGACACTCAGCTTCTCCTCGCTGAGCTGCTGGTCCAACAGCTCACCAGCCAGAGGTCAAGATTCCCTGTTCCTCTGTTCGATATGCATCGTCCTGGTTTTTCCATGCTGTTGGACACGAGAAGGAAGGAACTCCCTGTGAATGAGGCGGCAGGGCGAGACTCTGATTCCCTCCCTGCTCCTCCCTGAGCCGGGCCCGGCGGCTGCCAGGCCCCCGCACCCAGCCCGGCAGGAAAACAGCGCAGAGAGGGAAAAGGCTGCGGTCTGGGTGGGTAAAGAGCCTCTGGAAAGGGCCTGAATGAGCGTCCTCAGCCAAGAGCTGCCCGGCCTCTGTCGCTATCCCCGTGCCCAGAGCCCCCAGCCCCTCGCGGCTCCGCACGCATGGGCCGACTTGGCAGGCATCTCTCCATCCATTACCAGTGAATGCAATGGAACTGGCTGACAATGGGCTCGGAGGCTGCCAAAATCCAACATGAGGGCTGCAGATGTCCCTGGGACCGGCAAACCCTGCTGGAAGATCCCTGTGGAATGAAAGGTTACCCTCAATTTGCTTCAGATGCTGCTCGCACCGTCCCACAGCCATCGCCGGAGGAGGGGCCTCCATCGGAGAGAAAAGATAAATCCAGCTCTGCCTCCAGACTGTTATTGTCTCCTCTGGTTCCAATTAAGGGACTCGAGTCATTTTTTATGTGTTGCCATTTGTCTTTTACCTGGGGGCATTGCAGAAAGGAAAAAAGAAAAGGTGAATCTAGCACGAAAGCAGGGAAGGAGCAGAGTCTTTAGCAGACAATTAGCTGAGCTGACATCGGGGTCTCCCTCAAACATCAAACTGGAGATTAAATGCAGGCAGACACAGATAATGCCTTGCAGTGGGTTCAGTGATAAATCAGCACAGTGGCCGTGGCTGCACAGCAGCATCCAGAGCTGATCCCAGGGATGACGGAGAGGATCTGGCCCTGATCCCAGGGGTGTCACAGAGGGAGCCAGCCCTGATCCCAGGGATGCTCCTCTGAGTGCATCAGGACAGCTGAGCTCCCCACAGAGCCCCATGGTGCCACAGCCCTGGGAATGCCCTGGCACAGGGAGAAAAAGCATTACCTTGCCATGAATTTTCTATGCAAAACCCAAAATAATTGCTTCAGTGGAAATATGGAATGAAATTTAGACCTATGATCTGTGCAACTTTTATCAGAACACAAGCAGCTCTATCCCAAAGCAGGCTCAATGTATTTGGTGATTTAATTTAAAAAAATATTTATTTTCTTTTTGTCAAAAGTAGATCCATCTCATGTTCCTGCTGAAAGAAAATGTAAGTTTTTAGAAAACAACAGTTTGATGAAAATCTGTTACTCCTGCCCTGTTTGGAGCACTCAGGGAGAGCTCCATCCCACACCCAGCACTCGACCTGGCTAACCACAAACCACACGCCTGCCTTGGGTCAGGCTCCTTTTTTCCAGCACTCTGATTATTTTTTCTCCTGGGGATAGGGCTGGGAAGGACTCAGCCTTCAGCTCAAGACAAATCCTGCCCTTTCAGTAAAGTGTAATAAACTTCTTCCCCTGACACATAGGAAAATGTTTTAAGGCAAGACTTTATAGAGAGCATCAATCACTTTGGAGGTGATGGAATTGCTGCAGAATTATAAGCAAGTCTGAAGTGTCTACAGAGGACTCTAAACACTGTCTTCTATTTATTCTCTGTGTCCTTTGTAAATGTAAACTTCTGTGGAGTTCAGAGGCCCTTCCGTCTCCACGGCCTGTCAATCCAGCACCTTTCACCACCGCTAAAATCACAATTAAAAAAAAAAGGGGGATTACAAAAACAAACACAGAGCTCGCGCGCGCGAGTGATGGCTGCGGACTGTTGTGGGAGCAGCGCTGGGATCCTGCCCTGGGCCGCATCTCCACAGCCCTGGTGAAGGAACAGGAGCCCTGAGCCTCCTCCTGCCAGCCCTGGTGCAGGAACAGGAGCCCTGGGCCCACATCTCCACAGCCCTGGTGCAGGAACAGGAGCCCTGAGCCTCCTCCTGCCAGCCCCCCTTGGGCAGTGGCACCTGTGACGGTGGGCAGGGGGCAAGGAGTGAGGATGGAGCCTGGGGGCTCTCCGTGAGCCCATCCCTCCTCTCAGAGCAGCAGGAGAGGCAGGGCAAGGCCAGGATGGAATCCCAGAGAAGGCAGGGATGGAGACCCAGCTGGATGCAGGGAGTTTTCTCCTGGCTGAGCACGGGCAGGTCGTTATCTCCCCCAGACTCAGGCAGCCAGGGAGGGTCACGGTGCCCTCCTGCATAAACAGCCACCAGGGCTCATGCAGAGGACAGGGCACTGACAGCAGGATGGAGCTGGGTGTGGGAGAGCCATCCCAGCTGGGATGCTGCGCAGGGGAGCAAGTGGGAAGTGACTTTTTCTTCCACAGAATGAAATAAGAGATAAAATCTCCATAAAGTTAGAAGATAATCTATATTAAAAACTTCTCTTTGACAAAATAGCTGGGAAAATTACTTTATACATTGAAATATTCCACAGCTGCTCTAGGGGGAAAATAGTCTCATTTGAAAAACACCTTTAATGAGAGGCTTCCTCTGACCCTGCAGCATCTCCCTCAGCTGCGGGTCCCCCCTGGCACGGTGGCCCCGTGAACCGATACCACTCGGTACCCAGCCGTGCCAGCCGGGCCGGTACCACCCGGTACCCAGCCGTGCCAGCCGGGCCGGTACCATCCTGTACCCAGCCGTGCCAGCCGGGCCGGTACCCAGCCGGGCCAGCCGGGCCGGTACCCCCCGGTACCCAGCCGTGCCAGCCGGGCCGGTACCCCCCGGTACCCAGCCGTGCCAGCCGGGCGGTAGCCAGCAGGTAGCGCTGCGGCTCCGTCCCTGGCCCCGCCGCGCCCCCGGAGCGCCCCGCGGTGTCCGTGTGTCCGTCCCGACCCCTCAGGACACCGGGCCGGCGGTGCCAGCGCTGCCCCCGCTGTCTCGGGGATGCCGGGCCGCGCCGCCCGTGCCGTCCGGGGCCCGAGCCGGGCTGCCCGGAGCGGGGCCGGTCCCTCGGGGCTCCCGGGCACGGAGCGCTGCTGCTGCTGCTGCTGCTGCTGCGAGCCCCGCGCGGGCAGCGAGCGGAGCACGGCCCCGTTCGCTGCAGGTCTTGCTCCTGGCGTGCTCCGGAGCGCCGAGACATTCCAGCGGCGTTCCGCTGCCTCCTGGCTGCCCTGCAAACAGCTGATCCCTGTAGCATCGCACCCGCAGCCTTTCCCAGCGCTGACCTGCAGCATCCCTGCCTCCCCAGCCCACCCCGTGGCCTCCCGCCCTGCCTTCTGCTGGTTTGTTTGCACTGAAGAGTCGCTGTAGCAGAAGTGCAATTCCAGCAAAAGCTGGCAGGGAATCCAGGGGCCAAGTCCGGAGTAAATTCTGATAATGCTGTGTTTACATCAGGAATTTCTTTGGCAGATTAATCACATGAATGAAGGAGCAGATGGGAACTGGCTGCAGACACTGCGAGGGAATTCCAGCCCGGGCCAGGCTGGCAGCCCGGCCCTGGAAGCGGGACCAGCTCTGCAGGAAGCAGGGCCGGGGTCAAACAGGGATCAGGGTTGGGGAAAGCAGCACCCAGAGGGGAGCTCTCCTCCAGGAGCCACTCGAGGGCAGCCAGGGCAGCAGCTCGGCCCCTTCACACGCCAGCCTGTCCTTCCCAGGCTCGTGGCATCCAGGAAATGCTGGGCATCAAGGGCATCGCTTCAGGAACGGCCTCATGTCCGGCTGCCAGCCTCACCCTCACCACCTGCTGCTTCTGCCGGCTCCAGACTCAGGTTGCACTCGAGTTTAAAAGTACACAAGGTCAGAATTCCCCGGGGAGCAGGTGACCGGCCTGGGCACAGCCGCCTGTCAGTCAGGGCAGGACAGACACAGCCACCACCACGGCTGCCTTTTATTTCCCAGCAGCTCGGATGCCAAACTTCTCCCAGAGTGGGGAATTATTCCCAGAGTCAGGCACTCAGGGACGTGCCATGTGCCTGCTGAAACCGCCATTTGCACCAGCCCTGCTGAAACAGCCATTTGCTCTGCCTGCCTTGCCAGGTGCTTTCCCAAGGAGTGACAGGCTGCCCGGTCTGGTACAGGGCAGTACGGATGTGCTGGGAGCAAGACCACAGAGCAGAGTGTGGGGGCCTTCACTGGCCACAGAAGGCTGTTTGTGAGAAGCAATGGCCTTCCTACGAGCTGCTCCTTCATTCAGAATTGTGTGATCACCTTACAGTGCCTGTGTTTCCCCAGGGAGCTCCAAGGCCAGGCACCCAGGTGGGCAGCACCGTGGGCAGATGTGGCAATGAGCAGCCAGGAGCACGGGTGCTCAGGGAGGATGTGATCTATGTGTGCTTCATGTGGGTTTAACTGCACCCCAGGATCTCCTAATCCCTCTTGCAATAAAGCTGCACACAGATTTACTAACCATGGTTTGTGTGAGCCAACAGGCTGTTTTAATGACACAGCAGCTTGCTGAGGAAACACCACTACTCCTGCTCCTGGATCCTCCCAAAATGCTCCAAGAGATGGCTCCAAGTGAAGGGCACCAATTAGATCACAACAGTCCCTTGCAGAGTAACAGATTCAGGTTAGCCAGGGTAGACTGGAGACGTTTTGGTCTCCATAAATCTTCCCAGTGTGGCTGAGTGCTGCCCGCAGAGCTCACCGGCGGCACTCGCCCTGGAGCTGCCAATGCACACGGTGCCCATATTGCTGCCAAGCTCTGGGCTGCACCAACAGGCACAGCAGGGCCCTGGCTGCCCCAGCAGGAGGGACTCTGCTCAGGTGTGTCCCGGCCCTGCTCCCTGCCCAGCTCCTGGGAGCCAGGCCTTGGGGCCAACAAGGCTTCCTGCTCTGGGGCCAAGGAGCTGCTCTGCCCTGGCTGCAGAGGGGAACATATGGGACCCTTCAGCTGGGAGCACATAGAGCTCGGCGCTGTGTTAGTCATCAGCTCCCTCGTGCTCCTTGCTCTGCTGGGGACACGACTGCCGCAGCAGCGCCGACAGCTGCTTGTGTTTCTGTCAGCTCCCATAAACAGCCGTGCTCAGTGCCACGAGGGGAGAGGGCGCCTGGCAGCTCCAGCCAAAAATAACAAGTTTTGAGCGTGAGATCCTGGCCAGCCCAATGGCTCCATCTCTCCGCAGGTTTGCCAAGCAGCGCCGTGGGGAAGCAGGGTCTGAGGGCCAGGATGCCCCACAGTGACTAAAGCTCTGTCCCCCTGCCTGCTGCATGGCTGCATCGCCTGCTGCATGGCTGCATTGCCCTCTGCATGGCTGCATTGCCCCCTGCATGGCCACACATGCTCCAGCTCCGGAGCGGGGAATCACGCTCATTAACATTCCCACAGTGACATCTCCAAAATACTTCAGGGATGAATTGGTTGCTGGCTGATTTGCAAAGCATTCAGGCAAAGTTATCAGGAGGAAGGTTGGTGGGGAGCCAGGAGCGGGACCCTGGGGGAGGCTGCGTGCTCGTGGCTCACTTGGATGCTCATGCCATGCCCTGGGAGCGCAGCCTGGGCCCCACAGGCTGACAGCCTCACACAGCAGCCAGTAAATGTGGTGTAACTCACCCTCATAAAGGGCCCTGGCGCTGCTGGATAAACAGGACCATGCTGAATGCACACAGTGACCTGGCAGGCCCTGGAGGCATCTCAGCATCTTCACAGCGGTCACAGCATCTCCCTGTCACTGCCAGCGGCACCAGAGGCACTGAGCCCAGTGCCCGCTGCCATCCCATTGCCTGCCCACAGCCTGGTCACACACAGGTGTTGGTGGGCAGGATCCCAACAGCCAAGGGGGAATTGGCCATCAAAAAAAGCCGGGTGAGAAAGCAAAAACCCCTCACCGTGTTCTGCATAGCCACAACTCCACACACCCTGCAGAGACCAAAGCAGTGGCCAACGGCACCCATCAGTCTCCTCCAGCCCACCCTGTCTGGAGGGGATGTGGAGCTCTGGGCTATCACAGGGCTGGAAAGCTGTGGCTGGAAAACCTAAGATAGGAAGAGAAATGTCGCCCCAAATTTATTGTATTTACTTTCTCCAGTGTTTTCAGAATTTTTTAGTCTTCAATAGTTTATATTATACACATTTATCAGCTTTCCCTTCAGGCTTTTAACCCCAGATTCACTGTCTCAGGTTATAGTGGAAAGTGATGAAATGGGCATTCCTGGAGCATCTGCTCAACAGGAGGGTTGTGGCCAAATTTAATAAAATGGCAAAAATGAACCCAGTGCAAGGCTGCTGCACAGTGAGACCTTCAGCATCCCTGGCACTGGGGACTTCCCGTGGATCTCCACACCCTCACAGCTGCCAGAAGAACCCACCCATTTTATTACCAGCTCTATCCACGTATTCTTATTCATCAGCACTGGACTTATTTTTTCTTTTTTCAGTGGAGATGTGGGCAAAGCTACATGTTATCAAAAAATATTTGCAACTTAAATGGCCTTTTCTGTAGCAATCCTATTTTTAAAGAGCATTTTCAGCCCTGCAAGAAGCCAAGGCAGGCAGCAGTGACACCAACCCCACCAGGCCATGTCCTGCCTGCAATACCCAGCCACGGCAGGAGGGCAATAGTCCTGGAAATAAGGGGAAATCCCACAAACGAAGGGAGATCGTGAGCAAAAATGGCATTTAAATCCTGGCAAATGTATAGATAATGACTAAATTAACTCCCTGGCTGTGATCTATTGAGCAGCAGAGCCCCAAGAGCGGACAAAGGGATCAAAGGCGGGATTTGCCCCGCTCTGGCCGGGGTGCCCGCCGTGCCCGGGGGCCCGGGCTGCTCGGCAGGGCTCAGAGGAGCCCACACAGCCTCGCACAGTCGGGGTTCGGGGCTGGCTGGGAGGGGGCTGGCAGCGGTGCCCGGCCGGGACAATGCCGCTCCCGCTGGCAGGATCAGCCGGATCGCAGCGCGGCTGAACCAGGCGCTCAGCCCTTAACGGGATTACGCTCCCGGGAGCTCCAACGAAAACACAGACACCCTGCCCACGGCAGCCCCCCTGCCCCAGCGGGAGCCCCCAGCGCTGGGCAAAGCCGCGACAAAGCGTGGGGCTCGGCACTCGTGGGGCTCGGCACTCGTGGGGCTGAGCATTCGTGGGGCTGAGCGCTCGTGGGGCTGAGCGCTCATGGGTCCACAGGGAACAGGCTCAGCTTTCTGCCAGCCACAGGGCATCTACACAGGGAGCAGCTTTAACTGAAAGAGCAAGATTTAGATTAGATGCTAGGAAATGCAAAAATGCCCTGGCACGCGTTTTCCGGAGAAGCTGTGGGTGCCCCATCCCTGGAAGTGTCCAGGGCCCTGCTGGATGGAGCTTAGAGCAAACTGGTCTAGTGGAAGGTGTCCCTGCCCACAGCAGGGCTTGGAAGGAGGTGGGCTTTAAGTTCCCTTCCAACACAAATAATTTCTATGATTCAGGCTCCTCGGTGTTCAAGCTGCCCCAGCTTTGCAGCTGCCCCCAGAGCATCCCAGCGGGCAGGAGCAGGAGGCTGCAGCCCCTGCAACGGCTGGAGCTAATTCAGCACCCTGTGTCACCAGCAGAGCAGCACATGCTGCCCTCACCCTGACCACAGCTGAAACCCCCCGAGGCACAGCTGAGGTGTCCCCCTGGCAGCAGGACAGCGTGGGGCAGGGCTGCTGGAGCTGGGATCCCTCCCAGTGACACTGGAGCGAGCTGGAGCCCACTGGGAGCACAGGGCTGATCCTCTGGGACCTGCAGGGCACATCTCACACTCTGCAGGGCACATCTCACACACTCTGCAGGGCACATCTCACACACTCTGCAGGGCACACCTCACACTCTGCAGGGCACATCTCACACTCTGAAGGGCACACCTCACACTCTGCAGGGCACATCTCACACACTCTGCAGGGCACATCTCACACACTCTGCAGGGCACACCTCACACTCTGCAGGGCACATCTCACACTCTGAAGGGCACACCTCACACTCTGCAGGGCACATCTCACACACTCTGCAGGGCACACCTCACACTCTGCAGGGCACATCTCACACACTGCAGGGCACACCTCACACACTCTGCAGGGCACACCTCACACTCTGCAGGGCACATCTCACACACTCTGCAGGGCACACCTCACACACTCTGCAGGGCACACCTCACACACTGCAGGGCACATCTCACACACTCTGCAGGGCACACCTCACACTCTGCAGGGCACATCTCACACACTCTGCAGGGCACATCTCACACACTGCAGGGCACACCTCACACTCTGCAGGGCACATCTCACACACTCTGCAGGGCACACCTCACACTCTGCAGGGCACACCTCACACACACT
Organism: Melospiza melodia melodia; assembly: GCF_035770615.1. Classification (NCBI taxonomy): domain Eukaryota; kingdom Metazoa; phylum Chordata; class Aves; order Passeriformes; family Passerellidae; genus Melospiza; species Melospiza melodia. The sequence continues at coordinate 8,977,678 of NC_086221.1, forward strand.
GCAGGGCACACCTCACACACTGCAGGGCACACCTCACACACTCTGCAGGGCACACCTCACACTCTGCAGGGCACATCTCACACTCTCTGCAGGGCACATCTCACACTCTCTGCAGGGCACACCTCACACACTCTGCAGGGCACACCTCACACACTCTGCAGGGCACACCTCACACACTCTGCAGGGCACATCTCACACACTGCAGGGCACATCTCTCACACTCTGCAGGGCACATCTCTCACACTCTGCAGGGCACATCTCACACACTCTGCAGGGCACACCTCACACACTCTGCAGGGCACACCTCACACTCTGCAGGGCACATCTCACACACTGCAGGGCACACCTCACACTCTGCAGGGCACACCTCACACACTGCAGGGCACATCTCACACACTGCAGGGCACATCTCACACACTCTGCAGGGCACACCTCACACTCTCTGCAGGGCACACCTCACACTCTCTGCAGGGCACACCTCACACTCTGCAGGGCACTGGGCAGGGAAGGGGCCTCCATCAGCACAGCGGAGGGGCAGGAGAGGAGCTGGCCAGCCTTCTACACTGCCAGGGCTGAGGGCCCTGCTGCCAAGGGGGGGCCTTTCAATATTCTTCTTTTGGAAGGATCAAACCCTCCATTTCCATGGAAACACAAACCTTTAGGTGTCCAACCTCAGGGTCTCTGCATTCCTCCAGAGAGGCTGGATGCTTCTCAAGCCACACTCCTCACCACCAGGATTAGCTGAATAACCAGGTCAAAAGCAGTGCCTGAATTCAGCTCAGCAAGGGGCCGCTCTCATTACATCTCTATTTCCTTGAAAAGTGGATTTGCACCAGACCAGACATTTTTAAGGTACGGGGAAGCACCAAGCTAAAGAGAGATGTACATTTTCCAGATTAACAATGATTTTCACCTGCTCCAGCCTGGAATCACCACAATAGCTCTTGACAGCAGCACACAGGTTATCAGAGCAAAGGCTGAAAGCACAGCTTGCTGCCCTGACTCCTTGCTGGATTTCTGAGAGGCTGGCAGCTGAAAAGCTGATCCAATTTATCCACAGTTCATTATCCAACATAGCATGACATTGGGACACTCACAGACATAATCCAGCTTCCTCCTGCCTTGCAAGATGTATTGACCAAAGGCAAGAAAACAGAGCATTATTAGCTCTCCACTGTGCAGCTGAATCTGGGCAGCAGCAATGAGATTCTTTGGGCTATTTCTATCCAATCTCACACAAGAGTAAATCAGAAGCTTCTACAGACTTTCATTAAATTTCTCCCCATTAATACCAACATAGCCGAGATCAGAATTTATCCCTTTTTTTTTATGTTTTCTGATATTTTAAAAAATGCTAAAAATCTTCAGCTTCTAGCTGAGCTTAAGATAAAAGTTAACCTCTGAACCACAGCAGTACCTTTCATGTAAGGCACAATACAGAGAGGGCTTTTTACAGTGGGTTTCACTCAGTAATGTGTGTTTCAGACTGTGTTTTCCCCCATCCTCACCTGACTGTGGGAGGCAGGGTACAAGGAGCCACACAAGAGATTTCTGAAGGTGGCAAGAGGCACCGAGTGCCCGTGGAATGAGACTGGCCAGGAGTGAGTGTGAACCCTGCTCCATTCCTGGAATTCTTGTAAGCCAGCCTGGACATGCCATGGAGCACCCTGTTCCAGTGGAAGTGTCCCTGAGGTCCTGTCCAAGCCAACCACTCTGTGATCAGTAAGAGGAGAAGGAGGCCCTGTTCTCTACCCCTGACCACCTGAACCACACCTGAGAGACCATATTTTATACCTCCAGCCCCGGCTGCTGCCCTGGCAGGTGCCCCAGGGCAGCATGAGGGCTTTGTAATAACCTGTTATCTGATCTGAGCTCTCTGGCCTTTCCTCTCTGGCAGACAGTCCTTCAAACCCATTCAGGGATGATGAGTCACTGAAGAAGCACTTAAAATCCATCCTGGATGATAAGGTTAGAGCTATGTGTGGTGCATTTCCTGCCCTAGTTTGGAGTTATGCTCAGGCTGTCCACACTTCCTCACTTATTTCACTTTCTTTCTCCTTCCAAATCCCCCACCATTCTAAACTGAAAAACCTCAGTGGAGATTCATCAGGACTCAGCGACCACACTGGGCTCCAACAGGGAGCAGGCAGCAAGGACGGATCAGGTTTGGGGAGGCACAGCATTGCCTCTTCAAAGGCAGAAAACACCTGTGGGACTTTTTGACCAGGAGAGCTGGTGCAGTGATGTCACCAGCCCAGGAGCTGCTCCTCGCTCGGCTGAACAAAGCAAATGATCTCAGCCCCTGTATGGCTCCTTTAGACCTTTCACCATCCTCGGGTCCCTCAGCTGGACAGCCTCTAACAGCTTTATAACTTTCCTGCACTGTGGTGCTCAGGTGTGCCCCCAGGACTTGACATGAGGCTGCATAAGCACAGTGGGTCCCCTTTGCCCAGGTGTGCCACCTTTGCCAAGTGTGTCACCTTTGCCAGGTGGGTCACCTCCACCCAGAGCAGGTGACCCCTGTGCCCAGGAGCTGAGGGTGGGCTCATGACAGCAGCATTAAATCCTCATCTCTCCCAGGCACCCATCCCAGCCGTGTCCCTGGCTCACAGCATCCTCCTCACTATCAGCAGCATGGGATAAGAAATTTGCCTCACATCAGTGAAATGATTATTCTTAATACTCAGACACTGATCATATTCCTGAGGAAAAGGAAACATAAATCCCTCCCTGCAGTGACAGCAGCAGCCCGCATCCCTAGATAGGAGCGAGCTAATTAAACCTGGTCACTCCAGCCAAAGCCCAGCCAGCGTGTTTGTGCAAGCTCTGCGGTCAAAGCACGTGAAGGATTTGGCCCAATTTCCCCATTTTCATTAATCACAGGGAAAATTCTCCACTTAGAAACAATGCTGGAGATATACCTGATAGGGCTTTTTTTCTCCCTTGGCCACTTCCCACTTGGCAACAGGGATGAAGCTCTGCCTTTGCAAAACATTTTGAAACCTGTTTCTGTTCCAATTCAGAATCACCCACCCCAAAGCTTTCCAGGTTATCTGTAAAATAAAACCTAGAGAAATTGATGGCTTGAAATGCTTCAAACTGATAAACTCAAAATATATTATTTTAACTGCAATTTTGGTTCGCGTTATAAAGCAGAGTGAAAATGTTAAAAGCCACAGAAAATGGTTATAAAGCAGAAAATGTTAACAACCACTGAAAAAATAGCCTTTGGAAATGGGAAATGTTGTTTTGAAATTGAAGAAATAGAATGTTTTTGCCCTGGCGGCCACCTTCCCTTTCCTCCAAAGCTTGACAGAGTTTCACAAAACATTTCAAGTTTGATGTGCTGTGTTTTGGGGGGAACTGAGCTGTGTCTGCTGGGGAGGGTAAGGAGAAACTCCAGGAGCAAAGAAAACAGCTGGAATCCAGACAAGGTGCCACAGTGGGATCAGTCCCTCCAGCTGGGCTCCAGGGCTGGTTTAGGTTTGGTTTTGGTGCCCCTGAGCCCCATTTTGGCTGCTCAGAAGTGTCCAGGGGAGGCAGAGGCGTGCAGGGGAAGGCAGAGTGCTCCGGGATGAGGAGCAGGCAGCCCGTGCTGCTCCACTCCTGTAAAAACCCACCCCAAACCCTTCCCCAGTTATAAATAAAGCAGCCGGTGACCCGGGAGATCAATCAGTGGCTGGTGTCTCTGCGTGATGTCACGGCGTGTTTTTCCACAGGCCTGTGGAGTGTCAGCCCGTCTGGGTGCCGGTGGCAGCCGGGCCGGGCAGATTGATGGCCGCGCTCTCCCGCACGCAGCGCTCGCAGAGGCCTCTGCAGGATGATGGAAACCGGGGCTGCTCGGCCAGCCGTGGGGATTTTTAGGTGTTACTGCACCATTTCTGGCCGTCAGCGACTGCCATGGCTAGCACAGCTGGATTTGGGGTGATTCATCTGAGCCTGGGTGCTCGGAGCAGGATTTGGGGTGATCCATCAGAGCCCGAGTGCTCAGAGCTGGATTTGGTGTGATCCATCTGAGCCCGAGTGCTCAGGGCTGGATTTGGGGTGATCCATCTGAGCCAGGGTTCTCAGAGCTGGATTTGGGGTGATTCATCTGAGCCTGGGCGCTCGGAGCTGGATTTGGGGTGATCCATCTGAGCCTGGGTGCTCGGAGCAGGATTTGGGGTGATCCATCAGAGCCCGAGTGCTCAGAGCTGGATTTGGGGTGATCCATCTGAGCCTGGGTGCTCGGAGCAGGATTTGGGGTGATCCATCAGAGCCCGAGTGCTCAGAGCTGGATTTGGGGTGATCCATCTGAGCCAGGGTTCTCAGAGCTGGATTTGGGGTGATCCATCTGAGTCTGGGTGCTCGGAGCGGGATTTGGGGTGATCCATCTGAGCCTGGGTGCTCAGGCACATGGGGCTGCTCCAGCCTGTCAGTCTGGGGGGCAAGGAGGGGAGGGATGGAGCCAGGTCTGAGCTGATGCCACAGTTTGGGATGGATCTCGTGATGGGAAAACCAGTTCCCTCCAGTGCACCGCACCTGGCAAAGGCCTTGGGAAGGCACAAAAGCTCCTGGCTGGAAATCCAGGTCTGACATCAGGGTTTTAATGTCACTATTTGACCTTTACTCCTGCTTGCATTTGAACCTACAGCCTGATCCCGTTCCCGTGTCTGCCAGGCAGGAGCTGCTCAGCTCCAACCCGTGGGCACACGTGGGAGGGACAGTGTCCCCACAATGTCTGTGCCCAGATGGCAATGGAGGCCAAGGAGTTACACACACCACATGGCTGCAAGGCCAGGCACTGCATGTCCACCCAGCAATTCATCAATGAATCTGAGAAGGAGCAGGGCAATTAACACTGGGAGCAGGGGATAGACTAACTAAGCACATGCTGTCACTCTGCTAACAGGGCTGCCTGTGCCTGTTTGTTTGGCTCCTGTTTCTATGGAGGTGGGGGCCATGTCGAGGGGTCAGCTCATTGCTCTGGTTATTTGTATCTACCCAAAATGCTTTCTTACCCTCTCAGAGCCCCAGGAGACAGCCAGGGGCTAACTGGGGACTGCTCAGCCTTTGGGAGCTGTGTTCTTTTGGGGGATAAGAGAACACAGCCTTCCTACCACAGCCAAGTGCTGGAGGCACCAGGACTCAACAGTCGCCTTTGCCGGACCAGGCAAAGCTCATAGAGGGCCCTGGGCAGTGACAATGTCCAGCACTGTGTCCCCTGTGCGCTGTGGCTGCAGAGGAAATGAGCTCAATAGAGGCTGCAGTCCCAGCAGCACACAGCCCCTCACCAGCCCCTTCCCTGCAAGCCCAGGAGCTTGGTCGAGCTGCATTATCAACCCCAAAATAAGTTCCCAATAAAAACGTCAATAAGAGGTCTTTGTTCCCTCAGAAAAGGGCTTCCCATGAGGCGAGCCAGCCTGGCACCGAGGGTTATCCCAGGACAGTGATTTCTCCCCTGGCCGTGATTATGCAAGGCTCGGAGTTATTCCTGGGGCTGCCACGTGAGAGGTGAGCTCCTGGCACAGCAGCAATCCCAGCGCCCCTCCCCTGGCACCCAGGGCCTGTGCCTGCCCAGCGACAGCAGCCACCCACCCAGGAGAGGCAGGGGCAGCGAGACCCCTGCCCCATCTCCAGCGAAGAGGGGGCACCTTCTGCAGGGAAGGGGGGTCTGGTGCCCCCCCATGGCTTGCAAACCCTGCAGGCTGGATGCCACCCATGGAGCAGCTCTTGGAGCAGGGAATGCTACAGACCAGTCTTGGAGCAGGGAATGCTACAGACCAGTCTTGCCCACACATTTACTTACCCTGCTCTCCTCCTTAGGCATAGCACTGACCATGGACTGCTCCTGTGCCCCTCACCACAGTTCTGTGTGTGACACTGGCCCTGCAGCATCTGCCCCAGCGCTCAGGCATGACCAGTCACCACCTTCAGCACCCAGAGTAGGTCTGTGGAATGACCGACCTGCTGAGAAAATAGAGAGCCCGTTCCTTTGAAGTTAATGAGTTGTGAAAGCCTTTGAAAGCAGAGCCTTGTTTATTTACTCCCCACAGCTCATGCGGATGAAGCACCCAGTCACCCTGAGCACTGCTAATTTGAATGGAAGATCAAACATGAGGCTCTGCCCCGTCGGAGGAGTGAGAGCTGCCCTGGCCTCCTCACTGCCCAGTGCAGAGAGAGCCACCTGCAAACCCAGGGCAGTCCGTGGGCTCTCACGTGGGGTTTATGGAGAGAAGCACCAAATAAGCCACCAGGCTGACAGACAAATTCAGAATCCTGGGTGCAAAGCTCTGGCACCCAGCCTGAGCATTTCACTTCAACACCAGAATTCAGCTGTGACCCCCCTGCAGGCAGCAGCACCCTCCCTCCCAGGGCTGGCACTGAGCCCCTTGCTCTCTTCCTGAGTTTCAGCCCCAGCCAGAGGTCTCTTGCCCAGCACCACAGCCAAGACCTGCACATTCACAGGAACATCATGCCTGTCACCTCCTCCCTTTCCCTTCCCATGAGAGCAGGACACTCAGGCTCCTGTCTTTGTGTAGAAACGACCCAGGAATAGAGAAAAGCCCCCAAAACGGCCACAGCAGAGCATCCAGCACTCTGCCCACTGTGATGGGTCTTCTAAACAAATTCACAGCCTTCCACAGTCTATAAATATCAGCCTTTTCAATGCCACCACTCTGGGGATAAGCTGTAATGCAATATTCTGTGTGGGCACTCGGACAAAAGGACAGCACCCCACCAGCACCAGCTTTCTGTCACTGCAGTTTTCTGAAGTATAATTGGATTATAACCGTGTGTGAGCTTCTAGCCCCTGTTTCTCTCAGGCTGGGGAAGTCTCTCTCTGATCTGAACAACAGGAATAGGAAGGAAAGAGCAGAATGAGCTGAGCTGGCTCGTGGGGAGGGGGCAGCTGAGGGCTCTGGCAATGGGGAAAGGACTTTGGTGGATGATGGGGTTTACAATCCCAGTAATTAATCAGGTATATCGCTAAAGTGCTGACAATGAGAGGTGACCCAAATGCCTGCTCACCTCCATGGTGCGGAAGGAGCAGCCAGGGAAGAGGGAACTGCCAGGCAAGGTTGGTTTTCACCAGCTGTCAGTCACCGGTTTTAGGGTGATGAAGGAAGGAAAGCTGAGAGCCCAGGGCAGCTCATCCACGAGCTCTCCCCGTCCCACAGGCACAGGTGACAGAGGCACGAGGAGAAGGGAGGGCAAAGGGCTGTGTCTGAGCTTGGGCACCGATACCCGAATGGCGGCTCTCGCTGTGGCCAGCACCATCCCGGGGAGTGTATGCCTGCTGTGTCCCTGTCCCCAGACCGCTGCCTGCAGGTCCCCGGGCACCTGTGGGGTCCGCACCGCCTCCGCCCCGTGGCGGGGACCGTCCCGGCCGCCCCGCCAGCTCCGGGCAGGGCGATCTCGGTGCGCTGCCCGCTCCTGCCCGCCCCGGGCGGACGCGGGGCCCAGCGGAGCGCGGCTCCCCCGCCGTTTCCCACCCAGCAGTGACACCTGGCGGGGGCAGCGCGGGCGGAGCCGGCCCCGGCCCCCGCATCCCCATCCCGCATCCCGCATCCCCATCCCGCATCCCCATCCAGCATCCGCATCCCCATCCAGCATCCGCATCCCCATCCAGCATCCCGCATCCCCATCCCGCATCCCCATCCCGCATCCCCATCCCGCATCCCCATCCAGCATCCGCATCCCCATCCCGCATCCCCATCCCGCATCCCCATCCCGCATCCCCATCCCTCATCCCCCATCCCACATCCCGCATCCCCATCCCGCATCCCCATCCCACATCCCGCATCCCCATCCCGCATCCCCCATCCCGCATCCCCATCCCGCATCCCCATCCCGCATCCCGCATCCCCATCCCGCATCCCCATCCCGCATCCCGCATCCCCATCCCGCATCCCCATCCCGCATCCCCATCCCACATCCCGCATCCCCATCCCGCATCCCCCTGAGCCCCTTCCCCGGGCGGGGCCGGACGGGGCGGCCGCGAGCGGCGGCTCCCGGCGCATCCCCGCGGGCGCGGCGGTGGGAGCGGCCGCGGTGCGGGGCGGCGCGGGGGCAGGAGTCCGGAGGGGGCTGTCCGACGTGCCCTCGGGGAGGCGGGGGTCGGTGCGGCCGGAGCGGCGGCTCCGCGCCTCTGACTCTGCCCAATGAGAGCCCGCAGCACGGCGGGCGCCGGCAATATTTGGCCGCGGCCCCCGCGCTCCCATCCCCAGAGCGCCCTCGCCCTCCGCGCAAGGCCCTCCATGGCCCGGCCCGGCCCCGCCGCCCGCCCCGCGCCGCTCGGGGGGCGCGGGCCCCGCTGAGCGCCCCCGGCCCCGCGGGGAGGGACCCGCGCCCGCCGCCCCCCGCGGCAGCATGAGCCCGGGCGCGGGGGCCCAGCCGGGGCTCGCTCAGCAGCGCGGAGCCGGCGGGCGCGCCGCGGGGCCGTGACGGGCAGTGCCCCGAGGGGAGCGCGGGCAGGACCCCCTTCCCCGGCCGTTTCTCCGTCTGGACCCCGCCCCGGAGAGATATGCTCAGCCCAAACCGCCTGGAAGCGTCTCCTGGGATTGCCGTGGCCCCCGGGCGTGCGGAGTGCGGAGCCTTCCCTCGGACGGCGGGCGCGGCCCCCCGGCTTTGCCTTCCCCTCGTCCTTCTGCTGCTCGCCCTGACGCCCCGCGCCGACTCCTCGTGGTGGTGAGTGAGTCCCGGCCGCGGCGCCGCCGCCCCGACGGTCCCCGGGCACGGCGGGCCGGGAGCGGGACGGGGATGGAGATGGAGAAGGGGATGGAGATGGGGACGAGAACGGGAATGGCCGGGAACGGGGACAGGGCGGGGACGTGGATGGGGATGGGGACGGGGCAGACCGACCAGGGGACGGGGCAGCGCCGGCGGGAGCGCAGCGAGCCCCGCAGCGCCCGACGTGCGGCCGTGGGAGCCGGCGGGACCGGCCGGGCCGTGCGGGCTCCCCGCGGCTCCACCTGCGCGGCTCCGGCCGCGTCCCGGGCCCCCGGAGCAGAGCGGAGTGGCTGCCGGAGCGGGGCCGCCCCGGGGCCGGTACCGGTACCGAGTCCTTCCCCGGGGCGCCGTCACCCGAAAGTGCCGCCGCTCCCTCCCTGGGGACGGGACCCGCCGCGGGGACCTCCGGCTCTGTCGGGGGCCGAACCCCTTGCGCTGCGCCGCCCCTGACAGCCTTCCCTCCCCGACACGGCGAGCAGGAGCAGGAGGATGAGCCCCTCGGTGCGGTTCGGGCAGGGGAAGCGCCAGCGGCTCGGATCCGCTGACCCACCCCGGCCCCGCCGGAGCTCCCATCCCCGCGGGCTGCAGTTATTTACTCTGCGCCTGGGAAGCGAAGAAAGTTGATGTCCCCCTTCCTTTAGATAAGATGAGGCTTTGTAAGAGACAGAAATGACGCCATAACAAAAACTTTCTGGAAATTAGTCCCCTTCTGCCCCGGTTCGTGTAACAATGAAAATTCATCTATTCAGAATGACAGTAATTAGGAAAACAAGGATCGAGAAGTTTTCCAAGTGACCCTGTGCTGTTTCAGTAGTTCAGCAACACTAGAGTAAAAAAATAGTTGGCTGCAGTAAAGTTCTTAGTGTCCCCCACCCTGTAAAAGTCCTCTCTAATCTTGTGGAAAACAATGTTTTCCATGCCAATCTCATCATCATTAACAGATCACGGTGGATGAGGCAAAACTTAATCAAATTCAACCCATCTGCCACTGAAAGAAAACGGTAGTTTCTGGAAATTCTCAGCTACCGTTGAGCGCTCTGTAAGGGGCCGGGAGCACTTAATAGTCATGCAGATAGCACAAGTATTGCCGGTGTTTGAGAGCACGTCTGGGCGTGTGGCGGCCCCGGCCGGGCTGGCATCCCCAGGAGAGCGATTCCAGGGTGAGAGGGGCTGGTGGGAGAGCTGTGGGGCTCGGAGGGAGCGGGAGCTCAGGGGACAGGCTGCTCGGGCTCCTGGCGGCAACCGAGCACAAAAGCAGCTTCTTCAAGAGACCAGAAAATGCTTTGGGGGACAAGCGGAAAGTAGAAAGAGCAAGGCTGTTCACAGCCATGCCAGAGGAACTTTCCCGAAGCCTGGTCAGCTGAGGGGAACTGGAATCACTGGGAGAGAAAATGAGTCACTGTTGGGGAGTCTCAGGTTGATACAAGCACTGACCTGGCTTCCAGAGCCAGCTCTGACCCAACCCAGCAGGGCAGGTGAAGGCAGGATTGCTTCTGTGGGCAAGGTGAGGCTGCTCAAATGTGAAAAGCTGAGGAGGGAAGGAAGGGACAGTGGAGAAGTTGGATTATTTCCATTATCACAGAGGCTGGAGAAAGAGAGGTTCGTTAGAGCTGAGGAGTGGGCGCAGGGATAACATGGCTGGGAAAAAAGGAGGAATGGAGCAGCCACAGCATCACCTGCCCGGGGCTGGGCAGTTCTGGTGACACACGTGCAGGGTGAGAATTCCTTCTTCAGGAGCAGTGTTAAAACCGCCCATTTCCCGTGCCGTGCCCCGCTGTCCCCCGGCACGGCCGCCGCCGTCTGCGCTCCCTGCGGGCGCGGGGCGCTTCCCAGCAAGCGGGAGGAAAACCGGGCTCGCTCAAAGCGCCGGGGCTGCGGCTGGTTTGGGGAAGCTGGATTTAGCTCCCGCAGCAGTCTGTGTTCTCAGCTTGCAGGCTGATCCCGGCTGGCAGCTCAGGGGAGAGGGGAGGAGAGGAGAGGAGAGGAGAGGAGAGGAGAGGAGAGGAGAGGAGAGGAGAGGAGAGGAGAGGAGAGCAGAGCAGAGCAGAGCAGAGCAGAGCAGAGCAGAGCAGAGCAGAGCAGAGCAGAGCAGAGCAGAGCACGCAGCCCGGGGAGCTGTGCTGGGAGCCGGGCAGCCCCACAGCCCCAGCCAGGCACAGCGCCTGTGGCCATCGTTACCAAACTATCGGTCCCAAGCACCTCAAATACATGACTTTAAAAAAAAAACAACTAGAATTTGAATATATTAAACTCTTAAGGTTCACACTTTCAATTGAGCTTCCTCTTCTGGAAAGCAGAGCATTCCTAAGAAAAGCGTAAATGTAAGCGAGCGCTGTTGTGCTGGACGGGTCAGTCCTGATAAAATTGCATGTTTAGATGAAATTGTGGTTTACTGAAAATGGTTTCAACCAGCTGTGGTTTGGGAAAAAACTTATTCAGTGATTTGCATAGGTTTCCAAGCACATCTTTAGCACCACTGATATTACAGTAAATACATTTGGTGGTGCATCATCCTTCCTTATTTTAATTATTATTGCCAAATTCTTCTAGGGATTCACACACAATAAACTTGGGGAACTGGAGGAAATGCTTCTCATTTTCAGAGTCAAGTTTTTAAGTAGTTTTATAGGAAAAGTTGGGTCTCCTCTGATCACAGTACATGGAAAGGAAATATCAACCAAATGTTTCTTCTAAACAACTGCAAATTATTAATTTTCAGTGACGTCAGGTATGGCCCAACCGCTTCACATAAACGCCAGGAATTGGCGAACTTTGGCGTCCAGAAGAGTGGCTGTGTGTGTGTGTGCACGTGCTCGGAGCACAGCGGAGGGGACAGGTTGGGGACAGTGTGGTTTTGGCCTGTGTGGTTGTGGCCGGGCTCTGTGACTAACGGTGACAGCGGGGTGGCTGTGGCGGGCAGCACCCTTGCTCAAATGCTTCCAAACTCCAAAGTGTTCCTTAGCAACAAAATACCAGCTGAAACACAGACAGAAATTAGGAAGGAATGCAACGGGAAAATCCCTAAATCCCGTTTACACTTGCGTGCACTGGCAGGGAGAGCAGCATCGTCTGGGGGATGGCGCTGGCAGGGCTGTGCCCCGCGCCGCCAGAGCCGCCAGGCCCCGAAAGCGGCCCCCGAAATTCCTTGGGAAAGATTTGGGAGATTAGACAAATGTTGCTTATAAACATAAACTGTGCAATAAACAAACTTGTTGTAAATAACTAAGTAGAGTTTACTCGCTATTGAGAGCCCGGCGAGCCGTTCTGGTGTGGAAAGCCATTCTAAAATTAAAGGTTTGGTTAAAGAAAAATGTACACAAAGCCCTGCGTACCCCCCTGCATCCCACCCTCACACACACCCACTCTCCTGCAACCCACACAGACCCCCCCAGCTCCCCAGCACACCAAATCCCTGTTAGCTAACTTGTTTATTGCTAACCACAGCCCTTGGAAACTACAAATATTTAATTTCATTTGGCATTGGAACAGATGGGAGGCATCAGGCTCCCAAAGAGATAAAACAAATCTGTGGAAGGAAGAGGATTGCAAGTTTGGGTGTGGGTTGGAGAGTGTGTGGGAGCCTGGCAACCACATGGGGCTACCCATGGTGCTGTCAGGATACGGGGGCTCCAAGAGAGCTGCTGCATCCCGGGGTGTGATGCACATATGGGGATTGTGAGGGATGACCAGAGCCAGGCAGCCATCATGGCCCAGCTCCCTTCCTTGGCCAGGGAAGGAGGAGTGTGTTTATGGGCATGGAAAACATACCCAGAGCAAGCCCTGGACGTGGCTCTGGCCAAGGGTTTGGTGAGGAGACCCCCAGTGCAGATGGAGAAGGAGACATTGCCACCAGGATGGGCTGCTGGCTGTGCTCTCCTCCAGGATCTGCCTGTATTCCCACTGAGGCTCCAGCGCTGTCCGTGCTCAGCTGCAGGATGGGCACAAGGAGTGATGGAAAAACGGAGCCACAACGTATGTGTGGATACAGGATACAGGAGAGAGAGGCTCGCTTAAGCAGGCATCATACTAAGGTGTGTGGGAGGGGAAATAGCATCAATAGGAATGTTTGAAATCAAGCCAAGGGAAAGACAGCTGCATGGAGGAGCTTCAGAGCCCACGTGTAACCCTCTGGGGGGGTGCTGCTCCTCCCCTCCGTGCCAGCCTCAGCTGGGCAGACCCACTGCAGCCCGGGGGCTTTGCTCACACAGGGTCTGCCAGGCTGGGTGGAGGCTCCAGGGGCTGTAGCTGTGATCCCATCCTGGGTGTCCCTACCTGTGTGTCCACAGCTGCAATCCCATCCTGTGCCCTGCAGGAGCCTCTGCCACCAGAGCCAAGCAGCTCATCACCCTTTCAGCCTTGGCACGGCTGCAGGCACGATACAGAATCACAGAATCACAGAATCACAGAATCACAGAATCACAGAATCACAGAATCACAGAATCACAGAATCACAGAATCACAGAATGGTTGGAAGGGATCTTAAAGCATCTAATTCCAGCCCCTTTGCCATGGGCAGGGACAAAGCTCCAGGAGCTGACCTTGCCACTCCCAGGGGAGAGGACGTGCAGCCCTGGGGACACGGGATCTGCGGTGCTGTCAGTTTGCTGTTGCAGAGGCTCGGCATGGCAATAAAAGCAGGAGGTCAGTGACCAGGAAGTCTTTATCCCGAGGCGCTCCCCAGCTCCGGCTGTCCGGGCAGCCATGCTGTGAAAAATAAGTTTTAAAGTAATGTCAGGCTGATGGAGAATGAACCCTGTGGCCTTTGCGGCAGCCCTGGTGTTCTTGGTTAGGGTGGATGGAACAGATGGGTTCTCTCAGTCACTCTGAGCAGTTATAATAATCCTAACTGTGCTGCTCAGTCCATTTTTCATTAGGGTCACTTTCACCTATGGGAAATCTTTCTCAGAAAGAAACGCAGAAAGAAAAAAATCCTTCTGCTCTTCCAAACTCATTAGCTTTTGCTATTACCAAAAGTGATTTCAGCAGTGCCATGAGGAGATCTGTGCTGGGCCAGAGCCCATGGAATCACAGCTTCTTCTTGGCGCAGCTCACACCCAACACACAGGATATGCCATGGAAAAGAGGATTGTACATCCAGCTTTATCACCTGAGGCTGTCTTACCTCCCCACCTTTTAGCAAAGGGCTTTGAGATTTGGGGAGAAAAGAAATTGGTTCTTAAGGGTAAAGCATAATTTTAATGAGCAAATTATTTTGTATTCATGCACCAGCAACAATGTCCCTGAGGAACAGCTTTAACCTAGTGCTGACCAAAGTTTTCAGACCTCAGTTTTCAGGTTACTGTTATGCAAGATGCCAACAGCAAAATCTCCCACATCTGCCCAGGGGACAAGAGACTGCAGCACCCATCTGCTCCATCTCCCCAGGAGCACAGAGTTTCAGTCCTCCCCACAGAAACTACATCCCAAAGATTGCACGGGGCGCAGGAAAGCCACAGAGAGGCCACTCTGAGCAGGGTCTGAAGGCAGACAACTTTAAAAGAGGGATGCACAAGAAAGAGAAAGATGGTGCAGAAAATAAAATTGTCCCCTGAGTGGCACTGCTAGTGGCTCAGCATTATGATATTAAAAATTATTGAAGTGAGACTAAGGCTCTCAACATGCAGAGTAGTGGCTGTAAGTGAGGAAATTAGGACTATTAATCACTCAAAGGCGTTAACAATTCCAGCAGGCCAGGATGGCCCTGTTCCCAGTGGGGCTTAATAAAATACTCAGGGTTTGTAATACTAAAATAATATCTCAGATGTTTATAGCACCTTGCAGCCCAAAGTGCTTGGCAGTTGGCTGTAAATTGTCTGCCATGGCAGGGGGAGCAGAGGAAGGAAGGTGCAGCATCCCTGGAAGTATGCAAAGAACTCGAGGAGGTGAAATGCTGCCAGGCATGATGGAATTTGCTCTTTAGCAGGCAAAGAGGGGTGTTGGATTTGATCCTATCTGCACAAGCTGTCTACAATAGCTGCCTAGGGCTTTCCAGCCTCCCTCCAAAATACAATTTCATGAAGATCCAGTGGGATGGGAAGACACCAGAAGCCAGGGTAGTTACAGAGCTATGGGGAACTGAACCGCTCTTCCCAGGGGATGGACTCCAACAGCCTCTGGTGCCACCAAGAAGCCAAACCATGTTCTCTTCTCAGCCTCAGAGCTCTCAGCAGATCCCAGAGACTGTCCAGAACCCCTGGGAGCAGCTGGGGGTAAAGCTGTGACAGTGGTTTTAGTTAAGCTTAGCTTCTATTAATCTAATTTAAAACTGCGCCTTTACTGGTATTGGTGCAACCCCACAATAGGAATTTATGACATTTCAAGCAGCTGTTTTAATTCAGAGCACTAAAATGTAGATTTGTCTGAGAATGGCGATTCCAAAGATTTCCCTATTAAAATCTTGTTCAAATAGGTTTTCCAATGCTTTACGAAATAGCAAAAAATCAAGTCTTAGCTAAAGCAGTGTCAAGTATAAATTTGATTGGAAACTGAATTAGGGCACCCACTTTGCAGGAACACCTCGGTATTACAGAAGAACAACAGGACAGTTTCTGATTCCATGTAATTTCATTAATTCCCATGAAATTGATTTCTTTATTTCAAAGCCCCTTTTTCCAAGAGATTCTTCCCAGTGATCTCTGGGGAGGAGCTGTGCATTCTGTCACCTGAGCAGGGGCAGAGGCAGCACAAGGAGCTGAGGGCTGGAGCGGGAAGCGCAGGAGCCGGACACAGAGCCGGCCGTGGTGGGGCTAGCACGGCCTGCACGCCGCCAGCTAAAGAGATGCGTCTGCCTCTGATTTGCATGTTTATCTTAGAAGCAATTTAGGTTTCTCCTTGTTTACAAGAGCCAAAGTCAGCAGACTCTCCACAAGAACAACAGCTTGGAGGCAGCGCGTGACGGGAGTCTCCTGTTCCACTCGCGGATTGGGATGGGCTCTGCATGCAGCTGCACCTCTGCATGCAGCCCTGCAGCTCGCAGGGAGGGACAGGAGCCTTCACCCCGCAGCCTGCACAAGCACCTGCCCTTGGGAGATGAGGTCTCCATCCTCAGCTGCCTTTGTTGCCTTGTGAGCAGCAGGGAAGGGAGGGCAGGAGAGATGGTGCAGATCCCGCAGCACTGCCCCGCACACCAGATCCAGGGAAAATGGGAAATGCAACTTGGAAAAGCTTGGAATGGCACACTGATGGGCAGGAGGTGACCCTGCAGCACTCAGAATTGCACACTGATGGGCAGGAGGTGACCCTGCAGCACTCCCAATGGCACACTGATGGGCAGGAGGTGACCCTGCAGCACTCAGAATGGCACACTGATGGGCAGGAGGTGACACTGGAGCAGTCCCAATGGCACACTGATGGGCAGGAGGTGACCCTGCAGCACTCAGAATTGCGCCATGCAGCCCAGGGTGGTCAGAGGGATTGTGCCAGCCCCTTTGTACCCAAGCTGGGCAAACAGCTCTGCACTCGGCAAAGGGTGATGCCAGGGCTTCACACACCCTCAGGAGGCAGCAGCATATGGAATCCTGTTGGACAGGGTGGGGGATTGTTATCCCCACATGCACTTAATTATCCACTCCCTTCTTCCCTGCCTCCCAGCTCCTCCTCACTGCAGGCTGTCCAGCTCCTGCCTCTCTCCTCCCAACCCTGAAGTCCAGGCCTGAGTAGCCTCCAGCATCAGGAGAAGTTATCTCTCACAGACTTTTCTGAACTCAGGGCTTGGGTTTTGTGGGTTTTTTCAGCTACAAAAATGCAGATTACCCCAGAGTACAGCACTGCAGCAGTGTGCCACTTCCAGCACAGCTTTGTTTGATTGAAAACAAAGTTCTGATAAGGCAGCTGGGGACTTCTCGGAACATCCATTGTCTTTCTCATTGCAGTATTTTTAAAATGTCACAGATTTTGAGAAATAAAATTAGAAGGGATGCTTTCATCTGTCCAAAACAAATGTTTGGGTTTTTTCCCTCCCAAAACTCTGCTTGGCAGAATTTTCTGCTGTTCCTCGTCTTGCTCCATTTCAGAGTAACTGAACTCTACTGGACCATTTCTCACCAAGTGGAAGCTTTCATCTTTGCCGAGACAAGCGCAGCCTTTCCAGGTCATGGGAGGAATTTTCCCTTTAGTTGTGTGTTAGATTTCAGTACATGAACTCTGATGGAGGCCTGTGGGTGCTGTGGTAAATGTGCTGCCACAGGCAAAGGGAGAAGCACCACTGGCCCTTGTGGGATGCACATGGCGAGCTGCTACTGCAGCAGTTGGTGCCCTGCGCTCTGCTCTCCCTCCACTTTCTCCTGCTGATAATGTTTGCTCTGATCTGGGTATTTGGCAGGAGAATTAAGGAGAAGTAATTAGCTTCCAGTGTGAAAAAGGGAGTGCCTGGTGTTTATCTTGTCTGGAGGGTTTCCCTTGATCTCGGTCTCCCAGGGGATGGTGTGAGTGCTTTATCCATCACTCTCGGGTCCGGGAGGCAGCTGCTGTGTCCCAGCCCACTCTCAGCCCTCTGCTGGGGCTGGAGACCAGCTCCAGCCCCATGAGGTCCCTGGCGAGGGGGCTCATCACAGAACATTTTACCTTTCCCAGCATCACCTTTCTCCAGCAAAGAGGAGCTTTGGCTACTTCTGAACTTCCATCGTGCAGCCTGCTGTCTCCCAGCATCCCATCACTGCCTTGCCTGCACAGGCAGGGGTAAGCCAGCCATCCCCATCCCTGCTGGGCAGGGTGAATTCAGGGCTGGGGAGCTGACCATGCCCTCGGGAAAGAATTCTGCAGTCCCACTCGATGTCACCGTGCCACCATCCAGCTGGTGGCATGCTCCTCTGCCCTGTCCCCACGGGAAGGAAGGGGCTGCTCTCAGCCTGGCACGAGCAAGGCACTGAAGCATCCCCAGTCAGCAGTGCTCGAGCAGCTCCTGTTGGCTTTTCTTTCCCAAACAGCTTCTGCCACTCCTCTGTTCCTCTGCCTCAAGGGCTGGTGAGCATGCTTGTGACAATAAAGCTCACTGCCCCTTGGAGTCTGGCTTTGCAAAGCCATGGGGAGCTGGGTTTATTATCCTCAGCTCCAGCCCGGGATGACCTTGTGCTTCTGCCAGCATTTAAACAAAATATTTTAAAAGAGGGAGCAGATCCCATTGCTTTCTGTGCTTGCAGGGCTTTCCTGAGCCTGGGAGCTCTCTCTGGGGTGGATAGAACTGAGAGAACATGTCCAGAGACAGACAATGAAATATTGTCCAAGCTTATTGCTTTTTATTATTATTGAAGGAAGGTTTTTGCTTCCAGTCTGAGGGTTAGAAAAAATCTGAATATCACCCAAACCTCATCCCTTCCAGCCAGAATCCCAGCTCTGTGCTCCGCAGCAGAAATCATCCTCAAGCACAAGCAGCCAGAGGGGTGAGCGGGCGGTGCAGGCGGGAGCCGACCGGGATGGAAAATTCCACGTTGCTGCCATTGTCCGGGATGGGGAGAGTGCGGGGCAGAGCTCGGGTCCCTCCCCCGTGGCTGTGGAAAGCTGCCCATGGGCTCAGCCAGGCTCTGGCAGGCTGCTCTTTGTGCCTTGTCTGTCTGTCTGTCCGTCGGTCTGCTCCGAGTCCTGCTCTCTCCCCACGGCTGCGGGACACAGGTGGGATGCAGGCAAGGTGGGAGCCACAGCAGAGTTCTGCCTGTTGTGGAGCTTCAGGGCACGAGAGTGAATGTCCAGGAGATGCACAGAGAGAAATCAACAGCTGGGGGATAACTGTGTGTGAGGAGTGCAGCACCAACGGGTGCAGCCTGCTCCTCTTCCTCCCTCAGCTGCGCATCCACAGGTGTCTGTGCCATGGACATTCCTGACAAAGGCAGGCAGGAGAAAGGGCAGAGGCTGCAGGAGCCCCCTGGGCTCAGCTGGGCTCCATCCTGCTGTGCTCAGCAGGGCTGGGTGACAGCACAGGGCTGGCATGTTGGGAAGAGGCTGGGAGGGAGGTTTTGCACATCAGCAAGTTCTCTGCTGCTGCCCCAGGAGCTGACACAGGCCAGGCTTATGGGAGGCATCCATGACTCACAGCACCCAGAGCTGGCTGTCTGCTGGGGGACATGGGCTCCACGGACTCCCTGCCCCTTCCTGCAGTGATGCACACACTGAGAAAAGCTCTGCTTGCCCCTGGCTCATGCATCTTGGGATTACTTTATTAAACAAAAAGACTCATTGGGGTAGTGGAGAGGCAGCTCTGATCTCTGCTCTCGGTGACCAGGGACAGGAACCAAGGCAATGCCTGGAGCTGTGTCAGGGGAGGTTTAGGTTGGCTATCAGGACAAGGTTCTTCCAGAAGGTGATGGGGCACTGAACAGGCTCCCCGGTGCAGTGGTCGTGGCCCTAAGGCTGCCAGAGCTCAAGAAGCGTTCAGCCAATGCTCTCAGACACAAGGTGGGATTTTTGGGGTGTCCTGTGCAGGACCAGGAGTTGGACTGGATGATCCTTGTGGGTCCCATCCCACTGAGGGTATTCAGTGATGCTGTGACCGCCCTGTGCAGGCAGGGCAGTAACGGGGCACCCTTCTCTCCCGCAGGTACATCGGGGCACTGGGCGCAAGGGTGATCTGTGACAACATCCCCGGGCTGGTGAACAAGCAGCGACAGCTCTGCCAGAGGTACCCTGACATCATGCAATCGGTTGGGGAGGGAGCCAAGGAGTGGATCCGGGAGTGCCAGCACCAATTCCGGCACCACCGCTGGAACTGCAGCACCCTGGACCGTGACCACACCGTCTTCGGCCGGGTCATGCTGAGAAGTAGGTCCTGCCCTGTCCCCTTCCCACCACCCTGGGACTTCTCTTGCTGAGAGTCTCTCCTCCCACTGGGCTGCCGTGCCCGGTGGCTTGGATTATTCCCTGAGGAGAGCTTTGCCTTTCCTTGTAAATTAATCAAGTCGTAATGGGAGCGGAGCAGTGTGTTTGGAATAGCTGCACCAGATGAGATGGAGCAGGGGGAGCACTGGGGGAGAAGGGGGAAGGAGGAGACACCTCCGGAGAACAGGCGCATATGTAAACAGTAATGGGATATATAAATATTTGGAGAGCGGGGTTGGCCAGGACTCAGCAATTCACGTGGGAACTGGCTGTTCCCTCGCATGGCAAGAGAGGCAAGGCACAGATGCAGCTCCAGTCCCTGCTCCAGGCTCTGAGGTGGAGGAGGACCATGGCTGCGGGGCAAGTGCCAGCCCTGCACGAAGGACTGGGCATGGCCCTGACGGGAGAGATGGATACAACACGAGCAGGGATGCGCCCAGGAAAGGTACCCAAGGAACAGAGAGGAAAGGCACGATGGGGACAGGGGTGGGGCGGTTCCAGAGCAGGAGCAGCACCATGGGCTCCAGCTGCCCCTTGAGTGCTCTGGGAGCAAACAGGCCCTGGAAGCCAGCACAAGCCCCAGCACAGGCAGCAGCGCTGCAGGACAGATGCTGCTGCATCCCATGATGTGCTGGGAGCATCCAGCCATGTGGCCTCCAAATCAAAAGCGGCTGGAAGAGTCTTTGCACTCACAGCTCGTATGGAGGACACGTGAGTGCCACAGAAGGAGCCGGTGAGTGGGGGGCTTGCCCCTTGCTGGCAGGGGGATGGAGCAGCTGCCCGTGGGGTGGACAAGCAGCAGAGCCACAAGCCAGATGCCTGACCCAACTGGAGGAAGGGAACTGGAATGCTGAATGAAGATTTCACCCTGCCATGCTGCAGCCTGCTGCTCAGCCTCTCTGTTCCCATCACAGCACCTTTTCTCCTGCTCGCATCCTCTCCTGGCAAAGGATGGGGAATGATGAAAGCTCCTTGCCACAGCCCCATCCTGCGAGGCCCAAAGAGAGCTCTGCTGCCTTTGAAGTTGCTTTCAAAGGCTCTCAAAATGAAGACTAACATGGTTTTGATTTGCAGCTTCTTTTACAGCATTATAAAACCAGCTGCGAGCTTGAACCAGAGACACAGAATAGCAGCAGCAGGCTGTGCTGTACGGGAGGAGCCGCGCCCGGCCCGAGGGAGGCAGGCAGGGAGGCAGGGAGGGAAGGAGGGAGGGCAGCCGCCCTGGCCCGAGGTGCTGGCTGCTCTCACCACCGTGGGCATGTGCCCTGAGCACTGCAGTCAGCCTGAGGGCTCCAGGGCAGCCGGGGCCGGACACTGTGGTCAGCAGAGATGGCTGGGCTGGGCTTATCCACATACGGGATGGTGTCACTCCCCAAGGCCCGGTTCCTCATGGGCTGCAGGCTCTTGGCGCAGCCTGGCACGCTCCCAAGGCCCGGTTCCTCATGGGCTGCAGGCTCTTGGCACAGCCTGGCACGCTCCCAAGGCCCGGTTCCTCATGGGCTGCAGGCTCTTGGCGCAGCCTGGCACGCTCACTCCCCGTTCCTGTCTATCTCCCTGGCAGGCAGCAGGGAGGCCGCCTTCGTGTACGCCATCTCCTCGGCCGGGGTGGTCTATGCCATCACACGGGCGTGCAGCCAGGGGGACCTCAAGGTGTGCAGCTGTGACCCACTCAAGAGGGGCCGCTCCAAGGACGAGCGCGGGGAGTTCGACTGGGGCGGCTGCAGCGACAACATCAACTACGGCATCCGCTTTGCCAAGGCCTTCGTGGATGCCAAGGAGAAAAAGGTGAAGGACGCCCGGGCGCTGATGAACCTGCACAACAACCGCTGCGGGAGGATGGTGAGTGCAGCCCTGCAGCAGAGCCCAGAGCTCTGGGACCTTGCCGAGGGGACTGGGCAGCCAGAACAGCTTGGCCAGAGAAACGGGACCTTGAGCACCTTTGGAGGGCAGCTCCTGCTGTGGATAAGGCTGGATGCTGCCCTGCCTTGCCCTCGGGAATGGCAGGACCTCGCTCACCTTTGCCTCCTGTGTCCTTGCTGCTGCTGGCATTGGTGATCCGCATACACAGCCTCTGTCTCCCATCAGGAGCCCCATCCCACACAGCCAGGGGCTGGTAAGCTGCACCAGCAATGAGTAGACACTGCTGCAGTATCTATGCCCAGGGTGACCACTGGTCCTCACCCATCTCTCTTCCCACAGGCTGTGAAGCGCTTCCTGAAGCTGGAGTGCAAATGCCACGGCGTCAGCGGCTCCTGCACACTAAGGACTTGTTGGCTGGCAATGTCAGATTTTCGAAAAACAGGGGATTACCTGAGGAAGAAATACAACGGGGCCATCCAGGTGACGATGAATCAGGATGGCACTGGCTTCACCGTGGCCAACAAGAACTTCAGGAAGCCCACAAAAACAGATCTGGTGTATTTTGAGAACTCACCTGATTACTGCGTGATGGACAAGTCAGCAGGTAAAACCTGGAGTCATTACCCAAAAGCATCTCTTCCTCCCTTCCCAACAGGCCAGCAGCTCCCAGCTAGCCCAGCCTGGGGGCTCAGCTCCTCCACTCAACCCATCTTTGGAGAGGGGGTTACCCAGACCCAAGAGTCCCCACAGCACCCCACACCTGCACAGGCAGGACTGCATTTGTCCAAAACCCCTCAGGCTTCTGGTCATCACAGAAGAGCCCATCTTCTGCAGCACAAAGCTCCCTTGAACAGCCAACAAAGAGCCTGCTCCATGCACAGGCTGCTCCTCTGAACGCAGCCCAAGGCTGGGATGAGAGCAGGGAACAGGCAGCAGGGCTGCTGGACTCCAGCTGAGATGATCAATGGTTTCTCAGCCTGGAGCATTCCCAGCTTCACAGCAGCCGTGGGAGTTCAGTGGGGAGCACATGGTCCTGCCATGCTCAGCCTAAGCAGAGAGGGCATTTTGAGCTTTGCCAGCTGCAAAACCTGGCTCGGTGGGCACACACTGCTCCAGGGGTTCCCCAAGGCACAGAAGGGCTACAGATCCCTGTCCCCTACTATCTTATGCTCTGGCACCAGCAAACACAGGCTCTAGCAGTGGGCATGGGAGCGAGGCCATGCAGATTGCCATAGAAACCCAGGTGGTTTGGGGTTGAAAGGGATGTGAAAGATCATCTCATTCCAACCATCCATCACAGGGGACATGAGAGACACCAAAGCTGCTGGCCAGGCTTGTGGCATCCCATGTCCATAAAGCAGTCGCCCCCAAGGTCCCCCTGCTGATGGAGATGCCCAGTGTCCCCAGTAACCCCTGGGGTGGGTGGGCGGGCAGGGAAGTGCTGGGACCCAGGGAGAAGAGCATCCTGACCCGCTCCGTTCCCCCGCGGGATGGGCGGGCAGGGAATGCAGGGACACGGGGATGCGAACACCCTGACCCGCTCCGTTCCCGCAGGCTCCCTGGGCACGGCCGGCCGCGTGTGCAGCAAGGCGTCCCGCGGCACGGACGGCTGCGAGGTGATGTGCTGCGGCCGCGGCTACGACACCACGCGCGTCACCCGCGTCACCAAGTGCGAGTGCAAGTTCCACTGGTGCTGCGCTGTGCGCTGCAAGGAGTGCGAGGACACTGTGGACGTGCACACGTGTAAGGCCCCCAAACGGGCCGAGTGGCTGGACCAGACCTGATGAGACGGGAGCACTGAGGGAAGAAGCCACTGCCACCCTCCCTTGCAATTGTTTTTATACCCCTGTGCCCTGAGGGCCGCGATGTTCTGGGAGCTGTAGTTCAACTGCATGGCTTTTATTTAATTAATTCTCCAAAGCACTAAGTAAAGGACTACGGTTCCCAGGAGGTACTGTGGGCCCTTCGATGTGCTCAGCAAAACTAATTCCTGACCTAGCAGGAGGCTGCAATCCTTGCTTAAACTGTGAACCTGCAAAGGTTCTCTTGGCAAAGGGATGGTGCGACCAACAGAGACTCGGAGGACTGACTGTCGGGACGCGATGGCTGAGGAATCCTGCACCTCCCCAGAGAATCTGTTACAGTAAAGCTTCACCAGCGAAAAACACTAGTTCAGAATAATCCACTCTTGCAAAAGCATTCTTGCATTTTCTTTTTTGCAAGGCCAGAGGAAGGGTGTTGTGAATCCGTAAGACAGTTCCATGATACCTGTGTGTCCCTGGAGCAGACCTGACACATCACTAACCCCATTGAGCAAAAGCCACCTCTGCACAAGGCTTGTGTCCTCAGCACAGGGAACAAGTGGAGCTGTAACCTGGAACTGAACTCTGAAGGACTGCACAAAGGCCACCTCTAGATGCTGGTGGACACACGGGGCTTGAGAGAGCAAATGAAACCTGTGAACTTACTGGTAGGTTCTGAAGTCAACCATACAACAGCATCTCTGTACAACTCACGTGTATGTTGTGTATACTGCTTATTATTTTAAGTCAAAATTCATTATAAACCTGTACCAGAAAATTATGTCCTTTGCTTTTTGAATTCCCACTCACTCAGCTGAGCACATCCCCAGAACAGGAACCAGCCCACAGTGTTTCTCTTCCCCACTGTCTGCAGCTCCTGCTGTCCCAAAGCTTCCTACAGAGCTGAGCATCCAAAGCCCCAGGGAATCCTTTCTCAGCAGGATCACACTTCAGGATGCCCCATCCCCAAAAGTGTTCAAGGCCAGGTTGGACAGGGCTCGGACCAACCTGGTCAAGTGGAAGGTGTCCCTGCCCATGGCAGGGGGTGGAACAAGAAAGGTTTTACAGTCCTGTACCACTCAAACCATTCCATGGTTCTACAGCACAGGGTCAACAGGGGATGCTAGATAAACTTACAACTCTTTCCCATTAAAAAAGCCCTAAACACTCAAAACATAATCAGCTAAAATTGAAGCCGATGAGACGAGGGGAAGGCAGCTGCAGAGTTGCTGGTAGGTAAGTTACAGGGATCCACCTCTCATCTCTACAAATTTCCTCTTTTCTCCACCAATTTGAGCAAGCAGACATTATAAAAATACTTTACTTAGTGTACAAATGTTTTATAGAGTCTGGTCAAAAGGTTCCAATCCACACAAACAAATGGAATGTATAACAGTTGAACCTGGAAACTAAACTGACCCAGGCAAAAAAGAAAAATTACCTTAACCATTGCAATTCCTGAGGCTGAGAGTGCTCCTGCAGTTCCCCCACCAGAGCCAGGCTGCACATTGCCCCAGGCACGCTGTGCCTCCTCCCTGAGCCAGAAAAATGGGGCTAATTTTCCTAATGCTGCTCAGCATTGTGCTGATGGCAAGGATGTTTCACACAGAGGAAGTTTTCATGGAAGTTCCAAACTTGTAACAATAAGAGAGGCCAAGTCAACAGGGACTTTTTGCTGGGGTCTGCTTTATGGCAGCCAGAGGCCATGTCAGAGGTCTCTGAGGAGCTGGGGCTTTCTCTGGAAGCAGTGAGGAGTGTGGGCAAGGGAGCCAAGCAGGCTACAAAGCAAAGTCTGAAGGAAGGTCAAAGGAACAGGATGGGATTAAGGCAAAGAAGATTATTCTGGTCCTAAGCCACCCATCGGCTACTGCACCAAAAGCATTTCTGAACAGGGATCTTACTCAATGGCCCTAGGAAATAATAGTTTAAGCAGGGAGAGAAATCCACTTTAAAACCAGTTTTGATGGAGGAACTGCTCAAAGAATTAAAAGAGCCTGCCATGGGCTGAATTAAGCACCTTCCTCCACGCCAAACCCCTGAGAGTGCTCATGCAGAAAAAGGACCTTCAGCAGAGCTGCCGCAAAGCCACAGCCAGGCCAAAAGGTGACATTTTATTGGAGATCTTGAGAGAATTACAGGAATCTCACCTTCCCACTGTCTAAACTGCATTTTACAGAATTAAACCAATTCCCTGACAGCACAAGAGGGTTGTGCAGCACCTTCCCTGCTCTTGCACTGGAACTGGTGTTTACCCAGGAGACTTCTGGCCTCCCCCCAGGCCCTTCCAAGACCCCCCGAATTTCAGGGAGACAATTTTCCCGTCCCGGCTGTACTGAGGAATGCTGGCAGGTGAGCAGGTCTGAGGCAGGCCCAAGGCATCCCGAGCCAGTGCAGCATCCGTCAGCACAGGCTCATCAACCGGGAAGAGCCTCTCATTTATCTTCATTACTGCTCCACCTCCTCTCAATTTACGACAGACTTGAAAAAAATGCTGCCCCCTCAGCCATCAATCCAAGCCTCCCTCCCAGAGCAGGACACAGTCCCTGGGCTGGGAGGGACCCAGTGCCTGGGGACCCGGGGTCAGCCGTCAACAAACATTTCTTCTTCTGCAGAGGACCCCTGGGGGTGTCTGCAGGAGATCTGTGGGCCAGCTTGATGAATGATACCTTAATCAATGGCTGCTGCCTAAATATATCCTCCTCTTGAATGCAGAGGTTCATATTTTAAAACAAAGAGGGAAACTCCTGAGGACAGGCTGCCTTTGGTTTATTGGCTTCCCCTCTTTCTGGCTTCATCACGGTGATGCTGAAATTGGATGCCTCCAGTGCTCTGTAGAGAAACCACAGCTGAGACAGGAAACCTCCCTAGTCCTGCCAGGTCCACCTGTGCAGCTGCATTCCTCTGTCACAGCAGTAAATAAGAGGAGTAAAAATACTTGGATCAAGTGCTACAGAAGTACCTGGAGCAGTCATGGCACAGCCCACTGAGCTCAAGTCCACCTGACAGAAGAAGTGACAGTTTCTCCTGCTAAGGACTATGCAAGGCTACACTCATTTATTAACAAGCAATCAGCAGAAAACCACAGAACTGGAACAGAAATACACCAGTCAGCCAGAGCAAACTCCCAGTGCTTGTACAAGAGAAGGTCCCACTGTGGGCTGAAAGAAACTCAGACTGGTCACTGCCCTACTGCAGATGAGCCCCACAGAAGCCCCCCTGAGCACACTCACCCTTGGCAAGCAGCTGCTTTCCATCTCTCTGAAGGCTACAGTCTCATCAGGGAACACTCAGTCCCTCTCACAAACCCCTCTGAAGTAATCTGACTAAAATGTGGAGGGAGCCTTTCATGCAAGTTCATCTTCAAATTATCTTTCAGTCAAAAGCATGGCTGCACTGAAGGACAAGGTGCAGAATTAATTCCTTATGAGCTTCTGAATATATTACCTTCTCTGAAGCAGCTGGACAGGACACACAGGAGGAGGCAGAAGGCATTGGAAACATGGAATCATGTGCAGGGCCAGGAATTGGACTTGACATCCAAATGTTCCTTCTGGGTCTCTTCCATAGTCCAGGAGACTCTATGATTCTGATTTTCTCCATGTGGGTGAGAACAGGCCTTAGCCCAGGTGACACCACCACTTTTTGGGATGGAGGTAACGGCAAGATCCGTAAATTCTTGAGCTCAGCAATGCAGGTGACCTCATTGCCAAGCTACATCACAATCCCAACACCCCCTTGTCTCTCCACGGGCCTTTTCTGTTCTCCACTGGGTTCCTAAAGGCACAGAAGGCTTTGCTCAGGTGCCTGTGACCAGTGTAATCCGTGGGGGATTACAAACCTGCCGTAACAGACCCAGCCCTCCGGGGCAGATTTACTGTGGCATTTGGCCTAACATTCACACAGCCTGTCAAGGTCTGTGCAAGCTTTCACATCCCATATTCCCGAAGCAGAGTCACAGAGGGCTGCTCCAGCTAGCAGCAGGGGGGTCACTGCTCTGCAATCACAGCCAGTGAGTCAAGGCAAGAGAATGCAATAGTCACATACTGTGTCACTCTGTTTTATAACTGATGAAAGCCCACAGCCAAATTAGCAAAGAAATCAAGAGGCTGTTAAGAGAAGGGTCCGGCCGATGAGGCCACACTGTGATTGCACAACCCAAAGCATCCAGAGTAAAAGGAAAATGCTGCTGGCCAGAACGAACCAAAGAGGAAGATCCCAGTGGAGGAACACGCTCATCGTGGTGGATGCACCCTCAGTGATGCCGTCAGCAAGGGCGTGTTACCTCGCTCTCCCCAATGACCAGACGCACTGAAGATCCCACCAAAGAGCACAAAACAGCAGTCGAGGCTGGAAATGAGGAAAATTCCAAGCACATGAGCAGCATCCCTGATCACGGCCTTGTCCCTCCAGTAAGGGCTGGGGCGTGTAGAGCACACCCTGCCAAGGAGGCTCCAGACAGGGAGGAGGCAGCCAGGAGACAAAGCTGGAAACGAAGCTGCCTTTACTCTTTATCCACCTTTACTGTCAGATGGGTGAATTCAGAGCACAGGACACTGAACACAGAAGCCCACTGTGATTGCTACTGCCATCCTGACTGATCTGTAGATATTTTTCCCAAAAGCAGGTGACAACAGCTCATACATCACCTCTGCAGCCATCCTAATGAAATGCAGACAAGAGGAGTCTGTCCCTCTTAACAGCAAAACAGGGCAAGCTGGGCACTGCTCAGAATCTGGTAGAGTAGGAATGCTGGAGAAGAGGTTCAGACTGGCTATCAGGAAAAGGTTCTTTCCCCAGAGGGTGGTCGGGCACTGAACAGGCTTGCCAGAATGGTCATGGCCCCTCGGCTGCCAGAGCTCCAGGAGCCTTTGGACAGTGCTCTTCAGGCACAGGGGGGATCACAGGGCTGTCCTGAGCACGGCCAGCAGTGGACTTGACCTTTGCAGGTGCCTTCAGCTATTCTGTGATTCCATGAACCCCACGGTGCCCTGTGCAAGAGCACAGCACAGCTCACACATGCTCCTGGCCTGCACAGCTGGGCCATTCTGACACCTCAGCACAGCCTCACTGGCTCCCAAACACACACCCCAAACATCAGTGCTTGGGAGGTGCTGCTCCCCTCACTGTCTCCCTCTGAGCAAGGGGAAGAGCAACAGTAATTTATGTCTGGCCGAGCCCCATACATACATCTCCTTTCCCTAAGGGAGTCTGCTCTCATATTTAACCTCTTCATTCTGCTGGCACTGGAGTGGATGATGCAGCTTGTGGAGAGGTGCAGGCACTTCCCTCTCCCCCTCCTCCTGGAATCTTCCTCTCACTTGTGGTCCTTGGGATTCACCCAATGTTTCTCAGGAAAAAAAAAGAGGAAAAAAAAAAAAAGAGGACCTCTAGACAAGTATGCATTTAATAAGCAGTGAGACAAATAAGCTCCGGTTATCCCAGCAGAATTACAACACCAGAGAACAATTTTCTGCATTCCTCTGAAGGCCTGAAGGAACCCAATTGCCTGCTCTCAGGCTAAATAGGTACCAGACACCAAGCGCTCCATAAGCAAACAGAGCCCCCAAAGTGCAAAAATGAAATAAGTAAAAAGCTTCACATTACATATAAACCAGCCGTTTGCACCTTGTTATTAATGGTCTCAACTATGACCTTTACACCCTGCCTTGCTCAGAGTCATGGATCTATGAGGCTTGGCACCCTCACAACAATTCCAGGATGAGGAGCAGGGAATAAACCTGCCTAGCCAGTGCTGGAGAGATGCAGGAAGGGAACTGGCCTGTGACAAATCTGGATGGAGAACCCCTCCAGGGCCATCTCCATATGAATTTGTCCCCATAACGTCAGTGACCAAGGTGTCTGACAGCATGAAAAGTCCTTCTGCCACAGACATACATGCATAAAAGCCACTAACAGGCATCTATTCCAAATTTCAAAAATGAAGGGCTCCCAGCAAGGCAAATACCTGTCAGAGATTACTCCCCAGAATTCTGATGTGATTTATAGCTCACATGAACTAGGGCTGCAATGAACAGACCTTGTTACCCTGAAATATTTATTAGTCTGAACTGCCTCACCTCTGCCACATAAAGCCTTGTGGAAAAGGTATTGCCATCCCAATGGCTGTAAAGTCACCACAGTCCTTGTTTCAAAGAAGTTACATCAATATTCATCTTGTCCTGAGTAATAATCATAATTTTGAATGTATATATACATACAGATGTATATGTGCATCTACACACACACACAATTGATATGGTATTACTAAGGTATGGGTCAGGTGTCTGCTCCTAAGTGGCAAAGGAACACTTCCCAAAAACATGGACAATCCTGCATAGACAGCACTCCTTCCTAGGATTGCTGGCACTTCTAGAGACAGGAAGATTTTCATTACACAGCCTGCTGCCAGCTCTCCTTTCAGAACAAGCCCATCCCCTTTCTGTTACTGTTATGTCAAGGGAGGACAGTGAGAGAAAGCAGCTCTTGGGATGATACATGGGAGGCAGAGCTTCATTTATAACCCCACACAACTGCTGGAAAAGGTTCAACTTTAAAAAGCATTAGCCTGGTTACCTTATGGGCCCCTGCAGACCATGAAGTGAAATCACATGAACACAACAGGCCTATTAATCACCACAGTGATTCCAAGGTGAGAAACAGCCCCAGTGACCAACAGGAAAAAAAGTTGAGAAAATTACATTCCAGTAGTTGGGTAACTCTAAAAACACTGGTAGTATCTTTCTGTAGGGCTTCCCTTTTGATTCCTTGATGAATTCAAACAGTTAACCTGGATTTAAGACCAGTCAACAGAAATATACAGTGGAGAGCAAACAATGGCATGTCCACCTAAGCAAGTACGTTTCCCTTCAAAGTTCTAAATAAACTACATTTACATGAGATGCAGAGGTGACTTTCTACTTCACAGAACTTGGTTTAAAAGGCAAAGAAGGATTTGAAAATAAGCAAAAAGAAAAGTAATTAATTCTTCTTTCGCTCTAATGGGAGAGTGGAAATGGAAGTCACACCAATTACCTCAAACACGTGGCTGCCACAGCCATCTTTTCACTTCTGCAGTAAAGAAACCCTCAGGGCTGCTCTGCATGTGAAGCAAATCCTTTCAAGAGTTTTCCACATCTCCATTCTCTTCAAGTCTTCATAACAACACTGAAACTACTAACACTTGAATGTTCAGGTCTCCCAACAGACTCCCCTGCAGATACCACAACACTTTGGGCAGTTTCAGAAGCCATCCTGTCTTTCAAAATGCCTTGTCTTGAAGAATAAAAGACGCACAATTAAATCTAAAGTAGTAATGTGAAACAGAGGAGTTTACCATCTCCTTGAGTAATGCAAGCTCATACGATAGAGAAGAAACAAATCTTTGTTTGCACATTGTAATCTATATTTAACAGACACTTAAGAAGTCAACAAATTCAATGTGTTAAGTAGCAACCTTTTAATAAAGAAAGCAGAACCATACTTTGCTGTTAACAAATATTTTGAAAAAGGCTTATGAAATTAAATCTAAGCCAAGTATCTGGTGCATCTGCAGCTGAGAAGGAAGCATCAGTACTCCAAACACCTGCTCAGTTTGTGTATTCTCCTTTCTTACAGAGGAAGTATGAGCTTCCCGTTGTCCAACTGATTTAGAGAGCAATAAACTATTGCTCAACAAGAACTATTTTCTTAGATGATTACAGATTAAGGCCAAAGGAGAAATTCACATGTTAAGCACCATGAGCATGGAAGCCAGTCAAGGATATCAGTTTGAAGAGCCCAGATTTCTTCCTTGGCTCCCACAACTGGGGTTCAGCCAACCACCAAGTGAGGCTCATAAGAATAAAATCAAACTATCATGGAAAATACACGCCAGTCACACCAGTCAGCTGATGCCAGGGGCTGGACAGCAGCAGGTCCTCAGTGTGTTCCAGAGTGAAGATGAAGGGTGAAAGAAGAGTCCCAAAGCACTGGAAGAAACACAACACAACCATAAATCAGCTCAGTTTCCAAACCAACTTCCTTCTGCAGCTGTGAGGTATACTCAAAGTATGAGCAAAAACCACCCTGTGTCTTGCCCTCAGGGCAACAGAATTCCAACCCCTTCGCTGCTGATGCCATGCAACAGGCACGCTGTAAACATCAGACATCAATGCAGACACACAGAAGAAGCAGCAGCCTCTGGAAGGCCCAGCCCAGGCTCGTGCACTCACCCCGGGCGCAGTCCCTTCAGCTGGAGGCCAGAACGCTGGGAGCACTCACTGGCCACAGCACCCGCAGCACCTGGGCAGAAACACCACGGTTAGGATGGCATTCCTCCACACTGCCACTCTGCCAGCTGCTCAGCACTGTGCCCTCAGGGCTCAACACACCAGGGAGCACAGGACAGCGGATTTTCAGAGAATCACAGAACTCTTTAGGTTGGAAGGGACCTTAGAAATCACCCAATTTTTTCAATATTCAGGCACAGATTATTTACAGGTCACTGACCCAATGGAACAGCCCATCCACAAGACCAGTCTGTGCTTCCAGACGGGATCCATATTCTAGATGCCATCTAAACAGTTCCAGAAGTAAGATTAGGCTAAAACAAATCATGCAAACTCCCCTGCACCTTCTCAACCCATCCCCCAGATATTCTGCTGGCACTCAGGTTATCCTTGTGCAAACCCTCATTTCATGAGTTAGCAACAACAGGACTCATTTACTTTGAAAGTTTCACTTTGGCCCTCCTGGCTTCTATCATAACCTCAAATATTACATTAAAAAGGCTTTTAAAACATAACATTCACAGCAGTGTAGGTGCTTTTCCTTGCAGTGGGCTTCTTCCCTGCCTGTTAGCGTGTGGCACCTTCACATTAAGTGCATGAGTTAAGATGTAGATTAGCAAGGCAAGAAACCTTTGCCCTTGGCATCGACACTCAGCTCTGACAGGAAACTTCAGGCTTTTTTTTCCCTACCAAGTGTAGAACCACTCATTGCACATTGGCAGGGAAGTGCACATCTCCAAACTATACACATTTTCTCTTAGATAAGCAAAAGACTCAA
Organism: Melospiza melodia melodia; assembly: GCF_035770615.1. Classification (NCBI taxonomy): domain Eukaryota; kingdom Metazoa; phylum Chordata; class Aves; order Passeriformes; family Passerellidae; genus Melospiza; species Melospiza melodia. Next base: position 9,009,903 of record NC_086221.1, read on the forward strand.
GTGTTTATAAATATGAAAAGTTCAGCAGCTGGCTAAAAAGTTAATTCTCCAGTCTCACTTAATGAGCTTTGGGGAAAGTGGTAGGGGGATTTGTTCTTAAAGTAAAGCAGAGTGTCACATAAAGCAGAACTTGCCAGACACGGCTCTGCTTTGCCCTATTTTCTGTCCCTAGACAGCTGCCACAGACAAAATGGCAAGGAATCCTCCAACAGGGAGCTAGGGAACAGCCAGAATGAAGAATGTTTTCTCCTAATCTTGCAATCACAAAAATTAGCCAATTTTTAATTTAAATCCCATGACTTCTTTCTTTGTTGTGAAAGTATCAAGCAATCCATATAAAACCACTTTGGAACAGGGACTGTCTTAGGATTTTGTCCAATTCCCTGAAAAATAAAGTTGTTTTCAGTAGGATACAGCAGGAACATTGCTGCACTATTTTTTCAGTATTTTAATAATAATTTACACTGGTCTATTCCAGTAACAAAGTTCTGATGTAAAAAATGGGATTGATCTGCTTGGAATTGTCCAGAGAAGCTGTGGCTGCCCCACGCTTGGAAGTGCCCAAGGCCAGGCTGGATGGAGCTTGGAGCACCCTGGGGTAGTGGAAGGAGGTGGAACTGGATGGGTTTTAAGGTCCCTTCCCACCAAACCATTCTGTGACTCTATGAGGGTAGGTTCATTGTTTTCAGGAACTTTTGAGATCTGTTTACAGTGCCTGCTATCACTCTGTGTCACTGGTGCTCTTCTTGGTGTCTTGTATTACAGAAGGAACTGTGCAACCTCACTTTTGCAAGATGATATACGTCCACCTAGTCCTCCATCTATGTAATTATTAAAAAATAAAAATTCATACTGAATGAAAAAACAAACAGACCCTTTTGTCTGCAATTTTGACATAAGCTGTTTTATCTAGCAGCATTTTTCAGCTTCTGCAGACAGTTCAGATTATTGTCATTTGCATACATTCCTACCTTCTGTCACTTACTGCAGCTATTTCAGAAACAGAGCTGTCTGATGATCAAGACCAGTGATTCTCCAAGAGATCAGAAATCTGAGTGAAAGAAACAGCGAGGCCCAGGGAGCACCTGCTGGTACTGCAGCCCCTGTGGATCTTCTGCCACTGCCTGTCCCACTGTCCTCAGCAGCACCAACTCACACAGTTATCACGGAATCATAGAATAGTTTGGGTTGAAAGGGACCTTAAAGATCACCTAATTTCACCACCTTGTCAAGGGCAGGGGCACCTTCCACCATCTGAGGTTGCTCCAAGCGCCACCCAACCTGGCCTTGGACGCTGCAGGGATTCGGCAGCCACGGCTGCTCTGGGCACCCTCACGGGCTCCAAGTGCATCAGTAAACGCCCAGGGCTCTGCCAGCAGCAGTCCCCAGCACCTGCAGAGCCGCGGGGCTGCAGCACAGCAGAAATCCCCGTGGCGCCGGCTCGCAGGGCCGCGGTCCCGCTGCCAGCGCTCCGGCCGCCGCTGCATCACACTGTGTACATTGGAACTACTAAATGCTTCCTTGTGATTTTTGGCCACTTGGAATATTTTTAGCAATTTGCCAAGGTTTACCCTGTGATTTATTATGGAGGAAACAAACTCAAGCACTAACAAATGAAAATATGTAAACTCAGACTTTTCAAGTCCATAGAAAGGTATTCAACTTCTTAAACCCCTTCTGAGGCATTCAGCTTGCTGTGGATTCAACTGCTGGAAAAAGAGTTTGATTAAGAAGTAACTGAAATGTAATCTAAGGAGTCACTGCTTGGAGATTTACAGTGAAAAATTCCATATACACAATACTTTCCAACTGCCATTCCTAAAACTGTGTTCTAGGTTTCTTGGAAATTCAAGAGTTGGAAATACATTTTGCATTGCTTTTATCTACAGCCAAAGCACTCCAGAAATACCAGCTAGAACTTTATTATCTCAAATTATTATATTTAGTAAGTTAAAGAACAGTAAGATTAAAAATACTTGAAGTAATGAAATACATAGGAAAAATAATTTTAAAAGCCTGAAGCACTAGAATTACTTGAAGATAAAATGCTCAATATAACAAATAATAATTGCTTTATTAGAGTACGCTTGAGTGGAAAGGCTGGTATCATTAAATAGAAGATAATCTTCCATTTTTGGTATGAAAATGCAAGTAGATGCTACTGCTACAGACCTCCAGAAGACAAGAGAGTATGTATAGAGTGTTAGCAGCCATCAAAGCATTATCTGTAGTAAAACTATTGAAGATATCTACTAACAGAAATAGAATCACAGAATGGTTTGGGTTGGAAGGGACCTTTAAAGTTATCTAGTTGTAGGACCCCTGTTTGTGAGCAATCAAAACAGAAATGTTACTTTGATGTTGAGTATCATTGTTTCTTACAAGTTCAAGAAACCCAGCAGAGAACTTCACCAAGCAATTCTTTGTTACCATAACATTTGACCTTGTATCTCTTTGGAAATCATACAACTTTGCTAATGCAGCCCTTACAAAATTAATCAAACAAATAGTTAGCCCCAAGTTACTATGAACCCAGCCAATTATGAGCAGCACTGAAATTTGTCACTGGCATGTCCAACTACGTTTTCCAGCATAAAGATCAACACCACTGTGTGGAAATGAGGCCCCACTCTCCGACCTGCATGACTTGGACACTAGACTGGGCTCGCCAGTAAAGCCAACACTCCTAGGAACAAAGTATTCTCAAAAAACAAAGGCTTTCCTCCTGGGTCTCCATTACCTGTTGCATTCAACCAGCCAGGATGCAAATGTCTTTTACCCTCTATTTTGACTAGCAAAGCCAGAATAAATGATTCCCTTAAGAGTTCAGAGCTCTTTATTTGCTACTCTGCTCTACTGCACGAGATCCACAGTTCAGTAAAGGCCACACTTACTGCTTGGAGAAGTTTGAGAAGTTGGAACTGGAAGCTGCCTATGCACTTTGCTCCTCAGCTTCCAGAATCCAGGGAAAGATGATGAGGTTACAGACAGAAGACGCTAACAAATAAGTAAGGGAAAGAAACCCTAAAAATAGATGTACAACCACTGGCTGAGCTCCTGAAAGGTTAAGTGACAGCTAAACTCAGTTCTGAATCTGGTTTGAAGTCACCAGTTACTTTACCTGTTCTCATCCATTCCATTTACATCATGCTGTGGCTTTTCAATGCTCACAGAGACCTGTTTCCTGCAGCTGAGTCTTTTACTCATTCTGCTCATAATCTCCACTCAACAAATTAATTTTTGAGGTTCTCCCACTGCAGTTGTGCACTTCCACAAGGATAAAATCCATACTCACCACAGTGCTCTGTGGAAAAATTTCTCTGGTGCTGAAATGCTGCTCTCTAACCATGACAGAGCAAATCAAAGCCATGGTATGTAACAGTAATAGTTAATCTCTTGTCAAAGTAGACATTTTGTCCAAATTTCAGCATGTGTTTGTCACTACCAAGATTCTTATAAAAGCAGATAAAATAATTTATCCTCCACAAGCATGAGATGGACTAGAGGCTACTTTGCCCTGGACCTCAAAATTCCCAAAAACCCACAAGATACCTTAGCAAGCCCCGTGAGACACAGTACTTACAGCTTTTGCAAAAATGACCATCAGCTCAGGGAACTGGTGGGTAAGGAGGGCCAGCATGGCTGAAAAGGAACACAGGCCTGCTGTGAAATGGATGAAAAAGGGAAGTTCCTTCTGGGGATAGACGGAGACTTCGTGAAATGCTGAAAGGAAGAAATGAAGAATGTTGACATTTGATAATCAAGAACTGCTTTCTGAATTATTTATGGCCTCATAACTCATTTCTGAACTTTCAGAAGGAAAGACTCCTGCTGCACATCTTAGGCTCCAGCACTTAACTTCTTAAAAATTTTTCCCCTACATCACATGCTTGTTTTCATTATGAAGAGTCTTCACATATTTGTTCTCATTATTAATATTCTCTTCCCAGGCTTCTTTTTCACTTGCATGGGCTTTATTTTTGAAGTATTTAATCAGGCTCAGTTTTTAGTACCTACTTTTCTAACAGGACAGAGGAAACACCAGTAAAGTTCACAAGTTGTCAAAATTACCTGAACCAACTAAACAGTTCAGGTGTTTTCAACTCTCTAGAGCTCTAATCCTGTTACCTGGAAAGAACAACACATCTCCACACCCCGTAAGAAGCTGAGCAAGTACAAAACAACCAGCATGCTGCATACACATTTATTTCCTAGTACTTTTGAAGACTTCTGGTTGTGGACTACAGTAAATCTGTTCAGAGCAGCTGACAGAGCAGACCTCAAAGAAAACAGTGCCAGGACGGGGTTATAAATTCTGTACATAGCAGCTCCTTGCAATTTCCAATTTCTGGTAACAGAATCCAAAGCAGGTGATTAGCCAGGCTAAGGGTGGCATGTGGAGCTTTCAGCACTCACAACACTACTACTGGTCACTTGCCGAGGACCTGCTGGCTGAATTTGCAATTACTGGCTCTGGATACCTCCAGCTCTGATTGCTATCTAATGATTTCAGAAAATTTTTAAATGAAGAAAAAATAGTTTCTATAGACATAAGTAATCATAAAAGGACTGCCCTTCTTGACAAGCTGTTTTTAAAATCTAACACAAACCTCAAATTATAAATGAGTCTTTTTTTGTAAAATGAGAAAATAAAATTGTATTCTTCCTTAAACTGAAGTCTGTGGAGGAAAAAGACACTTAACCTTCCCACTTACTGCTTCTGAATACTAACACATTAAAGCACCATTAGAAGAGTAAACCCAGCAAAAGTGTCTTGTGCTCTTGCAATTCATTAATGGCAAAGTGCTCAGGGTTTGTTTTGGTTTTAATCATATGATTTTGGGGCACAATTACATAGACTATTTGGAGATCCATGTCTAACATCCATCAGAGATGTTAATGGTACCCCGATATATATTATATAGAAACTCACCTCATTTCTAAAACATGGAGCAATAAAATTTAGTAAATGCTTAAAAAGTAGCAATTAATTCTTTTTGCAGTAACTTTTCCTACATTGGGAAATTAAAATCAAATTCAAGACAGGTAAAGACAACTAAAGCTAATTCTATTCGTTCACAGACATTTGAGAAGTGTTACTCATCAGACCAAACCAGGTTTTTTGAATCAATGGTTTGGTCAACATTATTTTAAATAGATAATTTTTTAAAAAATTAAGTGTCAAGATTTCTTGAAGAAGTACTGCAATAAAAGTGTTAAGATGATTTTATTTATAGGTAGCTCTATATTTAAAACAAAACAGGAATGCGTGAGTGATCCTGTTGAAATATCTGCATGTGTTGGTGTTTAATTATGCTGGGAAGTCTACAATTTAGGGTTAGTTGCTAACCAAGGAATTCCTTGTGCAATATCCTGCATAAGTGAGAAATGAGTAATTTAAAGCAGTCTGGGGGCAAATTTAAATTACACATTTTAAATATAACTTCAGGCTTTTAAATAGAAACACGTCTGTGCAGTTTTCCTTTCCACAGCTGTGGTCTCTGAAGGGCTGCTGGTGCTTTTGCAGTAGCCCTTTCCAGTCCCAGGGGAATTGTGTTTCTTCAAGATATAGAAGTTCAACCCCAAAGGAATTCAATTAAGATGTACAATTAACAGCTCAATTCTAATCTAAATTAATGCTATTTTCCTAAATATCATGAGCACAGGCAGTAATGATATAGTCTATTTGTAGAAAAAAAACATGTAGGCCCATCACTGCATAAAGTAACATTGAAGCAAAGAGCAGCTAGAAAAGACTTTTCAGTATCAAATGTTAGTATAAATCCATAGAAATACATGTAGAAAAAGTTCCAGGAGGAACTACAAGTTACCCAAAGATTCTCTGTAAGATCACAGACAGGTTTTACTGGATACCCAATGCAGGACTGGAACCATGGATTGACTCCTTGCTACAATCAAATCCATGAATTCTTTTAAAAGCAATTTTTAACAAATGGTCAACTTTGTTATTCTCAAGGTTGGCCGGACTCAGTCTGAATGTACCACACACAGATTTAATCTCTGAAGGACTTAGGTTATTACTGCATCTAGCTGCCATTTACCACACACACAAGTCAAGTGCTTCAGGATATGCTGGGAGGGACATCAACAAATAGCTGAATCCCCTTCACAGGAAGCTCAAACTAAAAAAATCACAGTAAGGTAAATACAAAATACCACAAACTGAACACGTCCTTAGCCTGTGTTTTATTATCATTACTGCTTAGAAACCACTTACTTGGCAACAGTTCTCTGTCTGCTGTTTCTGTGCAGCTCGGGTAGGGATAGAAAAGATGTCCTTTCTCTAATGGGTATGGGATCATCCTAAATGCTGCAAAAAGGGTGAGTGATATTAGATCTGAATCTAATCAGGCAACCAGCTTCTCACAAAGAGAACCAATCATGTCTGAGGGGGGTAAAGGCAGAGAGACTAGTCTACTGCACAGAAAAGAATAACAGTAGATACTTACTGCCTTCCCATGTGCAGTGCAGCAGATTGAGAGCCCCTTCTATCCTCTTCCAGTGCTGGAGGTGAAAAAAAGCATATGCTACTGCCTCACTGTCCCCTCGCTTCAGAATGTGCTCTGGAGGGAGCACTAGGCTCTTCATTTCTAGTAAATACTGAAAGGAAAAACAGACAGTACACCTGGTTACATGGAATGGTCCAAAACCTTTGATTGTGAGACATAATTGATCATTTTAGGCGTAACTGAGCGCACAAGGGGCCAGGGCCAGCTTCTGTCACACAGCAGCCAGGCTGCACTAAGTGAGGAATGAAAAGCAGCAAAACACACTCCCTGTGTATATGACTCTTAAATCAGGCTTTCACACACACCAAAAAAAAAAAAATCAAGAAAAAACATACACCTTCAGTAAGACAAAAATACATTCTTGTGGAACAGACATTAAGTATAATGCTGCAGGTGCAATACCAATGAGGGACAAATTTAGGCTGATAAAAAACCCCAAACCAGCAGTATTTTTGCCCATTACTTCATCACTGAAAGTTTCAAGGTAGGTGGTTGAGGACTTGTTAGCTCTGAAGTATGAAAAGCAAACCTGAAAGTGTCAGCATGCTAACCAAAAGAAGAATAATAAACCAAACCCAGGAAAATCTTTCATGTGGCCTTACTGAGCAACCACAAAGTATCTTTGATTTCAGATTTTTTCAATTTCAGCCCTCTTCCTCCATCAGCAGAAAATAGGATGCTCAGAGGGGTCAAAGAACAAAAAGATTAATAATTTCCTATTTATTTGCAACATAGAACATGCAATTTTTTAATGTATCACATTTTCTCATGTTACACTAAAAAAGTCAGGTATTCATTTGAACTTAGCTTTTAAAAACAGATGACTACTTTTTACAAGAATGACAGTTTCAGCTCTAGTATTTACCTGTGAGCTGTCCTCTCCTACCATATAGTGTCTCATTCAATAACAGCCAAAGTTAATCCACATCTTTGATCAACGTAGCTGGCAATTCCTTGGAGTGTCCCCCAAAGTGTAAGAATGCAGCTAACTCACCGATTTATTTCAGCAGATGCCACAAACTATGAGATTATTTACTAATCCAGTTTGAGGACTTAACTTTTCCCATTCAGACTCTTCAAGGAATGTAGGAGGGGTTGTGCCCCAGCCAAATAAAGCACATTTGCTGCCTGGCTAGGTTCTTCTCTCAGTGCCTTGGGCCTGCACTCCAGAGGGTAATATTCTTGCTAATCCTCTCTAATCCTCTTCATTTTTTTTTTTTTTTAACACAGTAAAGGATCACTCACACAGCACTGCTGTGGGAAAATGGTCTCAAATATCTGACCCCTGACCCAATCCTCATGCTCTCCACAGTGCCCACTTTTCCATTATGCTAACTGGGAATATAAACCCAGCAGTGGTGGTGAAGCTCCACTGAAAGTATTGCCACAACACACCAATGCTCAACTCCAGGCTTTGGCTCTCCCTGAGCCCATGTTACCACATAAACAGAAAAATTCCAGTCTGGCAGGTTTTCACATCCATGTTTATGCATAAATCGGGGAAGGTGTCAGTACTGAAGGTGTCTCAGTACTGAACTGAAAGTTTTGAAGTCTTTATACACAATAAAAATCTCTAAGATATTCAGAAGATGACTGCAAAAGACTGTTTCATAAAGTACCACAATGCAGTTACAGATTTCTAATTTGAAATGGCTTAAGAGGACCACTTTTCTAGTTGGTTCTAACTTTCCAAACAAGCCCCAATCTTGTGAAAGCAGGACAAAGAGAAACAATTTATTTTCCTCACGCAAAACGTTCTGAACAAAGACAATCACTTTCATCCAGTGTGCGAACAGAGGGATTTCCTGCTTTACACACTCCTTTTTAGTCTGTGGGATAGAACAGAGCAGAAATTCAAAGATCACATTTTCTTCTCCGTCTGTGATCCACTAGGCAAGCTGCTTCACTTCTCTGCCCTTATTCACTTGTTTGCTCTGACCATAAACATTTCAGAGCTCTAAACAGCCTGCACCAGTAAAATTCTGCTCTGTCATCTAACCAATTGGTGCCTCAAGGCAATGTTGTAATAAAAAACCCATGAAGAATGGATAGATGTACAATTAGAAGAGAAAATCAAGTTACTGAAACCTGGAATCAGTTCCTGCATGTGTCTGCAGAACTACAGACCATATTTTAACAACAGCCCATTTGAAACGATCTCTGACTTCTTTAAAAAGGTATATGAGGCTCCAGAAGTAACTGGAAGATACCCAAAACAAAAGAACTTTTAGATAATGATAATGCATTATAATCTTCTGCCCCTAAAGGCAGAGGCTAAAGAAAAATCTGTCTGAGACTGTCTGAAATGAACTTGCTACGCTCTTGATCAGTCATGCAAAGAAGCAGCAATTTCTCCCAGCAATTAGCTTCCTCAGTGCACATTCTATTGGATTGGACAGGCAGACAGAACGGAGCGGCCGGATCATTCCAGCCTCCCCAGCAGCAGCCACTGGGGCTCCATCATCATTTGCAGAGGATTAGACCCTGCACTGAGCCAGCCTCCTGCTTCAAGGTTCACACTGCAAGCATCCCTAGTACAGTCAAAAGCAATGCAAGACTTTATTTTCACCCAATGTTCTTGCAATCTATGTTTTGATCCCAGACATTAAATTACAGCCTGTGGTGATACAGACTCCTAATCTTGTTTACACGTGGATGAAGAAAATAAGTGTCTGCAGATCTCTCAATAACCATGGAGCCATGGTTGGAAGCCCAGCAGAATAAAGGGGTTTGGAATACTAGAGCGATTATTGTTTGGAGAACTTAATTTGGCTTTAGGGACTTGGAAGCAGGGTCCTGGAATGAGATATCTTTAAGGTCCCTTCCAACACAAACCATTCTGTGATTATTTTATGACTTTAAATATCTACATTTATTTATTAATGTCCACCCTTATTGAGAGTAAAGGGCCTTCAGTAATACATTATTGGAATTTCCAATGAGTTAGGAAATTTGAAGTTTAAATTTTTGTGCAAAAAAAAAAAAACCTGTTTGAACTATTATTTAAAAAAAATCTAGCCACAAAATATTTATTATATAAATACTAAAGTTTTTAACAACTCCATAGCGGGAGTTATAACCAAATTCAAGAAAATATAGGGCTAGAAAGGCTCCAATAACAAAATTACATTATAATACAGTACTTTTCAGAATACATTACAAGTGGTCCAGCAGGAAATAAAATACTCTTACCTTTGGAACATGAGGGTTAAATTCCACAGCTCTGTGAATTGCTTCCACAGCATTAATTTCTGCTGTACTAAGTCCTCTCCTGGAGGCAGTTTCTGGGGAGAACCTGAAGGGAAAAACCCACCTTGAACAAAAGTAATAAATAATAAATGCTAACCAGGTGTTTATTTGCACTGCAAGCTTAAGAGTTCATTAAAAATTGGTTGATTTATCAAGAAAGATAAACAAACCCCTCTAGGAGAAAAATGTTCATGTTAAGTCAGGTATCTTGACTGCTACCCATGACATATGACACATGAAAATCCATGTTGATCCTGACTTTCAGCTCCCTGTTCCAGCATCACCTGCTGGGAGGTGGGGCTGGGATCAGACCATGGTGAAATGCCAGCATCAGCTACCACAAATATCCAAAACACAAATCCCAAGCAAAACATTCAAAACAGAATTTACACAAAAGCACTTGGCCAATACACGGGCTTGTGAAAAACATCCTTCCCTGTACTAACTTCATGGATGTTTAAAAGTAGTTTTAGGCATAACCAGGGATGTAAAAAAGACTAAAAAATTTAAATAATCCTAAAGACAAAATAATTTAAATAATCAAAGCAAAGATTTCTTTACAGATTAGAAGTAATTTTAAAACATGAAGGATTTAGACCGTTTTCCTTCATATTTTACATCAAACCCAAGATACAGGAACAAACCATTGTTTTCACTCATATCCTTGCTTACCTTTCTGAAACAGCTCTGGCTTTTAGCAGAGCTGCTGTGTAACATATTGCTGCTGATTTGGGAAGACTGATATCTGTGATAAAATAAAATAATTAAGCTGTAAGATTCTAAGGCAATACAAACATTTTAAACCCACATCCCTTGAGTTAAAGATTTTTCCCTTGGGTATGCGAGACAATGAATTTGACATCTGGAACATTTCAGCTGTGATTAGAAACTTTGAATTTCTTTTTCCTGACAGTCACCAGTCAATCTCAGATTGAAAACTCAAAGTTGTATTTAGGTGAGAGTCACCTTTTGTTTCTAAATGTACCAACACACTGAAACAGAATCCAAGGAGAAATGTGCATATAAATACACTCAAGAACAGAATGTACTTCCTGCATTAACCCACAAAGATCTAAAGTAAGGTTCTGATCATTACTTAATTTTGCAACTGTACATTAACACAGTTTTGTACAATACTGAGAGACTAACCAGAAGCTGACTGCAAAAAATTACATTACAGACAGGTAGATGAATTTTAACAAAAACGCGATTTCCGTTCTCCTGCAGTTCCATGGGGGAAAATTCTGTTACTTGTAGCTTTATAGCATATCTGAAGCCAAGTCTGAGCTGACAATTACAGATTAGAAGGTTAGCACTCCACAGTGCAAGTTTACTTTAAAAGCAGACAAAGTCTGGGGTCTAATTCCCAAGTACCATGTTGTGTATAGTCAGATGGTTCTTGCTTTTTTTGTAAATCCCATCCTAGGCCTGTCCATCACTTACTACAAGCCTGGCTGTTGTGTCAAGCCAAACACAGGGGTGCTGCAGGGAGTTTGAAGCTTGTACTCATTTCTCCAGATGCTCAGAAAAAAATCAGCAATGCTGCTTTCTTAAGAAAGTGTCACAATTCCTGGTGTTAACAGAAAGAAGCACTGGGCAAAGTGCAAATGGTTTTCATAAACTAAAAAGAATCAACCCAGAAGAGGATCAAGGAATGGGAGCAGGGCGCTAGGCTGGCCATGTACAAGTGGCACAGGATTTGGGCAAAAATATCATACTTTTGATTCCCTGAGGTGATAAAGAATTGACATAAGACAGAACTCAACAACTTCTGACAATAACTGTCATAAAATACTGCTATGTCCCCTCCATTCCAAAGGTGATTTAAGGCCCTGCTTTGACAGCAGCCTTTTGTACACTCATGAAGTGAGCACTATCCAGGTGGCAAAACTGAGGGCAATAAAAAATAAGTATATACTTTATTAACCTCTATTTAGACTTGCACAATATCCGAAACCTACTAATCAAGACAAAGTGAAAGCAAGCAACACCATTTGATGCACACCACTAATCTCCAGCAGCAGCATGTTTGCACACTGCTAATCTCTGACAAACAACCTCAGTATTACAGAAGCACAAGGCCAAGCCTGGAAGATGACAAAAAGGAAAATGACCTTTTCCAGCTTATTTACATCAATTACTTACAGGGCTATGTGCTGGCTGAAAAAGGCTGATGAATTTAGGCATATCCAGGGATGTAGAAGAGATTAATTAAAATAATCCTTGAATTGAAGCAAGGATTTTTTTACAGATTAGCAGTAACTTAAAACCACAGAAAATAATTCCTATGCAATTTAGTTTGCCTAGATTTGACCTCAGCAGTCAAAAGGAGAACTTGACCTGCACTCCACAAGCACCTATTTGTTACTGCAGGGAGTCTGCTCACCTTGCTGAGGTCATGGTCACTCCTGCCTGTGGACAGACATCCCCTGCCCATCTCACTTATTCTCTTATTCAAAAACACCCACATTTTCCAACAGGCATCACTTACCATCATACTTGGCTAAAACTGCCTGGACATCTGCATAAGCCTGTAACTCCAGAAGGGCCTCTAGGAGGTTTTCATGGATATTCAGCATACTGAGAAGTGGAAACTCTTTCATCAACTGCAAATCAGTAAAGAGAAATAAATTACATGTAGAATTGCAGTTGAATAATTGAAATACTTAAGAGAAATCAGTACAATAATCTAGGGCTTTTTAATGTCCTTCTGTCTCAGAGTGCTAGAGACTGGCACAGAAGTAGTGTGAAAAGAATTGCATCATTTCATAAAATCACAGAATGGTTTGGGTCAGAAGCAATCAAAGCTCATCTCATTCCAGCCCCCTGCCACAGCAGAAGGACAGGGACATCTCCTACAAGACCAGGTTACAGAATGCCCCATTCAATCATCTGTGAACCCATGGCAAAATAATTCAATGAGATTAATTATGATGCCTAGAAATGAACTCAAACTCATCAATTAGAACAATGTGATTGAAAACAATTGTTAACTCAGTTAGTTTTTTTTACTTTTACTTACATCTCTCATCATTTTTACTGCTTCTCGTATTCTGCCAAGTTTCCTGGCACACATAGCTAGTCTCCTTTTCACATACACCAATACATTGGTATCTCTTCCTGATTACAAAGACAAAAAGAATTAGTCTATCAGTTTCAATCTTTACCTCTCCTAATTATAACTTTATCTTTACATTTCTGCTCACACAAACCCAGGAGTTCATGTGATTCAAAGTCCTTACTCAGCTGTGCTTCATGCTGGGGGCTCTGGGAATGGCAGTTCTGAGATTTTTTGTAAATCATTTCTCCTGCTTTCAGAGCCTGCTTGAAATATTTCTCAGCATCCACAATAGTTGTTGCTTCTTCCTCAGCCAGGAGGACATATGCAGTAGCACAACTGAAATAACAAGACAACATAGCAAAGTGTATCACAGTTAAGGGTGAAATTTTTTGGTTTATGCTACAGAGTATTTTTAATTCCTTTACAGGAGTGGCATCTGTGAATTCCAAGTACAGTTGTACCATGATACCATCCCTGAAATACATGATCTTATATCCAATTACGACTGCTCCATAGCTGAATATGATCTCTCATTTGTTATTGCACACTAACACAGCAATTTAAGAAAAAAAGCTGCAAAAAAGATGTTTTTAGTAGAAGAGTTCAATATTCCAGGGCAATTTACAGCCCCATGTGCAAGTCCCAGTCTTAAGAGTCCCCCTTAAGCATTCAGAACTTTGCTGTAAGTGAATTATTAGATGAAGAAACTGATAGTGTGCTCAGTATCCTTCCACTTAATCCTTCACACCAGAAATACAGCAACTGAATGTACAAACTTACTCATTGTTCAACTCCAGAGCTTGATATGCTGCTTTAATGCGGGCCTGCGGGTTCCTCTCTCTCCACGCTTTCTGCATAACTGTGGAAAACACACAGAAAGGCTGTGAGGGACATGGACACCTGTGAAAGACCTGGGAGTCAGCACAGGCAACACTAGCTGCATGGAGCCAGCCCTAATTAACATTCCCTTCCACTCTGAAAACTCCTGTTTGCTGTACAATTGTTATAAGGAAGAACAAACATGTGTTTGAATTTCAGCCTGTTCCTACCATAAGCACCAAATTCTTGCAACAGCTTATTACAGCCCAAATTTAGTTTAAGAAAGCAACACCACCAGGAAGATTCCTCACTGACCATTTCAGAACTCCTACACGGAGCATAGACACAGCTTACATAACCAGGCAGATGTACAATTTCTAAATTGCTACAGATTTTTGGAAACGTTTCCCAAGACTTGTTGAAAGCTTGGCAGAAGCAATTGTTAAACACAGGTTCTTGCATAGACCTGCAAGGAACTTTAATTTAAGCTTTCAAACAGAACTTCAAAGGAAACAGTGATGGAGTAAGTGGTGTCTTGCACAGGTGATGGAGTAAGTGGTGTCTTGCACAGGTAGAGTTTTATACTAAAATATTAAGCAGCTGGGCCAGACTGGACAATGGGGCTTGGAGCACCTGGGATAGTGGAAGGTGTCCCTGCCAAGGCAGGGGGTGGAGTTGGATGAGCTTTAAGGTCCCTTCCGGCCCAAAATATTCTGGGATTCTGTTCCATGATTATTTTTCGACAACTGTCAGATCATGAAGGGTTAACAATTTATTTTTAAATTTACAAAGCACACCTGAGTCGCATCACAAGGTGAAGCCAATTCAAGATATAATTTATCAGCTTATTTGGTTTGGGAACAAGTAAAAAGGGTGAAATCTATTCAGAAGTGTCCCTTGAACTACAACTTGAATTCAAAATTATTTCAGTGCAATGACTCTAAACTCCTCCTACCATGCTTCCATTCGGTAAAACTGGAAAACACAAACTGAAAACCAGCTTCAAGGAAAACAACACATTCAGAGCTACCATTTTCTATGCAGGATTATTAACTTTCACACTAAAAACCAGTCCTGAAAGAGCTCCAAAACCTTACATTCATGGAGTTCTATATCTGGCCTATCTCAAGGACGATAAGAAAACTGAAGAATCTATACATGTTTCTTTTGGAACAAAACCTCCTGCTGTCCAGCAAGAATAACGTGGAAAAATATTTGAGTTTTCTTTCGGAAACAAAATATTAGTCTTGGCTCAGCAAGCGAGACAATTCACTCCCTTTTGTGAAATAAAAACACATCTTTCATATCAAACATGTCACAGTCAGCTGACAAGGAACACCTCTGGAATGTGACAAATTGACAATAATTCACACCCACTCTGACAATAACCAGGTAAAGAACATTTTCTGCACTGAACATGTGGAACACAAGGAAAAAAATCTGGAGAGTGCACTATTCATTACTAAGGTTTAAATGAGACCACATTTTGTCTGTTGAGGTTTGCAATACTGTGTTAATTATTTGAAATGTGTGAGATCTTAAAAAGTATCAGGACCATGACAGCACTAAAGTTGTAGAGAATGCACAATGTAAAACAACGTCTTTCCACTAAATTTCACTAAACACTAAATTTCAAGGGGCTTGGAGCAGCCTGGTCTAGTGGAAGGTGTCCTTGCCCATGACAGGGGATGGAACTGGATGGGCCTTAAGACCCCTCCCAACCCAAACCACTCTATGATCCCCTACATCTATTAAACCTCTTTGGTAGTTGAGAAAGGCTGTAGTTTCATGAAATATGTGACAAAAACTTGCATTATTTTCAAGTTCACTGAAAACACACCCTTGGCCCTGTCCAAGACTTCCACACCTTACACACACATCAGTACCTGTGTCTGAAGGCCGAAGAGCATCTGTGTCACATGTGAAAAAGGTCTGATGATCTTGAGCAGACAAATTCATGTCATAGTAAGTAAGAGGCTCCTTCCCAGTCACCCACATGTACCTGAAAGAACACATTTCAGTAAGAGGCATTCATAGCAATGAGCAATGCTGATATCAAGGTGATATCTGATGTGCCTAGTGCAGAAAATCTGTAATAAAAGACTAAAGCTTCTAACACAAAGTTTCAAGTACTACTGTTCAATAACCTGTAAAGTTCTAAACAACTTAGGAACTGGCTTCCTAGAAAGCAGCTTCTCCCATGAAGTAACACTAGGAGACTTACAATATAGTTTAATAAAAGAGAATTTAGATTGATAATCACCATGTCAACCTCTGAATAAAGCTTTTTTTTCCTACTTTACTCTCAAAAAGCCCCGATGTTACAGTAATATTTTTGTTCTTAACATTGAAACTGCCAAAGCTTGGCTTGGTGCCTTTAAAACACAGGATTGGTATCAATCACCCCTATAATCTTGCAGGTCTCCAGCTGTCTCCTGACATTACCAGTGCAACCTCTGTGAAGAAGTCATGTGCATGCCCCTGATTAAATTTAAAGATATGCAGTGGAAAGCAAGAAAATTAATACCTGCTATACTCTGCCCCTCTGAAAAGATTGAGAGGATTTCGCCACACTTTGCACTCTGAGGAATAACAAAATAAAAGTATTTTTTAAATTAAAAGCACAGAAAATACTACCTTGACATTAAAATGCAGGAAAGCAAATCAGTTGTTTTCAAAACCTGCTTTAATTTTATTATTATGCAATCATCATCTTCATAAACTTCTGCTATTCCATAAATATTTTTGCTCCCCAACATTGCTGGGGTACAAAAGCACAGAGCAAGAAGATTAAGTAATTCATGCACACTCATGCAATATTTATCTTTAGAACAGTAAATAACTACTGAAACAGTTTTAGCTAAATGTATAACATTTTCTAAATCATATCTTTAACAATGAATGGTTTAGAGTGAAAAACCATTATTATTTAGTTTATTTTTAGCACTACTAACAAAACACTTTGTAAGATGTAGACTTTGTGAAAGGCTAAGTACAAGCACTTTAAAGCTATTCAAAGCCCCCTCAAAGCTTAGGGAAAGCTGCTGGCACACATGAGGAATCACCTGGCATGTTCTGCCTGCTGCTCTCATTCTCCCCGGCCGAGAAGGCTGCTGGGGCTGGGGGGCTGCTCTCTGCACCCCCGATGAGGGGCCTCAGGTGGCTCACAGAAACCTGCTCGATGAAAGATGTGCCATACTTTCGGAAGTGCCACCACTCAAACACCTGTCACAGGAGAAAAAGGCACCAGAAAGCTCCTTAAGTGACGCGTTCCCAGCAAACAGGAGGGACAAAGAGCATTCACAGCGAGTCCATCCCCCTGCCAATGATCAGGGGTGGAACTTATCTCCACACAGAGTAACACCAATGATCTAGTTTGGATCACTCACATGAACATGAAAGAGATTGGAAAAAAACAGCAATATTTTAGTCAAATGTTATGCTCCTCCCTCCCAAAGTCATTAGGGTAACTCCAAAACCCTTTCACAAGTACCTGTATAGGGAAACTGTGAACATAGGCAAAAAAACATTATATCCTCTTTTCTGGTGAGGATATTTCAAGCTGCAGCCCTACCTGCAGTACCAAATTTGTAGTATTCAGCACAGGGGTATTTTTTTCATTTCACAAAAATAATCTAAAAGAATAAAGGATAAAATGGCCCATTAAACTGAGATGTTCTGCTAACCAGAGCGAGTCTAACAAAGGGACAAGGTTAAGTTAACAGCAATGACAGTCACTTAGCAGAAATTCTGGGCCAAAAATAATACCATCTCTTTTTGAGGCTATTAAAATACCTACATATCACAAGCCCTCAAGGACTACAGCAAACTGTCAGCCCTGGACCAGCGTGGATCCTGAGCCTGTCTGCTCTCTCTGGTGAGCAGTGACAGGCCCCAGGGGGCAGCTGGAGCTGTGCAGGGCAGGTAAATCATTCCAGTATTCCACACAAGTTATCTTCTCAGACTCATACAGCCCCAACACACAACACAGCAAAAGCGCTGCAACAATACATCAGAGAAGTTCCTTCCCAGCACAAAGGCACCCTCTAGAGTCTGATATTCACTCCCTTTACCCCTCATAAAGTCATCTGAGAGGCGCTAAAGTTGTTTAAAAGAAAAGAAGTGGCTACTTACAAATATCAGTCCAGATATAAAAGATGAAGTTACTGTCAGGGCAAAGTAGAATTTTGGAGTCAAAGTGCTTAAGAACATGGTCACTGTTAAGAGAAACAAAACCAAAGACTTAATAAGTAGAATTGAAAAAGATAAATAGCTTGTCTATTAAAGAATGCCAAATATCATGCAAATACATAGCACATAGCACACTACAGCCCTAGCAGTTTTATAATACTACACATGGGAACCCTCACCATGTTTTATTTTGTTTGTATCTACCTGTGACAGCCAATTTTTATACCCCAACAAAAAAAAAAAAAAAAAAAAAAAAAATCACTGTACATTTATAGACAGAGCATCTTACAGTTTCACCCATACAGTGGCTGGTGAACCACAAGAAGCCAATTTAATACATCATTTCATTTCAAGAAAAAAATCATTCTGCTCTAATACAGGTTTATATACAGTGCTAACAAACATTCTCCCTCCTGCTATCAAGAGAACAATGCAGAGAATGCAGTTATCCAGAGGTGCTCTGGCCATGGTTTGGACTCAAACTGCACATCAGCCTTGTCACCTGCCACCAGCGCAGGCTGGACAGGGACAGGCAGGGCTCCAGCCTGACAGAGCCCCAGGTGGGAGCACGCAGCAGCACCGGGGCAGGGCCTTGGCTGGCTTCAGCTGCCCCAGGACTGCCCAGTCCTCGGCCGTGTCCCAGACCCGGGTTTGGGGACAAGCTCAGTGTGCCACTGAGCAAAGGTGGGATGCACGACCTGCCTGCAGGCACGGCTGGGACACACTCACAGAACCAGAATATCAATTTGGAAACGACCTTATCGAGTCCAACCTGTGACCAATTTCCACCTTGCCAACAAGACCAGACCACTGAGTGCCAGGTCCTGTTCTTCCCTGGGCGCCACGATGGGTGGGGACTCCATCATCTCCCTGGGCAGCCGATTCCAAAGCCTGACCAATCTTGTCATGAAGAAATTCCCCCAGATGTCCAACCTGAACTTCCCCTGGCACAGCTGGCGGTCCTGTCCTGCTCCCTGGAGCACAGCCCGGCCTGGGGCTGTCTCCTCCTGTCAGGAGCTGTGCAGAGCCACGAGGCCCCCCTGAGCCTCCTTTTCTCCAGGCCGAGCCCCTTCCCAGCTCCCTCAGCCGCTCCTGAGGCTCCAGACCCGTTTCCTTCTCTGGACAGACTCCAGCCCCCCAACGTTCCTCCCGAGCGGGTCCCAGACGCGCGCACGGCAGGTGCGGAGCCGCCCGCCGGAGCGCGGCACAGCGGGACAGTCCCTGCCCGGTGCCGCTGGGTCGCCGACACAGCCCGGACACCGCTGGGGACTCCACGGGCAGGGTCCGCCTCCCCCCGGCGCGCCGTTCCCCCCTGACGCCCTCACCGGCCGCCAGGCCGTCCCGGAGCCGCACCGGCACCCGCAGCACCGCGTACAGGAGCCCGAGCCCGGCGGCCGCGGCCAGAAGCCCGCGGGCCCAGGGTGTCGCAGCCCGCCGCCGCAGCTGCTCCCAGCGCCGGAACGCCGAGGCCGCCCCGGGGCACGGCGGCCCCCGGCCGCTCGCGCCGCCGGCGCTGCCGCTGCCCTCCGCCATCACCGCCGGCGGGGCACGCCGGGACAGGGGCGGTACAGCACCGGGGCGGGGCTCCGCCAGCGTGGGGAGCCCGCTCCCCGACCCCGTCGCTGCTACTCCAGGGCGAAACGCGCACTGATCATCCCCCACACCCCAGCTGGGATGCCCGGAGGCTCCGGGGCGCGGCAAGTCCACGGCCGCCGTGCTCCCGGTAGCGAGAAACGTGCCCGTTCCTGCGATGGTGCCGGCACGGCGTCTGCCCGCGGTTAATATGGCGGCGGCCGCGCTTCCGGTCTACGGCTCCCGGCCGTCTCAGTCCATGGGGCACGCCGGGACGACCAGGGTGGGGCTCGCGTGGGCAGCCTGCTTGTCCAGTCCATCACCGCTGCTTCTCCCGACCATATCCCACACGATGACCGGGACCCCCAAGGGCTCCGGGAGGCGGTGGTTCTGTCATCCGGTACCGGGAGAACCCACCCTTTTCTACGATGGCCGCCACGCGGCGTCTGCCCGCAGTTAAGATGGCGCGGCCAGCGCGTTCGGTCCGCCGCCCAGCGCTCCCGGCATGCACTGTGCGGGGCCGGGCACACAGCTGCCAAGATGGCGGACCTGGAGGAGCGGGTGTCGGATGAGGAGAAGGTAAAGGGAGGGGGTGGCCCTCTCTCCGCCGTGGGTCTGTGCCGCTGCCCCCGGGAGGGCATTGGCTGGGGAGCGGCGGGCGAGCTCGCCTGGTGCCGGTGTGCCGGCCTGCGAGTGCTTCGGGGTGGGCGGGCTCCCGAGACCACCGGGCCGCCGCCGCCCGGCCTGAAGCACCGGCTGTTCCTTACCAGCACTTTGCCTTCCGAATTCCTCATTGCCTTCCCATTTCCTCATTGCCTTTCGATTTCCTTATTGCCTCGGTGCAGCTGATGGGTCTCGGCCAGTCGTTTTGCATGAAAATGGATATAGTCTCAACCTAAACCAGGGGAGGTGTAGGTTGGACATCAGGCGGAGCTTCTTAACAGAAAGGGCAATTAGACATTGGAAAGGGTTGCCCAGGGAGGTGGTGGAGTCCCTATCCCTGATCAAGGAAGGACTGGACGTGGCACCCAGTGCTCTGATCTTGTTGACAGCGTGGGAGACAGTCACAGCTGGATCGCTTGGTGATCTTGAAGGTTTTTCCCAACCAAAATAATTTTGTGAAAGTGTGGTTTCTATGCTGGTTTTCCCAAATCAGCAGAGTAACCAGCGTGTCTGTAAAGTGCTTTGCAATCTCATCACTTCCTAAATACCCTCCGAGTGTGCTGTTGCATTTTTTCTCACCCCAGATGCTGACAGGAACTGCAATGTAGATCCTGAGAATTAAGCTGGATGGAAAGGCCTAAGTCAGAGTAAATAGGGCCATAGTTATTTTAGGAAAGGGGGAAATGAGCAGTTTGTTCTTCTTGTGTAGGAATGTGGAGAAAGTTACATACTGCAAGTTCTCCACTTGGTAATACAATGTTGTCTGCACGCAGTAGTCTAAAAATGCACTGTTACTCTTCCTTACATCATAGAAGTGTTACACTTATTACTTGCTTCATTTCTTAACATTCTGGAGGAGTTGTTCAGGCTCATGGATCTTCAAGGGTCCTACAAGTCTGGCTGTTGCTTTCATTTTTCCTTTAAACTGTAATTTCAGCTTCATTTCAGTGACATCATCTGTGAAACAAGCAGGGCTTTAGAGGTGCAGTTCATCTGTTAGTATTTTAGGTGATGTTGTTTGAAAGAAGTATTCCAGAGCAGAATTGATATAGGCCTTTAGAACATTCAATTTCAACTAACTCCATGCCTCACACAGGCAGAGAAGGATAACCTCAAGGGAGGATCTGAAAGAGAAACATGCAGCAAGGATTTTCTGTAGCATGTGACTATTCAGATGAGACGAGAACTTTCTATATGTTAATTTTTTAAGTTTGAGTTTAGCGGTACTTTAAAGTAAAGGAAAAACCCAAAAACGTCAGTTGAGCAACAAAATTAATTCCTTCCATCCTCCAAGCTTTACTCCTTTATTCTCTTTGGGCATATTTTAGGTAAGAGATTAATTTCTCAGACAGGCTGGGAAAGCTGGGAGTGTCCAGTCCAGAGAAGAGAACGCTCCAGGGAGATTTTAGATCCCCTTCCAGCACTTAAAGGGGCTCCAAGAGAGCTGGGGAGGGACTGGGGACAAGGCCTGGAGTGACAGGGGGGACAGGACACAGGGAATGGCTCCCACTGCCAGAGGGCAGGGATGGGTGGGAGATGGGGAATTAGGAATTGTTCCCTGGCAGGGTGGGCAGGCCCTGGATCCCTGGCAGTGCCCACGGCCAGGCTGGACAGGGCTGGGAGCACCTGGGACAGTGGGAGGTGTCCCTGCCATGGCAGGGGGGACACTGGAGGAGCTTTAAGGTCCCTTCCAACCCAACCAGTCTGTGATTCCGTGATTTCCTTGTAAGTTCCTCTGAAATCTCCCGTTTTGCTCAAGCTCATTCTGCTGCTGTTTTGCCAGTTTAAACTAACGGCTGAGCAGCTTCCCTTCCCCTCAGACACTTTCCCCATTTTAGAAGCAGGAAGTTGATGCTGCAGAGCTGAAATGACACCTGAAATGGCCCCGGGGGCCAGGAAATGGGGCAGATTGCAGAAAGTCCTATTTTGGTGTTTCTGCAGAGGAGCATCCTGACACCGCCCTCCAATCAACCCGCTCCGAAAACCATCAACCGTTCAAGTGCTTGACATTTCAAATTAATCTCTCCCCAGCCTGTTTCCTGCACTCCTGATTACAATAGTTTGACCGAAATGTTTTCTATTTTATTGATCAACTACACAAGATACTGTCTTTTTAATGTTTTCTTTGTATTGTGTAATTTCTTCAGGCACAAATAATATATATTCTGTTTTTCAAAATCATTACTAATTTGGAAGACAGTCTATTTTTATCTGAAGCTCAGTCCAGTTAAGGCAGAGTTATTACTTGATCCTGTTGGAATAAGGCAATTAGCTTTTGTTTGGAAAGGTATTTATTTCTTTTCGTGGCTTGCTTAAAATAATTATGTGACAAACAATACAAACAATTTCTAATTAAAACAGAGAAGACTGTTGAGAGAAGTGAATTATTTCCAGCTCTGGTGATAACTCAAGTGAAGCAGTTACATATATAAAGACAATTCTTTGTTTTGCTGCTCAGAATGAAAAGTAGAAAATAGAGTTCTAATGAACAATTCTTTAGTCACTTTCAATAAATGTCTTGTTAGACCAGAGAGGCTCATTGGTCAGCTTTGTTAGCTGGAAATGTTAGCTGTCAGAGGAAATGGGACGTTTTTATTACTCTAAGGGAGAGGTTTAATTTTGTGGCATTTCCTTTTTCATTTCTTCCAAGATCTTTCTATTCCCTTTGGTCCTGCAAAAGCTATAAAAGGTTTTATAATGAAAACCATAAACTCTTACCAATTCCAACAGAACCAATACTTGGACCACCTAAATTCTAACTGTGCAAGACATGTATATTGGATTTCGGAACACATTGCAGTTTTATTACACTTTTAGAAGAGACAGGGTTTTTCTCTTCCAGATTCGGAGTTTCTGGACATTGAAATTTGGCTTTCTCAGTTATTAATGCCTTCCTTCATCATCACGTGCCTCCACAGAAACCCAGAATGGTTTGGGTTGAATGAAAGGGACCTTGAAGATCATCCAGTTCCACCCCTTGCCCACTTTCCACTAGACCAGGTTGCTCCAAGCCCTGTCCAGCCTTGCTTTAATCAGTCTTACTAGATTATTTGTAGCTTGACAATGCATGCCTAGATTTCTCCCTAAATCTGCCACCTTCTGTCCCTTCAGAGGTGGTTTTGTTGGTGAATTGCTTCAATATGTGTGAACTCAGTAAGTTATCTTTTGTATTTAATTACTTTTCTACTTCATTGTAGGTGCGTATAGCTGCAAAATTCATCACTCATGCTCCCCCTGGAGAGTTCAATGAAGTATTCAATGGTAAGCAATTAAGGAAAAAATGATCTGTAATGTTTTCTTCATGTTTTATCTATTATAAGAATCTAAGGCTGTGTCACACCATACTGCTTTTAAGGTTAAGTGGCCTGGGAAAGCGTGCAGTTCTTCTGGACTATTTCTGCCTAATGAAATTATTTCATCTTTTAATGTTTGCACATGTACAGTTGAAAATAAAGTGTGTAAAGAGAAGCATTTGATAAAAAATCCAGTAACACACCTGGACCCTTTCTTCTCCAGATGTCCGGTTATTGCTTAACAATGACAATCTTCTCAGGGAAGGAGCAGCACAGTAAGTACTGAGATTCCAAACACAAGTCAAATTACCATGAGAGATCCTTCTGTTTTCTTATACTCATCATTCTGTGACAAAGAAAACCATTTGCTGCATTCAGAGCAATCTTATGTAATTCCTTAGCCCACCTAACGAAATACATAATGAAAGGTGTGGATGATTCTTTTTAAAAGCCCTAGATGGGAATTTGTGCTGTATAAAACTGACAGGAAGGCATGCTGCCAAAAAGTTTAACTCTGCAGCAGCAGCAATGTCTGATCATGTTGAATCATCTGATTTATAAAGTTAGTGAAGCCTGAAATACTGATTAATCCATAGCCTAAGTTTAGAAAAGGAACTGCCCTCAATAAAAATTTGTTTACTTCCACAGCTTCATCAGAAGGTGCTTAAAGATTACACATACAGGCTTTTTGATGCTAAGATATATTTCAAGCTAGGTGACATGTCAGTCAGCAAGTCTTTGCATAAGAAATTTGTTGTAAATATTCGTCTACTCATTTATTTACCTTGCTGCTAAATTGTAGCTGGGGTGTTCCTGTTTTGCCTTGGCTTGCTCACATTTCCACAGGCTATCGCCTGTTCTACTTTTGAACTCTGTATTTTCCTGGCCATCCCTAGACAAACATGCTTTTAGACCTGGAGTTTATAGCTATCTACAGTGAAAGGTATTGGAAAATCCTTTAACAGTGCTTGTGTGTATTGTTTGCCCAATTAAGTTGATGTTTGCTGCCATATAATCCTTGAGTCAGAATAAATGTGCACGTGCAGCTAAAGTTCATGTTCCTTTGGTGCTCCACAGTGCATTTGCACAGTACAACATGGATCAGTTCACCCCAGTGAAGATAGAAGGGTACGAGGATCAGGTAAGAGGAAACTTTGTACGCTCCAGGTTGTATTACTGCACTCTGAAAAAGCAATAAAAATGTTGTTTCATCAGGATGTTGGCTCACAAGCCATCAGCTGACTCACTTGTTCTGCTCACAAGGTACCACTCCTCCTCCTTCCCCCACATATCAATATGACAAACTTACTTTGATAAGAACAAAGCATAACCAAGATATCCTCTTCAAGTTCTGTGTTGTACTACTTAGCAAATCCAATTCATTGTTCCTTAAAGCTCCACGCTGAAGTCACTGGAATTTTACTTAAGAGTATGAGTGATTAAAGATTACTGTCTATTTAAAGCTCACTTAAAAATCCTTATGTTGCTACTTGCTTGCAGTTCCTACTGACAATTGATAATAGATTCTTAATAGTTTGTTTGGTTTATTTTCTGCAATCTTAATCCATTCCCAGCTACCCTAAAAAATAAACTTATCTTTATTTATACCAAGTCATTGATTTGGTATAGTGATTATACCTAATACTATCCAGTCTATGCCAGCAAAACAAGTTATTTCAGGGGTTTTTTTAATTCTTTTTTTTTAGAACAAACAGCAAGTCGTAGAGAAGCCAGAAAGCTGCCTGACCATCTGCTCTGTTCTCTGAGCCAAGCTCTGACCCAGCTTTTCTAGTGTCCCAGATATGTTTATGGGAGTATGGGAGGCATATATTAAGGGGGCTGTTCACTGAAATAGCTTTGATGAGAAAGTTACAGTACAACTTGGAAAAAACTAAAAAAAAAAAAACAAAAACCCACCCCAATAAAGTCAATATCTGAGAAACCAGAGAATTAAGGTGAAAAAGAAAAAAGAAGAGAATGTGCAAGGCTGCTTTGTGGTCTGCTTTAGTTGGTATATTTTAGAAGTAGTCACATCTATGTACCCTTCTTGCCTAGAAGTAGAGCTATTGCAAAGCATGGAGCATGGCAATAAATGGTAGATTTCAGAGTAAAAGTCTCTGTTTCCTTTAGAAATGAAGAAGGAATACAGCTAAAATAACTTTAAAGGCAAAGCAACCTGCTTCTATTGTAAGGATACCCAATTTTAAGCCGAATATATACATTATTATAGTTCAGTCTTTTCTGGGACAGAAATCTAAGTGCAGTATTACTGTGGAGAGCAGTTACCTTTACTCACAACAACTACTAATTTAAATTATTAATATCATAAAATCTTGATTTTCCTGTGTGACCTTGTAGCTCAATGAAAGTACCTAATGTAACACTGATACGCAAGTAGGGAAAAATGCAAAATAATACATCTATATCAGCCTAAATGTATCATCATTTCAACTTCTGTTCCAGGTCTTAATCACAGAACATGGTGATCTGGGCAATGGCAGATTTTTAGACCCAAGAAACAAGCTTTCTTTTAAGTTTGACCACTTAAGGAAAGAAGCAAGTGATCCCCAGCCCGAGGACACAGAATCGGCTTTAAAACAATGGAGAGATGCCTGTGACAGTGCATTGAGAGCCTACGTCAAAGATCATTACCCCAATGGCTTCTGCACTGTTGAGTATCCATCTTGTTTCCCTGAAAGTGTATTGCTCTGAGTCACTCAGTCCCAGAGCAGACTGTGCTGGGCAGAGCTGTTGGAATTCTCCATCCTCACTAGCATTTTGGCTAACTTTGGAATGACTTGAATGATTTCCAAAGAGGGTGCAACTATCTTGGCATGCACACAGAGGTAAAGGTGAATTAGACCTTTTTCATAGGCATGACTGCCAAGCACCTTCACACCTACCCATAATAAGATACCTGCCAGGGGAGGTGTTGGACAATGTAACTCGTGGTGCATGTTCCCAGTGAGGTGCCGCCACAGCAGCCTGCACCCTGCTGCCAAGAACAGAGACTAAAAATGGCTTTCCTTAGCTCTTGGGCCTTTTTAACTCTTTTTCTAAATACAGGTTTATGGTAAATCTATAGATGGACAGCAGACAATTATTGCCTGTATTGAGAGCCACCAGTTTCAGCCCAAAAACTTCTGGTAAGACTATTTCAACATGGTGTGTTTTCTTCCTTTGCCTGGTTCCTCAAACCAACCCATCCTCTAGCTCTGACACAGTCTGAAGGACAGGGAGTTTTGGGCTTCCCAAGAAGTTCTTTTCCTTCTGTAGTGTGTTTTCCTTGCAGCCCCCTTGGCACTTAGCAAAACTCTTCCTGTGACCTCTCCAGAGGAAAAGGCATTATCAGAGCTGGATAGATACTCCTTTACATCTCTGGAGCTTCTTTGTACTGAAGCTGCATTGTATTCAGCTGGGCTGCAGAAATTTAACTCCATGCCATCTAAAGCACTAAATCCCATGTGGTATTGGTGATAAGACAACATCAGAAACAACTTGGTCATTAATTTCATTCTTTTTGCTGTTAGAGCTTCTTGGAAATAGTTTTTTCATGCTTTGATTGCTTCTAGGAATGGGCGTTGGAGATCAGAATGGAAGTTTACCATCACACCACCAACAGCTCAAGTGGCTGCAGTGCTCAAAATCCAGGTGAGTTATTTTTCCTAGCAGTAACAGGAGGAGGTGCATTGTGCTTGTCTTACACAAATGCATTTGTCCCAGAGTGAGGTGCTGAAATGCAGCAGAGATGTCCTTCTCAAGTCAGGATGTTATTAAATAAACAATTCAAGAAAGTAATTCTTAAATCTAGTATTCTAGTAATAGTTTCAGATCTGGCCTGTGGTTTATTATGTGGCATTACCCTATAGACCTCTACTTTGCTTCACTTTATAGGGCTAAAATCTCTACCTTGAGTCTTTTATAATTGCTCTTAGCTCTAGGCATTTACTGATTAACATAATCTTGAACAGTCTTGACAAAGAATGAAACCTTTTAGAAAATCCATCCTGCTTTTAGTCCCCATGTAAGCAGAGAAGACTGGCACAATGCTCTGTTGTGCCATTTTAGTAGCATTTGGGGGACTCAGGAATTCTGGAGGGAGTGGTCATAATAAAACCTGCATTGTGTCTTTTTGTCTAGGTCCATTACTATGAAGATGGCAATGTCCAGTTGGTTAGTCACAAAGACATTCAGGACTCTGTACAGGTGTCAGTAAGTATGCTAAAAGATCTTGATGATAAGCAACTGTTTTCACTCCTTTAACAGCTCACGAAGCATGCTGCTATGACTGCATTCTCTTGACTTTAAAGTAATTTTTGGGTGAACAGTCACTGTGGTGTTTACAGTCATGTAGGAATCCCAGATTCCCAACTGCTTAAAATTCAGTCTTATTAGAAAGTCTCTATTGGAAAGCTTCTCTTAGTAGTTAGGGTTAAAAAGGACAGAATATGCTTTTCTATCTCTGTCCAATGGAAAGAAACAGTAAGAGACGTATGCTAAGGCAAATTAAGAATTCCTCTAGTTTGGTAGAGGGAGCAACAGCTGCAAAGTGATTCATTTTACTATGAAGGTCCACTTCCTTTTTGCTCACTAGGGTGCAGCTCTGTTCCAGTTTGGAGCACAAGCTCTACCTAGTGTGTAGTAAGTGAAAGGAACCCAGCTACAACCACAAGGCACAAGCTGATGATGTTACCTACTTTATCTATACTCAGCCTATCATTTGAGAATAAATCTATTGTGTAGCTTATGTAAGTTTTGTAAGTTGCTCTTAAACATGCAAACTTTTTTTTTCCTTTGTAGAGTGATGTCCAAACTGCTAAGGAATTTATTAAGATCATAGAAAATGCAGAAAACGAGTACCAGGTAAGATCAGTGGTAGTTACATAAAACAGAATCATATCAGTCTCCATTTGCAGTTAATAGAAACATGGAAAAGTGACCTCTCGTTCTGTTCCTTGCTGAATCTGGTATTGCCTGTAAGAATTGCTTAGAAAAGGGTAGCAGTATTTGTTTAAAAAATATCGTTACAAAGCTGTAAAGTTACAAAGGTGTGTTGTAATTAACTATCAGGTTTACTGTACAGTTTTTTTAAAGGGTTGCAAATGATTCCTGGAACAAGCATGGGAGGGAGGAGTGGGTGAGTCAATGTATTTTCCTCTGTGACAGTTAAAAATTCCGAGGAGGAAACTTGTGCAACAGCTTTTGCATTGTCCCAGCCTCTGTGCCAGGAGACTGGAAAGAGATAAGTCAGTGAAAGACCTAAGGAGATGCTGCTACATTACAGGGAAGGTGAATAAAAAGCCTTTGACTTGCACACACACTGATGACTGCCTTATTAATTTAGTTAATAGTGGGCCTTACACTTTACAGAAAGGAGTTTGTGGCTTTAACACTAAGTTGAGCGTTCTCATAGTGTTTTATGTGTGCCCTCACCAAATGTGCTTGCCCTTGCAGACAGCAATCAGTGAAAACTACCAGACTATGTCAGACACCACTTTCAAAGCCTTACGCCGGCAGCTGCCCGTCACCCGCACCAAGATTGACTGGAACAAAATCCTCAGCTACAAGATTGGCAAAGAAATGCAGAATGCTTAATGCAGAAACAAGGAGGTGTATGAAGCAGTCGTGTGCAAAAAAACAAATACGGTCCTATGCCAAGTAGATGGTTTTTAAACCAGAGCAGCATTTTTAGGGCTTTCAAAGTTACCAGGTTTTCTAGCCTGAGAGGGAACCGTGGAACAAATAGTTGTCTTTGTGTTTTGTGTTTCCTGCCACATAAACTTCCTGTTGTAGCTGCATTTAATAGGTCATTTAAATTCAGCCATTCATGGCTCAGAAGTATAGCTGTTTTCAGTCACTGGCTGGAAAACTTCCTAGCTGGAAAAGCCCTATTATTACCCCAGGAGAGGGTATGGAGCGCTCCCTTCACCTGTATCCAGCACTCCAGGTATCCAGTAAGTTTGTCAAACCTGCCAAGAGCTCACGGCGCTGCAAGACACAGTAAGTGCAAGACAGTGAGTCCTCGTGTATCCTTATTCCCAACCTCCACAAAGCAGATGCCTGCAGGCTTAGATTTTGCTGTAGAAAATGAGTTTACAGGATCCTTTACAGAATTCCCTACTGACCCAGCTCTTCCGGGGACGTAACTTTTTTTAAATCTGAAGATTTGAGCCATGTTCCCTAAAAGTGAACATTTTTCTTCTCCCCTTTCTTGTGTACGTACGGTTACCAGACATCTGCATTTTTACAGAACTACAAGATGAGTCACTGCTGATCCACAAGGGCTGGATGGTGATTAAAAATGCAAATGTCTACAAAATAATAGGTATGTTGTGCTTTAATGCTTTGTGGCAGGTTCATAGATTTGTATCGCAGGTGTATGGATGGATAGTGTACAAAATAAATAAACTTGCACCAAAGTGAAAGAAAAAATCCTTTCCATTTGTCTCAGTTGTGGACAGTTTGTTATCATGCTTAGAGGGGATTTTGGAATGAATCGCTTCTACATGCTTGCTCTGCATTATTATTTTCCCCCTCTAACATCAAACCTAGCAGTCATAACAGTTTCTCTGAAGGGGAGGATGAAGAGATAGACATACGCCTTTCTCAGATCTTGGAACACAGATTCGCTACAAAGTGAACCTCCTTTGGTGAACTCCCTTTGCTTTGTTTGCACTTGGTTATCACTGGGCGCCTTGCAGGTTCTGGTTTTTAAACTGGCTCATGTCTTCTTGTTTTTAAATACACAGAGGAAAAAGGGTTGGGAAGAGAGGGGTGGGGTTGCCTGTGCATTACGCTTCAGGTTTTGCACAGTAACACCGCAAAATAAGTGCTTATCCTTTGTGAGTTTTAACTAATTAAAATATATTTGTATTTGCTGCTGAGACTGACAATTCATCCCTCAGGCATCCTCTGTATCAACTAGTCTAGTGCAAATACACCAGTCTTTGTTTAAAGCCATTTGTGTCTGTTCTTTCATGGTCTCATTCCTTTTAATTCCTGAAGTCTAGGAAATGGCATTACCATCCCGGAAAGTGTTCAAAAATGTGAATGTGGTACTTGAGGACCTGCTTTAGTGGTGATCACAGTGGTAGTGCTGGGTTGATGGTTGGACTTTAATGATCTCAAAGGTCTTTTCCAATCTTAACAGTTCCATGACTAAGGCAGGGATGGTATCAGTCCAAATGCCCTGGTATACAGACATGGGAACTGGAGGGCTGAGCTTCCAAACTAAAATAGAAACCATCACAGAGCTTTATTGCAGCTCCTCACCCTGGGAAAAAGGCAGCAAGGAGGTCATTCCACTCACTCTCAGAGTCTTACTTTAGCCTACTTCAGACACTCCTGGTTGTATCCTACACATCCGGTTTGTATCCTGGTTGTATCCTGAAAGCTGGGCTTTTCGGAGGGTTTGCGCAGCTCTGCAGGAGCTGCTCACGGGCAGTTTAAGCGGCTCCTGCCTGCGCAGCACCCAGGGGAGATGGCAGGCTCTGTGGGCCTCAGGTGCTGTGGGCTGCGGCCCCGGACCATCCAGGAAATCGCTGCGGCAATTCCAAGAATGTGAAGCCGAAGCAGGGCGCAAGATAAGGCTCTGCACACAACGCAGCTTTTATCTGCCTCAAGGCTAGGCTCCTGCTCCTTGGGCACGCTGGGAGCAGTTCACCGTCAGTGCTCCAACCTTAGGAGCGTTTCTATCTCTCTGTCCTTCTCCAAATCTCTCGCTAATCACCCTGCAGCCTGCCTGGTGCCGTGCCTGCCTCGGGCCCTTCTCCCCCCGGCTGCTGCCCCGGGCTGTCCCCTGCCAGCCCCGATCCGCCCCAGCCGGGCGGGCCCGCGGCCCCACGGCCTCTTTCGCTTTCGTTTCTCCGTGCGCGACCCGCCCTGGCTCAGCCCAGCCCAGCCCAGCCCAGCCCGGCTTGACCTGGCACTCCTGGACGCGGCACCATCTCGGCACGGCTCGGCTCGGCTCGGCTCGACCATGCCGCGGTTCAGCGTGGCGGAGGCCAGTCTCTGGGGGTGTCAATTCGTGCAGTTCCTGCAGGACACGGGCCGGGAGCAGACGAGCCTGCGGGAAACGCTGCGGACCATCTACAACCAGGAGTTCCGCGGCAGGTGAGAGCCCTCGGCCAGACCCGGGCGACATCACCTGGAACAGACCCGGGCCAGCATCCCCAGTGCCTGGCCGGTGTCACTAGTCCCCAGCAGCATCACTGGGGTCCCCAAGCTCACCTGTCTCACCAAAGCCCTGCTGGGGTGATCCCCAGCTCCATGGGCCCCCAGCAGCTGCCTGGGGATGGCCTTGGACACCCACTGCCCACCACACTCCCCACCTCACCCTGCTGACACCAATCACACCGGCCCTTGTGCAATGTCACCGCTGCTAATCATTGGCAAAGCCAGGGCTCGGTGCACCGGTGGGACTGTGAGGAGGTACCTGGGGAGTCGTCGCTGCTGGGAGCACAGTGGCTGTGCCTTAGCAGAGCCACCACCTGTGCCAGCTCAGCTCCACAGCACTGGCGTGGGCAGGGACTGCGTGGCTGTCAGGACCAGGCAGTGATGCAGTGGACAGCTGGAATGGCTGTGGCATAGCTGGGACAGCAATGGCACAGCTGGAGCAGCCAGCAGGGATGTAAGATTTGCACAGGCCAGTGGGAAGCCTTTCTTCCTCTGCTGGAGCAGTGGGCACCTGCTGAGAGCCCCCTCACTGCAGCCTCAGTGTCCTGCTTCATCTTCCCACTTGCCTCACCCCAGCTGCCTGTGCCCGTGGCCCTGAGTCACACTCTCCCACACAAACCCTCTCCCTTGTCTCCGCAGGACTGAGGCAAGGACGCCCAATTTTTCCTTCATGTTGTTTGCGCTAAGGACAACCCACCAGGTTCAGGTGCGCGGAGATCTGGTGAAATTCAAGGTGAGTTTGTGCTGGGGCAGTGCCCACTAGGACTGGCCCCTCAGGAGCCCCCTGCAGAGTCCCAGGGCCACGCTGATTCCGGCTGCTCCTTGCAGGTGAAGAGACATGTGGTGGTGGCAGACCAGTACCGGCGACCCAGGAGCAATGCACAGACATCCGTGGCCACGTCTGCCTCAGGACAGCAGCTCAGCTCCACTCCGCAAGTGCCCCAGCGCTATGCCAAGCAGTGGTATGACCAGCAGCACCCCACCTTGGCACGTCCCTTGGATCCCCCAGCCCAGCTGGGAAAGCCTGACCCTCCCTCCCCACAGGGCTGAGCTCATTCGTGGGAAGCACGGGGTGGAGATCACCTCAGACTATGACCAGGGCAACGGGAATATTCGCTTCCCGGTGGTGGCGGGCGAGCCGCGGACAGTGGCCGTCCTGGTGCAGAACCGTGGCACAGAGGTGGTGACGCTGCAGCGGTTCCAGGCACAGCAGCAGGCACGGGAGCTCTCCTTCACCGATGAGCAAGGGGCAGTGCAGGGCCAGTCCCTGCTGCTACACCCAGGTAGGGTCCATCCCATCCCCTGCCCCGTGCCCTGCCCCACACGCAGGATGCAGGACCCAGCCTCACCCTTCACCCCGCAGGTGGGATGTACCCCATCCAGGCGCGGTGCCTCACCACCTGCAATGGGCACTTCAGTGCTGTGGTGTCCTTCGAGTTCACCAAGGAGCCAGACGTGTCCTTCAGCATCTCCCGCTATGTCGCTGCCATTGCTGAGAGCCAGCTGGCCAAGGACCTGGGGCCCTCAGCACCTTTCCAGCCCTACGAGGCCAGCCTCCAGCGCTATGTCACAGTCATCACCGAGGATGGCATCCCCCCTGACAGGTATGTGATGAGCTCACCTGCTGCCACCCTGAGCAGAGGGGCCCAGCCTGTTCTCCAGCCAGGACAAGGTTCAGCTCCTTGACTGCCTGGCACCACAGGACAGTGCTTCAACCCTGCTCCATGGCTGGTGACAGTGGGGCTGGGGACACCACGTAGTCCCTGAGACACTACTGTCCCCTCCACCCAGCTCCCTGAAAAACGAACTGGAGAGGGAAATCCCTCTGGGCACCTACCAGTACCCAAAGAGCCTCAAGGACACGATCCTGCTCGGACCCAACACCAGTGCCAGCTCCAGCTGGGCTGCCATGCGGTGAGTGCCAAGGGCTGAGAGCAATGCTGAGGTGCTCCTTGAGTGCCAAACTGTCCCTGGGACACAATGACATTGCTGCTGTCCTCAGCTCGCTGCTGGAAGCACCTCTGCAGGCTGAGAACTACTACCAGAAATTCCAGCTGCTGCTGCACCTGGAGGAAATTCAGATGGAGGTGGACATCCGTCGCTACGACATGCAGGACGTGACCATGGTGCAGGAGAGGGCACTGCTGGTTCTCGATGTGCGTGGGGGGCTGAGAGACGGGAGGGGTGCTGGCACAACACTGGCACTCCCAGAGTGCCTGGCATCACACTGGCCCTTTGGCACAGGTGCCTGGCGTGGCCGAGAACCGCCCATCCCTGCTGAGAGGGGACCACCTGTTTGCCCACCTGAGCAGCGAGCGGGACCACTCCCCACTCGTCCGCTACAAGGGCTACGTGCACAGCGTGGAGCTGGACAGGGTCAGGCTGGGCTTCTCCTCCAAGTGAGTGGTGTGTGGTCCCAGCAGCCTTTCTCAGAGATGCCAAAGGCCAAGAATGGGTTGGAAAGGGCCAGGAGGGCATGGGAGAGTGTCCCGTGTCCTGCTCACTCCATTTCTTCCCAGGCTGCAGAAGAAGTTTGTGAAGAATATGAAGTTCGATGTGACCTTCACCTTCAGCCGGCTGCCACTGCAGGTGCAGCACCGGGCTGTAGTGCTGGCCGTGCGCCCAGGCTTGTCCAGCCTCCTGTTCCCCTCCGCCTCCTGCCACAAGTCCCTCTTCTCAGGGCCCTTCCAGCCGCGGTGAGTCCCAGTTCTGCGGGTGGAGGCTCTGAGGGCCGAGGGGATGGAGGCCATGGGGCTCGGGCAGCGCAGCCTCTGCTCCCACAGGTGGTTTAACCGCAAGCTGGAGACCAACGAGGAGCAGTGCAAAGCTGTGACCCACATCGTGACGGGGGTGTCCCGGCCAGCCCCATACCTCATCTTTGGCCCCCCTGGCACTGGCAAGACGGTCACTATGGTGGAGGCCATCAAGCAGGTGGGTGGCCGGTGCCCAAATCCAGCCCTGAGCATTGCTGCCCATTATCATCCATGGGGCTCAATGCTGTCACCTCCTCTTCCCACCCAGGTGTGGACATGCTTCAAGGATGCCCATATCTTGGCCTGTGCCCCCTCCAACAGTGCTGCAGACCTGCTGTGCCAGTGCATCATCAAGGACATTGCCCCTCAGAATGTCTACAGGCTCATTGCCAGCTCCAGGAGCTACAGGGAAGTGCCCACTGATATCAGGGTAGGTCCCTGCCCCTCCACCCTGAAATCCTGACAGCACATCTGGGCTGGCATCCCCCAGGATAATGGGACCTCACCCAATGCCTGTGCTCCAGCCCTGCTGCAACTGGGATGATGAGCAGAGCAGCTACGTGTACCCAAGCAAGGAGAGACTGAGCCACTACCGGATTATCATCACCACACTGGTGACAGCAGGAAGGTCAGAGGAGCTGGGATTGTCCCCAGCATCCGTGGCAGGTGGACCCAGGGCTGCCTTGCAGCCAGGCTGTGGAAGCAGACCCTCTGGGACTCAGCTGGGAGGGGTTGGAGGAGGGCAGGCAGCAGCAGGGAAATCCCTTCTCTGTGGGAGGATGAGGGTGAAGGGTAGGAGGGGAAGGATGGCCAGGTGGGGCAGGATGCTGAGAACAGCCTCACTGCGTCTCTCCACCAGGCTGGTGTCAGCCGGTTTCGCCCCTGGGTTTTTCTCGCACGTGTTCATCGACGAGTGTGGCCACGCGGTAGAGCCGGAGAGCGTTGTCGCCATCGCGGGTGAGCAGTGCCCACCTGCTCTGCTGCCCCAAGAGCCAGCTTCTCTGCATGGCCTGGGGTCCTCCCGTTCCCCGCTGAGCTCTCCCTGTCCCCAGGGCTCCTGGCGCCCATGGATGAGGAGAACAACCCCAATGGGGGGCAGCTGGTGCTGGCAGGAGACCCCAAGCAGCTGGGCCCCGTCCTGACCTCACCACTGGCAATCCAGCATGGTCTGGGTGAGTAGGGAGAGGAGTGGGAGTGCTGCCGGCACCCCACAGGGGCTGAGTGGCCTTGTGGGGAGCCACAGGATATCACTGGGCACAGGCACCTCACTGCTGGAGAGGCTGATGCTGCACAACCCCTTGTACCAGAAGTCGAGTGGAGGATACAACCCACAGTTCATCACCAAGCTGCTCTGGAACTACAGGTGGGGACAGGGATAGTGCGGGAAGGGGTCGAGCCCGGCAGGGATTGGTGAGCATGGCGCTCCAGGATCTGTCGCCCAGAGCCTCAGAGTGCCCAGCTGGTGTGGGAGATGGGAGGGCACCTGCTGTCCTGGGTGCACGGTGCCCAAGAGGGCTCTGGACCCCCATGGCACCCACCCTGGCATGGTCCTGCCTCTCCCAGGTCCCACGAGGCCATTCTCAGGATCCCCAATGAGCTCTTCTATGACAACGAGCTGAAGGTGTGCAGGAGCAATGGGCCTGACATCCGGAATCTGTTTTGTACCTGGGAGGAGCTTCCCAAAAAAGTGAGGGGCGCAGGAGGGACGGACCCAGGGGGTTCCCCAAGGCACAGGCAGAGCAGAGCCAAATGTTCTCCATCCCTAGGGCTTCCCCATCATCTTCCATGGGGTTTGTGGGGAAGACCAGAGAGAGGCCAAGAGTCCCTCATTCTTCAACACGGCTGAAATTGAGGTCCTGATCCACTACCTCAAGAAGCTGCTGCAGAGTCGGGGCAGGGGAAGCTGCCCCAGTGTGTCCCCCAAGGAGATCGGCATCATCTCTCCCTACAGGAAGCAGGTGAGGGACACAGCTCTGCAGACAGGGCAGAGGCAGAGCAGAGACCTCCCTAGGGACAGGGAGCACTGGGATGGATGGGCTGGGACAGGGCTGGCACAAGGATGGCCCTGTGCAGGCTGGATTTCGCCACATGCCTCCACTCAGGTAGAGAAGATCCGGAAAGCCATCACCTGCCTGGATCGCGATCTGCAGGAGCTGCCGGACATCAGCCAGCTGAAGGTAGGTCCTGGGCATGGAGGAGAGAGGAGCACACTGTGCCACAGGAGGAAGGAGGCCTGACAGCCCCAGCCCAGGGGTGCTCCCGGCCCTCACCTGTTGTCCATGCCCCAGGTGGGCTCTGTGGAAGAGTTCCAGGGCCAGGAGCGGCAGGTGATCCTCATCTCCACGGTGCGCAGCTGCAGCACGTACCTCCAGTTCGACCAGACCTTCAGGCTGGGCTTCCTCAAGAACCCCAAGGTACTGCCTGGCCCCCTCTCCCTTGGCATCCCCTCTGCCCTGTGGTTCTCACAGGCAGGTAGAGCTGCTCTGGCTGCTCGTGCCACCAGAGCTGCCTGCACCCCGCTGGGGCTGCGGGACCATGAGAGGTGTTGCAGCAGGTAACGCCCTCTTGCTTGTCCTCTTCAGAGGCTTAACGTGGCCATCACCCGGGCCAAGGCTCTGTTGATCGTGGTGGGTAATCCTACTGTGCTCAGCAAGGACCACCACTGGCTCAGGTGAGCTGCTCCTGTGCTCCTGGCCCCTGGCAGTGCTCACCAGCACCTGCCCTGTCCTGCTGCCAGCACGTGGTGCCAGGCCATGCCCACTGCCACGGAGCAGCAGGGCTGGTGCCACCGCGTGCCCACGCTCCCCTCGCTCTGCACCTGCAGGTTCCTCAGGTACTGCAAGGAACAGGGGGGCTACACCGGATACCCCTTCGAGGAGGAGGGCACAGCTGAGGACAGACTTGCCAACGACCTGCAGGCACTGCAGCTCAGAGTTTAGCACCCAGGTGAGCAGAGCTGGCAGCACGGCCAGGGTAA
Organism: Melospiza melodia melodia; assembly: GCF_035770615.1. NCBI lineage: Eukaryota > Metazoa > Chordata > Aves > Passeriformes > Passerellidae > Melospiza > Melospiza melodia. Next base: position 9,047,186 of record NC_086221.1, read on the forward strand.
CAGCTGGGGCACTGGGAGGCTTCTCCTGCCCCAAATGCAGCAGGACTTAAATCAGTTTTTGCTTAGGCCTTGCCTGTCTCCATCTCAAAGTCAGGAGCCAGCTCTGCCATGAGGTTTCTCTGCAGGAAATGCGCCTGGGAAGGGAGGAGAAGCCCCGTGAAGGTGCATCCCCCTCAGCCTGTCCCAAGCCTGCAGCAGCTCCTGCTTTTTCTGTCCCAGTCCCGGAGTGCTCCATGCATCCCTGTGGAGATGGGGCTGAACTCACGGGACCAGAAGGTGTTGCCAGCCTTTGCTGCCAGCCACGAAGCCCACACCAGCACCAGACTGGGACAACTCTCCATTTTAATAATTTTTTTACATGGCTGTGGCAAAACTACTCTCTGTGACTGGTCTCACCATTCAGTGAAAGACTTAAGCCTGGGGGCTCTGGCCTCCAAAGAGCATCACTGGGTGCACAGGGGAGCTCACTGCTGCTGTGATGGGTGACTGGGGAAGGCAGGGACCTGGTCTGGGACGGGTTGGCTCAGCTCTCCTCTGGGCAGCTGCCTGGCCTGAGAGCTGGCATGGCCGTGCAGACACTCTATTTCCCTCGAATAAATGTTTAAAGAAAAGCAGTGTACTGCTGAGTCCTAGGTGGGCCTTGCTTACACAGACAGGGCTTCAGAGCAGCATCAGGCTCACTGCAGCCCTGCCCTGAGCTGCTCCAGAGGAAGGATGGCTCCAGCAGTGATGGCAGTGCCCATCACCCAGGGACTGGGTACAGCTGGGAAGCTCCTGCGTGGCCCTTCCCATGTAAACTGCTTCCTGGCTCTTTTGCAAGTACAGGGCAGTGAGCCCTGATCCTCCACCAGCAGCTAAAGCAACAGGGGCTGGGGCCAGGCAAGTCCCCACCCTGCAGCACACGGCCCTGAGCCTGGGCAGGAGCCTGGAGCACTGAGAGGCACAAAGGAGAGCCACAAGAACGCCACACAAGCCAAGTTGCAATTACTAAAATACCAGTTTGCATTTATTCTCCCAATTATGCAGTTGGTTTAGTGCTGCCAAGCCCGCGGCCGAGGCAGACTCGGAGGCGGCGGTGCCGGCAGAGCTGGGCACAGTCCCAGGAGGAGAGCTGAGCTGCTGGCAGCAGCTGGGCCCAGCTCTGCGCAGACAGGGCTGAAACTGCCCGGGCAGGCCTGTAACACGGCTGTGTGCTGCCTGCACGCCCAGCAGCGCAGCACGGCACGCCCCACACGTGAGCTGTGACCGGCACCTCCTGCTCCTGTGGCACCTGCCAGAGCTGGGGAAAGAGGGAACCCCCCAGCAATGCCCGCGGGAAGGGCAAAACCAGGGAGCTCAGTACAGAACAGGGCGACACAGGGAGAAACACGAGCACCGGCCCGCAGAGAGCAGCAGGTGCTGAAGGCACTGGCCCCTCATGGCCCCGGAGTGTCACGGGGACCCCTGTGAGCGTGGGTGGCACTCTGGTGCGAAGGGTGCGGGGCAGGTGGTGGCACCACGAGGTGCGGCTGGGGCTGGGTGCCAGCAGTGCCCCGGGCAGGGCAGGCAGTGCTGCTGCCAGCAGGGCTGCTCACAGCAGCGGGCAGCCTCGGCGCTTCTTGTTCTTGCGCACCTGCAGCCCAGCTCGGGTGGCCATCTCAAACACCTCCCGCACCCCCTCCTTCGTCTTGGCCGAGCACTCGAGGTAGCCAAAGGCGTTGATCCTGTTGGCCATGTCCCTTCCCTCCTCTGGCTTCACCGGCTCCTAGGAAGCAGTAAAAACAGGGTTTGGAAACACTGCCAGAACACAACAGCGACTGCCCTTGGGGCGTGCAGCCCTTCCAGCCACGATCTGGTGTGGGCAGAAGTGGTTTGCTGGCTGGGGGACCCGGGGCTGTCCCCACCTGCTTCATCTTGGCCAGCTCCCGCCGCGTGTGCTCATCGTTGCGCAGGTCCTTCTTGTTCCCCACCAGGATGATGGGCACGTTGGGGCAGAAGTGCTTCACCTCCGGCGTCCACTTCTCAGGGATGTTCTCTACAACAGGCAGACGTGGAATCCTATGAGCAGAGGGGCTGCTGCCCCACAGCCTCCTCACAGAAACCAGCCCCAAGCTTTTCCCGTTGGAGCAGGGAGAGCTCGCCCCACAGAACCCCCTCTCCCGCCACCTCTGCCCAGTCTGCAGGCTGCCAGCATTTCCCTGCAGTGCACACAAGGCCGGGGGATGAAGGGAAGGCTCTGGCATCCTCGAGGGGCAGCTTGGGTGCTTCCCAGGCCCCAGGGGGTTCAGTAGCAGCACCAAATCCCGTGGGACCCCCCGTCCGTACCGAGGCTATCGGGGCTGTCGATGGAGAAGCACATGAGGATGACGTCCGTGTCCGGGTACGAGAGGGGCCGCAGCCTGTCATAGTCCTCCTGTCCTGCCGTGTCCCACAGGGCCAGCTCAACCTGCAGGGGACAAGGACATGGCTCAGGGGCTCTGCAGGTCACGAGTCACAGATTTATCTTCCTCAGGTAGAGCTGTGCTCTTCCTCAAGCTGGGCCAGGCTCAGGGTGACCAGAAATGCCGGAGCCATGGGCTCCTCTGTGCGCTGCAGGTGCATCCGAGCACACAGAGCAACCCCAGCAGCAGCACTGGGCAGTGGCACTGCCAGCAGGGTACACGGAGCCAGGGGACAGGAATGGCAACGGCCCTTACCTGCTTGCCATCCACCTCTATGTCAGCAATGTAGTTCTCAAACACCGTGGGCACGTAGACCTCGGGGAACTGGTCTTTGCTGAACACGATCAGCAGACACGTCTTCCCGCAGGCACCATCTCCCACGATCACCAGCTTCTTCCTGATGGCTGCCATCGCTGTGGGGACACGAGCAGGTGAGCAGGACAGAGCAGCACGGGCACTTTGTGCTCCTGGCCCCCAAACTCCTGTGCACAACAGCCTGGGAGATACAGGCACAAGCACCTGGGCACATCCCACTGTGAGTGACAGTGACTGACAGGACAGAGGGTCCCAGCGCTCTGCCAGACACCCCTCCAGCTCCACACACTCCACTCATGGGCACCACCAGAACTGGCCTGACTGGAACCATCCACACCCAGCACTGCTGCTGTGGCTGGCAGAGCCACCCCTGCTGTGGTCAGTGCTGGTGGCTGCACACAGGGACTTGTGGGAGGTGACAAACCACTCTGCCTTCCCCAGACATCCAACCCTCCCTGGGTTTGCTGTGCCACCACCCAGGCAACCAGGATTTTAGACAATCTCAGAGTTCCATGCACATGCTGGGTTTATTTTAAATTATAAATTCTTCAGGGCAGAAACTGTGCTTCGGGTTTCACCCCAGCATGCTCAACAGACCCTAAATAACCTTATCAGCAGCTGGAACACACCAAGCCAAGCTCCTGGAGGTCTGGGCAAGCAGGACCTGTGTGCCTGGCACCCAGCACAGGCTGGCCCTGTCCCAGCCTGTCTGAAAAAGGAGCTTTTGCCATGGAACCAAGAGAGCTGAACTGGCACTGGCAGGGGGAGAGGCTGCCAGTCACCACTCAGCAAACAGAGCTGAAACCCCACACAAAGCAGGCAGCTTTGTGCCCCACGGGAAAAGGACGCAGCTCTGCAAGGAAAACTATGCCTTTGCATCCCTCACTTTCAAAAGGGGTTTACAGCTGAGCCTGAGAACCAGCCAGGACAATGCCACAAAATGCCTGGCACAGCATCTGAACAAGGCATGAGAAAATCACCCACAGTGGGATCACATCCCTCCCAACCTTGTGACCAAAACCTCTTTTCCATCCCCAGATTCCCAGTCCAAAGAGCCTGTCCTACTCCTCACATGCCTTCAGCACATCACCAGCTCCCTGTCCCTGCAGAGATCCTGGGAATGACACAGGCTGACATGTCAGGGTTTAACCCCTGAAAATTCACACTGCCCTGGGGAAGTTACAGGTGGCCAAGAACCCTCTCCTGAAGGCAGGGATGTTCCATGCTTTCCCCCTCAGCCCTGTCCCTCTCCAAACCCTCTGCCCAGGCAGCAGGGTGGGAAGGAGCCACTCATGCTGGGAGCCCGTGGGAAGGACACACACACAGCAATGCTGAGGCATTGAGCTGCAAGCCCTGGGAGTGGATCGGGCTGGATCACGCCAGCATCACCTTGGGAAGGCCAGAACATCACAAGCCTTCAAGCAGGGCTCTCACACTGAGCCTTACCAAAGGCCAGGAATCTGTCCCTGGCCCAGGGATCCCAGCCTCACCCCGTGCCAACAGAAGAGGGAGGAAAAGGGTAAAGCAGGACTCTGGCTGCATCACAATTAGCTGCAAGGAAAGGATTAGGAAAGGAGCCTGGAGGGCTGCCTGGCATTCCAAAGGCAGGCTGCAGACCTGCCTGTCTCATCCGTGTGCCTGGCAGGTCACCCCTGTCACACAAACCCGGGGAACCACCCCAGTTTCACAGCTCACACTGCCCAATGGTTCGGGCAAAAGAGAGAGAGTTTTCACCCATGCCAGACCAGACCCTGCTGTAGCCATGGATCTTTGTAGGTTCCAAGCATTTTGGCTCACAAGCTGAGGCAGGAATGGGTCATGGCTGCTGAGTGCTCTGGAGCTGCTAATAAAAATAGAAAGCTGGCACTTGTAAGGTGAGAAGAGTGAGAATCAAGGGCTGCATCCGGGAGATGGGACATTCCTCAGCTGGGATCTTTGGTGTCAGGCACACATCCCAGTGGAGCAGCATGTCTACAGGAAGGTGAGCACATTTGTGCAACACTGAAGTCAGAGAAAAAAAGGGTCCCTTTTAGGAACCAGGGGCACTTTTAGGGAGTCAAGTGCTGAGAATAGGGGGGGAACAGCTCCTGTCCCTATTCCTCATGCCCTGCTGCTCCAGCCTGCCCAGCTGGGCCAGGCAAACCCACAGTCCCACAGAATCATAAAGGCCCAAAGACGTGCAAGTCCAACCCTTGTTGCAAACCATCCTTCTTGTCTGACCAAAGGCTCGTCCTCTCTCCAGCAGCATGTCCACAGCACAGAAAACAGAGAGCTCAGGGAGAAAAAAAGCCTGTTTACTTGGACACAAAGCTTCTTTGCCCACAGCAAAACATGATATACTGCTTTGTGACTCCCTATCTCCCAGAGGAAAGGCAGTTTGGGCCGTGCCAGTATCTAACCCACAGCACAGGCAGCTGGCAGCATCTGCAGCGTGAGGAGCAGGAGATGCCCAAGGACACAAACAGGCAGATGGACACCAGGATGTGTCCGTGCCCAGTCTGCAGGCACTGGGCTGGAACCAAAGCCAGCCAGAGGGGCCCTGCTCCTGCCCCAGTGCTGCCCTCAGAGGGGCCCTGCTCCTGTCCCCGTGCTGCCCTGGGGTCGTCCTGCTCCTGCCCCAGAGCTGCCCCTGCTCCTGCCCCCGTGCTGCCCGGGGGTGGCCCTGCTCCTGCCCAGGCTGAGCACTGTCCCCCGCCCAGGGCTCCTTCCCACGGCTCCAGCCCTGACCCGGCGCGGTGCCCAGTGGTGACTCAGAGGGCAGAGGCTGTCCCCACCCAAAATCTCAGCACAATTCATTCCATTACTCAGGAGAGCCATCCAGAAATAGCCCATTACTAATGCAGAGCTGGTGTGCAGAGGCGAGCAGGGCAAGGAGGCTGAAGGGCTGTGAGCCTGAGGGGTCGGCTGGGTGCCCCAGTCCTGCCCTGCAGCCAGCAGCTGGCACAGCACCAGTACCAGATGCCAGCAGCTCTCTGTTCCAGGAGAGATGATCTTCTTTGCCAGGGGATGCTCCTGTTGGTCAGCAGGATGAGGCTAGACCCTGGGGTGAGGACTCTGTTTGCACTGTTGCCAGATTAGGAGCAGATAAAAAGAGTGGAAAACATGAAGACAACTTCATGAAGACAAACAGGACAATCCCAAGTACAAACGCAGAAGAATTAAGTGGGAGCAGCCCTGAGAGGAAGGACTTGGGAGTGCTGGTGGATGAGAAGCTCAGCCTGACACAGCAAGGCCCCCTGTGCAGGGCTGATCCCCCAGCGTGGGCAGCAAGGAAGGGGGGAGCCAAGCCCCCCAAAACACAGCCAGCACTGCCAACCACGCTGGCAACCCACACTGGCAGCTCCTGGGTGTGAGCAGCACCCACAGGGCCCCGCTGGAGATGCCTCCTGCTCATCCATGGGGAAAACAAAAGGGAGCAGCAGCTGCGTGCCAGCATTTCCCACTGCCAAGCCCACAGGGCTCCCGCGCCCATCCCTGCACCTGCTGTGCAGCCAGGCTGGGCCCCCACAGGGACAGCACTGGGTTTAATCTGTGCCACCACTGCCAGCACCAGCCAAATCCTGAGCAGGCATCTCCTTCAGCTCGCCAAAAAGCTGCAACACGACCCCAGAGTGCTCTACTCTGCTTTCCAAGCCACTGCTCCAAAGGCATCACCATAAAATCAGCCAGGCTGCAGGGCAGCCCTTGTGTTGCTGGTCTCTCCCAGCTTTGTGCCTCAAAATGTGCAGTTCCTGCTGAGCAGGATATAGGGGATTCCTCTGGCAGCAGGATGTGTCCATCACCCAGTGTCTGCTAAGGGGACCCAGGAATAGCAGAGAAAGATGTGAATGCTTTGAAGGGCTCCTACCAGGGACAGAAATCTTTCAATGAACCTCCTGGGCCAGACTCGACTTCCTAGAGGTAACAGAGGGGTTTTGTTCTAAAGCAGAAATTGCCAAGCAGCGCTGAGGGCCCCGCCCTGGCCAGACCGGTCACACCAGGGATCACAGCCCTGGCCAGAGGCACAGCTCCGAATTCTGGGCAGGGCTGGGGGGAGAGAGCCGTGCTGGGAGCAGCCCCTTGGCAGGGACACCCACAGGATACCCCAGCGCTGCGGGGCAGCTCCACTGCAGAAATGCTTTTAGCAGCTTGGACTCACTGGTACAATGACAAGTAAACTTCCAAATTAAAGCCCTACAGGAATGCCCACTGTGGGGAATTTCATTTGCTGAGACACCTCAGCCATGGCCAAGGTAGTACAGGACAAGTGTCCCAGCCACTGCTGCAAGCACCAGAGGGACTCTTACTACAGAATCATGCAATCATTAAGGTTGAAAGGCAGAAAAAATTTCCAAAAGGGGCTGGAAGCAAACAGAGATGCTAAGGAGAAGTGCAATGGGCAGGGCAGAGCGTGGGCTACTGGATATAGACCTGCTGTAGATATAGACCTGCTATATCCAAACAAGTGATTGTCAAAATAGGAGTTCAGCCCAGCACTCAAGTTTAGACCTCACCCATTTTTTTGGACATATTCTTTGGGCACAGCCAGGCAGGCTGGGCTTAACACACACTCCAGTGGCAAAGGGCAACTGCCCAGACCCAGACCCGGAGCAGAGTGACCAGGCTGGCTCGTTTTCATTGCTAAATCCCACAAAAAACATCCACAAGCAAAACAGAGAAAGGAACTTGGAACAGCAGAATTTGAAAGACTAAACAAAGCTCAAACGACAAGTGTTTGAACACTGAGAAAAAAGCTGCCTGCCCTTACCTCCTTTTCCAAAGGACATCATGCCATGTTCTTATTTTACCTCCTGCAGCAGTGACAGCCTTCCCAGCCTCACGGCAGCCGAGTGTCTTGCTGAAAGCTCCAAATGACACGGCACAATCTCAGCAGATGCCTGTGCTTGGGCAACGCCTGCCTGCCCCAGCGCCGATCAGCATTTGCTAACACAACTCCTTCTTTTCATGTCAGCGCATCTCTCCCGTGCAAACGGCAAGGTGGGAGCTGAGCCTGGGTAAACGCTCCTGAGAACCTGTTGGAAGACAGGGACTTGGCTTATTTTCCACTTATACATTTACCCAGAGAAGCTGTAGCTGTCAGGAATCAGGATGCAAGGGAAAATCCACAAAATCCTATGCAGTCTCTACCTGAGCTGAGGAGGAGCAGGAGCTGGACATAAACTGAAACTGTTTGGACACCAAAAGCACTTGGCAAAATAGAGACAAAATGCAACTGGTCCCCATGACACAGAGCCAGGCAATCGTCCAGCTCCAGTCTCCAGCTTCCCCTGGAGGCCTTTCCCAGGGATGTCAGCCTGGGGGGCTCAGCCAGGCCCCTGCTGCCACTGCCCCAGGAGGATGCAGCCCAGGCATCACACAGGGATCCACTCCCACTCTCCTGGCCTGGGTTTGGGTCCCAGCCCCTCATGCAGATGCAGCCCAGGGATCCCGTTCTGCTCTCCCGGGGCTGTGAGAGGCTGGGCTGGGTTTAGGGAGGCTGGCGGCCACTGAGAGGCTTGGCTGCCAGACTGCTAGCACTGGAAAAGGCCACGCAGTCATGCTTTTGGAATGCTCCCCTGCTCCTAAGACATTACACAATTATTTCCCCTCCCCACAAACCCCCCTAATATAAATGTTTAAGAATGAGCTCAGCAGTAAGGAAAGGGAACTTTTTTCCCTCTTTCTGAAGAAAACACAGAATGGCCACTGCATGGGCAAGGCTGTACATGGGGACACTGCTGGAGTGGGGTTGTGGGGACGGATGTGGGATGGGGCAGCAGCCCCCAGGCTCTCACCCCAGGTCAGACACTGCCTGGGAGACAACTGCAAGTTGGGACCCGCAGCCCAAGGCCACCCTCAAGGAATGACAACGCGCCCGGACTGAGGCACAGCTGACCCATCCCTCGCCACACCCAGGGACCCCCGCCCCACCCTGGGCACACCCACCCCACCCTGTCCCACCCCACCCAGCGCCCTGCCGGGCCCACCTCTGAGCCCACACCTCACCAGAATGGGTAACCCCGCATCCCACCGGTAACCCCAGATCTCAATCCCTCCAAACCCCACGAGTACACCCTGATCCCAGCTCCCCCAAGCCCGCCGGTCAGCACAAAGCCCTGTTTCTGCAGACTCCGCCAGTAACTCAGACCCCATCACAAGCGGTAACCCAGACCTCCGTCAGCCAGACCCCCGCTCCGGCCCCACTCCTTACCAGCACCCCCACGGCACCGGTGTCCCCCTCCCCGCTCGGCTCCCCCAGACCCGCACCTCTCTCCGCCGCTGCCCCGTCCCGCTCCGGCCCCGGCTCCGGCCCCGCGCGGCTCCGGGCACCGCCCCGGCCGGGGCCGCCCGCCGAGGGCGGAGCGGGGCCGTGCCGAGCCGAGCGGGGCCGTCCCGTCCCTTGATGGGCTGTGACGAGCCGCGATGGGCCGTGCCGCGATGGGCCGTGCCGTGATGGGCTGTGCTGAGCCGAGCGGGGCCGTGCCGTGATGGGCCGTGCCGAGCCGAGCCCTTTCCAGCACTGCCCCTGCCCGGCTCCGGGACCCGGAGCCCGCCGGTGTTTTACCGGTTCGGGTTGCCCAGACCGAGCGGGGAGGGGGCGGCCGCAGCTGCCGGAGGGGCTGAGCTGCTGCCCTCGACCCCCCGTGCCAGGTGAGGCCGGCAGCAGAGCCCGCTGCCCACCGCGACAGACACAGGTGGCGAGGGACACGCCTTGTGCCCAGGGTCCCCTCCCGGGGCACCGGCAGAGCGCGGCTGTGCCCGGCTGTGCCCGCACGAGGGTGACCCCGGTGTGCCCCGGCCCCCCGTGCCCACCGCGGGACCCCAGGCGGCTGCTGCCCCTGGCATCCAGCTGCAGGGCACGGCTCCCGGCCCTCCGCCAGGGAAAGGCAGCCCCAGGAGCCTGGCCCAGACCCAGGCTCATAAACCGCTGCTATTTTAAGGGCTTGCAGACTATTTTTCTTTATTTATCAAGCCCCAGGCCAGGAGTTGGTTCCAAAGGAAATGTTTCCTTAGTAAAAAAGGGAACCACAGAGGAAGCTTTAAATGCAGCAGCCACTGCCTCCCAGTCTTATCCAACAGCCGGGCAGTGACCTGGAAAAGCAGAGCCAGTTCTCAGCCACCAGCATGAAGAGGAATGTGCCGGGGGAGCAGGGCTGGGCAAGCAGCGTGAAGGGAGCATCAGGAGCATCAGGGGTGCCCGTCGGAGGGACGTGGGGATGTTTCCAGCAGGCAGCCCGCCCTCGGGGCAGAAGCAGCTGCTGCTCGAACTCCCGCGGAGGGACAGTGACATTCCTGGGCCTGCCCCACTGCCTGCCCCGCAGCCGGGACAGCCATCGGCCTTTTCTCCCTCCCATTCCGCGTGCGGTGCTCCTGTTCCCGCAGGACTGGCCATCCTGCTGCCTCCCAGCAGAGCCAGGGCTCCGGGTCCCCTGGGCTGACACTGGCAGCGCTCCAGTGCCTCCCGCCGCCCGCGGGATGGACGCTGCACGGGCTCTGAGCAGCGCCAGGGGCAGATGGACAGCGCGCACATGGCTCTGCCTGTTTGCCTGCCTACATACATTAATCAGAGCTAATTGGCTTTTCGGTAAGTCGTCTTTGCAGGAGCTCTGCAAAGAAAGACTTTGAAGTAGGACTGTGAGTGGCAAAATCTTTATTTAAACACACAGTGCTACACAAGGACAGGCTCCCGGCCCCAGCACCACTCCCTGCAGCATGGGTGCCAACAGGTCCATATCTCGTGTGTAACTTTCACTTTCCGTTGTGTGCACCCAGTTTATTTACATCTCGCTGGTTACAGGACACAAACAACATTCACTAGAGGTGACACTTGACAAGAGCTGGCTGCACCCAGTGACAGGATGGTGCCACGGAGCCTTTCCCAAGCAAGGGACCATGGCCCAGCTCTCCCCATCCCCACAGGGCCAGGATGGGACAATCCCTCACAGTTCAGGACTCTGCAGAGGTCTGGGAAATGGATGCTCCAGGTTAGAGACGTGTGTGATGCAAAAATCCGGTGCAGACATCAACTGCTCAGCTCCCCTCTGCACCAGTTCTGAAACCATTAAGGAAGACATGGGAGCTGTCTTTCCCTGCCCTGGTCACACCAAGCTGCTTTTACTGTGGGTTCCCAGCCCGGGGCTAAGCAGATCCAGTGCAGTTAAGCTGTTAAGCTCACCTGAATAGGGCTGCTCTGTGTGAGGCTGCTAACTCAGAACCACTCCAAAATATACACATACATTCATAGGCTCCCCACACCACGAAAGGATTCAGACATTTTCCAGTTCAGCTCTGCAGGTAATAAATAATTGGCTCCAGAAGCACCGCAGTCACCCAAGCCAAGAGAGGATGGGGTAGAACCTGTGGCACAGCCAGTGCTGGTGCAATTGCTTATCCCTGCTCAGGGCTCTGAGTGCACAGCACAGCTTGGTCCCTGCTCCAGTCTCCCTGTCTGGATACTGAGGCAAAGTCCACGACAGAGTGAAGGTGTGAGGGGCTGAAAATTGGGAATACAAGGCTGGGATGGCCATTGTGGGGCCACAACTGGACTTGTGCCAGGCTTAGCACTGCCCAGCTGCCTTTACTCCCAATCACATCCCACCTGAGCCCCAGCTCCCACCTGCAGCAGCAGCTTCAGTGTCACTGGCCAGAGCATCCCAGGGCAGGAGACAGGGGGTGACTGCAGCAGGTATGAGTGCCCCAGCAGCCCCATGGCTCTCACACAGGGCTGCAGCCAGCACAGCCATGGCAAGAGGCAAAGGACATGCTGAGGAGCCAAGGAGCCTTCAGGCTTTTCACAGCATTGAGAAAGTAGCAGCATAAAAACACCCCTCAACCCCAGTGTTCACACTCTATCCAAGGCCTCTCCACCTGGGACTGGGATGCAAGCACATGGAGGGGGATGCTCTGGACAGGAACACAGACTAAGGCTCCAGGTTTCTTGCTCTTCTTGCAGCTGGCTCAAAAACAAGTGCTCAGAGGAGGTGAGGCAGCCTCAGTGTCCCACTGCACGGTGTCTTCACGCAGGCAAGGTGAGCTGCCCCAGGCTCACTCAGCATCATGTGTAGTTGCCGGGGCCACCCAGGGGGATCACAAAAACAGAGATGTCATCACCAGAGCCCAGCCTGTCATTGGCCAGGCGCCAGCCACGCTCCTTCAGCACCCCCCGTGAGCGCACCACCAGCTCCTGGGCCACCATGGTGTACCTGGAGGCACAGCAGAGCACGGCTCAGCACTGACCCTGACGCAGCATCCTGGCAAGGAGGGACAAGCCAGAGCTGCAGGAAGGGGTGCCATGGAGAGATGCAGGCTCAGATATGCACATCCAGGGGAGCAGTGCACTCCGTGGAGCCCAGAGGGACGCGTGGCCGCAGCACTGCTCCGAGGACCCAGGCCAAGGGGAGGTGGTGGAGTGCACGGCGTGCCCGGCCCCCTGCCCACCTGCAGCTCACCTGCACGGGTCGTTGGGCTCATAGCTGGTCAGCACCTCCATCACCACAGCAGCCACCTCCTCGTCGTTGGTGACATCCCAGAGCCCGTCGGTGCCCAGCACCAGGACATCGTCAGGGCAGTGCTCGTACTGCGTGAGGTCATAAACCCTGACCTGGCAGGGACAGGGCAAGGCACGAGGGTGAGAGGCAGAGGGGCAGAGGGGGCTCCTGCTGCCCTGGGCCAGATCTCGTGGATCTGGGCCTGCCACGGGGCTCTGGACATTGCAGGGGCTCCCAGGTGGGAAGCTGCTAGCAGCCAGGCTTACCTCTGGGAAGCAGGACAGGAAAGGCTTGATGTGGATGTTTGAGTTGAACACCTTGAGGTCGTGGTCTCCCAGGCCTCTCGTGACCCCAATCGTGGCCATCATCCGAGCCTGCAGAAGGGTGGAATCAAAAGAGAACTTTAGGCAGCTTTATTTCCAGTTACATTCCCAGCGGAGAATTGATGATGACAGCACTACCAAAAATGGGCTGAAATCCCCCAAAACAGTGAGAGCAGGCAGCAAACAACCCCTGCCAAGCTTCTGCCACAGTACTTTACCTTTTTGCCTTCCCCAAAGATAAGTGGAAACTTCAGGTCATCCTCTTCTATCTTTTTGTAAGCCCTGGTTAAAATAAGCCAGAGATGAGGTGTCAGCAGGTGAAGCTTCCAGCACCTCCTCTGACCACCTGGCACCTGGGTGCCCAGTGTAGCAGAGCCCCCTGCCCATGGGATGGGATGCCAGAGATGAGCAGCCACCCCAGCAGGACCCCAGTGCCACTTGGGGGTTACCAGCCATTCATGTTCTGGTCCCTGTAGAGCATCTTCTTCCCCAGCTCCTTGGGCTGGATCCTGCGGGGGAACTCCAGGTGGGTGAACTCCTTCCCCAGCAGCTCGGGCCTCAGCAGTGCCTGCAGGAAGGAGTGTTGGCTCAGCCACAGGGCTGGGAGAGCAGGAGCTGTGGATCCAGCCCTGCCCAGATCAGATCTGTGGATCCAGCCCTGCCCAGAGCAGATCTGTGGATCCAGCCCTGCCCAGATCAGGAACTGTGGATCCAGCCCTGCCCAGATCGGATCTGTGGATCCAGCCCTGCCCAGATCAGGAGCTGTGGATCCAGCCCTGCCCAGATCAGGAGCTGTGGATCCAGCCCTGCCCAGATCAGGAGCTGCGGATCCAGCCCTGCCCAGATCAGGAGCTGTGGATCCAGCCCTGCCCAGATCAGGAGCTGTGGATCCAGCCCTGCTCAGATCAGGAGCTGTGGATCCAGCCCTGCCCAGAGCAGATCAGGAGCTGCGGATCCAGCCCTGCCCAGATCAGATCTGTGGATCCAGCCCTGCTCAGATCAGGAGCTGTGGATCCAGCCCTGCACAGAGCAGATCTGTGGATCCAGCCCTGCCCAGAGCAGATCTGTGGATCCAGCCCTGCTCAGATCAGATCTGTGGATCCAGCCCTGCCCAGATCAGGAGCTGCGGATCCAGCCCTGCACAGAGCAGGATCCACCATCCTCTGGGACTTTGGCTACAACATCCCATGGTGGGATAACCTCAGCTGCTCCGGAGCCACTTGAATGGGTGCTGGTAAAGCAGCTTCAAACCACCCACCTGTGCTAAGCCAGAGGGGAAACTGGAGCTGAGGACAGCCATGCCAGCACTCAGCAAGAGGGTGAAGCTTTTGCACAGAGAGTTTGGGGAAAGAATGGCCTCCAAAGGGGATCAAACAATCAAGCCCCAGCAAATTCCAGGAGAAGCTGGAATTTGCCCAGAAGGAGTCATAGCTGCAAAGCTCCCAGGATCCCAGGGTCAGTGCAGGGCATGGCACTCACCCCAGGAAAAGAGTGATGGGTCTTTTCTGAAACAGAGTCCCAGCTGTGACTGTGACAAGGGACAAGCAGCAGCACAGAGCCCTGCCCAGGGCAGCCCCAAGCCCTCATGGAGCAGGGAGTGCTGGAAAATGCTGAAGGGGAAAGAAAAGCAGGACGAGAAGAGGAGATCCCTTGGGAAGATGGGATGGCAGGGGGTGGGGGCAGAGGCATGGAGACCCCCAGCCCACTCTGGGGGAGCCCTGACTGCAGCCTCAGCATCACGTGGCAGAGCAGCCTGTGCCTGTCCCCAGGCTGTGCCCTGCCCCTCCAGCCAGCTGGGGAGGATTCTGATCACAGCAGCTCCCTCCTCTCGGTCATTCAAAAATAGATTCCAGAAAAAACGCCTCAGTGTTTTTCCAAGTACATTGCAAGCCAGGAAATTTCATCCAGCAAGACCTTCTCCAACACAAACTGCTCCTGCCCTGTGCTGCCCTCAGAGAGGTCTTTATAACCTTAAAGAGTCTCCCTGGGTGGCACCAGGGGGTTCATCCAGGAGAGGGACAGGGAGCTTTCAGGGCCAAGGACAGAAACCTTGGCACACATCAGCTGTGACTCTCCAGGGAGCAGCCAGGGAAGAAAGTAGGACTGGGCAGGAGCACTGCAGCTCCTCTGACACAGCAAACCAGGGCTCTGCCAGCCACAAGATGCCCCCATGCCAGCTCCCTGCATCCCAGGGCCTCTTCCCGTCCCAGGAAGCAGCCTGGGATGGACAAGTGCCAGCAGCAGGTCCTGCCATGGGGCTGCCCTCGGGTGCAGACCCCACCATGGCAGCAGTCCAGCAGGCAGCACAGGGGACTGCGCAGAGGCCAGGAGGTGTTTCAGCAGGAATGAGGTTAGAAGAAAGGTCCTTCTTACTAAAAACTGCAGCCTCTGCCTCTCTGTCTCTGGAGTAAACTCCCTGGACATTGGAATGATTTCCCCATTACGGATGATAATGGCCCTGCAATGAAACATGGAAGGATGAGATTAGACAGAAGGAGACTTGGCTGAGGAGCTGAGCCTGGCTCTCCAGGGCTGATTCCCAGGATGGTGCAACCCCTTCCCCTCTGCTGCCCCCCTTTCCCAGCCTGAGGTGGGGGCTGCTTCCTGGATTCACTGCTGTCCCTGGGCAGGGCATGGCATCTCTGCCTCCTGTGCAGGGAGGAAGGGGAAATGGCAGAGAAACATGGGGCAGAGGGGAATGAAGCAGACCAAATCCAAGGACAGAATATGGTTAGAAAAGGAGCAGCACGAAGGCTGCCTTCAGAGGGGAGCTGCATGCAGCAGGGGCAGAAATTGCCTGCAGCAGGAGAGGTACACGTGCCCACCCCACACCAGCACTGCCACTTGCTGCTGGGTCTGCTCTTACAGTTTGATGTCTCAAGAAAACATAAATGTCTGATTATGAGATGTTTCTGGATGTCATGGTAGGCCCAAGGATCCCCAACACTGATCTGGTGGCTGTGATCTCCTGCAACGCTGCAGGGCCGGGCTGGGCTCAGCTCTGGCCGTGTCTGACGCCTGGGAAGGCAGCACAGGCTGCTCCCCAGAGGCACAGCCACAGCCTCAGCACCCTGTGCATGCTGACATCCTGCATGGCTGGTGCCTGGCTGCTGCTGCCACGGGGCGGGACCTGCACCCAGAACGAAGGCTCTCCTCCTGCTCTGTCCCAGAGCTGGAAGCACATCCAGCCTCAGAAAATTGACCAGAGCCTGTATTTGCTGGGCTGGCGTTGCTGAGGACAAGGTAACCTGCAGTAAATACCCAGAGCAACTGTAGCTGCCCCATTCTTGGAAACGTTCAAGGCCAGGTCAGACAGGGCTTGGGACAAGCTGCTCTAGTGGGAGGTGTCTGAAATGGCAGCGGGTGCAACAAGATGAGCTTTAAGGTCCTTTCCTACCCAAACCATTCTCTGATCCAATGATAAATACAGGACAGTTCAAACCAGTTTCACCTGCAGTGTCACCTTTAGTGTCAGGTGGACCTTTTGCCATTGCTTGGGGCTGTGGGCACACTCAGGGGCAGTTAGAGTAGCCCTCCCTGGAAATACACACAGCAATTAAAGTGCTTGGGCTCCAAGCTCCCACTGCACACAGATTTGTGTCCTGCTCCTGAAACAGGTCATTGGTATGAAGTGTACTCTAAAATGACTTCTTGCACATTTTTGAAAGCTTTGCTGAGTGCAATTTTCACTCTCCAAGCTGCAGCCCAGGCCAGTGGCAGCAGCCGGGGCCAGGGTGCCCAGAGCCATCTGGGTAGCAGAGAAGATGTTGTTAGGAAAGAAGGGAGCACATCCCAGATTTTGGGAGGCAATTCTACAGCCCTGTCTGTGTACCTGGCAAGCACAGAGATCACATTGTCCCCGGAGCATGGAGCAGGCAGGGGATGACCCTGCCCAGTTCTGCCACCTCCACCCTCCCCTGGACAGGGATGGAGCTGGGTGTTCCTCACCAGCATCCCTCCGGCACCACCCCACCCTCCTGGGCAGAGCTGGGGGCTGCCCTGCGGGGCTGTACCTGCTGTCACCAGCGTTGGCCACGTAGAACTTGCCCATGAGGTAGATGGCAGCCAGGGCACAGCAGCCGCCGGGCAGGTGCTGGGACGCCCGCTCCCGCTCGATCTGCTCGTCCTGGGGAGACAGGGTAGGGGCAGCCCCAGAGAGCACCTGATACCACAGTTCCAGCCAGGGCACCTTTCACCACACTGCCACGGAGTGGCTGCAGGGCTTGTGGGGCTTGTGGGGCAGCCAGGGATGGGGCTTCATTGGGGCAGGGAACAGCAAGACAGGAGGGGAGCAGCTGGGCCTCCTGGGACAAAGTGTAGGGAAGCCTTCTGCACCACAGAGCCCAAAGCCTCTGCATTCCGAAAGCTCAAAATGCAGAGCAGCACAGAGCCCTCTCTGAGACCACCATGCTTGGAGCCCTCCCTGCAGTCCCCAGAGCTGCCTTTTACCAGTGGGATCAAGCTGATGCAGACAAGACAGCAAAGAGGGGCTCTCAGGGGGTGCTCTGGATGATCCCACAGGCAGAGGATCCTCACCATGTGCTTGAAGGCATTCTCAATGGCACCGATCACCAGGCTCTCATGGGACACTGCTTTCTCCAGGTGAAACCGTGGCACAGCATCATTGGGGACCTCCCCACGGTCCTCTGCATTGGACATCTGGTTTGGGTCTGCAGAACCGGTCTGTGTGTCGTGTGGGAGGCAGATGGGAGGTGGGGAGGGGTCCTGCAGGATCTCCACGAGCTCCCGGAGCTGCTCACAGATGTGCAGGTGGAGCCTCTCGGATGCCATGACAGCAGCACCGCTGCCTGCATGGCCATCAAACAATGCCCAGTAGTGGAAATAAAAACCTTTCCTGCCCTGCATGGAGAGGAGGGAAAGCTAAATGAGCCTGCAAGGAAGCAGATGGCATGGGGAATTGAGAGCAGCTGGCCACCAGCTGAGGACAGTGACACGAGTCTCACGGGTCTCAGTGCAGGCAGGAGCAGTGTGGGCAGCTGACCAAGGGCGCCTGGACACAGCTGAGCCCTGGCTGGAGCCCAGCCCTGCATCAGATGCCTTGTGCCTCGGAGGCAGCATGGTGCCAGCACAGCAGCCACCTCTGCAGCCCACCAGGGCACGGGGGCCACAGCTCTGCCTGGGCCAGCCCTGGTGAAGCCACACGGGGATGGAGCATGGGAGGAGAAGGGCCACGAACCAAGGGAACCCCCAGTGTGCACACATGGCCACGTGCCCCATCTCATGCCCTGCTGCTGGGCACCTTCCCTGTCGCGGCCCTGCTTGTGAAGCACCAGGCTCTCACCCCATCCAGCTCCCTGCTGCCTTCCCTGGCCGACAGGCAGCCCCTCGGGCTGGGCCTCTGCTCCACAAACACCACCTCACAGCACGCCTGGTCCTCATTGTGCTGGCTCTTCCCTGCGTTTATCACCCTGCCAGGAGGAAAAAAGGTGTAAAGACCCTTTCTTTCACATCCTGCTCCAGCAAATGCCATCCCCCAGCACCTCTTACCCCCAACCCTCCACTCATGTCCCCGTGCCCCCAGAGATGCAGGGATGCCCTGCACAGGTGCTCCTGTCCTGTCCCAGGTGTCTCAGACCAGGTGTGTGGGCTGACCTGGCCAGGAGCAGCACTGAGTCCCACCCACAGCTGGGTCCAGGGGGGAGCAGTTGTCCACACACCTACCAGGTGAGGTGACCAGAAACAAACTGGGTTTGCTGAAGGTCCCTGGACTGCCCCAGGCAGAATAACTGCCTCAAAGCCCGTACCAGCCTCAGATATACACCCCTGGGACACACAGAGAGAATCACAGCCTCGCCCATGTCCCATCACCTCTTAGGGGGAGCAGGGGGCTCAGGGAAGGACGGGAGAATGTGATGGTGATGAAACCAGCAGAACTTTTGCAAAAAGATTCACAGTGACTTTTCCCAGCCTGAGTTGACACAGCAGATTTCAGGTCTAGATTGCAGAACCTGCTCACAGGAAGAAGATGTAAACACAGCAGGGTGGTTTTTCTTCAGGAGACTTCCCAAGTGGTTTGCAGAAAGAACTCTTGGGACACCAATAAAGAGACTTTTTCACTCTGGGTGCTCCTACCCCACTATCTCCAAGGGAAAATCAATATCCCATAAAGCTCTCTAGGATTTCGGGAAGATCAGCTTGAGGATGGAATTGCGGGAGTGGGCTGACAGCAATAAGCAGCAAAAGCCTTCAAAGTCTGACCTTCCCCCTCAGTTAGGGCTAAAACTCGCAGTTTTCAGTGAGTGAAAGAAGTGACAGACAGGTGAAAGAAGAAGACAGTCAGGTCCTTGAAGGGGAAGTCTCAAGGAGTCTCACTCCCAAGAAATCCCCAGCTCCCTGCTCCCCACGAGTCCTGCCAGAGGCGCCGCAGCTTCCTCGCCCTCGGTACCCATCGGTGACAGCGGGTGTTGTGCAGAAAGAGCAGAAAACAAAACGGGCAGAAGAACCCAAACCCCTCGGGGATCGGTGAGAGCGCGGCTCCGGGCGGACGCGCTCCCATCACGGGCACCCCCAGCGCCCGCTCCTCGCTGCTGCCGCTGCCGCTGCTGAAGCGGGACAGCCGCAGCTCACCGCCCGCCGCGACCCACTTTCGAGCTTCCGTGCCGAGCGGTGCCATCCCTCCCGCCCCCCCGGGCCGCGCACGCCGCTCCCGGCCCCGCTCACTCTGCGTATCCCGTGCTCCAGGGCAGCCGCCGGCGCCCGTCGCGGGGGCTCTGCACCGCCCGCCCCGTGTGGTCGTCGGCGCGGCGCAGCTCCTCGGGAGTCAGCTGCAGGAAGGCCGGCCGGCAGAACGCGGCTGGCGGCGGCGATCCGCGCCCGGCCCCGGCCCCGCCGCCCCGGCCTTCTGCGGGGGGCTGCGCGCCCGGCCCCGCGCCCAGCCCCGCCGCCAGCTGCGCCACGGCAGCGCGCACCCGCAGCAGCATCCCGCGCCGGGCCGAGCCGAGCCGAGCCGGGCCCCGAGCCGGGCCGAGCGGAGCCGAGTCGGGCCCCGAGCCGAGCCGAGCCGAGCCGAGCCCCGAGCCGGGCGGAGCGGAGCGGAGCCGAGCCGGGCCGGGCCGAGCGGAGCCGAGCCCGCCGCCCCGCCCCGCCTCCCCCCCGCCGCGGCACGGGGGGGGAAGCAGGCGCGGCAGCTCAGCCGCAGCGGGTACGCGCATCTCCCGCAGCCGGCGGGGAACGAGCCCTCCCGGGTAATGAACCCCGCCGTTATCCCGCAGCCCTGTGGAGAACGAGCCCTCCCGGGTAATGAACTCCCCGCCGTTATCCCGCAGCCGGCGGGGAACGAGCCCTCCCGGGTAATGAACTCCCCGCCGTTATCCCGCAGCCGGCGGGGAACGAGCCCTCCCGGGTAATGAACTCCCCGCCGTTACCCCGCAGCCCGGTGGAGGTGGAGGTCGAGCTCTCCCCGCGAGGGACCGGCACCCAGCCGGGAGCGCCGGGGACACGAGCCATCCCGGCCAGGAAATGCTCTGGGAAAGTCTTTTCCCGGCTGGAGGTGGGGCTGCGGGGGACGGGCTGGCCATGGCCACGCGTTCTGCCCACAGGTGAGTTTCCTAACTGGATCGTCCCGAGATTCCAGCAGAGCCACCTATTCCGGGACAGCATTGCCGTCCAGCGGCAGGCGCTCTGTCCCCCCTGTCGCGCTCCTCAGCCCACGCGCGGCCGTCCCGGGCTATTAATAACCCGAGCCTGCGGAGCAGCAGGGACGCGCCGTGAGAGCGCGGAGAGCTGAACCTCTCCCTCCCTTTCACCCAGGATGCTGCGCTCCAGCGTGAGCAGGATGCGGATTTAGCTGATGCAGAACAACGCACCCTCCCTGGCTGGGAGGGGAAGAGTCGCCAGCTTAAACACCATCGCTCGCACAGCCTGACCTTAGCACCTGCCTGCCTCCTCTGACAGCAAAAAAAAAAAAAAAACAAAAAACGATTTAAAAAAATGCTTGCCTACTGTAAAGGAAAATTGAGGCTGTTTCTTAAAATTCGTGTGCCCCAGTGCCTCAGTTTCACAGAGGAACCACTGATTCCTCTCAGCACGGGGCTTTTGCATTGTAAGTTACAAACAGAAGCAGCACTGAGAAGCCCTCCAGGCTTTAGTCATCTTCTACCAGAGATCTTCAAACTGTACCAGATTATTAGGATCACAGTACAGAAGTGACTCAGTGGTACCTGCATTTCCACCTTCTAATCCCAAGATTTAAGGTCTTCAGTACACTTTATAGCTCTTTCAGTACCCTTCAGTGGGTACTGGTCTAGTGGGCAGCATCCCTGCCCACGGTGGGGGTTGGAACTAGGTTATCTTTAAGGTCCCTTCTGGGGGGGTTAAGGACCCTTCAGGATCTTTACGGTCCCTTCCAAACCAACCCTTCCAGCCTGAGGCCAACACCCCTCTAGCTCCTCTCCAGCATTCATGGCTCCTCTCCTCAGCTCCTGATGCCTGCCCCTCACAGCATCCCTGTCCAGCTGCTGGTCATGCGTGGGGTGCTCTTAGATATTCTGAGTGCAAAATCACCGCGTTATTAAGGCTGAAAATCACTGGATTCTCCAGGGAATGTGTCTCCCCGCTGTGGGACTGCCAATCTGCCCCGTACTGCTGAGTCACCAGGATGCTTTCCTTGGAAAGAATGAATTGGCAGTTTCCAGACTGACTTCTGTGACCCTGCTCGGTATTTGTTGTTTCCGTTATGTTGAGCACAGCATGGAAATAACGGTCTGACAAATAAACACGTTGCTGCAGGAATGCTCCCTGAAACAATGCCATGTTAAAGACCGTTTTCCAAGAAAGAGGGCTCCATTTCCCCCTATTCATCCTGCCAGACAGATCCATGTAAAGTTTTCTCCTTATCTGCAGGCTGATGTTCCTCTTCACAAGGTTGCCTGGCACAAGGCCTGGGGATGCAGATGTTGTAGACTGAGTCAGACTAATGCCAATAAACAGCCACTTCAGGTGCCAGCAGCTCTGCCCTTCGCTCTCCCCATCCCTCTGGGGGTCCTGCCTGGGATGTTCATGCTTTCCTGTCTCCCCATCTCACCCAAAGCTACCCCTGAGCATGGTCAGGTCCTCACCTTCCCTGGACACAGCTTCAGGTGGAGCACTCCAGCATGCTGCCATGATAAACAGTGATTTAAAAATCAGTAACACGGGAATTGGTCTTAAATTATGCTATTTTAGTTAATTTCTCATGTAACTGCTTAGCATCAAAAAAGCTTTTCTAAGTTTCCTCTTTCATCTATGCTGCTGAGCCCCAGAGGAGGTAGGATGGAGCTAGAGATATTTCTTTGTGAAAGAATGACATGTTGGTTGCATTTAAGCCAGAACAGAAGTAAATTAAACATCTAGATCATAAAAGTACCAGAGGATGTTTTAAAACAGGTTCTTTGCAGCACTGCATTAGTTGACTGTAGAGCCTTACTGTGTAATGAGTAATATATTAATTTATAATTAGCATAGTACAGTGAAGCTCAGCAAATAGCTCTGTGCACTCTGGATAATTCATCAACAGAAGAAGTGGTTCTTAATGGTTTCCAAGGTTTGTATGTCCCCTGTAATTGGGAAGTTCAGCATTTATTGTTATTCCTTTGAAGGGATAATTTGATTGCAAGCACACATCTTTATTCCCTGTCTGTTTCTGCTGGAGTGCAGAGAAGCCTTTGGAGCGTTGCTGCTCTGGGTATCTCTGTGACCTCTCTGCAGGTGAGCACATCATTGTTTTGCAGAGCAGATGACCTGGATTTGGTGCAGATTCTCAGAGGGTTTTACCCTTTCCCTGCTGCAAAGGGGAGGGGGGAAGGGGGCACATTAACCTCCTTGGGTCTCTTGGCTTTTCCCCCTCTGCAGCTTCAAAATCTTCCATACAATTTTCATATCTCTCAAGGGATCTTCATTCACAATTCTGCTCTCAAAGTCTTCAGGAGCCTCCTGGTCTCATTTAATATTACCTGACAGTAGAAATACAGAAGACAAAGAATAAATGTATTACAGTAACTCACTGGAATTTACGGAGCCTTTGGGGAACTTACTTTTTAATTTGGATGCTCAGACCCACATTCCAGAGGATGCAGGGAGCAGGACCTCTCCCTGCTTTTGCAGCAGTGCCCAGAGATCCTATGCCTGGACTGCTGTTTTGGCAGGCTGGGAATCTGCACTGAAATCCCCTGTTGTCAGCAAAACCTTTTAAAAAGGGAACAAAATCCTCAGATGCTGGTACTCGGTGCTGAGAGAGCCTGGAGGCACTGGGGCCTCATCAGATGAAGGAAATAAATAAACTTAAACTGAATTAAGATCATAATTCAGTGATCCACTGAAAACAGGGTGTGATAAATCTTCCCCAGGAATAAAATGTCAGGAGTTCTGCTTTTTCCAGCTTTAATAAAATAATTTCTACCCTTCTGCCTATTATCAACTGCAGATAAGGTGATTGCACTGAGCATTAGAAGCCTTCTAACACGTGCATCTGCCTTTGCATGACCATTTGCCCCTAACCCTTCTTGTAGCCCAAGCCCCAATCCACGTGTTTTCATCCTGAAAAAGAAATAATGCTGGTTGCTCACCTGGAAGGTACAGAAGGATTCCAGGCATGGGACAAATTTCTTACATGGGAGCAGGATTTATCACTAAGGATACCTCAGGAAGTGTTGCTAGGGTTTTCTTGGGCCGTTCCTTTCCAAACTTGGCTTGTTATGGATACTGGAAACTTGGGTGCTCTCATCCAGTGCTGCTGGACACTCAATAAGAAGTCAGGATGATGATGAGAAGGAATTTCTATGTTCACTTCCAGCTGAATTTAAATTAAACCAGTTTTACTGAAGTCTTAATTCCTCCACTGCATTTAAATGCTGTGATCTGGAAAGCAACAAGTTCATATTTCTGTATCATACATCAATAAAGAGCTAGAGTTTTTTACACTTCCTTATTAAATAATCTGGCCTAATTTAATTGGAATTTGGCTGGTGTGGAAAATAGCTCTGATTTAATTTGCTCTTGATTGTTCCACTAAAACTTTGTGATCTGAAAGTAGTGTGTTTGTATTTACTTATCGCAGCACTAGAGACCTGCATTGGCAGGCTCTCGATCAAATTACCTGATGAATATAAACAGCAGATTTAATTTAGTTTCATATTGATTGTTGTCATTATTATTAAAACCCTCTGATCTGAAGAATGAGATGCTTGTATTTCCTTAATATCTTATTACTGGGGTTCGGGTTAATCTTGTAGAGCTTTTCCTTTTTCTTCTGAGTAACCAAGTCTAACTAATTGGAATTTAACATATGGCAATTTTGACTCTATAAAGGGGGAAAAGGAACTCAGTTTCCTAGGGCAAAATAGCAAAGTAACCTAATCTTGTCAGGGGCTGGGGTACTCTCCCCTGGATACCTGTGTGCACTTTGGGGGTCGTGGGCGCCCCAGGAGCTGGTGGGTCCCCTCAGGACCTCTGCCTTGCCCTCTGTCTGGTGCCCTGAGGAGCTGCCAGTGCCGCAGTGCCCTTTCCAAGGGCTGGCTTCTGGCCAAGGGAGGGGGCATGCACAGAGGCTTTGGGATCCCATGGAAGGCAAATGGCTGGGGGATTTGCAAACTGCCCACGTGTGAGTTGTCTGAAGAGCTGCTGCGCACCTCTGACTCAGCTTGGCCTTGGAAATGACTCCACGCTTCCAGCTGAGTGTGGGGTGGAAGGTCCAGGTGTAAGCAGTGAGCTGTCTTCAGACACCAAAGGCTTTCATCGATGTTCAAATAGCTTTGAGCAAAGCAACAAAAATGAGTGCCTGGAACTTCAGCCCCTCATCTCAGCTGTGCTGAGGTTGCAGGTCTAACTCTTGGCAGCAACTGTGAAAATTCAACCTTTGCCCTTGCTGTTTGTTGGTGCTTTAAAGCCTGTTGCGGGAGGAGCCATGCAAGCTGTGCCCTGGGGGCGCCAGGAGAGAGTTTCTGGACAAACATGGAGCTGCCCTGAGGAAAGAACTGGCCCAGGCTGGTGCTGTGGTCCCCGGTGTTGGAATCCCCTGTGTCAGGGACAGTCTCCTGCAGAGCCCGATCCAGGCTGGTGATGCTATTTCAGTTCCAGGAAAGCTGAGTTCTGGTGGTTTGACACCAAAGACAGGCTCACATTTTGAGGAGAAGAGGGCTGCAGGAGTGAGTCCATCTGTCTGTCTGTCTATCCCCACACCATCTAGCACCCCTCTGTGCTCGCGGATCCATCACACCTTTTTTGGTAGGGAAAATTAGTTTTTGGGTAAATTAGCTCTGACCAGGCTCATCTTTTGAGAAGGAGAATGCCAGGGCCAGTTATCAGGCTGTCTGTCTCTCCATCTGTCCATCCCTGGACCGTTCTCTATCCCTCGGAACTCACGGGGGCCGTCACCCCCGCTTTGTTTTTTTGGGGGAGATGGAAAGGGGTTGTGTGTGTAAATAATTTTTCCCGTTAATTCTGTCTGCTGTTCCTCCTCCCTGACAGCCTTGACGGGCGCCGGGGCTGACCGGGGCGGGGCAGCGCCCTGGCGGGCGGGGGCGGCGGCGAGCGGCTCGGTGCGCAGCCGGTGCCGGTGCCGGTGCCAGCCCGGGATCGCGGGCCGGTCCCCGGGCAGCGGCAGCAGCAGCAGCAGGCGGCGCTGCGCCCCTTCCCGCCGGCACCGGCTCCGCCGGGCTCCGCTCGGCTCCGCGCCCGCCGCCCCCGCCCAGCCCCGCGCCGCCGCCGCCGCCGCCGCCCGGCGATGCCCGCGGCCCCCGGCGGCTGCGGCCCGCGGAGGCGGCGCTGACCCGGCGGAGCGGAGCGGGGCGGAGCGGCCCCCGGCCATGGGCAGCGTCGGCCCCCGCCCGCCCCGAGGCCACCGGCAGGTACGTGCGGAAAGTTTGGCGGGGGGAACGAGACGGCGGCCCCGGGGCCGCTCCCGCCGCGGTGCCGAGCGCCGCTCCGAGGGGACGCTGAGTCCCGCCGGGGCCGGGGAGCCGCCGGGATCGGCGTGCCGCTGGCACCGGGATGCCGGTCTAGGGCTCCGCCGTGGGGTCCGGCGCTCCCGGCTCCGCCCGGCCGCCGTGCGTCGCCGCCCGGTCCCCGCGTGTCCCGGTCCCCCGCCGGGGCTCCCCGGGACCGGAGCGGGGCTCGGGAGGGCCCTGCAGCGAGTTTAACGGGGCCGGTTCTGCCCTGCGCCCCGTTACCGGTGGTTCCGACAGCAGCGGCGGCCGCGGCCCCTGCGGGCTGAGGGGGGTTCGGAGCCGGCGGGGCCCGGTCCGGCCCCAGCTCGGGGAGTGGGCTCGTCACGGATGCTGTTTTGCCAGAGCTGTGAAGCTACCTGCCTTTCTGGGAGGCACAGCGCTGCCGGAGAGATCCCAGATTCTGCGGCCAAGGATGCTCCGTTGCTCTGGAAGGGCAGCGGCGCTGAGAGCCAGCTGCCTCGTGGGGTGCCTCGAGGGGCACAGGATGGGTCAGATGGCCCCACCACCACGAGCAGAGGCTCAGGGGCTCGCAGGAGAGCATGAGCTGCACCAGTCCCATTCTGGAGTCGTGAGTTTGTCCATGCTGGGGGTGCCAAGGCAGGGAAGCAGCGATCTCCTCCTCCTGCTCACCAGCCATCCCTTTTGCTGCAGAGGGCTTGGGGGGCTGCTCATTCGCCTCATTAGCACCGTGGGGCACTGGACCCTGGCTGGAGGGGCACGGTTCCACATGGGGCTTTAACGGAGGAGGAGGAAAACGTCCGTAGCTCCTGTGACAGGCAGAGTGGTCGTTGTCTGCGAGGGCAGCAGGGAGCTGTTCCTGTGGTGTGTCTGTGCTGGAGAACCTCGATGAAGCTCCCATGTGGATGATGGCCCATGCCCACATGTGCCTACAGGGAGGGACGTGGGCCCTCACAGAGGAACCATCAACTCCTGACACTCTGGTTGCAACTGAGATTGACAGTCCGAGAGACTGGGGAATTTGACAGAATTCAGGTCCCAGCTCAGACCCAAAAGGCAAAAGCAGCTAAAAAATGTTAGTGAAAAATTCCACAAAATTCCAAACAGCACATAACAGAATGGAGAATACCAAGATCTTCAATCAAAATTAAATGTTTTGACATGCCAGAGCACCACTCTTCATTTCACTGACATTCCAGGCTGAAAAATCTCAAGTCAGACCAAACATTTGTACTTGTAATCTCACTACACTGGAGGTTGATAACTGTCAAAACAGCGATTTCTGCGGAGCTGTGTTTTCTAATGGGAGTTTGGGCATGAGTGGGAACTCTGAGTGCCTGTGCCAGCATGGAGTGCTGGGATGCACCATGTCCTCCTGCTCCCCTTGTGCTCTCCTGGCCCCCAGCGTGGCTCCTGCTCAGCTCAGTGGTTTCCCTGCGGAGTGTGGCATGGACAGTGTGGATTGCATTATTGATAACACTGTAATTTATTTATGCTTCCTTGGCTATAGCAAACATCTCAGCCTTTCTGAGCTAAATATACTTTGCACTGGGAATGTGGGGCTGTCCCCTGTGGGATGGAGTGGCCAGTGGAGTGCTTGGGTTTTGGTCCACCTGAGAGGTTTAGGAATGTCTCCTGGAAACTCACATGGCCTGGAGGGTCCCATGGGCATGAGCTGGGGATGGGCTCCCCCAGAAGGACTCTGGTGTGTGCTGTGGGGCTCAGGCCTGGTGCCCGGGCCCTGGGCTGTGCTCCCTGCATGGAGCAGGAGCTGCAGCAGCCAGGAAACCAGGGTCTCCTGATGGGGACCTGGCTGCTCTGCTGGAAGGTGCATGGGAGGTGTGTTGGCACTGGGGACTCGCTGTTGCAAAAATTGCAGCAGCATTGTGTCTGCTGTCCTCACATCTGGGCTGCCAGCTGTGCCCCGTCATGGGCCAAGACAGCTGGGACACAGCTCCTGCTGTGTGCAGCGTGGCTGGGCAGGGTGGCCCCAGGTGTGGGGCATGTGCCCCACTCCCTGCTGGGTGCAGTGCTGTGGCACTCACTGCCTCTGGGTTCAGGTGAAGGACTGAGCAGCTCTGAGAGAGCTGTTTGCTTTGTCATTGAGCAAATAGTGCATGCTTTGAGCTGACATCCGTATTTACACAGTGGGCTGTCACGTCTCTAAAGGGACTCCAGCAGCACCAGCTGTTGTATGATCCCCCTCTGAGAAGCCTCATGCAGAGCATATTGTGCCAGAACATCAGAGATCACCTAAATATGGGTTTACAGGAGTCTAGAGTCCCACCACATCACCTCGAGGAGCAATGGTTTTCTTGCACATTGAGCCACACTGGATTCTTCCTGGCAATGGAGGGGCTGGAGCAGTGGGCAGGGATGGAGTCAGGACAGCACGTGGGATGCTGCCAGACACTCTTCAATCTGTTCCTGGCCCAGCTGACCATCCCACAGCATTAATTATAAGCATTTCCTTACCTCTAAATTATCTTTTTAGCATAAAATATGTGGTTTTGTCAATCTACCTTTGGCTTCTTCCTGCGCAAATGTCAACACTTTTGATGACATTTTCTGATTTTTGTTTCCCAGATGGGAGAATCAAAGTGCAAAATATCACTTTAAATCACCAATTCGGAATGAAGCATTTTTCATTTTGAAATGCCAGTTTAAAACAGGAAAATTCATTTTAAAATGCTTCCAAACAAGAAATGTCCTTTTTACCACTTCAAATAACTTCATTTTGATTAAAAATGTCAGCATATTGTGTGTGAAGAAGCATCACCTCTTCATTAGAGGAGTCTGTGGTTTCACTGTCTCATGGTCCGGAGCAGATAGAAATTTCAAACATGGTTGAAAATTGAAGATTTCTTCTCTGAGGGGTGTGGGTTTGTCCAGTGCACTGCCCATGGAGGGGACTGTGGGTGCAAGGTTGGCACAGGGCAGGGGCACCCCTGGCACCTGCTGCTGGTCCTGGCAGCACTGCCCAGCCTCAGTGTCATCGCCACTTGTCTTTGTGATGTCTTGTTAGTAAGTTATGATCCAGCACTAATATTTTATGGGGGACATAGTTGTTTTCTGGACCTGGTGAGACCCCAGCAGGTGATAATGGAGGCTGGGAGGTCACCATGCCACCTGGCAGCTGCCAAGCAGTGACATGGCTGTTGGTGCTGCTGCCTGCGGAGTGCCAGAGCTGTTCCCATCTGAACGGCTGTAAATAGTGAAGAGAACACATTTAAAGAACCCAGCAGTAAAATACAAAACCTTTGGGATTTACATTTTTCTCTAGGGGCTTCAGATGGTGTAAGACTTGGCTTCTTCCCAGCATGCGCTGCATGGAGTAGGAGTGGTGCCAATGTGGTGCCAAGAGAGATTCTCAGTGTGTCCAGGGGTAGCTGATGCAGTTTTGAGTGTGTGGTTGCATGAATTTGGTGTCTGTGCTGGCAGGAGGAGCAGCCCCAGAGGAAGGTGATGCCTGGGAGACCAGACTGCAGGTCCTGGCGCTGCCGTGGGCTCTGTGTATCCCACTGGCAGTCTGCTGCAATTCCTGCAGCAATTCCTGCCTCCTGTGGGTGCTGGCCCCAGGACATCCAACGGGATCAGCCCATCCTGCTGTTTGTCAGCAAGTGCTTTACAAGTGCCAAGCCTTGGGCATCACTGCAAGGGACCTCAGCGACACAAGGACAGTCACAGCACGTACCCACTCACAGACAAGGCAGAACCTGAAATGACTCGCTGCTGATCTGCTCTGGCTCTTCCCACACACACTGCCTGTGCATTTAGTGTTTGTCATCTGCTTCAACGACCTACTATAAAGGACCTGATTTTGTGCTCTCAGCAGTAAAAATCAGGAGCAGCTCTGCAGGCCCTGCTGTTTAAAGGGGTGAGCAGGGTTATGGGCTGAGCCCCTGGAGAAGTTTCAGTGGTGCGATGGACACGTGCTCATGCACCTGAGAGTGTGTCCTGAAGTGGGGCTGGTGAAATTCCCAGGTGTCCCCAGCCACTCCCAGGGACACAGTGGCTCATGCTGATGGCAGGTATCACTGCCCAGGTCCTTCTTTCTCCTTTCAGATGTGCTGATGTCTGCTCCTTGCAAAGACCTGACCCACCTGAGGTTGGCAGATGCACAGATGTGACCGTGAATCACCAGTAAAAGGTAACCATCACTCACCTGTACTACTGCTGGTGGGATCTCTTTCTGTCCTGCTGAGATGGCCTATGCTGCTGATGAAGTCTGAGGTCATCTGAGGGTGGTGGGTGAATCCCTTCATCTCCCAGGGCCATGTCCCCACAGCCAGACACCCCAGTGCTCACAACGTTCAGGAGTCGTACCGGTGAGTGGATCTGCACCTCCCAGCCCTCCTCAGTCCCTTTTCCTGCACATATCTCTTCTTGTTTTCAGTAGAATGAGTGAGAGAGATATACAGAGCCTGAGCAAATGGGTTTTCGTGCTCAGCCTCTGCCTCACCACGCTGTGGGGACGACTGACGCTGGCCTCCACGCACCAGCACAGAAGCCATTCAGGTAGGGGAGCGAGACCCTTGCTGCACGTGTCACATGCTTGTGCAGTCATCTGTGTCCCCGTGACAATGGCAGTACCTTGGGGTCTTCATGGGATGCCTGAGGTGGGGGTTACATGGGGATGAGCTGCTTGGTGAAGTTCTGTCTCACATTTCTTGCCGGGGGAGGAGGAGTTCCAGGCTGTGGTGCACACTTGGAGCAGGTGGGCATCCCTGGGGACCAAATGCTGACAGCCTCAAGGAGCTCAGAGTCCATCCCTTTTCCTGGGGTCTGGGCAGCAAGAATGAGCATGCCAAATGTGTGGGGCAGCATCCAGCAAACGGACACCAAGAGGCACAACACAGTGCCACTGTGACAGCTGCTGGATTGGTGTTTGGAGTGTCCACATGTGCAGGAAACTGCCGGGACTGCTCCTTCAAGATGGGTGGGAACATGCAGCCATAGCAGCTGCTGCTTGGAGATAGAAGTTGTGAATACTCATGATGGGGCATTTAAAACCAGGGGCTTGGTGAGCTGGGATGGTCTAAGGAGTTAAAGAAGGAATTTCTTCACGTCTGTAGCAAAATCTGAGACACATATAATGATCCATATGTACATCTGTACAGGCTCCTTGGAGCACAGTGGGAGGACGTATGAGGGGGTGGATGCTGGTGTTACTGGTGTTACTGGTGGGGCTGTGCACCTGGCAGCACAGGCAAACACTCAGATCCCAGGGCACCTGCTGTCTGCTTCCTATGCCTCTGCTTGGAAAGGGCATCTAGGGGTTAATTTGAAACCATTCACGCTCTTGATTGACCCCACACCTAACCCTGTCCTATTTCTGTCATTTTTGCCTGACAGTTAAAGCAGTTCTAATCCTGTAATCCCCACCCGCATTGCTTAAAACCAAAACACATCTTCCAGAGTGCCTCCCTCACCCAGTCAGGCAGCAGCTACCTGCCCTTCCCTCCTCCTAACCCTGGATACCCCATCCTTGGGAGTGTCCAAGGTCAGGCTGGACAGGGCTCTGAGCAGCCTGGGCTAGTGGAAGGTGGCTCTGGTAGTGGCAGGCAGTGGAGCAAGATGAGCTTTATGCTTCTTTCCAACCTAAACTATTCTGTGATTCTAACTGGGAGAAAACTCTTCACTTTTTTTCTGGGATGACTTTTTTGGCACTGAATCAGGTCTACCAGGGATATGGGCACTGCTGGCAGCTTAAATGCTCACTCAACCTGCCCAATCCCAGTGCCAGAGAGCCCTGCTCCTCCATGGTATTACTTTGTAGGGAGCTGCTTCTTTGAATTGTGTTTATTCACACGTAAAACCACCCAAAAATTATCAGTAGCAGAGGAATTGTGACCTCAAACTTAAAAATTTCTTGAAGAGAGAGACCACATGCAAACCCTTTGTTTGCTCTCCAGGGACACGTCTGACTGTGACAACCAGGTCTGATAATAGAATTACAGAATATCTCAAGTTGGAAGAGATCCACAAGGATCATTAAGTCCAACTCCTGGCCCTGCACACAAATCATACCAAGTGCCCGAGATGCCTTGTGCCCACCCAGCGCATGGAGATGCTGCTTTGTCCAGGCAAAGTGCTGCTTCCTGCAGAGTGTGGTTGGATTTAAGGGGCCACATGAATCAGGCACGTCGTTTGGGAACAGAATAAGAGACTCCTTGGTGAAGAATGATTCACCAGCAGTTTAATCCCCTGTGTAACATGGTGAGGCTTCATGATGAGCAAGGCTGGAATGTCTG
This sequence comes from Melospiza melodia melodia, assembly GCF_035770615.1. NCBI lineage: Eukaryota > Metazoa > Chordata > Aves > Passeriformes > Passerellidae > Melospiza > Melospiza melodia. The sequence continues at coordinate 9,078,864 of NC_086221.1, forward strand.
GATCCAAGTCCCACAAAGGTGGCCCCAGCACCTTCTAAAGCTGATAATCAAAGGGCTGTCTTTGCCTTTGTGCTCATCACTCAACCTGAAGCAGAAGGAAAAAAGCATTTAAGTCAGCTGGGATTTTTTCTTTTGGGAAATGAGGTTCTCTTGGCATTGCCTGACACTTACATGCATCCAACTTCTCTTCATTTTGTAGCTCTCCACCAGCAAGCAGTATTTTACACTGAACATGTGGGGTTGTGCCCACGCTCCCTGAGATACTCAAAATGTGTCATTTCGGGTTATGCCATAAAAACCCCATGTTCTGCTGCTCATTTAAAGGTCAATCAGAGTAGGACAGCATTTTCATTTTATTTTTGCATGCAGGATTCAAAAGCTGTTTGCTCTTACAATTCTTCATGGTTCCATGAGATAAGCTGTGTCTTTTAAAAACGGGTTCCAGTGGGGAAATGCCAGTTAAATGGGAGGGAGAAGCATGCCAGAAGCTCTGGAAGTTATCCCAGGCTCTCGGGAGGTTTCCTGCTGTCGGTGTTAAACACCCCATCCATCTGATACGCATTTTGTTCCAAGTTTCCTGCTGCTCAGCAAAAGGAGAAGCAGCTGCAGGAGCTCTGGGGCCCGCTGCTCACGCTGCACGTGGGCTCAGCCTCTCTGCTCTCACTTCCCAGGCATGGGACATGAAAACCCCGAGTGGCAGGGCTGGGAAAACAGGTGAATCTGGTGTGTAGGAGCTGAGGTGCATTTTGGCAGCTGGGATGGCCCCTACCTGGCTCCCCATGGGCTCAAATGCATGGCCTGGGGAGGAGATGCAGTGTCCTGCTGCCAGGGCTGGCACCTGGAGGGGGCAAATTTCCAATGGCATCGTGTCCTAGGGCAGGGCAGGGTGCCAGATTGTCAGAAGAAAATGCAATGGGGAATGGTTTAAACTGGAAGGAGACCGGTTTTGGTTAGACATTCAGAAGAAATTCTTCCCTGTGAGGGTGGTGAGGCCCTGGCTCAGACTGCCCTTGAACCCAGTCCTGGAAGTGTTCAAGGCTGGGCTGGATGGGCCTTGCAGTAACCTAGCCTGGTGGAAGGCATCTCTGCCCATGGCAGGGCGTGGAATAAGATGATTGTTAAGGTCCTTTCCAACCCTAGCCAGGCTCTGATTCTACAGTTCTAAGACCTTCAGGCAAATCCCTGAGAGTGGGATGAGTCCTGATGCTGCGTGCTGCTTCTTCAGCTCTGCCATCAGTAGGGCCCTTGCTGTGGGGCTGTGTGTGCCCCAAGGGGGCTGTGGGGCTGTGCCAGGGCTGTGGGGCTGTGCCAGGGGCTGTGGGGCTGTGCCAGGGGCTGTGCCAGGGGCTGTGGGGCTGTGTGTGCCCCAAGGGGTCAATGGGGCTGTGCCAGGGGCTGTGGGGCTGTGCCAGGGGCAATGGGGCTGTGCCAGGGGCTGGGGGGCTGTGTGTGCCCCAAGGGGGCTGTGCCAGGGGCTGTGCCAGGGCAATGGGGCTGTGCCAGGGGCTGTGGGGCTGTGCCAGGGGCTGTGCCAGGGGCTGTGGGGCTGTGTGTGCCCCACGGGGGCTGTGGGGCTGTGCCAGGGCAATGGGGCTGTGCCAGGGGCTGTGCCAGGGGCAATGGGGCTGTGCCAGGGGCTGTGGGGCTGTGTGTGCCCCAAGGGGGCTGTGCCAGGGGCTGTGCCAGGGCAATGGGGCTGTGCCAGGGGCTGTGCCAGGGGCAATGGGGCTGTGCTAGGGGCTGGGGGGCTGTGTGTGCCCCAAGGGGTCAATGGGGCTGTGCCAGGGGCTGTGGGGCTGTGCCAGGGGCAATGGGGCTGTGCCAGGGGCTGGGGGGCTGTGTGTGCCCCAAGGGGGCTGTGCCAGGGGCTGTGCCAGGGCAATGGGGCTGTGCCAGGGGCTGTGGGGCTGTGCCAGGGGCTGTGCCAGGGGCTGTGGGGCTGTGTGTGCCCCACGGGGGCTGTGGGGCTGTGCCAGGGCAATGGGGCTGTGCCAGGGGCTGTGCCAGGGGCAATGGGGCTGTGCCAGGGGCTGTGGGGCTGTGTGTGCCCCAAGGGGGCTGTGCCAGGGGCTGTGCCAGGGCAATGGGGCTGTGCCAGGGGCTGTGCCAGGGGCAATGGGGCTGTGCCAGGGGCTGTGCCAGGGGCAATGGGGCTGTGCCAGGGGCTGGGGGGCTGTGTGTGCCCCAAGGGGGCTGTGCCAGGGGCTGTGCCAGGGCAATGGGGCTGTGCCAGGGGCTGTGCCAGGGGCAATGGGGCTGTGCTAGGGGCTGTGGGGCTGTGTGTGCCCCAAGGGGGCTGTGCCAGGGGCTGTGCCAGGGCAATGGGGCTGTGCCAGGGGCTGTGCCAGGGGCAATGGGGCTGTGCCAGGGGCTGGGGGGCTGTGTGTGCCCCAAGGGGGCTGTGCCAGGGGCTGTGCCAGGGCAATGGGGCTGTGCCAGGGGCTGTGCCAGGGGCAATGGGGCTGTGCTAGGGGCTGGGGGGCTGTGTGTGCCCCAAGGGGGCTGTGGGGCTGTGCCAGGGGCTGTGGGGCTGTGCCAGGGCTGTGGGACTGTGCCAGGGGCTGTGCCAGGGCAATGGGGTACCTGCCCCACACAGGCAGCTCTGCCTGGGCAAGGACTCTGGGCACTGCAATGCCCCACACTCAGCTGGCTGCCATAAGGCAGAGGGAGTCAAATTTCTCTTTATCTCTGAGCTGCACCTTTCCGAGCAAATTAAAAGGGCTTTGACACGTTAGCAAACTGCTATTGCATGGTTGTAATGACCGATTCCTCCGTTCTGCCTGGCTCTCCCTTGGCTGAACCTTTTAAAATTAGCTGGAAATGAGCAGCCGGAGAGCAGGACTGCAAGGGAGCAGAGGGGTTGCCTGGGCAGCCCTCCCGGGAGGAGCTCTGCTAATGAAGCTTTTCTGAAAATGAGTCAAAACCGTAACTGCGTGTGAACACTGAGACTTGAGGGTGTAAAATTCCCTGGTGAGGTGCACGGGGTGGAAGAGTGACTCCTTGTGGTCCTGGACCACAGTGTGAGAGGAATGGGGGCTCATAGGCAGCCCAGGGCAAGGATCTCTACTTCCTCCTCAAATTATTTGAAAAATCTCGTGAACCATAAGGAAAGGGCAAAACAGTCATGTTTGTTCTGCAAAGAATTGCTTTCCTTTTCACTTTCACCGAAGTCTACCATTTCTGTATACAAAAGGATAGAATTTATTATTAAAGCTGAATTACTATGGCATTTCAAAGAGAAGATAAAATTTGTGGCCAGAGATATTATTACAAAATATTCCATATAATAATGGTGTAATTATTATGGACAGAAATGAAAGTAAGGGTTCATTAAAAGAAAATGACCATGAAATAGCACTAAATGGAGTAAATTAGAGTCATGGTGATTGTGCAGCCCGTCCTGCCCGTGTGCGGTGGGAAGTGTCCTGAGCCGAGGGCATGGAGCAACCAGGAATGCCCTGATGCCTGCTTACCTGCATACATTTTGGGATGCCACACTGCAGGAATGCAGCTTCCCTGTCCTCTACCCAGCCTGGCTCCTGTTTGCTAGGGAATAAAAGTGACCCCAGTGTCCCCAGTGACCCACAGGACCCAGGACGTGCCCACGTGTGGCTCTGCGCTGCTGCCCCAGTGCTCATTAAGCAGGACCTGCAGGCATCTCTGGGGTCGTGGGAATGAAGTCTGTCAGCCCTTTTTGGCTGATTTGTATTGTGCTTGTGTGGGCCATTACCCAGCTGGAGCGCTGATTTGAGATGCTGACCAGCTCTAAACTCTGATCCCAGAGGTGATCAGCCAACACGGTAGTTTTCTATTTTCCTTAATATTTTAATGGCACTGGGAGGGGGAGCAGCAGAGCAGCTTGAATTGCTGATGAACACCATGACATTTCTCTGCCGCTGCAGGGTGGAAACCTGATCCTCCTCCAGGGAGAGGGTGGGTGATGGCAAGGTGGAGGCACTGACTGTAGCTGGTCGGAAGGGATGGTGCTGTGCTTGACGCCAAAAGCAGCACCGTGCACCATCCCCTCTTGTAGCAAAGTGCATCTCATTATCAGCTGCAATTAGCTAATGTGCTCGTTAGTTTCAATAAAGCTCTTGGCTTGGCCGTGGCAAACGGGGATGCATTTTGGAGGGTACCATGGGTGTGAGGGCTATTAGGAGCAAGAGCTGAGATACGAGAGGTGTGGAGCAGGTACCAGCACTTTTCCTTACCCAAGGACTGGGAAGATGCTGTGCCCAGACGCCAGCTGTACTCACCAGCAGCCCCAGAGGTGATTCCAGAGCTGGGACACTGCTGCACATACCGGGCTCTCCTGTGCCTTGGTCACAGCTCACAGCAGCAGCGCTGCCCAGGGCAGTGGGCAGGGGATGGCCTGAGCTCTCTGAGCTCTCTGGGGTCTCTCAGTGCTGCCCAGGGCAGCGGGCAGGGGATGGCCTGAGCTCTCTGGGGTCTCTCAGTGCTGCCCAGGGCAGTGGGCAGGGGATGGCCTGAGCTCTCTGGGGTCTCTGAGTGCTGCCTAGGGCAGTGGGCAGGGGATGGCCTGAGCTCTCTGGGGTCTCTGAGTGCTGTCCAGGGCAGCGGGCAAGGGATGGCCTGAGCTCTCTGGGGTCTCTGAGTGCTGCCTAGGGCAGTGGGCAGGGGATGGCCTGAGCTCTCTGGGGTCTCTCAGTGCTGCCCAGGGCAGTGGGCAGGGGATGGCCTGAGCTCTCTGGTCTCACGGGGCTGTTTCTCCTGCAGTGCACGTGGAGCCCGGCACGTGCGAGGTGATTGCAGCTCACCGGTGCTGCAACAAGAACAAGATCGAGGAGCGCTCCCAGACGGTGAAGTGCTCCTGCTTCCCAGGGCAGGTGGCAGGGACAACACGGGCAGCTCCCTCCTGCGTGGACGGTGAGTACCCACGGTGCAACCCTTCCTTTTCAATCCCTGACCTCATCTTCATGGGTTAAACAGGTGCGGGGTCTCCATGTCCCTGGCATTAGCAGAGGAGACCTGCCCTGGGATCCTGCAGCAGAGCAATGGGGAAGGGGGCACATTTTGGGGCACTTTCTCATTGGGCACTCACTGAGCTGGTGTGGCTGTGATACTCCACTCTGTGCAGCCCTGAGCTATGTGCTGTGGGGGAGTTATGGGGGTTCCAGCATCACCGTGCTGGGGTCAGGTCTGCAGCACTGATCCCTGCACGTCTCCTCACCCTGCTGCCACAGCTGGAAGCAGGGATATGATTCCAGCCATGCAACACCTTTGCCTGTGAGGAGCACCAGACATACAACCTGTATGTTTTATTGAATGCCATTATGTGCTACGACCAAAGAGCCATCACCAGCCCCTGCCAGCATGGTATTGATTTGCTTGACAACCAGTGGCCTGTGACTGCAGTTCTGTGCAACACCTAGTAATGCCAGAATAAATTGTTAGGGAAGGCTCTTGTTGTCCCCAGCTGCTCAGGTCATATTGTTCCCAAATATGAGAGAGCCCACTCTGGTTGCCCAGACTGGAGCCATGAATCACAAGACCCTAGTAGAGCAGAGTGGTAGGAGACAATCCCTTTGCTCCATAAGTGGAGCCTGAAACAGGTTCTTGAACAGCACTGCTGTTCAAGCAGTGAGGACACTGGGCTTTTTTTCCCTTGGGTAGTGAGAGAACACAGGGTGTTCTGGAGGCAGGTGGAGCAGCTGGGCCAGGTGAGGCCAGGCAGGTGAGGAGCAGCCCCTGCTCCAGGGCTCCTCAATGTGAGCTGTGGTGGAGAGAGGGGCTGGTGTCACCCGAAGGTGGGCAGAGCTGGTCCTCCATGCCCTGTGCTGCAGCCTGGCTGCTGATCCCCTCCTCTCCCCAGCCTCCATCGTGCTGCAGAAGTGGTGGTGCCAGATGGAGCCGTGTCTGCACGGGGAGGAATGCAAAGTGCTGCCTGACCTCTCGGGATGGAGCTGCAGCAGTGGCAACAAAGTGAAGACGACCAAGGTACGTCCCTGGCAGGTGCTGGGGGGTACCCAGGTGTGCCTCCCCAGCCTGGGGCAAGCAAGCAACACCCAGGAGAGCACCCACAGCTCTGGGGGAAGGAGAGAGCTCCAGCTCCTTCAGGGCACACACACTGATAAGGAGCAGAGCAGAGGGTCTGGGCTGTGCACTTGTCACTGGTGCTGGAGGGGCTGGCAGGCATGCCACAACCCTGCGTGCATCGCAGAGCTTTTCCAATTGATCATTCTTGCTGGAAGGATTGGTGTTGGATGGCTCAGCCCCTGAGCAGACACCCCAGGTGTGTCTGTGTAACATCCCAGGGCTCCCAGGGTGTCCAGGTTGCTCCCCAGCACTTCCCACTGCTCCGGGGCCACGGGTTGCCCTTCCCAACCCAGTGGCACAGCCCTGAATCTGTCCCTGTTCCCTGTCTGAGGCAATCATTTGTGACAGAGCCCTACACGATTATTATTTTCATGGCTTGCTGAATACCCCAAAGAACAAGGTGTAATTAAAATTTTATCAAACTCATTAGTAATTACATATATGCCATGGTAAATCGGTTGCATAATTTTGTAATAATTGTTCATACTGTTGAGTGTAATTATTCCTCATGCTTTCGTTTTCCTCACCCCACATCCCCCACCACAAAATTATCGCAGTAAGCAATGTCAGGATTTTTTTCATTGCTGCTATTATTTTTGTGCACAGAAAGCACTTTCATGCTGAAGCGTTTTTATGGACACCCAAAAAGGTTCCTCCAGCCCTGAGCATCCATCACTGACCAGTACCTACAGCATTACATTGAGCTGATTGTCTTTTTCCCCTCTCAGTGTTGTTTGGTTGGTTTCCCCCAGCAACTGACTTAGCACCAAGCCTCTGCTCTGGCTTTGCTGTCTTGAATTCTCGCTGGGACCATTCCCATCTGGAATGGGAGCAGGACTTGGGAGCTTCTGCTCTCCTGCCTCATCCAGCAGACCCCTCCACGGCCAACCTCCTTTTGGGTGCTGTGCCCTTCCTTAGGGAGGCAGCAGTTTGGGAACACAGACCTGTGTTTTCCAAAGGACTTCTGGTAGCTTTGGATGACTTTAGTGACTTTGGAATGGTGCCAAAGGGCTGGATTTGCATCTCAGTCCCCTGTGCAGGCACACCTCAGTGGGAGCTGCAGCCAGAGCACAAAAATCACAAACCATCCTTAAGGTGACATTTGGAATGGCCACTCCTTTAAATGAAAGTAAAGAGCCAATCTTATTTGCACCTCTTGAGGCTGTTTGCTGATAATTCATGGATGGGGAATCAGCTGGATGCACTGTATGATTTCTGCTCTCCTCCACAGGTCACTCGATAGCCCCCATGCAGCGTGGCACGGGCTGAGCAGCCTTGCCGTGGGTCTGGTGCTCCCGTGGCCAGCAGGATGTGGCCCTGCAGAGGGGGGATGCTGCAGGGCTGCCAGGCTGCACCCGCCAGCAGGACTGTGGCAGCCGCTGGATCAGAGCATCCTCTGCGCCCCAGCTTCCCTGGAGGCTGCAGGAGGGTCCCAGCGCAGTGCCAGCATCCCGTCACTCCATGGTTTCCTCCTTTTCTGGGGACCTTTCCTTCACCAACCAAGAAATGGGCTCGTTTTCTAACCCTCCTAAATAAAATACTCCCACTATGTAAGAGCTGTTGACAATGCAGAGACAGACAGGCAGCAGGCCCCCAAAGTGGGCTTTATTCTGAATAGCTGAAATCATTGCTGTGAGAGGCCTTTCCCCCCGAGATGCTGAATCCAGGTTGCATTGGAATCGGGAAATCAGTGGTTATGTGAAAACCTTCCCCACGTGGCTCCTAGCCCTGGGGTTCCTAGGAGCAGCTGCTGAGCTCCAGCCTGATCCTGGGTCACTGAGGGCTGCTCTGGTCTCAGAGCCTGGCCTTTCCCTGCCCCACCACCATGACCACAGGCAGCAGATGTGGCAGCATAGTCAGAGGGTGTCTGTCACCCTGTTGGCTCCCAGGGATCGTGAGATGTCTCCATGGTGCATGCTGCTGGTTTCTCCTTCCTCAGTAATTGCATTATTCAGGTTGCAAATTTAGTGTTTTCCACCATGCAAATCCCAGGCACTGAGTTTCTGCTTGTGTTTGCAATTGAATTTCAGATTTGTGTGAGGCGACCTCTCTGTCTGCAGCTCTGGGGTGTCTGGTGCATCAGAAAGGGCCTCTGACCAAGCTAGATTTTGTTTTAGTAATCCAAAATAAAGAAAAATGTACTACCTTCTGGCCCTGAGCTCATGACCTTCTCCAGCACCCACCATTTCCTGTGGTGTGGCAACTGAAGGTGGGGCACAACGTGAGCTCTGTGCCCTCGGTGTCAGAGGTGCTGGGGACCCTGGGGCTGTGGGACCAGCACCCCCAGCCCTGCTCTGGGACCCTGCAGGGGATGTGCTGGTGCAGGAGGGGCTGGAGATGGTGTGGACCATGGCAGTGAGGGGGTCCCTGCTGTCTTTGCTGCCACCTGCCTCCTGCCCTGGCTCCCACCACAGGACTCGTTATTGAGACGTTTTTGTAATGGGGTATGTAATACTCTCTCCAGATGTGATGTAAATACCAGACTGTGAAATAATAAATTCATTTTAATCTCTGCAAATGATCTTTTCGCTTATCACCAAAAGGAGTCTCTGGGAGTGCTTCTCATGCTGCTGAATCTGAGGTGAAGGGACTGGGGACTCTGCCCCGGCCATTCCAGTCCCAACCAGCTTTTTCAATGATGGCTTTGGAGGAGAGCTGAAAGCCTGTTGTGGCCAGCAAAGGCTGAGTAGCTCATAGTGATGCTAAGGAAAAGTGCATTAATTTCTACAGGATGCTTTGCCGAGAGCTCCTCTTTTCCTGTTGCTTCCCCTTTGTGTGACAGCTCCCACTGCTGCAGCGCCATGTCCCCGAAGATGCTCCCCCTGCCAAAGGCCAGACTGGGATTTCAAAGGTTCCCTGCTGGAGTCCTGTGCCCTCTGAGAACCTAGGCTGTCGGATGCAGAGGGAGAATCTGTTATTTCCAGCAGGAAACACCAGGCTGTAGATGGGAACTTCCCTGCTTGGCTGAGCATTTTCATAGCTGGCTCATAATGTGAAGGATCCAATCTGCGGAAGTGTTGAGCTTGACATCTACATTGGTATAAAAACATTTTATTGTCTGCATAATAGGCACCCTTGAAGCTTATTTTTCACTTACTGCAGCCCACAGTTTAGTGAGGAAATAGCCCCTTGGTGTCTGCTGAGTGCTGACCTCGCTGCTATCACACCATCAGAGTACACAAATACTGCAAATTGCTGCTCCTCTCCTGGCGGGTAAATGTGTTTCCAAGGAGAGCACTGCAGCCTGCAGGACTGCTGCTGTTACCTCTGACTCCTGAGCAGCCAGGGAAGGATGCAGCTGCCACAACTTCTGGCCCTCTGCCCTTCTTCCACTCACTGTGTTTTCAGTGCTTTCCTTTGGCCAAGCAGACAAACATCCTAGCAGGAGCAATAAACCGAGGAGGAGGGTGATGGTGATGGGAACATCTCTGGGCTGAGACAAGGACCTCTTCACCGCCTCAGTGGGACAATGCCACCTGCACGGTCCCCAGCAGACACCCTGATCCCTTCTCTCTCCGTGTGACCACACTGCTGGTCTCTGAAGGACAAATCTGCAGGGGGATGGAATATAAGAAAATAAAGATAGTATAGAAAGTACTCTTACCCCTAAGGAGTTGCAGCTGGGCCCATTATCAAAGATTAGGAACAGGCCTGACTTTAACAGGCCACAGCTCTAACCAGTGAGAAGAAGAGTGCTATAAAAGAGTGGGTGGCTGGTTAAGAAGGGAACTGGAGTCAGTTGGCTGCTTTGTGAAGGAGAGAGAGTCAGTGCTCTGAGGAGACACCCACAAGAAAACACCAAGAAGGTATGAAACTTTTGTGGTAAGGAGACAACACTATAGAACCCCTGCAATAAGATGACAACACAAATCAACCCCTGCAGCTGCATCAGCAGCTTGGACACCCCGAGCTCTCGTGCCAGGGTCCCAGATCCACCCTGCCCAAGTCCCCATCTTGGTGGGAAAGTCTTGTGCCAAGTTCTGTCTGGGCACATCTGTGCAGTATCTGACTGGGAGCTTGCGCAGACAAGATTTGAAGTTGCCCAAGGGGTGATTAGTCAGAGGAAACTGTCACAGTTAACGTACTTTCAATATCATCTCCCTGGGTATTATAATTACACCCCATTCAATTAGTCTTCAGGGAAAAAAAAGTCTTTTGTATTAAGATTTGGTGGAGAATTATTAGAGAGTGAATTAAAAGACAAGGATTCCATTTTACCTACAAATACTAAAAGCATAATGCATAAAATACCCCCAAATTACAAGCTGACTAAATGTAGAGCTGTGCTAGGAGGTGAAATGAAAGGTAAAATGAAACCCTTTGAGCAGTACAAGGTGCAGTATTATCAAAGAAATAAGATGGAAACATAATTAACCACCCAGCATTATGCTGAAAGATGGCAAATTGAAATGGGAGACAAAATTAGGTGAAATTGCAGAGCAGGCTCATTTATTTCTGCTTTATAAATCAGTGCTACCTGTCAGCAGTGATGCCAAGCTATTCCAGAAGAGGAGCTTTCCAAGGGAGGACGTTCACAGGGACCTCACCTTGTCCACATTGGGGTTGCTGTGCTCTCCTGGATGGTGAACTCTGTGTCGCTGTGGGAGCAGGGGATGCCTCCAAGGGTCACATCTTTGGTGCCCTTTCCTTCACCCAGCCGTGGTGCATTCAGGCCACACCTGGTGTTTCCCTTTCCCTGATGCTTTGCTGCTCTAACTAGTGCCACCCTTGTGACTTTTGCAAGTGCTGCTCCTATGGCATCCCACAGGGAACCTACCATCAGTGGCCCCTTGCACTGGTGAGTGCAAGTCCAATTTAGGGCTGGATGAACGTTTCCTTTAACTGTGCTAAATTTCCTCCTCTTGGCCTTAATTGGTTCCCATTCCCTATAACCCCTGCCCCCTCCACTCTCCTGCCGTGGCTCTGCTTGCTCCTCTCTGCCCATTGGCTTAATTGCTGCTTTTCAATGAATTCAAACAAGAAAAAATTGTCTTTTCCAGAAGTAGAAAGATTTTTGTTAGAATCACCTCAGCCATGCAAAAACATCCCTGTGCATCTCCCCTGCTGTGCTCAGGAATGGAGAAACCTGGAACTGGTTTATCAGAGATGAGAAGCAGAACCTGTCTCATCCAGCTTACAGGATTCAGAGGTGGCAGGTGCCCGTGGCTGTTCTGGCACGAGTGTATTTGGATGTGAGCACATGGGTCAGGTTTTTTTCTACTTTGCCAATACCTTTCACTAAGAACACTGCTTTATTTTTCCCCGGTCTGGCTTGTTTGCAAGTAGATATATCCCTGCTTTGGGGATGTGAACCAAGGGGCTTCAGCACCCAGGCATGCTGCCCCATCCCTCCCACGCTCAGGACAGAAGCCAACAGCAGCCACAGCCCCACCACCAGGACATGGGGACATGTGGCCACAGGGAGATGGGGCCGCGGGCACCTTCCCCACTGCCTTGCATGCCATGGGACTCCATCAGAATCACTAAAATAAAAATACAACAGCTCAATCTTTTCTCTGGTTAATACACTGTGATGGGGCTGTTGGAAGCATTAGATGGCTCTTCCAAAAATGCATCCTCATGTTTTATTCAACTGTGCATTTGTGAAGATGTTCTTAAGGGAATGAATAAAATATTCATTTAGATGGTCCTGTGCCATAAAGGCAGATGCTCCATGCTGCTGGGTCAGGGCAGAGCTGGCAGCCTGACTCCTGCCACGCCCCAGGAGGATCCCCGGGATCACAGAATATCCTGAGCTGGAATGGACCCACAAGGATCATTGTGTCCAGCTGCTGGCCCTGCACAGGACATCCCCTAGAACCCCACCATGAGGGGCTGCACGGACAGGGGTTCATCCTGGGCACACTCTGCTTGCTACCTGCATCAGGGATTAAATAGAGGCTCATTTTTATAAAGGGATTTCTAGCCTTGTTTTCCTGCTGGGGCAGCTGCAGTGGCCACAGCAGAAAAAGAGCCATTGGCTGGGCCAGAGAAGAGAGGGAGGATGCAATTTAATTTGTGCTCTTCCCAGCTTGTTAATCTCCTGACTTACTGCTGGTATTTGATTTCCGTAGCATTGCTTCATAATAAAGGGATTAGCCTGGACCCTAGGTCTGCTCTGATGCTCATCTACTAGGGATTAGAGAGAAATTTTGCAGTTAGTTCATAGGTCAAATAGGTAGAAATGAAAATATGTGTATGGTTTTGTTGACATTTGCAGGAGCATTCGGTCTGTGATCTAGCACTGGCTCTCCTGACCCATTCAGCATCCCCTGCTTCCTGATCCTCTTGCTTCCCCTTTCACAGCGCTCCCAGCGCCCTGGTCCCAGTCTCACAGGGGTCCCAATCCCCTCCTCCCCATGACAGGACAGTTTCAATCCCTCTTCTCTGACTCATGGGCATCTCAGTCCCCTGTCCCCAGTCCCACAGGGGTCCAATCCTCTGCTGTTTGGCCCAGAGCCCCACAGCCAGGAGCCTCTGCATCCCTTCCTCGTCAGGGTGATGGATGCTGTCGTGGCAACCAGCAGTACCTCCAGCTGTCAGTGCTGGGCATGGTCAGGAAGTGCCTTGGGCAGTGTGTAAAATCCCTGTGAATTGTGGTTTGATTTTTTCCTGTGCACGTCTGTGGCACCAGAGGTTAATATATTACCAGGCTGACCTGCATATGAGCAAGTCAGACATCCTAATAAATGCGTGCTAACTGAAAACACAGACAAATTAGCACATGCTCCATTTCCTTCTAATGGTGTGCTTTTCTCTGCTCTCAGCTTCCCCGTGTGTGCCAGGAGCCAGCTGCCCCTGGAGTCCTGTGGAGCAGCACTGGCCACCTCCCTTGTGTCACCTTCTCTGCAGTGCCCCCAGCCCAGCCTGGGCTCTGAGCCATCAGCAGTGAGATCTTACAGGCAGAGAGAAGCAAAATTGATTTATTGGTAACATGATACAGTGCACGGAGCCAGGATTAAGTAATGATCCAATTAAACACTCCTGGATGTATTCATATTAGTGAGCTCTAAGTCAATCAATTATTTAAATACAATAATACTTAAATACACTGGGCATCCTGTGATTATTACAGGGGCTGAGACCATGTTCATTAACAGCAAAATAAATATTGTGGATACTCAGTTCTGTAAGGGCTTTTTTCTCTATGAGTTGTGAAAACTGTGCAGGAACTGCTGTGGCCACTCACTCCAGTGTGAGCTGTTTCTGCACCTTCATCTCTCCTGCTAGCACCTACTTCCATCTGAGACCTCATCTGGAAAGCTGATGCCTGGAGCAAGGAATCCAGGACTCTTAAATGCAGCAAGTCTATTAATTAATATTTTAACTGCTTTTCTGGAATAAATTCAGCTTTAATGAAATAAAATTAAACCAGTGGCCTGGTGCAAAATGAGCACAAGGATGGAGCTTATGTCATATTGTAGTGTCCCAGTGGTGCGTTTTTAAAGGGAAGCTGCATTTCAGGCAGAGCTCTGGCTGTCAGATGGTTTTCCCTGTATCACTTCCAAATGCAGTACAGCTGCCTTGGAGCCAGGAGCTGGAGATGTGCCACCAGATGTTGGGAATTAAAGGGAACAAGCAAATCTGTGTCTTAAAAAAGAAGCCTCTGTTACTTGGGATGGAGCCACAGGACTTGACATCAGGTTCCCTCTTCTATTAATCAGTATTTGTGTTTGGTTTAATTAGCTTTGATTGCAGTTTACAGATGTAAATGTGTCTCTCACGGCATCTCCCTCACCCCCTGGGAATATGAAATGAGTGTTTAGTGTGGCAGCATTGGAGCGATGCACAGGAAGGAAAACAAACAGAAGAGCTTCGTGTGCAGCCTCAGAATTTCTGGTGATCTCCACCTCAGTCTGTGGTAATAAATAGAAAAGGGAGAAGAGCCCCAAAAAGAGAAGGACAAGGAGAAAGGAGCCCCATGTTGATGCTCCTGGCGAGCAGTGTCTGACGCTCTGAGGAAAGGTCCCTGTGCCAGTGTGGAGTCTGCAGTGTTATGCACCAAGCTGTGCTCCACAGGAGGAGCCACAGCTGTGAGGAGGAGCTGTGCCATGCACGGCCCAGCAGTGACCCTGAGCACACCTTGCATTAAGCTGCGAGGTCTCTTATGCCTGTCGGATGAAGAAAGAATTCCTCGCCAGGAGGTTAATGTGTTTGATTCACCCCCCACAGCAATATGATCTTCCTTATTAGTGTTTGCCATTTTATAGTTTAATTAAGGTCACCCAGTGGGCCTGTAAATGACATCTTAATTAATAGCCTGCAATATCTGCCAGCACCAGTCAGGCTTACTGTGGGTACCTCGGGGGGAGAGGGAGAAAGGGAACATGAGGCACACCTGGAGCTCTCCCTCTGCAGGAAGAGGTCAGTGCTGGTTCCCAGTGCTGCTGGGTGTGACAGGAGCAGGGTGCTGGTTCCAGAGTGTGACAGGAGCATCAGTGATGATTCCTGAGTGCTGCTGGGTGTGACAGGAGCATGGTGCTGGTTCCAGAGTGTGACAGGAGCGTCCGTGCTGGTTCCAGAGTGCTGCTGGGTGTGACAGGAGCATCAGTGATGATTCCTGAGTGCTCCTGGGTGTGACAGGAGCAGTGCAGCTCTGCCTGGGTGCTGTTCCACCTTGTGTGTCCCCAAGGAAGGTGCAGTTTGATACTGGCATCCCAGATTTACACTGTGGCATTTACTCCCAAACCATGAGACAGAGCAGAGGCCACCTCACCAGTCCGTAAATCGGGATGTGTGTGATCTAAAACGTGCTTGTGACTCAGCGATGTACTCAGATCAATCTCTTGTGATTTACAACTCAGCTTGGTGACTTATTTCGAGTCAGTCAAGTTCAGAGGCAACCTATAACTCAGACTCATCACACATTCATCAGTGACACAGGACTTGGATAACTTGAGGATAACTTCAGAATTAATTGTGTTACTTATGAAGTTGCTGACATGACTAATCAATTGCCACATGGCAAATAAATCAGCAAGACACCTGAGAAATACATCATCCTTCTTTTTTTCAGTTAGAAACTTCACATGCCTTATAAATCAGATATTGTAATAGTTTGTTTTACATCAAACCCATACTTGGAAAATGGCCTTTTGGGGAGAATATATATTTATGGAATATTGGTCCTGAACTGGTTAAAGGAGTTATAGAAAATGCAGGGGCAGTGGGTTGAACACTTTATATTACAATGATTACCTGCGTGCAAGCAATGAACTGAGAACTTGCCACAGTGATGGCTCAGTGGTTTGGGTCAGTGCAGGGCACGGTGCCGTGTCAGGAGCAGAGGGGTGAGCCATCCCCTCTATCCCCACAGTCCCCATCCCCATCCCAGGGCGAGCTCCTGCTCTGCCCCTGGGCTCTCCCTGAGCTGGCAAGATGTGCACGGAGTTGACTTCAGATCAGGTTGGCTGGGGCTTGGAGCAACCTGGTCTAGTGGAAGGGGTCCCTGCCCAGGGCAAGGGATGGAACTAGGTGAGTTTTCAGGCCCCTTCCAACCTAAATTATTCTGAGATGCTTCCCAGGTTGCACACAAAACATCCTTTCTCTGGAGCTCAGCAGTGCTGCTGTCATCCTGTCAGCCTCCTGCTTGCCAACAGTAGCAGATCTGCTCTTAATGATAATAATCAATACATTCAATGAAGAATCAGATTTTATTTAATGTGCAATTCACTTAGAGTCTGACACCTCTAGATTTATTAAAGCAATTCTTGTACATTGACTCAGTACTGATTGATTCCTTGAAATGCATTTTAGTGGGGATTTAAAATCCCAACAAGATAGACATTTTCTATATCCTGCATTTAAACTGCTACAAATGCAACATGTTCTTATCAGTAGGTGTCCCTTTAGAATACAGAATCACCTCACTTTTGTTCTATATATAAAATACATGGAAGAGATTATTCAGAACATATTTAAAGGATGGGTTTTTTTAATGAATCTGTAGGCAATTTACCATAAATTACAGATGGAAATATAAAATCTAATCAAACTAGTTGTATAAGCAAAGCCATATGTGCAAGAGTTCTACTCCTGAGGGAAAAAAAAAATTGGAGATAATTTGAATATGTAGATTTTTAAAGTATTTCCTTAAGAAACTCAGCCTGCACAAAGTGCTGCTGCTAATAGAATGGGGAAAATTGCCAGTAAATATTTATATTAGCAGCTTTAGATAGAAAACCAAAACTCCAGACAGAAGATCTAAGGTTTCCTATCAGATGCAGCTCTGAGACTTGCTGGTTTCTTGCTTCTCTCCCCAGTGGAGTGGGATTTTTTTGGGTGACTCTGCCTGGCTTTATGTGGAGGGATCCCCTGGAACCCAGGGACAGCACTTTTTCAGAAGCATTTCTCAAAGACCTTTAGACCCACAAGCGCTTGTCACCCTAACTGCGGGCCTGAACTCAATTTCCCTGTGTGAAGGGCTTGGTGAATGGTCATAGCCTTCTCTTTCCAAAGCCCCAGCTGAGAAACACTGGGAAGCTGCTGCTGCTGCTGCTGCTGCTGCCCAAGCCTGTTCAAGCCCTTGGGGGATGCTCTGGAAGTGGTGGGATGCAGAAAGACTTGACTGCCCCAATCTTCCTGCTGATCCAGGAGCTGGCATGCAGCCCATGCCTGCACAGCCATTGGACACAGCCATGGAACAGGCAGAGATGGAAGAGCATGTGCAATTTCGCCAGTTTTAGAGCCATAGAATGGTTTGGCTTGGAAAGAACCTTAAAGATCTTCATAGCAGATGATTAAAACAGTTTTTAACCTACTGGTAAAGAAAGCAATATTAGTGCCAATAGGCCAAAAGACATCCCTAGCTTTACCCTCTCCTGTATCCTCTCTTTCTTGCCTCATCTGCAGCTGGAATTGATTAATGTGATGCAAATATTGACAGCAAACTTCAGCTCCTGAGTTTGCTGGGCGCTGGCACGGGGCCATTGCTGCTGAGTCCCATTTTCTGCTGGCAGCTGAGGCAGAGTGGCTGTCCCTGGTCACAGTGAACAGCTTGGCCTTCTGAGGGGGAATAAAGCTCTGATGAGAACTCAAAAAGCCCAGCAGCCTGACTCTGTGGTGATGTGCTTCTCAGTTTCTATGGGAACAGGCTGAGCTGTTGATTGGAAGCCCACATGTAGGAGAGGCAAGAGAAGGAGTGAGTGGGGCTGCGGATGCAGAGATTAATTGGTGTGACTCAGGCTGGGCTTTTATATAATTTGCAGCATCCCAAAAGGTGCCTGGGCACTGGAGTTGGAATGCAGTGAGGAGGTGTTCACAGGAGAACAATCTCATTGCTTGTTGGAATGATTGTTGCACCTACTCAAAAAAAGAAGAAGGAAGAAAAAAGGAAATGGGTGATTTCTTTTTGTCCACTAGTTTTGAAATCACCTTTAACTTAGAATCATGGAATCATTAAGGTTGGAAAAGTCCTCTAGAGTCATTGAGTCCAGCCTTAACCCAGCTCTGCCAGGTACACCACTAAACCATGTCCCTCAACATCACATCCACATGGGTTTTGAACATTTTCAGGAATGGTGGTTCCACCACTTCCCTGGTCAGCCTGTTCCAAGGCTTGACCACCCTTCCAGCAAAGAAATTTTCCCTGATAGCCAATCTAAACCTTACTCATAAAGGTCAGCTGTTCCTTCCCTTGCCCTTGCTCGGCTGAACCAATATTCACAGGTTAAAAATGGAACTTTTTTCCATTTGAGAGATTATTGCCAGCTATGGAAAGGAGCAAAAGAAGCCATAGGATTGCCAAGCTTCAATCCTGACAGCATATCACACACCACAAACCACCAATCTCTCCAAAAAATGATCCCTGAGTTAAAAACCTCTCTTCTGTCAGCCTGGAGCTTGGACATGCCTCAGCCCCATGTTAGGCAGATGCTGGCACATACCCTTTAGGGAGGCAAAGCTGCTGCCAGACTCCACATCCACAACTCTCAGAGCCCCTTTGGTATGTTTGGATGCATTTTTCAGGATGGTTCATGAGCTGGGAGAGCAGTGGAATAATTGTAGAGCAAGTATAATATGTTCCACTTCAGCCATTTAGAAATAACAAGTAGAGCTACATGCTTGCTTGAAAAAAAAAACACATTTGGAAACCAAAATTAGATGCAAAGCTGAAAGATAAAGTCTGTTGTAAGCACTTGTAAGAAAGAGTTTAAGAAAAGGATTAAAAGGGATTAGTCGAACCTCTGAGACAGAGAAGCTCCATCAGTAAATCTGATTATCAGCTCTGCATAGCACTCAGTGATTTCATACACCAAAAGGCTGATGCTGGGAATAAGGCGGATTTGGAGAGGCAGGCTCCCATCCCTGCCATGGTGATGGAGGCTGGAGGCCACATGTGGCCAGCACTGGATGGGGTGACAGCCCCAGAATTCTCTCCATGGGATGGGGAGTGCCTGGGATCAGGGCATGGTGCTCCCCTCCTGCCCACTGAAGTTCATGTTATGCCAGCAGGTCCTGGACAAGAACCTGAACCAGCATTATCATCCAGTCATGGAATGGCTTGCAATAGAAGGGCTTTCTTGTAAAGCTCACCCAGTTCTAGCCCCTGCCACGGGCAGAGACACTTCCCACAGCCCAGGTTTCTCCAAGCCCTGTCCAGCCTGGCCTTGGACAATCCCAGAGATGAAGAGTTAGCTGGCAGATAGATGAGGTTTTCACCCTCTTCCTAATGAATGATGCTCAATGCAAATCAGGAGCTGTTACTCATGTGTCAGTGGCTGTTGAATTATTCATTGGTGAGAAAATCACCAGGGACCAGGCAAAGGGAAGTGCAATAAGCAGTTAACTGCTTTCATTGGTGCTGCCTGCCTTCTGTTAATCCACTTCCATGTAATCAGTAATTTTTCCAAGGGATGCCTTTGGCTCTGGGAGGGAGCACAGTGCAAAAGCCAAAGGAAAGGAAAAGGACCAAAAATTCACATTCATACTTACTGAAATAATCTCCTTTAATTTCTCACTTTGACTTCAGTCCTGTACTTTAATGTGTGCTTTACACCCCAAGGGTTTAGCTCACTTTTTGAATGATGCCACATACTGTTGGACAAAAAATAATTGGTGTTTCAGGAATTGTCTCCAGAGCAGCCCATCAGTGTTTGAAGCCTCTTGCACTCACACACTGGCCTCAGTGCAGTGAAACTTTACTTGGAAGTTACATTTCATTCAGAACAACTGTAGCCTGAACAAAATTACTCTTACAAAATGCAAATGAGCGGCAGTTCCTTTTCATTTTCCGTCTTTAACAGCATTTATTCTGTCACTGGTGGATTTATGGCATTTGGCTGCAGGTTTTAATTGCTGTTTGCATGCACAGCAGTGCCACAGCCAAGCACTAAATGTGTATTTCCATTTTACATCCAAATCCAAGCCACTGCACAAAAATTATCAATGTGTGTGTTTTCATATCAGCTCCATCGTAATTTGCCCTTAGAGCTGCTGTGGAGAAAGGATGAAGTATTTTTTTTTATTTTGAACTCTTTGTAAAACACCCAATGAAGCAGAAAGGAAACCAATCCCACAGCAGAGGCCACACAGGATGCAGGGTCTCTCTGTGACTTTGGGACTGGAAAGAAATGTAATAAAACTTGTGTTATTCCAGTTTTGGGATGAGGTGAAGAGCTGGAGTGGTGCAGGGATGTGTCCCTGGTTTGGCTGGTGCCACCAAGCCTTGGGGACAGTGTGGTGGCTCTGGGAACCCTGTCACCCCTTCAGTGTGTCACCACGCCCCAGGTAGAGGTGTCTTTCATTTCCAGGTCACACACCACCCAGGCACCTTTCTTCCCTTTGTTTTTCTTTCTTTCCCTCCCCCCCCTCTTTCTTATTCTCTGGTTGATCAATTATTTAATACATTTCATCCCAGTACAGAGCTCCCTGAAGTGAGTTGTTTTAAATTAAGTACATTTCTCTTTGAATCAACTGGAGTCTCGGAGAAATTTTTAGCTCTGCAAATGAGTTCATTAGAATTTTGGAAGTGTACCTGAATCTCTTCTCTGTGCTTTTTCTTTATTTTTATTATTTCAAATCTCATTCCACTTTGTTCCATGTTCAATATTTTCCCTACGGCAGTGCCCTATGCACTGACTGATCAGAATAATTTCAAAAGGAGCGAATTAAAGGGCCCAACATGAAATTTCCTTAGAGAATTGATGTGGGTTAACTGTCTGTATCTTATGCTGCCTTGTTTGGAAAGCTTCTAGCAACCATCCATTATAGTTATAAGGCTGAGTGATGACTACAGCTATACTGAAAAAAAAAAAGGGAAAGAAAAGTGTTTTCTATGAATAATAGCACTAGGGTATTTAAAACACTTGGCTGCACACTTTTCAGGCTGCAGGTGCTGAAAAACGCATTTCTCCCTTAATAACCTTTAAATCCCTAGTATGATGTGGGTTTTCTCTAATCCTCTAAATATGTTCAGAGGAGACAACAAAAATACGAACATGACAGATTGTGGTCCCAGGGTGGAAACCACCTCTTCATCTCCCCGTAGACACAGAAAAGGCTCTTGCAGCAGCTGTGGTACGGGAGCAGCTCTGGACCTGCACAGACCCAGGCACACCTGTGGGAGCGCCCGCACCTGTCCTGTGCCAGGGGCTGCCCCGGGCACACGGGCAGGGCTGCCCAGGGCTCTGGGCTGAGCGCAGGGCACAGGACAGGGCACAGGGCAGGGGAGCAGCCCAGGGGCACAGAGCCACAGAGCCCAGCCGGGCTTACAGCCCTGTGCGCCCCCAGATCCAGAGAACTGCTTGACAGCAAAGGCATTTATTCCCAGCTCCACAGCATGCACATTCATTTTTTCCCTCTCTTCCACCTGGGGAGAGTCTGCTCCATTGCACGCTGCCCAGGGGAAGGGATGAGGGGTGACTGCAGAGCTGGGGTCCCCCTGCCCTCAGCCTCCTCCTGAGCACACCTGTGAGCCACCCCAACAGGTGATGGGCATGGGCAGGCCCAGTAAAATTATGTAGCTGGGAAATCACCGTGCAAGTCCTGGGGTGATGACAGTGAGTTTTCTCTGTCCCTCAAGCAGATGAGGGCAGCACTGGACTTTTACAGGTTTTCAAAAAGGCTGTCAAAAACTGGAGGCTTTCACACAGTCTGCACCCAGCAGTGCCAGGTGAACTCCATGCAGCAAAGTGCCAGTTCCTACCTTGCTGTGGCTCTTGGCAAGAGATTTTGGTTTTGTTCACACCCCACCAGCTCTGCCGCCCCTGCTCTGCCAAGGGAGTGAGCCCCTCACAAGGGTGGTACAGGTCTGTTATCACAGGAATCAGCTCTTCAAAGGAAAATTTTCACTGCTTAAAACTTCTGTTGAAACAAGGTATATAATTTGCATCTGAATCTGATCCTTTATAATGCAAATGTACAGAGCTTCAAACACCAGCTGGCTGCCATTCCACAGGGCTGAACACCCTAACCTTGTTCTGAAAGTGACATGTTTACATAAGAGCAAAAATTTGGTCCATCAGGATACTTTTAACCACCAGTGCATTATGACCATTCCTATTTCCCTGCTGTGCTGGTTGGAGCAGGGACGCTGCCCCTTTCCCTGGAGGAAATGCTAATTCTAGACCTCTTCTGAAGAGCATCACTTTCTAAGCCTTTAGCTGCCTCACCCTCCCAGGCTCTTCACCTTTGCTGTTCTGTGTTGCCAGGGGAAGCAGCTGCATTGCCAAGCCATAAAGGATGTGTAACAACCGAGGTGACAATACACGTTCCTAAACCTAAATCAGCAGTGAAATAAATTGGTACAAAAGCCCTTTCCTGGGATTTTCTGAGGAGCCTCCAGGCAAGCCTCAGGCAGCCTGGTCAGACGTGGAACAGCAAGGGAAGAGCAGTCACAGAATCACAAAGTGGATTGGGTTGGAAGGGACCTTAAAGCTCATCTTGTCCCATCCCTGCCATGGGCAGGGACACCTCCCACTAGACCAGGTTGCCCCAAACTCCACCCAGCCTGGCCTTGAACACTTCCAGGGATGGGGCATAAATGCTGCAAATGCAATTGTGCTCTAAATACATTGGAGAATTCAGGAGAAAATTAACAAAAAGGGGAAAAAATCAGTAAAATAATCCTCAGTGGTGTAGTGAGAACAAGAGCTGGTAGGGCAGGAGACTCTAAGGGAACTCTGAATGGAGCACACACTAACCGGCAGGATCAGGTCCCAAAGCCCTGTCAGGTCAGGGGAGGTGTGAGCCCTGTGCCACTGATAGTGCTGAGCTACAGCCCATGAGCCAAGGAGGAGAATGTTTGTTCCACTGTCTGCTCTTGTGTCACATTTCAAGGGAAATTTTTTCCAGGAATTTACTCCTGGTTTTACAGGACGCCAGAAGCCACACAGTCTGTCTGCAGCTGTTTTTCCTTTTCCCTCACTCAAGGAAAACCAAGGGTTAGGAAAAGCCCAGCCAGGCACATTTACACTGAACGCCCCCCTGCAGATCCCGAACAAAAGCTGCAAAAATGCCATGAATAAATTTCTTCCTGTTTGGCTTCGGTTCCAGCGTTAAATGGAGCGTTCAGCGCCCTGGTGGCCCAGCAGGGAGGGGGCTCTGGGTCTGCTGAGCAAAGGGAGCTCCGTCTGCCTCTGCTGTGCTGTTATTTCATTTTCACCATGACTAGCCTAAAGACCCAATAATCACAGATAAGCCTGAGTGAGCTCTTGTTAAAGCCACCAGGCAAATAACCAGCCCAGCCCAGGGACCCCACAGAGCCTGGGAATTGCTTCTGACACTCCACTGCCTCCAGCCACCAAGGACAAGCAGCTTTTGATCCACCAACGCTCAAAACCAAACTGTCCAATTGGAAATTTCCAACAGACTCATTTATTTTAAACAGAATAATTTGCAGTTTGCTCAGAGTTTTTAAGCCAAGCTCTTTCCCTGCTTATTTTCTGTTTAGACGAAAGACCTTCCTCCTCTGCTCAACAGCAGCTCTGGGCTTACTGCTGCAGATTTCTTGACAGGAAGAATATCCAAAAATCAGAAAAAAATATCCTAAATGCCTCCAAATGGAGTCACACCTCTACCCCTGGTTCTGGTGGATGCGTGACTGCCCCACGAGACCAGAGGAGAATGCAGCTAATGGAATTAAAAGGAAACTGTTTGGGCTGTCTCATCTCTGCCTCATAATGCTACCAAAACAAGAAGGGGATGAGCAAGAGCTTTTTCTCAGTAATCATTTGGTTCATTTTGAGGCCCCAGCAGGTTCTGTGTGTTGGGAAGGTTCAGCCATTGCTACGGTAGGCATGAGCCCTGGTTCTTGGACGCTGAGGGATGATCCCAGCCCTCGGGAGCCTCCTGCACCCCTGGGGCCTTTCTCCCTGGAACAGGGCATTCTTATTTTGGAAGCAGCCATAGGCCCACGGTACAGGATCAGTCCTTTGGGGAAGGGACCAAAAGGAAGTTTAAAAAGGAAGAAGGAAGCATGCTGGAATCACTACAAGGGGCCAGAATTGTCTGGAAAATCCCACCTGGCTGAAGAGCCATCCCTGTGCTGCCTCAGAGCTGCCTGTGCAGCCCTCTTGGGAACAGTGTGTCTCACCCTGCACTTCTGGTGGGAGCACCTCAGGGCAGGGTAGAACCACCCCATGGAGGCAGCTGTGCCTCTGCTTACTCCCAGGTGTGAGACTGGCTGCTGGTGCCAGCCGGTGGGAATCAGAACCTCCTGGTCCCTGCAGTCTGTGAAGGCACAGATGTTCCATTTATCATTTTAACCATTAAAAGTAGTGTTTTTCTTCAAATGTAGTCTTATAAACCATTCATTTTTATTTGCTCCTTCCTTGAAGGTGAGTTTAATACCATTCATACATTTTCATTTATAAATTTGTCAGTAATAAGAGAGTTGGCACATGGGAGAAAGTAACTGCATAATTGCAGCTTACACGCTTGTCTTACTGAAAAACTGCTGGCTCAGGCACCGGCCGTGCCGGGCATCACGCATGAAATTGCAAATAGAATTTAATTTGCCCTTGTATCCTGTAGGATCAGCTTAAAATGATTAATGCAGGAGAAAATGTTGTCAAGATTTTATTCATTACAATCTCCAAGGACTGCAATGCAAAGCCATCATGTATAACATGACAATGTGTAATATGCAGCTTTCTGAACTGCTTTCCTGTGGCAAACAATCACATTTCTGCTCCTTAATTCCAGTGCTGAGGTAAGCAGGATTCATCCCATGCATGTTGTTGTGATCTCCTGGACAGGTGGAAATGTAATTTGTTTAAATTTAGGACATAGAGAGCTGATGTCTGAAGCAGCTCTGGAGCAGGAGGTAGAGGAGGCTCTGGAGGCTGTTGCATTATAGCTGGGAACAGATCAAGCTCTGAGACAGGGAGAGTCCAAACGTTTTGAGTTCAGGTGTCTCAGTCCTCTCTGAGCTCAGCTGTCTCTCACCCTTACCCTTCCCTCCACTGGGTGCAGAAGCAGGAGCTGGTCAAGCCTGGTGCCGTCATCAGCATGAAAACATTGCTGAAGAGCAGGAAGGTGAAGCAGGAAAAACAGTGGAAAACCTCACAGCTAAATTGAAAAGGATAGCCAAGACGGAACTGAGAGACCGCAGAAATGGCTCAGTCTTAAAAATAGGCCTCTGAAGAGACAGATGTTCTTCCCCTGAAACTTCTCTTTCACTGCTGATGAGTACCCAGTAAGAAAAATCCCTTCTGCTCTGTAGCCACTGACTAATTGGCTTAACACAGAGACAAATTATTGGATTGTTCTCTTTTTAGTGGTGGGTTTGTGAGGAGGTTATGGCTTGGAAATTGTTCTCATCAGAATTCTAATTGAGGAATGAAATATGGGTTGTGATTATGTTATTGAAATGGATTGTCTGGTAATTATATTAATACAACAGAATTACCGTAGATCCCATGTAAACTGCAGCTGGGAGCAGTCCCGCCTCAGAGGAGTAGTCCCCCCTGTCTCTGAGTTAATCACTGTTTTGCTAGAATGAGAAATGGCTCTCCCAGTCCCCTGAGTCAGAGACAAGCATCCTTTTCCCTTGGCCTGAAATCCATTTTAGCTTCTGATTTCTTGTTGGCTGATCCACACTGGCTCTTGAGACAAAAGCAGCAGGAGCCCTGCCCTTTGCCCTGCCTGTGTCACTGCAGGGCTGATCTCAGGTCCCTCCTGCGCCAGGGATGCGCACTGGGCTCCCCGAAGCTGCCAGTTAGGGAATGCTCCTGCAGCAGGCTGCGCTGCTGTAATTACAGAAGCTGTTTGGCTAATTAGGCATTCAGAGCATGGCACGGACACCTCAGGCTCGGATCTCCAGCCCACACTTTGCTGCCTGTGCTGTGGCAGGGACAGAGCGGGGCTGAGGCTGGCAGAGGAGCGCCACTGCTCACACAGGCCTCCCCATGCCCAGAGCAGGCAGTTCATCCTAAAACCACGTTTTTAGTGGAAGAACAGGGTGTGCACCAGGGAGCTGAAATTAGGC
The DNA here is from genome assembly GCF_035770615.1 of Melospiza melodia melodia. Lineage (NCBI taxonomy): Eukaryota > Metazoa > Chordata > Aves > Passeriformes > Passerellidae > Melospiza > Melospiza melodia. The sequence continues at coordinate 9,104,350 of NC_086221.1, forward strand.
AATTAGACGGTTGCAGTGAAAGTCAGCATAAGTGTAAGATCATCAGGATGCTGGGCACCCACTGATGGCTCCACACAGCTCTGAGTGTGAGCCCTGGCCCAGGGTGCCCAGAGCAGCTGTGGCTGCCCCTGGATCCCCAGAAGTTTCCAAGGCCAGGTTGGAGGACAGGGCTTGGAGCAAGCTCGGATAGTGGAAGGTGTCCCTGCCCGTAATAGGGGAACTGGAAGGAGATGAGCCTTAAGGTTGTTTCCAACCCAAACTATTCGGGATTCTATGATGATTTGGCAAGGTGGGTGTCTTTGTCCAGCCTGCACCTGCCAGCGTGAGCACATTTAAAAGACATCTCAATCTGACAGGTTCCACTCTTGCATTAATTTTAAAAAGTGCTGCAAGTAGTAATTGTGCCCAACCGGCTTTGCAAACCTTATGCCAGATTTTTGTAATTAATTATTAGCAAAGACGTTGGGCTTGAAGAAGCCAACTGGGCCTCCTGGCGGGAGCACATGGACTAATACCTTATTGGTTTAGCTGCCAGTTAAAATGAGACAAATCAATGTAAATTTCATTGTATTACAACAATATTGATTCTCTATTAAACAGCAGACAAGGCAGGTTATGGCTTTAGGAAAGCGATTAGGAGTTAAAGAATGTTTTTTCTTGAGAATAAACAGGAAACTAGTGTTTAATACTGGAGAGTCAAAGAAGGAGGAAGGTGTAGGGGAGGTTAAGGGGAGTGAAGGGGCACAGTCAAGCCAAGAAATGGCATGAATGTCTTAGGAGAAACCAGTGCAGTCATGGACACCCCCTGGAAGGGGATGAGGGTGCTCCCGTCCCTGCCAGCCCCACAGAGAGGGATCAATGCTCACATCCCTGCGAGTGCCAGCCACTCTGCCACTCGGCTCAGCCTCCAGCCAGTTAGCAAGGCAGAGCACCTGGGTCAGCACAGCAGAAAATCCCTAAGAAATTCCATCATAAGAAAACCTCTCACAGCCTGGAAGCCGGGCAGATGCCTTCATTCATAACATGCCTTCTCCAAAGGGTTAAACCAACGGCAGCCGCAGGCCTGGGATTAAGATAAATAATTTTTAACTGAATCAATACTGATAACACAACTGAAGCTGGGAGCTTATTGACTCCTGGAGTCACATTTAATGGTTCTTTACCCAGCAAACTCCACACCATCTCTCACCCATGTGAGTGCCTGGCATAGACAGCAAATTCCCTGATACCACAGAAACTTGTCTGCACCATAGGACAATAAAATGAGGAATTAGAAGCAGTAATTTCCCCCTTAATTACCAATGACAAATTAAAAATCAACTCAAACTCCTGTAAAGGAGTATGCAAAGGAAAAACATTTTGATTCCCTCAATCAAATACTTAAGTCTATTTACTGTGTACAGTAAATACAGTATATGCCAACAACATAACCTTTTGGATACTATCTGCTGAGTGACACAGTGGCAGGATGATGGCTGGGATGTTGACATAGTCCCACCAGGATCAGCACCAGGACGGGGTTATTGTCAGTGTGGGAAATGGGAGGTGAACTGACACAGCAGAACTAAGAGCAACTCCACTCAGAAAGGTAAAATTAGTTTTAACCTGGTAACATCCTCTTTGCAAGTAAGTTCAAAGTTGGGTTAAGAACATGACTTGGACATACCCCAGGTCTGCAGCCCCACGGCTGGCTCAAAACCACATGAATTATAAGAGGAAGGAGGGAAATTCCTGTGGGGTGAAGAGGGCAGAGCACCCTGTAGAGTTTTAGCTCAATCTGCTCTGCAAGGAAGTGGATGAAGATTTCCCATAACAGGGATCACAGCCAAAAATTCTGTGTTACACTGAGCTGCAGCCCAGCACTATGCCAGAACAGTCTGCAGCAGCCCAAAGGACCTCAGATTGAAATAATCCAATTTAGGGAAACCAAAAGTATGAATCACAAAACACCAGCTACAGCATCCAGGTAGGAATGAATAGGAGCAGTTGGCTGGGTGATAAAACCAGCCTGGCAGGAGCTGGAATAGGATGCTGATGAAGCTGTCATCTTTATCAATTTACAAAAATGTAGTTATAAAAGCCGGGCTTCAGGGCAAATATGAGCACTCCGTGGGAGGCAGTTTGAGCTGAGCCTTCGCCATGCACAGCCAGAGCTCTGAGGGACCAGAGGATGGTGCTGCTCCCTCTGCCCTTGGTCCCTGCTCAGGTCTCTCTGCTGGTGGTGCTTTTGAAGCACCAGGGAGCTGGGGTGATTAAGCCTCTTCCTGGGGTGACAACGGAAGATCAGGTAGAAGTTCAGAGCCACCAGCTTCAGGAAGCAGCACTGAACTTCCTCCTTTCCATCAGATGCGCTAGACCTGGCCTTTGGCAAACCATATCTTGGGTACACCATTTCTCATTCTGTTTCCATCTCCTGCTGTAATTTATTACCAAATTCTTACCCCTCCCTCCACCTCAATCAGTTGTTTTACATACAGTGCATGGTCCTGCAGATAGGTTCTGTAAATGAACATGGTGACACTCCAGTGTAGATGAAAGTGAAAAATTGATGTCGCATTCCTGGCTTCATTTCACTGTGGCACAATTCATTGGTACCATCTGTCTTAGTCCTTTTTAAATGGCAGCTCTTCTTGAGATGATTGACAAGTGAATAGATTTTCTGCCACAAAGTTTTGAGGTCAATCAATCACTTATGTGTATTAATTACAAAGATCTTGAAGCTGCAGTAGGCAATTTTTTTACTTCAATGAGCTACACACACAGAGTTGCTTTAACTTATTTTTAAATGGCTTATTTTTCACTGTTGGTCAAAACTCTGGGCTGACAGATTCAAAAAAAAAAAAGGGACTTGCAGCTCCTGAAAGCAAACTTTATTATTTCAGCCGACAGCACTGCTGGGCTATATCAGTGATGGCACAGCAGGAGCCTGAGGGCACAGAAAGCCACATCTTCCTCCAGGTAAGGAAAAAACCCAGTTGCTTAGGCAATTAAAGGTTTTATAACTCTTTCTGCAAGAGAAGGAATATATAGAATCCTAGAACGGTTTGGAAGGGTAGGGTCTTTTAAACTCATCTCATTCCAACCACTGCCACTCGCTCCAAGCCCCCTCCAAGCTGGCCCTGAACACTTCCAGGAATACTGTGGAAGAAATGAAACCTTATCCAGTCCCTGCCCAAATTCTGCTGTTTCTTACAGAAAATTAGTAGCATCCTGGCGGACAGGATGCTGCCCAAACTCCGTGAGAAATAGCAATGTAATAATGTTGCCTCATATTGTATGGATTTGTAGTGCTGCTCTGCACAGTTAAACAGATAATGTTTCTCACCCAGAGACACCTGCAGCTTTACAGCCAGAGCAAAGATTCTTTATACATATAATATTTTTTCTATACAGAGTTGCTGACATGTGAAATAGGAAATGCAGGAGATAAGGTAGATTGTGTATGTATATCTATACATACATAAATTCCTGTTTGTGTATCAGTTTAACTTTATAAAGGGTTTGAGCTTCTGAGCACATAAAGGGACAACTTAAGCAGGTGTATGTTTCATGAATGTTGACATTTTCCTGGATTTCATACAGCAAAATTCTGTCAGAATTTCAGGCTACTTCAAATGCAGGTGGTTGGAGGAAAGGAAGTTTTTTTGTAAGAACAGGCTTTAAAAGAAATGGGGTTTATATCCTCTATTGTATGAATTGAATCTAACTACAATCTGATGGTGAGAAAACATCTAACAACCTCTGTGTGTTATAACAAGCACTAGAAAAGAAAGGAGCTGGTTATTTTGGGAGGTTCTGCACTGGCTTAGCTAATTGCAGCCCCTGCAAATGCTGAATTGTGTGAAATTTTTACACACATTTTGGGGAACATTCAGAATGCTCGATTTTCTCCAGAATGAGATATTAACAATTTTGTAAAATCCCACAGCTGCAGCAGGGAAAGCATTGTAATACCCACCTTGGAAATGAGCACAGTGTAATTAACACCGCACCGAGCCTCAGATACAATGGAGGCTTCCAGATAAACAGCTCAGAGAAGAAAGGGAAAAGCTCTGGTAGCAGTTCCAGGGTGATGTGCAGCCTCCAGCATTGGGGTGAAGGGGTGTCTCTGCAGCACCTGGCTCGGGACGCCCTGTCCCCGCTATGGGGACACTGACACACCCGGCTGGGTTTGGCATCTTGGAGATCCTCCAGCCTTACTGACGATGGTTCTGTGATTCTCCCCTGGGAAATGGAGAGCGGGTCTGGCCTTGCTGGCCCAGATGAGCACTGGAGAGCATCTCCTCCAAGCTCACTAGGAGGAGTCTCAGCTCTTGTGTGCGAACACGGGCAGCGCTTCCTCAGCTCCTGCTTCAGTGCTCAGAGAGAGAAGTGTCCATTCCCCAGGAGCTGCGAGCTGCTGGATGCCATAGCCCCACCTCTGAGCACCATTTTACCCACATGCAAAGGGAAATCTTGAGGCTTGAGCCCTGTGCTGCTGGACACATGAAGGCTTTAGTGCATGAGAGGGACTTGTAAATGACGCAATTGTAATAATTTGTATGTAAAACAGCTTGTCCTTCACCTACCAATTTAATGCAGTCAATTGCAATTCCCAGTCTCTTTCTAGGGGAATAGCTTGAAGGAAAACCCGAGGCTGCAGCCCATCTGTGCTTGTAAGTTTCTATTTATTGCAAAATAATTTCCCATTGCTGCTTTCTAAACTGCTTTGACAGAAACAAAGCAGTGCATTGGAGTGCTGGCTTCCCTCGGCAGTAGCCATGTGGAATTGCAGGTTTGACCTCATTTCATCCTCTGAGTATTTAGAGATTGCTTTCATGCTCAGGAGCCATAGGAGAAGAATATAGATTCCTTCCAGAGTGCATTGAACTTGGAAACAGTAAGTGACCTCTGAAGCTGAATTCTATAACCACAAAAATAAAAAATTTCTTTCTTTAAGAATGGAAGAAACAGGTTTAAGATCAACACCAAGACAACACCTGCTCAACTAAAAATATCCAATAAAGTGGAAATAGAAAAGCTGTTTCCAAATTATATCTTTTTGAAAAAAATCATTATTTGTGTGACTCCCTCATGTTTTCCATATCTATGTTACTATCTAACAGCAGGGTCTGCAAAAGTTAGAGTATATGAGTCTGTCCTGGTGTCCCCTTGCAAACACACAGGCACAGGGAAGCTACGACAGGACTGTTACTAGATTCTATTCCAGAAAAAATGGGCAAATTTCCACTTACATAATGTGATGCCCAAAGGGCATTTTCACAGAATGGGAGGGAAAGAACAGAGCAACTTCCAGCTGTTGGTCTGCTGGAACAGGTTTTTAGAGGCCCAGGCAGAGACTGCTTCCCCTTAAGGGTGTTGTCACAGCTTTCCATGAGGAAGAGGAAGCTGTCACAACAACAGAAGTGCAACCAACACTTTGCCACTTCTGTGGCACTCTGTGCCATCTCCAACCCACTCAGTGGGTTTCAAAGGGCTTCTCAAACACTCTACATCAGGCCATAAATGTGTATCCATTAGTTACCCACCCACAGCATCCAGGGGAGTGGAAGCAATTCCTGAGGCTAACAGGGAAAAAATAAATCTCACCATTTGGAAGGTGATAGCATAGATGTAACAACTGCACATGTCTAGATAAAAATAGATGAATACTGCAGAGGCCAAATTGTCTTTTTGACAGATGATATGAAGATAGGGTCATAAAAACGTTCTCTCCACAACTGCACCCCCTTGATTTATATTAGGAATAGTGCCAGGAGTCATTATGGATTTAAACACAGCATTTTGCTGCCATGTGCTGTGATGTTTCCGGCCAGATTAGGAGACAGCACATGGAAATGGCTCATTATGCTGTCATTTCCCAGGATAGGCGTGAGGAGTTTGCATACCTTGGCACCAGCACCATGACCCTGTGGGAGTGATGGCCTCGGGGACTATCACAGGTCAGGGCCACTCTCCTCCTTTGGCTGCAGCAGCACCAGGAAGGGACACTGGGAATCCTGAAAAGCTGCATTTTGTTTTGTAGCCATGATCTGACATCCCAGCCTGCAGGACTGGATGGAAACCCCTGTTCTGCCTTGTTTTGCAAACACAAACCTTTGGTGCTGCAATGGCTCTTTGCTGCAGGGCAGTCTGGAGTAGTGAGTTAATTAATTTAGGGTGGTGATATGATATCCAGCATGCACAAGGGGCTCATGCCAAGCTCTCCACAACCCCATTTAGCACCTGACATCCCTGTGGCACATCCCAGCATGGTAACCAGTAACTACCACCTACATCCCCAATGGGGCAAACCAGACTCTTCCTGGCTCTGTCTGAGCCATAAGCACATTAAGCAGAAATTGCCTGGAAATACCTAAATGAACATGAAATAAAGCTGAATGAAATCCAGAGCCAGCTGCAAAGCTCTGAGTGCTGACCAGCCTTCCAAAATTCGGAACAGTTGCTGCTGTATGGGGCAGGACCTGGACTGTCACACCCACTCAGCACCTGACTGAGGCACGGGCCTCCCATTAGAGGTGATTGTTAACACCTGTGGGTGCTCATGCTCCTCTGCTCCTGGTCAGAGCAGTCACTGCTGCAGCTTCAGAGGCGTTTGGTGCATCTCACAGCCCAAACCATTCCAGGATTCCCAGATCCCATCCAGTGGACAGTGAGCCTGGCCCTGCCTGTGCTGGGGTCCCCTCGTCCCAGTCACTCCGCTTTGGTGATGGAGCGTGCAAAAGCATTCCCTCTACAGAGAGGGAATGGTGCTTTAGCTCCCTTTCTCTGTCAGGAACTTTAATCAGTTGTCCCCAGACATGCTAATTAATCTGTTCTGAGTGGAAATAAGTCTCTAGACTTCCTTTGTCATTTTCAATCTCTCTTTAACTCCCATCTGTTTCCTTCATGGTTTGTGAACTAAAAAAGTAAGAGGAAAAAAATGGAAAGGAGTTGATTTGAATTTTCCTTATCAAATGCTGTTACCGAAGTGGGGCCCTAGGGATCCCACAGAAAGGTTGCCCACGCCTCTGCTGAAACCTAAACAGCTGTGGGAAATGCCCTTTTGCTGTAGATGTTGCATGGGAGTCATTAATAAAGTGCAGTTTCAGTAGGTATTGCCAGATGTTGACTCTGAGAGCAGCAGGAGGTCAGCAGCCCGCCGAGGCAGCAGTGCCGGGGGCAATGAGCCACTCTGAGCCTCTGTCTGCAGCAGAGGGCTCCTGAGCAGACAGGGACCCCATCCCTGACAAGCGCAGCCTTGGAGCTGTTCCAACTCCTGCCCTGCCCTGCCCTGCCCTGTGTGAGGGCTTGGCACAAGCATGGTGCCTGGAAAGGCTGGGAAAGCTTTTTTCCTTCTCTTTGTGCCCTCCTCCTCCTTCTCCAGTGCGCTGCATGGTTCCAGGAACAGCTGCTGCCCCAGACCCCACCCCGACGCATGAGGAATCACCTTGGAAAAAAACCTCCAGGATGGTCAAGACCAAGCTGTGCCCAATCCCCACCTGCCAACCAGCCCAGAGCACTGGTGCCACGTCCAGTCATTCATTCCTTGGACACCTCCTGTGGTGGGGGCTCCACCACCTCCCTGGGCAACACATTCCAATGCTTAACAACCCTTTCAGTCAAGAAATTATTCCCAATATCCAACTTGACCCTCCCCAGGCCCAGCTTGAGGCCATTTGCCCTCACCCTGTCCCTGTTCCCTGGAGCAGAGCCCAAACCCCCCTGGCTGCCCTCTCGTGTCAGGGATCTGTGAAGAGCCAGAAGATCTGCCTGAGCCTCCTTTTCTCCAAGCTAAAGACGCCCAGCGCCCTTGGTTGCTCATCATGGAATCTCCCCTCCATTCTACCCTGTTCTCTTTCCCTTTTGTGGACACACTCAGCACCTGAGTGGGAAGGGCAGGAGTCAGGTGGTGGTGTCAGGGTAATCCTGTCACTCCTGGCTGCTGCTGAAACCTGGAGCAGGATCCTCTCCATTTGCAAGCTGCCACAACAGCTCCTTCAGTGCAACAGTAGCATAGTGATGATTATTTTGAAGACCTTGTTACAGAGAGATCAATTCTTGTTTCTGGTTTCTGTTTCAAACCGGGCATTTTAACTGCAGGAGCAGGAAGCAGGCAGTGATTAATTGTCTCAGGTCTTTGATTTGAAGTAAGCATAAACTCACAAAAGCTAATTTTAAGGTGTGGGAATGCTTTCCCAGCACACAATCAGACACTCCAGAGCCAGCCAGCAGGAGAAGCGTTACCCAGGGGAGGGAGAGTGCTGGGGTTTGTGCCCAGCTCACCCCATCCAGTGCCACCAAGACACACGTGGTGGTGTCACCACCAGGCTCGGTGGTGCTGCTGGATGCTCCCCCCTGGCCCTGTGCCTCTGCCAGACTGAGCTGCTCCTGGAAGGGAAAGCATCCCACGGGTGATGGCTGAGGCATGGTGGGTACCAGAGGCCAGCAAAAGCTGCTGCCATGTCCTGCCTGGGCTCGAAGGCTCTCCCTGAGGCAGTGAGACTCTGGGAAATGCTGAATCCTACACGTGGGATCCAGTGAGAGGCAACCCCATGCTTGGAAAACCAATGACATGCTTTTGCCCAGGATACTCTGTTAATACCCAGGAATAATTGAATCTGCTCAGGTTCTGCAGCTCAAGGTCGCCTCTGATGGCTCCATCACCAGCATTGCCCCAAGACGACACATTTGAGGGGCACAGGGATGGGTGCTCCACTCCCCAGCCCATCCTGGGGATTATTCAGGGCCACCCCAGCTGCAGGTAGGGCCTGCAGGTAGGAGCAGACATGGGCAGGATGGGCACAACTGCTCAGCTCTGCAGAATGAGGCTCTTTTTCCTCCTCTGCAGAGGATAAAGTCAGTTACAAAGGAGCCAAGACAATTCAGCTGGAAGTGAGCAGGTTGTTATGCCTGGCAGTTGATTTTCATAGCTTTTTTTTATATGGTGCATTAACAGAGTAACAAACCCTGTTACAGTTTCATAAACATGATTTCGGACTGAACACCCTTGTTTCAGGGCTGGCTCATGTTCAAAGAGCAGGACAGCCAGCTGAGCGCTGACTCACTCCACCTGGGAAGTGGTCTGAAAGTAAAAAGAGAACCACAAATGAAGCAAAAAGCTCTTGCCTAGCTTTGGGGTTTCTCACAGCTCCATGTTCTAGTTCAATGCCCCATCTGAACACCTTGACTTTGGGACACAGGGGAGGATGGCTGCTCCCGATGTGACCACCCACCTGCTCACCCATGACCTTCTGTGTGCTTTTATTGGAAAATGAATGTATTCTCCATATAATTAGAGAAAGAAAATAGTTTTGACCTCAGCTTCATACTTCTCAGCTTAATGTGTATGATTGCTTTGCCAGCCATTGATTACTGTCAGCATTTCCAGTCGGGGCAGTGGGGAGCAGCAATAGGAGGGCAGGGGGATGGAAGGCTGGGCGTGTGCAATAATAAAAAGCTGTTTACAATTGCATTTTAATCATAGATACACACCTGGGGTGCATAAAATCCCACTAGCCTCAGTCACCAAAGGTTCACAGGGGTGCTGGAGGGGAAAAACATTGCTGCATCCCCTGCCTTGCCCTTGGTCTGCCTGCTGCAAGCTTCTCTCCTTCCAGAGGTGCTCCAAGGCAGGTACATCCAAGACTAATGAATTATTGATCAGCAGATAATAGGAGTAGCTTTATTTCTAATGGCTGAATTGCTTATTGATCTGCTTCACACGCAGAGAGTGGGAGGACTGAACATTCACCATGTGCTATTGCCGCTGCACCCTTGTCTAATTAACACCCCCCTTGTCTAATTAACACCCCTCTGGGGTGTGTGCTGGAGAGGAGCCTGTGCCCAGGACTAGGACTGGGAGTCTGTAAATCCATCTGGGTTTAAGTAACATTAACAATGAAGGAAAAGCCAGCAGCTTTAGGTAATCATGGAGAGGAGAGGAAAAGGGGAACTCCCTACAGGACAGGGAGATGGACAGGCAAAGCCTGGTAACTCCCTGACACCACAGCATCTGGCATTCACTGCGAATTCCAACAGGATGAAATGAGAAGCAGCCACTGCTTGGACCTCCATGCTATTTGCAAAGTACAAAGGAGTTCTCACTCTTGGATATATGGAAATCAGACAGGTAGAACAAACAAGGGCTTAATGCTGCCTGACAGTATAAAGTGTTATGTGGAAATGGTTTGTTTTTTCAAGTTCTTAACTGGCCTTTGTCCTTTAACCTCGTGAGACAGAACAGGTATCTAAACTGGCATTAGAATTTGTATTTCAAAGTAATATGTGCAAAAATACTCCTAGTAATATGTGCAAAAATACTCCTAGTTTTTAGCCTTCCTATTTCAGCAATTTCAGGGTGAAGGAGACATGGCAATAATCCAGCATGTGCCAAACCTGCTGGAGGGCCAAAGCAGGAAAGAAGTTCTTCTGTTCTTATTAGATTAATGTGCTGTGGCATTTTAAATTAGAAAATATTAATGTCAAAATAATAGGAATGTGCTTGGGTAATTCTTCGTTCCCTTCAGTAAGGAATGAGAGGGCTGAGGGAGAGCTGCTGCCAGCGGAGTTTCCACTGCCCCGTGTTAATCCTCCCCTGAGTAGGCGGGTGGCTGGGCAAGCTGTGCAGAGGCAGAGACACATTCTTGCCTCAGGAGGGCCGTAGATGGGACTTCTGAAAATGAGGAGCCTTCCTGACAGCCCCACGGAGACCTCCATGCTCCAGGCAGAGGGTCTGTTCCTGCCCTCAGACTCCCAATACACCCCCAGCCAAGCCATGGCATCACTGACAAAGTTTACCTTTTTCCTCTTTTATTTAGAACTCTCATTCCTCTTTCTGCTGACTCTCTGATGGCACCACTCCAATTTAATTAAGTAAATAAATAAATTGACTAATTTTGATGCCACGGACTCTCCTGAGTCCTGACACATCTCCTGGCTGCAGGCTGGGCAGGGGACAATAATCTCCCCCTGGTGCCATCCAGTGCCAGGCTGTGTCCCCCTGTGTCAGCACAGATCCATGGACACTCACGTGCTCTCATGGTATCACCAGGACAGGGTAATGGAAAGAGGAGTTCAGGACATCTCTCGTCCAGTGGCCATCCAATATTCCAGGCTCCAGAAGCTGGGCTGTGAGGACAGGAGCAAACAAAGTCAGTTTGATTTAGTGGACACAAAAAAACCTGAGCAGCATTTTTTCCATTTTGCTTTGATCCAGAGCTTTTTTTAAAAATACAGCTCAGAGGACAATATAGAATAACTGTGTTATTATCTAATTATCTTTGCTGTTGACTCAGTGCTCCCAGATGGTTTGACATGGTACAGGCTTTTTCTTTAAAGTGTTATTTCCAAGTAGCCATGAAATAGCACAGGATTACAGATGGAAACTTGTCTTACTTGGGATGTTTCTGAGAGGAATTGAGACAAACAGGTATATGGAGATACACCTTATCTGGTGGGAAAGGCAGAGCAGAGGAACTGAGGACACCTGGTTTCTAATCTCCAGCCTTCCCTGATGTGTTGTGTAGCCTGGGGCAAGTCACTTAATTACCTTTTGTGTGACATATATTCATTCTCAGTAAGGACGAGGCATAACAGCACAAGAGCTGGAACCTTTCTCTACCCTGCTTTGCTCATGTCTTGAGCCAGGACAGGAGTCACTGGATGTGTTCAGTTTGGCCTTCCAAGCCTCATCTATGCAAACCTATCACGAGAAGACGTGTGATGATGGTGAAGTCGTTGGCAGAAGCACTGCAGCCACCTTTCCTTTCCTTTCCTTTCCTTTCCTTTCCTTTCCTTTCCTTTCCTTTCCTTTCCTTTCCTTTCCTTTCCTTTCCTTTCCTTTCCTTTCCTTTCCTTTCCTTTCCTTTCCTTTCCTTTCCTTTCCTTTCCTTCTCAGTTTCCTGCAGCAGCTGTACCTCTCCAGCACCAACCCACAACCTGGAGCTGTCTCTGCCACTGCTCTTTCTTCTCCATCCTCCTCCTCCGTCCCTCCCCACGTTACTCTTGTCCTCACACCCACCCCTGGGTCCTCCTCAGCCGTGGCTGTGCCCTTCCACGTCCCCTGGCACAGTATCCAGACTATTGTGGTCCTGAGCAAATCTGCGAGGGCAGAAAGGCCGTTCTGCAGCCCCTGGTAGGAGGTCAGCCCCTGCATGCTCCTTCCCCCTGACTGGGATCCACTAAGTACAGCCAAGGAGCTGGGGACTAATAAAAGGAGCAATGAAGACTTGGAATGACCAAGACCCAGTGGAGTGGGTGCTGGCACCTTTACAAACTGATTTAAAACAGGAACTCCCTTTAATCCTCCTCCCTTATCTCATCCCTCACCTCACTGATTCCTCATCAAACAGTTTAAATGAATTTGAGCCTGCTGTTCTCTGCCCTGTTATCTTTTCCCCTCTCATTTATGAATTTTAAATCAACTTGTTAACTACCTATTTAGTTGCATAGTTTCCCTGTAATAATCCCTGCCCCGGGCCCATTGAGCATTAATTCTGGAGACAGCACACTCAGACTGCCAACAGGGCTACAGTGTCAGGAAAATGACTTTACACAGACCAGTAGCCCAGTGGCCGTTGGAATTCGGCTACTGGTGCTTTGTGTACAGCTGGTGTCCCGTGCTCTCCAGCCCAGACCCTGCCACACCATTCTGGTCTGGGCAGGACCAGGGCATCTGTGCCGTGGTGCTGTGCAGGGACACGGGGGCACAGGACAACTTCATTGCCAGGCAGGCAGCCCTGTTTTCTCCTCAGGCCCTTCCCCATCATCTCTATCCAACCTCCCAGCCCAGAGCTCTGGAGCCATTTGTGATGCTGACAGGTACCATTTCCAAGATGGAAACTGAAGAAAAAATCTATAATCATTTCCTAAGGGTTATAATAGTGGGTTATAGATTAATAGGAGAGGGTAGAGAAAACATAGAAAGCACTGGAGGCCATAAATCCTGTAAATAAAGTAACTCTGTGTGTCAAATGATGGTGGCTGTGTGCTCAGGTCCTTGTGGGGCAGCAGATGGATTTTCTGCCTTGAGAAAGCTTTAATTCTCACCAGTATCAGGGCCAGGCACTTGCCCTCAGCTTCCCAGGAAAGGTTGAGGGACAGCAATGCTGAATCCTGTGGGTTTCCCCCAGGCTTCACAGCTGAAGGTCATTTCAGTGAAATGCTCAGAGTTCCGTCTTTAGGAAGTTTAATTCCCCTCGCATGCTTTGCTTTCATTCCTTCTTTCTTGTTTTTCTGAAGCCATAGAGAGCAGCACTTCTTTATTCAAGCCTGCTGTGCATTCATCCTACTTGTTCTACTTGCACAGGCCATTCTGAGAGTGCTGGTACTTATTTTTCCCACTTTTTCTTACTTTGGTTAGTTTGGTTTTTTTAAAGTTCAAGGCTAAAGAAAGCTGTCGTAGAATAGAATTATAGAATCATCAGTGTTGGAAGAGAACTTTATGATCATCCAGTCCAACCATCAACCCATCTGTGGGGGATCCATCAACCCATTCCTGTCACTTTAACCTCTAAGCCACTAAACCACATCACCCAGTGCCAGATCCAGACACCTGTTAAACACTTCCAGAGATGATGACTCCATGCCCTCCTAGGGCAATCTATTCCAGTACTCAACCACTTTTACCCATGAAAAAAAATTTAATGTCTAATCTGAATCTCCCCTGTCTTAGTTTAACACCTCCTCCTCCAGACCTCTTACTCTTACTCTTACAGTAGAAGAGTAGAAGAGACCAGCTCCCATGTCACTACAACCTCCTGTGGAGAGTGATAATGTGCCCTCCAATCCTCCTCTTCTCTAGACAAGGTCCATTACCTCTACCAAGAAACTAGCCAGAGGACCAGCACAGCATGGTGCGTCAGCAGCAAGTGTTTTAGTTTAGCTGTAGGACGTGCTTTCTCTTTCTGGCCTGAGAAGAGAAGGCTCCAGGGAGAGCTGAGAGCCTCTTCCAGCGCCTAAAGGGGCACAAAGAGAGCTGGAGAGGGACTTTGGACAAAAGCGTGGAGCGGCAGGACAAGGAGGAATATCCTGGCGCTGTTGGAGGGCAGCTGGGTGGGATGCTGGGGCAGGGCTGGGGGGACCGGTCCAGGCCGGGAATGACCCTGGCAATTTTCATCCGTGGGAATTCTCGTCCGTGGGAACTGCACGGCCACAGGGCGCCCTCTGGCGGCCCCGCCGCGCAAGGTCGCAGGGTTCGCCCTTGGCCCCGGCCCCGCAGCCGCGGGCGCCCCTTGAGCACCCACACCGCACGGAGCACCTTTGGGGCCACGCGTGTGGGGATCCCCACACCGCACGGAGCACCTTTGGGGCCACGCGTGTGGGGATCCCCACACCGCACGGAGCACCTTTGGGGCCACGCGTGTGGGGATCCCCACTCAGCACAGAGCACCTTTGGGGCCACCCGTGTGGGGATCCCCACACCGCACGGAGCACCTTTGGGGCCACGCGTGTGGGGATCCCCACTCAGCACAGAGCACCTTCGGGGCCACCCGTGTGGGGATCCCCACACCGCACGGAGCACCTTTGGGGCCACGCGTGTGGGGATCCCCACTCAGCACAGAGCACCTTCGGGGCCACCCGTGTGGGGATCCCCACACCGCACGGAGCACCTTTGGGGCCATCCGTGTGGGGATCCCCACACCGCACAGAGCACCCTTGGGGCCAAGCGTGTGGGGATCCCCACTCAGCACGGAGCACCCTTGGGGCCACGCGTGTGGGGATCCCCCGCAGAGCATGGAGCACCCTTGGGGCCACGCGTGTGGGGATCCCCCACAGAGCATGGAGCACCTTTCTGCTCACCCATGTGGGGATCCCCCACGCTGGTGCATGGATGTTCTCTTTGACAGCAGTGTGGCCATGGCATCAGAAAGCTCTTTTGGGGCATTGTGTGTCCCTGTTTCCCCTCTGGCCTCTAGCATCGTGGAATTGCTTCTCTGCCCACCCGGCCAAAGTCCTCCCTGCTGGGGCAAGCAGGTCAGAGACCCCCTCTATGATTAGCACTCATCAGAGTCCCGAGGTCTGGGGTGACAGGCAGGAGATGCTCTGGTGGCTAGAACCTTAAGAGTCTACACGGACACAGCAGTGTGGGCAGCATGTGGAATGGTGAGGAGGGATGATGGCCACAATGGGCTCCATGCCAACCCCATATGCCCATGGCAGTGGCAGGAACACTAACAGGATGGTGCTTGGGGTGCATAGGAGGCTTGCCCAGAACTGGAGCAATTTTGCCTTGAATATATATGCTTCCCAAAAACCTGGGATGCTCAGGGTGTGCCTGGGCCCATCATGGGGCTAGTGCAGCCTCTTCGTGTCATGCAGTCTGGCTCACAGCACAGACAGGACCAGTCTGCCCACTGCGTGCCTCCAAACAGCTTCTCCTCCTTTAACTCGTTGGCCTAGACCACCTCAAGCCCTCCATGGGGACAGAGTAGCAACATCCCAGCCTTGCCTGGACATCACCACAGAGCCCAGACTGCAGGGCTGTTCCCTAAGGCTGCACCTGAGCAACACAGGGATGCCAAAATCTCTGCCTGAAGCAGGGCAAAGGTTCTGGGTCCACCCAGGGGAAAAGCCTGAGCAAAGTGCAGCACAGTTTGTCCTTGGCAGTGTTTGCAGTGAACACAGCCTGTGCCCCACAGAGCCACCCTGGGCATGTGCTGTGCCCCATCTCCACGTGGCATTAGGGCACCCCTCACTCCCTCTGGAATAGCTCCATGACAGTGGGGTATCCTTCACCACCCCTTCCCAGACCGGCTCAATGACAGTGGGGCATTGCTTAACCCCTCACCCTAACACAACAAAGGGCTCTCATTAACAGAATATAATGTGCACTGAAAATAACTGACGATCATCCTGCAGCCATTGATGCCCTGTCTCCTGTAATTCAGCTTTGCTCCTCCTAAGGGGCTGTTGTTTTTCCCCAGAGCCCAGCCCAGGCAGCAAAGGGGCCCTCTCCATCTGCCCATTCCTGTAAATCTATCCATGTTCCGTGTCGTGCCAGGCCACGGACAGGACTCTCCAACAGCAGGGCTAAATCAGGTTGCTCATTGCGCAAGGGTGTTTGGTCTGTGCCAGGGCACAAACCTGGACACACCTCTGTCCCAGAAGCAGCCCGAGGTGGAAGAAGAGAGAGAAAGCCTTCCCCGTGGGCCAGGTGCTACTCTTACTGGTTCTTCCTGCTCCTCAGCTGCTGGCAGGGTGGTTTGAGTGATGCTGGAGGAAGTGTCTCTGCAGCCATGGCTCATCTCAAGGCAGCTGTGGGAGTCAGGCTGGGCACTGCACAGCTGTGGTCATCCCCACACACCCACCTGCAGCAGGAAGGTGGCAGCTAGCAGTAGCAATGTGGGTGGCACTGATCACCCTGCCATTTCTTGGGAGTGTTCAAAGCCAGGCTGATGGGTCTTGTAGCAGCCTGGTCCAGTGAAAAGTGGCCCTGCCCATGTCATGGAGGGGAATGAGATGAGCTTTAAGGTCTCTTCCAACCCAAACCACTCCATGATTCTCTAATTCTCTCTGCCTCTATCCCAGCCAGGGCAGACAGCCACAGCCAGAGGCAGTGCTGGCCATGGGACTGACCAGCCTTTGCCAGCAGCTGCCCACCCTGCTGGGCCCCACCAGCATCTTGGCAGCGGCTGGGAACAGCAGCATTTGTTTGCAGAGTAGCAGCCCAGAGTGCTTGGACAGAGATGCACACTCAGCATAACCCAAATCTCCCAAAATAACTGAATAAAGTCCCTGGGCAGAGCAGGAGCAGGCAGGGACCCAGATCCCCTCCTCATGCTTGTCACATGAATGAGCTCTGCAGCCAGGCTCCCCTCTCCCCAGGAAGGGGATTGTCATACGTTGTGGGGAGGATTAGGCTGTTTCTGTTTCAGGAGGCTGGGAATGTCTGTTGGTGAAGGGCTGTAGGCCTGCCAGGCCTCTTGCAGAACCACAGGCACCATGGCCCCACAGAGTGGGGAAAACAGGCTCAAGGCAGCCGTGGGTTTGGGGTGCATTTGGCAAGGGAGGGTGGCCCAACAGCACAGCAGAGGCAGCAGCAGCCTCCCAGCCCAGAACCACTGTGTTCAGAGGGCTCACAGAGGGAAGAAGGGAAAAGAGGGAAGACAGCTGAGGTCTGCGTGCCTGATCCCACTCCCACCATCAAGAGAAGAGGCCTGGCTGCCACCAGCAGTCAGCAGCCAGCAGCAGTTCCAATCCAGCAGCTGGAGCACAGCCTGCTCCTCTAGGAGCCCCTCAAACCCCCCCAGCTGCTGCTGAGCAATTCTGGCTGGCAACTTCAGATGTTTGGGAAAACAAACTCCAGGGGAATTAGCTCCCAAGTATTTCCTCAATTCTGCTCGCTATGAAGAGAATTTTATTTTGCTGTCCCTGGAGGAAGGAAGGCAACGTGGCCAGGTGCATAAAGGAAACCTGTGGAAGAATGGTGGGAATCTGGCCAGCAATACTCCCACTCCTCCCAACTCCTGGCATGGGGAGCAGGGAAGCACACATGTCCCCACGGATGTACTGTGGTCCTTTGCAAAGGAACCACATCCAGCAGATCTCCATCTCCTCCGGTTAGGCAGCACAATGGGTTCAGCCTGCAGAGCAGCCCTGGAGCACAAGGGCTGGTTTGGGCATCCACTGCCCACTCAGCCATCATCATGGGTAAAGCCAGGGCTCCCATCTGCTTTTTCGATCCCTGTGCCTAATTTTAGCTCCTGTTTTACAGGTACATAACACTGAGAGAGGCTCTGGGAGCCCAGGTCATGTACTTCCCAGCACTGTAGATAACTTTGCTTGCAGAAATAACATGACTAAATATAGCTCTCCTGCTCCTGAGAGCTGAACCAGGAGCAGGCACAGGGGCAGCCCCTGAAGCTGTGCCCTGAAGGGGTGCCACACCTGCCATAGCAAGGACTGTGCTCCACCCCAATCAGGGCACTTAGTTTCTAGCCTAATACAGGGCAAGAGCAAGTTTCTCCTCCCAGTCCAACCTTCCACTCTTACCTGCATTTCCACAGCATCAGATCAGAGGAACAAGTCCCATAGGAGATCCTGGAACAAGGACAGGGCTGACACCCAGCTCCAGAGGGCATGGAGGTCACCAGTAGAGAACAACCAGGATTTACTACTGAAATGTTCCCAGCCAGCCACATCCAAGCAGCAGGAAATTATTTAAATACTTTTTTCCTTAGAAGCAAGGTTGGCTTCCTGCCCTAGCTAAGTGAGCCTCTTCCAGTGGCCCTGGCTACAGGAACACCCATGTCAGCTGTGGACACAGCCCAGACAGGACCCCCAATGACAAGAGGTAGGGACCCACAGAATAGGGCTGAGCACATTCTGCATTTCACAGAACAGATGCTCTTCCCAACAGGCATCACCAATGTTTGGTATGGCAGAAGAGCCCAGGCCCTCCTGCAGCTCTGTCTGAATCCCACCAGAGACCACCCCACGCACAGAGGGGACCTTGTCTGTAGATACAAAAACTTGGATAACAGGGCAAATTTCCCAGGGGTTGGTTATTGTGATGTGAGCCCATCTCTCTGGGGGTCCACCAGACATCCCATCTATAAAAATACAATTACCTGGCTTTGCAATACCACAGCTCAGTAACTGTACATCCTCTTTTGCAAAATACTCCCCTGGCTTAACAATCTACAGTCTTTAAAAAAACCCCAACAATTCAGGGCACTTTATGAGATATTTAGACCAAAAAAGGCAAAATGGGCCTTGCAGCAAGGGAGAGCAAGAAGAGCAGTTGCAATGCAGGGCTTGAAGCTGCCACAGACTCAGAGACCCCAGAACAACTCCCTCAAGACCACCTTCATTTAACCCCTCATTTAGTTTCAGGCCCATACAGGTGTGGTTCCACTCAGCTTGGAAGGAAACAGCAAGAGGATCTGCACACTATTCAAACTTTTAAGTGCACGTCCCTCCCCCTCACAATCAAGGCAGTTCTTGAGGCTTTTTATAGGTTTCTAAAACTAGAGTGCACGAGGACACTATACTGTTGCCATCCTACTGCTGAGCAAAGCCTCCTCTTCCAGCTGGAAGGGGGCATCTCACCCTCTCAGTATGTGTCCAGCTTCCACAGGGTGCTCGAGCAGCAAGTGTAGAGTCAGGCCCTACCACAGCCCCACTCACCCTATCCTCAAAATTGACCCTAAATCTATGCGATCTGGCGCACAGAAACCTCACTTCTAAGAAAGAAGTTCAACATTTGATAGGTAAATTGTAAAAAAACAAGTTTATTTGAAAAAACTCAAGCCTCTTAACATGAATTCTGATCAACATTACTACAACTTGAGAGCCATTAACCTGCTCCACGTACGTTGAGATATTTTCCAACACTAAAAAATAAAAAATAAATACGTACAAATTCTTTCCTCCCCCTTACGTGTCCTAGATGTGAGAGGTTCAGCATCCACCACCTTAAGATCTCAGTTGAACAGAAGCAAGTAAAAGAGGTTTCTCTAACAGATAAAAGAGCAAAAGCAGAAAAAGTCTCAGGGATGTACCATCTCCACTCACCTCACCACTCTGCCCAAGGTCAGGCACCCAAAACAACCTGGCTGGATGGGATGCTCTGGTGGAAGCCCACCCCATGGGCAGGATGGGCCAGCACAGCCAACAGCAGCGTGAATGCCAACAGCACAACCTGAGCCCATTTCACATCACCTAGCACTGGGCTGAGAAGAGGCACTATTGAGGCAGAGTGGGGAGGCAGGGGGGACTCCAACAGTCCCCAAGGAAGGCTTGGGCAAGCAGGGCTGCCACAGCCCTGGAGTGGGTGACACTGCCCAACAAGAACCCCAGCCATCTTTCTTCAACCTGAATATCCCATGAGAGAACAGCTACAAAAACAGGGATTTTAAAGAACTACAGTAGCTAAAGTGTTTTTAAAACATACCTAAAGACCACCTAAAGAGCCGGGAGGCACTGGGCATGAGGGTTAAGGAGCACCTTGCCCCATGCCTGCATCTCCCCTGCAGAGGACCTGCAGTAAGAAGCGTATGAAGCAGTATTCATCCAGGGCCGGCCCTGAAGCCCATTGCGCTTCAACAAATCCAGTATCCCGCTTTTTATGGCTTTTTAACAAGAAAACTCCCCGAAACACACACATATCCCCCCGCCCCCCAACCCAAGCAGAATACAGGGCTAAAGCACAGTTTAGAGTTAAGGCTCATTCAGATTCAGCTAGATATGGAGACTGTAAGGCACATATTAGTACATTCATGTTACTGTTAAAAAGCCAGACTATAAAAGCCCCCTGCCCCTGGACACACGAGGATACTGCATGTGTAGTCCTGTTACCTTTAACACAGATGGAAAGACAATTCAGAGCCTGTTTAAAAATGAACACCTGGTTTAAACACTTCTTACAGCCCCCCAGCGCCAGTGGAGCTCTGCCCTGGCTGCCACACCAAGGCAGCAGCACTTCCCCGACACTCTGGGATTAAGACTGGTCCCTCACATGCGGCTCTCCTCCTCTTTGACACCACCCTCCACACTCTTCTGAGGTGAGGGGGCTACATCATTTTTTTCCTCTTTCTTCTTCCCAGCCTCATCAATGTTGGTCTCATCCTCCTTCCTTTCCTTCTTCGCTTTCTCCTCCTTGGCCACCAGGCGATAGTTGATGCCCATCCCGATGAAGAGGTAGATCCCGGCGATGATCAGGACAACCCCACAGGCCCAGTATGTGTACTTGTAGTCACCATACATGTCATTGAGTTTCCCTAAAAGACAAGAGTACACAGTTCAGCAAGAAGCCCCCAAAGCAGCTCCAGGTCATGGAGATATTCCCAAGAGCAGCCCAAGCCCATCACCCTCACATTCAGACAAGGACCTGTCCCACATTCCTTTACTCCCTGCTCCCCTACCCTGTGCCACGGGTTCAGATCCCACTTCCTTGGCCATTCTTCAGTGGTCTACAGACTACTGCCCCAGTGCCATGGGCTGCCCACCTGCACCACCACTAAGCAGGACAGGACAGCCAGAGTCAAAGAACCATAGAATCATAAAGGTTGAGAAAGACTTTTAGATCAAAGTTCAATCACCAACCCAGCACCATCCCATTAAACCCATGCCCTCAAGTGAGTTCTCCAGGCACAGCACATCCTACCTAGCAAAGGGGGTCCCAGAAGTACAGGGCAGCACTCCACGATGGTCACCAAGCCAACAGCACTAGAGAACCGCTGAGCTCCCACCAGGTCCATCAGGGTCTCAAAGAGAACTGAGCTCAGCCAGCCAAAGGCATAGCCAAAGAAGCCAGCATAAATGCAGAAGCCAGCATAGCTGGTGGACAAGGGGAGCAAGAGGTGGCAAACACCATTGTAAATAACAGAAATGGCAAAGAAATATTGGATGCGGGGTCTGACCCACTTGGTGTTTGCCACCAGTCCCATGGAAGGTCTGGCAAACATGTCCACAAAGGCCAGTATGGAGAGCAGGAAGGCTGCCGAGTCACTAGGAATCTTCTTGCTCTTTGCATAATTGCTGAGGAAGACCAAGGGAGCAAACAACCCGAAGAACATTATTACATTGCCTGACAGATAGAGCAGGAAGCCCCTGTGTTTGAATAGAGTCAGGTCCAAGAATTTGTTGATTGTCTGGAAGACTGAGCCCTTCTCTTTCTTGGCCTTTCCATCAATGAGGTCCGTGCTGGTGTCACCATCATCCTTTTTCCCCGCTTTCCCAGCCTCCTGCTGTGCTTCCTTATTGGTCTCTTTCTTCTGAACTGGCTTGGGACCTATGGGCCGCATCAGGGATCCAGCCACGCAGCAGTTCAGCAGGAGGCCACCCAGGATGAGGAAGCTGCCACGCCAGCCAAATATGCCAAAGAAGAACTGGTTGAGGGGTGCCAGGGTAGAGAGGAAGACAGGGCTGCCT
The DNA here is from genome assembly GCF_035770615.1 of Melospiza melodia melodia. NCBI lineage: Eukaryota > Metazoa > Chordata > Aves > Passeriformes > Passerellidae > Melospiza > Melospiza melodia. Next base: position 9,126,205 of record NC_086221.1, read on the forward strand.
GCCATTGCCAGCCCGTTGGCCAGTGGACGCCTCTTAAAGAAGTACTTGCCAATCATGGTTAAGGCAGGGTTCAGGTTGAAGGCAAGTCCAAGACCTGCAGGAGAGAGATAAGGGGCTCAAGTCTTGGATGCCTCCAGCAGCACTGGCAGAAGGGCTAGTAGGACAAGTGGGGTTTTACTTCTGGGGAGTTCACAGCTCCATTTCCAACTTAGAATGATGGAATCATTTAGGTTAGAAAAGTCCTCTAAGAAAATGGAGTCCAACAAACTCCTCAGCACTGCCAGGTCCCCACTAACCCATGCCCCAAGCGTGACATCCACATGCTTTTTTGAACACTTCCAGGGATGGTGATTCCACCAGTGCCCCAGACAGTCCATTCCAACAACTGACTCACCCACTTCCCAGCTGGCATAAGCAGGAGTCAGCCCCTGCTGCCAGCTAAAGAGGCACCCAGGCAGTGACAAGAACCAGAACTCATGCAAATTCAGACATCAACTAATAATTACTGGGTAGAAGTTGCTCCTTTCACTGCCCCACTAGGGCAGAGCTGTCACTTACCCCCTATGACCCCTATACAGAAGTAGAGCTCCTCCACCGTGTTGCAGAAGGAGGCTGCGATCAGCCCACAGCCGGAGAGGCAGCCGCCTACCAGTATGATGGGCCGGCTGCCGTACTTGTTCACCAGGATGCTGCTGATGGGACCTGGGCAAACAAAGGAGATGCACCAGAGAGGAGTTATCTTTGCATGAGAGACCAAATACACACACAAGCACACTGCATCTTTACTGCCAGATGATTCCAGCTTTTACACAGCATTGTTTCTCCCAGGGAGGGAACTGGGGTAAGAGGAAAGGACAGAAGGTTCAGAGGCAGCTGGAGACAAGAGAATCACAAAATGGTTTGGGTTGGAAGGGACATTTAAGATCATCTTGTTCCAGCTCCTTGCCATGGGCAGGGACATTTCCTACTAGAACAGGTTGCTGCAATCCAACCCACTCTTGGCCATTTCCAGGGATGGAGAAGACACAGCTTTTTTAGGCTTCTCTGTGCCAGGGCCTCATCATCCTCATGGAAGAATTTCTTCCTAAATATTGAATCTAAACCAACCATAAGAGAGAGAAAATTGTTGAAGCACAGAAAGCTTTGACTTCTCTGAGCAAGTTGCCTTCTGTGGGCTGAAAGAGGAGCTGCCCGGCCACCACCTGCCCCCAGAGACAGGGCTTTGGGACAGGCCGAAGCCACCTGCCTCATGCTGCACTGGGGGCTCTGCCTTGCTTGCAGCCACCCACTCACCATGAGCTGGGGTCTCAGCCACAAAGCAACTGCCCATCTCCTGACAGAGGTTTCTGATCAAGACCAGATGAAGCTGTGAGGAAACACCTTCTCTGGGTGCAAGTGAAGCTCCTCAGGGTTTAGGGAGAAGCAGCAGTGCCCCAGGAGAAGGGGTGCTTCTGTTTTCACTGCTATCCCTAATGCAGACAGGGGCCAATTGCCCTTTTAGGTGCTTCAGTATCAGGCGCTTTAATCCAAAGCAAACAGTGATTAGAGACTGCCAAGCATGCTCTACAGACACTAAAATGTATTTAAATACACTGAATGAACATCCATTGAATATTAACAGACCTTGCTCTGCCATTAACAGACAGAGAGGTTGTCAACATGTTATTCATGGGTCCTTGGATGGTACTTGACCTTTTTGCCCAGTTTAAACAAAGTCTGGAGCAGGTTCCAGAAGCCTTGGTGCTGCAGAGTCTGCTCCCAGCCTCACAGCATTCTGCCCTCTGCTACCAGAAGCTCCAGTGCAATGCCACCAGGGATGGGCCATGGCTCTGGGTCCTGTGAGAGGGGGCGGCAGCAGCACCTGGGAGCTGCCACATCACAAGGTGCACAGAGCACTCAGCACTTTGCAAAACCTGAACCTTGAACTCAGCAAATGTGATGCCCCTGAAGAGTCTAAATGCAGCCACAGCCTTTCTTCCGGGAAGTCCCCCTGAAAATAGCAGGCTCCACAGGGCAATCAGCAGGAAGCCATGCAGCTGGGCAGTGCCAGGTACTCTAGGGGCAATTCTCCTCATCCCCCCCTTTTCTAAAGGAAAACAATACCCATACCTGTTTTCTAGATTCACTGGAAGTGTTTTTGACTAAACGTTACCTCATCTAACTTGATTGCTCAAGCTGCCAAAAACACGTAAATAATGGAATCTAATCCCAACATGGGGCTGACAAAGGAGCATTTGACACCATGACATCCATGCATCCTGATGGTGACTGCACAGGGCAGCTGGAGGGAAATGTGCTGCTTCCTCACACCTAGCCCTACCCAGGACAGAAGCTGCCCCAGCTCTGCGAGATTCTACTACTCCAGAGGATGAACTACTTTTTCAGTCTCCAAGCAGGCAGGTATCCTAGGAGACAGGGAAAATGGGATGCACACTGGGACTGCTCCAGTGCAATTCAGACTCTGTAAAGGGAATGAATGGGGCAGCAGCAATTCCAGTGCTTTAGCAGCTGGGGGATGAATAAAAAGTTCTGAGGTGGAAGCGATCCTCAAGAATCGAGTCCAACTCCTGGCTCTTCAAAGGACAACCCCAACAATCCCACCTTCTGCTTGAGAGTATTGTCCAAAATGTTCCTTGAGTTCTGGCAGCCTTGGGGCTGTGGCCACTTTCTGGGAAGCCTGTTCAGTACTTGACCACCTTCTGGGGGAAAAATGCACCCAGGTAGATCTGGGGTACTTTCAGCATCCCTGCCACCAGCATATGGCCAAGCAGACCAAGACCAGCAGCTGGCTGGAATTTAATGGCTACAGCTCAGTGAAAGCAGGAGGGACAGAATCATCATGGAGGGAGGGGGACATGGGGACAACTACTACTCCAGTACTGGAGGAGGGAGCTCTTACCCCTGCTGCCAGGCAGCTCCAGACAGTGCCCCCAGAAGAGCCAGCTCTGAGCTATTGGGAGAGGAGGAATGGCCCAGATTGGGTCTCATTAAGGCAGTTACACGGTTTACAAGCTTGTTACAACATTGGAGCAGGAAAATGTGCTGGTCGCTTCGCTAGCTGAGCGAGGACAAAGCAGAGCCTGTTCCCTGCAAAGGAAAAGCCTCGTGCTCAGCCGGGAGCTGACGTCAGCTCCTTTGGATGCACAAATCCAACAAGGCTGCAGGCAACCTGCCAGCTGGGGACTGGCAGCAGGGACAAGCTCCCATTTGCCTCTGAAGTGGCCACAACAGCAGGCTCACAGTGTTTCTTTCAGCCCAGCACAAGACTGTTTGCAGGCACATACAAGACCCCAGGGTCTGGAGACCAGGAACACTGCCTGCTGTTCGCCCACTAAAAACATGCATGAAGTACCCAGCTAGAGAGTTAAAAGTCTTCAAAAGGCAGCTTCTGAAGGACAGGGGAGGAAGTGGAGCTGTTTTAGTTTATGTGGGTTTGCCTTATTCTGCTCATGTCTCTGCACTTCCAGTGCACACCGCCATTCTCAAACAGCACAAGCTGCCTACAGCACTGCTTGGCACCAGCAAGCAGTAACATGTGGCACGAGGCTTCAGTGCACTCCAAGCACAACTGTGCTGACAAGAAACTGAGGACAGATGCCTACATACACCCACTATTCCCTGAATTGGAAAAAAAAAAAAAAATCAATGTCTTATCTGAAAGTGCCCCTAAGAGCAGAGTTGCCACATTGCCACACGTAGCAGAGCAGTTCCCTGGCCTTCAGGAGGATACTGGGAGTAGACACAGCATCTGCAACTCACTGTAACAAGGACAAGGGCAGAATTACACAAGTCATAATTCCCCGGAAAGATTTTACAGCTTTGCAGAGGACAGATTAACCCGGTTTTTGCATTCTGGGCATTAAATGGAACTTTCTGAGCAGCCTCCTTTAAGAAAACTCATTAAGGGAGGTTTTGCTCTCAGATAAGGAGAGAATTCAAAGTGTTAGCAAAATTTTGGTTGTTGTCACCACAGCCAGGTGGGAATCACCAGTCCCAGCAGGAGAGTAGCATCTTGTGCTGTGATGCAGGAGCACAAGTACCACTGCCTCCACCCCACTTACCTCCTGCATACATAACGGCCAGCATGATGGAGGAGATCCAGGACACTTTGCTGCTGGAGGCATTGAAGATGACCTCAATTTCTTTGAAGAACACTGTGATAGATTTGGGGAAGGCATAGGAAAAACCAATGGAAATGAAGGCTCCGACGACCACAGCCCATCCCCATCCTCCTTCAGGAGGAGTGTATCCTACAGGGCCTCCGATGGGGGGTGGCATCTTGAATCAAGTCAGCGATGACTCAGTTGGGGATCAAAGACCTGCAAAGGACAAAGCATTGCCTCAGCTGAAAGCACAATCTCTGCTCCTGGCACACAACTGCACGGCTCAAGCTCTGTTTGCAAGGCTGGCATAGCACCAGTGCCCCCACCATCATGAGGAAAGTTGATCCGTGAGGTGAGAGCAGCCCAGGATCACCAGCACAGTGGGCCACTCCAAAGCACACGCTCAGATTGCAGCTGGCCTTTAAGAGCCCAGTCAGCACACATTTTTAAGTGACAAATTTAAGACGTGACACCCTGACCTAAGCTGGAAAGGACAGGCAGTGTCTGTGACAGCAGCCAGGACTTATCTGCACAGGCAGAGCTCCCAAAGCATCTGGGTTGCTGGAGTGCAACCCCAGCACTGCAAAATCCCAGGAAGCCCCAGGCCACCTAGAGCTGGAGCTGCACACCAAGGATATTAAATGCAGAAATACTGAGGGGAAGTAAGTCCCCATGCACGAGCTGAACAGGACACCCCTATTTCTGCTGAAGAAGGGCAGTTGGGTGTCACAGCACACCCACCATCCCCAAAGGTCAGTGGCTATGGCTAAACTTAGCCTGAGTGGTGACCAAGGAAGGCTCCCATATGCCACCAGAGAAGGCAGAGGTGGATCCACACAGAGAAGTCCCAGCAGAGCCTGGTTCCCCTGCAGGGCACTTCTGGACCCAACTGCATCCAAACTCTCCTCCTTGATCACAAAGGCTAAGGCAGGTTTCACAACGCACCCAAGTAAAAAACAATTCACTTAAAAATTTCAAAACTAGAAGTGACTAGAAAACAAAATAAACAGGAAGTTGTCATTCAGGCTTGCTGAGGTGTGGAATCCCCTCGGAGAGGCTGACTGGGAGCAATCCAGAGGCCATGAAGGAAGGCTGTTCATGCATGGGCCCATACAGCAGCAGAACCACATCACACTCCAGAGCCACTGTTACTCCAAATGAAAGCTGGTACAGGCAGCTGAGAGCAGCACAAGGCATCACAGCAAGGAACTGTAGCAAGGGCAGCTGCTCACAAACAAGGGTCACAACATGCAAAGCCACAGAAACCACTACCAGCCCCAGAACTCCTGTGCACCCCCAGGGATTTCAGAAGGCATTTTCTGATGGACTGCAGCCCTCCCCAGCCTCACAGCCAGAAATACCCCCACCTCACTCACTCATATTAAGCACCACCAGCCAAGGGGACAGCATTAGGTTCCTTCACCAGAGCCCACCCCACACACCACAGCTCTCTGCTGCTCAAGTTTGCACTCAAGGGAAAAAGCTACCTTCGAGCAGGAGAGTCTTTTCCAGAGCTCCTGAGGTCATGCCAGGCAGAGTGACAACTTCAAAGCAGTGTGGTGCTGGCTCAGAGAGGTGCAGCCTCCTATTTATAGCCTGCACCCGCCCCAGCTCACAGCGATTACCATCTCATCCATGGCTGCTGACATGCCAGCATTTACCTGGCACATCCCTATAGCACACACTACAGGACCACGGGCTCCCGCCTTTTCACTCACTCTGTGTCACTTGGTGCACATCCAAGGCTGGGATCCCAGTGTCCTAGTCAAAGCACAGCTGGTGATCCAGAGCCATGGGGAGATCCTGCTCCTTCCTACCTGGCACTGGAGGTACTGGCGGCAGTTATCTGATACAGCACCAGGTTTGCCAGAGCCACCTGACACCTGGCTGCAGTGATGCCCCAGACCCACACAGGGTGAGAGAAAGAAAAGCACAGTAGGTTGGATTCTGTAAGCTGCTAAGACTAGTTTAGTGTGACCCGGACAATGATTTTTCACTGGCAGGGTATTTTCCTGCATCCTGGCCAGTGCAACACATGACCATCGTGAGCAGCTCCAAGCCACCCGCCACTCCAACAAAGGAATCATTGACAAGACGCTGCCCCTGGCACGTCCACAGCTGAACTATGCCCAGGAGCCAGAGCCCGTTTCCTCTGATTTCCTCTCTGGGACTCAACAGGATGAGCCGCATCTCCGGTGTCTGGCTGCAGGCAGATCCCTGGGCCAACACACACCTGTGAGCACCCACGTGGGACCACCGAGGGAGTGGCCAGGCTTCACAGAGACTCCCAATGCAGTCTGGTCTCTTGGTGGAGCAACCCACCCACCATGAGTACTGGGAATGGCTGAACAAGCCCTCCCCACACAAGCTGCACACTGGAGCTTCTGCCACCTCTTGCTTTGAGTCACACTGAGCTTTCACAGCCTTCAGTGAACCCTAAAGCATCATCCAACCACAATGATTTATCCAAAACATTTTTGAAAGCTGAAACTACCAGGTGTTGGCTATAAAAGCTCCCAGCAAAGAATATAATCTACTTGTGAGCACTAATTAAAACTACAGGCAATAAAAGCCATCCAAGGCAAAGGCTGAGGAGGTTTTGATGAGGTGTTGGGGATTTTTCCCTTTTGTTCCTGAGACATATAGACTGGTTTAATTCTTTCACTGTTCCCAAGGAGCTCAACTGCTCCAAAATGACTGTGGCTTGGTTAATTTATTTTTAATTCCCCTACAAGCAGCATTTCTCCTCCTGAGGTGGCATCTCTCTGTAAAATAAAAGGCTTCTGGCAGGTTAGACATGACCTCTCTTGCATGGCTGAGGCACAATGAAAAACCTTGAGCTGAACAAGGTTTTGAGACCAAAGATTCCCAAAGTCTGACGCCAGAGAATTTACACAAAGAGTTCTGCATGCCACAACACTCTTCCCTGACTCACTGAAAATCCTTTTTAAGAAAGACCAGTTTTAGAAAGCTCATCATTCAACTGCATTAGGCTTCTTGACAATTTACTCCTTGCCCCCACATGGAACTAGTTTCAAACAAGTGAGGAAAAAAAATAAAGTACATGTAAGGCAGCCAGCCCAACTGGGAAGATTCCCTCCCTTTTGCAAAAAGGGAAACTAAAAAAAAAAAAAAAAAAACAAAAAACAAAAAACAACGAGAACACATAGTTAGGACATTTTCAGCTGTTTTGGAAGAGTTGCAACATGGAAGATGTGATTAGAAATCAAATTCACAGCTGCCAGGCAGCCAGCTACAGTTCACCCTATTAGGAATTAAAATAACCATATTTTCAGTAATTAAGACTGATGAGACCAAGTAATGACTGAGTATCACAACTGCTCCCTATAAAAGTCCTGACTAATCTGCAGGAATGGGTAGCCTACAGCCACCCTCCTCTGCACAGCAAGAGTGAGAGCAGGAATTGAGACAATGAGGATGGTACCACCCCAAAACAGATCCCTCAGAAGACTAAAACCCTGTCATCTCCTAGGTCCCACCCACAAGCAGTTATCCTTTCTCCAAAGGGGCCTGGAACAGTATGATTTCAAGACTTTCAGTTACATAATGCAGTAAATTGCTGTGCTTTTGAAAGCTCAGATTGGCAGGACTCCAGCACAGAAAGACAGAGGCTCACATTATAGAGCACTGCAAATGCCCCAAAGTATTTCTGGGGCAAAGCCTTTATTGAAGTGGTTCACATCACTGCTTTTTGGGGTCAAAGGAAGAGAACCATTCCCCCATCCAAGCAGAGACCCTGCCCAGGCACAACACACCTCTGCCTCTACTCACACACCCCTCCAGCTCAAGGCTTCCCTACAGTGGTTATACACTCAGTGGCACCTGCTGCCCCCTTTGAACTCACAAAGCCTTTCCACTGGAGCAGGGCTCTCTGAGTACCTGGGAACTAGAGCAGGGCAGGCAGGGAGCCTCAACTCTTGCTCCAAGGAGCAGAACAAGCTGAGAGACCCATATATTTCTCTCACAACCCACCATCAGCCTAGTGCCCACACGGGTTTGTGCTGCAGCTAGTGGAGGTTCATCTGGTATCTTCACAGGTGTGAAATCCACAGTGGATCATCCCAGCCCTGTTGTCTTTGCTTTCTGTTCCTCCTGTGCTCCCCCAGATTGAGATGGACATAGCATTGTGAGCATAGAGAAGGATGTCCACAGCAAAAAGATGCTCAGGGATGTCCCAGCTATCCAACAGCCATTTGGGCATCTTGTGCCCTTGTAAGCTGGACCCAGCCTTTGGGCTAGAAATGCCATCAGTGAAACACCTAGGCCAGGAAGGATGGGCACAAAGCTGCCCCTTGCTAGCAGCAGAGTTTGCACTCCCAGAGGGAGCTCTCCCCTCAAGCCCCCAGCAGAAAGGGGGATGCTGTTCCCCAGGAGCTCATTCCCATCAGCCCAGCCCAAAGAATTAGCCACATCCAGCCCCCCGCCAAGCCCAGCTCACCACAAGAAGCTCTTGCAGTGCTCAGCACAGGGCCATAAACATCCATGGGACATTTGCCCAACATGGGGAGCTGGCAGGCCCCCAGAATCTCTCCTTCTGATCCCTAAAACTAAACTGAGATCTCCTGCTGGGGAAATGAAGGGGCTGGCAATCACCAGCTGTTCACAGCCTGTAACACTCTATACCTTCAAATTTGGCCTTTTTCTGGCCTGAAGTGAGACAAAATAGAGATTGTCAGGAGACACCACTTTCACCAGTTTTAAGTGGGTTTAGAGCATTATGCACAGAGCTTTAATTCCAGTAGGCACCCACAGGCAGGGTTTAACCTGGCAGCACATGGCCTACGTGACTCCCCAGTGCTTCCAAGGGCTCTGCATCGGGACAATAGTCAATTGAGGCCCTGCTCAGCCCCAGCCTGTGCTGCTGGGGTGAGCCAAGGTCAGCAGCACAGGCACGGCTCACTCAAGGCCAGCAGCCCGCACAGGCAAGCTCAAGGTTTTGGCCCAGGAGCAGCCCAGCCCACTCAGTGCCTCTTCCCACCAGAAATGGCCAACACACTCCCAGACATGCCCTGGTCTGCCGGCCCGGTGAGCTAGCACCAGCACGCAGACAGACAGACAGACAGACGCCATGGGGCACAGCATTGGCAGCCACCCTCCTCCAGCTCCCCCACTGGCAGCACAAGCCTCAGCCCGCAGAGGCACAGATCATCCTGCTCATCCCACCGGGCACAGCCACGGTCTTTCCCTGGACACTCACAATTGGTCTTTCTGGTGGACACACCTCCTCAGCCCTCAAAACACCCCCAGCATGGCACAGGGCAAGAAAGGCTGCAAGCTGCCCTGCAAAGTGAAGTGTTGGGATAGTTTGTTGGCAGCTTTGAGGGAAGCCAACCAGACAGAGAGATGAGCAGCTATTTGTGTCCACCAGAGAAGCTCCTGTCTGGGGCTGCTGCGCCTGGTTGTTAGCATCACCAATGCTTAGTAAGTATCAACCATCTTACTGGTGTGAGGAAGCATGAAGTCAAGCTTAAGCAAGATACCAACAAGCCCAAGGGAGAAAGCCTGGCTTATTTCTACACCAGAGCCTGGCAGTGGTCATGGCTCTTCTAGAGCCCTCTAATGCAAAATCCTGCAGCCAGAGGGGTTTGCAGACCAGTTAAAGGAATATTATGTGAGGCAAGCAGCTCTTGCATGTAGTCTGGGCTCACATCAGCTTTAGCCCCCAGCACAGCACCCAGAGTCCCCCCATCCCTAGGGAAAGAGATTCTCATGGCACCAGCTTCCAGCCAAACCCCTGTCTCAGGTGGGGACAGGAGGTGCTCAAGCCCCTGCACACAGTTTCCCTGTCACACCCTGAGCACAAGCTGTGCTCTGCCAGGACACAGAGTTGATCCTCCCTGCACTAGCGGTGCTCAGGAACGCTCCCAGGACACCCTGTGCCCTCACAGAAATCCTCAGAATGAGAAAAATGTAGTATGGACTAGCATCGGCATTCTTTCATTAGAGACCCACAATGCCAGCCAGAGACAGCTCCGGGTGTCTTGGCAAAGCAGGGGGCTGCAAAATCACAAAAAGTCACAGCGGTTACCATCAAACTGAACTGGCTGTCCCTTCCCTACGAGCAGGAGTCTGAATTTTGATCCCAGCCACTGCCACATTATAGCTACCTTCAAGCCCTCAAACTACAGATGAGTAAGCACCAGGATGGAGGTGGGATATGCACACCAAGGACTCAAAAACACAAGGGTGGAGGTGGGAGAGGAGGTCACACCAAGGACCCAGGGGTACATGGATGGAAGTGGGATGGACACTCGCACCAAGAACCCAGCCCACAAACCGGGACCAAGGCAGCACTGGGATGGAGGCAGGAGAGGAGTCACACCGAGAGCCCAGTAGCACTTCGGTGGTTGTGGTTTCAGTAATTAACTACAGCCCCACGTGGATTTTCCTTAGCTACAGAACTACTTTGCAGCTGCTCTAAGGACACAGTGAGTCATACCGATACCACCAGTGTGAGGCTCCCACTTTCTTAAGAGTCTGTTATAGGCTGATTCCAGAGGAGGAAATGGGAAATGCCATAAAAGTGCAACAGTAGATTTGCACTACAGGGCCTAATGAGATGCACCTCCCAAGCCTATGTGCAGCTTTTCAACTCCTCATAAAGGAGATCTGACAGCGTGAAAGTCACTGGGTATTTCCCACCTTAGCTGCCAGATAAATCAGGCCAACTGTGCCAAATAGGAGCCAAGAGAAAGCACACACGACAATTCACACGTTTTCCAGGTAACACATCCTGAAAGGGAACAATGTTTCACACCTTCCCAAGGAGCTAGGACAGCCACGGGCACCCCCACAGAGATATCTGACATACACTAGCAGAACTTGTTTGTAATTGGGAGGTCCTTCACCCCGGCGGTTCATCTAAGATCAAGGAAGTTCCTCCCCAACAAAGGCACTATCAGGAGCTTGGGGGAGTTTCTTTACGCCCAGCACACTCCTGCTCCCTGCCCTGGCCCATTTCTCAGCACTGCTCCTATCTTTCCAGACACAGCCAAGACAACCTCAGCGCAAAGACACCCAGGACAATCCAACAGCACTAAATTACCTCACTTAGCATGAAAATGGGATGCCTGTACACCACAAAAAGACTTAAGGCTCACAGAAAGGCACAAAACCAGAATCACTATACCTGCTTCCTTGTGATGAAACTAAGGAAACCCACCTTTTTCCTAAGAAAAAAATTGAAACTGGAGAGCATGAGTAACCATTGTGCAAAAGGTCCACACTTAAGGGGCAGGGTGTGAGCACTCAGGCCATTTACTGTTTCGGGACACAAATCCCACCTCACCTGCCGAAGATCCTCCTGTTCACACTCATCCCCTTTGCCTGAGTCAACTTTCAAACCCTCCGGCATTGTTCACCTTCATGATACATTCGTGCACCCTTCAGCTGCAGGACTCCTGCCCGACCTGCAATACCCACCCTGGGCGAAGCATCCCAGCAGCATGTCTGGAGTCCAGTCCCGCAAAGGTCCCCGGGGGCCAGCAAACACCTGCCAGAGGCCACCAGGCTTCAACCACAGCAGACCCCAGGACCCGAGCCGGTCGGTCTTGGCTCTAGGAGTGTTCCGACCGCCCCTTGCTGCCCAGAGCGAGTGTAAGCTACCACCAGCCACCACTGAGCTCTAGAAGCCCCAGCTTTCTGCTGCTGGTTCAGCTGACCGATTCGCACGCCAGAGGGTGGATGCACGCCTCAAACACCTATGGGGCCAACATGACCTTACGACTACCTCCTCCCTGAGCAGGGCAGAAACAAGCGCTAAAGGCACCTTTCCTGGAGTCGGAGCACGGTTCCGCAGTCTATCCTGCACAGCCACCAGGGGATCACGGAGCTGAATGCCTCGGGTGACTCACCCACCTGAGCAGCCTCGAATGCCCGAGGTCCAGCTCTGAGCGCCTGCCACGAGGAGTCACCTGAAGGCCGGTAGGAGCGGCTTCTCGATGCAGGGCTTACCCAGATGCTGCAGAGCTCACCTTGAAGGCTGCAGGAGCGCTCCCCATGGCGACGAGGGTTACCCCTGTCCACCCCAATACCGCAGACCCACTCCCAGGACATGGCTCCCACGCAGCTTCCAGGCCCTCCCTGCCTTTATCAAGGGCCAAACACACACAGTGATCACCTCCTTCCTGCCCCGCGGAGTTTATCAAGCACCCTCAAATGGTGCGGAGATTCCCCCGCGCGGCCCCACAAACACACTGGGGGAGCGTCTTGAGGGGCCGGGCAGGGGAAACGAGGAGCTCCCCAGGACAGGGAACCCCCACTTCGGGGCAACCCAGGCGCCCCCGAGGCCATCATTATACATCCTCACCGTTCGCCGGGAGAAGGAGGCCGGGGACACCACCACCCCAGGGCGCTACTGCCGGTAAGAGAGGAACGAGGGCGCTCGGGGCAGGGTACTGGGGGATCCTCACCACGCGGCCACAGCAGAGCGGGAACAAAACATGGCTCCCCCCGCAGTCCGGGGGCGGGGGAGACCGGGGCGGCGGCTCCAACACAGCCACAAACACCAGCGCGGAACCAACCGACCACCGAATGGACGGGCTGTGCGACTGGCCACAGGGGCGGCCCCCCGCTCCAAGAACGGCCCAGGACCATCACCGGCTCCAGGACCTCACAGCCGGGCCGGCAGCTGCGGTCCCGGGGAGCGCGGAGCCGCTGCAGTGCGTGGGGTTCCCATAGCTAGAGCCTGACTCCGGGGCCCGACCCCGAGCCCCCCCTCGCTCGCCCGTCCCGTCGCGCCACGTGGGCCGCCTGTGCCCTACCTGCGGGTGCCGCCGCCGCCGCCGAATGCTGCCGCCCCCGCCCCCGCCGCTATAAGGGCGGAGGGGGGCGGGAGCGGGGCGTGTCCGGCCCCGCTCCGCCTCCCACTCGCCACGTGCGCCTGGCGGCCCCCCCGACCCCCGCCCACCCTCACGAGCCCCAGGGGCCCCGCGAGCCGGGCCGTGCGCCACAGCACGTACTGCCCCGGCACGGGCTGCCCCGGCACGGCACAGCACGGCACGGGCCGCCACGGCCCCACGGGCCGCCACAGCACGTACTGCCCCGGCACGGGCTGCCCCGGCACGGCGCAGCACGGCACAGCACGGCACGGGCCGCCACAGCACGTACTGCCCCGGCACGGGCTGCCCCGGCACGGCGCAGCACGGCACAGCACGGCACGGGCCGCCACGGCCCCACGGGCCGCCACAGCACGTACTGCCCCGGCACGGGCTGCCCCGGCACGGCACAGCACGGCACGGCCCCACCGGCCGCCACAGCACGTACTGCCCCTGCACGGGCTGCCCCGGCACGGCACAGCACGGCACGGCCCCACGGGCCGCCACAGCACGTACTGCCCCGGCACGGGCTGCCCCGGCACGGCACAGCACGGCACAGCACGGCACGGGCCGCCACGGCCCCACGGGCCGCCACAGCACGTACTGCCCCGGCACGGGCTGCCCCGGCACGGCACAGCACGGCACGGCCCCACCGGCCGCCACAGCACGTACTGCCCCTGCACGGGCTGCCCCGGCACGGCACAGCACGGCACGGCCCCACGGGCCGCCACAGCACGTACTGCCCCGGCACGGGCTGCCCCGGCACGGCACAGCACGGCACAGCACGGCACGGGCCGCCACGGCCCCACGGGCCGCCACAGCACGTACTGCCCCGGCACGGGCTGCCCCGGCACGGCACAGCACGGCACGGCCCCACCGGCCGCCACAGCACGTACTGCCCCTGCACGGGCTGCCCCGGCACGGCACAGCACGGCACGGGCCGCCACAGCACGTACTGCCCCGGCACGGACTGCCCCGGCACGGCACGGGCCGCCACGGGCCCCCGGTGGTGGCGGGACGGGCTTTGGGGCCGAGTGTACTGGGAGGCCAGCCCGGATGACACTGCCCGGCGCAGCGGCAGCGAGCGCGGGACTTCCCTGAACTTGTCCCACGGAGTGACTCGGCGCCGGAGTTCCACTCGCTGGGCAGGAACAGGAGGTCCCCTTGCCCTCATCCCTCCTGGGGGTCCTGGACACGCTCCCGAGAGTCCTGACCCCACTTGTGGGATTCCGAGTCCCGCCACTGGGGATCCTGGCCCGGCTCCTGGGGGGCCCTGACCCCACTCCCGGGAGTCCTGGCCCCATTCCTAGCATACCTGGCCCTGCCCCCGGTGGTCCCGGACCCCTTCAGGTGCAGAATGCTGCACAGTGTCTGTATTAAAACACAGCAGCACCTAAAAATCCATGAAAATTAAAATACATTGCCTGATGATTGTGCTTTTGTGTTCACCACATTTCTTAGCGTTGCCAGCCCTTGTTGGCAGCTGTGCTCCCATGAAGGTAAGAACACACTGCTGGGGGGGTCATTTGTGGTGATCACAGTTATTTCAGCTGGGCCTTTGTACCCAGAGATGTGAAGGAGCTGGATGCCCTCACCATTTCACTCACAGTTTGGTTCTGCAGGATGAAACAGTCTCAGGCTCTGCGTGCTAAACAGTGCGTGGGAGAGGCCCTTGCTGGCAGCATGTTCCCATCCCAAGCAGAGCTCCTCATCTCTGGATGCAAACCAGTCTGTGGCAGCCATGCATCCCATGTTCTTCACTCCCTGCATGTCCCAAGTCCTACACAAAGAGATTGTTACCTGGGCATACTTTTCTCCAGCTGCTGTCTCCCAAAGCCTAATGATGCTGCTTGACTTCTTGGTTGCCTATATAATGCTCTAATTCGTTTCATAGCCAAAAGAAGAGTGGTGTAGTTCAACTGTGAGTCAAGGAAGGGAAAAAAGAGTGATGCTCCATAGATGGAGACAGAGCAGCTGTGAGGAGGAACCAGCTCTTCCATATCAAAGGAACCACTGCTCCTCCATCACACCAAGCATGGTCACGGGTGTACTCTGAGCATGTTGAGGCACTGAATGGACCAGGTGCACTCAATAAAAGGCCAGGGACTACAACCAACTCTTTCACCCACTTCTGAGGTGAGACACCATAACCCAAAGAGTGAGTGGGTGGGAGGATCTCTTGATCCATCTGTTCCTATGTGACTGAGCAGGGAGAGGCCTGAGCTCTGTTTTGCTTAAACAACAGATAAATAACAATTCAAAGGGGCAATTTTGGATCAAACTCAAAGTGCCACTTGGCTCTGCTGTTAAGATCCTACCTAGGCTCAAGTGCTCTGCTCCGCTGGGGACGAGCAGTGGGAAGTGCTGTGGTGGATCCCAGGCGGGACATGGCCTTCCAATTTCTTTTGAGAAGACCCAGTGCTGCTGGGATGAATGCAGCCAGAGAGCATGTCCTTTGTCTGGCACTGATGTGCAATGCCCCAGTGTGTGGGTTTTAGAGCAATGTGCAAAACAAGAGGCCAGACATGGCAGAGCTCAAGTGAGCAGGGAGCTGCCAGAACAGTGATGGACTGGAAGGGCAGGTGAGAAGCTGCAGGACATCTCTGCTGTTCCTGCTCTTGCTGCTCCTGCTGCTTCTCCATCTTACTGAAAATGGCAAGGAGTCCTTCCTGCTCTGTGTTGCTGCATTTTTGTCTCCTTTAAAAGACGGATTTAACAATAATCCTATTAAGAATTTTTTTCTTGTGAGGAAAACAGGATATTGTTTCAGGATATTGGGCAACAAAGCTGTCCTTGAAAAGCAACACTAAGCAGCCTCACAGTCCTGTTTCTGACTGCATTTCTGGTGGACACTAATCAAGTTCAACATCCGGGACAGCCAAACCATTTCATTTCCAGAATGTGAGAGAGGACTCAGCAGAGCAGTACAAATCCGAGTTTTCTGTGTTCCACTGTAAACATTATGGACCTCCAGTAATCTCAAAATATAATCATTACTTCTGATTTCTCTTGGAATTAATGTCTGTAGCAGATGCAGAAGTCTAGTCCTATCTGTCATGAATACGTGTGTCCTGCTTGATAAGAGAGGTAACAACGTGAGTCCAAATCCAGGAATTCTTGGAAATCTCTTCGGAAAGTCTGTTCTATTGAGATATCCATCCTAGTTTCCTGACTAGGCTTTGGAAAAGGGTTTTCTGAGCTTTTGGATTGACATTTCACTTCAACTGACTTTCCAGGCTCTGAGTTTACCCCATGACAACGGAAGCAGAAGAGAAGGCATCAAATCACTGTCCTTATGGAATGTGCAAGTTCTCCTCCATGGATGATATAGGTACGACATTGTTCAGGGATGTATTGATGTAGCAGCCTTAGCAATTGCTTAGAAAATAATCTGCCTTAGAAAGAAAGGGCCTGCTAAGATGTTCAAAATGACCGCTATCGCCATTTTGAGGAAGACCTCTGTGGTTGTGTTCATTTTTATGCTCATTTAGATCAACACTTTTTGCCTGCCTGGACTCCCATTGCTGCTCTGTTGCTGCCTGTGTCAGGTTCACACATATGTCCCTCAGCAATGCAGACCAGCATTTAACGAGGTTTTGTGTCCCCAGAGATCTCCCTTGGATCCTGACACTTGTGGCCGTGTCAGAGAGACCTGCATTTGCCAGCATGAAGAACCCCATACTTGTTACCTAGTGGCAGTGGAGATAATTCCTTATCAAAATTGGCATTGGGCCACCATGTGACCAGTGAGCGGTGAGACAGACAGTGATTTGGCTCATGAGATGATGTAAAGCTAGCAGAAAGAGGATAATCTCCTGGAGTCTTTCTCAGAAGCCCTGACCAAAAGGGACTGCCACCTCACTGTGAGCTCCAGGGGAAGGGGAGTGAGGAGGATGGTGTGGTATGGTGGCAGTCAGAGGCAAGTGGCAGCAAGTCAGCTGGTCCAGCTGTTCCGGATGGGAAGAGGGTAACTGTGCCCTGTAGAGAGCTTTGCCTGCGGCATTTGCTTTGACCTGGCTTCCCTGCATCCTGCCTAAGAAAGAGAAGGCTGTGCTGGCTCCAGCTGCATCCTGGCAACTGCCACTCCTGCTCTTTGCTGTCAGGAGAAGCATGCTTTCCTTGGAGAGCTTGCCTAGAAATAAGTGAATCTTGACCACAGGGAGACCACACGGCAAAACTGAGATGTCACCATTGGGGTAGTCTTCCCTTGTCCCTTGTACTGTGCCTCTTCCTCATGCTCTGGGGTGAGAGCTCCCTGGCTCTGTTCAATGGGCTCCTCATGCTGCAGCCTGCACAAGCACGTCACCTTTTGCCAAGGAACTTATCTGCCACAAGAAATAGTATCTCTGTTCTTCCTGCCCCTCCGTTCCTGGACCAGAGGAAAGTGAGGCTGTTCAATGTCCTTTTTGCAATACTAATTGAATGCTCTGTGAGGACTCACTCATGAGGGCCTCTGCTCCCTCTTCAAGGAGTGTGTGGACTGCTGTCCTTCCCTGATTGCTATCCCATATGCTCCCTGTGCAGCCACATTCTCCTTCCTTCTTTCCCAAGTGCTGGCTGCCTGACTAGCACATCTTGGCAACACCAGTCCTCACTTAACCAGGTCCATCCTTTGGGGTCTGTAGCCACTGCTGCCAGTGCCTCCAGGCAGGCAGGGAAAGGGGGTGGTGTTTCCTCTGGCATGAGGGTCTTGGTGTGTGAATGTCGCCCCAGGGAGTGAGAGCCCACTGGAATGGAGCATCACCACAGAGGACACACAAAGGTGAGGCTGCTTGGATGAACACTCAACTGCATCCCAGCCACACTGTTGTTGTGTTGTTGTCTTCAAGCTGGGGTCACCCAAACCAGTCTGACCAGCACAAGATCCTGTTCTGCTACATACACCAGATGCTGGGATCATCTTTATCCAAAAGCCTTCTGGCAGAGCTGGGGACCCCTGAGGCAAGAGGCAAGGGTACTCAGTCAGGCCATGGCAGTGGGTGTACTTCTTGCCGTGTCCAGCTGTCCCATGGGATCTCCACTGTCCCAGAACATGCTGTTTTAATGACTCTATTCCTGTTCTTGGGGTGGGGAGGAAAAGGTGGGGGCTCGGCAAATAATTTAACCATATCCTGCATATATAACTTCACATGTCAATAACACTAGCTCACCTGCATTTCATTCTCTGTTGTATCCCTGCCCAGAGAGGCTGTTTCCTCCTGGTTCCAGCCTGCCCTGCATGGTCCCTGGCTGTCAAGAGATTGATGGCATTCCTAGCCATGTCTCTTCATCTTCAAACAGGATTCAGCATCTCTGCTTCTCCACACAATGCATCTTTAGGATCAGTTTCCACTGCAGAGGGGTTTGTTGACTGGGCTGCTTCTAGGAGGATGCTACCTTCTGTGAGCTCGGGGTAGTTTCACCATGGGGATGAGCTGGAGCTTGGGGCTGTGCTCCAGTTCCGTTTCTCTTTTGCAGCATCTATAGCAGCTGTTCTCTTGGAATATTGCACAAAGCCAGGTTTGTCTCTTGGAGTACTTGACATTTTTGGTACTGCATCATCTCAGGAGAGCTTGGGGCATTCCTGTAGGTGTGAAGAGGAAGGGAAAGGACTGCAGGCAGCCTGAGAGCCAAGAGGTTTGATCAGCTGACCCTGACACCTGTGAAGATGTCTCTCAGTCCCTGGCCATGCTGGTCCCACTCCCCAGTTGCTCTCAGGCCACTCCTGCCCCACAGCAAGCTGTGGTTGTCTGGCCCGACACTCCCCTCCCAAGTCACAACATGGCTGGGATGGCCATTGGGATGTCTCGACCCCACAAGTCCCTGGGGAGGCAGTGAGTGCTGAGACAAGTGCATGCTGAGAACAGACAAAAACACAAACCCCAGTATTTGTCCAGAAATCTGCTCAGAATTCCTTTGGCCTTGATGAGCCTGGAGGATTATTTTCGTTAGGTATTTTTAGACTGGAGCCTGGCAAGTACAAGATGGCTAGGATTTCCTGGCTTGGGCACCCAGCCGATGGACAGCCGATGGACCTGCTTCTGCTGCTCCACTGGGGAGCCCTGACTGTCAGTGCATCAGTGCACTGGGATGGCCAAGATGACAAGCACTTAGGAAGGAAGGCACTTGTGGCGTGGGCGATGAGGTCACCCCTGGGCCATGTGTACAGCTCCTCGGGGCTGAGCACCTCTCCATCCTTGGGGAAGGCACTGAGCCCTCTCTCTCTGCCAAGCCAGCACCAGGGCAGATCCCCATGCTGCTCTGTATCTGGGAGACTGTCAGGGAAGGCAGAAACTGCAGTGAGGAAGGCAGGGACATGCTCCCATTCTCCTGCACCAGCAAGGGGAGTGCAGAGCCCTCAGGTGAGCTCCTGGTGGTTCAGATTGGGTTTCTGAGGAGAACCACCTCTGGAGTCACACCTATGCCTGTGCAGTAACCATGACCCCACTTGCAGTGCCAAGGGGAGGCAGAGGGGACAATAGTCTGTGTGACTCTCCCCTGGCATCCCTACCCAGGTGCCTTGAACTCTCTTGCCCCCATGGATAGCAGCAGCATGAGGACACTTCAGCCCCATTCTCCCTCTCTGGGCTGCTCAATACCTGAATGTTCCCCCAAAATAGCCCCCCAGAGGCCACCCGTAATGAAAAGAAGAGAAAGGGGTACCTGCACCACACTGCTAGCAACTCCCCGGCCGGTGCAGCTGCCTGTCTCTTTAAATGCCCAGCCCCCAGCCCATCAGGCTGCATGGAGGTGAGCAGGGGAGACAGGAGAGCCAACACTGACAGTTTCTTGGTGGCTGAGTGTGTCACTGTTTCCATTTTCCCCTTGCTGGCCTGGCCCAGTGGCAGGACAGCCACAGTGTGCTCACATCCCACACTGTGAGCACACAACCTATTGTGTGCATGTGTAAATACGTATTTGTGCTGCTTGTTTCCAAAACCCCTCTTGTTCTGTTCCCAAAGAGCCTGGACTGACAATGTCAGGAAAGCCTCTGTCCCCCTGGCTTTGTTTGACCGTGCTTGTTTGGAGGAAAGATCCCCGGAGAGGAGCTCACTGCTGCTGCGTGCCCTGACACAGGTTTGCTCCTGACAGGGAGTGGGCCCCAGGTCTGAGCAGGGAGGACGCCCTGCAGGCTCTGTTCCCTCACAGGGCCAACCCAGCATCGTTTCTGACCCTGGGCAAATGGGAGCAAGGAAGAGTGCCCATGGCTGGCTCGTTTGGAGATGGTTTTTCTGAAGTGGGTCAGGTGCCCTCCCTGCACAAACACAGGCCTAAGTCCAACACCATCAAAGTACACTAACAGTTCGAGGCAGCCCTTGGCCCAGAACAGGTTTTGGGGACTTTGCCTTTTGCTGCCACGGAGATGGGATTTCATGCGCTGCCAGCAGCAAAGCTCAGGTCAGAATGCAGCTGGCTTGTCCTTGGGAAGCTGCTGCTTCACTGCCACATGCACCCTCCCATCCCACTAGGATGGTCTCCCCACTCTGCCCACCCACCCTACTTGCTCTGCCCATTCTGCAGGTCATCACAGAATCATAGAATCATAGAAACATTCAGGTTGGGAGGGAACTTACAAATAGTTTCATTCCACCTCCCCACAACAGCAGAGATGCTACACACTAGATCAGGTCCCACTCCTCTCTCTGAAATAGTGTTGTCCATAGTGGTGACCAGAAAGAAGGTTGTTTTGGGGAAGAAAATATATTCACATAGCCCAACTCCTACCTTCCAAGTCAACACTACTGGATATAAGGTTTGGACACTGTGAAGTGTCCACCAAAACTAGCTCTCACAAGCAAATTCAGTTCCACCTTCTCCATGTGCTGTTTTAAGGTGGGTTTGCACACATTCTGGTGACAGAGCTCCATAAGCAGGAGGAGTTACATAAAGCAATTTAATCAGTCTTTTGTGCAAGCCAGATCTTCTTCTTCAACTTGGCAGGTACCCCATGAACTCACTTTTGACCCATTGTGGCGGCACAACCACCCCTGGCTCAACAGTTACATAGGCACAGGGTGGGTGCACCATGCTGGTTTCAAAAACTCATAGCAGAAAATAGTTGCAATAGCCCCCGTTACAAATCCCTGATCTTCCATAATCAGAGAATAGGGTTAAATGCGCCTAATAAGCTCATTCTAAATTGCCATTACTGCTCTAATAATAGCTGATAAACCAGTCTTTTGTGGGACAACAAACATTTCTGTTATTCCCCAAGCCCAGCTTGGGGATAGGACAAATAAAGCCAGCTCTTGTTTTAAAGCAGGAGGTCATGCTTCCTCTTAGGATAAAGGCGCTGCTACCCTTTCCCTGGTTTACAGGCTTAAAGGAACAAAATTCAGTGATACAAAATGTCAAAGAAAATTAGATTTTTGAGCAGGAGCAGCTAAAGACAAGTCAGACAGACTGGCACTGAGCTCCCTACTCATGTGTGTCTAGCAGATAATTTGTTATCACCCCAGTTCAAAGTTAACCTGCTGGAAAGCTGCTGCGGGAGAGTTGGCTGATCTGCAGTTTCAGATTTCCATGTTTCAGTTGGATGCAAACAAAAAAACCTCAAAAACCTTGTTTTTTATTAAGCCTGTTGCTGCCGGGTACAAATACTTAATTTCTAGGTGGAAGTTCATTAGGGCACAAGCACCAAACGTGATTAATCACACAATGCCCGGTGCCATGGCTTGGGTGGCGGCAGCTCTTGATGCTGCCCTGTGATTTTCACTTCCCTGTCCTGAGCTGGAGGGATGAAGGAAGAGGAGCAGGATGACAGAGTTTCCTTACACCCTCTGTCTTTGGGGATTCAGGCACTGGCCTGGGTAGACTAAAGTCTCAGACCCCTGCACCGGCAGCCCTCCTCTCTGAGCAGCACCGTGAGTCCCCCAAGTCCCCATTTGGCTCCAAATGCCCCAGTACAGGGATTAAGGGACTCCTTCAGCTCCATCTCGTTGGGTCTGTGGCAGGAAGCTGTGGTCAAGGCTGTTTGCCTGCCCAAGCTCCTCTGCTATTCTTACCTTGCGGGGGTGAGCTGTGTTTTCACTGTCTCAGAGATGGGATTTGCCTGTTATGCTTTGGAAAAGCAGCCAACTATGGTGCAGGGAGCGGGAGGGGAGGCACGTGGTCTGGGCTCACAGCAGATATTTGTTGTAGGGCTAGCAGCAGCTGCAGACCTTGCTTCCAGGTCTCCTGCAGCATCCCAGCCCCCTTTGCCTTGCGGGATGCCCTGACCATGCTCCCCTAGGATGCCCAGGGCTCAGGTCTCCCAGGATGGAGAGTTTCCCTCTAAATGTCTGAGCTCTGCCAGAACCAGCCCAGCACCTCTGTGGCATTGCAAGCTGCATGGTCGCCTCTTGCTCTGCCCCTCAGCCCATGCTGGGGGAAAGAACCTCAGCCCCAGGGCAGGAATGGTCACACTGCCACCTGCCAGTGTTCCCCTGCACCTGGGGGCTCAGCTCTCTGCCACAAAGCCACGGCACCCTGTCCCAGCCTCTTGTGTGTCATGGAAAATCCCAGGTCCCAGCTGTCACCAGCCACCCTTGACTGAATGACCCCTCCTCTGCTGTCTGGTCTCAGATCAAGCCTCAGCAAATGTATAGGCCAGGCAGGTCCTCATGTGTCACCAGCCATGGGCCCAATAGGGCTACACGTGCACGTGGCTGTGTAATGCCATAACAAGATTACACTGCGACATGATGGTCGTGAAATAATCCACAGTATCATTCAGTAAATCCCAGGATCCAATTACCTTTCCACATGACACCCCTTCCTGAGCATGGGGAGGCCAAGGGGCTGCAGCCTAGTGCCCTGCCCTTCCAACAGCCTCCTGCTCAGCTCCTCCACTCCCCTGCACCTCTCTACCTCCTTGTCATTTAGGATTACCAAAGATTGTGTTTCTCTGCAGGAGCTCCAACCCTCTGCCAGGCTCTGCTGCGTTTTCACATCCATCTGTTCGCTCTCCAGCACGGCACCGACCCCCTGCCCACTCAGCCCCGGCTCCCTTACCACCCCAGCAGCACCCGTCCCAGCTGAGCTGCTGCTCAGCTGGCTCAGGCGGTGATTCCAGCCTGCCCAGGGTGGGGCGAAGGGCCAGTCTGGCTGGTCATGGCCCACAGTGTGCAGGAGCGCTGAGCACACTGCAGTGTTGAACCCAGAGAGCTCTGGTGTGCACCCTGCCTCCCACAGCAGCAGCGTTGTTTGCAAACATTGTTTTTCCAGGTCATTTTCCTTGTCCTGGCAGAGCTGCTCCCAGGAGCCAAAAGATCCCTTTCTGTGAGAATAAAGCCCGGGGCACAGGTACAGCCGCGCTGGGCGGCCCAGTAGCAGTGCCAGGGCACGCACGGTGCCCCGCGGCCGGCGCGGCGCACTCCACTGCGGGTGCCACGGTCGCTCCTGGCCCTGGCAGGTGTTCAGACACCAGCGCTGTTGCCAAGTCAGGCAGGGAGTGTGGCCAGCTGCAAATTTCAGCTTCGTTTTTGGAGCCTTTGAATCACTGGCCAGCCGCCAGGGTTGTTATTTGTTAGTCTAAGTATTTTTTTCCCAAGTGAATTTCAAGCTGGTCAGAGGAGCCAGGCTGAGGAATTTGGCAGAGGGACCTTCAATATCCTCAGTGCCAGGGGAGTGGGAGTGCGGGCAGGATACTGTAGAGTGGTCTCCAAGAGATCCCAGCAGGCTGCATCAGTGCTGGCAGAGCCTCCACACCAGGAAATCTTTAGTTTCACTTCCCTCGTGGGGGAACTCAGACGAAACTCACACTCACGGGGCAGAATCCATGGATCGGCCTGCTTGGTACAAGGTGTGCACCTCTGTACATCCTTAATGCTGCATGGGTCTCGGTGAGGTTTCAGAAGCTGTGACCCCAGGTGTGGATCCCTGGGGTGAGCAGGGGATTAATCACTCATTTCTATCTGAAGAAAACCAGAATCCCGCCAGAGCTGAGGCCATACTGAGGCTGGGGCTGTGTCCCATCTGGATACCAGAGCCCAGGAACTCTAACTCTGGCCCTGCTCTCTACCGCTATGCTGTGTACTCACTCTGTGGCATGGGGGCTGCACTGAGCTGCAGCTTTGTGCTTGGCCAGCTTGCATTTGCTGAGCCCAGGATGCAGGCAGCTTGCTGGGAAAGGCACCTGGCTCCCACACCCACTCATGTGAAGGTTTGGGCAGAGTTCACAGGGAGATCATACTTACTGGGGTGGCCCTGGGTTCCAGGGAGACCCACCACAGCACCTGTGAGCTGCCCCAGGGGCAGCAGCCCTGGCTTCCACGGCTGTGTGAGGAGAGACAAAGCAAAACAGGGGCAATTTTCAGGGGAAGAAATTGCTTTTCTACCCTGGAAACCTGAGCCTCTGGCTTCCAGAGATTGGGAAACAAAGACTTGGAAGGGAAGGGCTGGCAGGTCCTTGGGAGAGCACAGAACATGGGGACAGGGATGAGACTGTGGCCCTAGGGAAGTGCCAGCAGGAGGGAGCCTGCCGGGATCTGGCAGGGACAGCACACACGCAATTGGAGCATGTCCTGCCATTCCCCCCACACTTCCCATCTTCCCATCACCTTTCCAGCCATTGTTTGGCAGCTCCGGGGCTGAGGCACGGCATGGACAGAGGCTGTCTTTTCTACTTTCCTGCCCCTCCACCTCTGCTCCCACCCCACCACCTTGCAGGTGGTATCTGAGCCCTACCACCAGGCCACATGCCACCAGCTCTTAGGAATGTGGGTCCAGGGCACCCTGTGCTCTGCCTGCCCCAACACCCCACCACTGTGGGGAGCAGCAGCTGGCTTATCCCCGGACGGTGTGGCAGCAACCAGCACCTCCCCAGGAGCCCATCCACAGCCAGGAGCAGGGCCAGGATCCAGCTCCACACAGGCAGAGACACCCACAGCATTTAGAGGGGCTCTGTGGCCCTCTCTGTTTAGATGGATAAATATTCCATGGTCCCATCTCTGGGCAAAGCCATTTCTGTCATGTTGCCTCATTCTCCTGACATTACCATGATGGATTTTGTAAGAGAACTTTCTGCCAAATTGTTGAGTGTCTTTTCTGTGGCTGAGCAGTGGCCACTCGCTTGCCATTGCAGCCACATCAACCCGTCCCTTCCAAAGGCAATCCCAGCCCACCTGATGGCAGATTGAAAGGCTGTTCCTGCCAACAGGGTGGGAACCTGTCAGTGTCCACCCAGTACAAGGCGCAGTGGCCTGCAGCTTTGTGCTGGGGGGACACTCCAGACCCCTGGAGATCCCTCTGTGTGCAGGGACCCTGCTGACATTTCCCAGCACAGAGCTGGCAGCCTGTGAAGCCTCACAGACAGCACAGGGGGCACGTGGGAGCCCCCAGCGCCACAGCTGCAAGTCCCACACGAGCCTAAAAGATTAATGACCTTTTCCCAGTGTTTGCTTTAGGCAGACGCTCGTGCTCCAGGGCTTTGCTCAGATAACAGTCTGGTATGAGAATAAGCTCCCCTGGTGAGGTGCAATTTGGAGAACTTGAATAGGGGCTAAAAAACGAGTTGCAAATAAAGAGATTAAGATCAGTATTTGTCCTTTTCTTTTCCTTTTTCCTTCCTAGTGGAGCAAAAATATTCCTGTTTATTGCTATAAACCCTTGGGGGTTGTGTGGTAAACTCCCAGTGGGAATTACTGTCTCAAGAGATCAGAGATCCCGAGAACATCCCCTTGCCAAATTTACAGTTATCGTTAGTTTTAATTAGCCTTGTTTATCTATCCCTGCAGTGGTATTTGGGGAACTAGCTCAGGTCAAACATGGGGCAGTTCCCTTATTGTTACCAGATATCCAAAATCTCCCTTCAGGCCACACCAAAGTGTCACAATGTGGACACGTTCCTCAGGCCTCTCCTGGAGCCTGGCTCTGGGCTCCTGCATGTCTGTGAGGAGGAGTAAATGGTGCTGGGAAAAGGCCAGGAGAGGAGGAGACCCTGTTATCCCACTCCCAGCATAGCTCCCGCAGCCCCCAGTCACCCCAGCTGCTCAGCTGCAACGCCTGTGCACTCACACCCTCCCTGCTCTATATTCTTCCTAAGAAAATAAAGCATCACTGTCCTATTAATTATGTGAGTTCTGGAGCAATATTTTTCCCAGAGTCACCTACTGGTTCACGTATTCGTTTTCCAGGCAGCTTAGCCAGTAGCCTGGCAACACGGTGACCTTATGCTCTGCTCAGCTTTGAGCATTTTATTAGCCACACTGGACTCTCTCCACCGCTCCATATTGCTGAGCCCCTCATTAGTACAATTAATAAGCCGCTGCTGTCAATTCAATCAAATGCCAGGCTCAACAGCAGGAGAAAGCTTTGGCAGATCAAGTAGGGGAGATTCTGGGTAGCACTGGGAAATTGTAGGAAACCTTTCATCTCCCCCAAGGAGCCAAACAAGAATGGAATTGTGGGATTGGGATTCTCTCAGGTCATGTTTATTTATCCCTGGCTCGTTAGTATAATAAATCAGGTCCCCTGTCACTTTGAATGAGCTCGCTGGAAGGAACTTGGCAGAACACCTTGATATTATTAGTGATGGTGTGGACAAAGCCCCCTGAAAGGCAATGCCCTGGCTGGGGTGCATGGGCACCTCACATGCACCCACTCAATCCCGCACCCCACCAGAGACTGGCGCAGTCATGTCAGGGGACCGGGATTGTCTTGGTACACACCACACAGCATATCCCAGGTACTCAATAGTCACAGAAATGGATGATTCTCCCTGCTCCTGTGCTTGCTTCAGGAGACGTGCATGGTGGGAGACATCCCCATCTTGGCCCGATGTGTGCTGCCAGTGTGGAGCGCTGGGCAGACGGTGCGGGCGACGTTCTGCGCTGGCAGTCACGTGGATCAGGCACATGTGACCGCCCTTTGCCTTTCACACCTTTCTGTGTCCTGCCAGACTTTGTCCTGGCTCTGACGTAGGCGTGCTCTTTGGATCCCATGCTGGCTCCAGGAGCTCCTGCCACAGCAGTGCTGGGAGGTGCTGCAGCTGCAGGGCAGACGAGTGGCAGGCAAAGGCCTCATGCTCTCACTGGTGCTCACTTTCTGCACCAGTGTGGCTGTGGCTCCTGAGCCTGACCCTGTGTCCTCTGAGTGGGACCTACCAGCAGCAAGGGACCAGGAGATGGCTTTCACATTTCACCTCTCCCTGAAGTGGGCACACCCAGTGGGCTGCCAGAGATGCTGGAGGTCACAGTCTCCTGCCTTGATCCAGTGCTTTTCCACACCAGAGAAGGGGATGTGCAGGTTTGTTCCCACATTGGAAATAATGCTGAGTGACAACAGCAAGAGTTGTGTTGGTGTCATAGTCTGAGTGCCCCAGTAGAGCAGCATGACAAGTGTATGTCCCAAAACTCTTCTTTAAAAAATTCCCCAGGAAATCCTTTGATCTGGTCTGAGGGTGAGAACATAAATTTGAGTATAGTTTAAAGGTTACAAAATAACCGTTCTGTTCTATTGTTTAATATAAAATGTTGTTTAGTCTCCCTGATGTGATAAATATTAAACTGTTCCTAATTCTCTTTTCATAGACCTTCTCTACGAAGACCTTCACCTTTCACTTTCACCACAAGTCAATTCTATCATCTTTGAACTGGACCTGCACCATCCTTGAAACGCAGGGATTCCCATATCAGCTGTATGCTGTTGAAGCATGCCCCATCTCCATCCCACCCTGTTCCTAGTCCATAAGAGCCTGGGAAGTTCCTGAGGCCATGCTCCTGCTCATTAGCTCTCTTGACTCCAGCTGACCTATAAATGTTAAAGGAAACAAAACAAACTGCTGGGAGGGAGAGGAAGGGCTGTAGGTGTTGGCCACATGTCAGCGGAGCCAAGCCAGACTCCAGCTGAAGATGCTATTGTGTTGCAGTGATTTCTCTGGAAAAACAGGCCTGGAGATCTCCTTACTATTCCTGGGAAGCACTTGATGACTGGGAGGGTGTGGATTTGGGGCACCCAGAAGGCTGTGGGGGTACTGGAGGCTTTTGATAATGTTATGAATGTGATCCTGAGCAGACGTGACTGCAAACCTGCAGGACTGGACAAGGCATCAGCGCCCAGTTCCAGCACACATGGCTGGACGTGCCAAGGCTTGGCTCTGGTTCCCAGACAGACAGTGGGTGTCTGCAAAGAAATGCACATGGTGCACTTGGAGAGGTCCAGGACACAGGCACAGCAGCTCCTGGGCTGCTTCCCATCAGCAGCTGCAGATTTGTGGTCCATTGGGCACCAAACCCATAGACTGGGAACCAGGAAGGAGATCGTGGCAATGGAGGTGTCTCCCGTGTGTGTCCAAGCAAGACCTGTGAGCCCTGACCAGGCCCATGGCTACTGCTCTTTGGGCTTTGTCACCCCTTTCAAGGGCAAAGTTCAAAGTTCCCTACTGGTTTGTTGACAGAGTGGATGTGAGAAGGTTAGTGTCCTGCTCCTGGAGCAGATGCCAGCAGACTGCTGCATCCCAGGGTTGTCCGGGGGAGGCAGCAGTGACACCAGCCCCCTGGCACTCATCCCTTCCTCCCAAGAAGTGCACTGGCCTGCATACTGGGGGCCATGGGCAGACACAGCCAGGATCACCAATTTGCATCCCATCCCTCAGGGCTCTGGTATGGTGCAGACACCCTGGGAATGGACTGGAGGAGACAGGAACATTCCAAGAACCCCAGCCAGAGCTCAGCCATTTCTGTGCCATGAGGAGGGTCTGTGGGTGATGGAGTTCTGTCCAAAGCTTCACAGGCAAATCACTTCAATCTTTTTAAACGTCTGGCTTAAACCACCACCCAAGCATGCCATACATCCCCAGTCCCTGCCCGCACTCAGCATGGTACATAGAAAGCTGTCTGGGGACACAATGCTGTCCCTCTCCTGCACCACAGGGGAACCTCCTGCATCCGCCACCCCTGGACACTCCATAAATGCCCCCTCCCTCCTTATCTTTCCCTGAGCAGCAGGGGTCTTGGCATCTCCTTAGCCCCTGTTTCCTCTTCCAGCTCCTGTTGACACAGTGGCCGTGGGAGAACAATGGGGCCAAGGGCAGCAGAGAGACAACCTGTCTGTTCCTCTGGCTGTCTGCTCACTTTCCTGGGCACAGTTGGGCCACGGAGACCTGCGGCACAGCTGATGAGGTGGCAGCACCAGGGAGAAGTTGGGGCAGGGTGACCCCACAGGTGGGCCACAGCCTGAGCAGTCTGGCACGCCCCCATCCCAGCACCACAGCACTGGGCATCCCACAGCATAGGGCCACCCTGCACTGCCTGGATGCTGGTGGAGATGTCCCAGTGAGGAAAGGGATGCAGATGAGAACAGGGCTGAGAGGTCAACAGGGGCAGATAGAAAAGTGGATTTGGGGGAGAGAAGAGTTTTTATTGCGAGTTATTGGCCAGGCTGGCATCCTCTCCCCTCCAGCAGTGTCATTGGCACAAACATATTAAATAAAGAAGTCGTTTCAGGCCATGCTTGTGAAGGCCAGCAGGTTTCAAAACCTCCCTGAATTTCCAGCCTGCGAGGAGCAGGGAGGTAAGTTCAGCCTTATCTGGGGGGAGTGCTGGAAGAAAACTGTGTGCTCCTGAGGAGCGGCTGGACGCCTAGCCGGAGGTGCGGCAGATACTGCTCAGCCAAGGTCAGAGTCCCGCTCCGACCCAGCTCCGACAGTCCCGAGCGCGGCGTGCAGGGAGAGACGCGAGGGGCCGGGAGCCCAGCACCTGCCAGCACCTCCGGCAGCCTCCGGCACCCCCAGCCCGCAGCCGGCAGCGCTTGGCTCAGCCCCCCAAGGCCACCCAGGCCCCTCTGCTGGGACTCGTGTGCCATCCAGTGGCGGAGGCTCAGCTCCAGCGCAGGCTGAGCCTTCCCATGCTGCCGCCCAGCGCCGCGAAGGAGAGAATTGTGCTGAGCTGGAGCCTGGAAAGCATCTCGCCGTGGAGGACCCGGTGTGGAAGCTGCAGACAGCAATGGGATGCGCTGAGTCTCCATTGCCACCCGGCCGGAGAAGCATGCCCAGGCCAACGATGCTCCTGGCAGAGGCAGGGAGCCTCCTGCTGTAGCAGGATCCCAGGCTTCCCCTCGAAATGCCCAAGAAGTAATCCAGATGTTGGGAGGGGAGAGTGGCCCGAGGGGGATGAGCAGGGCTGGACTGCAGCAAAGCCTCCTGCACCTTCCCTAGGGATCCAGGATCTGTGCTGCGGAGTGGGGAGACTCCTCATCTCAGGGAGATGTTAAAGTCCTTCCATGGCAAGTCCCTGACCACTCCATCTGTCTTGTCCCCAACAGGGAAGGGATCGAATGCCTCTTCCATTTTAAACCATACTGACACTGATGGCTGGGCTGTAATTACCTCTAGCAGGGTTGTTTCAGCTGTACCCTCGGTACCTGCCCTGCAAAGGCTGGTGCCCACTTTAGCACGGTCAGCAGGACTGGGCTTTGGAACACCTGTGGGCAATGCTGGGCACACAGGAGGTGTTCTGTCTACAGCACCAGCCCTGCGTGGGCAAATGGATTCCAGAGGCATCGTCCCAGAGGACCCTCAGAGGGATGTCATGTCTAAATGGATACTGTGGGCAGCTGCACAGGTCTTGGAGCTGTGCTGGACTGGGACTGGCAGAGGGAGCAGGAGAGAGATCCCTGCCCTGCAATTTTAAGGAAATTGCCTGAGAAGGCAGGGCCCCCAGCAGTGGCAGTTGTAGCTTGGTGAATCACAGCAGGTTCCTTTCTGCTCCAAGCTGTTAGGAGCAGCTCAGCAACTAAGACTGGCTTCTATTAATATGCAAATTTCTGCTGCCATGGCAATAGTCTTATAAATGCAAATTGCACCTTTGAACAATTGTTGGAGAGACCTGTGCTGGGCCCTGGACTTTGTCTAAGCAGATTCTCCTAACTGAGCTCCCCTGAGCCTGTGGCAGCTGGGGGCGGCACTGCCAGTGGCCACCCTGATGCAGGCAGCGGATTCCCACCTGACATCTCCCCTGTCCTTGCTCAGCCCTTTTTGCACAGATCATAAAGAATATCCTGAGTTGGAAGGGACTCACAAGGATAATCGAGTCCTACTCCAAGCCCTGAACAGGACACCCCAAAATCCCACCCTCTGCCTGAGAGCATTGTACAAACATTCCTTGGCTCTGGCAGCCTTGGGGCCATGCCCATTCCCTGGAGAGCCTGTTCAGTGCCGGACCACCCTCTGGGAGAGCCTTTTCCTAATATCCATTTTGACTGTCCCCTGACAAAGCTCCAGACATTCCCTTGGGTCCTGTCATTAGTCACAGAGAGCAGAGATTGGAGCTGCACCTCTGCTGGCCTCGGGAGGAAGCTGCAGCAGATGCTGATGAGGTCTGACCTCAGACGTCCCTTCTCTGGGCTGAACAAACCAAGTGATCTCAGCAATTCCTCATTCAACGACCCTCTCACTCTGTATAATTCCCTAAGAGGAGGGTGTAGCCAGGAGTCAGGCTCTGCTTCCAGGGACTGAATGACAGGACAAGAAGAAACGGCCTCAAGATGTGCCAGGGGAGGTTTAGATGGGACATTAGGAAGAATTTCTTCAAAGAAAAGGTGATTAGACATGTAACAGGCCACTCAAAGAGTCACCATCCATGGAGGTGTTTCAGGAACAACTGGATGTGTCACTTAGTGCCATGATCTTGTTGACAAGGTGGTATTCAGTCACAAATTGGACTCGATCTTGGAGGTTCTTTTCCAACCTAAAGGATTCTGTGACCTTGGCCAACCTGGAGGCCATGGCCATGGCAGTGGGATATGGGAGCAGCCTGAGACCCCCGTTAGGACGTAAATGGCATGGAGGGGCTGCAGAGGGCACACAGTACTGGGCACAGAGCCGGTGGTTTGGTCTGTGCCCAGGTGCTGTAGCCAGGCTGGGCACTGGCGATGGCCATTTCTGGCCATGCTGGTGTGATCCAGGTGGGGCCCTGCAGGTCTGTGTGCCCTCGTGGTGGCTGTGGGAGCGCAGACTCAGGCCATGGTGGCAGTGGAGCCGCATAGCTTTGGGGACACCTGAGCACAGGCGCGCTGCAGCCACAGCCCGGGGAGAGCGTGACACCCTCGTGGGGACACAGAACGGGTCCGCCTGGAAGGAACAGCAGTGGGTCATCTTAGCCCTTCGTGCAGACCCCGACACGCACCGAAGGACAAGCTGGCGGTGCAAATGGACGAAGCGGAGCCACCGAGAGCGCCCACCCGCCCCGCCCCAGGCCGCCCCGCCCCAGGCCGCCCCGCCCCAGGCCGCCCCGCCCCAGGCCGCCCCGCCCCAGGCCGCCCCGCCCCAGGCCGCCCCGCCCCAGGCCGCCCCGCCCCAGGCCGCCCCAGGCGGCACCAGGCCCCACCCCTACGCCGCCAAGCGGAAGTCTTGGTGGGAGGGGCTTGCGGTGGCACCGCCCCCTCTGTGCCTGCGGGCCGCGGGGCCGCCCGGGCTGCCGGCCGTGTCGCCGCGCATGCGTGCCACGCCCCGAGAGATCAGTCGGGGGCGCTGGGCGGGGCTTGAGGTGGCTCCTCGCTTCCCTGGCCCCGCCCAGCCCGGCAAATCAGCCGGGAGGCAGCGAAGGGCGGAGCTTGTGCTGGCTCTGCCTTTCGGCGCTTGCGCGTTGCGGTAGCTCCGGGCGGGGCGGCGCGGCCGGGCCGGGGGATGCGGGGAGCGGGGCCGGCCGTGCGGGCCGCCCGCGGGCCGCCGCTGCCGCCGCCGCTGCTTCTGCTAGCGGCGGCAGCGCTGTGTGCGCGGGTGGCCGTCGCTGAGCCCTGCGCCGCGCCTTGCTCGTGCCGCCGCGGCCTGCTGGACTGCAGCCGGCAGCGCCTGCCCAGCGGGCCGGGCCCGCGGAGGATTCCGCCGTTGCCCGCCGGCACCACGGGGCTGTGAGTGAGCGCCGGGGACTGCGGGGCTGGACGGGCGGTGGGCTGTGCGCAGGTCTCGGCCTGGCGGGGGTGCGGGCCCGGGGCCCGGCGGCGGGGGCGGTGCGAGGCTCGGGCTGAAGGGCCGGCAGGGCTCGGGGCTCGGTGTCCTTATCTCGCTCTGTAACTCCTGTCAGGAGGGTGCAGCCAGCTGGGGGTCGGGCTCTCTTGCCAGGTAACAAGCGGTAAGACAAGAGGACATAGTCTTCAGCTGTGCCTGGAGAGGTTCGGGTTCGACATCTGGAGGAATTTCTTCACAGAAAGGATGATTAGGCATTGGAAGGGGCTGCCTAGGGAGGTGGCGGTGTTCAAGGAACGCCTGGACGTGGCACTCAGTGCCGTGGTGTGATTGACAGGGTGCTGTTTGGTCATAGGTTGCACTCAGTGATCTTGGAGATGTTTTCCAACCTAATAGATTCTGTGGTTTTGTCCGCGGGATGTTCTCACGGAGCCCGGAGGGCTGCGGGCGGAGCACCCGGCGGTGGTGCCCCAGGGTGGCAGGCAGCTCTGCAGGTGGGGTCTCACCTGAGCGGGGCAGAATCGCCCCCTCCTTTGCTGCTCGTGCTTGGGGATCAGCCCAGGACTCGTGGGGGGGAAGGTGTTCTGGGCTGCAGATGCACGTGTCTGTTGAGCTTCTCATCCACCAACATCACCAAGTCCTCCTCAGAGCTGCTCTTTATCCATTCTGTGTCTATCCTCTGTTGTGGCTTTCAGGATTTTGGCAAATGAAGCATGGGTGATGTTTTTTCTTCACTAGTACTACTCTAGAAATTCTGAATCTAAATGAGCTATAATGTATACCAGCTGTTTAAAATTAAGAAAAGCCTAATTTTCCTCACATGATCAAGTCCCTGATGTGCTTCTCTCTATTAGTTCTGTGATACCATTTCAACTGGTGCTGAGGACTAAAAATTCTTCATTTTCCTAATTCTCAAATTACTTGCAGGTGGTGCTTCCAGTGTGTGCGTGCAGGTTGGTTTTATTTTTCACCTTTTGTTTTTATTGAAGCCAGCAGAACAGAACTTGATTTTCATGATGGAAGTACTCAGGAAACTAACTTCATTTTGCCTCTGAAGTTATATATGTTTTATGGCTAACCTGGTAGGTGATGAAAAGTGTTGTGAAGTTAGGGAGTTATGAATTTTTTTTTTTGGTATGTCTGCCTCTTAACATTAGTTTCTTTGGAGTAAGGAATGCCAGCCCTGTGTGTAGGAGCAGAGAGAAGCACAATGCTGGTGGTCACTGCCTCTAGTCCCATAGTGGCAGGTGTGTTTATATATCCTGGTAACCAGACAGACGATGAATAGAAGTAGTTCAGGTATCAGTTGATTAGTTCAGCAAGTTCTGTTCCCAGTAGATGTTTTGGGTGAGCTCAACTGGCTGCCTGCATTCTGCATCAACACCTCTACAGTGCCACAGTATGCTTAGCTTGGCTGAATTAGGATCATTCTTCATCATCCATAATCACTTTGGTATGTGTGTTCTGTTTTCTTTACTTAAGGGATGAGTACCACTTAAGCTGAAAATGAATGTTTAGATGATGTTATACACAATACCAGATGAGTCTCTAAAATACAAATTTTGCATGTTTGCTCTGTATTCTGCACAGCGTGGGCCTCCCAGTTACAAAGGCTGCTTAAAGGATGGGTTCTTTGGTTTTGGCTTTTCCAGAACAAGGGAATGGCATCTGGTTCTCCAGAATAGCAGGAATCTTAGCTGTGTGATTGAATTATCTCTAAACACAGAAAATCATCCAGTATATTTAATTCTGGTTTTTTGTGATCAGTTGGTCTGTTTGAAAAAGAAAAGCATTAGTAACAGAATGTAGATATAAATAATGTCAGAATCACTTTAAATATCAACTCTACCCAACTTCTTGAAAGAGGACTTATTGTAATGAAAACTTTGTTGTAGTCCAAATCTGAGTAATAATAGAAAAATACTTCCCGTGCTTTCTGAATTAAAATCTTAATTTCTAACTCGGTATTTCGACAGTAGGTTTCTGGGGGTGATAACTGGATGTTAGCACATCCTCATCACCTTGGCCCCATTGCCACGTATTTAGGAGGGATTTGGAGGAATTCAGTGTCCTGAATAATTTTAATTTTTGGTCAGTCCTGAAGTAGTCAGGCAGATGGACTTGGAAGGTTGTTGTAGGTTCCCTACCCAGCTAACATATTGTATTATAGTCTTCCTGAAAGCCTTAGAAAAATAAAGTTTCAGTTTTCTATGTGTATTAATCTTGCTTCCAAGATGTATGTCAGTGCCCGCTAGCTGTGCCTGACATACAGGTTGGTCTGGCTCAGAACCCCGTGGCCTGGTTGTGCTCATTAGTGGAGTATCTGCACACCTTGAGGGGTGCAGCGTTATCTTCCATGTCCATTGTCTCCTTCCTCCATCTGTTGTGCACTGGTTCTTTGGAAACAGCATGGCTTACTACTTCCTGCTCTGGTTAAACACTCTGTTCCAAGATTAGACTGCCAGCACTGGCTGGGTGCCTGCATGTTTGAAAAATTCAGGAAATTCTACTGCTGGGATTTGGGATCATGTTTCCCTCCACCTCTCTGTGCCAGGCTCCTGTGGATGCCCAGAGGCTGGGGCTGAACAGGGTTCAGGAGAATGTGGGCAGCTGGAGAGAGTGTCTTGAGCATTCAGCCCCCTGAGGTGGGAAGCCTGCTCAGAAGCAGCTCATGCTTGGTTGTTTTTGTGTTTTTCCTAGTGTTTAGGGCTGGCTTAATTATCACATGTACTGAGGAAGCAGAGCTGCAGAATAGTTCTGCGACGGGCTGCAGTTCTTCTCTCCAGGTTCTCTTGAGTCTTTCTTTTCCAATTGTTTCCAAACCCATACTGCTCTATCTGTATAACTTGCATCTTGGTGTAATTAAAAGAATACATTAAGAACTGCCTGACTTGCCATGACACCCAGGATTTTAATAATTAAGCAGAATCTTTACACTGAACCTGAGTGAAAGTTAACAACTGTACTATACTGTAGTCTGTCAATTTTCAGTCCATGTTGTCTTTTAGTAGGTTGTGGTCTTACAGATCAAAAATAATCTGCCAGAGCTCAGGGAGTGTTTGGACAATGTTCTTAGGCATGCGGTGGAATTTTGAGGTTGACCTCTTCTGGACCAGGAATTAGACTTAATGATTTTTGCAGGATCAGGTTTGGCCCTTGGTGTATTTGGAGCCAAGCAAAGGTCCAAAGCTATTGCAGGAACAGAGGAATGTGTGGATGCTGCGGCTTGTCCAAACATCGTTGTCAATGGAAATATTTTGAATTATACTAATTTGCATTATAATATTCATTTTAACAGATAGATAGAGTTTTGGTTGCAAAGTGTGATTTTTGTCTCTTGTGTCAGCATAGCTGCTGCCTGCCTGATACACAATGATTCAGGCTCTTGGCATGAGCTTTCAGAGATTGACCTCTGTGCTGGACTTGTACCAGCAAAATGTCACATAGATGGGTTTGTTTCACCTTTTGGACTGACATCTGCCTGTGTTTTCTGGTATGGCTGGGACCAGGTTTCCATCACAAACCTGATTTTTTTGGTCCATCATGACTAGAGGCAGCCTGTGCTCGGAAATGGATGCATCTGTCGCATTTATGCACCAAGTCCAAGGCAAAAGTAAGATACTCTGTAAAGTTACAGCAATGGGAATAGCACCAACACCCAATGTGAGCATTAAAGCTGGATTTAATGACTCTTGCCCATTGAAAGAGTTCAGCTCCTGCATTTGATTCTAATAAGTAAAACCAGCTGGTGCTAAAGCATCTGTTTGTAAGATTCCCAGCCTCAGGGTTCTCTTTACTTCAGCTTGTTTGGGAATTCTGTGTATATTGTTCCTTTAAAATAAGCCTGCCTTGGCTAGTCAGCATCTTTGGAAAGCTGAGAAAATGAAAGCGGTTCAATAACGGGTGTTTTGTAAGAAATTGCTGTTATGTCCCTGCAAAGTTTTTCTTTCTTGTAATGGACAAGTGTTGTTAATAAAGCTCTGGATTAAAGCCAGAATTCTGTGGTCAAGTACAATGTTCCTATCAAGAAGCTTTAACTAAAGTTTTTTTATGCAAATGGAGAAACAGAACTGTGTAGACTTTTAATTGTGAGTGATCGCTAAAACAAGCTCTTTTCTTTAGTGAAAGAGCAACCATATAAAATACATAAATGCAGTTTCAAACTTGAGATTGCATAATGTATACATGTTTTGGATTTGTTGAGCTTTTTATTATTATTCCAGGAACTAAATAACTTTTTTCTCTGTTCTCTAGGGATCTAAGTCATAATCATTTATTATCATCCAACTGGAGCATTGATTTGTCTATCCCTACACTCCAAGAAGTGTAAGTTGTTTTTTATGAGGATAAAGTCTAAAGATATCCTTTCTAATTAGAATGTTTTATTGCATGTCAAGATAAACAAGATACCTGGTCTGTCTTGCAGAAATATTCAGTGCAAGTTAATTAAAAATTGATGCTCCATATTGGCAGCACATTTTATGTATAAAACTATTGTGTTGTGAGCAGAAACCTTTCTCATGAAGGAGCAGAAGACCAGTGTTTTTAAAGAGCAATAAGGAGTATTTGTTTTGGCTATAGCTGATTTTAAATGAAAGAGAAGTAATAGTATCCATGAAAATGAGAAAAGCTAGCATGTTTCACTGTTCAAATTGTTAGTATTTAAGCTCTTGAGGAATCTTTTTTGTCAACTACTAAGTATTGTTAATACAGTAAAATTTTTAAATGCATTGATATGAATTATTTCTGTATACAGAAGGATTTTTCTCCTCTTTGAAGTGTCTTTGATGTAATTTTTTTTGCCCTCTATTTAAGGAAAATGAATTACAATGAGCTAAGTGAAATTCCATATTTTGGAGAAACAACTTCCAATATAACTCTTCTTTCATTGTAAGTAATAGCTCATCTGCCTTTTTGTTGTTTAACAAATGGGAGAACCATGTTAGAGTTCTGCTATCAAATTGTAGGAAAACATCTTTTTTTTTGAAATACTGCTCACATGAAGAGCATCAGGGAATATGTAAGCACTCTTTAAAGAAATACAAATCAGTTGGACAATCAAGTCACCCTAAATTACCAATAAAATTCAGTCAGCCAAGGCAGGCAGCTTTAAACAGGTGGGATTCAGTCCAGGAACTTCCCACAGGACCAGTTCATCTATCGGCCTCAGAATTTGAATCTGTTCATATGTCATGGTGGCAAATAGCTCTTGGATTTGCAGTATCTCTTCAGGAATTAACACTTTTGTAAGCATGTTGTGCATGTCCCATTCATGAAGCTCACTAGTACAGTTGATATACAGAACCCTCTTGCTGTTTCAGCTGTGCATCCAGAAGGATGAGATATTGTGGTAATCATATTTATTGCTGATCTTTTTCAGGGTGCACAATACTATTCCAGAAATAAATGCTGAGCAACTCCAGGTCTACCTTTCATTGGAAAATCTAGATCTTAGTTCTAATCTTATCTCAGAAATCAAAGCCTCTTCCTTTCCACGAATGCAACTGAAGTACCTGTAAGTATGAGTGATCTTCTGTCTCTGGGATTCCTGGCTCCACAATGATAGTGTTGGAGACATCATTTAATCTTAAATTAGTGTCTTAAAGTCAACATCCTTATACAGCTTTGAGCTGATAGCAGTGCTTAATGGAGCTACAGATGTCCTTGAAATAAAATAGTTTTCATACCAATCTGTATTGTATTTTCCCAAGTAACACAGAAAACAGCAATTGCTGTTGTCAGAATGCAGGTACATAAGCCATCAAGGACAGGGAATAATTTCTGCCCTGTTTGAGTAGATCACTGTGGACATTGTGTTAACCACTTCTAACTGAAACATGGACATGCTGTAAAAATCAGCTCCTCACACCTATTCCTTTGGGAAAAAGGCTTTAGCTTGGTGATTTAGATTTCTCATGTGACTTAGCAAGGGTCTTGGGTTCTCTTAATCAGTGGTTGCTCTGAGGTGCTTGTGCCATTGTGTTCATCAAATTTTCTGTGTTCTGAAAGGCCTCCTTCCTTCTTCCTTTCTTCCTTAGGAACCTGAGTAACAACAGAATAACTACTCTAGAAGCAGGTTGCCTTGATAACTTATCTAGCTCACTAATGGTGATAAAACTGAACAGAAATAGGATTAGTATGATTCCACCAAAGATCTTCAGATTGCCTCATGTGCAGTTTCTGTAAGTAACAGTCTTGAAAACATCCGAACAACATTTACAGCTGAGCTGTTAATCTCAGCATGTTCTTGACTTTCACACAGTGATGCTTGTTGCAAAGTGTCTTAATATTTGACTGTCATCTTTCTGAAAGGGAACTGAAAAGGAACCGGATTAAAATAGTGGAAAGTCTTACATTCCAAGGATTGGAATCCTTAAAATCCTTGAAAATGCAGCGCAATGGGATTAGCAGATTAATGGATGGAGCATTCTTTGGCCTGGGTAATATAGAGGAATTGTGAGTATGCCTAGTTGTGGAGTTTTATAGCATAAAGAAAATGGCTCTTGGAGTTGTGTCCTGTATGGTTCCCCTTATATCAAGGCTGTGCTGAGATATTGACAAAATCATAGGAAAATAGTTCTCCCATTATTTTTGTCATGTCTGGTTGCTTCAGAAATGGTAAGATACATTTCCCCATTCCTGGGGAAGTGTTTGAGGCCAGGCAGAGCAGGGCTGAATAGGTTGAATAGAGCAACCTGGTCTAGTGGAAGGTGTCCCTGCCCATGGCAGGGAGCTGGAATTAGAAGATCTTTGAGGTCCCTTCCAACACAAACTAGTCTTGTGATTCCTTTATATTGGTCCTCTTTCCAGCTTCTTCCTACATGCTGATCAAGAATGTTTGCCTCTGTAGTTGCTTTTTGCTGGTTTTTATTTGCAGTCTCCATAACATGGGGTTGTTCTTTCCACTGTGACTTTGACAGTGTGAACACAAGGATATATGATGTGATGTTAGCAGAAGACTTCTTTTTTAAGAAGCTATTTTTGAGAATAGAGATTACAGTTTTGTTTCTGCCACCCGTCCCTGGTGTTTAATTACTCAGTTCTTCATATACTTTAGTTACTTTTTAAAAATTCAACAGGATTGAAAGAGTCATGCATTTTGTGTTGTCTGAGGCTTAAAGTTAATAAATAATTTTGACATCCATAAGGTGAAATTTTGTAAGATGTTTCATTGGTTATCTATTTGGCAAATGTTTTTTCCATCTAATTCATTAGAGAACTGGAACATAATAACTTAACAGAAGTAAACAAGGGCTGGCTGTATGGGCTGCGGACATTGCAACAACTCTATGTTAGCCAGAATGCCATCACCAGGATCAGCCCAGATGCATGGGAATTCTGCCAAAGACTTGCTGAGCTGTAAGTCCTGGGCTACTATTCATTGGGGATTTTTGAAATGTTGCAGTTATTGATTGGCAAGAATTAATTACTGAAGGAAGTACTCAATTTCCTTGCTAGGCTCATGGTGATGATGTATTTTAATTATAAGTATTCTGTTGGAGAAATTAGAACACAATAGTTAATCAAGTCAGATAGTATCTTAATCATTGCATGCCTTTAAAGTGTGTATTGAATGTTTTCAGAGACTTGTCATACAATCAGCTCACTCGCCTCAAGGAATCTGCCTTTGTGGGACTTGGTTTATTGGAGAAGCTAAACCTGGGTGACAATCACATTAGTCACATTGCTGATGGTGTCTTTAGAGGTCTGACAAATCTTCAAACCTTGTAAGTACAGAAAACTTCAAACAGAAGTTTCAGTTTAATGCAATTTTAGTTTAAGTGGAGCTTTTGGAAGTAGAGACAATGGATATTGCACTGTAGGAGCCTGAGATCATTGTTGGTGGTGTCCTGCCTGCAGGTGTGGAAGGGCTGATAATCTTTTGGCTTGCCAAGATGACAGAATTCCAGCCCAGATAAAACAAGCCAATTGCAGAGGTAGTAAGAAACAATGACTTGGTGACCTTGGGTGCTCAGATGTGTGTCCTGTGGCTTCTGAGAGGTGTGAGTGCCTTGTGTTTCCAGTTGTGGAGCAAATAGCTTGGAGCTCTTTATTCTAGAGGGTTTCCTTAGATTTGGAACCTCAGAAACCAAGGACTGAACCTTTCTGTGTTGTAGAAGGTGTGGTTTAGCCCATCTTGCTCATGTTCTGACCTCACAAACGTAACAGGGGGTGTAAAGTTGCTTCTTGCTGTTTAAGGCACAGCTTTGCACTTGCCAGGACTTTTTCTGGCAGATCTTGGATATTTCTGAAGAGATTCAGTCCTGTCCCAAGTAGATCTGAACAGCTGTAATTATCTTAAACAACAGTACTTGAGAAAGGAGTGAAAATTTATAACCCCTCTGTCACTTCATTAAATAAATGCTTAAATAAGCAAATTCACCAGAGAGATTCATGTAAGCAGTTGTACTCTGATAACCTTAATACAACCTTTTAATGAAATAATTAAACCTAATTTCTTAGATTTAGAGTAGCATGAAAAAGAACAAGAGCAGATTAATTAGTAAGTTGTCCTGGGCTCTCAGGGATGTCAACAGTGAGGGCCTGGCCCTTTGCTTTGGGACTGGAATGTGCATGATGGAGAGCAAGGGTGATTAACAAGGCTCCAAGCATTAGTGCCCAGCCAGGCATGAGGAGCCAACTCCTCTCTCACACAATGAGGGGTTTTCTTTTGGGCTGCTCACTCATTTTGCTGAGTGGTCTGAGTAGTGGAGTGTAAAAATACTTCAAAAAATGAGAGATACCATGTGGTTTTAGTTCCGTTGTTGGTTGTGTGCTGGTTGTTTGGTACTACAGCTGGTGTATGTATTTCTCTGTGTGGTTTTAGCAGGACTTCTATATTTCAGAGAAAGAAAAGTTAAGAAAATTGTTGTTACCACTGATGATATCCTGGAGGTTGATCCCAGTCTCTTCCACAATAGTGTTCTACACAGTTTACAGTCTCACATAATGGGAAAGTAGATACTTCATTTTCCCCTCATTAGCACAGGGAAAGAGGTGCTTATATCAGTGGTATATACAGTTCCCTGTGTATGTAGCTAGATTTGTGTCAGTTGACTTGTTTGGAAGCTTCATCTAGCTGTTTGCAGAATATCAGGTAAAACACAGGGCAGACTATTTTTTATCAGTGTGATTTCCTTTAAACACACTCCTCTCTATGCATGGTGGTATCAAAACAGCTGCTTTTGGCTCAGTCCATGCCATTCAGGCTAAAAATGCAAGTGAATTTATTTAATCTTCTTTCTGAAGAGCATTTAATCCTCTCCAAACTGTATTGCTCTATTGCTTTTGCTGTTCAGACCTTTCTTCTCCACTAGGAGCTGAAGTGCTATGCTGAGGTCAGTCAGAAATACCATTAGCTGATAACAAGATTTGTGAGCAGAATATCAACTTCATCTTGAAAAAGCCACCAAGGTGTGCCTGGCAGGCCTACACTGTAGCCTGGGTGTAATTCCTTAACGGGCTAATGCTGGTATAAGCCTGTTACTTGTGAAGGTTAATGCTGCTGGTGTATTGGTTAATTCCCTTACATGAACCAACTTGCTTCAAGAGCCTCTCCCAGCTCCTGGCATATAGTCCATCACATGAAAAGTACTGGTCAGACTGGGGCTTTCCTTAAATGCCACATCAAGAAGTTCTGCTGTGGAATTTGTTTGTGGTGCTTACTGCAGCACTTATCATGAAGTTTTCCCTTTTGCCCCTCTGAAGTGAGAAATTCATTTCCTGACAAGTTTAGTTTTGTAAAAGATTTGAGACCTTGCAGGTGTGCCAGAGCCCCATACCTGGCCTGTCTTCCCCAGCTCACCACTAGCCCTGGTTAGAATGATGTTCCAAGTCTTCTTTCTGAGAAATGTCTTCTCCTGCAGGGACTTGCGGAACAATGAGATCTCCTGGGCCATAGAAGATGCAAATGAAGCTTTTGTGGGACTCAGCAGGCTGGATAAACTGTATGTATTACAAATTAGGGGAGCAACAGCATTTCCCAGGCATGCAGAGAGGGAGAGTGCAAAATATTAAGTAATTGTCAGTCAATGATATAAGGTGGAAAGCCTTTGTCACAGTGTTTCCACTTGTGTGTAACAACCACTCGATGTAGTCCTGGGTTCCTTGTTCAGGGGCATTAGATCTATGTAGCACTGCATTTCCTCACAGCACCAATTTGATGAGATGAAGCATAAGTATTTGACTGCATTTATTATTGAATACCTCACTCCCTCTGTGTGATGATTGTCATTTTGTTTCTTTGGTTTGGGTAGAAGTTACTACTTATCAAAGAAACAACCCCCAAAATACAAAGTATTTTTGAGCAAATTTGAAACACTATTGCATTAACAAACTGCTTTATACTTAGACTGTGCACTTTTCATCCAGTGCCGCGGTGTTTTCTGGGAAGCTCCATCCTGTGTAGTTACAAACTTTGTTTATAACAAATAGCCTGGTATGAGGGTGCGGTCAGGAAGTTGTGTGGTGGTAGCAGGTTGGTATTAGGAAGTTATTGCTCCATTCCCAAGTTCTACTTATTGCTCTTTCATCCTCCTGACTTAAATTATTTTCTGACACATTTCTGATCCAAATCTCTAAGTTGAAAATAGAAAAGAAGCCCTGTTCTCAGGAAAAATAGTTGAGCCTTTAAGCTAAAAAGAATAGTATTTAGTCCTGTATCTCAGCTACAATTAGAAAAAAATGTAGTTAAGCATCATAGGGTATTTCTTTTGGGTCTTGTTTCTGAACTCATATTAACATTCAGACTGGTTTCTGGGCCTTTATTTTCAGAATCTTGCAGGGAAACCAAATTAAGTCAATTACCAAAAAAGCATTCTCTGGTCTCGAAGGACTTAAACATCTGTAAGTATTTTAATTTGTAGAACTCCTAATTATTTGTCAACTTTAGTCTTGTGTTCTTTGTGAGATTTTTCAAGTATTTAACTGAAGGCAGCATATGAAATCACACTGGCTCCTCATTGTACTCTTTGCTTAACTTACAGAGATTTAAGCAACAATGCAATAATGTCCATCCAAGAAAATGCCTTTGCCCAGGCTCAGCTGAAGGAGTTGTAAGTTCACAGCAATTATTTAGAGATTGTTTACAAGCCCTGCATTGGAAAGAATTATTCAGCCATTGTAGGGTTGTTTGAAGTTCTCTGAAGTGTGCCTGCTTTCATTGTGAAATATTTGCAGCAATGCTGGTAAAATATGAACTCAAAGTTGGTAGGAGAATATTTAGATTTAAGGTTTGATAAAATCTTCAACTGCATTTCCTTATTTGCAATTAGGAGGAGTTAACTTTTTCTTGCAGGACTGAACCATTAAGCTTTTCCTGTCCTGATTTTGCAGCAGGCTCAGTACTGCATGTAGACAGTGAACAAAACAAATAATTCATCAGGAATCTCTCAGGGGGATTAGCAAATCCTGTGTTTTTCTTCCTATTTTTGGGGGCTAGGGAAAGGCTTTAAAATTCACAGCTAGACAAGATTTTCTATGTGCTCAGCAGATGTTTAAGCTGATAGGGTCTCTTGTGGTCTTCAGACATCTGAAGTAGTATAATGTGAAATGACCTTCACACCCCAGACTAATACTACTGTGTTGCAGTCCTTTCTGTGAGATAAAGTCTCTGACTGTTGTAATCTGGTCTAAAACTGTTTGCTACTCCATTAGTTAACCTTGGCCAGATGGACTTAGTCTGCAAGATCTGCTGCTGTGAGGAGACTATTTCAGGTATTAAAGTTGCCTCCTCTGATGTATTTTAAAAGCAATGAGTCATTGATATGTGCAAGCAAAGAGCAGGATGGAATCCTGGCTTGTTTGGTGCCTCTTTTCTCCCATGATTGGCTGCGTCTTAGGATAGATCACTTCTTATTAAATGCTAGACTGTTGCAAGTCAGTCAAACTCATATTTGGAGTATGGCAAATAAAACTCAGCCCCCATGACTTGAAGTCAGTTCAGAGGTGGCGTCTGGCTCTCCAGC
Organism: Melospiza melodia melodia; assembly: GCF_035770615.1. Lineage (NCBI taxonomy): Eukaryota > Metazoa > Chordata > Aves > Passeriformes > Passerellidae > Melospiza > Melospiza melodia. Next base: position 9,170,972 of record NC_086221.1, read on the forward strand.
AAATGAGTAATAATACTTGGGAAACTTTGAAAGCAGATGGTAGGAAAGAAGAGACCCATCAATTGCTTTCTGTTGTTAGGTTTTCTGTGGAGCAGAGAAAATGAGCTGCAGTTGATATCTGTATGAAACAAATCACTTTTGGCCTTAAATATTTATCAGCTGGCATTAAAATGAGAATTGAGGCTTTTGCTCATTTCATAATGGCAATTGTGTTTAGTTTGAAACATGAAGCTGCGCTGCAATGTTATGTTCTTTAAATTGCTTTAAAGAGGAATGAGATAATTGTAAAGACAGGCTTAGTGGTTTTGGGATTGTTTTTTTAGAAGTTGAAACTCTGAGTTTATATTCTCCAGGATTAAAATGAAATGTTAGGTTTTAATGATGATATAGAGAGACTGATTCTAGCATAAATACCCAAGATTTTATAATAAATACCTGCAAGTATAAAATAATACTGTAAATATGATATGTCTGTATGTGTATGCTTTAAGTTGCTTTGCTGTGTGAAATCACATGTATGCATGTGAAATAAATTTCACTCACCCTTTTGTTTTGCCCTGTTTCTGCAGAGTGTTGAACACAAGCAGTTTGCTTTGTGATTGCCAGTTGAAATGGCTGCCCCAGTGGCTGAGTGAGAACCATTTGCTGCAGGCTGTCAGTGTCAGCTGTGCTCACCCTGAGTGGTTGGCAGGACAAAGCCTTCTCAGTGTGGATCCTGATGACTTTGTTTGTGGTTTGTATTTTTAGTGACTTTTGATACAAAAGTGCAGTAACACAAGTCATGTAGCTGAAATCAGGCTGTAGTTCTGGGGAGGTACTTGGTCCTGGCCATGGTGCCCATGTACATCCCCCAGTCTGCTGTAAGTTTGGGGTTTAATTCTGTATCTCTTTGCTCTGTTTTGTGGTGTTTGAGCACTGAAGTTAACCCAAAGGAGTAGTGCTTTTGGGCATTGTTTTTTATTTAGCTTACTAGTAAGAAAGGATTATGCTTTCATTCTCCCTGCTTATGACTACCTTTAGCTTTGTAAGTCTGTTTGACATTTTCTTCCTGCTTCTTGCCCGTACCAGCAGAATATTGCAGAATCATAAAATAGTTTGAGTTGGAAGGGACCTTAAAATCATCCAATTCCAACCCCTGCCATAGACAGGGACACCTTCCTTGAGAACAGGTTGCACCAAGCCCTGCTCAACCTGGCATGAGCTCTTCCAGGAATGGGACAGCCACAGCTCTGGGCAAAAATTAGAGTAGCTCAGGCTCTGGCACATTCTCTGGTGTTCCATAACTGTGATGTTTATGGTGGTCTGAAACTCTTTGCCCAGAGTCTGTGTGAAGCCTGTGGCAGGCCTGATGTTTCCTTTTCCTGGTGAGCAAATTTATAACAGTTATTTGTGTATGTGCAATTCTTTCATTGCTTTGGTGGCAAAGGCTACAATAGTAATCATGTAGGTCATGCACCCACTTCTTCACTCCAGTACCACCACAGTGGCATCTGACAGAGCTCTGCATGTGCCTGTGGGAGTGTCTTGGCTGAATTTATGGATATGGAAATAATTTTCATCGAGTGGGATGAGTTAGTGGAGTTCCAGCTTGTTATGCTTTGTGCTTGTAGAACTTCAAGGCTCTTCAGGGTACTTAAACTATCTGAAAGTAAGTCTCAGTCCTTCATAAAATGGTCTGGCTCTTCAGCTGAGCAGGATTTTTGAGTGTGATTTAAATATAGCAAGTTTCAGAAGTTGGACAAAAGGCAGGGCTGCTTAGCACCACATTTCTACACTGATTGTTTTCAATGCTGATTCTTCTGCCTCCTTCACAGCTTGATTCCCAGCTCAAAATAGCTGAATTTGTGCCCCTCAAGTAGGACATCTGTTCCCAAAGTTTTGGTTTTCTTTGCATTCTTTTGAGTGAGTTTTTTTGCAATGTTAATTCAAGTTTAAGGGGAAAGTAGCTGATCTTTGTGCTTTTCTTTTCAGATAATTTCCCTAAACCGCAGATCAGAGTGCACCCAGAGACCACGGTGGCCCTGCGAGGCACAAATGTGACCCTGATGTGCACTGCTGTGAGCAGCAGTGACTCGCCCATGGCCACGGCCTGGCGCAAAGACAGCGAGGTCCTCTATGATGCTGACGTTGAGAACTTTGCCAGGTACCAGCAGCAAAGTGGGGAGGTGCTGGAATACACCACTGTCCTGCACCTCTTCAATGTGAATTTCACTGATGAAGGGAAATACCAGTGCATTGTCACCAATCACTTTGGCTCCAATTATTCCAATAAAGCCAAGCTGACTGTCAATGGTAAGTGATAATGGTAAAAAAGGAGAAACACTCTGAACCCAAAACTCCATTTAGGTAGCTACAAGTCTATTTTTCACTAAAGCTGGCCCAAAATACTCTTGCAAATATCAATGGGATTTAGATGTATCACACATGATTTTATAAAGCTGGAAAGAAGTGATTTTTTGTTTTTGTGGATGAAAAGCCTCTGTTCACTTTTTTGACAGTGGCATTTATCTCCCATATGTTATTAGAACACAATTAGTTGTTCATTTTGTTAATGGGAGGTGGAATTCTTTAAACTAAAAGCTCCCTCTACTGTCTACTCAGAACTCAGCACCTTTCCCACATGTTTGTAAAACTGGGGAAGACTCATCAGAAAATAAGTGGTAAAAACTCTGAAAAGTCAAAAGTGAAGTATTTTTTTTTTTTTATTTTAGCCATCATGATTCTTCTTACCTCCCTTCCCTCAAAATAAACAATGTTCACATCAGTCAGCAGACCACTGCTCCCCACAGTACCTCAGAGCAGAGGTGATGAGATGGAAGCTTGCCTTCCCTGTTAGCAGAGAAGAAAAATGTGACAAAGACTTTTCCCTTGATTCTTTCCATGAGAAATCATCTTCTTCCCTTCATCATCTTAGAGGAACTTAATGGCTTTAAACTGAAATAGAGTATGTTTGCATTGGATATTAGGAAGAAATTTCTCCCTGTGAGGTTGGCACAGGCTGCCCAGAGCAGCTGTGGGTGCCCCATCCCTATAGGTGTTCAACGCCAGGCTGGACAGATCTTGGAGCAAGCTGGGAGAGTGGAAGGTGTCCTTGCCCTTGGGCATGTATTGTCTTAAGGAGCTCTTCCAAATCAAAGCATTCTGTGGTTCTATGAACACTGTAGGTACTGCATTTAAATTTTGGGAGAAAGACTCTTAAAAATAACCACTGAAAATTTGTGCAGTTCTTCAGAAGAATCTGTTGCTCTCTCTTATGGAGTGTTTCAGATACATTTTCAAATTTCCTCTCTACTGTGGAGCTTTTGCTGCATTTTACCTGATAATGAAAATGCTGAATTGATGTCCCCTTTGTTCCAGAGCTCCCTTCTTTCCTGAAAACTCCCATGGATCTCACTATCCGCACCGGGGCCATGGCCCGCCTGGAGTGTGCTGCTGAGGGCCACCCACCCCCACAGATCTCCTGGCAGAAAGATGGTGGCACAGACTTCCCTGCTGCAAGAGAGAGGAGGATGCATGTCATGCCTGAGGATGATGTGTTCTTCATTGCAAATGTGAAGATGGAAGATATGGGGATCTACAGCTGCATGGCCCAGAACGTCGCAGGGGGACTGTCAGCCAATGCTACCCTGACTGTGCTGGGTAAGTGTGACGGGCCTGTACTGGCAGATGGATCCCTGCACATCTGCGGTGGAAGTGTAGCTTAGCTATAAGTAGCAAGTTGAAATGGTGGAAAATGAAGTTAAAATACATGGAGCAGCGCTTGGTGTGATTGCAGAGCTGCCTGGTGGAGTTGGAGTTCGTGTGATCTTTGCAGGGAGCTGAGTGGCGTATCTTAGTCCAGCAGTATAGATCAGGAAAGTAATTTGTGTTGCCTTATAGCAAATTTTGTCACAGGTAACAAACTTGCCACAAAGAAGACCAATGGGATCTTGGGATGCATGAGAAAGAGCATTGCCAGTAGGTCAGTGAGGTGATCCTGCCCCTCTGCTCAGCCCTAGTGAGGCACATCTGGAGTGCTGTGTCCAGTTCTGAGCTCCTCAGGACAAGAGGGATTCAGAGTCCCTGGAGCAAGTCCAGCAGAGGCTGCAGAGATGATGAAGGGACTGGAGCATCACTCTTAGAAGGAAATGGTGAATGGTTGGACTTGATAATCTTAGAGGCCTTTTCAAACCTAAATGATTTCATGATTCTGTGAAAGGCTTATGGAACTGGGCTTGTTCAACCTTGAGAAAAGGTGGCTGAGAGGAGCCCTCATCAATGTGTGTCCATGTCTGCAGGGAGGGGTCAGAGGATGGACCTGGCTCTGCTTGGTGCTGCTCAGCAATGGGACAAGAGGCCATGGGCAGAAACTGATGCACAGCAAGCTCTGCATGAATGTGAGGAAGAACTTCTTTACTGTGCAGGAACAGGCTGCCCAGAGTGGAGTCTTCCTCACTGGAGATGTTCCTGGATTCAATCCTGTCCCATGTACTCTGGTATAACCCTGCTTGAGCAGGGAGGTAGAACCAGATGACCCACTATGGTCCCTTCCAAGCTGACCCATCCTGTGAACTATGCTGAGTAATAATGGAAGGTCAGTTCCTTCCAGACTCTTAACATTATGGCCAAATTTAGAATTGGAGTGGCACAGGTTTCCCAAAGCAACTGCAGCTGCCCCATCCCAGGAAGTGCTCGAGATGCTTGGGTGGGGCTTGGAGCAACTTGGTCTAGTGGAAGATGTCCCTGTCTATGGCAGGGGATGGGACAGGATGATTTTTGATTTTCCTTCCAACCCAAACCATAATAGTTTTCCATGATTCTTTCAAGTTATCTTACAATTTCACTTTTTGTCCCAGAAACTCCTTCCTTCATGAGGCCCCTGGAGGACAGGACAGTGACCCGAGGTGAAACTGCTGTCCTGCAGTGCATAGCTGGTGGCAGTCCTGCCCCTCGCCTCAACTGGACCAAGGACGATGGTCCCTTGACAGTCACCGAGCGACATTTCTTCGCTGCAGCAAATCAGCTTCTCATCATTGTGGATGCAGGACTGGAGGATGCTGGGAAGTACACATGCATCATGTCCAACACACTAGGCACTGAGCGTGGCCATATTTACCTGAATGTCCTGGCTTCCCCCAACTGTGATTCTTCCCAGAGTGCCATTGTCCATGAAGAGGATGGCTGGACAACAGTAGGGATTGTGATTATCGTCGTTGTGTGTTGTGTGGTGGGAACATCCTTGGTGTGGGTTATCGTCATCTACCACATGAGGAGAAAGAATGAGGACTACAGCATCACTAACACGGGTTAAGTGTCAAATCAACAGTCTCTGGTCCTGGTTTTAGTGCAAAACACTTGATATTTCTAGGTTATTTACAAATGGATAAGATTAAAGAACTGAAGATTTCCTTCTAAAATCCCTTCAGGGTTTTGCTCAAATTCCTCAATTTTAGTTCTTTTAAATACCAGAAGTGTGCTAATTCTATTCCTTATACACTAGGTTGCCCTACATTGAGGGAAAACAGTAAAGTTTGGAAGTAGATATTTGAAGAAATTTAGAAATGTTTTCAGGGCCTGGAATAATAGGTGTAAAGTATCTTTCTGGCCCTGTCAACTTTGAACTGGCTGTGTAATTATTGAGGTAGAAAAATGATACCTACATGCAAGTTGAAATTCTGGATATTCTTGTTAATGTGGGGAATAGTGGTGGTAATACCTTGAAATCTTTACACTGTTTAATGTTGCCAATGTTAATTCTGCCTTGCAGAGGAGATGAACCTACCTGCTGACATTCCCAGCTACCTGTCCTCCCAAGGAACACTGTCTGAGCCTCAGGAAGGCTACAGTAGCTTGGAGGCAGGGAGCCATCAGCAGCTGATGCCTCCAGCTGGCAGCTACATGCACAAAGGGACAGATGGTAAGCAGAGGCCTCAGGTGTGTTGCCAGTGCCTCATCAGGATGCCAGTGCACAGTCTCATCCTCACAGCTTAAGTGTCAAGATAGATCTTTATCCTGTTTCTTTCCTTTGGCATCTCAAGAGCCCAGGCAGAAGAGGTGGAAAATAGATTTTGCTTGGAAAATGACTAGCTGTGACTCCTATCCTTGGTATAAGGTTGGCTGGTTAGTTTGTTTTAAGGTTAGCTGTCTAGTTACAGTTATAACTAAAGGGTCTGCACTATTTCCCTACCTTGTTGGGACAATTTTCTGGATGTTCGTTTCATTGAGCTTACAGAGATGCCTTCTTTGTCATCAAAATGCTGAGGACTCATCACTCATTATATAGGCTGGCTTGAAAATTGATCCTCGGTGTAAATTTTTCACACCCATCCATGGTCCCTCCAGCCCAGTCCCACTGCAATGGAGTCTGTATGAGGAAGGAGTTGAGAAGCAGCTCATCTAAGTGACCGGTTTATCATCAGCTTTGATGTGTGTGGGCATGCAGGGGCAAGCCAGGTCCAAGCTGGATGTGGGCAGGTATCCCAGTTTAATCCCTAGGCTGTTTCACCCTGGTGCCCAAGCTGGCTGCACCTGCATTGAACTTTTTTGCCCATGAAATAGGGGAACATGTCTATGGTTCCCCTGGTCAGCTTCATAAGGGGACTGCTGTGGAGAATTTGAATGGGGGAACCTGAGTGATTTCTCATGTGACCTCTCAAGCCAAGTACTCTGTTACTCCCTTAACTCTAAAAAGACCCTTCAATCTGTGCTGCTATAATAAATGCTCATACCAGGACATAAAGGTTGTGGAAATCTGGCATCCTCATCCTTTTGAGAGTATTTTATTTTTCCATTGTGTTCATCAGGTGGTGCAGCACCATTAGTGATCTGCTCAGATTGTTATGACAATGCCAACATCTACTCCCGGACGCGAGAGTACTGTCCCTATGCCTTCATCACCGAGGAGGACCCCCTGGATCAAGCCCTTCCGAATCTCATGGTGCAGATGCCCAAGGAAACGTACACAGCACACACCCAGAATGAAACCAATGCTCTGGGTAATCTCTTAGCAGACAGAGATGTGCCTGTCTTCCTTGCCAACCATGACAAAAAAAGTGATAAGAAAATCTCTTCCCAGCAGATTATTGGTGAGTGTCCACTTTTCCTTTTGTTGCTTTGTATTCCCTAATAACTTTGGCTTTCGTTATGCTGCCCTTCACTATTGACAAACAGCTTCAAATGCCAGTAGTTTGTGGAGTAACTCTCACGTTAAACCACTTGTTCTCCAAATGCCCATGTTTCATCAGCGAGCAACAGCTTGCATCCAGTACCTGAGATTGAAGAGGGTGATGTTAAAAAGATAGAATTTCTTAATTTGCACGTTTAAGTTTGTGAATGTGAGCCTTTCCTTATACTTTAAGGACATGTATTAACCGAAAGTTGGAGCTTCACATAAGAAATTCAAATAGCCTTTCTGTTTGAGCTGGCCTGAAGTTCAAAGAACTCCCTAAATTGGTTATTTTTCTGTTGACTTTCTTCCAGATCACCTTTTTAAAAATTCGCACTGAAGCTCTGTGTGTTCCTGGTTACTGTAAGAGATTGCTGGAAAAGGAGAGAATCTAGTAAAATATACTTTCAAAAGCAGAGAAAATAATCTCAGAAGGATTGTAATTGCTGAGTCACAGAGCTCAAATCTTTTTAAAATCTCAGTGTGATTGATCTCTGCTCTTTATGAGCAGTGACAGCACCTGAGGAACAGCTGGAGCTGTCAGGAATGGTTTGGATTGGGTATCAGGAAAAGGTCCTTCCTCCAGTGGGTGGTTGGGCACTGCCCAGATTCCCCAGGGAATGGTCATGGCCCCAAAGCTGCCCAGAGCTCAAAGAATGTTTGGACAATGCTCTTCAGGCACAGGGTGGAATTTGTTGGGGTGTCTGTGCAGGGCCAGGAGTTGGACTCCATGATCCTTGAGGGTCCCTTCCAACTTAGGATATTCCTTGATTCTATGAACTTTCTTCTGTTTATCTTCTAATTTTTCTCCTTCAGAGCCTTTCCAGGTTCCTCTCTGGGGAGGCAGCAAAGACCTGGCTTGCTCTCACCCGCAGTTCCTGCACCATCCGTTGGCCCATGAGGCCCCACAGCCGCTCCGGAGCGACAGTATTGCCAACAGTGGCCAGGACCAGGCATCACCCAGGCCCTGCCACAGGCTGCGGGAGGAGAGTTTTGATTTTAACAGGACACAGAACATTCATGACCACAGTGAAACCACATAAAACACTCGCAAAGCCTTGAAAACAAATCCACATTTTGACTGACTGTATTTACTACCTCAGTACTAACCCCAAGGCCAAAGATGCTTGTGTATGTGTCTGCAAGTACTAAAGAGTCAAACTCTCTTGGAGGAGATGGCACATGCCCTTTTTTCTGCAATTTTTCCATTGGAAATGGGAATGTGCACCAGAGAACACATGGAAAATTAGTTCTATCTGCAAAAATAACATTAAAACATGGATTGTGTGATGCTGGAAGCAGTCTTTGTGGTGGTGCATGTTTTGGAAAGCTCCGAAGAACGTGTGTAGCTATTTCAGTGTTTTGTCTGCTTGGAAACAAACCATCAGGGCCTCCTCATGGAATTCCCCCGGAACTGTAAGTGTAAAACTCTTGGCCAGCTTTTCCTTCCTTAGACTGTTGGCAGGTGTCTGTTGCCAGTCTGAATTTGGGACTTGTTTTCTTCTATGAATAATGGACTCTAGTTGTAAATAAACTCGCATTTATAAATATTTTGTATACACTAAGCATATAAATGTGTTGACTGTAATGTAAATTATTTTTTATTATGCCAAAGTATGTATCATACTGTTAGTCTTGACAGCTGCTTATCAAGCCATATGGGGAGCTTGGGGGGACTGAAAGCTTGTTTGTGAGACAATAGAGCTGTCTTTATTTTGAAAAGTGCATTTACTTATAGATATGTGGTAGAACTGTGATATTGATGAATTTCATTGTTGCCTACAACTGTGTGCCTGGCTGCAAGCTGATTCATTTCATGATAGTAGCAGAATTTCAAGGTGTATCTAAGCTTTTATCTATAAAAAAAACCCTTTGTATTGTATCTGCTGAGAGGGTCTCCAGCTGACTGTTCAGTGAACTTTTTTCCTAGCTGACAGTTAAGTGAACTTAAAAAGAATGTGGTGATAAAAAGCATGAGGTAAATTGAGAGAGCACTTGATGAATACTTATTTCTTCTGCATAGCCAAAGGCATATGGAATTTAAAACACTGATCCTTTTCTGTTGTAAAATATCAGGCTACATTGTTGAACTAATAGTTCCCTTAAATCTTGGTGTGGTCAAAATATTTAAATATTTGACAGGTGAGAAATGATACAATGCAGGGAACCCCTCACTACTGAAAGATCTTGCTGACACAGGGGAAGCTCAGACTCCATAGTTTCAGTGAGATGTGCCTGAGAAAATAAGGATGACAAATGACATTATAAAGGCTTCCTGGAAAGTTGTTCTCTTTGGGGGAAAATGCCCCTTTTTGTAGAAGGTGTTAAAAGACTCCTTAGGGATGGGTTTTCAGCAGGTACATTGTGCTCTGTGGTCACGCCTTTAGAGTGAGGTGCTTACTCCCTGGTCTCTACTGTCTGCTTTGGAGCTATAGGATTTGGACCCAAATAAAGCCATCTGTGTGATATTTTTATAAAGAAACCCCTTTTTGGCCCAGTTCAGTTGTAGGTATGTGAGAATTCCCATTGATCCATTACTGGACTGAAAGGTTTGCAACTCAATTGTTAGGTCTAGTCGTGCAGAATCACAGCAGAATTTAGAGACTGAAGTATTTGAGTAAATGAGTGGAGAAACACTGAGATTAATGATGCTTTTCCTATGGCTCTTTAGACAGGAGTAATAGTCAAAACCTTGCAAATGAGTAAATATTTTTAAGGCCTCTTCCCATGCTCTCAAAGCCAGCATGGCTGCTTTGGGTAGACAGCAGCTTTAGTGGGGAGGGGATGCTATTGTCCTTGACCTTTGGGTAAAATAGAGAGAAACACAGGTGTGTAAATTTTGGGATTCTGACAGGTGAAGTCTTAAAAAAAAAAATAAATTATCAGTTTGTTTCTTTCTGGTTTTATTTCCTCCAGACTTTCCTTCCCAGACAGCATTTAAGGCACGGTGCTTATTCTGAATCCAAAGTGCTCCCTGCTGCAGGGACCCAGCACTGTCAGTTTAAATCCAGATGAAAAAGGTCGTGCCATGAAACTATAGCAGCAGCAAAGCCTTATCGTTTTGGGCTGCTCTCTCAGCCCGTAGTCACTCAGCCTACTGGGACAAGGTGCTGCTGGCATTTGTGATTCCCAACAGTGGGAAAACCACGTCCCTGCTGCTGCTCTCTCATCGCCATTTGGCAAATGCTTATTCCTGTTTCTTTCATTCCTCTCTCGCTTTGTAGGAGCTGAGCTCACACATCTGTCACAGTGCCGCTGGCATAATCCAGACCCTGAGAGTACTTGGGGTACAACTCCCTGGAGCAAGAGAATTCACTTTAGGTAGGTGAGACCTGCTTGTCCTGGGTCAGGGCTTTAAAATCACTACTGTCTATACCAGGACTATGCTGGCTGTCAGAGAGTGCAGCTAAAGCTGCTCTGATTTCTGTGAGAGATTGGCCTATAAAAGCTGAATCCTGAATTAAGGCATTTACATCCTTCCATGAGCATTTAAAGTCCATAAGCTGGTTGTAAATAGCTGATGCTTGTAAGTAGGTGACACTTTGCTGCACTGTGGAAAAACTTCTTTGGTAGACTTGGAGGAGAAAGTCATGTGTGTCTTGTTTCCCCTTTGCAGAGGGACAGAGTGGCCTTTCTTTTTTCAGTAAAAACAAGCAATTGCCTCAATCAATGCCAAAGCACTACCGGTACAGGAACTGAGGGGGATCAGAAGCAGCAAGAGCAAAGCTGCTTCTGTTCCCTCTTGCTATTTCCTATTGTCTATTTATATTTTTTTCACAGCAGAATGTATATTTTGTATAGTATATGTAATATATGTTTGTCCATTGTAATATATGTCCAAACAATAAAATGCTGTATACATTGAGCATTCAGTGTAACTCTGTTAGTTTGCAAATTGAATAATTATATTTTGTCCTATGGTATTTAATTTTCATAGGGGGTAAAAATAGAGTTAACTTTGCCAGCTGGACGTGGTTCTGGGACTCTGAGATTTGGACAAGGTGACCTCTGGAGGGTGTTCACATCTCAACCATTCTCTGATTCTGTGATTGTCATTTCAGTTTTCCTGCAGGAAGTACCTGTACCCTTTTTGGAAAATGGAGGAGGGGTGGTTCTTCCGTGGTAGTGTTAACTCTGTGCCAGGAGCCTTGCAGATCACTGTGCTCCCCCACTTTTCTCCTGCTTTTCCAATGCTGCCCTCCTGCACTTTGGATCCTCTGCAAAGATGATTTTCTTTCTAGCAATGAGCTGTCAGCACAAGTTGGTGGGAGCATCTCCCACGTGCCAGCTGCAGGAGGTGCTGCTAGCCCAATCCCTCCTGAAAACCAGCATGAGCTTTTTATTCCTTTGAATAACTCCCTCTCTCTCTCCCTGCATTCTTCTGCTGGTTCATGTTCTGATAATCACCTTTGTTTTCCTGTGCTCTGTCCTGTGTTCTTCACTCTTGTACCTGTTCCCAGATCTTAGCACCAACTAGCTTTTCCCAGGTTAACTTGAGCTCCTGCAGCTGCTTCATCCCTGACTCCTGCTGACAGATATTTACACCCAGGGAAAGGGCTCCCAAGACCTGCATGTGCCTTGTTCCCCCCACCCTAGACACGCTGACCTCCATGCTTATTCTGGACTAGGACTTCGCACAAGGGAATGCAGTGTCAGGACAAGGGGGAAAGGCCTTAAGATGATGAGGGAAGGTTTAGAGTAGTTATTAAGAAGAAGTTCTTCCCTACCCCTGTAAGGGTGCTGAGGCCTTGGCACAGATTTTCCAGAGCAGCTGTGGCTGCCCCATCCCTTGAAGTGTCCAAGGCCAGGTTGGGCAGGGCTTGGAGCAGCCTGGTCTCCTGGAAGGTGTCCCTGCTCATGGGCAGGGGGTGGAGATGAGCTTTTAGGTCCCTTCCAACCTAAAACATTCCATGATTCTGTGATTTATCAGCTCACATTCCTGATAATCAGGGATTCCTTCAGCCTCTGCCTGGACTAGGACACTACCTGGCTGGGCAGGGGACAGTGGAGTCCCCTGCCACCTCAGGAGGGACCCCCTTATATTTATAAACCATATTGGGGTTTCCCTAGAGCTGAAGCATTCAGAGTGTCCACAGCATTCCCCAGATCACAGCTTTTTGTGTCCTCCTAAGTATTTTCAAGCCACCTGAATTGCAGGAGAATGGCCTCAATGATCCTAACCAACCCCATAAGCCATGATTTATCCAGGAGTGTTATGGAACCCCACCCCTGTGATCATTTCAACAAGATGCTCAGGAAAAACCAGCTGCTGCCTTCCCAGGCAAGTTCAGCTCTCCCTAGCACAGTGCCAGAGCCAACAGCTATTGCAGATAAGATCATGAATAGTTAATGTTCTCAGTTACCCAAGCATATTTAAAAATTAACACAAGCCTGGTGCTGATGAGAGTAAAAAACTGGGTCGTCAAAGACAGGAAAAAAACCAGGAAACAATTGCATTTACCCTTGGGCTTCACTAATGACTGGGTTTTTGTGGAGGATCCTAGTCCTTCCTCTCTTTAAGTCTTCAGTGCTTTAATACTGGATGCTTCATTAAACCTTCCCTTTTGCCTGCCAGGTTCTCCTTCCCTCCTGCAGGAGTTTCTGGCCCCTTTGGATGTGTCTCCAGGCTCCAGTGTGATGGCTGGTGCAATGAGCATGAGCCTGGGCACCGTGGAGTGAAGGAGCTGATGAGCACAGTGTGGTGGGCAGGGTTGTGTGACATGGGGACGTGAGCAGGGGCAGGGGGCTGGGTGAAGCCCCCTCTGGGAGCAGCCCCATGTGTCCCTGGGGTACTTCCAGACACCCACTTGGAAAAGTTACCCCTTCATTTGTGGGTTGATGTTGTCACCTTCTGCTAAATTGACCCTCAAGACCCTCAGCTCTGGTCTTAGCAAGGGAATAAGCAAATAGCTGAGTTGGAGGGAGAAGACAGTCCTTGGGTCCATGGGACCCTCAGCCTTGGGGGCTTTGGACTTCAATCCCAAAGCAGCCAGGGCTGTTACCTGCATTGGGAGCCCCATGAACTCCAGATTGCTCTTCCCTGCACATAGGAAGCTGGAAGATACACACATGGTCCTTTTTCAGAATGAACCCACATATTCATAGGCTAACAGTACAGGGAGCAAATAAACTCCAATTCCGAATTTTTATGGCTTTGGCCCTGAAGTGGCTCACTGGGAACACCAGCAGCAGGGATCACCACCCCAGAGAGCATCAGACATTGATGGCATGGGAGCACTAAGTCCCAGCAACATGAGCAGATGATGGCAGAGATCACACAGGGATGTCTGCCGTTGCAGGCAGTGATGGGAGGCTTCCCCAGGTGAGAAAAGGGGTGGTTAGCTCCCTTTGTGCAGTGGAGATGAGATTTCCAACACCCTTTAGGAGGATGGGTGAGCTTGTCCCCTCCAGACTGCAGACACTGAGGGAGGAAAGGAACAGCCCCCTGGAGAACTAGCACGTACCAAGCCCTGGGCTTTCACCCAGTGCTTCTTTGTGTGTATGACTCAACTGGTTCTGGGTCTGCTCTGAGCTGACCAGGATGGAAATGGGCTTAAACACAGCACAGCAGAGAAGGGACAACCTCAGAGCATGTTCTTTAATCCAAGGGGCTTTTCCTGCTGTGCCAGAGGCAGTCCTGGTTGGGCTTGCTATTTGGAGGGCAATGGAGCGCTATTAAGGCCACTGTTTATCTCATTTTCTCCCAGTGAGTTGCCATTTATCTGCTCTCTGAGGGACATGGCACTGATTGAACTCTGAGTGGTTACTGACGGGTACAGCCACAGGGTCACTTCTGCTCTGTCCTCTCCATCTCCTCGTGATGTTTCATGTCAAGATTTCTCTCACACGAGGGAGAGCTGGGCTGAGGGAATGGTTAAAGCTCCATGCTAGGAGCCCTGACCAGAGATCAGTGCATCCTCTCTCTTGGATCAGGGCTCTCATTCCAGCTCATCTCTCTTGGCAGAGGCAGACCTTCTATGAACAAGACCCTTTTGCACATAACTTGCATGTAACACAGGATAACTGCTCTGCTCACCACTTGGAGGGTTTGATTTCACATTAGGTTTAATGTATCTTCTAAAGACTTACCCATGTAATTTGCCCCAGCAGTTGGAAACATTTCTTCTGTCCTTGCACAGATTTATGACTGACACCATTTGCCTGATGCTGGATGCTGCAGGAGTATCTATTGAACAGAGTGTTGTGGTTTGCCAAAGGGGATTTTGTGATGCAGAAATAAATGTACCCTGCTCCATTAACAGCTAACAGCCTGCTGAGAGTATCCCTGGGAGCATGTGGGGCTTGGGAAAGGTCTGGCTGAACTCAGTGAGGAGCTGTTCTGTAGAACAGGACTGATCCTGTCCTGAAAAATTTTCATTAAAATAAATGCTCAGGAAAGGGCCAACCATTTGTGCTGTTGCTTCCTCAGTCTCATCCCTGCTAATTAAACAGTGTGTCTGTGCAAGTGACCTACAGCTAATACAGCACCCAATTCACGTTTAAGTTAAAAATTATATTTTTAAAATAAAGGTTCATTAAGTCCTGTTACTCTGTCTGTCCAGGCATACGCATTATCAGCAGCAGCAGCTCTAGGAGCCTGGATAATACACAGGAGGTGTCCTCTCTCCCTCAGATGCTCCAACATGGCCAGATCCAGAGAAATTTTGGCTGAGCTCTGCTTCCAGAGCTCTGGTGTCCGTGTCCAGGCTGTAAAATCTCAGGACAGTGCTTCTGACAGTGAGGGGCTCTCGGTGTCCTTCCAAGGGGGATGTCATTTTTGCATCTGGTATTTTTCTGCCCTGTGTTGGCACTGTCCTCAGCTGCAGAGGTCTGCAGCTCCTTGGTGGTGCTGGGGCCGTGCCAGTGGCTTTCTGAAGAAGTTTTCCCTCTGCTGCTTCCCAATGCAGCACCTGCCCAGGCCAGTTGAGCTGCCCAAAGCAGCTGCAATGTTCATGAGTGGGTTGTATAATGGGTGTCATGACCCCACAGTGACTTATGCTAAACTGAGTGCCTGGAGGAAGCAGGAGCATCCAGCCTGGGAGAAATGAGTGTCAGGCTGGCAGGGGCCTGGCTCCAGAGGGAACAGGGGCTTGCACAATTGTTGGCTCCATGTGGAAGGGGTAACTTCAGACAGACAGCAGGATATGTTGTTCCTGTGTGGCTTCATGATGGGAATTACAGTCTTCACGTGGGGTCCCCCCAGTCCCTCACAGTAATCATCTGCCTGTAGCACCCACCACACTGTCAGTCAGACCCTCATTCCAAAATGGGGGATCCCCAAGGTCCTTAGTGAGAGTCAGGGACACCCTCTCTGGAGGAGAAGGTCTGTGTGAGGGGATGGGATGGAAGCATTTCTGGTTAGTGGGAAGCCCTCACTCAGCAGAGCCCAATAGCTCATTGAAACACTCCTGCAGCACTTCCTCTCTCCCAGGCAAGTCCTCTCAACCACACTTGCGGTCATGGAGCTGGCAAGTTTCTGAGCTGGCTGAGGTGACACCAGGGTCCTCTCATCCTCCACGTAGCCACATTCTGAACCTGAGATCCTACAGTGCCGGGATGCCGCATGGGCAGTGGTACCTGGCTCCTTGCTGCACTCCTGCCCTCCCTTTCAGCTTCTGCTTGGATCTGGCTGTTCTGATTTCTTGCTCCTGGTTAAGGAACACAAAGTTTGTGATAAATGCCTTTGCCATTATTCTTCCCTTAATGTTGGTGTTGTTTTGTGTTACTGTCAAATTGCATCTTCCCAAACTCCTTCCCATCTTGTCAGCTGCAGATGAAGCACATGAAGGGCTGAGTAATCTCCTGGCTCTGACAGGGGAAATTGCCTTCTATTATTGATAAGGCAGCACTGCCTTTGGAGGACACAACTCCACTGTGAGCTGGAGCAGGAGCTGTGGAGCAATGCTCAGTCCTGCCAGTGCCTGTGGGTGCTCCCAGGGAAGTCAACCTGCCCCTGACCCAAGCAGGTGGTGAAAAGAACCAAGCAATGCTGCATCAGGGTGGATCTGAGGCTGGGAAACTCCTGTCGGGCACCTCTCCTGGAGGAGAAGCCTGCTGCAGGAAAGGGGCTGATGCTGCTTGGAGCATCCAAGGTTCTCCTCCTGCACCTCACAGGGAGCAAGGCAACCACTTTCCCACTTTGTGCTTGTCCCCATTGCAGGTGAGCAGTGTGGCACCTAGAGGCATGGCTCAAAGACAAGCCCTGTGAGGATGGGACAGTGGGCAGGGAAAACGTGACGTCCTGGCTGATTTGGGCTGGGGGCTGCTGTGCACAGAGGTGAGCTGTGCACATCCACATCCAAGCTCCCATTTTGTTCAATCCCCTCGGGTCCTGGTGGGGCATCAGGGGGAAAGAAATCTGGGTAATGGTAAAAAGTCTCTCTCTGAAGAAGAAATATTTACGTATGTTTACAGTGTGTTCCTGCTCCTGGCTGCACAGGAGGGGCTGCTCGGAGCAGTGAGTGTCCACACACATTGTGGAGTGAAGACGTAGGTGTGACAAGGTGGCCATGGGCCCTTCAGCCATGGGTGATACAGACATGACTGGGTCTGTCTCCTGTGCCCATGGCTCTGCTGCTGCTCTTGGAGGGCCTTGGTTTGTTTCCACCTGAGATTGGCACTGGCTAATGGCCCAGTGGGGTACCTGTCGCAGGAGCTGGAGGAAAAGGATAGAGGGTGCTGGCTGGGAAGGGAGCACACAGGGGAAGGACATTGCTCCTCTGAGCGCTAGTATCCCCTTTCTAGGGTGGATCTTGAGCTGCTGAGGAACTCTAGTTACACTTCACTCCATGAACAGTACCACCTTTGCAAAGTTACTGACACTTCTCATGATGTGCTAAAAGGTCCTTAGCACCAGCACAGTTCCTGCAGCATGGTTCAGCTGGTGTGAGCTGCTCCTACCCCCAAAACTGTGTACAACAGACCTGGACTGCTGCAGAACAAGAGGAGCAGGGCAGACCCTACTCCTAGGTGTGGGAAGTGGCAGCTCGGAGATCCATGAGGCACAGGGCAGGTGGTACATTCCGGGATGCAGCTTTACAAGAACTGCCTGGATCTTCCCATACATATTTATACCCTCCTGTGCCACATAGGAGCGTGGCCAATGCTCAGCTGTTCCTTTGGCCTTTCTCCCAGGCAGCCACACAGGGATCTGCCAACAGTGGACACAGGGATGACACCCCTGGTGCCAGTGCTGCATCCTGGGACCCTCCACAGGACCTGCTGCTACCACCGGTACATGTCACAAACTGTGTTAACCCTGCTTTGTGAGTGCTGTGGAGCAGGACAGACTGATGGTCCCTTGAGCACAGCATCCAGCTGCCCAAACAGGGTCCAGGCTCTTTGCAGCACTGAGTTCATTGTGCTTCCATGAAGGTCATTCCCTCGGTGTGGGCCTCCTCCTGCTGGGTTTGCTGGTGGAAGTCCAAAGTCCAAGGCGGTCCATATCCCAGTGGTGCTGTAAGCAGAGCACCGCGGCTGGGAAGGGGCTGAGGCTCTGTGCTAGTGCCTTTTGGTGATGAATTGAGCAGAAAACTGCCGAGTCAACACAAGCCCAGCAAAATACTCTTGTTGGAAGCCACCACAGCAAGTGCTACTATTTTGCTGATAAATCTGATTTTTAAATGAGCTGCATGTCAGGCTGGTAAATAATGCATCTTGTAAATGAAGAGAGCTGGAACCAGGCTGGAACAAGCAGCCAGTGCTGCAGGTACAGCAAGTCCTGCACAGCAGGGAGAGCAGTGGCAGCCGTTCTTGGGAGCACATTCCCTGCACTGCTTCTCAAATTGCTTTTAAAATTGTCAGTTCCCACAGCACATTCCATGAGCTTTTCACATAAGCATAAATCCAGGAGTTGCAGTGATGGGAACAAAAAGGTTTTATATATATGAACTTCAGAGAGCAATAGGGAAAGCAGGAGGCTCTTGAGGCAACAGTCCTTGGGAGAGATGGATCTTTTTCATTTCAGGAGCATTTGCAGCCACATCAGAGCCATTCTTGGTGGTCTTCTTCCTCCAGATCCTGACAGACAGCTTTTCCTAGACTCTTACCATCAATACTTGAGTAGAACAGATTGTTAATTACTATTAAAATTCCCAGGAGCTGCACAGTACTGTGTGCTTCCTACCTGCCTGGAACAGATGGGGCAGAAACTCCCCGAGGTCTTAGATACATGTGGCTTTCACTGGATAAAACTCCCTGTTACCTCCAGCTTTTTGTGGGGAATTCCAGCCCTGAGTGGGCTGTGCTGGGGGCTGGGGGCTTTGTCCTGGGTGCAGCTCTGAGCTCAGTGCTATGATCTGAAGGGTGAGAACTTCAAATCACCATGGCTGATCAGTCTTGAAAACCACTTGTGCTGAGGGCTGTCACTGGCTGCTCGTGGCACATCCCCGTGCATGTGCTAGCCATAGAGTCCCAAAGTTGTCCTGATTGGGTTCCAGCTCCTCCACAGATGCTTCCGGTTCTTTGGGTGCATCAGCCAGAGAAGAGATCTGTGCAAGGGAAGGATTTGGAGTCAGAAAGCACTTGGACTGCATAGCAGTTGGACTGCATCCTGATGAACAGGTTTCCTCAGGGCTGCAGGGGAATAAACCTGGGGCAGATCCCAGTTTGTTTTGTAAGTCCTGTCCCCATCACATCTGGTGGTGACCTGGGACCTTCTGCAAAGCAGGAGCACTGGCACAGAGCAGCATCAATGCAAACACCCCAGGAGTGGGGCTGGAGCTTGGTTTGGTGGCAAAGCTCCAGGAACCATGACTTCCCAGGAAGGCTGCTGCCCATCTCTGGAACAGGCAACGGCACAGGCTGCTCAGAGCAGCTGTGGCTGCCTCATCCCTGGAAGTGCTCAAGGCCAAGTTGGACAGGGCTTGGAGCAACCTGTTTTAGTGGAAGATGTCCCTGCTCATCACAGGGAGGGCGCGGGGGATGAAATGGGATCTTTGGGCAGTGTTGTGTGAAGATGGGTGTTTTTTTTCACTGCAAATGTGACTCTGGAGGTTTTGCTGGCACCATTTCTGTTTGAAATTGTGGAAGCACAGAATATCCTGAGCTGGAAGCGACCTGCATAGATCAGCTCCTGACCCTGCACAGGAGAACCCCAAAATCCATCCTGTGCTCGAGAGTGTTGTCCAAATGCTTCTTGCATTCTGGCAGTCTTTTGACCATTCACAAGGGAGCCTGTTCCAGTGCTCAGCCACCCTCTAGGGAAAAATCTTTACCTAATATCCAGCCAAAAACTCTCAGCACCCATGGAATGGCCCTGGCAGAGAAGACCACTCTCCCAGCACCTGACATGCCCAGGGTACTCATCCACAGAGTGGTGTGTCCATGGAGGGAGCAGCTCCAGACCTGGGCTGAATCCTTCCTGGAAGTGGGTTGTTTTAATCACACCAAGCAGTTTATCTTGAGGGTATCAAAAGCTCTTTTGACTGGGAGATACTTGGGCTGCTTCTAGCAAAAATTCTGCCTCCTCCTACCCTCATTCACTCCTTCCTGCCTAGGGAAGGAGTTTCCCACATCCCATGAGCAACATTTCCCTGGTCTGTCCCTTTCCAAATCGCAAGCTGCACTACTGCAAGCTGGCATCAAGTCTCTGACATGAGCACGAGCTGGCTGAATCCAAGCCCTCCCTGTGGGGCTGCAACCCCAGAGCCTCTTGACATGCGCCATAGCTGTAACACCTTGGCCTTGGATTCCCCTGAAGGGATGGAGCAGCACCGATAGAGGCTCATGGCACCTCCACACAATGGATCCGTGGACTGCTCTGAGCTCTTGACACACTACTAACTCATGTATTTCCCTGCTGCATAATTCATACATTTTAGCAGAAGATAAAAACTTCATAACTGTTAATGTGCAACTGTTTATTAATGTGAGTCTTCCAGACAGACCTTGGATTTGGAAGGAGCTCTTGAGAAAGAGCCAAAGTCTGTCCTCTGTAAGCAGATTTTTTTGAAAGCTCAGAGGCTGGTGGATACCAGTCTCCAAACAATTCTCCAGTGGCTGCTGAGCTGCTGCTTCATCCTGGCTCCCCTGAAGAACTTGGAGCATCACAGAAGCAGAAATAAATGAATAGATAATTTCCTTTACACAAGGCAATGTGCTGAATGTGCTGTATCGTTCATGTCTCTCTCCTGCACAGAGCAGTCAACCAAGCACAGAAAGGAGATAAGAGCATTTGTTCCCACAAGGAACAGAGAAAGGATGAAAAACAAGATTTCCGTTGTGTTATGTGCAAGGTTGCTTATAACTCCTCTGACTATTTTTAAGCCTGAGAAATGAAGGGCTGCCAGCTACAGCCTGCTCTTGAGGGAAGGTGCATTGTGTTCTGGAGTACTGTCAGGTGAACCAGAGCAGACACTTGTTACCCGGCAGCCAGCATGGACACATCGGTGACACCATCCTCCCCATCCCTGTCCTTGGCAGGAGCCTGGCTGCCCTTGGAGCATCTCAGTGGCCTCCTCTGGCCTTGCTCCAGCAGCTCCACGTCTTCCTGATGTTGGTTCCCTGAGCTGGAAGCAGCTCTGCAGGTGAGATCTCACCCGAGCAGGGCAGAATCCCCCCTCCCCTGCTGCCCACACTGTGCGATCAGCCCAGGGCTCAGGGTTGTTTCTGGGTCCCAGCACATGTGGCTAGTGTGTGTCCAGCACCCCCAGGTCCTTTTTTCCATGGCTACTCCATGATATTTCGCAGTGACACTCATTGGGATGGTATGTCAATGGAGTGTCCTGCTGATCCTCAGCACACTGTGTGCTCAACTGTCCCACTGCCTTTAGAAACATCCCTGGAGAGGATCTCTGCTATGCTCCCAGCCTTGCAATCCATTTTGGAGAAAAGCAGTGAGCTGAAGGGTAGACTGGCAGGCAGATTCATGTTGTTTCTCTTTTCTAGATGGACATATGGACACAGGAAATCTTTAGAGACCTTGAAAAGGAAAAGTACCTCCCTTTGCATTGCTAAACCGATGGCGTGGCTAAGAATAGCCTCTGAAGGGAGAGGGAAGATGAATGACATGAGGCATTCAGCACCTTTTCTTACTGTGCAATAGTCTTGAAATTTAAAATGTGAAATATCAAGGTATGTGCAGGCGAAGGGGTATGGCCAGTCATGCTGAGGACATTTGGAGGAGTGTGTTATTATGTAAAGCAAACTGGGGAAAGGTTAGCAAATACCACTGCTTCCCTGGGGAGCCCTTCTCTTGCCAGAGTCATTAGTGCACTGGCAGGATAACAGATCCTCTCTGCTAATTCTCTAGGTCATAAGCAAATTAAGACAGAAAAGTTGATCTGCTATCAATTTACATTAGGGCACAGAAGTCCAGCTCACCTGTCCAGCAGCTGCTGGTTTACAGAAAGTTTAAGGCTGGAATATGAAAGTCTTGTCATTAAAGGGAGCCCATTTTCCTCTCAGCTCAGGTAGGCTGAGCATGGAGCTCTGGGAGAGGGCTGCATGGTTGGAAGGACCGTGAAAGCTCATTCCCTCACCTCTGCCATGGACAGGGACTCCTTTCCCAGGCCAGGTTGCTCCTCTCCACACAGGATTCTGTGCCACAGCTCCCAGGTCCTGCTGTGCCAGTCAGGCACATGATGCTCTCCTGCTTTATGTATGCTGTAAATCCTGAGAGATTTCTTGTCTTTTTTCTCTTCCTTCTCTCCATGCACAGCCCCTGGATAGCCACCTCTCTGCCTGCTGCTCTGTATGGAATTTTTACTGGTGTAATGTATATTTTGACAAGGATTGTGAAGGCCTGAGGGTGACAAATATTAATTGCACACTGAATTTTCCACTCATTACTAGGACAAAGCTTCCCATGAAATAATTTAGAAGCGGAAGAGATGCTGAGGAAACAACTTCTCCAGAATAGTGTCCCAGCTCCCATGAGGTGAAGGAGAGAGCTTCAAATAAGCAACAGGCAAACAGTTTGACATAGTTTTATTTTCTCCCAGCACCACTGCTTATGATCTATAAGCCATAGCAGGCAGATTTTTCCAAAGAAGCTATAAGAGCTCATTAATATTCATGTTGTTTAATCATGAGGCAGCAGTGGCGCTGCAGTGATAATACCCAATGAGTTTTGATGCATTGAGCTCACATCCCTAGAGGCTCCAGCTCTGTCAGCTGGGCTGCTAGGTGATGGACAAGACGCTCTGCTCCTCTTGTCTTGCTCGGGCTTGTCTCCCACCAATCCAGCCACTGCTGTTTTCCATCAGTCTGCATCTCAGCCAGAGGCTGTGCTCTGGGAAAAGCCCCGCTGCTGTGTTTACCCATGCAAGACAATCCTTGGAACCAGCTTCATGGCACCAGACAGCATTCAACATGAACCTGCAGTTAATTATGCGTTCTTGCTAAAATAGTTGAGTAGCCTACATTCTGATTGCTGTAATTGCATCCTAATGAATTTATGTGTCATCTTGTTACACTCAACTTTGGTGTTCTGTAAATACCAAATTAAGTTGATTGTTCAGTCTTGAGGCACCTGAGGCACAAGTAGTCTACAACAACCTCCCAAATGGAGAAGGCTAGACTTGATTATCTTGGAGGTCTTTTCCAAATTTAATGATTCTATGATTCTGTTCTATAATTATTCCAAGAGCTTAGATGGAGAAGGGCTCAGTGCCAGAGCTTGCCAGGGACAGAGTTGGGCTCTGCTGGGCAAACAGTGGGGTGTGGCTCCAGTGCCAGACCAGTGCTGGGCAGCCCCTGCCACCAGCCCAGCTGTTGGAAAACACTGCTGATGTTCTGCCAGTCCATGGATAGGGTTCCTGAAGAGTCAGAGAAGAAACTACAGAACATAAATTAACCTGGAGAACAGAAAACTGTAATCCTGTTGATTTCAGTGAGAGTTAAAAGCAAACAGTTTTGTTAACTGTTAGATATTATAATTGAACAAGATCAGAAGCCCAGCCTGTGCTCTATGAAGAAAGTTGAAGCTTCTACAAAAGTTACCAAAATGATGCCATGCTTCCATTATGGCTCTTTACAGAACATTACTTATCGTCAATGTTTTTCATGTTTGCTACCAAAATACAAACAACACCTCCCTACAAAACTGTGCATGTTAGTTAACCTCATTAAATCCTAAAGGATTAGTCAGCTGTTCCTCAAAGTTATGTGGCTTGGAAAGTGATTTTCTAATATGCAAACTTCAAAGGAATTTTGAAATCCTGCAGCGTAAGCGAGACAGACAAATGTTAATCCACTGGAGTGCTGCTTAATGGCCTGTTTAATTTTTGTCTTGCTTGGTCTCTGTAAGCAGCTGGACATGAAGGCTGCTTGCAATTCAGCTTCCTCTTGTATCACCCCACTCATTGAACATGGATTCCTGTTCCTCATGGACGACAGTGCATTCAGGTATGGCCACATTCCTGCATCTTCCCCAACCTACAGCTATGCATGGACACAAACCCACTTGGGGAGGGCCTCCCCAGGCCCACTGGTGGGTGATCATGGTTTGAGTTGGAAGGGACCTAAAAGATCATTACAAACCCTCTGCCATGGGTAGGAAACTCTACCACTATCCCAGGTTGCTCCAAGCCATGTACGACCTGGCCTTGGACACTTCCAGGGACGGGGGAGCCACAGCTTTTCTGGGCCACCTTTTACCAGGGCCATCTTTTACCAGTCACACTTTTTATCAGGGCCTCAGCACCCTCCCAGGGAAGAACTACTTCCTAATAGTTAACCTAATTGTTTCCTGTTTTAGTTAGTGTTAGGGAGGACAGGGAGTCTGTGCCTGCCCAGCGTATCATGTGGAATTGGGAACCCACCATCGCACAGTCTTGGTGGGAAATACCCTAACTCAAATAAATAATGCTATTAACTGGGAAGCAATGAAGGAATTAAACACACTGAATTTTGAGAGCACGAAGAACTGAAACCCACAAATTAATTAAAGTTCACAGCCCCCCTGTGCAATTCAGAGGTAATTGCTCAGTTCATGGTTCATGTGGGAGAAGAGGGAAAGGAATGTGGCACAGTTGTAGCAGGTCTGTAATGTAATAGAAGAAGCATAAGTGGCACTTCAGCCCCAAGAAGTGTCTCCTGCCTCCCCTGCACCTCCTGGGGCTCACAGGAGACTGGAGGAGCTGGGCTTGTGTGCTCTGGTGTTGTGAGTGGAATCTGGACAGAGATCCCTGGCTCTGGTCCCATCCTATTGCTTTTCCCCATTAAGCCCTGCAGCATCAGCCACGTTCTGCCAGGACACTCAGATGAATCTTGAGATCCCTACCCATAAGTGTTGGAGGATGTTGCTGTAATGGAGACAGCCAGCAGTAAAGTCAGCAATCCAGGCTGAATAATGTATTCACTGCTGTGTTAACAGCTGGGAAACCTGTTAGTAATAAAAATACATGAGCAGAAGTAAGAGCACATGAATGTTTAAAGGGACAAGGCCATTCTTGAGGATGACACTTAGGCAGGCCCAGTGTGAGTCTGGGTGTCAGACATATCAAAAGGCTGATGTATGGAAGCATTTCAGCATGTCTAACATGCAGGGAGCACAGCTTTGCCTAAGGGATCTTATTTCATTCACCTAAAAATGAAAAGCATCACACCATACTCTGAAGATCAGTGAAAGATCCTGACATTGGACTCAAGGATCTCAAAAGTCTTTTCCAACGTAAATGATTCTCTCCTCTTCCAAGTAAAGCAGCAAGATGAGAGGAAATGGCTTCAAGTTGCACCAGGGGAGATTTACACGAGATACTAGGGAAAATTTCTTCATCAAAAGGGTTGTCCATCATTGGAACAGGTTGCTCAGGGCAGTGGTGGAGTAACCATCCTTGGAGAGATTGAAAAGATATGTAGATGTGGCGCTTGAGGACAAGGATTAGTGGTGGCCTTGGCAGTCCTGGGTTAATGGTTGGATTCGATGGTCATAAAAGTTTTTTCTGACCTAAATGATTTCATGATTTTATTATTCCTGACCCTTATGTCAATAACAAATAGCATCCAAAACCCACAAGCAGGAGACATCTAACAACAGGACATGCTCTTTTTCTCTTTTTTTTTGTAAAACTGGTTTTGAGGGCTGACATTGAAAGATGAAATACTGTGTACTCCCTCCCCTCATCCTTCAGTGAGATTGAGCCCAGCAGTGGGAGTTGAGAAGTGATATCAGTAAAACAGATGCATCAGCAAAGAAAGAAAAGTCCCTGCTTTGTGAGAGGGAAATTAACTTTAACATCTTCGTTATAAGTCAGAGGAAAGGTTGGTGCTGGAATGGTGAGCTTTGAAGATTATCATATTGTCATTATTCATCAATGACTACAAAAGAAGCTGCCTCTAAATGATAACAGTGGAGTATAATGGGAAACCTGTGAGGCTTCTATTAGATCCCATTTACTTCCAAACAGTACTTTGCAAATAACTTATTAACAAAACCCAGCAATATTAATCTGGTTTTGGCTACAATGACATGTGTTGCTGTACAAACACTGTCGGGAGAAAAAAGAACCTAGAAAAACTCTCCCTGTATTTAGAGCAATAATTTAATAACTAAATTATAATAGGACAGGAGCTCCAGAATTATGGATGTCATAATGCAGTGGGAGGATTTTTGTCTGGCTGATGCAGGACAAAAAAGTAACAAAGAAATAACATAGAGAAAGGTGTCTCACCAGTGTTCTCAGAGGAATGGTGACATTGTACATAAGCTCTGGTTCTGAGACTGCCTCTGCAATGTGCTGAAAGCCATGCTGAAAGGGAGGAACCTGATCCAGAACTGGACACAGTGCAATGGGAAGACAATTTATTTCTCAGTGGATGCTCAGCCATGGCACCTCTCAGCAAGAGTGTTGTGGAAGTCACAGAAAATAAGGAGACTTTTACATCTCAAGCATGGGGAGCTCTGGGTGAGTTGCCATGTACAGCCCCAACCCAAGGGATCGGGACCCCAGGTGTATATTTTTTTTCAAAGTTCTGTCTTTATTGTAGCCAGAGCTGGGTGACCTCTGCCTTGAGGTGAACTTTTTTTCTGTCAGAGTGCATTATTCTACTTCCTGTACTAAAATGTAAATTAACTTAAAGCCTTTGTAAGCAGCTTATTCAATATGAGCTGTAATTTCAGCTGGGGCTGTAAAAAATTCTCTCTGTAAAACTTTTATCAAAGTTATTTTGTGTTATTATTGCTTTCTGTGACGCGTCTGGATTTTCTAAACAGCAAATAATTCCACACTTATCTTGGTTCCTTTGATAATATTTTTATGACAGATCTACTGAGACTTTAGCTACATTATTAACATGCAAAAAGAAGAATGGGGACATTCTTTTCTAAATAACTCGGTGTAAATCCTTGCATGCTGCTGCTTAAATACTAATCATTGAAAGACAAGAAATGTATTAATCATATAGATTTATTCAAGTAACGTAACCAGATCTGCATGAGCTGTTGCTCAGAATAATGAAGGCAATCATCCTTATGCTGGGCAAGGCTGATCTGCTCAAATGAGGCTTTCTGGAAGGTACAAGCAGTTGGAAGACTAAAAAAGTGATGAATTCGGTGATGTCAATAGCAGTCAAAGAAAGGTTGGCTGTGTCAGTCTGAAATCACACCTCAAACACTAGGGAATGATCCCAGGAGAGGACTGATGCACACACAGGTAACCTTAGTGCTCCCTGCAACTGTAGGGGTGGGGAAGGAGACTTGTTTTTCACTTCCTAACACTCCACTGCTCTTCCTTCATCCTCTTTTCTAGAAGAGAATTGTTAGTGTGTTGTTGCAGCTCAGACTCCCTGTCCTCTGTCAGTAGGGCTAGTGGAACTGGAGAGGGCAGGATAACGCCCTAAATCCTCTGTCACTGGTTCCAGTCCACTTAGATATTTCAAGGTGTCTGTGAAAGACAGGCTCAGACCTCATGTGCAGGACTCAGGCTGGGAGGTGATGACTGACAGGAGTGGGCATCAACTCTCAAGAAAATTGAGTTTTCTTTGGCATTCTCCAGAGAAGTTTGTGCACAGACACAGAGGGCTGGGAGTGCTGCTCTGTGAGCTTTGACTGGTCCTCCTTGTGTCCACAGGCTGCTCAAGCAGCTGATATTCAGTGAAGAGAGAGAAAGTGACTGCTGAGAAGGAGCTGGAACCAGAGAGGTGCTGGGGATTACTTTTATAAGACAGAATGGGACAGGCTTTTGGACCATGCCAGCTATCCCAAATCCCTGTGAACAGGGTTATAAAACTTGACAAGGCTGCTGCAGATATTTCATATCCTATTAAAGATGTAAAACCACTGACAGAGATGAACTGCTTACAGATGCTAACTCACTGCTGGTGAAGGAGGCTGACAGCAAGGGGAAGGTCAAACAAAGGATTTTAGTGGGTGATGATCAGAAACACACCCAAGTGGAGAAAAATGGCTGAATGGATAGTAAAAATTATAAAACATCACCAAACCAATAGCTTCAGCCATTCCTAATTAATGGATGAATAGCGTACTTTGCCAGTCAGTTCCACATGCAGATGAGAGTTGGCCTGTGACACCCACTAGCCAGGGTTTTATCCCAGCACAGACCATTCCCAGTCATTAAATTCAGAGCTACAAAGTTGATCAAGAGACTGGAGCATCTCTTATGAGGAAAGGCTGAGGGAGCTGGGCCTGTTCATCCTCAAGAAGGGGCGACAAAGAGGGGAGCTCATCCATGTCTGTAAGTGTTTAAAGGAGGGCTGCCAAGAAGATGGACCAGGTTCTGTTTGGTGGTGCCCAACAGTAGGACAAGAGGCAATGGACAGAAACTGATGTACAGGAACTTCCACCTGAATATGAAGAAGAACTTCTTTATATGTGAGTGACATATATAAAGCTAAATATATTTGTGAATCACAGCTAAATAAACAGGCTCATGTGAAGAGAAAACCCACTGGGTTTGTGCTTTCCAGTTGAAAAAGTATCTGCATTTGTTTGTATTTAAATTGTACCCACTGTTCTGAGCTGTGCTTTGGCCTGAGGTGCTCAAGCAACTTTGAACCAACTGGTTCCACCATGGCAGTAGCCATGGGAATGCTGGGAATACACAGGAGTGGTGTCTCTACCTGTGTGGTTGTGCAGGCACTAAGAGCAAACATGAGAGCGGATCATGCACACCCCACCTCAGCTCTCACACCTATCTCGAACCCAGTGCCAAGGGGGTCTCCTGGCTAAGGGATGACCTTGGCTGAAGGTAAACTCTTCCTTAGGTGGGAGCTGACTTGGGGGCTCTTAGCTGAGAAAGGCCCTGGCTGAGGGGGGCTCCTGACTGAGGAGAGATCCTGACAGAGATGCTTGCTGACAGGAAACCCTGCCTGGGATGGGCACTGACTGAGGAGCTCCTGGCTGAGGAGAGATACTACACAACGCAAGCCCTCGCTGAGAGGGGACCCTGCTGCAACGGGCGCTAGCTGGAGAACGCCTGGCTGAGGGGATATCGCGGCCTAGGCGGGGATTGCCTGAGGGGCTCTTTCCGGAGCAGGGGGCCACATCCGGAACGTGCCGCAGCTCCTAGAGGGTCCCGCCGGGGCCGAGTCTGAGCCCCCTACATGCCCCGCCCCGGGCAGGCCGGGCCCGGCCCAGTACCGCACGCTCTGCGACAGGCAGCCCCGCGCCAGGAGCGCGTGCCGGGCGCGGCAGGCCGGGAAGGGCGCGGCCAGTGAGGCCGGCAGGGCGCGGTGGAGACGGGAAGGGCGGAGACTGGAGGGGTGGGGCCGGCGAGGCGGAGCTGGGGCGGCGCGGCGGGGCGCAGTCGGGCGGCAGCCGCGGCCGGGGCGGGAGCGGCGGCAGCGCGGGGTGGGTTGCGTCGCCCCGTGTTGCGGCATGTCCAAGACCCTGCGGAAGAAGCGGCACTGGCTGAGCAAGGTGCAGGAGTGCGTGGTGTCCTGGGGCGGCCCAGCGGGCCCCGACCCCGATCTGCTGCGCGGCGGCGCCGAGCGCGGCGAGTTCCCGTACCTGGCGGGCCGGCTGCCCGCGGGCGGCGAGGGCGCGCCGGGCCCCGCGCTGCTCTCGGGCAAGGCGCCGGCGCCGGGGGACGTGCTGCTGGAGGTGAACGGTACTCCGGTGAGCGGCCTCACGCACCGCGACACGCTGGCCGTGGTGCGGCACTTCAGGGAGCCCGTGCGCCTCAAGACCGTGCGCCCAGGTGAGCGCCCTCCGCCGCCGAGCTGGACCGAGGCCCTCCCGCCGCCGCCCAGCCGGCCGCGCGTAGGCCTGGCCGCGCCGGCGCCCTGCGGGGTGGCGGGAGGGCCGCGGCGGGAAGCGGCGCCCGGAGGCAACCGGGCGGAACCCGGGGCGCGGGTGCCCCGCTGGGAAAGTTTCCGCGGGTTCGGGAAGGCGGCACTGCCGAGGGGGGTGATGTAAGGCGAGAAGCGGTCCCGGAGTCCCGGGGCGGCCCCAGGACGGTGCCCGCTCCCCCGTCCCGTCCCGGTGGCTTCTCCCGAGGGTCTGCTCCCCGCCCGGAATGCCCGGCTTGGCGGCGCCGCCGCGCTGCGGTGTTTGTGCGGGGGTGACCCTCTCGGGCCTCCGGGTGACTCAATGGCCCCCGGAGGGTCCGGTGCCTGCGTCCTCCTCTCGGAGGTGCAGGAAGTGCTTTCCGTGGTGTTTATATAATCCGCTGCTTGCAGAGGTCGAGGGTGGCTGGGGAATGGCCGGGATGGAGCACCGGACTGCCATCGCTTCATCCTGTTGGTTTCCCATTTGGCAGAGATAAAAACCCTGAGAACAAATTCCGGCTGTTATTTTTTCCACAGATTTGTATTATGTTTGAGTGCACTTCAATTAACTAATGCTTGTGGTAAAATCATATTTATCAACGTGCCTGTTAAATGTCAAATTAATGCTGAATGGTGGCACCTGCAGCTGCATGAGTTAATTCATGGGCTCCAGAGGTACCTACTGCTTTCTTGGTCAGGCAACCTAGATGTGAGCCTGCTGCCTTATATGAAGGTGTCTTGGGAAAAAATATTTTTCTTTGAATCCCAGTGGATATCAGTATTTCTATTATAGACCCCCTATGATTGGGGTCTGTAATATTTCTCATAGAGCTTCTTTGCTGAACACTTGTCTTGTTCTTCTTTGGTAATTGCTGGGTGCTATTTGACTTAATGTAGTACATATTTTAAGTCAGGTTTTCCCTGTTTGACCACTAATGGAAAGTTGTCTTCTATGTAGAGACTGTGCTCTTGGTCCTGATTCATATGACTTGCTAAATTAAAACAACAATCAAAAAAATGGAACAGACATACATCTTAAAAACACCTACAGAAGCCTGGTAGGTTTTGAAAAAGGTCTTAATTTACAAAGTTGGAAATCCTTTCTGAAGGGAGAAAATGGAAAAGAACAAACAGCTGCAAGTTAAATGTGAACTAAGAGGATTTTAAAAAGAGGGACAAATTGTTCAAGATAGAAAATAATCTCTTCTTAAAAAAGAAAGCTTGTGGAAGATGAAACTATAGATCAAAGGGATTTCTTTTATTTCCTATGGAGGGAAATAGGAATTTTCTTGTGTTGGGAATTTCTATAGCAGCCATGTCAAACTGTCACAACTGCCAGAAAAAGATTTAGAAGAAATTGCTGAAATTAACAGTAGAAAATGGTGAGAGCCAGATGATGTTCATGAGGACTTCCAGGTATCAGGTATTAATAGTATATAAATAGTAGTGTGTTACCTGTTCCTTAAATTCTGGGTGGTGCGGAAGGAATAGGAGTGGGGAATATAGAGTACTTATGAGAAAAGGATCCAGATCAACAGAGGCTGGTTGGTGATTCCAGCAAGTTGATTAAAATTTGAGTTTTAGAAGAGAGGGAGAATACTGGGGATGTGAACCAATACCACTTAATGAGGAGAGTGGGCTGCTTTCACTGGCTGATTTAATCAAATCTGAGTATTTTGGTGAGGTGGATTTTCAAGTAGGCTTTCAGTAAGGTATCACTTACTTGGATGAAGATCTTGCTGAGTGAGCATGGTGTGGCAGTGTAGCTGCCAAAATACAAGAGCAGAATTCTCCTGTGGCTTAGTAACTGGTTAAAACAGAGGAATGGTTTTTTCAACAGAAGAAAACTGCTGCTGGAGTCTTGTAAGGACCTGTGCTGTTTAGCATAGTCATCTAGAGCTTGTAAACCCAATGCTGGTGAGTTGCACAAAGAGAAGTAGCATTTTTGTGCTGATTTTATGTAACTTTTGGAACAGATAAAACTGAATCTTCGGATCCAGCAATTTTTCCTATACTGGAACATATGTACCACATCAGATGATATTTGTAGTCTTTTCTCTGTTAGATTTAGTGTCCTTGAATACGGTATTTTAAAACATACTGGTTTTTGGTTGTTTTTTGCAAGGCTGCCACAGCTGTTCAGTGGCGGTTTTCCAGTCAGGGTATATGTAATTAGGAAAGTTGTTGACAAGGCATTCTCTACGAAGACCAATGACTTTGAATTTGGCTTCCCTTTTGATCCAGAGCCATCCAGACCTGCCAAGTTTTGGAAGGCATCTGGGAAGGCGCGTAGGACCATGTGGGTGGTTGAGGTGAAGGGAGTGAGGGCCAGGAACTGGTGGTCCCTGGTAGGCACATAATATCTGAATTCTCAAGGACATGTAACTGCGTTACTGCATTTTGAGGTACCTTTGTGTGCCCCATGGCTCTTCAGGCTTGGTTGCTATTGGGACAGAAGTCTGAGGGGATCCAGTGTCAGGGGTTGACAGTGAGGGATTTGTCTCCTTGAATCTGAATTGTAAGGTGTTTTTAAGGTCTTGATGCTCACAGTCTGCCTGTGCAATTTAAAGCGTGAGTTTGGTACTCCATCTTCCTGGTGAAGTCTGTGCAGGTGACCTGGTGACCTTGGGCGGCAGGATCTGGACTGCTTTAGTTCAAGTCATGATATAGTCACTCCCTCATTAAAGGCAGTAACAGCTTTAGTTGACGGCAGTAAAATCTGTGATACTTCTTGCAAACTCATAGAAAATTTTAAATGGAAATTTCAAAATGCTGTTTAGCCTTGTTTGATAAGACACTTGAAGGATATGATGTTAATTTGAATGCCATCTGTTAACTGCACATCACAAATGATGGACCATTTTGTTGGTTAAGAAATTTGTCCTTCTTGTTTTTGTTCTGTCTTTATTACAGAATTACACAATCAACTAGGTTGGAAAAGACCATTGAGATCATCAGGTCCAACCTATGACCTAACAGCATCTTGTCAACCAATGCCATGGCACTAAGTGCCACTTCAGTCTTTTCTTAAGCACCACCTTCACCACCTCCTTGGGCAGCCAGTCCAATGCCCAATCACCTGTTCTGTGAAGAAGTTCTTCTTAATGTCCAACTTGATTGCTGAGGAGGGAGAACAAGGCCAGTGTGCCAGGGCTGAGTATCATGTCCCATGTGAGGATGGTCTCAGGTGTGTGCAGACTAGCCAGAAAACCCACAGGTCCATTATGGATAGGGATTGACACAGCATAGTCTGTGGAAGGCCAGTGTTGAGTACTCTGCCAGTGGCGCTTGGGACTGATGCTGGGATCTAAGCTGTCTAAATAAAACTTAAATTCTAGAGGAACTTTGAGATGATCACCATACCTCTGTTTATGTGTAGTTTATCATTATCATCTTGATTAGATGAGCAAAGCAGCCATACAGAGAGCTAGGGCAGCTTGTGCAGTGGGGTATCAGTATGGATGTGCACGCAAGCTGCCAGGGGCCAGCCTCATCCTAATGAGTCTATTTGTATTTTAGCCGTGCTTGGGTAGTGCTGGTTTTCAGCTAATTGCCTGCTTACGTGCATTCAAACAATGGCTGATGTGTGCTTAAGGACCTTCCCTGTCTGGCATTACTTGGATTAGGGTATTAGCCTTGTAACTGGCCAGTGCTGCTGCAGGGTCTTGTATTTCCATTAGTGAAATAGAATGTTGTAGTCATATCCATGGTATTTGAGTGCTAAGTTCATCCTCTATAGGTACCTACTTTCTTTCCAGTACCTGAAAGGAACCTACAAGAAAGATGGATATTTTTGGAAGCACAAGTTCTGATAAGACAAAAGGGAATGCATTCAAATTGGAAGAGAGTAGGTTTGGATTAGATATCAGGAAAAAGTTCTTTATTGTGAAGCTGATGAGGCATTGAAAGTTGTCCAGGCTGTCCCATCCCTGGAAGTGTTCAAGGTCAGGTTGGACAGAGATTGGAGAAATGTGGTTGCGGCGTAAAACTTTGATGGCCTTAAAGGTCCCTTCCAACCCAAACCAGTCTGTGATTCTGTGATTGCATAAAATTTATGGTTGCATGAATATTCAAGGGCCCTGAGCAACCTGATCTAGGTGTGGTATCACTGCCTGTGGTGGGAGGATTGAAGCTGGATGGTCTTTAAGGTCCCTTAAAACCTAAAACCATTTTAGGATTGTGATTCTGTGGTGATTCAGAATTAGGCAGAAGGATGTTTGTATGTGCAGATGGGATTGCTAAAATACTCATCAGGACAACCCTGGGTGCCTACTTTCTTCACAGCAGCATGGTAACTAAAATACACCAAAACTAGACTGGAGACTTAAAGTAAGAAAAACTACTGGTATCTACAAGTTCTTCTTTCTGCAGGCTGAGTTGCCAGATACTATATAGGAAGGAATGTGTTCTCCTTCCAGATTAAGGAGCTTTGATGAATACAGCTACTCTGTGTCAATTACTATCCTTTCATGGCCACTATGAGGAGGATGTGGGAGGAAATGGGCAGTCTTAGGGCTCTTCCGCTTGAGAAATGTTTCCAGAGCACATAGTTTGGTTCCTTGGTTTTGGAGCGAATGCACCTTGGCTCCATTGTGTCAAAACTGATCTTTAATCAAAAATGCAGCAAGATGTAAAAGGATGAAAAGTCTTCTTCGGGTTAACTTTTTTTTCAGTGCTCCTGAAGCTGTTAAACCATGATTTCCTATAGTTTTGTTTCCTATAGTTTTCTCTTCAGTTGTGGTTGGAGCTCTTCCTCCAGCTGGTGCATTTATTTTGTGTCTCCAGTCAGGATTGCCTAGCCTCTGGTGAGTGTCAGTTTGTGCTTTGATTTTTTTTTTTTTCCCAATGGAACACGTGGAGGACATCCCAGCTCATACTGTCAGAACTGATGTGATCTTTTTCCAGTCCTTCATGCAGTTTTCCATAGGTTCAGTACACCCCAGTCCAAAGCAGATGTGTTGCTACTCTATGTGCACTCAACCATTGTCTGCAGTTTTGTGATGTGACACCTCTAAGTCTTCAGATCTATTGCTTTTTTTGAATTACAGAACATTAGTGCAGAGGATGAGAGGATTGACAGGTGGATGTACTCATACCAAACTGATTTTTTTAAGTCTGTGGCCTTACCTTCCCAAAGAGCTTTCCTGATCAAAATGTAATGGAAGCTTACAGGAAGACTACTTATCGCTGGATCTGTTTTTTCACATGACTGTGATGAATCCCTAATGCCTCTGTTACCAGCAGGAGTTAATGGGAATGTTATGACTTGGTTTGTGCATGGTGGGGGCGTTTTTTCTCTGTTGCAGAATGAATGAAAATGGTGACAAATCCAGTGACTCGGAGCAGGATTCAGCACTTGAGACACAATATTTGAAGCCAGGTATCTGAGGTTCATTTACATTTCCTCTTGTGCTTGAGGTAGGCACAAAGCCTCCATGTGGGGGTAAACATTTGCTTGTGTAGCAATTAAGGCAGAGAGGAAGGCGAGCCACACTCCCTGGCAATTTTCACAAAATTGGATGAATTCTAAAGGTGCTATGTTGAAACAGAGACCAGAGTACATACACTAGGATAATTTTGTCTCTCAGAGGACAGGCATTACCCTGATTCTGTGTTTCTGTGGAAGCTGGCAGTGGTGGAGCTCTATGATGGAAGAGAGGAATGTGTTACTCAGGAAGCCCAAGGAGCTGTGCATCCAGCTTAGGTCCCATAGCCCTTGGTGAGTGTTGGGTAGAGGCTACAGAGTGCTGCTGTGGGAAACTGCCCTCCCTGCTTGAGAGTTAGTGGGAAATTGACCTGTTCTGGACTGCAGAGGAAAGCTTGAGTCATTTAGTCATGCTACAAAAAGCCCAGAGCGTACAGGTTCGCTGTAATGAATGGAGATATCCCAGTTTCATCAGATGATGCTGTCTTGAAAAAGAAAACGGAAGGGGAAATGCTTTCTGCTGGAGGATGTTGTCTCT
The DNA here is from genome assembly GCF_035770615.1 of Melospiza melodia melodia. Lineage (NCBI taxonomy): Eukaryota > Metazoa > Chordata > Aves > Passeriformes > Passerellidae > Melospiza > Melospiza melodia. Next base: position 9,206,249 of record NC_086221.1, read on the forward strand.
CTAAAACTGTCCTATATCAGTTTGGGAGTTGCCTTACACAAAAAGCTTGCACCTTAAATGTATGAATGCAGAGGACTATTAAGCACTATTACCACTGGGTATTAGGATGTTCACGTACTCTATAATCATGCTTCTAATATTCCTCTTTATATAAATGTACTCTTGACCAAGACCTTAGTGCCTTTCCCTTTCACATACTTCCTTGTTTAAAGTTTACTCCACTGAGTCCTGTGGTAATGATCGCACCAGCGATGCCCTCTAATGATTCTGCTCTTTCTTGGTGTGGTGATTTCAGATGATAAGGAGGCCTCATGTGGCTTTTGCAACTAATTTGTACTTTGTTGTTCCTATCAGGAGAATGGTTTTCTTCTCTATTTCCATCCTTGATGTCTCTCAGGAGAGACCCTGTAGGATAGTGCATTTATCTGGAACTGGTGGTGGGGCAGGTGGTGCTGTCTGTGTTCTCTAAACCCACCTCTTTGGATCCCCTGTTTTAGGGGAATCAGATTTTCACCAGGACTGTACAATCGAGTACTTGTATTCCAGATATTCCTGGAAAGAACTTTTCTTGTGCGGGTAGACAGTTTCAATTGAAATTCTTTCATATATGTTTATGTTGGGTTTTTACTGAGCCCCTACCAACCTTAGATGTCCATACCAGCAGAGATCTTGCTTCAAATCACTAAAGAGTAATTTTGCTCCTATTCTGCAATGGCAGGAGAATTTCTTTTATCTGTGAATGAAGTCAAGAATGAACTAAAGATGAACCTTTATTAGAAGTCATGATTTCAACAGCAGATTTAATCTCAATGACTTTTGTCTAGGTATGACTCTTCAGTTCTTGTCTGGATTTAATGAAATGCTAGTCAGTTGTAGAAAATGGCCATTTTTATCTCAGAAGATACAATATCCTTAATTTTTTAAAGGAAGTTTCATTTTGCTTTGATAATGCAAAGACACTTTGAAACAAAACAGTCTTTTTGGAAACTTCCTAAAGTAAGCAAGTGATGCTCATATAACTTGTTATGCATTGTGCTCTTTTATTATTGAAGCATCTGCTTCAAGTTATTTTTCAGCTGCAAAACATAAAAGAATCTTAAAATGTGACAAGGATTGTACATTCAAATTTACAGGTGAAAAAATTATTCTAGTTTTCATTGTTGCTCTGCTTGAAGATCTTTAAATTCATTCTTCTGGTTCTTGTTTTTAATTCACAATGCATCCTTTTAAGAAATATCTTGTTGTGTTCATGGGCTGTTAGTTAAATTGCTTCTTGTTTCCTGAATGGGAACAATTTTCTTCTTCGAAGCAACCGTATTCTTGAGAATACTAGATTTGAATTCAGAAAAATAGGAGCTCTTTGTATTTGCGAGTAAATTACTTATGTAGTTCTGCTGAACAGAAGGTGAGAGGAAAAATGCAATAGGAAGATTCCAGACTTGTGTTGATCTGCTACGTCATCACAAAAATCAGAATTACTAGTAATTTGTCATCTCTGTTGTTAATTGGTGTTTGAATTTGTGTTAAATTGGTCTTTTTTTGGGCCCTCTGTGGGTCATGATGGAAATGGGATCTTCTCCCAAGTGCTATTTCAGCAGAAGCTGGATAACGTGGCTTCCAATCTGATCAGCATTGAAAGCAGGAGCAAGTACCTTAGGTGGTAAGGGTGGTATCTTAGGAAGGGTGTTTGTCAAGGAGACACTAAAGGCGTTAATGGTGACAAGGGGGTTGTAAAACCTTTGTAAAGCTGTCCCCAGTTGTTTAAGGTGCAGATGCAAGTAGTTACACACAGCAGTGTTCTGCCATTAGCCCAGGTGCAGCTTTCAATATGAAACACAAGCCTTTTGTTCAGACTTATATCACTGCGCTTATGCAACCTGTTAAAGTAATGATTTTGTGTAGAAATGTGATTCTGTTTGCAAAGCACAGCCAGGTTGTTAGTTGTAACTCTGACAGGAAGCTTTTAAAGTGTGTTCTCATGGCTACATTTAAAAAAGCTTGCTTAAAGCTACTTTTCAATATGTATGAGTCTCAAGCCTGTAATTTTTTATGAATTGGTAATTGTTCTCAGTTGAATGCAACTTCTTCAAATTGGAAATCTCTAGTGTGTTTACTATCCATCCTGTATCGCTCTTCACTTGCTGAATAGTGTAGTTCATATAACTTGATCCATTGTAAATTATTTTCCTGAGATACAGTTAAAAAGTGAAATAATTTAAGTTCTGAATTGTCATGTCCCTTCAGTTACTTGTAAAAGCAAAAAGTAAAGCTTGAATTGTAGTTCTGTCAGATCATGGTGCACTTGAATGGTGGTTCTTACTGCATTCTACTTCAGTGCTGTTTCATTATTACCTTTGGTAATAAATACAATCAGCCTGGCAGCTGGTGGCTGATGAATATGGACTGAGGGTGCTATATGAATATCAGCAGTATTCTGGGTTTTGGAATCTGGAAATGCATTTTCCATCAAAATGGTAATGAAGTATTCTTTAGAAAAGGTGGTAGAGGCAATTAACAGTGTTACTGTGGTCGTGTGATTGTCTGCTAGTATTTCTCTTCTTTCATCGAGTGTATTTGGAGCTAGTGAAGATGAAATCCAGACTAGTTTGCCCTGATGAGAGCCTAACAAAATCTGACTACAACCACAGTTGTAGTAGTACAAAACTGGGTTGGTTTGGTAAGGCTGGGACTATTCAGGACTGTCTCTGGCACTGGTGGGAGAAGCTGGAACCATCACTGCCCTCTCAGCAGTCCTCCAGCCAAGGTAGGAGCAGGGCACAGTGGCATAAACACCAGTGTTGTGTTTAGGTAGAAGAAACATATTAAAAATATCTCTTTCATGTTGCTGAAAGAAGAGATGAAAGAAAAAATTCTCTCTGAGGCGTCTTCCTAATTACTGTTGGATACAGTGATGTAGTTTATTAAATTAAGTTGTTCGTGGAAGTACTGTTAGGCTAGAAAGTGGTTTTTTCCCTGGAGCAGTAACTTTCAACTTCTTTATCTGAATTTTCCAGTGTCACCAGGTTTTGTGTGGCAAACTTAAGTCTGCTTGAAATCTGTCTGCTCCTCCTAAATAATTCAGTTAACACCGTGAGAATCACTTGGGGCATCCTGGTCTTCAGTGGCTTCAAGCTGGAACCCACTGCTGCAGGGTGTCTGACAGTGCTGCGGCTTCTGGCAAATGACCAAAAATATTCCCAGAAAGAAATTTAAAATATGGGGTTTAAGGTATTTGAGTAGGTGTTAGATTATTTGTAAATATGTCTGTCTTAGCTCATGAAATCAGGCAACTGGGTGAATCCAAATAATTAAATGAGTTTTAATTCTTGGTATTCTGAGAAAAAACTACCTGATTTGGCTTTATCTATAAAGAACATAGTCTTGTAAGTCATTGAGAATGAAATTCCTGTGGTGGTTAAGACTGTTAGTAAAAGTTATAACGAATTAGACAAAGTAGCAGATAGGCAACTTCGTGCTTTTCTTTGTGTGGCGTTTTTCACAGAGTTAGCTTGAAGATAAGAAAAGGAAGTATGTATTAGAGCATGGTCTAGTGGAAGGTGTCCCTGCCCATGGCAGGGGGTGGAGCTAGATGAGCTTTAAGGTCCCTTCTGACCCAAACACTTCCAGGATTCTCTTATGTGATCTTTAGATGACTGGGTGGTTTGCTGTCCAGTTTATTAATCTCTGTAAAAGTATTGTGCTCCTTCAGTAGTTGCTATAGTTTAGTCAAACTTTAGGAAAAAGCATGCATGGTGTTTTGGGTGTGCGCTGTGGGTTCTGGATGTACAACATGTATCAGAGGAGGGATATTCAGCTTAAAACTTAGTGAGTCTGGGCAGGAAAACCACTCTCTTAAATCACTCTCTTAAAAACTAATTGAAACACAAAGCAGAAGTGCCTGTTTTCATAAAAGATTTCCTTTTCCCTACAGGAGTCTTTGGAAGATCACAGCAAAAGTGTAACTGAAGCAGAAGTGAGGGCCATGTGCTGTGTCTGGCACGTTTCTGGTGTTTGTGCAGCTGGTTTTGCCCACTAGCTTTGTCCTGCAGCTGAGTATAGAGGTGCATGTATGTAACTTACTTCTTTTGCTGACATTATTAATAAACAAAGCATAAACCCATTGATAAATAATTTGAATTTTGTGTAAGTTGATATGCTAAGTACTTCCCTCCTCTAAGTTATTTCTATGAAAAACCTATGAAATGTTTCTGTGATTTTAATTCTATGCATTTAAAAATTATTTTGACACAATTTTTTTCCCAAATAGACAACAATAACACCCAAACCACTTAAGCCATTTCCCTCCTTGAGATTTCATTGCTTGGAGATGCAACTTTGCTTTGGTTGTACACCAGGTTTGCCATGACCTTGTTGCAGCAAAAAGCAGCAAAGTGTGCTGGTACTATTCATTAAATGCAAGAGGATTAACATCCAGTTTATTTCCTCTAAAACCACAGAACTATCAGGAAATAACTAAGCCTTAAAGTTTTATGTTTGTAGAAATGATTTCCTCCTAATGCGTGTACTTGGCAGGGGGGCAGTGGAGGAATTTCAGAATCCTGTTATGTAAAAGAGAGTCAGCGCCCTGGGAATTATGTTTAATGGCTTGTTTCATCCTTTATTGCTCTAAAGAATTCCTCAAAAATCAGCTGACCAAAAGTACCAGGGAAGTATTTTTACCTCTGTTGCTGCAACTATTATCTCTCAGTAATTTCACTAATCTTCTTTTCAGTGAGATTAGATTGGAAATGCTTTGGTGCAGGGAGGACTTGTTTGTGAAAATTGCTTGGTGCTGTGGGTGCCATCGAGGGAAAATACCAGTAAGTAAACAAATGTGGTGTTCCAGCGCTAAGGAATGTATTGAAAGATGTACTGCCTTGGCTTTCCTTCTAGTTGTCAGTGCTTCCTTGGAAGTTGATGTTTGGAATGTGAACTTCAATGAATTGTATTTGTCATACTAAAAAAATACTCATGACATAACCACAGCAATTTTGTTGTCAAACTTTTCTTTCATAGCGAGTGTTGGTCCCTGTTAAAAAAAAAAGACAGTATTTAAAAAAAAAATTGTTCTAACCCAGACTATGCTATGATGATTCTATGACTTAAGATCTGACATATTCAGATGCCACTTATGCATGTACTTTTTGTTTCACATGGCAATAATATGCCATATATACAACTAATGTATTTTTAAAATGTATTCCCTGCTAGATAAGGTATGAACTGTGGATGGGTGTGTGCAGCTGGGGGTTAAACCATGCAGAACAGCTGAGGTAATAGCTTGAGCTGTGTCCTCTTACACATTTTGAAAAAGGCAAGTAGTTATGTCCTTGACACACCTGGGTACTATTATTAAACTCTATTCAGTGGTTTATTTACAGGCAGCAACAAAACAGTTTTACTCAATCCAGGGCCTGAAGTATTGGTCATGTTATGGAATTACAGACTACACAACTTGCAGGCTTTCCTCTCTGCCCTAGTTACTCACTCTAAAAAAAACTAATCCTTTGGATTTTATTTCCCTCTCTGTACAGCAGCAGCGAGTAATTACTTTTCTGTAGTGAAGGTAGAGATGCTGGAAAACTTTAATTAATGCTCAGTAGGAGAAGCTGCTAGCACCTAAAGGAATTCATTAGAGCAGGCCTCTTAATGTTCATCAGAACAGCAAATAAATGCAGTGAAGTGAGTGTTATTTACACTGTACTGTGTGGTATATTTTTCTGTTCTGCAAAATGTTTCAGAATATGTGGATCCTCCACAGCCAAGGATGTCTTTTAGCCTCTTTAAAGTGTCCGGATTCAAAATGAAGTTTAGGTTTATAGCATAAATCTCTTAAATCTCCTGTCACTTTATCAATATGGAATTGAGGAACTTAGGAGAAAAGTTACATATGTTGGCTCAGCCATAAGGTACCACACTGGGAACGCTTCACTATGACTGAGTTTGGGTGGCTGAATGGCCTTATTAATTTGAATTTTTCATGTTATCTTTCTGCCATAGTAAATAGCTCACAGGAGGTGCTTGAGAACATGGTGACAACTTGTTTTGTGCCCCAGGGCCCCTGCGTAGTGCCAACAGGAGTGAAGAAATAACATCACCTGTAAGCTGACATGCAGGTTTGGGTGTCTTGAGTTGGAAATAACCTTGAACTTTCCTCCCAGAGCAGCCCAGACAGCAGGTGAGATGCCCTGTGGCCACGGCTCTGGTTGGCTTTTGGTGTCTCCCTGTTGGTGGGTGCTGGTCAGATCTGGTGGGTTCAGAGTCTGCCCTGAGTTCATTTAAACTCAAGTTGTGGTTTGAACCTGAAGCTACAACTTTTTCTAAATCAGAGGTATTTTTATTGTTGAAACAATGTTCTTAGCACATTTTTTTAAACTTATTTGCACAGCTCTTCATTTCCAGCTGTTAGCTGTCTGACACTGGAGCTAGTACTTGCCTCATAAAGAAGCATTGGAAGCATTTGTGTTACTCCAGCAATTCCTTATCTGAAATACTGAGAATTGGAACTCTATGGAGACTGGAATACTCTGTTACTGTGCTGTGATTTGCATAGCTTTAATAGATTTTGACACAGTCAGATCTTACCACAAATTCCGTAACAAAATACAGGCAAGACAGGTGTGTCTGGTACGAAGCAGGAGGTTATTTACTTTCTCTGGCCTTTTCAGAGGGAGGGAACCTGAAATAAGGGAGCATGAAAACTATTGTGTAGATGAGCCTCTATTTAAAATGTGGTGTTGGATACTGCTTAAAATGGAGTTATTTTTATCAGACATTGGCAGCCGGTCGGAGGCAGTGGAGGATGGGATCTTCGGGGTATTCATTAACCTTTTCATCAGTCTGTATTTGTACACAAGTGCGGGTAGTGTGTCCACAGGGAAGTTGGAAAGTATTCAGAACTACCAATTGTTCTCTCAGTGAAAAGCCTACTAAAAATAGGGTATTCTTCCATTCAGGCATCAAAACCCGATCTGTAATGTGAAGTGCCCTGCTGTAGGAATAGTAAAAAAGCTTTTACACGAGGAAGTTCTTTCTGTGAGCTGTTTCTTACAGTGGGTGAAATGCAGCAAAAAAAAAAAGACTGGAGTCACTTTATGCTTTATTGAGTTACCTTTGGGTGGCAGGAAATTTGTTTGAAATCCTTATTTATTGCCTTTTGGCAAATAGATTTTTTTTTTCTATTTGAACTATGTTCTTAAGAGGTCTGCTGCTCTTCCTGGTGTGGGGCGGCAAAGATGCTGGATATTAAGGAAACAGCAAAGACAGAAACAGTGTTTTCAAAAAAACATCCAGTTCTTTGACAGAACCTGGTGTTATCTAAAGATTTTGAAATTGGGACACCAGAATTGGGTGCTCACTTCTGACTGCAGTCATCTGAAAAGATTTAGCATTCGTTTTTTCTTGGCAGTCTAAGTTTTAAATGCTGAATGCAAGGCTTTTCTCAAATTCTAAGTGCAAAGTGCTAGGCTTTTCTTATTTAATGAATAAGCATAGATAAAAATAAAATCTGCTTTTTAAGGTAACAACGTGCATCTGGTTCAAACACAGAAAATTTGCCTGCAAACTTAGCTGGACCTCAGTGCTGTGGCAAATTATGTTAAGAAGCAGAGCATATTTGGAATTTTTCTGTGCAAAGACTATTCTTAACCTGCATGCAGACTATTCTTAACCTGCATGCTGGACTTGCACTGTTATTTTTTAGAGTAACAAATGATGTAGTTGGCCCTCTCCAGTCAGACGCTTCTGGTGCCATAAATCTTCCAGGTGCCCTGTACTCGGTGGGTGAGGATGTGCTGCACACACAGCACAGCCTTGGCTTCACCTGATTGCTCTGACAGGGCCTCTGGGAAAGCCTCGTTAAGTCTCTTAATAAGAATTTAAACTGACAGGTAAAGACAAGCTAATCTCTATTTCATCCCATGATTTATTTGAACAGCAAGATGTCTGTTTCCTTTTCTTTGCTGTTGCCGTAGATCTGCCAATGGGGACTGAACAATGAATTTGGGAATTTAAATGGATTTATTTAGTAACAATCAAGTGCTTGCTATGTAATTTCTGACTAATTCTGACTCAATATGAAGACTAAAATTGGGAAGGGTGTTGACTACATTCCAGTCGCAGTTTTGTGAAATGATTAATGTGGTTAGGACAGGTGCCTGCTGTCAGATTTGTCCAATGTAATTCTTATGCTTGTAGGTGCAGCATGGGTTTTCATCACCTAGCTGAATGTTTTATTACATTGGTCAATTGATATATAACATATACTGGTATTCAGATAAAAATATAACCTTTTAAAACTCTACCTTCAGGTTCATGTGTGTCCTGGAAGTGAGGAGAAAAAGGAGTGTTTTAAAAAAAGCCATCTACTGAGGGTAACAAACTCTCTGCTCTAGTGATCGTGATCATGGAGCATTTCAGATTGAATACTGCAGATCCTGTATGGTCAGACAAGGATGATAGTAAAGGAATGATGCAATAAATACAGGAACAAGCTCTGTGCTGTTAATTCCTGTTGGGTTGCACAGCCATAACTGCCGTCTGGTTAATTGTGAATTGCGAACAGAAATTGGAATTAGCTTTGCCTTCAAAGCTGTCTCTTTATTTGAAGTGCTTTCTTTCAAGGATTCCATTTCTGTGTCAGTCTTTAATTTAGTGAGCTCTCTAAGCAAATATAAATGACTCCAGCCTTTGGAAACAGCTCCATACAGATGCTGATTGGCGAGTTTCCCTAGTGGAATGCACTGCACTCTGAATGCATTGAAACTTCTGTTATTGTAACTGAGGACTCTTTCTGTCTCATGACCTAGACAGCATTATTATTTTGCTTACAGCATTCACCTTGTGCCAAACATGGCTGCGCAAACATTAAGTTATAGAATTGCAGAATTGTTAAGGTTGGAAAAGACCTTTAAGGTCACCAAGTCCAGCCATCAACCAGCACCACAAAGCCATGTCCTCAATCAATATGTTTTTTAAAAACCTCCAGGGATGGCGACTCCAGCAGTTCCCTGGGCATTCTTAATTGAAATAACGCAACTGGTGCAAGTTAATCACTGAATTTAATGGCATATCAGCCAGCCAGATTTAATGGCATATCAGTTGTTGCAGATGTCTGCCGGGGAGCAGTTGTTTGCTGCCCTGTTCTCTAGACTTTGATTCTTGTTCACTGCTGAAATGTGGTTTTTTTTGTCATTTATTGTACTTGGAGAATGGCTAGTAGGTATCTTTGAAGCTGGCCAAAGTGACTGTGCCCTGACTACAGCCATGGCCCTATAGGATTTTCTAAAATCAGATGGTTTAGGTTTTTGAAGTGTGTTTGTACATGGCTTGTGCTGGAAATCATAGCATGAAAATGAAGTTACTGTGGATTTGTTGCCCGTGTTCTTTTTCTCTGCTCTGACTAGTTCTAGTTTATTGTATAGAGTAGTGGAAGAAGTTTGCTCTGAAGTTACAGATAATTGGAAATACAGCTGTGGTGTTCCCCATGTGGAATGATCTCTCCATAGGTGAGGAAGTACTGACACATGCCAGCTAGAACTGAATCTGTTATACAACTGACCACTGAAGAGCAAGTCTTCTTTTAATGTTCAGTAAATTCCGATTATGAAAATCAAATTTATCCTTTTAATGAATAGGTTATTTGCCCATTTTTAATCTTTCAATCTCTTGAATGCAGGTGGTCCAAACACTTTATTGCAGAAGTATTTATTGAAAAGAGATCATCATATTGCTGTTATATTGGAGTGGTTGTGTGCATGGCCAAGAGTTGGACTTCACAATCTTGTTGGTCGCTTCCAGCTCAGGATATTCTATGATTCTGTGATTTGGTTATTAATATGAAGGTTTATGTTTTAATAGCTGTTGGTTACCAGCTTCTTTTTCCACATACTGACATCTTCCGTTTAGACGCTTCTGTTGCTAACTACGGATAGATAAGAAAAAGAAATGCTGAGAAACAGATGTTGCAAGACCAAGTACCCAGCTGTGTGCTAACAAAATGAATGTCATGGTGATTAGTTAACAATTCTTTGGCAGGCAGAGGCATACGTAAAACAGTAAACACAGCATGCAGAAATAATAATATTAATTTAGGGAAAAACAAAGAAGAAATTTCTGAACATTAAACATTGGCAGCATCAGTTCAACCACCTGTGTTCCTGAAGAGCTGACTGTATTTTGGTAAGTCACACCAAGGTCAGCCAAGCTGATTTTAGAACTGGTTTTAGTCATATTTTCCTGCAAACTGGTGATGGGGAAGTGCATGGGTTTTTCAGGTTAAATGCTGCATCAGTAATGAGAAGAAGTCTGTCACTGTCAGCTGTCTGGGTTTGTTAGAAATTCCAATGACTGTGCCAAACAGTGAGGTTGAGCACCTCTGGCAGCTCTTTGAACGAGCCGTGGCTGTCAGTAGGATCCTGCACCACTCCTAGACATGCTTTGGAGCTCATCAGTCAGCACCTCTGGTGTATTTGTGCCAGGTTGGCTGCTGTGACCTGTGTTCCTGCAGGAAAGGGCTGTGATAGGATGTGCCAGCGCTGCCTGGGCAAGTCCATCATGCTTGTACTTCACTAGAAAGCAGCTGTATCTCAGCGGCTGAGCAATGCCTCTATTGCTGGCATCCAGCTCCTCACATGTGTACTCCTTGGAGAAAGCACTCTTTCATAGTTAATTGAAAATCCTGGGTTCCATAACTAAAAATAAGTCTTATTAAATGAATAGTGATGAAATAATAGGCTATCTTGTGCAAGCAGAAAGAGAAATTCCTTTACTTTTTAATATTATGTGATGATTAACTGAATATGTAGGGAAATGGTTCTTCTTTTACTTGATTACTTAAACAACCGCCTGTGATAAAGATTGTAAACAGAGGCTTCCCTGGAAAATTGGGTTATAATAGAGTTGGAGTTCATGCAGTGACACCAGAGGGATTCATGGATGTGATAGATCAGCATGGATCAGTGTCTCTGCTCTTTGTGGGATGCTGTGCTGCACACTGGTGTGCCCCTGGCCCTTGGGTGTTGCAGCAGACTGAGTAAAGCATCCCTAGGTGTACAATTGCCATGTGAACTGTGTGAGTCAGGCACTGACATTAGTCATGGCTGGTACACATCTGGACTTCCAGTGATTTCACTGACTACCTGTGTTGTGCAGTGAGCACTGTGGGGGATTGTTTTCCAATTAAACTGTGAGATATCTCTAATCAATACTGCTGTGACACAGCACTTCTATGGGTTTGATCAGAGGAGTGCTGCCCTGGCATGTAGATCTTGGTGATTCCAGGTTCCTGAGAGTCCTGCAGAGTGTGGTGAGTGCAATCTGCAGCCTTAAGCATCAGCTGTCCCTTGGGAATGCTGCAGCCCATCCTGCAGCAGTACTGGGATTTCCCAGGCTCCTTGAAAAGGCATTTTCAGGAAGCTCTAATTCCTTCATAAAGGTTGCATAATGACTCGTTTGTCGGAGCAGGAATTGCTCCTTTACCCTTGTGCTCAGGCGGGCTCTGTGGTGGTGGGACCTTGGGGAAGGGAGATCTCATGGGAAAGTGGCATTGAGAAGCCACTAAAATGCCCTTGGGTGACATTCCTGTATGGAAATGATCTGTTACAAGAGGTGTTATACTTGCAGGCAGTGCAAAGCAGCTATCTTCAGAATGAGGCTGGTATTTAAAAGCCCAGTTTGCTGTTGTGTAAGTTAGTTATAGGTCCAGCTATGACAGTCCACCCGCTGCTGCTCCCTGACACAGCTAGAGGACACCTCTGCTGGGAACATTTTCTGTTTTCCATGGTGGATGGTCACCCCACAGGTTTGTCTGCTCAAAGGAGAACAGGCATGCAGCATCTTTGTCAATAGTGTGTTTTCGTCAGACTCCTGCCCTGCCAAACTCCATACTGAAATAGGTTAGTGGGCCTAGACATTATGCAGAGTGTAATTGCATATCTTGATTCCTATGGAAAGTAGGCTAAAAATAAACCTGTCTGTGATTTGCGTAAATTCTATCCTAATCTGAATACTCAAAAAAGGTCTTGACATGTGAACATGTACCCTTCTGTTGGGAAAGCAGTGCCAAGTCCCAAGTAGATTAAATGGCTTGTGTAACAGAGCAGCTGCAAGGACATTTTTCTCTGGGGATGTTATTGAAGTGTGTCATTCTGTATAGCTGCATGCTGCTTAAGCAATGCGATACGGTATGTTGGACATACATCACATCTGAAACATGCTGCAATCTCTAGACCAACAGAAGAATTGGCAGTTTCTGCCAAGCACTATGACAGGTTAACCTGCACAGGTGTGCTGCGTGCGGTCCCTTGTTGCACTGTGACATGGAATAATATTAAATGTCAGTAAGTTTGAATTTGCACATAAGCTGGAGATTTCCAAAGGGAAGCATTAATATTAGAACAGTCAGGGGACTCAAGTAACATTTTGTTCGGTTGGATATGTTAATTGTGCTTTCCAGACCAAATGGGTTTGTTTGCTGTCTCAGTAAAGCATTTTCTGTAGTGCGAATAAATTAAAACCTCACATTGTAAATTTAAGGGAATGAGTGGAAGATTATTTATAAATTGGGAAAAACAAGCCATAGTTAGCCCTAGGAAAGTCATCTCCATTGTCCAGATTACTTGTCTTTGTTTTGGTGCTCCACTTTTCAATTAAGAGCAGACTAAATGATTTATGTATTACTGTAACCTGTGGCAGCTACAGAGGACTACTATTTCATGGCTGTAGCTTCACAGTGCAAGTGTTGCAGCAACAGATACTACTTACCCAGAATAGCCTCTGTAGTGTATTGAGCTGCACAATGATTAAAACTGAGCAAGGCCTTGAGTGCATAGTTAAGGAGTTTTAATAAAGTGCTATTGTTAATACAATTTTATATTTTAATTTTTTTTACGTGTCTTTGTATTACAAGTTCTGATTGTTGCTTTGACCTTTTAGAGTGTTGTAACATCCTTTTAACATGTTTGAACCCATTGGTGTGTTGCTGTACCAGCTCTATCACTTGCATGGTGGTCTGAGTAGATCATGATCAGGAAATGGCCTCAAGTTACACCGAGGCCAGGGTTTATACTGGGTGTTGGGACATTTTTTTCCATGGGAAGGGTTGTAAAGCTTTGGAACAGGCTGCCCAGGGAAGTGGTGGAGTCACTATCCCTGGAAGCATTCCAGGAAACATATGGATGTGGTACTTGAGGACATGGTTTAGTGGTGAACATAGTGGGTGCTGGTTGATGGTTGGACTTGATGACCTTAGAGTTCTTTTCCAACTTTAAAATTCCACGTTCTGTTCAGTGTGTTTGATTCATCTGCTGTTGTGGTGTCAAAAGCCTGTTTCCTTTTGTGCTTTACATCCCTTTGTCACTTTGAGAGTCATAATTAGATCTTGTGCATCACATTTGGTTTTTGTGAGGTGTTTCAACCTCCCAGGCTGGGCTCAGGGAATTTTCCATGCATCCCTGTAAATCCTTTTCTCTGTCTCAAACCTGACAGTGGCAGAGGTGCACAGGGTGCAGTTTATCTGGATTCTTGTACTTTACCATCCCTGTCAATGCATCTGACTTGAAATGGAAATCATGGGCCAGTTTACCCCATTTTTGAAAATACAGCAAATCTTTATAAATAGGCAAAATGTTGTTAATCTGTTCAGTGTTTTTTCACTTCTCGAGAAAATATCAAATTAAGGGGAAGTCTCCATATATAATAAAAAAGGTCAAACTTCCCTTGTGTAAAGTTATTTTGAATTTTTCTCTTTCCCCACTATAAGTTGAAGGAAATGGTTATGTGTGCATTTTATTTGAAGCCCATTCATTATTTTAAATTACTTGAGTTCTGTGTATATCTCCTTCAGTGTCTGATCTTCTATCAGAAACAGCTGCACAGACCTTTAGGCCTTGCTGTTCTCCCATTTAATAATAGAACATTAAAATACTTGGCATTATCAGAGTAAACTCTGGTCACTGGTAATTCTCCTAACTATATTCCCATAGTTAATACTTTTTTGTGTGCATGTGATGTATTACTGTAATCATATCTGATACTGGTGTGTGTGAAGCTGGAGTCTGAAAGTTTTAACTACTTAACTCAAAAGAATTTTCATTTAAAAATCCTTAAGGTTGTAGGCAATTCATTAGGCTATGCAGGTTTTTTTACTGCCTGTGCAGGGCATAAAACCAACTTAAAATGCTGCCTTTCTGTGGAAGTCATGCATAGGCTGAGAATGTCTAAAGATGCAACAAGATACAGAGAAGGAAAATAGAGACCTGTGCTGGAGCCGTGTAACTGAGTAGTATTGCTGCCCTACATACGGGTTTCCAAATGCAGCTGATCTCAATTTCCTACTTTTTCCTTAGTTCCAAAGTGGTGCGTGACCCTGCCCTGCCATGTGCTGGCTGGGGATGCCCTGCGGAGGCATGGCCATGTCCCAGGAGCAGATGGAAGGGAAGGGGCTGGCATCTGCCCGGAGCTCTGCTGATGCTCTCCCTGCTCAGAATGTGTTTTGGCATGTGAGCTGAGTGCTTGTGCATTTAGGTGGTTTAAAAAAAAAGCTGTTTGTTGCTGGTTGTTCTTAAACCAGAGCTGCCCTCTGTGGGTGCAGGAGAGTGTCCCCCCACCCTGCCCATGCATACGCTGGAGCAGGCAGGGAAATGAGCTCAGGGTAGGTGGCAAAAGGTTAACAACCTCTTGGTTTCATAGTGCTGGATCACAAAATCCCAAAATGGTTCAGTTTGAAAGAGACATTAAGGATTGTCTCATTACATAGGCAGGGACACCTTCCACTAGACCAGGTTGCTCCATGCCCAGTCTAACCCAGCCTTGAACACTTTCAGCCACAGCGTCTCTGAAGAACCTGTGCTAAGGCCTCAGCAACGTCATGGGGAGGAATTCCTTCCCTCTGGCAGTGGGAAGCCATTGGCCCTTGTCCTGCAGTTCAGGCTTATTCTTCATTTCCAAGCTTCTGTGGTTCTGGTATATCTGTGAACAATAGCAAGTGTTAACTGGGTACCAAGTGTTATTTTCATACACCGCACGAATGGCACTGGCAGCTTTAGCTAGATTTTTTTTTTTCATGGCAGATAGGAACCCACCCATAGATACTCACACTCTAGAGCCTTCTGTTACAGGTGACTTTTTCTATGACAGAACTAAAATCCAGGAGGATTGCGTCCAAGCTCCCACTGTTTACATTTCATATGTTGTCCCTCTCAGCTCCAAGTATATTTTGGAATGAACAATGCGTGATCTGCCACTCCTTCTTGTGTTTCTCAAATACGTTTTGGTGACATGCCTTTGAAAGGATATTTTAGTTATCTTCAGAATGTGAAGTGCTTTAATGATGGAATTTCATGAGCAAACACAATTGTATTAGTTTTCCACTGGTTTACTTACAGTGGCCAGGTTTATTGGGAGAATCTTTACAACCCTGTAGGATTTCAAGGAAACAGCACAGAATCCTGAGATATTCAAGAATGTGGAATGAGAAGCTTTGTCTCTCTGAATTGGTCACCACCTCACCTGAGGATCTGAAGGCATCCTGTGAAGGCTGGTGTTGAACACCTCTTAGTTTTTAGTAATGAGTGATCTAAATCTGGAGGCTTAAAAAGTCAAAATTCATAGTTATTGGTGGTTCTGGAGATTTTCTTACTGGCAAAGTAAGAAAATCCCCAAAGTCAACTGGGATGTACATTCTGTAATGGAGTTTGTGGTTTACTTTATCCTTAATCTGGATAAACAGGTTTTCATTTCTTTCACTAGTACTGTAAACGCCCTGTCAGTATTTTGAGCAGCCTGGTAAATGATTTATTAATACTGTAATGCTTATCTCTACCATAATTTCTGTAAGTTAGGCAATATTACCAGGAATTTATTGGATGGTGTATAGCAAACTATGGCTAAACAAGCCTTTTGATATAACCCTGTCTTCTATTTCTCAGCTTTCGGGTAGTAAATGAGTTTGGTTTAATGGATTATTGTGGCTGTGAAGAGCCTTGAAATGTAATGCTTCACCTGACAAGGAACATGCCTGCATTTTGAAGAAGCTGCAGTTTTTCAGGGAATGAGCAGAAGTTATTCTGAGTCACTAATAGGGCCAAGATCTCTTTTCCCTCATGGGTCACTGGTTCAGGCATGGTTGTCACCTCACCTCCCAAAGTGGCCTGGATTTTCTTTTGGGAGGGAACTCGTCTCTTCCACAGGCTGAGTCCCAACTCGGGTTCCTACCTTCATTACCTGGAAGGGAGACAGGGAGGTGTTGAGTGTGAGCATGCCATGGAGCCCTTGGTGACCTGGGACACAAGCTGCCCGGCATTGCTGCTAGTCTCAGCCTTTCTCCTCAAAAATCCCAGGACTGTGGGCCCCCTTCCCTGAAGAAAAAGCAGGCTTCTGCACAGGAGTCCATCTATGCTTCTAACCCACAAAATGGGGAAGCACCTGCTGACTGGGTTGGACATTCTCAAAATGATCTAGCCTCTTTTCTGTATTAGTTGTAATAATTTGAACCTCGCACCTTCTCCTTGTGTTGAGAGCATAGGTGTGTATTTGCCAGGTCACAGTAAAGTACTTTCAGGTGAAGGATGGCAGGTACTTACGGCTGCGTCACCACTGGATCTTTCCAATCTCTCTGCATTTCATAAATGCAGTGATTCTCTTGCGTGGTTGGAAATCATTCATTGTCCTCAGTGAATGCACGTGTTCAGATCTGGAACTTATGTGAAATCATCGTATGTTAGTAGTTGTTGGGGAATATTATAAAGCTAATATGTTACACAGTGATTCTAGCTTGTGTTTCCTAGCACTGCATCCCTGATTTGTGGAGCTGAACATTTATTTAAATGGTTTTTGCTTGATCACATCAAAAATCACCTAATCTCAGTGGGTGTATTGACAGCCCAGTTTAATTAAACAGTAGCTGTTTTCCACTTGATGAGCCCTGAGAATTCCTATTTTAGTTAGACTGTGAGTGAAATCATGGAGCTGCTTTATAGCTCTCAACGTATGTTTCACTGGAATTTTCATAGTCAATGGCCTATGGCAGCCACAGCTTATGTAACACATCATACAGCTGAGCGGAGCCCTTGGGTACTCTGGGATTCTGTTCACAGTGTGGAATTCTGAATGTACCAGATGATACTCTGGTTACATTTCTCCTCTGCTATGTTCTGAGTGAGAAAACAAAATTACATCTCAGTATGTAATATCTCCAATTTTCACCCTGTGCTGTTCAAACTCCCCTGGGGGAGGGGAGTGAGGAGACTTAGGTGGTGGAATTAAGGGGATCTGCAGGAGGTGGCTGCAGATCACTGCGGGCTGGGCCGGGAGAGCTCCCTCCTGCCCGGTCCTTGAACTGTGGGGGCTGTGTTTTAGTGGATGAGAGGCTGGGTGTGCCCTGGCTGCATGCCCTGGGACCCAGAAACCAACCCTAGCCCCAGCCCCCTTTTGTCCCCTTAATTTGTCTCCCTAATTCACAATGCTGTGTTTTGCTGCACTGGCACTTGGGCCTTTTTTTTTTTTCTGCAGTCACTTAATTCTCCTCCCCCAACTCCAGTGTGCATATCCTCATCTGATCAGTCCTTTTTGGTTAATTTAAATTAAAAATGAAAACAAGAGGCTTGTGCCTGTTCATCTGGCAGAACCTGAGTGGTATAAAGTATATTATTCCTCTTGACTGGTCCCTGTGTTGCTGGTTTCATCCTTTAGAAGCAGCTCATCAACACAGCAAACACCAACCCAACATTTATCAGGTCATTTTGGAGAGGCTGATACATGAGGTTTTCCTAAAAGCCTGTATGAAAAAATGTAAAAGAAGCATGCTCAGCTCCTGGTGGGAAAATAATCTGACTTTTGCCAGAGGTTGCCTAAAGCATCCTTACAATTGCTTTATTTTTCTGCTTTCTAATGCACACCATCCTCTCTGTGAATTTCTGTAACTTTTCCTCTGCCCGCTATTTTGTTTGACTTTTTTCTGTTTTCGCCAGGCAATCCTGACAGTCTTCAATTCAGTCATCTTGGTCTCACAACATACTGTAGTCTCTAAACTTTTAATATAAAGATTAATCCCTCAACATTGGTGTGTCCTTAGTAGCAGCCTTGCCTTTATTTTGTCTTTAAACTGAGTGGATATTTATTGAAAAGGGTTTATAAGCTTTTAAAATTTTAGACATGAAGAGGGAAAGATCAGTGAGTAAATAAAGTCTGTAGTTCTACATCCAGAACAGATTCTCACATATTGACTGGTTTTTCCAATGTGCAGTACTCTGAAAGTAGCTGATGAACAGATCCATCTGCCTCAGTGAAATATAAGTGTATTGATCTGCCTAAGAGAAATATGCTGGGATTGCTGAAGTGCATATCTGGCTTTGACAAGGAGATGGATGGACCATTTTAGCAGCAAAACATTTTTTTTAATGTTGAGGAACTATCTTGTCTGCGAAGTAATTTGTACTAACAATGGGAAAATACTTTTCTTGCTGGAGATTACCCCATTTGTTTCCATATTCCACGATGTGTTGTGCTCCTTATGCTGCAGGAAGCAAATCCAAAATTTTATGAGGAGCAGTTCATGCTGGTGAAATAGGGAATTGAGGTGGGGACTGTGGAGTTGTAGTGTGTTCCTGGGAAGGGGTTGGTTGGAGAACTGCATTAGTGGGAATTGCTGTTGCTTGTGTAATTGCTGGACAGCCACAAGGACGATGCTGAGGTGTTGTCCTAATAGTGCAAAATGCCTTTTATGTGTTTGGAAGTAATTTTTAACTAAATGATGGTGTTTAAGGAGATGAGAAGTTGATTTCATTTGGAGCTCAGGACTTGTGTTCAGCACAGGATGTGCTGCTTGTTCAGAGGGTGTGCTGGGCTTATTCTCTCCTTGCATGAGGGTTTAAGGTGATCTTGTAATCTGTGGACATCACTGACCTCTCTGAAGGTCTGATAGATAATCTTAGTTCTATTTTGAAATACTCATCGTGACATGGTTTTGTATGTAGGGAAGAGGGTGCAGGTTGAAATTCAGTTTGCTCTTGGTGAGTGGTGGTTGCTGAGGGTATGTTTGAGAGTTGAGAACAAGATGTGGAATGCCTTCACTTTGGCTAAAAGGGAAGGGAAGGTATAAACTTGCCACAACCAAAACACGCAACCAGCTTTGCAGAAGTGACACGTGGTTGGGAAAACTTGGTTAGTGGTGGGAGGATTTTGATGGTTTGGATTTTTTCCAAATTTTACATATATGTAGGTACGGTAATTGGTTGAAGATGTAGGTGAATGGGCCTTGTATGAGGACTGCTGTGGGGTCTGTGATCTGTTTGAGGTGGTCTCCTCGACGGCTTTGAGCTCATAGGCTTCAAAGGCTCCTGTCAGAAATGCTTCTGGGGCAGGTTTAGGCGTTTCATAACCTGTTGGTGATGTAATTTTACAGGAGCAGTTGTCTGTTCCAGCCTTTTTCCCTGCTGTTGTGCTACACCAGCATCCATCTGCTGCTGCCCATCTCCTTCTCTAGGTTTGGAGACAAAGGTTGAGCTTTTTCCCTAAAGCCCTGAGTGTTCTGCTGTAGTGCATAACTTAAATTTACCAAGGTCACTGAACCCTGTTTACTGTGTTTTCTGGGAGGCTGACAGGGTACAAAAGATTGGTTTGTACCCTCCTGTCTGAAGGATGAGGCAGTAATACAAGAGCTCAGTTATTTGTGCGCTGAAGGGGCCATGGTTCTCCAGTGATGTGACAGATTCACTAATGATACCTGACAGAAGTATTGTAAAGGACTAACTGTAAAAAAACCCAACTCCCTTCTATTATGCAATGTTTTTAAGAAGGAAATATTTTCTTTTTATAATTTGAAGAATGCAAGTTCCCATGTGACAAAATATTGAACTCAGGTGACTAGTGAGTAGGTGTAAGTTGAATGGAAACCACTTCAAAATGCAGTTAAATAGTTTCTTGTCTGTAGAGACTTTGAATTTTGATAATAGGTTTTGTATTTTAATACTTTATATTGATTTTCAAACAATTCCAGACTATTGTCGCTGCCTTGTTCGGGAGATGAGGGGGAATGGTTGTTAGTCAGCTCTGCTGAAAACCACAGTGCCAGAAGAAATTCTTCTCTGTGACAGTGGTGAGGCCCTGGCACAGGGCGCCCGGAGAAGCTGTGGCTGCCCCATCTCTGGCAGCATTCAAGGCCAGGTTGGATGGGGCTTGGAGCAATCTGGGATAGTGGAAGGTGTCCCTGCCCATGGCAAGGGGTGAAACAAGATGAGCTTTAAGGTTCCTTTCTGACACAAACTGTTCTGGGATTCTGTGATTTGATAGCACAAAATTATATTTTCCATCAAGGTTGTTGTATTTAAAACAACGCAGCTCTTCCAGCTGTGTGCTTTTTCTGAAACTACTATAGCAGTAAAACACAGTTCTTATAGTGAGATCCTGCTTTACAGATTATTCTAATTTATTCTTTTTTCTTTCTAAGGAAAAGTCATCAACAAGGACTTGCGCCACTACCTAAGCCTTCAGTTCCAGAAGGGCTCAATAGACCACAAACTTCAGCAAGTGATCAGAGACAATCTCTATTTGAGAACCATCCCTTGTAAGTATGTAAAGATCAGCCTCATTTCATCTGTTCCTGCCAACTCCCACATAATTTATGAGTTTGAAATACCTTCTCTCTTAATCTGTTTTAAATTTTACCTTGTAGTGGAGACTTCTGACTTTGCTACAGTAGCTTCACATCTGAAGTTGCCATGAATTGGTCCAGCCAGTATGGACTGAAAACCAGCAAAAACTTGAGA
Organism: Melospiza melodia melodia; assembly: GCF_035770615.1. Taxonomy (NCBI): domain Eukaryota; kingdom Metazoa; phylum Chordata; class Aves; order Passeriformes; family Passerellidae; genus Melospiza; species Melospiza melodia. The sequence continues at coordinate 9,227,011 of NC_086221.1, forward strand.
ATTCAAAGTTCAGATTGTTTCAGTAATATCTGTGTGTGGCTCTTCACAAATTTGTCAGTAGTTGTTAGAATGGCCCAGCCACCACAAGAAATAAATCTTTCTCAGCATGATCAAGCAGTGCCAAAACATCCTGAATTTTGTCAATGTGTTATGGTTTTTTTCTTCACAAAGAGCAAACTGAGGCCTTGAGTGTCAAGTGCATTTGGCAGAGCAGGGCAGCTGGCAGGAGGGTGGGAGGAGGGATTGGGTGCAGAAGGGGTGACAGTGGCAGAACATACAGGCAAATTGTTTGCTCACCCTAAGAAGACTGATTAAAAAGCTCATCATTGACTGTTTAAATATTCATTGCACTAAAAACTTTGTTAAGTAAAGTTTTTGTATCTACAGGAATTCTACTCTCTTCTCTCTGAGCACACCTGAGAGTTAGTGGCTTTCTTAAACTGCATTTCATTATTACTAGCTTTTATTTACTAGCCCTTGTTCATGCTGCTGCCTGAAAAAAATGATACATGCTTTTAAAATGCTATTAGGTTGTAGGCAGTAATGAATTGTAATGAATCAGTGAAGTTCTTTCAGGAGAGCTTTAATTAAGCTGTTATAACTGTGGGAGGCTTGTTTTTATAGACAAAACACTTTGAGAACCTCTGCATTAACACAGCAGTTTACTGATAAAGTTTACCTTCAGCCAGGGGTTGGAGCGTGGCTGAATTATACTCTGAATTGTAGGTTAAAAAATAAAGTCTGTGCTGACTTTTATTTATTATGGATTTGGTGGCCCAAAAATCAAATGTGCTTAGTTATGATGACCTCGTTGCAAATTAGAGAGTTGGTGCTGGTGGAAATAGGGAAAGATGCAGCACCCTTACATCTGGGTTAAAATAAAATAACCCAGACTGAGATTGCGTGTTGTCAGCTGCCACAAAAGTTGTTTTTGGTTCACTGACCATGAGAAAGAATTCTCTATTAATTGCCACCTCACCGAGCTGCTTCTCTCCTCCTCCCCCAATACCAGAAGTGTCGTTCCTGTATAATTTACTGTGTCAGTTTTTATATGTTATTGTTCACTTGCTTACCAAGAGTCGTTTTAACTCTTACTGAAGTGACATAATATTTGTATAAAGATTTGAAAATACATTGTTTTTACTGACCTGTACAGCAGGCAGCATTTGGTAACAAGCAGCATTTATGTGTCTTACAAGAGTGTTTTCTCTGTCTTTGCAGGCACTACAAGGGCTCCCAGAGATGGGGAAGTCCCTGGGGTAGACTATAATTTCATCCCTGTTGAGCAGTTTAAAGCGTTGGAAGAAAGTGGAGCCTTACTAGAAAGTGGAACATATGATGGTATGTCAGTGATGTTTAATGAAATGGGAATAAGGACCCAATACTTGTGTCCAGGTGTAGCTCCTTGTGGTACCAGCTTTCCTGCTCACTTGATGGTCATGACGGTAGTAGAGAGACAATAGTTAGTCTGTTTTTGGGTTACTGTGAAGAGGAGGAGCAATCTTGGTTTAAAGCTTTCTAATAATCTGCAGATCGTCCTTTCAACTGCTCTTAATCCCGCCAGATTATTTTCACTGTTGCATTTTTGGGAAGCATTCTGAAAGGTTTTGTTTGTGCCTGGTACAAATTTAAGAGAATTTAGTAAATTTTGTGTACACCTCAGAGAACGGAGCCATGTTCTCCTCTCAGGTGTGCATCAAAAAGACAAATGGCAAGAGAAATTCTGACCCAGCAGAGAAACTAAAGCATTTTTCAATGAAAAGTTGAACAGCACTAGACCAGATTGTAGGAAAGTTGGGTTTGTTACATGTGTTGAGGAAAAACATTGTAATGGAGATGGTGATCAATCTCATGAAAGGCTCTGTGCCTCTTGTTTTCCTTATCCCACACTATCTGTTAATATTGTCCAGTCTGTGGAAATCTAGTAATCAAATTGAGGCTAAACTAGTAGGTTTTTTTCTTTATCCCTGAGCTGCACTTTATCTGACTGTCCCCTCTCTGAGCCTTGCCCTTGCTTGATATTTGCAGAAGGGGTTTTTTTCTATATGTATTTCCATGGTCAAAACCGTATCCAGGCACTAAAAGTTAGTCCAGCAGGAAGTCTGGGAAGCTTCCTTGCTTTGTGCTCAATTCCCTAATAAAAATCATATGAGCAGTCAGGAGAGAGGTCAATTGCTGAAATTCTTTTCCAGAAAACAGCAGATGATTCCTTTGTACTTCAGATTAAAATATTGAAGGAAAAATCTGTTCTTTTTTCTGAAGTAAAAATATCAGCCTATTGATATGAAAATGTTGATATGAAGCCATATCAACATCTTTGTTTTGCAAGTGTATTGTCAGTAGAAAATTGCAAGTGTTAAAAATCAATTACTTGTTAACTGGTTTTATGGAAACAAATGCCTTGTGTCTGCGTAAAAGTAATTTGCTTTTTGACTTCAATATTTCTGTTGCTCCAAATCCATCTATTTCTTTAGAAAATTTGTAGCAGGATAAAAGTTTTCAGATAACCTCTTGTTTTCTGACAATTAGTGCTGCATTAGCAAGAAGTCAGTGTATGAATAAATAGGCTTTGACTGTTGATTGGGTTTTGGTAGTGCTGATGTCTTCTTTGAGGCTTTAAAATGTCACCAAAATACATTTGCGTGGGCACTAAACTGGTAACAGCCACTGCTAGTGCCTTCAGCAGTATCTGTGCTTCAGTGCTCCTGATTTCTGTCTCATTTTCAGGTAATTTTTATGGTACTCCAAAGCCTCCAGCAGAGCCCAGCCCCTTTCAGCCTGATCCAGTGGATCAAGTTCTTTTTGACAATGATTTTGATACTGAATCGCAGAGGAAAAGAACCACATCCGTCAGCAAAATGCAAAGGATGGAAAGCTCTCTCCCTGAGGAGGAGGAAGAGGAAGAAAAGGAAGCAGTTAATGGCAGTGGAGGGATAGGTTGGTTGACAAGGGGAGAAATTCCCTGGAGTATTGTATGAACGGATAAGGACTATACAAAAAACATTTGTGCTTCCTTAGTTTAGGTGAAGTATGAAGGGAGTTTCTCTTCAGACTGGTGCTTCTATTTGATTTTGAGATGACCTTTTAAAAAGAACCAGCTGTTCTCCCAGCCAGATGTGCAGTTGCATCATAAAATGCACTGCTGGTCAAGAACATGTGGTGCTGGATATGGACCAGGGCCAGTTACACGAGCAGGAAGGAAAAATTTGTCCACTCTTGAAATAACAGAGTCCTTCACAGCGTTGAATTCATACCCTGAAAATGTTACTGTTGAATTTTGAGGCAATCACTGAATTTGTACCCAGGAAGTTTTAAGGCAGTGATTGGTTGAAGGGGCAACATTGGCTCATACTGTAAAATTTTCAGGTTTTGCCTAGGGGAACTGTCATACAACCTGAAATCACCCAAGGGGGAGCTTGTAGTGAGAAACAAGGCCAAGCATGTTGAGACTGGAGTGGTGTCCAGCAGGACCTTTCTGGGATTGGCAAGATGCCCTTTTCCTTTTGCTGCCATGGTTACTTATCTGGAGGGGGGCGAATTGATGGTGGAGAGGAACTGTCACATTGCATTTGCAGTTGATCCTGTGTGTGACTGTTTAGGACAGTGTTACACTGACCAGACCTGACCTAGTCTTGTCATGTTCAGGGCTGGCAACACCACAGAGGGGCCAATGGTCAGGCTGGTGGTTGGGTGAAGGTCGTGGACATTGTCATGTCACAGAGGGTATCAAGCATAACCTCAGTTCTGAAGGATAGAGACTTCTATTTAAAGTTTCCTGCCGGAAATTTTGGGATCTTTTTTCTAGTTGTGGCTTGTAGCAAGGTGTTGTTTATTTTACTGGCAGTTTGGGTCTTCTCTACATTTCCTTCTGATTCTTTGAGGAATATTAGTAGGATTTTTTGATTGTTTTATGGCATTACAAACACTGTTCTCTCTGTAGAAATGGCAACAGAACATAGTCAACTTGGATTTCTGCCAGTGTTGATTTTTCAGAGTAGGCTCAGGCACATAATACAAGGTTAATTCTGTTTGGCAGGGGAAGAGCAGAGTTCAGTGTTTTCATGTCAGCTTTTCGAAGTTCACAGCTGAAAAAAAACGTGAAAAAATGCACATCACATAGAGAGACATGCTTGACATCCACTTGTAGCCAGATTAAGAGGGTGGTTCTTTGTGAGAAACAACATAAGCATCTGACAAACACTTTCCCTGAACAACTGCAGAAAACAAAGAAAAACATTCAGATTCTCCTGACTGGATGAAACCTGTTCCCAGCTACAACCAGACAAGCAGCAACATGGACTTCAGAAATTATTTGTCAAGGGATGAGACCCTGGAACCACTACCCAAGAACTGGGAAATGGCCTACACGGATACTGGCATGATCTACTTCATTGAGTGAGTAACTCAACTCCTTGGAGGAGACAAATGCTGGTGGCTGCAGTCTGGAAAGCTTGCTCTTTCACCTCTCTTCTTCTCGTGCTGCTTCTGTTTCTTTATGAAATTTACTATTTTCCTACTGTTACACTCCTTACTCATTGAATGCTCGGTACAATTCCCATTGTGCAGGAAGACCTTATGGTTCCGCCTGCAAAGTCAGTTTGTTTTTTCTAAGTTTTGTATCTCACAAATACAAAGCTAGCTGAGTATTGCTAAGTGACACGTGACATGGAAACCTTCTCTATGTCAAATTTCCCTGAAATTTGAGACCTTGTTTAGCTTCTCTTCTCTGCTTGTGTTCCTTGGCTGGGAATGGATGTTTCAAAATACAAATAGCCCAGATGAAAGCCCAGGGTAGGAAAGTAACTTTTGTGTGCACATGTAAAACTGCCTCATTTATGAGTTCTAAGGCAAAAATGAAACAGAAACCTTCCTGAAAGTTTAGCATATGAGGAGGCTAGACATTTTTTTTTCCTATCAGGTAGAAACAGCTGCTGTTCCCATATGAGCTTTTGGGGGGCTGGGGGGAGGATCTCTGCCTCTAACACTTCCTGTGTGCCCTGGAGAGTCTCCAGTGTGCTGGTTCCTTTTCTTTTTAGCATTTTGTGATGTGATTGAGGCACAAATAAAGGTTGTATTATCTAAAGTCTACATTTTCCTACAATAGTAAATACTTGAAGTAAAGTTTCTTCAGTGTGAGAGAGTTCTCTTACTGGCATGTGTTCTGCTCTACAGTCACAACACCAAGACAACGACATGGCTTGATCCCCGACTCTGTAAGAAGGCCAAAGCTCCTGAAGATTGTGAAGACGGAGGTGAGATGTTCAGAATGCATTTGCCACCTGTCACTGATAAATGTATGAGTTTATTCCAACTGGATACAGTCCATTACTTCTGTGGAAGAAGCTTCTCCCGGGTAGATGTGACTTTGGAGCTGGCAGCATAGTGCTGAGTGTCACCTGTTTGGTGGCAGTAGGAATTTACATAGGACTGGGGGGGTTGGGGGGAGGATCTGTGCCTCTAACACTTGCTGGTGTATTTTCCCTGAAATAGTAGAATCTGGCCAAACAAAAGGTGTATCTACATTCCTGAGCAGAATATGAGATGTTTTGTTCCAGTGTCATTCTTAAGGAGAAAGCTGCACGTGAGTGATGATCTCACTGGAAACAGTTGTATAGGAGGAATATGGCAGAAGAAGGTCCATAAGTAACAGAATATAGGAATAACAAAGAAGGTGTGGCAAAATACATATTGCTGATGATAACTATTGCATATGACATAGTATTTGAATGCCGAAGCTAAGGGAGCAATCTGACTGATTGATTTAAATTCCTTCAAGACTTCCAGGTGAGTAGCCTCCAGGCAATTTCTGCAACCATTTCCTACACAGGTGGGCAATTTAGTCTGCTAGGAAAGAGTTTCAGTAGGTAGTAGCTCTGTCGGTAGCTCTGTTTTCAGCAAATGCCTGATGTGTTCCAAAAGCTGAAGCAGGCTCAGAATGACATGTCATCCTCCAAAATTGCCCAGCCTAACAGCCATGTATCCATAATGAAGCCAGCTGGAGCAATGGCTGCATACTGGCTGCATACTGCTGCTTATTAAACGTACATGCAGCTCTTTAAACGGAGATGCAGGATATCCAAATGAACAATATTTAAATTCATGGACCCATTGGGTCTTTAGTCAGACCCTGTGGAGCAATACTGGTATTAGTAATTGGTAACATGCTGTCATGTGCTAGGGAAATTCCTGTTATTGTCAAACTTAGGACAGCCTCAAACAAGATTGCAGGGCAAATTTATCCTTAAAATGTCTGGCTGACTATATTCATTATTCTAATATTTAAATTTCCATGGTCAAGATAACTAGAACAATAAACTTGATAAGCTGACCTCTGTGGTAACTGCTTATTACCTTCAGTCAGTCATGAGCTGCTGGCACCCTCTTACCAGATGCTGAATTTGCCATAAAAAGGAGCCTTTTGCATGTAATTTTCAGTACAGACAAGTCTTTAAGTTTATTATATGTTTTAAATTGTGTGATTTCGTTGAATACAAGGCTCATCATTGTGCAAGAAGAAGTAAGAGATGCAGGGCTTCAGATTCCCTGGAACAGGCTTTTACCTTTCATCCGGGAAGAAAACGAGACCTGAATTTTCCTCATATTTTTCATGAGTCTAGGTGTTCTTTAATGAAAACTCTGATATTTGTGGATAGTTTTCCCCTGAAATGGAAAATACGGTCTTTCTGATTGCAGAACTTCCTTATGGATGGGAGAAAATAGAAGACCCTCAATATGGGACATACTACGTTGAGTAAGTGCTAATTATTGATTTGGCATACATAAAAAATTGAGCATGAAACTCTGAAGTCCTTGATCCCCAGTAAGTAGAGATTGTAATGCAGTGAAAGGCCAGGTTGGCCAGGGCTAGGAGCAATCTGGTCTAGTATCCATTCTCGTGGCAGGGGGTGGAACTGCTGGATGAGCTTTAAGGTTCCTTCCAGTCCAAGACATTCTGTGATTCTGTGAAACTATTAAATATATCCAGGAAAACCAGTTCTTGGGTTGCAAACTCATGGCACAAACTTCTGGTAGCATGGACATGAGGGAAGATCCACAGTGTAACCTTAAAGACTTAAGGACTGTTTTTCATTTGGGGAAAGAAAGCAATTTGCAACCAAAATAATTTATAGATGGGAATGAGCTCATATCATTTTTCTTAGCTTAACAAAAACAGAGTCACTTGACTTAAGAGTGGCACCTGATAACTTTAAAAGAGTAAAAATAACTTGTAGATCATTGCTGTCTTCAAAAAGCCAAGTCAATAACCACCAAACTGCTGCAGGAGCTCTTTTGAATCTCCTTCAGGCCAGAGGAAATTAAATCCCTCCTTAACCATGGAGAAGAAAAATGGTACAGTTGAAAATGTAGCTTCAGAGAACGAGCAAACATTTTTCACTTAGCAAAATTTGAATTATGCTCAAATTCGTTGGTTTTTCCCTCCTGTGCTGTACTTCTCTATCATCTGCTAGGGAAAAGGTGATACCTGAGTTTGTAAATAGTATAGGTCGATGGGTCAAGAGAAAAAGCAGATTTGCTCAGATCTAAACTATCACAACTCTGCCTGGCGATTAAAGGAAGTAAAATTTTATTTGCCTCAAAGTAAGTAAACCGCTGGAAGAGTGAGCATATTTTCAGTATTAGTTATGAGAGGTTTTTTGTTCATTTCTCCAGAGCATTCATCTGACATAATAAAAAAACAGTGTTTGTAGATGTGTTTTTTTGGGGTTGTCTTTTTTGGGAAGGAGTCATTGTTTTCTGTTGAAATCCTGACCTACCTTTTGTATGTCTGCAGTCATATTAACCAGAAAACTCAGTTTGAAAACCCAGTATTGGAAGCCAAAAGGAAAAAACAGCTAGGACAGACTGATGCTGGCCCTTCCAAATCAGGTATCACTGAATATTGTGTTCTTTGTCACATATATTTTTATCTGCAAGTATGCTTTATAAAAATCCCGTTCTGGAATTCATGAAGGCATCAGCCTTGTCTTTTTGCTTGCCATTGCAATGTTACCCTCCAAGATCTTTTGGGTTTTTTGAAGGATTTTTTCATGTTAAAATTGAACCGACACATTAAGACTGCTTCTAAATAATTTTGGTTGTTCTGAAGCCGGTTCTCATAAACAGCTTTGGAATATCTGGAGGGTTAGAAGAGCCATCTGGAAGTGCAAGTAAAGCCACACCTGGAGGTTTTTATGCTTTTGATCTACTTTAAGCTTGGCAAAAATTGGGAATTTGAGGTGGGAGGTTTGCATACAGCTCTGTTGCAATTTGTTCAGAAAAACTCTCTTCCATGCACTGAATTCAGCTGGAAAATGAGTGTAGCGTTTCCCTGTCTGTTTATCCTTTAAAACTGCTTCAGAAGCTGATAAACTATAAACAAGTCATTAACCTTTGTGACACCTTAAAAACCAGAATCAACCCTGGCTTACTGCCCTCCTGTCTCTGTATTCCATAATTCTAAAGGACCAGGAAGGTCTCTCTTCACTCGAGATCCATCCCAGCTTACTGGAGCACTCATAAGAACATCCCTGAAAAAAAGTACTATGGGATTTGGCTTCACAATCATCGGAGGGGACAGGCCTGACGAGTTTCTTCAGGTGAAGAATGTGTTACAAGATGGACCCGCTGCGCAAGATGGAAGAATTGCTCCAGGTCAAGTGTTATTTCTGTAAACTTCCATTTCCTGGGGTGCTTTGGAGAACACAGCTTGAGGCACAGGAGGTTGGAGGACTCCATACACATCCTCACTAAATAAAATATTTTCATATTTGTGAAAGATCTGTGCAGAGCAGTGGCTGAAAAGGAAAAGAAGCAGCATTCTAGATAAAAATTGACTTTAAGGGCACTTCTGGAGATTTCAGTATTTCTGCTTTACCAAAGACACTTATCTTCATGTTTATTCATAGAATGTTTTCTCTCTCTGTAAGCGAAGTAAAAATAATGTGTTTGAATCCTAGTCTGTTTTGCCTTGTTGCTGCCAGAAACTATGACACCGATTATTAAAACTGCAAAAAGCCCACAGCAGGAGTAAGGAAGCAAAGGTGTGTGAGCTGGACAAGGGAGGAGAGAAGAGGGATGAGCAACCCATGAGGACTTATGCATTTTTTCATGGCTATTACATGTGTAATTAAGTTACCTGTAACCTTACCATAACCTCTGGTTTGCGTATTAGAAAAGGTGAAATGCTTCTTTGCCTATAACATAAATACTTACTCTTGAGCAAATGAGTAAAAGAACTCATACTTTGAATGATAAATACTATTAACTTACAAAATGGAACAATTTCCTGTTTTGTTGCTGATGTATTGTTTGAACTTGTTTGTATGTGGTTCATTTTCCACCTTTGCAAACATGTAAACAATCCTGCAGAACTGTTGGAATGGAAAAGACATGCAGCTATTCTGATTGTAATTCATGGAATAAGGGAGATCCTGTTTTACTGATGCCTGGGCATTAAAGGGTTAGGACAGTTTGCAGGACATATTGTACCTCACATGCAAAGTTTCGCATAAAAATTATGAAAACATGAAACAAGGTTTTGGGATCTGAAGCCCGCATAAGTTCATTTTGAAAATGTATTCTTAGCCACGTGTGGCAGCAGTGTAAGAGTATGTGTGTGTGCACAATCCTAGCTTAAAGTTCAGCCAGACCTAAAATAAACAAGAGGCCAAAAAAATCCGATTTATTCTGCATTGGGTTTAGGATGCTCTGCAATATAAATTAAAGTAGAAGACATCTGCTTGCTGTAGTGTACGTGCTCTGCTTCATCTCCTGTGGCTGTACAGTATCATTTTTTAAATCTGCTGCAGATTAAACTTTATATATTTAGCACACTGTGTCCTGAGATGAAGTAGAATAAATGCAAAGAGGAAATCCTTTATGCTTTTTGACAATATTAGCCATGAGGTAACATCCCAGACACTAGTTATTAAGTTGTTATTAAGTTATTAATTTGAAGACAGCACTGTGATTTCTGCAAGGTAGGCTTTTGTTGAAGGTTTTGCTTCTGTTTTTGACACCATCAAAATTTCTTTTGTAACAGGTGATGTCATTGTGGACATAAATGGAAGCTGTGTCCTTGGCCATACCCATGCAGATGTTGTCCAGATGTTTCAGCTCATTCCCATCAATCAGTATGTGAACATGACTTTGTGTCGTGGGTACCCTCTTCCTGATGACAATGAAGACCCTGTGGTGGATATAGTGACAGCCACGCCTGTCATTAATGGTCCGCCGGTGACCAAGGGAGATGCTTCCATGTCCAGCCAAGATTTAGTAGCGGCAGCAGTTGTGTTGGACCAGAATGGGCAAGTGTTGGTCAATGGTCGCCTGAACGGCCCTTCTATGGATTCAGCAGAGCAAAGGATCTCCTTTGCCTCCTCAGGAGGCTCTCAGCCAGAGCTGGTCACCATCCCTCTGATCAAAGGGCCTAAAGGCTTTGGGTTTGCCATTGCAGACAGTCCCACAGGCCAGAAGGTGAAGATGATTTTGGACAGCCAGTGGTGCCAAGGCCTACAGAAAGGGGATGTCATCAAGGAGATTTGCCATCAGAATGTGCAGAGCTTGACCCACTTGCAGGTGGTGGAGGTGCTCAAGCAGTTTCCAGTCGGAGCAGAGGTGCCCCTGCTTATCTTAAGAGGAGGTACAGACAAAATTGCAGTTGTCATATTGGATATAAGTTTTTAAAAGTCCTATTTTAATGTGATATCTAAATTGTGTCCAGTCTTGACAGCTAAGCAGCAGTTCATTCTATCTCTGAGCCATTATGTTCTAAGTTTGATTTATACCCCTCACTATTTAGGGTGAGAGCATGTTGCTGGGGTTTTGTTTGAAGTTTTAGTTACGTTTTTCTTTGGGTCTTTTTCCCTCAACAATTATATGGTGATACGTTTATGCACTGTCTCTTCCAAGTCTCTCGGGAGTGCTAAAGCAAACACATGGTCTCCAGTGTAATGCAAAGCATATGATGGACTGAGTTTTGTGCGGTTCTTCAAATATATTCTAGTAATTGTGTCTGTAAAGAACAGGGGATTGCAGGAGATGGGAAGAAGCATTAGCGAAGAGGTGGTGCTGATCACTGGAAATAGCAGAAAAAATTCTGTTTTCCTTTGCATATTCATACCCCTTCCTTGATTGTCAGTCACAGACCAGAATGCATTTTCTCCCCAGAAACTGTAGTAGACAGTGTCCGTCTTTCAAAGGAAGCTGAATCTGAACTAATTATGAGGCAGCTCGTGGCCATTCAGTGTCCTTTCAGGCTTTATTGTAACCCTGACTTCGGCCTCTGGTATTTGCAAAAGTCTCTGGATCTTTTTCTGTATAAATACTACTGTTCCTTAATCAGCTAAGGAAATAATTAGATTTCTGTGTGGCAAGTGAAATTCCTTCAGACAAATTCATAAGTCTCCTTATCCCGTGAACTGAGGGGTGACTTGGCTGACCAGCTTCCAGCAGAAGGAGAAATAGATATTTTTCATTGTTGTACAGCTTTCTGTTCTAACTGAGACTTCTCTAAAGTGGTGGTTTTGGTCACTTTGCCATTTAAAAGCACAGTGAATCAGCTGCTATTATTTTTACTCCAGGGGCAGCTGATTATATTGCTGAAATGTTGTTGAAACTTTTTGTAACCTCCTATTAAAGTTACTTTCTGTTTTCTTCAGGTCCACCCTCCCCTACTAAAGCTGCCAAAGGAGTGAGTATTGGTGATGTATTTAACTTGTTTCTGACCTGCTTTGTAATCTCATTTCCTCTGGATTTTAGTACCTGTGATAACCTGCAAGATGGTTTAGCAAAACCACATCTGCTTGGTAGGCAAAAATTCTTCTTCTAAGTTAGAGTATCCATTAAAAGGGAAACAAAATACAGTATCTGTTTTTTCATTCCTAAAGGAAGTTTATGATCCTTTGATTCTTCTCAGTCCTCGCATAGAATTAATGGACTGGTTAGTGCTCTCTTTTGGAAATGCTTATCTTTGGATCCATATTTTCAGCAAGTCTCTATGGAGCTGTACATTCCTAGCTCAATACTCATTGCTCTTGGAATTTTGATCTGTCAGGACATCTTTAATATGTATTAGCTCAGTAAAGAATCCTTGGTCTTAATAGAGCAACCTCTGATTTAATAATGCTGCTATTAATGCTTATGTTTATTATGAAGGTTTCTGTTGTAAATTAGACTGGTCGAACACAGATACTTCTTTAAAAATGCTTCTTGTACAGAACAAATCAGGGCAATTTATGAAAACCCCATCACAAGAACATAGCTGTAACTTCTCTTTCTATCTTTATTCTGCTGTTTGAGTGCAACCTTAGTTGCGTCCCAGCAGTGGAATGACACAAGCACACATGTTCAGCATGCTCAAAGATGACTGTGCTCAATAAGATCTTCAGATTCAGTTCCTTGCAAGCATCCACCTGCCCGCACTGAATAAATCAGAGCAGAAATCCCTGCAGTTGGAGGGCCCTGGTCCTGTCAGCATGGATCCCATGGCAATGTGCTAAAAATAGTTTGGACTTGGGTACTGGCATTCTATTCCAGCACACACACAGCAGCAGCAGCCCACAGAGTGCTTGATGCTCAGTGGCATTAAGCAGTGTGGCAAAATAATTCACTTAAAAAGGGCAAGTTCTTGTGTTTATAAACATACAAGAAGTGTCAAACTGCTGAATGGCTCTGGGCAGTTTCTTCTGCTCTTGGTGAAAGGGCAGATCTACATCTGTTCTGCTCCTGCTGTGGTTTGGAATGCACTGCCACGTGCCAGCTTTCCAGGCTGGATTTCAGTGCAGAAGAAATATTTAGAGTTATTTTGTTGCATAATTGATTGGGGATTTAGATGAGGGACCACAAGGTGTCCTTGCCTCATGAACAGGAGAGTTGCAGCTGTCAGATCATGAAAAGATGAAAAAGGCAAGTTTTTAATACCTCACACTGCCCAGGTGTGTCCTCCTGCCCAGTTGTATGTTGCTCCAGCAAACAGCTCATGCTAGGAGCAACCCTGGCGCTTGTGGGGAGGAGCTTGGCAAAGGACAGGAGGCAGTGCTGGTGAGGAGTAGCGTGTGCCTTTGGTGCTGGATTGTGGCCCACAGCCAGGCAGGCACCTGACAAGGATTCGGTGTCTTCTTCAAACATGATCAGTCCTTTTGCCCCACTTCATCCCATGTGTTGGTAGCTACCAGCATCTGCCCATCTTCACTCCTTTCTGAGTGACCTTAAAAGTCAGTCACTTCAAACTCTTTCCAATGCTATTCTCCAGTAGAAACTCATGTACAAGTGAGGAAGACTTTAGTACTCTGGTCAGACATATCCACTGGAAAAGCTGTAATTTTGTTCCTTTCTTCCTGTCTGTTTCTTCTGCATGGTGTTCATTGTCTTTGCACACACAAGTGTAGTCATGCCTTTATTTAATGTGGGTTTTGCATCTGTGGGCTGTTTCAGAAGGACAGGCAGGACAGTTCCGGGAGTTTGGAAGCTGTCAGCGATACCATTCCGCAGCCGATGCCCTTCCCGCCCTCTGCTGTGCGACCAGGCTCTCCTAAACTGGACCCGTCTGAAGTCTACCTGAAGTCTAAGACAATTTATGAGGACAAACGTAAGTACATCATCTTCATCTTGAAAATACTGTGTTATGAGGGAATTTTTTCTCTTCTTGCATGTGTAGTAAAACTACTGAGACTTTGTTGCTAAGTTTGTTAACCTGCTGTGGATAAAACGTTTCAAGTAATGCATCATTCAAACAGCAATCAGAAAAACAAAAAAGATAAAGTTATGTTTCAGCCGTATTTTCAGTAAAACAGTTAATTGCAGAAATAATGTCAAGGGTGGTTCTGAAGTAAACTGCAGTAGACCTGCTTATAGAAGTAGTTCTGAATTGTGTTACAGAGTGGCTTTTATCCTGGTCTGCTGCACAGATGTAGTTGAGATTTCTGCTTTGAAAATTAATGTTACCATTTTGGAAAGAGAATATCACTGTACTTCTGGTTGCTGTGTTTTGTCACTAGAAGACTCAGAGTGTACCACCAAAGCATAATCCTTCAAGAACTCCTCAATATCCAGGATAGCTCCTTACATGTTTTGAAATACTGTTTTTCTTTTTCTTAGCTCCAAACACAAGAGATTTAGATGTTTTCCTGAGAAAACAAGAGTCAGGCTTTGGTTTCCGGGTGCTTGGTGGGGACGGACCAGATCAGCCTGTAAGTGAAACTGATCACAGTTATTCACAGTATTGCTGTTGGAATGATCCTACTCTGTCATCCCCATTTCCCATCATCCCATCCAGACAGCTCAGTGATGGCAAAATTGATTGATTCGTACCTGCCTTTCAGAGATCAGGAATTAGTCCTCATTACCTTTATTTTTTCCCCTCTTCGTGGACTCCATTCTCCAAGGTTCTGCGCCTTTCCCGCTACCGAGCCCATCCTTGGCCGCAATTTTCTGTCGGGCCGAGGACACTGGCGGTGTTTCTACAGCTGTTGCCCTGTCTCGGAGCCCTCGGAAGGGCCATGCTGGTCCCCAGCCTTTGCCCATTGATTCTGATCCCAGTAGTGATCTGTCATTGGTGAGCTGTGCACAGCAGCGCATCCTGGGAAGCAGCTGAGTGGAAGTGGTTGCTCCTTCTGTCAAAATTTCATTAGGCTGTTCCTTTCCTTGCTGCCCAGTGAAATGAGGTTTGAGATGGTGACACACCCCTTTTATTCCCTGCTTCTCCCGTTGGATTTTTAGGCATGCATTGTGTCGGAGGCAGCTGAGCAAATGCCAGACCAGACACCCCTGGATGGTCTGCTCTCCAAGGGCAGGTTTTAGGCGACTCCCCTGTATTTTCAAACATGCATAAATTTCTCTTTGGGAAGAAGCTCTAAGACTTGTACTATATATCAGGGACCTTTCTTTAAGCTGTTTAAGTGGAGAGAAAAAGCTTTTGGAATAGATCTGCATAGATTGTTTTCCAATTACAGTGAAGGAATTAGGTTTTTCCATTCCCAGCTGTGATTCAATGCTAGCCTTTTTTTTTTTTCTTTCTCCCTCACTAATATGCATTTAAAGTAAAAAGCAAACACAGAGACTGTTACTTCTGTTTATAGCATTTGTGGTGTTTGGTTTCCATAACACCCATAGCTGTTAGGAAGTGTGGAGCTGAGGTCTTGAGTGCTGTGTACTGATGAGCTGCCCGCCATTCTTAACCTCCAGCAATACTAGCTGTGGTTACCCTTAATCTTCCATTTAATTGAAAATGATTTTAGCATGTGAAATTGAGTGTGGTGTTCTTCTCTGTATTATATTTAGTAGCACTTTTTGAGGTGGGGGGTAGGCAGAACTGTTGGTGTTTGAATTCATTATCTAATTACCAAAAGCTGAGAACTGAAGCAACTTGAAATGTGGAACTGTCTATAAGCAACTTTTCAGAAACAAACTTGAGTTTGTTCAAAAGCTTTTATTTCTTCCCCAGTCATTCTTCCTCAGTCTTGGTAAAAAAAAAAATAAAAATAGAGTAGATTGAATGTCAGAGGCTTTTGTGTCATAAATATCTAGGAAATCATATATATAATAAGTACATGGTGTGTGCTCATTTCAAAAATTTTTCTTTCTAATAAACTGGCAAACATGCTCAAGAGAGAAAAACTGACAAAAATATAGATTAAAGATTTTTGAAGTATTAATGAATGCTTTGAGACTCCAGATTGTCTCCACTAGATCAGCTTGTGCAGAGTACAGTTGCTGGTTGCATTTCTGCTAGAGCTGGACAGTGAGGTAATCTTTAAAAAAATGTTCCCCAAAAGACCTCCTCGGCACAGATTCACATGGATTCCAACCACTGTGTGTTCTGATGAACTCATGTTCCCTTTCAAACCCCTGGACTCTGCTCACAGATTTATATTGGAGCCATAATCCCATTGGGAGCAGCGGAAAAGGACGGGAGGCTGCGTGCAGCGGATGAGCTGATGTGCATTGATGGAGTCCCTGTGAAAGGGAAGTCACACAAGCAAGTTCTGGATTTAATGACCAGTGCTGCACGAAACGGGCAGGTGCTGCTCACTGTCCGGAGGAAGATCATCTTCAGTGGTAGGTGTCTGCTTGCCTAGAAAGAGCACTTAGGGCTTGTAATCAAATCCACTGAAGTTGCTCTGGAACTTAATTACTGCACTGGGGCCGAGCAGCCGGAGATTGAGGAAAGTGAGCTATAACTCTTAAATGGAGAAAAGCAGAATTTAAGAGGCTTGGACTCTGTTGCTCGCTAGCTTGCACTGCTCACACAGGTAAGGCTCTGAAAGTTATGATGCAGGGGTGGTTTCTTCAAACCTTTTTGCAGGTAGCAGTTAGAACAGCCATTAGTGCTATGGAAATTGCATGATAATGCGGTCTGTTTTCTCAACATCCCAGAATGTTTTGGGTTGGAAGGGACCTTAAAACACATTTCTTCCCACACCCTGCCGTGGGTAGGGGCACCTTCTATATGCTGTATTCTCAAGTCTTTTAGCATTAGAGTGTAGGAAGATTAACTGTATTCAAACTGGAGCTGTTTCAGAGCAAGATCTTGAGATGCTGCAGTTTTAGATCAGTGTCCAGATCAACACTTTAGAGAAGATTAGTCTGTGACTCCATGAATGACAAAGCTGGGGTGGGATTTACAGCTGACAAGGGCCCCCTGCTCTGATTAGTAACTGCTGTTGCCACCTCATACTGGTACTGACAACTGAGCTTCAGGGTTGTGCTGAAGTTGCTTTGTGTGATTTGTACCTTATTTGTTGTTTGTCTGTTCCCTGCAAGGGGAAAAGCAGGCAGAGGAGGAGGAGCCGCAGCCTGTCCTGACACAGAACGGCTCTCCTCGGCTGAACCGTGTCGACTTTGCCAACCAGCCATGCCCGGAGGTCTACGACGTCCGTCTGCAGCGGAAGGAGAACGAAGGATTTGGCTTTGTCATCCTCACTTCCAAGACCAAACCTCCTCCTGGGGGTAAGTGCCATGTCCTGGTGGCTCTGCCTCTGCTTAACCTCACTGGGGCTTCTCCACGGATATCTCTTCCTGTGCAGTGCTGGTGTTTCCCTCATAGTCAGCTTTCACTCACACTGGCACAGCCCAGCCAGTTGAGTGTTGGTATGTCTTTCTTCATACTTACGCTCTTGTTCACCCAACTGTGACAGAAATGCGGAAAAGGGAATTTATATCTCACCCAAGAGTGTGCACTTGTCCCAGGGCAGCATTTGGGATGTAGATATTTGTCAGGCTCTAGTGATGTTGCATTAATTCATTGGCATTTTAATGGAAGTATAATTTCACCTGTGGCTTTATATTACCTAATCAGGTAAAAATTCTTATTCTGGAGATCTGAGGAAGTACAGTGTACAGTATTTGGTGGAAAACTATGAACTTGTTACTGTCTTTGAGTGTGTTTGTCTAGAAAGATCATCAAAATGAAAAAGTAGTCTGGTCTGGTATTGCAGTTGTGAGATATTGAGGCGGCTCAGGCATAGTTGTCTTTAGTTCTGCCTCTGCGTTCGTCTCTGGGAAAAGGACTGAAATCGAACTTTTTGCCTTCTACTTCTCAGAACATTTCTTCTGTTCTCCAGTCTGTCTGTTCTGGCCCCAAAGCTTTGGTTTCTGGAGGAGTCTGTGCAGGGCATGGTGTCGCTCTGGGGTGAACTGAGGGAACCAAGGCAGGAGAGTTGGAGGACATTTGAGACAATTATTACAAGTGCATATTCATCTCAGAGACCAGGAAAAGCAGTCAGATCTATGCAAATCTGATGTAGCACCTTGCTGGCCTTGCACAGGCTCCCTGCTCAGGTCCTCCCCTAACTGAATCAGTCGCCGGCAGGAGAATCAGTCCCCAGCAGGAGAAGTTTGATATATTTTTAAAGTGTGTTAAGGGTTAATTTTTGTTTGCAAGTAGGAAGAGCTTGCCCATGCATCTGGATGTCTGTGTTACAGTGGATGGCCGTAAGTCTCTCTGAGCCCACACTGTCTGTCAGGGTCAATGCATGAAATGGAAAACTACACTATATATGGTAAAACCAACTGTTCTGGTGCACTCCAGGGACATACATTCTCACTCATCCCTTTGCAAATATGATCCATTTCTTTGCCATTTTCCTTCAGGCACAGCACCCTGTACGTGACAAGGCCATGCTGTGTGGTTGGCATCTCCATTCACTCACAGTGAAGCATTCCTCGTTATTTGCAGGTGTGTCCTGTACAAGCAGTTTCACCCTTTGGAGCAGGAGAGGAGGGACAAACACTGATCTTTGCTCTGTGGTGACCAGTCACAGGACCAAGAGAACAGCTGGAGCTGTGCCAGAGGAGAGTTGGGTTGAATATTAGGAAAAGCTTCTTTGCCCAGAAGGTGGTGAGGCACTGAACAGGCTCCTCAAGGAAGCAGTCACAGGCCCAAGGCTGCCAGAGCTAAAGCAGTGTTTGGACAACACTCTTCAGGCACAAGATGGGATTTGTTTGGATTTTGGGATGTCTTCTGCAGTGCCAGGAGTTGATGATCCTGTGCGTCCCTCCAACTCAGCATATTTTGTGATTCTGTGACTGGCAGTTCTGGGTCTATGTGATGCTTATCTGCTGTGCACATGGTAGAATTCTTGAGGCTGCCCTGTGCAGGGCCAGGATTTGGATTTTCATCCTTGTGGATCCCTTCCCGCTCAGGATATTCCATAATTTTGTGAATACTTACAGTGTTGCTGTGCCTGTTCTTGTTTCTTAGTGATTCCTCACAAGATCGGGCGGGTTATCGAGGGAAGCCCGGCTGACCAGTGTGGGAAGCTGAAGGTGGGTGATAGAATCTCAGCGGTAAACAGCCAGTCCATTGTGGAGCTCTCCCATGACAGCATTGTGCAACTCATCAAAGATGCAGGCAACGTGGTGACCCTCACAGTGGTGGCTGAGGAAGGTAAGGAAGGTGCCACCACACTATCAAAGTTGGGTATTTATCACTGCTGAAGTTTATTGGCTTAAATGGAGCATTTGAAGATGTTTGGAAATTTAGGGGAGTAAATCTTAGAATATCCTGAGTTGAGTGGGACCCATGGGGATCATCAAGTCCTGGAAGTTGAATAAGTTGGAAGCTCATGTGTTTGCTCTGGAAGAGCTAAAGGCAGGTGGGATAGAGAGAGGAGCTGCCACAATAAGGTGCTTGTACCCAATAAGGGGCTAAAATTAGTAACAATGCAGTGAAGAGTGAGAGAAATTCTCATGTGTGAGAGACAGAAAATGCCGCTAACATAGAAACATCCTGTCTGGACCTTGTATTCTCCGGCCAAAGAGAAATGACCCCTCAGGGGGCTGCAGCCGCCACAGGATCATGCTTAGCGAGAAAATCTCTCCTCAGCTCAGGGGCCCAGCTCCTGCTGCTGCAGGTCCTGCCAGAGCTCTCTTCCCAATGCGGCCAGTGCTGCCAGGATGCTCTGTCCCTGCTCTAAGGCCACAGGGACTCCTGCTTTCCAAATCTCTCCATTTAAACCATGAGTTTTTGCTTTCTCCCATGTTAAAACACACAAATTCCCTAATGCTGCATCCCTGCAGCAGAAACATGCTGCAGTTCTGTCTGCCAAAGCTCCCCTTTGGAAAAGGGTCACATCCCACAACTCGGGAAAAAAGCCTTGGCAGGGTTTTCCTGCCAATCTTGCACCTACAAAACCTGCTGTGTCACCTAAGCAGCAAAGTTACTCCTAGGTACTGCAAAGTCCCATCTTCGGAGACTGTGACTTAATGACAGCTCCCATGTAACACTGCATGCACTGTGATATTGTTTCGAAACAAAAATGTAAATATATAGAATCCAGTAATTTGGAGAGAAAAGCTGTTTTCCTGCCCTGCATTTTTCTTGAATGCTGCTTAATTAAGTCCGTATCGTTATTTTGTCAGGAAGTTGGCTTTCTTCACCTTTGAAATAAGACTTAGGTAGAGCCAGGCTGTGAATAAAGCCAGCAGATGATTCTCTAATTTCACGTTCATTGCAAATATTTAACATGCCATCTCAGCCTGTAACGCAGAATTTCAAAGACCTAATATTCCTTTTTTTTAATGCTTGAAGTAGAGAGACCTCTATAAGTTGTTATTTTTCTATTAAGATTTTTATTTTTATCAAATCTGGTTCATTCCAGTTTGAAGGGACACACTTCAAAGCAGTTGCCATGGGTGATGTTTTCTCTGCAGCTTTTAGTCATCAAATACAGACTGATTTGGGTTGGAAGGACCTGAAAGCCCATGGGGCTGCCATGGACAGGAACACCTTCCACTTGTTTTCAAAATAAATTTTCTGAATATCATATTTCTACCCATTATTTGTGTATGACCTTGCATGGACTTTGTGTAAAACCTTTCCCACTGCCTCAATTACAGATTTGGAGCCAAAATACAGAGAAAACACAACCTGGGGAGACTCAACAAAGAGAGGAAAGAACCCCTCAGTAGCAGGTGGTAAAACCAGAGAAAAGATCAGTCAGAAAAAATCTGTGGGTCAGAGGAGCTGGAGTTGGCGTGTTTGAGATGTAAAGAATTTTGTGACAGTGAAGGAGAAAGAAGCAGAACTGGTCCCACTGGAGTGGGAATATATCTCCACTTTAAAATTCCACTCGATGTAGCTGAAGAAATAAGAGTTTAGCTCCCAGTAGAGCCCTGTGTAGTGGGGGAATCCAGCATGGATGTGGGCGAGTCGAGGCTTCAGACACTCAGGGACAGAGCTGAGCCTCACAAGGCTGCTTCACACCCAGGAAAATCCAGGATACAGCTCCAAAAACACAAAGTGCCCTTTTTGCTGGAAGCTGTTGAGCCTCACAAGGCAGAAACCCTGATAGAGTTTGCTGTTCCCTAGCTTTGTCCTCTGAGAGTGGCAACAAAACCTCTGCCTGGTCCCCTTCCCTGCCCCTAGGCTTTCACAGGCCTGTGATCTTTCCTTTTCATGGGATTAAATGAATTCCCTTCATGCGCCAGAAGAAATTCTTTAACATTTTTCACAAAAGCAGAAGCCTGTCAGCTTTTGTCATGTATTAGTTGGGAACACACGAGAGGAGGCTGTAGAGAGGGCTGCAGGATTTGTACAAACAGATGGCGTTTTTCTTGCCCATGCTTCTAAATTAAAAATCTGAGGAGTAAAAGTTGACATTTTGTCTCTAGAGAAAAACCTCTTTAAGGCATGTCATGAGAACAGCATCAAGCAGATGTGTGGAGGGCTCGGGAGGTCTCACATACCTGAGAAATTCAGTGTAATATGCTTTAAATTTCTCTCCCCTTAACATTCTTGAGCACTTTTTTGTATTTTAGTGGGATTTGTTTGTTCTTAATTAAGAAATGCAGTGATGTGCTGCACCTAATGGGGCTGGAACGTCTCTAGTTCTGGTGCTGGGAATTATTGATGGCTTTCTAACCCTTTCAGGGAAAAGGAGTTAATAGTTTATATTTCAGCACAGAAGTTCATCTTGGGCCATTGCTTGCCATTCAGGTTCCAGCTAAGAGGCAGCTTTTTGCATAGGCTGTGGTTCTTTATTCTTAAATGAGAGTGTCAGTTTTGTATCCTGAAACATGGGGCTTTTTCCAGAAATGCACTGGATGTTTGTAAAGTGCACACTAACAGTATTTTCCCTGGAGGGAAAAATAATAGGAAGTTATTTTAAATGGTTTTATCAAAGCCTTTTTTTTCACTTAGCTTTTGGGAGAAGGCAAAAGACTTTAACATTCCTCTTGATTGCCTGCCAGTAAACTCCTTTTCCCAAGAGACCAGTTCCTTACCTGGAGCTGGGCAATGGAAAACTGTTGTGCCTTAAATGAGTTGGCAATTTCCCTTTATTTGATGGGGCCTTCACCTCTAAATCCCCATTTCTCTGCAGATCCTCATTCCCTTACCTTGAAGAGGGGTATTTCTCAAATGGACATTGTTCTTCATCTCTTAAAAAATCTTACGATAATGAATATCTGAACCAATTCAATGGATCTAATCAGCCCTGATCCCCTCTGGCATTTATTAAGTTGCTAACAGGCTAAAACCCTTCTGTTCATGTCAGGATCCATACAATTGTGTTGGTATTTCCAGAGGAAAAGCAGAGTAAAAGAATAAAAATAAAGACTAGAATTGCTAAGAATGTATTCCATGGAACTGATGAGCTGTACTTGTGTCCCTGGCTTGGAAAATCCTCTCTCCATTGTGCCCACATGAGCTTGGTTCAAGGTGTTGTGGCTGCAGTTCCTTGGGAGCAGTAGCCCCCAGCACTGGTGGTGACCATTGTCCTGGCTGCAGATTTGTGAAGTTGTGACTGTTGATTTTGTTTGGATTCTAGAGCAACGTGGTCCTCCATCAGGAACAAACTCAGCCAGGCAGAGCCCAGCCCCACAGCACCGACCACTGGGATTGGCACCGATCAACCCTGACAGGTTGGGAAAAAGGGGCTGGGAATGGTGGGAAAAGCATGGCCAGAGGTATTAATGTGAAGGCAACATCCACGTCCTTTCACCTTTCCGTAGGGGAGCTACAGAAGGTGAAGCTGGAAAAGAAGTTTCTAATAGTTACCGGCTGTCCTGGCCTGAGCACAAGCACATGGCACAGTTGGATGCTGCTTCAGGTGTTGGCAGCCGTCATTCCCAGGTACAAGAATCCATCTAGAGGGTGTGGAGACACAGGGAATACTCATCCATCAAGGCGCTCTAGTGGCATTACCACAGAGTTCTCAAAAGCAGAATGTTAAAACATTTCCCTGTAGGATACAGGTAGAACAGTTGTGTATAAAAATATACTGAAGTGTCTCACAGAATGTTTTTGCTCATGTTTCAAATGTGATTATCTCCTATGGGTAGTTGAACACTCATTATAGCTATGAAAGAAACACAAAATGCTTGTAATGGAGTGACTATAGACCCTTTGGCAAAGTTTCTTCAAGAATTTTGTGCCTATCTCAGATTAGAATGAAAGATCTTCTGAATGTTTGGACTTGGATTAAAACCATTACCCTGAGTCATCCCTGAGTTGGGATGAATGCTGTTTAAGTGCTCAAAATAGAGAAATATTGTGATATTTTTCTAGAAAAACAGAAGGTTAAATCTGCCTACAGGTCCTCATCTCTCTCTTTTTTTTTTTTTTTTTTTTCCCTGTGACTTCCTGCACAGAATGCTGGCTGTTTCCCAGTGGAGTTGGAAAGGGGCCCTCGAGGGTTTGGATTCAGCCTCCGAGGAGGAAAGGAATACAACATGGGCTTATTCATCCTCCGTCTGGCTGAGGATGGGCCGGCAGTCAAGGATGGAAGAGTCCACGTAAGTTGCGCTTCTCTAATCAATTTGTTGATGCAGTTGATACATTAATTTATCCAGAGTGGCAGCAAACTTGGATTTTCACAAGCACAGGGTCCCAGAACAGCATCTGAGCCTTTGCCCTTCTTCCAGCTGTCCCTGGAAAAAAGGGCAAAGCTGGCTATGGGCTTTTAGATGAGACAACCATGAACAGCTCTGGCCATCCCAAAGGAATTGTTTGCTTTGCTGGGGTTACAGTAGCATCCCTGAGTGTGAGTAGCAGGTATTCACGGCTATTTTAGGAACCCCAAGAAGAGATTGCACAGTGAACCAGAGAGCTGGGAGGAGAATCGCTGTCCAAGTCCATTAAGTTTTGAGGAATGTTTGTGTGTACATTGTGCTGTGGCTGTTCTATGCCATTTCTGGAGACAGAGTCCTGATTTTTTCCCCAAATATTATGTTAATTCTTGCCTTTGTGTAAGGAATTCACTCTGAAATATTGTAGTAAAAGCAGAGTACATGGATGCAGCAGAAGGAACAATGGTAAGCGAGACTCTGTGGCTGCTGCCCAGGGTTGGATTTTCAGAGACTGAAGCATCAAGGTGAGCCAGGTGCCCATGAGATGCCATCCCTTGCAGTCCTTGTGCTTCCCTGTTGCTGGCACGAGGCTCTGCCTCTCTTTGTCCTCTATTTGCAGAATGGGGCTGGCACAGATACTTGCTGCGAGGCTTAAATGGATGTGGAATTCTTAGTATTCCTAACTTCTCTTATCCTGTTCTTCACAGTAATTAGTATTTTCCCCCACTTGCTTGAGAGACAGCACAAGTTTAGCATTCAGTGCTCATATTTTTTCTCATTGTCCTCCTTCAGGTGATGTCACATTGAGCTCCAGGGCTTTGCTTTTTGGGCAAAGCAACCAAAAAAATTGTTCAGCCCAGAGAAGAAGAGCCAGAGGTCAGACCTCACCAGGGTCTGCAGCTTCCTCCTGAGAGACAGGACCAGTGTCAGGCCCTGGAGGAATGGTTGGAGCTGTGTCAGGGGAGGGTTATGTTAGATATTGGGAAAAGGTTCTTCCCTCTGAGAGTGGTCTGGCATTGGAACAGGCTACCCAGGGAATGGTCACAACCCCAAGGCTGCCAGAGTTCAGAGAGTGCTTGGACAATGCTTTCAGGCACAGGATGGGATTGTCTGGGTGTCTTGTGCCGAGCTACATCTTTGATCTTCCCATCCTCGACACTAAGCTCCTCCCAGTGCTGGCATGTGCCAAGTCCCCAGCCCAGCCCAGAGCACGATGGGCTGAGCTCGCCCAGCCTGAGGTTATTCACATTTTTAATTTCTTGTCATCTGGATGTGGTGTCTCTTTCTGGTTGTACTTCAACAGTGTGAGGAGGAACTTCTCATCCAGCTAGCTGAACTGTCCAGGTGTGTCTCAGACCCAGCCTGTCCACGAAGAGCCAGCAGTGACCTCCTTTTGCAGAGTGACTTCAAAAAAGGCCAGGAAGCCTCTTTAAGCTGCTAATGTTACACACCAGTGACATCTGTTGGCTGCTGTGTGCAGTGCCAGATAGGCTCCCGCTCCCTTTTTTCCCCCATTTCCCTTCTCAGTTTTGCCTAATAGAGAACTATTTTTGGGGTATGCTATTCCAGCCCCTTTCCAGCAGCCAGGGAAATTAGCGCTGGCTGAAATTACCTGCCTGGTACCTGTGAGAATTGTTTACTCGCTCTGAAACCTCATCACTGATGTGATCAACCGAAAATAACAATTCCTTTCCCTATGTCAAATCCGTTTGCGTGGTGTTCAGCTTGGCCGTGGGTATAGGGAAGGTGCTGTGTCCTCTCCTGCATAAGGTGACCTCAGGCGCGTGTGATGTGGTTGATCCATGTGCTACCTCCACAGCATGATCCAGGATCAATGAAAATGTATTCAAGCACATCCTGTATCTGCCTCATCACTTGTAAATAAATAGAAGATGTAGTTAAGATCTCTGGAATCTTTCCTGAACAGACAACCTCTGTGCACCTCTGAACCCCCAGACCCTAGGGTGACATTCTGCTTGTAATCCATGGAATGGTGTCACTAATGCCCACTGGATTTTTAGCACGAGAAGGAAAACAGAAGCGTCTGCCTCTGTTACTTTTTCTCTCTAAATTAGAAACCAGTTCACAGTGTCAGAGATTGCCAAAAACTAATCTGCTGCCCTTGTTTCCTCAGGTTGGTGACCAAATTGTGGAAATTAATGGAGAGCCTACCCAAGGAATCACTCACACACGAGCCATTGAGCTGATTCAGGCTGGAGGAAATAAAGTTTTGCTGCTGCTGAGACCAGGGACTGGACTGATACCAGATCACAGTATGTTGTCTCAAGGGCTGTTTGATTTTGAGGGTGCAAGGCAGGGAAGTAAAGTGGGATAAGGAGATTCTGCTGCTTGTTCACTGCAGTAGTTGGCAGTTGCCTTTGTGATAGCTGTGCATTTATTATTGAATTAAATTGAAAATTAAAATACAAAAATTGAAAAATAAAATATCTATTTTCAAATACAAGGAATATTTGGGGTAAAATTAACACATGACGGTACGTAGGAGTATTGCACAATCTGAAATTATTCCATATTTCTAATTAGCTTCTCAGCTCTGTCCAAGCTAATCCAATTCTTCTATAAAAATATGATGATTAACCCTGATTGCCTTTTAATTTAAATGAAAATTCTCCGTGCTACAATATTGTTAAAAGTTTGTTTCTGTACGGATTTACTTCTGGTTTTAGCCTTCTAAGTTATGAAATGCTTTGTTTTTCAAAGTCAAAACTTCAGGAAGCAGGAAAGGGACAACTTTACTCTCCAAAGTTTGATTCAAGGTGATTTCTGTGTCTACAAAAGGAAACTGCAGCTTTGTAGGCCAAAAAAAAAACCAACCCAAAAAACCCAGGAAGGACAGCAGAGCAAATGTTTGCAGGACCCACAGAGTTCAGAACTGGTGAATTTGTGTCTAATGCAGTCCCAAGACTTGTGTCAGAGACTCGTGGCAGTGGCAGCAGCAGCATTTTAAAGCAAAGAACATATAACTTCCTTATTCTTTGTAAGCCCTCATGCTGACACCAAGGTGCTGATGGCTAAACTTCCTAAATTGTAGGGTCATTTTTTCTGATAAGGAGTTTTTCAGTCACAGTGACCAACGCCAAGCTTATCCTTTCAAAATCCCAAACACACAGTTTGAGCTACCAAATACTTTGTGTGTTCAGTCACTAGCATTACTTACTGGCATTCACTCAAAGGGTAAAATCTGCTCAGAACCGTCTCAATTGCTTTCCTCTCGAGAGCTAGAAAAGGGTCCTGAGCATCACTGCTGGCCCTGCCGGTCACAGAAATTCCCTGAGCTTGAGGTAGAAACAGAATCAGACAAAAGGCAACCTCTGGAGCATGTCCAGGCCAGCCCTCTGTCTAGAGTGGGGCCTGGGATAGGTGAAGGAAATGGTGGCGTGGGGAAGGGTTTATGGCCTCTTGCCTTGCTGTTAATCCCACATTTCTGATTGAAGTCTTGCTTGCTGTACTCTGTGATTTTTTTTTGGTATGTACTTCTGGGCTTTTTCTCTTCCTCCTTCAGGTTTGGCTCCTTCCAGTCTGTGTCCCTACGTGAAACCTGAGCAACATTAAGGGCTTTCAGTGCTTTTCTTGGTTTTTCCTTAAAGACTTGGTAAATCTGCATGTCTTGTTTCATCTCTTCCTATTTTTAAAGTGCAAAGCTATGAATAACCCCAACTTTTCACTGTTTCAGATTTCTTGAGGTATAACAGTTCTAGTTTGTTATCAAATAGTGTAGGTCAGGGACTTTTTGATTTGAAATTTTGCTTTGTAGGCTTTAAAATTGTTTTGATTCAAGACCGTGTCAGTCCTGCAGGGATCCGGCATTCTGAGCATAGATATTTTATTCTAAAATCACATCCTCAGGTTTGTTGTAGAACAGCACAATACAGAAGGCTGGCTAAATAAAGCTTTGAAAGTATGCTACTCCATAATGTTTTTTGAATTGAACTCAGTAGTTTGCCAATGATTACTTTTTGTGTGTTTAACCAAATCTCTTGCCGTTTGCTTCCAGGTGATTGGGATAGCTACAATCCTGCTTCATCAAATGTAATATATGAAGAACAGTCACCATTATTATCTTCATCTTCCCATTCTGCTTTCCCATCTGAAATGTGTTATTTAGCAGTACCAGGAGAAGCTTCAACCGGAGTTCAGCTGTCTGAGGAACTGGAACAAGCAGAACTCACTGTGCCTGACAAGATAAGCACTTTAACTGAAAACCTGTGTGAGAGGAAGCCTCAGTCTTCTCCCCAGAGAACAAAGAACAGATGGGAATGTCCCTCGAGTCCTGGGTTTGGAATCATTCAACGTAGTTCAGAAGCAAGGACCAGAAGGGGCAGATCTGCCAGTCCAGCAAAGTCAGGGGTTGCTGAAGGATACCCTCACATGGGATTCCACAGCCCTGGGAAAGGGGATCCTGAGAAAAACAATCTCTCATGTAAATCTGACAGTTCCAGGAGTGAGAGTAAAACCACAGGAAAAGGGATGAAGAATAGTGACAAAAAGGAGTCTTCCCATGGAAATCGAGGAAGGTCAGCAAGTCCCCAAAGGCATCATGGCAAGCCAGGAAGCACAGAAACAGTGGGAAGGATCCAAACATCCTGTTCTGTTGAGCAGTTGAAAGGTGGGAATGGTAAACCAGAAGTCACCAGGAAAGAAATGAAGCAGAAGACCCCAGGAAAGACAGAAGGGTGTTCTGCAGACCAACATTATCCATTGTTTGGTGGGAATAACCTTCCCTTTAGGGACTCCAGGAGAAATGCCTCTGAGGATGATTTATTAACCAAGTCCAGCTCTGGAGACACAAGTTCCAGCAGATTCAAAACCTCTAGCCTTTCCAATATCCCACTGCTTTCCATGGAGAAACAAAGGAGAGTGGAAACACAGGAAGCTCTTATGCTGAACAGACACCATGGAGAGAGACACATGGAGCTGCCCAATGAAACCAAAGATGGAACTTCCCAACCCAAGAAGAATTCTCCAGTAAGGAAAATAGTGATAACTCCCGGGCCGTGGAGGGTCCCCAGTGGCAGTAAGGGCACCCCAGCAGCAGGGGTGCCTGGAAAACGGGTGTGACTGACTGAGAGACACTGGATTTTTTTTGAGAACAAACATGTTTTGATCAATTTTCCAGTAAGGGTAATTTAAAGTATTGGTTTTTCCTCACACAGTTGTCTTTTTTTTTTTTTTCCTTCCTCAGAAACTGGTTGTTGGGGGGAAGTATTTGCTTTGTTCGTAAATTATCTAAGCTCCATGAAGGACTTTCAGATTGCTTCAGTGAAACTCTTCCTGAGCTGCTGTCCCCATGTCCCTTTGCAGGCCATGTCTGCTGCTCCCAGTGTTGCACTGCTGCAGCTTCCCCGAGTATTGTGAACTCTGAACAAAGTTATTTAATGCCTCTATTGCCAATGTGATCCTGACTCACTTCCTGTTGTTGTGCCAAGCTATCTACTGAATCCAGTCAATCTAACCCTTCCCACATGGATTCCAGTCAGAGACAAGGCAGGTTTTGGTGTTTTCTCTAGGGCGGGTTGCATGTTTACATCAGGAAACCCACGTGTTCTTGCTGGGTCAGGGAGAACACAGGTGAGTTGGTTCTACCAGTTCCAGGACAGCAAATGAGCTGCTGATGCTGCTCAGTTCATATGTTTCCTGGAATTTTTATGCCTAATACAAAACCCTGGTATATGTATTTGACACAATTTTGTAATTTTGCTTTTTCTGACACAGCAGAATCACTTTAGTTCCTTGATTCACAGGGATTTGGGTTGCAAACATCCGTGAGAAGAAAGAAAATTCTGAGTTCTGTTAAATAACACAATTCCTTTGGTTTCACTTGTGGCACCATGACACCCTCAGCCTCAGTGTGGAGTTCATACTGAAGTCCCATCTTTAATTATTTAATGCTAGTTAGGAATTGGGTTTTTTTCCCCTCTATAGAGGTAAGAACCTACCTTAGGACAGACTCAGCTACCAGAGCAGCTTTTTCAGTGAAGGTCTTGCCTGTATATTTTAGAACTCTCCCCCGTTTACTATGGATATGTGATCAAGGAGCGTTGGTGACAAACAGGATGCAGGAGACACACCATCTATGGTTTGGGCTGGCAGAGATGTTTTAAAGAGGGATGTTACCGCCAGAACCTACTGACACATCAGTCTTTTAGCTGTAAGAACAATAGAAATGGAAGGGGTTTATTTTATTTGCAGTTCTAGTGATTATTTCCTGACATCTGAGATTTTTAACGACTGGAGAAAATTGGTGAAAGAAGGCCCTTTGCTGGAGAAAGAAGAGTAAATCATTGAGCTTTACTTAAAATACAAACATGATTTGCTCTTTGCAAGTGAATATCTCATTTTGGCTTTGAAACCCTTTAAATGTTTTTGAAGGCTAACAAAGCACAGTGAGGCAGTTCTGAGTGGAATTTTTCACGAGTACAGCTGAGTGCTCAAACAGCTTTTAAGCAAAGACTTTGGGAATTCAAAAGGCTTTAAAGCAGCTCTGAACTGTGCTCACCTGCTCGACACCAGGGTTGCTATGTAGCATAACACGTACAAATACTCCCTGGTTGGAATATGACTGTGAAATATTTAATACTCTGAAGTAGCCTGTGTAGATATTGCCCTGTGTTCTTCCCCAGAGGTTGGTTGATGTTGAGCTGTGTGCACTTGGCCTGACCACTGAGTATAGTGAAAAATCCAGTCCTTTAATTCCAGATTAATTAGTCCCACTGAAATTATTTCCCTGCCATCAACTCCTCTATTTTTCTATATGTTCATGTGACCTGATAATGTCTTACCTGTGTGTGGTTTCTCCTTCCATAGACCTTGTATCTGTACTTCCTGTATCAGACTTAGCCATGTGGCCTTGGAATGCTACGCAATGTATGGATGTACTGGGTGTAAATGTTTATATATTGTACAGCACCTTTATACAGACTTCTGAGGTTCTGACTAGAGAGAGACCTGTAAATCGCTCATTATTTTTTATATAGATATTAAAAACAAATTCCAGTTCGTGGCCTGTTGATTCTGCACTGTCTAAACCGGGTTCTTGCTTGGCTTTCAGGGGTGTCATGCAGGTTTTACCCACAAACATGCTACTCTTCTGGAAAATGAATGCAGTTTCTCATTGGAAGTCCTTGATCCCCCGTTCAAAAACCAAATGTTCAGGAAAGACGGTATAAAAACCTTAAATTAAGTCCTGTCAAAACAGTACAGTGATGAAGTACTCGTCCTGCAGGTTTATTGGTACATTTTGCTATATAAAATTGTTATCTCCTTTTATATCTCACAACTTTTCCTTCTATAGAAAATAGCTGTAAACAATTTAGTACCAGCTGCAGCTCTTGTATGGCTTTAGTGCTTGATGTCCCACACCAGTTCCTACTGGTTTCAGTGCTACCTGCCAGGATTCAGCCCCATTAATCCAGTTTTTCTGTGCATGGCATGGGATGACATGATGAGGCCAGCACATTCCAGATATTTTACAACAATAAAGCAGAAGGAAAACTTTTGATACATACACTGAGAATCTGTTTAAAAATTGAATGCCAGTTCCTCTTGTCAGTTTGCAGGAGGCGTTTGGTGCTGCCAGGGCAACCAGAGTTTTCCTTCGCTGTAGCTTTGGTCTGGGAGATATGGAGTTGCCCCCTCCTAACCCTTACCTCCTCCCCTCAGCCCTCTTCTGTCGTGTCCCCTTCTCATCCCCTCACCCCTACTCGAACTTCCAGCCTGCTCCTGCCCGATCCATCTCTCTGCCCTTTACCCCTCCCCAGCCCGCCCCGCCCCATCCCTCTCTCCCCCCACCGCCAAGCTTTTAGTATAGTTCTAAGATCTCATTTTCTTTTAATATAATAGAGATCATAAAATAAAAAATCAGCCTTCTGAAAGGTGGAGTCAAGATTCTCATCTCTTCCCTCATCCTGGGGACCCTCAAACACCACCACAATCACCGGCTTGAGCTGGTCTGGGCAGCACCAAATAAAATAAAAAGCTGTAAAAACAGAAAAATTTAAAATAAAAATTAAACTAAAAATAACTTAAAAATTAAAAAATAAAATTAAAAATAAATGAAAAAATAAAAACCTGTAAAGTGCTATAAAGTGAAGTGCCATAAAAGTTCCATAAAAGCAAGTGCAATAAAGCGCGACTGTCATAAAGTTGTGCCGTACAAGATGGCGGCGCCCTGGCCGTCACGGGGTGCCGTACAACATGGCAGTGCCGTGGCGGTCTCGGACAGCCGTCCGAGTTACGTGATGCCGAGCAAAGATGACGGCTTTCCGAGCCGGGTTTTCTCGCTTTGTGGCGCTTTCTGTGTGCCTTCCGCGCCTCGCCGGTGGCGGTGATGGCATCCCGGTTCGCCCATAGCGGGCGGCGTCGCGTGAAATTGTTTCTAGGGGGCGGGGTCGGTGTCGGCATTTTTATCAGGCAGCTGGCAAGACGGCTACGCCTTGGGGTCTTTCTAAGGCGTTCAGCGCCATGTCGATGCGGTGACGTCATCAGCCGGCACTCTGCCTGCGGTTCGTCGGTGCAGACGGCACTGTACTTGCAGTGCGCCCGAGCAGACGGCAGGAGACGCTGTATAAATAAAGTATAAAATATAAAGTATCTAGAAAAAGGAATAAAAGCTATATGTCACGTGCAGATGTAGAAAATTTCAGGTTCCCAGGGAGTACAGAGTTTTCTTTAAATCATTTTAGTTTGAGGGTGTTTTTACTCCCAGATAGGCTGAAAGTTTCTACTGCTGCTTTTATATTCTAAAGCTAGAAAGGAAAACCATGTTAGAAACACGAAAGGAAAGCAAAGGAAACTGAAAAAGGAAGAGTGAAAAAGGGGGCCAAAAAAAGAAAAAGGAGTTGGAGTGGAAAAGAGAGGGCATTCGGGAGGAGCGGTGCTGCCTCAGGTCCTTCCCCGCCCAGGAGCGAAGGACCCGTTTGATGCCCGGGAGGGACTGCAGCTCCCGGTGGCGGGGGACGGAGCCGTGGCTGTCAGCCCGAGACTCCAAATCCCGGCAGGCCCTGCTGCCGGCGCGGCGTGTGACGCAACGGCCGACGCGGCACATGAGTGGCTGGCGTGCCAGGCGGCCGCGCGGGGCTGTGCGCGGGCAGCTGCCGGCGCCTCTCCCGCGCGGGACGGCGACGCTGGAGGGGCGCAGCCTCCGTCTGGCCGCCCGCCCGGAGCTGAGCAGCGCGGAAGGAGCGTCCGCCCGGTTCCTCGGCCTCCCTCAGCGGTGCCGGGGGCGGGGGCGCTGCCGCACGCCGATGCCGGAGGGCGAGGCGGTGCTTTGCTGCCGCGGGCCGGGAGCTGCAGGAGCCGCCCCGGGCGAGCGGCGCCGGGCGCTGCCGCGGTCCCGGTGGGGCGGCTGCCCTCGGGCTGGCGGAGGCGCCGGAGGAGCCCCCGAGCTGCAGCCGTCTCCCTCGGGCTGCTGCCGGTGCTGCGGGAGGAGGCGGCTCCGCCGCGTGTTGGGCGCTGCGAGCAGGGAGCGCTGCGGTATCGCCGGCATGACGGGGCTGCTGCCTGCGTTAGTGCTCGTGGCTCTTTGTGCCGTGACAGCGGATGGAGCGGCGCTGGGCGGTAAAGCCAGAGATGGCCGGGAGAATGCCCAGCGCGGGGAGCGGGCGGGCTGTATGCTTCGGATGGCACAGGTGCGAGCTGCAAAGTCAACCCCCCTTCCGCCCCTGCCCTCCCGAGCCCCAGGGAAAATGCTTTCCAGCATTGTCGAGCTTCTGAGAGACAAAACTTGTGATTTGACACTTGCATCCAGAAAAGGTTTCTGTCTAGATTAGCAAATGCCTAAATTGTTCTTGGTTACATCCCATGACCGGTTTTAGGCAGTGACTTTATACTACTTTTAGGATTTTCTTGTACAATGGTGAGAAAATAGGCAGGTCTGATAGTGGTTTCACTTTTGTTCTACTTCACGTTCCATAAGATTCTTTTATCCAAGCACTTGTTTTAAAATTCTACTGTAAGCGTTTGTGGTTCACTTTTGTTTTCTTTGCAGCACCCGGGCCTTTTTTTTTTTCTCTAAATCGGGAGTAAATATAGCTGAGTAAAATTACCTTGGTTATCTTCCTTCTTTTTAAACTTAATTTTTTTTATTAATAATTCTATTTGAATATGCAGAAAAAGTGGGTATGTCCTGTAATCTATGCTAGCTTTTCTCGTTTACAGGGTACTCACAAAATATGTCTCCCTTAGTGTCCCACAGAAACATTCTGGGTGAAATCTGAATTAAGGTATGTGTTTTCAAATAAGTAATCAGTTTAGGTATTTGCCTGTGTACCTTTTCCTGTAATTCAGAGCTTGTGTTCTGTGGGTTTTATGATAAACCTGTAAAACATGTAAGAATGGTTTTGCAAGTCTGAATCGTTGAAGGCAGCAATAAGTGGATTTAAAGCCTGTTCTTGAGCAGACAAAGGGGAAAAGTGTGACTCTGATGCTGAACTTGTCATTTTTCATTTGACTTGCCTTTAATTATTGAAGAAGAGAGAGAACTAGGAAAAGAAATAGAATTGATTATTGAGCACTCCTAAAAAGCTCACCATGATTCTGTGTAGAGCCAAAGTGAAGGATGATGGAACAGAGCTCTGTGCATTAGAAGGAAATAAACCTGATGTCCACACAGAGTCTTACTAATTTCTCTTTTTAAAATGCAAAATAAGTTTAGGAAGTGTTGGAAGTTAGTATTTTGGGAAAGAAATGGCAGTTCCACAAAACATTCCATTCCATTTAAGAGAGGCCCTTGGACTGATTCATGTTGTAACTGCTGTCACTGCAATCAGTTGGTGGTTCAGCCTTGAAACGTGCACTTGGCCTTCTATAAAGCACTGTTTTGTTTGCCTTTCAGTGCTATGAGTCTTGATAAATTGGAGAAGTGCCCAAGAGAAATTCATCATCCTGAGATACAAAAGGTAGGAAGTGACTTTTTTTGGTTTGGTTCTTTATTGTTTTCTGGAAATAGAAGTAATTAAGTATAGATACTACTGGTTTGTTTCTTCCAGTAGCTGATAATACTAATACCAATAATAATAATAATAAGAGTAAAGTAATACTACTTAAACTGTCTTTATTTATCCATTGAACTGGCCATTTTAAATCTAAACTTCTAAACACAAATCAAACCATCATCCTTGTAGAATCTTTAATAGGAGTGGGCTAAAGATCCTGGTTTTGTTGACAGGATTTATTGGTTCATGAAGAGCAAGAGGTAAGTACAAGCCTAACTACCCTCTAGCTCACAGACCTGCCCGGTGAATAGAGCTTTGTTTTTTTGATGGGCTTGTGATGACTTTGAAATCAATTGCTCATTCATTACAGTAAAAAAAAAAATTGTTTTGAACATGACAGCAAAAATAACTTTAAGCACAACTTAATAATAATAGATCACCAATTTTAGTTAATAATTTTATGCTATACTCTTGGGTGAGGGAAGACTCGGACACTCAATATGAGATCAGCAAGCTATGTTTATTGCAGAGAGTATCAGACACTTATATAGCACATAATAAGCTTATGAATATTCTGTAAGCCAAGCG
Organism: Melospiza melodia melodia; assembly: GCF_035770615.1. Lineage (NCBI taxonomy): Eukaryota > Metazoa > Chordata > Aves > Passeriformes > Passerellidae > Melospiza > Melospiza melodia. The sequence continues at coordinate 9,261,840 of NC_086221.1, forward strand.
ATCTATTGGTTAAACTATACCATCAACTCTTCCTCATTCCTTTGGGCCTACATTCCCTATTTCCCACGTCTCTCTGTCTACTTGTTATCCTACCCAGCTAGGCCCAGGCACACGCTATCTTGCAGGTGCAAAACTCAAAAATACCTGTGTTCGGTACTTTCCCAGCTCCTGGTCGGCTAACGAGCGAATGTCTGCGTGACCTCTGTCATGGAGCCATTTCTCCACACTATACTGTCAAAGTTTAAAGGTAAATTATTATATATTAGGAGATGGTATAAAGTGTATGTTGTAATGTGTAGGATATATACAAAGATACGTACTTGAAAGTCCGTAGAGGAAACAAATTTTTACGCCTTCTGTTTGACTGTTTGTCATATATTTGGTTTTATTTCCCAGGGATCAGTGAATTTTAACTCTGGAGTCCTCTATGCTAAGGATGCTCAGCTTACAGATGATGAAATGTTCAGTAATAGTGAGTTTTTCACCTTCTCTTCCATAGTTTTGCTCATCTGAATGAAAAAAAAAAAAGGCAAGATTAAAGAAAAAGCAATAGTTTTATTATTTTTACCCTGTTATGTCTGTTTCCTCAGTATTTGCTGGAGCTGTGCTTACCCAAGGTTTGGGTAAAACAAGCTTTGGGTTCCTTCTGTCTCACTGGGAGTTGCCCAATTCAGTTCCATCTGGTGAAATTCACCCTGAGACCTTACAGAACCAGCTCCAACTACGTGAGAGCCATTTGCAGTTCTCTCCAGACGCCTGGAGAATGGGCGACCTTTCTGAGGATCCGGCGAGCGTGCTTCTGTCAAAACTCAGTCTGTGAAATTTCTGGGGAAAACCCTTCTGTGTCCTGAAGGGTTCAAACCATGGCGAGGATCCAGTTATCAGGTGCTCACCTGGATGGTTCCAGCTGCCAAAGGTAACACTTGTACTCTTGCCCTGTAGTTTACATCTATTGTATTTTTGTTATTTTGCAGGATTTTTTGTCTTTGCAAAATACTGTGCATTTCACTCTTTGGGCACTCTCAGATGGTTCTTTGGTGCAGCACCACCCCATGGGACACTTGGCTGCTGTCCTGAAGGGGTTGGTCGCTAGAATTGTGAATCCTGGAGAGTTTATAAGTCTTCTGTCCCCAGGGAGGTATCATGCTTGGTTTACTTTTGTTCTGTTGGTTAGGCGCTGCTTCTCGTTGCAAGTATGAATTTCAAACTGCCCTGTTCTTTTTTTAACTGTTTTCCTGGTTCTCTCTGTCCGGCAGGGAAAGACTCTCGTATCCTTGTCGTCGGGCTCGGTGCTGTCCAAGAAGATACAGAGACTAAAAAAATCATAAGAAGCAAAATATGACTGCAGGGAAAAGAAGCTGGAGAGAACAGAAGGTGATATTGTTATCCTTACCCTGTATTAGAAACATCCGCTGTGCTTTGATGCTGGCAGCTGCCAGGGGCTTGTTAGCTCTTTGTAGGCAGGTGTAGGTGTTCACTTGTATTTTTTATCTCTGGACAAGTCAATTCAAACTTTGCTAAGCTTACATTTGAAAATTACTCTCTAGAACAGTCCAGCATGACATGCTGGATGTCGTCTCCCAGAGGGACCCAAAACTGCCATAAATTTCACAGGGAGGGATGGGTGTAGAATACTAAAATCTGTCAAGGTTTTCATTTTTATAGGTATTGGCAAAGAAAAGGAATTTATCTCTGAATTCATTTGGAAAGAAACCCTCTCTCTATCCACTTATTTGTATACAGGAATGTAGGAAACTCTGACTAGAGATGGGTAATAGCTTTGAAAATAAAGACATAAGTTTTATCTAGGAATGAACCAATCAAGTGCCCTGAAAGCATGAGAACAGCTGCAGGGGCTGAAGGGAACAGAAAGGGTTCTATCTCATGAACAGAGGTACCTTTTCCTTACAGGTGCTTGTGCTGTAGTTTGGGTTCTGCTTCCTAACATTTCTAGTGTGACAGGGTTTACCATAGAGACAATCTGCCAGGAGGTAGCGCTTTGGGGGGTATGGCAGTCCTGGGTGTGTATTCTGAACTCCTTCAGAATGTTAGGTTTGGAGTATTTCTTATCTCAGGAAAACAGCAGTCTTTTGCATCTGCATATCAGCTGTTGAAATTTTGGGTTCAATTTCTTGAATCACAAATATCATAGGATTCCTCCCAGATGGCAGCTGTCATGAAGTATGGCTCTTCTTGGTCTTGGGTTTCAGGGGCTGTTTCCAAAGTGACCTACAGACATTGGAATGAAATCATTATTTACTGTGTAAAAGAATCACTCTCCAAAGCATCAGCCAAGGTCTAAATGTGCCATTCTGCCTTTTAAAAGTACCAACATCACAGGATTTTTCTCAGATTAAAGCTTCCATGGAGTCGGATCTCTCAAGCCTGGCCCTTGAGAATTGTGGGCCTCCTGTGAACTGGTCTTGCCAGAAGGGCTTGCTGAGTTTTCCATTGTGTGGAAAAGAGATCCCATTTGCAGCCTGAAGCCTCATGTTTCCTGTAGGATTTCCACTCCTAGAATTGCACACTTTGAAGGATTTCTTATAGCAGAAGTTTTTTGGGAACTAGGACTCTGGTTGGATTTGGGTCTCTGGACTCTCAGGTGAAGTGACCTTGAGACACTAGGGCATGCAGATTTCCTTGCTGTTGAAAAGAGCCATTGTTCGCACCCAGGAGCCATGGTCTGAATGGGGGTGTCACCTCTTAAATTTGCAAATGTCACAGGATTTCTTCTAAATGAATGGTGCTAAGAACATAAGGTCTGGCTGGCTTTCGACTTAGAGGTGCCTCCTCTAAATTGGTCTTCAGACGCTAGGTTGGAAAGTGTTCCTACATATGCCAAATAGCCCTTGCTATGCAATTAATAAGCTTCAAATTACCATGGAGTTGCTGCCCCTGCAAAGATTTTGGCAGAGCCTGGTTGTGGTGCCCCACTCCACTCCACCACCCTTAGCAGGTCCTTATGGTTGCATGGGGAATCATCGTGGAGCATGCCAACCCAGCTCCATCCTGGGAACAGCACCTGTATTTTACCCTAAAATTTCTGTCCCATTATAGCTCCTGTTAGGATACAAATGTAACTTCTCGGTTTCCACTGATTTTACCCCCAGTCATCTTTCCATACAGACATTGCTCCACTCCCCAGAGGATTATTGTGAGCAGATGTGAGCTCTGCTGTCCCTTTGGACTGACAAAGACAGAGGTTTTGTCCCAAGTTGCTTTTGAACCTGTCCTGCACCTGTTACGAGTCCTCAGTCTCCTGCAATTTTGTGGGTCAGTCACATGTAAAACAGCACAGCTGGCTGGCATGCTTTGCTCATGAGGGGAGACAAGAGAAGAATCCCTCTGCTCACACCAGACCTGCAGCTGCCAAACCTCACCAAAGCACCTGAGGAGCCCTCAGGGACTGATGGTACAGAAGGGAGGTGATGGAGGACAGCACAGCAGGCAGCCTGCCCTCCATCTGGGTGTGAAGAAGGCAGGGCTGGAAACTGTAAGCAACATCCCAGCAGGTCTGGCTGATGGTGCCACCCAGTGATCTTCCCCTGCCTTTGGGCAGTCCCAGCTGCTGCAGCTCACTTGACAGACTCATTGTCTATACTGTGCTTGGCTGCACTGGAGATGTTGAAGCCGAGGACAGTAATGGTTGCCTTCACATCCCCTGACTGCAGATGGGAAGGAGGGCGAGCTCTGTCACCTTGGGAAGGCGTCTGCAGAGTCACTGCTGCCCGTCTCTGGAGCGTGGCTCCATTGGGGGACCGTGGTAAGGACAGCAGTGCTCACTTAACTGTGCACCTGAGGACAGCTTCAGGATCTTGTCATACTGTGGGAGAGCAGAGCTTCACAGTAAACACCAGCTAACACACTGACTGCCAGTGTTAACACTAACAGTTCTTACCTAAATATTAATACTAGTAACACTTACTATGCGTATTATTAATCCTAGTAGAGGCTGGTAGCGTTCTTTAGGCTGAGGCTTGCATGAAGAATACAAAATTAATTAACGTTGCTGATTATGCTATTGTGTTGAAATACTTGGCCTCCACTGCGGTAGCCCCACGCTTACCTCGATGGCCTGCCCCAGCAGGTCCCAAAACACCTGGATGCAGATCAGCTTAAGCTTCACTGATGTGAAGAGTTCACTCTTTATAATTTTTAAAATTTTAATAAAGGATAAAAGGACAAAATAATCCAGCACTGGGATGCTTTTAGCACACAGCCAAAGAGCACAGAGGTAGCTTAAAAACATGTTCACTATATACTGTTACATTGCTGAGGTTACAGGCATATTCATTAACTTACACATTATTCAAACATTCCTTTGACTTTTTGATGTTCCAGGAACTCTCTTGTTTGGTTTTAACCTCTGACTTGTCTGCAGAACGTTCTGTAAATTAGGTCTACATATTTTATTTCTTCCTGTAGTTTTATCCTGTTGCTTCACACTCCCTGATAACACTGGTAAGAGTCGATAAATCCTTCCTGGATGCTTAAGCTCTTTTTGTGTCACTATTATCTTATCACTTGGTAGGGGCAGTCTGCAGTTATAAGAAGCAGAATAATTGCTTTACACCATTTTCTGAGTTAGTTACATAGAAGTATTTTAGTTTCTATTTTAACATTTTGCTAAAGCCTACCATATATTTATCATGCTACTATTCATATGAAATATACAGTGCATACATAAACTGGCATATTACACTATACAAAGCAGTTCAAAGTAAGAATAAGTTTTACCACATCAAAATACTTGTAATGCAAAAAGCTAATCTATGAATGTGAAAGCCAGTATTGTTTTATCATCTATAACATCCGACGACGAGGGTGAGCAGCGGGCCCGCAGCAGGCGGAGGGCGGGCAGGGGGACGCGGGCACTTAACTTTGGCCAGGGTGCTGATCTCGGCCAGTCGGGGCAGGCCAAGTCCCCGCAGAAGCGCTGCACGCCCTCCCCGCTCCCGAGCCCTCTCCTCACCAAATCGCCGCCGCTCCCTAGTCCGCCCTGCTGTCGCAAAGACGACCCGGAACCCCTCCCGGGCTACACTCCTCTCCGCCTCCTGCCCCGAGTGCCGTTGGGGCGCTCCGGTAGGGGCTCTGCGGGGGTCCTTTCGCCGGGACCTGGGCACGAGAGAAGGCCGGAGAAGGGGACGGGGGTTGCCGCCGCCGCCGCCGCCGCCGCCGCCGCCGCCGCCGCCGCCGCCGCCGCCGTCGCCGCCGCCGCCGCCGCCGCCGCCGCCGCCGCCGCCGCCGCCGCCGCCGCCGCCGCCGCCGCCGCCGCCGCCGCCGCCGCCGCCGCCGCCGCCGAGCCCTTCGGGCAGCCCGAGCTCCGCCCCACGCTCCCACGGGCCGCAGCCTGACGGCTCCTAAGCGTGCCAATCACGGCCCGCCTTTCTCCGTCCGCCCTGTCCAATCACAGCCGCCCTTTCAAACCGGAAGCGGTCCCGCCAATCTCAGCCCGCTCAGTCGCGGCTCGCCGCCTCAGACTGGCCCCGCTCGACCGTACGCCTGAGGCGCCGCTCCCGCCACCGCCGCTTTGGGAGCCGGCGGAGCAGCGTCCCCGCTGCCGCTGCCTCGGCAGGCGCTGTTGCGGACGGGAAGGGCGGCCGGGAGCTTCCAGTTCAGGTCCTGGTCGGGATCAGGTTCTGGTCCAGGGAAACGGGCAGGCGGCGGGGAGCGGGCGGACGCGGCCACAGCAATGGCGGCGGCGGGAGCAGCGCTTGAGGGGACCGCGGGGAGTTGCGGATCCGAGCGCGGCGGGAATGGGCGGGCTGGGATTGGTGGAGCCGGCAGGCGCTGCCTCGGGTTGTGATTGGCTGGCTGTCCGCCCGTGGGGCATAAATAGCGGGCGTTGGGGAGCCAGCGGCGTCAGTTCGGCGGTGAAGCTGGGAGCGACGGGAGCTGCGGATGCGCGGTCCGAGGAGCGGCGCTGCGGCAGGACGGGACCCCCGCGGCAGCTGATCCAGGGAGCGCCGGTGAGTACGGGCGCGACGCCTGCGGCAGTATCTGGGGCCGGCCGTGTCCAGTTCTTTCTGCCGCGCCCTGCGTGGCTCGGGTAGCCGGCGGCTGGTGTGGGGCCTGGAGTGGCGCGGTGGGGGGGGGGCGCCGCCTGCTGTCACTGGGGGCTGGGAAGTAGCTGCTTCGCGGTTTCTGGATTTAAAGAAATGTTCAGAATACGAGGAATAAAGCTTGCTTTTTGTATTTTTATTACTTTATTTTCTTTTTACTTGTAATGTTTTTTTTCTTAATTGTGTTATTTTAGTATTGCCCATTTTAATACATCTTTTTGGTTTGATTTGTTTTCTTTACTAGCTATCTCATGTTAATTCGGTAAGGGTTGTGGGAGGACTGGGGCTGAAACACCAGTTGTGAGAGCAATGGGGACATGAAACCCCAGGGTGTGGAATAATGATTTTGGCATGAGTCAGGCCCAAAACAATGTGGAGGGGTGGAAATGCTGAGGCTAGATAAATGCCATGGGAGGAAGGCATGGAGCTGCAGCACAGGGCCTGCAGGTTATGCCTGGGGGTTCCCAGCCCCTGCCCTATGGTACCAACGAGGGGCTGAGGGTGTGGGGCTCAGAGGGTTCTAGGGCTCAAGAACCAGCCCAAGAGTGCCTTTTGGGATGGGGGGGCAGGAGTCCAGTGGCTGTTCCCAGCCCCTGGAGCTGCCTGAGGGGAGGTGAGGGGGCCTTTGTGCAGGTGCTGGGCTGAGAGCCAGGGTGAGGGGGAGGGTGGATGTTGAGCTTCAGGCTTCCAGTGTCCCCAGAGTTGGGATGCCACTTAGGGTTGCCACTTAGGGCTGGGTGGATGGATGGGACAGCTTCTAGAGATACTGAAATTGTAATGATGGCAGTAACTGATTTGTGGCCTTATCAACAGCCCCAAGGTGCAGTGAGAAGCATGAGCAGCTTTTAGCTGCAGCCAGTAGGAAGCTGAGGAGCTGGAGCTGAGGCAGCAGAGCTGGAGGACACAGAAATATGGTAGGGTTTGATGTAAAACCTCTGTGGGGCTGGGATAGGGATTGTGGAGTGGGGAGGTGAACTGCATGGTTGGAATTGAAATTGCTGTGAGGGCTGTGATCTGAGCTCAAGAACTAGAGCTAAAACAAAGATCCTGTCCTGAGACGCACAAGTAGTATCGTGTGGCACTACTGTGAAGATGTTGAGCAGGAAGTGCAAGAGAAGAGCTGGCAGTTAAATAAAGCTTGTGGGACTGGAGTTGAAATCACTGGGGACGGGGTGGGGACTGCAGTGCTGCAGAAACAGTCACTGCTACAAGGGATACTCACTGTGGATCTCAGGACTAAACGCGGAATGGGACACAGAGCTGGAAAAAGAGAGCTGGCAGTAAAATAAAGCTTGTGGGTCAAGAACTGAAAGGGCTGGAATCACTGGGTATGGTCTTATCATTGTGGGACTGGGATCGGGTCTGCACACAACACGGGAACTATAGGGCTGGCACAAAGACGATAAAATAAAGCTTGTGGGACATGAGCTGAAAGACCTTAAATCACTGGGCCTCCTATTGTCATAATTGTGGCACTGGTATTTTGTGTGTTAATGTGTAAATTGCAGCTTAACACATGACAGCAACCTTAGGGCTGCTAAAGGCAGTGTATTGTTCTTGCGCCGAGATCACTGTAGGCCTGTGACATGGATGCAGGGGCTGGGTATTGCCGCTAATAGTAGAACAGGATGTGTGGAGTGGGGAAAGGGGGCGGCGAGCTCGCGCCTGAAAACCCCGTCGATGCTAGAATATTGCCTGCGCCTGTGATGGCACCTCTTGGGGTGCGGCTGAAATCTCTGTGGGGCTGGGAAGTGCACTGCGGGGCTGGCAATTTGAATGAAAATGGCAAAGGCACTAGACCTGGGAACGGGGCCGTGGGCATCCAGGACAACTTATGCAGGGGTGTGCAAAGTGACTGGGGACTGCTCGGTGGGAGCTAAAATCACTGCAGGGCTAGCATATGGATGGTGGGGTGGGCTTCCAGAGGCTCGTGCCAGAGCTGAATTGTTGCCCAGCTGGAGCCAAGAGCCAGATGCTGCCATTTGAAGCTGGAGAAACACAGAGCTGGAGCTGGAAGAAGAGAGCTGGCAGTAAAATAAAGCTTGTGGGTCAAGAGCTGAAATCACTGGGCCTGGTCTCAATCATTGTGGCACTGGGATTGCAGCTTAACACATGACAGCCACCTTAGGGCTGCTAAAGGCAGTGTATTGTTCTTGCGCCGAGATCACTGTAGGCCTGTGACATGGATGCAGGGGCTGGGTATTGCCGCTAATAGTAGAACAGGATGTGTGGAGTGGGGAAAGGGGGCGGCGAGCTCGCGCCTGAAAACCCCGTCGATGCTAGAATATTGCCTGCGCCTGTGATGGCACCTCTTGGGGTGCGGCTGAAATCTCTGTGGGGCTGGGAAGTGCACTGCGGGGCTGGCAATTTGAATGAAAATGGCAAAGGCACTAGACCTGGGAACGGGGCCGTGGGCATCCAGGACAACTTATGCAGGGGTGTGCAAAGTGACTGGGGACTGCTCGGTGGGAGCTAAAATCACTGCAGGGCTAGCATATGGATGGTGGGGTGGGCTTCCAGAGGCTCGTGCCAGAGCTGAATTGTTGCCCAGCTGGAGCCAAGAGCCAGATGCTGCCATTTGAAGCTGGAGAAACACAGAGCTGGAGCTGGAAGAAGAGAGCTGGCAGTAAAATAAAGCTTGTGGGTCAAGAGCTGAAATCACTGGGCCTGGTCTCAATCATTGTGGCACTGGGATTGCAGCTTAACACATGACAGCCACCTTAGGGCTGCTAAAGGCAGTGTATTGTTCTTGCGCCGAGATCACTGTAGGCCTGTGACATGGATGCAGGGGCTGGGTATTGCCGCTAATAGTAGAACAGGATGTGTGGAGTGGGGAAAGGGGGCGGCGAGCTCGCGCCTGAAAACCCCGTCGATGCTAGAATATTGCCTGCGCCTGTGATGGCACCTCTTGGGGTGCGGCTGAAATCTCTGTGGGGCTGGGAAGTGCACTGCGGGGCTGGCAATTTGAATGAAAATGGCAAAGGCACTAGACCTGGGAACGGGGCCGTGGGCATCCAGGACAACTTATGCAGGGGTGTGCAAAGTGACTGGGGACTGCTCGGTGGGAGCTAAAATCACTGCAGGGCTAGCATATGGATGGTGGGGTGGGCTTCCAGAGGCTCGTGCCAGAGCTGAATTGTTGCCCAGCTGGAGCCAAGAGCCAGATGCTGCCATTTGAAGCTGGAGAAACACAGAGCTGGAGCTGGAAGAAGAGAGCTGGCAGTAAAATAAAGCTTGTGGGTCAAGAGCTGAAATCACTGGGCCTGGTCTCAATCATTGTAGCACTGGGATTGCAGCTTAACACATGACAGCCACCTTAGGGCTGCTAAAGGCAGTGTATTGTTCTTGCGCCGAGATCACTGTAGGCCTGTGACATGGATGCAGGGGCTGGGTATTGCCGCTAATAGTAGAACAGGATGTGTGGAGTGGGGAAAGGGGGCGGCGAGCTCGCGCCTGAAAACCCCGTCGATGCTAGAATATTGCCTGCGCCTGTGATGGCACCTCTTGGGGTGCGGCTGAAATCTCTGTGGGGCTGGGAAGTGCACTGCGGGGCTGGCAATTTGAATGAAAATGGCAAAGGCACTAGACCTGGGAACGGGGCCGTGGGCATCCAGGACAACTTATGCAGGGGTGTGCAAAGTGACTGGGGACTGCTCGGTGGGAGCTAAAATCACTGCAGGGCTAGCATATGGATGGTGGGGTGGGCTTCCAGAGGCTCGTGCCAGAGCTGAATTGTTGCCCAGCTGGAGCCAAGAGCCAGATGCCGCCATTTGAAGCTGGAGAAACACAGAGCTGGAGCTGGAAGAAGAGAGCTGGCAGTAAAATAAAGCTTGTGGGTCAAGAGCTGAAATCACTGGGCCTGGTCTCAATCATTGTGGCACTGGGATTGCAGCTTAACACATGACAGCCACCTTAGGGCTGCTAAAGGCAGTGTATTGTTCTTGCGCCGAGATCACTGTAGGCCTGTGACATGGATGCAGGGGCTGGGTATTGCCGCTAATAGTAGAACAGGATGTGTGGAGTGGGGAAAGGGGGCGGCGAGCTCGCGCCTGAAAACCCCGTCGATGCTAGAATATTGCCTGCGCCTGTGATGGCACCTCTTGGGGTGCGGCTGAAATCTCTGTGGGGCTGGGAAGTGCACTGCGGGGCTGGCAATTTGAATGAAAATGGCAAAGGCACTAGACCTGGGAACGGGGCCGTGGGCATCCAGGACAACTTATGCAGGGGTGTGCAAAGCGACTGGGGACTGCTCGGTGGGAGCTAAAATCACTGCAGGGCTAGCATATGGATGGTGGGGTGGGCTTCCAGAGGCTCGTGCCAGAGCTGAATTGTTGCCCAGCTGGAGCCAAGAGCCAGATGCTGCCATTTGAAGCTGGAGAAACACAGAGCTGGAGCTGGAAGAAGAGAGCTGGCAGTAAAATAAAGCTTGTGGGTCAAGAGCTGAAATCACTGGGCCTGGTCTCAATCATTGTGGCACTGGGATTGCAGCTTAACACATGACAGCCACCTTAGGGCTGCTAAAGGCAGTGTATTGTTCTTGCGCCGAGATCACTGTAGGCCTGTGACATGGATGCAGGGGCTGGGTATTGCCGCTAATAGTAGAACAGGATGTGTGGAGTGGGGAAAGGGGGCGGCGAGCTCGCGCCTGAAAACCCCGTCGATGCTAGAATATTGCCTGCGCCTGTGATGGCACCTCTTGGGGTGCGGCTGAAATCTCTGTGGGGCTGGGAAGTGCACTGCGGGGCTGGCAATTTGAATGAAAATGGCAAAGGCACTAGACCTGGGAACGGGGCCGTGGGCATCCAGGACAACTTATGCAGGGGTGTGCAAAGTGACTGGGGACTGCTCGGTGGGAGCTAAAATCACTGCAGGGCTAGCATATGGATGGTGGGGTGGGCTTCCAGAGGCTCGTGCCAGAGCTGAATTGTTGCCCAGCTGGAGCCAAGAGCCAGATGCTGCCATTTGAAGCTGGAGAAACACAGAGCTGGAGCTGGAAGAAGAGAGCTGGCAGTAAAATAAAGCTTGTGGGTCAAGAGCTGAAATCACTGGGCCTGGTCTCAATCATTGTGGCACTGGGATTGCAGCTTAACACATGACAGCCACCTTAGGGCTGCTAAAGGCAGTGTATTGTTCTTGCGCCGAGATCACTGTAGGCCTGTGACATGGATGCAGGGGCTGGGTATTGCCGCTAATAGTAGAACAGGATGTGTGGAGTGGGGAAAGGGGGCGGCGAGCTCGCGCCTGAAAACCCCGTCGATGCTAGAATATTGCCTGCGCCTGTGATGGCACCTCTTGGGGTGCGGCTGAAATCTCTGTGGGGCTGGGAAGTGCACTGCGGGGCTGGCAATTTGAATGAAAATGGCAAAGGCACTAGACCTGGGAACGGGGCCGTGGGCATCCAGGACAACTTATGCAGGGGTGTGCAAAGTGACTGGGGACTGCTCGGTGGGAGCTAAAATCACTGCAGGGCTAGCATATGGATGGTGGGGTGGGCTTCCAGAGGCTCGTGCCAGAGCTGAATTGTTGCCCAGCTGGAGCCAAGAGCCAGATGCTGCCATTTGAAGCTGGAGAAACACAGAGCTGGAGCTGGAAGAAGAGAGCTGGCAGTAAAATAAAGCTTGTGGGTCAAGAGCTGAAATCACTGGGCCTGGTCTCAATCATTGTGGCACTGGGATTGCAGCTTAACACATGACAGCCACCTTAGGGCTGCTAAAGGCAGTGTATTGTTCTTGCGCCGAGATCACTGTAGGCCTGTGACATGGATGCAGGGGCTGGGTATTGCCGCTAATAGTAGAACAGGATGTGTGGAGTGGGGAAAGGGGGCGGCGAGCTCGCGCCTGAAAACCCCGTCGATGCTAGAATATTGCCTGCGCCTGTGATGGCACCTCTTGGGGTGTGGCTGAAATCTCTGTGGGGCTGGGAAGTGCACTGCGGGGCTGGCAATTTGAATGAAAATGGCAAAGGCACTAGACCTGGGAACGGGGCCGTGGGCATCCAGGACAACTTATGCAGGGGTGTGCAAAGTGACTGGGGACTGCTCGGTGGGAGCTAAAATCACTGCAGGGCTAGCATATGGATGGTGGGGTGGGCTTCCAGAGGCTCGTGCCAGAGCTGAATTGTTGCCCAGCTGGAGCCAAGAGCCAGATGCTGCCATTTGAAGCTGGAGAAACACAGAGCTGGAGCTGGAAGAAGAGAGCTGGCAGTAAAATAAAGCTTGTGGGTCAAGAGCTGAAATCACTGGGCCTGGTCTCAATCATTGTAGCACTGGGATTGCAGCTTAACACATGACAGCCACCTTAGGGCTGCTAAAGGCAGTGTATTGTTCTTGCACCGAGATCACTGTAGGCCTGTGACATGGATGCAGGGGCTGGGTATTGCCGCTAATAGTAGAACAGGATGTGTGGAGTGGGGAAAGGGGGCGGCGAGCTCGCGCCTGAAAACCCCGTCGATGCTAGAATATTGCCTGCGCCTGTGATGGCACCTCTTGGGGTGCGGCTGAAATCTCTGTGGGGCTGGGAAGTGCACTGCGGGGCTGGCAATTTGAATGAAAATGGCAAAGGCACTAGACCTGGGAACGGGGCCGTGGGCATCCAGGACAACTTATGCAGGGGTGTGCAAAGTGACTGGGGACTGCTCGGTGGGAGCTAAAATCACTGCAGGGCTAGCATATGGATGGTGGGGTGGGCTTCCAGAGGCTCGTGCCAGAGCTGAATTGTTGCCCAGCTGGAGCCAAGAGCCAGATGCCGCCATTTGAAGCTGGAGAAACACAGAGCTGGAGCTGGAAGAAGAGAGCTGGCAGTAAAATAAAGCTTGTGGGTCAAGAGCTGAAATCACTGGGCCTGGTCTCAATCATTGTGGCACTGGGATTGCAGCTTAACACATGACAGCCACCTTAGGGCTGCTAAAGGCAGTGTATTGTTCTTGCGCCGAGATCACTGTAGGCCTGTGACATGGATGCAGGGGCTGGGTATTGCCGCTAATAGTAGAACAGGATGTGTGGAGTGGGGAAAGGGGGCGGCGAGCTCGCGCCTGAAAACCCCGTCGATGCTAGAATATTGCCTGCGCCTGTGATGGCACCTCTTGGGGTGCGGCTGAAATCTCTGTGGGGCTGGGAAGTGCACTGCGGGGCTGGCAATTTGAATGAAAATGGCAAAGGCACTAGACCTGGGAACGGGGCCGTGGGCATCCAGGACAACTTATGCAGGGGTGTGCAAAGTGACTGGGGACTGCTCGGTGGGAGCTAAAATCACTGCAGGGCTAGCATATGGATGGTGGGGTGGGCTTCCAGAGGCTCGTGCCAGAGCTGAATTGTTGCCCAGCTGGAGCCAAGAGCCAGATGCTGCCATTTGAAGCTGGAGAAACACAGAGCTGGAGCTGGAAGAAGAGAGCTGGCAGTAAAATAAAGCTTGTGGGTCAAGAGCTGAAATCACTGGGCCTGGTCTCAATCATTGTGGCACTGGGATTGCAGCTTAACACATGACAGCCACCTTAGGGCTGCTAAAGGCAGTGTATTGTTCTTGCGCCGAGATCACTGTAGGCCTGTGACATGGATGCAGGGGCTGGGTATTGCCGCTAATAGTAGAACAGGATGTGTGGAGTGGGGAAAGGGGGCGGCGAGCTCGCGCCTGAAAACCCCGTCGATGCTAGAATATTGCCTGCGCCTGTGATGGCACCTCTTGGGGTGCGGCTGAAATCTCTGTGGGGCTGGGAAGTGCACTGCGGGGCTGGCAATTTGAATGAAAATGGCAAAGGCACTAGACCTGGGAACGGGGCCGTGGGCATCCAGGACAACTTATGCAGGGGTGTGCAAAGTGACTGGGGACTGCTCGGTGGGAGCTAAAATCACTGCAGGGCTAGCATATGGATGGTGGGGTGGGCTTCCAGAGGCTCGTGCCAGAGCTGAATTGTTGCCCAGCTGGAGCCAAGAGCCAGATGCTGCCATTTGAAGCTGGAGAAACACAGAGCTGGAGCTGGAAGAAGAGAGCTGGCAGTAAAATAAAGCTTGTGGGTCAAGAGCTGAAATCACTGGGCCTGGTCTCAATCATTGTGGCACTGGGATTGCAGCTTAACACATGACAGCCACCTTAGGGCTGCTAAAGGCAGTGTATTGTTCTTGCGCCGAGATCACTGTAGGCCTGTGACATGGATGCAGGGGCTGGGTATTGCCGCTAATAGTAGAACAGGATGTGTGGAGTGGGGAAAGGGGGCGGCGAGCTCGCGCCTGAAAACCCCGTCGATGCTAGAATATTGCCTGCGCCTGTGATGGCACCTCTTGGGGTGCGGCTGAAATCTCTGTGGGGCTGGGAAGTGCACTGCGGGGCTGGCAATTTGAATGAAAATGGCAAAGGCACTAGACCTGGGAACGGGGCCGTGGGCATCCAGGACAACTTATGCAGGGGTGTGCAAAGTGACTGGGGACTGCTCGGTGGGAGCTAAAATCACTGCAGGGCTAGCATATGGATGGTGGGGTGGGCTTCCAGAGGCTCGTGCCAGAGCTGAATTGTTGCCCAGCTGGAGCCAAGAGCCAGATGCTGCCATTTGAAGCTGGAGAAACACAGAGCTGGAGCTGGAAGAAGAGAGCTGGCAGTAAAATAAAGCTTGTGGGTCAAGAGCTGAAATCACTGGGCCTGGTCTCAATCATTGTGGCACTGGGATTGCAGCTTAACACATGACAGCCACCTTAGGGCTGCTAAAGGCAGTGTATTGTTCTTGCGCCGAGATCACTGTAGGCCTGTGACATGGATGCAGGGGCTGGGTATTGCCGCTAATAGTAGAACAGGATGTGTGGAGTGGGGAAAGGGGGCGGCGAGCTCGCGCCTGAAAACCCCGTCGATGCTAGAATATTGCCTGCGCCTGTGATGGCACCTCTTGGGGTGCGGCTGAAATCTCTGTGGGGCTGGGAAGTGCACTGCGGGGCTGGCAATTTGAATGAAAATGGCAAAGGCACTAGACCTGGGAACGGGGCCGTGGGCATCCAGGACAACTTATGCAGGGGTGTGCAAAGTGACTGGGGACTGCTCGGTGGGAGCTAAAATCACTGCAGGGCTAGCATATGGATGGTGGGGTGGGCTTCCAGAGGCTCGTGCCAGAGCTGAATTGTTGCCCAGCTGGAGCCAAGAGCCAGATGCTGCCATTTGAAGCTGGAGAAACACAGAGCTGGAGCTGGAAGAAGAGAGCTGGCAGTAAAATAAAGCTTGTGGGTCAAGAGCTGAAATCACTGGGCCTGGTCTCAATCATTGTAGCACTGGGATTGCAGCTTAACACATGACAGCCACCTTAGGGCTGCTAAAGGCAGTGTATTGTTCTTGCGCCGAGATCACTGTAGGCCTGTGACATGGATGCAGGGGCTGGGTATTGCCGCTAATAGTAGAACAGGATGTGTGGAGTGGGGAAAGGGGGCGGCGAGCTCGCGCCTGAAAACCCCGTCGATGCTAGAATATTGCCTGCGCCTGTGATGGCACCTCTTGGGGTGTGGCTGAAATCTCTGTGGGGCTGGGAAGTGCACTGCGGGGCTGGCAATTTGAATGAAAATGGCAAAGGCACTAGACCTGGGAACGGGGCCGTGGGCATCCAGGACAACTTATGCAGGGGTGTGCAAAGTGACTGGGGACTGCTCGGTGGGAGCTAAAATCACTGCAGGGCTAGCATATGGATGGTGGGGTGGGCTTCCAGAGGCTCGTGCCAGAGCTGAATTGTTGCCCAGCTGGAGCCAAGAGCCAGATGCTGCCATTTGAAGCTGGAGAAACACAGAGCTGGAGCTGGAAGAAGAGAGCTGGCAGTAAAATAAAGCTTGTGGGTCAAGAGCTGAAATCACTGGGCCTGGTCTCAATCATTGTAGCACTGGGATTGCAGCTTAACACATGACAGCCACCTTAGGGCTGCTAAAGGCAGTGTATTGTTCTTGCACCGAGATCACTGTAGGCCTGTGACATGGATGCAGGGGCTGGGTATTGCCGCTAATAGTAGAACAGGATGTGTGGAGTGGGGAAAGGGGGCGGCGAGCTCGCGCCTGAAAACCCCGTCGATGCTAGAATATTGCCTGCGCCTGTGATGGCACCTCTTGGGGTGCGGCTGAAATCTCTGTGGGGCTGGGAAGTGCACTGCGGGGCTGGCAATTTGAATGAAAATGGCAAAGGCACTAGACCTGGGAACGGGGCCGTGGGCATCCAGGACAACTTATGCAGGGGTGTGCAAAGTGACTGGGGACTGCTCGGTGGGAGCTAAAATCACTGCAGGGCTAGCATATGGATGGTGGGGTGGGCTTCCAGAGGCTCGTGCCAGAGCTGAATTGTTGCCCAGCTGGAGCCAAGAGCCAGATGCCGCCATTTGAAGCTGGAGAAACACAGAGCTGGAGCTGGAAGAAGAGAGCTGGCAGTAAAATAAAGCTTGTGGGTCAAGAGCTGAAATCACTGGGCCTGGTCTCAATCATTGTGGCACTGGGATTGCAGCTTAACACATGACAGCCACCTTAGGGCTGCTAAAGGCAGTGTATTGTTCTTGCGCCGAGATCACTGTAGGCCTGTGACATGGATGCAGGGGCTGGGTATTGCCGCTAATAGTAGAACAGGATGTGTGGAGTGGGGAAAGGGGGCGGCGAGCTCGCGCCTGAAAACCCCGTCGATGCTAGAATATTGCCTGCGCCTGTGATGGCACCTCTTGGGGTGCGGCTGAAATCTCTGTGGGGCTGGGAAGTGCACTGCGGGGCTGGCAATTTGAATGAAAATGGCAAAGGCACTAGACCTGGGAACGGGGCCGTGGGCATCCAGGACAACTTATGCAGGGGTGTGCAAAGTGACTGGGGACTGCTCGGTGGGAGCTAAAATCACTGCAGGGCTAGCATATGGATGGTGGGGTGGGCTTCCAGAGGCTCGTGCCAGAGCTGAATTGTTGCCCAGCTGGAGCCAAGAGCCAGATGCTGCCATTTGAAGCTGGAGAAACACAGAGCTGGAGCTGGAAGAAGAGAGCTGGCAGTAAAATAAAGCTTGTGGGTCAAGAGCTGAAATCACTGGGCCTGGTCTCAATCATTGTGGCACTGGGATTGCAGCTTAACACATGACAGCCACCTTAGGGCTGCTAAAGGCAGTGTATTGTTCTTGCGCCGAGATCACTGTAGGCCTGTGACATGGATGCAGGGGCTGGGTATTGCCGCTAATAGTAGAACAGGATGTGTGGAGTGGGGAAAGGGGGCGGCGAGCTCGCGCCTGAAAACCCCGTCGATGCTAGAATATTGCCTGCGCCTGTGATGGCACCTCTTGGGGTGCGGCTGAAATCTCTGTGGGGCTGGGAAGTGCACTGCGGGGCTGGCAATTTGAATGAAAATGGCAAAGGCACTAGACCTGGGAACGGGGCCGTGGGCATCCAGGACAACTTATGCAGGGGTGTGCAAAGTGACTGGGGACTGCTCGGTGGGAGCTAAAATCACTGCAGGGCTAGCATATGGATGGTGGGGTGGGCTTCCAGAGGCTCGTGCCAGAGCTGAATTGTTGCCCAGCTGGAGCCAAGAGCCAGATGCTGCCATTTGAAGCTGGAGAAACACAGAGCTGGAGCTGGAAGAAGAGAGCTGGCAGTAAAATAAAGCTTGTGGGTCAAGAGCTGAAATCACTGGGCCTGGTCTCAATCATTGTGGCACTGGGATTGCAGCTTAACACATGACAGCCACCTTAGGGCTGCTAAAGGCAGTGTATTGTTCTTGCGCCGAGATCACTGTAGGCCTGTGACATGGATGCAGGGGCTGGGTATTGCCGCTAATAGTAGAACAGGATGTGTGGAGTGGGGAAAGGGGGCGGCGAGCTCGCGCCTGAAAACCCCGTCGATGCTAGAATATTGCCTGCGCCTGTGATGGCACCTCTTGGGGTGCGGCTGAAATCTCTGTGGGGCTGGGAAGTGCACTGCGGGGCTGGCAATTTGAATGAAAATGGCAAAGGCACTAGACCTGGGAACGGGGCCGTGGGCATCCAGGACAACTTATGCAGGGGTGTGCAAAGTGACTGGGGACTGCTCGGTGGGAGCTAAAATCACTGCAGGGCTAGCATATGGATGGTGGGGTGGGCTTCCAGAGGCTCGTGCCAGAGCTGAATTGTTGCCCAGCTGGAGCCAAGAGCCAGATGCTGCCATTTGAAGCTGGAGAAACACAGAGCTGGAGCTGGAAGAAGAGAGCTGGCAGTAAAATAAAGCTTGTGGGTCAAGAGCTGAAATCACTGGGCCTGGTCTCAATCATTGTGGCACTGGGATTGCAGCTTAACACATGACAGCCACCTTAGGGCTGCTAAAGGCAGTGTATTGTTCTTGCGCCGAGATCACTGTAGGCCTGTGACATGGATGCAGGGGCTGGGTATTGCCGCTAATAGTAGAACAGGATGTGTGGAGTGGGGAAAGGGGGCGGCGAGCTCGCGCCTGAAAACCCCGTCGATGCTAGAATATTGCCTGCGCCTGTGATGGCACCTCTTGGGGTGCGGCTGAAATCTCTGTGGGGCTGGGAAGTGCACTGCGGGGCTGGCAATTTGAATGAAAATGGCAAAGGCACTAGACCTGGGAACGGGGCCGTGGGCATCCAGGACAACTTATGCAGGGGTGTGCAAAGTGACTGGGGACTGCTCGGTGGGAGCTAAAATCACTGCAGGGCTAGCATATGGATGGTGGGGTGGGCTTCCAGAGGCTCGTGCCAGAGCTGAATTGTTGCCCAGCTGGAGCCAAGAGCCAGATGCTGCCATTTGAAGCTGGAGAAACACAGAGCTGGAGCTGGAAGAAGAGAGCTGGCAGTAAAATAAAGCTTGTGGGTCAAGAGCTGAAATCACTGGGCCTGGTCTCAATCATTGTGGCACTGGGATTGCAGCTTAACACATGACAGCCACCTTAGGGCTGCTAAAGGCAGTGTATTGTTCTTGCGCCGAGATCACTGTAGGCCTGTGACATGGATGCAGGGGCTGGGTATTGCCGCTAATAGTAGAACAGGATGTGTGGAGTGGGGAAAGGGGGCGGCGAGCTCGCGCCTGAAAACCCCGTCGATGCTAGAATATTGCCTGCGCCTGTGATGGCACCTCTTGGGGTGCGGCTGAAATCTCTGTGGGGCTGGGAAGTGCACTGCGGGGCTGGCAATTTGAATGAAAATGGCAAAGGCACTAGACCTGGGAACGGGGCCGTGGGCATCCAGGACAACTTATGCAGGGGTGTGCAAAGTGACTGGGGACTGCTCGGTGGGAGCTAAAATCACTGCAGGGCTAGCATATGGATGGTGGGGTGGGCTTCCAGAGGCTCGTGCCAGAGCTGAATTGTTGCCCAGCTGGAGCCAAGAGCCAGATGCTGCCATTTGAAGCTGGAGAAACACAGAGCTGGAGCTGGAAGAAGAGAGCTGGCAGTAAAATAAAGCTTGTGGGTCAAGAGCTGAAATCACTGGGCCTGGTCTCAATCATTGTAGCACTGGGATTGCAGCTTAACACATGACAGCCACCTTAGGGCTGCTAAAGGCAGTGTATTGTTCTTGCGCCGAGATCACTGTAGGCCTGTGACATGGATGCAGGGGCTGGGTATTGCCGCTAATAGTAGAACAGGATGTGTGGAGTGGGGAAAGGGGGCGGCGAGCTCGCGCCTGAAAACCCCGTCGATGCTAGAATATTGCCTGCGCCTGTGATGGCACCTCTTGGGGTGCGGCTGAAATCTCTGTGGGGCTGGGAAGTGCACTGCGGGGCTGGCAATTTGAATGAAAATGGCAAAGGCACTAGACCTGGGAACGGGGCCGTGGGCATCCAGGACAACTTATGCAGGGGTGTGCAAAGTGACTGGGGACTGCTCGGTGGGAGCTAAAATCACTGCAGGGCTAGCATATGGATGGTGGGGTGGGCTTCCAGAGGCTCGTGCCAGAGCTGAATTGTTGCCCAGCTGGAGCCAAGAGCCAGATGCCGCCATTTGAAGCTGGAGAAACACAGAGCTGGAGCTGGAAGAAGAGAGCTGGCAGTAAAATAAAGCTTGTGGGTCAAGAGCTGAAATCACTGGGCCTGGTCTCAATCATTGTGGCACTGGGATTGCAGCTTAACACATGACAGCCACCTTAGGGCTGCTAAAGGCAGTGTATTGTTCTTGCGCCGAGATCACTGTAGGCCTGTGACATGGATGCAGGGGCTGGGTATTGCCGCTAATAGTAGAACAGGATGTGTGGAGTGGGGAAAGGGGGCGGCGAGCTCGCGCCTGAAAACCCCGTCGATGCTAGAATATTGCCTGCGCCTGTGATGGCACCTCTTGGGGTGCGGCTGAAATCTCTGTGGGGCTGGGAAGTGCACTGCGGGGCTGGCAATTTGAATGAAAATGGCAAAGGCACTAGACCTGGGAACGGGGCCGTGGGCATCCAGGACAACTTATGCAGGGGTGTGCAAAGCGACTGGGGACTGCTCGGTGGGAGCTAAAATCACTGCAGGGCTAGCATATGGATGGTGGGGTGGGCTTCCAGAGGCTCGTGCCAGAGCTGAATTGTTGCCCAGCTGGAGCCAAGAGCCAGATGCTGCCATTTGAAGCTGGAGAAACACAGAGCTGGAGCTGGAAGAAGAGAGCTGGCAGTAAAATAAAGCTTGTGGGTCAAGAGCTGAAATCACTGGGCCTGGTCTCAATCATTGTGGCACTGGGATTGCAGCTTAACACATGACAGCCACCTTAGGGCTGCTAAAGGCAGTGTATTGTTCTTGCGCCGAGATCACTGTAGGCCTGTGACATGGATGCAGGGGCTGGGTATTGCCGCTAATAGTAGAACAGGATGTGTGGAGTGGGGAAAGGGGGCGGCGAGCTCGCGCCTGAAAACCCCGTCGATGCTAGAATATTGCCTGCGCCTGTGATGGCACCTCTTGGGGTGCGGCTGAAATCTCTGTGGGGCTGGGAAGTGCACTGCGGGGCTGGCAATTTGAATGAAAATGGCAAAGGCACTAGACCTGGGAACGGGGCCGTGGGCATCCAGGACAACTTATGCAGGGGTGTGCAAAGTGACTGGGGACTGCTCGGTGGGAGCTAAAATCACTGCAGGGCTAGCATATGGATGGTGGGGTGGGCTTCCAGAGGCTCGTGCCAGAGCTGAATTGTTGCCCAGCTGGAGCCAAGAGCCAGATGCTGCCATTTGAAGCTGGAGAAACACAGAGCTGGAGCTGGAAGAAGAGAGCTGGCAGTAAAATAAAGCTTGTGGGTCAAGAGCTGAAATCACTGGGCCTGGTCTCAATCATTGTGGCACTGGGATTGCAGCTTAACACATGACAGCCACCTTAGGGCTGCTAAAGGCAGTGTATTGTTCTTGCGCCGAGATCACTGTAGGCCTGTGACATGGATGCAGGGGCTGGGTATTGCCGCTAATAGTAGAACAGGATGTGTGGAGTGGGGAAAGGGGGCGGCGAGCTCGCGCCTGAAAACCCCGTCGATGCTAGAATATTGCCTGCGCCTGTGATGGCACCTCTTGGGGTGCGGCTGAAATCTCTGTGGGGCTGGGAAGTGCACTGCGGGGCTGGCAATTTGAATGAAAATGGCAAAGGCACTAGACCTGGGAACGGGGCCGTGGGCATCCAGGACAACTTATGCAGGGGTGTGCAAAGTGACTGGGGACTGCTCGGTGGGAGCTAAAATCACTGCAGGGCTAGCATATGGATGGTGGGGTGGGCTTCCAGAGGCTCGTGCCAGAGCTGAATTGTTGCCCAGCTGGAGCCAAGAGCCAGATGCTGCCATTTGAAGCTGGAGAAACACAGAGCTGGAGCTGGAAGAAGAGAGCTGGCAGTAAAATAAAGCTTGTGGGTCAAGAGCTGAAATCACTGGGCCTGGTCTCAATCATTGTGGCACTGGGATTGCAGCTTAACACATGACAGCCACCTTAGGGCTGCTAAAGGCAGTGTATTGTTCTTGCGCCGAGATCACTGTAGGCCTGTGACATGGATGCAGGGGCTGGGTATTGCCGCTAATAGTAGAACAGGATGTGTGGAGTGGGGAAAGGGGGCGGCGAGCTCGCGCCTGAAAACCCCGTCGATGCTAGAATATTGCCTGCGCCTGTGATGGCACCTCTTGGGGTGTGGCTGAAATCTCTGTGGGGCTGGGAAGTGCACTGCGGGGCTGGCAATTTGAATGAAAATGGCAAAGGCACTAGACCTGGGAACGGGGCCGTGGGCATCCAGGACAACTTATGCAGGGGTGTGCAAAGTGACTGGGGACTGCTCGGTGGGAGCTAAAATCACTGCAGGGCTAGCATATGGATGGTGGGGTGGGCTTCCAGAGGCTCGTGCCAGAGCTGAATTGTTGCCCAGCTGGAGCCAAGAGCCAGATGCTGCCATTTGAAGCTGGAGAAACACAGAGCTGGAGCTGGAAGAAGAGAGCTGGCAGTAAAATAAAGCTTGTGGGTCAAGAGCTGAAATCACTGGGCCTGGTCTCAATCATTGTAGCACTGGGATTGCAGCTTAACACATGACAGCCACCTTAGGGCTGCTAAAGGCAGTGTATTGTTCTTGCACCGAGATCACTGTAGGCCTGTGACATGGATGCAGGGGCTGGGTATTGCCGCTAATAGTAGAACAGGATGTGTGGAGTGGGGAAAGGGGGCGGCGAGCTCGCGCCTGAAAACCCCGTCGATGCTAGAATATTGCCTGCGCCTGTGATGGCACCTCTTGGGGTGCGGCTGAAATCTCTGTGGGGCTGGGAAGTGCACTGCGGGGCTGGCAATTTGAATGAAAATGGCAAAGGCACTAGACCTGGGAACGGGGCCGTGGGCATCCAGGACAACTTATGCAGGGGTGTGCAAAGTGACTGGGGACTGCTCGGTGGGAGCTAAAATCACTGCAGGGCTAGCATATGGATGGTGGGGTGGGCTTCCAGAGGCTCGTGCCAGAGCTGAATTGTTGCCCAGCTGGAGCCAAGAGCCAGATGCCGCCATTTGAAGCTGGAGAAACACAGAGCTGGAGCTGGAAGAAGAGAGCTGGCAGTAAAATAAAGCTTGTGGGTCAAGAGCTGAAATCACTGGGCCTGGTCTCAATCATTGTGGCACTGGGATTGCAGCTTAACACATGACAGCCACCTTAGGGCTGCTAAAGGCAGTGTATTGTTCTTGCGCCGAGATCACTGTAGGCCTGTGACATGGATGCAGGGGCTGGGTATTGCCGCTAATAGTAGAACAGGATGTGTGGAGTGGGGAAAGGGGGCGGCGAGCTCGCGCCTGAAAACCCCGTCGATGCTAGAATATTGCCTGCGCCTGTGATGGCACCTCTTGGGGTGCGGCTGAAATCTCTGTGGGGCTGGGAAGTGCACTGCGGGGCTGGCAATTTGAATGAAAATGGCAAAGGCACTAGACCTGGGAACGGGGCCGTGGGCATCCAGGACAACTTATGCAGGGGTGTGCAAAGTGACTGGGGACTGCTCGGTGGGAGCTAAAATCACTGCAGGGCTAGCATATGGATGGTGGGGTGGGCTTCCAGAGGCTCGTGCCAGAGCTGAATTGTTGCCCAGCTGGAGCCAAGAGCCAGATGCTGCCATTTGAAGCTGGAGAAACACAGAGCTGGAGCTGGAAGAAGAGAGCTGGCAGTAAAATAAAGCTTGTGGGTCAAGAGCTGAAATCACTGGGCCTGGTCTCAATCATTGTGGCACTGGGATTGCAGCTTAACACATGACAGCCACCTTAGGGCTGCTAAAGGCAGTGTATTGTTCTTGCGCCGAGATCACTGTAGGCCTGTGACATGGATGCAGGGGCTGGGTATTGCCGCTAATAGTAGAACAGGATGTGTGGAGTGGGGAAAGGGGGCGGCGAGCTCGCGCCTGAAAACCCCGTCGATGCTAGAATATTGCCTGCGCCTGTGATGGCACCTCTTGGGGTGCGGCTGAAATCTCTGTGGGGCTGGGAAGTGCACTGCGGGGCTGGCAATTTGAATGAAAATGGCAAAGGCACTAGACCTGGGAACGGGGCCGTGGGCATCCAGGACAACTTATGCAGGGGTGTGCAAAGTGACTGGGGACTGCTCGGTGGGAGCTAAAATCACTGCAGGGCTAGCATATGGATGGTGGGGTGGGCTTCCAGAGGCTCGTGCCAGAGCTGAATTGTTGCCCAGCTGGAGCCAAGAGCCAGATGCTGCCATTTGAAGCTGGAGAAACACAGAGCTGGAGCTGGAAGAAGAGAGCTGGCAGTAAAATAAAGCTTGTGGGTCAAGAGCTGAAATCACTGGGCCTGGTCTCAATCATTGTGGCACTGGGATTGCAGCTTAACACATGACAGCCACCTTAGGGCTGCTAAAGGCAGTGTATTGTTCTTGCGCCGAGATCACTGTAGGCCTGTGACATGGATGCAGGGGCTGGGTATTGCCGCTAATAGTAGAACAGGATGTGTGGAGTGGGGAAAGGGGGCGGCGAGCTCGCGCCTGAAAACCCCGTCGATGCTAGAATATTGCCTGCGCCTGTGATGGCACCTCTTGGGGTGTGGCTGAAATCTCTGTGGGGCTGGGAAGTGCACTGCGGGGCTGGCAATTTGAATGAAAATGGCAAAGGCACTAGACCTGGGAACGGGGCCGTGGGCATCCAGGACAACTTATGCAGGGGTGTGCAAAGTGACTGGGGACTGCTCGGTGGGAGCTAAAATCACTGCAGGGCTAGCATATGGATGGTGGGGTGGGCTTCCAGAGGCTCGTGCCAGAGCTGAATTGTTGCCCAGCTGGAGCCAAGAGCCAGATGCTGCCATTTGAAGCTGGAGAAACACAGAGCTGGAGCTGGAAGAAGAGAGCTGGCAGTAAAATAAAGCTTGTGGGTCAAGAGCTGAAATCACTGGGCCTGGTCTCAATCATTGTAGCACTGGGATTGCAGCTTAACACATGACAGCCACCTTAGGGCTGCTAAAGGCAGTGTATTGTTCTTGCACCGAGATCACTGTAGGCCTGTGACATGGATGCAGGGGCTGGGTATTGCCGCTAATAGTAGAACAGGATGTGTGGAGTGGGGAAAGGGGGCGGCGAGCTCGCGCCTGAAAACCCCGTCGATGCTAGAATATTGCCTGCGCCTGTGATGGCACCTCTTGGGGTGCGGCTGAAATCTCTGTGGGGCTGGGAAGTGCACTGCGGGGCTGGCAATTTGAATGAAAATGGCAAAGGCACTAGACCTGGGAACGGGGCCGTGGGCATCCAGGACAACTTATGCAGGGGTGTGCAAAGTGACTGGGGACTGCTCGGTGGGAGCTAAAATCACTGCAGGGCTAGCATATGGATGGTGGGGTGGGCTTCCAGAGGCTCGTGCCAGAGCTGAATTGTTGCCCAGCTGGAGCCAAGAGCCAGATGCCGCCATTTGAAGCTGGAGAAACACAGAGCTGGAGCTGGAAGAAGAGAGCTGGCAGTAAAATAAAGCTTGTGGGTCAAGAGCTGAAATCACTGGGCCTGGTCTCAATCATTGTGGCACTGGGATTGCAGCTTAACACATGACAGCCACCTTAGGGCTGCTAAAGGCAGTGTATTGTTCTTGCGCCGAGATCACTGTAGGCCTGTGACATGGATGCAGGGGCTGGGTATTGCCGCTAATAGTAGAACAGGATGTGTGGAGTGGGGAAAGGGGGCGGCGAGCTCGCGCCTGAAAACCCCGTCGATGCTAGAATATTGCCTGCGCCTGTGATGGCACCTCTTGGGGTGCGGCTGAAATCTCTGTGGGGCTGGGAAGTGCACTGCGGGGCTGGCAATTTGAATGAAAATGGCAAAGGCACTAGACCTGGGAACGGGGCCGTGGGCATCCAGGACAACTTATGCAGGGGTGTGCAAAGTGACTGGGGACTGCTCGGTGGGAGCTAAAATCACTGCAGGGCTAGCATATGGATGGTGGGGTGGGCTTCCAGAGGCTCGTGCCAGAGCTGAATTGTTGCCCAGCTGGAGCCAAGAGCCAGATGCTGCCATTTGAAGCTGGAGAAACACAGAGCTGGAGCTGGAAGAAGAGAGCTGGCAGTAAAATAAAGCTTGTGGGTCAAGAGCTGAAATCACTGGGCCTGGTCTCAATCATTGTGGCACTGGGATTGCAGCTTAACACATGACAGCCACCTTAGGGCTGCTAAAGGCAGTGTATTGTTCTTGCGCCGAGATCACTGTAGGCCTGTGACATGGATGCAGGGGCTGGGTATTGCCGCTAATAGTAGAACAGGATGTGTGGAGTGGGGAAAGGGGGCGGCGAGCTCGCGCCTGAAAACCCCGTCGATGCTAGAATATTGCCTGCGCCTGTGATGGCACCTCTTGGGGTGCGGCTGAAATCTCTGTGGGGCTGGGAAGTGCACTGCGGGGCTGGCAATTTGAATGAAAATGGCAAAGGCACTAGACCTGGGAACGGGGCCGTGGGCATCCAGGACAACTTATGCAGGGGTGTGCAAAGTGACTGGGGACTGCTCGGTGGGAGCTAAAATCACTGCAGGGCTAGCATATGGATGGTGGGGTGGGCTTCCAGAGGCTCGTGCCAGAGCTGAATTGTTGCCCAGCTGGAGCCAAGAGCCAGATGCTGCCATTTGAAGCTGGAGAAACACAGATACGGCCGTAAAGCGCGACTGTCGTAAATACGGCCGTAAAGCGCGACTGTCGTAAAAGGTGCCGTAAAGAGCGACTGTCGTAAAGACGGCCGTAAAGCGCGACTGTCGTAAATACGGCCGTAAAGCGCGACTGTCGTAAATACGGCCGTAAAGCGCGACTGTCGTAAATACGGCCGTAAAGCGCGACTGTCGTAAATACGGCCGTAAAGCGCGACTGTCGTAAAAGGTGCCGTAAAGCGCGACTGTCGTAAATACGGCCGTAAAGCGCGACTGTCGTAAAAGGTGCCGTAAAACGCGACTGTCGTAAATACGGCCGTAAAGCGCGACTGTCGTAAAAGGTGCCGTAAAGCGCGACTGTCGTAAATACGGCCGTAAAGCGCGACTGTCGTAAAGACTGCCGTAAAGCGCGACTGTCGTAAAAGGTGCCGTAAAGCGCGACTGTCGTAAAGACTGCCGTAAAGCGCGACTGTCGTAAAAGGTGCCGTAAAGCGCGACTGTCGTAAATACGGCCGTAAAGCGCGACTGTCGTAAAGACGGCCGTAAAGCGCGACTGTCGTAAATACGGCCGTAAAGCGCGACTGTCGTAAAAGGTGCCGTAAAGCGCGACTGTCGTAAATACGGCCGTAAAGCGCGACTGTCGTAAATACGGCCGTAAAGCGCGACTGTCGTAAAAGGTGCCGTAAAGCGCGACTGTCGTAAAAGGTGCCGTAAAGCGCGACTGTCGTAAATACGGCCGTAAAGCGCGACTGTCGTAAAAGGTGCCGTAAAGCGCGACTGTCGTAAATACGGCCGTAAAGCGCGACTGTCGTAAATACGGCCGTAAAGCGCGACTGTCGTAAATACGGCCGTAAAGCGCGACTGTCGTAAAAGGTGCCGTAAAGCGCGACTGTCGTAAATACGGCCGTAAAGCGCGACTGTCGTAAAAGGTGCCGTAAAGCGCGACTGTCGTAAATACGGCCGTAAAGCGCGACTGTCGTAAATACGGCCGTAAAGCGCGACTGTCGTAAATACGGCCGTAAAGCGCGACTGTCGTAAAAGGTGCCGTAAAGCGCGACTGTCGTAAATACGGCCGTAAAGCGCGACTGTCGTAAATACGGCCGTAAAGCGCGACTGTCGTAAAAGGTGCCGTAAAGCGCGACTGTCGTAAATACGGCCGTAAAGCGCGACTGTCGTAAATACGGCCGTAAAGCGCGACTGTCGTAAAAGGTGCCGTAAAGCGCGACTGTCGTAAATACGGCCGTAAAGCGCGACTGTCGTAAATACGGCCGTAAAGCGCGACTGTCGTAAAAGGTGCCGTAAAGCGCGACTGTCGTAAAAGGTGCCGTAAAGCGCGACTGTCGTAAAAGGTGCCGTAAAGCGCGACTGTCGTAAATACGGCCGTAAAGCGCGACTGTCGTAAATACGGCCGTAAAGCGCGACTGTCGTAAATACGGCCGTAAAGCGCGACTGTCGTAAATACGGCCGTAAAGCGCGACTGTCGTAAAAGGTGCCGTAAAGCGCGACTGTCGTAAATACGGCCGTAAAGCGCGACTGTCGTAAAAGGTGCCGTAAAGCGCGACTGTCGTAAAAGGTGCCGTAAAGCGCGACTGTCGTAAATACGGCCGTAAAGCGCGACTGTCGTAAATACGGCCGTAAAGCGCGACTGCCGTAAATACTGCCGTAAAGCGCGACTGTCGTAAAAGGTGCCGTAAAGCGCGACTGTCGTAAATACGGCCGTAAAGCGCGACTGTCGTAAAAGGTGCCGTAAAGCGCGACTGTCGTAAATACGGCCGTAAAGCGCGACTGTCGTAAAAGGTGCCGTAAAGCGCGACTGTCGTAAAAGGTGCCGTAAAGCGCGACTGTCGTAAATACGGCCGTAAAGCGCGACTGTCGTAAATACGGCCGTAAAGCGCGACTGTCGTAAATACGGCCGTAAAGCGCGACTGTCGTAAATACGGCCGTAAAGCGCGACTGTCGTAAATACGGCCGTAAAGCGCGACTGTCGTAAATACGGCCGTAAAGCGCGACTGTCGTAAAAGGTGCCGTAAAGCGCGACTGTCGTAAAAGGTGCCGTAAAGCGCGACTGTCGTAAATACGGCCGTAAAGCGCGACTGTCGTAAATACGGCCGTAAAGCGCGACTGTCGTAAATACGGCCGTAAAGCGCGACTGTCGTAAATACGGCCGTAAAGCGCGACTGTCGTAAAAGGTGCCGTAAAGCGCGACTGTCGTAAATACGGCCGTAAAGCGCGACTGTCGTAAAAGGTGCCGTAAAGCGCGACTGTCGTAAAAGGTGCCGTAAAGCGCGACTGTCGTAAAAGGTGCCGTAAAGCGCGACTGTCGTAAATACGGCCGTAAAGCGCGACTGTCGTAAATACGGCCGTAAAGCGCGACTGTCGTAAATACGGCCGTAAAGCGCGACTGTCGTAAATACGGCCGTAAAGCGCGACTGTCGTAAATACGGCCGTAAAGCGCGACTGTCGTAAAAGGTGCCGTAAAGCGCGACTGTCGTAAATACGGCCGTAAAGCGCGACTGTCGTAAATACGGCCGTAAAGCGCGACTGTCGTAAATACGGCCGTAAAGCGCGACTGTCGTAAATACGGCCGTAAAGCGCGACTGTCGTAAATACGGCCGTAAAGCGCGACTGTCGTAAAAGGTGCCGTAAAGCGCGACTGTCGTAAATACGGCCGTAAATCGCGACTGTCGTAAATACGGCCGTAAAGCGCGACTGTCGTAAATACGGCCGTAAAGCGCGACTGTCGTAAATACGGCCGTAAAGCGCGACTGTCGTAAATACGGCCGTAAAGCGCGACTGTCGTAAAAGGTGCCGTAAAGCGCGACTGTCGTAAATACGGCCGTAAAGCGCGACTGTCGTAAATACGGCCGTAAAGCGCGACTGTCGTAAATACGGCCGTAAAGCGCGACTGTCGTAAAAGGTGCCGTAAAGCGCGACTGTCGTAAATACGGCCGTAAAGCGCGACTGTCGTAAATACGGCCGTAAAGCGCGACTGTCGTAAATACGGCCGTAAAGCGCGACTGTCGTAAAAGGTGCCGTAAAGCGCGACTGTCGTAAATACGGCCGTAAAGCGCGACTGTCGTAAAAGGTGCCGTAAAGCGCGACTGTCGTAAATACGGCCGTAAAGCGCGACTGTCGTAAATACGGCCGTAAAGCGCGACTGTCGTAAAAGGTGCCGTAAAGCGCGACTGTCGTAAATACGGCCGTAAAGCGCGACTGTCGTAAATACGGCCGTAAAGCGCGACTGTCGTAAAAGGTGCCGTAAAGCGCGACTGTCGTAAATACGGCCGTAAAGCGCGACTGTCGTAAATACGGCCGTAAAGCGCGACTGTCGTAAATACGGCCGTAAAGCGCGACTGTCGTAAAAGGTGCCGTAAAGCGCGACTGTCGTAAAAGGTGCCGTAAAGCGCGACTGTCGTAAATACGGCCGTAAAGCGCGACTGTCGTAAAAGGTGCCGTAAAGCGCGACTGTCGTAAAAGGTGCCGTAAAGCGCGACTGTCGTAAATACGGCCGTAAAGCGCGGACTGTCGTAAATACGGCCGTAAAGCGCGACTGTCGTAAAAGGTGCCGTAAAGCGCGACTGTCGTAAATACGGCCGTAAAGCGCGACTGTCGTAAATACGGCCGTAAAGCGCGACTGTCGTAAATACGGCCGTAAAGCGCGACTGTCGTAAATACGGCCGTAAAGCGCGACTGTCGTAAATACGGCCGTAAAGCGCGACTGTCGTAAAAGGTGCCGTAAAGCGCGACTGTCGTAAATACGGCCGTAAAGCGCGACTGTCGTAAATACGGCCGTAAAGCGCGACTGTCGTAAATACGGCCGTAAAGCGCGACTGTCGTAAATACGGCCGTAAAGCGCGACTGTCGTAAAAGGTGCCGTAAAGCGCGACTGTCGTAAAAGGTGCCGTAAAGCGCGACTGTCGTAAATACGGCCGTAAAGCGCGACTGTCGTAAAAGGTGCCGTAAAGCGCGACTGTCGTAAATACGGCCGTAAAGCGCGACTGTCGTAAAAGGTGCCGTAAAGCGCGACTGTCGTAAATACGGCCGTAAAGCGCGACTGTCGTAAATACGGCCGTAAAGCGCGACTGTCGTAAATACGGCCGTAAAGCGCGACTGTCGTAAAAGGTGCCGTAAAGCGCGACTGTCGTAAATACGGCCGTAAAGCGCGACTGTCGTAAATACGGCCGTAAAGCGCGACTGTCGTAAATACGGCCGTAAAGCGCGACTGTCGTAAATACGGCCGTAAAGCGCGACTGTCGTAAAAGGTGCCGTAAAGCGCGACTGTCGTAAAAGGTGCCGTAAAGCGCGACTGTCGTAAATACGGCGTAAAGCGCGACTGTCGTAAAAGGTGCCGTAAAGCGCGACTGTCGTAAATACGGCCGTAAAGCGCGACTGTCGTAAAAGGTGCCGTAAAGCGCGACTGTCGTAAATACGGCCGTAAAGCGCGACTGTCGTAAATACGGCCGTAAAGCGCGACTGTCGTAAATACGGCCGTAAAGCGCGACTGTCGTAAAAGGTGCCGTAAAGCGCGACTGTCGTAAAAGGTGCCGTAAAGCGCGACTGTCGTAAATACGGCCGTAAAGCGCGACTGTCGTAAAAGGTGCCGTAAAGCGCGACTGTCGTAAATACGGCCGTAAAGCGCGACTGTCGTAAATACGGCCGTAAAGCGCGACTGTCGTAAATACGGCCGTAAAGCGCGACTGTCGTAAAAGGTGCCGTAAAGCGCGACTGTCGTAAATACGGCCGTAAAGCGCGACTGTCGTAAATACGGCCGTAAAGCGCGACTGTCGTAAATACGGCCGTAAAGCGCGACTGTCGTAAAAGGTGCCGTAAAGCGCGACTGTCGTAAATACGGCCGTAAAGCGCGACTGTCGTAAATACGGCCGTAAAGCGCGACTGTCGTAAATACGGCCGTAAAGCGCGACTGTCGTAAAAGGTGCCGTAAAGCGCGACTGTCGTAAATACGGCCGTAAAGCGCGACTGTCGTAAAAGGTGCCGTAAAGCGCGACTGTCGTAAATACGGCCGTAAAGCGCGACTGTCGTAAAAGGTGCCGTAAAGCGCGACTGTCGTAAATACGGCCGTAAAGCGCGACTGTCGTAAATACGGCCGTAAAGCGCGACTGTCGTAAATACGGCCGTAAAGCGCGACTGTCGTAAAAGGTGCCGTAAAGCGCGACTGTCGTAAATACGACCGTAAAGCGCGACTGTCGTAAAAGGTGCCGTAAAGCGCGACTGTCGTAAATACGGCCGTAAAGCGCGACTGTCGTAAATACGGCCGTAAAGCGCGACTGTCGTAAAAGGTGCCGTAAAGCGCGACTGTCGTAAATACGGCCGTAAAGCGCGACTGTCGTAAAAGGTGCCGTAAAGCGCGACTGTCGTAAATACGGCCGTAAAGCGCGACTGTCGTAAAAGGTGCCGTAAAGCGCGACTGTCGTAAATACGGCCGTAAAGCGCGTCTGTCGTAAATACGGCCGTAAAGCGCGACTGTCGTAAAAGGTGCCGTAAAGCGCGACTGTCGTAAAAGGTGCCGTAAAGCGCGACTGTCGTAAATACGGCCGTAAAGCGCGACTGTCGTAAATACGGCCGTAAAGCGCGACTGTCGTAAATACGGCCGTAAAGCGCGACTGTCGTAAAAGGTGCCGTAAAGCGCGACTGTCATAAAAGGTGCCGTAAAGCGCGACTGTCGTAAATACGGCCGTAAAGCGCGACTGTCGTAAATACGGCCGTAAAGCGCGACTGTCGTAAATACGGCCGTAAAGCGCGACTGTCGTAAATACGGCCGTAAAGCGCGACTGTCGTAAATACGGCCGTAAGCGCGACTGTCGTAAATACGGCCGTAAAGCGCGACTGTCGTAAATACGGCCGTAAAGCGCGACTGTCGTAAAAGGTGCCGTAAAGCGCGACTGTCGTAAATACGGCCGTAAAGCGCGACTGTCGTAAAAGGTGCCGTAAAACGCGACTGTCGTAAATACGGCCGTAAAGCGCGACTGTCGTAAAAGGTGCCGTAAAGCGCGACTGTCGTAAATACGGCCGTAAAGCGCGACTGTCGTAAAGACTGCCGTAAAGCGCGACTGTCGTAAAAGGTGCCGTAAAGCGCGACTGTCGTAAAGACTGCCGTAAAGCGCGACTGTCGTAAAAGGTGCCGTAAAGCGCGACTGTCGTAAATACGGCCGTAAAGCGCGACTGTCGTAAAGACGGCCGTAAAGCGCGACTGTCGTAAATACGGCCGTAAAGCGCGACTGTCGTAAAAGGTGCCGTAAAGCGCGACTGTCGTAAATACGGCCGTAAAGCGCGACTGTCGTAAATACGGCCGTAAAGCGCGACTGTCGTAAAGACTGCCGTAAAGCGCGACTGTCGTAAATACGGCCGTAAAGCGCGACTGTCGTAAAAGGTGCCGTAAAGCGCAACTGTCGTAAAAGGTGCCGTAAAGCGCGACGGTCGTAAAAGGTGCCGTAAAGCGCGACTGTCGTAAAAGGTGCCGTAAAGCGCGACTGTCGTAAATACGGCCGTAAAGCGCGACTGTCGTAAAAGGTGCCGTAAAGCGCGACTGTCGTAAATACGGCCGTAAAGCGCGACTGTCGTAAATACGGCCGTAAGCGCGACTGTCGTAAATACGGCCGTAAAGCGCGACTGTCGTAAATACTGCCGTAAAGCGCGACTGTCATAAAAGGTGCCGTAAAGCGCGGCTGTCGTAAAAGGTGCCGTAAAGCGCGACTGTCGTAAAAGGTGCCGTAAAGCGCGACTGTCGTAAATACGGCCGTAAAGCGCGACTGTCGTAAATACGGCCGTAAAGCGCGACTGCCGTAAATACTGCCGTAAAGCGCGACTGTCGTAAAAGGTGCCGTAAAGCGCGACTGTCGTAAAAGGTGCCGTAAAGCGCGACTGTCGTAAATACGGCCGTAAAGCGCGACTGTCGTAAATACGGCCGTAAAGCGCGACTGTCGTAAAAGGTGCCGTAAAGCGCGACTGTCGTAAATACGGCCGTAAAGCGCGACTGTCGTAAATACGGCCGTAAAGCGCGACTGTCGTAAATACGGCCGTAAAGCGCGACTGTCGTAAATACGGCCGTAAAGCGCGACTGTCGTAAAAGGTGCCGTAAAGCGCGACTGTCGTAAATACGGCCGTAAAGCGCGACTGTCGTAAATACGGCCGTAAAGCGCGACTGTCGTAAATACGGCCGTAAAGCGCGACTGCCGTAAATACTGCCGTAAAGCGCGACTGTCGTAAAAGTGCCGTAAAGCGCGACTGTCGTAAAAGGTGCCGTAAAGCGCGACTGTCGTAAATACGGCCGTAAAGCGCGACTGTCGTAAAGACGGCCGTAAAGCGCGACTGTCGTAAATACGGCCGTAAAGCGCGACTGCCGTAAATACGGCCGTAAAGCGCGACTGTCGTAAAAGGTGCCGTAAAGCGCGACTGTCGTAAAAGGTGCCGTAAAGCGCGACTGTCGTAAAGGTGCCGTAAAGCGCGACTGTCGTAAATACGGCCGTAAAGCGCGACTGTCGTAAATACGGCCGTAAAGCGCGACTGTCGTAAATACGGCCGTAAAGCGCGACTGTCGTAAATACGGCCGTAAAGCGCGACTGTCGTAAATACGGCCGTAAAGCGCGACTGCCGTAAATACTGCCGTAAAGCGCGACTGTCGTAAAAGGTGCCGTAAAGCGCGACTGTCGTAAAAGGTGCCGTAAAGCGCGACTGTCGTAAATACGGCCGTAAAGCGCGACTGTCGTAAAAGGTGCCGTAAAGCGCGACTGTCGTAAATACGGCCGTAAAGCGCGACTGTCGTAAATACGGCCGTAAAGCGCGACTGTCGTAAATACGGCCGTAAAGCGCGACTGTCGTAAAAGGTGCCGTAAAGCGCGACTGTCGTAAATACGGCCGTAAAGCGCGACTGTCGTAAAAGGTGCCGTAAAAGCGCGACTGTCGTAAATACGGCCGTAAAGCGCGACTGTCGTAAATACGGCCGTAAAGCGCGACTGTCGTAAATACGGCCGTAAAGCGCGACTGTCGTAAAAGGTGCCGTAAAGCGCGACTGTCGTAAATACGGCCGTAAAGCGCGACTGTCGTAAATACGGCCGTAAAGCGCGACTGTCGTAAAAGGTGCCGTAAAGCGCGACTGTCGTAAATACGGCCGTAAAGCGCGACTGTCGTAAATACGGCCGTAAAGCGCGACTGTCGTAAAAGGTGCCGTAAAGCGCGACTGTCGTAAATACGGCCGTAAAGCGCGACTGTCGTAAATACGGCCGTAAAGCGCGACTGTCGTAAATACGGCCGTAAGCGCGACTGTCGTAAAAGGTGCCGTAAAGCGCGACTGTCGTAAAAGGTGCCGTAAAGCGCGACTGTCGTAAAAGGTGCCGTAAAGCGCGACTGTCGTAAATACGGCCGTAAAGCGCGACTGTCGTAAATACGGCCGTAAAGCGCGACTGTCGTAAATACGGCCGTAAAGCGCGACTGTCGTAAATACGGCCGTAAAGCGCGACTGTCGTAAAAGGTGCCGTAAAGCGCGACTGTCGTAAATACGGCCGTAAAGCGCGACTGTCGTAAAAGGTGCCGTAAAGCGCGACTGTCGTAAATACGGCCGTAAAGCGCGACTGTCGTAAATACGGCCGTAAAGCGCGACTGTCGTAAAAGGTGCCGTAAAGCGCGACTGTCGTAAATACGGCCGTAAAGCGCGACTGTCGTAAAAGGTGCCGTAAAGCGCGACTGTCGTAAAAGGTGCCGTAAAGCGCGACTGTCGTAAATACGGCCGTAAAGCGCGACTGTCGTAAATACGGCCGTAAAGCGCGACTGCCGTAAATACTGCCGTAAAGCGCGACTGTCGTAAAAGGTGCCGTAAAGCGCGACTGTCGTAAATACGGCCGTAAAGCGCGACTGTCGTAAAAGGTGCCGTAAAGCGCGACTGTCGTAAATACGGCCGTAAAGCGCGACTGTCGTAAAAGGTGCCGTAAAGCGCGACTGTCGTAAAAGGTGCCGTAAAGCGCGACTGTCGTAAATACGGCCGTAAAGCGCGACTGTCGTAAATACGGCCGTAAAGCGCGACTGTCGTAAATACGGCCGTAAAGCGCGACTGTCGTAAATACGGCCGTAAAGCGCGACTGTCGTAAAAGGTGCCGTAAAGCGCGACTGTCGTAAATACGGCCGTAAAGCGCGACTGTCGTAAATACGGCCGTAAAGCGCGACTGTCGTAAAAGGTGCCGTAAAGCGCGACTGTCGTAAAAGGTGCCGTAAAGCGCGACTGTCGTAAATACGGCCGTAAAGCGCGACTGTCGTAAATACGGCCGTAAAGCGCGACTGTCGTAAATACGGCCGTAAAGCGCGACTGTCGTAAAAGGTGCCGTAAAGCGCGACTGTCGTAAATACGGCCGTAAAGCGCGACTGTCGTAAAAGGTGCCGTAAAGCGCGACTGTCGTAAATACGGCCGTAAAGCGCGACTGTCGTAAATACGGCCGTAAAGCGCGACTGTCGTAAATACGGCCGTAAAGCGCGACTGTCGTAAATACGGCCGTAAAGCGCGACTGTCGTAAATACGGCCGTAAAGCGCGACTGTCGTAAAAGGTGCCGTAAAGCGCGACTGTCGTAAATACGGCCGTAAAGCGCGACTGTCGTAAATACGGCCGTAAAGCGCGACTGTCGTAAATACGGCCGTAAAGCGCGACTGTCGTAAATACGGCCGTAAAGCGCGACTGTCGTAAATACGGCCGTAAAGCGCGACTGTCGTAAAAGGTGCCGTAAAGCGCGACTGTCGTAAAAGGTGCCGTAAAGCGCGACTGTCGTAAATACGGCCGTAAAGCGCGACTGTCGTAAATACGGCCGTAAAGCGCGACTGTCGTAAAAGGTGCCGTAAAGCGCGACTGTCGTAAATACGGCCGTAAAGCGCGACTGTCGTAAAAGGTGCCGTAAAGCGCGACTGTCGTAAATACGGCCGTAAAGCGCGACTGTCGTAAAAGGTGCCGTAAAGCGCGACTGTCGTAAATACGGCCGTAAAGCGCGACTGTCGTAAAAGGTGCCGTAAAGCGCGACTGTCGTAAATACGGCCGTAAAGCGCGACTGTCGTAAATACGGCCGTAAAGCGCGACTGTCGTAAAAGGTGCCGTAAAGCGCGACTGTCGTAAATACGGCCGTAAGCGCGACTGTCGTAAATACGGCCGTAAAGCGCGACTGTCGTAAAAGGTGCCGTAAAGCGCGACTGTCGTAAATACGGCCGTAAAGCGCGACTGTCGTAAATACGGCCGTAAAGCGCGACTGTCGTAAATACGGCCGTAAAGCGCGACTGTCGTAAAAGGTGCCGTAAAGCGCGACTGTCGTAAAAGGTGCCGTAAAGCGCGACTGTCGTAAATACGGCCGTAAAGCGCGACTGTCGTAAAAGGTGCCGTAAAGCGCGACTGTCGTAAAAGGTGCCGTAAAGCGCGACTGTCGTAAATACGGCCGTAAAGCGCGACTGTCGTAAATACGGCCGTAAAGCGCGACTGTCGTAAAAGGTGCCGTAAAGCGCGACTGTCGTAAATACGGCCGTAAAGCGCGACTGTCGTAAATACGGCCGTAAAGCGCGACTGTCGTAAATACGGCCGTAAAGCGCGACTGTCGTAAATACGGCCGTAAAGCGCGACTGTCGTAAAAGGTGCCGTAAAGCGCGACTGTCGTAAATACGGCCGTAAAGCGCGACTGTCGTAAATACGGCCGTAAAGCGCGACTGTCGTAAATACGGCCGTAAAGCGCGACTGTCGTAAAAGGTGCCGTAAAGCGCGACTGTCGTAAAAGGTGCCGTAAAGCGCGACTGTCGTAAAAGGTGCCGTAAAGCGCGACTGTCGTAAATACGGCCGTAAAGCGCGACTGTCGTAAATACGGCCGTAAAGCGCGACTGTCGTAAATACGGCCGTAAAGCGCGACTGTCGTAAAAGGTGCCGTAAAGCGCGACTGTCGTAAATACGGCCGTAAAGCGCGACTGTCGTAAATACGGCCGTAAAGCGCGACTGTCGTAAATACGGCCGTAAAGCGCGACTGTCGTAAAAGGTGCCGTAAAGCGCGACTGTCGTAAATACGGCCGTAAAGCGCGACTGTCGTAAATAGGTGCCGTAAAGCGCGACTGTCGTAAATACGGCCGTAAAGCGCGACTGTCGTAAATACGGCCGTAAAGCGCGACTGTCGTAAAAGGTGCCGTAAAGCGCGACTGTCGTAAATACGGCCGTAAAGCGCGACTGTCGTAAATACGGCCGTAAAGCGCGACTGTCGTAATACGGCCGTAAAGCGCGACTGTCGTAAAAGGTGCCGTAAAGCGCGACTGTCGTAAATACGGCCGTAAAGCGCGACTGTCGTAAATACGGCCGTAAAGCGCGACTGTCGTAAATACGGCCGTAAAGCGCGACTGTCGTAAAAGGTGCCGTAAAGCGCGACTGTCGTAAATACGGCCGTAAAGCGCGACTGTCGTAAAAGGTGCCGTAAAGCGCGACTGTCGTAAATACGGCCGTAAAGCGCGACTGTCGTAAAAGGTGCCGTAAAGCGCGACTGTCGTAAATACGGCCGTAAAGCGCGACTGTCGTAAATACGGCCGTAAAGCGCGACTGTCGTAAATACGGCCGTAAAGCGCGACTGTCGTAAAAGGTGCCGTAAAGCGCGACTGTCGTAAATACGACCGTAAAGCGCGACTGTCGTAAAAGGTGCCGTAAAGCGCGACTGTCGTAATACGGCCGTAAAGCGCGACTGTCGTAAATACGGCCGTAAAGCGCGACTGTCGTAAAGAAGGTGCCGTAAAGCGCGACTGA